>NC_141152.1:86339656-88787781 GCF_053477565.2 Lygodium microphyllum | reverse complement strand
TTGGAAATGACCAATAAGGAAAACCCTAATTCAGGTCGATCCTAAGTGGAAACGGCCGGAATACTTCCACTACGTGGGAGATGCGAGAAGCCCTAGATCGCGAACCCCGTAACATTCCATGGGAGTGCCGGGTGGAGCTTTCTAGACATCCTTTCCGATGGACTGCTAAGATGTGTCCTGAAAATACAAGTGGACACATTACAAACACACACAGAATGCACAAGGAGAAGCTCACTCAAGAGACAAGAAGAGAGGTGGAGGCCAAAACGTTTTCTTGCTGGTTTCTTCTTCTTCTTCCACACTCTTTACAATGTATACAAAGTATAGATAAGATACAACATAAAAGGAAAGTGGCCTACTAAGTCAAACAATGCATAAGCGACTACACTAGTCGATTGGTGCTATAACTATGCCAGCTATTAAATAGGTGTAACAACCTGAGTATAATAAGTAATGAGTCAGTGGCCATGTGAGAGTCATAATGACCACCGACGTGCTAAGTGTAGACGTGTGGATCCATCTAACTAGGCAGTCCATCATTAATGTCCGCATGTGTTGAGCTTGTTATCTCAACAATTATCAATTATTCTAGATAGCCAGTACATCACCTTTTTGTCTTTTGCATTCCACTCTTTCCATGCTTTTAACTCATCTGCATAGTCAAGGGATACCCAGCTCTGGCTCCTTTTCTTCACCTGAGACAAACTCATAAAGGCCCTTTCCAACGAGGAAGTTCGTCACACGGAACTTCCATGAAGGGTAGTTGTTCTTGTTGATCTTCTCAATAATGGGATTTCCACTGTTCTCTGCCATTATCACAAACAAGGATATAACACAACAAGCTAGTCTTCTGCAATCTTCCACAACACGTGCACAATAATACACCAAGCAACCTTTTTCACTGATTGCTCAAGAGTGTATGTAATCTGCAACCTTTTTGCAGATAAACCTTATGTTTGCTTCCTGAAAACACCTCAATAATTACAAATTCGCAATATGTAACATATGCACCCACTTTCGGTCAATACAATCGAAATCACAGTGTACCCTGAAACTGTTGTCCGCAACCTTGCGGCTCTAAAACGGGGCTTGAACTGGCCTCAGATGCCCAAAATAACTGCAAGGAAGCCCTTAAGGGCCTATATGTAGAATATACAGTGATCTGCTCGCACACCAAATCTCATAGCAATCTAAGATTTTTGCTCGATCTTGCTTCTGGTGCCTCCACAGGCACTATCCAAGAGAGAGAGTGGAAGAATGGGAGAGCTTCTTACCCGTTGCTAGCTTGCTCGAACCTTGCTTCTTCTCCTTCACTTCAGCCTTCGAAATCAGCCTGTCTCAATGGCACAGCTCTAATACCATGTCAAGAATTGCATGGTGAGGGGACTTGCTTGAGCTGTGGTGCCAAACACACACTGTATACACAAGAGGAAGCTCACTCAAGAAAACAAGAAGAGATATGGAGGCCAAAACATTTTCTTGCTAGTTTCTTCATCTTCTTCCACACACTATACAATACACATAAAGTATAGATAAGATACAACATAAAGGAAAGTGGCCTACTAAGTCAAACAGTGCATAACCGACTACACTAATCGAGCATTATGTCTTTGCCAACTGTAGGTAGGTGTAACAAACTAAATATAATAAGTGATAAGTCAGTAGCCATGTGAGTATCATAATGACCACCAATGTGCTAAGTGTAGACGTGCGGACCCATCTAGCCAGGTGGTCCATCATCAATATCCACACGTGTTGAGCTTGCCATCTCAACAGGGGCGTCACCCCTCTTTTGTCTTGCCACCTCACCTGGCATTGGGCTTTTCCTCACCCGGAATATACATGGTAGACATTTATTAATTAAACACCCAGCATGAGATGCATTTTAGGAATGGAAAATTTGTGCTTTTCATGAAGTGCATGGAATTGGAATTGGGAATAGGGATAGAGAGCTTACTGGCAGTGACTCACTGCCAAATCACCCTTATACAATGGACTTCTTAATCAATTCTTGGATCAACCCATTCACAAGAAGCCAAACGGGTTATGGGTAAGCAAAAATATAATCTCAACGAAGCTTTAGCATGAATAAAATTCATTCCAATGCCATAAGATCAAATGAGAATGACTGAGATTAATATCCATCATGCATCCAATGTTTGGGACTCCTATTACCTACTTGGACTCATGCATCCTCTCAAACAAGTGGATAGGATTCAACAAGAGGCTTAATGGGAGAGAATGAGAGCCAAGAATCGGTTACCTTGATGAAGATTGTAGTCACTAATGCCACTTCAGTCCTTCATGAGAACTCCAATTTGATCATGCATGCTCCATACCTCCAAAATGGTTGTGCTCCATCAAGAAGAGATGAATTCAAGCCTGGGGGGGAAGGATTCTTCCATGGGGGAAGGGCATTGCTTGCATAGACTGATCAAGAGAATGATTCCTTCCAAATGGACACTCCATAATGCCTTCTTGCTTCCAAGAAGCCTTCAGATCTTGAGAATAAGCTCCAATGTGGCTGTAGCTTGGAGATAGGATGGCTCAAGACCTTCCCATGAAGAGCTCTTGCTGAAATTAAAGCTCTACTTCCATAGCCATGGCTGCCCACAAGTGCATGTCTTCAAATCTTACTTCTAATCTTCTTCCCATGCTTCTTGATGGCCAAATCTTGAGCTAGGCTTGAAGAGGGAACCCCCGGGACCAAGAAAAGACCAAAATCTTCAAGATTCTTGAGCTTGATGCCAAGAGGTGGAAGAGAAGTCCAAGAAGCTGAGAAAGGAGGCTTCAATCTTGCCCAAGGGACTTGCAAGAAGCTAGGAGTGAGAGCCAAGAAGGAGAGGAGGCCTGGGGTGCTGTCATTCTAGCCAGCCCGCGTTTTGCACCAGATTTTACGAGGCTACTCTTGGAGGGTTGGGGATGAACACTACAACCTATACATTGCTTGGTTGGTTGCTCTTGAACTCCAAAAATGCAAGGAAGAAGGCTGACACTCCATGGAAGAGAAGGGAGCAAGATTTGGGGCTGATTACCTCCATGGAAGCTTGCAAGAAGCTTGAGAAATGAGGAGAGAGAAGACCCTCCCTGAAAAGTAACCCCAACTAGACTTTCTTCTAACTCCTGCGACCACCGTTACTAAGAGTTTACCTTCGAAATGGGCCAAAAATGACCCATGAGCTGCCAAAGTCAGTCTTCCTTCCTCCAAACTTGGTCCAAGCCTCCATTAATGCTCCTGCTTGCAATCCTTATGGTCTAGAAATCTTTGGGAACTCCCCTACTACTCCATGTACCTGTGTACCTGTGACTCAAAATTCTATGTGACTAGAAAGTTGTAACTGGATAAAATGAAGGACTAACTGGGATCAAGAACCTAGAACACAATATTAATGAGTTTGGGAATCTCCCAATTCCCATTTTTTGAATACTAAAAAGGTGGCACTTGGATAACATGCCCATAAGTTTTTCAAAACCATATGATGTGACCTATCATTGGAAAACGCTTCAAAAATGGAATCTATTGAGCTATAGAGTGCTTGATTTGGAGCTATAGTGTTCAAGTTATGAAAAATTCAAAGATTTAACCATGTGTCCCAAACTTATGGGAAATTCCCATATTCCCCAATATGGTGTTCTAGGCTCTGATGCCAATTGTCAAGGAGAGGGACTCGGAGGGAGGAAGAAGAGTGAGAAGACTGCAGAGAAGAAGAACAAGAAGAGCAGAAGAGAGAGAAAGACAGTTACGAGGAGAGAGAAAGACTAGAAATGGAGAGAGAAATACTAGAAGAGAGGGAGGGAAGACATGGAAGCTTGGAGAGCAAGGTGAAGGAGAAAGAAGACTTGTATAATTATTTGATAATGAAAAATTAAGTCTCTCTCACCTTATATACCAGCCAGTGTGTCTACTATTTCCCTGTTATTAAGTCCCCCTCTCTTACAATGAATATCATTTTTTTGTGTAGGATTCATGTAGTTATCTGGTGATTTTGGGACAGCCCTATATTTTGGAATCAAGGCTAGAAACAAAAGCATTGGATGATGGTTATTCATATGCTCGGGTTTGGAGTAAAGATAATACAAAGGCAATACAGTTCCTCACTATTTATGTGAATCATTCCCGCAATCGGGATAGGCTATGGAATAATCCCATGCCACCTAATGCACGAGAGTTTAAGGATTTTTAGACAGCACTATTGTAAGTGGAGGCTATGGCAGTGCCTCTAGGAAGATAATTATGCCTCCAAGAAAGGGGGAAACTGTGTTTGTGTCCAAATTGTAGAAATGCATAGCATGTAGTCTTGGCAATTTTAAGAATATTTCAGCCATGTGCAGAGCTGAAAAGAAATATGTAGGTTGAGTTGAAAAAGAGCTGAAACCTATGATTTGATGGCTGCAAATTAGGGTATTTTAGAGCTATTTTTAGGGCCGGTTGATGTTGATACAGTGGCTACAATTTTTGCAGCAATTAGTGCTAAAAATAAGGCAGAAAAAGAGGTTATTTATTTTGACACTTTAGAGATATATGAAGTCATTCAAGAGTTTGCTGAGCATGGATGTTATGGGCTACAATATAGGATGCAAAACAAGACTGAAGCAAGGGTGGATACAAAGTACAAAATAGTTGCAAAGAAGTTAAGCTTGTGGCTTTGCCTTAACCACCTAAAAGTGATAAGTTGGCTAAAAAAGTGACTCAACATCCTAGTTTACAAGATCCAAATGGAGTAGGACATAAATTTACAGCTGAAACTTTACAAAAGCTGAAAATTGGTGATACAATCTTTCTTTTGTTTGCAGAAAGAGCTTGCTTTCTGCAGATGTTGGCAAGGCATGGGAAAGCCTTTGCATTTCAACAAGATGAAATTGGATGTGTTGATCCGATTGCACCTATGGTGATCTTTCCAGTACCTCATGTGCCATGGAATTGAAAGTTTATTCCAGTACCTCAAGTATATTTGCCTAAGCTGCTAGAGCTTTTGAACGAGAAGATCAAGATGTGGATTTTGGAGCCCTCTTCAGCTCCATATTTGAATCAATGGTTTACTATTCCAAAGAAGAATGGTTCTTTAAGGTTTATACAGGATTTACAACCAGTTAATGAGGTCACCATAAGGAATGTTGGATCAAGCCTGATAGTGGATGAATTTGTAAAAGCATTTGTAGGCATGATTAGTTTTAGCAGCTTGCATTAGAAATCCAAGATATCACTAATATGAAGACACTAATTGGATTGGTTAGGATGTGTACGCTTTCATAGGGAGCTACCAATTCAGTGGCGCATATGATGAATGCTATGCATAGAGTTTGAGGGAGTATATTCCTCAGTTGACCTTACCCTTTCTTGATTATTTGTCGATCAAAGGATGTGATATCTATGAGAAGAATGAAGAGTTGAATGAGTATGGATATAGAAGATTTGTGGCTAATCATATTGCTAATTGTGATAGGATTTTGAGCCGTCTTGAAGAGGTGCATTTGACTCTGTTAGGAGAACAGTCAGGAAGTATTAGTTGTTGGGCACATGTGTGAGCCATATGGAAGAAAGCCCTCACCAGTAAACATTGATGCCATAAGTAGGATGCGGAAGACATGCTCGAATGTATCCGAGGTGAGAATATTTTTGGGTGCATGTGTCTTTTACTTGATATGGATTCCACATTTTTCTCATGTGGCTAAAAGTTTGTATCAACTCTTGAGAAAAGGGAAAAAGTTGTGGTGGGGGTAAACAACATACGAAGGCAGTTCAGAAGTTAAAGAGCTTATTGATTTTAGCCCAAACACTAAAGAGAGAAAATTATGAGAATGGGCATGTAACGTGTACGCTAGACTCATTCCGGACACGTCTTAGCAGTCCATCAGAAAGGTTGTCTAGAAAACTCCACCCGACACTCCCATGGAATGTTACGGGTTTTGCAATCTAGGTCTTTCCGAGTCTGCCACGTAGCGGAAGTATCCTGGCCGTTCCCACTTAGGATCGACCTGAATTTGGGTTTCCCTGTTTGGTCATTAGCTATCAACAACTAGCATCAGACCTGATCGAACTTCTTTACGCAGAACGCCCGGTCTGAAGCGAATTCATGCTGCACTTGGTTCAAGGAGAATGGGAAACGAGAGGGATGCAAGGCTCGACCTCTCTGCCAAAAGGCATAGTCCCATTCCGTTCCCCTAAAATAGCTTGAATCGGGTAATTGGTATTTCCAAGTCATCGTTCTCCTTTCTTGTTTCGGTGAAGACGATCATCCTCTGTCCGTTGAAGACCTTGAGAAAAGTTCCCGGCTAACCGGGACCACCTGTCCATAGGACGGACCCATGGTCCATCCTCCGCACTTTCCTCGGTTTGTTTTAGTTATGTAATTACCTACCACATTAGTTTGACATATACAAACAGCTTCTTTGATTAACCCTGTTATGCACTGGTTCCTTCACGTAATCTTATCACAGGACATAAAGAAAACAATGTCAAACAACTTCTTTGTTATCATTTTATCCTTTATCTTTGAAATACAAGGAGTTCCCGCCCATAGGCACTTTCATAATCCGCCCGAAGGCTATCCAGTAATCCTTCCTGTGATTACTATCCCAAGTTTCCGCCCGTAGACTAGTATGCGGGCCTCGAGATCCAATCCCGAGTCACGTTAGTCTCTTGTGCAGGACCCGGAAGGCGAGGGATTTACAGCCAGAGCCCCCCCCTGGCACCCAAGCGTCCTCCTGCTCCAAGCAGAACTCAACGGAGAGACCTCTCACGGCGGGTTCGGTCCACGTTCCCGGCGCGGTTCACAACCCCCTTGGTTAGGGTCAGGCAGGCAGTCGGGGGTAACTGAAGCTGCCTCTACCTTCAGGCTTCAATTTTAGATATGTTTTCCTCCTTTAGTTCATTGAGCAAACAATGCAAATAGTGCTTTTCTAACTGTTACAAGCACAAACAAATTCCAATGGTCGTTTTGGCTGGCAAACCGTTAAGGAGTAACTCCTTTTTCTTCCGAATGCAACCCGCATTCGATCCGGAATCAATTGCAATTTGGCAAGATTCCTATCATTCTTAGGGTCAGGGTCATACCCTATCCATACTTTAGGTTTAGTTGTGGTAGGTTCCAGCGACCATGTCGCTTTAGTTTATAGTCTGGTCCTTTGCTTCAAGGCAAATACTTAACTTTCCTTTTCCTTGGCAATTTATTCCCAAGAAAAGGAGTAACAGGATGATTAGTCATCCTTATGTAAGTTATTTTTTTCAATCACTTGCCAACCTCATTTTCGAGAGATGACAAAAACTCTCTTGTGGACAAATATCAAGACTATACAATGTTGCGGCTCTGTGCACAGGTATTGCATCTATTCCACGGAATCCTTCTATCCATTGCTTAGCGTTTCCCGATCACGGAGTTTACCTCCATCGAGTAACAGGATTTTAGGGTCTCCCAACCCATTCCTAGTTAGGTTGGCCCTGGTTCTAGAATATGCAACTCTATCGGCGTTCCATCATTAAGACGAATGATCCTTAGGATGAACATCCAATTACTTCGACATTTTTGTGAATATGTGTAGGATCTTTAGGTTCACGGTTTTCGTCTAAAACTGGGTCGAATTATTATTGCACTAAACCCTAGTCAACACTTAGGATTCCTATCATATCGATTCAGTCATAACTATACGAATCCTTGTGGTTTATATTACTTAGTCAATTCAATTACGCTTGTCCCGTGACAAGGATGATCCTTCTCAAGGGTAATAATCTAAATCTAACGGAGAGCAATAGATACAATTCCACCACTACGCGTAAGCACACGATTAATTTCCTCTACGTGTCACATGGTTCATGATAACCTATCTTTCCTTGGTGCACGATAATCTGGCTACTAACTTTTCCTAGGACCTACTAGGTCTTACATCGAAAGTCGTACCTACAACCTTGTTGTCTACACTTTGGCATCCTATGCTTTTACTCCTAATTGCGGCTCTTAATGAATGACATTTTTCTCATGAGGACTACGCAATTCACAACATTCTCCTAGCTACGAAGTAGTCGATGAAGCTCAAGCAAAACTAGTGTTAATTTATTCCATCTTATAACTACTTTGCAAGTCATACGTTCACTTTTAGCACCCTGTTAATTCTTTCCGAATGATACCTTATGGCGCTAACCTTTTCCTATGAAATCATTACGAGAGGTATGTTACCTAATGAGCAGTATACGCCTAATCTACCATATCTAGGATGACAAATAATGCACATATAAATTCCGTTTCCTTGCTTAGGATTAGATTCCTTACCTTGATAAGGTACCAACTACATGCATCTAACCCTCTAATCGTTCAATCTTTCATAATGTTCAAAAGATGCATTTCTTTCAATTTCCATATGCATATTAAACGTAAAAGTGCAATTTCCTTTCTAAGCGCGCCCAATCATTTCCTTATGCGGAATTAACACGGAAGAACCTGGACTTGTGGAGTCGGGGTGATGTCCACTTGCACATTCGGAGTCGAGCCTCCCGCGGTCGCATCTTGGGATCTTTTTGGAGCCCTCGTAGTCGTAAATTCGACTTCCGATCTGCCCTTGTGGTCTACGGGTGATGGTCCTCGGAATTCGGCCTTCCGACTCTACCTTTATCCTTGTAAGCGGAAGAGTTCCTCTTCGGGATGGTGTTTGCGATGAAAGCTTAGGAGTCCTCAAGAACTCGAATCGGCACGGAATTCGGACGGCTTGCGGCTTAATCTTCTTGCGGGAATTACTCGATGGATCTTGCGGTGGTCTTTAAGGCTCCACCGTCTCCTCTTAGAAGTCCTGGGAAGGGATGTTAATGGACCTTCTTCGAAATTGTGATGGAAAGGTATTTCGGGACGGTGGTGGGAAAGGCCTTTGGAAATGGGTGGAAAAGTGCCTTTTGGGCCAGGTGGTGGGAAAAGGGGTTATGAAGGCCTCCTTTTTACAAATGGTGGAAGAGGGCCGTGTGAAAGGGGGTTAATGAGGCCCCCTTTTGGAAGCTTCTAAAGAAGCTTCCAAAGAAGCTTCTGAGCTTCTTCAGCTCACGTGGCTAAGGGGGGGAAATCATGGACGACGTGGCGGACAGGATGGCGGCAACGACGGCAGTCTGGCGGCCTGGCGGCCTGCACTGGCGGACTGGGGCGGAGCTGGGCGGCAGCAATCGGCTGGCGGTCTTCTACATGGCGGACCTCTCGTCCTCTCCTCCACGGCCCGACAGGCTTCCCTCTCTCCCAGTCTCCTCTCCTCCCACAGCTCTTCCAGCACAGCCCTCTCTTCACTCCTCCTACGTAGCTCCTTCCTTCATGTCGGCAGCGGCAACCTCCATCCACGGCCGGCCCCTTCACACGGCGGCCCACCCCTTCACGGCACACGACAGCCTTCTCACACTCTTCTTACCCCCTCCTTCTCCCCAAGAGGGGGTTTTTATAGGCCAAGGGGAGTGAGGGTTCCTCCCCACGTGTCAATTGCATGGCCTCTCTCCCATCCTTCCTTCCCATGCTAGCCCATCTCCTTTCCCCAAGCCACACATCGGCTGGGGAGGGTAATAAAAAAATTTGCAATAATATCACCTTATCCTCTTGACCTCTTCCCAAGAGGCTGTTTTCCCGCGGTTATGCGGTTTGAATTCCCCGGCCCTATTCTCGTAAGGTAGAGTGTCACTATTTCCCGCGTGTGGCTATAAATCAACTGCTGGCACTAGTGATAATCCTTGTGCGAGATTCATATGACGTGCGGAGAGTTAATATTGACCGTACGCGGTACGCGGAAATATTACAGGGCAACCTATTATTCTCATCGTGGATACAAGCCCAATTGGAATTGGTTGGGCAGTGGGTCAGGATGTTGATGGGAATAGGTATGCCATTCAGTTTGGAGAAAATGTCCTCAATGAATGGAAACAGTGGTATTGTCAAGTCAAAAAGAGAGCTTTGAGGTATATTGATAGCCCTTGAGTGTGATAGGGAGTATTTTATGGGAGCTCATGTAGTAGTAGACACTAATTGTCTACCTCTATTGGGCATGATAGTAAATTTCTCAAATCCTGATATTGCCGTGTTACAATGGATTGCATATATAAAGTCACTTAACCCTGATTTTTAGCATATTGCAACTAGAGAAAACCCTATGGCTAACATACTTTCATGATCAAGGTTTGAAGATAAAGAGGAGCTTATGGAAGATGAAGAGGAGGATGTGATAGGTACTGAAAATGACTTTATGATAGCAAGGAATGAGTATGCATCTGTTATTACTATAGGTATAACTGTTGTAATAGGGATTTCACTAGTAAGAAAATAATTTACAACCGTGGAGAAGAGATGGGCAGTAGAGAGAAAGCATCATCAATGTTATGTTTATATGAGAACACAATTTTTGGAAGATTTGTATGAGAATGATTGGCTAAAAATAGGCCAATATCTTAGCCTCATGACAAAGAAGGCTGAGTGGTCTGAAGCTGAATTCAAAAGGATTTAAAGAAAAGCTTATGGGTTTTTCTTGAAAGATGGATATTTATGAAGCATGCAAAGAAAAAGAGAGAAGCTCTAGTACATGTATTAGGAGATAGGGCTTCTCAACAATAGGTGATGTAGGAGTTTCATGAAAGCTTATGGGTGCTGGACATAGAGAGGTTTGGGGCACATTTTCCAAGATCAAAGAGAAGTATTGGTGGCAAAATATTAACCTCAATTCAAGATGGTAGAAAAATGAAGAAAAAAGTGAAAAAAGAACAGAAAAAGAGCAAAGGTGCATAGGCGGCCCCTAAAAGCTAAGCTGAGGAAAAAACACAATTTTAAATAGAAGGTGACTCAAAAAACTCTGAAAACTCTTGTAAAAGAGTGCCAGGCTCCCTCCTGTGCCATTTGAAAAGGAATAGATGGGGGCAAGCTTAAGGCATGAGGCACGAATAGGGAAATAGGAAAAAAGGACCTTGCCACAAAGGTCGGTCATGTAAAAAGGGATGGGCACCCATGGAATTTTAGGGCTTGTATATAAATTTCAAAATGTGAATGGAAGCTCATTCTTGGGTGTGTGGCTAACAAGAGACCTCTCTTCTTCTCTTCTTCTCTTCTTCTCTTCTCTTTGCTTGTGTGTGTGCTCTTAAGAGAGGGAGTGTGAGAGGGTGAGGAAGTGAGTGTGTGGGAGTGAGGGATCAAGAGGGTGAAGCTCTTCACAATCTCCTCTTCTCTTCTTCTCTTCTCTTCTCTTTTCTCGTGCGTGCACGACTATGGTGGATGGAGCTTGATGGAGGAGGCTTGAGGATGCTTGAGCTAGCATCTAGGATCATGGAGCTACTGGTGTGTGCGAAGGAGGAGGCAACTCATTTCAACATTGAGGTAAGCTCACTACATTCATAGGTTTGAAGGCGAGTTAGCTATGTGAGAGGTAGCCATTAGACCTCGCTTGAAACGCTTGAAACAATAAGCAGTCAGTGGGACTTGACGGTTGAGCAAGAGCTCCCACATTTTGGTTCCATTGCCGAGACCAACAAATTCAAGCTTGAGCACTTGTGTCGAGCATCGAAGTAAGGGATTCATCCCCAAACCGGAGCTTGAGATAGGTAGAAAGTTGGGACTTTTTATCTTCGATACAAGTAAGTATTTTGGTTATTTTGGTTGTTTAATGATTGGGAAAGAAGGGGAGATCATTTAAATTATTTGCTTTTGATTCTTGTTGCATTTAGTGTAGGTTAGGATTGAGAAATCAGATTGGAGAAGCATAGGGTTTACTATTGTAAAAAAAGGTAAAACAGGCACAAATTGGGGTAAATGGAAAAAAAGATTGGTTGGAATGATTAATGCTAGCAAGGGAGTGATTGGGGATAGCAAGACCTTGCTTGGAAGGGGTTTAAGAGCCAGGAGACCATAGAAGAGCTCATTTTTCTACCTAACAGTGAGAGAGAGAGAGAGTTTCCATCATTGACTTGGTTTGATCTTGCCATCGGGGAGTTCTTCACACGATTTAGGTATATCAAAACCTTCTTACTACGTATTTGTTGTGATTTGAAAGTCGACGTGCTTGGTGATTGTGTGGATCGTTGGATTCAATAAGATCATCCTTAACGCGGTCGTCGTTGCATGCGACTCTGTAACGTGTCCACTAGAATCATCCCGGACACGTCTTAGTAGTCCATCGGGAAGGATGTCTAGAAAGCTCCGCCCGGCACTCCCATGGAATGTTACGGGACTTGCGATCTAGGTCTTCCCGCGTCTGCCACATAGCGGAAGTATCCTGGCCGTTCCCACTTAGGATCGACCTGAATTTGGGTTTTCCTGTTTGGTCATTATCTAGCAACAACTAGCGTCAGACCCGAATGAACTACTTTACGTAGAAACGCCCGGTCTGAAGTGGATTCAAGCTGCACTTGGTTCAAGGAGAATGGGAAACGAGAGGGATGCAAAGCTCGACCTCTCTGCCACAAGGCATAGTCCCATTCCGTTCCCCTAAAACAGCGTGAGTCGGGTAATAGTTAACTCTAAGTCATCGTTCTCGTCACCTGTTTCGGTGATGATGATCCTCCTCTGTTCATTGAAGACTTTGAGAAAAGTTCCCGGCTAACCGGGACCACCCATCCATAGAACGGACCCATGGTCCATCCTCCGCACTTTCCTCGGTTTGTTTTAGTTATGTAATTACCTACCACATTAGTTTGACATATACAAACAGCTTCCTTGATTAACCCTGTTAAGCACTGGTTCCTTCACGTAATCTTATCACAGGACATAAAGAAAACAATGCCAAACAACTCCTTTATTATCATTATATCCTTTTATCTTTGAAATACAAGGAGTTCCCGCCCGTAGGCGTATTCATGATCCGCCCGAAGGCTATCCAGTAATCCTTCCTGTGATTACTATCCCAAGTTTCCGCCCGTAGACTAGTATGCGGGCCTCGAGATCCAATCCCGAGTCACGTTAGTCTCTTGTGCAGGACCCGGAAGGCGAGGGATTTACAGCCAGAGCCCCCCCTGGCACCCAAGCGTCCTCCTGCTCCAAGCAGAACTCAACGGAGAGACCTCTCACGGCGGGTTCGGTCCACGTTCCCGGCGCGGTTCACAACCCCCTTGGTTAGGGTCAGGCAGGCAGTCGGGGGTAACTGAAGCTGCCTCTCAGGCACCAACCTGAAGCTTTAGATATATTTTCATCCTTTAGTTCATTGAGCAAACAATGCAAACAGTCCTTTCTAAACTGTTACAAGCACAATCAATTTCAGTGGTCTTTTAGCTGGCAAACTGTTAAGGATTGACTCCTTATCTCTGAATGCAACCCGCATTCGATCCGGAATCAATTGCAACTTAGCAAGATTCCTATCATTCTTGGGTTAGGGTCATACCCTTCCAATACATTAGGTTTATTGTGGCAGGATCCTGCGACCATGTCGCTTTAGTTTATTGTCGGTCATTTGCTTCAAGGCCACGCCTAATCTTCCTTTCCCTTGGCAATTACTTCCCAAGAAAAGTGAGTTAACAGGATGATTACTCATCCTCTTGTAAGTTAAATTCTTTCAATAACTTGCTAACCTCATTTCGAGAGATGGCAAGACTCTTTGCGGACAAATTCCAAGACTATACAATGTTGCGGCTTGTGCGCAAGTATTGCATCTATTCTACGGAATCCTCCTATCCATTTCTTAGTGTTCCGACCACGGGTCTCTAACCCTAGTCGAGTAACAGGATTTTTGGGGTATCCTTCAAGTCATTTCTAATTAGGTTTGGCTCATGATTCTAGAATATGCAACTCCGTCGGAGTTCCATCATGATCCTTAGGTTCACAGTTTTTGTCTAAGCGAGGTCAAATTATCCTTGCACTAAATCCTAGTTATCTCTTAGGATTCCTGTGTTTATATGATTCCTTGTGGTTCATATTACTTAGCCAATCCGATTATGCCTGTTTGCGACAAGGATGATCCTTCTAGGGTGATAAACCAAATCTACGGAATCGAATTCGCGTAAACAAACGATTGATTGCCGTTTCCTTGGTGAGGTAAAATTACTTACTAATATGTACGCTAACTTTCCTAATTAATCAAGCCTACTACTTTGTAGTCTATGCTCTCGAACTTATGCATTGGCGAGTCATACAATCTTTCCTTGGTGCACGATAATTTGGTTACTAACTTTCCCTAGGGCTACTAGGTCTTACATCAACGGTCGTACCTACAACCTTGTAGTTTATCCTTTGGCATCTCATGCATTTACACCTAATTACGACTCTTTAATGATTGATCCTTTTCTCATGACGGCTACGCAATTTCCTAACATTCTCCTAGCCACTAAGTCGTTGATGATACTCAAGCGAAACTAGTGTTATTCTATTCCATCTTATAACTATGTTGCAAGTCATACGTTCATTTTAGTACCCTATTAGTTCTTTCCGAATGAAACCTTATGGTGCTAACCTTTTCTTATGAAATCATTACGAGAGGTATGTTACATAATGTGCATATACGCTTAATTCACCATATCTAGGGTGGCAACTAATGCACATATAAACTCAGTTTCCTTGCTTAGGATTAGATTCTTTACCTTAATAAGGTACCATCTACATGCATCTAATTCTCTAATCGTTCAATCTTTCATAATGTTCAAAAGATGCATTTCTTTCAATGCTTTTAATTTAAACGTAACTTGAATTTCCCTTCCTAAGCGCGCCTAATCATTTCTTATGCGGAATTTAACACGGAAGAACCTGGACTTGTGGTGTCGGGGTGATGTCCACTTGCACGTTTGGAGTCGAACCTCCCGCGGTTGCCTCCTGGGATCTTTTAGGAGCCATCGTAGTCGTAAATTCGACTTACGAGTTGCCTTTGTGTTCGTATGCGGATGGTTTCCTCTTCGGAATAGACCTTGCAACAAAGCTTCGGAATTCCCACGAGCTCGATTCGGTGCGGTATTTGGATGGCTTGCGGAACAATGTCTTTGTCCAAGTCTCGTCGAAGGCTTTTGCGAGGTCTTTGTGGCCTCACCGTCTCCTTCCTTGGAAATCCCGATCTTTAAGGGATCTTCGGGGAATATGCGGTGGGAAAGGCCTTTTTGGGCGAAGGGGTGGAAAAATTCCCTTGAAATGGGTGGCAAAGGATGGGAAATTGGGGTCGTGGGAAAGGGGTTTAGGGAGGCCCCCCCTATGGAAGCTTCTAAAGAAGCTTCCAAAGGAGCTTCTGTGGGCTGGGTCGTGGGCGACGTGGCGTGGGATAGCGGCCTGGCGAGGGTGATCAGCGCGGCGGACGGGGGTTGGCGGCAACGACCGGCGGCCTGGCGGCCTGACGACGGCAGAATGGCTACGGGCGGGGCTGGGCAGCAGCACGGTGGCGGTTTCCAGCGGCAGTTGGCGGCTCACGGACGACCTTCTCCTCTCTCTTGCAAGCACACAGACCCCCTCCTCTCTCCTCGTGTGTGTCCCACACACGACTTCCTCTCTCTCTCTGTCCGCGGGCAGAATCCTCCTCCTCTCTCCTTAAGCACACCCCCCATCAAGGGGGTGTTTATATAGGCCGTGGGGGTGGGGAGTGGGTCTCCCCCCACGTGGGGGAAACTGCCCATGCAACCCCCACCTTCCCATCCCCCCCACATACTCCCTTCCCTCCAGCCATGCATCGGCTGGGGGAAAGGGATAAATACATAAAAAAAATTTGCAATCAATTTAATTGAATTGCCCCTCCCAAGAGGGTGTTTTCGTGCAGTTAGCGGTTTTTATCCCCCGGTTCAATTTACCATTTGCAGAGGCCCTATTTCTCTTGTGCGGCTCACACATTACGCGGCTTAATAATTCAAATGCGAGAGATACCCTTTGCACAGGGTTTGCACGGCGTGTGAGAAGTGATACGATCATGTGGAAATATTACATTCTCTCCCCCTTAGAAGAATCGAGATGTCCTCATCTCGAGATAAGCTGGGGATATTGAAGATTGAGAGAGCTTTCATCCATCCAGGTAGCATCCTCTTCGGGGTAATCTTTCCACTGGACGAGGCATTCTCTCAAGGTTCTAGATCTCAACTGTCTCTCCCTGACATCTAAAATCTTTTCCGGCCTTAGTTCAAGGATTCCTTGACTAGGCATTACAATTTGTTGGTCATCAAGTACATGATTTGGGTTGGGTACATACTTTTTCAAAAGACTAATATGGAATACATTATGGACTTTTAGGTTGTCAGGGAGTTGCAATTTATAAGCATTGGGTCCTAGGCATTTGAGGATTTTATATGGTCCACAGTACCTTGGACTTAGCTTCTTGCATTTACCTAGAGATAAAGAACTCTTCTTGGGACGTACACGAATGAAGACCATGTCTCCTTCTTCGAAAATCCTCTCTTGGCGCTTCAAATCCGCATATGCCTTTTGTGTATCTTTGGCTGCTTGTATGTCTTGTCTTATTGACCTTATTTGGTCATCCATGTCCTCCAACATTTGTCTTGAGGCTTCCACTCTCAGGGTAGGATCAGAAAAATTTAGAGGACTTCGACAATCATGACCATACAATGCCTGAAAAGGAGTCATTTGAATGCTCTGTTGGTAAGAAGCATTGTAGGCAAATTCTACTAATGGTAAGTATTGAATCCACCTCTTTGGCTCTCGACAGCAGTAAGCCCTAAGAATATCCTCAATGATTTGATTTACCCGCTCTGTTTGTCCATCTGTTTGGGGATGGTAGGCAGTGCTAAAACAGAGTTGGGTCCCAATATCTTCAAAGATAGCTTTCCAAAAGTGAGAAGTGAAAAGAGAGTCTCGATCGCTAATGATCCTTCTAGGTAACCCATGTAGTTTGAATATTTCCTTGATAAACACTCTTGCGATATCGGAGGCTTTATAATTTGTCTTCACTGGGATCAGGTGTGCAACCTTAGTAAGCATGTCAACTACAACCATAATGGAGTTGTATCCTCCTTGGACTTGAGGTAAACCCACCACAAAATCCATACTGATGAATTCCCATTTCATTTGGGGAATGTCAAGTGGTTGCAATCTCCCTGGCATCATGACATGTTCAGCCTTGATGCGTTGGCAAGACAAACATTCGGTGACATATTTGAGGACGTCACCTTTGAGTCTCTCCCAATAATAGCTTTTCCTGACTGCATTAAGAGTCTTTGCATAGCCGGGATGTCCGGCAAAAGGGGAATCATGTGCTTCCCACAATATCTTCTGCTTAAGTGACTGGCTTGCTGGTATGCATAGCCTTGTTCTATAGTAAATAAGTCCATTGTCAACAGAAAATTCATGATACTTTGCCTGCAACTTCGGATTCTGATCCTTGGTAGATATTTCCTTTATCATCGTTTGGTAGGCTAAGTCATGGCATGCTTCCTCTCTAGCTAGTTCGAGTATAGGGTTGCTTGGCATAGATACTTTCGTAGCTAGGGATCTGGCCGTTGATGGATTCTGCAAGATTAGGGAGTTTAGGAATGCCTTGCGACTAAGTGCGTCGGCAACCACATTCTCCTTTCCTGGCCGATACTTGATTTCAAAGTCATATTCCTCCAATACTTCAATCCATCGACGTTGCCTCATGTTGAGCTCATTCTGGGTAAAAATCCATTTGAGACTCTTATGATCGGTTACTAGAGTGAACTTGTTTCCCAACAGGTAGTGTCTCCAAAGCTTTAGAGCATGGATGACAGCTAATAACTCCAAATCATGAGTAGCATAATTCTTTTCGTGACTCTTCAATTTCCTTGAAGAATACGCTACTGGATGACCTTCCTGCATAAGAACACAGCCCAATGCAAGAATGCTAGCATCAGTTACTAGCTCGAACTCCTTACTGAGATCAGGAAGTTTCAGAATAGGTGCTGATACCAAACATTGCTTCAATTGGTCGAAGCTATTTTGCTCGGGAGTTGACCATGTAATAGAAGTCTGCTTTTTTAACAAGTCAGTAAGAGGTGCTGCAATCAAAGCATAGTTTTTGATAAAGATCCTATACCATCCTGTCAAGCCAAGAAAACTCCGTATCTCTTTGACAGATACTGGTATTGGCCATTCGAGCACATCTCTGACTTTGGCTGGATCCACTGATATTCCTTCTGACGATACTATGAATCCTAGATATTCAATCTGACGTTTGAAGAATGCACACTTCTTCATTTTTGCATACAGCTTATGAGACCGCATTGTCTCTAACACAATCCGCAGTTGGGGTTCATGATCTTCCTCCTGTTTAGAATAAACTAGAATATCGTCGAAGAAGACAAGCACGAAATCATCAAGATATGGCCTGAAAATATCCTGCATTAACCTATTGAAGGTGGCAGGTGCATTTGTAAGGCCGAATGACATAACCAAGAATTCAAAGTGCCCATATCTTGTATTGAAGGCTGTTTTTGGAATATCCTCATCCTTGATCCTGATTTGATAGTAGCCTGATCTGAGATCAATTTTGGAAAAGATCTTCGCACCTTGAAGGCGATCAAGAAGCTCGTCTATTCTAGGAATAGGGTACTTGTTCTTGACTGTTGATTGATTCAATCCACGGTAATCAATACATAGTCGAAGTGTCCCATCTTTCTTTTTCTGGAATAGAACTGGAGCTCCCCATGGCGAATTGCTTGGTCTGATGTAGCGTTGGTCTAACAGTTGCTTGAGTTGCTCCTTCAACTCAATAGCCTCTGGAATGGACATTCTATAAGGTCTCTTTGCAATTGGCGCAGCTCCGGGCATTAGCCTTATCTCATGATCAACTTCTCTTGGCGGTGGAAGTTCAGTTAATTCCTCAGGGAACACATCAACGTATTCTTTTAGCCAAGAGGGTCCTTCATGAGCCTCTTGCTTTTGATCTAACTTGTTAAGTTTGATCAAGTACACAGGTAATCCTTTCCTAACCCCTTTTATAATCCGTGATATCTTGGCTAATTGGATTCTCGGCACTCCTGCCTCACCTTGAGTTGTGACAAACTCCCTGTCAGAGTTTCGAAAGGAAACTTGACCCTTTCCACAGTGGATGTGAGCGTCATTAGGCTTAAGCCAATCCATTCCGAGTAGGCACTCATGGATACCCAAATTCATAACTCTGAATTTGACCGAGGTCTTCTTTCCTCCCAGATAGAATTCCTCCTTAGCAGTTTGCCTAGCACAAGTTACCTCACGACCATTTTCCAATTCCACAAGTAGGGTAGGTGCTTCTACTGTGGCTATTCCTAATCTCCTAGCACAGGCTGGTGAGATAAAAGAATGGGTACTACCACAATCAATCAAGGTTTTGAACCCTTTACCTTGATATTCCGATGGCGTTTGTATTACCGAGAACTGGCGATTTGGACCCTTCCTGTGTAAAGCGGCATGGACTGTTGCTCTTTCGAATTCCGCTTCCATAGTCGGGTCTTCCTCTTCTTCTGCATTACATCTTTGCCTATGGGTGACGCAGGCAGCTCTTCCTCTACCACGGTTGGCGGTTCCCTCTCCGCGGCCAACACCTTGATGGTGTCCCTCGCTAAGCTTGGGACATTCCCTTCTGTAGTGACCGAGTTCATTGCAGTGGAAACATCGAATGTTCCGGCCATTACCGTGAGTAGGAACAAAGTTGTTGACGTTATTTGTCCTTGCTTTCTTCCTTTGTCCCTGATTGTGGCCTTGAACTCTCTTAACCTGAGGTCTGAATGCTCCTCTGCTTGGATTGCTATAAGTCCAACTCTTAATACTCCTTGGTTTAGCTTGCACTTCCTGAATTATAGGTGCTGCTCGGATGAGTGCATCCTGAAGATCTGATGGTCTCATAGATTCGAGACGAGTATTTATAGGTGGATTTAAGCCTGCGCAAAATTTGGACACCTGCTGTGTCGTATCCATTTGTGGCGCATACTTCAGAAGTGAGACAAACTTAGAGTAATAAGCGTCCAGCGTGAGTCCTAACTGTTTTAACTCATAGAACTCATTCATTTTCTGAGTACGATATGCTGGTGGCAAATATCTCCCTTGTACGGCTTGCTTTAACTTTTCCCAAGTAACGGAACCCTCTGAGATCCCTTGATCCCTGCACCATTGCTTCCACCATAGTCTGGCTTCACCAGTGAGTTTCAATTTGGCGAGCATGGCCTGATTGGTAGGTGCAGTGCCAGCGGCTTCGAAGTAGTCCTCCATAGATTCAATCCAAATCTCAGCGTCTGTCTGGACGAATCTGCCTCTCCCGTCAAACTCGGGTGGCTTAATCTGTTTGAGGAGGAACTTCTTCTCCTGGATCACAGTCGTACTTGCCGTAGGGGACGAATTTGGAACTTGCGCCTGAGTAAAAGTTCTTAACGTTATTACATGATTATCTTATCTTTGTTTCAACTTATTTCGTAACTCATGAAGCAACTAACTTTTTGCAATAACTTGATGCACAATCGGATAGTGAAAAGAAGTCCTTTATTTATATGGCGTTCTCATACACATCTCGAATGATGATAATTCAATCATTACATTTAGTTTGGGGCGAACAACATAGTATTGGATTTGTCTACAGGAACTGTGTAGTAATAGGGTTTTGGGTCATGTATCTTTAGGAATCGATAATTCATCGGAAGTTCGGGATATCCTTCCCGCTGGAAACCATACTTTCCATGACGGCCCAATACCTTAATTCTATCAGCTGGGATTACACGGGTTACTTCTTCATATACATATGAGTTTAACTCAACTCTACGACCTCGAATATGCAAGGTCGAGTTCACGTGAGCTTCCACGAAAATGAACAGCTTCACGACTTTCAAATCTTCCAACCACTTGATCCTCTTCAAGTTGGTCTGTAGATAGGCGAACCGGTGGGCAGCTATGTAATAGATTCCTGAAGACCCAGTCCATCTTCGCTCTACATATAGAGGTGATGGGTTATAAATTCGCTCCAAGATGTTCATCATCTCAATTCTCTGCTTATAATGCGGAGAATGCATCGCAGTCATGAACATGATCCGGAACACCAGAAATTTATTCCACGCCTCGTAATTCTGCAAGACAGTATTGAAGATGAGAAAATGTTTGGACAGGAACAAATTCTTTACTTCACTTCCAATGAAATCTTATGAAAACAATTCCATTATAAGTCGGCTCTGATACCAACTGTAACGTGTCCACTAGAATCATCCCGGACACGTCTTAGCAGTCCATCGGGAAGGATGTCTAAAAAGCTCCGCCCGGCACTCCCATGGAATGTTACGGGACTTGCGATCTAGGTCTTCCCGCGTCTGCCACGTAGCGGAAGTATCCTGGCCGTTCCCACTTAGGATCGACCTGAATTTGGGTTTTCCTGTTTGGTCATTATCTAGCAACAACTAGCGTCAGACCCGAATGAACTACTTTACGTAGAAACGCCCGGTCTGAAGCGGATTCAAGCTGCACTTGGTTCAAGGAGAATGGGAAACGAGAGGGATGCAAAGCTCGACCTCTCTGCCACAAGGCATAGTCCCATTCCGTTCCCCTAAAACAGCGTGAGTCGGGTAATAGTTAACTCTAAGTCATCGTTCTCGTCACCTGTTTCGGTGATGACGATCCTCCTCTGTTCATTGAAGACTTTGAGAAAAGTTCCCGGCTAACCGGGACCACCCATCCATAGAACGGACCCATGGTCCATCCTCCGCACTTTCCTCGGTTTGTTTTAGTTATGTAATTACCTACCACATTAGTTTGACATATACAAACAGCTTCCTTGATTAACCCTGTTAAGCACTGGTTCCTTCACGTAATCTTATCACAGGACATAAAGAAAACAATGCCAAACAACTCCTTTATTATCATTATATCCTTTTATCTTTGAAATACAAGGAGTTCCCGCCCGTAGGCGTATTCATGATCCGCCCGAAGGCTATCCAGTAATCCTTCCTGTGATTACTATCCCAAGTTTCCGCCCGTAGACTAGTATGCGGGCCTCGAGATCCAATCCCGAGTCACGTTAGTCTCTTGTGCAGGACCTGGAAGGCGAGGGATTTACAGCCAGAGCCCCCCCTGGCACCCAAGCGTCCTCCTGCTCCAAGCAGAACTCAACGGAGAGACCTCTCACGGCGGGTTCGGTCCACGTTCCCGGCGCGGTTCACAACCCCCTTGGTTAGGGTCAGGCAGGCAGTCGGGGGTAACTGAAGCTGCCTCTCAGGCACCAACCTGAAGCTTTAGATATATTTTCATCCTTTAGTTCATTGAGCAAACAATGCAAACAGTCCTTTCTAAACTGTTACAAGCACAATCAATTTCAGTGGTCTTTTAGCTGGCAAACTGTTAAGGATTGACTCCTTATCTTTGAATGCAACCCGCATTCGATCCGGAATCAATTGCAACTTAGCAAGATTCCTATCATTCTTGGGTTAGGGTCATACCCTTCCAATACATTAGGTTTATTGTGGCAGGATCCAGCGACCATGTCGCTTTAGTTTATTGTCGGTCATTTGCTTCAAGGCCACGCCTAATCTTCCTTTCCCTTGGCAATTACTTCCCAAGAAAAGTGAGTTAACAGGATGATTACTCATCCTCTTGTAAGTTAAATTCTTTCAATAACTTGCTAACCTCATTTCGAGAGATGGCAAGACTCTTTGCGGACAAATTCCAAGACTATACAATGTTGCGGCTTGTGCGCAAGTATTGCATCTATTCTACGGAATCCTCCTATCCATTTCTTAGTGTTCCGACCACGGGTCTCTAACCCTAGTCGAGTAACAGGATTTTTGGGGTATCCTTCAAGTCATTTCTAATTAGGTTTGGCTCATGATTCTAGAATATGCAACTCCGTCGGAGTTCCATCATGATCCTTAGGTTCACAGTTTTTGTCTAAGCGAGGTCAAATTATCCTTGCACTAAATCCTAGTTATCTCTTAGGATTCCTGTGTTTATATGATTCCTTGTGGTTCATATTACTTAGCCAATCCGATTATGCCTGTTTGCGACAAGGATGATCCTTCTAGGGTGATAAACCAAATCTACGGAATCGAATTCGCGTAAACAAGCGATTGATTGCCGTTTCCTTGGTGAGGTAAAATTACTTACTAATATGTACGCTAACTTTCCTAATTAATCAAGCCTACTACTTTGTAGTCTATGCTCTCGAACTTATGCATTGGCGAGTCATACAATCTTTCCTTGGTGCACGATAATTTGGTTACTAACTTTCCCTAGGGCTACTAGGTCTTACATCAACGGTCGTACCTACAACCTTGTAGTTTATCCTTTGGCATCTCATGCATTTACACCTAATTACGACTCTTTAATGATTGATCCTTTTCTCATGACGGCTACGCAATTTCCTAACATTCTCCTAGCCACTAAGTCGTTGATGATACTCAAGCGAAACTAGTGTTATTCTATTCCATCTTATAACTATGTTGCAAGTCATACGTTCATTTTAGTACCCTATTAGTTCTTTCCGAATGAAACCTTATGGTGCTAACCTTTTCTTATGAAATCATTACGAGAGGTATGTTACCTAATGTGCATATACGCTTAATTCACCATATCTAGGGTGGCAACTAATGCACATATAAACTCCGTTTCCTTGCTTAGGATTAGATTCTTTACCTTAATAAGGTACCATCTACATGCATCTAATTCTCTAATCGTTCAATCTTTCATAATGTTCAAAAGATGCATTTCTTTCAATGCTTTTAATTTAAACGTAACTTGAATTTCCCTTCCTAAGCGCGCCTAATCATTTCTTACGCGGAATTTAACACGGAAGAACCTGGACTTGTGGTGTCGGGGTGATGTCCACTTGCACGTTTGGAGTCAACCTCCCGCGGTTGCCTCCTCGGATCTTTTAGGAGCCATCGTAGTCGTAAATTCGACTTACGAGTTGCCTTTGTGTTCGTATGCGGATGGTTTCCTCTTCGGAATAGACCTTGCAACAAAGCTTCGGAATTCCCACGAGCTCGATTCGGCGCGGTATTTGGACGGCTTGCGGAACAATGTCTTTGTCCAAGTCTCGTCGAAGGCTTTTGCGAGGTCTTTGTGGCCTCACCGTCTCCTTCCTTGGAAATCCCGATCTTTAAGGGATCTTCGGGGAATATGCGGTGGGAAAGGCCTTTTTGGGCCAAGGGGTGGAAAAATGCCCTTGAAATGGGTGGCAAAGGATGGGAAATTGGGGTCGTGGGAAAGGGGTTTAGGGAGGCCCCCCCTATGGAAGCTTCTAAAGAAGCTTCCAAAGGAGCTTCTGTGGGCTGGGTCGTGGGCGACGTGGCGTGGGATAGCGGCCTGGCGAGGGTGATCAGCGCGGCGGACGGGGGTTGGCGGCAACGACCGGCGGCTTGGCGGCCTGGCGACGGCAGAATGGCTACGGGCGGGGCTGGGCAGCAGCACGGCGGCGGTTTCCAGCGGCAGTTGGCGGCTCACGGACGACCTCCTCCTCTCTCTTCCAAGCACACAGACCCCCTCCTCTCTCCTCGTGTGTGTCCCACACACGACTTCCTCTCTCTCTCTGTCCGCGGGCAGAATCCTCCTCCTCTCTCCTTAAGCACACCCCCCATCAAGGGGGTGTTTATATAGGCCGTGGGGGTGGGGAGTGGGTCTCCCCCCACGTGGGGGAAACTGCCCATGCAACCCCCACCTTCCCATCCCCCCCACATACTCCCTTCCCTCCAGCCATGCATCGGCTGGGGGAAAGGGATAAATACATTAAAAAAATTTGCAATCAATTTAATTGAATTGCCCCTCCCAAGAGGGTGTTTTCGTGCAGTTAGCGGTTTTTATCCCCCGGTTCAATTTACCATTTGCAGAGGCCCTATTTCTCTTGTGCGGCTCACACATTACGCGGCTTAATAATTCAAATGCGAGAGATACCCTTTGCACAGGGTTTGAACGACGTGTGAGAAGTGATACGATCATGTGGAAATATTACAGACTCGGCCCATCTGAGTGGCTTGGTTTTGGGCCGAGTCCCAGAATCGGACCATTTGGCCCTCATATAACTCATACCACTCAGACCATTTGGCCCTTGAATAACTTGAACCACTGACTCATATGTGTATCGCTCCGCTCGTCCAAACCACTCGGACCACTTGGCCCTCGGCCCACTAATGTGACTCGACCCTCGAACCACTCCACCCTCAGCTGATTGAGCCCTCCGCCACATTTGTTCAGTCATCCGAGCTGCAACTTCGGCTAGTGTCCCTATTCGGCCTTCGGCCCATCCGAGACTACCACTTAGCCCCTACAATTCGGATGAGTTGGGCCAAGTTAGACTTTTGCAAATTTTCTAGAAGTTTGCACCACACCCAGCAAGATCTCAATGGCGCCAACCTTTGTGAGCCATCCCAATGCCCATAACTTGATTCTAGCGCAAGGAATAGGCAAATTTGCAAGACGCAGCTGCTTAGCAGCTTGAGTAGATTGTCGAGAGAGTCAATGCCTTAAGGATAGCTAGTGGAGACATAGACCCCAAATGAACCTAAACCAGGTAAGATGATGGCACATCAAGAAACCCTAAGACCTACCAAGACAGCCAAAAATTGATCGAACAAGCCTATCAGGCCTAACACAAGATGAGAGTGTGCAAGCCACTTAGACACTTGCTCTTCACACTCACCTTGACTTCCAGCACTTGAAGTACACCTAAGAACAGCTAAAATCCTTAAGGGTCATAAGTATAACGGATAAGGTCAAGACTTATGCTTTGGAGTTGCTTCAGCTTAAACTCCTGCAACCTCACTACCAGGATAGATACATACAGTCTGAAAACTATAAACTGTTAGTGACCAGCAGCTTATTCAAAGCCAAAATTGAGTCATATGCATGTCATACATGTCCCAAACCTTCATAGATAGCTGCTAGTACATGTAGCAATCCAAGCATAACCATACGGGCACAAACAGTGCATATCCAGCAAGTATAGGTGACATAAATCTGCTCACAGATTGTATACATGCAATAAATTGTCAAACCAAGATGTATTTCAGCCCAAGAGATCCTCAAACCACTTCATACATATGCCACTGTGTGTATAGGTCAATACATGACCAAACAAGCATCCACAGACACTCAATCTATAAGAGGCAATGTCATATAATGCATTCACTGTTCATGACCAGCCAATACCCTGTGAATATATTTGTTTCCTGATTCAGACTTCAGTTTTTAAGAGCTTTCAATGCTCATATCAAATCTTATAGCATTCAATAGTCATATCCCGTACCATACTGCTCCTTGTAGGTAACAGAAGGCATGTACTTCTTCAAGACCAGTGAGTATATATTGTTGACAATTTTATGACAGTTTTCAACCTGTCATTGGCTTCCCAAAAATGAGCATTTCAGTCAATAACTTCAGTCCATAACCATGTCAGACAATGCATATGGTTCCCAGAGCATGTATATGCTTCAATAAGTTCTCCTAAGCATGGCAAGAAGCTCAAGGCTCTTGAGTAGAATCAAGTGTATGTTGTATAGTCACTGATTACAGCAGGTCTTCACTATTTTCAAATCTGTGGTCAACTGTCATAGCTCATAGATGAGCTCATGATCAAGTACTGACATATCCAGGACTTCAATGACCTTCCAAAGAGCATAGACAAGCCGTGTGTCAGTCTATAGATGATGGAGTTGATGAGTTGCAGACCATGAGGGCAGCAACATAAACAGGCGCAGTCATGCTCTTTTCTGATCCTAGACCAGTAGCTACTGTTGATGATAATGATGATGATGAGCACTCACATGTACTCAAGGATGCTCCCAAAGACTCCTAGACAAGTCTTCACTGCTGCCATGAAGCATAGAGTCTCACAGGAACATATGCATACCTTGTGTTAGAGCAATGGAGGAAAATGACAGTCAGTCCTTTGTTCTCTTCAACCCTGACAGTTCAATCTTTAGGTCTTCTTCCCGTATGCACTCCACAGAGCCCAATCATGGGTGCTATGATACCATGTTGAGATTGAGAGGCGCAGAGACAGAGTAAGGAGCAAGCATGCTCTCCTCTTCTTCATTCATTCATTCTTACTTAACCACACATGTAGAGTAAGTGTATACAATAGTACTAAGGTCCGTAGGACCATTCACACTGGGTCTAAGACCACCGACTTATTTAATGTCCCACACTTGGTGATATAGCTGGACACAGCTAATGTCGGTCATACATACTAACACGAGAATAGTATGAGCTTGATATTCTAACGAGTGCTCTGTGGGTTGAAGCAAGCACCTAAAGCATAATCTAACAAGATTAGAGAGTATCTTTTTAACATTGGCTTTTATGTTTTTGATATTGACTACTAACTTTATGTGAGAAAGGAAAAGATGCACGTTTGGTCATCATAGTAATCTATGTGGATGACTTGATTGTTACAGGTCATAGTGATAGTGGGATTGTTAAAGTCAAGGGCCTTTCTAAGAAGAAGTTTGAGATGAAGGATTTGGGTAAGCTAAGGTATTCTCTTGGTATTGAGGTGATCAAATGTGATGATATGGCTGTCCCAAAGGTAGTATAGCTTGGATTTGTAATCCAAGTATAGTATGATAGCATTAAAGCCTCTTTCAATGCCATTTGAGCAAAAGATCTAGTTGAGTGCTAATGTGGGGGATGAGATAGAAGACCCTACTGTGTTTAGGAAGATAATAGGGTTTTTAATTTACATGGCCATCACAAGGCCAAACTTGAGGTGTGCTATTGTCTTTGTTTGTCTGTTTATGCAAATGGCAGACTTAGGCTATGCTCTTGGCCCTGCTAGTCAGTTTATGATATTGCCTAGAAAGCCTCATTTGGATATAGTTAGATGCACATTGAGGTATATGAAGTCCACTTTGCATTATGGAATTTTATATGAGATATATAAGAATATACATGTGTTTGGATATATATATGCAGATTAGGCTGGTGATAGAAGACCTAGTAGCACATTCATGTTTCCCTTGGTAGTGTAGTAGTTACATGGAGTAATAAAAAGTGACCTACATTTGTGACTATGGTAGCATGTGAGGTAGTATGACTATAAAAGTTATTGGGTGATTTGGATGTGTAGGTAGATAGTCAAAATGTCATTCATTGTGACAACATGAGTAGCAGAAAATTGGCTAGGAACCCTATGTTCCATGCTAGGAAAAAATACATTGAAGTGTCTTACCACTTTGCGAGAGAGAAAATACTTGCATGTGAGATCAATTTGATATATATAAGCACATAAGATCTGATATTTGACATCTTCATAAAGCCATTGGGTGGAGAGAAGGTTTGAAATTTTCAAAGCTTACTTCGAGTTTCAGAGATGTAGTTGAACTTGCCGGGGAGTGTTGAGATGGAAAGCTCAATACACACGTGGAGATATGATGATGGATTGCTTGGTTAGATGGGTCTCCATGTCAACACTTAGCATGTCGGTGGTCATTATAATTCTTACATGGCCATTGATTTATCAATTATTATATTTGGTTTATTACACCTATCTATGGTGGGCATAGTTATAGCACCAATCAATTAGTATAGTCCATTATGCATTGTTTAACTTAGTAGGCCTCTTTTTTTAATGTTGTGCCTCATCTATATTTTGTGTATATTGTATTTTGTGATAAAGAAGAAAGAAAAACTAGCAAGAAAACATTTTGGTCTTCATCTCTCTTTTTGTATTCTTGAGTGAGTTTCCTCTTTTGTGCATGGTGTGCATTTGGCGTAGTAGCTCAAGCAAGTCGCCCCACCATGTGATTCATGACAAAGATCCTCTATTGAATATTTATTATTTTATTTGCCATGTTAGCCCTATCCTTATCCACTTCCTTTTCATGCCTTGATTTTGCAAATATATGAGCAAGCTCATGCATCGGTCTTGTATTTCTCTCCTCTAGCTACTCAATGTTTTTCTTGGCTTGCTCCAATCCCCTATCTTGCCATTTGGTCAAAGCTTCCAATATGGTAGCTTGCTCATTTTTTCTTTTTTTGAGCTCCTCCGTTTTCTTGGCTAGCTCCTTTTCTTTCTACTCAGGGTGCTTCTAGCTCTTAGTGGCTTCCTCCCACTACTCTACCAATTTGAGCAACCTATTCTTTATCTATGTGGTTTCCTTTTCATTGTGTTGTAGTGGACTTATTTGGTCTATTTGTTATTTTAGCTTGTCTTTTAAATGGATTATGATGCTCATAGTTTCCTTATGATATTCCTCCCATTCTTTCTTGTTGTCTTTCTTTTGCTCATACTGTCGCAATACTTCCTCATACTCATCATTCTATACCCCTTTTCTTGCTAGTATTGCTATTTCCATTTTTAAGATGTAGAAATCTCTTGTGTATTGCCATAGTAGGGTGACATAGGATTCATTCTTATTCTCTAATGTGAGCATTTTTTTCTTCCTTTCTTCCTCCTTCTAGCCTCTTCATTCCTCTAGGGTATTAATGAGGTCATAAAAAATGTGCCTAGACTCTTGGGTGATGAGGGGGTACATAAGAGGATGTTCTTTCTATTCACCTTTTCTCCTCTACTTTTTGACTCTACCTCTTCTATAGCCAATCTCTTTGACCTTGTAATCATTGGTACCTTTGACTTTCTTTTGAAGACCAATGAATAGATGGTATCTAGCCATTGCAGTTATGCCACAAAGTTCACCTAGAAGCCCCCTTCACTTGTAGGGAGTGGTGCTAGAAAAAGTGGGTTTGTAACGTGCCCGTTTGTCCGCTTGCGGGACATGTCTTAGCAGCCCATCGGGAGGAGGGTCTAGAAGGCTCCGCCTGGCACTCGCAGGGAATGACACAGGGTTTGCGATCTAGGTCTTCCCAAGTCTGCCCCGAGCAAAAGTGTCCAGCCATTCCCACTTGGGATTGACCTAAGGTCAAGGTTCCTTTCTTAGCAGCAAAGCCTCTAGGAAGGAGCTAGCGTCGAGCTCCAGTTGTACCACTTTGCGTAGGAACAACAGAGTTGATGCAGATTCATGCTGCACTTGGTTCATGGAGAATGGCAAACAAGAGGGATGCGAAGCTCAACCTCTCTACCGAACGGCATAGTCCCATTCCTTTCCCCTAAAACAAAATAAACTGGAAATTCTACATCTACTGATACTAGATCTTCATTTTCTTATTATCTCATCATTTGAGAAAAGTTCCTAGCTAACCGGGACCACCCTTTCGTAGGACGGACCTAAGTCACATCCACTGCACTTTCCTCAGTTTTCTTTAATTATCTAATTACCTAACACATTACGTTTTGACATGCAAAATCAGCTTCCTTAATTAAAAAATTAATCACGGGTTTCTTCACGTAACTTACGCACTAACACAAAAACAATGTCAAGCAAGTTCCTTTTTCTCAAGCATCTATTCTTTAATTATCATAATTCTGGAGTACATCCAATATCATGCCCGAAGGCTATCCCAGCAATCTACAGGATTGCTGCTCCAAGTTCTGCCCGTTGACTAGTACACGAGTCTCGAGATCCCATCTCGAGTCATGTCGGTCCCTTGTGAGGGATTCGGAGGCAAGGGATCTACAACCAGAGCCTCCCCTGGCACCCAAGCGTCCTCCGGCTCCAAGAAGTACCCACGGAGAGACCTCTCACAGCGGGTTAGGTCCATATACCCGGTGCGGCTAACAACCCCCTTGGATAGGGCGGGTAGACAGTCGGAGGTCATTTGTACGAGCACGAACATTTTGGAGGTCGTTTGTACGACCGACTGCTAAGGTGTGACTCCTTTTTTTCCGGATGCTCCCAGCATCCGATCTTGGGTCTTTTCACGTCTTGGCGAGATCCCAATAATTCCAAAACAAGATTTTGTAAGCAAATGGCCTTGGTAAGATAACTTAATTTTGACTTGCCCTTTTCCCTTGGGTTTTACCTTAGGGTATCTTAATCCCTAACTCACGCATTAGCTGGTTAGTCAAGGCAACAAACATGCCTTATTTGCAACCCAACGAAGGGTCTTTTAATCTCTAATTCCAACCAAGCTCAGTTAACACACACATCAACACATGATTCTTCATTTAGAATTTCAAGATGCAGCCTAGATTCATGCGATCCTTTCAATTCTCTTAGCGCGGTTCTATGCAGGATTTTCCAATCAACCTTAACCATCATGAGCATTGTGCATTTAGTATAGTTCTACCTCCTAAACGACTTTTATCTCTCTTTATTCCTAGCAACGAGTACTTAGTTCTAATGCACCGGATCACATGTGATTTGCGTATATGAAAGTTTAGAGTTTTGTCTAACGATGGAAGTATATCTCATGGACAAAAAATAACATTTCATGTGTTTCTTTTAACCATGATTGTGAAACGTGAATTCTAAATGGCTATTCATGCACTGAACTGGTTAAAAAGCTATCATTTTATGTGAGGTAAGGCGATAACCTTATCATTTTATGCATAAAATCTTATGCGAATTTCATCCTCTACCGTTTCGCGCATGCAACTTAGTTCTTAGATTAAACAAAACCCTATGTACGACATCAATCCTTTCATCCCTTTGACGAGAAATAATTCCTAAATTAATTTTTAACGCTTAGAACAGGGGCTTGATTCGTGTGTGCTGCGTTGGTCCTTCCGCTTGCCCCTCCAGCATTACCGGTGGCTTGGGCGCCTATTCTCCCCACGACTTTCTTCTTGGGAGCCATTCGCCTCGCGGAGATTGGGTAGTCTTGACCTTCACAGTTCCGGGTTGACACGTTCAATCGGGAAAGACCGCTGGATAAGGTTCGTTGCCGAGAGAGTGGTTTGGATGACTCGTAGCGGTTACTCTCTTTCTCTCGCTTCTTTTTTTTTCTTACTCTCCTACTCTCTCTCCCTCTCCTTTTCTCCTTCTCCTTCTCTCTTATTCCTCTACTCTCTCTCTTTCCTTCTCCTTCTCTCCCTCTTCTTCACTCTCCCACTCCTTCTTTTCCTCTCTCCCTCTCCTTCTCTCCCTCTTCTTCCTCTTCTCTCTCTCCCTCCTTCTTTCTCTTCTCTCCTCCTTCTCCTTCTCTCCCTCTTCTTTTCTCTCCTCACTTCTTCTTCTATCTCCTCACTCCTCTCCCACTACTTCTCTTTTCTCTACCACTCCTTCTTCTCTCCTTCTCCTTCTCTTCTTCTCTCTCTCTTCTCTCTTTTCCCTCTTCTTCCCCTTCTTCTTTTCCTTTCCTCTTCTCTCTCTCCTTACCCCTTCTTCTTCTCCTTCTCTTCCTCTTTCTCCTATCCTCTCTCCCTCTTCTTCTTATCCTCCTCCTCTTCTCTCTCTTCCCTCTTCTTTTCACTCTCTCTCTCAGCCCATAGCAGCATTCCCTTATGCCCCCGTAGTCCCCTAGTGGGGAGGGATATCATATTTCTTTTATAGGCTGGGGGGGTGTTATATAGGTGATTGGGGGGTGTATTATTCTCTCTTACCCCGCTTGCGACTTCACCACGTGGTCTCCAAGTTGGCGCATGGACTGCTAGGTCTACCAAAAGCTTCGGCCGATGAGGATGATGATGATGAAGATTAGGATGCTGATGACGCGAGAGGGAGTGATGGAGATGGCAGTGCTGGTGATGACGTGTTTGGAGGGAGGATCAACGGCACTCCACGACGGCAGGTATGTCTTTGTTTTTTTCTTTCTTTCTTTTTTCGAGACATTACATCCTCTCCCCCTTAGAGAAATCGAGATATCCTCATCTCGAGAAGAAACTGGGAAAGACAAGCACTAGTGGGGATTATGACCTGTGGGTTAAGACCCACTATGCATCCGCTGTACTACTCTTAATGTTTTAAGTAGTGCACTCATATTATTCTAATTGACCATAGGTACAAGAGCAGGATTTACCTAGTCATCCTCAAAGGTTACAATAGGCTTCAAGCCTTCATGATCATATGATTCATAAAATGAGCCAAAAGTAGAGTTTAGATAGCTTTCTTTGACTGCATGTTCCTGATTCTCAGGGTCCAACTCAGGACAATATGTTTGGATGTGTCCTAGTTCATTGTAGTGGAAACATCGGCGATTGAGGCATCTCTTACGGATGTGTCCTATCTCTCCGCACTTGCGGCACCTCTTGTCTTGACCCCATGAGTCATCTTCATCATAGTTTCCTCATTTAAGTTCTTGGATGATTGGATTAGCTCGGAGTAATGCGTCTTGCAAGTTCGTTGGGCGCATTGATTCCAATCGAGTGTTTATGGGTGGATTTAACCCCACAAAATTTTGACACCTGTTGTGTCATATACCATTGGGGGTGCATACTTTAGGAGTGAAACGAACTTTGAATAATATGCTTCAAGGGATAATCCTAGCTGCTTCAAGTCATAGAATTTATTCATCTTTTGTGTGCGGTAGGCAGGTGGCAGATACCTCCCTCGCATAGCTTCCTTAAGCTTATTCCAAGTGATTGTCCCCTCTGAGATTGCTTGGTCTATGCACCACTATTTCCACCAAAGTCTCGCTTTGCCTGTAAGCTTAATTCTAGCGAGCATGGCTTGGTTAGCAGGTGTAGTTCCTGATGCCTCAAAATAGTCCTCCATGGACTCAATCCAGATCTCAGCGTCAGCTTGAACAGTCCTTCCCTTGCCATCAAAATCGAGTGGATTAATTTACTTGAGAAGGAACTTCTTCTCTTGCATGTCAGCATTCGTGGGTAAAGAAGGTGCCTGGCAATCAAGCCATACCACTTAGGTTATTTGTGCTTAGGATATGTCTATGAACCAAACATTAATCAATCATGTATTATTATGAAGTTTTGCTCTGATACCAACCGTAACGTGCCCGTTTGTCCGCTTGCAGGACACGTCTTAGCAGCCCATCGGGAGGAGGGTCTAGAAGGCTCCACCTAGCACTCACAGGGAATGACACAGAGTTTGCAATCTAGGTCTTTCCAAGTCTTCCCCGAGATAAAGTGTCCACCCGTTCACACTTGGGATCGACCCGAGGTCAGGGTTCCTTTCCTATCAGCAAAATCTCTAGGAAGGAGCTAGTGTCGAGCTCCAATTGTACCACTTTGCGTAGGAACAACAGAGTCGATGCGGATTCATGCTGCACTTGGTTCATGGAGAATGGGAAACGAGAGGAATGCAAATCTCAACCTCTCTGCCGAACGGCATAGTCCCATTCCTTTCCCCTAAAAACAGAATAAACCGAAAATTCTACATCTACTGATACTAGGTCTTCATTGTCTTATTATCTCATCATTTGAGAAAAGTTCCCAGCTAACTGGGACCACCCTTCTATAGGACGGACCTAAGTCACATCCAGCGCACTTTCCTCAGTTTGCTTTAATTATCTAATTACCTAACACATTACGTTTTGACATGCAAAATTAGCTTCCTTAATTAAACAAATTAATCACGGGTTCCTTCAAGTAACTTAGGCACTAATACAAAAACAATGTCAAGCAAGTTCCTTTTTCTCAAGTATCTGTTCTTTATTTATCATAATTCCAGAGTACATCCAATATCATGCCCGAAGGCTATCCCAGCAATCTACAGGATTGTTGCTCCAAGTTCCGCTCATTGACTAGTACACGGGTCTCGAGATCCCATCTTGAGTCACGTCGGTCCCTTGTGTAGGATCCGGAGGCAAGGGATTTATAGCCAGAGCCTCCCCTGGCACCCAAGAGTCCTCCCACTCCAAGAAGTACCCACGGAGAGACCTCTCACGGCGGGTAAGGTCCATATACCCGGCGCGGCTAACAACCCCCTTGGATAGGGCCAGGCAGACAGTCGGAGGTAACTGTTCCTGCCTCTCCCTCCATGCTTTCAACCTGAAGCATTAAGTGATTTCCTTGAATTAGTTCTTGAGCAAAGAGTACCTAAGTACAAGCATGAACATTTTGGAGGTCGTTTGTACGACCGACTGCTAAGGTGTGACTCCTTTTTTTCCGGATGCTCCCAGCATCCGATCTTGGGTCTTTTCATGTCTTGGCAAGATCCCAATAAGTCCAAAAAAAGATTTCGTAAGCAAATGGCCTTGGTAAGATAACTTAATTTTGACTTGCCCTTTTCCCTTGGGTTTTACCTTAGGGTATCTTAATCCCTAACTCATGCTTTAATCTCTAATTCCAACCAAGCTCACACACACATCAACACATGATTCATTTAAACTTTCAAGATGCAACCTAGATTCATGCGATCCTTTCAATTCTCTTAGCACGGTTCTATGCAGGATTTCCCAATCAACCTTAACCATCATGCGCATTGTGCATTTAGTATAGTTGTACCTCCTAAATGACATTTATCTCTCTTTATTCCTGGCAACGAGTACTTAGTTCTAATGCACCGTATCACATGTGATTTGCGTATATGAAAGTTTAGAGTTTTGTCTAACGATGCAAGTATATCTCATGGATAGAAAATAACATTTCATGTGTTTCTTTTAACCATGATTGCAAAACGTGAATTCTAAATGGCTATTCATGCATTGAACTGGTTAAAAAGCTATCATTTTATGTGAGGTAAGGCGATAACCTTATCATTTTATGCATAAAATCTTATGCGAAATTCAACCTCTACCGTTTCACGCATGCAACTTCGTTCCTAGAGTAAACAAAACCCTATGCATGACATCAATCCTTTCATCCCTTTCACGAGAAATAATTCCTAAATTAATTTTTAATACCTAGAACCTGGGCTTTATTTGTGTGTGCTGCGTTAGTCGTTCCGCTTGCCCCTCCAGCATTACCGGTGGCTTGGGCACCTACGCTTCTCGCGACTTTCTTCTTGGGAGCCATTCGCCTTGTGGAGATTGGGCATTCTGGACCTTAATGGTTCCGGGTTGACACGTTTGGTTGGGAAAGACTGCTGGATGGGGTTCGTTGCCGAGAGAGCGGTTTGGATGACTTGTAGCGGTTACTCTCTTTCTCTCGCTTCTTCTTTTTTTTTCTTACTCTCCTACTCTCTCTCCCTCTCCTTCTCTCCTTCTCCTTCTCTCTTATTACTCTACTCTTTCTCTCTCCTTCTTCTCTCCCTCTTCTTCACTATCCCACTCCTTCTTTTCCTCTCTCCTTCTCCTTCTCTCCCTCTTCTTCAGTCTCCCACTCCTTCTTTTCCTCTCTCCTTCTCCTTCTCTCCCTCTTCTTCATCTTCTCTCTCTCCCTCCTTCTTTCTCTTCTCTCCTTCTCCTTCTCCTTCTCTCCCTCTTCTTTTCTCTCCTCACTCCTTCTTCTTCTACCTCCTCACTCCTTCTCTCCCACTACTTCTCTTTTCTCTACCACTCCTTCTTCCTCTATCCTTGTCCTTCTCTTCTTCTCTCCCTCTTCTCTCTTTATCCTCTTTTTCCCCTTCTTCTTTTCCTTCCCTCTTCTCTCTCTCCTTACTCCTTCTTCTTCTCCTTCTCTTCCTCTTTCTCCTCTCCTCTCTCCCTCTTCTTCTTATCCTCCACCTCTTCTCTCTCTCCCTCTTCTTTTCACTCTCTCTCTCAGCCCATAGCAGCATTCCCTTATGCCCCCATAGTCCCCTAGTGGGGAGGGGTATCATCTTTCTTTTATAGGCTGGGGAGGTGTTATATAGGTGATTGGGGGGGTGTATTATTCTCTCTCACCCCACTAGCAACTTTGCCACGTGCTCTCCATGTTGGCGCATGGACTGCAAGGTCTACCAGAAGCTTCAGCCGATGAGGATGATGACGATGAAGATTACGATGCTGATGACACGGGAGGGAGTGATGGAGATGGCGGCTCTGATGCTGACGTGTCTGGAGGGAGGATCGACGGCGCTCCACGACGGCAGGTATGTCTTCGTGTTTTTCTTTCTTTCTTTCTTTTTCGAAAAATTACAAGGTTTTGCTTGTAAGGTGGCTCTTTTTATTAGTTGGTCTAGTTGGGGTAATGGTGGTAAATGTTGGGTGGGTTTCTTTCCATTGCCTTCAGTATTCTTAGGTTGTTCCCCAGTTGTAGTGCTCCTAACTTTCTCTATGCTTTTACTTGAGTCGACTCCATGCTAGGATGGGTTGGGTAGAACCATAGATCTATACTTCTTTCCCTTCTAGTCTCCTCTATTGAATTCCTTATAGCCTAATGATAGTCTTCCCTCTCCTTTATTTCCAACTTCTCTTTTTCCTACTGTAGCTTAGCTTGGTGCTTTGCCTCTACTTGTCATTGTTGAAAGAGGGGAGAGAGAGACAGGGATGGAGCTAACAGAGAACCATCAGGTTCTTCTTCTTCTCTTTCATTATTCAACACTAGAGTAATACCCACATTACAAAGAGTAACCTAGTGTAAGTGTAACTAGACTGACTAACTCACTAACTAACTCTAGTCAGGTCACCGACTAGCTAAACCAACTTATTCAATGTAGTCACATGCAGACAGCTGCACACTAGCTGTCACAGATGTCGGTCATACATAAAGATGGACAGATGGGAGAGCTTGACTTCTAACACTCCCCCTCAAGCTCAAGACACCATCTACACACCAAGTAGCTGTCTAAAACCACAAAACTTATATTTACCTAGAGACTTGGTAAAGATATCTGCAACTTGCTCATCAATCCTCACATGCATGAGATCAACCTTTCCTGCAAGAACCATCTCTTGAGTGAAGTGGTAGTGTACCTCTATGTTTTTTGTCCTAGCATGGTAAACTAGATTCATGGTCAGGAGTACACTACTGAGATTCTCGCATAACAGTGTCACTGGAGCATCAACCTGTATATCCAAGTCAACCATAATCTTGAGCAGCCATGCAATCTCACATGCTGCCAATGCAGCTCCCCTGTACTTAGTCTCAGTACTAGATAAAGTAACCGTAGGCTGCTTCTTGCTGCTCGAGCTAATCATGCCGCTAGCAAATGAGCATCCTGCCCAATCTGCATCTGTGTATCCAATCAGTGTTAAGGGCTTATCTTTGACATAGAACAACCCATAGTCTACAATGGACTTAACATACCTCATGATGCGTCTAACTGCATCCAAGTGCGGCTACCTTGGCTTCTGCATAAACTGGCTTATCAGCCCTACAGCATAGCTCAAGTCAGGCCTAGTGATGGTTAAGTAAATCAAACTGCCAACCATCTTCCTGTACATAGTCACATCTTCAACTTCAGCCCCAGTGTTCATGTCTAGCTTTACATTCTGATCCAGAGGTGTATTCAGTGGTTTGCATTCAGCCATGCCATACTTCTTAAGCATTTCCATGGCATAGTGCTTCTGCATCATCCATAAACCATTTTCAGCTGTACAACCTCAATACCCAAGAAATACTTCAGATCTCCTAGATCTTTCATGTCAAATTTAGATTTCAGCATCTTCATTGCATGCTTAATTCCCATGTCATCATCCCCAGTAATTATGAGGTCATCAACATATATGACCAACACTACCAAGCCACTGTCAGTCTTCTTTGTGAACAGGCTGTGATCAGCCCTGCCAACAACAAATCCAAGGCTCTGCAAGTAGTTGTTGATCCTAGCATGCCAGGCTCTCGAAGCTTGCTTCATCCCATATAGTGCCTTTTTCAGCCTGCACACATAATGCTGAAAATCAGGGTGCTCATACCCTTTCGGTTGAACCATATATACATCCTCTGCTAAATCACCGTTGAGGAATGCATTCTTGACATCCATCTGCTGCTGCAATTCCTAGCCTTTTGCAGCAGCCAAGGCAATTACTGTACGTATGGTTGCCATCTTTGCAACCGGGCTGAATGTTTCATCATAATCCAATCCATACTATTGAGCATATCCTTTAGCAACTAGCCTGGCTTTGTATCTTTCCACACTGCCATCAGATTTACATTTGATTTTATAGACCCATTTGCAGCCAATGGTCTTTTTCCCATCAGGCAGTGGCATCAGATCCCAAGCCTGATTTTCAGCCAAGGCATTCATCTCTTCGTCCATAGCATTGCACCAATTTTCATCCTTTACTACTTCAGCATAAGTACATGGTTCTTTGATCTCCATCACTTATGTCATGTAAGCATAGTGCTTTGCAGCATAACCAGTGTATGTAAACCTGTCAACAGGTCTCCTGATCCTCTCTGATCTCCTGAGCTGTGGCTCACTCTGAGCTTGCCTCTCATGAGGTGGCACATAACGGCTCTGCCTAGCACCTGGCGTCATAACAGACGGAATCCCCAGTTCGCTGTCTAAGCTGTCACTGCTCGATGACTCATAGCCTACTGTGAGTGGTCCTGTCACATCCTCAAAAACCTTTTCTTTTCCTTTTCCCTTGTCGTTTCTCCCCCTCACTGACATGTCCGTGTCAGTGGACGTAGAATTACGGTTCCATAAGCGTCCTGACCAAGGACTCACTGCGGAAGATACATCTGTTGTCTGACCACTTATAGAAGTACTCTCTGTAGGAGTATTTTCAGCATGATTCATACTAGGTGCTCCATCAGTAGGCACCACAATCGGATTCCCATACCACGATGCTAACTCATCAAAGACTACATCTCTGCTGATGAGTGTCTCATGCGTAGAAGGTACATAACACTTGTATGCTTTCTGTTCCTGTGCATATCCCAAAAATACACTCTTCACTGCCTTAGGATCCAATTTCTTCCTCTTCTCATCCGGTATATGCACATACGCAATACATCCAAAGACTTTCAAGTGCCTGATGTCAGGTCTATGACCATACAGTTTCTCATAAGGGGTGACTGCATGTATTCCTACTGTAGGAGTGTGATTCAACACATAAACTGCAGTCATTACTGCTTCAGCCCAATAGGCATTAGGTAAACACTTCTCATTTAGCATAGCTCTTGCTAACTCCATTAAGACTCTGTTCTTCCGTTCTACAACAACGTTCTGTTGCGGTGTATAGCTACATGTGAGCTGCCTTCTGATCCCATACTTGGCAAGATATCTATCAAATTCTTTGGATACACATTCACCTCCTCCATCTGATCTCAAGCATGAGATGTAGCAGCCAAGTTCATTTTCAGCATGTTTTTTAAAGTCTATAAAGACTTCAAACACCCATCTTTATGCTTCAAAATGTACAGCCAAGTATACCTGCTGAAATCATCAATAAATGAGACATAGTACCATGCACCTCCAAAAGACGCACTATGCGACGGTCCCCAGACATCAGAGTGCACCAACTGCAAAGGCCTAGTGTTGTTTTGTACATGTCTCATGAAAGGAAATCGTGCCTGCTTCCCAAACTGACATGCAGGACACACATGCCCAAAGTCATTATACTTGAATTTCAGTAATCCAAGTATGACTGCCTTCTGCTGCATGGATTTCGGCTTCTGTACATTTACATGTCCAATTCTCTTGTGCAAAATCTCTACATCTCTGATGGCACTCTCATCATCAGCAAACATAGCTGATTTAAGTTCAGGAATGGTCGCTTCCAAAGTAAACATCCTGCCATCCCTTCTGCCCTTGGCAATTAGCTTGCAGCCATTTCCATACTCCTCAATGAAACATCCATCCTTGTTAAACCTCACTTGCAGATTCTGTTCTCCCATTTGACCCACAGACAACAAATTCTTCGTTATGGTCGGTACATGTAAGACATCATGCAGGCCTTTCTTCTTGCCATCAGGCATCATCAATGGAACAATCCCTTTATGCTTTATGTCATGTTGGGTGTCATCCCCAGTACATACATGACCATGTGTACCTGCAACCATCTCATCAAACCACTCTCCATGCAGAGTCATGTGGTTTGACGCACTAGAGTCAATGTACCACCTGTCATCTCTGTTCTGCCTTGACGTAGTCTTGGACACATGCTGCATGGCAAAGAGTCTATCAACCTGATCATCCTGACCACCACTAGAGGATGCGTAATGTCCATGCTGTTTCCCTTTTGCCTTCATGTCATTCTGCTTTTTGTAACATTCCTTCTCTATGTGCCCATACCTGCCACAATAATGGCAATCTTTGTCCCTGTTCGACTGATCAGAAGACTGCCAAGATCCAGATCCACCTCCTCTTCCTCGAGGTGATCTCCCCCTGCCTCTAAAACCACTAGATCCTCACTGGCTCTGTGTATTGGCACCATGCCAATTTCCCTGCTGCTGCTGCTATCCATAGGCATTACGAGTGTCGCCACGACCTCGATATGAACCACGGCCTTTTCCTCCTCTGCCACGCTGGCTAGAGTATAACACAGTGTCTCTGCTCTGAGAGGCATTGGAACCTGTATTTAGGCCAAGTTTGACCTCCTCATGCAGCAACAATGCAACCAGCTCTTCCCAGTCAGGGGGATCTGCTCTAACTGAGATGGAAGTATCAAATGCTTTGTATTCTTTCCCTAAACCATTCAATGCAACAGCAATCATATCATCCTCTGATACCCTTGAACCAATGGTAGCTAACTGATCAGCTATGATCTTGATCTCCATGGTATACACCTGGATGCTCCTGCTATTTCTAGACATATTATTGAACTGCTGTTTCAACTGGATCTTCCGTGCATGTGTCATGGTTCCATAATTTCTCATCAGTATATCCCAAGCATCCTTCGGAGACTCACAGCCAGTGATTTGAATAGCCATAGCATCGGATATACATAGTGAAAACCAATGCAGTACCTTACATGCTCTTTCAGCCCATAACCTGTGAGCTCTCTTCTGTTCATTTGTTGCATTTGCTTCAGGCAATTCAGGAGTTGCTTCATCTCCTGTGCATAAGTCCCAATATCCTCTGCCAACCAGAAATTTTTCATTCTGAATTTCCATAATGCAAATTTTTTGTTGTCTAGCTTTTCTCCAACTATTTGCGTGATATTATCAGTCCCATGTGCATTAGCCATGATGCAACAGACTATATATCAAATGCATGACTCCCTGCAAGTTAATAGGTCCGACTGACTAAGTTCAAGTCCACTACAGTTGATGACAGTTTTTTGCAATTAATTACAGTAAAAAAACCAGTAAATTTCAGCCCAGTATTAGCCCAAAATAGTCCACAATCAAGTGGTCCAGCTCGTAGAAATAACTGTCAATACATATGCCGTGTACTTGCTTCAGATTGAACTCCTGCAAATCCACTGCGAGGGTCCAAAAACATGCAGTCTAAACTTGTAAACTATGATTAGCAGCAGCACTTTCAATGCCAAAAACAACATGCACACATGTCATATATGTCCCAAGTCTTCTCAGATGACTACAAGTACATATGTCACTCCAGACATGAGCATAGAAGCACGAAACAGTGCATAATCAGCAAGTACAAGTGTCAACAGTTTTGTTTGCAAGTTGCAGTCAACCAAAAAACAGCATAACCAGCTTCAAACCGCTTCAAAGTGTCTTCAAACCAAACCATACATTTGCTCCAGTATGACAAGGTCAATGCATGAGTATGTAGTGACCATAGACTGTCTGCCTCTAATGAGCAAAGTCATACATTACTTTTGCAATTTGTATTTAGCCAAAAAAGAAAGATTGCATTTGCTTCAGCTGCAAAAATTTTAGCATTCAGTAGCACTTAATGCTTTTCTCAACCCATGAACATTCTGACATACATATGTCAGTACATACATCTCATAGATGTCACCAAATGTTACACTATGCTTCAATAAAGAACAAATGCTTGCTGTCCATGTTAAATGACAATTTTCAGCCTGTCTGAAATCCTCCACATCTGAGTATTTCAGTTACCAAAATCAGCTTGCAGTGGATCACAACAGGTACATATGACCTCTAGCATATACCTATGCTCCAAGAGTGCTTCTGGGCTTGTTAGAGAGCTTCCAAAGCTCTTCAATGTGTTGCATATACCATGTATGCTGTGTATACAGCAGTGCAGGCCTTTTTTTTTCAGATCTGCCCACTCTGATCTTAGCTCATGTCAGAGATCAAAGTCAAGAATTTTCTTCTTGCAATCTCAAAGCACTTCATACATGACATAACCAAGCATTTGATGACCAAAGACACTAGCATTTGATGAAGTGCAGCCCAACAAATGATGACAACAAAAATGTGTAGTTCACGCTGCCTGCAAACCTGGATTTCAGTATGCTTCTGAAGATCATGATGATGGTAGTGAGTGATACACACTCTGATGTGGTCTTCTTGGCCTCCTCAAGGCTCCCAACAAGGCACAAGCACTGATCTTCACCCTGGAGTATGCAATGAATAAATGCTCACCTGCAGCCCACAATGGCAGCTTGTTTAATGCAGGGAAAAACCTAAGTAAGGTCCTCTTCACTTCCTCCAGCTTCACGGAGTCCACCAAGTCCCGCTCTGATACCATGTTGAAAGAGGGGAGAGAGAGACACGGATGGAGCTAACAGAGAACCATCAAGTTCTTCTTCTTCTCTTTCATTATTCAACACTAGAGTAATACCCACACTACAAAGAGTAACCTAGTGTAAGTGTAACCAGACTGACTAACTCACTGACTAACTCTAGTCAGATCACCAACTAGCTAAACCAACTTATTCAATGTAGTCACATGCAGACAACTGCACACTAGCTGTCATAGATGTCGGTCATACATAAAGACGGACAGACGGGAGAGCTTGACTTCTAACAGTCATGTCTCCTCTAGGGATGTCTCTAAGGCATTGCTCCTTTTTTATGGTGTTTTTCCCTTCCCACCCTTTTTCTTCTTTCCTCCTTTGGTGGATCCTTTATCCTTGCTCTTCTCCTAGTCATACTTATGTGCCTCTTCTCCTAATTTTTCTTTCTTTTGCTTTTGCTTTTAAATAGCCTCTAGTAATTCATGTACTTTTTCTACCCTTTTCTAATTGTCCTCTTCGATCTTTGATTTCCTCTAGTTCTCTATAGTTTTCTTGTTTTGTGTTGTCCACCAGGAGCCTTCTTCTTTCTGTGTCTCTCCCTCTTTTTCCTATATACTAGACCATGTCTTGCTTATTGTCCTTTATTTTGGAGTTACTTCCTATATTGAGTGATGACATTGGATTGTCTTCTTGAATACTTTTGTTACAAAATCCTTATCTATGTTGGGGTCATTTAATTCTTCTTAAATGATTGTAGTAAGTACATCCCCAAACGCAACCATGGTAGATTTAATTGTAGCCTTTACCCTTGCAAGTTTCCTGATCCCCACAATGACCTCCTCAGACTCAACTACATCCTTGAGTATTTTGGCTATGGCATGTATTGTGCTTGTGTAGGCATTCAAATCAACATTTATTCAATGCCCTATTACCAAATCTTCAAACATTTCAGGTGGATCATATCCCCATTACTGATTTGTTGTAGTTGCTAAAGAATACCATGTGTTAGCTTGCCTTACAATCTCAGGTCTGGGTCAAGGATTACCTCCATATTGATACCTCTAAGGTTTTAGATTTGCCTATAGCTTAGATTCTCGTTCCTCACAAAGTCTATGTTCATGTTGTACCTTATGAACTCTACTTCTGTAAAAGGGATATGCAGCTTCCCATGCCTTCTTCTCTACACAACCCTCTCATCGACTTCTATCATTTTTAAATATATTTGGAAGAAAAAAAAGACAAGTGATGAGAGAGAAAGTTGAGAATACATAAGTTCACATATTTCATTTTTTCAAAAACTATTTGTTGCCCTATTCTTGAAAGAAAGTGACTTCTATTGACCCCCTCTCCTTCCCAAAAAACTTGCAATGCTTCCTAGCTTATAGGGGACGAGAGTTGGGAGATATGATGTTGCATGGCTCAAGAATGCATGTTCAATAACGTCAAAAAGGAATAAATAAAAATATGAAAGAAAAAGTGTGCATTTACAAAGTCACTACAGTATGTGTTTAAGTAAATTTAGACAATGTGGATGATGTAGGACCTTTCTACAGAAGCCAATCATAAAAGTTAGGATTGTATTCCATGGTAGCATAACGGTCCATGTCACGTGGCTTGATACCCACATGAGTGATGTATGTGAGTACATCCATGAACCACATATTCAAGAATTTGAAAATTTTCATAAAATTTGGGAATTCCTAATGTGATTAATATTTTAACACATGGTCAAATCTTATCCCGTTAGTTGAAGGTGAAATTTTTCCTAGATACTATATAAGCAATCTCCCCAAGTCCCACCCTCAAACATGGGGTTAAGATTTAGTCACTTGATCAAATCTTTACTTCTTATTTGAAAGTGAAACTTGGGAGATTCCCAAATTCTCTAGTATTGTCATCATGAGGAAGTCTCCTATGTGTATGTAGCTAGCAATGTGAAGTTTCTCCTCATAAAGTATCCTATTCAAGTATAGATATAGTAGAACATTGTCTTCTAGTGGTGTCTTTTGTGTGATGGCTGACATGTAGAAGGATGTTGGAGCAATGTAAGGGGGACCATACTCATTTTTCTTAATGGTTTAACATTGTTTCACATTTGTGATTATCTAACAAACAGATTCATTCCCATTACTCTCAAAGATTAAATGACTTTTGTAGAAATGGGTATTCAAATTTGACTAGGTTCTTTAAGTATATTATTTCTTGCCTTGTGGTTTCTATGAGATTATGCTTGAAAAGGATGTAATCAAGAGGCTATTGATAGCTTTCTCTTTTCTTACTTGCATGTAAATTAGCTCTTTGGAAATACAGCATGCTTGTTGAAGATGAATACATATTCTTCTCAAGAAAAATGTAGCCTTATAACTCCCACTACAATATCTTCATAGCTCTGCGAATAGGTTGAAAGCATTGTCAAGATGGCATATGTTGTTGACTATAATGTTATGCATGTTGGCAGCCATGTTTGCAATGAGTTCTACTATGGAGGGTTGAAAGTATGTGGGTATCAATTTCCAAGGTGTTTCTAGGTTAGTGTGATATACCTATGACATACTTTTACCTAGCCTGACTAGAGGACTTGCATGGTTATCATTCAGCATCATAGCAAGCTTTTGGTTTCGCATGATGGTAGCTGTCACTAGAGAGTGGTTCTATCTTGCAAGTAAATTTAAATTAGAGATTGCAAGCAAACCCCATGTGTTTGAGAAGAAATGGACTTAGGATTTGATTCTCGAGAACTTCTTAGGTAGCTTGAGTGGAGGTTGTTGTAGAGGTTTTGGATTCTTGGTGATTATGCTCCCATTTATGAGCAAGTGGTGGCGCGTGATGGTTGTGAGACACTCTGGTTCTTGATGGTGATAGCATTGAAGCACATTTAGATGGTGTTCAAGTATTTGGTGTGCCATGTTGACTTCTGCTTAGAGGAGAGTCCTTCTGTGATATGCAAATGATATTGTGTTTATAGGCAATTCCCCAAGAGGGATACAAAGACATTTGGATTCATTATGCTCTTATGCACATGATAATGGGCTCTACATTGATCTTGGTAAAACTATGGTTATAGTATTTCATACATGACCACACTAGATTAGGAGATTATTCTCAAGCTTTACCTATGGGTAGCAAGGGGTAGAATATATAGATTTTTATACATATTTGGGTGTCTCTGTTTTAGGACTCACTTTCTCTGTGAGAGAGGGAGATCATCCCTATTCTGGGCTATTGGTTATATCCCTCTACTTCAACCCAAGATATCCCTTTTATGCTTCAAGATAATAGTGAGCTATTCTTGTTTCAAATTAACCTGCAACTTCTCTTTATATAGTTCAAGATAACACTTAGAATGCTTTATTGTTTTCTATGAATAGTCCCTGTCATAGGCATCGATATGTTTCCAAGTTTCAACCTCTCTTGAAAATGAACAATAGTGAAGAGTTTTTCCTTTGATGAGTAATTCTTCTATCTTGATGAAGTAAAACCATGTATACCTATTTTCCCACAACTCAAGTCCATTGTATAATAGTCTTCTTTTGTCCTCTTTAAAGCTCCATTCTCCTTCTCTTTAACCTTTGAAGATTATCCTTATTACTATGCAAATCCCTATCTAAAGCTCCAACTTTCTTCTCTTTAACCTTGAAAGATTAGCCTTGTTATTTTTCAAAACAACCTCCATCTCCTATGCATGTTATGTCCAATCTCTCAATTCATTTCTAGAATCATGCCAAAAATATAGACATGGTAAGGGATTATCAACAAACATGAAAGAGTTTAAGGAATCGATCTTTTCCATGAGTGCTACTATAAGGTGAGACTATAGTGGTGCTGGCATTGAGAAAGCTCTCGCCTTCTATTGCAAGCATAGATGCCTTTTCAGTAAGATTTATTGAATTTATAGTAGCAATTTTGGTATATTTTTGAAGAATTGATTCAATGAACAGAGCTAAAAATTTATCAACATGAGAAACCATAGATTATTGACAATAAATGAGTGCATCTCAAACATGTATAATGTAGTGATTTTTGTGGACATACTAAAATTCCAGTAATTCTAAACTTTGAAAATATGGTTGAAAATAGTATGATACATGTTTGATCATTGCATATGTTTCAAGAGATAGATGAATTTGTTAAGAAGGAAGATTTCTATTTGAATAAAATGAATGAAGGTGTGGTAGAGATAAAGTACAAAATTGTGGATAATAAAGTTAAATTGATTGCAATGACACTTCCACTAGACAATGAAGAAATGCAAGGTTTGGTGTCTAGACAAGAAAGCTTAAGGGATCCAAAGAGAATTAATCTAGAATTTCTTAAAGGACTAAAGATTGGTTGTCAGTTTTGAAAATAAGGCTAGAAGACATAGAGATCTCAATAGAAATATTGAGGGTATCTAGGCTTCCAAACAAAGAGAAGTTTGGCAAAAAGCATAAACTTAGACCAAATGCTATAGAGGATGGCGATTGGGTGCTTGTGTATGATAGTAGCTTGGAAAAATAGCATAATACCATTATGAAGGTTTCTAAGAGATCATTTGGTCCCTACATTGTTAAGTCAATGGATGATACTGGTACCTATACTCTTTGTGTATTTGATGGTATAGATGTGAAGATTCAAGCTACAAGAAAGAGGTCAAATTGTTTTAAAAAATATATTTAGGCATAAATGAAGAGGATGGCTAGGAATTGAGAATATTGATGACAAGATTGAAAATGAGTAAGATGAAAATTAGGAAGATGATGAAGATAAAGAAGATAAAGGCTCTAAATTTGTTGAAAACTAAGAAGTTTGGCGAATGCTAGAGGATGAGAAGGTTTAATTGGAGGGCTTTGATTATGCACAACACATCCAGGGTGTACTTTCATACCTTAGGAATATCCTGACCAAGCTTGGTAGCCAATTGAGTAAGTATGCGAGAGATACATGCTTTGGAAGGTTGATGTCTACAATAGACATCATGAGGGAAAAAAGTTAACTAGCTATTCAATGTTTTTTAAAGGGTAGCAACTTACAAAATTTTACTCTAGTATCTTTAAGGACATTATTGTTTTGGAACTAAAGGTACCATTTTCCTTCAAAAAGCTTGGCAATCCGTGTTACAATTGGAAAGTTATGAGAAATTCTATATAAGGCTATTTTGATTGACAAGTTTTTGAGAGTAGGAAGTGTCTTATCATAGTGAGTGAGAATAACTGACCCAACGATTGAGTAGTGTGACACATGCTAGATGATAGACCCAAGATTTGTGCAAAAAGAAGGCACGGAAGTAGACACTCGTCATATCCCTAGCATTTGGCTATTTCCTTTGTAATATTTATGCTCTTATCATAACACCATTATGTAAAATTTGCATGACTCATTACTATAAAGTCATGACACATGCTATGCAAGTTGAGAAGGAAAAATACTAGGTGTTCTTACTTTTGGAAAGGTCATTGAACCTTAGAAACATAACAATGTACAAATATTAATGTGGTAATAAAGAAAAAGGAGGATTTAGGAGTCGTGGGGAAGAAAGAAGTGGTTGAGAGAAGTTGTAACTTCCTCTCTCTTCTCCTTTTATCTCTTCCTCTCCACGACTTTCTCCCTCTCTCTCTTTGGGCACAACTTTCTTGTCTCTTTCTCTTTATGCATTCCTGTTTGTTCTAATGGAAGAGGGAGAGCTTGAAGATGGTGAGGATGCAGAGCCTTTGTGTGCCTGATGGATGAGTATGGGTGTTCATTCGGGGTGGAAGAGTAGGAGTTTCTACAGATTTTGAAGGTCGGGCATTGTAGATGCCACTCTACAGCCTGGATTCTGAGCATATTTTGGTGCCTCATTGGGCTCTACCATTTTGGCAATCTTGCCAGGGGGTTGTAGGGTAGCTTTCAAAATATGCAGAAAAATTTATGACTTGTCTCTCAAGCAAGGCGTCCTCCTTCGGATCTGGTTATTGAGTCCAAAAGTGAAATCAGACGAAAGATTGGCCATGGTTTATGCTGCGCACGGGATGAAGGAAGATGTATATGCATTTTGGATCTCGCAATCAACATTTTCGTCTTTTCTTCGAATTTGCAATCATTTGATGAAGGTGCAATCAACGAAAATGGGCTCCATGATTGCATCCACAATTTCACAAATTGGTACATTAAAAGACGAAGCGGATGCAGAGAACAAGTTGTTTGAGGATGCTGCCACCATACCAACGAGTTCTTCCCGACAGACACACATTGCCTTGAATTTTGTTTGCATTTCCTTTCTTCCAGCACTTTCAAGACTTTAGAAAACACCCTTAATTCTCATCCATCCCAATACTTCCTTTTCTTTTCTTAAATAAAACTACTTTTTCCTCCTTTAAGTTCTAAGGAAATCTTGCATAAATTGGGTGGAGAACTCCATTGTGATATTCTTAGTGAGGGTGTCCTTATACGTGATTTCTTTTTTGGGTTTTCTTCATGAGCTTTATAGTGTGGTTGTCTTTCAACTTGTATTAAGTGTGATGCTAACCTTGCATTCAATTTGTCGAAAAGCCCTATCCTTTGTGATCCACATATGATTTTTGTTTGGTATGTTTTCAAACCTAGGCTTTACGACCTAGCCGTGTTTTTCTTTTTGTGTGTTATCTCCTTTTCTATCCAATGGCATTTCGAAGACAATGAAGAAAAGAATATCAAAGATAAAGATGAAGATTTTGCTAGAGATGATTGTGGTTCTTCTTCAAGTTTGTTCGCGAGGACGCTTCACATTTCAATGTGGGAGAAATGATAGACCCAAGATTTGTGCAAAAAGAAGGCAGGGAAGTAGACATTACATCATCATATCCCTAGCATTTGGCTATTTCCTTTGTAATATTTATGCTCTTATCATAACACCATTATGTAAAATTTGCATGACTCATTACTATAAAGTCATGACACATGCTATGCAAGTTGAGAAGGAAAAAGACTAGGTGTTCTTACTTTTGGAAAGGTCATTGAACCTTAGAAACATAACAATGTACAAATATTAATGTGGTAATAAAGAAAAAGGAGGATTTAGGAGTCGGGGGAAGAAAGAAGTGGTTGAGAGAAGTTGTAACTTCCTCTCTCTTCTCCTTTTATCTCTTCCTCTCCACGACTTTCTCCCTCTCTCTCTTTGGGCACAACTTTCTTGTCTCTTTCTCTTTGCGCATTCCTGTTTGTTCTAATGGAAGAGGGAGAGCTTGAAGATGGTGAGGATGTAGAGCCTTTGTGTGCCTGATGGATGGGTATGGATGTTCATTTGGGGTGGAAGAGTAGGAGTTTCTACAGATTTTGAAGGTCAGGCATTGTAGATGCCACTCTACAGCCTGGTTTTTGAGCATATTTTGGTGCCTCATTGGGCTCTACCACTAGAGGATTTCTAGGTTTAAGGGGGGATGTTGTATGCTATCATATCCAATGGATGAAATAGTGAAAGAGTTCACATTTATGGGGAGTTCTCTTATATGCCTATTGACAATTGTTGGGTTGTTTGCATAAGGATTTGAGTTATTTTGGTGATGAGACATAGATATGTAGCAAGTGTCTTACATGCTCACTTGAATTTTAGTATTCTTAATGTTACTTGACAATTTCATGTGGTTCATGCTTAATTTTAGATACTTGTAGGACACTTTACACAAAGGAAGAGTCTTAGGTAGCCTTAATGTATGCTTTTGGACACTTTAGGAAGTCTTTTGGGCTAAAATTGGACATGAATAAGGAAAAGGAATTCAACACAACTTAGGGAGAATAGGGGTACCATTTTCTTGCATTATTGAATAGGGGTACCATTTACTTTGATAGGATTATATGCACAAACATGCATAATAACAATACATTAACGTGTGTGTGTGTGTGTGTGTGTGTGTGTGTGTGTGTGTGGAGGCTTACGTAAAAAACTAGGGGCTTGATCTATATAGTATAGGCCTCAACAAATTTATGTACATATTTATATAATTTAAGGCCATTATGCATTTATCAATCTGTTTGTTCACCTCTTAAGATTTTAAGGAAGGCCTACTTCCACCCCAATCCCTTATCATAGCTCTCAATTTCTTGTTGATAGAAAAAGAAGGCTTGATCCTTGCACTAAGACCTAATTTTTGGGCTCTACATGACCCTCAATGGAACCTAAATAGATGCTTATGCAAGGGATGAAAAAAGTACACAGTCAACCCATGTTTTAAATAAGTGATGCAAATTGGATCAGAGCATGCACACTCAATCATTCAATGCTTCCATAAAAAGAATGAATACATTGTTAAGATTGTTACTATTCTTATGCTTATGCCTAATGTATTATGTAGAAAAATGTTCTTTATTGTATTTTAATTCATTTTAATTGCAATATGTAAGTTGATGCATTGAATTTCTTTCCAACACCCACACTCTTGGAAAATATAGGTATTGTTGAGGACCATTTTAAAACCCTTCTCTCAATTATGGTAGTCCTTCATGATGTCATATAGATTAATGATCAATGCAAGAAAAACTCAAATTGATTCCATGATGATGATGAAAGAACTTTGAAGGCTTTAGACGATGAATGGCATCAATATTCTTATCCAAAGTTCATGTAAAATGCATGCTTTGAGGTGTTGAAGATTATAGGGTATAGAGGAGTACCCAAGGTTCATGCAAATTTGAAAGAAGGAAAATAATAATTTCCTTTAATATGCATTTCTTTCATATATACGTAAGAGTGTTACAACACTAAAAAAGAAGATTAGCTAAAATAAGGCTAATATAGCCTTACTTAAATAAAGAAAAATAAAGCAAGATGCTATTATGAGGGAAAGTGTCTTTTGTGAATGTGGAGTGGATGTGGAGCTATTGTGTTTTGAGGAAACATTCTTGGCTATATGTTATTAAGGTAACATTCTGCCAAGGAGAAGGAAAACCTTTGGGAAGGCACGAGTGATGCGAAGAAGCTAAGCAATATTGCAACAAGATGGAGAGGATGTTGTCAGAGACAATGTGAATTGAACCCTAGTTGATTGAAGATTAGAGTACTGTGTTGAATAAAGTGTTACAACACCTTATAAGGCTTGTCATTGTGTTTATCATTTTGGCTAGTGAGTATTACCCATGTGCTTTGTGTTCTAGAGGCTATGGGATGCAACATGAGCATTGCATGGAGCAGGTGGGCTACTATTATGTATTGGAGAGAAACCTTGTTTTTTGGTGTTTTGGACTAGCATGGTGATCTTGTGAGGGTGCAGTTAACTATCAACGTATTTGAAGTGGGAGTTCTGCAACATGTTTTGAAGGGGACTTTGAAGCAATACAAAAGGTTCAAAGGATGAAGCAAACATCATAGGGAGGCAAGGTTATGAGCCTTCCATTAGCTTTGTCATTGTGTTGTGACTAGTCAAGCAACATCAAAACATGATGGTCTTACAAACCCAAAAGTGTCAACCACAAATCAAGAGTTTTTCATGATTTGTAATAGGTGAGATCCTTATAAATGATAATAAATGGTAATGAAATCATGGGACTATGAAGGTACTTTTTTATGATCATTATAGGTGACCTCCTTTGAAGAAGTCAAAGGCTAGGGATTTATCTGTATGAAAGAATAAAAAATATTTATGATTGGTGTTAGAAAAATAACTCTATAACCACTCTTATCTCATCAACATCAACTTATGAGAGCAACTCACCCATGCGAACTCAATGATAGAAGGAAATATGGACTACGTATGCTATTGAGATGTTGAGATCTACATGAGTTGGTATCCACTATATGCCTTGGTGATGTGGCAAGACTTACTCATTGGCATGTTAGGTGACTAACATGAAGGATATGCCAATGATTCTACACTTGAACTACACCTATGTAGTCCACTATTGCTTATGGCACATTCATTGTGCCACCTCATCTATTCTTATTGGGTTTACACTTAGTGATCGTATATACATATGTTTTAGTACTTCCATATTAGTATTCTATCACGTTGTAGACTAATATTTTTCGTGTTAAAGAAGAATAAGATGATTTTAACCCTACTTCTCTATATGCTCAAGTTTCCATTGTATATGTGCACTTTTATTCACTTTCCCTCTCACTCCTCTTTACTATTTTCATGGTATCAGAGCAGTCCTATGGCTATGCAAAGATCATATTAGGGGAGATTTGGACTCACTTTTGGGCCTTTTAGGAATTGCCATATAATCTTTCTATTAAAAAAGGAGGCGTACGAATAACTATATCCACTATACCTCAAAACTATATCATATAACATATCATTGGAAAGGTCTTGATGAGAGAATTCTAATACACCAACCTTTAATAAATTTGGAGTTTATATAATACTGCAGTTATGGCTTTCCTAACAAAAACATAACCTCAAAAGTTCCATAGTGGTAGCCTCAACCTTATTGGTCTCATTATAGAATATATCCTAGAATTCCAAAGAGCTTAAAAGGCCCAAAAGTGTGTCCAAATATCCCCTTATGATTAAAGGTTGAGATAAAGGCGATAGAGCATGGAAGTAAGTAAGCAAGCAACCATAAGAAGCTCTTCCATCTTGTTTGATTTGCCTTAGTTAGTGTTTATGCATGAGTGTGTATGTGTATGTGTATATGCATATACATGTGTGTGATGAAAGGATCAATCGATTGGCATGTATCATGAACTTGACATATATTGTCATGAGGATTGATAAGGTAATCCTCTTCTATCACTCACTATATGTGTCTATGCACACTCAACATGCCCATGCATGATAAGGGAAATCTTACTTATTGATATGCATTATATATGTCATGAGATAATTCTTCTTTGCTACATACTATTTGTATGATTGAGTTTTTGTGTTTGTGATCTAGCATATGGAAAGAATTTATACTTATCTTTGTCAAAGTGAGACCATTGAGATCTCATTCTTTCATTTTTGGATAATCTCTCTCTTTCTCTCTCTCTCTCTCTCTCTCTCTCTCTCTCTCTCTCTCATTGTACATGTCATGAGATGATTCTCCTTTGCTTAAGAAACTAGAGCAAGAATGCGGCGTTCTTAGTAGAGATGAGGTCGGGTTACACAAAAATTCATATTTAAATTATCACAAATTCAAAATTAGTTTGAAAAGCATGAAACGTGGGCGTGAGATGGATGGAGTGACTGAGCGAATCCACCACTTGGAAGGTACTACCCAATCTATACTGTCAATACTAGAGGAGACAGGCAGTCTTCCAGACTTACCTACAATCTTGGAGCTTGAGATGGAGGCAATGATCGATGCATTGATGCCCATGGATGATGAGACTTCTGATCCACTTAGAGAGGAAGCATTCATACCATTATATGATGGGTTCCGAGTATCTCACCTGAAGACACTGCTTGCACTCCTAAGTGTGCAAGAAAAATACGGGTGGAGCAATGCAAGTGTGATCGAGTTGTTCAGGTACCTTGTACGTACGCTTCGTTGATTTCTTTTCGACACTATCATTAAAAACATTTGTGCTTTTTGAAGGTGTTTTATGATTTTTTTCCAGGTTACTGAAGTATCATATATTACCACTTGCAAATATCATATCTTTTTTTTCACGTTGCCGGCCCATGGAGAACAGGTGCATGGACTCATGTGTTTTTTAATTGTATTACAATATGGCACATGTCACAATAGTTAAATCTCTATTTTACGTGATTGTGAACATGTAATTTTCTATTCAAACCCCCGACAAGCTCGATGGTGGTACATTATATCTTTAGCTCCCCGAAGTGCGAGAGTATATGATCAAAGTGATGTTCCGAGCATAAATGAGAATAATATGCAAATAGAGGAGTCGATATTGCAAAGGGTGGAGGCCACCGAAAGCTTGGAGCATGTAGAGGAGCCAACATTGGGTAACAATGATGGAAATACAGGAGTCCAAGAATTCTTTGAGAACGAGGTGGACTCATCCTTTTGTGGTGACATGTCTATTGACCTTCCAGTGTATGTGGAGTTGTGTTAAGAGATTGACATGGGACTATAGGGTACTTTATACTTGAAGCATCCACCTACTCAATTCATTGATGAATCACTTATAAGGATATATAAGATATGCATTTTAAGTAAGATCATTTTTTAAAGATTTATATTGCCCTGCTTTGTATGATTTATATTGATTATGCTAATATCAATTTTTGTCTGTGCAAGTGACATTTGTGGATATTTAGATCATCATGATGAGTCAAGGGATGAGCGACGAGGAGCTACATGAGATTTTCATGCGTATGTCTCCAGATTAGATGGTGAGATTCAGAGATATGGCAGACCAAGAGCTGTCTTGAACACCATCAGGCCGTTCTATTAGATCTACTTTGGCGCGCTCTAATGCTTCAGTTTCGAACAGATGAGGTCGACGCTCCAAACTTGGGCTAGACGAAGGGAGTAGTTCAGGGGGATGATGTGGAGATCTTGATGCAGTGAGCCCACAGTCCGCTCGGGATACAGGTGCTACTCCTCGCTCTCGTGGCGGTTCGAGAGAGCATGGCTCAGGTGATTGCTGTGGAGGTACCAATGCAGTGTCTCCATCTCATCGTTTTGCTGGAGTTGTGTCACCTCTGGGATTTGTCACACATGTGGGGACGTCTACTCTAGTCACTCCGGCTTTTGCTCAGCCGTCTGGAAGTGGCACCCCTATGGGTGGTACTCCGAGAGATACAACCCTGGTAGGTACACCAAATGTATAGGGGTTTCCTGGATATGCCCAAGAGCGTGGTGCAGGTGGGAGAGAATCCATCTTATGCATACCCTAGAGGGGTATGCATACCTTGTAGATGATAGGACAGGAGCCATCATCATGAATGATGAGAGGAAGAGGGTGATGGCTCGTATGAGAGAGTTGTACTAACAAGTTTTTTGGCACAACGTCTTGGATCATTGAAAGAACATACCGGAGGGGAGCAAGGACTACATAGTAGCATCCTTGCATGAGGAGTTCCCGGTACCAGTTGCAATAGATAGGTTTTCTATGGGCTGGATAATGGACTACATGCGTGCATACATGTGACAGATCGAACGCACGCAAGGCACTCAAAAGTGGGGCTTCAAAGCCTGAGTGGCTAGATGCGGACGATTGGCACCAACTCAGGGAGGAGGCTACAGATTCTCCAGGACTTTGGAGATAGCAATGCGAGGCGGGGAGGGCACGACTAGAGACCAGAGTGGTCCATCATCTTGGGAGTGGCGGCCACATGTATGACATATCTGGAGGACTTTGTAAGTTTTTCTTTTGTTCAGCTTGCTTATTTTTTTGCAGTATCCTTTCTACTAACAATCGTGTTTCTAACAGTTGTATTTTGTTTTCTTTGTAGCACTCCATTATAAACCATGATCCCACCAGCCTTGAGACTCGATATGCAGAGAGGCACGGTCTCACTGCATTGATCGACTGATTGTATGGATGCGGCGGCCCTGTAAGTCACTCATATTTCTTGTCTATAGTTACTAAGTTTAATTAAAATGCATTATTGTATGGTGGACTGATGTGTAGTTGTTTCTTTTTTTTGTAGAGTCCGTTCGATGATCCTTTGCAGCGAGATGAGGTTTCGGATAGTGAGGATCTATAGCTCACATTTGGATCCCTGGAGCTCACACACTCTTCTTTTTTGGTCATGTGATCTGTGTAGACATTTTCTATATAGTAGTAGTATCTTGCCATGATTGTACCGGTCACTTTTATTATGTGATCATGTATTTATTTCATGTATCAATGTTATAATTTAAGTACACATTTCCTTTATTTACACGAGCATTGTACACATTACTGAAACTATTTTGTATGGCCCAAATAAAGCACGTAGTGCTATATGTGGCAGGACGGCTCGCTACCCTGCCACAAATTTTTTTTTCTTGTTGCCGTTGCTATTAGCATCGCAAATTTACTGCATGCGTCGCTATTAGCATCGCAAAGCATCGTTATCAACGTCACTATTTGCGTCGGTATTAGCGTTGCAATAATGATGCTAATACCAACTGTTCTATGGCGTTGCCAATAACAACGTTTTTTGCGATGACGGGGCAAGTTTCTTTATGAACATTTTCGTCGCTTTTAACGTCGGTATAAGGCCTATATCTTGTAGTGGGAACTGTATATTGATGATGAATACCCTGATTATTACAATAATTATCAAAATCATTTGAAATGTATTCTCCACCATTATCACTAGGAATTTTCTTGGTGCAGCGACAAGTATAAAATCATGCAACTTTTTGGTATTGCTTAAAAGAGACACTACAACAAAAAGGCCTCTTAGACGCACTTTTAGACGTGATTTTTGAATTGAGAGAAAATCTTACGGGCACGTCTACAAGCCCATCTATTTGTGTGTCTACCATTTCGCATCTATAGTCGCATGTATGAGGAAATCCACACGCACCAATAGACGCGCTTTGGACGCGCATATACACGCATGAATACAAGCGCATACAAAAACCAAAATTGTTATTTATTTAATTTCTTTTGTGCATCTACAAGTGCGTCTACATGAAAAATTAGACGGGCACAGAGACACATTCATAGACGCGCTTTTACATACGTAGACACGAACGCAAAACCAAAAAACTCATTTTTTTAAAAAGATATTTAATTTCTTTTTATTAATTTAAATTATATAGTGCGTGTACTTTACATTTTAGACGCGAGTATAGACGCGCGTTTTTTGCAATTTAGACGCACAAATAGACACGAACCACAGAATTGGAAAAAAAAAACCAGAGTTGCAATCACATGCTCTCTGGTTTTTTTTTCCCCCTCCCATACATCAAATTATGCATTTGGGAAAAACACAATGGATCTGAAGGCACGAGAATTGAAAACAAAAATTCATGTATTCATTATATATAAAACGCATTTACCGTGGCCGCAAGCAGTAGGCTCAAAGATGGATAATAGATATACAAGGAAACAAGGCCATAGAGGAGGTATGGTGCTCCTCTATGAATCTGAAGAAGAAATATCTTCGCTAGCACCACTATGGCTACTAGCGTCGCTATCCCCCTCCTCGCTATGCTCCACATCGAGGTTCGCCTACACACACAATAGATCAAGGTTGCTTACGTATAATTGCAAAGAAAAAGTTATAATTAGCTATACTTTTAATAGGAAAGTAAGAAAAACATACCTCCTATGACTATCAAAACCTCATAGCCCAATTGTATTGCTCCTCAGTGATGAGACCCTCCTCATAGAAGTGAAGCCATGTGGCTGCGCGGTTATGGCCTCGATGGTAACCTACCTCTCTAGGAGTAAGTATCCTATCAACGATAGTAGTCTGCAAAACAATTATGATATATACAAACAATTATGAGACACAATGTATTAGAATAAATTATACAAAGAATTGAAAGAAATATAAATTTTAAAAATCTAGAAATCAAAATATACTTATAAACTCTGCCTCCCACGACTCTCTGCCGCCCGATTCGTAATGCGACGATCCCATGATTTCCATTTGGATGCGTTGCGCTTCTGTGTGTTGGCGACTCTTCACTTTCTCTGCTGCTTTCTTCTTAGCTTTCTTCCACTCTATGCGGTGGCACATAGGTGGTTGGCTATAGGCTCCACGCCCCTCCTCCTGTCTCCACAGTGACTCGCTGGCGCATGTCATGAGGTGGGATCTTTTGTTGTGAAGCAAATCCCTCACTTTTGTGCGTCCCCAATCATCCGAGAATCGCTGACCCTAAGGATTTGGGTATCTCCTATGGACTACCCTCAACATCTCCTGCCACAAGCCGTTTTTCTGATTCTTGAAGTAAAAGAAACAATCTTTATACGTCGCATGCATGACGCTCCTCATGTACGCCATTACATCCCTTCCTTCATCATCATAGAAGATGCCACCAGTATTTGTAACTTTATAGTACTCACGTACTGGCTCCTCTACATGATCTTCTGGTGAGGGTGATCGCTTGCCACCTCCTAGGCAACCCCCACACAAGCCTCATCCTCCCCCTCGACTCTCCCTCCTCCTTCTCTGTCGACTACCCTCTGCCTCGCTGGATGCACGTGCTTCTGCAAATGCATGTGCGTTGGCTAACACTTATGCTTCAGCCGATGCATGTACAGGCGCTCCACGTGGAGTACCTACAATTGGAGTTTGGACATTTGGTGTTTGGGAAGCACTGCCAGGTAAAGACGCTAGAGGCATTCCAGACATGACGCTAAACACCTCATCCGCTGTGGAAGAGCGGCCAAGGTGTCTAGTCATCTCTTCCATGAAGTCTTCCTTACTAGAAAAACCTCCAAAAAAAGCATTGACCCCTCTACTGAACAAGCCCAATGTATCATTCATGTGATCCAAATCTGGGTCATTGCTAGATGAACCAAGATGCGACATCTATAAACAAAACATAGGAATAAGACAAATTTGCTAAACTGCAATATTGTGTAAACTGTACTATTGTGTAACATATTCGTACAATTTCAGAAATAAAAATTTGTTTTTCTATCAGAGCTGGAGCGTGTATAATCGTGTCTGAGATGTAGAATAGACACGCTCTCAGACGCTTTCCTGAAGTCAAACCTTCTGGTCAGAGTGCGTGTATATTCGCGTCTGAGATGCAGAATAGACGTGCTCTTAGACGCATCCCAGAAGTCAAAGCTTCTGGACGAGCGCGTGTATATTCGCGTCTGAGATGCAGAATAGATGCGCTCTCAGACACATCTCTGAAGTCAAAGCTTCTGGGCAGAGCATGTGTATTCTCACATCTGAGATGCAGAATACAGGTGCTTGGATATGCGACTGCAGACGCGATGATAGCAAACATAGTTGCGCGTCAATGCCTGCGTCTGCACTGAAATCTACACGTGTTGTCAAACGTGCTAAGTCGGCTGCTCTCAATCTGACAACTGCCATCCATGATTTATTTGTGATATAAGAACTTCAATCATAGATCCTAATACAGAAAGAGAGAGAGAGAGAGAGAGAGAGAAAGAGAGAGAGAGAAAGAGAGATGACTCACCTTGGGTCTTTGGTGTGGATGGGTGGTGGCGCTGCTTCCTTCCCCTTCTTCCTCTCCTTAGTGAGTTGTTCTCCCTTGATGCTTGCTGCTTGTTTTCTCCTCTCTTTGCTTCTTACTCCTCTTGTTCTCCTCTCTTTTGTTCTCTCTTTCTTCCTCTCCTTGGCTTTCTTCTTTCCCCTCTTGTCTCTTTGAAGTGAAAGAAGAGGTGAGTCATGAGGAGGTGAGTCATGAATAGACTAGTGGAGGTAGACTGCATGTCGGTTGAACTCGAACTTCAGAACATGCAAAAAATGCAGGAAAGGCACAGTTTCAAAAGAAATGATTCAAGTATCTTTTGAATTTTGACTTTTGTGTCTATTCTTGCATGTATATGTGCGTCTACATTTACGTAAAGGCGCTTATAGACGCGGATTTAGACACGCAGATAGACGCAGATTTCGATGCGTAGTTAAATGCAGGTATAGACGTGCATTTAGCGTACTTACATTTTTATCATGAGTTTTTGTATTTAAGATAAGTTTGGATAGTAAGTTCTTATCATAAGTTTTTATGTATTTATGATAAGTTTTGTATATTTAAAATTGAGATCTTAGAATAATTAATATGCCTTGAAGTTTTTATGTAAACATATGAATAACAAATTTGATGTTGTCATGAATTAGATTTAATCATGTCGTCCTCATCACCTAGTGCGGTGCATGCTGATGAGTCAACGAGCACATCCTCAAGTGAGGATGAAACATTACGTCTTCATAATCAAGATGCATGGCTACGACGAAAAATTAAATGCATGTGTGATTATTGTCGAGGGTCTATTTTTCGAGCACCTCATGTTGCAATATCACACCTCAGCATGTATGGAGAATGGGACCGAGGAAAATCACCGGTATTCATTGTTTTTAACACTAAGATTGCTAGTCTATGTTACTCAATATATATCAACATACATGTAACTCCCTTTTGTGGTTGAGCAGGATGCAGTGCCACATCCTCAGATGCTCCCTCCCGAGCATCGAGAGGCTGCAAAATGTCAACGCGAGGAGGCAGAGTCTTCAAGAAGAGTGAAGACTGACGACCATGATAGTAGCCCTCATGAAATGCCCCATTAAGTTGTAGAGGATGAGATTTTGGACAACATGGTACATGATCTATTTTCGCAACCGGTTCAGGGAGAAGGTCACTCTACGAAGCCAGATGACCCACTATACATAGCATCATCTACTCCGTTGTATCAAGGTTATACGTACTCCGTTCTTCGTGCATCCCTCGAGATACTTAACTTGCAAAGAATTTATGAATGGAGTAATGTTAGTTTAAATGCGTTATTGAAGTAGGTATCAATTCAGTTTGGCTTATGAATCATAATATTAATTGTTCTATTTTGAAATCAAACACAAATATATGTTGGTGGTTTTTTAACTCACTTTTAAAAATATATGTAGGTTATTATCATAAATGCTTCCAAAAGGAAACAAATTACCAACTAAGAGAGAGCAAGCAAGACATTACTTGACATCTCTGGGAGACCTCGATTATGTCAAGATCCATGCATGTGTTAATGATTGTGTCTTATTTCGTGAGATTCATGAGTTTGCACGAGAGTGTCCTATTTGTGGCGAATCAAGATACCAAGTGGAGATGAAGTCAATGGATGTGCCTCGTAAGGTTTTGCGATATTTTTCGATTGTTTCACGTATTCAACTTATGTTCAAGTGTAAGTCTATTAGAAAGCTCATGTCATGGCATGCTAGTCATCGATGGAAAATGGAGGATCCCTGCAGACACACCGGCATGGCAACATATAGACAATTTGTGGCCCGTTTTCAAAGAAAAGCCAAGAAATTTGAGATTTGGTTTAGGTATGGATGGAATCAATCCATTTGGCATCAAAAGCACATCATACAGCGTATGGCCAGTGGTATTGGTGAACTATAATATTCCTCTGTCCATGGCGATTAAAAAGGGACATGTAATGTTGTCCCTTCTGATTCCTGGAAAGCACAAGGTAAAAAACATGGAAATTTACTTAGAGCCTTTGATTGAAGAGTTATAAATGTTATAGAAAGGTATTGAGGTGCAAAATACAAGCGCATCTGTATCCTCTAGAGACTTCACGTTGAAGGCCATGTTGTGGACCATGCATGACTTTCTAGGATATGGAGAGTGTTCAGGTACATGTATATAACTCTATATTTGAAATGCAAGACTTGAATCAATTGCATGTTATTAATTCACTTATTTGTTCAGGTTTAATCACATCAGGATATCATGCATGTCCTATTTGCGGTCCCTCTATAGTTTCCTCTAGGCCGGCACGTTTAAAGAAGGTTATCTATGACAATCATCATCGATTTCTTCTTATTGACCAACCCAAATATGTTCTCCCTACTAATGGAATGACTCCACAATCTCTAACCATTCGAGATTGGAAGGAGAGATGGATTAATGCCGACAACCACCCTCCACTCGGCATGAGTCAGTAAGAAGTATATTTCTCTCGATTGACTTTAAAGTATTTAACATGATGAATTGTTTACATAATATATTGTTTGTTTGTTAGGTTCTCTATATTTTTTCGTCTTTCATATTGGACTGAACTCAAGATCAATCACCTGTTGGACCCCATGCACATATTCAAAAATGTTGTATCTACATTATGGGATCACTTGCTAGGGGCTCATGATTCAGTCAATGTAAGGGAGGATTTACATAACATTGGTCGCATGAGACGATCCTGGCCACGCATTGGACCCAGAGGAAAGATTGAGCTACCCCATGCACCTTGGATGTTGTCAAAGAACGAGGAAAAAATAGTGAAGGAACAAATATGTAGCTTTCAAACACCCACAGGATGTATGAGATGTCTCAAGGGAGCCTTCATAAAGAAAAAGAAAAGAGGTGTGGAGCAACTATCTGGTTTGAAGTCCCACGATTGGCACAAAATGATTCAAGTAAGGGTATCTCTAACCATGAATATAGTAATTAGTGGAGTAACTATGTGTAAACTTTGGGATATGATGAATTTTTCCTCAACTAATCATTTGATCTATGAATATTATTTACATTCAGTTCGTACTTTCTACTAGCATATCCCATTGTGTATCCAAAGATGTACGTGATATCACTTACAAGATGGGAGAGCTTGTGAGGTGTGTATACATTGTATTTTTTCATTATATATTGCATACATCATGTAGTGAACCTCTTTGAATTTCTACACAAAAATAAACAATTGTCAAATACATCCTGACAGATACGTGAGCTCGAAGGAAATTGATCCAAACACATTGCAAGATGCTCGAGTATTATCTGTTGAGGTGGTTTGTTTGGTGGAGAAAATTTTTCCTCGCTCCATTTTGACTACTCTATTACATTTACTCATACATTTGATTGATGAGATCACACTTTGTGGGGCAGTTCATGCAAGGTGGATGTTTTTTCTTGAGCGCTTCATGAAAACCTTGAAAGATTTTGTGAGACAAAAAGCACGGCCTGAGGGAAGCATGGTTGAGGGTTGGTTAGTGCAATCATCCCTTGTTTATATCTCTGAATATCTTGCTGAAGTGGGCCCCTCTCAACCACGACTATTGAAAGACGATGAAGACTTGAGGATGACCTCTATAATATCTCAAGGAAAAGGAATGAGTAAAGTGCTAACAAAAGAAGAACTTCGTAAGTTAAATAGTTTTTGTGTGCTCAATAGTGATGTAATGAGCAAATGGGTGACACTATATAATGAAGCAAGGGCAAGAAGAAAAAGCAAAAGACAAGAATTTCGCACCAGATATAGACATAATGTCTCATTTCCAGATCATCTAAATGCGCTCCCACGTCATATTGATATAGATTGGTTACATGAGGAAATGGAGAGAATGGAAAAAGAGGAGGAAATTAATATATCTCAAGAAGAGTAGGAATACGCACGAGGTTGCTTATCAAAGGTGAGACATACTATCAATTAATTTGTTTCTAGTTACATTTTATATAATAAATTGACATGTTTGATCTTAATCTTTTACTACTAGTGCACATTATTCAATGCTATTTGGTGTGAGGGTAAACATCTTCGAACTCAACGTATAGATGAAAAGAGAAATACCCAAGATTGTGGTGTCCTTGCTCACTTCGAGGATGCCAATGGTACCATGGAAGGTTATTGTGTCTTGATCCAAGATATTCTGCAGCTTGACTTCAGACGATTCTTTATATATGTACTGGATGTGAAGTGGTTTAAAGAAGTGGTAACAAATGGTGAGCATTGCACAATCAAACATCATCCAAGTGGTTTTGTAATCATTGACTCTACAAATTTTCACCAAAACAAGAATGACACATTAGTACTACCTCAACAATGCGAGCAGGTATATGTGTAAAAGCTAATTTTTTTATATGTATATGTGTGATATATATACACAATATAATAAGTATTTAAGTTTCTTGCTTTTGTTTTTCAAATACAGGTTGTGTATCATCCAATGGTAAACAATAACCGATGGTGGTATTTCATCCCTATATCTAATCGTTCAAAACCAATACATGGTAATATTATCGACGTAGAGATAGCAGATGACAATCCAACAATTAATGATGATGTACATGATGACACCATAATGGATTATATGCATGATATAGTACAAGATGAACCTCGCGAGGATGTTCAAGGAAACGCAGAATAGGACAATAATGTGGTTGATGATGATGAATTTATTGAGCAATATAGCAACACATCTGATAGTGGGATAGACTTATTTGTTTCGTTACCTCTTGGTAACATAGACCTAGAAGTAGATAGTTTAGCAAGGGCTGATCTCATTGAAGATGAGATGGATCACTCACTGTAACATACTTAATTCGCTTAATGATTCAATGTGTATTCTTAATTCTATGGAAAATATCATACGCACATGTGCATACTCAAGAATCAATAGTCCAGTATTTTTTATCATCTTCAAGTAGAGAAATTACGAGATACATGCAATGCTTGCTACTAATTGTCTAATAAGGTTTGTGTCGCTTGCCGCTAATTACTTATATCAGGCTTGTCAACTGGAGGAACTTCCATTCATTAGAGAGCAATGCAAAAATAATTACTAACTCTGGTTTTTTTATTATATTAAGTCCAATTTTAGGTGGTTAAATAATTACACATCTGCAAACGCGTCTATATTCGCGTCTATCTGCACGGATATATAGACGCAAAATTCGCATCTATTTACATGCTCTTTTATACGCGCATATAGACGCAATGATAGACGCACCCGACTTTGCGTGTCTAACATGCGCGTCTATGCCTCGTTTCTGTTGTGGTGAGAGTAAAACTTTTAATTTATGTTGCAAGAGAAAAAAAATGGTGTATCTTGAGAAGTCATCAATAAAAGTCGTGAAATACTGATATTGAGATTTCGATGGAGGAAAACATCCACAAATATCAATGTGAATAAAATCAAGAAAACCTCTAGAATGAGTTGTGGTAGAAATGGAAAAAGGTTTGTAAAAAATTATTTTCAGGTGCATAATATTCAAGAAGAATGAGTTTAGAATTCCATGCCTTGAACAAGGTCATGTCGATAAAGATCAACAAGTTTAGAAAAATTAGAGTGAATAAAGCAATGATGCCATATTTTACTTTTCAGATTGTCAAGACCTATAACAACATTTGCAACAAGCATGATCCTTTATAGTGTCAAGATGCTGTGTTACCAATTACTTTTATAGAATGGCACCACCAGCAATAGCAAGCTAATTGATAATGTTCTTGAATGATTTGATATGTGTTGTCATAGAAGTTCCAAGGTTGTATTATTATAACTTAATGAGTTGACTATGAATATAAAGTATTTCTATAATAGATTTCTTCTCAAAATTTGCTATCAAATACTCCCATATAGCTTGTAAGGTTGAAAGTTTACATACATCAAACATAAAATATTCTTGAGGAGCAGAAAGAATATACCAATAAGTTGATTTGTTGTATCTAATCCACTCATTATAAAAATTTTGCCATTCTTCAAAGATAGATCCTTCAATTACAAGGGTATGATCATAATCTTGATCAATTGGTTGAGGCGGACATTCTTAATTACCAAGAACAATATCAAGCAAGTCATCACCTTCAAGAATGAGTAGCATCTTTACTTTCCATCCAAGGAATTCTTGGCGTTAAAAGTGAGGGACGGAGCATTGTCCAGAATGAAATCCGTTGATGATTATAGAATTTGACATAGCTGATTAAGAGAATACGTACAATATGAGATCACAAAACATACACACCATTTACGAAACAATGATGAAAGTGTAAAACAACAAGTCGTATGTAGAAGCTATTCTTGAAGGAAAGACGTTTAGTTCAAAAAGCATACTCCAAAAGAAAGAGACCCTAGATAGATGAAACATGGACAAGAATAAATCGACCCAAAATAGATGAAACGTTGTCGTGACATTGCACGTCCACCACTACAAATCTAAGGGCAGAGTTTTTTTGCTAGAAATTTAAAAAACATTAGTCAATGTCATTAGGAGTTTATTTTCCGTTGTGTATATCTTTTGTGTTTTCATTTGCATGACACACGTGCACATGTAGTTAGGCTAGGCACATTCTCTTCAATGCATTCATAATCTTTGTGTGGAGCATTGATTGACTAGTTGCATATCATGGATCCAAAATTTCGTATTTTCTTAAATCATGAATGCATGAGCATGAAGTTTTGTTTTAAAGCATATGTTTTTGTTAGGGCACAATGCGTTCATATGAAGGTTTCTGACTCATGAACTTGAGGAAAAGATTGCAAAGTTGGTCCTTCACTTTGGTCTTTTCCCATGTGACTTGTAATTTGGATGTTGCTAGCATAGATAGTAAGTCACTTGAAAAGTGAAATTGGTTTGACAGTTAAAAGTTATTCGCTTTTATCATGGACGTTTAAGTGGAGTATTGTTACATCCATCATTTGCGAAGAAGGGGACTTTCTGTGCTACTCTATTGTGGGTTCTATTCAAGTTTACAAAGGCTCAAGATGGACATGCAAATTGGAGAGCTATTGAAAATGCCTGCAAGCTAGAATTACTTTTCAATGGCAAAGCATACTTTTTGGGTGAGGCATTTTTCCTTGAGACTTAACTGGTACATGACAATGATCCTGACTATCGACAAATTGCAAACACCAACTATGATAGGGAGGAAGTCTCTACTTCAGCAATAGAATCCTTTAAAATCCATAAATGAAGCTGAAATGTTAAGTTGTCATTTGTTCTCAAAGATGTGGAAGCACGCTATCTCATTTCTTTGTGGACTAAGAAGGCCACCACAAAAGAGGTGTCGGACAATGAAGATGAATAAGAGAAAGAAGACAAAGAAGAGGAAGAGGGAAAATGGCTCTTGGACATGATAGTGGGCGAGACATAATTGTCTCCTCTCCAATTCTGAAGATAAGAATGAATCTTTTGGGGCTGGGGGGGGGACCGTCGACATAATCACAGATGAAATAAAGAATGTTTTTTTTGTTGGCGCCATAATCAAAAGAAGCCGCACGATATTTTGATCAATGCTTTTATTTTTTTAAAGCTTTACGCGGCAATGAACGATTATAAAGGCATGAGGAATCCATTGGAAGAAGAATCCGCAAGCGCAGCAAGAGGCGAACAATGGTGCGCATAGTCGACAACGGAGACGAAGAAATGGGGGAGTCGAAGAAGATACAAGATGTCGAAGAAAGGAAGTTGATGACAGCGTGCTGAGATGTAGATAACGTGATGAACTAGAGCTTTGAGGTTGCAGTGCAACCAAAGATGAAGAGAGGGCGACGATGACTCTGTCGAGACACCTAAGATCGAAATAAACTCTAAACCACTTACTATATAGGAAAAAAAAGAGAATTTGCTAGTTAGATTTCCGCATAACTAGAAAGAGTCTAATACAGGAAAAATCAAACTTTACTAGATTGCCAATCTAGAAACATAGTTTCCAATATAGAAACATTTTTCTAGTTAACTTACTATATAGAAAGCTTTTTTTGGTTAACTTACTATATAGGAAGTTTATTATCATAACTATCTATATAGAAACTTTATTTAAAAAAATTATTATATAGTAAGTTCAAAAATAGACATTATCTATACAAATACTTCATCGAAAAAGTTACAGTATAAGAAATTATAACATATCACATCTATGTAGTAACTCTATCATATAAACTTAGCATATAGGAGGCATATAATGACATAATCAAATCTCATAGAATGTCATTTCAATATTTTTTATATAAATAATAATAGAAAAATACTTGATTTAAAAAGTGATTTTAATAAAGTAAAAGTGAATAATAGAATTTTTGCCAATGTCCATATTCCAAAAGTAGCAAACTATAATGTGAAATCCAAATTGTCCCTATTCTACTACATTAACATCATCTAGGCTTAAACTTCCAATGACTGTATCTTTGATTATAACTTGTTTTTGCACCATGAGCCACTGTACACTAAGTGCAACTTGAAGATTATATTTCTCCAATGCTTGCCAGCCAAGCAAAAGAAGCCATTGACCCTTCATTGTTGCCAAACCTCCAAGAGTATATAAGAGTTGCCCACCTTCAAACAGGTGAGCAAAACTAAGAATGGCCAATATTCAATGGTGCACTTCTTGAGACAACAGAAAAACCCTAATTACAACAGTCATAAGGCCTGATTTCAGCAAAACAATGTTGAATATCTTCAGATTTGCTAAGATGAGGTAGAACATAGTAGAGGAGAGAGAGAAATTCAGTATGCTGCTAAGAACGTGTTGTAACAGCAACCTGTGTTGTTTCAAAGATAAAAAATAAGGTCACCTGCTGGTTATTAGGGATCTACTGTCTGAAACCCTAATTTTTGCACCAACACTTGTCAATAACCTCGTTTTTAGGGCATCCTGTCATTTGCAGCCCTAGATCTGCTCAACATGAAGTTGCCCTGTTGACCTAGAGCTTCAGCACCTATCCCTTACTCACAACTAAGTTATCCTTCAGATCTGCCCCAAACAACCCAAAATGGGTAAAAAATAATCCAACATGGAAGATACACTTTCATGCAACCCGAAACTAATCCAAACTTTGCATTGATCAATCAGGGAGGGTGGGACTAGGTCTAAATATGAGGTGATTCCTTTCCACTCCCTATTTCCTTCAAGGAAGGAGGTGGCTCATCAACACATGAGTGGGATATGTGCCTATAAGCAACTGGGGGGGGTACAGTGTGCTAGGGGAGATTCCCCACATGACCATATCAGAGGATAGAGTACGATTCTTTTGAACTATGATGCATAACCGCCATGGCCTTTTTCAAAAATACTTTAGCAATAGAGAAGTGATACATGCTATGTCTCATGCCAGATCTAACCTATGACAAAGAGAATACTTGCAATGCATTCAAATATGTCCTCTGATGTCCCAAGCATTTTTAAGTTGTTACTTACAAGTTCTTTAATAGCACTACAAACCCTCCCAAGGTCACAAAAGAGACAGTGTTAAAGAGGTTACACATACAATTAATCTTCCACTCAATAGAGAACTTAACAACTTAAGAAGCATAGGCCTAAACAATACTGGAATAGAGGTCCTGACCTTTGAAAAGTTCTCAATATCCCAAACAAAGAAACTATGATCGGCATATACAACAACTAGAAGAACCAAAATATTTGATGTAAAAATAGTGATTGAAGAGAAGCCTGACTAATGTATTATCAAGACTGAAGCACTTTACGCCTAACAACTTTAAGGTTCTTCTCAATGTAAGGACTCACTATTGCTATCTCAAAATAAAACTTACCAAGCTTGTGCGATGTTGCAAATTGACAAGCAACAGCATCAGGATATGAGATCCCATTTACATTATGTGCAGCAAGGTAGGACTCAGGAGCATGTGTTTGTATTTGTCAAGTCATGGAATCCAAATGGCACTGGTCAAGGAAAAGTTGCAGTAAATGCAAGAGACTCAAGCATGAAAATCTGCACAATACCATTACTGCATGCAAAAGCAATGTGCAAACTTGAAATGGCTAAACCATGGCCTTGTCGAACCTGCAACAAGTAGCTGGAACTGTTGTTGATGTTTGCAGATAGGCAACCACAGAGAGATCCTTGCTTGCATATCAGAGGATACCTTAAGATTAACCCATTTTTTCAATGTAAGTCCACAATGTAGGAGGCATACTATTCCTGTTGAACATCATATGTGTCAACCACAATCCTCCATTCAATAATTATACTAAATTAGTAGCAGAATTGAGAATAGTGCCAAACAGAAAAAGTTTGTTAAAGCTTTATTTGGGGCTTGCCTGTGCAGGTCAAGACATAAACCAGTTGGACATCTCCATCTTGTGAATCTTCTAAAGATGTTACTACCACAAAAGAATTTTCACACAGACTACTAAGATGTACATTTCTCCCATCTAGGACAAAACTTGAGCCTATTCCAGATCATTGATGTCCTGCATTTGACCTAATAGTCCAATGTTTCAAGTGATTAGCACGTGCTGTAACAAAAAAACTTCCATCTGAAGCAACATGAATCCCACTTATTGGCATGGATAGTACAGTTGTTGCTCTGACGTTGGCTATCAATGCTACAGAGTTGAAATCCCAAAGGCAAACTAAACCATTATATGGAAATCTAGCTGAAGCAAGATGTTTTCTTGGGCACCAAAGGCATCATAAATATTTAGCTGGAGTTTCCATATTTATTCCTATTAACGTATATGTTGATGTCAGTATTTCAAAAACATGTTGCACTACAAACTTTGGCCTTCCATATTGATTCAAAAGAACGAAAACTTAAATCTTCTGATTCACCCTCATCATTTTCTAGAATGGTCTTTGCAACCTTGGCCTGTGCCCAATGCAGCAACAGGGACACACTGAACTTGAATGCAGGAGTTGTACTACTTGTAAGCTGAGGTCCAGCAGTAACAAGAGTACCAGAAGCATCCAACTCTTGTGTCTGAGACTTGTCACATCTCAAGGGGTTTGAAGAAGTATTGTTTAGTTGCCCTTTTGAGTCAGAACTACAGTGCTTCCACATCATCTTAGTTAGAAGAGTAGGAAGCCTCCAAACAAATATGCAACTCTCTCCATTGACCTCTTTGAAAAAAATAAATTAGCATCACCAAGTGAAAAAGTTGTAGTAAAGAAGCCAAGGTCAACATATATACAACTCTAAAGGCCACCTTAAACTTACCGATATTAGCCGCTTGCAATCACGCATGAAAGCTATCCCTATTATTACTTCAGATGACCTTGCCCTAGGGATAAAATGCTTCCATTTGATATGTCATACATGTGCATGCTCTTATCAGAATGTGAACAGACTACTTATGACCCACTAGGATCAATGCGAACCTACCACAGAAAGGAGCAAAAGTCATCAGAAACTATGATGACAAATATTATACACAAACCCAATGTCTTAAAGATCAAAAGTGGCAAATCTGTAGAGACAAAAAAAGTGAGATATAAAGAGATGTGGCTTTGCCAACTATCTTCAAGTGGTCAACCTTAAGAAGAACAAGGTTCAATCCTTATTATATTGAGCTTTCTTATTTGAAGAGAGTAGAAATCCTTGTAAAAATAACAACAATTTGATCTTATGCACCATTTGTAAAACATCAAAACACACATACCTTTTTTTGCCCTATTCTTTACACCATCTGACAGTAAATTGAGCAGGTTAAAACCCTTGCCAAAGATGTAAAGTTTCAAGATTTAACTTAACTAGGTTGCTTATGAGCTAGTCTCCCGGGCCATGTCATCATGAAGGGGGGCAAACGCCAGCAAGTGTAGGAACTCACCATTTGAGAGGGGGTGTTGAGAAAATAGACAAATGATGCATGCTCTAGGAAGAGACGTCCTAAATCCCATATGCATAGTGAGGGGAGTGGAACAAATCCAACTTCTATAAAGCATTGTATTTAACTATCAGTTTCACATGGAATGAGTACAATATCATGATGCTTTGTACTTTCACTTAGTGTCTTGTCAATGTTAGTTCAATACACAAGATTGTCTTTATGAGTCCAAGCTAATCTATCTTGGAACCTAATTCACTTGTGTAACAATTGGTCTCTCTTTGCCTATGTCAACATGAGTCTTGTTTTCATCTTCCATCCTCCATAGCTCCTTCCATGCTCTAGATCCACTCTTTCTAACATGCACATCCCAATCCTGTCCACTTATTAGAGCCCTCTCTAATGGTGACAAAGGAGGAAAATTCTAGTCCATGTCGCCATTCCCATTCCCAAAACCATCCACATCACTATGCTATGAGCACTAAGTAGTAGAGCATGATGGTGGTATAATGTCAAAGTATTGTATAATCATGTGCTAATGCCACCTAGAGTGATTCATGAGTGCCTAATGTGGCCTAAATTGTCAAGTGAGGCTATTGTGATAAGAAAAAACAAAGTTCTCAATGTGGTCATAGAGGGTAAGAGAGTGGAGATGGTCAATTGAGTTGAAATAAAGTGCATGATTGTGAAACTACATGACTATTGATTGAGTATGTGCACATGGAAGAGTATGCTTGAATTTTTGCCTAATCGAGCATGTGGCCAAAGTGCGCCAAGTAGTTAGGATGTGCTTCAAGTGATCAAGTGCTCCAATGTGGCTAAACAATCATCTCACCTATCTGCATAGTAGTTGAGTGGACTAAGGTGCTTAAGTGGTTGGGTGAAAAAGCAATGTGTGGTCCACATGATGAAGAGGAAAAAAACCGTGTGGTTCATGGGTACTAACCAATGTAGTGAGAATGCTCATGCATAGCCATGGTTGATGCAAATATATACCCATACAATATTGATAGCTTGTAGATATGCTGTAAGGGGAGACTCATGTAGGTACTTATGATATAGGGGAGATGCCATGTACACCTCAACCTATAGCGAAGTGAGAAAAATGCTACTTGATGGAATAGGAACAACACGCCACTCGTCAATAAGCTAGTTACTTGTGCACAAGTGAGAGATCAGCTTCTTCAACTAATCTTGCTAATGCTCTATCCCCTAAGATAATCTCTGGAGTATGTGGTGTAATATTTTAGTGGCTCACTACCAATAATTCAACCATTACTTTGTTTCTCTGATCATGAACCATGTGTAAGAATCAGCTCCATGGTATCGAAGCGATCATTGCAATGGCAAATTGAGCCGCCTAATTAATTACAAAAGCATATAACTAGCAAAACCCTGCAAATAAGAATGACTCGATCACACTCGAAATGATTAGTTCTAACATAAGCCTAAACTTAGATTGTATATTTTATTTTTGATATTATAAATATAATTAATTAATAAAAATTTAATGAATATGAATAACATAAAAGAAAATAGAGACAATAGTGTACTCTAAATAGATGATTACAATTGCTTTAAAGCTAAAGCATATAAATAGCTTCATGTGATAATAGTCCCCATAATAATAATAATTTCACATTGCACTCCACTAGTGATCGATATTACAATCATTATATCTCTATTCTTGTTTAGTTATTTTCTCACTAGAAGTACAAAACAAATCAATTGGCTACTATCGTTTGTCTAGCACAATATGATCATCATCACACATATAAAAAGTTAGAATTGTACTACAAATAGGCCAAAATTAATGAGAATCCACAAAATAACTAAATACAACTTATTTTTATAGAAGTAACACATGATGTGTAAGCCTATCTTACTCTCTATATTCTTTACCTTAAATTAGAATTAGACTCAATATATACTAGGCTTAAACTACGTTAAAGGTTAGTGTTAGGGCTAGGCTCCTAGTAAGGTAGAGCTTAAGCTTAGGCTTAGGCTTAGATTGGATTAGTGATATGGGCAAGGTATATGCATAGGCTCCTCATACAGATAAGCTAATAGAGGCTATAGAGTAGCCAGACATAGGCCGTATGTCTAAGATACACAAGGGGTAGGCATAGAGTACACATATGGCAAGTTAGGCAATAACTAGGCATACCATAAGCCAATCCTATGCTTATACATAGTCTAAGAATATTCTAGGAAGAGGCTAAGGCTATCCTATGTTTATGAATAATCTAGGCATATTTTAGACATAGGGTAAGCATATGCTAAGAGCCAACACCTAACACAACCCTATCCTATTCAATGCTTACCTTGTGCCTAAAAAATGCCTGATATAAGTTGTATTCTAATGCATAGCATACAATGTTCTTACTTTATATCGAGCCAATGTCTAACCTAGCTATGCCTAATGTATAAGCTAGGCTAGGTATAATCTATGGATAGGCTCGACTAAGCATAGGCTACGCAGACTAGTGAGTATAGCTATAAGCGTGGAATTGAAAGCTTAGCTCATAAGTGAGTAATATACAAATGTAAATTTCTAATCAACTAATATTTATTTACTAGTTATACCTAGCAAAAGTGTGAGTCTAAGTTAACTTGAAAGACTATCCATAATTTCCTAGTTAGATGATAGTACTTGCTAGTTATGACTAGTGAAAACTAAAATTTCCTAATCATGTTGATATTGTTACTAGATGTACAATAACTTACTAGATAATATTACTAGATAATACTTCAATTTTCTAGATACTATCTAGAAAAAGGGATTTACTAGATAGAATAGATTCATGATGACAAAATTATTTAGTTATAACTAGAAAATTCTACATTCTTCTTAGTTTGGTTGCTATTCTTCCTAGTTATAGTGTGAACTTTCCATATAGTATAAGTGTTCTAGAGTTTGTCGTGCTAGAGTGCGTTATATGCGGCAGTACACGCCCGACTCGCCTATTGCCCTCCTCTTCTCGCTCCGACTATTTGCGCTTTGCGAGAGAAAACTTCGCAACCTACAGAGATGAGACAGACCCTTCATCCATCGCTACCCTCCTCCAGCGAGCATACAACCACTCCTGCTGGATTCTCAACAAGTATGGAGTGGAGAAGACAGCAGAGCAGAAGGGACGACAATGTGCTTTTCTGAAGTCGAAGGAGGTGACGAAGGAGGTCACAAACCAGGGTGACGATAGAAAACGACGGCTAGCGAAAGACGAGAAGACGACGTGTTGAAGTACTGCTCCAAGTCCATAGCAAAGCCGAAGAAGAAGAAGAAGAAGAAGGAGAGGAAAAAGAAGGCGAGGAGCGATTGTGGTTCTTGTTGTTGCTGCCAACTTGCTATGCCTGTTGCTCCCACACCACCTTCTGCACCTCCAGTTGCCTCTGCTGCAGCTCCTTCCGCACTGTCTCCCCCTCAGGCTGTGATCCATATTGTTTCTCTGACACTGCAAGTATCGACGACGCCATCGTCAATCAAGAATTATGAGAGAATTTAATGTACAGCACCTGATCTTCACGTTCTTTCAATCATGGTCTGCAGTTCGGCCTCCATCCATCCTAGGCAGTTGCGCAGCATTGTAGTATTACTACTAGACCACTAGCTCGAGTTTTAGAAACAAGAAGGAAGAAAAGCTTTGGTTCTGATTTCTCATCAAGAACCTCCTCCGATTTTGGATCTCCCTCTCACATGCCCAAAAGCAAACTAGCGAGATCTCGACGTCTTTCAAACACACGGATCGAGGCTTCCCTCATCGCAGCATGACCTTTCTTTTTTCCTCACCTCAAGTCCTTCGTATACATACCAAATTGCAAGGATCACATCAACATTACCTTCTCTCTCAAGGTGTGAGGTAATCAGAGACACCTTTAACCTTAAGAAGCTACCTCCACATCAACTACAAAAGTGGTATATATCCTCTTCAAGATACATCTGGATTTTGTCTTCTCACTCTCCAAGTTGTTATCATGTGCCTTGTCCTTTATGGATTGCGATTTCACGATGCGCCTTGTAACTAACCACTTGACATGCTATCATTGAGAGCATCATTGATTCAAGCTATGGTCATGAGTGAAGATAAAACATCAAAGATAGGGCTACGACTTCATCAATATCTTATGGAGGGTTTATGTAGTTTGTTGGTGTATATGAAGGTCCATGCTTTATGATTGGAGGAGTACGTCTTTTCGACAACTTATGTCTTGAAGGGAACATGAATTTGTGTTGGCTTCATCTTCTTATTCAAACAAAAGTTAACCTAAGCTCATGAAATCTTCTTGAATCTAAACTTTTTCTTTTGTGAATTTACCTTGAGATAAGTACTCTTCATCATCTTCTTCTCCCATCTTGCAAAGCATCTTTGCGGCGAGCAACTTCACGGACCCCCGTGCGTATTATTCCATTCGTGACAACATGTGCGAGAATAAATCAGCCCAACATAGAACAAGAAATATAAACAATGATCAAAACATTATCGCTTTACTTTTTGGCCAAGAATAGATGATGATCTAGCTAATCTTGGTGGAAACTCAAGAGTGAGTAATCGTGACAATGAAACTTGCATCGTAGAAATCTGCACAAAAAGCTATTGTCTTATTTATTTTCTTGTTTCAATTCCAATTTACCTGAACTGATATAACTTTTGACATAGAACTCCCAATTTAGCAAGATTTGCCAACAAGAAAGCTTGTGAGCTCTAGTAGATTTAAAATTTTGATTTTCTTGAGAAAGGCCTTTCCTTAAGAGTTTTCCAAATAGAAACTTTTAGGATGTCCAAGAAAGGCATATCTATAATTTAACATATTTGCAATCTAAATGATGACTGATGATGTTTGAGTGAACTTTCTCTATGCTTAAAATTCATCATATAAGATGCTCATAACATACACAATATATCAAATTTAAGCATGAAAGGAACATGAATCAATAATTGAAGTAATACTATATAGATATACTTCCTGATTGTCTTCTTCAAGGAATTGGTTGTAGTCCATCGTGATAGCTCTGATACCATGTTGAGATGTAGAGAGAGAATATATGGAGAGAGAGAGAGAGAGAGAAGAGACACACTATGTACACTTCCAAAGACTACTTCATATTGATCCGAATCTACATATATATATGTGAGACCTAGTCTAAATAATAGGGGAAGCTATATATAGCTTCAACATAGTCAACACAACCTCTCAATCCTCTAATGTGAACATCATTGTTATTTCCATGCTATTCTTTTTTATTATACCAAGTTTTCCCATTTTGAATTAGCAAATACCAATCTCCTCCAACTAGACACAGTGAAAAAACCTCGACATCGTGCCACTATATAGACAGAGTGTGAAAAAACCTGGAGTGCATCATCATCCAACTTTCTTATTAATATAGAGAGTCAATGCCATATTAGTCATTAGTGTCATTATCCATAGTATGGATAGTTAAAAAATACTAGATTTTTTGACAAGTTTAGTCTACTTTTTATTTTTCTTGTAAATATCTTGAAAAGGTATAGATAACTTCTAGAATAGAGTGACATGCAAAAATCAAGTGGCTTTTCAGCGAATTTTGGGAGATCTCATGCAAAAAGGACTTTTGAATTTGTGCGATGCAGGAACGTAGTTTATAGGGAACAAACATCCACTACAAGAGAAAGGCCCTATAGATACGCATTGTACTCGCGAAATAGCGGGCACGTTTATCAGTGCGTCTATTGGCACTAGTATATAGACGCGAAAAACGCATCTATATACTTGCGTTTTTAAACACGCTTATAGATGTGAAAATAAATGCATAGATTTTTTATTTCTCATAAAGTCCCTAAATATGATCAAACATCTTAATAGCTAGTATTTTTTAGAATACATTACCAACTTTACTTCTTTGTGGTCTAATATAGCTTACCCAATTGTACTTCTTTGTGCGTCTTGGTGCATTATTCTTTAGATGTGCGCATTCAATTCTAATACTATAACACAACAAACGTTATATGTATCACAAAAGTAAATGGCTCTTAATTGATATTTTAGTTGTTTCTAAGCATTACAAGTATACATCCAATCATTCAAAAAGCTAATTATATGCTACAATGAATGATCAATCTCATCTTCAATGAGATCGGCCCTTGCTAGACTATCTACCTCTAGGTTTGTGTTACCAATAGGCAATGAAACAAATAAGTCTATCCCACTGTCAGATATATTGCTATGCTCAATTTCTTTATCATCATCTACAACCATATTGTTATCCTCTTCTGCGCTTCTTTGAACATCCTCGCGGGGATCATCTTGCACTGCATCATTGATATCATCGATCATGGCATCATCATGTACATCATCATTGATTGTTGGATTGTCATCAACTATCTCTATGTTGATAGCATTGCCATATATTGGTTTTAAACGATTAGATATGGGGATGACGTGCCACCATCGGTTATTGTTTACCATTGGATTATACACAACCTGCATTTTTTAAAAAAAAGTAAGAAACTTAGATATTTACTGTATTTTGAGAATGTATCAAGAAGTAATATATATGAAAATAAATAGCTTTTAATATACCTGCTCGCATTGTTGAGGTAGTACAAATGTGTCATTCTTGCCTTGGTGAAATTTTGTAGAGTCAATCACTACAAAACCACTTGGATGACGTCTAATTGTGCAATGCTCACCCGTTGTTACTACTTCTTTAAACTACTTCACATCTAGTACATATATAGAAAATTGCCTAAAGTCAAGCTTCAAAATGTCTTGGATCAAGCCACAATAACCTTCCATGGTGCCATTGGTATCCTGGAAGTTTGCAAGGATACCACAATCCTGGGTATTTCTCTTATCATCTATACATTGAGTTCGAAAATGTTTGCCTTCATACCAAATATCATTGAACAATGTGCATTAGTAGTACATTGTTGAGATCATATTAATGATTTAGTTAAAGAAGAAACATGTAAAATTATTATATCATATATAACTAAAGATAATTTAATTATAAGTATGTCTCACCTTTGATAAGCAACCTCATGCGTATTCCCACTCCTCTTGCGATATATCCATCGCCTCCTCGTTTTCTCTCTTCTCCATTTCTTCATGTAGCCAATCTATATCAATATGATGTGGAAGAGCACTTAAATGTTCTGGATATGGGACATTACGTCCATGTCTAGCACAAAATGCTTGCCTTTCGCTTACTCTTCTTGCCCTTGCTTCTTTATATAGTGTCACCCATTTGCTCATTACTTTGCTGTTAAGCACACAAAATACATTTAACTTACGAAGTTCCTCTTTCATTAGTACTTTGCTCCTTCCTTTTCCTTGAGGTATTACAGAGGTCATCCTCAAATCTTCATCATCTTTCCATAGTAATGGCAAAGAGGGGTCCACTTTTGTAAGATATTCAGAGATTTGTACAAGGGATGATTGCACTAACCAACCCTCAGCCATGCTTCCCTCGGGCCATGCATTTTGCCTTACAAAATCTTTTAGGGTTTTCATAAAGCGCTCTAGAAAAAACATCCACCTTGCATGAACTACCCCACAAATTGCGATCTCATCAATTAGATGTACGAGTAAGTGTACTTGAGTAGTTAAAATGGAGCGAGGAAAAGTTTCCGCCACCAAACAAACCACCTCAATGGACAATACTCGAGCCTCTTGCAATGTATTTGGATCGATTTCCTTCAAACTCACAAATCTAACAACATGCAATTGAGAACGATAATTAGTTTTGTCCATAAATTCAAGCGGGTTTACTACATGATGTACGTAATATATAAACTAAAAAATAAGTATAATTCGCCTTGCTTGCTCCCTTCTAGTTGGTAATTTATTTCCATTTGGAAGCATTTGTGACAATAACCTGCATATATTGTGCAAAGAGAGTTGATAAACCGCGAATATTGTCTAGAAGCATTTATGAATTAATATCAAATGATACATACTTCAATAATTCATTCAAGCTAGCATTACTCCATCCATAAATGGTTTGTAAGTTTAGTATCTTGAGAGATGCACGTAGAACGGAGTATGTGCAACCTTCGTACAATGGAGTTTTCGACACTATGTGTAGCGGGTCATCTTTCTCTCTAGTGGCACCCTCCCCTCGAACCTCATGGGAAAATAAATTGTGCACCATGTTGTCCAAAATCTCTTCCTCCAAAACTTGATGGAGCATTTGAAGAGGGCTGCTATCGTCGTCATCAGTCTCTACTCTTCTTGAGGACTCTTCCTCCTCACATCGACGCTTCGCAGCCTCTCGACGCCCTAGAGGGACCATTTGAGGATGCGGTACCGCATCCTGCTCAATAAAAAAAAGAAGGTTTTGTTTAATGGTGAAGATGCAACATAGACCAATAATATTTGTGCAAATAAAGTAGTAAAGATTACTGGGTCTTTTTCTTGGACCCACTCTTCGTACATACTAGGTGTGACATTGTGATTCGACGTGCTTGAAAAAAATATCCTTGACAACGATCATATATACATTTGATTTTCCGTTGTAGCCAAGCGTCTCGATTGTGAAGATGCAATGTCTCGTCCTCACTGGAGGATGTACTGTTTGTTGACTCAGCATGTCCCATACTAGTAGAAGATGACGACATAATTACACCTGAATCATAAGGACATATATGATTTCATTTGGCATATATGTCATATTCTCTAAATATTTTGATACTTACAACATGGAGACAAACATTTTGATATTGAAAGACTAGGAAAGTCATGTTGATCCAAAAACAACCATAAGCTAGCATTTTAATAAGTTTAATTATAATTGCATCTATCAGCGCGTGTAATATCTTTTATCTATGCATATAGACGCGCAATTACATGCACTTACAGACGCGCCACGTGAATATAAAAAAATGTTAAAAAATTTTATGGCTTTCTTTTCAAACCAGTGCTTTCCTGCGTTTTTTGCGTGTTTTCTGCAGTTCGAGCTCGACATCACTAATCATGTCTTTCTACTTCACGAAGACAAGGAGGGAAGGAAATAAGAGTAAAAAGAAGAGGAAGGAAGAGCCAGAGAGTAAAGAACAAGAGCCAAATAGCAAGGAACAGAAGAAGAATCAAGCAACCTACCAAGGGAAGGGAGGAGGAGGATAAGGAGCTTGCAACCTAACCACCACCCATTGGAAGAACCAAAGAAGGTGAGTTCTTCTTCTCTCTCTCAATCTTCTTTGCTTTCTCTTTGTCAGTTTGTCTCTCTCTCTTTCTCTCTCTCTCTCTGTCTCTGTCTCTGTCTCTCTCTCTCTTTACATGCTTCAGACAATCTATGGAGGCTTCGCGCCGTTTTTTATAACAGTTTTTGAAAATATGGTCCGACTTTGCATGTCTAGCTAACAGTCTAGATGCGTTTTTAGACGTGTATATTGATGCGCTAATAGACGCAGTTATAGACACGCATATAGACACGGGTATAGACACAAGTATAGATGCGGGTAGTAATGGATTTTTGCTTGTGTAGATGTGGAATCCTGGATCTTCCAGCACTGATCCTAAGTTAGAACACATGAACAACACGTTAGCGGAGTTTTCTAGAGGTGTTAGTAGTTTTTTGGAGGTTTTCCAAACAAGGAGAAATTCATGGGGGAGATGACTAATTATCTTGGTCGCCCTCCCACTATCGAGAAGGTTTTTAGTGTCATGTCTAGGACACCTATCACATCTTTGCCTAGCACTGCTGCACAAACACCAAACCTTGGCACACCAAACCTTGGTACACCTCTAATAGGTACTCCACACACTATGCATACACACAGATCAGTTGATGCACAGGGATTAGCTGAAGTACATGGATTGGCCAAAGCACGTGTATCTATAGAAGCACATGCATCGAGTGAGGTAGAGGGTAGTGCGCGTCGAGGGAGAGTCGCACAGGAGAACGAGGAGGTCGAGGGCTTTGTGGGGGTTGCCTAGGAGGTGGCTCTCGATCACCCTCACCGGGAAATGAGAGAGGTGAGCCTCCACAAATGTACTACTTTGTCACAAATATTAGTGGTATCTTGCATAACCCTCAGTGGAGGAAAGTGATAGCCTACTTGAGGAGTGTCGCGCATGCCATATACAAAGATTGTATGATTCCCTTCAAGCACCAAAAAAGTGGTTTATGGCAAGAGGTGCTAAGGACAGTACATAGAAGGTACCATTATCCCGAGAATTCATGATTCTGAGATGATTGGGGACGGTCAAAGGTGAGAGACGCACTTAATAATAAGAGGTCTCACCTTATGACGCGCGCCAAGGAGTCACTGCGAAGACAAGAGTAGGGGCGCGGGATATGGCCAACCACCCAATTGCCACCACAGGGAGTGAAAAGAGGCCAAGAAGAGAGTAGCAGAGAAAATGACAAGTCGCTAGCATGCAGAGGCGTGACGTATCCAGATGGCAACCATGGGATTGTCACATTATGGATCGGGTGGCAGGGAGTCATGGGAGGCTGAGTTTGTAAGTATTATTTGATTTATTTTTTTAAATTAAATTTTGTAATTTATTTCAATTCATTATGTAGTGTGTTCTAATATGTTGTATGTTTTTAAAAAAATTTAGTATCATATTGTTGGTAGGATGCCTACTCCTAGAGAGGTAGGCTACCATTGAGGTCATAACCGGGCATCCACTTGGCAACATTTCTATGAGGAGGGACTGATCACGGAGGAGCAATACAATCGTGCCATGAGGATTCCACAGCCAGAAGAGGTATGTTTTATTTTTTACATGAAAATGATAGGTAACTGTAATTGATTGTTTGTAATGGTATTTATATACCTTAATCCTTTGTGTAGGTGAACCCTGATGCAGTCGAGGATAGCGAAGGGGGGAATAGCAGTAGCAGTGGCGGCAGCGGTAGCGGCAGTGACAGTGGTGGTAGTAGCGATGATGATGCCTCTTCTGAGGAGATGTAGAGGAGCCCCGTGCATGCATGCCTCCCCTTGGCCTTCTGATTTTCATTTTTGATATGTATTACTTTCAACTAGTGCTTGCGACCATGACCATGCTTGAGGTCACAAGCATTAGAACTCGTCATGTAAAAATGTTTCATCTTTATATTTGAAATTTTGTATTCTACATTGTTTTTTTTTCAGTACAACAATCTTCGAAATATGTACAAATGTTTCAGCACAATACGCTCATCATGTGTTATTATCAATATATGGACTTTGGCACTCCACATTTTTTTGCTTTCAGTATAATAATCTTTCTCTGTTTTCCCTAAGCATACAATTTGATGGGGAAAAAAAACCAGAGAGCATGAAGCTTGCAAAGCCACATACTCTCTGGTTTTTTTTCATACCTTTGTTTTGCACGTCTATTCGCGCGTCTAAATTGCAGGAAAAATGAACGTCTATAATCGTCAAAAAATTGCAGAGTACACGCCTCTATAGACGCAAAATATGAATATATCTACTTTTTTATAAATATGATTATATATTTACGAAGCGTGTCAATAGGCGCATCTATATTTGTGTCTGTTTTCGCATCTATATGCGCATGTAGTTTTCACTATAAGCGCTCTTGTAGACGCGAAATTTTAGACGCGCTACTAGACGCGGTAATAAACATGCCCGACATTTTCGAACACAATTCAAATATTGTATCTACAAGCGCGTCTATGGAGCCTTTTTGTTGTAGTGATCACTCTAAACGGGGAGAAGAAGGAGTGTTTTGGGAGATCTAATGGTTGGAGATTTGTTCTCAGTAGTCCTCCTAGACAAGGATTTTGTTTATCTTCTCAGGTTCTATCAACACACAGTGCTTTGATTCATTGAGCTTTGTCTTTATCTTGTGTACCTCTTGTCTAGTCTTTTTCTTCTCTTCTATCTTCTATTCTCTACTTCTTGCTCTCTCTGATCCCCAGTGGATACAACCTTTCGACTAAGACTCCTCCGGCATCGGCAATGTTGATCAATCTATAAAGGGCTGAAGAATTTTCCAACCAAAGTAGGGAAGTCCTTATCTAAATACTTTTTATAACTCAATTCCACACTTTGCACTTTTGCTAAACTAGTAACTCCTTATAAAGACCAGCTACCTCCAATCTTCTTTGACACCAACACTTGAATTGATCTAGTGGCTATAGTTCATCTTCATTTGCCATGTGTTCTCCTTGCCATGCTCCTATAGTGTATTTAAAGGATGAGATTGAATAGGAAAAGCTATTCATGTTTGTGCAAACTTCTTATTCTTTCCTTCTTTATTTTTTCCATTGGGAGAGAGAGGATGAGAGAGAGGGTGAGATTCAGAACAAGGTAGTGAGAGTGTGAGCGTGACAGAAACCAAGTAATGAAGCCTCCTTTCTTCTCTCTAGTGCTCTGTCATATCTATATCCATGCTTCTATTTTGCATACAAAGATTATAGAGTTTTGTGGGATGAAGAGAGTGTAATGTGTATCTTTAGTACTCGAACACAATATTAGTGAGTTTGGGAATCTTCCAATTCCCATTTTTTGAATACTAAAAATGTGGCACCTAGATAACATACCCATAAGTTTCTCAAAACCATATGATGTGACCTATCATTGGAAAGCGCTTGAAAAATGGAATCTATTGAGCTATAAAGCGCACAATTTGGAGTTATATTGTTCAAGTTATGACAAATCCAAATATTTGACCACGTGTCCCAAACTTATGGGAAATTCCCATATTCCCCAATATGGTGTTCTCGAAGAAAGACATGCATTCTGACTACAAATGGATCATAGTGTTCCCCCTTGTGCAAGAGACTAGGTGAGAGATAGCTATTGTACTTTGTGATCAAAGCTTCTAAATCAATAGAAGTGCACTCAAAGTTGTGGTGTTGACCACATGTTGCCTAATAATAGATAATTGCTATTTTGCATAAATGGCTTCACCATCTCTGCAATGAATGAGAATTGTGTAACATCAACAATTTGGATGTTACTAACTTCAATTGTGGAAGAAGCAGATAAAAGATGTTATTATTGAAAATAAGTAAATAAGGCCCATAAGAGACATAGATACAAAACTAGCAGATATGACTGAAGATGATTGGTCAAAGATTGATAAATTCACTAAATCCACTATTAGGCTACACTTGGTAGAATTTTTGTATTTTATACTTGTGAATGAGACCACTATACATGACTTATGAAAGAAGCTATGTGATGCTTATGAGAAAGAAAGTGTCTATAATAGGGTATATCTCATGAAAACGTTAGTTCAAGAAAGCAATCTTGTAATCAATCCTTTGGACTCTATTAATTTCATCTTTTGCATATTTACATATCCAATACATTTGTGTCATATTTCAATATCTGCACAACCACTCTTTTGCATTTAACATACATAATAGCATTCAAAGCAAGAAGTCCTGCATATAAAGTAAACATGTGACAAACTACTTTCTTTTGCAAATCAACCTACACTTATCATTAAAATCTTCCACAAATTAGCATTTTGCATCAAATTGGACCTGCATTTCTTTCTCTACCAACAAACACTAAATTCTTTGTGATGGATTGCACATGTAATATATATGATAGACTCCTTGTCTACTATCAAATGTGAACCATCATGCAAGGACAAGGAAACTTTTCTAATGTGTGAAATTGGGTGGCATGAATCATCACCCATCTACACATGACCTAGATTTTGTAAATCATATATCTCTCCAAACCATTTAGCATGGCTAGTCATATGATTAGAAACACCTAAATCAATATACCATATGTCATCATGTATCCCCTTTTTTGTAACAACATTCATCATATACTGCAAAACAAATGCATGCTCATTTTGGTCTTTATTTTTTTGTGAAGACAATACGTAATTTCCTTGCTACAGCGCTTATCACTAGGGATGTCATCCTTCTTAGCATTAAAATGGGCCACAATATTAACTATTTTGCTACAATAATAACAAACAATACAAGAATTGCTAGAATCTCTATTATACCATCCACGTCTTTCTTTAGAGCTCCCCTTGCCTCTAAATTTTTCACTACCTCCTGAAACATGGATATCATCAAACTATTGATTTAACATATTTTGATGGTTTTCACCAGCATCTCCCATAATACAATGGCTTGAAGAGGACTTGCCACATCCCCTTCTTGAAATGAAGTAGAATGATTGGACCTATTCACCACCTTTTTCTTATGATTCACCCTACATGTTGATGCCACTAGTGATCATGAGAGAGACCAACTCATCAAAATCAAGAAATGTTTTCATGCATACACAAAAGTAACAAATGATTTCTAAGCCTTTCATTATCAAGGCCATGCAAAGTAGATGATACCAAATGATCATCATCAAGCATTACATCTATGACTACCAAATCATTTCCAATTCTCCTTACCTTAAAAACATACTCATTGATAAATATTTTTCTTTCTTCAAAGTATTCATCTCTTGCTTAAGCTATGAATATACAATGTGGTCCATGTTACATGAGAGCTTTTTACATTCCTGATATGTCCCAATATAGGCTTATCAATGACTGCAAATAGCTAATACATCACCTTTTTGTCTTTTGCATTCCATTCTTTCCACACCTTTAATTTGACCACAGTGGGGTAGGGCCACTTACCTTAGGCTTACTTTCTTAATCTAAAATAAACTCGAAGGGGCATTTTCCAATAAATAATTTTGTTACACGAAACTTCAATGATAGGAAGTTGTTCTTATCTAGCCTCTTAATGATGGGGTTTTCATTGTTCTTTAGCATTATCACAAAATTTATACAAAACAACAAGCAAGACTTCTACAACCTTTTATAGCAATTGCATAGCAACACACCAAGAAATCTTTTTCTCACTAAGTGCTCAATAGTACATATAATATGCAACTTCTTTGGAGATAGAACTTGTGTTTGTTTCTTGGCATGCACATGAAAACTTACAAATTTGAAATTTGTAACTTATACACCCACTTTCGATTGATACAATTAAAATCACAATACACTCTAGAACTATTGTCCATAACCTTCGGGTCTGAAATAGGGTTGGAAATGGCCTTAGATAGCCAAAAAAAGTAATGGGCAAGCCCTAACAGGCTTATCTGTAGGATATGCATTGCTTTGCTCACACACCAAATCTCATAGCAATCTAACTTTTTTTCTCAAATCCTTGCTTCTTCTGATTCATTTCAACCTCTAAAACAAGCCTCTATCAAGTGATCTAGCTCCGTTATCATGTTGCAAATTACATGGTGGGGAGACTAGCTTGAGATGCTATGCCAAACACATACACACAAGAGCAATCTCACTCAAAAACACAAGAAGAGAGATGGAGGCCAAAACGTTTTCTTGCTAGTTTTTCTTTCTTTTTTCTTACACAATACAATGTACAAAAATTATAGATAAGGTATAACATAAAGGTAAGTGGCCTACTAAGTCAAATAGTGCATAACGGGCTATATTAATAAACTAGCACTATAACTATACTAGTTGTAGATAGGTGTAACAAACGAACTATAATAATTGATATATTAGTGGCCATGTAACTGTCATAATGACCAACAGCATGCTAAGTGCAGATATATGGACCCATCTAACCAAACAATCAAAGTGAAGGAGATTGAATTCTTATGTGTAAAGGATAGAGGATCAAGAAGTGTGGAGCTTGTGAGCATGCTTAATGGAATCATCAGAGGTTTGGAGCTCATTACTTTACATCTAAACTACAATGTGGTGAGTTCTCTTGATTTGACTATATTCTTGTTTCTTCCTTCTTACTTGACAAGCTATGGGGACAACTATCCATGGCTAATTGAATGAGTGAGATTAGATGGTAGGAGAGCTTATGGGGTGAGAGACCATGAGAAACCTCAGCTTGAGAGGGTGCATGTTTCCATCTAGAACTAACACATAGGCAAAGTGGTCTTACAACATGTGCTACATGCAATGGCCCACACTAACCACTTGGCAACATTGCTTGTATGTGCCTCAATCTCAATTCTATTGCTACTTTGTCCTTACCTCTCCAAGTTTATGGAGATCGGAATGTCAAGGTTGACCTTGGCCTACCTCTATACTACCCTTGGCTTGTTCACAACAATAGCCCTCACTATGGGGTTTGGGCTAGATGAGATCTCCTAGATGCACTTTTGGTCCTTAAGAACAACAATTCAACCCTCTCATTACATGCCAACAAAAGTCCTATTATTTTAGTGTCATGGATGCCATCATTCTCTACTTGAATGTCATGTGTATGTATTCACCTGTAGGCAATGCTACTCACTAAAAGATTTCATGTTGCCATGAACAGAGTCATTACAATGGTCATGGTAATGAAGATGGTGAACAAAACCATCACAAATATCTCATGATTCAAAACCTAAAATAAATCACTTGCTAGTATTAGTGACCATATATAAGAAAAATAAGGGCCCTTATGGATCATGTGGATGCTAGCCTTAATTGCAAGTCTGTGAACATGGATCAACAAAACATGATTTTATGTTCCATTTCAAAACCCCCCACCCATCAAAAGTTCTTATATCCTTCCATAATATTTTGAAAGAACTTCAAATATTGGATTTGCAAGGCAATATCTATGCCAATAAAAATACTCTTAGATTATTTTATTCTTTGAATCTTGACTGCGTAAGTAGCTCATTGATACCCTCTTGTTGCAAAAGCATAGTCTATGAGAAGCCTTAAGAAATCTCTCTCTCTCTCTCTCTCTATATATATATATATATACGTGTGTGTGTTTGTGTGTGTGTGTGTGTGTGTGTATGTGTGCATGTATGCATCTATACATATGCATATCTATACATTTGTGTGTTGCATGTGTGTGTGTGTGTATCTATTGTCTGATAAGTGTGGTATTGTTTGAGTATATATGTCTGCATGCACAACTACATGCACATGCATATTTATGTGTTACAAAAACATTTGTGTACACAAACATATAACATGAACATGTTCAACCATTCAAAAAAACATCTAATATGCTTAATCAAAAAGAAGAGGAGAGGAAGAAACATAAGTTTTTCCATTTTTAAAATTCAACCTTGATATTGACTCTAGCCAAGGCATTTCACTCTCTCTCAGGCATCTCTCTCTCTCTCTCTCTCTCTCTCTCTCTCTCTCTCTCTCTCTCTCTCTCTCTCTCTCTCTCTCTCTCTCTCTCTCTTTACATGGATACATGTGTGTATGTCTCACGACTTAAAATCTTTAAAGAAATTTTAAAATAGTTAAAAAAATAATATCTAAAGCTATTCAAATTTCCATAATGAGTTATGGTAATTTGAATAGCAAGATACATTAAATGATATTTTTTATGAGGTTGGTCTTTACAACTAATCATGACATTTTTCAAAAAGAGTTTCTCTTTTTCTCCCTATCTTTTTCACACAACCCTCTAACTCGAGTGTTTTCTCTGTTATATTTTTACAGTTGCAAGTTTTGCATCCCTAATCCTCATTTTCTATCTCTACTCCTGTCATCCCACTCTTATTGCAATTTTTAATCCCTAATCTTTGGCAGTTCTGTCCCCCTGCTCTTCTTTGAGTACACTCTATTGTTTCATTTTCTCAACTAAAATAGATTGTGCAATGAAAATTTTGATTGGAATCTAGATGTTGTGGCCAAAAGTACATGTGTCTTCAAATAAAAAACCTTGCTCCAAATGTTCAGCAATTCTACATGGCACAGAATGATTGCCACTCCCTAGCGTATCTGCTCTACTTCACGAGTGATTTCTATTGCATTTGAAGTAGCACATATTGCTTACTTCTACTAACTACAATAGGTTTTAAACTCTTCTCTACTTTATTTCTAATTTTGAGTTGAACTACACTGATTTGATACTAGTGATTCTCCACTTCTTTTCTAATCTCTACTAATTTATACTCTCTCTTGATCAATTCAATCCATGCAAATACCACAAATCACACTACTAGTATTTTATATGATTAGTATATAATGATATTAAGATCAAGCATCACAAGCATTATCTAAATGGGATTCACGTTATCGGAGTGTTTGGGGTCGAAACTCTACCACAGGGGTAAGAGACAGTAGGGTGAAGAGAGTAAGATGGAAGAGAGATTGGAATCGGGAGATGGATGGGATTAGAGAAGAGTTCTAGGGTTTCGGGAATGGATGGAAGAATTCCAACTTCAAGCACTTATCAAGAACATGTAAACCTTTGATCACTTGGAATGCATTACCATAGGCTTCCTTGTATCTTAACACCCATTCATGTAAATAATTGTTAATCCACTTTGCATAAGCCAAACACAATATAGATCGGAGATTAGACAAGACTATGTTCAAAGACAATGTTTTTAGGGCAATAGGATTTGAAATGACTTCAAGTGGTATGATTTGAGATTTCAGCCCAATGGAATCAAATATTACAGTCAAGATTTGGAAGATTAAAAATGTAAAGTTCTGCATTTCCCTTCGCATGAACTAACCCCTTTCAAATGATCATTTTGAGAAATGCCTACGATAATGCAAATTTTTTTATTTCCCCTCCCCAAAACCGACTGTCGTGCTAGAAGGGGAGGGAAATAGAGTAAAGGACAAAGCTCCTTGGTGGAGCTCGGTGCCTTCCACCGCCATGCACAATGACACGGAGGGAGGGAGGATTCCCTTCCCTCTCCCTATGAAAACCCCCACCCAAGGGAAGGCCAGGGGGGAGGGAGAGGACGACGCTGCCAGGACCTCACCGTGAGAAGGAGGTACACCGCCTCGATGCTAACGCACGAACTGAAGCCAGAAGGGAAAGAGGGGGAGGCTGCCCCCACGTCTCGAGTGACTGAGCCGCTGCCTACCATCGCAAGCCGCCACCTGTCCGTCACGCCGCGTCGCCAGTAAGTTTCCCCCACGTGGGGAAACTTTGGAAGCTTCCTAGGAGAAGCTTCCAAAGGGGCTTACTAAGCCCCTTTTCACCCCTTTTCTATCCCGGGGCTTCAAATTTTCCCCCGAGACCCCCTTCCTATACTTCCCCCCCCGGTTTTAATCTCCTAAGGCCCTTTTCACCCCCCTTCTCGTGCCTTTCAAAACCCTTCCATACCTCCCGTAACTTAACCTTTAATCCCTTTGTTATGGGCTTTTGAAACCCTTTCCTCCCCCCCCCCCGCCCCGTGTCCTATCACCCCTCTTATCCCTTAAGCCTACAACACCTCCCTGTCTAAATACATCATATGGCTTTATCCCATGGGTGTTGGAACCCCATGTCTTACCCTTAAGTCCTTTCTTTTGGGATTATTATCTTCCTTGTGATTTTAAAGTTCACTCAACCCCTATCCTTAAGCCCCTTTTGTTTTTTTTTTTCCCTTGGAACCACACCCCCTGTGCTAATCATTTAAAACCCCTATCCCTTTTCCTTGGAACCACCCCTCTTTCCTCCGTGTTAAAACCTTCCCTAGCCCTTCCCTTGTGGTGTATTGAAACCCTTCTCTCCAAGTTGACCCAAGGACCTTCGACCTTACTTATAACCTTTACGGTTACTATATTTCCTTGGAGTTCTCTTCCGCACCTTGTGCCTTTTCCCTCCCTTTTCATGCCTCATTGAACGAGTCATGATAAGGCCATTAAGCCTTCCCCATGGCTTCAATGGGTCTTAGTCGTAAAAGATTCTGAAACACCCTTCCGAATTTCCCGATTTCAAGGAGGGAGCCTTCCAAAAAATTTATTTATGACGGACGGTGCAAGGGAGCGACGGTGGAATTCCAAAGAAGAGTTGTAAAAGCTGCTTCCACGTCTGAACAACTACAATTGCGATGCCTCCTAAGAAAGTCCAAGGCGTATCCGCGGGAGGGTCATCTCCTGGAATCCATGTGGATATCTCACCCCAAATCCAGGTTTTTCCATCTTAATTTTTAATTTTATATCGTTGTAATTTTAATCATGCAAAGTTAGAAAAAGGATATATCTTGTCCTAGTCATTCATGATGAAATACATCTCATGGAACATGCAAAATAAATAAAGTATAAACGTATTTTTTTCAAATAGCTTTATGCATTGAAATGAATTATGAGCAAGATTATTTACCCATTAAAGTAGTATACTTCGGTTAAGCCTAAAGGTATAAAACTGCATCTCGCACTATTAACCCCTATTCTTTTTACAACGAATCATCATGGAAAGTGCAAATCATGAAAGGATTCTTACGATGCATAAACTCTAGGAAATTATCGTTGCTAACTGCATAACTTAGAAAGGAAAAGGTTGCTTATTTAGCATGAGTTTTGTTCGCAAAGAAAAGGGAAGATTAGTTGAAATTAACCTAGCCTCAAATCAATAAAGTATAGGATTGAAAAGTCATTTGACTTGTAGATAACAAATCATGCAGAGGTAATCTCGAAATTACCTTCTAGAGTTAACCAAATTAATATAAACTTAGAAATACCTATGCTGCGAAATATTCATCGAGAATGAGTTAAATTCCAAGAAACGTTTATACCTTAAATACTTACCCACATTCCCTGATTGTAGAGTCAGTAAATTGTAAACGTAAAAGGAATTAGGGTTTGTCCCTAAGTTCTTACAAAAAAATAAAGCTAGGAAGCCCTAGGTCTAACAACGTCAGCTTAAAGAAACTGAAACGGATTGTTTTGTGACTCCATTATCGCATAGTACGATGCGGGACTTGCATAGCAAGTACAGAGTCATATGGTCTTGTGATTGAATCACAAGAAGAAAGGCCAAATTCTTGCAACAAGGATGGCGGATCCTTACGCAAGTTATCTTGCAAGAGGATGTATACTTTGATATCCTTTTGAGTAAGGAAGATCAATTGGAGATTAAAAACCAAAAACTGAAGTATCCAATGAACTTTAAGGTTTCACCAAGTTGGGTTAATAGGGTACTCCCTAACCCAGAATATAAGAGATCTTGCCAAGTTGTAAGACACCCCGGATCGAGTGTTGGATGCATTCGAAAGGAAGGATTCAGTCCTTAGCAGTTTGCCAACAACAAAAACGATCAATGGAAATGTTTGTGCTTGCTAGAGATTTTAGAGCATTGTTTGACTTGTTTGACCAATGAATTACAAAATAAATGAATATCTATACTTCAGGTTGACGGTGTGAAGAGAGAGGCAGCTTCAGTTACCCCTGACTGCCTGCCTGACCCTAACCAAGGGGGTTGTTGACCGTGCCGGGAATGTGGACCGAACCCTGCCACGAGAGGTCTCTCCGTTGAGCGCAACTTGGAGCAGGAGGACGCTTGGGTGCCAGGGGGGGCTCTGGCCGTAAATCCCTCGCCTTTCGGGTCCTGCACAAGAGGCTAACATGACTGGGGATTGGATCTCAAGGCCCGCATACTAGTCTACAGGCGGAAACTTGGAATAGTGATCCCTGTGGATTGCTGGATAGCCTTCGGGCGGATTGTGGATAAGCCTATGGGCGGAACTCCTTGTATTTCAAAGATAAATATGATTACCTATTAATAAATAACTTGTCTGATATTGTTTTTCTATGTCAAGTGATAAGATTACGTGAAGGAACCAGTGCTTAACGGGTGAATTAAAGAAGCTGGTTGTTACATGTCCAACTAATGTGTTAGATAATTACATAACTAAAAACAACCCAAGGAAAGTGCGGAGGATAGGCCATGGGTCCGTCTTACGGATGGGTGGTTCCGGTTGGCCGGGAACTTTTCTCAATTCACGAGGAACAGTGGGATGATCGTCAAAGGACACGAACAACAAAAGCGTTAACCTAGAGTTATGTCTTAACCTGATTTATGTTGTTTTAGGGGAACGGAATGGGACTATGCTTTATTGCACGGAGGTTGAGCTTTGCATCCCTCTTGTTTCGCATTCTCATTGAACCAAGTGCTACGTGAATCCGCTTCGGACCTGGCGTTTCTGCGTAAAGTAGTTCACTTGGGTCCAACACTAGTTGATGTTAGGAAATGACCAATCAGGAAAACCCTAATTCAGGACAATCCTAAGTGGGAATGGCCAGAATACTTCCGCTACGTGGCAGACGCGGAAAGCCCTAGATCGCAATGCCTGTAACATTCCATGGGAGTGCCAGGTGGAGCTTTCTAGACATCCTTTCCGATGGACTGCTAAGACATGTCCTAGATGATACTAGTGGACACGTTACAGTTGGTATCAGAGCCGACCAACAACGAAATTATTTTTATGAAATCATAATAAGATGAAGTAAAGAAAATATTGTTGTCGAAACATTTCCTTACCTTCAATGCTATCTTGCAGAATTACGAAGCGTGGAATAAGTTCTTGGTATTTCGAGTCATGTTTATGACTGCAATGCATTCTCCGCTTTATAGACAAAGGATTGGGATGATAAACATCCTGGAGCAGATCTATAATCCATCACCTTTGTACATGGAACGAAGATGGATGGATTCTTCAGGAATCTACTATATAGCCACCCACCGGTTTGCTTATCTACAGACCAACCTAAAGAGGATCAAGTGGTTGGAAGACCTGAAAGTCCTGAAGCTGTTCATTTTTGTGGAAGCTCACGTAAACTCAACTTTACATATTCAAGGTCGGAGGGTTGAGATGAACTCATATGTATATGAGGAAGTAACCCGTGTAATCCCCGCTGACACGATTAAAGTGTTGGGCCGCCATGAGAAGTATGGATTCCAATGGAAAGGATATCTTGAACTTCCAATGGCTTATCGATTCTTGAAGATCCATGACCCAAAACCTTACTATTATACAGTCCCTATAGATAAATGTAATACAACGTTGTTCTCCCCAAACTAAATGTAACAGTTGGCTTATCATCTCATGAAACATTGTATTCGAAAGGGCTATGCCCATATAAATACAAATAAAGACTTCTTTTTATCAATGTCTAGTTGTGCATAAGAGTTGATAAAAAGTTAAGTAGCTACATTTTTTATGAGATAGCTGAATTAAAGATGTAATATAAATCAATAACGATTATCGTAAAATAACATTAAGAAACTTTTATCCAGGCACAACCCCAGGTACAGGTTCCTAGTTCACCTCCTACATCAAGTACTGCTGTAATCCAGGAGAAGAAGTTCCTTCGCAAGCAGATTAAGTCACCTGAGTTTGACGGGAGAGGTAGATTCGTCCAAGCTGATGCTGAAATTTGGATTGAATCCATGGAGGATTACTTTGAAGCAGCCGATACTGCACCTGCCAATCCGGCTATAATCGCCAAGCTAAAGCTCACTGGCGAAGCCAGGCTGCTTTGGTGGAAACAATGGTGCAGGGATCAAGGGATCACAGAAGGATCCATTACCTAGGAGAAGCTGAAGAAAGCCGTGCAGGGAAGATACTTGCCACGTGCATATCGCACGCAGAAAATGAATGAGCTTTACGAGCTAAAACAGCTAGGACTCACTCTTGACGCGTACTATTCCAAATTTGTCTCACTTCTTAAGTATGCACCACAGATGGACATGACACAGCAGGTGTCTAAATTTTGTGCGGGTTTAAATCCAGCAGTCAATACCCGTCTTGAATTTATGCATCCATCAGATCTTTAGAACGCACTCATTCGAGTGGCGCCTTTAATTCAGGAGGTGCAGTCTAGACCAAGGGGTAACAAAGCTTGGTCTTACAATGACCCGAACAGAGGAGCATTCAGACCTCAAATTAAGAGAGTTCAAGGTCATAATCAGGGACAAAGAAAGAAAGCAAGGACGAATAATGTCAACAACTTTGTTCCTACTCAAAGTAATGGCCGAAACCTCCATTGTTTCCACTGCAACGAACTCGGTCACTTCAAAAGGCAATGTCCCAAGCTTGGTGGAGGACATCGACAAGCGCCTTTCCAAGAAACAAGCCGTGGTCAAGGAGCCGCTACTCGAGGAAGAGGAAGAACCGCCTGCATTGCCAATAGGCAAATGTGCGAAGAAGAAGAAGAAGAAGAAGATCCGACCATGGAAGCAGAATTCGAAAGAGCAACAGTCCATGCCGCTTTACACAAGAAAGGGCTGAATCGCAAGTTCTCGGTGATTCAGACACCGTCAGACTATCAAGGTAAATGTTTCAAGACCTTGATTGATTGTGGTAGTATACATTCCTTTATCTCATTAGCATGTGCAAAAAGATTAGAAATAGCCACAATAGAAGCACCTACCCCATTTGTGGAATTGGCAAATGGTCGTGAGGTTACTTGTACCAGGCAAACTGCTAAGGTAGAATTCTTTTTGGGAGGAAAGAAGACTTCGATCAAATTCAGAGTCATGAATTTAGGTATCCATGAGTGTCTACTCGGAATGGATTGGCTTAAGCCTTGGCTTAAGCCTAACAACGCCCACATTCATTGTGAAAAGATTCAAGTTTCCTTTTGAAACTCTGAAAGGGAATTAGTCACAACTCAAGGTGAGGGAGGAGTGCCAAGAATCCAATTGGCCAAAGTATCTCGAATCATAAAAGGAGTCAGAAAAGGATTACATATTTACTTGATCAAACTCAACAAATTAGATCAGAAGCAAGAGTCTCATGAAGGACCTTCTCGGCTAAAGGAATACGCGGACGTATTCCCTGAAGAGTTGACTGAACTTCCGCTTCAAAGAGAAGTGGATCATGAGATTAGGTTAGTACCAGGAGCTGCGCCAATTGCAAAGAGACCTTATAGAATGTCCATACCAGAAGCAAATGAGCTGAAGGAACAACTCAAGCAACTGTTAGATCAGGGCTACATCCGGCCTAGTAGTTCACCATGGGGAGCTCCAGTACTATTCCAGAAAAAGAAAGATGGGACACTCCGACTATGTATTGATTACCGAGGATTGAATCAATCAACAATCAAGAACAAGTATCCTATTCCTAGAATAGATGAGCTTCTTGATCGTCTTCAGGGTGCAAAGATCTTCTCCAAGATTGATCTCAGGTCAGGTTACTATCAGATAAGGATCAAGGAAGAAGATATCCCAAAAACGGCCTTCAATACAAGATATGGGCACTTTGAATTCCTAGTTATGTCATTCGGGCTTACGAATACACCTGCCACCTTCAATAGGTTAATGCATGATATCTTTAGGCCATATCTTGATGATTTCGTGCTTGTCTTCTTCGATGACACTTTAGTCTATTTTAAACAAGAAGAAGATCATGAACCCCAACTTCGGATTTTTCTTGAGACAATGAGGTCACATAAGCTGTATGCTAAAATGAAGAAGTGTGCATTCTTCAAGCGTCAGATTGAATATCTGGGATTCATAGTATCAGCAGAAGGAATATCAGTGGGCCCAGCCAAGGTCAGAGATGTGCTTGAGTGGCCAATACCAGTATCTGTCAAAGAGATATGTAGCTTTCTTGGATTGACAGGATGGTATAGGGTCTTCATCAAAAACTATGCTTTGATTGCATCACCTCTGACGGACTTACTGAAGAAGCAAACTTCCATTGCATGGTCAACTCCCGAACAAAATAGCTTCGACAGATTGAAGCAAAATTTGGTATCAGCACCTATTCTAAAACTTCTAGACCTCAATAAGGAGTTCGAGGTAGTAATTGATGCTAGCATTCTTGCCTTGGGGTGTGTACTTATGCAGGAAGGTCATCCAGTAGCATACTCTTCAAGGAAATTGAAGAGTCATGAAAAGAATTATGCTACGCATGATCTGGAATTACTAGCTGTCATCCATGCTCTAAAGCTTTGGAGACACTACCTGTTGGGTAACAAGTTTACTCTAGTAATTGACCATAAGAGTCTCAAATGGATCTTTACCCAGAACGAGCTCACCATGAGGCAACATCGGTGGAAACAAGTGTTGGAGGAATATGACTTTGAAATCAAGTACCGACCAGGGAAAGAGAATGTAGTTGCCGATGCACTTAGTCGCAAGGCATTCCTAAATTCCCTAATCTTGCAGAATCCATCAACAGCCAGATCTCTAGCTACAAAAGTATCTATTCCAAACAACCCTATACTTGAGTTAGCTAGAGAGGAAGCATGCCATGATTCGGTCTACCAAACAATGCTAAAGGAGATCTCTATCAAGGATCAGAACCAAAAGTTGCAGGCTAAGTATCAGGAATTTTCCATTAATAGTGGACTTGTCTACTACAGAACACGACTGTGTATACCAGCAAGCCAGTCACTTAAGCAGAAGATATTGTGGGAAGCTCATGATTCTCCTTTCGCAGGACATCCTGGCTATGCTAAGACTCTTAATGCAGTTAGGAAGAGCTACCATTGGGAGAGGCTCAAAGGTGATGTTCTCAAATATGTCACTAAGTGTTTGTCTTGCCAACGTATCAAAGCCGAACATGTCGTGGTGCCAGGGAAACTGCAACCGCTTGACATTCCCCAAATGAAATGGGAATTCATCAGTATGGATTTTGTTGTAGGCCTACCCCAAGTCCAGGGAGGATACAACTCCATCATGGTTGTGGTTGACATGCTTACTAAGGTTGCACACCTTATTTCAGTAAAGACAAACTATAAAGCCTCAAGCATTGCAAGATTGTTTATCAAGGAGATATTCAAGCTACATGGTTTACCCAGAAGAATCATTAGTGATAGTGATTCTCTTTTCACATCACACTTTTGGAGAGCTATCTTTGAAGCTATTGGGACTCAACTCTGTTTTAGCACCGCCTACCATCCCCAAACGGATGGCCAAACAGAGCGAGTAAATCAAGTCATCGAGGATATGCTTAGGGCATACTGTTGTCGAGAGCTGAAGAGGTGGATTCAATACTTGCCTTTGGTAGAATTGGTATACAATGCTTCTTACCAACAAAGCATTTAGATGACCCCTTTCCAAGCATTGTATGGTCATGACTATCAAAGTCCCCAAAACTTTTCTGATCCAACCCTAAGGGTTGAAGCTTCAAGACTAATGTTGGAAGAGATGGATGACCAAATTAAGTTAATAAGATAGGAAATACAAGCGGCTAAGGATAGACAAAAGGCATACGCGGATTTGAAGCGTCAAGAAAGGGTCTTCGAAGAAGGAGACATGGTCTTCATTCGCGTACGCCCTAAAAAGAGTTCTCTATCCTTAGGAGATTGCAAGAAGCTAACTCCAAGGTATTGTGGGCCATACAAAATCCTCAAATGCCTAGGACCTAATGCTTATAAACTGCAACTCCCTGAGAACCTAAAAGTTCATAATGTATTCCACATTAGCCTATTGAAAAAGTATGTACCTAATCCTGACCATGTACTTGACGATCAACAAATTGTAATGCCTAGTCAAGGAGTCCTTGAACTAAGGCCTGATAGGATCTTAGAAGTTAAGGAGAGACAATTAAGATCCAGAACCTTGAGAGAAGGCCTCGTCCAATGGAAAGATTATCCCGAAGAGGATGCCACTTGGATAAATGAAGGCACTCTCAACCATCAATATCCCCAGTTTATCTCGAGATGAGGACATCTCGATTCCTCTAAGGGGAAGAGAATGTAAAGTTTTGCATTTCCCTTCGCATGAACTAACCCCTTTCAAATGATAATTTTAAGAAATGCCTACGATAATGCAAATTTTTTTATTTCCCCTCCCCAAAACCGATTGTCGTGCTGGAAGGGGAGGGAAATAGAATAAAGGACAAAGCTCCTTGGTGGAGCTCGGCACCTTCCACCGCCATGCACAATGACATGGAGGGAGGGAGGATTCCCTTCCCTCTTCCTATAAAAACCCCCACCCAAGGGAAGTCCAGGGGGAAGGGAGAGGACGACGCTGCCAGGACCTCACCGTGAGAAGGAGGTACGCCGCCTCGACGCTGACAGAGGAGCTGAAGCCGGAAGGGAAAGAGGGGGAGGCTGCCGCCACGTCTTGAGTGCTTGAGCCGCTGCCTACCATCGCAGGCTGCCACCTATCCGTCACGCCGCGTCGCCAGTAAGTTTCCCCCACGTGGGGAAACTTTGGAAGCTTCCCGGGAGAAGCTTCCAAATGGGCTTAATAAGCCCCTTTTCACCCATTTTCTTTCCCAAGGCTTAAAATTTTCCCCCAAGACCCCCTTCCTATACTTTCCCCCCAACACCCCCCCCCCCCAATTTTAATCTCCTAAGGCCCTTTTCACCCCCCTTCTCGTGCCTTTCAAAACCCTTCCATACCTCCCGTAACTTAACCTTTAAGTCCTTTGTTATGGGCTTTTGAAACCCTTTTCCCCCCCTCGTGTCCTACCACCCCTCTTATCCCTTAAGCCTACAACACCTCCGTGTCTAAATACATCATATGGCTTTATCCCATGGGTGTTGGAACCCCACGTCTTACCCTTAAGTCCTTTCTTTTGGGATTATTATCTTCCCTGTGATTTTAAAGTTCACTCAACCCCTATCCTTAAGCCCCTTTTGATTTTATTTTTTCCTTGGAACCACACCCCCTGTGCTAATCCTTTAAAACCCCTATCCCTTTTCCTTGGAACCGCCCCTCTTTCCTCCATGTTAAAACCTTCCCTAGCCCTTTCCTTGTGGCGTATTGAAACCCTTCTCTCCAAGTTGACCCAAGGACCTTCGACCTTACTTATAACCTTTACGGTTACTATATTTCCTTGGAGTTCTCTTCCGCACCTTGTGCCTTTTCCCTCCATTTTCATGCCTCGTTGAACGAGTCATGATAAGGCCATTAAGCCTTCCCCATGGCTTCAATGGGTCTTAGTCGTAAAAGATTCTGAAACACCCTTCCAAATTTCCCGATTTCAAGGAGGGAGCCTTCCAAAAAAATTACTTTTGACGGACGGTGCAAGGGAGCGACAGTGGAATTCCAAAGAAGAGTTGTAAAAGCTGCTTCCACGTCCGAACGACTACAATTGCGATGCCTCCTAAGAAAGTCCAAGGCGTAGCCGCGGGAGGGTCATCTCCCCGAATCCATGTGGATATCTCGACGAGATACATCTAATAGAACATGCAAAATAAATAAAGTATAAACGTATTTTTTTCAAATAGCTTTATGCATTGAAATGAATTATGAGCAAGATTATTTACCCATTAAAGTAGTATACTTCGGTTAAGCCTAAAGGTATAAAACTGCATCTCGCACTATTAACCCCTATTCTTTTTACAACGAATCATCATGGAAAGTGCAAATCATGAAAGGATTCTTACGATGCATAAACTCTAGGAAATTATCGTTGCTAATTGCATAACTTAGCAAGGAAAAGGTTTCTTATTTAGCATGAGTTTTGTTCGCAAAGAAAAGGGAAGATTAGTTGAAATTAACCTAACCTCAAATCGATAAAGTATAGGATTGAAAGGTCATTTGACTCATAGATAACAAATCATGCGGATGTAATCGCGAAATTACCTTCTAGAGTTAACCAAATTAATATAAACTTAGAAATACCTATGCTGCGAAATATTAATTGGGAATGAGTTAAATTCCAAGAAACGTTTATACCTTAAATACTTGCCCACATTCCTTGATTGTAGAGTCAATAAGTTGTAAACGTAAAAGGAATTAGGGTTTGTCCCTGACTTCTTACAAAAAAATAAAGCTTGGAAGCCCTAGGTCTAACAACGTCAGCTTAAAGAAACTGAAACGGATTGTTTCGTGACTCCATTATCGCATAGTACGATGCGGGACTTGCGCAACAAGTACGGAGTCATATGGTCTTGTGATTGAATCACAAGAAGAAAGGCCAAATTCTCGCAACAAGGATGGTGGATCCTTACGCAAGTTATATTGCAAGAGGATGTATACTTTGATATCCTTTTGAGTAAGGAAGATTAATTGGAGATTAAAAACCAAAAACTGAAGTATCCAATGAGCTTTAAGGTTTGACCAAGTTGGGTTAATAGGGTATGCCCTAACCCAGAATATAAGGGATCTTGCCAAGTTGCAAGACACCCCGGATCGAGTGTTGGATGCATTCAAAAGGCCTTAAGGATTCATTCCTTAGCAGTTTGCCAACAACAAAAACGATCAATGGAAATGTTTGTACTTGCTAGAGATTTTAGAGCACTGTTTGACTTGTTTGACCAATGAATTACAAAATAAATGAATATCTATACTTCAGGTTGAAGGCCTGAAGGGAGAGGCAGCTTTAGTTACCCCCGACTGCCTGCTTGACCCTAACCAAGGGGGTTGTTGACCGCGTCAAGAATGTGGACCGAACCTGCCGTGAGAGGTCTCTCTGTTGAGAGCTACTTGGAGTAGGAGGATGCTTGGGTGCCAGGGGGCTCTGGCCGTAAATCCCTCGCCTTTCGGGTCCTGCGCAAGAGGCTAACGTGACTCGGGATTGGATCTCGAGGCCCGCATACTAGTCTACGGGCGGAAACTTGGAATAGTGATCCATGTGGATTGCTGGATAGCCTTCGGGCAGATTGTGGATAAGCCTACGGGAAGAACTCCTTGTATTTCAAAGATAAATATGATGACCTGTTAATAAAAAACTTGTCTGATATTGTTTTTCTATGTCAAGTGATAAGATTACGTGAAGTAACCAGTGCTTAACGGGTTAATTAAAGAAGCTGGTTGTTACATGTCCAACTAATGTGTTAGATAATTACGTAACTAAAAATAACTTGAGGAAAGTGCGGAGGATGGGCCATGGGTCCGTCCTATGGATGGGTGGTCCCGGTTGGCCGAGAACTTTTCTCAATTCACGAGGAACAACAGGATGATCGTCAAAGGACACGAACAACAAAAGCGTTAACCTAGAGTTATGTCTTAACCCGATTTACGCTGTTTTAGGGGAACACAATGGGACTATGCCTTATGGCAGAGAGGTTGAGCTTTGCATCCCTCTTGTTTCCCATTCTCCTTGAACCAAGTGCAGCGTGAATCCGCTTCGGACCTGGCGTTTCTGCGTAAAGTAGTTCGCTTTGGTCCGACGCTAGTTGGTGTTAGGAAATGACCAATTAGGGAAACCCTAATTGAGGAGGATCCTAAGTGGGAATGGCCGGAATACGTCCGCTACGTGGCAGACGCGGAAAGCCCTAGATCGCAATTCCCGTAACATTCCATGGGAGTGCTGGGTGGAGCTTTCTAGACATCCTTTCCAATGGACTGCTAAGACGTGTCTTGGATGATACTAGTGGACACGTTACGAAAAAATTCTTCTTATATCAAGATAATTTAGCTAGATGAAGGGTACATGTAGTGCTCTATCACAAGAGCTTCTGGAAGATACAAATCTTATCAAGAGGGCTTGTATGATGCAATAGAAATAGGAAGAACTTGCTACTATTAATTTGGAACTATTATGGCTGAAAATTACAGCCCTAAATCAGCCCAAAAATATCTTTAAGAAACACCTTTGTTAATAGCTCAATCTCCCGTAACATAAGACTACTTAGAGGACCTAGTTGCAAGTACAATGTTCCATGTCAAAGCCAATAGAATAAAAGATAATCTTGCTACCCACAAGATGACGGTGAGGACTACCTATATCAATCCAAATAGGTCACATAAATCATCCAAGAGAGCACTTTTGTCTTCCAATCAATTCAGCCCGGTCATGAACTTCATGTATCAAGCAAAATAGAGCATGTAAAATGCTTGTAGAAAAAGAGAGTTGACTAGTAATCTTTCTTGCCTTTTTGGTGCCTCTATAAGTGGCTGCCTATTTTAGCCTAAACATGAGGAAGGACAAGCAAGATAGCTTCTTAATCTTCTCTTCAATATGCTAGTGCAATGTCTGCTTGCACTAGACATTCAATCCATCTAATGTCAAAAAAGACCCAAATATGATGAGAAATGCTTCAAGAAAAAGAGATGGGAATAGTTGCCCCAATAATCCCTGCAATAGGTTGCCTATCTTAGCCTCAAAAGAAGCACATAAATCATTTAAGAAGCTGTACAAAGGCTTTATCCATCAAGAAGACATAATCATAGAGTATAGAAGTATGATCAAGTCCAAAATCCACCATAGGATGCTTACAATTGACAGAGCAAATGAGTGTGTGATTTATTGGAAACAAACTCTAGTTTTGGACAACCAAAACCAATCTTCATGTATTCCATAAACAAGGCAAGAAGTATCTTTGATCAAAATCTTTACAAGAATCTTGTATCTAGCATGTAGGTAGATTCTCAAGCCAAGATACCCCTTTGATGTGACAAGAGTAGATAAAAATACAATAGGATGAGCTTCAGCCCATCAATTGATAGTTTTGGACAGCCAATAGCAATCCAAAATCATCTCATAACTCCACCATGAAAGTACTTTTGATGCCTCTCTAGGCAAGGGATACAAGGTCCACCATGTAGTTGAAGAATCAAACCAAGAGTAGTCCTCGAAGTAGCAAGAATGGAGGGAAATTCCAAAAGAAGAGCTTCATCCCACCAATTTACAGGTTTGGGCAGCCAATAGCAATCCACATTCAACTCTAAATATAACCATGAAAGTACTTCTAATGGTTCTCTTGGTAGAAGAGATCAGCCACAGCATATAGATGAAGGTACAAGCAAGATTAACCCTTTTCGCGTCCATAATTATTCAAGATCCAACAAGAGCGGACTGCCACCCTTAAATACACACTTTACCCCTATTTATGATAGCCACAAAAGGCTTCAAACTTAGCCAATACATGAGTAAGGAGTACACTTACATGAACAAGTGTTTGAGATGAGCATTGTCCAGCCCTTCTACTTGAGTTGCATGATAGTCTCTTCATTGTGAGGTAGCTATGAGCTCCTCCCCTTCATCATGTGGGCGCCTATTCAGTCCAATCCAGGCCTAAAAAATGCGGTGGATTCTACGCTAGACTCTTCTTTTCTTCTTAATCAATATGTTGAAGACCTAGACTTCATAAGTCACACATAACTCATACACCATGTCTTATGTATAAGACCTCGGTGACTTTGTAAACTTGAGGGCTTTCTTCAATATGATCATCATAAAAGAACTTTATGAAATTAAAGGACACTCCAGTATTATGGTATTAAGTGTTGAGATGACAAGCTCAACACATGCAGACATTAATGATGGACCGCTTGGTTAGATGGGTCCACACGTCTACACTTAGCACGTCGATGGTCATTATGACTCTCACATAGCCATTGACTTATTACTTATTATATTCAGGTTGTTACACCTATTTATAGCTGGCATAGTTATAATGCTAGTCGACTAGTGTAGTCGATTATGCATTGTTTGACTTAGTAGGCTACTTTCCTTTATGTTGTATCTTATCTATACTTTGTGTACATTGTAAAGTGTGTAGAAGAAGAAGAAGAAACCAGCAAGAAAACGTTTTGGCCTCCATCTCTCTTCTTGTCTCTTGAGTGAGCTTCTCCTTGTGCATTCTATGTGTGTTCGGCGCAGCATCTTGAGCAAGTCCCCCCACCACGCGATTCTTGTCATGGTATCAGAGCTGCACCACTGTGATTGAGGCTAGTTTTGAAGGCTAAAGCGAAGGAGAGGAGCCAAGGATTCGAGCAAGCAAGCAACGGGTAAGAAGCTCTTCCATTCTCTATTTCTTCTCTTGGACTGTGCTTGTGGAGGCATTGGAAGCAGGGCAGATAAAAAATCTCAGATTGTAGTGAGATTTGATGTGCTGCTATTTTGGCTATCTGAGGTCATTTCAGGCCCCGTTTTAGACTCGCAAGGTTGCAGACAGCAGTTCGAGGTATCCTGCAATTTCAGATGTGTCTGCCGTATACAGGTGCACAGGTTACAGATTTCAGATTTGTAAGTTCAATGGTGTTTACTAGCAAATAAACACAAGGTTTATCTGCAAATTGGTTGCAGATTGCATGTATTGTTGAGCTGATAGTGAAAAAGGTTGTCTGGTGTATTGATGTGCACTATAGGTCGAGGGTTGCGGAAGATTTGCTTGCTGTTTGGTATTAATTTTGTGATAATGGCAGAGAACAGTGGAAACCCCATCATTGAGAAGCTCGACAAGAACAACTACCATTCATGGAAGTTCCATGTCACGAACTTCCTTATTGGAAAAGGCCTCTACGAGTTTGTTTTAGGTGAAGAAAAGGAGCCGGAGGTGAGTGATCCTCCAACTGCAGAAGAGACAAAGGCACGGAAGGAATGGAATGCAAAAGACAAAAAGTTTATATATTGGCTGTCTGTAGTAATTGACAATAATATGCTGGGACATATTAGAAATGCAGAGAATTCATATGTAGCTTGGACCATACTTGAAAGTATGTTTTCCGTAAATACAAAGGCACGAAAGATTCAACTCAAGCAAGAGTTGAAGAAAGGGAAGATGTCTATCAATGAGTATGCACTGAAGGTAAGGAGCATTGCAGATGCCTTGGTAGCAATTGATGCAATGCCCGATGATGATGATTTGGTGTCGTCTACCTTGGGTAGACTTAACAATGAAAAGGCTTGGAAGTCTTTTGTAACTTTCGTATATGTCAGAAAGCCATTTCCAGATTTCGATGAGTTGGTCTCCCTTATGATCACTGAAGAGATCAACATGCAGAGTGAGACATTTGAAAAAAGTGGTGAACAAGTCTAAGCTTTCCACTCCAGTTCAAGAAGGGGACGTGGTAGGTCCTCTTCAAGAGGCCATGGTACAGGACGTGGTAGTGACAACCAGCAAAATAGATTGAATCAGCAATTTGGCGATATGCAGGTTTCAAGAGGTCATGGTAACTTTAGAGGCAGGGGGAGCTTTAGAGAAAGAGGTGGATGGCAAAATAGAGGTTCTAACAACTCTGGTATTATGTGTCACTACTGTGGCAAAACAGGTCATATTGTAGCCCAATGTTATGCTAAGAAAGATTATATTCGCAGTGGTAAGTTGCAGCAAGGAAACTATGCATCGTCTTCACGACAGAATAAAGACAAAAATGAACGTCTTTTGTTATGCAGCATATGTTGAATGTTGTTATAGGAAAGGGAACACATGACGATGTTTAGTATGTTGATTCAGGTGCATCCAATCATATGAACAGCCATGCAGAATGGTTTGGAGAGATGCAGGATTTGCAAAATACAGGTTATGTGCAGACGGGTGATGATTCATGTGACCCAATTTCACACATTGAAAAAGTTCCCTTGTCCTTGCATGATGGTAAGACAAAGAGTCTTTCAGATATATTACATGTGCCATCTATTACAAAGAACTTGATGTCAGTTGGTCAGATGGTAGAGCAAGGGCTGCAAGTCAGATTTAATGCAAAGGGCTGCTTTGTAGAAGACTTCAATGACAAGTGCAAGTTGGTTGCAAAGGGAAGTAGAGTTGGACGTATGTTTACTTTGGATGCTGGAATTCCTACTATGAATGCTGCTATGTATGCTAAAGGAAAAGGTGTTGATGTAGATATTGAAATTTGGCACAAACGCATTGGATATGCAAATGTACAAAGGCTGAAATTAATGCATTCCAAAGGGTTGGTTACAGGTTTGCCTACATTTAGAGTTGTAGAATTTCATAAGGCGTGAGAAGCATGTCAGTTTGGTAAGCAAGTAAGACAACCCTTTTCACATGAAAGAGATGTAAGAAGAAATATCCTTGATGTTGTGCATACAAATATTTGGGGGCCTACACAAAATGTATCTCTTGGAGGCAGTTCATACTTTGTCACATTCATTGATGATTGTTCTAGAAAGCTGTGGGTATATTTTATGAAGGAAAAGAGTGAAGCATTTGAGCACTTTAGAACTTTCAAGGCTGTAGTTGAAAGAGAAACAGGCTTGAAAGTAAAGTGTTTGAGGTCAGATGGAGGGGAAGAGTACCTCTCGAATGATTTCAGTGATTTTCTGAGGTCTCATGGGATAAAGAGACAGTTCACATGTAGGTATATCCCACAGCAAAATGGTGTTGCAAAAAGAAAAAACATGCATATTGTAGAAGTTGCACGGGCATTAATGAATGAAAAGAATATGCCCAAACATTTTTGGTCTGAGGCTGTCCATACTGCTGTCTACATTATGAATAGAACTCCCACAGCTGCAGTTCATGGGATGACTCCTGAAGAATACTTTACTGGTAAGAAGCCTGATGTATCACACTTGAAGGTATTTGGCTATGTTGCATATGTTCATGTGCCAGATGAGCTACGGAAGAAGCTTGATCCAAAGGCAGAAAAATGTGTCTTTATTGGATACTCTCAGAAAGGGTATCGCTGTTATAACCCTGTCGCATGTAAGTTTAGAGTGAGCAGGGATGCCATCTTTGATGAAATAAGCAGTTGGTATGCATCTAGTGGTGATGCATTGGATGATGATGATGATCATGACACTCATGTGGAGGTTGAAAAGAAAGAATCACAGATTCTTAGTGGACTAGAGACATCATCTGGTAGTCCTTGGTCCGGGAGACTAAGGAGTAGCTCTACATCTTCAGGTGCATCTAGTAGCACTACAGGTAAAGACAATGGAAAGAATAAAGTGTCAGATAGCATTGAAGCAGTTATTGATGGAGACTCCAGTGGCTCAAAGAGCTTGAATGATGAGCTTGGTATTCCTTTTGTCAGGACACCAGGTGTACAGAGAGCTCATAGTAATGTAAAGGCTCCATTGAGTGATCCGGTGGTACGCAGATCTAGCAAGGTCAGATACCCTGTTAAAAGATTTGGTTTTGAAGGTTATGCAACTCACCATTATGCTTATATGGTGAAACTAGTTGAGGATGTTGAGCCCACTTGTTTTGAGGATGCTGTTGGTCATACTCATTGGGATGCAGCAATGGATGAGCAGATGGCTGCATTAGAGGCCAATAAGACTTGGGATGGTGTAAGAAAGATATTGGATGTAAGTAGGTTTATAAGATTAAGCACAATGCAGATGGTTCTATTAGTAGGTACAAAGCTAGACTGGTTGCAAAAGGCTATGCCTAGACATATGGCATAGATTATGAAGAAACCTTCAGTCCAGTTGCTAGGGTGGCAACTATCAGATGTGTGATTACTTTGGCAGCAGCCAAAGGTTGGAGGTTGTAGCAAATGGATGTAAAGAATGCCTTCTTGCATGGTGATTTAGAGGAAGAAGTGTATATGGATCAACCAGCAGGTTATGAAGATTTAGAGCATCCCACGTATGTGTGCACGTTGTAGAAGGCGCTCTATGGGCTCAAGCAAGCACCTGGAGCATGGTCTGACAAGATCAGAGAGTATCTTGTCAATATTGGCTTTTATGTTTCTGATGCTCATCACTCACTTTATATGAGAAAGGGAGATGTAGTTTTGGTCATCATAGTCATCTATGTGGATGACTTGATTATTACAGGTAATAGTGATAGTGGGATTGCTAAACTCAAGGACTTTTTCAAGAAGAATTTTGAGATGAAGGATTTAGGTGAGCTAAGGTACTTCCTTGGCATTGAGGTGATTAGATGTGATGATGGTATATGGCTATTCCAAAGATAGTATGGCTTGGATATGTTGTCCAAGTATGGTATGATAGTATGCAAACCACTTTCAGTCCCATTGGAGTAGAATGTAAAGTTGAGTGCTCATGTTGGGGATGAGATAGAAGACCCTACTATGTTCAGGAGGATAGTGGAGAGTTTGATCTACATGACCATTACAAGGCCAGACTTGAGCTATGATGTTGGTCTTGTAAGTCAGTCTATGCAAGTACCTAGAAAGCCACATTTGGATGCAGTCAGATGCATATTGAGATATATGAACTTCACATTACATTATGGACTTTTCGATGAGGCAAGTACAGATGTAGAGGTGTTTGGATACACAGATGCAGATTGGGCTGGTAGTATGTTTGATAGAAGATCTACCAACGGATACATGTTCTCTCTTGGTAGTGCAACAGTTACTTGGAGCAGCAAAAAGCAATCTATAGTTGCTTTGTCGAGTACAGAGGCTGAGTATAGAGGTGCTATTGTTGCAGCATGTGAGGTAGTATGGCTACAAAAGTTATTGGCTGATTTAGGTGTGCAGGTCAAAGGTTTAGTTGTCATTTATTGTGACAACATGAGCAGTATATAGTTGGCTAAGAACTCTGTGTTCCATGCCAGGACAAAACATATTGAGGTACACTACCACCTTGTGAGAGAGAAGGTACTAGTAGGTGAGATTGACTTGGTGTATGTCAGCACAGAGGATCAGATAGCTAACATCTTCACGAAGGCATTGGGTATAGAGAAGGTTCAAAATTTTTGAAGCTTACTTGGAGTTGCAGAGATGCAATTGAGCTTGAGGGGGAGTGTTGAGATGACAAGCTCAACACATGCGGACATTAATGATGGACCGCCTGGTTAGATGGGTCCACATGTCTACACTTATCACGTCGGTGGTCATTATGACTCTCACATGGCCACTGACTCATTACTTATTATATTCAGGTTATTACACCTATTTACAGCTGGCATAGTTATAGCGCCAGTCGACTAGTGTAGTCGATTATGCATTGTTTGACTTAGTAAGGCACTTTTCTTTATGTTGTATCTTATCTATACTTTGTGTACATTGTAAAGTGTGTGGAAGAAGAAGAAGAAACCAGCAAGAAAACGTTATGGCCTCCATCTCTCTTCTTGTCTCTTGAGTGAGCTTCTCCTTGTGCATTATGTGTGTGTTCGGCGCAGCATCTTGAGAAAGTCCCCCCACCACGTGATTCTTGACATTAACAATCCAAGAGTCCTCCCTCAAGTCATCTAAGTGCTTAGAACCATACATACCATGTTTTATGCTTTATGACTTAAAGAACTTGTTTCAACTCCAAGCAAAAGATATAGGAAAGGAGAAGAGTATGGAATAAAAAACCCAACTTCTTCTTGTAAATTTTCCAAGTTGGTAATATTTTTATCAAGGCAGAGAACCCCATCACTAATACATCATGTCACATGCTAGTAGACTTATGTGACTTAGGGTTCTCGAAGTAAGAAAATCATCATGTATCATGTCTAGGCTAGAAGCTAATAGAGAGTAAAAGTTTTGGTTTTAGATCATGGGTAGAGAATCCCATGACAAAGTATCAAAATTAAAATCAATCTTTACTTTTTTAGCAATGAGATTAGGCACTTCTTGGAAATTCAAGAGTCTTCTTCATTCCGATTGCTTGATGGATCCCTTGGAGAGCTTCTCATTTTTAATGTCTACTACTCTGCAAATGATAGCTTCTTTGTTGTTGTAAATATGAAAAACATGAATTTGTGCAATGTTGAAAACACTCTCTTTGCTGTGAATATGAAATATATGATTTGTGTAATATTGAAAAAACTCTCTTGGATGTGAATATGAAATAAATTATTTGTGTAATGCTTTCATCAATGAGTGCTTTTAAAATACTAACATTTATTTCTATTGTGTGTGATGCTATATACCTTAAGGTTTCATCTCAAGGCTAAATTTGGCCTTATATTTCTTGTATCATTTACTAATACTGGAGCATTTTATCAAGTTATTATGCATCATATTATACTTTACTATATGGCATTCTCTATTATACTATATTTTCATAGTAAAAGCATTTCCATAATATTTGATCATTATATTATTTATGATTTTGCAATAAGCTTATGGCTATACAATACTTACCAATACTCAATAAAACATATTACATGGAATGCAATATATGATTTTACAATAGGATAAATTTTGATTTTCTAATAACATATATCATGATCTTTCATCAATCTATAGACTAGACCATATAGTCAAAAAATTTCTTACAATATAAGAAGTACTTTTTGTTATTTTATCCAATACAATCTGAGATTTGGCCATATGGTCAAATATTTTCTTATAATATAAAATACATTTTGTATTATTTTTTCCAATATACTATGAGATTTGGCCATGTGGCCAAATCTTCTCCTTAAGCTATCTTTTGGCCAAAATAAGTACTCTTGAAGTATCACAATATCTTGCAATAAGTCAACCACTTTGTTCATTCTACTACAAGAATGACATTTTGCCATTTGGTCAAATGCTTTCTTGCATTATCAACCCTTACTTCCAACAAGGAAGACTATTTTCTACTTAGAATTCCTTACTTTCTATAATTTGACCATGTGGTCAAATCTTGTCTTGTAACAAACAAACCACATTTTTTTGAGTTAATCCTAAAAAATAAAAACAATCTATGGTGGGTTTGATCACACGGCTTTTTGTTATGCTAGATTTGGCCATATGGCAAAATCTTCTAAGACAAACATATTCTGTATTATCTCCAAAAAGGAAGACCATATTCTACTTGGAACTCCTTAATTACTTACTATAATTATAGGAGGTTTGGTCATGTGGTCAAAAATTGTCTTGCAAATAAGTGAACCACTTTGTTTTCATAAACCAATTTTTTCATTTCAAATTATCATAACTTCCTATCTATGTGTTCATATACAAATATCATAATTTTTTTCCACAAATTAGTCACTTTGTCCATTTCACTACAAAGTAAAAATTGGTCATATGGTCAAATCTTTCATTTTGTTATATCAATGCTAGTATCCAAGAGCCCCCCATTCTTATTTCATTCAACCATATGATCAAATCTAATCTCATACATCTTGCAAACCATGATACCGCTGTTTTTATTTCACTACAAAATGATATTTGGCTATATAGTCAAATCCAATTCTACAACATGTTGCAACAAATGAACCACTTTCTTCATATGGTTATGAAACTAAATTTGGCCATATGGTTAAAGCTAGTTTATAAAAATATAGATATCTTGTAAGTTTCACCATGAGGTCAAATCTCCAACTTTCAAGTATTTTTTGCATTACCTTATGTTGATATCCATGGGATTTGCTATATAGTCACATTTATTTATATGTAAGTCTTATATCTCCATAAACCACATCCTTTATTTAACTAGCCTTTAACAACCATAAGTTTTAAATCTCATAGATAAGTCTTATGACTAAATAGGATTTGACCACATGGCTAATACCAATGGCAAAGTTTGTACAATATGGATTCTTTTGAAGGGAAACTTACACGTACAATAATTAAAATGTTAACTTTGGGCCAAATGGAGTTGTGAGATTGCTACATAACCACATTGATATATGGGTGGATCTCATATTGGACTAAATCTCATTCTTTGATTAAATAGGATTTGACCACATGGCTGAAAACCTTAGCAAAGTTTCGAGAGTACTATCCTTGCATAGGAAACTTACATGGAGAAGAAATCCAATGTTAACTTAGGGACAAAATCATCCATGAGTTCTTCTACATAACCACAATGATTTTTCACTATATCTTATACCACACTAAGGACAGTTAACATTTCATTATTACTTGACCATTTGGTTAAGCCTATGGCCAAGTCTCACTATTAACAAAAATTGATCTTTTGATCAGATTGATCAAAGCCCATGGCAAAGTTTCTACTATATGATTCTTGCAAGGAAAATATAATTAATGCTAACTTAGGGCCAAAATAATCTATGAGATTTGATACATAACTACATCTATTTATGGTTAGATCTCACACCACACTTAATCTTAAATTTTAATATTTCATTTTATGAAAAAGTCCCTTTGGAGTATATTTATCTTATATTTTGTAAAATCTTGGGGTGTTGTGTTTCAATTTTCAACCTAAAAATCTTATACATTTATTTAGGTTTTGTGAATTTTGACTATTCATAGATCCACTTTTGTTTGATAACTTTTTCTCTTTGTAGAACTATTGAATGGCAAGGAAAGATAGCACGTCCAAAAAGGAGACCCAAACCATTGATGGGGTTAGTAGTGATTTTGTATATCCATGGTCTATCATTATTTATGAAGTCAAGGAAAAACGGCTAACAATGTTCTCTTATTTACTTTAAAGAGTGATATTGCATTTTTTCAACAAGATGGTGTCATAGAGAAGCTAATAGATCGATGTGCTAGGAAAGAGGGAATACTGTGTAATCTTGTTAAGATCAAGGGGAAAAATGTAGTCTATAAACTTGATTCTTTGTCATTTTACTTTACATATATTAAAGAGGACAATGAATACTCTTTGAAAGAAATTGGTTGGACCTTATTTGACGAGGTAAAGGGCACAAAAGACATTATATCAACATTCCAAGCTATCCAAATTAGTGAGCTACTTTCCCTATCAAGAAAAGGTTATCACCTCAACAAAAGAATGAAGCCCCAAGATAAACAAATAGACTCCAAATCTTCAATTACTCCTCAAGAAGAAAATAATACACCAAATCCCATAAGCTCAAAGTCAAAATCACCTCAACAAAGTTCCTTGTCACAAGCTTTAGTTGTTAGTATGACTACTAACACTAGTGAGAATGATGCCACTTCACCTTCCGTGCTGGAAGTTACACTTCTAAAGTAGATAATTTCTATTGAGGCCAAGGGAGTAGAAAGAACAATTGATTTTCATGATATAGTTAAGAAGAAGGGAAAGAATGAAGAATTTGGAAGTCACATGTTTGAAAAAATCTTTCCACTTTGGTCCAACAACACAATTTCCTATTCTCATTGATAGGTGCTATGAGGCACCTCCTTTGTATGCTTATAGGTCACTATGTTGGGATTATGTAGAGAAGCTAACCACATCTTTCATAAACAATCCCATGAATCCAACAACAACAACAATATATCTTATGCCTTTTGTACAAGACAACAATGAGAAGAGACCCAAGCATCATGATGAGGTGGATGCTAATAAGTTGGATAGATATAGTTATTGGATTATATAAAGGCTTTACTCAATTTTGCATGTAGCAAAGATATATATTCAAAGTAATACTACACATTGTCTAGCAACCAAGCATTTATGTACCACGAGAAATGCTAGAATATTAATTGATTGTCCTACTAAAATGTGCATTGAGCTTTCAAAAATGACAAATATGGAATCACATAATGTTATGAAGAATGCCCCTTTTGTTGAGCAACTTCAACAATTAAGAGATGTGTGGCTAGCATTTGGTTCTCCACAACAAGGGCTTCCTAAGACAAGCTCTCAAAGAGTACCATTGCACGTAATCACATATAAGCTTACCTTCTCTTTTTGTGAAGATTACTGTGATGCTCTTTCTTTTGTTCTATGCTCACTATTTTGATCGTTCTTTTGCAAAGATTTGTTGTATTTAGAGATTGCTATATGATTGTTTGCTCCCAAGAAATATTTGATAGTTGGATCTGTAACAAATCTAAATTCTATCACGTGTGAATAGGGCTTTGGGATAATTCATTTTTATTAGATTAAGGCAAAAAAAAATTATTACTCCCTCCTTCCCCCAGCGGATTGTCGAGCTGGGGGAGAGGGATGGAAGCATGGGACACCAAGCTCCTTGCTGGAGCTTGAAGCAAGGGGGAATCATGCATCGTGACACATAGAGAGGGAGGATCTCCCTCCCCTTCCCCTATAAAAAGCCAGCCAGTGACGGTGAGCAGGAAAGGGGAGAAGGAGGCGCTGTGAATCGACACTAGCCGTTGCAGGGAAGGATCGAAAGGGAGGCTGCCAATCTCCATGCGTCGCCCTGCGAGGGTGAGGCCGCTCACCACTGTGCTGTGGACGAAGGCCTGGGCTGCCGTGCAGCCAACGGGAGGGCCGCCTAGTCGCCACTATCAGTAAGCTTGATAGGGGGGGTGAAGAGTCTGCCATAAAGCATGGGAGGGCTGTCATAGAGCCAGTCGAGACGCCGCCCAAACCAATTGCAGTTGCTGCTGCAGTCTGGTTCCCCTGCCCACATCACCATCAACAGTGGAGAAGGGAAGACTGTCAACACTACCCAGTCCCAGCCGTTGCCATTCCGTCTATCCGCCAACATGCCGTTAAAAACGGTCATCTGTCAATCGCCTTCACTGCCTGGGAGTTATCCCCCCCCCCCCCCCCACGTGTTAAGTTTGGAAGCTCAGAAGCTTCCAAGGGGGGCCTCCTTAACCCCCCTTCCTATACCTTTCACACCCCCCCCCTTATCACCCCCCTTATCCTTTAAGCCTTTAGGCTTTAGAGGTCTTATCACCCCTCTTATCCCTTAAGCTTAAAACACCCCTGTGTCTAAAGCATTATATGCCCCTCTCCCATGGGTGTTGGAACCCTGTGTTTTACCCTTAATTCCTTTCTTTTGGGATTATTACCTCCCCCGTGATTTTAAAGTTCACTTAGCCCCTTTCCTTAAGCCCCCTTTTCCATATTTTATAAATCCTTAAGCCCCCTTTTTCCTGAAACCACACCCCCCCACCCCCGTGTTAATTCCTTAAACCCCTATCCCTTGGCTTTGGAACCACCCCTCGTTCCTCCATGTTTAAACCTTCCCTAGCCCCTCCCCTTGTGGCGTATTGAAACCCCTTTTCTCCAAGTTTGACCTAAGGGTCCTTCGACCTTACTTATAACCTTTACGGTTACTATATTCTCTTGGAGTTCTCTCCTGCACCTTGTGTCTTTTCCATCCCTTTTTCATTCCTTGTTTGAACAAGTCATTAAAAGGCCATTAAGCATTTCCCATGGGTTCAATGGGTCTTAATCATAAAAGATTCTGAAACACCCTTTCGAATCCTCGACTTCAAGGAGAGAGCCTTCCAAAAACTACTTTCGACGAGCAGTGCAAGGGAGCGACGGTGGATTTCCAAGGAGGAGTTGTAAAGCTGCTTCCACATTCGAACGACTACAATTGTGATGCCTCCTAAGAAAGTCCAAGGCACAGTTGTGGAAGGGTCATCTCCGGGCATCCACGTGGATATTTCACCCCAATCCCAATTTTTCCTTCCTAGTTTTTATTTGATATTGTTGTAATTCAATCATGCAAGGTTAATTGTTAGAAATAGAATATATTCTCGTCCTAGTTGTTCATGACGAAGGAACTTAGTCATCAATACATTTAAATGAAACATGCGAATTAAGAAAGCATAAAAGCATTTCTAGCAAATAGCTTATGCTTTGAAATGAATTATAAGATTAGATTATTACCCATTGAAATTGTGTACTTTGATTAAGCCTAGAATTATAAACTGCATCTCGTACTATTAATCCATATCCTCTTTGCAATGATTCATCATGGAAAGTGCAAGCATAAAATGATTCTTATGATGCATAAACTCTAGAAAACTATCGTTTGTCAACGACATAAATTATTAAGAAAAAGGTTGCTTGTTTAGCATGAATTTTGTTCGCAAAGTGTAGGAAGATTATTTGGAATTAACTTAACCTCAAATCGTTAAAGTTTAGGATTGAAAAATCAATTTACACATAGACAATGAATCATGTGGAAGTAATCCCAAAGTTATCTTCTAGAGTTAATAAAATTGACATAAACTTAAAACACCTATGCTGCAAAATACTCGTTGGGAATTCTTTAAATTCGAAGAAACACCTATACCTTAAATACTTGCCCACATTCCCTGAATGTAAGGACAGTGAATCGTAATCGTAAAAGGAACTAGGGTTTGTCCCTGAGAATCTTACAAAGATGAAGCTTGGAAACCCTAGGTCTAACGACGACAGCTTAAAGAACCTGAAACAAATTGTTTCGTAACTCCATTGTCTCATAGTTCTATGCAACGCTTGCATAGCGAATGCGGAGTCATATGACCTTGTGATTGGATCACAAGGAAATGGCCAAGTTCTCGTAATGAAGTTGACATGCCATCACGCAAGTTATCTTACAGGAGGATGAATAATCATCCTAATTTAATATCCTTCTTGAGTAAGGAAGATTGTTTAGAAACTAAAGACCAACTGATTGATTGAGGTAACCAATGAACTCAAGGTTTGACCAAGTTGGGTTAATAGGGTACACCCAATCCTAGGATACAGGGGATCTTGCCAAGTTGCAAGTCATCCCAGATCGAGTGCTGAATGCATTCGAAAGAAAGGATTCATTCCTTAGCAGTTTGCCAAACAACAAAAACAATCAATGGAAATTTTTGTGCTTGCTATAGATTTTAGAGTACTATTTGGCTTTTTTTGATCAATGAATTAAAAGATAAATAGATATCTATACTTCAGGTTGAAGTCCTGAAGGGAGAGGCAGCTTCAGTTACCCCCGACTACCTGCCTGACCCTAACCAAGGGGGTTATTGACCACGTCGGAAAAGTGTACCGAACCTGCCGCGAGAGGTCTCTCTGTTGAGCGCTACTTGGAGCAGGAGGACGCTTAGGTGCCAGGGAAGCTCTGGCCGTAAATCCCTCGCCTTCCGGGTCCTACACAAGAGACTAACGTGACTCAGGATTGGATCTCGAGGCTTGCATACTAGTCTACGGGTGGAAACTTGGTTTAGTGATCCCTGTGGATTACTAGATAGCCTTTGGGCAGATTGTGGATAAGCCTACGGGCTGGACTCTTTGTATTTCAAAGATAAATATGATGACTTGTTAATAAGAAACTTGTCTGATATTGTTTTTCTATATCAAGTGATAAGATTACGTGAAGGAACCAGTGCCTAACGGGTTAATTAAAGAAGCTGGTTGTTACATGTACAACTAATGTGTTAGATAATTAAATAACTAAAACAACTCAAGGAAAGTGCGGAGGATGGGCCATAGGTCCGTCCTACGGATGGGTGGTCCCAGTTGGCCGGGAACTTTTCTCAAATCATGAGGAACAGTGGGATGATCGTCAAAGGACACGAACAATAAAAGCATTGACCTAGAGTTATGATTAAACTCGATTTACGTTGTTTTAGGGGAACGGAATGGGACTACACCTTATGGCAAAGAGGTTGAGCTTTGCATCCCTCTCGTTTCCCATTCTCCTTAAACCAAGTGCAGCGTGAATCCGCTTCGGACCTGGCATTTCTGCGTAAAGTAGTTCGCTTGGGTCAAATGCTAGTTGCTATTAGGAAATGACCAATCAGAAAAACCGTAATTCAGGTCGATCCTAAGTGGGAACGGCCGGAATACTTCCACTACATGGCAGACGCGGAAATCCCTAGATCGCAAACCCCATAACATTCCATGGGAGTGCCGGGCGGAGCTTTCTAGACATTCTTTCTGATGGACTACTAAGATGTGTCCTTGATGATACTAGTGGACATGTTACAGTTGGTATCAGAGCCGACCAACAACGGAATTGTTTTATGAAATCTTGATAATAAGAAGTAAAGAAAATGTTGATATTCCAAGCATTTCCTTACCTTCAATGCTGTCTTGCAGAATTACGAAGCGTGGAACAAGTTCTTAGTATTTCGAGTCATGTTTATGACTGCAATGCATTTCCCGCATTATCGACAAAGGGTTGGGATGATGAATATCATGGAGCAAATCTATAACCCATCACCCTTGTACATGGAACGAAGATGGACAGGTGCCTGAGGAATCTACTATATAGCCGCCCACCGGTTTGCTTACCTACAAACCAACCTAAAAAGGATCGAGTGGTTGGAAGACCTAAAAGTCGTGAAGCTGTTCATTTTTGTGGAAGCTCACATAAACTCAACTTTACATATTCGAGGTCGGAGGGTTGAGATGAACTCATATGTATATGAGGAAGTAACCCGTATAATCCCCGCCGATAGGATTAAAGTGTTGGGCCGCCATGAGAAGAATGGATTCCAACGGAAAGGATATCCTGAACTTCCAATGATTTACCGATTCCTGAAAATCCATGACCCAAAACCATATTACTATACAGTTCTTGTAGATAAATGTAATACAACGTTGTTCTCCCCAAACTAAATGTAACAATTGGCTTATCATCGCAAGAAATCTTGTATTCTAAAAGGGCTATGCCCATATAAATACAAGTAAAGACTTCTTTTTATCAATGTCTGATTGTGCATAAGAGTTGATAAAAAGTTAAGTAGCTACATTTTTTACGTGATAGCAAAATTGAAGATGTAATATAAATCAATAACGATTATTGTATAATAATGTTAAGAAACCTTTATCCAGGCACAACGCCAAGTACAGGTTCCTAGTTCACCTCCTACATCAAGTACTACTATAATCCAAGAGAAGAAGTTCCTTCTTAAGCAGATTAAGCCACCTGAGTTTGACGGGAGAGGTAGATTCGTCCAAGCTAATGCTGAAATTTGGATTGAATCCATGGAGGATTACTTTGAAGCCGCCGGTACTGCACCCGCCAATCGGGATATGCTCACCAAGCTAAAGCTCACCGGCGAAGCCAAGCTTTGGTGGAAGCAATGGTGCAGGGATCAAGGGATCGCAGAGGGATCCGTTACCTGGGAGAAGCTGAAGAATGCCGTGCAGGGAAGATACTTGCCACCTGCGTATCGCAGGCAAAAGATGAATGAGTTCTACGAGCTAAATTAGTTGGGGCTCACGCTTGACGTATACTATTCTAAATTTGTCTCCCTTCTTAAGTATGCACCGTAGATGGACATGACACAGCAGGTGTCCAAATTTTGTGCGGATTTAGATCCACTAGTCAATACCCATCTCGAATCTATGCGTCCATCAGATCTTCAGGATGCACTCATTCGAGCGGCGCCTATAATTTAGGAAGTGCAGGCTAAACCAATGGGTAACAAAACTTGGTCTTACAATGACCCGAACAGAGGAGCATTCAGACCTCCAATGAAGAGAGTTCAAGGTCATAATCAGGGACAAAGAAAGAAAGCAAGGACTAATAATGTCAACAACTTTGTTCCTACTCAAAGCAATGGCCAAAACCTCCGTTGTTTCCACTGCAACGAACCCGGTCACTTCAAGAGGCAATGTCCCCAGCTTGGTGGAGGACATCGCCAAGCGCCTTTCCAAGGAACGGGCCATGGTCAAGGAGCTGCTACCCAAGGCAGAGGAAGAACCGCCTGCATTGTCAATAGGCAAATGTGCAAAGAAGAAGAAGAAGAAGATCCGACCATGGAAGTAGAGTTTGAAAGAGCGACAGTCCATGCCGCTCTACACAAGAAAGGGCCGAATCGCCGATTCTCGGTGATTCAGACACCGTCGGACTATCAAGGTAAAAGTTTCAAGACCTTGATTGATTGTGGCAGTACACATTCCTTTATCTCACCAGCATGTGAAAAAAGATTAGGAATAGCCACAGTAGAAGTACCTACCCTGCTTGTGGAATTGGCAAATGGTCGTGAGGTTACATGTACCAGGCAAACTGCTAAGGTGGAATTCTTTCTGGGAGGAAAGAATACTTCAGTCAAATTCAAAGTCATGAATTTAGGTATCCATGAGTGTCTACTCGGAATGGATTGGCTTAAGCCTAATGACGCCCACATTCATTGTGGGAAGGGTCAAGTTTCATTTCGAAACTTTGAAAGGAAATTAGTCACAACTCAAGGTGAGGCTGGAGTGCCAAGAATCCAATTGGCCAAAGTATCTCGAATCATAAAAGGAGTCAGAAAAGGATTACTTGTTTACTTGATCAAACTCAACAAGTTAGATCATAAGCAAGAGTCTCATGAAGGACCTTCTTGGCTAAAGGAATACGCGGACGTATTCCCTGAAGAGTTGACAGAGCTCCTGCCCCAAAGAGAAGTGGATCATAAGATTAACTTAGTACCAGGGGCTGTGCCAATTGCAAAAAGACCTTAAAGAATGTCCATACCAGAAGCAATTGAGTTGAAGGAACAACTCAAGAAACTACTAGATCAGGGCTACATCCGGCCTAGCAGTTCACCATGGGGAGCTCCAATACTATTCTAGAAAAAGAAAGATGGGTCACTTCGACTATGTATTGATTACAGAGGATTGAATCAATCAACGGTCAAGAACAAGTACCCTATCCCTAGAATAGATGAGCTTCTTGATCATCTTCAGGGGACAAAGATCTTTTCCAAGATTGATCTTAGGTCAGGTTACTATCAGATAAGGATCAAGGAAGAAGATATTCCCAAGACGGCCTTCAATACAAGATATGGGCACTTTGAGTTCCTAGTTATGTCATTCGGGCTTACGAATGCACCTGCCACCTTCAACGAGTTAATGCAGGATATCTTTAGGCCATATCTTGATGATTTCGTGCTTGTCTTCTTCGATGACACCTTAGTCTATTCTAAACATGAAGAAGATCATCAACCCCAACTTTGGATTGTCATTGGGACAATGAGGGCACATAAGTTGTATGCTAAAATGAAGAAGTGTGCATTCTTCAAGCGTTAGATTGAATATTTGGGATTCATAGTATCAGCTGAAGGAATATCAGTAGACCCAGCCAAGGTCAGAGATGTGCTAGAATGGCCAATACCAACATCTGTCAAAGAGATACGCAGCTTTCTTGGGTTGATAGGATGGTATAGGGTCTTTATCAAAAACTATGCTTTCATTGCAGCACCCCTGACAGTCGTGCTGAAAAAGCAAACTTCCATTGCATGGTCAACTTCCGAAAAAAATAGCTTCGACAGATTGAAGCAAATTTTGGTATCAGCACCTATTCTAAAACTTCCAGACCTCAATAAGGAGTTTGAGGTAGTAATTGATGCTAGCATTCTTGCCTTGGGGTGTGTACTCATGCCAGAAAGGTCATCCAGTAGCATACTCTTCAAGGAAATTGAAGAGTCATGAAAAGAATTATGCTACGCATGATTTGGAATTGTTAGCTGGAATCCATGCTCTAAAGCTTTGGAAACACTACCTGTTGGGTAACAAGTTTACTCTAGTAATTGACCATAAGAGTCTCAAATGGATCTTTACCCAGAATGAGCTAAACATGAGGCAACGTCGGTGGATTGAAGTGTTGTAGGAGTATGACTTTGAAATCAAGTACCGACTAGGAAAAAAGAATGTAGTCGCCGATGCACTCAGTCGCAAGGCATTCCTTAATTCCCTAATCTTTCAAAATCCATCGACAGCCAGATCTCTAGCTACAAAAGTATCTATGCCAAACAACCCTATACTTGAGTTAGCTAGAGAGGATGCATGCCATGATCCAGCCTACCAAACAATGCTAAGGGAGATCTCTATCAAGGATCAGAATCAAAAGTTGCAGGCTATGTATCATGAATTTTCTATCAATAGTGGACTTGTCTACTATAGAACAAGGCTGTGTATACTAGCAAGCCAGTCACTAAAGCAGAAGATATTGTGGGAAGCTCATGATTCCCCTTTCGCAAGACATCCTGGCTATGCTAAGACTCTTAATGCAGTTAGGAAGAGCTACCATTGGGAGAGGCTCAAAGGTGACGTTCTTAAATATGTCACCGAGTGTTTGTCTTGCCAATGCATCAAAGCCGAACATGTCATGATGCCAGGGAAACTGAAACCCTTGACATCCCCCAAATGAAATGGGAATTCATCAGTATGGATTTTGTTGTAGGCCTACCCCAAGTCTAGGGAGGATACAACTCCATCATGGTTGTGGTTGACATGCTTACTAAGGTTGCACACCTTATTCCAGTAAAGACAAACTATAAAGCCTCAGACATTGCAAGATTGTTTATCAAGGAAATATTCAAGCTACATGGTTTACCCAGAAGAATCATTAGTGATTGTGATTCTCTCTTCACATCACACTTCTGGAGAGCTATCTTTGAAGCTATTGGGACTCAACTCTGTTTTAGCACCGCTTACCATCCCCAAACGGATGGCCAAACAGAGCGGGTAAATCAAGTCATCGAGGATATGCTAAGGGCATACTCTTATCGAGAACCAAAGAGGTGGATTCAATACTTTTCTTTGGTTGAATTTGCCTACAATGCTACTTACCAACAAAGCATTCAGATGACCCCTTTCCAAGCATTGTATGGTCACGACTGTCGAAGTCCCCTAAACTTTTCAGATCCAACCTTAAGGGTTGAAGCTTCAAGGCAGATGTTGGAAGAGATGGATGACCAAATAAAGTCAATAAGACAGGACATCCAAGCGGCCAAGGATAGACTGAAGGCCTATGTGGATTTGAAGCGTCAAGATAGTCTTCGAAGAAGGAGACATGGTCTTCATTCGCGTACGCCCTAAAAAGAGTTCCCTATCCCTAGGAGATTATAAGAAGCTAAGTCCAAGGTATTGCGGACCTTACAAGATCCTCAAAAGCCTAGGACCTAATGCTTACAGATTGCAACTCCCTGAGAACCTAAAAATTCACAATGTATTCCATATCAGCCTATTGAAGAAATATGTACCTAATCCTAACCATGCACTTGATGACCAACAAGTTGTGTTGCCTAGTCAAGGAGTCCTTGAACTAAGGCCTGATAGGATCTTAGACGTTAGGGAGTGACAATTAAGATCCAGAACCTTGAGAGAATGCCTCGTCCAGTGGAAATATTATCCCGAAGAGAATGCCACTTGGGTAGATGAAGGTACTCTCAACCATTAATATCCCCAGTTTATCTCGAGATGAGGACATCTTGATTCCTCTAAGGGGGAGAGAATGTAACAAATCTAAATTCTATCACGGGTGAATAGGGCTTTGGGATAATTCATTTTTATTAGATTAAGGCAAAAATTTTTTATTACTCCCTCCTTCCCCCTGCCGACTGTCGAGCTAGGGAAGAGGGAGGGAAGCATGGGACACCAAGCTCCTTACTAGAGCTTGAAGCAAGGGGGATTCATGCCTCATGACACGTAGAGAGGGTGGATCTCCCTCCCCTCCCCCTATAAAAAGCCAGTCAGTGATGCTGAGCAAGAAACGGGAGAAGGAGGCGCTGTGAATCGACACTAGCCGTTGCAGGGAAGGATCGAAAGGAAGGTTGCCAATCTCCGTGCGTCGCCCTACGAGGGTGAGGCCGCTCACCATTGTGCTGTGGAGGAAGGCCTGACGGCGGGGGTGAAGAGTCTGCCATAAAGCATGGGAGGGCTGTCATAGAGCCAGTCCAGATGCCGCCCAAACCAATTGCAGCTGCTCTGCAGTCTGGTCCCCTTGCCCACATCGCCATCAGCAGCGGAGAAGGGAAGACCATCAACGCTGCCCAGTCCCAGCCGCCACTGCCATTCCGTCTATCCACCAACACGTCGTCAAAAACGGCCATCTGTCAATTGCCTTCACTGCCTGGGAGTTATTCCCCCCCCCCCTCCCCACCACGGGTTCAGTTTGGAAGCTCAGAAGCTTCCAAGGGGGGCCTCGTTAACCCCCCTTCCTATACCTTTCACACAACCCCCCCCCCCTTATCACCCCTCTTATCCTTTAAGCCTTTAGGCTTTAAAGGTCTTATCACCCCTCTTATCCCTTAAGCCTAAAACACCCCCGTGTCTAAAGCATTATATGCCCCTCTCCCATGGGTGTTAGAACCCCATGTTTTACCCTTAAGTCCTTTCTTTTGGGATTATTACCTCCCCCATGATTTTAAAGTTCACTTAGCCCCTTTCCTTAAGCCCCCTTTTCTGTATTTTATAAATCCTTAAGCCCCCTTTTCCCTGAAACCACACCCCCCCCATGTTAATTCCCTAAACCCCTATCCCTTGGCTTTGGAACCACCCCTCGTTCCTCCCTGTTTAAACCTTCCCTAGCCCCTCCCCTCCCTACCGCGAGAGGTCTCTCCATTGAGCGCTACTTGGAGCACGAGGACGCTTGGGTGCCAGGGGGGCTGTGGCCGCCGTAAATCCCTCGCCTTCTGGGTCCTACACAAGAGGCTAATGTGACTTGGGATTGGACCTTGAGGCCCGTATACTAGTCTACGAGCGGAAACTTGGTTTAGTGATCCCTGTGGATTACTGGATAGCCTTCGGGCGGATTGTGGATAAGCCTATGAGCTGTACTCTTTGTATTTTAAAGATAAATATGATGACCTATTAATAAGAAACTTGTCTGATATTGTTTTTCTATGTCAAGTGATAAGATTACGTGAAGGAACCAGTGCCTAATGGGTTATGCAGAAAACATGTGATCAGCAACCTAAAATGAATGTTGGACTGCCTAAACTTATGAACATGCTAGGAAATGACTTGACTAATGATAAAAGAGATGAATATTGAGCCATTTTTCAAAAATACCCAAAAATGTTTGCTACATAATACCACCAACTAAGGGGTACTAACAACATTATGCACCATATCAAATCTAAAGAAGGGTGTAAACCAATGGCTTAAAAACTTAGGAGACTTGGTACAATTCAGGAAAATGTACTTAAAGCTGAAATTTAGAAATTGCTTGATGTTGAACTTATCTATCTTGTTGATGATGCAGAGTGGGTGTCTCCTATTGTAATCAGACCAAAGAAGAACCAAAGAAGAATGGAAAGTAGAAAGTATGTGTTGATTTTAAGCATCTTAATGCAGCTACTAAAGAGGGACTAATATCCTCTTCCATTTCAAGATGAGATATTGGATCAAGTGGCTGGTCATGAATTTTACAGTGTGTGCAATGGATACTCTGGATATTTCCAAATCAGATGATAGAAGAAGATCAGAAGAAAACAAAGTTCGTTACCCCGTGGGGATGCTTATGTTATAGAGTGATGGCTTTTGGTCTAATGAATGCCTACGCTAGCTTTTCAGATGGGTTAGTTGGGTATTTGTCCCTTTCAAAACAACGTTCATTACCCCATGGGGATGCTTATGTTATAGAGTGATGGATTTTGGTCTAATGAATGCATACGCTAGCTTTTCAAGATGGGTTAGTTGGGTATTTTTCCCTTTCACTGGGAAATCTTTGCAGGTGTTTATGGATGACTTTTGTGTGTACAGCTCAAGAGCATTACACTCTAAAAAACTTGATGAAGTTTTTTATAGACTTGATGAGAATGGTGGTCAGTTGAATCCTGATAAATGTAAGATAGCAAGAACTAGAGTGATACTCTTGGGTCATGAGGTGTCTGCTAATGGTATTTTACCTGAGCCTAGTAAAGTTGAGGCTAGATTCTCTAAAAATTGTAAAAGACCTGATGAGCTTTGTTCAAAAGTTGAGATATCTATCAAGGTCATTCCATACCTTGGCAGAATATGTATATCCTTTACAAAAAGCAACTCAAAGGGATGCTTTAGTTTGGATGCAAGTTGAAGAGGATGCATTCTTGTATATTAAAGAAAAGTTAAGCACTTTGCCAGTTCTTATGTCTCCAAACTAGGATGAACCTTTCTTCATTAGTATCAATGTCATGAAAAATGCAATGGGAACCATTTTAATGCAGAAGGAAAAAGGGATGTCTTATATGAGGCTGATGTTTTATATAAGCAGATCCATTGGAGTGACTCAAAAATCTTGGATGAAAGAAGAATTGTTGGTATGGGGGCAGTTATATGTAGTTAAAAATGAAAATCATACTTGATTCAAAAACCATTTGTAGTACTAATTGGTTCCCAATTGCTTCCACAAGATTTGTGATCGCTGAAAATGCTCCAAGAGTTACTAAGTGGCTGCTGGCTTTGCAAGAATTTGAATTTACATGTTTGAAGGAGGATACTGTAAGAGCTAGATTAGTTGATATCTTGACTTATGAAGAACGTGCTGAAAGTGCAGCTGTTATAAGACGGAAGTTGATTCCACATCCACAAATTCATGAGGAGATGAAGGATAAAGATGCTACCTTGTTTTTTTGTGGCAGTTATAGAAGAGTGCTGAAAAAGGGAGGACTCAATTTTTTCATTATGGATGCTAAAAATTGACAAGTCTTTTCTAGAAGTCAAGATAGTAAAGAGATACAAAGTAACAATGAAGATGAATATGCAAGTTTACATGCTGGCCTAAAATAGTGTATTCAACCGGGATATGAGAACTAAAAAGATGAGTGGGTTACCTCTTACCCACCTAGCCTCCAATCCTCACTAAGAGAGCTAAAGAAGGGCACCACCTAGCTAAAGGGATGATGGGAATGTCAGGTTTTTCCTTTTCCGTATGCATTGTAAGCACTACTTTGGAGTTTCATCTCTCAAAAGACACGGATTCCGAAGCTTTGCCTTATAAAAGAACCCTGGGGATCTTAAAATTCTTCATCCTCGCCCTTGCATATAAGAACAAGGGTTAGGGGCTAAAGATTAAAAGGGGTTAGAAAAATCAAAAGGGATGAGATTAAGGTTTCAAACTTAAAAATGTTTGAAGAAAAATAAGAAAAGAAAACAAAGACTTACCTAGTCGTGGAGCACCGCTGATCCTCCCTCTGCAAGCTTCACGATCATCGCCACGTCCACGATCAGCATGATCATTAGCTCCTCTCGAAGATTCCGCCTCGTCTCGAATACGTGCACTTGCATGATGGAGTTCGCCATCCACTTCTCGACCAAGACCATGAGCGAGAGAGAGGGGATAACTCCACTTGCAAAGGCTATATAAGGCCTATGCAATCACAAGGCCGGAGGGGGGAAGATTATGCAGTTACGCTGCTGCACAGAGAGAGAGAGAGAGAGGAGTAAAAGGAGAAGAAGAGGGAGAGAGAGAGTAGGAGAAGGAGAGAAGAAAAGAAGAAGAAGAGGGAGAGAGAGAGAAGGAGTAAAAGAATAAGAAGAAGAAGAGGAAGAAAGAAGGAGGGTAGGGGAAGGAGAGAGAGAGAGAGAGAGAAGAAGTGAAGGAGAGGAAGAAGAGAAGAAGAGGGAGAAGAGAAGAGAAGAAGAAGAAGAAGAAGAGGGAGAGAGAGAAGGAGAAGAAGAAGGAGAGGAAGAGGGAGAGAGAGGGAAGAAGTGAAGGAGAGAAAGAGGGAGAGAGAGAGAGAAGGAGAGAAAGAGGGAGAGAGAGGGAAGGAGAGAGAGAAGTAGAAGAAGAAGAAGAAGAGGTAGAAGGAGAGGAGAGAGAAGTAGTAGTAGAAGAAGAAGAATAGGAAGAGAGAGAGAGGAGAAGAGGAAGAGAAGAAGAAGAAGAAGAAGAAGAAGAGGAAGAGAGAGACAGGAGAAGAGGAAGAGAAGAAGAAGAAGAAGAATAGGAAGAGAGAGGAGAAGAGGAAGAGAAGAAGAAGAAGAATAGGAAGAGAGAGAGAGTAGGAGAAGGAAAGAAGAAAAGAAGAAGAAGAGGGAGAGAGAGAGAAGGAGAAGAGAAGAAGAAAGCGAGAGAGAGAGAGAGAGAGAGAGAGAGAGAGGGATAGAGTTGATGAGAGGTGAAGGTTCAAGGAGCCACACTCAAACCGCCCCCTCGGCAAAGGAACCCCATCTAACGATCCTTCCTACCAGAGCCTATCGTCTTGAAAGCGGTTGAGGTCCGGACTTCCAACCTCCGTGTGGAAAATGGCTCCCAAGAAGAAATTCGCGGGAAGCTTAGGTGACAAAGCTACCACTGGTACCGGTAACGCAGGAGAGGCAAGCGGAGCAACCAATGCAACGAATGCCCCTATGATCACGAATCAAGCCCAGGTTCTTTAAGTTTTATAATTAATTAATTATTATTTCTTGTGGAAGAAATGAAGGGGTTAGTTACGTGCATGGAACAAGGTCGAGTCTTAGGATTTTTGCTTACTCTAAGCGCTAGGTTGCATGCATGAAATGATAGAGTACATTAAAGTAACAATTAGATCATGCACATGTTGATATATGTTAACTTGCACACACCATGGGATTGCATGATAAAGATTGTTAGAACAGTAGTTCTAAAAGAAACTCCGTTTAGAGATCCTTGTCCGAACTCTAGCCGATAGATGAAGATTGGATAACCTATGGCTAATCAGGTTGGAATCTCGTTAATGTACTCTTGGTGATGTACTAGCAATATGGGTTAGCACTTGGTGACCTACGATATTAGATAGCTACTCTAGGACTTGGGTTGATCTTCTACCCTAAATAGGTAGCCAGGATTAATAAAGGTCAAGATGAAATCACTTAGTTCATTTAAAGGATCTAGAAGGAGCTTGTTAAATCGACCTTGCGAAGCCCTAACCCAAGGGGGAGAACAAACTTTAGGGTAGTTGATTCATGCTAAGCATGTTGCTTGGAACTGTTGAAATGGTTTTAACGAAGGTTGATATTATTAAAGATGGATTGTTGACCCAAGTTATACTTGGTTGTTTAAAAAAGTTGTAAAAGTGTTTTGATACATTCAAGTTAAATTCTGGTTGTGTATGCAATGGGATTGTAATGCCTTGAAGCAAGAGGTTGTGCATTCAACTGTTTGTTATTGTGGTTTTGGATGTTAACCCATGTGGGGTGTGGTTGATGATTTCATGGCCGGGTCTATGATGATTGATTGCCATGGGAACAAAAGGGATGTTTTCCCTAGTAAATGTTATTAAGCTGGTTGCTTCAACTGTGGTTGATTTCCTAAAGGAATAATTAAGGAAGGATGGCGCTAGCTACCCCCCGCAAACCGCCAAACCCTATCCAAGGGGGTTATGAATCCGTGCCAGGAATGTGGACCGAACCTGCTGCGAGAGGTCTCTTTGTGGAAATTACTTGGCATAGGAGGATGCTTGGGTGCCAATGGGGGCTTTGGCCATAAATCCCAATGCCTCTAGGCCCTACACAAGTGTTCTACATGACTCAGATGGGATCTTGAGGCCTTTATAATAGTTACAAGGTGGAATCTTGGTAGGATAAATCTTCAGGTTTTGTTGCCAGGAGACGGAAGGATTTTTCTGCGGAGGCAGAAAAGTAACACTTAATTCTCCTGTATGGGCGGGAGACAAACATGAAGATAAGTTAAGGAATTGTTTGATATTTTTTTATCTTATTTTTGTATCAGTGCCCTAAGTTACGCAAAGGAACCTATGATTAACAGGTTAATTAAGGAAGCTGCTTTTATGTGTCAAACATAATGTGGTAGGTAATTAGATAACTAAAGTAACCCCCGAGGGAAGCATGGTGGATGTGACAAATGGGTCTATCCTACGGAAGGGTAGTCTCGGTTAGCCGAGAGCTTTCCTCAAAGGAAATTTTAACGAGAAATGCTAGGAAAAGCCGGATGATGACCTTAGATAATGTTCGTTAGAACCCTAATTCATACCGTTTTAGGGAACCAGAATGGGACCATGCCCTACGGGCAAAGAGGTCGAGCGATGCATCCCTCTCATTTCTCATTCTCTTTGAACCAAGTGCGATATGAGACTGCTTTGGCCCAGTTGTGTTTGTGCAAAGTGCAACAGTTGTAGACCGACGCTAGAAGGCTGTTAGGAAGACTCAATTACAAGGAACTCGGACTTCAGGTCGATCCTAGTGGGAACGGTCGGATAAGTTCCATTGCGGGGCAGACTTGAGAGACCCTATTTGGCAAACCCCATGTCTTTCCTTATGAGTTCCGAGCGGTGTCTTCTAGATATATCTCTCAATGGACTGCTAAGACATGTCCCGCAATTTGAGGAGCGGGCACGTTACAAAACACAACTTCGTAATAGACCATTTGTAGCCCATCTTAAGGAAAATGAAGATGATGGAAGGTTAAAGAGAGGTGATGGCTCCTAATTTCTCCCATTAACATATATATAACATTAAGAAATAAGGATTCCCTACCAATAGAGCATACGGAAAGTCTTACTTAATAAGTTTAAGTATAAATATAGATGGAGAATCAAAAGAGAGTACATATGATCTAGACGTCATATTATAATATGAGAGAGAGGGAGAGAGATGAGAAGAGAGGGAGACAAGAGAAGAGGTAAAGGAAGCTTGCCATGATGTATTCATGGAATGCTATATAAAAAAAAAGACTCACTCATAGCTTACCTCAATGAGATGGACTAGCATGAGGGTGTTGCATAATGTGCTCTTAGTGGCTCCCCTTTGGGCTTGGTGATCTAGAGTGCTCTCATGCGCTTTTGATTGCATTTTCTTTACATCTCCATGGGAACCTTATATAGCCTCCATGAGAGATTAGATTAAGCTAATCCTCTTGATTAACATAATCCTAGATGATGTATGGCATCTTTGATAATATGGAGAATAGTGGATGGGACAAGTCCCCACCTTAGTCATCATGCAAGAAGCTAAGGGTGGTGGTAGACAAGCTAGAGAAAGGGAGCTAGATTACAAGAGGTGGGTGCCCAAAATAAATTATTATAATATATTTTCAAAAAGGATAAAATGGAAAGTTGATGTGATAAGGGTGAAAGAGAGAACAATATTACTTGCAGCCCTAGCAGTCTGTGCCTTCGTAACTTCAAATCGGTGAAGAATCTAAAAAATGTTTCTTCTGCAACTTTGTAGACCAGGTCGAAACCCACCGAGCAGTGTGGATTTTTTTTTGAAATTCAATTTATCTGGGATTTATTAAAATTATTCAAAAAGACTTCCAAAAGCTACTTTGACTTTAATTCCTTATATACATATAAGCATATGACGGAGGAGGTCCAAATGACACCATGATGTGAACATTGACTTATGTAAGCTTTTGTGTAAGATCCAAATGATGCCATGATGTGAACATTGACTTATGTACACATGTGAGATGTCCTCTATTGATTGGTCATAGATCCCAAATCTTGGTGATGCAGGTGGGACCCAAGTGTAGTTGGAGACTAGTCCTTTGAAAAAATCTATGCACTCACTCAACCCCTAAGTGTAATCCATTTCCATCTTCACTAAGATAACCCATCCCTTTTACCCTTTACATTTACATCTCTCCTAAGAACTTGTTTTTCCACTTGCTAGAGTTATCATAACCAAGAAGCAATGTAACATACCTAGTTCTTGAAGAGTAAAACCAAACTGATAAGATGTAGGGTTTAAGCTATGGGTAAGGCTCTTGATAGGGGTTTTGGCCAAATTTTGTGGTAGAAATACGGTTTGTAAAAAACCCAAATCATTAGCCCTCCCCTTAGGCTAGAGGCATTCATACCTCTAGCTTACTAATGATGGTCTAGTAGAGCAGGGATGACTGAATCCCCTCATTGGTGGATCTTTATTGAATGACTACTCTAAAGTATTCCTAATTCTTTGAAAATAAGGCTTTAGTCGCCATCCATTTATCCTTGTATTGTGAACCCTCCCATCCATGTCACCTAGCTTCTTATAGCTGCCATCTGTATATCTCCTTATGAGCATGAATGGCCCTTCCCACTTGAACACAAGCTTAGCATCCTTTTTGTTATCAAAGCGGTTATTATAGTGTAGCATAAGTGATCCTCCCCTTATGTACTTGCTAGCCAGCTTCTTATTAAATGTCTTCCTCCTCTCTTCAACCTGCACAGAATAGTGTTGGAATGTTGCTTCTCTATCTAACTCCAGCATATCTAGATCTAAGATCATTTCTTCTAACTTCTTATCTTGATTCTTCACTTGATTGGCTACTAAAATACATAAGCTAGCCACTTATACTTCTATAGGAAGGAAAGCCTCTTGGTCATAAACAAGGTGAAATGGAGTATTGCCACAAGTGAGGTTCTGAATGGAGCCGTGAAGGTCCAAAGAGCTGCACTCAATTTTTTTATCCCAGTGCTTAGGGTGCATGTGTACTTGCTTGGTAATTATCTTATAAATTATCCCATTCACCTTTTCGAGCAAACCATTACACTGTGAGTAGTAGGGATTAGAGTGCATGCGCTTGATTTTTAGCTCTTCCATTAGTTCCCCCACTAGATTAGCCCTAAAACTAGGACCCCGATCTGAGATAATTTCTCAAGGTGTACCAAACCTGCAACAAATATTTTCAAATACAAATTTCCCCACTTCTTGGGTTGTGATCCTACTAGTTGTTGAAGCCTCAGCCCATCTTGTCATGTAGTAGTACTAAATGCTGAAGCCTCAGCCCACCTTGTCATGTAGTAGTCCACACCCATTATGATGTATTCCTTGCCAGACTTAGTTCATGGGAGTGGCCCTATTGCATCAATCCCCCATTATGATGTATTCCTTACCAGACTGAGTTCATGGGAGTGGCCCTATTGCATCAATTCCCCATTTCTCAAATGGGCTATATGGAATGGGATTTTTTTCCTCATGTAGTAGCTTCCTTGGTCTGGCCTTTTGGCAAGCATCACAAGTGCGGCTCCAATGTTGCACATCTCGATGTAGACTAGACTACACAAAATTGGCTTGGAGAATCTTTCTAGTGGTTATTTCTTGAGCAAAATGTCTACTATCTCATGGAAGCTCTTAATCATATCCATAATCTCCTTTGTTGTTGGCACCCTTCTAATCACTACATCCTTTCCTTTGCAATACAACACATAATTTATCAAGCGGTATTTAGTCATCTTAGTAGCCAACCACAACACAACACATAATTTATCAAGTGGTATTTAGTCATCTTAGTAGCCAACCACCTTTTCTCACTCTTATTCATATGTGTAGGTACCTCACCATGCTCAAGAAAATAAAGCACATCTTGTAGTTGAAACTTACCTTGAAACAAGGGGATCTTTACTACAATGATGCCCACCATTACCTCTTTCACTTTTTCAGCTGCTAGAACATCCGCGTCGCCGTTTGTGTGCCTTGGCACAAAATAGATTTGGGATTTCTGTAGCTTCCTCATGAGAGTTTTAGCTTCTCTCATTTTCACGGCTAAGTTATCATTTTTACAAGATCAGATTCCTTTCATTTTCTTAACAATTACCATAGAATCCCCAAAAACATTAAGTCAAGTGACACCATGTTGGAGACACCACCTCAAACCTAAAACCAAGGCTTGATATTATTCCTCATTGTTAGAATGGACATCCTCCAAGCTGATACCTTCTCCATAAAGTTTGTCACCTTCGGGACTAAACACCACTATTCCTATTTCTGCTCTATCTTTAGTACGCTTGTAGGTGCCATCAAAGTAGAGGGCATGGGCATTCTCCACCCGTGGTAGGTCCTCAAGAGGAGGTGTCTCCTCTTTTACCTTTCCCTTCTCTTTTTTCTTCTTTTGATGGCATCTATGGTTCAACAAATCAGCTAGACAAGCCTGAGGAGAGTCGTCCACCTTGAAGGTGTAGTCAAACTCTTGGAGTTGTATAACCCACTTAGTGATTCTGGCTAAAACATCCATGTGTTGTAAGGCATAGGGAAAATGCTCTTCCATCGTGATCACTATGAACGGCCTAGGGAGAAGATAAGGAGGAAACTTTTTTACAGCAAACAATAGAGACAAAACCATCACCTCCACCATCTTGTACCCTTATTTTGATGCTGTCATTACTGTGCTAGAAAAGTAAACTGGCCTCATCATGCCAGTTTTAGCATCCTTTTGTATTAGTGCTGCCCCTAGAGCATCTTTCCCAAAACTCAAGCTAACAAAAAACTCCTGATCCCAACAAGGCTATAAAATTATGAGAAGAGTATTGAGAGTCTTCTTCACCTTGTGAAAGCACCTTTCCCTTTTGTCACTCCACAGGAGCTCCTCAGAGTGGATCAATTGTTGCAGTGGAAACACTAATTGGGAGAGGAGATGAATGAAAGAGGTTAGTTGCTGAATCTCATAGAAGATTGTGATGGCCCCACCAATAGGGCCTTATTTTTTTTTGGATCTGCTTCAATGCCCCTCTCACTTACGATATGCCCTAACAAAGTTACACTACTTTTTCCAATACGACACTTTTCTTGGTTTAGCTACCCCCCATTTGTGAGAGGCGGTTGAAACCTTCATCCACCTTTCCTAGATATAGAGCCTTAGAACTAAATATACAAAAATCATCAATAAAGACTCTGATGGAATTACCAAAATATGGCTGGAAGATATAATTCATCAATCGCTGGAAGGTAGCTAGGGTATTTGTTAATCAAAATGGCATTACTTTGTAAGCAAAATACCCCCAAGGCGTGATGAAGGTGGTCTTCTGTTGATCCTCCTTAGCTATTTGGATATGGAAATAACCAGAATACCCATCACAAACAGTGTATTTCTCATGCCTGGCCACCTCATTGAGTTTTTCATCCTAAAAAGGAAGAGGGAAGTGATATCTCTTTATTGCAACATTTAGTGGCTTGTAGTCCACAAAAATCCGCCATTTTTTGTTCTTCTTGGGTGTCACCACTATAAGTGAACCCCACTCTGAGTCCCCTACTCGATAGATGGAGCCTGCCTTCAAAAGTTGCTACACCTCAGTGAGTAGAGTGTTTTGTTGAACTACTCCCAACTGTCGTAGCCGCAATACCACTGGCCTTGCTCCATAATTTACATTAATGTGATGGTGTACTGTCGTCACACCTGTGATGTATTCATAATCAGAAATAAAAACTGCAAAGTGTTTTATCACCACTTCCATGTAGGCTGCCTTCTCCTCATCTGATATATCATTAGCCAATATTTTTTCTAACCCCTCCTTTTGGACCTTTGGAAGTTGCTGTGAAAATTCACTACTAGAAGGCCCTTTCAATGTAATCCCCATCACTTCTAGAGAGCTTTCTTCCTCCTCATTAGAAGACTCGCCCTCCTCTTTCATCGATGACCGATTCTCGCTGCAACTCCATTCATCAGCAGCGGTCTCTAATGCAAGATCCTCCTATTAGCCCTCCTTCATGTTATAGATAGTGCTCTTTCATTTTTTTTATAGCCCCTTTTGTGGCCTTAGTTCTAAAGCCCCTGTCTCCCAATCTTGTCTAGCTTTCATTCCCATTAGCCATGGTTGCCAAAAAATAAGTGGATAGTCATACTCCTTCATTGGCATCACATACATGTCAAGCTCCAATTGCACTCCACGCTCCTTTACCTTGACTTTCTTTATAACTCCCAAACAATTTACTACTACATTGTTAGCCATTTTGGCCCCAAATTCAGTAGTTTCACTTAGCTCTTATCCCAAACGATGCATCAACTTTTCCGTCATGACACAAATATTTGTACCTCCAACCACATATGTCTTTGATACTCTCTACCCATTGATTTTGGCTTCCACTGGAGGCACAATATGTTTCGTCTTTCTAGCCTTGATTGCATTCATGTGTCTATTCTTCATGGGTCTAATGCGTACCATCTTTGACCATTATTGTTAGACTATTGGAGATAGATGCAGTAATTTTTGGCCCTTCATTCCTCACATCAACAAGCAAATAATAAGCTCTAGTACCTTTATCCAGGGAAAAATCATCTAGGCCAATGCGTTGGAGTAAGCCAGCCCTCCTCTTTTTACTGTTGCATGCCTTGGCATGGTTGGTAAAACCTGCATTGGCTCAACTCCCCCTTCAACTGGGCTTGGCACTTCAATTTCCTATCTTTCTCCCTAGCGTAAGTGATTGATTCTTCATAGGATGTGAAAAACTTTCCTTTGACATTCTCCCTTAGTAGAGGATAGAGTCCGACTAGAAAATAATATTTCTTAAGGCAATCAAGTACTCTCTCTCCCTCGGCTAAGGAGGTTGTCCATTTATCCCATAATTTTATAAACATGTCTTCATATGCTTCGTACTCCCCCAGTGAGGTTTGGCAAAGATCTAGGAGTTGTCTCCAAAGGTCTGTAGGAGGCTTTGTATCTTGGTACTTGTATAAGAATGCGATCTTGAGATGCTCCCATTTACCCCTTGTAGCCTCTAGGAGAGCTTGATACCACACTTGAGCATCACCCTTTAGAACTAAAGATAAGGCCCGTACTTTGGTTGCTTCACGATCCCATCCTCTAACTAGGAAGGCCATTTCTAAGTCATCTAGAAAGTCTAGAGCTTTCTCCCCTTTGTGTCCAGAAAAGCTTGGAAAAGCCATGATAAGAAGATGTTGATCTAACTCAATACAAAACAAAGATGAGCACGTTTAGGCCCAAGTCATATCTTATTAAGGATAGAATAAATGGATTTAGTGATGCATTAATCTCAGCAAGACAAAGAGGGCCCAATAATTCCCTTACAATATTTTGGAACCTAAGCTTTGTGCTATCTATTATGTGCATGGTTTGCCTAGCAAGAGGATAGATAGGTCCGTATAAGTCCTTATGGTTCATGGGATATACTTAGAGTAGAATGAATATATACACATTAAATGTGATGTTATAATCCAAAATAGGGAATATTATAGGGTTAGGGGACAATAAGATCTCTCTCAACCTCTCAGCTCCAAAATAGAATACCAACCTTTGCTAAAAATGTATATTTCTACTAATGAAAACATCCACCCTAATCTTTTGAACCGATTGAAAGTTGTAGAAAATAGGATTATTCATTTCTGCATTAACTACAAATTTCTACTATAAACTTTCATGAAGCGTGTTGCTGAAGCTTTGGCCTCTTACATCCCACCACTTGAGAGATGCAAAGGATTTTCTCACCAATGATTAGCCTAGCTTTGGTATGACAATCATTAGCCTTGTAAAGCTCATAGGCTTCGATATCCACCTTCTCAATTACTTTGAGCCTTCTTGCCAATAGTAGTAGTTGAAGGGCATCGCCATATGTAGCCTCTCACAAATACCTCATATCATTGATGTGTAACTCTCCCTCTAAAAAGTTTTTAATCCCCGAATTCGAAAGGGCCTTCACTACTTGAAGACGAGGATCCTTAGGGAGTGTCTTTACACTAAACACAAAGTACTCAAAACAATGCCTTGACCTAGAGACTTGATGAGAGCAAGATTTCTCTTCAAATAAAGAAGGGTGTGTATAATTAACTTTCTTTACTTACATATGTGCCATTTGTCGATAAAGATTATTCTTCTCTTGAGCTTCTTTTGAAGAACATAGTGGTACTCTTCAGCAATGAATCCCTTGAATAGGGTTTGATGAAGATTCCTCCTTCATGATCCCTTGACAAACACTCGTTGAGAAGAAAATATGACAACTCCTTAGATATTTCTTCCTTCATAGAAATTGTAGAGTGTAGCTTGAGAAGTTCCTCAACGAGAGCACCAAAATGAGAGCTGAAAAGATGAGTGGGTTGCCTCTTACCCACTCAACTCGCCAATCCTCACTAAGAGAGCTAAAGAAAGGGCACCACCTAGCCAAAGGGATGATGGGCTAGGATATGCCTTTCCTAAGTAAATGAAAAGAATCAAAACACAACTTCACAAGAGAGAATTCGTAGCCCATCTTAAGGAAAATGAAAATGATGGAATGTTAAGAGAGGTGATGGCTCCTAATCTCTCCCATGAACATATATATATAACATCAAGAAATAAAGATTCCCTACCAATAGAGCATATAGCAAGTATTACTTAATAATTTTAAGTATAAATGTAGATGGAGAATTAGAAGAGATATATGATCTGGACACCATATGATCTAGACATCATATTAGAATATGAGAGAGAGGGAGAGAGATGAGAAGAGAGGAGGACAAGAGGAGAAGAGGTAGAGGAAGCTTGCCATTATATACTCATGGAATGCTATATAGAAAAAAGAGACTCACTCATAGCTTACCTCAATGAGATGACCTAGTATGAGGGTGTTGCATAATGTGCTCTTAGTGTCTCCCCTTTGGCTTGGTAATTTAGAGTGCTCTCATGTGCTTGTGATTGTGTCTTTCTTTATATCTCCATGGGCACCTTATATAGCCTCCATGAAAGATTAGATTAACCTAATCCTCTTGATTAACATAATCCTAGATTATATATGGCATCTTTGATAATATGGAGAATAGTGGATGGGACAAGTCCCCACCTTGGTCATCATGCAAAAGCCAAGGCTGGTGGTAGACAAGCTAGAGAAAGGAAGCTAGATTACAAGAGATAGGTGTCCAAAGCACATTATTATAATATATTTACAAAAAGGATAAAATTGGAAGTTGATGTGATAAGGGTGAAAGAGAGAAGAAAATTTCCTAAAGTCCTAGCAGTTTACGTCTTCGTAACTTCAAATCGGTGAAGAATCTGAAAAGTGGTTCTTCTGCAACTTTGTAGACCAAGTCGAAACCTGTTGAGCAATGTGAAAATTTTCTTGAAATTGAATTTATCTTGGATTTATTAAAATTATTTAAAAAGACTTCCAAAAGCTACTTTGACTTTACCTCATATATATATAAGCATGTGACAGAGGAGGTCCATGCTTGTAAGCTTTTGTGTAAGATCCAAATGACACCATGATGTGGACATTGACTTATGTACAAGGGTGAGGTATCCTCTAGTGATGGTCATAGATCCCAAATCTTGGTGATGCAGGTGAGATCCAAGTGTAGTTGGAGGCTAATCCTTTGAAAAAATCTATGCACTCACTCAACCCCTAAGGTGTAATCCATTTCCATCTTCACTAAGATAACCCATCCCTTTTACCCTTTACATTGACATTCTTGGATCTCAGAACGTGTTTTCCCACTTGCTAGAATTATCATAACCCAAAAGCAATGTAGCATACCTAGTGCTTGAAAGGAAACCTAAAGTGATAAGATGTAGGGTTTAAGCTATGCATAAGGCTCTTGATAAGGTTTTTGGCCAAATTTTGTGATAGAAATCCGGTTTGTAAAAAACTCGGATCAATAGCTCTACCCTTAGGCTAGAGGCATTCATGCCTCTAGCTTACTAATGATACACCAATAGAGGAAGGAGGACTACACCCCCTCATTGGTGGCTCTTTCTTGAATGACTGCTCTAAACTGTCTCTAATTCTTTGAAAAAAAATGCTTGAGTCGCTATCCATTTAACCTTGTCTTGTGAACCCTCCCATCCATGTCACCTAGCTTCTTATAGCTGCCATTTGGATATCTCCTTATGACCATGAATGGACCTTCCTAGTTGGACACAATTTTAGCATCCTTTCTGTTATCAAAGTGGTTATCATAGCGTAGCACAAGTGATCCTTCCCTTATGTGCTTGCTAGCCAGCTTTTTATTAAATGTATTCCTCCTCTCTTTAGCCTGTATAGAATAGTGTTGGAATGTTGCTTCTCTGTCTAACTCCAACCTATCTAGATCCAAGATCCTTTCCTCTAACTTCTTACCTTGATTCTTTGCTTGACTGGCTACTAAAACATGCAAGTTGGCCAGTTCTACTTTGATAGGAAGCAAAGCTTCGTGGCCATAAATGAGGTGAAATGGAGTATAGCCAAAGGAGGTTCTGAATGAAGTCATGTAGGCCCGAAGAGATGCACTCAATTTTTTAACCCAGTGGTTGGGGTGCATGTGTACTTGCTTGGTAATTATCTTACAAATCAACACATTCATCTTTTCGACCAAACTATTACACTATGGATAGTAGGGAGTAGCATGCTTGCACTTGATTTTTAGCTTTTCCATTAGATCCCCCACTAGATTAGCCCTACAATCAAGACCCCGGTCACAGAGATAGTTACTAAAGTTGTGCCAAACCTGCAACAAATTTTTTTAAACACAAAATTTCCCACTTCTTGGGTTGTGATCCTACTAGTTGTTGAAGCCTCAACCCACCTCGTCATGTAGTCCACACCCATTATGATGTATTCCTTGACAAATTGAGTTCATGGGAGTTGCCCTATCGCATCAATCCACCATTTCTCAAATGGTGCATATGTAGTTATAGGATTTTTTTACTCATACACTTGCTTCCTTGGTCCGGCCTTTTGGAAAGCATAACAAGTGTGACACCAATGTTGCACATCTCGATGCAGAGTAGGCCACACAAAATTGGCTTGGAGAATCTTTCTACTGGTTATTTCTTGAGCAAAATGTTTGCCACAAACCCCCTCATGGAAGCTCTTAATCACGTCCATAATCTCATTTTCTATTGTCACCCTTCTAAGCGCGGCATCCTTTCCTTTGCCATAAAACACCTCATTTATCAAGCGGTATGTAGTCACCTTAATAGCCAACCACCTTTTCAAACACTTATTCATATGTGTAGGTGGCTCACATGCTCAAGAAAATAAAGCACATATTGTAGTTGAAACTTACCATGAAACAAGGGGAGCTTTACTACAATGATGCCCACCATTATCTCTTTCAATTTTTCAACTGCTGCTAGAGCATATGCATAACCATTTGTGTGCCTTGGCACAAAATAGATTTGGGCTTTCTGTAGCTTCCTCATGAGAGTTTTATCTTCTCTCACTTTCACAGCTAAGTTATTATTTTTACAAGCCCTAATTCCTTTCATTTTCTTAACAATTACCATAGAATCCTTGAAAAATTTATTCGAGTGGCACCATGTAAGAGACACCACCTCAAACCTAAAAGCAAGGCTTGATATTTTGCCTCATTGTTAGAATGGACATCCTCCAAGTTGATACCTTCTCCATAAAGTTTGTTACCTTCAGGACTGAACACTACTATTCTTACTACCGTTCTATCTTTAATATGCTTATAGGCCCCATCACAGTAGAGGGCATGGGCATTCTCCAGTCGTGGGTCCTCAAGAGGATTTGTCTCATCTTTTACCTTTCCCTTCTCTTTTTGTTTCTTTTGATGGCATCCATGGGTCAACAAATCAACTAGGCAGGCCCAAGTAGAGTCCTCCACCTTGAAGGTGTAGTCAAACTCTTGGAGTTGTATAACCCACTTAGCAATTTTGGTTGAAATATCCATGTGCTATAAGTAATAGGGAAAATGCTCTTCTATCATGATCACTATGAACGGCCTAGGGAGAAGATAAGGATAAAACTGTCTTACAACAAACATTAGAGACCAAACCATCACCTCTACCATATTGTACCTTCGATCTGATGACCTCATTACTATGCTAGAAAAGTAAATTGGCCTCATCATGCCAGTTCTAGCATCCTTTTGTATTAGTGCTACCCCTAGAGCATCTTCCCCAAAACTCAGGTTGACAAAAAACTTTTGATCCCAACAAGGCTGTAAAATTATGGGAAGGTGTAAAATATTACACGGCGCAGCGAACAGAATCTGAGAAAGAGATAGAGAGTACACAACAGATAAGAGGAGAATCAGTAAAATTCTTTAACTCCAAACAACTGATACAAAGATGGCTCTGTCCACCCGTGCGCTTCCACTGTGTGAAGCTTAGATGGCGATCTAGACAGAAGATAGGTGAAGAGCTTAAGGCTAGCTGGAACAACAACTCTGACTGGGTGAAAGATGAGTGTAAGATGGCTGCGAAGGGGTTTAGCTTTTATAGCTCGCGAAGGTCGTTAGGTCGGCCTGCTGACCGACCTACCATATGAGCCTCCACTAGTCGGCCAGGGAATATTCCAGGGAATATTCCCTTTACCATCGGGCCGGGGGCGCTGCCCCCGGACCCCCGCCAGGGGGGCCGCTGGCCCCCCTGGGACCCCCCAGCCAGGGGCCGCTTCCACGGCCCCCGGACCCCACAATAGGGGCCCCTTTTAACTCCCTTACCACGCAACTCAATGCAATGTGCCTCGAGTTGCTACCAGCTTAACCACTCCGTCTAACCCAAAGATTAGACCCACAATGGTCACCTTTTTGCCATCCGGTCACATAGACCTCATCTGATATACAAGTCAGGACTCCACCAATGTCCGGGCTCACACTTGGCTTCTCCTCATAATGGGGGCCTTACAACTTTGAGCACCATGGATCATTGGTAGTATCTAATGAGGGTGGGGCATTGATCATATCTAACAGAAGGGTGCTGAGAGCCTTCTTCACCGTGTGAAAGCACCTTTCACTTTCGTCACTCCACAAGAGCTCCTCAGAGTGGGTCAATTGTTGCAATGGAAATACTAATTGGGAGAGGAGATGAATGAACCACCCCATATATCACACATTCTGAATGAAAGAGTTTAGTTAATTGTCCTAACAAAGTTACACTACTTTTGCTAATACGACACTTCTCATGGTTTAGCTACCCCCCATTTGTGCAAGGCAGTTGAAACCTTCATCCACCATTCCTAGATGTAGAGCCTTAGAACTATATATACAAAAATCATCAATAAATACTTTGATGGACTTACAAAATATGGCTGAAGACATAATTCATCAACTGTTGGAAGGTAGCTAGGGAATTTGTTAATCCAAATGGCATTACTTCGTAAGTAAAACACCCCCAAGGCGTGATGAAGGTGGTCTTCTGTTGATCCTCCTCAGCTATTCGGATATGGAAATAATCTGAATACCCATCACAAATAGTGTATCTCTCATGCCCATCCACCTCGTTGAGTATTTTATCCTGAAAGGGAAGAGGGAAGTGATCTCTCTTTATTGCAACATTTAGCGGCTTGTAGTCCACACAAATCCATCATTTTCCATTCTTCTTGGGTTTCACCACTATAAGTGAAACCCACTATGAGTCCCCTACTAGATAGATGAAGCCTGCCTTCAAAAGTCATTGCACCTTAGTGAGTAGAGTGTTTTGTTGAACTACTCCCAATTGTTGTAGCCGCAGCACCACTGACCTTGCTCCATCGTTTAGATTAATCCGATGTTGTATTGTTGTCACACCTGTGATGTGTTCATAATCAGAAATAAAAACTACACAGTGTCTTATCACCACTTCCATATTCGTTGCCTTCTCTTCAACTGATAGATCAATAGCCCACATTTTTTCTAAACTCTCCTTCTCGACCTTTGGAAGCTGTTGTGGAATTTCACTATTAGAAGGCCCTTTCAATGGAATCCCCATCACTTCGAGAAAGATTTCTTCATCCTCATTAGAAGACTCGCCCTCCTCTTTCATGGATGACCAATCCTAGTTGGAACTCCATTCTTCAACGGTAGTCTCTAAAGCAAGATCCTCCTATCAGCCCTCCTTTATGTTGTAGATAGTGCTCTTTCATTTTTTCTGTAGCCCCTTCTGTGGCCTTAGCTCTAAAGCCCCTATCTCCCAATCTTTTCTGGCTTTCATTCCCATTATCCATGGTCGCCCAAGAATAAGTGGATAGCTCTCCCCCTTCAGTGGGATCACATACATGTAAAGCTCCAATTGCACTCCACGCACCTTTACCTTGACTTTCTTTATAACTCCCAAATAATTTACTACTACATTGTTTGCTATTTTGGCCCCAAATTTAGTAGTTTCACTTACCTCTAATCCCAAACAATGCATCAACTTTTTCATCATGACAAAAATCTCTGCACATCTAACCACATATGTCTTTGATACTCTCTATCCATTGATTTTGGCTTCCACAAGAGGCACAATATCTTTCGTCTTTCTTGCCTTGATTGCATTCATGTCTATTCTTCATGGGTTTAATGCTTACCATCTTTGACCATTGTCGTCACACTATTGGAGATAGATGCAGTAATTGTGGCCATGAAATTTTGGCCCTTCATCCCTCACATCAGCAAGCAAATCATAAGCTCTAGTACCTTTATCCATGGAAAAATCATCTAGGTCAATGCGTCAGGGTGAGCGAGCCCTCCTCTTTTTATTGCCGCGGTATTTGAAGCCTTAGAAGACCCTGTCTCTTCTTCCATATTTTCAACCTCCTTTGGTGGTGTAGGCTTCATCTCTCAATTCTATAGGCTTTCTTCACTTGCATTGCTTCAACCTCCATTACTTCCGCCTTCCCTTTGACATCACTCTCATCCAAACTAATTATCCTAATGTCATGATTCTCTAGTGGCTAGACAAGCAAGGGCAGCACCTCTGCAAGTGGTCGAGGATGCTGGAGAACTTGAACCGGTGGTGGAGGCCCTGGATTTGGTGGAACAAGACTCTCCCTAGGTGGTGTCACTTGTTGTCCCCTCCTTCTTGGTTGGAACCCATTTCCTGGTAGACACCTGGGATGAGAGCAAAAGCACATACCATGGCTAGTCTCCCCACAATTATAGAAAACATACTCTTTTTCTTGTCTCCTTGGTTCCCGATTTCCTTCATTTGCAAGGAGAGGGGGTCATACTCCTTGCACTAAATTCAGTGAAAGGCTTTCAAGCTGCTTAGTAATGCGTTGTAGGAGCTCTTGCTGTGGCATTTCTGGTTCAAGTTGGACCTTTGCTATTTCTCTTGACCCTTGCATGGTTGGTAAAACCTGCATTGGCTCAACTCCCCCCTTCAACTGGGTTTGATACTTCAATTTTCTATCTTTCTCCCTAGCATCAGTGTGACTGATTCTTCATAGGATTTGGGAAACTTTCCTTTGACCTTCTTCCTTAGTAGAGGATAGAGTTCGGCTAGAAAAAAAATCTTTCTTAAGGCAATCAGATACTCTTTCTCCCTCAACTAAGGAGGTTGTCCATTTATCCCACAATTTTATAAACATGCTTTCATATGCTTGATACTCCCCTCATAAGGTTTGGTGAACATCTAGGAGTTGTCTCAAAAAGTCTTCAGGAGGCTCTGTATCTTGGTACTCGTGCAAGAATGCGGTCTTGAGACCTTTTCAGTTATCCCTTGTAGCTTCCACAAGAGCTTGATACCACACTCAAGCATCATCCTTTAGAACTAAAGAGAAGGCATGTACTTTGGTTGATTCATGATCCTGGCCTGTGACTAGGAAGGTCATCTAGAAAGTCTGGAGCTTTCTCCCCTTTCTGCCCAAAAAATCTTGTAAAAGCCATGATAGGAAGATGTTGATCTAGCTCAATATAAAACAAAGATGAACACGTCTAGGCCCAAGTCATATCTTATTAAGGGTAGAATAAATGGATTCTAGATGCATTAATCTGAGTGCAAGACCGCAAGGGCCCAATAATTCCATTATGATATTTTGGAACCTGAGCTTTGTGCTATCTATTATGTGCACGGTTTATCCAGCAAGAGGACGAATAGGTCTATACAAATCCCTATGGTTCATGGGATGTACTTAGAGTAGAATGAATATGTGCACATTAATTGAGATGTTACAATCCAAAATAGGGAATATTATGGGGTCAGGGGACAACAATATCTCTCTCAACCTCTCAACTCCAAAATAAAAGACCAACCTTTGCTGAAAATGTATATTTATACTAATGCAAACATCCACCCTAATCTTTTGAACCGATTGAAAGTTGTAGAAAATAAGATTATTCATTTATGCATTAACTACAAATTTCCACTACAAACTTTCATGAAGGGTGTTGTTGAAGCTCTGGCCTCTTACATCCCACCACTCGAGAGATGTGAAGGATTTGCTCACCAGTGAGATTAGCCTAGCTTTAGTGTGACCATCATCAGCCTTGTAAAGTTCATAGGCTTTGATAGCTACCTTCTCAATTAATTTGAGTCTTCTTGCTAGTAGTAGTTAAAGGGTATCACCATATTTAGCCTCTTGCCAATACTTCACACCATTGATGTGTAACTCCCCCTCCAAAAAGTTGTTAATCTCCGAATTTGAAAGGGCCTTCACCACTTGAAGACGAGGTTCCTTAGGGGGTGTATTTACATTAGACACAAAGCACTTGTCCGTGCCTACCTAACAGTTCCCTAGCAGCACGTTTTAGTGGTCCATCGGGGAACTATCCTAGATGGCTTCGCCCGGCACTCGTGAGAATGCACAGGGTCTGTCATCTAGGTTTCCCAGAGTCCACCCCGTAACAGAAGGTACCGGCCATCCCCATGAGGATCAACCTGCAAGCTCGGGGTCCTAATTTGATAACTGAGGTCTTGATACATCAACTAGGTCCATTGTAGGTGTCCCACAAGGTCTTCTTATCCAATTGGAGCGATCATAGTTACCCTTGGTTCATGGAGTGCAACGCTTTTTTCCAGGAACTAGTTAGGATTCAGGGAACCTTAACGAAGTTCTGGCACAATCGATGTACCTTTTCCCTAAGATAATTATTGATCAAGGTTTTAAGACCCGACCCTAGGTAAGTCAATCCTTGGCTCTACCTAATTTCTCCTAATTAACGTTTCATTCAATCTCTTGAAAGAAGCTCCTTGCTTACCGGGACCACCCATCCGTAGGATGGATCCGCGGTCAGGGCCCACCTGCTTCCCACAAATGGTTTTATTTAGTTTTCTAATTACCTATCACATTAAGTTATGACATATAAAAGCAGCTTCGTTAATTAACCCATTATCATAGGTTCCTTTGCATAATTTTACGACACAACACAAAGATAGAGAAAAACAATCTTTTGCCAAAAAATATTTAGTTATTATTTTACAAAATTTATTTACAACGCTTTTTCCCTTTTACCTATGTAGAAGATAAAACCTCTGTTCATTAGAAAATCCCTTCTGTCTATGCAAAAGAAAGCAAACCCTCCAAGATTTCTGTCCCTTCACTAGTATCAGGGACTCCAAGATCCCATCCTAATTAGCATGAGGGTCAAGCAATTCCTAAGAGCGATAGAGAGATTTATGGCCAAAGCCCCCTAGCACTCCTGCCTCCTCCTGCCTAATGGATTCCTCACCGAGCGACCTCTCGCCATCGGGGCCGGTCCAAAGCTCCTCATGGCAGTACAAAACAATCCCCCTTGGAGTAGGGTTCTGCGTCTAGCCGTGGGGGAGGCATAGCGCGATCTTTCCTCTTATTATCCTGATTATATATTTACAATCAGATCTAATTGCTACAAGCATAATTAATCATTCTTGTGCAACCATCAATACATACACAAATTAAAAAAAGAAATGGCAGCAAAAGTGTTTTTAGCATAGGAAGCAGCCCCACCCAATTCTAGGGTTTCTCTTTTAAGATCCAACCTTATTCTTAGGGTTTCGCTTTCTACTTGCAACTCTTTTTTCCGAATCCGCAAGTTATTTCGTGAATCAGAAGTCTATTTTATCCTTATGAAAACTTGGTATTTTCGCCCTAAAAGATAATATAGGCATTTATACCTATGGCAAGAAATTCATGCGCTGCCGTGCCCTAACCCACACTTAGCAAAATTTCAAATGCCTTTCCAAGTCTGTTTAGACGTTAGAAATTGTATCGACAAATTCTTATCAATGTCCAATAAGTCTTATTATAGACTTTCAATATTTATTTAATTTTTTTATACTGATAGTTTTAGGATTGTCGAGTATTTCATAGTTATTTTTACTTCAACATCCTCGATATTTTAGGTAAGGTTTTCTCGTTGATTCATATGTGGGTCGACTCATGATATTGACGCTCTTACTAATATAACCATTAATATTAACATTGTGTGTGTTTTCAACAAGAAAATAATTTTTATTTTATTATGCTCGTATTCTATGGTTTAATCGACGATGTCCAACCATTTGTCGAACTTTCAACATTATCTAGGAAGATCAATTTTCATTTAGCTATGTTATAAATTCAATGCTAATTGTTTTTCTGAAAAATTTATTCTAAGCAATGCAAAAATCATAAGTGTATTTTTTTTTCATCTTTTAGACATCGGATTATATTACTACGTACCTAATTTATGTGCATCTAGTATATATTTTCCTATACAATTTTTTGTTGTTTTAATGCATTGATTATTTCATGATATTATCTAAATAATTTTCTATAAATTATTATAAGACTCATATGCATCTATTAATCATTAGCAAAATGAAATAGAGATAGTCAATTTCAAGAAAAATTTATAACATATTTCCTTGCCTAACAATATCTACATTTTTTAAGTTATTATAATCACATGCATCATTAACAAAATAACAATAAATATCATGAAATAAACCATAATTATGATATTTTCTTCATGATAGAAATATAATCATTTTTCAAGTAAAAGAAAATTTTCAGTGAATAGTTTATTATTATATTTCTTAGGTCATTTTCCTAAGCAGCAGTTCATATGCATTTTCTTTAAAATGTGTTTTAATAATTTAAAGCCAAATATAGGGATAAGCTTATAATATATATATATATATATATTTTAATCGACAAGATGTTACCTCTATCAGGTTTGTAGTAACGGGGATTTCGCCAATTTCTACCGCGTCATTTTCTCCATCGATCGCGTTTCTTGCTTTTTTTGCTTCAAATGGGCTTCTTGAATTTTTGCGACCTTGTGGAGCCATGGATGTCAGGTGAAATTAACGTGGTAGCTCAAGGAGAGTTGGTGGTTATCTAGAAAAATTTCTTCAGCATTTTGCTTAGTGATATGGCTGTATGGAAGAAAGATGTAGCAGGGGATAGAGAAAATGGAAATGAGGTAGAAGAGGGGTATTTTCCTTCTTCAAGGCTCAAGCTAGAATGGAAAAGAGATGTAGAAAATTTTTTCCATCATTAGGAGGTCTTCCTTCTTGCTTTCCTTGTGAAGGAGAGGGGTTGTATTTATAGCCATGAGGGGGAAGCATGTAGTCACTCATTCTTTTGGCTACTTGTCAAGAGCTAAGTAAGCTTGATAAAAAATACTTTTTGATTGTCTACCTGTTGGATGGTGGCATGGGGATGATTTTAAAATGCTTTATCTCCCTCCAGGCGTAAATAACATCATGATTTTTTGTCTATTTTTATAAAAACGTCTTTTTTTCTTCAAAACAACTTCATCTGGTAGTTTTTGGCCAAGTTACCTCATGACTTATCTAGTTTATAAAGTCATGCCATTATCGTTGATACTTAACTTACTCAATATCATGCTCCTTTTTACGCGTTCTTTGTCTACCGATTAAGGCTTTTGCGATTTGTCTTGCCGTTGCAAAATCAATGCGATCTTTGATGCATTAAATGGAATTGGAAATGCTAAATCAAATATAATGCAGGAAATAATATTATGATCAAGCCATCGTAATATTATTTATGAGGCGTATTTGCTTTTTTTGTTGGCTGGGTTCATTGAGGCGTCTTCTTATGTTGGATTGCATAATTGATTTTGTTGATAGAGAGAGAGAGTACGAGAGAGATACACAAGACATGCTCCCAAAGAATGATTCATATTGATGTAGAGCTAGTATATATAGGTGAGACCCAAGTCAAGTGAGAGATGATATATATAGTTGTAACATCCCCACTCAAACAAAGGTCTCTGGCTGCGAGTGGAAAAACCCTTGGGAAGAACAAAGGAAAAACCTGAGCCCCTACATATACCTACGATACAAAAATGATTTACTATAAAGTTTTCTTGAATACAATGATACATGCCTCAATCAATGAGACAAGAACTTGGAACAATACCAAGTGCATGTCTTAATGAACTAAAGCGAGCTTCACTAAGAGCTTTTGTGAAGATGTCTGCAACCATTTGATCACTGGGACAATGCTCCACCATAATGGAATCTTTCTTGACTTCATGTCGAATATAATGATAATGAATAGCAATATGCTTTGATTTACTATGTTGTATATAGTCTTTGGTAAGACTAATAGCACTTTGGTTGTCCCATTGAAGAGGTGTACTAGATGATGAAGGATGTCCCAAATATGGAAGTAGTTGTCGAAGCCAAACTAGCTCCGAGCTGCTAATGATGCAGCAACATATTTGGCCTCAGTTGTAGAAACCGCAACACATCGTTGTTTCTTGCTGGACCAAGAAACCAAACATCCATTTACAAAGAAACAATTCCCACTTGTAGATCGCATGGATAAGTGTGAACCTTTGCCCAATCAGCATCTGTATATCCAATAAGGTCAAGAGAAGTTGAAGAAGATAAAGAAGAATCCTCTCGACAACGATAAATAAGACCAAACTCCTTAGTACCCTTGAGGTACTTAAGAATACGTTTTGTAGCACTCCAATGAATAGTGGAAGGGGAAGAAAGATACTGTCCCAAAATGTTAGTTGCAAATAAAATATCTGGTCTTGTGTTTAAAACAAATAAATTGAAGACAACCAACAAGATTAGCAAAAGGTTGATGAATGGTTGATTCCATTGCGTGTTGTAGATGTATCCTTGGTAAAGCTTGAAAGAATGGGAGTGTTGGCAGAGTGTGCATTTGTCAACCCAAACTTCTTAACAATATCATTAATAAACTTTGTCTGGCGAAGAAGAAGAATGCCTTGTTGCCGGTGTCGTTGAACTTGAATACACAAACAAGAATGTATCTCACAAAGATCCACCATTTCAAATGCAGTCGATAAAAGCTTCTTCATAGCATCCAAGAAAGCAATATTATTTGACACAAGAATAGTATCATCAACATATAGAGCAAGAATAATAAAACATTTGTCCTCCCTTTTGATGTAAAGATTTGGGTCAGTAAAACATGCAACAAAACCTTTAGATGTGAGGAACTGATCAATCTTAATATACCAAGCACGAGAGGCTTTCTTCAATCCATATAATGCATGATGAAGCTGGCATACAAGACGCTCCTTTCCTGCAACATAAAACCTTCAGGTTGCTCCATTTAGATTTCTTCTTCAAGATCTCCATTGAGAAAAGCCGTTTTAACATCCATTTGGTGAATTTCTAGATCAAATAGTGTTGCAAAAGTCAAAAGCATACGAACAGTTGTGGAGCGCACAACGGGAGAAAATGTTTCTTGATAATCTACTCCTGCAATCTACGAGTAACCTTTTGCAACAAGTCGTGCTTTGAACTTATCAAACGAGCCATTAGCTTTGGTCTTGGTTTTATAAACCCACTTATATTTGATAGGAACACGATTTGGGGGGAGTTCAGTAAGAATCCATGTATCTTTGGATATTAAAGAAGGATCCTCTTGGACATACATAGCATCATCAAAGACATCATATTCAATAGAATAGAATCCATGCTCTATCTCAATAGGAAGATCGGCATATATCTCCAAATTTTCATCAATCTTCTTTGGAGGTGAAGGAGGTTTATGATCATCAGAATGAGTAGACTCACAAAGCAAGTAAGGAAATGCACTAAGCAAAGACTGTGTATCATCTGAAACATCTGACGACCATGTGCCACCCATAGTCTTCTCATCAAATATAGCTTCACGACTAATGATAACCTTTTGAGTAGAAGGATCATAAAATTTGTAACCTTTGGAATGATGTGAATAACCAAGAAAAATAACCATCAAACCTGGAGGATCCAACTTATGTCGAGTGTCCTTGGGCACATGAATATAAGCAATGCAGCCAAATGTGTGAAAGTGAGAGATTGAAGGTGTCTTCCCTATCCATATTGTTATAAACGACTTTTAGAAGTGCTTCAGTCCAAAACTTTCGAGATAAACCAGAGTGTATAAGCATGCAACGTATAGCATTAAGAATTGTGCGATTTTTGAGCTCAGCAACACCATTTTGCTGAGGAGAATAAGGAACTGTAAACTCATGATGAATACCTTGATTCTTACAAAAGTCATCAAATAGATTGGATACATATTCACCACCATTGTCACTGCGAAGAGTCTTTATAAAGAATCCAGTTTGAAGCTCCACACTTATCTTGTATTGTTTAAATAAAGATAAAGCCTCAGACTTATGTCAAAGAAGATAGACATGTCTGTACCGTGAGAAATCATCAATGAAAGTTATAAAATATCGATATTGAGACTTTGAGGTAGGAAAAAGACCGCAAATATTGTATTTTTCCAAATGATGCTCATGACGTTGAGAATATTCAATAAGAGATATACATGCTTTGTTAAAGTGGATATCATCCTTGTTAGACAAAATAGTGATGATATTGTCATATAAAGGATCTTTGATGGTATGAAGAAGTTGAGTAACAATCTGATTTTTAGCAATAGGAGCGTCGACAGCACCAAGCTGATTGATAATGTCTTTAAAAGCCTCGATATGAGAGTGCATAGAAGTACCAACCGTATATTGGAGATTCCTCAAACGAGTTTGGAGATATAAAATTTCGGTGACCGATTTTTTCTCAAACGTTGAGATAAGATACTCCCAAATAGCATGAGAGGTTTCCAGATGAAAGACATCCAACATAAGTGAGTCAGAAAGTGCAGACAATATATAACGACGAGCCGCTTTGTCACGATGAATCCAATCAGTATAATCAATTTTCCATTGTTCAAATAACAAGCCATCAGTAATCAGAGAATAGTCATTCATCACATCAACAGGTTGAACTGGGCAAGTCAGGTCGCCCAAAACAATATCAAATAATTCGTCACCTTCAAGAATTAGCATCATCTTTGCTTTCCACCTAGGAAAGCCTTGTCCTTGGAAGAAGGGAACCGAACGTTGGCCAGACGGATATCCGTTAACAATTACGCAATTGGCCATGCTTGTATGTTGAGAGAAAACAAATAAGATGAGATTGCAGAATCTGCAAACCATGAGCAAGACGAGCGTAGTTGACACGCGTGACAATCAAAATAGGAAGATGTACGTAAGAACGACGAAAAGTATTGAGTGACTAAAAAGAAAGCCTGAAATAGAGAGACGTAACGTGCAAGATGAGATGACGCGTATAAGAAAAGTGCTATTTCAGTCAAACAAAGAATGTGAATGAGAATAAAACATCACTAAAAATAGCAAGATGTTTGCTTATCGTAATCAATATCATTAACAAAGATAAGTGATTAACGAACTGTAATTGGGGATTAACGAAATGTAATTAGAATTACAGTTTTAAATAAAGAATCGCAGATTCGAGCAGAATTGTTGTCTTGCATCGTGAACTGTCATAACTTTTGATCCAGAACTCTTATTGACAAGCGGTTTTGATAGGATTCGAGACAAAATTAACTAATACTTCTAATTTGAACAAGTTCATGTATCAAATCATCACTTGTGCAAAGAATTCAATCAAGTATAAACAATGAAACAACTTATCTTCCTTGTTGCTACGCATCCATAGCTCTGATACCATGTTGAGAGAGAGAGATACACAAGGCATGCTCCCAAAGAATGATTCATATTGATGTAGAGTTAGTATATATAGGTGAGATCCAAGTCAAGTGAGAGATGATATATATAGTTGCAATAGATTTAATGCAAGATTTGATATTACATGTGATCACTTATGTGATAAGTCAACGAGTAAATTCTAAAACATTTCAAGCCCGAATTTGTTTTATGAAGTGTTATGGCTGGAATATTACATCCTCTCCTCATTAGAGGAATTGAGATATCCTCATGTCGAAAAGAACTGGGGAAACTATTTTTCTAGAGGTGTCTCTTCTATCCAAGTAGCATCCTCCTCAGGATAGTCTTTCCAGTGGATAAGATACTCTCTAATGGTTTTGTTTCTAAGAGGTTTCGCTTTTACATCTAGGATCTTATCAGGTTAGAGTTCAAGGGGTCCTTGACTAGGCATTACAATTTGTTGGCCATCAAGAATATGAACTTGATTTTCCACATAAGCTTTCAAAAGACTAACGTGAAATACATTGTGGACTTTCACATGATCAGGAAGTTGCAGTTTGTATGCATTAGCTCCTAGGCATTTGTGGTGCGTAGATCGGTCGCAGATAGCTCACGTAGTGAATCCCTGAAGGTCCCCAAGAACAATGAAATCTACCTTTTTGCACAAAAAACAATGTAAAAGCATGCACGACAAGAGGCAAGAGACAAATTGGGTTCAATCTTCCCCATGCCTTGTGTGAGCACTTCACAAAGCATGTATTTTATGTATATTTCCAATCTTCATGCTCAATAATAGCCCAATTACAAAAATATGACAAGCTTTTAGCTTTTGAGTTTGCTTTCTACAAAAATAGGAAAATAAAGCTAATGGACGGTGCCCATAGAGTCTGGCATGCCCAATCTCAATGTCCAAATAGAAATAACATATCCGGGCGCATAAGCGCATACAAAATAATAATCAATAATCGATGTCTCAATAGACATAACAAAATATAGGGGTGGCGCCTATCAAAATATAGTCCAAAGGTCGAATACTCGCTAAACTCCAATGCTTTCCTCCACCACTGCTGCTATCTCTACACATCAACTGAAGCATTCACAATTGTTAGTAAAATAATACAATTAAACCGACAAAAGTGAATACCTAGCAGCCTTCAGCTACATAAATAAATCAACTGGTTAGAAATAAATCCTAACCTTAATTTATTACGAGTGCGCACTCTAAACTCATAAACGTTTATTAATTTAATATGCATTTTGCGGAATCACCCGCTATGGAATCACCCATGTACACACTAAATTAATGAAATGCCCGAAAAGGACAGGCGTCCCCATCAACTTCTCGCACAAAGAATCCTCTTTGTGTATGAGCCCCGGTCATCTAAGTTTACGGAATCCACCGTGGCACGGAATCCACCGTGGAATATGCCTCCTGGCATCATACCCCCGGGGTGGGATAGCAATTGACCTCAATTGCTATTAGCTCAATGTGGAGCTAACAGAGTGGGGAAAGCATTTAAGTCTCTAGCGTGCATCCATTGTGCTTCCTGTACAGGATGGTTCTTAAATTTTAATAGATATCTAGAATACCTTCGGCTAGTTCTAGTGGTCATGTAATCAGTGTCTATGATGGCTTCTGGTTCAAGTATTTCAGTTTCTTCCTCTAATAAAGGTGGGTTTTCATAGACAGGGTGGATAGGTAATTGGCCTCTAAATGGTCTCAATAAACTAATATGAAATGTATTATGAATTTTCCAATGAGATGGCAATTCTAACTTGAAGGCATTGTCATTAATCTTATGAATAATTTTAAATGGTCCATAGAATCTAGGAGCTAATTTGATAACTGGATGTCTATCGACACTTTGCAGTCTACGCTTTTCTATTCTAAGCCAAACATAATCATCAACTTTGAAATTCATGGCTTGTCTTTTCTTGTTGGCTTGTTTGATATATGATTGTTGGGCTTTAGCAATCATATCCTTAACCTCATCAAAAATACTGTTATGCATAGTAGCAATATCATCAGCACTCTGAATTCTATTAGACAAAGATGCAACAGGTGTAGATAATCTATATCCATAAATGACTTCAAAAGGTGCTTTCTTTGTAGATGTGTGCGGTGTATTGTTGTATGCAAACTGTAATAAATGCAAATGAGTATCCCATGTATTAGGTTTAGAGATAGTATATGCACGTAAAAGATCTAAAATAGTGCTATTTGTGGCTTCTGTTTGTCCATTTGTTTCTGGATGAAATGCAGATGAGAAATCAATCTTTGTGCCTAGATTTGCAAACAGTGTAATCCAAAAATTATTACAAAATCTAGAATCACGATCTGAAATAATCACTTTTGGCAATCCATGGTTAGTAAAAACAGTTTTCAAAAATAATTGTGCTGCTTGTGATGCTGTTAAAGTTTTCTTACATGCAATGAAATATGCTTGCTTACTAAATCTATCTACAATTGTCCAAATCATGTCATGGTTAGATTTAGTATTTGGTAAACCAGTAATGAAATCCATAGAAATATGTTCCCAAGATTTAGATGGAATAGACAAAGGCATTAATAATCCATACTGTTTACCATGATGTCTCTTTATTCTTTGACAAATCAAACATTCACAAACGAAATTAGATACATCTGCATCCATATGTGGCCAATAAAAATCTTCAGTTAACATGCGTAATGTAGATATGATACCTCTATGACATTGATATGGGAGACAATGAATTTCATTCAAAACAAAAGATCGGAGTGGAATAGTAACACACAGTCTCTTTTCAAAGAACATAAATCCATCATTATATGACAATGAATCAACAGGAATGAAATTATTTTGAACTAATTTTTGCCAATCAGAATGAAAAGTAATATCCTGGTGATATGTGTCTTTCATAGCAATCAAAGAATCAAAAGATATGATAGAAATATTATGAATTGCAGGTCTTCTACTCAATGCATCAGCAACTACATTTTCTTTTCCAGGTTGGTATTGAATAATAGGATGGAAACTTTGAATGAAGGAAGCCCATTTGATATGACGGTCAGAGATTTGGGGTTGGCTAAGTAGATGTCTAATGCTTTGCTGGTCAGTCTTTATCATGAATTCTGAACCCATTAAATAATGCTTCCATTGTTTTAATGCTTGTACAACTGCTAATAGTTCCTTGTCATAAGTGGAATATTTGAGCTCAGAGGGTTTCAGCTTAGAACTAGAATATGCTATTGGATGATTGTCTTGCATTAATACGGCTCCTATTCCTGATTCGCTAGCATCGGTCACAACTAGAAAGAATGGTCTGTTAAAGTCAGGCAATTGTAGAACAGGGGCATTAGTTAATGCACGTTTCAGTAAATCAAAGGATTTCTGCTGATTTTCAGTCCATTGATAAACAATTCCTTTCTTAAGAAGTTTGGTTAATGGTAAAGCAAGTAATGAAAAATTACGTACAAACTTCCTATAGAAACTAGCAAGACCAAGGAATGAGCGTAATTCATGTATATTTTTAGGAATAGGCCAATGCAATATTGCATCAATTTTCTTAGGATCAACTTTAATTCCTTCTTTTGATACAATATGTCCTAAATATTCAATTTCTGTCTTAAAGAATTCACTCTTGTCAGGATTTGCAAACAATTGATTTTCTTTCAGTAATTGAAAAACTAATGATAAATGCTCATAATGCTCTTTTTCACTTTGACTGAACACCATAATATCATCAAAGAAAACAATCACACAATATTGATATTTCAGAAAGATACGGTTCATCATTCTACTGAAAGTAGCAGGTGCATTAGTTAATCTGAATGGCATGACTAAGAATTCGTAAGTGCCAAATTGTGTTCTGAATGCAGTCTTAAATATGTCAATTCTATCTAACATTACCTGGTGATATCCAAACTTAAGGTCAATTTTACTAAATATAGAAGATCCTTGCAGTTTGTCCATAAGGTCATCAACTCTAGGTATAGAATACGTATTCTTTACAGTGATCTTATTTAATGCTCGGTAGTCAATACACATACGATAGATATTATTCTTTTTCTTGACTAAGAATACAGGTGCACCGAATGGAGAACTGCTAGGTCGAATTAAGCCTCTATTTAGTAATTCTTCAACTTGACTCTGGATTTCTTTTTGCTCTATTTGATTGTGCCTATATGGTGCTTTGCAAGGTGGTTGTGTGCCAGGTATTAAATCAATCTTATGGTCTTTTGGACGTGATGGTGGTAAACCTGGTGGTAGGTCTTCTGCAAAACAGTCCTTAAAATATGCAAGAAATTCCTTATGCCTAGGGTGCAGATGATTTTCCTTTGCGTGCAATTCATTCACCCAAATGAGATATGATTTGGTATTCTTGCGTAGTGCACGTTTTGCTTGAGTATGCGAAAGCAGTGGAAAAATATGAGATGCATGCATACCATATAATGTAATAGATTTTCCTTGAAAATTAATATTCATTGTGTGCGTGGAATAATCTATATTTGGATTATGCTGGTGTCTCCATGGCATTCCTAGAATAATGTCGCTTGACTGTAATGGGACAACTAAGAAATTTCTTCTTTTAATGTATGGACCAATTTGAATTTCTAAATCTTGTACTTCTTGTGTGCCATTGTACCTAGTGCCTAAAAATGCAGCTTTTATGCGATAATGCGTAGGTACAGTATGCAATTTTAATTCCTTTACCAATTTTGCTAAAATAAAGTCATGGGTACTACCGTCATCATGCAATATAGTTATTTCCTTTCCATGCACCATACATTTCATAGTCAACAATGAGTGTGGAGTAGGTATACCTGGTAAAGTGTCGGAAGTAGTAGTAGGATCATCCTCATCTTCAGTGAAATCCGGCATATCCTCATGCTCGTCTTCATCCATGGCTCCAAGGTAGTTGATATGTACTGGTGGCTTCTTTGAATGACAATTTGCTGCGAGATGCCCTGGCTGGTGACACTTGTAGCATACTATTGGCTTGGCTTTTGTTACATTATTTGCAATGGCTGGGAGTCTGGGTACATTTGGATTTGCTTATGGAATAGGCTTTGGATTTGGATTGACAGTGGATGGTAATGCAGGTGGTTTAGGCCAATTCTTGCGGAAAGATGGTGATGAGAAACGACCTGGATTAAACCTTCTAAAATTGGAATTGAATTGTTTAGATCCATAATTACCGTTGGCTTGGAATGGCTGTGGTCGTCGATCTCTTCCGCATAACTTATCTTCAGTGTCGTGAGCTAAGGAGATGGCGTCTTCAAGGGTAGCAGGCTTGAACATGTTCACTTCAGCGTAGTAATGTCTAAGAAGTCCAGACATATACTTCCGCTTATGTGTCGTCTCTGGTACATCTTCAAGTATGCGTAGCTGTAGGAGTGCATTCCAAAAACGCTATGTATACTGTGGAATAGGCTCACGATCTCGCTATTGAAGTAAATCCCATTGCTTGATAGCCTTCTCATGAAATTGCGGTGGAAGGAAATTTTGCATGAACTTTTTCTTGAAATCTTCCCAAGTAGCAGGACATTCTATGCTCTTGCGGACTACAGTCCACCAAAGTGATGCTCTGTCTATCAGATGATTAGTAACACACTTGATTTTATCTTTTTCAGGATAAGTTTCCTCATGGAAATAGTCATCAAACTGGCTAATGAAAGATAAAACAGTCTTTCCTTCTCGTATGCCATTGAAAGTGCAAAACTTGAAACTTTGTTTACTTATCTTGGATTCCTTGCGAATGGTTTGTGCTTCAAGAGTGGCATCGATGGTACGTCAAATCAAATCTTTAGCTTGTGGTTCTTCTTTATTAGTGGACACTCTTTGAAGTTTTGTCAATTGCGCTTGCAATGCTTGCTTAGCTCTTCGCTCTTCTTCCAATTGTAGCATGATTAAATCCAGCTTTTGTTTCATGGTAGGCTCAGGTAGATCTTCTTCAGCCATAGGATCATCCATATGTGGGGTCGTCATCCTGTAAAACTCAGCAAACCTTTCTCACTCAAAATCAGGTTAGCGGGATGAGCGAAGCTCAAATTTGGGGTTACAAGGCTATGTATTTTTGGGTATTTCTTCTTAAATTTTCAGTAATTCTGCAATATTTCTGTCTCCGTTTGCTAAAAGTACTTCAACGAACTTGTAGATAGGTAGAACAGCTTGCTCCGAACAACTTTCCAGTTCAGAGTTTTTGCATACAAACAAGTCTTCTAGGAGTTTTAAGCACTAGTCAGTTTTGATTTAGTCTGACTTGCAGAGTTGCAGACTTAGCAGACTTGCAGAGTTGTTGACTTGCTGAACTTAGGCCGACTTGCAGAACTTGCAGAACTTGATTTCAATTGACTTGCTGAACTTGACTTCAGAAGTGCGGGACCTGGAGTTTGCCAACTTGTCTGCCCTGTGTGACTTACAGTGACTTAAGCTTAAGTGATTAAGCTTAAGCTTAATAAGCTTAATGGTGGACTAGCAGGCGACGTAATTTTTCGTGGGGGGGGCGTTTTTTGGCCGCGCGAAAATTTCGGAAGCATCTTCTGATACGCCGTGGTGAGATTTGAGAAGCCTTAAGCTTATAAAGCTTTATAATTAAGCTTTTGGTTAAGAAGATTAAGAATTTTTCTCACTGTTTTCAACGACTTGATGAAGGAGATGTATGCGTGGTCCTCCGCCTGCAGAGCCTGGTCCTTCGCGATCTGACAGTGGAAACAGGGGTTCTTGATCGCCAGAAGTCTGCCTGTATCGACGGTTCGCGATGAGATTGACTGTAGAGCCCGTTTGTTCCTGGAGCTCCACCTTCGCCCGAGATTGGTAGCGATTGGAAGCTCTTGATCTCTGCTCCGCTCTGATACCACTGGTGCGCAGATCGGTCGGAGATAGCTCACGTAGTGAATCCCTGAAGTTCCCCAAGAACAATGAACTCTACCTTTTTGCACAAAAAACAATGTAAAAGCATGCACGACAAGAGGCAAGAGACAAATTGGGTTCAATCTCCCCCATGCCTTGTGTGAGAGCTTCACAAAGCATGTATTTTATGTATATTTCCAATCTTCATGCTCAATAATAGCCCAATTACAAAAATATGACAAGCTTTTAGCTTTTGAGTTTGCTTTCTACAAAAATAGGAAAAATAAAGCTAATGGACGGTGCCCATAGAGTCTGGCACGCCCAATCTCAATGTCCAAATAGAAATAACATATCCGGGCGCATAAGCGCATACAAAATAATAATCAATAATCGATGTCTCAATAGACATAACAAAATATAGGCGTGGCGCCTATCAAAATATAGTCCAAAGGTCGAATACTCGCTAAACTCCAATGCTTTCCTCCACCACTGCTGCTATCTCTACACATCAACTGAAGCATTCACAATCGTTAGTAAAATAATACAATTAAACCGACAAAAGTGAATACCTAGCAGTCTTCAGCTACATAAATAAATCAACTGGTTAGAAATAAATCCTAACCTTAATTTATTACGAGTGCGCACTCTAAACTCATAAACGTTTATTAATTTAATATGCATTTTGCGGAATCACCCGCTATGGAATCACCCATGTACACACTAAATTAATGAAACGCCCGAAAAGGACAGGCGTCCCCATCAACTTCTCGCACAAAGAATCCTCTTTGTGTATGAGCCCCGGTCATCTAAGTTTACGGAATCCACTGTAAAACCTCACGGAATCCACCGTGGAATATGCCTCCTGGCATCAATTTGAGAACCTTGTATGGTCCACAATACCTTGGACTCAACTTTTTGAACTTTTCCAATGACAAAGAACTCTTCTTTGGGCGTACACGGATGAAAACCATGTCTCCCTCTTGGAAGATGCACTCTTGCCGTCCTAGATTAGGGTAAGCTTTCTGGCGATCTTTGGCAGGTTGGATGTCTTGTTTGATAGTTTTGACTTGATCATTCATGTCTTCTAGCATTTTCTTAGAAGCGTCAACCTTTAGGGTTAGATGAGAGAAATTCAATGGCGTCAAACAATCTTGTCCATACAATGCTTGAAATGGAGTCATTTGAATACTCTGGTGATATGATGCATTGTAGGAAAATTCTACTAAGGAAAAATACTATATCCACTTTGTTGGTTCCCTGGAACAGTAAGCTCTCAATATATCTTCAATGACTTGATTAACTCGCTCTATTTGACCATTAGTTTGGGGATGGTAAACTGTGCTAAAGCAAAGTTGGGTTCCAATTGCTTCAAATAGGATTTTCCAAAAATGTGACGTAAATAGAGAGTCGTGGTTGCTAACGATCCATCATGGTGATTATGGATATGCTGGCAAAGGTCACTCATCTTATCCCAGTCCAAGACCAACTACAAAGCTTTAGATATTGCATGATTTTTTGTGAAAGAAATATTTAGGCTTCATGGATTGCCCTCATTTGTTATGGTTTATCACCCTAAAAGAAAAGTGGATCTACCTGAGGATTGGAAAAATAGGACTTGGTAATGGGCTACAGGCCTCAAATTTGAAGGTTGCAACGCCCTTCAAAGGGGACCTTCTCTAGAAGGCTAACAACTTATGTGACATTTTGAAAAAAAATGCTTTTCATGAGAATGACCTTCAACAATTGAAGTGTTAAACCTTTTATGAATTTTCAAAAGAAATTTGAAAAATAAAATTAACCTTTAGATAGAAATGTAAAAAACCATTACACTTTTCAAAAGAAGGGTGCATTTCGAAGACACCCTTCAAATAAAATTTTAAAATCCAATAATAATTTTAAATTTTAATTTTAATTTTGAAAATTGAGAAATTGAATATCTTCATTTATTTCATTTAATTTACAAAAAATTAATGGTAAATATTAGTTAATGAGTCATGACCCTGTATCGGGTACACCCACCTTCCAAAATAATAAATTTGACTATTGACCGTGCACCCACCTTCCAAACCTCCTTAAATTCCAGTGGGCAGGTGCTAGGGACCCGAAATTCGAATCCTAAAGGGCCATTGGCCAAGGCTCTCTAAAGGGGGTACCCAGGCAGACCCGCAAGGAGTCGAGACGGGACTGTGGACACACTGCACAGTGACTCGCTAGGCCACCTTCCTAAAGGGCTTCTCTGAGTTCTCTCCCTCTCGCTTGAAGCCCCTTGGGCCACACGCTAGGGCTCTCAAGACTATGCGGTGCAGCGTGCTCACTGCGACGACCCCTCTAGGCTCTCCCTCACTCGTGAGTCACTTGACTGAGGCCCTACCCTTGAAGACTGCGACGGTGTGGCGATTGGCCCCTCTCTCTCTCTCTCTAACTCCGCCCTGGAGGCTCCGGTGTCCAGCCTGCTTGCTCCGCTCTAGACACTGGAGGCTGCAGCTGTGCCCTGGGCTCCCCTCTCTCTCTCTCTCTCCCTCGCTCGGTGCCTTGGAGGCTACGGCTGACCCCTCTCTCTCTTCCTTACTCGGTCCTGGAGGCTCTGATGTCCAACCTGCTCGCTCCGCCCTAGACAGTGGACGCTGCAGCTGTGGCCTGGGCTCCCCTCTCTCTCTCTCTCCCTCCCTCGGTGCTCTGGAGGCTACGACGACCGACCTTCTTGCTTCGCCTTAGACATTGGAGGTTGTGGTTGTGGCTTGGGAACCCCTGTCTCTCTCGCGCTTGCTCGCCCTGGAGGCTACGACCCTGGATGCTGCAACCTCACTCATGAACAATGCGGGCTACTCACCCCTGGATGCTAGACTGCATCCTTGCTCGTTGAAGTCTACGGCCTGGGCTTTGAAGACTACCGCCTGGGCTTCGCTCTCTCTCTCTTGCTTAGCCCTAGAGGCTGCAGCTTGGGCCCTGGAGGCTTTGGCTTGGGCTTCCGAGTCCCCAAGTCTCTCTCTCTCTCTCTCACGACTCGACTTGCCACCCGACCCTGGAGACTCAGCTCTACTTCTCCAGTCATCAAACTTCAAAATCTAGTATTGTTGATTTTGATGAGGTAAATCGGGTTAGGATTTTGAAACTTTGTTTTGCAAATTTGTTTGTGGGTTTGTCCTTATTGGGAGTGTCATGTATCAAGCATTGGTGAATCTCTTGGTTATAATGAGTCCAGTAATGGTGAGCCTCTATCTGTCTTGTAATGAAACCTGTAAATTTGGATGAGCAAGACCAATGGATTATAATGCAGAAATAGAGGGAAATGGGCAAAGTAAAGGCGGTCCACTTTGTGTCATCAATCTGTAGTCATTGTGCTATGCTTATCTTATTATGTTGAAAATAAATATGGTGAAAATTGAATTAATTTATTGTGTTTCAAGAGACAAGACATTGAATTATTGTTAGGATTGAGAGATTAGAGAAGAATCAGATCGTGACCTAATCAGAGTAAACCATATAGCAGATTAGATTAGGCGCACACGCGCACACACGCGCGCATGCACACACACACACACACACACACACACACACACACACACACACACACACACAAAGGGAGGGAGGGAGGTGCTAATGCGCAGAGGTGTGCATGTATTTAGCTGATAGGCTTGAATATTTGAAGAATCTTGGAGCCTGCCTTAACAATGCTTGTGGTCACATTAGTGGATTTGTTGAGTATGCTCTCGAAACTAGAGATGGGACCTGGACCACAACTACCCCCATAGCCTGTCAGCCCTCTCTCTCTCTCTCTCTCTCATTCTCATTTTGTCTTCGTGTGGCTCAACTCAGCTTATTTCACCTCAATTTATTCCATATTCAAGCATGTCTACAATCAGCTTATTTTAGTTTCAGGATTTATGACTTGTGATTTCTGATTCTACTCAAGTCGTTGATCTTCTGAGTTGTGTTTAGATACATGTATCATGGAATTAAATTTCTTTAGTTCAATACATTATTTGAATGCAATTATGGGGTGACTATGCTTTTTTTAAAATATAATTTGAATGCATGTTTAGATGCATATGTTAATTAGTTTCGTGTCACTTTTTAGGTTTTGGTGTGATTATTGGGTGTTTGTGCTAATTTTTTTGTATATAAGTAAGCAAATAGGTAGGCTTTCTCTATTTTATGTTATATTAATTGAGTATGATTTATTATTGATAGCTCTCTATTTTACAACTTCATCCACACTATTAAATTGATCAAAATGTAAAGAAGGGAGTGGATGTATGCATATCGAGTGTTGCATTTGTTTAGGTTATTTATTTACATGTTTTTTATTGCATTCATGTTAGTTTTAAAGTCTTGTTGATATGTTATTTTAGGATGGGAAGGCCTAAAAAGGATAAGCATCAAAGATTGCTTGAGCATATTGGGATTACTTTTCCAAATGCAGAATGTGTAGAGAATGAAAGTGCAAATGGTATTCTTAATGGGAAAAAGAGAGTATATGTTCGTAGCTATGTATCCTCGTGGAAGCTTCTCTATCCTTGGTCGTATTCAATCTTGGATGAAGAGGGGAAGGAGAGAGTGAAGTGCTCAATTTGCACTTCATTGAACATGCCAACTACCATTCAAAAGCAAGCATTGGCTATCCATAATGCCTCCGAGTCGCATAAGTTAGCAATTCAGCGCAAAAGCTTTATGTCTGGTTAAAATGTAAAGCATATTGAAAAGCATGTGGAACTTATGGTAGACAATGAGAAGTGTAGAATTATTAGTGTTATACAAATCATGTATAGGGTTGCCATAAAGGACATGTCTTTAGAAGCATTTGAAGATGAATGTAAATTTCTTATGTATATGAAAACTCCTAGCATGCCTCTTTCTTGCGAGTATTCAGCTTATATGAAAAGATTTTCTCTTAGCCATGTATATAGTATATTGGGAAAAACTTAAGGAGGAGATTGGGCACAGTCCGTTTTTTTCTATCATTGTAGATGAAAGCACAGATAGAAGGTTTGAGAAGCATCTCATCCTTCAATATCACATACTTAAAGGATAGTGTTGTAGGCTCTCCTAAAACCTCCTTTTTTGAAACAAATTGGTATTGATGATGGAAAGGCTCAATCCATGTATGAAGGCATTATGAAAGTGCTACATCAATTAGATCTTCCACTTTCTAAGATGGTTGCTATGGGCTCGAATGGTGTTGCATCTATGGTTGGAAGAAGATCTGGATTATTTGCAAAGCTTTTAAGGATGTACCACATTTGCTTGGGGTACACTGTATTGCCCATAAGGAAGCACTTGTAGTTAAAGATACATGTGAATGCTTTGCAGAGATTAGCTACGTGGATAGCTTTGCCAACAAAGTTTGAGAATGGATAGGAAATTCGTCTCTTCGAAGAGCCGAAGTGAGCAAGCTCATGCTTGCTTTTTTACCAAGAAATTACGAGATAATGAGAATTCATGGTGTGAGATGGTTGTCGCGTGCAAATGTCATGAAAAGGTATACATTTGTTTAGTTATTAGCTTTAGATTAGGTTAATTCTAATTTTATTCTTGTTTTTTTAAGACCTAGTTGTTTTGTTATTGTAGTGCTGCCTATATTGTTGGAATGTTGGAAGACAAAGTATCGAGCAATGTATAAAAAAGCAACAAATTTTCAGTTGCTATTTATTATTCATTTCATGGCAGATGTACTTAAAGAAACTAATGTATTGAGCCAAAAATTTCAGAAAAATGATTGTGACATTAGAATGATTGGAAGAGAGATAGATGTGCTTATCAATCTCTTGAAGGGTTGGTATTTGACTGATACATTTGAAAATGGATCCAAGTACTTAACTAGCTTCATTAAAGTAGCAAACAATGGAGTGTTCTCAGTGAAGGAAAAAGAAGGTGTTATACATCTACATGTGTTGCAGTTCACTTCATTAGTGGGCAAAGCACAAGAGATGACTTTTGATGAATGTACATGGTTAGCAAAGGCTTTTATTCAGAGGTTGATAATCAACTTTGATGAAAGGTTTCAAGATCATTACTTGTTCAATGCAGCAAAGCTATTTTTTCCTAAAAACTATCCCAAAGATCCACAAATTTGAGGCCAATCAGTTTGACAATATCTCTCTCAGCGTTGCGAGAAATTTGGTAAAGGAAAGAGGTTTTTGATTTAGCTCGAGCAATGTGAAGGTGAGTTGCAAAGATTTGTTCTATATCTCTTTGAATCCTATCCCTCAAAGGGGCTTCTTGAAGCTTTGAGACAATGTGGTGGGGAAGTAGAATGGATGCAAATGTTTCATGTTGTGTACAAGTTATGGCAGATTGTGGTAGTCCTACCTGCAAGTTCAGCTGCTTGTGAAAGAGGGTTTTCAAAACAAAATCGTGTTAAAAGTGAGGAGAGATCATGTTTATCTCTCACCACTTTAGATATCTTCTCCAGAAAACTTGGAAAAAGTAGATTGGGATTTGATTTTTGAGGTATGGAAAATAATGAAGGTGAGACACACTCAAGCTTTAGGGGCATCATAAGAAGTAACAACAATGACTTTTGGATATTACTATGCCATGGGCATTGTACAAGAACTTTTTGTAATCACTTTAACATTTTGTTGGCAACCTGCCTAAATTTATATGATATGCAATGTACATGCCCTCTTATGAGTACCAAGACAATAGGAATTTTTTGTAATGACCTTTAATATTTTTTTTGGCTGCTTGCCTAAATTTATATGATATCAAATATACATGTTCTCTCTTTTTCATGTATTTAAGTCTATTTGTAAGTGCTTTAAAAAGTTTTTTATATAAATAGTAGCTGTTTTTTTGTAAGTTAAGATAGCTTTGTCCTTGTAAATACTTTAAAGAGATTTGAATATAAATAGTAGCTGTTTTTTTAAAAAGTTAATCTAGCTTTATCATCTATATTATATGTAATCCATAGCTTTCTTTGATACATAGGTAAACTTTTAAGTTCATAATGTATAATGCTTTTAGGTAACATTAGTTTTTAATTGTATGACACTTGAGTAGTTTAAAATAATTTTAACTTCAATATAATCCTTGATTTTAAAGTGTATATGTCATGTTTAATTGCATGCACGATTTGCATCTAAATCTAGTTTGCGTTATACATAGACTGGTTATTTCCTTTGACTTTTTTAATACATGTTGTCAAAAATATGACTTTCTACTTTACTTACATATTCAAATGCTATAATGTAGTGCTTATCAACATGCTTCAATTTTTAAATACATAGTATGTAGTACTTTTAGAAGCATTGTTTCTTATTTGTACGATATCTAAGCAATTTAAAATAGTTTAAGCTTCAAATCAATTTTTAAAATTGATTTCATTATGTAAAGTCTCAATTGAATATATAATCTAATCCAACTTTACTTGTGTTATATGTGGATTCGACTATTCTACTCTTATACTACAATATATGAGAGTTGAAGTAAACTTTTAAAAAACATCCTTCAACTTAGAAATGCTCATAAAAAATGTACTTATCTAATGAAGGTTATTCCATTATTTTTAGCCATCATTTTTGAAGTGCAAACTCAGTTTTGCCCTTCAAAAAGAAAAGACATGGTACCCTTCAAAGTTGAGGGATGATGGGCTATGCTCGAAGTGCAAAAAGGAGATAGAATCAATTCCACATTTATTCATTAATTGCAGTCGTAATGCTAATATTCTTGATCTTTTGTAGGTTGTACTGTTGGTTTTAAAAATGAAATTTTGCGTCCTATGCTTTGAAGTTTGCTTTGAAGACTCCTGGAGACTCGAGAGTAGACGCTTGATCCAGTAGGATGTTTGATGTTCATCGAATATGCAAGGAATTCGGGCACCCTGGCCACAGAGGCCATTCTTGTCAAGTCAACAAACAGGTCGTAGGAAACCCATTCCACTCCATGAAAGTAAGGCGCGTTTTCCTCAAAGTTCCGTGATCGTCTATGGCAGGAGCACTGCAGCATGGCTGGCCGGGATCGGTGCTCCTCCTGTTTGTTCTTGTTCTGTGCTGTTGTTCGAGGCAATTCACGCTACAAGCTCAGTCAGCTGTTACGGATGTGGTCTACGGGTTCTGCAACACGGCCAGTTTCGCGAGCAACAGCACGTTCGCGGTTAACCTCAACGAAGTGATGGGCGCGCTGCGGCAGGACTCGTCGACGTCTCTCTACGGGAACCACTCAGTGACGTCCGCTTCGTCAAACAAGTCGGATGTGTATGGGATGTACCAGTGCAGGGGCGACGTCCCTCCGGCGCAGTGCCGCGACTGCGTGTCGGCGATCTTCGATTCGGGCTCCTGCGGGCCGGCCATAGGAAAGCGCATCCTTCTGCAGGGCTGCTACCTGCGCTACGAGAACTACAACTTCCTGGACGACCCCGAGATCACGCTCGTGACAAATAACTGCTCCTCCACGTCCTACAACAGCAGCTCCCGCTCCGGTCAGCTCTACAGCGCTAATCTTGACGCCGCCCTCAACCTCACCTCCCGGGAGGCCCCCTCCCATTCCGGCTTCTGGGCCGCCACACGTGGCAGCGGCCAGACCACCGCCTACGCACTCGCGCAGTGCGTGGGCTACATCTCCCCCTCCCAGTGCGCCTCCTGCCTCTCTCAGTTCTCCGGTTTCTGCAACAACTCCCTCGACGGCGAGGTCTACTTCGTCACCTGCTACTACCTCTTCTCCAACAGCCCCATAGTCCTCTTCAACGCCTCGTCTACTGCCGTAGCGCCTAATGCATCCGTATCCCCTGCGCCTTCCCCAGCTAATACCACAGCCCTCTCTCCGGCACCTTCTCCCCCGCCAGCAGGTTTATTGTTCAATCAGCCAAAGAAGAAAACGTCTTCCACCTCCGTTCCTGTCGTGGTGGGAAGTACTGTAGCGGGCGTGCTCGTCCTCGCTGCTGCTGTGGCTGCGGCCGTCCTCCTTTGCCGGAAACGCCGAGTCCGAAACCAGGTCACAGTTGTAACTCGAGGTAAGGCGCTGCAGCTCCTGCAGACGTCTTTCCGACAACAAGCTATAGATAATTTCTCGAGTGTGTACATATGAAATTTGTATTCCTAATTTATATTCTATTGAGCTATAGATACTTTGTCGAGTGTGCAGACAAGTCTTCGAGCCTGCCTTATCGTTTCCAGCAGGGAGCAACAAAATTCACTCTTGATGAGCTCCGACAGGCAACAGGCGACTTCGATCCGAAGAACAAGCTAGGGGAGGGAGGATTCGGCCCTGTTTACAAGGTGCTTCTCTCTCTCTCTCATGTTCTGGCCGATATATAAATTATAATAGCCTCTCACGCTATGCTGTTAATGTTGTGCCCAGGGACGCCTCACTTCCGGGCAGGAGGTTGCCATCAAGACGCTCTCTGCAGAGAGCCATCAGGGCGCATCACAGTTCCTCTCTGAGGTCAACCTCATCACCACTGTCCAGCATCGGAACCTCATCCAACTGCTGGGATGCTGTGTGGAAGGCTCACAACGCCTGCTCGTCTACGAGTATCTCCCGAACTGCAGCTTAGACTTGTTCATATTCGGTAAATCCTCTCAATCCTTGTACCGCTTTAGTTCTTTGGATACATACAATTGAAAATTTTTTACATGCGGAGTAGGCACACTTGCCCATGCAGGCTCAGATCCACCACGGAAGTTAGAATGGAGAACTCGGTTCGACATCATCGCGGGCATAGCCCGGGGCCTGTCTTATCTCCATGAAGATTCCCACGTCAAGATCGTGCACAGAGACATCAAAGCCAGCAACATCCTTCTAGACAGCAATTTCAGCCCCAAAATTGCTGATTTCGGCCTGGCAAGATTCTTCTCGGACGATGTCACTCACGTCATTACAACTGTCGCCGGAACCCGGTGAGCTATTACCCTCTTCCCTCTTCTTTTCAATTCTACCTCGTTGTTGTTTGTGCAGAGAAGGCTTACTTATTTATATGTTTCCCATTGAGAAAGGGGCTATGTGGCACCTGAGTACGCCATTGGCGGACAGCTCACGGAGAAGGCAGATGTTTACAGCTTCGGTGTACTTGTGCTGGAGATCGTGACTGGAAGAAGGATCATAGATCAGACCTTGCTGCCGGAGAAGCAGCATTTGCTCGAATGGGTAATGGGAATCCTTGGCTGTTAAATCGGATAATTTGGTCGGATTTCTGGTATTTAATTTGTATGGCATCGTCATGGATCTTTGATGATGACGATGATGAGTTGCAGGCATGGGCGGTGTTTGAAAGGAGACAACATCACGAGTTATTGGATCGGAAGATGGGCAAGTCCGGCATCGAGAATGCAGATCAGGTAGTTCGCGTGGTGCATGTGGCTCTTCTGTGCATACAAACTGTGCCAAACGTCCGTCCCAGCATGTCTGAGGTAGGCTCTATGTTGCTCGGCCAGTCTGAGTTGCTGTCCTTGCCTTCGAAGCCCACCATCCCCGGCTTTGAAGCCTACCCGACAACATCCAGTTCATCATAAGCAGCAAAATATTGTGCCACCATGGCGCTCCCACCTTAGCATATGCGATCTCCCTTTCATTTTGAAGGCCTCAAAGCCAACTTTTATTTTGAAGGTCTTACAAGATCTCCCTTTTCTATGTATAGATATATAACTCTCATTGATTTGAAATGTTGGCCAACTTTTATTTGGAAGATCTTACAATATCTCCCTTTTCTATTTAAAGAGATATAACTCCCTTTCATTTGAAGGGTTACATATCTCGGACCTTCCTAAAAAGATGTAACCTCCTTTGAAGTAAGACACAAACTATGCTTAACTTGCTCTAGTGGCAGAATTAACTCGTAAATTCCACAAGCCACACCATTATTGCACATAGTAGTCCTTGCATGGTGCCTCACATACACATACTTATGAACTACACAAATGTTTCTACACATGTACATGACAATCATAGACATACACACATGTATGCACACCTACATAAAGGTACATATATACACATGCATGTTATACACAAATATGCACGCAAGCAATGTCCTAAGGTATACACACCTATGAAACACACAAATGTGCAAACACACACACACAAACACTTGCATGCATACATGCACACTTATACATGTGCACACACACACACAAGTGATACCAAAGGGTGAAAATTACACAAATGCATACACTTTTTAATGCACATATATATAAGCACATGTATACAATCTCATATACAGACATACTTATGCACAAGAGAGAGAGAGAGAGAGAGAGAGAGAGAGAGAGAGAGAGAGAGAGTCAAGTTCGAGATAGAATTTTCAAATTGAAACTTGAGAGTCTTTCTCTCCCTTTTTCTATTTATTCAATAGTTACTCTTTCCCTATTCCTTTTGTGATGAGAACATATGAGATGGTTCTATCAAAAGTTGAATATGTACATGTGTTGTTATGTCTCTTTCTCTCTTCTTATATTTTGTTCACTTAAGAGTTATCTTTTTCTCACTTATTTATTTGAACGAGCATACAAGATGATTCTTTAATGGTGTGGTGTATATGTGTGCACACATGAACACACATTATTTTTTTAAAAAGAACATATGAGATAATTTTTAAATGATGTGTTGTGTATGTGTGCACACATGAATACACACACATAGACACGCACAAAACACAAATATGTAGACACATGCATATATACATGCCGTACAAGGACACATGCATACATTTACATATACACATGTATATATACGTACACAAGCATACATACTCAAAACACACATAGACTTATATGAAATGTACAAATATGTACAGATATCCATGTTTATGCACAAATACATACATATACATACATATGTGTAGATGTGAATACAAAGACATCTACAAACACAAGCATTTTGATTATTTCTATGAAATGGAAATATTTAGGCATATCACCATGGTTGTGATCATAAAAATAGAGGAAACTCATGAAATAAATTTAGAGACTTATAATTAGTTATAGGTAATGAAATTTGCAAATCGATTTTTCTAATCCTAAATGGCCTATTATGGAGTAGCATGTCGCGGCGAACAGTAGTGGATAGAGAAAATCCCCTATTGAGCCAATCAACTTCATAGCTTTTTAACACTAGTAAGGATATGTGGTGTCTTAACTAGACCCGAGCTATCAAAAAATGACCCTTGCTAGTGGCCAATATGTTTCATGTCATTATGGGCCCCTATTCTACTATTGACCCACGTAACCTACACATTTCCAGATGCAAACATGTACACATGCATATATATATATATATATATATATATATATATATATATATATATATATATATATATATATATATATATATATATATATATATATAGAGAGAGAGAGAGATCTTGGAAAAAATTCAATTTGGATATTGAAATTTGAAAATTGGAGAAAGTGAATGATTTTATCAAATTGTTTAATAACTTTACTATAATGTGATTCTTATCTTTTCTTCTAAAACTTTCACCTAGTTCCTAATATCATGCAATGATTACTTGAATCATTTGAAAATTATTGGGTGAATGCATAGTATAAAGCTCAAGGAAGTTACTATATATATATATCCTCTATATCATGTGCATTCAAGGTCTATTTATAAATATCCTTTGTGAATTTTTGCTAAATAAAACATAACCCTCTTCTATTCAATCTGTAAATAACCCCTTTATATTATCCTTTTGTATGTAAAAAATGGTATTTTAAAAATACCTTATGAAGTAGTGCTATAAGTTTGGTGATTTTCACACTGGTTAGGATAAAATAACACATGAAAGTGGCTAATCCCATACAAATTGTATGTACATTTGATTACCACAAACTATATCGACTCATAGATTGATATTCTTGCTAATACAATGCCACCATGTGAATTTACATATAAGTACATATCCTTGCTTTCATCCTCTATATTTGGATAGAATCCTAATAACCATTTATGTATATTGTTCTATAGGGAGTAATTGTCATTGTGGGTGGCTTGGAAGGCAAGTGGAAGGTGGAATCATGAGTGAAAGCAAGAAGAGTGCAAGAGTTATGGAGGTTTAAGCAAGAATAAGAGATATCCATATACAGAAACTCAAACAATCATAATATGTGATCTACCTTTACTTATTTTATTTGTTACTATAAAAGAATTAAGAATAAAGGAGCAATGATGGGGGTGGGTGCCCACCACCTTCAATGCACATGTGTGTGGATCTATAAACAATAAATGTAGGTAGTTAGGCATATGTGGCTTTTAACTGCTAACAATCTCACAGTTAAAAGGAAATGTACCTTACTGAGAAGTAAAATAAAAATGAGAAAAGTACAACATGTAAATAGAGTACAACAAGATGAGAAAAGACATCATCTCATCCTATGTCCATCAACCTCCTAAGAAAGGCATATTGTTTCATGGAAGATGTTTAGTGAGCAGATTAGTAGGATTTATATCTGTAGACATCCTAATAAGCTTAATGGACTTATCTTCTACCACTTTTTTGATGAAGTGATAGCATACCTCACTGTGCTTTATCTTTGCATGGAAGACCAGATTATGAGTAAACTGAATGGTACTCATTGAGTCTGAATATAGTGTAGGAGTCATAGTTATACCAAGATTTGCAACCATACAACCTGACCATAGGACCTCCTTGCAAGCCTTAGGGATTGTAATGTACTCAACCTTGGTAGTAGACAAGGCTGTGCATTTCTACACCTTGGATGTCCAAGAGATAGCACCTCCAACCTTGGGAGTAGACAAGGCCATGCATTTCTCCACCATGGACATCCAAGAGATAGCCCCTCCAACACAGGTAAATATATACCCAAATGTAAAATTTCTACTATTTGCATGTCTTACAAAATCAAAGTCAATAGAACCCATGACTCTTATATCCTGGCTACCATAGCAAATGCACATATCTCACTGTCTTTAAGGTATCTCATGATACCCTTTATGGCATCCCAATATCTCTTAACAAGTGTAGCTATATAATGTGCCACAACTCGTGCTATAAATCATATGTTAGGACAAGTGGAGATCATGGCATACATCAAACTACTTACTACAAATGCATAGGGAACATTGGCCATCATGGCCCTTGCATCATATGACAATGAAAGCATCAAACTTATGAGGTGCCTACTTAAGCCCATAAAGATTCTTCTTTAATTTTCACATTGGGTGTTTTTTGCCTCTTTCCATAAAGCCTTTAGGCTACTACATATAAATGTCCTCATGCAAGTCTCCATGTAGAAAAGCCATCTTGACATCCATTTGATAGAAATCCAAATCCAACTGAGCAATTAAGGCCACAAGCCTAAAGTCTAGGATTGTCATTTTGATAATAGAACATAAGATCTCATCAAAATCAACTCCATTTTCCTACTTAAAGCCCTTAGCAATAAATATGGCCTTATATGCTGAGTTAGGGTGAGAGGTCTTCAACTTGTACATCCACTTGCATAGCAATGTATACCTTTTGTCATGTAAAGTAACTAAGTTCCATGAATTATTATCTTGCAACATAAAATCAAACTCAAACTATATAGCTCTCTCCTAGAGTGGGAATCACCTTTGCACATAGTCTTCCCATAGTAGGTAAGTGGCTCAGTAGAGTCTATCATCCCATGACATAATCCATAGAGGACTCAAAGCGATCATGAGGACATGAAGATCTACCAAAGCATCTCAAAACATAATCCATAAAGAGATCATAGCGATCATAAGGACATGAAGGTCTACCAAAGCATCTCAAAACAGATTGTGGGGCCTGTACCACCTATCCTATTTTGTTTAACATCATGATCTTGGATAGCTTACCTTGAATACTACATTATCAACTACAACATGTTGTTTCACTAGGGCTGGCTATACCATAATAGGAGACTCCTCCTAAAACATCACCCTATGTATCTCAATTATTTGCTTTGGTTTTATATGTACCTTATCCTCATGGAAAATAACATCACTATTCTATGAGTAACCTTATGAGCCTACAAATCCTAAAGATAATAGCCCATCTTACCTGCACCCCCATATCCAAGAAAGATGTATTTGATAGACTTTGGATTGAACTTATTTCACTTGTTTTTGGAAATATGGAAGAAAGCCTCACATCCAAAGTCTCATAAGTGTGCATACAAGGGAGGTTTTTCAAACCATACCTCTATTGGGACCAAAAATGGGCCCGACACTAGCTCTGTGACTCTAGTTGAGCCTCCTAAACTCACCCAAACAACCCCCTGGCCTGGCCACCAGGAGGATATAGACACTATGAACTAATTTATCGAAAGAATGTGTTTGTAGATACTATCTCTAGATTGTAGTCCAAAGTGATTTCCTTCTCGACTCCAAGGAGAGAGAGTATTCCAACATATAGGGGCTAGCACCTCGTAGCACAAACAAAGGGAGCACTCCCCAACTTATCGCTATGGACCCACTATGGCTCTCCTACACCCCAATGATTGGCCCTAGGATGTGCCATCTCAATATATAACACATATGCACAAAGTCCACTCTTCATAATATTCGTTCCATGAGATAGTATATTCCTCACCAAATTATTCCCAAGGGAAACGATTATACTAAACCTACAGCATAGGAAGCCTCATACTCATTGTGGGCCAATAGTTTGAAACCAAGTGCTATGCATCTAAGAGAGAGTTTTTTAATACCATGTCAATGCAATGCAATGCAAAGTGGATGACTTTGAGTGCACAAACATTTTACTTAAGCGAAATTAGCATTGTAAATGTGCTCAAACATTCTTTCCATGATTTTTTTTAACTAACAACTTTGCTACGATGAGAAGGCAGTGTCGGACTACTCCATGACATTATACCTCTTAATATGTAAAATAAGATAGAAACCTATATGAAAAGTGTAACAAACGAATCATATTTTGAACCATATTCAGCACATAAAACCACCTCTCTTTGTATCATATAGGGTTTTGCTTGGGACGAGTAGGTTAAGAGGTGTTTCCATATATGTTTTTTCATAATGTAAGAACAAATACGCACTAAAACATACAAATTGGGATAAACTAGGGCAAATCCTCATGTCTTACCTCCCTTAAACTTGCATAAATACACCCCTAATTTTTAATAGTTCTTTCATGCATAAAACTATTTTCTCTCTATTTTTTTTCTCCAAGATAAATTTTTGATATTTTTTTATTTTCTTTATGTAAAATTTTGTATTTTGTATTTTTTAAATTCAAGAATTATTTCAAATCCTAATCCATCCTCACATTTAATATAATCCCACACCAACATGATTTGATCACCTGAAACCAAGAAAAACATCATTTTTCCTCTCAAACCATGCATTTTGGGTTTCTAAAAAGTAATAATTCACAAGAACATACACAATATTTTATGGTTTCAATTCTCAAATATATCACAACCAAGATTTAAATAAAATTTCATCACATATGAACATGATTTGTACCATGAAATGTCAAAAAGAATCCAAATTTCCTTTAAAAAAGAGACTTACTACCATTTTTCATATTTTGGTCGCAAAAATTGATTTTATGGATAGTGACTGGATCCACCATTGGTCTCCAAACAACATTGGCCATCACTACTCAGCCTTGACATGGTTCCATATCAATCCGATTCAAGTTGGATAGTCGATCTCCATCCCGATCTTCTCACAAGATTTCCAACATGAATAGCCAATAAGAGAAGAGAGAGAGAGGAGGGAGAAAGACTAATTTTGAATCTCCCTGATTAGTTGATCATTTACAAAGGTGGAGGTGGCAATTGGAAGTAAAATATTGTAGTAATCAATGTGTGTAATCTCTTGTTGCTAGAGGTGTATTGAGCCTCTAATGGCAACCCCCCCATTATGTCAATTTTTGGGGGTGGGAGGCACCAAAGGTCACCCCCCCTCCCTCTAAAGTCTCTATTACACTCTTTCTTGCTCCTTTATGCTCGAGCAGTTAAAACTTCAGTTTTTGGTGTCCAAATCAAAGTCCAAATTTTTTTGCATGATTGTCTGGGAGTCTCGCACTGCTTGGAACTTGTTCTACTTCATTCCGACACTTGGAAATTTTACTAAAAATCAATGGCTATTGCAAGGTTTATCTTCAAAAGTGCTCTTCAATCCCACCTTCCACATCTGCTTAAATTTGTCAGGTCTACATCCATTGCTTCCAATGAGCTTTTGTTTCCACCTTAAAGTAACCAAAATTTGGTACATTTTTGGGTTTTTTTAATGCTTAAAATCCTACTTTCATTGGTAACCACGGAATAGGAAAACTGAACTCGTCAAATCCATGAACTGATTTGCATGTTCATAGACCATAAAGAGCATCACGTTGCTACAAAGAAGAATACAAAGTGAAACATAAACACAGCTCTCACCCGACCTCTTGACAAAATCTAGGCATGAAGATCCACAAGGGATTGGCTGAGCATAATGTAACAGAGATCCGGAGCTAGTCACTAAACCAACTTATCGAACATAGCCTCATTAAAAAGAACTATCCAAGACAACATTCTAAGTGGTGGTTCTATTTGTTGACTTGACCTAGGACGACTAGACCACGAACTCCTACTAGGACGAGGACTCCGATAGCTTGGTCTCCTATTTTTAGATACTTTTCACTGATCATTTTTTAATACTTCAAGACTTGATACTTGAGTGTATAAAAAGAAGGGAGCTAAGCATATTGTGACCCAAGGAGAACAGGGCATCAATCTTAGGTCCTGTCTTGGTACCCAATAACCTATCTAGCTCATGCAAGGCAACACTATATCATTTTATTCTTTCACTCTTTTATTTTTTATCCAACCATCCTTATTTATTTTTTTGGCTGAATGTCACCTCTTGGAATACAAGCATCGGCCCTTAGGGTCTATCACTTGTCCCCAAAAACCTACAAGGACTTTGCAAAGCAATGATCATGTGGTCTTGGAATTTTTCTTTGCTTTCTTTTCTTTTTCTAGGGGTCAGAACCCCTTTTTACAAACCTTCATATACTAGATTTTCCAAATAAATTTATCACTTTTTTGTCTTTATTTTCAACAGGCTTCCCTAGCTACCTCACAACTAACATAAGCTCCTAGAAATAGCTGCCTAGTAGGCTAGTAGAACATGGTCACTAGGACTACTCACAAAAGTAGCTCTTGGAGTGCTCGACAATGTTTTTAGAGGGGGTGGACAATTGCTTAGACCTCCCCCAAATATATTGAACTAAACCTTGGGAGTTCATGCCTTGACTTGTCGGGCCCCAAAAGAAGAAAACTTCCCACAAACACATACACATTCAGATTAAGGGGTAAAAAACTCAGAAAGGAAGAATAACACCTGGACTCGGCCACAAAAAGCTTATGCACAAGAAGAGGCTCCCTCTAGGCACTTCTTCACATTTGTTTAGTGGAATACTAAAATAAAAAACCATCAAATGCACCAGCACCAAACAGACATATAGCCCTCTTGACCTAACGAAATAAAGCATTTTCCTTTGAAATAAATTTCCCTCTTGGCCTTATGAAATATAACCATATAACACACCATCCAACAACCCACTACTAAAAGCAAACCCTTGGTCCCCATATAAAATTTACTGAAGCATAGAACTAAGCCCAAGGAGTGAGCTGCTCATGCCTTACACACTAAATGCATCAAATTCATTCCCCTGCATAAATGACAAGGGATGTTGGATGAATATTTCATTGAATAATTCTATGCATCCATAAAAGAGTAGGAAGATTGTCAATCACTACTATGTGCCTCATGACTCATACTTACCATTGGTGGCTATAACAAGATATGTCAGCAAAAAGTAGTCCCCACAGTAGTCTTAGGCTAATAAGATTGGACAATTCTAATAATCTCTTAGGACCAAAGTTGAGAAATACATCCTTAACTGCAAAGCGATTCCACTAACAAGGAACCAGCTTTGATAAGTCACAATCTCAAAAATTTCAAGTATATCAAAGCATGCATGATGATAAATCCGCAAAATGCAATCCCTCACACTATGAGTCCCATTCAATTGGTTGATCACTAACTATGAGTCGCCGTCCACCAATAAATGGCGCATACCACCATATCGGGCTATATTCAGCCCCATGATTAAGGCCTTATATAGACCATGTTATTAGTAAAAGCGGTGCCCAAATAGACTCCCATTTTCAAAATGACTCTATCTTGAGGGTCTTTAATAACCATATCGATACTCACATGCATAGTGGGTCCTCGTGAAGCTCCTCAAAATACAAAGTATAGACCCATTCTTCGCTGACAAGTCATGCCATACAAATTAGTCTAGTTGTACTCATGGTAGTCAAAGTTGAGCCAAGAGAGAGGATGTATGATGGGTACAATCCCTCCTTCCTCACTAAACTCAATAGGAATGCTAATAATAACTCTATGGTAATGGTGGTAGTAGATCTTAATATCCCATGTGAAATATCCATCTTTCCACTCAGTAATATGATAATCCTTACTCCACTAGATCACATGACCTTGGTGGTAACATTGCTCTAAATCTAGATGTTCAAGATAAGGAATGATTCTGCCCATTGGAGTGCATTGGAATTTGCTGCAAGTTTAAGTTGGATCCTAGAAGACTTGCAAAGGTATCGGGTTCAACATCAGCCCCTACACATAGTAGGGCTTCAACTTATTAAAGTTTACTTTGTTTTTAAACTCTATCCCCTTACAAATATACTAAAAGGGCTATAGAATCATTCTTTCATATATAAACAATCTCATTAGGACCATTCCATTTGGGTTCTAACTTGTCAGGAAATAATTCATGACATGCATCATACATAATGCTCAAACCGTAAATTTGATGGTTCCATTGGCTTTGAAAGGGGGGGAAAACCACAAAACACTTGCTTAGAATTCTTCCAGATCACTACTTATTGACCCTTCACAAATTTATATCTTTTAGCATGAATGTCATGAAGCACTTTCATCCTCTTTTTCCCTATCTCTTGATCTAACAAAGTCTACAATCGGATCTCATCAAGATATGCTAGAGAGGTCAACCTTTGTTGCAATGCTTCCTCTTTACCCAAAGAATGGTTCAACGAAAAATGCATAGTAGATAACTCAACTTCCAAGGGCAAGACACACTCTTCCCTATATACAAATTTAAATGGGTTATGGTTGTTACTCACTTGAACATAATATTATAAGCCTAGGCAGCCCAGTGAAGTTTCTTGTCCCAGTCGCCCTTACCCTTAGATACACCCTTGGATAAAATCCTTGGAAGATTGCTTGTTGGTACTCTCTCGTTGTCCATTCTCTTGGGGATTATATGGAGTGATTTTATTATGTTTAATTTTTAGAGCTTCAGTCAAGGCTTCTATGAGCTTATACAAAACATGTGTCCCATGGCCATACACTAGTTCTTTAAGTGGACCGAAATGGTAGACAATTTGTTCCATAATAAAACTAGTTATTTCCTTAGCAATGTCCTTCATTGTAGCTCGAGCTTCAAACCATTTTGTAAAATAGTATGTCACCACAATGATATAACGCTTCCGCATAGTAGATGAAGGATGCGTAGGTCAAACAAAATCGATACCTCACTTCTCAAAGGGAAAAGTCACAAGAATAGGAGTAAGTGGTCGCTTACAATTTCCCCTAGCATCATGTCTCAGACAAACCAAGATGCTTAACATATGCAAAAGTATATTGGAAAATCATTGGCCATCAATAACCATTACATAAAGCTTTATGCGTAGTGAGCCATGCAGGAAAATGGTCTCCACATGCTAAAGCATGACATTTCCCTCTCTATAAAAAGCGAAGTGTGCTGCTTAATCTTCCTCTTCTTGAATTTAGAAAGAGTTTCCCTAAGGTTCCCTGTTGATAGATAATGCATGGTAGATGCATACCATGATGGAATAGAGGTTGCATCAAATTTGCATAAATCGTCACAGTCATTAATATCAATGTGGCTCACCACCAAAATCTACTAGAAACTATGATACCATGCAGCTTTGGTGGCTTGCTCCTAATCTCATAGTCAAACTCTTGCAAAGAGATCAACCAGTTGGCTAGGCAATTAGGGAATTGAAGCTTGTTCAGTAATAAGCACAATCCCTCTACCTTGGTAAAGAACACCACCTTCTCATAAAGAATACTGTCTAAACTTCTTGGTGGCGAACACCATAGCTAAGCAAACCTTCTTCAAGTAGCTGTAACTAAGCTCTAAAATTTCCAACTTTCAGCTTGGGAATACAATAGGATTATAAGTTGTGCCTCCAAAATTTGGGATAGGCAACAACTAATACTATGCCTTGTCATAGCCATCAATATATAGAAAATCTCACCCCTTTTTGGAGCTTTCGAAATTGGTGCTTTGGATAATTCTGTTTTGACATCTTCAAATGCCACTTTGCATGCTTTTGTCCATTCAAAAACATAATTGTGAGATAAAAGATTCGTCAACCAGGATAACAAACATTCACTCAATGCATTGATGAAACAATGATAGCACCCCACACAAGAAACAAAATACTTGAGCTTGCCTCAAGGATCATGGTGCCATAAGAGTGCAAAAAAGAGGAGGGTACTTGATCAAGCATCAAGCTAAGCTCACTATACCCCATAGGTAGGGAGAGTGCGTCGGCTATGTGAGAGGTAGCCATGGTAGCTCAACTTGAAATTCTTGACCAATAAGTGGTCCGTAGGTCTCAAGGGTTGAGCGAGAGAGGTCTCTTCATTTTGGTTCCATTGCTGGGACCGACGAATTTGAGTCTTGAGTGCCGCGCTCTTCGAATCGAGCATGGAAGTATAGTTTCATCCCCGAACCGGTGTTTGAGGTAGATAGGAGATTTAGGAGTGTTAATCATAAAAAAAAAGTAGGTATTTTTGGGTTTTGATGTGTAGATGGATAGGCTAAAGAAGCATGGACATTATCTTGTGATTTTTGCTTGCATTAGGTAGGATAGGATCAAAACAGTGTGAGCACACAGTAGGGTTTTTACTGCTATATAATAGATTGAAACAAGGAAAAGAAGGGAAAAAAATAAAATATTGGATTAAATGTTGGTAAGAGAAGCAAGATTAAGGTGAATGCAAACTTGGGCAGGGCAATAAGAAGCCAAGGGTTGCAAGAGAGACCTCATTTTGCATTTGAGAGATTGAGAGCTTGAGAGAGAGAGGGAAACCTGCTAACCAAAGGAGATCATGGCATTCAATTTCGGATATTTTCCTTTGATCCATGTATGCAAAACCCCTCCTTGCTTGGCATAGATGTGATCTAGAAAGCCCTGTAGGAGGCCGTGAGACATGCTTGAAGAAATTGATCAAAATCATCGTGTTGCGCCCTGTCGAGTCGGTGGACCGCTGTATCCAGGGCCAACTCCCAGAATCGGGCAATCAGACCATCCAATTGGGAGAGTTGGACCATTAGACTAGGAGAGTCAGACCATACACCTTGGTCAGATCGAACCGCCTCTCTAGTCGGACACCCAATCACCAGTCGGACCAACCCCAAGGATCGGGACCGGTGTACAACTTGGACCAGTTGTCCAGTAGCACTATAAGAATTTAAACCTATAGCGATGGCAGGTAGTGACGCAGGTAGCGGCGTCGCTATTTGTGTCGCAAATAGCGATGCCCCACAGGGAAAAAAAACAGGCCGAAATCGAGCGCGGGTTTATTTCGCGTATTTTTGTCTACTGTTTTGAGAGAGAAAGCGACTGTCGTGAGAGAGGATTTTCTATCCAGGGAGGTGATGTCTCGTCCCAAGGGAGAGTGCACCCTTTGCGGCCAATTAGAAGAGTACGTGGGGGTGCGATGGATGGAGTGCACGAGCCAATCTACCACTCGCAAGGCCAATCTATACCGTCAATGCCAGAGGAGACATGCAACCTTCCAGTCCTACCTACAATCTTGGAGCCTGAGATGGAGGCAATGATCGATGCATTGATTCCCATGGATGTCGAGACTTTTGATCCGCTTAGGGAGGAAGCATGCATACCATTATATGATGGGTGCCGAGTATCTCGGCTGAAGACACTGCTTGTACTCTTAAGTGTGCAAGAAAAATATGGGTTGAGCGATACGAGTGTGATCGAGTTGTTCAGGTACCTTGTACATACGCTTCATTGATTATTTTTTTCGGCACTATTATTACAAACATTTGTGCTTTTTCAAGGTGTTTTATGATTTTTTTTCAGGTTATTGAAATATCATGTATTACCACTTGCAAATACCATGCCTGAGTCTCGTGATGATGCACGACATGTTTTACGGAAGCTTGGTATGGACTACAATAACATCAATGCATGTATCAATGATTGTTGTCTGTTTCGAGGAGAATACGAGACTATGGAGACATGTCCAAAGTGTGCTGCTCATAGGTATCGACAGGACTTGCAAGGGCAAACCATCCCTCAAAAAGTTCTCAGACACTTTCCGCTTATCCCCTGAATAAACCACATGTTTCGTACGTCTGGCATTGCGAGCTTGACAACGTGGCATGTGCAGAATAGGTCCACGGATGGAGTTCAACGAATATCAGCAGATTCGCGCGCATGGAGCCACATTGACTCTACCTTCCTAGGCTTTGCCCGAGAGCCAAGGAATCTTCGGCTCGGTCTCGCAATGGATGGCGTGAACCCATTCAATCTGCGCTCAACTTCTTAGAGTGTGTGGCCTATAGTCCTTGTCAACTACAATATCCCTCCATGGCTTTCTACGAAGAAAGGACATCTCATCCTTAGCTTGCTTGTCCCAGGCCGCTACAAAGTAAAAAATGTGGACATGTATCTTCGTCCATTAGTCGATGAGCTTAAGATTTTGTGGGAGGAGGGGGTCACTGTGCAAGATATGAGCCGGCACGATGGTCGGTGGTCAGCCAATATTCGAGCCATTCTCATGTGGACGATGCATGACTTTTCGGGATTGGGAGAGTGCTCAGGTGAGTAGGCCTCTATTCTCGCTGGTAATATCTATATTTTATCTCGTTCAATCAAGTATTCACTAGGTCATGGTGTTGGAATATCTAATTTGAGTGTTTCAATATACAGTACAAAATATATAGTGCAGCGTGGTCGCGCGGACGACATTTTTGCATGGAGCGTATTGACAAAATGCGCTCCACAATGGACTGTGGTATCATGGCAAGGTTCGAGCAAGAGAGCCGGTGACGAGCAACGGATCCAAACACGGTTGTGGATGAGATAGAGTATTTTGGGAACTTGCAAAGTATTGTTATGGTGGATTACCGTAGCTTCTCCATGATACTATTCGATGTGGAGTGGTTCAAAGTGGTACTTGGAGGAGCTGGAGCAACAGTTCAACGAGGTCTATCTGGATTTCTCGAAATAGATTCCGAAAAAAAATGGACGGATTTGCGTGACATCTTTGTGTTGCCGGCCCATTGTGAACAGGTGCATGGACTCATTTGCTTACTAATTGTATTACGACATGATTTATGTCACAATGGTTTGAACTCTCTTGTACGTATTTGTGAACAGGTAATCTTCTATCCAAACCCCTGACAACCTCGATGGTGGTATGTTATACGTTCAACTCCCCGAAGTGCGAGAGTATATGATCAAAGCGATGTTCGGAGCATAGATGAAGATAATATTCAAATAGAGGGGTCGATATTGCAAGGGGTGAAGGTTGTCCAAAGCTTGGAGCCAGCATCGGCTAACAATGATGGAAATACAGGAGTCCAAGAATTCTTTGAGAACGAGACAGACTCATTCTTTTGTGGTGACATGTCTATCGACCTTCCAGTGTATGCGGAGTTGTGTCAAGAGATTAACATGGGACCATAGGATACTTCATACTTGGAGCATCCACTTACTCAATTCGTTGATCAATCGCTTATAAGGGTACATAAGATATGCATTTTAAGTGAGATTTTTTAAATGATTTATATTACTGTGCTTTGTATGATTTAAATTGATTATTATAACATCATGTTTTATCTGTGTAGGTAACATTTTCACGATGAGTCGAGGGATGAGTGATGAGGAGTTACAGGACATCTTCGCATGCATGTCTTCAGACCAGATCGCCAGATTCAGAGAGATGTTAGACCAAGAGCTGTCTTGGTCTTCGTCAGGGTGCTCTACTAGATCTGCTTCAGTGTGATCCGATGCTTTGGCTTCAAGCAGACGATCTTGACGCTCACGACTTGGGCTAGAGGGAGGGAGTGCATCGGGATCAGGGGGATGCTGCAAAGATATAGAGGCAGTGAGTCCACGGTCAACACGGGATACAGGTGGGACTTCTCGCTCTCGTGGCTCAGGTGGATGTTGTGGAGACACGGACGCGGTGTCTCCATCTCGTCGTTCAGCTGGAGCTACATCACCTCCAGGATTTGTCACACCTGTGGGGACATCTACTCCAGTTACTCCGGCTTTTGCGCAGCCGTCAGGTGACACCCTTATGGGTGCCACTCCGAGAGATATTACCCCCGTTGGTACACTGAATGCACAGGGGTCTCCTAGATATGCCCAGGAGTGTGGACGCAGATGGGAGAGGACCCATCTTAGGCAAACTCCTGGGGGTTATGGATATCTAGTCGATAGTAGGTCAGGAGCCATCATCATGAATGATGAGGGGAGGAGGGTGATGGCTTGCATGAGAGAGTTGTGCCAACAAGTTTTTCGACACAACGTCTTGGATCATTGGAAGAACATACCGGAGGGATGCAAGGAGTACATAGTAGCATCCTTGCACGAGGAGTTTCCGGTGCCAGCTGCAGTAGATAGATTCTTTATGGGCTGGATGATGGATTGCATGTGTGCATACATGTCACATAAACGATCCCACACATGCAAGGAAATCAAGAGTGGGGTTGCAAAGCCCGAGTGGTTAGATGTAGACGACTGGCGCCGACTGAGGGAGGAGGCTACAGATTCTCTAGGACGTTGGAGTCAGCAGCGCGAGGCGGCGAGGGCACGACTCGAGGACAGAGTGGTCCATCATCTTGGAAGTGGCGGCCACATGACATATTTGGAGGACTTTATAAGTTTTTCTTTTGTTTTGCTTGTTTATTTTTTTGAAATATTCTTTGTACTGACAATCATGTTTCTAACAGTTAGCATTTTGTTTTCTTTGCAGCACTCCATTACAAATCGCGATCCGACTAGCCTTGAGACTCGATATGCAGAGAGGCACAGTCTCAGGGCATTGATCGACCAATTGTATAGATGCGGCGGCCTTGTAAGTCACTCATCTTTCTTATCCGTAGTTACCATGAGATATTTGAATGCATTATTGTATGGTGAACTGATGTGTTGTTTCTTTTTCTGCAGAGTCCGTTCGATGCTCCTTTGCGGTGGGATGAGCTTTCAGGGGACGAGGATGTGTAGCTTGCCCTTGGATCCCTGGAGCTCACACACCTTTATTTTTGAGTCGTCTGATCTATGTAGACATTTTCTATGTATTAGTAATATCTTGTCATGATTGTACCAATCACTTTTTATGCGATCATGTATTTATTTCATGTATCAGTTTTATGATTTCAGTATACATTGTTTTTGTTTGCAAGTGCATTGTACATAGTAGTGTAGAAACTATTTTGTATGGCTCTCATAAAGCACACAGTGCTATATGTGGCAGGGAAGCTTGCTGCCCTGCCACAAACTTTCTTTTTCCATGTTACCATCGCTATTAGCGTTGCAAATTTTACTGCTTGTGTCGCTATTAGCATCGTTATGCACGTCGCAAACCGTCGCTATTAGTGTCGGTATTGGCGTCGCTATCAGCATCCCGTTGTCACAAAAACGTCGTTATTGGCGACGCCATAGAACAGTCGGTATTGGCATCGCTATCAGTGTTGGTATTGGCATTGCTATCAGCGTCGACGCAAAAAGCGTCGTTATTGGTGACGCCATAGAACAGTCGGTATTAGCGATGCTAATACCGACACTGATAGCGATGCCAATACCGACTGTTCTATGGCGTCGCCAATAATGATACTTTTTGCGACGACGGGGCAAATTTTGTTGTTTGCATTTTCGTCGCTTTAAACGTCGGTATAAGGCCTATATCTTGTAGTGTAGGACACCCATTCTAGTTGGATATGCACAATTGGACCAGCAATCAAACCATCTTAGGAATCAAACCACCATTTGGAATCAGACCAAGCTGTCCGATCGAACCACTTTTTGGAGTCGGACCAGCTCAGTTAGACTATCCAACTCTGAGAGTCAGACCACAAGAATCAGACAGACCAATTCTGGGAATCAGACCAAGAAATCAAAATACAAAAACACAAAGACAAAACCACATCCATAGCCCAGAACGAGTTTGGATAGAATCCAAAACATCCTTGGAAACCTGCCCCAGCCTGTAGAGGCCAAAAACCAAGGAGAACAAAGCTGAACGGTCTAGAGGTAAACTCTAGGAGCCTGGTCACATAACCTACTAGACTTGTAGCCCAAAGTTAGCCTCTAGACTATAACCCAACCTTGAGAGAGCATTGAGGGAGCAACATAGATCCAAAAAAATCCTAAGGAGCGACCAGAGACCGCACTTAGAGCCATACTAGGTCATAGATAAGCTAAGGGGGTAGCCATATTTGTATGATTATTTTGTTTTGTTTGCACACCCCACAGTGATTTATTTTACATAAGTGCACCAAAAGAACAGAAAGTCTAATTTTGCATCGTGCACACAAAGCACCAGCACTAAGTGTACATAAGTTGAGGACTGTTTTTAATAATAAGGAACACACTCAAATGTAATAACTCGAAGGAACCCACCAGTAGGAGGAGACTGCAAAACGTGATCGGGTGCCTTGAAGCTCCATTGATAGGACCTTCTGAGATGACGACAAGACCGAAAAGATAGCAAGATTGAGGACAAGGTGCTACCAAAGCTACTCGGACTAATCGATAACCCGGGGGGCTCACTATAGATGTTGTATGGTATCACATGAGTGTAAGGGAGGGGGGTTTTTGGAAGGGGATACTTAAGCGTATACATTAGAGGTAGACCTCTCTTAAGTTCAACGTCACTCTAGCTAATGGAACAAAAGTAAGGCCATTTGGAGTCTTTAAAACTTGGCCACTGAAGATTTTGGGTATCCAGTTCTTTGTGAACTTCATCATCATGAAGGGAGTGGACTATATCATTCTACTAGGCTGACCGTAGATGAGAAACACTCGAGTCATTGAAGACTGGGGCAAGGGTCTAATCTTCCTAGGAAACCGAACGAAAGCAATAAAGGTTGATATGGGCACTTGGAAGATGATCCCTGTCAACCTAGATGCCATCTTTGCCATGCTCAAGGGTGATGTGCCACTAAAGAGATCGTACGGGCCATTAACCAAGTACATCCCTTGCCTTGAGGATGAGTGAGATTGGATGCATGTCCTAGTGACCATCAATATCCCATTCTCAGACGAAGAGGATACATACAAATAGGTTGCAAAAATTGCGAGTGTGTCAAAGAAGGAGCCCACATTGCCACTCTGCATGAATATGGCCACAAGCTCAAGCAGCAATTGAGGCCTATCTCTTTCCATGTTCCTAGAAACAAGCTAGAACTTCAAAGATCCTTGAGTATCTGACAAGCAAATTAACTGGCAACCTCACTGCTAATCTCAAGCCTCTCAGAGACCTCTTGGTGAAACCTAAGTGGAAATGGACTAGGGTGCATGACCTAAACTTAATGTATAATTGGGCCTTAGTCACCAATGAGTGAGAAGGTAGAGATGAGAGTCTAGGAGATGATGAGAAATTAGAAGGTGATAGTTAAGAGCATACTCCAAGCCTCAGAAAGGGAGTGCTTACAAGATCGAGAGAAGTCATGTAGATGGAGTGTGATCGCTCCTGGTTGGAGCACATAGGAACAATATATTATAAACAAGCAGGGATAGTTCAACCACTCACAACACTCTTGCTTAGAATGGATGCACCCACTGAGATACGACCCCCGAGAGAGACTCCCTCCTCTAGTAAGGATTGCAAGTTTAATTCAGAATCGGAGGTCAGTATACAGAGAGTGACCGAGAGATACCTCGACCTCCTAGGATCAAACACACCAAGGGGGACCTGCCAGTCCACATGAGGTGCAGATGATTGAGGGAAGAAAGGAGAAGAAAAATGAAGAAGTCAAAGAAAGAACAACAAAAGAAATTGTAGGACCTACCAAAACACTTTACCAAGTTTAAGAAAGGTGATAAGATAGTGATTCTGCCGGGGGCGAAAAAAAAAAGGACAAACAAGTGAGCCAATTGAAGGACCTGCCAAGGTCAAGGAAGTTAACTTGATAGGGCAAGGTGAGAAGCCTCGACATGTGTTTATAATTGACAACATGACCGAGGGGAAAGAGGCCAGTCTCATTGCGCTCTTGCAAGAGTACGTGGACGTATTCGCGTGGTCCTTAGATAAGATCAAAGGAGTGGATCCTATAGTGGTAATGCATAACATACCAATGGCCCCTGATGGGGTGCCTGTAAAACAATGACCATACCGTATGAATCCAAAACAAGCCCAAGCCGTGAAGGAGGAGATTGATAAGCTAATGAGGGCAGGTTTCATCTACGAAATATAGCACAGGGACTGGCTATCACCAATCATGATAGTCATGAAAAAGAATGGGAAGATCCGAGTGTGCGTGAACTATAAGAATGTTAGTACTTTGACAAAAAGGGATAATTACTTAGTACCATACACGGAGCACATGCTCAAAAGGGTAGTAGGTAAAGAGGCCTACAGCTTTCTAGACGGCTTCTCAAGAAACAACCAAGTGTAAGTACATCCTGATGATAGGCATAAGACCTTGTTTGCCACACTGAGTGGGATGTCTTCACTTATATCGTAATGCCCTTTGGGTTGATGAATGCGCCTGCAACCTTTCAACGTCTAACTCGCACCATCTTCAAAGATATGCTTAGACGAGAGTTAGAAGTGTTTGTAGATGACCTATGTGTGCACTCTAGCTGGGAAAAATACTTGGAGAAGCTGTTGATCTGGGTTTTTTACAAATCAGATTTCTACCATAAAATTTGGCCAAAACCCCTATCAAGAGCCTTACCCATAGCTTAAACCCTACATCTTATCACTTTGGGTTTACTCTTCAAGTACTAGGTATGCTATATTGCTTCTTGGTTATGATAACTCTAGCAAGTGGGAAAACAAGTTCTTAGAAGGAATGTAAATGTGAAGGGTAAAAGGGATGGGTTACCTTAGTGAAGGTGGAAATGGATTACAACTAGGGGTTGAGTGAGTGTATAGATTTTTTCAAAGGACTAACCTCCAACTACACTTGGGTTCCACCTACATCACCAAGACTTGGGATCTATCACCATCATTAGAGGATATCTCACCCTTGTACACAAGTCAATGTCCACATCATGGTATCATTTGGATCTTACACAAAAGCTTACAAGCATGGACCCCCTCTGTCGCATGCTTATATATATATATAAGGAATTAAAGTCAAAGAAGCTTTTAATTTTTTTTTCAATAATTTTAATAAATTGTAGGAATTTTTTTTTCAAAAAAATTTCCACGCTGTCCGACCGGTTTCGACCTGTATAGAAAGTTGCAGAACAAACTTTTTTCAGATTCTTCACCGATTTGAAGTTACAAAGGTGCAGACTGCTAGCTGCATGCAATTTTCTTCTCTCTTTTACCCTTATCACATCAACTTTCTATTTTATTATTCTTGTAAATATATTATAATAATGTACTTTGGACACCCGTCTCTTGTAATCTAGCTCCCTTTCTCTAGCTTGTCTATCACCACCCTTGGCTTCTTGCATGATGACCAAGGTAGGGACTTGTCCCATCCACAATTCTCCATATTATCAAAGATGCCATACATCATCTAGGATTATGTTAATCATGAAGATTAGCTTAATCTAATCTCTCATGGAGGCTATACAAGATGCCCATGGAGATGTAAAGAAACACAATCACAAGCACATGAAAGCCCTTTGGATCACCAAGCCCAAAGGGTAGCGACTAAGAGCACATTATGCAACACCCTCATGCTAGTCCATCTCTTTGAGGTAAGCTATGAGTAAGTCTCTTTTTTTATATAGTATTCCATGAATACATAGGCAAGCTTTCTCTACCTCTTCTCCTCTTGTCTCCCTCTCTTCTTATCTCTCTCCCTCTCTCTTATATTCTAATATGACGTCTAGATCATATGGTGTCCAGATCATATGTACTCTCTTCTAATTCTCCCTCTACATTTATACTTAAACTTATTAAGTAAGACTTTTCATATGCTCTATTGGTGGGGAATCCTTATTCTCTCATGTTATATATATGTTCATGGGAGAAATTAGGAGCCATCACCTCTCTTAACCTTCCATCATCTTCATTTCCCTTAAGATGGGCTACAAATTCTCCCTTGTGAAGTTGTGTTTTAGTTCTTTTCACTCACTCAGGAAAGGAATGTCCTAGCCTATCCTCCCTTTGGCTAGGTGGTGCTCTTTTTTAGCTCTCTTAGTGAGGATTAGAGGCTGGGTGGATAAGATTTTTTTAGCTCTCATTTTGATGCCCCGCTGAGAAACTTCTCGCATTACACTCTACAATCTCTATGAAGGAAGAAACATCTAAGGAGTTGTCATCTTCTTCAACAAATGTTTTTCAAGGGATCACTAAGGAGGAATCTTCATCAAACCCTATTCAAGGGATTCATTACTCAAGAGTACCACCATGGTCTCCAAAAGAAGTTCAAGAGAATAAGAATCTTTATTGGCAAATGGCATATGTGCGAGCCAAGCAAGTTAATTACACACACCCTTCTTTACTTCAAGAAAAATCTTGCACTCATCAAGTCTCTAGGTCAAGGCATTGTGTTGAGTGCTTTGTATTTAGTGTAAAGACACTCTCTAAGGAGTCTCATCTTGAAGTGATGAAGGCGCTTTCAAATTTGAGGATTGACAAGTTTTTGGAGGGGGAGTTACACATCAATGGTGTGCGGTATTGGCAAGAGACTACATATGGTGATGCGCTTCAACTACTACTAGCAAGAAGGCTCAAAGTAATTGAGAAGGTAGCTATCGAATCCTATGAACTTTATAAGGCTGATGATGGTTATACCAAAGCTAGGCTGATTACTAGTGAGAAAATCCTTTACATCTCTCGAGTAGTGGGATCTAAGAGACTAGAGCTTCAGCAATACGCTTCATGAAAGTTTGCAGTAAAAATTTGTAGTTAATGCATAAATGAATAATCCTATTTTTTATAACTTTCAATCGGTTCAAAACATTAGGGAGGATGTCTGCACTAGTAGAAATATAAAATTTTAGCAAAGGTTGATCTTCTATTTTGGAGCTGAGAGGTTGAGAGAGATCTTGTTGTCCCCTAATCCCATAATATTCCCTATTTTGGATTATAACATCTCCTATTTTTTATAAGTTTCAATCGGTTCAAAACATTAGGGAGGATGTTTGCACTAGTAGAAATATAAAATTTTAGCAAAGGTTGATCTTCTATTTTGGAGCTGAGAGGTTGAGAGAGATCTTGTTGTCCCCTGATCCCATAATATTCCCTATTTTGGATTATAACATATCCTTTAATGTGCACATATTCATTCTACTCTAAGTGTATCCCATGAACCATAGGGATTTGTACGGACCTATCCATCCTCTTGCTAGGCAAATCGTGCATATAATAGCTAGCACAAAGCTCAGGTTCTAAAATATCATAAGGGACTTATTGGGCCCTGGTCGGCTTGCTGATATTAATACATTTGTGAATCCACTTATTCCACCCTTAATAAGATATGACTTGGGCTTAGATGTGTTCATCTTTGTTTTGTATTGAGCTAGATGAACATCTTCCTATCATGGCTTTTCCAAGTTTTTTTTGGCACAAAGGGGAGAAACCTCTAGACTTTCTAGATGACTTAGAAATGGCCTTCCTAGTCATAGGCCGGGATCATGAAGCAACTAAAGTACGGGCCTTCTCTTTAGTTCTAAAGGGTGATGCTTGAGTGTGGTATCAAGTTTTTCCAAAGGCTACAAGGGGTAACTAGGAGGATCTCAAGACCGCATTCTTGTACAAGTACCAAGATATGGAGTCTCTTGAAGATCTTTGGAGACAACTCCTAGATCTTTGCCAAACCTTACCAAGGGAGTACCAAGCATATGAAGCCATGTTTATAAAATTGTGAGATAAATGGATAGCCTTCTTAGCCAAGGGAGAAATAATACCGGATTTCCTTAAGAAAGTTTATTTTTTGCATGTTTTCTGGCAGGCCAAACTCTACCCTCTACTAAGGAAGAATGTCAAAGGAAAGTTTTCCACATCTTATGAAGAATCAGTCACATATGCTAGGGATAAAGATAGGATATTGAATTATCAAGCCCAGTTGAAGGGGAGAGTTGATCCCATGCAGGTTTTACCAACCATGCTAAGGCCTAGAGGAATAGTAGAGGTCCCACCCGAACAAGAAATACCACATCAAGCGCTCCTACAATGCATTACTAATCAACTTGAAAGCATTTCATTGAATATAATGCAAGGATTATGCCCCCTCCCCTCGCAAATGAAAGCAATCGGGACCCAAGGAGACAAGAAAGAGATTATGTTTCCTAACTATGGGGAGACTGGCCATGGTATGTACTTTTGCCCTCATCCTAGGCATCTGCCAAGAAATGGGTTCCAACCAAGGTGGGGACAACAAGTGACACCACCTAGGGAGAGGCTTGTTCCACTGAATCTAGAGCCTCCACCACCGGTTCAAGTTCTCGAGCATCCTCGATCACTTGTTGCAGAGGTGCCACCCTTGCTTGTCCAGCCTTTGCCAGACGTCACGATGATCAGTTTGGATGAGAGTGATGTCAAAGGGAAAGCCAAAGTAAGCAGAGGCTAAAGCAATGGCAGTGAAGAAAGCCTGTAGGATTGAGAAGATGGAGCCTACACCACTAGAGGAGGTTGAAAATATGGAAGAAGAGGTAGAGTCTTCTAAGGCTTCAAAGACACACGAGAGTAAAAAGATGAGGGCTTTCTCACGCCGACACATTGAGCTAGATGATTTTTCCATGGATAAAGGTACTAAAGCTTATGATTTTCTTGCTGATGTGAGGGAACAAGGGCCCAAAATTTCATGGACACACTTACTGTATTTATCTCCAATAGTGCGGCGACAATGGTCAAAGATGGTAAGCATTAGACCCATGAAGAATAGACACCACTACAAGATATAGGCCTTCTACCGACGTTAAAAGCGACGAAAATGTAAATAACAAAATTTCCCCCCGTCGTCGTAAAAAGCGTCGTTATTGGCGACACCATAGAACAGTCGGTATCAACGTCATTATCAGTGTCGCTATTTGCATCGGTATCAGCGTCGCATTGCTGACAACGATGCTCTACGATGCTAATAATGATGCAAATAACGATGCGTGCAGGTAAATTTGCAACGCTAATAGTGATGGTAACAGGGAATAAAGATTTTTTGTGGCTAGGCAGCAAGCTGCCCTGCCACATATAGCACTGTGTGCTTTATTTGGGCCATACAAAATAGTTTCTGCACTATGTACAATGATCATGTAAACAAAAACAAAGTGTACTAAAATCATAACACTGATATATGAAATAAATACATTATCGCATAATGAAAGCGACTGGTACAATCATGATAAGATATCACTACTACATACAAAAGGTCTATACAGATCAAGTGACTAAAAAAGAAGAGTATGTGAGCTCCAGGGATCCAAGGACGAGCTACATATCCTCGCCATCCGAAAGCTCGTCCTGCCGCAAAGGAGCATCGGACGGACTCTGCAAAAAATGAAACAACAATACATCAGTCCACCATACAATAATGCATTCTAATTAAGCATGGTAACTACGGACAAGAAAGATGAGTGACTTACAAGGCCGCCATGTCTATACAATCGGTCGATCAATGCAGTGAGACCGTGCCTCTCTACATATCGAGTCTCAAGGCCGGTCGGATCGCGATTTGTAATGGAGTGCTACAAAGAAAACAAAATACTAACTGTTAGAAACATGATTGTCAGTACATAGGATATTGCAAAAAAATAAGCAAGCAAAACAAGAGAAAAACTTACAAAGTCCTCCAGATATGTCCTATAGCCGCCACTCCCAAGATGATGGACCACTCCGGCCTCTAGTCGTGCCCTCGCTGCCTCACGCTGCTGACTCCAACGTCTTGGAGAATTTGTAGCCTCCTCCCTCAATCGGTGCCAGTCGTCCGCATCTAGCTACTCGGGCTTTGTAGGCCCATTCCTTGAGTGCCTTGCGTGCATTGAATCGAGTGCTATTATTTAGCAAGCTCTTCATTTGGAGCTTTTTAAGTGCTTTTGAAGATTTTTGGTTTTCACTTGGATTTTTTTGGTTATTTTATGGAGCTTTTTGTTTGATTATGTTATCGCTTTGAATTTAATTATTTTGCAATTGCAAACTAATTAGATCAATTATATTAGGATGTTGAATTGCAAACTAATCGCAAACTATTGAATGCTTTCATCTCTAACAAAAAATAGGTATGCAACTACTTCTAAAGCATGAAGTTTTAGCATAATTTTATAAGTTTATGAAGTAATCCCAATTTAAGTGAGATCCAAAATCCATAGAGTCATACATAATTCCCGAGCATCATCAAGCCCCATGGCATGCACTACCAATACAAGGCATCATATTAAAAATAATGCAACTACAAATCATGTAAAATCATCATCGTCACTAGGATGAACAGATGGCGGTCCGCATGCCACATCAACCAAGCACTGGTTGTAGAGACTAAAATCACCCTCAAGGCACATGCAAAAACGATGCATCTCTGTGCATGCTCTACCAAGGCCGCCACAACCTAAAAAAATATCCAGCACATAGTCGAGATCCTCTGTGAACGTAGCAAGGAGCCACCTACAAAAGAAACCATTTAGTAACATCCATAACAAAAGCATGACATATCTCAATGCAAAGTATAAACCAGTCTGAGAGTGTATAATGCACCTATAAAAAACTAGTGATCTTTCTGCACCCCCTCGAACCTCTACACCATCCACATAAGTGTGCTCAAATGATGCGCCCTGGAGGTCTGTCTCGAAGAGGAAGCTACGAGAGGCAGGAAACCTGTATGGGCTAACCCTCTTGCCAACCTCTCTATCATATGAAGGGACATGCATCCCTCGATAAAACAAGCCAATAGTAAGGTCCATGACCTAGCAATGCAGAATCATCTTGTTAGCTACTTAAACTTTTATTTTAAAAAGTTACAAGTTTGTCTTCAACACACTTACCTCCTCTCGAGTATCAGGGTGTCTATATCCACCCTCACAAACGAGAGTCCATGTGCGATGGAGCTTCAATCCAATGGCATGAGCTCCTCTGAGCACTTTTCCAAAGTGTTGTGCAAGTCCCAAAGTCAGCAAGAACCCCTCATCTGCCAAGAATCTATGGGCTAGGTCCATGACACCTTTGACAAGTGCACTAGAAAATGTATTCCATTCGGGAATCCCTTTCAAATGTAAAGATGTATAAGACCATGCAATATCACATGAGTTTATAAAGTAAACTAATGCAAGCACGTATACCTTCTGCCTCAAGGCCAACAACAAGCAAAGATGTAGGAAAATCTGCAAACAACAACTTAGCAACCTCATATGATGGAACACCGTTACACTGGTAAGAGTTGATGGTATTTCCCTCCATGAAGCGCTTAATGCTAAAATTGAAAACACAATAACAAAGCATAAGTAACCATGACAATAGATGTGTATATAGAGAATGGTGATAAAATATACCCATCCAATGCAAAATCGTCGATTGATGTCACGTCTACCAACAGAGCATCTACGATAGTTTGGTATTGAAATCCTATCATCAAAATAAAGTTTACTTACAAATGTTGATGTTGGCTAAATGTTAAGACTTAGAATGTAAAGCTAGAAATCTACATACCTGTCTTGCGTATAGCGGGACATCTACAAGACTCTTGTATAGGCTCTGATGACTGAGTCATGAACGACATAGTCCGAGAAGGTGTAGTATGTTGCAAAGATCCCTCAAAGTGACCCTTACTTTTTTCCTTTTATTTCCAAATGCTATGCATGTCAAAACCATCTTTTTTGCCTAAAGTTGTAAAGAAAAATAGGAAGGAAAGCAAATTATTTAGTGTTTAATGTTTAGATTTTGTATTATATTCAAAAAAATATAAAAATGTTCTTTTAACATGACTCAAATAATCCAAAAAATGATACTTGATTCACCTTCTAATTCTTCATCCAATGAAACAACTTTCTCTTTGTGTTTAGACCTTCGCTTTGTTGTACCAACCTCATTTAATTCACTTATATTACCTACACAATATTAAGACAACAAAATAATACTTTAATAAATTGACTCGTCAAATGAAAATCCTAAACTCTATCATTCATGCAAATTGGCTTACCCTTGCTATGCTTCAACGCATCATCTATCGTGGGGATATTCTTTCATTTTCCCATGGACTTTTTCTTCATTGTAGTATCAACAGTTGCATCACCAATGGCACCTAAGTAGTGTGAAGTCAACACAATATAATATCACATTCATGCAAACTAGAAATAAGGCTAATTGGATCAAACTAAAAATTTGCATTCCATCCAATATACCCTTTGCCATGCTACCACCACAAGTCGCCTTTATCCCCACAACATGAGGGACCATGTCTATTGTATTGGAAATTTCTAATTTGCAAAAACAACAAAGTTAAGAAAACACAAAAGTCTAAAAAGTTATGATAAGTTTCATGTTAAACAAATACATTTTTAGAAAGTACCATTTCCTTCATCCTCTTCTTTGTGCATATAAATTACTCTATTTTGTTCCAAAAATCCTGCATATAAGGCAAGTATTACTAAAACAAATAGCTAAAAGCAAGAGTTACCACATATTTACTATGTTTGGCTCTCAAAGTACTTACTCTCTCTTAATTCAATCTCTTGCCGTGGAATGCCATCCAATGGATAGTCTATCCACCATGGACAAATACACATTTTCCATTTCGACAGACCCCTCTCAAGCAGTGCTTTTGAGAACATACAATTTTCACATCCCAAGTCCATCCACTCCTCCACTAGAGGGAGGCTTTCTAGAACTCCACCTTCCTGTAGACTACGCAACCATCTTTTCAAAAAACATAAGAACAAACAACAAAAGCACTCTTAAGTTAGAATACATTTGTACATATGGTATTTAGAAAATATGGTTTCTTTATACTAGAAATACCTGTATATCACCCTCTTGCTTGATTGTGCGAGCTCTAGAACCTTCTCAAAGTCTCCAACATTCTTCATCTCACCAAAAATATTTGAAAATGCCTTTAAAATATGTAAACATCTTTGGTCTTTAAAAAAAACATCAAAGCCTCCTGGAATCTCAGTGCCATCAACTTGTAAGCTCCTGATCAATAAGGAGCATTCTCCAATCATATGAAACCAATACACCTCTTGCTTCATGTAGCTACAAAATCTCCTTACAGCTCTCTCTCTCTCTTTCTCTCTTTCTTTGTTATCTTTCATGTTTATTCTCTCTCTCTCTCTCTCTCTCTCTCTCTCTCTCTCTCTCTCTCTCTCTCTCTCTCTCTCTCTTCCTTTTCCTTTCTTATTATCCCTCTCTCATTTCCTCTCTTTCTCCCTCAATGCACATCATTCTCAAAAAAACAAACAAAAAAAGAGAAGAAATAATAGTAACAAACCCTCTCTTTGTTTCTCTCTACCCCCTCATTTTTTCTCATTGATTCTTCTCTCTCTCTCCCTCTCTCCCTCTCTCTATTTCTTTATTATGTATCATGTTTATTCCCTCTCTCTCTCATTCTTTTTTTCTTTTCCTTTATTCTTCTCCCTCTCTCATTTTCTCTCTTTCTCCCTCGATACACCTCATTCTCAACAGAATCAAACAAAAGAAAAGAAGAAAGAACAAGAACAAACCAAGAGGGAGCAATTTACTTACCGCAAAGGCCCAAGGATGGATTCTTCATCTCCTCTTTGCAACAACCCCTCTTCGCCCTTTGCACACTTCCTCCTCTTCTTCGTGAGCAACAACGGCGGTGAGAAGCTCTCCTTCTTGCTCTTTCTATCCCTCTCCCTCACAAACGCATTATTATTTTTACTCTCTTTCACTCTTCGTGCAAAAATTCCGCGCTCGGGTTTTGGTCGACTTTTTTTTTTTAAGTACCATTGCTATTTGTGTCACATTAGCAATGCAAATAGTGATACCACTGAGATGCCTCACAAACTGGCCGTCGTTATTCCCCTATATCCTTATACTGGAGTACAAATTAGTGTGATTACTCAAGCTTGTGTTGAGTAGTTGGAGTTTGAATCATTGAAGGGTCTAAGTTTTGAATCAGGCTTGCTAATCATGCTACAATGAGGTATTTAGGTGTCATTCAAAATTTGGAAGTGAAGGTTTATGGTGTGTCTATGAAAATTGATTGTCATGTTATGCCAATATGGTTGGGAGCTTTTCTGATTATATTGGGTAGACTTTGGCTTAGGAAAGCAAGAGATATTCAAGATTGGGGAAAAGGAATCATAACAATTTATGATCGAAGGGGGTACCAAAGAAATGTGACATGTCTTTGAGAAAGGAACTGGTGGATGAGGATGCAGACAACGAAGAAGATGATAAAGATAGTGATAGCTTTGATGAGGAAGATGATAGAGAGGATGAGTCTAGAGAAAGTGTGTTTTGACAGGGAGGTGTCATCTATTGTTGTTGAGTTAGTTAATCTCTTGGATGCATAATAGCACTTGGTTTCAAACTATTGACCCACGATGAGTATGAGGCTCCCTATGTTATAGGTTTAATATAATCATTTCCCTAGGGACTCATTCGATGAGGAATATACTATCTCTTGGAATGAATATTGTGAAAAGTGGACTTTGTGCATATGTGTTACATATTGAGAAGGTGGGGCGAATCCATGACGTGTAGGAGAGCCATAGTGGGGCCACAAGGGGGTACTTCCTCTACTTGGAGATGGAAAGGGCATCACCACATTAAACTACAAGTTAGAGATGGTATCAAATGTGTTCTTTTGATAAATCAATTCATAGTGGCTGTATGCTCCTAGTCACAAGGCCGTGGGGTTGTTTGGGTGATTTTAGGAGGCCTAGCTAGAGCCCTAGAGTGATTTTTGGGCCCATTTTTGGTCCTCACCACAGCTGGTGCCTTTACCAAGAACTCCTAATAAGTGGTGGTTTCGAACCTTGTTAATTAGAGACTAGTCAGTCTCATCAGTTTATGCCAATGAGCATTGAGATAGACCCATTATTTCCTAATAAATACCATCACGTCTAGATTCCAAAACAAGAAAGAGCCGAAAGGGCTAGATGGTAGGCTAAAATCCTAAGGAGATATTCACCTCAATGTAGTGACCCTAGTGCCACAAAGAGCCCATTATGAGGAGGAGGAAGCTTCTCCCCTTATCCCAATAAGTTAGTCCACTTCAAGTGGAGTTGTAATCACACCATTATAAACTCTTATAGAAACTTTGGTTGTCATTATGACACAACCTGTTGCAATTCCTACAAGAGCACTAGATTGATTAGCTTGAGATTTTCCTCTACTACCCACCTATAGTGGGTTAATGGAGGAGTATGCTAAGCTTCATATCAGTGAGTTCTATAAACTAAAAAGTGGAGTTGTAATCACACCATTATAAACTCTTATAGAAACTTTGGTTGTCATTATGGCACAACCTGTTGCAATTCCTACAAGAGCACTAGATTGATTAGCTTGAGATTTTCCTCTACTACCCACCTGTAGTGGGTTAATGGAGGAGTATGCTAAGCTTCATATTAGTGAGTTCTATAAACTAATGTTCAATTTTGGAATTTAGGACAAGCGACATCTAATGATGTTCTTTCACATGACCCTAAAAGGGAGAGAAACAATGTGGTATCATGGCTTAGAAGCCCATACCATAACCACAATCAATTTATTTTATGTAGCCTTTCAAAGGGATTTTTCCCTTGAGAGAGGTGGTCAATCTTAGCTACGTATGAAAACGATATTGGAAAATATGGGAATTTCCCATAAGTTTGGGACACGTGGTCAAATCTTTGAATTTTTGTAACTTTAACACCATAACTCCAAATCGAGCGCTCTATAGCTTAATAGATTCCATTTTTCAAGAATTTTCCAATTATAGGTCGCATCATATGGTTCTGAGAAACTTATGGGCATGTTATCCCAGTGCCACCTTTTTAGGATTCAAAAAATGGGAATTGGGAGATTCTCAAACTCACTAATATTGTGTTTATGCTAAATGTGACACATTTAGAGCCCCATGAAAATGCTTGAGCATATGCCAAGAAGATGAAAGATGTTTTTCAAAAATTGCAAGCCTCTATCCCTATCCCACATGTTGCCTAATTGCAACATTTCTTACATGGATTGGACCTCAATATCCAAGTGCAGGTGAGTAATGTCCCCCTAGTGGATATAGATACCACTATAACCTAAGCAGAGGAAGTAGAATCCCGCTTACAACAAGTGGTCTATGCATTGAGGACAAATCTAAATTGGAGCCTTAGTCTTGGAAATAATTTGGGATTGGTTAGTGGAGATTAAGGTGGGATTAGTAGTACCCCTGTGACCAACCCAAATAGTACAGGAAACATGATACAAAATGTGCCTTTGTTGCCAGTTTCTCCAAATGTCATTAAGCTAACAACTAGCCAAAGAGCTCCTTTTGTAAACCAAGGGTTAATATAGTAGCACCCCCTTGCAAGTTGTGCAACCTAGTGGAGGGTAGCTCCTAAAGCCACTGGTTATGAGTCCTCTACATAAAAAATTGTAGACAAAGTAAAAGATATGATGAAACATTATACAAATATGATCATCGAGCAATACCGTTAGATTATCGTAAATGTTAATTTTTGTAAGTGCCAACAAAATTTGATGGGTACTTGAAAGCCCCATAATGGGAGCCCATCATGATTATCGTAAGTGGTCTGGTGGATAGCATTTCCCTCATAATTGTCCTAATGTCATATGCAATATATATGGGAAGTCTGGTCATATTTTGCAAAACTAGCTACATCCCTAGTTATCTAAACCATGACCTCTAAATGTCTTGACCTTACCATCCCTAATTGAGCATAGAATCTCTCTATCCACCTCTAACTTTCCTTGCAACTTATCACTTCTACGAAAATTAGCAATAACCCCGTTTTCTCTACTATAAGTCCTAGAATACTATGCTCAATGTAACATCCTTATTTTCCCTCTTGCTGGATTGCTCGATTGTCTTTCCGAATACAATAACTATGAGCACTAGATTTGCATTAAATTAATGTAAAAAGATGGCAACAATTTATTAGATGTATACAATTTTATTGAAAATTTCGGGCAATTTTAGCATGTTTCTATGTATTGTCATTAGATTTTTTTCGGGACCGTTCTCTTGTGAGACGCCTTTTTCTTTTTTTCACCTTGCGCTTTTACTCTTGATGCCTTTTTTTCCACTTTCTTTGCTCTGCAATAAACATTACCTCCTTCCTAGCTGAGTGCCAGTCCCATGGCACTGCTAAATGGTGAGTTGGATAGTGGTGATGGGATAGCCGGGTAGCTTTTTGAGTTTGTATACAAGCCCTGGTTAAGGATGTGTTGGAGGGATTTATGCTTGGAATTAAATATGGTGTTGGAATGAGTCCCTCTAGGGAGCTAGTTGTGGTGGAGATTTGCCTTTGAATTTGACAATGGTGTTAAGGCAAACCTCATTCTTAAAGTTGGCCAGAAGTGGATCTACCCTTGATTAAAAATGGAGTTGGGTGGATCCTCCTTGGAGAAGCCAAAGATGGTGGACCTATCCGCGAGGTTGAAGATATTGTTGGACAAGTTTCCCTCGTTGTGCCCTCTCCTTGATGCAACACAATCTTAACCTACAAGACAAAGTTGTGCACTTGGGGTGTGTCTACCTTACCATGTAGTGTGTGGTGCACGTCCTTGTGGAATTGGGAGATGGGTCTACCTTGGGTAAGCCCTTGGTGGTGTCCCACCCTTCAGGACCTAGTTCGTGTGCCATTCTATGTGTGGTGCATTGGTTAGGGAGACAGGTTTGGGAGAATGTCCTGCCCTTGATGTGCCCTAAGTATGTGCAATGGGGGATGGGGCTAGGTATGGAAACCCTAGGTGCACTGATTGTAGCACTCAAGATGCTTTTGGGGGGGTCCAATGTTTCCATCTTTTTCTTTCTTTTTTATTTTTGATCTTTGATCTTATTCTCTTTTTTGTTTTCTTTTCCTTCTTTTTTTTGGATTAGATGATTATAACCAACATTCTAACACAGGGGTGTGCTAAGCTGTGCCTTAATCTTCGAATCCAAGTTCCCTAAGATCATTAGTGGAGAGACCGGCTTGTCGTAAGTAGCTACATTGCTGCTCCTTGGTTATGCATGTGCCAATTGGGAGTGTGCATTCTTGTAGGCCATACCTTAATGCTTTGGTTGTTACCTCCAACTTCTTTTTCATTCTCTCCACCGAATCCTTTCCTTAAACTTGTGTCACATGAAGCACTGTGCTAAAAAAGGCTTGCCTTTGAGTGTCTGAGTACACTTTTGCAGCTTCTACCCTAGATTCAGCGAGCACTCTCTCACATTCCGCCACTGCCAAGCGCTCTATCAATCCTTGCACTCTCTCAAAATTGAGCCTTACTACACTTTTTTTTTCAAGTCTTTCTTACCCCTTTCCATTTCCTAAGACAGCATCATTACCACCTACTCTACTACTCATTCCACACTTCTAACATTTGGATATTTTCTTTTTTTCAGCGGTTCAGCTGCTCTTCTGCTATCCTTCTACCTAGCTCAACCACGGTGAATTGTTGGTGGACTTCTATGAGCCTTTTTGATAGATCTTCAGTAATTTTCGCGTGGCTTTCTAGCTCCACTAGGTGCACAATCATGGCCATGGTCGTTAGTCCCTTCACTTCCTACTAGGCATTTTGTAGGTTGTCCTGTAGGCTCCTGGTGGCTTCTTCTATGGCCTTGTCACCTCTTTAGGACTAAACACCACTATTCCTGCTATCGCTCTGTCTTTAATACACTTATAGGCCCATCAAAGTAGAGGGCATGGGCATTCTCCACCCGTGCTGGGTCCTCAAGAGGAGATGTCTCATATTTTACCTTTCCCTTCTCTTTTTCCTTATTTTGATGGCATCCATGAGTCAACAAATCAGCTAGGCAAGCCCGAGTAGAGTCCTCCACCTTCAAAGTGTAGTCAAACTCTTGGAGTTGTATCACCCACTTAGCGATTCTGGCTTAAACATCCATGTGCTGTAAGGCATAGGGAAAATGATCTTCTGTCGCAATCACTGTGAATGGCCTAGGGAGAAGATAAGGATGAAACTTACTTACAGCAAACATTAGAGACAAAACCATCACCTCCACCATCTTGTACCCTCGTTTTGATGTTGTCATTACTTTGCTAGAAAAGTAAAACGGCCTCATCAGGCCATTTTTAGCATTGTTTTGTATTAGTGCTACCCCTAGATCATCTTCCCCAAAACTCGGGTTGACAAAAAACTCTTGATCCCAACAAGGCTGTAAAATTATGGGAAGGGTGGTGAGAGCCTTCTTCACCTCGTAAAATCACATTTCGCTTTTGTCACTCCACAGGAGCTCCTCAAAGTGGGTAAACTATTGCAGTAGGAACACTAATTGGGAGAGGAGATTATTGAGCCGCTCCATATATTGCACCTTCTGAATGAAAGAGGTTAGTTGCTTCACAAAAGATAATGACGGCACCACCAATAGGGCCTTAAATTTATTTGGATCCGCTTTAATGCCTCTCTCACTTATGACATACCCTAATAAAGTTACACTACTTTCACGAATACGAAACTTCTCATGGTTTAGCTACCCCCCATTTAATGCGAGGCGGTTGAAACCTTCATCCACCTTTCCTAGATGTAGAGCCTTAGAACTATAAATACAAAAATCATCAATAAAGACTCTGATGGACTTACCAGAATATGGCTGGAAGACATAATTCATGAATCGTTCAAAGGTAGCTGGGGCATTTGTTAATGCAAATCCCATTACTTTGTAAGAAAAACATCCCCCAGGCGTGATGAAGGTGGTCTTTTGTTGATCCTCCTTTGCTATTTGGATCTAGAAATAACTTGAATACCCATCACAAACAGTGTATCTCTCATGCCTGGCCATCTCGTTAAGTATTTCATCCTAAAAGGGAAGAGGGAAGTGATCTCTCTGTGTTGCAGCATTTAGTGGCTTGTAATTCACACAAATCTGCCATTTGCCATTCTTCTTGGGTGTCACCACTACAGGTGAAACCCACTTTGAGTTCCCTACTAGATAGATGAAGCCTGCCTTCAAAAGTCGTTGCACCTCAGTGAGTAGAGCGTTTTGTTGAAATAATCCCAACCATCATAGCCACTGCACCATTGGCCTTGCTCCATCTTTTAGATTAATGTGATGTTGTACTACCATCACACCTATGATGTATCCATAATCAAAAATAAAAAGTGTAGAGTATTTTATTACCACTTCCATGTAGGCTGCCTTCTTCTCAACTGATAGATCCTTAGCCAACATTTTTTCTAACCCCTCATTCTCGACCTTTGGATGCTGCTGCGGAATTTCACTACTAGAAGGTCCTTTCAATGTAATCCCCATCACTTCTAGAGAGCTTTCTTCCTCCTCATTAGAAGACTCGCCCTCTGTTATAGATGACGAATTCTCACTGCAACTCCATTCATCAACGGTGGTCTCTAATGCAAGATCCTCCTATCAGTTCTTCTTCATGTTGTAGATAGTGCTCTTTCATTTTTTTTGTAGCCCCTTCTATGGCCTTAGCTCTAAAGCCCCTGTCTCCCAATCTTATCTGGTTTTCATTCCCATTAGCCATGGTTTCCCAAGAATGAGTGGATAGCCATTCCCCTTCACTGGAATCACATACATGTCAAGCTCCAATTGCACTCCACGTACCTTTACCTTGACTTTTTTTATAACTCCCAAACAATTTACTACTACATTATTAGCCATTTTGGCCCTAAATTCAGTAGTTTTACTTACCTCTAATCCCAAATGAAGCATCAACTTTTTCGTCATGACACAAATCTGTGCACCTCTATCCACATATGTCTTTGATACTCTCTACCCATTGATTTCAGCTTCCACTAGAGGCACAATATCTTTCATCTTTCTAGCCTTGATTGCATTCACGTGTCTATTCTTCATATGTCTAATGCTTACCATCTTTGATCATTGACGCCGCACTATTGGAGATAAATACATTAATTGTATCCATGAAATTTTTGGCCCTTGATCCCTCACATCAGCAAGTAAATCATAAGCTCTAGTACCTTTATCCAGGGAAAAATCATCTAGCTCAATGTGTCAGCGTGAGCAAGCCCTCCTCTTTTTACTGTCACGTGTCTTTGAAGCCTTAGAATACTCTGCCTCTTCTTCCATATTTTCAACCTCCTCTGGTAGTGTAGGCTCCATCTTCTCAATTCTACAAGCTTTCTTCACCGCCATTGCTTCAACCTCTGCTACTTTGGCCTTCCCTTTGACATCTCTCTCATCCAAATTGATCATTGTGATGTCACGATTCTCTGGCAGAGGCTAGAAAGGCAAGGGTGACACCTCTACAAGTGGTCGAGTATGCTAGAGAACTTGAACTGGCAGTGGAGGCCCTAGATTCGGTGGAACAAGCCTCTCCCTAGGTGGTGTCACTTGTTGTCCCCACCTTGGTTGAAACCCATTTCTTGGCAGATGCCTAGGATGAGGGTAAAAGTACATACCATGGCCAGTCTCCCCACAGTTAGGAAACATAATCTCTTTCTTGTCTCCTTGGGCCCCGATTTCTTTCATTTGCAAGGGGAGAAGGCCATACTCCTTGCACTAAATTCAATGAAAAAACTTGCAAGTTGATTAGTAATGCGTTGTAGAAGCTCTTGCTGTGGCATTTCTGGTTCGGGTGGGACCTCTAGTATTCCTCTAGTCCTTGGCATGGTTGGTAAAACTTGCATGGGATTAACTCCCCCCTTCAACTGGGCTTGATACCTCAATATCCTATCTTTCTCCCTAGCATAAGTGACTGATTCTTCATAAGATGTGGGAAACTTGCCTTTGACCTTATTCCTTAGTACAGGGTAGAGTTTGGTCGGCCAAAAAATAGGCCAGAAAATAATATTTCTTAAGGCAATCAAGTACTCTTTCTCCCTCGGTTAAGGAGGCTGTCCATTTATCTCACAATTTTATAAACATGGCTTCATATGCTTGATACTCCCTGGTAAGGTTTGGCAAAGATCTAGGAGTTGTCTCCAAATATCTTCAAGAGGCTTAGTATCTTGGTACTCGTACAAGAATGTGATCTTGAGATCCTCCTAGTTTCCCCTTATAGCCTTCGGAAAAGCTTGATACCACACTCGAGCATCACCCTTTAGAACTAAAGAGAAGGCCCGTACTTTAGTTGCTTCATGATCCCGGCCTGGAATGCCATTTCTAGGTCATCTAGAAAGTCTAGAGCTTTCTTCCCTTTGTGCCCAAAAAAACTTGGAAAAGCCATGATAGGAAGATGTTGATCTAGCTTAATACAAAACAAATATGAACACATCTAAGCCCAAGTCATATCTTATTAAGGGTGGAATAAATGGATTCACAAATGCATTAATATCAACAAGACAATGAGGGCCCAATAAGTCCCTTATGATATTTTAGAACGTGAGCTTTGTGCTAGCTATTATATGCACGATTTGCCTAGCAAGAGGATGGATATGTCCATACAAATCCCTATAGTTCATGGGATGCACTTAGAGTAGAATGAATATGTGCACATTAAAGGAGATGTTATAATCTAAAATAGGGAATATTATGGGGTCAGGGAATAACAAGATCTCTCTCAACCTCTTAGCTCCAAAATAGAATATCAACCTTTCTTAAAAATGTATCTTTCTACTAGTGCAAACATCCACCCTAATGTTTTGAACCAATTGAAAGTTATAGAAAATAGGATTATTCATTTTAGCCTATTTTTGATATTATTTATTATAAAAATCCTAAAAAGTTAGAAAAAGCTTCTAGATTAGGATGGCATGCAAAAAGCTAGTTGCTTTTTTAGCCAATTACGAGATTTTCACAAGAGAGATAGATTGACGAAATCGCACGCATCGTGATCGCTGTAAACAAGCTGAAAACTGCAGATTGAACTGAAAGAAGAAGAATGAGTGATCTGGGAGATCCGTAATCAGGTGTCCTAGGGTTTTACCTCCTTTTGGGAGCAAACAGAGCCATTAGATTTGGATTTCGAGCAGTGGAGAATGAGCTATAATTTTTATGCACGTTTTGTTCTACGAAGAAGCTCCAGGAGATCTAATGCCTGGAGATTGCTTCTGAGTAGTTTGAAGATTCCAGGTTCTTTCAATACATATTGATTCAATTCATTGTGCTTTGTCTTTGTAGTGTTTACCACTTGGGTATTCTCTATGTTCTCTTCCATCTCCTATCTCTACTTCCTTCTACTACTGATCCCCGGTGGATTCGACCTTTCAACAAAAACCCCTCCGACACTGTAGGATAAGATTATCTATATATGAATAGAGTTGTGATGACTAGTTGTTTTTAGCCCTTGGTTGAGCAAGAACAACAGTTGAAGAAACCTCACTGTGTGATGAAACAAGACTTTGGTACTCCCATACAAGAACAATGCTTGGGGGGGAAATGGGTGTGAAGGTTTAGTGTAATAAGAGTTTTAGTGGACCAATGGCATTAAGTAATGCTTCCCCCAACCCAATGGCCACCAAAGACTCCAAAATAAGCTTGAATAAGCTTAATTTTATAATCTTCTTAAAACTTAAAAATATAGACATCCCATTGTTGATTGAAGACACCATTTGTTGTCCCTCTAACATTGCAAATTTTGGGATGATGGCACCTACTCTCCTAGCGTGTCAAAGATGATGTAAATCCCCATCATCAAATCTAAAGATTATGTTAGACGTACCAAAAATGGATTATGTTAGACGTATCAAAAAGGATCCTAGAAAGAGTTACTCGACTAAGTTGCCTATTCATGACAGTTCTCTTATTAAGTCAGATATGGTGACATGACATCTTCAAAAGATAGTGCAGAAGCTCGACTTGGTTAGGAAGTATACAGAAAAAACAAAGTGGCATGAAGGTTTTTCATGGAGGAAATGTAAATGATGTTAGCTGACTACATGCGTATCAAAGGTGCTATGGAAGGTTCACTCGAGTCGGGTTCTGTCATTCCACTAGACCGATGAATTCCCGCTGGTGAAACCTGAGCTGGAAACCTGCACGATATGTGAGGCAAAAGGGCGGTTGTTTCTGAAAGGTAGGCAACGGCATTAGATCACAGGAAGATGAGACAGCACTGGAGATTATGACGGCATATTTAGAGCAAGATGGCACCTGGCCAGGGTGGCGGCATATTCTGCCGATTGATGAGGCAATGTCAGGGACATATTTCGAATGGAAGACAAGTATGACGGCAACTGCTATCGATGTCTAAGTTTTGGTCCAATAGAGGCGATGTGGTAGCTATGTCAATTGTGGTAGTTGATAGTATTCATCGAGAGCGCTGTCCATTGACGATGCGGAACGACATGGCGGCATACGAAGTGACGGCAGCCGACATTGAACGTAGGCAGACGGCAAGATTCCATTGCAAAAAATCCTTAAAGACTTTTGTTTCTTAATGTTAAAGCTTATGGAAAAGCTTTAGGCTATTCAAAGCCTTAACAAAACGTTTAAGGCTGAAGAAGATGGTATATCAAGGACACGCTGCTTTCTTGCCAGAGGATCATGAACTCAGGGAAGGTTTCCTTGGATGACCTCCAACACGTCTTGAACGTCACAAGCTGGTACAAGCTAAAAATGGTCCATGCGGAGTTACATCCAAATGGAATGCGATGGTTCTCAGTTTTCTACGAGTTGCCATATTGGACCCACTTACAAGTCAACTACTTGTTGGATCCCATGCATATTTTCAAGAATGTGGATAGCTTGCTATGGAAGCACATCACAGGAAAGAGAGACACTATAGGGGCACGAATAGATTTGAAGGAGGTAGGTAAGATGGAGGCACTTTGGCCGTAGTCGAGTGCTGATGGTCGCGTGCAGCTACCTCGCGCTCCTTGGGTTTTGTCCACTAAAGAAGAGCGCATTGTGAAGCAAGTAGTCAAGTCTATCCGCACTCCGACGGGTATGATGCATTCTCTCAGGTTTGCATTTCTTAAAGACGACTAATTATTAGGGATAAAATCCCATGACTGGCATAAGATATGTCAAGTTTGTACTACGAATGGATTATAATTGGCGTGCGCATTTTGCTATTTGGAGTGTAGCCATTATTCATAATGCTTTCTCATTTGTGGCAGTTTGTACTACTGATTGCGATCGCAGGATGTTTTACTTCAGAACTACGTGGGCCCATTTACAGGTTGTCGACTTTGGTGCAATGGATCTCACAAAAGGAGATTAAGACGTCCTCTATTGAATCCGCGAGGCAGGGGGCAATGGAGACGGTCTGTCTCTTTGAGAAATACCTACCCACGAGTATGCTCACGATACAAATCCACCTTATTGTGCATCTTGTAGATGAAGTGGAGATTGCTCGACCTGTCCATACGCGATGGATGTTCTTCTTGGAGCGCTTCATGAAAACCTGAAAGGCTTTGTGCGACAACGAGATCGGCTAGAAGGTAGCATGGATGAAGGTTGGTTGGTGTCTGAGGTGCTAGTGCATATTTCACAATGGCTATCAACGCTGGATCCAGACAACAAAATGCAATGGTCCCTGAAGGACGATGATAGACTGACTGGAGATGTGGTGGTTGGAAATGGGGTAGAAAAAAGAATGGATGCTACAATGAAGGAGAAGGTGAATCGCTTTTATATGTTGCACCATGCTTTTATGGAGACGTGGCTCGCCAAGTACCAGATCACTAGGCAAGATCGAGAGGAAGCGCGATCTGAATTCCGAGGTAGTACGTGTCATTGACCGATTCAATATCTCGAGGGCATGGAGGAGATGCCGTGATTCATGTCAATGCGATGGTTGCATGGAGCTTTGACCGAAGCGTCTCGTGAAGGGACAGAGGTCTCAATGGAGGAGTGGGAATTCTATAGGGGATAAAGTCCAAAGGTGATGAGGTGTTTAGGATTTGTCGTATCTATATTTTATATGCGACATCTAATTTGAGTGTTTCAATGTACAGTAAAATATATAGTGCAGCTAGTCGCGCAGACGGCATTTTCGAGTGGAGCGTATTGACAAAATGCGCTCCACAATGGATTGTGGTATCATGGCAAGGTTCGATCAAGAGAGTCGGCGACGAGCAACGGATCCAAATACGGTTATAGATGAGATGGAGTATTATGTTTAATGTTTTTTCTCTTATCTACTCTCCCTCTCTCATTTCATTTTCTCTCTTCATCTCCCTGTCTCATTTCCTCTCCCTCCCTCTCCCTCTCCCTCTCTTTCTCTCTTTCCCTATTATGTTTAATGTTTTTTCCCTCTCTCTCTCTTTTCTCTCCCTCCCTCTCCCTCTCTCATTTCCTCTCCCTCCCTCACCCTCACTCTCTCTTTCTCTCTTTCCCTATTATGTTTAATGTTTTTTCTCTCTTCCTCTCCCTCTTTGTTTCCCTATTATGTTTAATGTTTCTCTCTCTTTCCTCTCCCTCTCCCTCTCCCTCTTCCTCTCCCTCTCTTTCTCTCTTTCCCTATTAGGTTTAATGTTTTTTCTCTCTTCCTCTCCCTCCCTCTCCCTCTCCCTCTCCCTCTCCCTCTCTTTCTCCCTTTCCCTATTATGTTTAATGTTTTTTCTCTCTTCCTCTCCCTCTCTCATGTCCTCTCCCTCCCTCTCCCTCTCTCATTTCCTCTCCCTCCCTCTCCCTTTCCCTCTCCCTCTCTATCCCTATTATGTTTAATGTTTTTCTCTCTTTCCTCTCCCTCTTCCTCTCCCTCCATCTCTCATTTCCTCTGCCTCCCTCTCCCTCTCCCTCTCCCTCTCCCTCTCTTTCAGCCTATCTCAAACAAGAAATCAATCCACAAAATCACACAAAGTCAATTTTCTCGGCACTCCTCAGTGTGGGGGCACCAGAAAAGAGATATTATGCGAGCGTTGTTAAGAACTAGCCTCACTTACTACTCAATAACAAGACGCTAAGGAGTGTCGGTTAGGATAATGAACTTTGTTGATAAACAACACAAACATGAAAATTTTAAAATTTTGCGAGCACATACAAGCCACACAGAGAACAAAACGACCAAAATGCCTCTTGTAGGTTGAAAACAACAATAGACACAATTCAGGTAGAGCATCACACACACCTTGCACAATGTTTGAAAACAAAACCAATTGTACTAAATTCTCATTCCTTGAAAATACCTTGGGCCCCAACACTCGACACTTCAACTTCCAAGATCCAATTCTTCACAAATGACACGTCAAGAGTCCACGCTCTCCACATGCAACCCTCCACTCTCCTCACTCAAGGCCGTTAACGCCTCTTAGAGCTTCCTTATATAGTTTTTTCTACCTATGACCGCGCGGTGTTTCCAAACCTTCGAAACTTTTTGCTTTCCATCCTTTAAGTTTTTCAATAATCTTAAAGCCTTAAACGTTTTGTTAAGGCTTTGAATAGCCTAAAGCTTTTCCATAAGCTTTAACATTAAGAAACAAAAGTCTTTAAGGATTTTTTGCAATGGAATATTGCCGTCTGCCTGTGTTCAATGTCCGCTGCCGTCACTTCGTATGCCGCCATGTCGTTCCGCATCGTCAATGGACAGCGCTCTCGATGAATACTATCAACTACCACAATTGACATAGCTACCACATCGCCTCTGTTGGAACAAAACTTAGACATCGATAGCAGCTGCCGTCATACTTGTCTTCCATTCGAAATATGTCCCCGACATTGCCTCATCAATCGGCAGAATATGCCGCCACCCTGGCCAGTTGCCATCTTGCTCTAAATATGCCGCCATAATCTCCAGTGCTGTCTCATCTTCCTGTGATCTGATGCCGTTGCCTGCCTTTCAGAAACAGCCGCCCTTTTGCCTCACATATCGTGCAGGTTTCCAGCTCAGGTTTCACGAGCGGGAATCCATCGGTCTAGTGGAACGACAGAACCCGACTTGAGTGAACCTTCCATAGCACCTTTGATACGCATGTAGTCAGCTAACATCATTTACATTTCCTCCATGCAAAACCTTCATGCCACTTTGTTTTTTCTGTATACTTCCTAACCAGATCGAGCTTCTGCACTATCTTTTGAAGATGTCATGTTACCATATCTGACTTAATAAGAGAACTGTCATGAATAGGCAACTTAGTCGAGTAACTCTTTCTAGGATCCTTTTTGAAATGTCTAACATAATCCATTTTTGGTACGTTTAACATAATCTTTAGATCTGATGATGGGGATTTACATCATCTTTGACGCACTAGGAGAGTAGGTGCCATCATCCCAAAATTTGCAATGTTAGAGGGACAACAAATGGTGTCTTGAATCAACAATGGGCTGCCTATATTTTTAAGTTTTAAGAAGATTATAAAATTAAGCTTATTCAAGCTTATTTTGGAGTTTTTGGTGGCCATTGGGGTGGGGGAAGCATTACTTAATGCCATTGGTCCACTAAAACTCTTATTACACTAAACCTTCACACCCATTTCCCCCCCAAGCATTGTTCTTGTATGGGAGTACCAAAGTCTTGTTTCATCACACAGTGAGGTTTCTTCAACTGTTGTTCTTGCTCAACCAAGGGCTAAAAACAACTAGTCATCACAACTCTATTCATATATAGATAATCTTATCCTACAGTGTCAGAGGGGTTCTTGTTGAAAGGTCGAATCCACCGTGGATCAGAAGTAGAAGGAAGTAGAGATAGGAGATGGAAGATAGAGAATACCCAAGTGGTAAACACTACAAAGACAAAGCAGAATGAATTGAATCTATATGTATTGAAAGAACCCGGAATCTTCGAACTACTCAGAAGCAATCTCCAGGCATTAGATCTCCTAGAGCTTCTTCGTAGAACAAAACGTGCATAAAAATTACAGCTCCTTCTCCACTGCTCGAAATCCAAATCTAATGGCTCCATTGGCTCCCAAAAGGAGGTAAAACCCCAGAACACCTGATTTACGGATCTCCCAGATCACTCTTTCTTCTTCTTTCAGTTCAATCTGCAGTTTTCACCTTGTTTACAGCGATCACGATGCGTGCGATTTCGTCAATCTATCTCTCTTGTGAAAATCCCATAATTGGCTAAAAAAGCAACTAGCTTTTTGCATGCCATCCTAATCTAGAAGCTTTTTCTAACTTTTTCGCATTTTTATAATAAATAATATCAAAAATAGCCTAAAATTATCCAAAAAATAGGCTAAAATATATGTCAAGCGCTCCAGAAATAAATATTAGCATCACGCCTAAGATGCACACCTATAAAAAATGATAATTTCTTTTCAATAACTCCATAAATAGCATCCCATGGTCGTTCTAGAATTGGTAAGGGCATTAACAAACCATATTGCTTACCATGGTATCGCTTAACTCTTTGACAAATTAAACATTCTGTTATAAAGTTAGAAACTTCAGATTCCATCTGTGGCCAATAAAAATCTTCAACCAATATACATAAAGTGGAAATAATACCTCTATGGCCTTGATATGGGGGACAATGAGGTTCATGCAACACAAATGATGTAAATGGAACAGTTACACATAATCTTTTCTCATAAAACATAAATCCATCAGCATAAGACAATGAATCAATTGGAATCCAATTATTTGTAATTAATTTATTCCAATGAGCTTGAAAACTAGGGTCTTGATGATTGGTATCTTTCATAGGAATAAGGGAATCAAAAGATATCACATAAATATTATGAATAGTTGGCCTTCTACATAAGGCATCGGCAACAACATTTACTTTTCTGGGTTGATATTGGATAAGTGAATGAAAACTTTGAATAAAAGCAACCCATTTAATATGATGGTCAAAGATTTGTGGCTGACTAAGGAGATGCTTGATACTTTGTTGGTTAGTTTTGATCATGAATTCAGATCCCATTAAATAATGTTTCCATTGTTCGTAAAGCTTGTACTATAGCTAGCAATTCCTTATCATAGTAGAATACTTAAGTTCAAAGGGTTTAAGTTTGCAGCTAAAGTAGGCTATGGGATGGAAATCTTGCATCAGGACAGCTCCTATTCCAAATCCACTAGCGTTAGTTACTACTAGAAAGAATGGTCTATTAAAGTCAGAGAGTTGCAATACGGGAGCATATGTTAAGGCATGTTTCAGTAAATCAAAAAACTTTTACTAATTTTTAGACCAATGATACACAATACCTTTCTTTAATAAATTTTTCAGAGGTAATGCAAGTAATGAAAAATTTCTCACAAATTTTCTCTAAAAGCTAGCAAGACCTAAGAAAGAACATAATTCATGTATATTTTTAGGTATCGGCCAATTCAAAATTGCTTCTATGTTTTTAGGATCAACTTTAATATCTTCAGATGAAACAATATGTCCTAAATATTCAATTTGGGTTTGGAAAAATTCACTCTTTTCAAGATTAACATATAATTGATTCTCTTTCAATAATTTGAAAACCAATGATAAATATTCATAATGCTCGTTCTCATTTTTATTGAAAACCAATATGTCATCAAAGAAAACAATGACACAATGCTAATTCATAAAAAATATGTGATTCATCATACGGCTAAATATGGATGGTGCATTAGTTAAACTGAAAGGCATAACAAGGAATTCATAATGTCCAAATTGAGTTCTAAATGTAGTTTTGAAAATATCAGATGTGTCCACTCATACTTGATGGTATCCAAATTTAAGATCTATTTTACTAAATCTTGCAGCCCCTTATAGTTTATCCATGAGGTCGTCTACCCTAGGAATCGGATATCTATTCTTGATAGTGATCTTATTTAGGGCACGATAATCAATGCACATCCTATAGGTGTTAATTTTCTTTTTAATTAATAGGACATGTGCACCAAATGGGAAACTACTAGGTCTAATGAGTCCTTAGGTTAACAATTCTTCAACTTGGGTTTGGATTTCTTTCTGTTCAATTTGATTATATTGATAAGGTGCTTTACATGGTGGTTGTGAACTTGGAATTAAGTCTATTTTATGATCTTCAAGACGTATAGGTGGTAAACCAGGTGGTAAGTCAACAACAGAACAATTTTTAAATTGTGAAAGAAATTGTATGTGCCTAGGATGCATCTGATTTTCCTTAACTTCAATTTCATTCACCCATATTAAGTAGGATTTGCTACCTTTTCTTAATACACGTTTAGCCTCTGTATGACTAAGCAATGGAAAATTATCAAAAGTGTGCATGCCATGCAATGTGATTTGTTTTCCATTAGAATAAATCTTCATTGAATGCGTGGAATAATCTATATCGGGATTATATTGATTACACCAAGGAATTCCTAAGATAATGTCACTAGATTAAAAAGGCACAACTAAGAAATTTCTACGTTCAGCATAATCACCAATTTTAATTTCTAAGTCATACACTTCTTGTGTTCCATTGTATCTAGTGCTTAAGAATGTAGCCTTGGTGCGATAATGAGTGAAAACAGTATGTAAATTCAATTCTTTGACCAATTTTGCAGAAATAAAATCATGTGTGCTCCCATCATCATGTAAAACAGTATTTTCTTTACCATGCACAAAACATTTCATCGTTAATAAAGAATGGGGATTTGGATACCTGGTAAAGTATCTCAAGTAGTGCCGATATCGTCATCGTCTTCCGTGAAATCTGGCATTTCTTCATGGTCTTCATCTTCAGTCGTTCCCAAGTAGTTGATGTGAATAGTTGGCTTTTTGGATTGACAGTTCACCGCTAGAAGTCGAGGTTGATGGCACTTATAGCAGACTACGGATTTGGCTTTAGAAACATTATTGGTAATAACGGGAAGTTTTGGAATGTTGGGATTTGGCTAAAGAGATGGCTTAGGATTTCGATTTGTATTTGATCGTAAAACAGGGGGTTGTGTTCAAGATTTACGGAATGAAGATGGAACAAAGCGGTTTTGATTGAATCTTTGAAAGTTAGAATTGAATTGCTTTGTACTAACGTTACTGTTATTTGAGAATTGTTATGGTCGCTTCTCTCATCCTCGAATTTTGTCTTTAGCATCATGGGCCAAAGAAATCGCATCCTCGAGAGTCATTGGCTTGAACATGTTCACTTCCGCATAGAAGTGACCAAGCAAACTAGACATAAACTTGTGCTTATGTATCGCCTTAGGTACATTTTAGAGCATTCGAGGTTGCAATAAAGCATTCCAAAAACGCTCGGTATATTGTAAAATAGGCTCGTAATCTCTTTGTTGTAGAAGATCCCACTGTTTGATTGCTTTTTCATGGAATTGAGGTGGAAGAAAGTTCTGCAAAAATTTCTTTTGGAAAATCTCCCAAGTAGTAGGACAATCAATGATTTTGCGGATAACAATCCACCATAGCGATGCTCTATCCACTTAATGATTAGTGACACACTTAATTTTTTCTTTTTTGACATACTGTTCTTCATAGAAATAATCATCAAATTGACTGATAAAAACGAGAATAGTCTTTCCATCGCTGTCGTATTGCTGCACATTTGAGGTGTGAAAACCACCCAAAAGTTGTGCATGAGATTTGTTACTTTGTACATACTTAGTTGTTATGTTTGCTCTTTCATTCTATGCCGAAGATGGAGAAGAATAAGGTTTTTGATAGATTGGAAACTCAAGATGCAATCTCATGGGCTACACTTATTTCAAGATATGCCGAATATGGGCTTTGTGAGGAAGTACTAAACTAATTTCGAGAGATGCAAGTCGAAGTACATTGGTGGATATGTTTGCCAAATGTGAGAGCTTGCTTGATGTTTAGCACACCTCAGAATGGTGCAATACAACTAGTAGGAGCATCAAGACAGGCTTGATTGTGAGTGTCATTGTATCACAGTGGACTTGGGCAGCTACTATTTTGCAAAGCTCTAATGTTACATGGGAGTATGGTGTCAATGGCCCTTTGTGGTATGCGAGTGAGACGACAATTCAGGTGCTCCTTTTTGGAGTATTTTCCATTGAAATCAAACGGAAGACATCATTAGTACATACAATTGGTGAGATTGTGTGTGTGAGGTGGGTTCTTTTTGGTGCACATTGTTGTTGTTGGTGTTTGTTTTGCCCACTTCACCAAGATGGATACGCATAGTGGTAGCATGATTCGACTTCTCAGGCAACGGAGAAAGTGAGGGTGAATTTCAATTTGGCAACTATTCTAAAGAAGTGGAGGACCTTTGTTCTGTGGTAGCTCATTGGATGCAGCGGGGGCGTATTGTGAAAGCTATAATTGGGCACAGCAAAGGTGGGAGTACTGTGCTACTGTATGGATCCAAGTACCATGATGTACATAAAATAGTAAATGCTACCGGTTAAATAAAAAGGAGGGAAATCTGAAAAGGGAGGCAAGCTTCAAAAACAAGGATGAGAAAGCTAATCAAAGGGGCATTAAGCCAAGAAAAGGGGGAAGATAAAAAAGAAAGGAAAAAAGCAACGGATATGGATGTGGCGACGAAGGGATTCGACGAAGCTAAAAAAGGAAGGCAAACAAGGAGGCGTAAGAAAGAACGAGAGGATCAGAGAAGAAGGCCAGAAGGTGACGACGAGGAATGGGAGGCCGACGGAAGAAGATGTTGTAACGATGGGAGAGTTGAAGGAGGACGAAAAGCCAAAGTTGACGAGCTTGGAATACGTAGAAGTCGAAGACGAATAAGATGACGGAGTTGTAGTGGCAATGGAAGAAGACAGACAAGGTGGTGATGAAGAAAAAGCTATAGTGACGATGTGCGAAGGAAAAGACGAAGATGCAGAAATCGATTGGGTGAAAGAAAGAGGAAGGAGCCGAAGTCAAAGGTACTGACCTGCAGTCGAAGGGGAAAGTAGAAACTACTACTCATGCTGTGAATCCATGAAGCAGCTCGTTCGGGTACCCACTGCTGCTCCTCGACTTACGAGATTTCGTGTACTCGCCTTGTCGCAAGGGCCTCTCTCTGCAGCTTGGCTCGGAAGCTCCAAGGCAACTACATAGGCTGTGGCCATCGTCGCCAGACCCTCCCTTAGTCGTTAAGAAAGGATGCATAGGCCGATGGCAGCGATTTCGCTGCTGCGTTCTCCTAACTACAGGACGCACTGGCTCGGGGCTCGTCAGTGATTTCGCTGCCGCGTTCTCTATCACTAGACGCGTAGGATTAGGGCTTCTCATCCATCAACGAACGGCTTCCCCTTAGCCGAGAGCGTCGAACTCCGGATATGGCGGTTGCTGCACCAGGGCAGCTCAACCTTGAAGAGTCGCCATCCTGGGGATCCAGGAGCGTCAACGTATTCGAGAAGCTCGAACAAATTGGAGAAGGAACTTACGGCCAAGTATATATGGCAAAAGAGATGCAACAGGAGGAGGCAGTCGTGCATTGGCTGGAGTCCAGAAAATTTTCACCTAATCCATTCCCTCCTCTCTCATATAAGCTTTTTGTGACCCTTCTCTCAGTTTTTTAGTGTTAAAGCAAACCTTCGAAAAGAAAGTGAAGTTCATTTGTTTAAAGTCTATGATGCAGATGGAGAAGGGAAAATGACTCGTGAAGACATTTTGGAAGTTCTCTATGACTTATCAAGCTTTTTCCTTTCCGAAGAACTAGGCCAACAAGTCTGTTTGCCACATTCAAGAGACTTTCCGAAGAACTAGGCCAACAAGTCTGTTTGCCACATTCAAGAGACTAAAGGCTTGAACAAATTGATTATAGGGTCATTTTCTGACATTGCATTCACAAATTGAATCTTGATCTTGTTTGATTGATCTTCTATCTTGGACCAATAACCTCTGTGGTTGCGACATTGCTTTCACAAACCCTTCGACATCTTTGGTGAACCCGACGTGAAAGCGTCGCAGAAATTTCAGGATGGGAGACACTTCAGCCTCTATTTCAGCTTCTTCTACAACTCCAGCTGCGTCTACTTCAGCTCCATCTATGACTGCTGCGTCAAGTACTTCAACGGAGGATCTAAAACAGATTTTGCAGAATATGTCCATGTATATGCAGCTCCAAAATCAGCAAACTCAAATGTATATGCAGCAGCAACAACAATTGCATCAACAACAGTTGTCTCAGCAAAGGCAACTCTATTCGGAGCAGGAGAATGCAAACAGTGCGACTAAGGCTATTGAAGCAGTTGAGAGTGAGAAGAAGCTATTTGACGGGCGTAATGTTTCAGCATATTTGAAGACATATGAGATCAAGATGGGGTTTTTTGGAGTTCCTGCTGGACTTATGAGTAAGTACTTCCTTCGTCTTGTCACACCTGCTTTGAGGACAAAGGTGACTGATTTATTTATTCAAAATATACATTGGCAAGATTTTAAGAAGGCACTAAAAGAAGAATACTTCCTTGAGGACTTTGGTATGGCTACTCGACGGTCATTCCGAGAGTGGGTCTACATGCCAAACAAAGGTCTTGCTGCTTCGGAGTTGATTCGAGAAATTGAAGAGAGGTATAGTCAGCTTGATGCCATTGAACAAAGAGCATTGGATGTTGAAAAAGTTGAGCTTTTCTTGCAAGCTGCAGATCCTGCTCTTCAAGAAGAATTGGGTGAGCTTCTTGAAGATCACACGAAGCCTATGGGTCTTAAAACTGATTGGCAGGATGCTCAGGATGCAGTCTCGACATTGACCAAGAGGAGGATATGGAAGACTCGCCTACAGAATGGTTCCATGACACCTACACCATCATCTGCTCCTACGCCTACTTCTATTCCTGTTATTTCTTCTCCTCCTCAGCCAGTTTCTTGGCCTATGCCAGTGCCTACTGTTTCTACTCCACCTATTCCTCCTGTTCCACGACCGATGCCTACACCTTCTGCTTCAAAACCATCCGCTCCATCGGTGCCTACTTCTCTTGATGACATAATCAAAGGTATCACAGATTTGACACTTGAGTCAGTCAAAGCGGAGTTGGTGGGTAAGTTGAAGGAGCAGTTTGCTTCGACTGTGCCTACTACTTCTTCTAGTGCTCCTACTGCACCTAGGAGTGCTCCTAGTGCACCTAGGAGAGATCGGAGATGTATTTGGTGTGATAGTACGGAGCATCAGCATTGCAGAGATTGTGACTCATTCCAGGATGCAAGGAGGCAGAATTTGGTATATTGGGGGCAAGATGGTAAGATTTGGTTGACAGAGATAGGAGCTCCACTTGCTACCAACTTTGGTAAAGGTGGAATGAAGAAGTTAGTGGAGGACATGGCTGCGCGTACTTCTTATGTGGCAGCTAGAGGTGATGCTTCTGCGTATGGAGTACAGATTGAGAAGGGATCGGAGACTCAGTCCGCACTATGGACTTATGCTATGGAGACTGCAAACAAGGGAAAAATTCAGCAAACTGTTTTGACTAGCGCATGCTCTAGCATCAGATCAGAGACAGGATGGAACTCGCCTGTTGACAGGTATTCTATTTATGCTTATTTGGCTAAATCTCATGGTGCAGATGTATTTGTTGAGGAGAAGCGTAAGAGGGATGAAGAGAATCCAAGTGCAGTTAAGAAGACTAGAGGGGGTGAGTTTGTTACTCCACCTACTGCAGGACCGTCTTCAAGACCAGGGCCAGATCGACAGATGGAGGATGCTCAAAAGAGAGAAAAGAGGCAAGAGCCTAGAGAGAGAAAACAGCCAGGATTCAGATTGATGTCCGATATTGAGACATCTACAGACATGAAGAAAATCTTTAATGATAAGATACTTGGCAGTGAGGTGACTTTCACTATTTCCGAGATTTTGGGCATCTCAAAAAGAGAGTTTCAGGATCAGTTTCAGGAGGTCCTGAAGAGGAAAAGACATGCATTGTCAACCACTGATGCACAGGGAGTTTTGATTGGAGAGTTGGATGAGGATGATGATGAGGTTATGGTTGATAATGCTTCTGTTTTGCCGCAGGTAGAGAAGAGGGTTCAGCCTATGCATTATGCTGAAATTGATGAGCCTGTTTTGATACCGCGTAGTCACTTTTCGCGGAGCCATTGGGCTAGGGCAACTACAGAGACGATGGTAAAGGTTGGAGAAAAACAGGTGCCTTATGTTGCATTGGTTGATCATGGTTCAGAGATTAATCTCATTGTTCGTGGAGTTTATGAGAGTAACAGATGGCCTATGGATGTAGAGCATGGGTGGCGTATGAGAGCCGCCAATAACACTGCAGGTGATTTATATACTGCTTGCCCTAGTGTCAGAGTTTCTATTGGTGATGTAGAGGAGGATTTTCATTTCTTTGTGCAGGATTCATGCTCTTATCCCATAATTCTTGGTCAGCCATTCATTACAGAGATGCGCATGGAGACAAAGGTCATGGATGATGGATCTGCTTATGCACGGATTCACAGTAAAGATGGTATGAGAGCAGTTCAGTTTATGACTGTATGTGTGAACCATGTTAGAAACAGAGATACTCTCAGAGATGCACCCTTACCCACTGTGAGGGATTCGGGTTTTCATTAGGTACCGCCGTTTCGCGAGACGACGGTGGTACAGAAGAGAGGAGATTGGAGTTCTCGCCTCCTGGCAGCGATGTTTTCTCCTCCGGTTATGTTGGGATTTCAGCAAACAGTTCAATGAGCTATCAGAAGACTTCTAGATTGTCTAGAGCTGCCAGGCAGTATATATGCAGGAAGGAGAAAAATTTGAAAAATGCAGGAATTTTGGAGGATGATGAGCACATAGATGGTATGTATGACAGTGTGATTTGTGCAGATACGATGTCAGAAATGGGAGATATGCTGAAAACTGATATGCTGAATTATCATGGTAATGTATTAGTGCAATCCCTGGACATGTTTCATGAAATTGCAGATTTTATGTCACAGATTGAGTTAGAGGCTGAGGTAACTCAGCAAAGAGTGTTGAGTGCTGAAGAAATTCAGCAAACAGAGTTTCCAGCTGGTTATGATCAGCTTTCAGAGAGACAGAGGGCTGAAAATTTTCAGCCAACAGAGTTTACTGCTGAAATATTTCAGCATTCAGAGTTTGGGGCTGTTTCTATGCAGTCCATAGAGCAGAGGGCTGAGAATATTCAGCCATTGGAGTGCAGAATTGCTGATTTACAGCAAGATTTATGTAATGCAGAAGGGCATAATGAAGCCAGGGTTGACACGAAATACACGACTGTGGATAAGAAGGTGGATTTTATAGGCAAGATTATGGAGTATTGTTCTACCACTTCTGAGATACAGAGATTCATTGGAGCTTGTGTGTTTTATATGATTTGGATACCTCATTTTGCACACATAGCAGATTGTTTTTATCAGCTGTTTCGAAAGGGGCAGAAACTATTTTGGGATGAGAGCCACATTAGAACCATGCGGAAAATGAGGAAGTTATTGCAGATTTTTTGGAAGATGATGAAAAGATGGTTTGGGCCGTACATAGTCAGACATGTCTTTGATAATGCAACATATGAGCTGACAGAATTGGATGGAACAGTGCTTAGAGTGCCTATTGCTGGAAAAAGAATCAAGATTTTCAAGAAAAGAGATGATGAGGATTATGCATTGGAAGAATTTTCAAGAAAAGAGCAACGACAAGAAACTCCAATGGAAGAAACAGATGATATGGCTGAAAATCTTGTTGATCTACCGGAAATGCATAACGAAGAGATTGATTTGTTTGTGGATCTTGATGATAATGATCATGGGTAGTTGGCCCATCCGGAGGATGCGCAGGATTAGAGGGGGTGGATGTCGTATTGCTGCACATTTGAGGTGTGAAAACCACCCAAAAGTTGTGCATGAGATTTGTTACTTTGTACATACTTAGTTGTTATGTTTGCTCTTTCATTCTATGCCGAAGATGGAGAAGAATAAGGTTTTTGATAGATTGGAAACTCAAGATGCAATCTCATGGGCTACACTTATTTCAAGATATGCCGAATATGGGCTTTGTGAGGAAGTACTAAACTAATTTCGAGAGATGCAAGTCGAAGTACATTGGTGGATATGTTTGCCAAATGTGAGAGCTTGCTTGATGTTTAGCACACCTCAGAATGGTGCAATACAACTAGTAGGAGCATCAAGACAGGCTTGATTTTGAGTGTCATTGTATCACAGTGGACTTGGGCAGCTACTATTTTGCAAAGCTCTAATGTTACATGGGAGTATGGTGTCAATGGCCCTTTGTGGTATGCGAGTGAGACGACAATTCAGGTGCTCCTTTTTGGAGTATTTGCCATTGAAATCAAACGGAAGACATCATTAGTACATACAATTGGTGAGATTGTGTGTGTGAGGTGGGTTCTTTTTGGTGCACATTGTTGTTGTTGGTGTTTGTTTTGCCCACTTCACCAAGATGGATACGCATAGTGGTAGCATGATTCGACTTCTCAGGCAACGGAGAAAGTGAGGGTGAATTTCAATTTGGCAACTATTCTAAAGAAGTGGAGGACCTTTGTTCTGTGGTAGCTCATTGGATGCAGCGGGGGCGTATTGTGAAAGCTATAATTGGGCACAGCAAAGGTGGGAGTACTGTGCTACTGTATGGATCCAAGTACCATGATGTACATAAAATAGTAAATGCTACCGGTTAAATAAAAAGGAGGGAAATCTGAAAAGGGAGGCAAGCTTCAAAAACAAGGATGAGAAAGCTAATCAAAGGGGCATTAAGCCAAGAAAAGGGGGAAGATAAAAAAGAAAGGAAAAAAGCAACGGATATGGATGTGGCGACGAAGGGATTCGACGAAGCTAAAAAAGGAAGGCAAACAAGGAGGCGTAAGAAAGAACGAGAGGATCAGAGAAGAAGGCCAGAAGGTGACGACGAGGAATGGGAGGCCGACGGAAGAATATGTTGTAACGATGGGAGAGTTGAAGGAGGACGAAAAGCCAAAGTTGACGAGCTTGGAATACGTAGAAGTCGAAGACGAATAAGATGACGGAGTTGTAGTGGCAATGGAAGAAGACAGACAAGGTGGTGATGAAGAAAAAGCTATAGTGACGATGTGCGAAGGAAAAGACGAAGATGCAGAAATCGATTGGGTGAAAGAAAGAGGAAGGAGCCGAAGTCAAAGGTACTGACCTGCAGTCGAAGGGGAAAGTAGAAACTACTACTCATGCTGTGAATCCATGAAGCAGCTCGTTCGGGTACCCACTGCTGCTCCTCGACTTACGAGATTTCGTGTACTCGCCTTGTCGCAAGGGCCTCTCTCTGCAGCTTGGCTCGGAAGCTCCAAGGCAACTACATAGGCTGTGGCCATCGTCGCCAGACCCTCCCTTATTCGTTAAGAAAGGACGCATAGGCCGATGGCAGCGATTTCGCTGCTGCGTTCTCCTAACTACAGGACGCACTGGCTCGGGGCACGTCAGTGATTTCGCTGCCGCGTTCTCTATCACTAGACGCGTAGGATTAGGGCTTCTCATCCATCAACGAACGGCTTCCCCTTAGCCGAGAGCGTCGAACTCCGGATATGGCGGTTGCTGCACCAGGGCAGCTCAACCTTGAAGAGTCGCCATCCTGGGGATCCAGGAGCGTCAACGTATTCGAGAAGCTCGAACAAATTGGAGAAGGAACTTACGGCCAAGTATATATGGCAAAAGAGATGCAACAGGAGGAGGCAGTCGTGCATTGGCTGGAGTCCAGAAAATTTTCACCTAATCCATTCCCTCCTCTCTCATATAAGCTTTTTGTGACCCTTCTCTCAGTTTTTTAGTGTTAAAGCAAACCTTCGAAAAGAAAGTGAAGTTCATTTGTTTAAAGTCTATGATGCAGATGGAGAAGGGAAAATGACTCGTGAAGACATTTTGGAAGTTCTCTATGACTTATCAAGCTTTTTCCTTTCCGAAGAACTAGGCCAACAAGTCTGTTTGCCACATTCAAGAGACTTTCCGAAGAACTAGGCCAACAAGTCTGTTTGCCACATTCAAGAGACTAAAGGCTTGAACAAATTGATTATAGGGTCATTTTCTGACATTGGATTCACAAATTGAATCTTGATCTTGTTTGATTGATCTTCTATCTTGGACCAATAACCTCTGTGGTTGCGACATTGCTTTCACAAACCCTTCGACATCGCGTAACCCATTGAAAGTACAGAATTTGAAATTTCTTTTACTTGTCTTGGCTTCTTTCTGGATAGATTGTGCTTCAAGTGTCACTTCGATCATGCGTCGTATAACATCTTCATGTTGTGGTCCATCTTGATCGGTAGTAGATCATTGAAGAGTGGCAAATTGAGCTTGCAAAGTCTGACGTGCTCTTTTTTTCTCTTGAAGTTACATCATAATTAGATTCAATTTTTGCTCCATCGTTGGTTCCGGTAAATCACCTTCGGCCATAAAATCTTCCATATTTTGATGGGTCATCCTGCAAAATTTCAAACAACCTCACACACTCAACATCTTGTTAACGGGATGAGCGTAGCTCAATGTTAGGTTTACAAGGCTTGTTCTGTTTTTTTTAATGACTTTTAACAATCTTTCTTCTTTGTGGATTCTGAAGTTACTAGAATCCTTCGTCGACGAATTCTTTGCCCGTGAAGATTGCGTATAGCAATGTACTCGCTGGAAATTATCTCTGTCATAGCACGGGTGTGAACAGAGACTTGTAGGGAGGTTGAAATGAGTTCAGAATTGGTTGTGTGTGAATTGCCACCATGGGAAGAGTGAATATTGAAATTTTAGCCTTACTGAAGCTTAAAGGCTTGAAGCTTTAGATTTAAAAGCTTTAAATCAATCGTGATCAAATGAAAACATTCAGAATGGCGGCATTCGTTTGTTAACGTCGACAGCAACGAACACGTTCTCCCACAGCGTTTCGTCAAATTGTGAAGAGCTTGAGCTTTTAAATAAAGCTTATTAAGCTTTGTAACCTCCAACTTAATGAATCTTTCTTATGTGTTTCTCCAAAGAAAAAAACATATTGATAAAGAAGCTTCCCAGGTGGTTCTCCATTAGCACAGATTTGTCCTTCGTGTTCCAACAGTATAGGAGAGGATTCTTCACCGCCAGGAACACGCTGGTATTGACGGCTAGACTGACTATAGAGCCCGTTCGTTCCAAGATCTTTGCCATCGCATGAGATTCTTAGGAGATTTTCTTGAGGCTCTGTCTAGTAATTAATGAACAAATACGATGCTCAATCCCGGCTAGAATACCGCGGTAGACCTGCAAACACCTACACTACTCAACTTACTTTTCTAAATCCAAAAATCTAAAAAATTACTTTCTCAGAAGATCGAATACCTCTTCAAACTCCCTCGCTTCCTACCTATCCACCTCAAGCACCAATTCGGAGAAAACCCTACTTCAATGCTTGATTCAGAGCATGCAAGCACTCAAGGCTTGAATCCATTGGTTCCGACAATGGATCCAAAATGTACAGGCGAGCTCAAGCTCAACCACCAAGATCCACTGATCGCTTATTCTTTCAAGTGTTTCAAGTCGAGCACTAATGTCTACCTCTCACATAGCCGATGTGCTATCTCTCTCTACGAGTGTAGTGAGCTTACCCCCATGCCCGATCGAGTTGCCTTCTCTCCCGAGCACTCCGCTAGCTCCACAACCCAAGTGCAAGCTTCAAGCGAGCTTGATCCTTAAGCTCCACGCTCCAAGCTCCATTGCCATGAGTAAGAGAAGAGAAGAGAAGAGAAGAAAATAAGAGAGGAGAAGATGGAGAGCTTCTCCACCACGGTCGCTCACCCTCACACACTCACTCGCTCACAATCTCACGCTCCCTCTCTCAAGCACAAGCTCAAACAAGCAAGAAGAAGAAGAAGAAGAAGAACAAGAACAAGAAGAAGAAGAGGAGGAGGAGGAGGAGGAGGAGGAGGAGAGCTACTTTTGGCCACATACAAGAATGATCTTCTTCATTCACTTTTTGCCTTTTATACAAAACCCTAACCCTAATTCCCTTTGGGCGGTCATCCCCTTTTTAGTCCAGGCTTGGCCCCCATTCCTCCAACCCTTCTCCTCCTCTTTTCCTATTGGCATGGCACCAACCCGTACCTCTATAATTTGCATGGGTGAGAGCATGATGCTATTTTACAAAATAAATCATGGTGCACATTTGCGCTCTTTTACAAAAGTATTGACTTGTGCTTTTTCTTGTGTGCCTCTCTCCTCGATTTACAACATGAGCAAAGAGCTCAGGGCCTACGATCAGAAGCTCGTAACCCTAGCTCAAAAGTAGGGGGAGAGCATGGAAGGAATGAGCAAAAGGGCCGAGGAATGGGCTACGTAGAATGAGGCACGGGTGAAGGCACTGGCGCGGCACCTCGCCTTGGTGGAGAAGGAAAAAATCTTGGCAAAAAGCAAAGCGAATGCCACCCAGACAGCCTTCACTGCCCATCAATAGGCCTTCCTCAATACACTGCTGGATACAACTCAATCAGAGGGAACGGAGCCGTTGGAGGTGGTGGAGAAGAAATTAAGCATCGCACGCAAAGCCCTCGATGCGGGGCTGCAGATGCCACCCCAACCTGCGGAGATAAGGCTGGGCCTAGAGGAGCAGTGAAAGTATCTACTACTTGCCGGCCTAACCCCCCAGGAGGCAGATGCCCTCAGCTTTGAAGAAAGAGCACTACAAGAAAACCGGCAGGGGAAGGAAGTCGGACTCGAAATCGACATGAACAGATTCAGAGAAGATGTAATCCCGCAGCCCCCCTCGCCGCACGAACAAGATTAGCAACAATCCGACCCACCCCTAGACAGACAGGCCATCCTCAAGGAGCGACGGAAAAAGCTGGTGGAAGAGGCCAGAAAAAGGCTACAGGCCAAGCCAGTCATGCAGTCATCCGCACCCCTCCCACCATGCCCCAAAGACATCCCAATGCAATTCCACACAGAACTAGTGGTCTGGGAATGGCAAGAAATGGAAAAGGACCCTTTCTCTTTTAGTTTCCTTCTGCCTGATAGCCTGAGAAGGGTCCTGCCGATCAAAGTGATGGAGGAGGTGATCGCGGCTGGCAGCCGACTAGGCCAAAGATGGCTGGAGGATAGGGCAAGGACCCCCACTTTGTGGGGCATGGAGGAGGCCGAATTTTGGCAAGACAAAATATACGAAGTGCCACACATGGTGAGGGACTAGAATACCAACCCATCTGGAGGAGGCGAATATGTAATACCAACATGCTCACCTGGATGGCATTTTGTAACACCCTACCCTACGAGTAGAAGGACCCCACATTTATGGCGTATCCTCGTAGTGTAGGCGTGGATTTTATCGCCACCCTCCATGGGAGGCATGACTTCCCCGTCATCTACAATGCCAACGCCACTTCCTTTGAGGACACTCTACTTTTTGATCTAGGAAGCCTGCCCGCATCCATGACGCGCTTCCTCGCTGAGTTCTCCATGACGCGCTTCCTCGTTGAGTTCTCCTCCTACCCAGATCCCGCATTCATAACCACCTGTAATTACCTTAGGCTCCTTAAACTCCTACTTAAGCAAGATCCAGCACCGCAAGAAAACGGCTTGCCTCCCCTCTTTTTTGATCCTAATGCTATTAAAAGTTGCACTATGACCCACTTAATGATGAGGGCTAGCCTACTACCTTCATTTTGCCTAGCTCTCCTAGAGGATATGAGCGACAGCCAATTCACTAGGAGCAATCACCCCTTCCTATCCACCACCTCTCTCCACGTCCGCATGAACCTGAAAGGGTACATGCAGAGCCATCAATTTTAACGCAAATCCATCTGCCCGCCCTCCCCCCCTCATTCCGACAACGAGCATTAGACTTGGTTGTCCTACTCCTCAAGTAATCCTATCCCGAAATGTATCCAAAAAAAAAAAGCACGATCACTGCACCTAGGGGTCCTTAAGTTAGGCATGTCCAGTGACCTTGGTCGGCTGGTTCCGCTCCTAATCCCCTAGCCTTTTTTGATCCCCCACGTCATGCTTATGGCATATCAACGGTAGGACACACCTACGGAGGTAACACTCACCTATGGTTCAACCTGTCACCCTAAGCCACTGGCACCACACCCCCTTGGCACAAATGGGGTCCTCAAGTGTGGGACATCACCCGGGTTTGCCTGTAGTTAGACCCACTTCCCCATTCCACTAGCAAGAGCACATTGCACCAACACGCTGAGGACAGCACCCCCCTAGGTAGAGCACCGCACCTTCTTCTTCAGGTATACCACAAATGCCCAACCACCAACTTCCGAGGCCCTCGTCCACCCATGCAATCCACTGAGCTGCTCCGACGAACCTCGTTCCTGAGCTTCCACAAGCATCTGAGTCTACATGTGGTCCTCATCCTTACACCCACGCCAAAGTGTCATGGGACTGGCACCGGTCTAGAAGGGGAGCAATGTTAACCCCAAGTCAAGATGGCGAAAAATGGAGGAAAAGCAAAAGGAAGATGGAAAAAGAACAAAGACACGCAGGAGGCCTCTAAAGATGAACCGGGGCAAAAAGTGCAACCTTAAAAGAAAAGGTGCCTCAAAAAACTCAGAAAATTCTTGTAAAAGAGCGCCAGGCTCCCTCCTGTGCCAATTGTAAAATATTAGATGGGTGTAGGCTAGAGGCACGAGGCTAAAAGAGGAAAATGGAAAAAGGACCTTGCCACAATGGCCGGTCATGTAAAAAAGGGATGGGTGCCCATGGGATTTTACGGTTTGTATATATAAAGTTCAAAAAGTGAATAAGTGATCGTTCTTTCATGTGTGGCAAAAGAAGTCTTCTTCTTCTTCTCTCCTTCTCACCTTCTTGCTTGTGTGTGCTCTTGAGAGAGGGAATGTGAGAGTGTGAGGGAGTGAGTGTGTGTGAGCTTGAGGGATCAAGAGGGTGAATCTCTTCACCATCTCCTCCTCTTCTTCTTCTCTTCCCTTCTCTCTTCTTGCACGCGCAGCTATGGAGGATGGAGCTTGGAGATGGAGGAGTCTTGAGGATGCTTGAGCTAGCATCTAGGATCGTGGAGCTACCAGTGTGTGGAAGAGAGGAGGCAACTCATATCGGCACTAAGGTGAGCTCACTACACTCGTAGGATTGACGGCGCGTCAGCTAGGTGAGAGATAGCCATTAGAGCTCGCTTGGAATGCTTGAAGCAATAAGCGGTCCATGGGTCTTGGCGGTTGAGCGAAAGCTCCCACAAAGGCATATCTAATCGGGACAATGGCCTATTCACCATGCCAATGGTCAACATATCTAGCCATGAGTGCCTTCCAAGAGAATGTGTTTGAAAATTGACAGCTTATCAAATACTTGTTCTTGTTTTGCAAGAGAGTCCCATCTATCATACATACCAACCATCGCACTACTTGTAGATAGCTCCTTATCAAACCCACTCTAAAAAACTTCACCATGCACACGCCATCCTTTATCTAGGCATGTGAAACTCCATGACTTCAAGCAAAGGACAAAAGTTACATCATCCACAAACATATCTTGCTCTTGCATCTCCTCAAAACATTGCAAAGCCTTGTCATCCTCATGCTTCTCACAATATGCCTTCATTAGATCAATCTATGTGATACAACATCTCCTATGAGCATGTTGTTGAAAGCATGTGACCTTTCGCAACAGAACCATACCTCCCATACATGTCTACCAATGCATTTCATGTTGTAGGATCATTTCCTAAGTGTGAGTTCTTGATCTCAGTATGTATTTCCTAGCGTGCTGTCTCAATGCCTCAAAGGTCCCATAAGCTTTCAAATACATGACAAATATAATAGCATCTGCATGTATGCTTTGCAGCTAGCATTTTGTAACATCTCAATGCTTCTTCATAAGGCCCATGTTCTACATACCTAGCAAGCATGGCATTCCATGTGACCACATTTGGAACTGGAAAATTGTCAAATACCAGCAATGCTTCTCCAAGGGAGTGGCATTTGTAGTACATGTCCACAAATTTACTGGCCACATATAAATCCCCTTCCAAGTCCCTCAAAATAATATTCTCATAGGAGTAGAAGCCTTTTCATGATTAAATAGTGATGGCATATAGCCTGGGTGTGCTACTGTTATCATTATAATCAAAATGATAGAAACATGGTAGCCAAGTTTCAGAGTGACTTGCTATTTATATTGCAATAGAAAAGCTAATCAAGGAAGGCATATAGTCCAATTTAGTTGAAATCTTACCTTGCTTGGTTTAATCAATGAAGTTGTTCAATGTTGGATGTGGGGGCACACTACTCAATGCAGGACATGGGGGCAGGCTGGGTGACTGGGGCATGGTGGAGGTTGACGAGGTAGGTCATCCACATACGCTTTATCCTAAAAATTGGGTAAGGAAGACCACACATAGGACTACATAACAAGAAGGGTAGCAGAAAATGATCCAAATATGATATATTTCCAACCTTGAGAAAGCGACATGGTGAATACCAAGTCGGTGTGAAGACCACCAGCACATCAAAAGTAATGCATGACTAGGAAGGGGGAAAGAGAGAGAGAGAGAGAGAGAGAGAGAGAGAGAGAGAGATTGGTTTTGAGAAAAGGAGGGAAGACATTACAAAAAAAGAAAAAAGAAAGAAAGAAGAGAGGGGTGTGTGTGTATTTGTATATGTTTGTGAGAGTGAGAAAGAGAGAGAGAGAATATATTTGTCAAGAACTTGTTGTGCTTTTGCAAGAGCACCACATTTAGCATACATAGTTATTAAAGTGCTTGCAACATAGGGGTTTCTTTCAAGAAACATCCATTTGCAAATGTCCTCATGTAGCCTTGTGCCCATGAATATATCCTTTTTCTTTACAAAAGCCTTCATCAATCCCACAACATGAGTAGTCTCATTTGGAAAGACAGCTCCTTTTCCTCATGAGGCTCCCCTTCACTCAATTTAAGTGTAGACATTGATTAAAATTTTTTGACCTCTTCAAAAATCTAGGTTGGATTGTACTGGCAATCCAACCACAAGGCGTCTACTATCACTTTGTGCTTGAAAACTGGAGACCTTGCATTGGCCAATGGTTAAAGAGGGGAAAAAGAAAAAGCCATATCCCTATGAGAGCTCACAAGATTTCATGTTTTGTAGATGTGGAATACATCATGACTTATAATAAAATGTAATGGGGCAAAATAACCTTTCTATTGCGATTGTCCCATCGTTGCAAGGTATCTTTGAACTCGATGTTGTTAGCTTTGGGAAGGTGTTGTTGGAGTTTTTCATTGGGTAGCAGTTGATCGATGAATCTTTGTCAAGATTCTTCCAAAGATTGGAGAAGTGCAGAGGAGCACCTAATTTTCATGTTGCACATTATCTTGGTTTTTCATGCTCAATAGCCTCAAGGCCACCATTGCAACTTGCAAGAATGGGTAGCTCACTTCTCCTTGTGTGCATGTGCACACACACACACAGAGGAAAGTTCAATAAACACACTTTTCTATATCTATCTCTCTTCCTCTATCTTCCCTTGCATTTCCCATGCTACCTAAACATTAATTTAGACAATGTGTGTTTATATTTGTTCATTCAAAGACTTATCTCTCATATCTATCTATCTATCTATCTATCTCCCTCCCCTTGCATTTCCCACTTTTGAGCACTAATTTAGACAATGTGTGTTTATGTTCATTGACTCATAGACCTAGACACGTGTAAGTGTATAAACCTACACAATAACATTTAAATTTTAGAGAGAGACCTTCATCTTGGATGTGCCCAGAGCATTTCAAAGCTTTATCATGATGTCCATGTCCAGATATCAAGCAATTAGGACAATCCAGGAGACTACATGTGGTGCTATAAGCTTTTTTTGAACACTTCTTGCAATTTTACAAATGTAGCACACTTAGCATACATGCTCCCTAATGTAGTGCCTAGCACAAAATCACCATTTTTCTAGTAGCCCCAACCTATGAACTTTATATTGTAACACACTTATCTCATATCCACATCAAACCTTATCAACTCACACTTAAATAAAAGTATAGTGGCAACACTACATGGGAATATTCATTATCTCAAGAGAAATGCATCAAAAATTGTGCTGGCATAATCCATAAATAGCAATCTAGCTCATAAAATACTTAATTGTCTCTTGTGAAGCTTTGAACTCACCCACATTCTCTTGCCTATCATCGTTTCCATTTGTATAGTCAAAATCTACATAAACATTCTCTTTCCTATCATCATTTCCATTTGTATAATCAAAATCTACATAAACATTACTCTTTGAAAAATAAGGTGAAATGTTGCTTTGGAGTAACTACATAACATTTCAAACGACATTTTTGCTATTGTTGTCATTCCTTATATCCAACAAGAGGCACTTGAGAGAGTACACCATGTTTCAAGATGATCAGCAATGGCATCAACATGATAATTTCTTTTGACTTGTATAAGTATTACTCACTTGGAATGAGCTCCTACACTCCAAGGCCAATAGGAAGCATATGTAGAAGATATTTTTGCCTTTGATCACAAAGAATCCATGGAGTTACTATCATTAGGAGAACATTATGGGTTCACAAACCTATGAATCAATAGTCATGCAACGTTTTTCACATAAAGATTAGACTTGTAAATGCTTTTACTCAGCTCTATGCACCCAGGTCGGTGCTTTGCGCCTAAAGTACAACTTCTAGCCCTCAGCCCTCATTGCTAGCTCTAAAAGTCTTCAACATCTCTTGCTAGACTTATCACCTATAAGGCTTTTTCTTTTGTGTCAAATTTCTCCTTCTCTCATCCACAAGTGACTTATAATCAAAAAGTAATACCACCACGTATACAAATGTCATTGAAAAAGGTAATACCGGAGTACCTCTATCTTGTTGAGGTGCTTGGAAAACTAACTACATCTCTTTTGGTCCCTAGACCATGTAGTGACTTGTGATTTTCACTTGCACCATGTACTACAAATGCTTGTGTTTACACAACTATCACCCTAGCATAGAGCATGAATCTCGATCCTACTAAGGTGTTACTCAACTTAGCTTGAAATATGTGCATAAGAAGGTTGTTCCCTAGCACTCCACAAAATTTTGTCTGAATCCAAATGACCAATGTGGAAAAAATTATGGATATTCTTCCTAAAAATCAAGTCCTCATGCACTTGCTTGTGAACCACATGCCTATACATATTGTAGGATGCCCCATGCAAATGCTAGTCATGACAAGTCGTACTAAAGATGTTGCCCAAGAAGAATGCTAGAGTACTTAGGCTTATCCCTAGTTGTGAACTTGCCACATAAATTCAGGATCAATCCCAAGTCAACGAAATCAAATAAAAATTCAACTCTCAATGCCTCTTTTAGAAGAAATCATATATGCGTCGAGTTGACAGTGCCTGTAGGGATTGTCAAATCATGAGCAATCTAGAGTAGCAATGTACCACCAATTCAATTCAATGGAATCCAACTCACTGCAACATCTCTATTCTCTCCATCATTCTCTAGTGTAACCTGGTCTACATCCAAAATTAGAGCATCACCCCCTCTAGTATAAAACCCTACTCGAGAAGGAGTTTCACATAGCTAACCACTTGAGGGTCCCAACCTCTTGATCGACATTGTTACTTATCATTGTGTGTTAGTACCTCAAACATTTGATTTGAATTTCGGATCCTCTTGTTAAGTTAGGTGGGACCTCCTGAGAGATGCTCCATATCAATTTTGCTTCAACTGTCTCAAATCTAAGCATCAAAGAGAGACTATCACCTTTATTTAGGACAAAAATAGATGCACCTTTGTTGATGACTACTAACTAGGATATGCTACCGTTTTCCACAAGAATCTCTCAGTGCTAGCCGAAGTCGAGCCAGCCCAAGGGTGTTATTGATTGGTCCTAGTGTGTTGCTGAAATCCTGGATGTGGAAATGGAGAGAATCCTTGGCACCTTACTGAAATTAGCTTGCGCTTGGATAAACCATTCATTGAAGGGGAGGCATTATTTTTACTCAAGTCTATGAAGAGGGGAAGTCCCTTAGCATTTATGGGTTTTAGGTAAAGCTCTCTCTTGCTTTGCAACTTTCAAGATGCATGCTTCAAAGATTTGAATAGCTCAAGTTATTGAACAATGAGTATCTTAGAGTATCTCAAACCTTTTGATTCTAAGAATTATGTATATGTATGTATGAATACAAGAGTAGATGTAATGCTTATGCGGCAGTACATGATTCTACTTTTGGTCTACAGTTGGATAGAATGCATGGCCAAGTGATGGTTGGTCCAAAGGCTAAAATATGGACACATGCTTTACATGCAGTCGAAAAGAAAAAGGTCACTAATAGTGAAATGTCTCATGCAGGGCAAGACATTCGTGGCATAACTAGTTGGGAATCACCGGTAGATGCATATTTAGTGTATGCATATTTAGCAAAGGTTCAAAACACAGATGTACTTGTGGAAGAAAAACAAAAAAGAGATAAAGATGTTGCAGGGACATCTAAAAGAATTACAAGAAGAAGTGTGGATCAGCCTAAAGCTGCAAATCAGCCACCTCCCGAGCATGTTATGGAAGAGGTCAGTCAAGAGCAAAAACATGATAACAAACAAGAAGGCAAAAAGAAGGGCAAGCAGCCAGGATATAAGTTGCAATTTGACATTGAGACAGTCACAGATCTTAAGAAGGTTCTTGAAGAACGGATCTTAAATAGTCGGGTGGAATTTACCTTGGGAGAGGTACTTGGCATTGCCAAGCGAGAATTTCATGATGAGATAATTGACATAATTAAAAGGAAGCATCAGTTTCTTGGTGATACCACTAGTGCATTGCTACAATTTGAAGAGGAAACTGGTTTTTTGGGTATTCAGCCTGAATATGAGCATGAAGTAAGTACAGGATTGTCTATGCAGGATGCTACTAATTAGTGGACAGCATGTGGAAAAGAGAAGAAAGTGGCTGAAAATGCATTGTCTTGTAGCAATATGCATGGTGGAGTAAGGAAAATGCAACAATATGGAGAAGAGACTATAGGATTTAATCCTCGAAGTCACTACACAAGAAATCATTGGGCTAGAGCCACCACTGAAATGGTAGTGAAAATAGGGGAGCGTGAAACTCTTTGTGTTCCTTTACTTGACCATGGGTCTGAGAGAATCAAATTATTCAAAAGGTGAGAATCTACTGCCTATGAGTTGCCAGAATTGGAAGAAAATAGTGTTCATGATATAGGGGCTAGCCAGGAAGATATGGAAGATGAAAAAGCAAAGGATATGATTGTAGAGGATGAGGACGACTCAAAATCCGGTGACAACTAGGATTTTGATATATACCGGAGGATGTACAGGTTCAGAGGGGGTGGATGTCGTGATGTTATGAGGAGACAGTGTGAAAAAGCATGGAATGCATCATCATCCAACTTCTTTATTGATCCAGAGAGTCAATGTGATCTGGGCCATTAGTACTAGTGTGAGTTACATGGATTATCCAAAAATACTAGATTTTTCGGATAATTTTAGCCTATTTTTGATATTATTTATTATAAAAATCTGAAAAAGTTAGAAAAAGCTTCTAGATTAGGATGGCATGCAAAAAGCTAGTTGCTTTTTTAGCCAATTATGGGATTTTCACAAGAGAGATAGATTGACGAAATCGCACGCATCGTGATCGCTGTAAACAAGCTGAAAAATGCAAATTGAACTGAAAGAAGAAGAAGGAGTGATCTGGGAGATCCATAATCAGGTGTCCCAGGGTTTTACCTCCTTTTGGGAGCCAACAGAGCCATTAGATTTGGATTTCGAGCAGTGGAGAAGGAGCTGTAATTTTTATGCACGTATTGTTCTACGAAGAAGCTCTAGGAGATCTAATGCCTGGAGATTGCTTCTGAGTAGTTCGAAGATTCCAGGTTCTTTCAATACATATTGATTCAATTCATTGTGCTTTTTCTTTGTAGTGTTTACCACTTGGGTATTCTCTATCTTCTCTTCCATCTCCTATCTCTACTTCCTTCTACTTCTGATCCCCGGTGGATTCGACCTTTCAACAAAAACCCCTCTGACACTGTAGGATAAGATTATCTATATATGAATAGAGTTGTGATAACTAGTTGTTTTTAGCCCTTGGTTGAGCAAGAACAACAGTTGAAGAAACCTCACTGTGTGATGAAACAAGACTTTGGTACTCCCATACAAGAACAATGCTTGGGGGGGAAATGGGTGTGAAGGTTTAGTGTAATAAGAGTTTTAGTGGACCAATGGCATTAAATAATGCTTCCCCCACCCCAATGGCCACCAAAGACTCCAAAATAAGCTTGAATAAGCTTAATTTTATAATCTTCTTAAAACTTGAAAATATAGGCAGCCCATTGTTGATTGAAGACACCATTTGTTGTCCCTCTAACATTGCAAAATTTGGGATGATGGCACCTACTCTCCCAGCGTGTCAAAGATGATGTAAATCCCCATCATCAGATCTAAAGATTATGTTAGACGTACCAAAAATGGATTATGTTAGACGTATCAAAAAGGATCCTAGAAAGAGTTACTCGACTAAGTTGCCTATTCATGACAGTTCTCTTATTAAGTCAGATATGGTGACATGACATCTTCAAAAGATAGTGCAGAAGCTCGACCTGGTTAGGAAGTATGCAGAAAAAACAAAGTGGCATGAAGGTTTTGCATGGAGGAAATGTAAATGATGTTAGCTGACTACATGCGTATCAAAGGTGCTATGGAAGGTTCACTCGAGTCGGGTTCTGTCGTTCCACTAGACCGATGGATTCCCGCTGGTGAAACCTGAGCTGGAAACCTGCACGATATGTGAGGCAAAAGGGCGGCTGTTTCTGAAAGGCAGCCAACGGAGATCACAGGAAGATGAGACAGCACTGGAGATTATGGCGGAATATTTAGAGCAAGATGGCAACTGGCCAGGGTGGCGGCATATTCTGCCGATTGATGAGGCAATGTCGGGGACATATTTCGAATGGAAGACAAGTATGACGGCAGCTGCTATCGATGTCTAAGTTTTGGTCCAACAGAGGCGATGTGGCAGCTATGTTGATTGTGGTAGTTGATAGTATTCATCGAGAGCGCTGTCCGTTGACGATGCGGAACGACATGGCGGCATACGAAGTGACGGCAGCCGACATTGAACGCAGGCAGACGGCAAGATTCCATTGCAAAAAATCCTTAAAGACTTTTGTTCCTTAACGTTAAAGCTTATGGAAAAGCTTTAGGCTATTCAAAGCCTTAACAAAACGTTTTAGGCTTTAAGGTTATTGAAAAACTTAAAGGATGGAAAGCACAAAGTTTCGAAGGTTTGGAAACACCGCGCGGGCATAGGTAGAAAAAACTATATAAGGAAGCTCTAAGAGGCGTTAACGGCCTCGAGTGAGGAGAGTGGAGGGTTGCATGTGGAGAGCGTGGACTCTTGACGTGTTATTTGTGAAGAATTAGATCTTGGAAGTTGAAGTGTCGAGTGTTGGGGCCCAAGGTATTTTCAAGGAATGAGAATTTAGTACAATTGGTTTTGTTTTCAAACATTGTGCAAGGTGTGTGTGATGCTCTACCTGAATTGTGTCTATTGTTGTTTTCAACCTACAAGAGGCATTATCGGTCGTTTTGTTCTCTGTGTGGCTTGTATGGTGCTCGCAAAATTTTAAAATTTTCTTGTTTGTGTTGTTTATCAACAAAGTTCATTATCCTAACCGGCACTCCTTAGTGTCTTGTTATTGAGTAGTAAGTGAGGCTAGTTCTTAACAACGCTCGTATAATATCTCTTTTTTGGTGCCCCCACATTGAGGAGTGCCGAGAAAATTGACTTTGTGTGATTTTGTGGATTGATTTCTTGTTTGAGATAGGCTGAAACATTGTCCCAACCTTAATTTAATTTGAGTGTGCACTCTAAACTCATAAAATCTTAATTAACTAATATGAATCTTGTGAAATCACACGCTGTGGAATCATCTACGTGCACATTAATTAACAAAATGCTCAAGGACAGAAATCCACCTTATGTATGAGCCTCGGTCAACAAATTTTTTTAATACAAAATCCACCGTAAAATCTTACGGAATCCACTGTGACTATGCCTTCATGGCATCAATATATATCTCACCCTATCTAGACGAGGTCTCACCTATATAAATGTAGATTGTGATCAATATGATGTAGTCTTTGGGAGTGTATATTGTGTCTCTTCTCTCCCTCTCGTGTGTCTACATATCTTCTCTCTCTACATCTCAACATTATTTCCTATTATTTTTGCAACATAAGTATTGGTTCACTTTGAAAGTTTCTCATTGTTTGCTATCTGGATCCTTATAACATCATTCAATGACCAAGCGGATGATTCAAACTATGTTATTCTAATAATATTGTTAGTTTATGTATTTTATTTAAATTTTTCCTTTGCAACAAAAGTATTAGATCTAAATTAGTTATTACTTTATCCATTGATGCATAAAGGACTCGTTTAAAATTTACTTTTAATCATTGTACTCAAACAAAAATCTATCACCTATCCTAGAATTCTTTCTATTCATCCAATATCACATAAATGTGCTTGTTGAGCTAATGATGTGGCCATGTTTTATTGACTTGTTGCTCTTATTATAGGTTGAGTTTCCTTTTGTAATTTATACCAATTTTTCTACATCCTTATATACTATAGATATTTGTATTGGAGGCAGTTTTGAAGAAAAGATAGGATCGCGACCATATGGGACTCCAAATAGGTTTGCTTTGTATAAGCTTATATTGAACATTTGTATTCATGGACAACATATGGACCAACATCATCCTAATTTTGTTAAAGGGGATCAATATACGTCTATATAATATACTTTATTGGTCTTTAAAATCATTTTGCATGTCCATTTTTTTGAGAGTGGTAAGATGATCCAAAGGTTTATTTTGTTTTCAAAAGATTAATTTCTAAATATGCACACATAATTCGTTCAATTTCTCTTGAAATTCCATCCTTGTTTTGAGAGTATCATTTCACACATGGATGCTATGTAATCCCATATTTGACAAAAAAAGTTGAGTTGAGTTATTGCATCCATTCATAATCTAGATAGTCTAGTTAAATAATATGCTGAAATGAAGATATTATATTTTTAGTCAATGATTTGGGAATGGCTATTAATTCAACTAACTTTATGCTTTAATCAATTATGAAAGTTCTATTGGTTTCTGACTTGGGTGTTTGAAGGTTTGAAAAGTAAGACAATTAGTAAGATATGCTGTCATGCTACTATGTGGTCATAGTGTGAAAAACTCTAGAGTGTGGCTTTCTTATTGATCTAGAGAGCCAATTCCATTTTAGTCATTAATGTTAGTGTCCATAGTGTGGATGGTTAAAAAATACTAGATTTTTGGACAAGTTTAGTCAATTTATGATATTTTAGATATTATCTCTTATAAAAATCTAAAAAACATGGACAACTTCTAGAATAAGATGACGTGTAAAAGAAAGTAGGTAGCTTTTAACCATTTTAAGAGGATTTTATGTAAAAAGAAGGATTGGCAAAATCGCGCAACGCGCGATCGTAGTTTTCAAGTAGTAAACAACACTCCGAACTAGGAGATGAAGGAGTGATCTGGCAAAATTTTAGCCACGTCTCTTGGTATTTTACCCCCCTTTTGGAGCCAATGGAAGCATGAGATTGGCATTCTGAGTATCATAGAGAAAGGTATTATTTTATGCACATTTTTGTCTACAAGAGATATATCTTCTCATAATGGAGAAATAAATTGACAGGCTTCACCTCTATGAGTATTCTTCTACATTTTCTATTTCTTTCAATCCCTTCCCTTTCATCTACTCCTCTCCTTGAAGCTCCCTTCACCTTGTTGTCTCTTACCCTTTTGCGGTAGACCTTCGACCCCAAACACTCCGACAGTGGTGAACCCGATGTGAAAGTCGGTAGTAGGAGTTTAAAGATGGGAGATTCTGCTGGTTCAAGTGGTGGTGATGCTTTACAAACAAATGATTACTTTGTTGCAGTAACAACAACACCAGCAGTTGTTGTAACAACAGCAGATGCAAACTTGGCAGGAAGCAAAAAGAATTAATTCCTTAGTTGTGAATGCATTGCAGGCAGTGGGACAAGAATTGAAGCAATTTAAGGGTCAAAATGTTTCGGCTATATGAAGAAAAGATGCTGTTTCATGGGATACCGCAGTATGCACGGAGTCCATATTTCTCTCATTTGGCCATGCATGCATTACATGATCGGATTGATGAGCTACATAGAAGAGATGTTGATTGGGCACCTTTTAAGAAAGCCTTGAGAGAAGAGTTTTTCTTGGAAGATGCAGGATTGGTAACGAAAAATACATTTACAAATTGGATTGAAAAGCCCAATAAAGGATTGGCTGCTACAGCTTTGCTCCATGAATTTGAAAGTCGGTATGTGCAATTGGATGTCGATGAGTAGCAATCATTGGAGAGTCAGAAAATTGATTTGTTTCTGAAGGCTGCAGATCTTGTTTTGCAAGAATAGCTGACTGATCATTTAGAATATGCCTCTTCTGAAACGGGGCTAAAATCAAATTGAGCTGATGTAACTGAGGTCGTTGCATATGTTGGTAAAGAGAGAGTGGAAAAAATTAAGATGGCGTATAGGCACCACACCTACTAGTGCTCAGAAGGGGGCTGAAATTGCAACAACCAAGGTGCTTATAGCTATGGCGGAACAACTGCCTACACCTATTAGTCTGGCTCTTAAAGGTGATGATGTGGATGAATTAATCAAAGGCATGCATGATTTAAGGCTAAATTTGATAGAGATCTATGCAAAGGTTGAAAAGTTGGATGCTAAGGTAGAAGAGAAGGCTTGAGAAAAAGCCCAAGCACCGTACAAATCAGGATACAATAGGAGATGCATTTGGTGTGACAGTTCATAGCATGAAAAGCGAGACTATGCAACCTACCGTGAAGCAGAAGCAAAAAGGTTAGTCTTTTAGAAAGATGGTAAAATACATGCAACAAAAACTGGTCTTTCAATAGAGCCAAATTTTGGAAATTGTGGCATGCAGAAGAGGTTGGAAGAGATAGTTGCAAGGATAGCATTTGTTGCCATAGATGCAGCCACATATGGGTTGAGAATTGAAAGGATTGATGAAGCTCACAAAGAAGGCATGGTTGAAGCAAAATCTTACATTTGGATGCAAGCATTAGATTGCATGGGATAGGGTGAAATAGCAAAGTTTGACTTGGCTGATGCAAGTCAGAGTATAGAGGGAGAACATGATGGAGTGCACGAGTGGATTCATTTTCAGCCTATGCTTATTTGGCTGAGGTTTATAATCCAGAAGCTCTTGTGGAAGAAAAGAGAAGAAGAAATGAGTACATTGCTGGTCCTTCCTCTTCAGGCCCATCTAAATGCATAACATAAAGTAAAATGAAGCAGCAGAAAGAGGAGGATGAAAAAGCCATACTTCAGAATGTTATGGAGGATGCATCTTAAGAGAAGAAACAAGAAGGGAAGAAAAGGGGCTCCGGCTTCAGGTTACAATCAGATCTTGAGACTACCACAAACCTTAAAAAGGTCTTGGAAAATCACATACTTGGTAGTAGAGTAGAAGTCACACTTGGCAAAGTTCTTGCAATTGCAAAGTGTGAATTTCATGATGCAAACATTGATATGATGAAATGAAAAAGACAATTTGATGGTGAAGTTTTGCAAGCATTGATATATGTTGACAAAGATATAGAGAAACAACTTCAGAGGGAATATGATGATGCATGTAATACTGATTTGGAGCAAGTTGATGTTGAAAATGGGTTAAATGGGAGTGTAGACAGCAAGCTTGTGGCTAAATTTGGTCTTATGAGTAGTGGTAAGCATAAAGAGAAGACTATGTATAATGGGGATGTCCATCAACACGCCTATGAAGAAGAATATGCTCATTTTATTCCAAAGAGTCATTATTCATGAATGCATTGGGCTCGTACTACAATACACACCATTGTTAAAGTGGAAGAAAGGGAGATGCAGTTTGTATGAGAATGGAGGATGGCCAATTGATGTAGATCCGAGGTGGTGCATGCGGGCAACAAATAATTCATGAGGGGATCTTTATACAACTTGTTCGAATGTATCCGTGACTATTGGAGATGTTAGGGATGAATATCATTTTTTTGTGTAGGATTCATGTAGTTATCCTATGATTTTGGGGCAGCCCTATATTTCGAAATCAAGGTTGGAAATAAAAGCCTTGGATGATGATCCTTCATATGCTCGAGTTCAAAGTAAAGACAATACAAAGGCAGTATAATTTATCACTCTTTGTGTGAATCAACCGCACAATCAGGATAGGCTGTGGGATAATCTCATGCCACCTAATGCACAAGAGTTTAAGGGTTTTTAGACAGCACTGCTATAAGTGGACAATATGGCAGTGTCTCTAGGAAGATAATTATGCCTCCAAGAAAGGGGAAAACTATGTTTGTGTCTGGATTGTAGGAATGGATATCATGTAGTCTTGGGAGTTTTAAGAATATTTTAGCCATGTGCAGGGCTAAAAAGAAATATGTAGGATGGGCTGAAAAAGAGCTAAAGATATATTATGGTTTGATGGCTGCAAATGAAGGTATTTCAGGGCTGGTTGATGTTGATACAGTGGCTGAAATTTTTGCAGTAATTACTATTGAAAACAAGGTAGAAAAAAAGGTATTTATATTGACACTTTAGAGATGTATGAAGTCATTCAAGAGTTTAAGAAAAAGAGAGGATCTCTGGTATTTGTATTAGGAGATAGGGCTTCTCAACAACAAATGATGCAGGAGTTTCATGAAAGCTTATGGGCTGGACATAGAGGAGTTTGGGGCACACTTGCCAAGATCAAAGAGAAGTATTGGTGGTAGAACATGTATAAAAATATGGAGTATTATGTGGAATCATGCAGTGTTTGTCAGATGTATTCCATGGTAAAGCATAGAGATGGGTTGCAACCGACCTATCCATTATCTATGCATTACAAATGGGTAGTTGATTTGGTTACCATGCCTATAGGTTTATGGAATATGAGATATCTTGTGCTTGCACGAGAAGAATTGACAAATCAAGTGGAAGGTCGAGCTCTTAGTACAAAGACTACTCAAACAGTTTGCAAGTTCTAATTGGAAGAAGTCTTTTGCAAGTATGCTTGTGTTGGTAAAGTAGTTGCTCATAGAGGAGAATTGGATGTCGATGAGGCTGGTGACTTCTTTTCATGATTGGCTATCAAGCTGGCTTTAACTAACCTACAATCTTGAAGAAAATGGCAAAAGTGAAAGAGGTCATCAGCCTATCATTAAGGCATTAGCAAAGTCATGCAAGGGCAAGATGAAAGAGTGGCCAAGAATATTACCCTTTTCTTTATGGGCTATAGGACTACTCATACTATAGTTACAGGGTATATGCCTATTCGATTAATGTATGGACAACAGCCAATCATGCCTATTGAGAAGACTATTGCTACTTGGAGTGTTCTACCATGGGAAGAGGGTGTGAGTAGAGAAGAGTTGTTGGTCCTACGCATTAGACAGTTTGAAAGAAGGCCTGAAGACATTGAGATAGCCATGAAAAAGTTGAATATTGCAAGGATCAAGAACAAGAAGAGGTCTGAGAAGTGACACATACTTTGACTACGGTCCATACAAGAAGGGGACTGGGTGCTAGTTTATGACAGCAGCATGGAAAATCAGCATAGTGCTAGTCGAAAGGTGGCAAAGCGTTGGTTTGGTCCATATTATGTGGTAAAGTTTGTTTCTGACAATGCTACCTATGCATTAAATTAGATGGATGGAACAACTCCAAGGATTCCAGTAGCTCGAAAATGTCTCAAGCTCTTTAAAGGTAGGGAATCTTCAGCATATGAGTTGAAGGACTTGGATGTTGAGCATGAATATGAGAATATGAAAGAAGAAGAGGTAGAAGGTGACGACATTGACAAGACAAATGATAATTTTTCTTACATTACACATCTGTAGGACTTTGGCACATGTTGGAGGATGTGCAAGCTAGGAGGGGGTGGATGCCGTCCTACTATGTGGTCACAATGTGAAAAACTCTAGAGTGCGGCTTTCTTATTGATCTAGAGAGCCAATGCCATTTCCGTCATTAATGTTAGTGTCTGTAGTGTGGATGGTTCAAAAATACTAGATTTTTAGACAAGTTTAGCCAATTTATGATATTTTATATATTATATCTTATAAAAATCCAAAATTTGTGGACAACTTCTAGAATAGGATGACATGTAAAAGAAAGCAAGTAGCTTTCAGCCATTTTGAGAGGATTTATGTAAAAAGAAGGATTGGTGAAATCGTGCATCACAGTTTTCAAGTAGTGAACAACATTTCGAACTGGGAGATGATGAAGCACTGATTTGGCAGAATTCTGGTTAGGTCTCCTAGAATTTTACCCCCCTTTTGGAGCCAATGGAAGCATCGGGTTGGCAGTTTGAGCAACATAGAGGAAGGCATTATTTTATGCACGTTTTTGTCTACAAGAGATTTATCTTCTCATAGTGCAAAAATAAATTGACAGGCTTCACCTCTGTGAGTATTCTTCTACATCTTCTATTTCTTTCAAACCCTTCCCTTCCGTCTACTCCTTTCCTTGAATCTTCCTTCACCCTATATCTCTTACCCTCGGGGTAGACTTTCGATCCCAAACACTCCAACAATGCTAGAACATTAGAGCTGGGTACCTGTGAGTATAATGTTAGAAAATAATATTGCAAATGTTAGAATCCTTAGTATACCCTTAAAAGTTCTCCAACTACACATACACTAAATTTTTTAACATTGATTTAACATCAATAATCTTGGTGTTATGTAATTTTGATTATGTTTTAAAACATCCATGTTCTTAAAAAAAAACTTAGCATTAAGAATTCTGTCTTCCTTGAAAAACTCTTAGCATTGGTATTTTTTGAGATTTTGATAGCTTACTAATGCAACAAATTCAAGTGTAATTTCCCGCTCAAAAAAATACATTGGATTTGTGCTCACAATGGTAACCAATATATCACACTATCATTGCATGCTATAGCACATCTTTTAGATATCATTTGCTTGCATTTAATAAGTGTTCCCAAAACTCCTTACATTTAAATATTCTTAGGAAATAAATATTTACCCTTTCACTTCATAAAGCTATATTCTAACATTATCTTAAAATACCACTCTTATTAATATATCTTTTAGAAGCCTTCCTAGTGAACTCATGTGCTATAATTACATGTTTGGAGGTTCGACAACCCCCCACCTCCCAAAAAAACAAATAAAGGAAATTTTGTTGACTTTTCTTAAAGAAAAAATAGAAAGTATACAAGTTAAATGGAGCCTAAGTTTTTTACTCTTAGAGCCTAGAGAAAGCTTTATGAGTGAAGAAGTGTAATTGGAATAAAGTCAAGTCTTACAAAAAGTGTATTTAAGGAGGACTCTCACAAATAATGGTGCTAGAAGTGTACCTTTTTCAGTTTTTTCTAAGGAGACAATTTTTAAAAGTAGACGTGGTGGCATGCACTAATAGAGCTTGAAGGGAAGCTTCCCATATGCTATGCCAATGCTTGCAAATGACTTTTTTCCCATCCAATGGAAAAAAGGAAGAGTTTGAAATGGGATTGATTTTCTTTTTCAAGGGCGGGGCCGTGGGGGGGGGGTTGCGGGATCATGGCATTAGCCAATAGGAAAAATACTTAAAATGAATGTTTTTTGTGAACATCATGCCATGCTTGTTTCTAGATAAGATGTTTGTTGAACAACTCAAGAAAAATCTAGGTATAGTCTGAATTCAATTGACCATTTCTATTGAGAACTTGAAAAAAACAAAAAAATAACGGTGCACATTGAACACTTCAAAAGCAATCAAGGTATAGTGATTGAATTGACCATTTCTATTCAAGGACTTGGAAGAAAAAAGAAAAGATATCCAATCCATGATCCATCTACCTAATCTTCTCAATAAGAAAAAACTATCAAAGTTTAATAATTGAATTGACCATTTATGTTCATGGCGTAATTTTTCTTATTTTTCATTTACTACTCACATTAACTATCACCATCTATGACATTTAATTGATTGCATATTCAATATTCCCAAATGATTTTGTCAAGAAACTTGTTTGTTTGAAATTTTTGTGGTATGCAAATTTGGAAGCATCGACCTTTAAAAAAATTAGAATGATAGTTGAGATCTCTATGGAATCTAAAAAGTTACCTAAAAAATAAGAGAACATACCAAAAGTACAATATTGTTTGACAATGTTACTTAGACATTATCACAAAATAAATTATCCTCTTGCCACAACCTATCTGATAGAAATACACATGCACTAGTTGTAGCAAAGATAGAATGTAATACAAAAGTAATTTGAATTCTATTACTAATGATTATAAGGTTGTATTTTATATATAGAAGGGAAATTTTTAATTTGTATAAAAAATTGTACCATCTTTATAATCTTTGCATTCTCTCTAAATCTAAACTCTCAAAACCATCAATGCTATCCTCTACCTCATTACTAAGCTCCACATCATCCAAATCTATGGTATTTGAATGGGATTCTACCCTTTTGATTACTTCGAGAGAGTGGGCTAGGCGGAAAGTACATAGGCATGTGATATTGAAATTTTTGTATTTTGCTAAATGATCACCTCGCATAAAATTATAAAACACCATATTAGAGAACTTGAGAATCTCCCAAGTTTCACTTTCAAATAATGGGGTAAAGATTGGCCATGTGGCTAAATCTTAACCCATGCTTCAAAGTGGGACTTGGAAAGACAACTTATATAGTAATTAGGGTAGACTTCACTTTCAAGTAAGCTAATAAGATTGGATCATGTGGTCAAATATTAACTATATTGGGAATTCCCAAACTATATGAGAATTCCCAAATTCCCTAATATACTATAATAAATGTGAGGCTAACTCTATAAAGTCATTAATACTAGACTAAGTTAATTTAATAAAAATTAGACTTACATCACTATTCTGGGTCCTAAGCAGATGCTCTAGGAGGAGTTTGGCATTGTAGCAAACACTCTATCTATAGCTATGGCCGTCACCTTACTCTAACACTCTACAACAACTAACTATGTGTATATTCTCTTATACTTTATTGTCTTGGGTGATGACCTCAAAGACTTTGATAAGTTTTTCAATAAATATGTTTTGATAAAGGGAAAAAATGTTAGTACCTCTCTCTTTCTCCCTCTGTCCCTCTTATAGGCTTAAGGAACTTATCCTTCACATTATCATGGTACCCACATGTTAAATTAACTTAGAAAGCATCTTTTTGTGGCAATATTGAGCAATATTAGGCTCCAATGAGATGTATAAGGCAAACACGACAAAAGAATTACAAATAAATAGATTTGAGATATGTTAGCAAAAAAAAAATCAAATATTTCCTTACCTTTCATCATGGTATGTGATCACAAGGTACTCTATGAGATCTAAATTGCAATCTGTGTACAATGGGCACACGTCCACAAGGGATATCCTCTCCTAGATCAAGACTATAGATAGAAATGAGTCTAGGACGAAAACCTTGTCTTGTTGATCGAAGAAATGATTTACAAGAATTAATCTACAAAAGTAAATAAATAGTAAGTTTCAAGCCATGTGATACGAAGAAAATCATGCTAAAATTTTTAAGTATTATGACTAAACAAATACACCTTAGGAGAACATTCATCACATGATCAATGACCTCCTTATGGCGGTTTGCAAGTATTAGAATGTTCTCCTCATCATCGCAAAAGTGAATGCCACTTAGTTCTTGTTGCTAGTGCGGCCTTTGTAGAGCCAATACAAGATCAAGTGATGGAATAAAGATATTGCATGACAATTATCCTCATGCATACTAATGTGCCTCTCGTGAATCTCATTGATCTCATTAATATCATGAGCCTTTCTCACCTCTATCTCACTATCTCCCTTTCTTCTTGGATTGTTACCCTTTGATCATTTAGCCTTATTTGGTGGGAATGTGAGGGTTCTTGTGTGACATCATTCACATTTACGTTTCTACTCCTTTTGAGGGGAGGGATTTCCAAAATTCCATTCATTTTTCTATCCAAAATGTCATTGAAGCTCAAAAAAATTTCATATCTAAACCTTAAAAGCCTAAGGGATGGGAAGTCCCTTAGCATAACTAGAACTCTATGTGCATGAGTTGCAAGAATGTATGCACTCAATCATAGACGTCTTTCACAACTTCATGCAGGCAATTTAGAATGCTATGCACATGAGTTGCAAGAATGTATGCATCCTAGAAGAACTCAATCATAGTCTTTCACAACTTCATGTAGGCAATCTAGTGCGAGGTATGCGAGTGATAATTGAGATTTCTTCTTTCGCATATATCTTCAATAATCCTCGTAAATGAGAGCTTCGGGATGGTAGGCTCATGGTGGTCCATGATCCTATTTAATTCCTTGAGAGGATGGATCCATGCTTCTGGTATCTCTTTCATCAAGATTTTTCTTTTAGTGTTGGCATGCTTTTTCTAGAACCACTCATAGATCACTATTGCACAGTATCCCCAAAGGCCAATCCTTGCCATGCAAATTGAGGGTTTCTCGATGATTCTCTAGAACTCTCCTTTGTCCAAGCCATCTGTATGAAAAAGTAAAAATGCACTATTTGTCAAGGAGAGACTGGAGAGAGAAAAAGAAGAGAGAGAAGATGGTAGAAGAGAGAGGAGTGCAAAACAGAGGAAGAGAGTGAAGAGGAGAGAGAAAGATAATGAAGAAGAAAAGAGATGGTTGGAAGCCATGAAAGGATAGGAGGAGCTAGAGAGAGAACAAGGATAAATTTGTATTCTTGTGTAAAAAATTTTCCAGTGTTGTACATGTGCCCTTGCCTAATTCCACTCTTTACATTCAATGACTATAGAAATTTCTTTACACAAGAATACAACTTTGTCCTCCTTCTCTCTCTAGCTCCTCCTATCCTTTCATGGCTTCCAGCCATCTCTCTCCTTCTTCCCTATCTTTTTCTCTCCTTTTCTAGTCTTTCTCTCTCATCCTCACTCTCTTTCTCTCTTGTCCTCACTCTCTTTCTCTCTCTTCTGCACTCCTCTTGCTTCTACAATCTTCTCTCTCCTCTTTTTCTCTTTCTAGTCCTCTCCTTGACAAGTGGTATCAAAGCATTGGTCTTTGATCCATTTTTCTCATCTTTTTCTTCATATTTAGTCCTAATTTTCATCATAAAAACCAATTTCAGATAAGTACTACAGGTACAAGACATGGACAGTGACTCGTAGTGACTTGCAAGACATCTACAGTTGGAAGAAGACTAATTTGGAGATATTTGAAGGTAGAAGGGACAAATATGGTGGTGGATGGAAAAAATAGGAGGTCATCATCAAATTTTCATGTAGATTGACCAATCAATCATCTAGATATGGAGTGAAAAGTTGTAGTTTCACATGAAAATCAAAAGATTTGTTTCACAAGCCATGTTCATTTGGATACTATAATGATTTTCATAGGAATTTCACTATAATTCAGTAGATAGGTTTGCTATTTTTCAAATTTTTGTATGCGAGAATAGATTTTTTGGTCATGAGAGACCTCACCTTTCCAAATTTTGTTGTTTTCTATCACAAGTGTTCAAGGGACAATGCATAGTTCCCTCTTCTTACATTAAAGACCCTATCAAGATATCTTAGACGGTATCCTGTTAAATGGAATGTAGAGAAGATAATGTTTTTGCAGAAACAAAAATCTCTACAAATTTTTGGCCAAGGTAGTTGCCACATATGACATGGTAAATACCACTTAGTATGTGCAACATTTAGTCTGATGAATGGTATCAAGGATCCAAATATGCTTGTAGAATATGGCAAAAGGCACCTACTTAAAAGTAGATCAATTCCAAAAATTGATGAACAAGCTTTAAAATAACTAGAAAAATATTACATGATGAAGCTAGGCCATCTTTAAAGAAGCGCAAGTAGAGGAGTGAAATTGAGCATTTTGTTATCACTTTACTACCAATCCAAGGGGTGTTATTATAGATAATATAATACCAAAGAATAATAAAGGATACCATATCAGTGTTGCACTTTCAATTAAGAGATTAGACTTTATCAAATATAATGAAGAAAATGTACCATGTAGTGGATAATGTGTTGATTTGTTCATATACTAACCATTGACATTTTAAACTTCTCCAATGCTATTTCAAAGGCATGATAATCATGTGAGCTTAATATTTTCATATCAAAAAGTTAAAGATTATATTTAAAGACTTTTAAATAATCACCTTGTGTGATCGTGCTTTGTCACTGTCAGCATAGTCAACAACCGCATTATGGATGCACTTCCACTTATTGAATTGAATTCTCTAAGTGAACTTTGTTTCTTGACAAGGAGTATCTAAGGGTGGTAATAGATAGAAATCTTCTTGCTTTAATACCTTCAATGGAAAGTTTCTTTGGTATCCCTCAACCATCTTTGCCTTTTCCTTGTCCTTTTCAATTTTCATGTTTCCATCATGGAAACCAACATATGAGGATGCCTTCTCAAGTGCTAAAATTGCATTGACCTATGTAGACCTAGGTCTCATTGTCTAAGAAAAACATATATACAGGAAAACTAATTTCTCAATGATTCTACACATACCATGCATTGTACAAATATGGACTCCAGATAGGGGGAATAATCAAAATTGCTCTAAAATCTAGATCTTTGAGGTGCCTATCAAGTGTATTTTTCAAATTCTTTTTATCAAGTTCCTTTGCAATACACATGCAATATATGCATGGGCTCTTCAAATTGGCTGGTTCCAGACATTCTACATGCAGTCAATGTCTTCAAATCAACTACTAGATGCCACTCTACTTTGAATCTTCCAAACTCTTCCACGTCCAAGATTCTCCTATTCCTTTGTTCAGTAATGAATTGGGTATACTTGTCTTATGAAAAATATAATACAGGTTTTCAAAATTCTTAGAATAACCTAGAATACAAATATATTATTACAAGTATGTGACACAACCACACCATTAGTAGCATAATAAGTAAACTTTCAATATATATATTACAAGTATGTGACACAACCACACCATTAGTAGCATAATAAGTAAACTTTCAATATATATATATATTGCTTACCTCAAAGGATCCTAGAGAGAATATATTGTTCTTAGATTGGATAGTAAATCATTTTGGATTTTTCTTTGAAATTGTTGGATGAATTTCCTTGTTCGTCATGATGATGATGACCCATTCTAACTTTGTATAATTCACAATCTAGCACTCATCAAGCTTGAGTACAAATTTTATAATACCATCACATTCATTTGGAGTTACCTCAAATAATTAAACAAGGCATGATTGTAAGACCCTCTAAAATATATTGTTGTATTTGTTATAAACAAGCACCTCCCCTTTCTCTCCATAGTATGTATCTTCAATGTGAAATGGAGCTCCTAGGACCTATAGAACTTCATCATTCACTTATTTTTATATTTATTTGAGTGATGTTGGATTTGGAAATATTGATCCACACATCTTAGGTTACTTTATCTTTGATTGATGGGTTTTGTATATAGCTATGTATTCCTTATTAGATATACCTGCCTCATTCAACAAGGCATGTATATCACTTGTCTTAACTAAATTTTCTTTCAAGAAGGCCACAATCTCTTCTTTTGTTATCTTTTGATACTTTTAATCCTTAAAGATCGTTTTGATAGCTTTCTTATTGATAAAATCAAATGCTCATCAAAAGAAATATCAATCTCTATTCCACACACCCAAAATTTCACAATCACTCAAGAAAAATGATGGTCCTCAAGATATCGACCAAATTAAAACAACCCATAGACTCAGAATTGGTGGCATCCTTCATGACCCTCTAACTCATCCAATTACCTTACCCACTCAACCAGAGGTTTCTAACTTGGAGATGAATTTCCCACTTTTGTGCATGCAAGAAATATTGTGTGCTAATTGAAGGTGCTCTCTCATATGCATGTGCAACTAGGATTTATTGCATATAGCTGCTGCAGCAGGCCTCATACCATGCTAATGCTAAAAAATGGTGCAAAATGTGCATAAACCCAAGCCATGCCATGAAAGTATTTGATAAAACCAAGAGACGACCCTCGATTGCACTGCATCAACAAGTGTAATGTGAAGTGCTCATGAACCCATTATCCCTGTGATGTGCAAGAGTCCTGACAAGAAAACATACCTATTCCACAATGTTTGATAGCTATCAACAAACTCTAGCTATGTCCAAAAAAATACCAAACTCCACCAAGGACATCAAGTTTCCACACTCAAAAAATTGAAACAAAATGGCAAAACAAATCCTAAGCTAGACAAAAACAAAAAATCCAACTACGAAACAACAAAACAAACACTCACCATAAACAACTAAGCTACAAAAAATCAAACATAACTACTGTTTTTGAGTAAGGGTTGTTAGTTTTAGAAAAATGATCGACATATTTAGCCCTCCACCTAGTCTACAAGAATTTATGCAATAGTAGTTTTCTCATAAAACGATGCAACATTTATAAACCAATAAAAAATGGAACCCAACGATCTATCCACAAACTTCTCAACAAACTCAAATGACACATTTCTCTCAATCAACTCCTTTATAGGTAAACATAACCTATCCATGAAATTCTCATCAAAACACCAAAATTTTTCAATCTAAAATCTTCAATACAATCCTCATCATCCAAGGAAATTACATCATCCTCCAAAATCTTCAAATGTCTCAAATCCCAACCATAATCCAAAATCTTCAAATCCCACCCATCCTCCCTAGGAGAAAACATGTTACTTCTAGAGTCTCTAAATAAAGTTTTGACCCTTTCTTTGTTGCCAAAATCAAATTCATCCACTGATTTATCTATGCAATCATGAATAACTTTTCCAAAAGATACTATGCAAGGATCTCCCAACTCAAACTCCAAATCAAACACAACATTAGAAGGAGTTGACTCTGGACTCACAACACCACAAGCACCAACAACATAAACACATGGGGTCACTCCAGGACACCCAACCACATCACTTAAGGCATCAATAATACAAGACTCCATTGAGTCTTTCACTTGCAAAGAGTGGTAAACACCTTCCATAGTATCCTTACAAGCAACTCGCAAGAAACTTCACAAGAAACAGAAGAAACTTCCATATCTACAACATCACAAACAACATATTCACAATTCCACAATGAGTCAATAACCTCAACCAAAGACTCCTCAACTACTAGATCCCCAACTACCTTCTCACAAACACCTTCCAACTCCATTTCCTTGGTTTTAAACCTCTCCTCCCTCAAATTTTCAATTCTTTTCAAATCCTTATTCGAATTCTATGTCACATCCTCATCAATATCACTCTCAGGGTCCTCAAAACCCCTATCAAAATCATCACAATAATCATCAAAAAATTTAGGAGAACTCAAGGAAACCACAAGACTATCAGATGAAGTTTTCTCTTCAACATTGTTACCTAAATCAACCAAGCAATCATCTACACAACTATCAAGAAGCATGAGGTTAGATAACTCAAAACAACATTAGCAACATCACAAAAAATAGCCTCCCCAGGGCTACTCAAACCATCAACAAACAACTCACAAGACTCATCAGAGTCAACAACACCAACTTCAAAATCACAATGAGAGTCAGAACCCATAACCTCAAAACTCTCTTGATCAACAAACTCACAACCAAACTCACAACAAGTTTCAACAAGCTCTTACAAAAAATTTGAACCTTTAACTTCATCAATCAATTTTACATATTCTAAGCCCTCCCCCTCATCATCTTCTAAAAGACTCAAAAACTCCTCCTCAACTCTCTCTTCTTCTCTCAAGCAATCAAATACTTCTTTATTATCAAGACAAATAAACTCACTCTCAAAGTTGACATTGCTCTCTTCAACACTTCCAAGCCAATCAAAACTTTCATCACCCCTTTCTTCATCAGTAATATCACTCATCTTTCTTGTCTATAGTTTCCCTTTTTACTAAAATGCATAATGTATACTGGTCTGATGTGTAGTTTTTTTTTTCTTGCAGACTCCATTCAATGCTCCTTTGCATGGGGACGAGATTTCAGATGGCGAGGATCTATAGCTCATGCTTAGATTCATGGAGCACACAACCTCTTCTTTTTTGGTCTTGTGATTTATGTAGGCATTTTCTATGCACTATGTTATTATCATCCTTTGTATCTTACCATAATTCAATGAGTTTTCATTAGCGATCTTGTATTTATTCTATGTTTTAGTCTTGTGGGTTCTTGTACATTTTGTGCTCATTTTAAAGACCATTGTACACTTAACATGTAATCCATTTGTAGAATGTAAATGCATCACATAGTGCTACATGTGGTAGGATTGCTACCCTATCATTTTTTTTTCTTTGTAACCTTCGCTATTGGCATCGCAAATTTACTGCATGCGTCGCTATTGGCATCACAATATGCGTCGCAAACCGTCGCTATTAGTATCAATATTTGCATAATGAGATGCAAATACCGAGTATCAGCATTGGTATTTGGATAACGACTCAAATACCGATGGCGATAGCAACACCAATAGCGACTATTTTGTGGAGATGCTAATACAGATGTGTTTAGTGAATATGGGGGAAATTTTTTTAATGAACATTTTTTGTCACTTTGAACATCAGTATGAGGCTTGTATCTTGTAGTGATAGTGATCCCATACATACTTGAGAGGCTTGAACATTGATTTTGCTCCCATCTTATCTGGCCTTTATATGATTTTGAGTGGATGTCTATGACATTGTTCTTGGCCTCAAACCATGAAGAAATGATACTTTATTTTTGCATGGATCTCCAATCACTTAATAATTGCCATGACATTCTTATGCAAAGTTGTTGACCAAACTCCAACTTGGAATCTTGCAAATAAGGCTTCAAGAAACTCCTTACATCCCGATCAAAGAACAAGCCATTGCTTTTCCATTTGAAAACTTTAGAACTTTTTAGACTTAGAAAAGCATTGTTGTAAAAGAAGACCATTGAGATCAAGTATTGCACATAAGTGTATTGCATTTTTTATCAACGATACATCAATCACACCATCATACTCTATTGTTGTTGAATCTGTTAGATATCCAACCATAGGTTTTTTGGTTGAAGTTACAAAGAAGAAAAATAAGTACATTAGATTCATTTACTTCCTTATCATTCTACTTAATGTTTGAACTATAAGCTGGCATAGAACACTAAAGAAATATAACTTCATATTGACAAATACATGTATAGGTACTTGTTAATAAATGATGTCCTAAGAAAAGACACATTTGACCATGTGGACAATGTCAAGATTGTGGGAGAGAAGGAAGGAGTCTCACTTGTAGCTTTCTTGCTTACACAATAGGGGAATACACACAGAGGTGGAGGCTGAAAACAGTTTTCCTCTTCTTAGTTGTGTAAGCCAAAAGAACTCTCATACAAAGAAATAGAAGAACCCTATATATGGGTCTCAAACCAAACTCAAATAACTAAGGTGGCATACTAACTGAGCCACGAACTAGAGTAGATAAGGATAGCTGTCATCTAGTTACTATTCATGGGCGGTGTACCAACCGCATCTGCAACTGACACGTCGGTGACATAAATGCACAACGGTCACCCTGGCATATCACGAGTGGAGCTCGATATCTCAACACTCCCCCTCGAGCTCAATCCCAATTCCTGCACACCAAGTAGGTCTCTGAACTTGCGCAGCTTCTCTATGCCCAATGCTTTTGTGAATATATCAGCTACATGATCCTCTGTGCTGACATAAACTAGATCAATAAGACCTAGTAAAACCCTCTCTCGCACATAGTGATAATGCACCTCAATGTGCTTTGTTCTAGCATGATAGACTGGGTTATTTGCCAAGTGTATACTACTCATGTTGTCACAATAAATGACAACTGGTCCATCTGTAGACTGATGCATATCATAAAGTAGCTTATGCAACCAAGCTACCTCACATGCAGCCATTGTTGCACCCCTATACTCAGCCTCTGTGCTCGACAAGGCAACTGTAGGTTGTTTCTTGCTGCTCCAAGTGACGGCAGCACTCCCAAAAGAGAACACATATCCACTGGTAGATCGTCTATCAGAAATACTACCAGCCCAATTAGCATCAGTGTATCCATGCAACTGTATCTGAACCCGAGTCTCATAAAATAGTCCATACTGTAATGTGGACTTCACATACATGAGTATGCGTCTAGCCGCATCCAAATGTGGTTTCCTTGGAGCCTGCATAAACTGACTTACTAATCCAACAGCATAGCTCAAATATGGCGTGGTAATAGTCATATAAATCAAACTTCCTACTATGCGTCTGTACATAGTAGGGTCTTCAAGAAGCTCACCTACATCTGTGCTCAGCTTCACATTCTGCTCCAAAGGAACTGAAATAGGCTTACAGCCTGTTATCCCATATTTGGACAGCATGTCCAATCCATACTGCCTCTACAAGAGCTGTATCCCACTTGGTGATCTAATCACCTCAATACCCAAGAAATAACGCAGCTCACCCAAATCCTTCATTTCAAACTTCTGCTTCAATAGCATTTTCACATGAAGGATATCTTCATCACTGTCACCTGTCACAATCAAATCATCAACATAAATGACAAGTAGCATAATACATTTCTCTGTTTTTCTCACATAAAGTGAGAAATATACCTTGGAAATCTGAAAGCCAATAGTGACAAGATACTGTCCTATCTTGTCAGAACATGCTCTAGGTGCTTGCTTCAAGCCATACAAGGCTTTCTTCAACCTGCAAACAAACTCAGGATGAACAGCATGCACATAACCTGGTGGTTGCTCCATATAGACCTCTTCTTGTAAATCACCATGCAAGAAGGCATTCTTTACATCCATCTGATGTAAAGACCATCCCTTTGATGCAACCATAGCAATGACTGCTCTTACGGTTGCCATCCTTGCAACCGGACTGAATGTTTCTTCATAGTCAATGCCATATGTTTGTGCATACCCCTTGACTACTAATATTGCCTTGTATCTGTTCACAGAACCATCTGCATTGTGCTTCACCTTATAAACCCACTTACAGCCAATTGCATTTTTACCTTTAGGAAAAGCTACCAATTCCCATGTAGCATTTGCTTCCAAGGCATCCATTTCTTCATCCATGGCTTTCTCCCATTTTTCTTTTCCCATGGCTTGCTCAAAAGAAGTGGGTTCTGGTTCCTGTATCACTTTGACCATATATGCATAGTGAATGGCTGTAAATCCATTATATTTCAGCCTATCCACAGGATACCTAGCTCTCGTAGACCTGCGCAAAGTAGGTTCACTCCCAGGTGCTCTCAAAACATCCCTGGTATTCCTTACTCCAGGTATAACAATAGAAGGAATACCCAACTCATCATCAATGCTCTGTTCTGAGCCACTGGATTCACCATCCACATAAGAGTGACTTGCATTCACATCAAACATGGGCTGATCAACCTTCTCTTTTCCTTTTCGTGATACCTGCATACCACTATCTGCATTACTTTGAGAAGATTCTCATGATCTCAATCTGCCTGTCCATGGCGAAGAATGTGAACCACTGCTAGAGGACGCTCCAGGTCCACTAATATTTTGTGACTGCTGCTGTGAATTCTGTGCAGCATTACCATTTTGTACATCTACATCATCAATCACATTTAGTGGTTTATACCAGCTACTCATCTCATAAAAAACAACATCTCTGCTCACTGTAAACTTACGAGTAGAAGGGTTATAGCATCTATACCCTTTTTGCTGCAGAGAGTAACCAATAAAGATGCACTTCTCAGCTTTTGGATCCAACTTGGATCTCAACTCATCTAGCACATGTACATAGGCAATATTTTCAAATGAGAAATATCTGGTTTCCTACCAGTATACCTCTCCTCTGGAGTCATTCCATGTATTGCTGCAGTGGGTGTCCTGTTCATTATGTAGACTACTGTAGCAACTGCTTCAGCCCAATAAAAATCTGGCAAGTCTTTTTCATTGAGCATGGCACGAGATACCTCTCCAATATGCCTGTTTTTTCTTTCTGCAATTCCATTTTGTTGTGGGGTATGACTGCATGAATATTGCTGCTTTATGCCATGCTTCTGCAGGAACCTTGCAAACTCATTTGAGAGGTACTCTCCCCCTCCATCTGACCTTAGGCATTTTATTTGCAGGCCTGTTTCTTTTTCAACCATAGCTTTAAGGGTTTTGAAATGCCCAAAAACTTCACTTTTCTTTTTCATAAAATACACCCAAACTTTTCTGCTATAGTCATCAATAAAAGTGACAAAATAATGACAGCCTCCAAGAGATGCAGCTTTAGTAGTCCACACATCAGAGTGGATTAATTCCAATGGCTTCTCACTCTCTTGAACATGTCTAGGAAATGGTTTCCTTGCCTGTTTTCCAAACTGACAGGCTTCACATACCTTATGCATTTCTACAACCTTGAATTTAGGCAAACCTGCAACAATATTTTGGGCCTGCATTGATTTAAGTCGCTGTACATTAACATGACCAATGCGTTTATGCCAGATATCAATATCTGCAACTACACTGGTCCCATGTGCAAACATTGCTGCACTCAATTCAGACATGTCTGCATCCAATGTAAACATTCTGCCCTTCTTCTTTCCTTTTGCTATCAAGCGACCTTTATTTTTCATATCCTCAACAAAGCATCCATGAGGATTAAATCTGACCTGCAAGCCCTGCTCAACCATTTGACCAACAGAAACCAGATTCTTGGTGATATTCGGGACATGAAATACATCGGACAGGTATTTCTTTTTCCCATCCTGCATAGACAAAGGAATTTTTCCAATCTGCACAATAGGATGTGCAATATCATCACCAGTCTCCACAAATCCTGGTTTTTCCATTTTTCTTGCATCCTCCATCCATTTTGCATGACCTGTCATGTGGTTTGATGCACCTGAGTCAACATACCATACATCATTGCTTTCTTCTGCACTTGTCACAGAATTGTTCATGTGCTGCACCATAAACAAGTGCTCATTTCTGTCATTACCCTGTCTACTAGAAGATGCATAATTCCCTTGTTGCAGTTTTTCATTCATGATGTCATTCTGCTTTTTATAGCAGTCTTTAGCCATATGACCCATTTTACCACAGTAGTAGCATTCAACATTACTGTTTGCATTTTGGCCTCTTTGCCATCCACCACGACTTCTTTGGCTCCCCCTGCCTCTAGAGTTACCACGTCCTCCTCCATAGGACTGGTTTTCTTGAGTTTACTGCATATTCTGATTTCTACCAAGGCCTCCATATCGGCCTCCTCTACCTCTGCCTCTACCTCTTCCAGCATTTGAGTAAAAGACAGCTTCTTTTGAAGTCCCTCCTGAAGAAGATGCACCACCATTTCTCTGCTCCTCAGAAATTAGAAGAGCAATCAACTCCTCAAAATCAGAAAATCTTTCACGGACGGAAATGGATGTTCGGAACTGTGCATAATCCTTTCCTAGACCATTCAAGGTCACAGAAACTAAATCATCATCTTCCACTGGCGACCCAATGGAAGCAAGTGCATCTGCAATCTTCTTCACCTTCATGTGGTAGTCATTGATGCTCATATTTTCTCTTTGCACATTATGCAACTCTTGCTTGAGCTGCATTTTCCTGGCTTGCGTATTTGTGCTATACATTTTTGACAAAGTATCCCATGCCTCCTTTGGCGTACTTGCATCTTGAATATGCACAATCATAGAGTCTGAAATGCTGATAGACAGCCAGTACAAAACTTTCCTGGCTCTCTCATGCCATGCTTTAAATGCCTGCATTTGCTATTGATTGGGAGCATCAGGAAGAACTGGTTCTTCTTCATTTCCTGCAACAAATTTCCAATATCCTTTTCCCATAAGGAAATTCGTCATTCTAAACTTCCATGCTTGGAAGTTGTTCTTGTCAAGCTTTTCAGTGACAATCTGTGAGAGAGAATCAGATGCCATTACAGAACACTGCAAAAAATTCTGTCACTGCAAAGATCACAGCTTCAGCCTCACAAAGGCAAATCTGCAAAACTGACGAAAGTGGTATTTGACCACACAGTCACTTCCTAGTGACGATTTTGCATCAACAGGCAACATGGATGATTCTATAACTCCCAATGTCTCTGCACACAAGCATACGATGCAATTTCTATAGTAACTTTTCACCGACCTGTAGAACAGTGGCTGCACAGCATAAAACTGGGCCTTTTCCTGAGTGCGTGTAGAAAACTTCCGCCTCCAAAACAGACCCCAAAATGGCCTCAAATCAAAAAAACAGGCCCCGAAATGCCCTCTTGCTTCACCGCGAAGGATGTCTCAACCTGAGACAATGCACTCTTGCAATTTCCGGCTGTGCTACCTGCAGAGATCTACTCCCAAAACAGAAAATGAAAGCAACACTGCTCCTCTTACCAAATCATGGCGAGCTTGGCTTGCTTTCTTGAGCTCCTTACCACGAACAAGGCTCTGATACCATGTCAAGATTGTGGGAGAGAAGGAAGGAGTCTCACTTGTAGCTTTCTTGCTTGCACAATGGGGGAATACACACAGAGGTGGAGGCTGAAAACAGTTTTCCTCTTCTTAGTTGTGTAAGCCAAAAGAACTCTCATACAAAGAAATAGAAGAACCCTATATATGGGTCTCAAACCAAACTCAAATAACTAAGGTGGCATACTAACTGAGCCACGAACTAGAGTAGATAAGGATAGCTGTCATCTAGTTATTATTCATGGGCGGTGTACCAACCGCATCTGCAACTGACACGTCGGTGACATAAATGCACAAGGTCACCCTGGCATATCACGAGTGGAGCTCGATATCTCAACAGACAAATATAACAAAGAGTAATATCATGAGGTGAAGATGTAAAATCTATTCTAATAAAGTCATTTTTTCATACCTACTTTTTATTGGTAATTATAAGTATACTTGGGCTACTAAATAGAGGATTATAATTAGTTACAAAAATTATCTTATCATTATAATATCAAACATACTTAGATTCTAAAAAGACCTTCAAAATTACATGTGTAAAGAAGGTTAGGAGGGGGTGGATGTCGTGCCACTACGTGCACACCATGTAAAAAAATCTAGAGTGTGGCTTTCTTTTAGATTTAGAGAGCTAATGTCATTTTAGACATTGGTATTAGTGTCCATGGTTCAAAAATATTAGATTTTAGTCAATTTTTGATATTCTAGATATTATCTCTTGTAAAAAAAATCTATAAAACTATAGACAACTTCCAGATTAGGATGACATGTAAAAGAAAGCATGTAGCTTTCAGCTAATTTGAGAGGATTTTATGTAAAAAGAGAGATTAGCAAAATCGCACGATACGCAATCGTTGTTTTCAGGCAGTAAACAGCACTCCCAAAGTGGGAGATGAAGGAGTGATCTAGCACGATTCTGGCCAAGTGTTCTGGTATTTAACCCCCCTTTCAGAGCCATTGGAAGCATCAGATTGGCAATCGGCATAGAGGAAGGTATTATTTTGTACACGTTTTTATATATTAGAGTTATATTTTCTCATAATGCTGAAAGAAACTGACAGGCTTCATCTCTGTTAGTATTCTTCTATATTTTCTAATTCTTTTTTGGAGTATTCTTCTACATCTTCAATCTCTTCAAACCCCTTCTCTTCCGTCTACTCCTCTCCTTGAATCTACCTACACCCTGTTGTCTCTTATCTTCAAGAACTTGGCTTGAAACCTTCAACCCTTCACTTATCTCTACCATCTTCGAAGTCTAAGCTCTTGAACTCCCATACATTCTTCTCTTGCCAAACCTCTATGGTGACCTTCAACCCTACGCACTGTGACAACGTAGAAGGTACCTGAACAACTCGGTCAAACTTGCATTGCTCCACCCGTATTTTGCTTGCTTAGGGAGTGCGAGCAGCGCCTTCAGGCGAGATACTCGACACCCATCATATAATGGTATGGATGCTTCTTGTCTAAGCAAAGCAAATGTCTCGACATCCATGGGAATCAATGCATCAATCATTGCCTCCATCTCAGGCTCCAATATTGTAGGAAAGTCTGAAATGCTACTTGTCTCCTCTGGTATTGACGGTATTGACGGTATAGACTAGGTAGTGACTTCCAAGTGGTGGATTGGCTCAGGCACTCTGTCCATCGTATGCCCATAAACTCTTCTAACTGGTCACAATAGGTGCACTCCTCCTTGGGATGAGTCGTCACATCCCTGTATAAATTTTACGGCCACATCCAATGTTTTTGTATATGATATTCAATTAATTTACAAATATAATGCACGATTGATACACACTAAGCCTACCATTTGCTCAAATTTTGAGATCGCTGATCAATCATCTCCAATTGAAAGTGGCTGAAGCGTCGTATATGTTCTATAGACAAGTGGCGCTTTTTTCTGATTGTCAACTTTCATTGAGAGCAAGGATATGGAACACGCTGATTAAGATATGCCTCGCGATTTTGAACATCACGACCTTCATCGTTTTCCATTTTGTCTACGTTACGATAAACAATATGTTTTTATTCTCATTATTTTTTTCTTTCTTAGGGTGTTTGAGAAGGGATTTCTTCTCTTGTAACTCAATAAAATTAATGTCAACTAAAGTCTTGGTTTTCTCCCCCTTTCTTTACACCTTTCTTTGTGCTATTCGTTTTATGTTATCTCCCCTTTCTATAAATTCTTTCTCTCTTTCTCTTTTTTTGTTGCTCCTTTTTTATTTCTCTCCATCCCCTTATGTTTTCTCACTCAATCTCCTCTCTCCCTCCCTCCCCCCCTCTCTCTCTCTCTCTCTCTCTTTTCCCATTTCTTTGTTGTCTTTCATATTTATTCTCTCTCTCTTGTTTTCTCTTCTTCCCCCTCTCTGAGTTCCTATCTTTATTTCTCTCTCTCTCTCTCTCTTTCTTTGTTGCCTCTCTCTTTGTTTCTCTCCATCCCCTTAGGTTTTCTCACTCATTCTCCTCACTCCCTCCCTCTCTCTCTCTCTCTCTCTCTCTCTCAATCCATTTCTTTATTATCTTTCATGTTTATTCTCACTCACTCTCTCTCTTTCTCTCTCTCTCTCTCTCTCTCTCTCTCTCTCTCTCTCTCTCTCTCTCTCTCTTTTCCTTTTCCTTTCTTCTTCTCCCTCTCTCATTTCCTATCTTTCTTTCTCTCTCTCTCTCTTTCTTTATTACCCCTCTCTTTGTTTCTCCCCACTCCCTTATGTTTTCTCACTCATTCTCCTCTCTCCTTCCCTCTCTCTCTCTCTCTTTTCCCATTTCTTTGTTATCTTTCATGTTTATTCTCTCTCTCTCTCTCTCTCTCTCTCTCTCTCTCTCTCTTTCTTCTTCTCCTCTCTCATTTCCTATCTTTATTTCTCTCTCTCTCTTTCTTTATTACCCCTCTCTTTGTTTCTCCCCACTCCCTTATGTTTTCTCACTCATTCTGCTCTCTCCTTCCCTCTCTCTCTCTTTTTCCATTTCTTTATTATCTTTCATGTTTATTCTCTCTCTCTCTCTCATTCTCTCTTCCTTTTCCTTTATTCTTCTCCCTCTCTCATTTCCTATCTTTCTCCCTCAATGTACCTCATTCTCAAGAAAAACCCTCTCTTTGTTTCTCTTCACCCCCTCGTGTTTTTTCACTTATTCTGCTCTCTCCCTCCCTCCCTCCCTCTCTTTCTCTCTTTCTTTGTTATCTTTCATATTTATTCTCTCTCTCTCTCTCTCTCTCTCTTCCTTTTCCTTTCTTATTCTCCCTCTCTCATTTCCTCTCTTTCTTTCTTAATGCACATCATTCTCAAAAAAACAAACAAAAAAAGAGAAGAAAGAATAGTAACAAACCCTCTCTTTGTTTCTCTCTACACCCTCATTTTTTCTCATTGATTCTTCTCTCTCTCTCCCTCTCTCTCTTTATTTATTATGTATCATGTTTATTCCCTCTCTCTCTCATTCTTTTTTTCTTTTCCTTTATTCTTCTCCCTCTCTCATTTTGTCTCTTTCTCCCTAGATACACCTCATTCTCAACAGAATCAAACAAAAGAAAAGAAGAAAGAATAAGAACAAACTAAGAGGGAGCAATGTACTCACCACAAAGGCCCAAGGATGGACTCTTCATCTCCTCTTTGCAACAACCCCTCTTTGCCCTTTGCACACTTCCTCCTCTTCTTCGTGAGCAACAACGGCGGTGAGAAGCTCTCCTTCTTGCTCTTTCTCTCCCTCTCCCTCACAAACGCATTATCTTTTTCACTCTCTCTTTCACTCTTCGTGGAAAAATTCTACGCTCGGGTTTTGGTCGACTTTATTGTCCTAATGTCATATGCAATATATGTGGGAAGTCTGGTCATATTTTGCAAAACTAGCTACATCCCTAGTTATCTGAACCAAGACCTCTAAATGTCTTGACCTTACCATCCCTAATTGAGCATATAATCTCTCTATCCACCTCTAACTTTCCTTGCAACTTATCACTTCTACGAAAATTAGCAATAACCCCGTTTTCTCTACTATAAGTCCTAGAATACTATGCTCAATGTAACATCCTTCTTTTCACTCTTGCTGGATTGCTCGATTGTCTTCCGAATACAATAACTATGAGCACTGGATTTGCATTAAATTAATGTAAAAATATGGTAGCAATGTATTAGATGTATACAATTTTATTGAAAATTTCGGGCAATTTTAGCATGTTTCTATGTATTGTCATTAGATTTTTTTCGGGACCGTTCTCTTGTGAGACGCCTTTTTCTTTTTTTCACCTTGCGCTTTTGCTCTTGACGCCTTTTTTTCCACTTTCTTTGCTCTACAGTAAACATTACCTTCTTCCTAGTTGAGTGCCAGTCCCATGACACTGCTAAATGGTGAGTTGGATAGTGGTGATGAGGTAGTCGGGTAGCTTTTTGAGTTTGTATACAAGCCCTGGTTGAGGATGTGTTGGAGGGATTTATGCTTGGAATTAAATATGGTGTTGGAATGAGTCCCTCTAGGGAGCTAGTTGTGGTGGAGATCTGCCTTTGAAATTGACAATGGTGTTAAGGCAAACCTCGTTCTTAAAGTTGGCCAGAAGTGGATCTACCGTTGATTAAAAATGGAATTGGGTGGATCCTCCTTGGAGAAGCCAAAGATGGTGGATGTTGAGATGACAAGCTCAACACATGTGGACATTGATGATGGACCGCCAGGTTAGATGGGTCCACACGTCTACACTTAGCACGTCGGTGGTCATTATGACTCTCACATGGCCACTGACTCATTACTTATTATATTCAGGTTGTTACACCTATTTACAGCTGGCATAGTTATAGCGCCAATCGACTAGTGTAGTCGGTTATGCATTGTTTGACTTAGTAGGCCACTTTCCTTTATGTTGCATCTTATCTATACTTTGTGTACATTGTAAAGAGTGTGGAAGAAGAAGAAGAAATCAACAAGAAAACGTTTTGGACTCCATCTCTCTTCTTGTCTCTTGAGTGAGCTTCTCCTTGTGCATTCTGTGTGTGTTTGGCGCATCATCTTGAGCAACTCCCCCCACCACGCGATTCTTGACATGGTATTAGAGCCGCACCACTGAGAGAGGCTGATTTTGAAGGTTGAAGCAAAGGAGAAGAAGCAAGGTTCGAGCAAGCAAGCCACGGGTAAGAAGCTCTTCCATCCTTCCACTCTTTCTCTTGGATAGTGCCTATGGAGGCACCGGAAGCAGGGCAGAGCAAAAATTTCAGATTGCAGTGAGATTTGGTGTGCGCGAAGAGCTCTGTATATTCTGTAGATAAGTCCTACAGGGCTCTCCCGTAGTTATTTTGGGCATTTGAGGCCGTTTCAGGGCCCGTTTTAGAGCCGCAACGTTGCGGACAACAGTTTTACGGTACGCTGTGACTTTGACTGTATTGACCGAAAGTGGGTGCGCAGGTTACAGATTTCTGATCTGTAAGTTCAAAGGTGTTTAGCAGTGAGTAAACACAAGGTTTATCTGCAAACAGGTTACAGATTGCATATATTGTTGAGCAGACAGTGAAAAAGGCTGTCTGGTATATTGCTGTGCACTACAGGTCAAGGGTTGCAGAAGATTTGCTTGCTGTTGGTATTAATTTTGTGATAATGGCAGAGAACAGTGGAAGCCCCATCATTGAGAAGCTCGACAAGAATAACTACCCTTCATGGAAGTTTCGTGTTACGAACTTCCTTATTGGAAAAGGCCTCTACAACTTTGGTTCATGTGAAGAAAAGGAGCCGGAAATGAGTGATCCTCCAACGACAGAAGAGACAAAGGCACAGAAAGAATGGAATGCAAAAGATAAGAAGGTCATGTATTGGTTGTCTGTAGTAATTGACAATAATATGCTGGGACACATTAGAAATCCAGAGAATTCATATGCAGCTTGGACCATACTTGAAAGTATGTTTTCTCTAAATATAAAGGCACGAAAGATTCAACTCAAGCAAGAGTTGAATACATTGAAGAAAGGGAAGATGTCTATCAATGAGTATGCACTGAAGGTAAGAAGCATTGCAGATGCATTGGCAGCGATTGATGCAATGCCCGATGATGATGATTTGGTGTCGTCTACCTTGGGTGGACTTAACAATGAAAAGGCTTGGAAGTCTTTTGTAACTTCCGTATATGTCAGAAAGCCATTTCCAGATTTCAATGAGTTGGTCTCCCTTATGATCACTGAAGAGATCAACATGCAGAGTGAGACATCTGAAAGAAGTGGTGAATAGGTCCAAGCTTTCTACTCTAGTTCAGAAAGGGGACGTGGTAGGTTCTCTTCAAGAGGCCGTGGTACAGGACGTGGTAGTGACAACTAGCAAAACAGATTGAATCAGCAATTTGGCGATATGCAGGTTTCAGGAGGTCGTGGTAACTTTAGAGGCAGGGGGAGCTTTAGAGGAAGAGGTGGATGGAAAAATAGAGGCTCTAAAAATTCTGTTATTGTGTGTCACTACTGTGGCAAAATAGGTCATATTGCAGCCCAATGTTATGCTAAGAAAGATGATATTCGCAGTGGTAAGTTGCAACAAGGAAACTATGCATCGTCTTCACGATAGAATGAAGACAAAAATGAGTATTTGTTTGTTATGCAGCATATGCTGAATGCTGTTACAGGAAAGGAAACACATGAAGATGTTTGGTATGTTGATTCAGATGCATCCAATCATATGACCAGCCATGCAGAATGGTTTGGAGAGATGCAGGATTTGTAGAATGCAGGTTATGTGTAGACGGGTGATGACTCATGCCACCTAATTTCACACATTGGAAAAGTTCCCTTGTCCTTGCATGATGGTAAGACAAAGAGTCTTTCGGATGTATTACATGTGCCATCTATTACAAAGAACTTGGTGTCAGTCAGTCAAATGGGTAGAGCAAGGGCTGCAAGTCAGATTTAATGCAAAGGGCTACTTTGTAGAAGATTTCAATGACAAGTGCAGGTTGGTAGCAAAGGGAAGTAGAGTTGGACGTATGTTTACTCTGGATGCTGGAATTCCTACTATGAATGCTGCTATGTATGCCAAAGGAAAAGGTCTTGTTGCAGACATTGAAATTTGGCACAAACGCATTGGACATGCAAATGTACAAAGGCTGAAATTAATGCAGTCCAAAGGGTTAGTTACAAGTTTTCCTATATTTAAAGTTGCAGAATTTCATAAGGTATCCGAAGCATGTCAGTTTGGTAAGCAGGCAAGACAATCCTTTTCACATGATAGAGATGTAAGCAGAAATATCCTTGATGTTATGCATACAGACATTTGGGGGCCTACACAAAATGTATCTCTTGGAGGCAGTTCATACTTTGTCACATTCATTGATGATTGTTCTAGAAACCTGTGGGTATATTTTATGAAGGAAAAGAGTGAAGCTTTTAAGCACTTTAGAACTTTCAAGGCTGCAGTTGAAAGAGAAACAGGCTTGAAAGTAAAGTGCTTGAGGTCAGATGGAGGGGGAGAGTACCTCTCAAATGAGTTCAGTGATTGTCTGAGGTCTCATGGGATAAAGAGACAGTTCACATGCAGGTATACCCCACAGTAAAATGGGGTTGCAGAAAGGAAAAACACGCATATTGCAGAAGTTGCATGTGCCTTGATGGCTGAAAAGAATATGCCTAAGCATTTTTTGTCTGAGGCTGTTCATACTGCTGTTTATATTATGAACAGAACTCCCATAGCTGCAGTTCATGGTATGACCCCCGAAGAATGTTTTACAGGTAAGAAGCCTGATGTTTCACACTTGAAAGTGTTTGGCTGCATTGCGTATGTTCATGTGCCAGATGAGTTGCAGAAGAAACTGGATCCAAAGGCTGAAAAGTGTGTCTTTATTGGATACTCTTTAGAGCAGAAAGGGTATCGCGGTTACAACCCTGTCACATGTAAGTTTAGAGTGAGCAGGGATGTCATCTTTGATGAAATGAGCAGTTGGTATGCATCTAGTGGTGATACATTGGATGATGATGATGATCATGATACTCATGTGCAGGCTGAAAAGCAAGAATCACGAACTCTTAGTGGACCAGAGACATCATCTGGTAGTCCTTGGTCTGGGAGACTAAGGAGTAGCTCTACATCTTCAGGTGCATCTAGTAGCACTACAGGTAAAGACAAAGGAAAGAGTAAAGTGTCAGAAGGCATTGATGCAGTTCTTGATGGAGACTCCAGTGGCTCAGAGAGCTTGGATGATGAGCTTGGCATTCCTTCAGTGAGGATTCTAGGTGTGCAGAGAGCACGCGTTAATGCAAAGACTCCATTGAGTGATCCAGTGGTACGCAGGTCTAGCAGGGTGAGATACCCTGTTAAAAGATTTGGTTTTGAAGGTTATGCAGCTCACCATTATGCTTATATGGTGACACTAGTTGAGGATGTTGAGCCTACATGTTTTGAGGAGGCTATTGGTCATGCTCATTGGGATGCAGCAATGGATAAGGAGATGGTTGCATTAGAGGCCAATAAGACTTGGGATCTAGTATCATTCCAAAGGGAAAGAAAGCTATTGGATGTAAGTGGATTTATAAGATTAAGCACAATGCAGATGGTTCTATTAGCAGGTACAAAGCTAGGCTGGTTGCAAAAGGCTATACTCAGACATATGGCATAGATTATGATGAAACCTTTAGTCCAGTTGCTAGAATGACAACTGTCAGATGTGTGATTGCTTTGGTTGCTTTGGCAGTAGCCAAAGGTTGGAGGTTGCAGCAAATGGATGTGAAGAATGCCTTCTTGCATGGTGATTTGCAGGAAGAAGTGTATATGGATCATCCAGCAGGTTATGAAGATTTGGAGCATCCGACGCATGTGTGCAGGTTGAAGAAGGCGCTCTATGGGCTCAAGCAAGCACCTAGAGCATGGTCTGACAAGATCAGAGAGTATATTGTCAATATTGGCTTTTATGTTTCTGATACTGATCACTCACTTTATGTGAGAAAGGGAGATGCAGGTTTGGTCATCATAGTCATCTATGTGGATGACTTGATTATTACAGGTGATAGTGATAATGGGATTGTTGAAGTCAAGGGATGTTTGAAGATGAAGTTTGAGATGAAGGATTTAGGTGAGCTAAGGTACTTCCTTGGCATTGAGGTGATCAGATGTGATGATGGTATATGGCTGTCCCAAAGACAGTATGGCTTGGATATGTTGTCCAAGTATGGTATGATAGCATGCAAACCACTTTCAGTTCCGTTGGAGTAGAATGTAAAGTTGAGTGCTGATGGTGGGGATGAGATAGAAGACCCTACTATGTTCAGGAGGATAGTGGGGAGTTTGAACTACATGACCATTACAAGGCCAGACTTGAGCTACGATGTTGGTCTTGTGAGTCAGTTTATTCAAGTACCTAGAAAGCCACACTTGGATGCAGTCAGACGCATATTGAGATATGTGAAGTCCACATTACATTATGGACTTTTCTACGAGACAGGTACAGATGTATAGGTGTTTGGATACACAGATGCAGATTGGGCTGATAGTATGTCTGATAGAAGATCTATCAGTGGATACATGTTCTCTCTTGGTAGTGCAGCATTTACTTGGAGCAGCAAAAAGCAATCTATAGTTGCTTTGTCAAGTACAGAGGCTGAGTATAGAGGTGCTGCTATTGCAGCATGTGAGTTAGTATGGCTGCAAAAGTTATTGGCTGATTTGGATGTGCAGGTGGAAGGTCCAGTTGTCATTTATTGTGACAACATGAGCAGTATAGAGTTGGCTAGGAACCCTATGTTCCATGCCAGGACAAAACATATTGAGGTACACTATCACTTTGTGAGAGAGAAGGTACTAGCAGGTGAGATTGACTTGGTGTATGTCAGCATGTAGGATCAGATAGTTGATATCTTCACGAAGGCATTGGGTACAGAGAAGCTTCAAAAGTTTTGAAGCTTACTTGGAGTTGCAGAGATGCAGTTGAGCTTGAGGGGGAGTGTTGAGATGACAAGCTCAACACATATGGACATTGATGATGGACCACCAGGTTAGATGGGTCCACACGTCTACACTTAGCACATCGGTGGTCATTATGACTCTCACATGGTCACTGACTCATTATTTATTATATTCAGGTTGTTACACCTATTTACAGCTGGCATAGTTATAGCACCAGTCGACTAGTGTAGTCGGTTATGCATTGTTTGACTTAGTAGGCCACTTTCCTTTATGTTGCATCTTATCTATACTTTGTGTACATTGTAAAGAGTGTGGAAGAAGAAGAAGAAATCAGCAAGAAAACGTTTTTGACTCCATCTCTCTTCTTGTCTCTTAAGTGAGCTTCTCCTTGTGCATTCTGTGTGTGTTCGGCGCATCATCTTGAGCAACTCCCCCCACCACGCGATTCTTGACAATGGACCTATCCACGAGGTTGAAGATGTTGTTGGACAAGTTTCCCTTGTTGTGCCCTCTCCTTGATGCAACACAATCTTAACCTACAAGACAAAGTTGTGCACTTGGGGTGTGTCTACCTTACCATGTAGTGTGTGGTGCACGTCCTTGTGGAATTGGGAGATGGGTCTCCCTTGGGTAAGCCCTTGGTGGTGTCCCACACTTGAGGACCTAGTTCGTGTGCCATTCTATGTGTGGTGCATTGCTTAGGGAGATAGGTCTGGGAGAATGTCCTGCCCTTGATGTGCCCTAAGTATGTGCAATGGGGGATGGGGCTAGGTATGGAAACCGTAGGTGCATTGATTGTGGCACTTAAGATGCTTTTGGGGGGGTCCAATGTTTTCGTCTTTTTCTTTCTTTTTTATCTTTGATCTTTGATCTTTTTCTTTTTCTTTTTTTTTCTTTTCCTTCTTTTTTTTGGATTAGATTATTATAACCGGCATTCGAACACAGGGGTGTGCTCAAGCTGTGCCCTAATCTTCGAATCCAAGTTCCCTAAGCTCATTAGTGGAGAGACCGGCTTGTCGTAAGTAGCTACATTGCTGCTCCTTGGTTATGCATGTGCCAATTGGGAGTGTGCTTTCTTGTAGGCCATATCTTAAGGCTTTGGTTGTTAACTCCAACTTCTTTTTCATTCTCTCCACTGAATCCTTTCCTTCAACTTGTGTCACATGAAGCACTGTGCTTAAAAAAGACTTGCCTTTGAGTGTCTGAGCACACTTTTGCAGCTTCTACCCTAGATTCAGTGAGCACTCTCTCACATTCTGCCACTGCCAAGCGCTCTATCAATCCTTGCACTCTCTCAAAACTGAGCCTTGCTACACTTTTGTTTTCAAGTCTTTCTTACTCCTTTCCATTTCCTAAGACAGCATCATTACCACCTGCTCTACTACTCATTCCACACTTCTAGCATTTGGGTCTTTTCTTTTTTTCGGCGGTTGAGCTGCTCTTCTGCTATCCTTCTACCTAGCTCAACCATGGTGAATTGTTGGTGGACTTCTATAAGCCTTTTTGATAGATCTTCAGTAATTTGTGCGTGGCTTTCTAGCTCCACTAGGTGCACAATCATGGCCATGGTCGTTAGTCCCTCCACTTCTTGCTAGGCATTTCGCAGGTTGTCTTGTAGGCTCCTGGTGGCTTCTTTTATGGCCTCTTTCCTTTCCTTCGACACGACTTTTACCTCTCTCTCTAACCTTCCTTGCTCCTCCTTTGCTAACCACCTATGCCATTCGTTGCTAGAGCTCAACGTATTGTTGGATGAGCAACTTGTGGCCCCGCTGCTTCGCCACTAGGTCTTGGGCTTCATCTTCTAGCCTTTGTCTTAGGCAATCCTCATTCTCTTGTGCCTCCTTTTCTTTGGCACCTGAGTTTCTCTTTCAGGTTTCGATTTTCTTTCTGATGTTCTTCGGCTTGCCATGTTATCTCTAGCATTAGCGCCATGGAAACTTCTCTTTTAGCCTCTAGTTCTGCAGCCAATACCTTCTTCTCTTCCATAGTATTCTCTAGCTAGGCTAGGAGTTTAGCCACATAGGCATCATAGTCCACACCTGCGAGCCTTGTTGGTGGTGCTATGGTAGTGGATGCTTCCAACCTTTGCTACTTTGGGTCTTGCCTTGACTCGGCTTCTGCTACTGCCCCTTGGCACTATTTCCTGTACTTTTGTGACCAAGAAGTGCATCACATAAGTTTAGTGGTGTCAATGGCAAGCTCTGGCTCTTGTGTTGTGGAGGTGGTGGTGGTGGTTGTCTAAGGTGTGAGAGTCGAAGGGAGGGGGTGCAATGGGGCTTTCCCCTTTCCTACAACAACTGGGGCTGCTTCAACGTTGTTGCTTGGTTTTCCTTCGTGCCGTGGGCTCAAGGTTGCCATTTCTTTGGCACCGTGGGTCTCCTCTATAGACTTGTGCACGGCCTCCACCATGTCTTCATCCTCCTTTCTCCTTACTTTTGTCTCTTCTTTTGCTCTCCTTCTTCTCTCCTCCTTGACTCTTTGTAACTCTTCCCTCACTTTCTTCATTTCTTCCTCCTCTTTTCTCCTTTGTTCTCCTTCCACCATTTTGGATTCTTTTTGGGATCTTTTCAGCTCCGCTTGTTCTTCGTTTGTCATCTCCTCCCTCCTTTGTTGCCAGGGTTTTGTGGGATTCTTCTTCTCTTGGGCCCTAACGGTTATTGTGCCGCAGTTCCTTGCATCATCAAAGCTCCTTAGGAATTCTGCACACATACCGTAGTCTACCACTTGCCCTACTTTCTCCACGTACTTTTGGAGGGCACACTTATCCACCAGCTGCTTCACAGCTGGCTCTTCCAAGATAGCTTTGTCAAAGTTCAGTGTGTGCTTGAAGGTGCATTGACTGACGCCCCCTATTTCTACACTTAGGTCGTATCTCGTTTGTTCTTCCTCCGTGAAAGGGAGTTTTCCACCTTTATCTTGCCCTGCCATTGTGGGTACTTGTCATTTACCATAGTCCAACATTAGTATTCCTCAGATGGATTTTCGGTAAGCACGAAATTGATTTTTCTTCCACGAAGAGAATGAACAAGCTAAATTAAAGACATGAAATTTTCGAGCAACAGCCTATTCATCCCAAAACATTTTTGACACTTTCTTTCCAACCCCTTTCTATTCTTTCTTGCTTTCAACTTTGAGCTTTGCTCAAGGCTTTGTGTTTCCTTCTTGCCTATGTTTTCTTAATCACTTTACCCCCTCCCCCTTTGGAAAATGATGAGAATAATTTCTAGGATTGGATGTGGGAGAGGCAAGGGCATTTGATCACAATATGGTGCTATCTACTTTGGCATAAGCCAATCGTAGAAATCAGGGTTGTATTCCAATTGGGCATGAGGATCGAGATTACGAGACCTAACACATACTTGGGTAATGTAAGTTAAGACATTGGTTAGAAAATCACCCGAGTTAATGCGGCTAGCCAAATGTAGCTCCTCTTCCATAAGGATGCGATCAATGTAAGGGTGGGCCAAGACCTGGTCGTCTAGGTGTTTATTCCGAGTGATGGCCAAGACCTTGAAAGAGATTGGTGCTACGTAAGTTGGGTCATACTCAGTTGTTTTAATTGCATGTCATTGCTCAGCATTAGTCATTACTTGGCAACTCCATTTCTCCCATTGGAGACATAGGTTATACCATTTTTGTAAGAACGATGAGTCAGAGGCAGCGAGACGAGTGAGTTTCTCAAGCTCAACGGGTGACACTGACCTTTGGGGCTTGCAGTATGATGTTATTAGCCATCTGATGAGCACGTGCTGTTTTGAGATTTCACCATTATCGATCAACTCCTTTCTGACCTTGGGAAATTTTATGGTTATGAAATCATATTCTTCCCGAGTGCAGGATAAGGAACGAACATTAGAGGCAAGGTGTTCATCAAGCAAGCCAAGGTCAAGTCTTTCATAGCTCCTAGCAAACGTGGTGAAAGTGTTGTCCAAGAGCTTGATGCAAGTTACCAAGCCATCTCTCGTATTCTCAGCAAGGTCCTTGGCGACCGATAGAAATGAACATCGCTTGCAAGAAGGCCTAAGACGACCTGCTAGTGGTTGCAGTGGAATTGAACTAGACAGTTATGGTTCTAGTGGTAGTGGACTAGACAATGGTGTTTCTAAGTGCAGCTTCATAGTTTGATCCGTGTGTCCAATGTTGCTTGGGGATACTAAGGGTGGATCTAGTGGCATAGATGGTGTGTTGCCCTTCTCTTGCACATCCATTGGGGTGCCAAGTTCTCTAGACGTAGACGATTCTGAGGCATCAAGCTACTGCTTTGGTCGATATATCGATTGGGGTTTTTTTACCGCAACCATTGTGCGTTTAGTAAGCTTTGCAGCTCGGGTTTCCTGGGTGTTCACTGCCTTAGCGGGAGTGGGGCTTCCTAGAGATGGGGTGGCAAGTGATGGTCGTGGTTGGGCTATGCTCCTAGGACTTTCCTTCTTGGACACCCATATCCAGGTGTTGCCTTCATAGTATCCTTGGGCTCACAATAGATCTTTGGGGATCCATCCCAGCTTGATTGGGTGCCTACATTGATAGCATCTGCTCAGTCTCTTAGGTTTCGAATGATAGTTGTTAGCCTTGTGGTTGTGTTTTCTTACTACAAGTAGGTCACTTTTGGTGCATTGGCACCCATTTAAGCGTGGGCTATGTGGCTTTGGGGATAGCCTTAGTTGGCAGTGGTTTGGGTGGGATGTGATGACTCATGGCCCCCCTGCTTAGGCTTGGTCCTAGTAGATAGCTCTATCGGTGGCATAGCAGGCTTTGGTGGAGCCTTGCTACCCTTGGTGAAAGTTGTCATGATTCAAACGTTGCCAATGGAAAGGTGAATATGCTACAGATCATAGTCGACATTGTAGTGTGCTTGCTTCTTGAAAGTGTGTCCTAATAGCGATTCTTGACCTACATCCTTCGTATTTGGCAATACATAGAAGATGACTGATAGGGTCTCAAACTCGATAAAGACTATGATCTTGCACTTCCCTATGAGTGCATATGACTTGGTGAGCTGAGTTTAGCGTTGGTGGGCTATAACTGTGGCTCACCAATGAGGGTCCAATGAGCGTGAGTCAAGACATTGAAGTCAGCTCCCTCATCGATCAAGGCATCAAAAGCATGCATGCACTGGGAAATGGCCATGATGTGTAGGTATGTTGGTTCTACTACCTCCTCATCCTCATTCTCTAGTTTAGTGATGGTGGCTACACAGACATTGATAGGGGATTCTAGCATATGGGACTCATGTAGTGGATGTGTGGGAGGGTAGTAATTCTTCTAGCAAATTGCCATTAAAGAAGCCTATGTCCTCACCTTCAAGGGTTTCAAGTTCTACATTTCTGGTCCTACTAATGGTGCACACTCAAAAGGGTTCTAATCCTCAAGATTTCATTTACTACTTGTGGCCCTTTACTGAGTAGAGAAAAACAAGGTCTTCCTATTCAGAGTCGCGTTGTTTGATGTTCTTGTCAAACCATATCTTCTATTATGCCTTCTCACAAATTACGGCATGGGTAGCTATGCGCCAAGTCTTAGAGAGTCGTTCCAATTCCATGAAACAGCCGGTCCAAGCTTCCTTCCCTTCCCATCTCTCCTTTACTGCTATCCACAAGCTAGGGACAAAGAATTCTAATGGCAAGATTGCCTTAGTCCCGTAGGTCAGCCTAAAGGGTGTTTTTCCTACAATCGTTTTATAGGTTGTCCGATAAGCCCATAATGCTACCATAATTTTGTTGTCCCGGTCACTTCGTGAGGTAGAAACTACCTTCGTAAGGACATTGACTAAGATATTGTTCATGGATTCTGCTTAGCCATTAGCTTGAGGATAGTAGGGTGAGGATTTTCTATGGATGATTAAGAAGCTTGAGAGCAGGTGGGGGAAATTACCTCATTGATGAAGTGAATGCCTTGGTTGCTTACAAACTCAATAGGAACTCATTGATGAAGTGAGTGCCTTGGTCACTTACTAACTCAATAGGGCAACCAAATCATGAGATTACATGCTCCCACAAGAACTTCATTGTGGTCCCAGCATCAGTGTTCCTAGTGGCTTGTGCCTCGGCCCATTTTGTAAGATAGTCAGTTGATATGATAATGTATCTAGCTTGTGAGTATTGTGTTGCGGGACTAATGGATCCAATGAAGTCAATTCTCCACTTTTCAAAGGGTTGTCATGCAATGACAGGGTCAACTCCATCTTATCCTTTCATAAGGAACTTTAATCCATTGGCACTCATCGCAATGCTTTACGAACTTAGCCGTATCACCGAATAGGGTGGGCCACCACAATTGATATTGCAACACCTTATGGACTGTCGTATCCCGTTGAAGTGCCCTCTAGCAGTCCCACCATGCACTTCACTCAACACATCGTGCATCTCTCGTGCTCGCACATGCATCATCGTAGCAACCTATCTTACCCTAACCTATAAAGTTGGCCGGCTATCAACTAGTAAGGTTGAATTTTTAGAATAAGTGTCCTAAGCCTGGCCTTCTAGATAGATCTCTTGGATAGACGGTGCTCTATCACTTGGACTATATTATCTACCCAGTACAGCATTAGATTGGCTTTAAACAAATCTTTCTTACTAGACAGGCTGAAAAGATGAGCATCTGACAAATCATCAGCTATGCCCTATTGACCGGCTTCTTCTGTGGGTATTCAAGATATGTGATCATCCATGTAGTGTTGCTTGCCCTTGTGTACCACCACAAAGAAATCAAATTCTAAAAGAAGAAGCAACCATCTAGTGATGTATCCATTAGTGTAAGGTTTATTTACAAGATATAGCAATACTTGATGGTCTACAAAAAATATGAAAGGTGTGGCCAAGAGATAGTATTTGAAACTTCTTTATAGCGAATACCATGGCCAACCCCTCCCTTTCTATGGTGGATTAATTCATCTCCATGTCAGTGAGCTATCTACTAGAAAAACTCATGAGGTAGTCCAGGCTATGTTCACCAATCTGGCACAAGATAGCTCCAATAGCAAATTTAGACGCATCTATATGCATGTTCAACGTGATGCTTCAGTTTGGGACTCGTAAGATTGGTGCAATTGTGAGAGCATTTTTTAATTTCTCATATGCACGCTGACACTCATTAGTCCACTTGAACACAATTAGCAGCTTGTACAATGGTCTCACAATCAATGCGTAGTTCAACACGAAGCGTCGATAGTATCCGATGTGACCTAAGAAACATTGAACTCCCTTATAATCCTTGGGTGGTGGCAAGTCAACAATGACCATGACTTTTGATAAGTCGGTGGCTATACCATTCTTGGATATCACATGCCCTAGGATGCATCCATTCTTAACCCAGAATTGGCACTTCAAGGGGTTCAATGACAGGTTCTAAAGCATGCATCCTTCAAAGACTGCTTGCTGTGAGAGCTGAAAAGATGAGTGGGTTGCCTCTTACCCACCCAGCCTCCAATCCTCATTAAGAGAGCTAAAGAAGGGCACCACCTAGCCAAAGGTAGGATATGCTAGGACATCCCTTTCTTGAGTGAGTGGAAAGAACCAAAACACAACTTCACAAGGGAGAACTTGTAGCCCATCTTAAGGAAAATGAAGATGATGGAAGGTTAAGAGAGATTATGGCTCCTAATTTCTCCTATGAACATATATGTAACATGAGGGAATAAGGATTTTACACCAATAGAGCATATGGCAAGTCTTACTTAATAAGTTTAAGTATGAATGTAGAGGGATAATTAGAAGAGAGTATATATAATCTGGACACCATATGATCTCACTACAAGGATTTGAGCTAGTAGCGACGCCGATTAGCGACGGCGGATAGCGGCGTCGCTATTTGCGTCGCTATTGGCGTCGCAATTGGCGTTGCTATTTGCGTTGTTATTTGCGTCGCAGTTGCGACGCAAATAGCGATGCCGCAGGGAAAAAAAGAGCGGCCAAAACCAGAGCGCCGTTTTCATTTTCTTTTCTTCGCCTTTTGAGAGCGAGAGCGAGGGAGAGAGCGAAGGCTTTGTGAGAGAAGAAGAGGAAGAGACTTGTCGCCGCCGCCGCCGCCGTTGTTCGCGAAGGAGAGGAGGAGCCCTTGTTGCAAAGAGAAGCCGCCCACGCTCGCCATATCTCATTGGTGAGTCTCCCTCTCTCTTTCTTTTGTTTGTTGAAGGTTTAAATCGTTCTCTTTTGCTTGTTTAGGAGAGGAAATGAAAGAGAAGGAGAGGGAGAGGGAGAGAGGGAGAGAAAGAGAGGGAGAAAGAGAGGGAGAGGGAGAGGGAGAGAAAGAGAGGGAGAGTGCATTCTCTCTCTCTCTCTCCCTTTTGCTTGTTTAATGTTTAAATTACTTTCTTTTTTGCTTGTTGAAGAGAGGAAACGAGAGAGTAAGAGAGGGAAAGGGAGAGGGAGAGGGAGAGAAAGAGAAATAGAGGGAGAGGGAGAGGGAGGGGAAGGAAATAAGAGAGGGAGAGAAAGAGAAAGAGAGGGAGGAGGGGGAGAGTGCATTCTCTCTCTCCCTCTCCCTTTTGCTTGTTTAATGTTTGAATCACTTTATTTTTTTCTTGTTTAGGAGAGGAAATGAGAGAGAAAGAGAGTGAGAGGGAGAGGAAGGGGAAGGAAATGAGAGAGGGATAGAAAGAGAAAGAGAGGGAGAGTGCATTGTATCTCTCCCTCTCCCTTTTGCTTGGAGGATGTTTAAATCACTTTATTTTTTGCTTGTTTAGGAAATGAGAGAGAAATAGAGATAGAGAGGGAGAGGGAGAAAAAGAGAAAGGGAGAGAAAGGGAGAGGGAGAGGGAGAGGGAGAGGGAGGGGAAGGAAATGAGAGAGGGAGAGAAAGAGAATGAGAGGGAGAGGGAGGGGAAGGAAAAGAGAGGGAGAGGGAGAGGGAGAGGGAGGGGAAGGAAATGAGAGAGGGAGAGAAAGAGAACGAGAGGGAGAGGGAGAGGGTGAGAGAAAGAGAGAAAGAGAGGGAGAGGGAGAGGGAGAGGGAGGGGAAGGAAAAGAGAGATAGAGAGGGAGAGGGAGAAAAAGAGAAAGAGAGGGAGAGGGAGAGGGAGAGGGAGGGGAAGGAAATGAGAGAGGGAGAGAAAGAGAACGAGAGGGAGGGAAAGAGAACGAGAGGGAGAGGGAGAGGGTGAGAGAAAGAGAGAAAGAGAGGGAGAGGGAGAGAAAGAGAGGGAGAGGGAGGGGAAGAAAATTTAAGATAATAGACTTATTGATAATGGTATGCAATGTGCTTTGCCATGGGCCACGTACTTCATCAAAATGAACCCAAAATTATTGTTATAGAAGAAGAAACCCTTAAATTGAGTATAGGATAATTTCTCTCAGGTCTTATGACTATGAGTAGAATTGATTGAAATAAATTTTATTACTATAGTTATAAAATTTTATAGATGGCGCGCATTAATTTTAAAATGGATTACTTATACTCAAAGCCGAGATATAACAAATAATTATCTACCGGGACAAACAAATCGTTGAGCATGATACAAGGCCGAGATATAACATCGGAAAATCTCTCGACTACTATATACAATGCAAGGTTTATGGTCAACTTGCAACTTGACGTACATCTCCTACATCTCCATAAAGCTATCCATTTAAGCCTCGTTTGTTGTAATGTAGATAAGATGGCAAACGAAGAAGGTCTTATTGTTCAAGACCATGAGACGTATCTTAATCAGCATGTCCCATGTCCTTGCTCTCAATGCAAGTTGGCAATTAGACGAAAACGCCGATTGTCTATAGAACACGTACGACGATTTGGCGAGTTTCAATCTGAGATCATTGATCAGGCGATTGCGGATTTTCAGCAAACGGTAATTTGAAGTTAGCAAATGCTTTTTTTCAGGTTATTGAAATATCAAGCTAATTGAAAACCATACACAAAAAGATTGGGTCTTGTTGGCAAATTTTGTATCCAGGGGGGTGATATCTCGACCCAAGGGGGAGTGCACCCTTTGCGGCCAATTAGAAGAGTTTGTGGACGTGTGATGGATGGATTGCAGGAGCCAATCGACCACTCGCAAGGCCCATCTATACCGTCAATGCCAGAGGAGATAGACAACCTTCCCGACTTGCCTACAATCTTGGAGCCTGAGATGGAGGCAATGATCGATGCATTGATTTCCATGGATGTTGAGACATGTGACCTGCTTAGAGAGGAAGCATCCATACCATTATATGATGGGTGCTAAGTATCTCGGTTGAAGACATTGCTTGCACTCTTAAGTGTGCAAGCAAAATACGGTTGGAGCGATACGAGTGTGACTGAGTTATTCAGGTACCTTGCACATAGACTTCATTGTTTTTTTTAAAAACAGTATTATTGCAAACATTTGTGTTTTTTCAAGGTGTTTTATGCTTTTTTTCAGGTTATTGAAATATCATATATTGCCACCTGCAAACACCATGCCTGAGTCTCGTGATGATGCACGACATGTTTTACGGAAGCTTGGCATGGACTACAATAACATCCATGCATGTATCAACGACTGCATATTGTTTCGAGATGAATACGAGACTATGGAGACATGTCCAAAGTGTGGTGCTCACAGGTATCGACAGGACTTGCAAGGGCAGACCATCCCTCAAAAAGTTCTCAGATACTTTTCGCTCATCCCCCGCATAAACCACATGTTTCGCACGTCTTCCATGGCAAGCTTGACAACGTGGCATGTGCAGAATAGGTCCACGGATGGAGTTCAACGAATATCAGCAGATTTGCGCGCATGGAGCCACATTGACTCTACCTTCCCAGGCTTTGCGCGAGAGCCAAGGAATCTTCGGCTCGGTCTCACCATGGATGGTGTGAAACCATTCGGTCTGCGCTCGACTTCTTACAGTGTGTGGCCTATAGTGCTTGTCAACTACAACATTCCTCCATGGCTTTCTACGAAGAAAGGACATCTCATCCTTAGCTTGCTCGTCCCGGGCCGCTACAAAGTAAAAAATATGGACGTGTATCTTCGTCCATTAGTCGATGAGCTTAAGATTTTGTGGGAGGAGGGGGTCACGGTACAAGATATGAGCAGGCGAGATGGTCGGCGGTCAGCCAACATTTGAGCCATTCTCATGTGGACGATGCATGACTTTCCGGGATTGGGAGAGTGCTCAGGTGAGCAAACCTTTGTTCTCGCTAGTAATATCTATATTTTATTTCATTCAATCAAGTATTCACTAGGTCGTGGATCGCCTTGCAGGTCTCGTTACCTCAGGTTATCATGCATGTCCATTGTGTGGGCCACAGTTAGACTCCCGAAGGTCACGAACCATGAAGAAGATGGTATATCAAGGACACGCCGCTTTCTTGCCGGAGGATCATGAACTCAGGGAAGGTTTTCTTGGATGACCTCCAGCACGTATGAACGCTGCAAGCTGGTACAAGCTGAAAATGGTAAACCCGGAATCACATCCAAATGGAATGCGACGGTTCTCAGTTTTCTACGAGTTGCCATATTGGACCCACTTACAGGTCAACCACTTGTTGGATCCCATGCATATTTTCAAAAATGTGGGCAGCTTGCTATGGGACCACATCACAGGAAAGAGAGACACTATAGGGTCACGAATGGATTTAAAGGAGGTAGGTAAGATGCAGGCGCTTTGGCCCAGTCGAGTGCTGAAGGGGGAGTGCAGCTTCCTCACGCTCCCTGGGTTTTGTCTACCAAAGAAGAGCACATTGTGAAGCAAGTAATCAAGTCTATCCGCACTCCGACGGGTATGATGCGTTCTCTTAGGTCCGCATTTTCTAAAGATGACCAAATGTCTGGGCTAAAATCCCATGATTGGCATAAGATATGTCAGGTTTGTGAACAGAATGGATTTTAATTAGCGTGGACATTTTGAAATTTGAAAAGTAACCATTATTCTCAATGCTTTCTCATTTGTGGCAGTTTATCCTACCGATCGCGATCGCGGGATGCCTAACTCCAGAAATTCGCGGGGCCATTTACAAGTTGTCAACTTTGGTGCAATGGATCTCACAGAAAGAGATTAAGACGTCCTCTATTGAATTCGCAAGGCAGGGAGCAGTTGAGACGGTCTGTCTCTTTGAGAAATACCTGCCCACTAGCATGCTCACGATACAAATTCACCTTCTTGTGCATCTTGTGGACGAAGTGGAGATTGCTGGACCTGTCCATACACGATGGATGTTCTTCTTGGAGCGCTTCATGAAAACCCTGAAAGGCTTTGTGCGACAACGAGCTCGTCCGGAAGGTAGCATGGCGGAAGGTTGGTTGGTGTCAGAGGCGTTAGTGCATATCTCACAATGGCTACCAACGGTGGAACCAGACAATGAAATGCTATGGACGCTGAAGGACAATGATAGGCTGACTGGAGATGTGGTGGTTGGAAATGGGGTAGAAAAAAGAATGGATGCCTCAATGGAAGAGAAGGTGAATCGCTTTTGTATGTTGCACCATGCGTCCATGGAGACGTGGCTCGCCAAGTACCAGATTGTAAGGCAAGATCGAGAGGAAGCGCGAGCTGAATTCCGACGCAGTATGCGTCACCGACCGATTCGATATCCCGAAGGCATGGAGGAGATGCCGCGGTTTATGTCAACATGATGGTTGCATGGAGCCTTGACCGCAGCATCCAGCAAAGGGATAGAGGTCTCAATGGAGGAGTGGGAGTTCTCGAGGGGATGTAGTCCAAAGGTAATGAGGGGTTTAGAATGTGTCGTATCTAAATTTGCTTGCTACATCTAATTTGAGTGTTTCAATGTGCAGTACAAAATATATACTGCAGCGTGGTCGCGTAGACGACATTTTTGGGTGGAGCGTATTGACCAAATGCGCTCCACAATGGACAGTGGTGTCATGGCAAGGTTTGAGCAAGAGAGCCGACGACGAGCAACGGATCCGAACACGGTTGTGGATGAGATGAAGTATTTTGGAAAGTTGCAAAGTATTATTAGGGTGGATTACCGTAGCTTCTCCATGATACTATTCGATGTGCAGTGGTTCAAAGTAGTACTTGGAGGAGCTGGAGCAACAGTTCGACGAGGTCCATCTGGATTTCTCGAAATAGATTCCGAAAAAAAATGGATGGATTTGCGCGACACCTTTGTGTTGCCGGCCCATTGTGAACAGGTACAAATAGTCATTTGCTTGCTAATTGTAATACGACATGGTTTATGTCACAATGGTTTGAAGTCGCTTTGTAAGTGTTTGTGAACAGGTAATCTTCTATCCAAACCCCCGACAGCCTCGATGGTGGTATGTTATACCTTCAACTCCTTGAGGTGTGAGAGTATATGATCAAAGCGATGTTCTAGGCATAGATGAAGAAAATATGCAAATAGAGGGATCGATATTACAAGGGGTGGAGGCCACCGCAAGCTTGGAGCCCGCATCGACTAACAATGATGGAAATACAGAAGTCGTAGAATTTTTTGAGAACGAGGCAGACTCGTTCTTTTGTGGTGACATGTCTATCGACCTTCCAGTGTATGCAGAGTTGTGTCAGGAGATTAACATGGGACCATAGAATACTTCATTCTTGGAGAATTGTATTACTCAATTCATTGTTTAGATCTTCCATAAAGATAGATAAGATACGCATTTTAAGAGGGATTTTTCAAAAATGATTTATATTAATGTGCTTTGTATAGTTTAAATTGATTATTCTAACATCATTTTTTATCTGTGCAGGTATCGACATTTTCAGGATGAGTCGAGGGATGAGCGATGAGGAGTTTCAGGACATGATGGCACGCATGTCTCCAGATCAGCTCGCGAGATTCAGAGAGATGGCAGATCAGGAGCTGTCTCGTTCTTCTTCAGGGCGCTCTGCTAGATCAGCTTCAGCGCGATCAGATGCTTCAGCTTCGAGCACAGATATCGACGCTCGCGACTTGGGCCAGAGGGAGGGACTGCGGACTGCAGGAGGATCAGGGGTGTGCTGCTGTGGAGACACGGACGTGGTGTCTCCGTCTCGTCGTTCAGCTGGAGCTGCGTCACCTCCAGGATTTGTCACACCTGTGGGGACGTCCACTCCAGTTACTCCGGCTTTTGCGCAGCCGTCGGCAGATGGCACGCCTTTTGGTGGCACTCCTTTTGGTGGCACCCCCTTTGGTGGCACCCCTTTGAGTGGCACTCCGGGAGAGGGTACCCCTGTCGGTATACCGGATGTGCAGGGGTCTCCTGGATATGCCCAGGAGCGTGGACGGAGATGGGAGAGGGCCCATCTTAGGCATACTCCTAGGGGTTATGGATACCTAGCGGATGGCAGGTCAGGAGCCATCATCATGAATGATGAGGGGAGGAGGGTGATGGCTCGCATGAGGGAGTTGTGTCAACAAGTTTTTTAGCACAACGTCCTGGATCATTGGAGGAACATACCGGAGGGGAGAAAGGACTACATAGTAGCATCCTTGCACGAGGAGTTCCCGGTGCCAGCCGCAGTGGATAGATTCTCTACGGGCTGGATGATGGATTGCATGCGTGCATACATGTCACATAGACGATCCGACTCACGCAAGGCAATCAAGAGTGGGGCTCCAAAGCCCGAGTGGTTAGATGCAGACGACTGGCGCCGACTGAGGGAGGAGGCTACAAATTCGCCAGGACGTTGGAATCAGCAGCGGGAGGCAGCGAGGGCACGAATCGAGGCCGGATCGGTACATCATCTTGGGAGTGGCGGCCACAGGACATATTTGGAGGACTTTGTAAGTTTCTCTTTTGTTTTGCTTATTTGTTTTTTTGAGATATTCTTTGTACTGACAATCATGTTTCTAACAATTAGCATTTTGTTTTCTTTGTAGCACTCCATTACAAATCGCGATCCGCAAGGCCTTGAGACTCGATATGCAGAGAGGCACGGTTTCAGGGCATTGATCGACCGATTGTATAGACGCGGCGGCCCTGTAAGTCACTCATCTTTCTTGTCCGTAGTTACCATGAGATATTTGAATGCATTATTGTATGGTGGATTGATATGTTGTTTCTTTTTGTGCAGAATCCGTTTGATGCTCCTTTGCAGCGGGACGAGCTTTCGGGGGACGAGGATTTGTAGCTCGCCCTTGGATCCTTAGAGCTCACACACCTTTAGTTTTTAGTCGCCCGATCTATGTAGACATTTTCTATGTATTAGTGATATTGTTTCATGATTGTACCAATCGCATTTTATGCGATATCATGTATTTATTTCATGTATCAGTTTTATGATTTCAGTATACATTCTTTTTGTTTGCAAACGCTTTGTATGCAGTAGTGCAGAAACTATTTTGTATGGCTCTCATACAGCACACAGTGCTATATGTGGCAGGGCAGCTTGCTGCCCTGCCACAAATTTTTTTTTTCTCTGTTATCGTCGCTATTTGTGTCGCAAATTTACTGCACGCGTCGCTATTGGCGTCGCTATGAGCGTCGCAAATAGTCTGCAACCGTCGCTATATGCGTCGCATTTGCGACGCATATAATAATGCATATAGCGACGGATATAGCGACAATTCTATGGCGTCGTCAATAATGATGCTTTTTGCGACGATGGGGGCAAATTTTGTTGTTTGTATTTTCGTCACTTTAAACGTCGCTAGAAGGTCTATATCTTGTAGTGTCTAGACATCATATTAGAATATAAGAGAGAAGGAGAGAGATGAGAAGAGAGGGAGACAAGAGAAGAAGAGGTAGATGAAGCTTGCCATTATGTATTCATGGAATGCTATATAAAAAAAGAGACTCACTCATAGCTTACCTCAAAGAGATAGACTAGCATAAGGGTGTTGCATAATGTGCTCTTAGTTGCTTTCCTTTGGGCTTGGTAATCTAGAGTGCTCTCATATGTTTGTGATTGTGTTTCTTTGTATGGCATCTTTGATAATATGGAGAATAGTGGATGGGACAAGTCCCCACCTTAGTCATCATGCAAGAAGCCAAGGGTGGTGATAAATAAGCTAGAGAAAGGGAGCTAGATTACAAGAGGTGGGTGCCCAAAGCACATTATTATAATATATTTACAAAAATGATAAAATGAAAAGTTGATGTGATAAGGGTGAAAGAGAGAAGAAAATTGCATGCAGCCAGAGCAGTCTGCGCCTTTATAACTTCACATCAGTGAAGAATCTAAAAAAAGTTTCTTCTGGAACTTTGTAGACCAAGTCAAAACCAATTGGGTTGTGCAGGAGTTTCCTTAAAATTCAATTTTCCCTAGGATTTTTTTAAATTATTAAAAAAGACATCCAAAAGCTGCTTTAACTTTAATTCCTTATATACATTTAAGCATGTGACAGAGGGGGTCCATGCTTGTAAGCTTTTGTGTAAGATCCAAATGACACCATGATGTGGACACAGTCTATGCCTTCGTAACTTCAAATTGGTGAAGAATCTAAAAAACATTTCTTCATCAACTTTGTAGACCAGGTTGAAACTGATCGGGCATGTAGATCCATCCCTTTTACCCTTTACATTGATATCCCTCCTAATAACTTGTTTCCCCACTTGCTAGAGTTATCATAACTGAGAAGTAATGTAGCATACCTAGTGCTTGAAGAGTAAACCCAAAGTGATAAGATATAGGGTTAAAGCTATGGGTAAGGCTCTTGACAGGGGTTTTGGCCAAATTTTGTGGTAGAAATCCAGTTTTTAAAAAACCCAGATCATTAGCCCTCCCCTTAGACTAGAGGCATTCATGCCTCTAGCTTACTAATCATGGTCCAATACAGTTGGGAGGACTGCACCCACTCATTGATGGCTCTTTGTGGAATGACTGATTTAAAGTATCCCCGATTCTTTGAAAATAAGACTTGAGTCGCCATCCATTTACCCTTTTCTTGTGAACCCTCCCATCCATGTCACCTAGCTCATAACTGCCATTTGAATATCTCCTTATGATCATGAATGGACCTTTCCACTTGAACACAAGTTTAGTATCCTTTCTATTATCAAAGCAGCTATCATAGCATAGCACAAGTGATCCTTCCCTTATGTGTTTGTTAGCCATCTTCTTATTAAATGTCTTCCTCCTCTCTTCAGCCTGCATGGAGTAGTGTTGGACTGCTACTTCTCTGTCTAAATTAGCCTCTCTAGATTCAAGATCCCTTTCTCTAACTTCTTATCTTGTTTCTTCTCTCAAGTGGATACTAAAACACGTAAGCTGTCCAGTTCTACTTCTATAGGAAGCAAAGCCTCTTGGCCATAAACGAGGTGAAATGGAGTATAGCCAAGTGAGGTGTTGAATGAAGTCCTGTAGGCCCAAAAAGCTACACTCAATTTTTTATCCCAGTGCTTGCGGTGCATGTGTACTTGCTTGGTAATTATCTTTCAAATCAGCCCATTCACCTTTTTGACCAAACCATTACACTGTGGGTAATAGGGAGTAGAATGCCTGTGCTTGATTTTTAGCTTTTCCATTAGCTTCCCCACTAGATTAGCCCTAAAACTAGAACCTTGATCAGAAATAATTTCTAAATGTGTGCCAAACCTGCAACAAATATTTTCAAACACAAATTTTTCCACTTCTTAGGCTATGATTCTACTAATTGTTGAAGCCTCAGCCCACCTCGTCATGTAGTCCACACCCATTTTGATGTATTCCTTGCAAGACTGAGTTTGTGGGAGTGGCCCTATTGCATCAGTCCCCCATTTCTCAAATGGGCCATATGTAGTTATGGGATTTTGTTCCTCATGCACTAGCTTCCTTGGTTTGGCCTTTTGGCAAGCACCACAAGTCTTGCACCAATGTTGCACATCTCGATGTAGACTAGGCCACACAAAACTAGCTTGGAGAATATTTCTATTGGTTATTTCTTGAGAAAAATGTCCACCAAAAATCCCCTAATGGCAACTCTTAATCACATCCATAATCTTCTTTGTTGTTGGCACCCTTCTAAGCATTGCATACTTTCCTTTGCAATACAACACATCATTTATCAAGTGGTATTTAGTGGCCTTAGTAGCCAACCACTTTTTCTCACTCTCATTTATATGTGTAGGTGGCTCACCATGCTCAAGAAAATAAAGCACATCTTGTAGTTGAAACTTACCCTGAAACAAGGGGAGCTTTACTGCAATGATGCCCACCATTACCTCTTTCAATTTTTCAGCTGCTGCTGCTAGAGCATCTGCGTTGCCGTTTGTGCGCCTTGGCACAAAATAGATTTGGGCTTTCTATAGCTTCCTCATGAGAGTTTTAGCTTCTCTCATTTTCACGGCTAAGTTATCATTTTTACAAGCCCTGATTCATTTCATTTGCTTAACAATTAGCATAGAATCCCCAAAAACATTAAGTCAAGTGACACCATGTGAGAAGACACAACCTCAAATCTAAAGGAAAGGCTTGATATCTGATTCATTGTTGGAATGGACATCCTCTAGGCTAATACCATCTCCATAAATTTTGTCACCTCTTCGGGACTAAACACCACTATTCTTGCTATAGTTCTGTCTTTAATACACTTGTAGGCCCCATCAAAGTAGAGGGCATGGGCATTCTCCACCCGTGCTGGGTCCTCAAGAGGAGATGTCTTATATTTTACCTTTCCCTTCTCTTTTTCCTTATTTTGATGGCATCCATGAGTCAACAAATCAGCTAGGCAAGCCCGAGTAGAGTCCTCCACCTTGAAGGTGTAGTCAAACTCTTGGAGTTGTATCACCCACTTAGCGATTCTGGCTTAAACATCCATCTGCTCTGTAAGGCATAGGGAAAATTATCTTCTGTCGTGATCACTGTGAATAGCCTAGGAAGAAGATAAGGATGAAACTTACTTACAGCAAACATTACAGACAAAAACATCACCTCCACCATCTTGTACCCTCGTTTTGATGATGTCATTACTTTGCTAGAAAAGTAAAACGGCCTCATCAGGCCAGTTTTAGCATTGTTTTGTATTAGTGCTACCCCTAGATCATCTTCCCCAAAACTCGGGTTGACAAAAAACTCTTGATCCCAACAAGGCTGTAAAATTATGGGAAGGGTGCTGAGAGCCTTCTTCACCTCGTAAAATCACCTTTCGCTTTCGTCACTCGACAGGAGCTTCTCAGAGTGGGTAAACTGTTGCAGTAGGAACACTAATTGGGAGAGGAGATTAATGAGCCGCTCCATATATTGCACCTTCTGAATGAAAGAGGTTAGTTGCTTCATAAAAGATAATGACGGCACCACCAATAGGGTCTTAAATTTATTTGGATATGCTTTAATGCCTCTCTCACTTATGACATACCCTAATAAAGTTACACTACTTTCACGAATACGAAACTTCTCATGGTTTAGCTACCCCCCATTTAATGCAAGGCAGTTGAAACCTTCATCCACCTTTCCTAGATGTAGAGCCTTAGAACTATAAATACAAAAATCATCACTAAAGACTCTAATGGACTTACTAGAATATGGCTGGAAGACATAATTCATGAATCGTTGAAAGGTAGCTGGGGCATTTGTTAATGCAAATGGCATTACTTTGTAAGAAAAACACCCCCAAGGCGTGATGAAGGTGGTCTTTTGTTGATCCTCCTTAGCTATTTGGATCTGGAAATAACTTGAATACCCATCACAAACAGTGTATCTCTCATGCCTGGCCATCTCGTTAAGTATTTCATCCTAAAAGGGAAGAGGGAAGTGATCTCTCTTTGTTGCAGCATTTAGTGGCTTGTAGTTCACACAAATCTGCCATTTGCCATTCTTCTTGGGTGTCACCACTACATGTGAAACCCACTTTGAGTTCCCTACTAGATAGATGAAGCCTGCCTTTAAAAGTCGTTGCACCTCAGTGAGTAGAGCGTTTTGTTGAAGTAATCCGAACCATCATACCCACTGCACCATTGGCCTTGCTCCATCTTTTAGATTAATGTGATGTTGTACTGCCATCACACCTATAATGTATTTATAATCAAAAATAAAAAGTGTAGAGTATTTTATTACCACTTCCATGTAGGCTGCCTTCTCCTCAATTGATAGATCCTTAGCCAACATTTTTTCTAACTCCTCATTCTCAACCTTTGGATGCTGCATGCAAGGTGATTGAGCAAGAAGGCGGGACATTTATTTGGGAGATCAAGGTCTTCTGCCATCACTGCTTACAAATTTTGACGAGCATCCCTGTTGAATTCAATGATGATGGAGGGATGGAGCCTACAGTCCACCCCTTGAATATGCTGAATTTCGATTACCATAATTACGAGTAGAGTTCAGGATGGCGGGATATGTAAACCCTTTATGGATGTACACCTTGTACTTTGATGGGGCGTCCAGGGGTGCATGCAAAAAAGGAAGTGTAGGAGTTGTCATCCGAGACCCCCGACGACGCATTGTCATGAAGTTAGCTGCTTATCTCGGGGTGAATTTTACCAATAATATGGCAGAATACAAAGCCCTGATTATGGGTTTGAATATTGCAAAGAAGGGTGGTATCCGCCAGTTGTTGGTGAAAGGGGACTCTCAGTTGGTTTTAAATCAACTCAATGGGACATACATGGTACGAAACCCCATCCTTTGTATGTACCATCATACTGCCATAGCCCTACTAGACGAATTCGATAGAGTGTCTTTTCAGCTGATTCCACGGAATTGGAATCAGTTTGCCGATTCTTTGGCTAATTTTGCGTATGAAGAAGACCTCTTCTTTAATTGTGGCCCTTGTCCCGATATATCTATTGATGGTGAGACAGGACCTGGTCGTTTGTGGGGTATGCTTTCTGAACATGCCCTCTTTGGCAGACGATAGTTGATTTGGGTGATGCAGAGGGTAAGCGAGACTCATCTGCCTCTATTATCTTGGACCCATAGACTGATTAGACGACATGTGATGCGAACACCTCTTGCGATATACGCAGGAGGGATGGGTCATAATTTAATGCACCTAGTTTAGGGCTATGAGCCTTTGTTCCCCTGGGAATGGTATGCTTTGATGTCTATCATAGTTGTTTCCAGGAGGATATTATGTGTAGTATTGTTTGATTTCATTAGGCCAAGAGGGCCGATTCACTTTTGCAGTGAAGTGTTTCCTTTCATTAGGCCAAGAGGACCATTTCCTTGTCTAGTGCAGGTGCGTTTAATCGGGTTTTTTAAGTATTGTGCTGGACAGGTTTCGTGGTTTGTGGAATTTGGAGGAGCCTTTGCTGCGATGGAAGCTTCTTGTGGCCAATCCAGGTGATATCTCTCCTTTGCGAGTACCTTTCTTTCCTGTTATATGTGTATTTGTACTTGTCAAGGGGATACATTTTTGTTGGGGACCGGCAACCAAGGCATGAAGTCCCAGGTTTAGGTTGAGTATGTTTGAGGGAGGTCGGAGTAGTCATTGCCTCCTGCAAAGACATTGTCAGACATCGAAAGACCTGCTTTAGAAGGAAGTCCTAGTGGCCCTGTTCTGCTAGCCGGCTAGGCAGCCGTTTTGGGAGTTCTTGTTAGTAGTGAGGCAGTTAGAGAAGCCTGCCAGAAGCTAATAATGATGATGCCAAGAAATCCTGTACATCCTAAAAGATGAATATCAATACGAAGGTGTGTAAAAAGGGGTTCTAACCCCTATCCCAAGAAAAGAAAAGAAATGAAAATATATAGGCAGTTGATCATTGCCTTGCGAAGGCCTGGTAGGTTCCTGGGGACGAGTCAGACCTAGGGCCGATACCTTGTCTTCCTAGGGGTGGCTTCTTGCTGAAAAAAAATGACAAAACAAGGAAGGTTGGAGCGAAAATAAAAGTGAGCATTAGAAAAGGATTAAGTGTCGCCTTGCGAGGGCTTGGTAGGTTCTTGGGTGCCGAGACAGGTCCTGAGGCCGATGCCCTGTTCTCCTTGGGTCACTATGCTCAGCTCCCTCCTTTTTACATGCCCAAGTATGTTCATCCAATACCAACCCTAAAAGAAGACATGTACTGAAAGAAAATACTTCTTGATCAGGCTATAGGAGTCCTCGCCTTGTAGGAGCTCCTAGTTGAGTTGTTTTTAGTTGCTAAGTAGCATAGACTACCACTTAGGGCAACCTCTTTGATAGGTTTTTTTAGTTTGGCTGTGTTAGAGTAGCTGGTTAGTGACTCACTTCGCATCTTTTATTAAATGATGCTAGGCCTACTCCTTGTGGATATCATGCTTTGGTTCTGTCCAGGGGTAGGGGAAGCATTGTGCTGGGTTTTAGTATATAATTGTTTTGTATCAGTTTGATGCTTCTTTGGTTGTTTATGTGCAGATATGTTTGTGGATTCGACGGGCTGAGTCGCCCTATCCCGTGGTCGCCAATGAGAGCGGAATTTTGGTGCCGGAAAGTGCTTAAAAATAGCTAAAAATTATGAATATCAAGGGAAAAATATTCAATGTCAAAGGCGGCGGCTCGATCTAGGACGGATTTTAAGCGTCAAAGTGCTTTAAAGACGCCCGAGCGACACTTGTTGATTTTTCATAATTTTTCAGACAGTCGTGCGGGTTGACACAAGCTACTGGCCAATGCGGGATGCTAAGCTGGACGCCCAGGATTTTTCAGAGCTCGATTCCGAGTCCGGACAGGGAAATGGCTAACAAACCGGTCAAGGTGCGAAGGGGTAGACAAAATTTGGCCCAAATGAGTAAGTGACTCTTGGGAGCCCAAGATTAAAAGTCACATGAAATGTTTGGGAGAGAATCGTGGTGAGAGAGAAGAGGAGAAGCCACGCCATGCAGTGCCGAAATTTGCGCTTGATGTTGATGGAGGCTCCCTCCTGCCTGTGAACAACCCATGCCAATCATCATTGCCCCTCATTCCCTCCTGGATGCCAATCATTTCGCCGCCCTTCGCCCGTCAAATGATGCTCTCTTTGAAGATCTCTGATTTTAGTCTTTCTCTCTCCTCCCTCTCTCTCTTCTAAAGGCAAGTTCATGTGGGAAGAAGAAGGAAGAAGAAAGAATGATGGAGGCATGTCCGGCATGGATCGGATTGCTCCACGGGCTGGAAATGGTGATTTGTGATTGTGCTGGACATGAAGTGCTGTTGATTCTCAGATTTGCAGCCATGGACATGAAACCCGAAACACGCAAATAAGCGGTAATTCAAATTTTTCAAAGGAAATTTGAGATTTTATGGCTTTTGATTGATAAAATATTGTTCATGTGGGCTAAAAATTATTTATGTTGCTATTTTCCATGAGTACTTGCTGATCATAATCAAAAAATCAGAAAAATATGGATCTTGTGGTTCAAAATAATACACTAAAACATGTAAAATATGGGAAAGCAAGGGAAAATGATGTTTTTGGGCATAAAAATGGAAAAGTGAATAGAAACACCAACTAAACTTTCATTTTTGCTGCAAGAAGGAACTAAGGGCCACAGGCCATAATCTATTCTGAATTTTTAGTAATAAAATAATGCAAAAAATAAGGAAAAATACAAGGAAAATAGAGGAAAATCACTAAAAATAGGAGAAAAATGCATTTTGGGTGCGGAAAATTAATGAAAATTAAGAGCAATGTTTGTGAATGCTTATGGGGACTAAAGCATGAGGATTTTCCTCAGTTCAATCCCACCTTCTTGTTCTAGTGTGTTTTTTCCGCTTTCTACACATAAAATGATGGCAAAATACCCTACAAATCTATACAGCAATGCAACATTTGATTGATGGGAGGGTAGAGTGGTTAAAGTGTATCTAAATGTGGAGTAAAGTGATGAAAAGATTGCTGTTTTGGTTTGCATGCCATATAGGTTGGTGAATAATTATAAAATAAGGGCTTAGTAGCACGAGGGTTCCCTCGGTGCTAGGTTTGTGCAACGCCGCATAAGAACGGTAGTTGGAAGTCATTAAAAGGATGTTTTCCACATGTGCACAATATTGATTTCATAACTGTTTGAGCACTAGCCATCCACACTATCCATAAATCATGGAAATATTTAAAGGTATCAGAAATACTGGATGCACAGCAATTGTTTTCATTAGGACATTGACCCACGTTGAGTGAGAGACAGGACACCCTAAGCTGTAGGCTAGTCGTGGGGTCTAGAGAAAAGAGAAGTAGGGACAATGGTACATTCCTGTATACGATTAAATGGTACCTTGAGTGGACTTTTGTGCGAAATATTTATATGTTGAGCGATGCATCGAGGGGCCAATCCCCAAGGTGTAGGAGAGTCGCAAAGGGTTGACGGCATTCAGTCGAAGGAGGAACCCCATGTGTATGTGATTCGAGCCTTTTGGATATGTGAAAGGGACTTCCTCTGAGGAGTAATATTGGGTTAGGATCAGTTGGACTACAACGTATTACAAACGCAATGTTTAGGAAGGCAGAGATTTTGATAGATGCTCCTGGCCACGAGGCCGAGGGGTTGTCTTGTGCGTAGTGACGAGGTCCGGCTAGTGCATGAGCCAGTGCCGGCCCGTTTTTAGGTCCATCACTCCCATGAACATATATATAACATGAGGGAATAAGGATTTCCCACCAATAGAGCATATGGCAAGTCTTACTTAATAAGTTTAAGTATGAATGTAGAGGGAGAATTACAAGAGAATACATATGATCTGGACACCATATGATCTAGACGTCATATTAGAATATAAGAGAGAGGGAGAGAGATGAGAAGAGAGGGAGACAGGAGGAGAAGAGGTAGAGGAAGCTTGCCATTATGTATTCATTGAATGCTATATCAAAAAAGAGACTCACTCATAGCTTACCTCAAAGAGATGGACTAGCATGAGGGTGATGCATAATGTGCTCTTAGTGGCTCCCCTTTGGGTTTAGTGATCTAGAGGGCTCTCATGTACTTGTGATTATGTTTCTTTACATCTCCATGGGCATCTTATATAGCCTCCATGAGGGATTAGATTAAGCTAGTCTTCTTGATTAACATAATCTTAGATTATGTATGGTATCTTTGATAATATGGAGAATAGTGGATGGGACAAGTCCCCACCTTGGTCATCATGCAAGAAGCCAAGGGTGGTGGTAGACAAGCTAGAGAAAGGGAGCTAGATTACAAGAGATGGGTGCCCAAAGCACATCATTATAATATATTTACAAGAAGGATAAAATGGAAAGTTGATGTGATAAGGGTGAAAGAGAGAAGAAAATTGCATCCAACCAACAGTCTGTGCCTTCCTAACTTCAAATCGGTGAAGAATTTGAAAAAAGCTTATTCTGCAACTTTCTACACCAGGTCGAAACCGATCGGATAGTATGGGAATGTCTTTGAAAAAAATTTCCCTACAATTTATTAAAATTATTAAAAAAGACTTTCAAAAGCTGCATTGACTTTAATTTCTTATGTATATATATAAGCATGCGACAGAGGGGGTCCATGCTTGTAAGCTTTTGTGTAAGATCCAAATGACACCATGATGTGGACATTGACTTGTGTACAAGGATGAGGTATCCTCTAATGATGGTGATAGATCCCAAATCTTGCTGATGTAAGTGGAACCCAAGTGTAGTTGGAGGTTAGTCCTTTGAAAAATCTATGCACTCACTCAACCCCGATTTATAATCCATTTCCAGCTTCACTAAGATAACCTATCCCTTTTACCCTTCACATTTACATTCCCCCTAAGAACTTGTTTTCCCACTTGCTAGAGTTATCATAACCGAGAAGCAATGTAATATACCTAGTACTTGAAGAGTAAACCCAAAGTGATAAGATGTAGGGTTTAAGCTATGGGTAAGGCTCCTAATAGGGTTTTTGGCCAAATTTTGTGGTAGAAATCTGATTTGTAAAAAACCCAGATCAATAGCTTTTCCAAGTGTTTTGCCTAGCTAGAGTGCACCGTTAGGTCATCTACAAACACTTCTAGCTCTCATCTAAGCATATCTTTGAAGATGGTGCACGTAAGACGTTGAAAGGTTGCATGCGCATTCATCAACCCAAAGGGCATTACGATATAAGCGGAGACATCCCACTCAGTGTGGCAAACACGGTCTTATGCCTATCATTGGGATGTACTTGCACTTGGTTGTTTCCTGAGAAGCCGTCTAGAAAGCTGTAGGCCTCTTTACCTACTACCCTTTTGAGCATGTGCTCCGTGTATGGTACTAGGTAATTATCCCTTTTTGTCGGAGTGCTAACCTTCTTATAGTTTACGCATACTCAGATCTTCCCATTCTTCTTCATTACTATCATTATTGGTGATAGCCAGTCCCTGTGCTATATTTCGTAAATGAATTGTGTCCTCATTAGCTTATCGATTTCCTCCTTCACGGCTTGGGCTTGTTTTGGATTCATAGGGTATGGTCATTATTTTACAGGCACCGCATCAGGAGCCATTGGTATGTTATGCATCACCACTCTAGGGTCCACTTCTTTGAGCTCATCTAAGGACCATGCGGACACGTCCATGTACTCTTGCAAGAGCGCAATGAGATTGGCCTCTTTCCCCTTGGTCAAGTTGTCAGTTATAAACAAGGTCGAGGCTTCTCACCTTGCCATGTCAAGTTGACTTCCAAGACCTTGGCGGGTCCTTCGATTGGCTCACTTGTTTGTCATTTTCTTTTCGCCCCCAATAGAATCACTATCCTATCACCTTTCTTAAACTTGGTAAAGAGTTTTGGTAGGTCCTACGATTTCTTTTATTGTTCTTCTTTTGACTTCTTCGTTTTTCTTCTCCTTTCTTTCTTCAATCATCTGCGCCTCATGTGGATTGGCAAGTCTCCCGTGGTGTGTTTGGTCCTAGGACGTCGAGGTATCTCTGGGTCACTCTCTGTGTACTGACCTCTGATTCGGAATTAAACTTGCAATCCTTACTAGAGGAGGGAGTCTCTCCCAAGGGTCGTATCTCAGTGGGTGCGTCCATCCCAAGCAAGGGTGTTGTGAGTGGTTGGACTATCCCTACTTGTTCGTAATATATTGTTCCTATGTGTTCCAACCAAGAGCGATCGCACTCCATCTACATGACTTCTCTCAATCTTGTAAGCACTCCCTTCTGAGGCTTGGAGTACGCTCTTATCTACTCTATCACTCTTCCCTCAATGTCATACTCTACGGTGTCTATCTCTTTTTCACTTTCCTCACTAACAAAGAGGCAGTCCTCATACTCATTGTCGAAACCGTCACCTTCTAATTGCTCATCATCTCCTAGACTCTCATCTCTACCTTCTCCCTCATTGGTGACTAAGGCCCAATTATACATTAAGTTCAGGTCATGCACCCTAGTCCATTTCCACTTAGGTTCCACCAAGAGGTCTTTGAGAGGCTTGAGATTAGCAGCGGGGTTGCCAATTAATTTCCTTGTTAGATAGTCAAGGATCTTTGAAGTTCTAGCTTGTTGCTAGGAACATGGAAAGACATAGGCCTCAATTGCTACTTGAGCTTGTGGCCATCATGTAGAGTGGCAATGTGGGCTCCTTCTTCGACACACTCGCAATTTTTGCAACTTGTTTGTATGTCTCCTCTTCATTTGAGAATGGGAGATTGATGGTTGCTAGGACATGCATCCAATTTCGCTCATCCTCAGGGCAAGGGATGCACTTGGTTAATGGCCCATACGATCTCTTTAGTGGCATATCACCCTTGAGCATGGCAGAGATGGCATCTAGGTTGACGGGGATCATCTTCCAAGTGTCCATATAGACCTTTATTGCTTCCGTTCTGTTTCCTAGGAAGATTAGACCGTTGCCCCAGTCTTCAATGATTCGAGTATTTCTCATCTAGGGTCAGCCTAGTAGAATGTCGTAGTCCACTCCCTTCATGATGATGAAGTTCACCAAGAACTAGATACCCACAATCTTCAGTGGCCAATTCTTTAAGACTCCGAATGGCCTTACTTTTGTTCCATTAGCTAGAGTGACGTTGAACTTAAGAAGGGTTTACCTCTAATGTATACGCTTAAGTGTCCCCTTCAAAAAACCCCCCTCCCTTACACTCACATGATACCATACAACATCTATAGTGAGTCCCCCCGGGTTATCGATCAGTCCGAGTAGCTTTGGTAGCACCTTGTCCTCAATCTTGCTGTCTCTATGTTGCTCCCTCTATGCTCTATCAAGGCTGGGTTATAGTCTAGAGGCCAACTTTGGGCTACAAGTCTAGTTGGTTATGTGACTAGGCTCCTAGAGTTTACCTCTAAGCTATTCAGCTTTTTTCTCCTTGGTTTTTGGCCTCTGTAGGTAGGGCGGGTTTCCAGGGATGTTTTGGATTCTATCCAGACTTGTTCTGGGTTTTGGGTTGGTTTTGTCTCTGTGTTTTTGTATTTTGATTTCTTGGTCTGATTTCCAAAATCGGGCTCTCTAATTCCTGGGGTCTGACTCTCAGAGTTGGACAGTCCAACTAGGCTAGTCCAACTCCAAAAAGTGGTCCGATTGGATAGCTTGGTCCGATTCCAAATGGTGGTTTGATTCCTAAGATGGTTTGATTGTTGGTCTGATTGTGCACGTCCAACCAGAATGGGTGTCCAACGGGACAACTGGTCCAAGTTATGTACCGGTCCCGATCCTTGGGGTTGGTTCGACTGGTGATTGGGTGTTCGACTAGACAGGCGGTTTGATCTAACCAAGGGGTATGGTCTAACTCTCCTAGTCAGATGTCCAACTCTCTCAATTGGACAGTCAGATTGCCCGATTCTGGGAATCAGACCTGAATACAGTGGTCCACCGACTCCGACTGTGAAGGGATAGGGCACAACACGACAATTTTGATCAATTTCTTCAAGCACGTCTCACGGCCTTCGGTAGGGCTTTCTAGATCACATCTATGCCAAGCAAGGAAGGGTTTTGCATACATGGATAAAAGGAAAAAATCTGAAATTGAATGCCATGATCTCCTTTGGTCAGTAGGTCTCTCTCTCTCTCTCAAGCTCTCAATCTCTCAAATGCAAAATGAGGTCTCTCTTGCCACCCTTGGCTTCTTATTGGCTTGCCCATGTCTGCATTCACCTTAATCTTGCTTCTCTTACCAACGTTTAATCCAAGATTTTATTTTTTGCCCTTCTTTTCCCTGTTTCAGCCTGTTATATATAGTAGCAAAAACCCTACTGTGTGCTCACATGTTTTGATACTATCCTACCTAATACAAGCAAAAATCACAAGATAATGTCCATGCTTCTTTAGCCTATTCATCTACACATCCAAACCCAAAAATACTTACTTGTTTTTTACAATTAATACTCCTAAATCTCCAATCTACCTCGAGCACCGGTTCAAGGATGAAACCCTACTTCCATGCTCGATTCGAAGAGCATGACACTCAAGACTCAAATCCGTCGGTCTCGACAATGGAACCAAAATGAAGAGACCTCTCTCTCGCTCAACCTTTGAGACCTACGGACCGCTTATTGGTCAAGCGATTCAAGTTCAGTGGCCATGGCTACCTCTCACATAGCCGATGCGCTCTCCCTACCTATGGGGTATAGTGAGCTTACCTTGATGCTTGATTAAGTACCCTCCTCCTTTTTGCACTCCGATAGCTCCACGATCCTTGAGGCAAGCTCAAGTGTTTTGTTTCTTTTGTGGGGTGCTATCATTCTTTCATCAATGCATTGGGTGAATGTTTGTTATCCTTGTTGACGAATCTTTTATCTCACAGCCATGTTTTTGAATGGACAAAAGCATGCAAAGTGGCATTTGAAGATATCAAAATGGAATTATCTAAAGCACCGATTTTGAAAGCTCCAAAAAGGGGTGAGATTTTCTATATATTGATGGCTATGACAAGGCGTAGTATTAGTTGTTGCCTATCCCAAATTTGGGAGGCACAACTTTATAATCCTATTGTACTCCCAAGGTGAAAGTTGGAAATTTTAGAGCTTAGTTACAACTACTTGGAGAAGGTTTTCTTAGCTATGGTGTTTGCCACACCAAGAAGTTTAGACACTATTCTTTATGAGAAGGTGGTGTTCGTTACCAAGGTAGAGGGATTGTGCTTATTACTAAACAAGCCATACAAGGCTTGTTTCAAGCCATACAAGGCTTTCTTCAACCTACAAACAAACTCAGGATGAATAGCATGCGCATAACCTGGTGGTTGCTCCATATATACCTCTTCTTGCAAATCACCATGCAAGAAGGCATTCTTTACATCCATCTGATGTAAAGACCATTCCTTTGATGCAGCCATAGCAATGACTGCTTTTACAGTTGCCATCCTTGCACCGGACTGAATGTTTCTTCATAATCAATGCCATATGTTTGTGCATACCCCTTGACTACTAATCTTGCCTTGTATCTGTTCACAGAACCATCTGCATTGTGCTTCACCTTATAAACCCACTTACAACCAATTGCATTCTTATCTTTAGGCAAAGGTACCAATTCCCATGTAGCATTTGCTTCCAAGGCATCCATTTCTTCATCCATGGCTTTCTCCCATTTTTCTTTTCCCATGGCTTGCTCAAAAGAAGTGGGTTCTGGTTCCTGTATCACTTTGACCATATAGGCATAGTGAATGGCTGTAAATCCATCATATTTCAGCCTATCCACAGGATACCTAGCTCTGGTAGACCTGCGCAAAGTAGGTTCACTCCCAGGTGCTCTCAAAACATCCCTGGTCTTCCTTACTCCAGGTGTAACAATAGAAGGAATACCCAACTCATCATCAATGCTCTGTTCTGAGCCACTGGATTCACCATCCACATAAGAGTGACCTGCATTCACATCAAACATGGGCTGATGTACCTTCTCTTTTCCTTTTGGTGATACCTGCATACCACTATCTGCATTGCTTTGAGAAGATTATCCTGATCTCAATCTGTCTGTCCATGGCAAAGAATGTGAACCACTGCTAGAGGATGCTCTTGGTCCACTAATATCTTGTGACTGCTGCTGTGAATTCTGTGCAGCATTACCATTTTGTGCATCTACATTATCAATCACATTTACTAGTTTATACCAGCTACTCATCTCATTTAAAAAAACATCTCTGCTCACTGTAAACTTACGAGTAGAAGGGTTATAGCATCTATACCCTTTTTGCTGCAAAGAGTAACCAATAAAGATGCACTTCTCAGCTTTTGGATCCAATTTGGATCTCAACTTATCTGGCACATGAACACAGGCAATGCAACCAAAAATTTTCAAATGAGAAATATCTGGTTTCCTACCAGTATACCTCTCCTCTGGAGTCATGCCATGTATTGCTGCAGAGGGAGTCCTGTTCATTATGTAGACTGTTATAGCAATTGCCTCAGTTCAGTAAAAATATGGCAGGTCTTTTTCATTGAGTATGGCACAAGATACCTCTCCAATATGCCTCTTTTTCCTTTCTGCAATTCCATTTTGTTGTGGGGTATGACTGCATGAATATTGCTGCTTTATGCCATGCTCCTGCAGGAACCTTGCAAACTCATTTGAGAGGTACTCTCCCCCTCCATCTGACCTTAGGCATTTTATTTGCAGGCCTGTTTCTTTTTCAACCATAGCTTTAAGAGTTTTGGAATGCCCAAAAACTTCACTTTTCTTTTCATAAAATGCACCCAAACTTTTCTGCTATAGTCATAAATAAAAGTGACAAAATAATGACAGCCTCCAAGAGATGCAGCTTTAGTAGTCCACACATCAGAGTGGATTAATTCCAATGGCTTCTTACTCTCTTGAACATGTCTGGGAAATGGTTTCCTTGCCTGTTTTCCAAACTGATAGGCTTCACATACCTTATGCATTTCTGCAACCTTGAATTTTGGCAATCCTGCAACAATATTTTGGGCTTGCATTGATTTAAGTCGCTGTACATTAACATGACCAATGCGTTTATGCCAGATATCAATATCTACAACTACACCAGTCCCATGTGCAAACATTGCTGCACTCAATTCAGGCATGTCTGCATCCAATGTAAACATTCTGCCCTTCTTCTTTCCTTTTGCTATCAAGCGACCTTTATTTTTCATATCCTCAACAAAGCATCCATGGGAATTAAATCTGACCTGCAAGCCCTGTTCAACCATTTGACCAACAAAAACCAGGTTCTTGGTGATATTCGGGACATGAAATACATCCGACATGTATTTATTTTTTCCATCCTGCATAGATAAAGGAATATTTTCAATCTGCACAATAGGATATGCGATATCATCACCAGTCTCCACAAATCCTGGTTTTTCCATTTTCCTTGCATCCTACATCCATTTTGCATGACCTGTCATGTGGTTTGATGCACCTGAGTCAACATACCACACATCGTTACTTTCTTCTGTACTTGTCACAAAATTGGTCATGTGCTGCACCATAAACAAATGCTCATTTCTGTTATCACCTTGTCTACTAGAAGATGCATAATTCCCTTGTTGCAGTTTTCCATTCATGATGTCATTCTTCTTTTTATAGCAGTCTTTAGCCATATGACCCATTTTACCACAGTAGTAGCATTCAACATTGTTGTTTGCATTTTTCCCTCTTTGCCATCCACTACGACCTCTTTGTCTCCCCCTGCCTCTAGAGTTACCACGTCCTGCTCCATAGGACTGGTTTTCTTGAGTTTGCTGCATATTCTGATTTCTACCACGGCCTCCTCTACCTCTGCCTCTACCTCTTCCAGAATTTGAGTAGAAGACATCTTCTTTTGAAGTTCCTCCTAAAGAAGATGCACCACCATTTCTCTGCTCCTCAGAAATTAGAAGAGCAATCAACTCCTCAAAATCAGGAAATCTTTCACGGACCGAAATGGATGTTCGAAACTGTGCATAATCCTTTCCTAGACCATTCAAGGTCACATAAACTAAATCATCATCTTCCACTGGTGACCCAATGGAAGCAAGTGCATCTATAATCTTCTTCACCTTCATGTGGTAGTCATTGATGCTCATACTTTCTCTTTGCACATTGTGCAACTCTTGCTTGAGCTGCATTTTCCTGGCTTGCATATTTGTGCTATACATTTTTGACAAAGTATCCCATGCCTCCTTTGGCGTACTTGCATCTTGAATATGCACAATCATAGAGTCTGAAATGCTGATAGACAGTCAGTACATAACTTTCCTGGCTCTCTCATGCCATGCTTTAAATGCCTGCATTTGCTGTTGATTGGGAACATCAGGAAGAACTGGTTCTTCTTCATTTCCTGCAACGAATTCCCAATATCTTTTTTCCATAAGGAAATTCGTCATTCTAAACTTCCATGCTTGGAAGTTGTTATTGTCAAGATTTTCAGTGACAATCTGTGAAAGAGAATCATACGCCATTACAGAACACTGCAAAAAATTTTGTCATTGCAAAGAACACAGCTTTAGCCTCACAAGGGCAAATCTGCAAAACTGACAAAAGTGGTATTTGACCACACAGTCACTTCCTAGTGACGATTTTGCATCAACAGGCAACAAGGATGATTCTGTAACTCCCAATGTCTCTACGCACAGGCATACGATGCAATTTCTACAGTAACTTTTCATCGACTTGTAGAACAGTGGTCTCATAGCATAAAACAAGGCCTTTTCCTGAGTGCGTGCAGAAAACTTCCGTCTCCAAAACAGGCCCCGAAATGGCCTCAAATAAAAAAAAACAGAGAAATCGAGGGCTAAAGCCCGTTCCGCAGCATATACTGCCCTCTTGCTACAGCGCGAAGGGCGTCTCAATCTGAGACAATGCACTCTTGCACTTTCCGACTGTGCTACCTACAGAGACTTGCTCCCAAAACAGAAAAATGAAAGCAACACTGGTCCTCTTACTAGAACACCACAAACTTGGTTTGCTTTCTTGAGCTCCTTACCACGAACAAGGCTCTGATACCATGTCAAGATTGTGGGAGAGAAGGAAGGAGTCTCACTTGTAGCTTTCTTGCTTGCATAATGGGGGAATACACACAAAGGTGGAGGCTGAAAAAAGTTTTCCTCTTCTTAGTTTTGTAAGACAAAAAGAACTCAAGTACATAGAAATAGAAGAACCCTATATATGGGTCTCAAACCAAACTCAACTAACTAAGGTGGCATACTAACTGAGCCACGAACTAGAGTAGATAAGGATAGTTGTCATCTAGCTATTATTCATGGGCGGTGTACCAACCGCATCTGCAACTGACAAGTCGATGACATAAATGCACAACGGTCACCCTGGCATATCACGAGTGGAGCTCGATATCTCAACACCAATTGAATGGGACTCATAGTGTGAGGGATTGCATTTTGTGGATTTATCATTATGCATGCTTTGATATACTTGAGATTTTTGAGATTGTGGCTTGTCAGAGCTGGTTCCTTGTTAATGGAATTGCTTTGTAGTTAAGGATGTATTTCTCAACTCTGGTCCCAAGAGATTATTAGAATTGTCCAATCTTATTAGCCTAAGACTACTGTGGGGACTACTTGTTGCTGACATATCTTGTTATAGCCACCAATGGTTAGTATGGGTCATGAGGCACATAGTAGTGATTGTCAATCTTCCTATTCTTTTATGGATGCATAGAATTGTTCAATGAAATATTCATCCAACATCCCTTGTCATTTATGCAGGGGGATGAATTTGATGCATTTAGTGTGTAAGGCATGAGCAGCCCACTCCTTGGGTTTAGTTGTGTGCTTCAGTAAAGTTTATATGGGGACCAAGGGTTTGCTTTTAGTAGTAGGTTGTTGGATGGTGTGCTATATGGTTATATTTCATAAGGCCAAGAGGGCAATTTCTTTCAAAGGAAAATGCTTTATTTTGGTCAAGAGGGCTATATGTCTATTTGGTGCTGGTGCATTTGATGGTTTTTTATTTTAGTATTGCACCAAACAAATGTGAAGAAGTTCCTAGAGGGAGCCTCTTCTTATGCATAAGCTTTTTGTGGCCGAGTCCAGGTGTTATTCTTCATTTCCAAGTTTTTTACCCCTTAATCTGAATGTATATGTGTTTGTAGGAAGTTTTCTTCTTTTGGGGACCGGCAAGTCAAGGCATGAAGTCCCAAGGTTTAGTTTAGTATATTTGGGGAAGGTCTAAGAAATTGTCCACCCCCTCTAAAAACATTGTCAAGCACTCCAACAGCTACTTGTGTGAGTAGTCCTAGTGACCATGTTTTACTAGCCTATTAGGCATCTATTTCTAAGAGCTTCTATTAGTTGTGAGGCAGCTAAGGAAGCTTGTTCAAAATAAAGACAAAAAAATGATAAATATATTTGGAAAACCTAGTATACGGAGGTGTGTAAAAAGGGGTTTTGACCCCTATAAAAAGAAAAGAAAGCAAAGAAAAATTCCAAGAGCACATGATCATTACTTTGCAAAGGCATGGTAGGTTTTTGGGGACAAGTGATAGACCTTAAGGGCCGATGCTTGTATTCCAAGAGGTGAAATTTAGCCGAAAAAATAAATAAGGATGGTTGGATCAAAAATAAAAGTGAGCGAAAGAAGAAAAGGATATAGTATTGCCTTGCAAGAGCTTGGTAGGTTCTTGGATACCGAGACAGTACCTAAGATTGATGCCCTGTTCTCCTTGGGTCACAATATGCTTAGCTCCCTTCTTTTTATATACTCAAGTATCAAGTCTTGAAGTATAAAAAAATGATTAGTGAAAAGTATCTAGAAATAGGAGATCAAGCTATCGGAGTCCTCGTCCTAGTAAGAGTCTGTGGTCTAGTGGTCCTAGGTCAGGTCAACAAATCCAACCACCACTTAGAATGTTGTCTTGGATAGTTCTTTTTAACCAGGCTATGTTGGATAAGTTGGTTTAGCGACTAGCTCCGGATCTCCGTTACATTATGCTTAGCCAATCCCTTGTGGATCTTCATTCCTGGATTTTGTCAAGAGGTAGGGTGAGAGCTGTGTTTGTATTTCACTTTGTATTCTTCTTTGTAGTAGCCTGATGCTCTTTATGGTCTATGAACGTGCAAATCAGTTCATGGATTTGACAAGCTTAGTTTCCCTATTCCGTGGTTACCAATGAGAGCAAGATTTTAAGCATTAAAAAAAGTAAAAAATATACCAAATTTTGTTACTTCAAGGTGGAAACAAAAGCTCATTGGAAGCAATGGATGTAGACCTAACAATTTTAAGCAGTTGTGGAAGGTGGGATTTAATAACACTTTTGAAGATAAACCTTCCAATAGCCATTGATTTTTAGTAAATTTTCCAAGATTCGGAATGAAGTAGAACAAGTTCCAAGCAGTGCGAGACTCCGAGGTGTTCATGCAAATTTTTTTGGACTTTGATTGGACACCAAAAACTGAAGTTGCAACTGCTCGAGCGTAAAGGAGCAAGAAAGAGTGTAAAAGAGACTTTAGAGGGGGGGTGACCTTTGGGGCCTCCCACCCCCCCAAAAATTGACATCATGGGGGGGGGGGGGGGGGAGCAGGGGGATTAACGAAAAAAAAGCCCCTCATGTACGGTGATGATGAGAAATGGAGCGCGGGGGGGGGGGAGGGGGGGGGGGGGGCATTAGAGGCTCAATACACCTCTAGCAACAAGAGATTACACACACTGATTGCTACAATTTTTTACTTCCAATTTTTCCCTTCACTTTTGTAAATGATTAACTAATCAAGGAGATTCAAAATCAATCTTTCTCCATCCTCTCTCTCTCTTCTCTTATTGGCTATTCATGTTGGAATTCTTGTGAGAAGATTGGGATGGAGATCGACTATCCAACTTGAATCAGATTGATGTGGGACCATGTCAAGGCTAAGTAGTGATGGCCAATGTTATCAAGAGACCAATGGTGGATCCAATCACTATCCATAAAATCAACTTTTGAGACCAAAATATGAAAAATGGTAGTAAGTCTCTTTTTTAAAGGAAAATTGGATTCTTTTTTACATTTCATGGTACAAATCATGTTCATATGTGATGAAAATTTATTTAAAGCTTGGTTGTGATATATTTGAGGATTGCAAACCATAAAATATTATGTCTATTCTTGTGAATTATTAATTTTTAGAAACCCAAAATGCATGGTTTGAGAGGAAAAATGATGTTTTTCTTGGTTTCGGGTGATCAAATCATGTTGGTGTGGGATTATATTAAATGTGATGATGGATTAGGATTTGAAATAATTTCTTGAATTTAAAAAAGAAAAAAAATACAAAAATTTACGTAAAATAAAAAAATATTAAAAATGATTTTGGAGAAAAGAAATAGAGAGAAAATAGTTTTATGCATGAAAGAATGATTAAAAATTAGGGGTGTATTTATGCAAAGGTAAGACATGAGGATTTGCCCTAGTTTATCCCCATTTGTATGTTTTAGTGCATATTTGTTGCTTACATTATGAAGAAACATACATGGAAACACCTCTTAACCTACTCGTCGCAAGCAAAACCCTATATGATACAGAGAGAGGGGGTTTTATGTGCTGAATATGGTTCAAAATCTGTTTCTTTTGTTACACTTTTCATATAGGTTTCTATCTTATTTTAAGTATTAAGAGGTACAATATCATGGAGTAGTCGGACACTACCTTCTCATCGTAGCAAAGTTGTTAGTAAAAAAAAATCCTGGAAAGAATGTTTGAGCACATTTACAATGCTAATTTCACTCAAGTAAAAAGTTTGTGCACTCAAAGTCATCCACTGTACATTGCATTGCATTGACATGGTATTAAAAAAACTCTCTTTTAGATGCATAGCACTTGGTTTCAAACTATTGACCCACGATGAGTACAAGGCTCCCTATGCTGTAGGTTTAGCATAATCATTTCCCTTGGGAATAATTTGGTGAGGAATATACTATCTCGTGGAACAAATATTATGAAGAGTGGACTTTGTGCATATGCGTTATATGTTGAGATGGCATATCATAGGGCCAATCCTTGGGGTGTAGGAGAGCCATAGTGGGTCCATAGCAATAAGTTAGGGAGTGCTCCCTTTGTTTGTGCTACAAGGTGCTAGCACCTATATGTTGGAATACTCTCTCTCCTTGGAGTCGGAAGGACATCACTTTGGACTACAATCTAGAGATAGTATCTACAAACACATTCTTTCGATAAATTAGTTCATAATGTCTATATCCTCCTGGTGGCTAGGCCGTGGGGTTGTTTAGGTGAGTTTAGGAGGCTTGACTAGAGTTTCAGAGCTAGTGTTGGGCCCATTTTTGGTCCCAATAGAGGTATGGTTTGAAAAAACTCCCTTGTATGCACACTTATGAGACTTTGGATGTGAGGCTTTCTTCCATATTTCCAAAAACAAGTGAAATAAGTTCAATCCAAAGTCTATCAAATACATCTTTCTTGGATATGGGGATGCAGGTAAGATGGGCTATTATCTTTGGGATTTGTAGGCTCATAAGGTTATTTGCAGAGTCATGATGTTATTTTCTGTGAGGATAAGGCACATATGAAACCAAAGCAAGTAATTGAGATACATAGGGTGATCTTCTAGGAGGAGTCTCCTATTATGGTATAGCTAGCTCTAGTGAAACAACCTGTTGTAGTTAATAATGTAGTATTCAAGGTAAGCTATCCAAGATCAAGATGCTTTGGTAGATCTTCACATCCTTATGATCGCTATGATCTCTCAATGGATTATGTTTTGGGAGGCTTTGGTAGATCTTCACATCCTCATGATCACTATGAGTCCTCTATGGATTATGTCATGGGATGATAAACTCTACTGAGCCACTTACCTACTATGGGAAGACTATGCACAAAGGTGATTCCCGCTCTAGGAGAGAGCAATATAGTTTGAGTTTGATTTGATGTTGCAAAATAATCATACATGGAACTTAGTTACTTTACATGATAAAAGGTATACATTGCCATGCAAGTGGATGTACAAGTTGAAGAGTACCTCTCACCCTAACTCAGCATATAAGGCCATATTTATTGTTAAGAGCTTTAAGTAAGAAAATGGAGTTTATTTTGATGAGATCTTATGTTCTATTATCAAAATGACAATCCTACACTTTGGGCTTGTGGCCTTAGTTGCTTAGTTGGATTTGGATTTCTATCAAATGGATGTCAAGATGGCTTTTCTGCATGGGGACTTGCATGAGGACATTTATATGTAGTAGGCTAAGGGCTTTCTGGAAAGAGCCAAGAAACACCCAATGTGCAAATTAAAGAAGAATCTTTATGGGCATAAGTAGACACCTCATAAGTTTGATGCTTTCATGCATTCACAAGGTTATTCTCACAGTGATATGGATCTATGTCTATACATGAAGAAGGCTTGTGATGGTAGCCTTATTACTTTTAGTGCTTTATGTTGATCATATGTTTATAGGTGGGACTTCTCATGCTGCTGAGATGGATGCTTTAGAGACTCAACTCAAGAAGAGCTTTGAGATAAAGGACATGGGACAAGCCTCATACATAGTTGATATGCACATTACACACAAATCACTTTGAGGTACCTCTCTACGTGTTCTAAAAGGAGTACATACAAGAGTACTTGAGCAATTCCATCTGTAGGATGGTAAGCCTATGTCCTTTACCTTCACATGTAAAGGTTAGTCAGGTCGATTTTCCATTGTCATATGATGCGAGGGCCAAGATGGCCAATGTTCCCTACGCATTTGTAGTAAGTAGTTTGATGTATGCCATGATCTCTACTCGTCCTAACATATGATTTATAGCACGACTTGTGGCGTATTATATAGCTACACTTGTTAAGTGATATTGGGATGCCATAAAGGGTATCGTGAGATACCTTAAAGACAGTGAGATATGTGCATTTACTATGGGAGCCAGGATATAAGAGTCATGGGTTCTATTGACTTTGATTTTGTAAGACATGCAAATAGTAGAAATTTTACATTTGGGTATATATTTACCTGTGTTGGAGGTGCTATCTCTTTGGATGTCCATGGTGGAGAAATGCATGGCCTTGTCTACTCCCAAGGTTGAAGGTGCTATCTCTTGGACATCCAGGGTGTAGAAATGCACAGCCTTGTCTACTACCAAGGTTGAGTACATTACAATCCCTAAGGCTTGCAAGGAGGCCCTATGGTCAGGCTGTATGGTTGCAAATCTTGGTATAACTATGACTCCTACACTAAATTCAAACTCCATGAGTACCATTCAGTTTACTCATAATCTGGTCTTCCATGCAAAGATAAAGCACAGTGAGGTATGCTATCACTTCATCAAAAAAGTGGTAGAAGATAAGTCCATTAAGCTTATTAAGATGTCTACAAATATAAATCCTGCTAATTTGCTCACTAAATGTCTTCCACTGAAACAATATACCTTTCTTAGGAGGTTGATGGACATACGATGAGATAATGCCTTTTCTCATCTTGTTATACTCTATTTACATGTTGTACTTTTCTCATTTTTATTTTACTCCTCAGTAAGGTACATTTCCTTTTAAGTGTGAGATTGTTAGCAGTTAAAAGCCACATATGCCTAACTACCTACATTTATTGTTTATAGATCCACACACATGTGCATTGAAGGTGGTGGGCACCCATTATTGCTCCTTTATTCTTAATTCTTTTAGTAACAAATAGAATAAGGAAAGGTAAATCACATATTATGATTGTTTGAGTTTCTGTATATGGATATCTCTTCTTCTTGCTTAAACCTCCATAACTCTTGCACTCTTCTTGCTTTCACTCATGATTCCACCTTCCACTTGCCTTCCAAGCCACCCACAATGACAGTTACTCCCTATAGGACACATATATATACATGAATGGTTATTAGGACTGTATCCAAATATAGAGGATGAAAGCAAGGATATGTACTTGTATGTAAATTCACATGGTGGCATTGTATTAGCAAGAACATCAATCTATGAGTCAATATAGTTTGTGGTAACCAAATGTACATACAATTTGTATGGGATTAGCCACTTTCATGTGTTATTTTATCCTAACTAGTGTGAAAATCACCAAACTTATAGCACTACCTCATGCTTAGCATCGATGATTTGCATGGCTTTATACCTTGAGTAAGTTACTCATGAATATGTGTGTATCACGTGGGTTCAAAATAAGGTATTTTTAAAATACCATTTTTTACATACAAAAGGATAATATAAAGGGGTTATTTACAGATTGAATAGAAGAGGGTTATGTTTTATTTAGCAAAAATTCACAAGTAAAGATATTTATAAATAAACCTTGAATGCACATGATATAGAGGATATATATATATAGTAACTTCCTTGAGCTTTATACTATGCATTCACCCAATAATTTTCAAATGATTCAAGTAATCATTGCATGACATTAGGAACTGGGTGAAATTCTTTCTGGTAAGTTTTAGAAGAAAAGATAAGAATCATGTTATATTAAAGTTATTAAACAATTTGATAAAATCATTCACTTTCTATAATTTTCAAAATTCAATCTCCAAATTGAATCTTTTCCAATCTCTCTCTCTCTCTCTCTCTCTCTCTCTCTCTCTCTCCCTCGAGTTTGGTTTGAGACCCATATCTAGGGTTCTTCTATTTCTTTGTATGAGAGTTCTTTTTGGCTTACACAACTAAGAAGAGGAAAACTGTTTTCAGCCTCCACCCTTGTGTGTCTTCCCCCATTGTGCAAGCAAGAAAGCTTCAAGCGAGACTCCTTCCTTCTCTCCCACAATCTTGACATGGTATCAGAGCCTTGTTCGTGGTAAGGAGCTCAAGAAAGCAAGCCAAGCTCACGGTGTTCTGGTAAGAGGAGCAGTGTTGCTTTCATTTTCTGTTTTGGGAGCAGATCTCTGCAGGTAGCACAGCCGGAAATTGCAGGAGTGCATTGTCTCAGGTTGAGACGCCCTTCGCCCTGTTTTTTTTATTTGAGGCCATTTCGGGGCCTGTTTTGGAGGCGGAAGTTTTCTGCACGCACTCAGGAAAAGGCTCAGTTTTATGCTGTGCAGCCACTGTTCTACAGGTCGATGAAAAGTTACTGTAGAAATTGCATCGTATGCTTGTGCGCAGAGACATTGGAAGTTTCAAAATCATCCTTGGTTCCTGTTTATGCAAAATCGTCACTAGGAAGTGACTGTGTGGTCAAATACCACTTTCGCCAGTTTTGCAGATTTGCCCTTGTGAGGGTGAAGCTGTGTTTTTTGCAGTGACAGAATTTTTTGCAGTATTCTGTAATGGCGTCTGATTCTCTTTCACAGATTGTCACTGAAAAGCTTGACAAGAACAACTTCCAGGCATGGAAGTTTAGAATGACGAATTTCCTTATGGGAAAAGGATATTGGGAATTTGTTGCAGGAAATGAAGAAGAACCAGTTCTTCCTGATGTTCCCAATCAACAGCAAATGCAGGCATTCAAAGCATGGCATGAGAGAGCCAGGAAAGTTATGTACTGGTTGTCTATCAGTATTTCAGACTCTATGATTGTGCATATTCAGGATGCAAGTACGCCAAAGGAGGCATGGGATACTTTGTCAAAAATGTATAGCACAAATACGCAAGCCAGGAAAATGCAGCTCAAGCAAGAGTTGCATAATGTGCAAAGAGAAAATATGAGCATCAATGACTACCACATGAAGGTGAAGAAGATTGCAGATGCACTTGCTTCCATTGGGTCGCCAGTGGAAGATGATGATTTAGTTTCTGTGACCTTGAATGGTCTAGGAAAGGATTATGCGCAGTTTCGGACATCCATTTCAGTTCGTGAAAGATTTCCTGATTTTGAGGAGTTGATTACTCTTCTAATTTCTGAGGAGCAGAGAAATGGTGGTGCATCTTCTTCAGGAGGAACTTCAAAAGAAGCTGTCTTCTACTCAAATGCTGGAAGAGGTAGAGGCAGAGGTAGAGGAGGCCGATTTGGAGGCCGTGGTAGAAATCAGAATATGCAGCAAACTCAAGAAAACCAGTCCTATGGAGGAGGACGTGGTAACTCTAGAGGCAGGGGGAGCCAAAGAGGTCGTAGTGGATGGCAAAGAGGCCAAAATGCAAACAGTAATGTTGAATGCTACTACTGTGGTAAAATGGGTCATATGGCTAAAGATTGCTATAAAAAGCAGAATGACATCATGAATGGAAAACTGCAACAAGGGAATTATGCATCTTCTAGTAGACAGGGTGATGACAGAAATGAGCACTTGTTTATGGTGCAGCACATGAACAATTCTGTGACAAGTGCAGAAGAAAGCAATGATGTATGGTATGTTGACTCAGGTGCATCAAACCACATGACAGGTCATGCAGAATGGATGGAGGATGCAAGGAAAATGGAAAAACCAGGATTTGTGGAGACTGGTGATGATACTGCACATCCTATTGTGCAGATTGGAAAAATTCCCTTGTCTATGCAGGATGGGAAAAAGAAATACCTGTCCGATGTATTTCATGTCCCGAATATCACCAAGAATCTAGTTTCTGTTGGTCAAATGGTTGAACAGGGCTTGCAGGTCAGATTTAAACCTCATGGATGCTTTGTTGAGGATATGAAAAATAAAGGTCGCTTGATAGCAAAAGGAAAGAAGAAGGGTAGAATGTTTACATTGGATGCAGACATGTCTGAATTGAGTGCAGCAATGTTTGCACATGGGACCGGTGTAGTTGCAGATATTGATATCTGGCATAAACGCATTGGTCATGTTAATGTACAGCGACTTAAATCAATGCAGGCCCAAAACATTGTTGCAGGATTGCCTAAATTCAAGGTTGCAGAAATGCATAAGGTATGTGAAGCCTGTCTGTTTGGAAAACAGGCAAGGAAACCATTTCCTAGACATGTTCAAGAGAGTAAGAAGCCATTGGAATTAATCCACTCTGATGTGTGGACTACTAAAGCTGCATCTCTTGGAGGCTGTCATTATTTTGTCAGTTTTATTGATGACTATAGCAGAAAAGTTTGGGTGTATTTTATGAAAAAGAAAAGTGAAGTTTTTGGGCATTTTAAAACTCTTAAAGCTATGGTTGAAAAAGAAACAGGTCTGCAAGTAAAATGCCTAAGGTCAGATGGAGGGGGAGAGTACCTCTCAAATGAGTTTGCAAGGTTCTTGCAGGAGCATGGCATAAAGCAGCAATATTCATGCAGTCATACCCCACAGCAAAATGGAATTGCAGAAAGAAAAAACAGACATATTGGAGAGGTGTCTCGTGCCATGCTCAATGAAAAAGACCTGCCAGATTTTTATTGGGCTGAAGCAGTTGTTACAGTAGTCTACATAATGAACAGGACTCCCACTGCAGCAATATATGGAATGACTCCAGAGGAGAGGTATACTGGTAGGAAACCAGATATTTCTCATTTGAAAATTTTTGGTTGCATTGCCTATGTACATGTGCCAGATGAGTTGAGATCCAAGTTGGATCCAAAAGCTGAGAAGTGCATCTTTATTGGTTACTCTCTGCAGCAAAAAGGGTATAGATGCTATAACCCTTCTACTCGTAAGTTTACAGTGAGCAGAGATGTTGTTTTTGATGAGATGAGTAGCTGGTATAAACCAGTAAATGTGATTGATGATGCAGATGCACAAAATGGTAATGCTGCACAGAATTCACAGCAGCAGTCACAAAATATTAGTGGACCTGGAGCGTCCTCTAGTAGTGGTTCACATTCTTCACCATGGACAGGAAGATTGAGATCAGGAGAATCTTCTGAAGGCAGCGCAAATAGTGGTATGCAGGTATCACGAAAAGGAAAAGAGAAGGTAGATCAGCCCATGTTTGATGTGAATGCAGGTCACTCTTATGTGGATGGTGAATCCAGTGGCTCAGAACAGAGCATTGATGATGAGTTGGGTATTCCTTCTATTGTTACACCTGGAGTAAGGAAGACCAGGGATGTTTTGAGAGCACCTGGGAGTGAACCCACTTTGCGCAGGTCTACCAGAGTTAGGTATCCTGTGGATAGGCTGAAATATGATGGATTTACAGCCATTCACTATGCATATATGGTCAAGGTGATACAGGAACCAGAACCCACTTCTTTTGAGCAAGCCATGGGAAAAGAAAAATGGGAGAAAGCCATGGATGAAGAAATGGATGCCTTGGAAGCAAATGCTACATGGGAATTGGTACCTTTGCCTAAAGGTAAGAATGCAATTGGCTGTAAGTGGGTTTATAAGGTGAAGCACAATGCAGATGGTTCTGTGAACAGATACAAGGCAAGATTAGTAGTCAAGGGATATGCACAAACATATGGCATTGACTATGAAGAAACATTCAGTCCGGTTGCAAGGATGGCAACCGTAAGAGCAGTCATTGCTATGGCTGCATCAAAGGAATGGTCTTTATATCAGATGGATGTAAAGAATGCCTTCTTGCATGGTGACTTGCAAGAAGAGGTCTATATGGAGCAGCCACCAGGTTATGTGCATGATGTTCATCCTGAGTTTGTTTGCAGGTTGAAGAAAGCCTTGTATGGCTTGAAGCAAGCACCTAGAGCATGGTCTGACAAGATAGGACAGTATCTTGTCACTATTGGCTTTCAGATTTCCAAGGCAGATTTCTCACTTTATGTGAGAAAAACAGAGAAAGGTATTATGCTACTTGTCATTTATGTTGATGATTTGATTATGACAGGTGACAGTGATGAAGATATCCTTCATGTGAAAATGCTATTGAAGCAGAAGTTTGAGATGAAGGATTTGGGAGAGCTGCGTTATTTCTTGGGCATTGAGGTGATTAGATCACCAAGTGGGATACAGCTCTTGCAGAGGCAGTATGGATTGGACATGCTGTCCAAATATGGGATGACAGGCTGTAAGCCTATTTCAGTTCCTTTGGAGCAGAATGTGAAGCTGAGCGCAGATGCAGGTGAGCTTCTGGAAGACCCTACTATGTACAGACGCATAGTAGGAAGCTTGATTTATATGACTATTACCAGGCCAGATTTGAGCTATGCTGTTGGATTGGTAAGTCAGTTTATGCAGGCTCCAAGGAAACCGCATTTGGATGCAGCTAGACGCATACTCAGGTATGTGAAGTCCACATTGCAGTATGGACTATTTTATGAGACTGGGGTTCAGATACAGTTGCATGGATACACTGATGCTGATTGGGCTGGTAGCATTTCTGATAGACGATCTACCAGTGGATATGTGTTCTCTTTTGGGAGTGCTGCAGTCACTTGGAGCAGCAAGAAACAGCCTACAGTTGCCTTGTCGAGCACAGAGGCTGAGTACAGGGGTGCAGCAATGGCTGCATGTGAGGTAGCTTGGTTGCATAAGCTACTTTATGATATGCATCAGCCTACAGATGGGCCAGTTGTCATTTATTGTGACAACATGAGTAGTATACACTTGGCAAATAACCCAGTCTATCATGCTAGAACAAAGCACATTGAGGTGCATTATCACTATGTGCGAGAGAGGGTTTTACTAGGTCTTATTGATCTAGTTTATGTCAGCACAGAGGATCAGGTAGCTGACATATTCACGAAGGCATTGGGCGCAGAGAAGCTGCGCAAGTTCAGAGACCTGCTTGGTGTGCAGGAATTGGGATTGAGCTCGAGGGGGAGTGTTGAGATATCGAGCTCCACTCGTGATACGCCAGGGTGACCGTTGTGCATTTATGTCACCGACTTGTCAGTTGTAGATGCGGTTGGTACACCGCCCATGAATAATAGCTAGATGACAGCTATCCTTATCTACTCTAGTTCGTGGCTCAGTTAGTATGCCACCTTAGTTAGTTGAGTTTGGTTTGAGACCCATATCTATGGTTCTTCTATTTCTTTGTATGAGAGTTCTTTTTGGCTTACACAACTAAGAAGAGGAAAACTATTTTCAGCCTCCACCCTTGTGTGTCTTCCCCCATTGTGCAAGCAAGAAAGCTTCAAGCGAGACTCCTTCCTTCTCTCCCACAATCTTGACACGTGGGTCAATAGTAGAATAGGGGCCCATAATGACATGAAACATATAGGCCGCTAGCAAGGGCCATTTTTTGATAGCTCAAGTCTAGTTAAGGCATCACATATCCTTACTAGTGTTAAAAAGCTATGAAGTTGATTGTCTCAATAGGGGATTTTCTCTATCCACTACTATTAGCCGCGACATGCTACTCCATAATAGGCCATTTAGCATAAGAAAAATCGATCTGCAAATTTCATTACCTATAACTAATTATAAGTCTCTAAATTTATTTCATGATTTTCCTCTATTTTTATGATCACAACCATGGTGATATGACTAAATATTTCCATTTCATAGAAATGATCAAAATGCTTGTGTTTGTGGGTGTGTCTCTATATTCACATCTACACATATGTATGTGTGCATAGACATGGATATCTGTACATATTTGTACATTTCATATATGTCTATGTGTGTTTTGAGTATGTTTGCTTGTGTACATATATATACATGTGTATATGTAGATATATGCATGTGTCCTTGTGCGCCATGTATATATGCATGTGTCTACATATTTGTGTTGTGTGTGTGTATTCATGTGTGCACACATACACAACACATCATTTAAAAATGATCTCATATGTTCTTTTAAAAAAAATAATGTGTGTTCATGTGTGCACACATATACACCACACCATTAAAGAATCATCTTGTATGCTCGTTCAAATAAATAAGTGAGAAAAAGATAAAAAATATAAGAAGAGAGAAAGAGACATAACACCACATGTACATATTCAACTTTTGATAGAACCATCTCATATGTTCTCATCACAAAAGGAATAGGGAAAGAGTAACTATTGAATAAATAGAAAAAGGGAGAGAAAGACTCTCAAGTTTCAATTTGAAAATTCTATCTTGAACTTGACTCTCTCTCTCTCTCATGTGCATAACTATGTCTATATATGAGATTGTATACATGTTCTTATATATATGTGCATTAAAAAGTGTATGTATTTGTGTAATTTTCACCCTTTGGTATCACTTGTGTGTGTGTGTGCACATGTATAAGTGTGCATGTATGCATGCAAGTGTTTGTGTGTGTGTGTTTGCACATTTGTGTGTTTCATAGGTGTGTATACCTTAGGACATTGCTTGCGTGCATATTTGTGTATAACATGCATGTGTATATATGTACCTTTATGTAGGTGTGCATACATGTGTGTATGTCTATGATTGTCATGTACATGTGTAGAAACATTTGTGTAGTTCATAAGTATGTGTATGTGAGGCACCATGCAAGGACTACTATGTGCAATAATTTGCCACTTTTAGCCCGTTTGGCCGGCTAGTCTTTTATGGCAAGGGTTTCCTAGTTTAATTATTAACTGCTCTAAGGACCTATGAATGATGGATAGAAAAAGGGTTCACCCTAGCACAGAAAAGCAAAAGGCTCAAATTCGAGCAATTCACATCAACCGCGCTTTAATATATTAATTTCAGAAAACAAAATTACTTTCCTATGAACCTTTGTCTTTCACAACATGATGAACAAAATTCGTAAAAGCTTCATGTATATGGCTAGCAACACAGTAAAAGGGCTTCCCTTTTAAGGGAAAATTAGGCAAGGTTTATGATCTAACTTGTCGGCAAGCGGACAGAAAACCCATGCATCTAAAATTGATTGGTTTCTGGCCAGATATCCAAAAAAAGCTTACAAGCAAAACAAGAAAACACATATATGATATAATATGATGTACTCATTAACCCATTCTATTTTAGGTTTAGATAAAAGGCCTGAGAAATGCTTGCTAGGGTGAGCCTAAAAACGGAAAAAAATAGAATCATGACAATGGATTCAATTTCCAGACCAAGAGCGATTATCACGGGCAATTAACAAGAGCCGGGGGTCATTTGCTATCTTAAAACGGAGCCATATGATGTGAAAGTATCACGTATGGTTCTTTGAGCAGGGATTGGGTACTTATCGGAGCCTTTTTTTGGCCTATTTCCTAAAGTAAAATAAGGGGCCTATTTTTGACTCTCCCATTATTATAGGAGTATGGGGTTTTAGATAAAGAAAGATATGAGCGGTATATTAGTTTTTTTTATATACTCTATTTGGATCCGTCTTTATGTTTCTAGCTATTTTATTGATTTTTTTCCAAGCAGGAACTACTGATTCACATGTATTATTAACTACACGATTTAGTGAATGATGTTAAATTTTGTTATGGCTTGCCCTTTTCGTCTCTTTTGCTATAAAAGTGCTTGTGGTACCAGTTCATATTTGGTTATTTGAGGCTTATGTAGAGGCACTTACAGCTGGATCTGTAATCTTGGCAGGAATTCTTTTAAAATTGGAAACCTATGGTTTATTAAGATTCTCCATACCCATGTTTCCTAAAGCGACGCTTTATTTCACTCCTTTCCTTTATACCTTAAGCATGATTGCAGTCATATATATGTCCTTAACTACCATAAGACAAATCGATCTAAAAAAGATTATTGCCTACTCCTCGGTAGCTTATATGAATTTCGTGACTATTGGTATGTTTAGTCGGGAGGCCTAATAGTTACCTATAATTATGAACATATTCAATTAATTTTTTTGTTCCGAGTGTGCAACTTATCAACCTTCTAACAATAAAATAGAGAACATAGCATGCTGTAAAAGCAGCTTGATATAATCTGGCAATGAAGTATTTGCATAGGATGCAGGGCCAGCTTGTTTGACTTTATTGTTTTGCTATTAAAGATGAAAGATCAGCTAAGGAGACTTTGCTAGTTTTATAAGCGAATATGTGTAACACTTTATTAGTTGGTTTTACGCAATGAGAATTGAAAATTAAAGCAAAATGAACAAAGATGTTAGCGATATGGGTTCATTTTAAGCTGCTTTGTCTGTGAAGAAAAAAAGCGTAAAGCACGTGGCTCACTAAGCAACCAAATGATTGTTCATTTACTGAAGCTCAGAAAAGAGACGGTTTTCTCAGTTCACTTTTTACCTTCACTGAATTGATGGAAGCCTCATAACGATGCATGGCGTTGCCCATACTTAGATTTGAGTCTTATAACATGCTTTAAGATATTTCTTAATATCCCCGACATCTTTTCAGATTGTTTAATCAAATCAAGAAAGTCTGCCAACGTTAAGCGAGTTGAGCCTAGACAGGCAAGTTAAAGTCACTTCTAAAACAATACTTTCCAAAACACGTGTCCGGTATACACAAGAAAACAAGAACATATAAACCACTATATTTCCCATCAACCATCGAGACTAGGTGCTAAGGCCATAACGAGTGGGAGAGTAAAGGACTCATTTTATCGAAGACAAAGAAAATGTATGAACAATGACTCTAGACGTCACAGCCTATAGGTGACAAAGGCGAGATCTGGCTAAACTGCAAACCCTTGCAAATAAAGTAATTATTTTGGCTGCCGACTTGCATGCAAGCAAGCAAACGGTCTAAATTTATTGTGCGTTAGTATTTCAAAGGTTATGTGTTTTTTTTAAATCAACCTTTGATTGCTTTGCCTAAATTTAAAAGGATACCTTATGTATGACGTTTCAAACACTATCAGTCTTCATTCGCTTTACGAAGGGCGTATGGCTGGAAATCAGAAGCCCATAGTACCTACCTAACTTTCATTAAGGAGCCATGTAGACAAAAAGCGCTGGAACATTCAGTGGAAGGAAAGGGGCCCATATATCCGTATGATCCTTGCGGATATTACTCCATACCCCTATGTACAAATTTTTTGTTTGCCATCATACAGAATGGGCTCAATACAATATTAGTGTGAATATTTAAGTTTCTAGCCTTCATAATAGTGATGTTGTCTGTGGAACCATTTACTCTTAACATGACATGGGCTTGTAACTTACTGAACCAAAACATATGGTTACAAGCACCTAATCTTACACCAAAAGATAGCAAGTTTAACTAGTCTATTGTTTAAGACAATGCTTTCCAGTATATGATGCGACTGCATATGAATTATTTTTTAGGTTTCATCTGAAGTAGAAATTTCACATATGAGTGCAAAGAGAAAAATCCTAATCGTTGACCTTACATTTTCTGAGATGGGGCAAAACACATCAGTTGATAAATGAAATGGGGTTAAAAAGTCGTATGATGGGCAACGATTCTGTACGGTTTGGGGAGGAATCGAATGACCTTGATTGATTTAAGGAGAGTATTTCACTCTATTAAACGTACAGGGAATTGAAGGTAGCATTTTACTTATGCCAAGTCATGGATTGGTCTTTTTAGCTCTTTTTTTATGTGTTGGTGCTCTATATGATCGATATAAGACTTGACTTGTCAGATATTACAGAGGTTTAGTAAGTACTATGCTCAATCTTTCTATCATCCCATCATTTTTTACTTTAGCCAATATGAGCCTACTTGGTACTAGCAGCTTCATTGGCGAATTTCTTATTCCATTGGGAGCTTTTTAGAAAAATATCTTTGTGGCTACATTGGCAGCACTTGGAATGGTTTTAGGCGCACCCTATTCCCTTTGGCTATATAATTGTGTAGTTTTTGGGGGTCTAAGATCTAAATATTTACATAAATTTTCCGATTTGAATAGGAGAGAAGAATTTATGTTTTTACCCTTTGTTTGTGGAGAGGTGGCCATTATACTGCCCAATAAATATATGATTAAACGATTTAATTACTACGTTGTAGGTGCTCGCGATGAAACGAAAGCAACTTACCTCAATGGGAAACATAGCTTGTTGCAAAAAAAAAAGAACAGGGCTGCTAACCATTTCCTCTCTAACCATGTCTCCAAGAAACAGTCGAGTGGTTAACTCACGAAGGCAAACTTAAATAAGGCAATGACTTAAACGCGCCTGGTCTGGTCCAATAGTTAAGCAATTGGTTATATCAAAGCGTTATCTTTACCATGATATAGACTTCACGCATTTATGGCAGGGCATAATGAGTTCTCAACTTTGATATGAAGTCAATGCTGGAAGCACAACTGGTTTCTTTAATATGACTCACTTGAGTTCAAGATCTTACGTCAATAACGTAAGCATTGGAGTTTTTGGTAGCACCGGCAAACTAGATAACCGTAGATTCGGAAATTTAGAAAAGAGGACTCATAATATCTTTTTAAACCCAACCAAAATTTAGAACAGCAAAGCCTTTATTGATTGTATAAAACTTAAGGGCCCCTTAGCCTCCGTTAAAGGATAGAGCCGCATTCTCAAAACCAAACCTTTTCAAAACAGTGTTCTTAAGGAGTACAGAGGCCTCATTTCCATATAGACCATAGGGGCTTATTTGAAATTGTATGGTAAGCTATGAAATTTTTTCATAATTTCTATACATCATTCTGTACGCAAGCTAGATAAAGCATACTTTTGATGTCTCCTATAAGCAAGTACGCTATATGCAATTCTAAAGGTCTAGTTATGAAAGGGCAGGTAATTTAGGTATTTTTACGGTGATTTGCTATTAGGGTCGGGGACCAAAGCCTTTGATCTATGTAAGTTCCATTTGTGTAGGGTAATGGAGAAAGAGCCTATATCAATAGACATCGATGAATCATCATGAATGGGCATTGCACACTTGAATGATATCATTGCATTGACTCCAAATCCAAATGGATGAAAGCAATAAATAGAACAACAATCGAATGTTTTACGAAATCTAACCAGTTCAAAGAAGAAGCCACTTCTCTACTTTTACTGTATAGAGACCTTCATATGAAGAGCTGAAATCCATTTAATTGCAGTTCGGGTATCTAAACTCATGGCGACGGGAGTTTAAGTGAGTGAACAGAGTGAAAGGAAACTATCTGGCCCGATTTGGAGAGCATTTTATTAGGTTACGTATTTAAGGTAAGCAAGGATAATGTTTTCATTTCGTCCCATTGAACTAAGCTTACAGTTTCAACGCCGGATTTTTGACTCTACCTATTTGGATGGGTGTTTACCTCGAAACGTTTTCAGAATGTATGCATACTTCCGTGAGTAACTTAGTGCAACACAGAAGATTCATTTTAATTAACCTATAAGTGATACAATAAATTCTTATTAAATGACCCTTAAATCGGTTTGGTTTAATCACCAAGCCGATCATGTCAAAAATGGTTTAAGCGTCGTGTTAAGCAAGAAAGAAGAATAAAAATTTTGGCAGTTTGTCCAGCTGACCTTCTTTCCCAAATGCAATTTGTTACCTAAACGTTATCACACAGGCAGATCGTTAGCCAAAAGGCTACTAAAATAACTTAAAAAACAAAAGAAACACAGCGTTGTTTTTTCAGTTCCAATAATCTTATCTATTAATTTTGCGTGGTTTTCTTTATAGAAATTATGGCAGTATTGCCTCAGTTACTAAGCCTATAAAAGTGCCCTTTTCTACAATAAGCACCTATCTTAATCATAACAGTATGATCTTCTGAGATTATGCAAGTATCCGTATTTTCTATTAGTTTCCAAAGTCTGCGGTATATTTGTTTAACGTTTATAACCTGTTGTCTTTTTTCATTATACTATAAAGTCAAGATTGCCTGCAGTTGACTAATATGTTTAATCATAGCCATGATGTGGAGACCGGCAGACCTTAGCCGGTATGATAGCGGTTAAAGACATTAGGTGTCTGCCCGGCTTCATTACCGTACCGTCAACCATTAGGCTTGAATTTCTTTCTGAGATCTTGCATACTAACCAAAATGCAGGCACTTATTTTTGTCAGTGCATGCCATTTAGTACTATATGCTATCAGCAAACGATACAAACAGTTATAAATATAAAAAACAGACCTTATGTTGATGGCCAATTGTCAATAAAAGTTATTGGAATGTGTGTTGTTAGCCTCTTTTTTTTTTAAGACTAAAGTGAACGAAACGAAAATCAATCGGCCATGTATGAGAAAGGGAGAAGGTAGAAAATATTATTCCAGAAAGGAGAAGAGAGTCATTTTTTAAGGATTACTGGATATAGGCGCACATTTAGGCTATTGGAAACCTTTTGTGCCATTTTATTAAAAATGTTTATATGGCTTTAGGCACGGAAGAGCTATTGTGGATTTGTAGAAAACATTTTTATCCTTAAGGATTGCTCATAATGCGCTTGGATTCATTACCTGTAAAGATGGCCATTTATTGTTAATGAATATTGATTCTTTATATAACGACATGATAAAGAGAGTGGCGGGAAAGACTAATTCAAGTTATATCAATTCCAAATGGATCGATGGTTTCTCAACCAATTGGACACATATGAGACGTGAAGAACGCCCGCATTCCAGTCCACGTTTCTTAAAGATGTAGAAATGCTTTGAAGGATTGATAACACGCAAAATCCCAGATAGTTGTACGTAAAGATTTTATAGCTATATCCGAAGCCAATCGATCGTGAATCTCTATTGTATCTCTGATAGATTCCATCTCTCCGGAGGAATTGCATGAATTAGTTACTTATCCTATTTCCGTAAATAGTGATTCCGTATGGTTTACAAATCCATTCCGTTAATCGATTACGAAAACAATCATTCATTCGAAAAAAGCCCAAAGACCAGCTAGAAAGGCTCGAAAACCCACCAATAAAGCCATTCAGTTTCGCATAAAAGCCAATAGGCCTTAAACAATCAAATATTAATAGCCTGTCCATGTTGTTTTTAATTGAAATCGCTAAAATTGCTATCAAATTGCATAATATTACTGCTTTTTAAGAGACAAGGATAATCCAGGCTTCACTAGACCCAAAGGTTTTGATGAAATGCTTTTGCTGCATGAGTACCGCCTGGAATTATATCGGATACGTTATGTCATTTTCTTGAGAGCATTAAGATCAAGAAATTTATGTGATTTGATCGCTAGACTTAATTCCAAAAAAAAACATTTATTTGACATTATAGGATTAATGGAATCATGACTGATTATTTAACTAAGACCTTATTGGAATTTGCTTTTGTATCAGTTTTATTTTTTCGAATGGAAGTTTCTATGTCATGTGGGAACTCTCCGATTGTAACTCTCCGATTGTATCTTTGCAGCTAATATTTTCTATTGTATGGCTACGTCAATTCAAACGATTGGCCCATGAAACAAAGCCGGGGAAAGGGTTTTTTTGACATAAGTTCTAATAGAAAAGCCGGGAAGGCGTCAATTAACAGATATTGGCTACCTGCTGATGTGGTGAATGGAGAAAGCATTAATTGGCTTGATCTGACATAACAAACATTCGCATTTTGCTACCTGCTCTATACCTCTAAGCCAATTGTCTTAGGGGATGTAAAGTGCAGGAATATATGAAATTTCATTAAGGACATAGCTGGGATAATGGCAAATAGAAAGTTTCAAATTAAACGCTAATATGATATAAGTTTACCTTTTGTTCCTTATTTTAGGCCACTTATCTGCGATAGTTTTGTTTGAGCCAGTTTATGGGCATTTTAATGCTGATTGAGAATTCTATCGGTGGCAGATAATTTATTTGTAGTCATTGATTACGCGTGGGAAAATAGCTCAGTTGGTTAGAGTGCTGGTTTGTCATATCAGAAGCCGCGGGTTCGATTCCCGTTTTTCTCGAATCAATAGGGCATGGGCGGTCTAGTCTTCCGCATGAAATTTGCTGCAGCAGGTTGCGGGTCCATCGGTAACCAAACGGAACCAAGTTGTATGGCTTGTAAGTATCCTTTGCTGGTGTGTGATCTGAATCGCTCCTCTGTTCACCCCCAAGGAAGTGTAATATAGGTAGTACCAATAGATCCACTTTGCACATGCCATTCTATCAGGTTTTTCCATCGCACCTCTGCCGACTCGAGATGACCTCAATCATCCTCATTCACTATGTGAACAGAGCCTTAAAGGACTCCAATGGCACCTACATATAGGTGATTGACTAGCCAATCATGAGATCGTATTGCTAAGGGATGGGGCTTGGTCGATTTATTTAAGCTGTGTACACTTACTTCGTCTCAAAAATAACAGTTTAACCTTTCTCTTGCGATAACCATAAAGTTTATGATAGTTGCATCCTTATCCCCAAGTCCAGAATACCAGTTGTCCAGGGGTCTAACAACCAGTTCCATCAGTGTTCCCACAAAAACACACCGAACCGCTTAGCATACCTATCGCTATGCTCAGGCTCGGAAGTAATTTTGTTTCAGATGCAGAGCGGATGGGTGGGATCCTTTTATCTTTGATCTAGTATTTTTTCCTCTTTCTTCACCTGCGCCGACATTTTTAGATCTAATCATTAACCATGTACGTTAATAAGTTTCAGTCAATAGAACTATGTTCATACATCCTAGTGTGCCAGTTATTTCATTAGCGGGGAACCAGAAAATCCTGGAAACAACGAGAATAGCCATCACGCTTTTGCCATATCATGGTGCGGCTTCGGACGGAAGTAAAGGCAAACAGTCGGGCGCCAATAGTGCTGCAATGGATAGGATGATCTTTGCAACTTTGGGAGGCGATAAAGTAAGGTAAATAAGTGGAAACGAGAGTACGGATAGATTGTAATGCTCCCGGATACACGTTGGAAAAACCATTAAAGCTGGCCTTATTTGCAAACACACATTGTAAAAACCTGGCCTTATTATTGTTTATTTGCCGGCATTATTCCTGCTTATTTTAGGCCTTATTTTCTGATTGTCGGATACACTAAGGAAAAACCATTAGTTTTTGCAGAACCATGAGGATTCAAGTCCCTCTATCCTCAGTGAATAGTATAGGGGCAAAAGTCACAAAATTTTTGGTTTGTAAGAGTTTGTTAGGAAAGAGTATCTGTTTCGGACAAGGAAAAGAAAAGTGGATCTCAATAAGCAACATTTTTCTATTCAAAAGCTTGCTTATTGAGAAAAAGTCATATGTCGAAGTCATAAATACGGATAGTTGCTATGTTTTTGCTTGGACGGGATAACAACATAACAAGGAAACTTGATTTTTGGCCACTGTAACCTAAAAGTAATATTGATTAGCTTATGATCATGTTAGCAGACAATGCTTGATGAATAGCAAAAATAACAAAATATTTTACAAGCACCTTTTTTTGACAGACCATCATAAATATCACAAACATCGCTTGGAATAAAAGACCAAACCAGAATAAGGGAAATCAAAATGGACTTCGCCTCATTATTCCTCGGTGTGATCCGTTGGTCTTGTAAAATAGCCAGCGCTATTATATTAGTAATGTAAACTCCAATCAAAGGCAAAATGAAATCGTCAAGACCTCATGCCAATAGCTGAAATATTCGGCTGACTTTCAAGCCTTAGTAAAGGAATGGCTGCCCTTAGAGCTGTAGAAGCAGAAGGCTTGAAGCGCAAGATGAAAAATGAATGAGTGTAAGCTTCATGGCCTGACAATTAACAGTGCTGATTATACTTAAGGACTCGTCATCATAGCAGCGGGAGAGAGCAGGGCAACGACAGATTGGGGATCGCCATTGAGCCTTTTTGAACGTCCGAAAAGGGAAAGTTATTGATAGCTTTGTCTAAGATAGGCCATCTACGCTCGCCGCGCTCCCCACGAAGTATGGCTCGCGTCCAGACTTTCGATTGGGAAACGGAGTAACTTTCAAAAGCTCCCCTAAAGGAGGTCCGGCCAAGCCGTATGTTTTTGAAAATGGGATTTTTCCTCAAGCTTTAAAGCCGACGCAGAAGCCCATTAATTTTTAATAATGTAGTAGATAATGATAAATCGTATATAATAAATGTAATGTGTGTTAGAGCATGTATCATTTCGATTACGTATTGAATTGACCTTTCTACATAACTTAAGACAAGCCTAACCTTGTGTCATGATTAAATAGGAAAGGGCTCGATACAATGGGAAGAGCCGTATGAGGCCGTCAGTTTCATGTACGGTTCGGAAGCCAGGTTTATGTAATAATGCTGAAGCCTAGGATAACTGCATAGTTTCAGTTCTATTTCGTTGAGCGAAGGCGCCCTATGATATTCGGTGAACCCGTTAAAATACGAAAACATAAGTTATGATGGAAGCAAGAATCTAATTAAACTATTACACTTGCGTAATATGGTTTTGGCGAATGCAGGACTCAAAAGCCCCAAAGTGGAAGAGCCAAAAATTATTTTGTCAAAGCCACATAAACCCAATATTATTTTGCTAAAACCATTAGACAGGAAAATGGTTTGGATTGAGTTGACCAAGATTTGGCGTGATCGTGAAAAGGTCAAGGGGTTGATTCTCAATCTGATGAAGGGCGGATATACTGTAGCTATCGCGAGGTTCATAGTTTTTTTTTCTAGGAGTCTTTTTTGCAAAAGTAAAAATAGCAAAGTACAAAGGAATAAAATATTCCCTAGAAATCTAAAAGTCAAATCCCATATGAATAGGGAAAAAAATGCAATATTAAACAAAAAAAATGACACATTTCGTAGAAATAGGACATTCAGAATTCTAAATATGAACCCAATAAAACGTAACATTGTAATAAGAGAGATTCATAACGTATCAATCAATTCCGTTCAAGTGCGTCAGGGCAGTAAAGTTTTTTGAAATCCTGGACTGGGCAGTGCTGGCGAGAAGTGTGCTTTGGTCTAAATCCAAGCAACCGGGGAGAGTGGCTGAGTGGTTAAAAGCGACAGACTGTAAATCTGTTGGAAACCCTTCTTCGCAGGTTCAAATCTTGCCTCTCCTAATAAAGTATTTGAACCTTTTCTTTATTCTTAAATAGCTTTCTTGCATTTAATGGGTGTTGGGACAGACCCAAGTACTAGATAAGATTTGAATGCTTAAAAAGCATTTTTCGAAAGGAGTTTAAGCGAGTTCGTCGCAAACCATTTATTCCCAATCAAGGGCGCCTTTCCTCCATTCAATGAGAAAACCAATAGTCAAAATCCAAACAAATAGCATCATAGACCAAAATCCATACTAACCTATCTTTTCTAAAAAAACTGCCCAAGGAAATAAAAAAGTTACTTCTAAATCAAAAATAATAAATAGAAAAAGGACCAAATAAAATCATATATCAAATCGACTTCTAGCATCACTAAAGAGATCGAACCCACGCTCGTAAGCTGACAATTTTTCTAGATCTGGCGTTTTTTTACCTGTAAATGTAAAAGAAACCATGATTAGGATAAAAGAAAGTAGCAAACTGAAGATAAAACAAATTGCAATAGGTGCAAACTCATCCATCGTTAAATACTTAAACAGAAAAGGATAACAATCCACCATAGACGACTCTAACGTACTACAAATGCTAGGCCATATATAGATTAACTGCTGTATGCAAGCATCAGACATTTGTTGGGTATCTTAATAAAGGCAGTAGCTGTTTGACTGTCTGTGGATAATAATTATCCCCCATTTCATGGTATTTACGAATGCATAAATTGGCTTTCCTTACAAATCCAGTAAAAGGTTCACCATAAGGGGAACCTCTGGATAAATAATTTCTTAGATTAGGTAATATTACCTGATGTAATTCATTTAAGGGTCTTGCCAAAGCTTCCCTTCCAAGGTATATAATATGATTAAGATGAGTCTCGAAAGAGTTCTTCAATGTCTGATATTCTCTCAAATTTCTAAGCAATGGATCCATATTTTCAATTTTTCTTTAAAATACTTAGGTATAGCAAAGACTTACTTAAGCTCTGCAGTCTGTTTCTGATGTTTATGGATATTCTTTGAATAATTTAAGAAATACAACAAATAATTTATATCAAATAGAAGAAAGAATTGATAATAATTTCTTAAAATTTATTAAGGATATCTGATCATGTATCAAGAGGTAAATCTATTGAAAATATAGATGTTCCAGAAATGGTTAATAATGTAATCAAGAAAGACCATTTTTATTTGAGTCTATAGAAACAAATACAGTATCTACTCAAACTGAAAATATTCAATTACATAATATTAATTGAATAGATCCTTATTCAAAGCCAGTTCTCGTAACCTTTATTCAAAGCCAGTTCTTGTATCCTTATTTAAAGCCATTTCTCGTAACCTTTATTCAAAGCCAGTTTTGACCAAAATATTCACCTTATCTTACAAAATTGATGTCAAATGACCTTTTTATTAAAAAAAAGAAATATGGCCATTCCCAATGTAATTTTAAAGTTAGATCATGAATGCCATAAAGATATCCCCATTACGGTTATATTAGAAGCAAAATGTAGTAATAAACTTATTTTTAAATACGTAATCCATCTGTTAGCCAAAATTAGGTCTGTCTGCAGAGCCATGTCAATCCTAGCTAGTCATTGTTTGGAATGACTGCAGCCACGTCATTTTAAACATTGTCTAGCTTTTGCTACCGCATTACAGTTATATTAGAAGCAAAATGTAGTAATAAACTTATCGTTCTAAACATTGTGTAGCTTTTGCTGCCGCATGTATTAGAAGCAAAATGTAATAGATAAGTTAGGCAAGGCGAATCATCTTACATTCCGGATACTGAGTTAACCGGTCAGAAGATAAGGACCGGGACCCCAACAGGCCAAAGCCACTGCTTTTGAAAAGACTTCTAATTGTAGTTATAGTCTTACTGTGATATGTTCTTTTTGGCAGCGCTTGAAGTGCTGGCCAACAATGGAGTTTTTCAGCTTAATGTGAAAATATTTTTGTCATTTTAATTGATGACTCCGCTTGTCGATTGCATGGAATGCAAATTGAAAGGGGATATCAAAGTCAAAAACCTCATCACTTTCATTAAGAGAATTCAGCCTCATAGCAGTGATTTACGGTCATCAATGTGATGTGATCGCAGCATTCTGCGAAAACAATCCGGACTTTCCAACCATGTCTCCCGGTAATTTCCAGTACATATGGCAGAAAAAGGCGCTTTTCACACATCGAGGTCAAAATGGCATCGGGTGTTTCACCTCTTATTAGAGTGCCGGAGATTTCTTAACTTACTTAAAAAACAAAAAAAGGCAACTATACTAAAGCAAAGAGGTACTAGGGCCATGGTGAGTTCAATTGATGGGTTTAGAGCGATTTTTTTTTTAACAACAAAGATTGCTATGGCGCAACACGTTTGGATTGGCCGAATAGGTTCTTATTAATCGATTGTTATTATACAAGAATTCTTGTATCGCTCATGCAGATCTTCCATCTACCGAAAACCAAAGGATTCATTGCTTTTTCTTTTTTGTCGAACTTGTATAAACACAACCCTATTTGCACCTATCAGTTATGAACTTGCTATTGTTATGAAAGACAACCCCTAGGCTTAGTCACAGCAACGAGTACGGAACCGTCGTTCCCATGGCTATAGTACCAGGAGTTGCTGCTGAGCCAGCCCGTTCAAAACAGTACTTCTGTCTAGCATAAACTATTAGCGACATCCCTAGAACAGTCATGAACCAATGGCCACTTTTCCGATCGAAGGAAATGCGTAATAAATAGTCAAATACTGCACTCTTTAGCTACTGTACTCCGGAAACAAAGTAAGGGAAAGTCCCGTACATCAAGAGCTGCACTGCTATGAATCAAAGACTGTCTGCTCGCCGTTTTCGGCCAGTATTGCGGGTTCAATGGCTTTATACGAATTAGCTGTTTTTGACCCATCCGATCCCCAGAAATGGAAATTGTTAATACTGGCACTATACCTTAAGTGGGAGATGGAATAGCCCGCATTCATGGTTTGAACAAAGTAATGGTTGGAGAAATGGTAGAATCTGAAGATGGTACAGTAGGCATCGCTTTGAATTTAGAATCTGATAATGTTGGCTAAGTACTAATGGGCGATGGTTCGACCATACAGGAAGGGGGTTTCGTAAAAGCAACGGGAAAATTTGCACAAATACCAGTTAGTAATTCTTTCTTAGGCCTTTAAGCCAGTAAATGCTTTGGCCCAGCCGATTGATGGAAAAGGTCAAATCACAGCTTCTGAGTCTAGATCAATTGAGTCTCTCGCACCATATGGGAATTATTTCAAGACATTCTGGTGGCGGAAAACGACCCGAATCTATAGGAATTCGGGAAGGTTGAAGCAATGGCCAAACCTCCTTGAGGCTACAGCAATAATGTCATAAGCAATGACACTTAACTAAAGCACTTTATCCTCGTTTTTCACCTTTTATCTAGGGTTAGGAGGATCACGTGCCATAATGCCAGATCTCCATCTTTCTTTGTTGATTGCTCTCCAGTCGCAGAATTATGAATAGTTTCACTAAAAATAAGTTTATTGGCTTGAAAAAAAAAATGAACCAATCCTTTAGCCTGGCCACCTGTACTATTTTTGCTGCCTCCAGCAACCTGTTGCAACTAACTTCATATTCAGGATGAAACAAGACAATTATGCCAGATAGTAAGGAATTACAAGTTTTCTGCACTAGAAAAAGCTAATAAATTGACTAAAAGGCCGAGGGATAAACAAAAGGTTCAACGCTAAAACAAAAGATGGAACTGAATCAAAAGCAATTTCCAGCTAGAAAAAAGCTAATAAGAGGACTAACCATACTAGAAAAAGCTAATAAAAGGGGACTAACCGTACTAGAAAAAGCTAATAAAAAAGGGACTAACCATTTCCTATTCTCATTTTATTGCTTGAAATAACGATTGCAAGCCATACGGAGAATACAAAAATTGGTTGATGTAACGTCTAAACAAACCATTTCTTATTCTCACTAAAATGAAATAAAAAAACATGTATAATATTACTACGATAGTTATGATATGAGGCTTCAATATTGCTAGATACAAAGGAGAGTAAAGTATGGCTGAAAATAGAAGGAATTGACCTGAAACTTTTCATTCTATTCGTAACTAATCCAATCCTTGCCATTACAAGCCATACAATATAAAAATGCTTGAAATAACGATTGCAAGCCATATTGTCGAGGCTAAACAAACTTATGAGACTGTACATGACCATTTCTAATAAGCGTTAGGCTTTGGCCTTTTTAATGAGAGTAAGAGAGTTTATTATCTATAGGATGCAATAATAGAAGGTGCTTTCCTTATTAAGCCTAGGTGTGTTTATGAAATAAACAAAACTTAAGCTATGGAGGATAAGAGAAGCATTAGCTTTAGGTAAGTACGATAGTCATTACAACTGTTTTTATTGGTTCATCTTAATGAGAATAAGAAACGGTTTGGTTAGTCCCTTTATTAGCTTTTTTAGTTATATCTAGTGTTTTTGCCCAGCAGAGTGCCTTTGGTGTTCCTTCCGATCCCTATGCATTTCACCGCTCCACTGGAAATTTCCTTTGCCCCTACCATACTCCAGCTCAGTAGTTTCCACCGCCTATCCAGGGTTAAGCCCTGGTATTTGACAGGGGACTTAAAGAGCCACCTACAGATGCTTTACGCCCAATCATTCCGGATAACGCTTGCATCCTCTATCTTACCGCCATTGGTTGCTAGCACAGAGTTAGCCGATGCAGATACCGTCATTGCTTCTTCTCCGAGTTTACGACCCATGGGCCAAAAGGAAAAAGAAAAAGAAAACCCGCTAAGATGGCCAGCCATCTTATAGAGAATAAGTTTTAAGTTTTCTTATTCTCATTAAAAAGTTTTATAAAACTTTATTATAGGGTTTCGATCAATTCCTGCCAGTAGCCTCACTAGGATATGAGAAACATGAATCCAGTAGCCCAAACGAAATGCCCAAAGAGAAACATCCATGCCCAAATGGATAAACTATTCATGCCGAAGGGGTTGTAACCATTAATAAGTTGTGACGAATAATGCCATAAATAATCTCTCAACCGGACCTGGCAGCCCCATTAGGCGTGCCCGGCAACTTAGTTCCCTCTACCACTATGGAAGGCTGGGTGTATCCCTTGGCAGATGATCTATCGGGGTGTGTGGAACGGCTGAAACACTGTTGTGAGAAGAGATCAGCTTGACCTCGAAGAGCTTGTCCGGGTTCTGTGCACCCGCCATACTTTCCTACCAGCAGAACTTGGAAATCCTGGCCCGGGTTCGGAATGATGTGTTTGTTTTTAATAATCTTGTGGAAAAAGTAGATATATTGGTTATTTCATTCCACTAGTAAGTAATTTCTCCTTGAGTTTCTACTCATTTCATTGACTTTACCTTCTAAAAGAGTTTTACTTTGATTTTCTTGTGGTTTGCCCACTAATGAAGTGAACTGCAACACATGTAGATGTATAACACCTTCTTTGTCCTTCACTGAGAACACTCCATTGTTTGTTGCCTTAATGAAGCTAGTTAAGTACTTGGATCCATTTGCAAAAGTATCAGTCAAATACCAGCCCTTTAAGATATTGATAAGCACATCTATCTCTCTTCCAGTCATTGTAATGTCATAATCATTTTCCTGAAATTTTTGGCTCAATACATTAGTTTCTTTAAGTACATCTGCCATGAAATGAATAATAAATAGCAACTGAAAATTTGTTGCTTTTTTATACATTGCTGGATACTTTGTCTTTTCAACATTCCAACAATATAGGCAGCACTTTCACCAACCTATAATAACAAAACAACTAAGTTTATAAAAAAACAAGAATAAAATTAGAAAGCGTCGCAATGCATCCACCTAGCAATAGGCAATGTTCGCATTGTTACAGCTTTCAGCAAGGGCTGCGCAACCTCATCACGGGCCACCCAGCCACCGATAGAAACACCTGTAGGCAATTCTGAGGAGGGGGTAGTGTGCGGCCACCACTCCCCGAGTCTCATAGACGGCAACCCATACCAGCCAAAGCTAAGGCCCCACAGCCTCGCCTTCAATGGGTGCCTAAACAACCACAACAGCCGCCTAGGAGTCGACGCTCCTACCCTCATAAGACCAGAAACTCTAAACCTAGGAGGCCCAAACGCAGTTACAGGAATAGGCGTGTAATCAGTCAAAGATGGGTCCCCAAGGCTCTCTTGCACGCACAAGGCTACTATGAGGGCAATGCTAGGCTATGGATACCTAAGGCCCACATGGCCACAGGTACCACTCGTACGCCAACCTCAAGCTTGATCATCCCAAAAACCGTAGGACCTCAAAACCACAAGCCGCAGAGCTTCCCCGACCTGCAAACATCAAGTTCATCCACGCGCGAACCTACGCGAATTGCCCAAGCATGTCGAACCAAGCAACAACCGCCAGCTCAAGCATCATCACAAGCAGGAAAGATCTGACTTTCCAAATCCATCGTGAAAGCAACAGGCCGTCACTCGAGGCCGCTGCTAACCTAGCCTCCATCCCAACGACCCAATTGCAAGCTCAAGCACACTCACCACTGCAACTTTCCATCGCCAAAGGTTTAAGTCCTACCAAATCCCAATCACCCGCAAGCCTTAGGCCCTCTTACGAGAGGAAATCCTTTCTCTCACTAGCAGCTGATTTAGTTGAGGAAACAGGGGATGACATGGTGGATTGTGTTAAGCGACTGGACACTATTTTTGTGTCGCTAGCTCTGAGCTACGATTGCCTCGACTTAGGCCTATTGGATGAATCCTTCGCAGTGGAAGTTCAAACGATGCCTTATTCTTGGGAAACCTTTGAATTTGCATTTGCAAAAGCCCCTACCTCCGCTGCTAAGTTGCTCAACGCGGTGAGATCTCAAAAGGGCAAGCAATCAAAAAACGCCTCATCACGTCATATGATTTAGCAAACCACCTCTGCCATCATTGACCAAGAAGTGGCAGAGTTATCATTGGTACGCTCTTAGGCTGCAATGGGAAATTGAAGGATGCCGAGTAATGACCAACGTTGAGCAACGACGCGCTATCAAAATAGTAGAGTACGATCCCACATACGTCGTGCCAATGTTATATCGAGTGTTAACCACGCTGCGGGGCTGTCCTATAGAAGACCACATCAAGGGACACCCCTACCTCGACCGCCTGTTGACCGAAGAGGAGTTACACATTGCTAGCCGAGTCAACTCGGGCGACTTCCTAACTAACATTCTCACATACATCACCCAAGTGGGGATTGCAACTTTGTAGACTAGGTCGAAACTAGCAAGGTAGTGCGGGAATTTTGTTGAAATTCAGTTTTCCCTGGGATTTATTAAAATTATTAAAAAATACTTTTAAAAGCTGCTTTGACTTTAATTCCTTATCTTGGATGAAGAGGGGAAGGAAAGAGTGAATTGCTCAATTTGCACTTCCTTTAACATGCCAAATCCTTTTGGAGGAAAAGGTAGCACTACCATTCAAAAGCAAGCATTGGCTATCCATAATGCCTCCGAGTTGCATAAGTTAGCAATTCAGCGCAAAAGCTTTATGGCTGGTGAAAATGTAAAGCATATTGAAAAGTATGTGGAACTTATGGTAGAAAATGAGAAGTGTAGAATTATTAGTGTTATACAAATCATGTATAGGGTTGCCATAAAGGATTTGTCTTTAGAAGCATTTGAAGATGAATGTAAATTTCTTATGTATATGAAAACTCCTAGCATGCCTGTTGCTTGCGAGTATTCAACTTATATCAATCCATCCTCTGGAAAAGATTTTCTCTCAGCCATGTATATAGTATATTGGGAAAAACTTAAGGAGGAGATTGGGCATAGTCCGTTTTTTTCTATCATTGTAGATGAAAGCTCGGATAGAAGGTTTGAGAAGCATCTCATCCTTTATATCACATACTTAAAAAATCATTGGAACAGTCTCAGACTCAATAGAAACGGGTGCCTTGCACTTGTCGAGTAGTGCATAGGAATGAGCCCCATATGGGCTTAATTTTGCCATGGTGGGTTGAAGTTGTGACTGGCCAAGTTGAGTCCAATGATCGTAGGTCAAGAAGTTGAAGTCTGCTCCCTCGTCGATCAAGGCGGGGAAAGCACGTGTTTATTTTGCTGTGACCGTGATACAAAGGTATGCGGGTTCCACGGCTTCCTCATCTTCGTCGTCCATTTCAGTGATTGTGGCTACTCGTACCTTGACATGAAATTCTAACATCGGTGGTTCGTGCAAAGGATGTGTAGGAGGGTAGTACTTCTTGACACGACTGCCATTGAAGAAGCCTATTTCTTCACCGTTTAGGGTCTCGAGTTCAATGTTGCCTGTTTGGCTGATTGCATGAACTTTGAAGGGTCCAAGACCTCTAAATTTCATCTTTTGCTTATGCCCTTTAACCGAGTAGAGGAGCACTAAGTCACCCTGTTCGAACTTGCGTTCCTTGACATGCTTGTCAAACCAGCCCTTGCGTCGGGCTTTCTCACAGATCAGTGCATGGGTGGCAAGAAGATGAGTCTCCGAGAGACGTTCGAGCTCAACTAGCCGTTGCGTCCATGCCTCCTTCCCTTCCCATCGCTCTTGAAGCGCTATTCTCAGGCTAGGAATGAGGAACTCTAATGGTAGAATTGCTTATGTGCCATACGTCAGCCTAAAGGGGGTTTGACTGACAGTCATTTTATAAGCGGTTCGGTAAGCCCACAGAGCTGCCATCAACTTATTGTCCCGGTCGTTGTGTGAAGCAGAGACGACCTTGGTTAGGACATTGACAAGAATCTTATTCGTTGACTCGGCCTAGCCGTTTTCCTGAGGGTAGTATGGCGAGGATTTGTGATGGATGATGAGGAAGGTGGACAGGAGATGCGTGATCACTTCATTGATGAAGTGCGTGCCTTGGTCACTGACCAATTCGATGGGGCAACCGAATCGTGAGATTATTTGCTCCCATAAGAACTTAGCCATCGTTCTAGCGTCGTTTTTTTGTGTGGCTCACACTTCTGCCCACTTAGTGAGGTAATCCCTGGCCACAATGATGTACTTAGCCTGCGAATACTATGCTGCAGGACTGATGGGCCCAATGAAATCAATTTTCCATTTTTCGAAGGGTTGCCGAGAAATAACCGGGGTTAATTCCATTCGATCTTTGCGAATTGGGACCTTTGTTTGCTGGCACTCGTCACAGTGCTTGACGAAACGTGCTGCATCACGGAAAAGCGTGGGCCACCACAATTGAGACTGCAACACTTTTTGTGCTGTCATGTCTCTGCTAAAGTGCCCGCCTGGAATGCCGTCGTGCACTTCTGAGAGCACATCGTGCATCTCATATTCGCACACGCATCTGCGCAACAATCCGTCTTGCCCCAGCCTATAGATTTGGCCTGCAATCAGCTAATAGGGTTGGATCTTAAGGATTAATTGCCTAAGCCAAGCTTTTTCTACTGGTCAGTCAGGCAGTCCGTGCTCAAGCACTTGGACTATGTCATCTACCCAATACGGCGTTAGATTAGCCTTAAATAGGTCTCTCTCGTTGGAGAGGTTAAACAAATGGGTGTCGGGCAGTTCATCAATAACACCTTGTCTAGCGGCTTCTCCGGTGGGAATGTGCGACATGTGATCAGCCATGTAATGTTGTTTTCCCTTCCGTACCACTACGGAGAAGTCGAACTCTAAAAGCAGAAGGAGCCATCGAGCTATGTGTCCTATAGCACAAGGTTTGTTTACTAGATACAGCAAGGCTTGATGGTCCACAAAGAAGGTGAAGGGCGTGGCCAAAAGGTGATGCCGGAATTTCTTCACTGCGAATACCATGGCTAATCCCTCTCTCTCCATTGTTGAGTAATTCATTTCTGTCTCAGTGAGTTGTCTGCTAGCAAAGCTCACTGGATAGTCTAAATTGTGTTCACCAGGCTGGCACAACACTGCCCCCACGGCAAACTTAGAAGCATCGATATGCACGTGGAAGGTGATGGGGTCCAATCTGGGGCTCGTAGGATTGGTGTTGTGGTTAGAGCCTTCAACTCTTCGTATGCCCTTTGGCATGCTTCAGTCCATTCGAAGACAATAAGCAGCTTGTACAATGGTTTGGCAATCAACGCATAGTTGAGTACAAACTGCCGGTAGTACCCATTATGGCCTAGGAAGCATTGAAATCCTTTGTAGTTGCTCGAGGGTGGAAGGTCAACAATGACCCTAACCTTCGAGAAGTCAGTGGCAATGTCGTTCTTCGACACCATGTGCCCTAGAATGCATCCATGCTTCACCCAAAATTGGCACTTTAAGGGGTTCAAGGAGAGACGGTATAAACGACACCGCTTAAAGACTGCTTGGAGTTTGTCTAAGTGTTCGATCCAGGTCGAGTGGACACAAAGGTCGTCGACAAAGACTTCTAACTCCTTGCAAAGCATGGCCTTGAAGATGGTGCACATGAGGCATTGGAAAGTGGCAGGGGCATTAGGCAACCCGAAGGGCATGACTATGTAAGCAAAGACGCCCCACTCAGTGGCAAAGGCAGTCTTATGCCTGTCCACAGGATGCACTTGCACATGGTTGTACCCTAAGAAGCCGTCCAGAAAACTGTAGGCTTCCTTGCTTGCCACTCTCTCAAGCATGTGCTCGGTGTACGGCAACGGATAGTTGTCCCTCTTGGTGGCAGTATTTACCTTCTTGTAATTGACGCACACTCGGATTTTTCCATTCTTCTCCATCACGATGACTATGGGCGATACCCAGTCTGTGTGCTCAATTTCATAAATGAATCCTGCTCTCATGATCTTATCAATCTCCTCCTTGATAGCATGAGCATGTTTTGGATTCATAGGGTACGGTCACTACTTGACCGGTATTGCGTCTAGCGTCATGGGTATGTTATGGGTCATGACACTCGGATCTACCCCCTTAAGCTCTCCTAAGGACCAGGTGAACACGTCTATGTACTCTCGCAAGAGAGCGATAAGACTCGTTTCTTCTTCATTAGTCAAGTCCTCAGCAATGAAGACTGGTCGAGGCGGTTCCCCTTCTTGGGCTAGGTCCATCTCCTTGACCTTGGCTGGTCCCTCGATTGATTCGCTTGTCTGTGCTTGACGTTTGGTAGCTAACAGAACTACCACCCTATCCCCCTTTTTGAATTTCGTGAATCGTGTAGGGAGGTCCTGCGGTTTTCGTTGTTCTTCCGTTCGAGTATCCCTGGGTTGTTTTGCATTTCCCTGTCTCAATCATCTGCGCCTCAGGTGGACCGGTAGGTCCCCCTTGGTGCGTCTGGTTGTGGGCGGCCTAGGGATCTCTGGATCACTTTCCGAACTAGCCTCTAATTCAAAGTCAAATCCCCCTCCTTCGCTAGAAGAGGTGGTCTCTCCTGGTGGGCGCAGTTCAGATGGTGATTCATTTTTAAACACTAATGTCATTCTTAGCTGGGCTAGTCCCGCTTGCTCGAGGTCTATGGCTCCTACATGTTCCAACCAGGCGTGGTCACATTCCACATTCATGACTCCTCGCTCAATCCGGAAGATACTCTTTCTTTGCGGCTTGGATTCTGCTCGTATTTGCTCTATTTCTTATCCTTCAGTGTCGTATTCCACGGTATCTACCTCACCCCCACTTCCATCATTGAAGGACTCGCAGTCTTCGTATTCGTCGTTCGAATTTTCTTCATCAGACTGCTCGTCATCTCCTAGCACTCGGTCTATCCCTGGTCGTTGGTCAGGCACCATGGCCCAGTTATACATGAGGTTTAAGTCATGCACTCTGGCCCATTGCCACCTCGATTCATCTAAGAGATCCTAGAGTGGTTTGAGATTTGCAGCTTGATTGCCAGCTAGCTTGTCCGATAGACATTCCAGTATCTCCTGGAGTTCCCTTTTGTTGGTTGGGACATGGGAGTTGATGGGCTTCAGCTTCCCTTGAAGGCTTCTTGCCATCATGCAAACTGGCACGGAGGGTGTGTCGTCAACCTTGCCGATTGTTTTGATGGCTTGCTCATATGCTTCGTGATCAGAGAACGGCAGGTCGATTGTAGCAAGGACATGCATCCAGTCCCGCTCATCCTCTGGGCATGGGATATACCTGGTCAAGGGCCCGTAGGACTTCTTGACCTGAGCATTATCCTTGAGCATAGCAGAGATGGCCTCTAAGTCGACAGATGAGGTCTTCCAGGTGTCCATCTCTACTCTCACGGCATCCATCCTATTGCCAAGAAATATTAAGCCGTTACCCCAATCTTCGATGACCCTAGCATTGCGCATCCAGGGGCGGCCTAATAGAATGTCGTAGTCCACTCCCTTCATGACTATAAAGTCAACGGAGAACTGGACACCTGCGATCTTCACTGGCCAATTCTTAAGTACCCCGAATGGCTTAACTCTCATACAGTTTGCTAGTGTGACATTAAACCTAGCAGTCTCAACAGGTGGGTTTCCCCAAGTCTGAAGCACTGTGTAGCTAAGCACACTAATCCCGGCTCCCGTGTCTACGATTCCCTTCCTCATTGTATCGCCTAGGGCTAAGACCGGTAAGACTGCATGCATCTCGGAGCCTTCCTCATTGTATCGCCTAGGGCTAAGACCAGTAAGACTGCATGCATCTCGGAGCCTTCCCAAAAGGCATTGATGTGCAAGGACTTAGGCATAGAGTGTAGCGTCAAACTTGGTATTTGCGTTTCTGCCTCATGGTCATGAGGGTCTGTCGTGACCTGCTCTTGTGACCCTTCAACCCACTGCTTAAGATCTTGCCATAGGGTGGGGTGCTGCCTAAGCAGATCTCCTAGGCTAAGTGTTACAGGGGTAGTCACTAGTGTGGTTAGGAGATTGTTGGGTGTTCATTTCTCTCCTAGCCTGGATTGTCCTGGCCAGTGGCCGTGACTGAACCGCGGCCCTGTAGCAGCGCCGAGGCTTGGCCTTAGCAGTACCGCTTGTGGTGCAGTTGCTTCTCTTGACTTTGGTTGTGGGAGCGAGGTTGGTGTACTTATGCTGGAGAGATCGTCGATCCCATCCTCTATGATGGGCTTAACGTCTTTTAGGTGTTCTTGGGCTTCCCTCACCCATTCTCTTACCTTTTCTATGGCCTCTAATTGTCGCTACAGGTGCGGATATTCCCCTACCTTAGCACTTCTCTTTTTGGCCGTCTTAGGGGCTGATGTCTTTGCTTCTGCATCGGAGACCTTCTTTCCAGCGGCGGGCAGATTTGTAACAGTCTCCGTTTTTAGTGTGATTTTAGCTTCCGACTTCCTCTTCCGCTGTCTATGGCTCTTTTTCCCTATCGAGGATGCATCGAGATTGCTAGGTCCTGGCAGAGAGATGCCATCCTTCTTTGTTTGGGCACAGGTCATGACTCGCAAGGGGATAGGCATGGCCTCCCAGTCGTGGTTCTCGACACCGAACAACCCCAATGGGACCGACGGTTCATTGGCTGAGCTAGATGACAGTTTTCGCCTTGGGTAGTCAATGAAGAGATGGGTGATTCCGCACTCAGCACACCTTTGGTCAGCCTTATCTCTGTTTTGCTACTCCCTTTCACGGCAGTGCGATGAGACATGACCTGGGTGGCCACAGGTCCAACACGTGATTGGATCCTGCGTCTGCCCTCCTAGGCCTTTACCTCGTCCTCTTCCTAACGCCATCACCGGGACGGGGCGATAGTCCATGAGGACAGCGTTGCCCTCGTCTCATGCGAAACGTAAGGGCATATGTAAGCTTCCTCCTCATTTGATTCTTCCATATAGTGGAGAGGAGCATTACTCAGTGGGTGGGTTACGTAAGGACTAGGCGGCCTAGGAATGCCTGTAGGATTTATTTCCATCCTAGGAACGGCTGGCTTAATGTCATTAGGTGCAGGGAGGGCCAATGGAGCTCCCCTTCTGAAAAATGGCTACGGCCTGTTTGCTAGGTAAGGCTGGTCGTATGTTTGTGAGTATGGAAGTCTCCTTGGCAGTCTACAATGCACGACATCATGAACGAACATACCGCAATTAGCGCAAGGTCGTGACCTAGGGTCTTGACACTTAGCTGGCAAGTGGTTTCCGCCACAGTACACGCATTGGATGTGTGGGCACGTTGGTCGTCTCAACATATTTTGCAACTTGGCTAGTTCCATTCTAACGTGAGCCAAGTCTTGATTCATTTCGGTGGTTTTCCCCTTATCCTGGGATGATGGGGGTGATCGCTCACTCGAGGCTAACGCTCTCTCTGAGCTTCGCGAGTTGGTCTCCTCTAGGTTCATGCTTTTCGAGCTCCGCTCCTTCAGCTAATCGTTAACTCGGATGGCCTCCTCAAAGACCCTGGCTAGCGCATCTCGCTGCAAGCTCGAGTTGCCTGCCAAATCCTTGTATAGTTCCTCGTTCTGAATCCCACTGATGAATACAGTTGACACCGCTCTTTCAGCCGGTCGCTCTCCAGTAGGGATTCTCTTGAAGAGACTCCGTACATGGGTCATGTAATCACGAATGTCCTCCTTCTCTTTCTGCTTGACGTTCATCAAGCATACTAGTAGATTATCGGAGTATCCGAGCTCGGCAAATCTCTTAATGAAGAGATCCTTGAGGCCATCGAAGTTGGCTCGCTCTGCATTATCTAAGCTTGTATACCACGTCCTACCCTTGTCGCCCGAACGCTTGAGAGAATTGAGTCAGGTCGTTGAGGCCGTTGGCTTGGCAGACTTGCTCGAACTGCTCAACAAAGCTGTAGGGATTGTCATGGGGCTGGTACTTATCGAGTTGCTTGGCACCAATAGGGATTTTAGCCTGGCTCTTTGAGCCCTATTTTGCTCCTAATCCTGCGAGCAGTGATGTCGCTAGAGCCGTGGCACTTTGCTCTGCATCCGTGTTATCGAGCAGTCACTTCATGAGAAGCTCACTCAGCGTTAAGTCTCCTTCTAGTGCCCTCTCATGGTCTGTTCGATTCCTGCCAGCCAAGTTCAGTACCCGCTGCACCTCTTGCAACTCCATGCCTTGCCTTTGGCTCCTAGCCTGTTGATCCCTATTGTACTCAGCCATGCTTTGCAACGGTTTGCGGGCCAGCTTCCTCTCCTCTTCTAGATCTACAATGATGGCGTCCGCCATCCTACCGCGGTGCTCATACCGAGCATGAGCATCGTAACTACTGACCAGCTGTTGAACTGAATCTGGAAAGGCTCATACGTCGAATTCCTCGCTATATCTGCGGTCTGGACTTTCTTCTGCCATTTTCGAGTTGTCGTGCTCCACCAAGCTATCGATCAGGTTCAGTAGGCTCGTCAGATCCACTTCGTCCGCGTCCCTTTCTTGGTCCTACTTCTGCGCATTGATGGTTTGTCTATGTATTGGGTTCTCTCCTATTGGTGGGTTCCTTGAGTGGTTTATCTAGGTGAGTTCCTTCAGTTATTTAATACAATCCTCAATTTATGGCTACTCAATGTGTCTTTCCTTATGCACTTGTGCTCAATCAGGCTTTCAGTTTCCTTAAGTGTACCTCAAGTGTGAAAATTTAGGGTGAGTGCAACAACCACTTCCTAGTCGTCTTACACACTCTCGCGTTGTTTTGGGTCGAATAGACTTGTTGGTCAACTTCATGGCCGTCTTGTCAGGGTTTAGGGTTTCCCTAAGACGTTGCCTCGTTCGTTTTTGCTATGATCAGGCCTTACAACTCAGCGGGTCACGTCTAAGCCTCCGGGTCTCGCGAATACAGACTGCTAGCTGCTAAGCAGTGGCGCCCTACGATTTTGCCTATTCCGCATGCCAGAATCAAGTTCTGAGCGCCCTACGGGCTTTCGACAGTTTGAGTTGCTGAGTCCTAGCCGGGTCAGGTCAAATTTCTAAAAATCTGGTAAAAATCTACACTCGGCCCAACTGGTCCGAATTGCAGGGTCCGAGTGGGTTAGTCGGACGGGCCGAGGCGCATGGGCCGAGGGCCGAATCCGAGACTTGGAGAGGGTGGACTCGGACGGATTTGTTCGGACGGGGGCCGAGTGGTTGACTCGGACAAGGTTGCTCGAACGGGCCGAGGCAAGTGGGCCAAGGGCTGAATTTGACACCTGGCTGAGGGCCGAATTTGTCCATGGTCCGAATTATAGACTTGGACGGCGGGTCGATTAGGGTTTTGGTTAGATGGGCCGAATGGCGAGGGGCCGAGCGCTGATTCTGGGACTCGACCCAAGAGTGGCCACTTGGACGGGCCGAGCGCGGCGCACATAAACAACGCAAACTCGATTTTGATTGTTTCTCATGCTTCACTCAATCATACCAGGCATAACCCTCTAGATCCTACCTAAGGGAGTAAGAGAAGGGATTCATATACCTAGATGGAGTGACGGGCTCATCGTTGGTGCGATCGAATCGAATCGGCCGGTAGCTCTCTCTCTCTCTCTCTCTCTCTCTCTCTCTCTCTCTCTTTCACACTGAAATGTTGCAAATGAGTGCTTCCTTGGCCTCTTGGCTCTTATACCCCTTCCCGGGTATGGTGTTGACTCCCCCAATCACTCACTTACCAATCTTAAGCATTGCAAGCGAGCTTTTTGCCATTTTCCCTGTTTTGCCCTATTTTGCAGCAGTAAACCCTACCCTTCTCCGGTGCGATTTCCTAATCCTATCCTGCTCTAAATGCAACACGAATCAAAAGAAAAATACTGATCTGATTTCTCCATGTTTCCTAATCATCAAACAAACAAAATAACCCAAAATACTTACTTGTTTTGAAGATAAAAAACACCCAACTTCCTACCTATCTCAAGCTTCGGTTCGGGGATGAATCCCTTACTTCGATGCTCGATATGAGGCGCGCAAATGCTCAAGCTTGAATCCATTGGTCCCGGAAACGGAACCAAAATGTGGGAGCTTTCGCTCAACCGCCAAGACCTGCTGACCGCTTATTGCTTCAAGCATTCCAAGCGAGCTCTAATGGCTATCTCTCACCTAGCCGACGCACCGTCAATCCTACGAGTGTAGTGAGCTTACCTTAGTGCCGATATGAGTTGCCTCCTCTCTTCCACACACCGGTAGCTCCACGATCCTAGATGCTAGCTCAAGTATCCTCAAGCCTCCTCCACCTCCAAGCTCCATCCTCCATAGCCGCACGCGTAAGAAGAGAGAAGGGAAGAGAATAAGAAGAAGAGGAGATGGTGAAGAGATTCACCCTCTTGATTCCTCACTCTCACACACACTCACTCCCTCACACTCTCACACTCCCTCTCTCAAGAGCACACACAAGCAAGAAGGTGAGAAGGAGAGAAGAAGAAGAAGACTCCTTTTGCCACACACCAAAGAATGATCTCTTATTCACTTTTTGAACTTTATATATACAAACCCTAAAATCCCATGGGCACCCATCCCTTTTTTACATGACCGGCCATTGTGGCAAGGTCCTTTTTCTATTTTCCTCTTTTAGCCTCGTGCCTCTAGCCTACACCCATCTAATATTTTACAATTGGCACAGGAGGGAGCCTGGCGCTCTTTTACAAGAATTTTCCGAGTTTTTTGAGGTGCCTTTTCTTTTAAGATTGCGCTTTTTTCCCCGGTTCATCTTTAGAGGCCACCTACGTGTCTTTGCTCTTTTTCCATCTTCCTTTTGCTTTTCCTCCATTTTTCGCCATCTTGACTTAGGGTTAATAGCCTTGAAAGCATGTGTTGCCATAGGAGTAGCTGATAGGGGTTTAAAAACTCATAATGAGATTGTTAGACTGTGGATGTTGGAGGGCAAGATTGTGTTCAGAAATGCTCTTGTGGATAGGATTGCCAAATGTGGTGCACTTGCAAAAGCACAAGAGGTCTTGGACTAGCTTTTTGCTCAGGATGTAGTGTCTCAATGTCTTGGAGTGCTTTATTGCATAGTATTTTACAAGACTTGAGATAGTATTAAAGTATTAAAGTCCCTTGCAATGGTGGAACAATCACAACAACAACCTTAGTTTTCCCCAATTGATCTGATTATGACGTATTCCACATCTACAAAGCATAAAATATTGTGAGCTCTCATATTGAGACATGGATTTTTCTTTTGCCCCACTGCAACCACAAGCCAATGCAAGGTCTCTGGATTTCAAGCACAAAGTGACAGCAAATACCTTGTGGTTGGATTATATATATGAATTGATCAAAGTAGTTCACAACATAAAGGAGTTGTCTTTCCAAAGAAGACTACTGATTCCTCATATTGTGGGACTAATGAAGGCTTGTGCAAAGCAAAGGGATCTATTGAAGGGCACAAGGCTACATGAGGACATTTTCAAACAGGGGTTTCTTGAAAGAAGCCCCTATGTTGCAACTTGCAAGCACTTTAATAACTATGTGTGCTAAATGTGGTGCTCTTGTAAAAGCACATCAAGAGTTTGACAAACATATTATTCATGAATCATGATGGATTCTCTTGGACTACAGTGATTGCAAGAAATGCAAAAAATGGTCATGTTGACGAAGCTCTAAAATGCTTTGATAAGATGCAGCTTATTTGTGCAAGCATGTGCCAATAGGAGCACTCATTAAAGCTAAACAAAATCATAATGAGATTGTCACATTAATGTTGTTGGAGAAATAAACATTTATGGCAATGCTTTGGTGAACATGTATGCCAAGTGTAGCGCACTGGAAAAGGGACAATGAGTGTTGGATGAGCTTCTTGTCCAAGATGTAGTCACTTGGAACTTACTAATTGTAGAGTATGCACAGCATGACCAAGGCGAGCAAGCATCGAGTTGTTTCGATAAGACACAACACGAGGGGCACAATCCCACTACAACAATGACCTTTATTTTTTGCTTGAAAAAATGTGCCAATATAGGTGGCAGGTGCACAATACAAGGGCTGTTCAAGTCAAGTAATTGGGGAACACAAACTTTAATGAGCTTTAATGTGAGTTTTGTTGTCATGATGGAAGAGAGCAGCCATCACTTTTACTCATGGCCCCCCCCTCTCCTTCCCTTTCTTTCATTGGGCCTTTTTTTCTACATGGCAGGTCAAGGTCAAATGGGCATTCGGATCGGGCTCTCCTCCAGGTTCCTCTCTCTCTCTCTCTCTCTCTCTCTCTCTCTCTCAGATGTTCACCATAGCGTCTTCCAATCATCCTCACTCCTCTCCCAGTTTTGCTGAGTAGCAACCTGAGCCTCTTCCATTGAAGCACTAGCCTGCGCCATAGCCTACAACAGCCTACGCCTTAGCCCTCTTCTGATCGCTAGTGTTGCTTGGTGCCTTTTCCAACTCGGCCCTCTCACCAGTCAACCTCTTCCAATCATTGCAATCGCCTCGGCCCTCTTCCCCTCACTAGCTCACCACAGTAGTTGCCTCGTTGCCTCGGTCCTCTTCTAGTTTTCCAGCTCGCAGCTCAAGAGTCTCTAGTCACCAATCGTCGCCAGTCGCCTCAACCATCTTCCAATCGTCGCCAGGTCACTGCTATCAACAATCTCTAGTCACTCGTCAATTGCAAAATGTTAGTACTGCCAATCGTCACCAATCGCCAGTTGTCAGTGGCAAGTGCTCCATCTAGTTGTAATATATCCGCACCCTGTCTTACATCCCGCGCCTCGACTTTGCCTACTCAGCCTCTTCGTCCGGCCTTGATGGCGAACACATAGAGATCAATATGTGGAATTATAAACTAGGGGGCAGGCTTACTATCTTGAAGCAAGGGGTCTGCTTGTGTTTGTTAATAGAGATGAAGAAAGAGATACAAAGTTGATGTTTTGGTGACATCATGATATCTGTGGGTTGTATTTTTAGTATGTAAGACCTATTGCAACTATTATGCCTTCTTCATCCACTTCCAAAAATGCATTATTTGAGATATAAAAACTAGATGTCTTACTAGAAAGAGTAAATTCATAATGTATTAGTTTAGAAGAAGCAAGTAAAAGTAATCAAATTCAATGGTGTCAAGCTTGAGGGCATGGATGGTGATGTATGGAAAGAAATGGATGACTTGGCATGTTTCACTATGACATTGAAACTCTCAAAGTTCATGTATTTTAATGTAAAATACATGCATTGCCAAGACTTTGAACTTAGTCCACTGCTACATGCACTCACTAGACATTTGCTAGTTGCCTTACTCTTCACGATCAAGAAGATCAAATTGGACTATATTACCACTGACAGTTTAGGTTTTCTTGTGGAGTGACTAGTTGTCCAAGTGAAGTCAAGTATGTATAATGGCATGTGGCACCTCTCATGACTTTGAGATTTGTTGTTCAAAGTCATATTGTGTGGCACAACTCTATGTGCAAGGTTTGTAACTTCAAGTTGAAAGTTCAAGTGTCTTACAAGATTGGGCATTCAACAGCACCATTAATTATGCTATGCTAAACATGACCATAATCATCCCATGGTGAAGATTGTCCATTCAAGAGGACCATATGCCATATGGCATATTTATAATCATGTTATGTTAAACAAGACCATAATCATCTCATCATCCATGATGAAGGTTTATGATCACGAGGTATAATTTTGTTGATGTGGTAAGTTGTTTCAGGTTTGCTTGATGTGTTGTTCTTACTAAAAAGCAATTGGTTCACTCTGTTTAGAATGATTGAAATAAAAATGATAGCATATGTTAGGATCTTCTAAGTTCTAACCAGCAAAGCTCATGGATTAAAGGGCTATGCTCTGCTAGTGTCTGGATTGAGGTGCCAACAACCATTCAGTTTCTCATTATTGACCAGTTGTCATCTTAAACATTGTCCTAAAGGTGATGTCTAGTATTAAAACCTGGGCAATAGTGCAAGATTGTGGTTTCAATTGAGTCTTCTTTGATTTTCCACTTCGTTGCATACCTTTTTCTGTATGGTGTGGGGGGGAAAGCCTGGGCTCTTTCCCACTCAGACACTTGAACTTCTTAGTAGGGGTATTGAGGGAAGGATCCCAATTTGATTAAGCTCTGCATGTTCATTTGGTTTGTGGTTATCATATCTACATATATAAACAATGCTAGCTTGGCACTTTCCTTGCCCCTTTGCCCTACCAATATGGGGATGTGTATCTTATTTCAGAAAACAGTACCACATTGTCTAATTGCCTTAAAAATTTAGGCTACCCCGGTTTGTTTAAAGGCATTCTTTCTTGAATCATATAGCATGCATCTTTGCATTTATTTGTATACTTTTTCTTTCCAATTTAGGTTATGAAGTGGCACAACAATTGATTATAGTGCTGAATGAATGTTTTGTATGTGAGCTTGTGTTTTATCTTTAGACAGGTGATTCCAGTGAAAAACTGTCATAAATATTGTTGTAAAGCCATGATTTGCATAGTGGGCATGTTTATGAAGTTTGTGAGAGTACTAAGAACTTTCTTGGGGATTTTTTAAAATAGAGATTAGTATGCATGTGGTAGATCTGGTTTTCCTACTTAGGGAGGTTGCTTTGAATAATATGGTGAGCATTTTGTAGCTTATTAGTTAAGTGAGATAAGTATTTCCTACTATGTATAGTACACTTGTTTGAATGTCATATATCATGAATATATTTTGCAAAGCTTCATCATCACTAAAAAGCTAAACTCTTTTATGAGCCCTTAAGAGCTAATTGTGATCAATTCTGTGATAAAAATAGTGTTTTGTATTTATTACATAAGGATTTGCTAAATTCTTTTCTTAAAAAAATAAATTTATAGTAAGGGATTTATAAATTTTGGTAAGAAGTTACAAAAGGGTTTTTAAAAAAACACAAAAAATGTTACATAGGGATATATAAAACATGCCATGAACACACATCATATATAGGATTCATACATAGTGAACCCCCCGAGCAAACCACATAGGGATTTGATTGGGACCTAATGCTAACGCGAGGTGGTGTTTACCATTGATAGTAGGATACTTTACCACATGCCAATTTTTTTCAAGAATACCATTCAAAAAATATTAGAGAGTACTAGGTGGTATGGTGTGTGTGGCAGGAGAAGCCCATTGATTGGCATGTGCCATGAATTCGGCGTATGCATGCCATGAGATAGTGCTTTCTTGTCACGATGTGTGCAAGTATGTGTGTGCATGTATGTATGCACACATCCACATGTGTGACAAGAGAGGCCATTTGACTAGCATGCACAGTGAATTCGAGATATGCATGTTAAGAGAACTGATAATGAAATCCTCTCCTATCACTCACTGTGTGAAGGTGTATACTCTTCACATGCACATGTATGGCAAAGGATCGTTGATTGGCATGTATGTGTGTCATGAGATGGGTCTCTTGCCATGCATTATTTGTATCTTTCGCTCTTTGTGTGTATGTATTTTGTAGTCACTTGTGAGATATGTGGATTGGCATGTGTTGTGTATTCGACATATACATGTCATGATACTTGTCTCGTGATGGTTGTCTGTGTGTGTAGGGCTGAAAGGTGCTTGTCAAGTAGGCACTTAGTCATGATGTCTACAAGTGAGTGTCTTTTGATAAGTATGTCACAACTGACTTGGCATTGTGTCATGAACTCGGCATAGATGTGTCATTTTCATTGTGACACCCTCCCTTCCCCCTTGGGTATGGATGGGGACTTGGTCATGAATTTGGCTAGATATTGTCTTGATGGGCTATAAATGAATAAATAAGTGATGGTCATTTGGTAGTTTTTTCGCTACATAATGTCTTGACATGCTAGTTATTTGGTGTTGCTTGATGGGATGGGCATTTAGGTCGTTGTACACTCAACCATAAAGTGTCCTCACGTGTGTAGATATTTAAAACTCTAGTAATCTTTTTGTGTATTTATGCTTTTATGAGAAAACAACTTGATGCAATCTATGTTGCATCTTCATTGTTCAATGTCTAAATGATATCATGTAATTTTAACTCAATTGAAGTCTATATACAACACTAGTATAACCAAATATTGGTATCATGTAATTTTGTTTTTAAACAAGGATTGTATATCAAATGCTTTTATTCAAGTGATGTAGTCTAACTTACAACTGGGAGGCAAGGTCTCCGGTGCCATGCTTATATGTTTTTTTTCCTTTGTCAGAGAGTGGGGGGATTGGTCTTGTTGAGATGGCTCTTAACGTTGTCAAAGCACTCCACATTTGCTTAATAGAGGCCATACCATCTAGTATAGAAGAGGAAATATCATTCATTAATAGCAACGATGTTGCATTTGTCAACTTTTGCAATCGAGCATGTATAGCTACACGTGCCTTGTTACAGCAACAAGGGCTTTCACACTTAGTTACTAATGCAACCATGGATCCTAAGAAAAACTTGCATCTTTGTCGAACATTGCTTGGAAATGCACCTAAGATGCTTGAAGATCTTAGGGAGTTAGCAACATCATTTCTATCGAATGAGAAGTTGGCCTTGTGGAACACAAAGTGGAGAGAGGAGGTGGCACGTTCAAAGTGAGCGAAAGACTTGCCTAGTGCCTCCTCTCTACCAAAGTGTTTGAAGACTGCAATAGGTGCAAGTCTTAGTCCCATTTCTATAGGGCAACAAGATGATCCATCAGGGGAAAGAACTATGTGGCAGACATTGAGGAATCACTAATGTATGCTAACAATTGGCATTCCTTTTGATGCAATCAAGCCAAGTAGAGACATCGGTGAAGGCTCCTTTGGGCAGTGTGTGGAAGGCACAATAGATAATATAAGTTATTTTCCTTCAAATTTGAAATTTTGTGCCAAAATGTACAAGGGCTCTAATAATGCCAAGTTACAACAGTTTCAAGTGGAGCATGGGATGCAAAAGGTCAATGCATCGATTGTGCGATGCATTGCCTTCACTTTTGAGCCCCCTTGGGTTACAGTCTTCCCCTTATTCAATGATGGTACATTGAATGATGTATTGATGTGGGGTCCTTTCAAGGAATGTAGATATAGAAGAACATTCATGCGCTTGTGCAAGAGATCAGTGGAATTCAACCCTAATCCTCACAAGGTGCCCAATGCAGAGGAGAAAGCTAGGATTGTGGGGGTTATCAATAATATGCCAAATATTATTCATGCATTAGTGGATGGGATGAAGGCCATGCATAGTGCCGACATCATCCGTTTAGACTTGCATGCTAAGAACATGGTACTAGACTTTACCAAAGAGAACATCCCTAGGGTTGGCATCATAGACTGGGGTCTAATGCTAATTTCTGGAGGACAATATCAGCAATCAATTGCGGTGGTCCAAATGATCCCATGCACCTCATAGATTAGCGTCAGTGGAAAGGAGAGATGGAAAGGAGAAGAGAACCTTGGATTGCACCTGAGATCTACGACCCACTGTGCAAATCTGCCTATAGCAGGGAGTCTGATGTTTATGCAATTGGTTGGCTCATCATCTCTCATGTTGAGTTTTGGCGCCTAGGCCAAAACTTGTGGTTGTGTAGAAAGCCAAGGGATGCCCCAGATGAAGTGATCATGCATTTGATAGAGTTAAAGGCAAGTGATCGCATGTTGGTAGATGATAGGGTTGCAAGTATATCCTTTGCAGACCTCGACGACTTTTTGAGGGTAGAGTGTGGGATTGATCCTGTAAAGGCACAGAGACCCCTTGTAGAGCTTGGTTCTATCTTAGCTCACCCCTTTTGAGTAGCTCGACTCCCACAATCTCTACTTGCATTTTGTAAAACAATCTATTAGTTTTTGGAGTTTCCATGACTTGTGAATCCAAACATGTCTTCAAAAGATTGGCAACTTTGTAAAACTCTATGCTCCATGGAATGGGACTCATAATTTGTGCCTATAGATTAAGTTAGTTAAGTGCTTTTAATTTTTAGGAGTAATTATTCCAAGATTGCATGTCTATCTTATTCACGATTTGTTTTGTATGATTGATGGTTTTTTCAAGTTTTGAAATTCACTATTTGCACTGTGTCATGCTTTATGCCACGGTGAATATTTTATATTTATAAATTGTTTCTAGTTAGCAAATGTGAAACACTAGTGAGTATTCTAATGCATACACCAGGTTTATGAGTGCAAATAACCATATCTTGAAATTTATATCATAGACCACAATGCTTATTATAATGCACTTAATAAAGGTAACACTTAGAAAATTTCATATTCACTAGAACCACTAAGAGATTTTTATCAACCTTTGATAGCTACTTTGTAATTAATTCCATGATAAACTTGGATATCAAATTATTAACCATATCGTATTTAATCTCCATTGAGCTAATTTCATTATTTAGTAAGGTTTTTTAAAATGTGCAATGATGTATGTTTACGTGTGTGTGTGTGTGTGTTATTCTTTCCAAATAAGATGCTTTAATCTAAAAGCTTGAAACCAATATTTTATGGGTCATAGTTAAGTTGGTAATGGTCTATATGTTTCTTTCAATTTCAAATTATATTTGCTTTTATATGCAACTAGTACAAAATGTGCAAGGATGTGTATGTGCACACATTGAAGGGTGTTGTTCCTTGTTGCAAACAAGGTGATTTCATCTAAAGACTTGAAACCAATATTTTATGGGCCTTGGTTAAGTTGGTAATGGTTTATATGTTTCTTTAAATTCCAAGTTATATTTGGATTTATGTTCAATTGGTATAAAGTGTGATCATATGTGTGTGTGCACGAGTGTGTTGTGTGTGTTGTTTCTTGCAAACAAGTTGCTTTGATCTAAAATCTTGAAGCCAATCTTTTGTGAGTCGTGGTTACGTGGTAATTGTTTGTATGTTTTTTTGATTTTAAAGTTATATTTCGATTTATGTGCAACTAGTATTCTTTAAAAGCTGATATAATTTTGTAGTAGCATTGTGATGAAACAAAATCTTAGGTATTGTTTTGTGTGTTTTTCTGCAAGCATGGGTAGATTAAAGAAACAAAACATTTGTGAGGTTTGAAAGGGAGATATTGCAGCATTTTTTGGCCATCCAATAAATATCCATGCAACCACAAATGTTATAAATGATTCGCAGATATCAACAAATCAAACAGATATATCTATTCTTGGAAATGAAGCCAATAATGAGACTGAAACGCCATATCAAATAGCAATAGATCAACAAATTTGTGCCACTACTAGTGTTGGAGTAGTTGAAACACAAGTTACACCAACTATAAAAAATGCTCCATGTCAACCTATACAAACAAATGAAGAAGAGATGTCAAGTTCCTTGAAAAGTACACAAGTTAGTGAGAAGAAAAATTAAAGAATCTGGAGCCTTCCAAAGCATACATTTTAGCTAGATTAGGTTAGTAAATTTCCATTCATTGAGCCAGTTATACCACGTGATGATTCTACTCCAAAAAAGGCTCGATGTATTAGTTGCTCATGAAAAAAGGGAGTTGATTACACACTTCAGCTCAAAATTGACACTATAGAGAAGCATGTAGGCAAGGTATAGGAAAAAGCTATTCTTGATGGACAAGAAGTAAGTCAAGTAAGATGGAAGTCTAGTGATGGGACCTAAAACGGGCCGGCACTGGCTCATGCACTAGCCGGACCTCTATCATGCACTCAACAACCCCACGGCCTCGTGGCCAGGAGTGTTGATGACACATACATCATACACTACCTTCCTAAACATCTTGCGTTTGTATCACGTCTCGTAGTCCAACTCTAACCCAATTAACACTCCTCAGAGGGAGTCCCTAGCACATTGCCAAATGGCACAAAGCACAAACATAGGAGGTCCTCCCACAGCTGACCGCCGCTACCTCAGTGCGACTCTCCTACATCTTAGGGATTGGCCCCTCGATGCGTCGCTAAACATATATTACACAATATCGCACATATTTCCACTCAAGGTACCAATTTATTGTATCCAGGAATGTACCATACCTCACTTTACTTTCCCCTTAGAATCAACGCCTAGCCTACAGCTTGGACAACCTTACTCACTCAACGCGGGTCACAATCTAGAGAATACAGGTGCTATGCATCCAGGAGGTATTGTCTGATACCTTTTATCATTTTATGCTTCATGAAAATTGTGAATATCCATGTATTCAAACAAAGAAAAATCAGTATTGTGCTCAGTGCAAAAACATTCTTTCAATGATTTTGACTATCGCTCGTATGCGGCATTGCATGAACCTAGCATCGAGGAGACCTCGTGCTACTAGATTCTTATATTAAATTAACGATCGATCTATATAATATGCATAGAAACCAAAAATCTTTTCATCATTTCATTCAACATTTAAACACCTTTTATACACTCTACCCCCTCACCCATTTAGGTTGTGCATTATTGACCGATTTAGGGTTCATTTTCCACATTTTTATTGTATAAAAAGCCATAAAAACTTACTAGAACATCAAGGTAGGACTGAACTGAGGCTAAACCTCATACTTCAGACCCCCCATACATCCAAAAATATGAATCTTATTTTTCCTTAATTTCCGGCACTCAAAATCCATTTTTCCCTTATTTTTACCCATTTTCTCTATTTTTCTTATACTTTTTCGCAATATTAAATAACTAAAAATACAAATTTATCTGTGGGCTGTGGCCCTTAGGATCATTTGCATAAAAAAACACAAATTTAGTTGGTGTGTCTTACTATATTTTCCATTTATATATCAAAAACACCCAATTTCCCTCTATTTCGCGTGTTTTACGGGTCTTACACCATTAATTTCAGTCACAACAACGGATTGAAACTCTGTGCCAAGACATCAAGATTTTAGAGGAGCAAGTATGCATGGTGTCCTTTTGCTTTGCTCGTATGAAGATTGAAGATGCCTACAAATACAATCTATACTGCCTGAGAATAATGTCAGAGAAGTTCTTTAGAAAGTTTATGTGGTAGACATTCTTCAAGCTTTGTATCTAGCTAGAGTTACTTCAAAGAGGAGTTGCATAAGCTACCATGAGAAAATTTTATTCTTACCCTTGATCATGATAGCTTGACTCATATTCTACAGAATTGTGTACCAGACTCACAAGTTCTAGCTTGAATTCTATATGATAGAAGCTAGGTATTCTATCGGACTGTATTGCACATCAGGTTTTATGCTAATAGAGTTGTTGGAGGGCCCAAGAGGCAAATTTCTTCTGAAAGGGAAATGTTGGGAGAGGAATCAAATTACATCCCAATTGCCTAGAGTATTTTTTATAATTATTGAGTATTTTTTATAATTATTGCAAAATCTGATAGGGTGTGAATACTTCAGTGTTTTCTCTAGCTTTCTAAGTTTTTCTCTAGCTTTCTATCTTATTTTTTAGAGGTATGAACTTCCTACTTGCTATTCTTACTTCATGAGACCCAGCATCTTCCAACTATCAAACGTGCAACACCTCGACAATGTAAAGAATATTTAAAAGTAGCTTTTGATTTGCTAAAAGATAATCACTTGTATGCTAACCTTGCCAAAGGTGTATTCTTTCAAAATCAAATGGAATATCTAGGTCACATTATTTCCACCCAAGGCATCAATGTTGATCCAAAGAAAGTATATACTATAAAGGGATGGCTTGTACCTAGAAATGTGCATTAAGCTTGTTCTTTTCTTGGACTAGCTAGGTTTTACAAGAAGCTCGTGTGTAATTTTTCTTTGATTGCTTTGCCTCTAACACTTTCACTTCGTAAAAACATTGTTTTCCCTTGGGGGTCTAGTCAACAAAAATATTTGGACTCTTTAAATATTTCTTGACTCACAGTACTCATGCTCCTATCTTATGATTACTTGATTTTAATCAACCTTTCTTTATGGTTGTACTAATGCTAATGGATTAGGAATAGGTGATGTACTCATGCAAAATGGCCATGCCATTGACTATGAGAGTTGCAAACTAAAACCATCCAAGCAAAACTATTTTAGTTGTGATAAAGATTTATTAGCTATTTTCTATGCTCTAAATATTTAGAAACATTACCTTATGAATATAAAAGGTTTAATAAAAATTGATTAATAATCCATAAAGCATATTTTATTGGAGTCATTAATATTTGATAGGTGTATAAAATGGGCTTCTTTTATTCACAAATTTTATCCTATGATTTGAACTGTGGCATGCTAATGTTGTAGGTGATGTTGTTAGTCATCACCCCCATGATCACATTTCTACTTATCATAATCTTGGTTTGGACCAGATAAAAACTATTTACTTAAATCATGTATCTTCAATATCAATTCAACCTTTTGATGCCATGATTTCTACTTACCCTTCTAATCCCGATGTTTGTGATGTATGGCATCGTATGCATGACTCTAACCTTTCTATTTTCAAGATTATACTTCTTTAAATGGATTTTTGCATTTCCAAAAGAAGTTGTGTGTATCTATACAATTTAGAGTCATCTCTATAAATGAAATATATACACCACCTTGTATGGATCATAGAGGTATTCAATCTACTTTAACTACCTACAAATAAATTTTCTATTGACCTAGTTAAAAACCTAATGTAGCTCAATTTGTATATGAATGTATTATCTGTCAGAGAGTTAAATGGCATCATGATAAAACATTTGGTTTACTCATGCCTTGAGCTATCCCTACGAGTCTGTGAGAATAGATTTCCATGGAGTTCATCACTAGTTTGCTAACTACTTCAACCCATCATGATATGATTTATACCATTGTTGATAATTTTTGCAAATAAGCCTATTTTATTCCATGCAAAACAACTTTAACTACTCCTCAAGCCGCTAAGCTTTTTATTAGCATTATCTTTTCACACCAAACCGGGGTTTTCTCCAAATTCTTCTATCTGATCGTGACCACTACTTTATAATCATTTTTGGGTTTCTTTATTTCAAAACTTAGGTTCTAAAATGGGCTTCCCTTTTTCTTTCCATCCTCAAAGCCATGGTCAGACACCAAGGCTACTAAGAGCACTATCCTAGATCTCCTTCAATCTTATACGATGGATCAACCTAATAATTGGGACAAATATTTGCATTTCTTACAATTTGCTTATAATAATACATCCCATTCTACTACTAGTCGAGCATCCTTTGAGATTTTCTATGACAAGAAACTGCCCATTCCTATGACCACTAGGCTTTTAATATTCCTGCTCTGCTGATTCTTTGGTATTTAACCATAAGAAATTTTTAGAGGATGTGATGAACATATTAAATCTCAATTTTGTGCTACACTATTTAAGCTAGTAAGAAACGTCGAGCCATTAAATTTAATGGAATGACTTGGTATGGCTACACATAGAAAAGCATTGATTAAAATCTATTAATTGATATCCAAATATTAAATTGGTTCCTAGCTATTGTGACCCATTGTACACAAGATTCATGATAATGTTTTCTGATTGAGTCTATCTTCACACTTGCAAATTCATAATTCCTTTTAGTTTATTGAAACCCTTTAGAGGTATACCACCTACTACCACTACCGTAGTTGATGATCAACCTTTGTTAGATGAGGAGACTAAAATTTTAGTTTCTGAAAAGACAATAGATGATGACTTGGCCACTACAAGAGTTGACAATCAATATTATTGATACTTAGTTAAATATAAAAACCATTCTCTTGAGAGGAATTCCAATTGATTCAAAATCCTCCTTATCTCAAGTGTGTTTTTTTAATGATCTTTCTTAGGCAAGCTTTTCAACCATGGAATTGAATAGGTGAGCTTTTACATCCATGGCTCTTCCTCATAGATGGATCAAGTGGTACACACACTTAAGTAGTGAGCATAATAGTACCACCAGCCTCCTTGAATGTATTCTCAAAAAGCTTAGAAAAGTACTTGTCCTTAATGACAAGTGGCTAGGATGGGATTTAAGGACCTTGCAAAATCCAAGGAAGGTGACATTGAGGAGGTGGGCCTTATCATTGATGGTGTCCTTGACATTGTGCTGGACTTTCCAGCAAGGGAAAACACTCAAACAAGCCAAAGGAAAACAAAAGCTAAGAATCTTAGCGCCAGTCAATGACTTGGCTACTAGGATCTAAATCTCTTGGATATATACTCAATGCCTACAACCCTAGCCCAAAAAATGAACCATCTTGAAAGAGTCTCACTATTCTCATTTTTATGTCTCAAGGTAAGCAAGGCACACCTTAACTCACTTATGACATTTGCATTTTGTAAATGAGTAAGCCATGGTTTTGGACTTGGCTTTCACATTTCTCTCGTATAACTTAAATTGGTTCAATAGGATTTCAATACCCTATTAACCTTGGGCTAGGTTCCTCTCTCTCATTTTCAGCATTCCCACACATTGAATTCAGATACTCTAAGGAGCTCTATTGAAGATTTTCCTTTCTAATTCTAATAGATTGCTTTAGGTTGTATCTTTGAAAAACCAGTTGAATGCCGCCCTGAATCTGGTGCTAGTTCAATGTGCTTCTTGGCTAAAATATCCTTCTCCTCCTTAGCTTGAACCTTCTCTTAAACACAATTGGACCAACACCTTTAGTCATAAAAGGAGCTGCACCAACTTGCTTTAGCATGCCTTCTACCTTCTTAATCTCCTAACTTGTTGTATCTTAAAATACCTTGCGCTTATGTAGCTGCTTTCCGATAAATCAATGGCCTCTTACATAGACGCAAAGTTACATAAGCTATGTCATGCCACTGCCAACTAGAGAGTTGTCTTGTGTTGCTCTAGGAAACGATGAACGATACTACATTCTATTTCCTTTTGCTAAATATGTACAGTTGATTGCAACGAATCTTCATTTCCACAAATCGATCAATTCACGCTATATACAATTTGAGATGATGGGTTGGCATGGTCATGTTAGCCCTTCACAATGGCAAAGCCACTAATTAAGGCAAAAGGCCCACTATATAGAGCTCAAATATAGCAATTGATACTTCATTCTGCCTCCATCATGACTGCATCTCCATGTGGCTTAAAAATTGTGCTAGCTAGTTCTTGACTGATACACTTTGGCAGTGAGCTCAATGACTACAATCTATATGTTCTTGACTGATACACTTTGGCAGTGAGCTCAATGACTACAATCTATATCCCCTTTCACATTTTCACCAACCCCTCTAGCTTTACTCATATTTTTCTAATTGTATCGAGCCTTTCATAGCACTATCAACTATCATCTTTGTGCAACTATTTCATGTCCTACTTTAATGCTTTGTCTACCATATTCCTTCTCATAATGTGGAACAAGGATACTTGATAATCTGTTACCAAAAGGGTACTCATGGGACCTCCTCCATGACATGAGTAGGACCCATGCAAAGATATATTGTTAAACCAGAAATTATTGTTCACATGGAATATCTTTTTCTCAAACAAACTTGTCAAAATTAAAAATTTTAAGCCAGTTGATTAACTATAAGGGAATGGGGCAATAGCGACGGCCATTTGCGACGCAAAAAAGCTGTGTCGCTAAAAGCGTCGTTATATGCGTCGCTATTTGCGACGCTAATTCTATTAGCAACGCAAATAGCGACGCATATAGCAACACTAATAGCGACACATATATCGACACATATATCGATGCAAATAGTGATGCATATAGCGACGCAAATAGTGATGCCGGTCTGAGGAAAAAGTTTCGAAAACCCGAGCGTAAAATTTACCGAGAAAACATTTGCGAGAAAGAATGAAAGAGAGAGCGAGAGAGCTTAAAGCTGAGAGAGAAAGAAAGAAAGAAAGAAAGTTATATTAACGTCTTCTAAAGACCAAAACTGGCCTATGAGACAAACTGTGATACAACTGATGAGGTCCAGCTATCCAAAATAAAAGTGCTGAATGAAAAGCTAAAAACTGGAAACTGAAAATACGGTGCTGTGAGTGTGATAAGTGTCGTGTATGTGTATGTGCGTATGTAGCTCTGGTACTCCAGATAATGGCTACAAAAGGGGAACAAATGTCGGCTGTGATAGGGGAACAACTGTCGGCTGTGATAAAGTGGTGCGATGTGTATATGTAACAGATGCAGGGAGATATACTATCCTGGGATGTAGTAGCAGTCGTCGAAGTCGCTAATAGCAGGTGATCCCTCCTAGATGCAGGATGTGGTACATCGGCGGTGGAGAAAGAGCAAACTGGATATCTGAGATCCAATGTGTCGAGTGTCGTCGGATCTCAGTCTGCTGTCGATGTAGATCAAGAATCCTCCGGATCTCCTGTCAGTGTGGCTGTGGGGTCCAAAACCCACGGATCCTCGTGCGGCGTCGGATACGCTGGTCCTCAGCCTGCTGTAGTGTGAGCCCGGAGGTCTGGCTGGAGGCTGGTACAATAGCTCTCACTTTGTCTATCTGAAAGAACTGTGTAATAGTCGTCTGGGTGGGCCCCTCTCTGACTGGGACCCGCTGTGTGCTCTGCTCTCTGATGTGCCATGCCTCTCCCAGAAAACGGCCAAATGATATCTGATCCATATCAATCATACATCCATGAAGTGAGCTGCTCGATGTGTATCTAGATCTCAACTCTGAGTATGTTGGGCATCTGAGAACAAAATGCTCCTCACTCTCCACCTCTGATCTGTAAAGGGGGCATATCCTCTCCTCCCGTGGGATGTCACTAGCTCTGCCACTCTCAATCATAAGCTGATGTGATGATACCCTGAGCTGTCCAATAAGAACTCTCAATCGATGTGGCATATAGATCTGCATATATCTCAGAATCTCTATGAATCCCTGCTCTGATATACTCAAGAACTGTGTATAATAATGTGCCATCTTCGATGGCAGTGGCTGTGCAGGGCTGACCCATGTCCTCTGTATATAAATATGCCATATCTCCTGTCTGATGACTCTATTCCTCTCAGAGAGAGAGAGGGTGTAAGTGGGAGCCTGAGTATCATATAGAAGAGGTGGGAGTCTATCAATGTCCAGCCCATGTCTGTCAAACCAAGCTCTAGTCTATGCATACCATGATGTGGTATCCCCCGCTCGAGCCATCTCCTGAGATGCCATATATGCTCTATATGCAATGCGATCTCTGTCCATATCCTGAAATCTGTGTAGGAAGCAGACTGTCTGAAATAATGCCTCGACTAGCATGGGCGGTGTGGCAAGCTCTGCTCGCACAATGTCATGTGGGACTGAGGCCTTGCTGCGAATCAATCTAGATATCATGATCACCTGAGGTCTCTCCATCAATGTCCATACATAATCGGCAAGGCCTGGCCCCCATATAGCTGCTCCATACATCAGTGCTGGAGTGACTAGACTATCAAAGAGCCACCCCTTGGTGCGGGGCTCCTGGAAATGTGCCTGATGACACTGTCGCTCCATAAGAGCCAATGTTGAGTATCCTCTAGTGAGGCGGTCACAGAGAGAGAGAGAGAGAGAGAGAGAGAGAGAGAGAGAGAGAGAGAGAGAGGGAGCTCATCACCATTGTCACTGCCCCTGCCGCTATACATGAAGAAGAAAGAGAAGTGTGCAACGTAGAAGGGAGGGAAGGTGCAAAGAGAAGGTACAAAGGGTTTCATCTTCAGGCCTTTGAGGTAGGTACACTGCCTCTTCTTGCTTTATTTTTGTGTTCTCTTGTTTTCTTTTTTTGTTTTTCTTTGCAAAGAGATACATGGAAAGAGAGGGAGGGAGGAAGGGAGGGAGAAGAATGAAGGGAGAGGAAGAGAGAAAAAGGGAGAGAAAGGAAACAAAGAGAAGGAGGAAGAGAGAAATGAGAGATGAAGGGAGGGAGAGAGGATGAGTGAGGGAAACAACGAGAGAGAGAGGGGGGAGAAACAAAGAGAGAGGAAACAAAGAAAGGGAAATAGAGAGATAAAGAGAGGGGGAGAGAAATAAAGAGAGGGAGAGGGAAGGAAGAGAGGAGGAGGAGGTAGAAAAGAAGGGTGAGGTAAAGAGAGGAAGGAGAGTGAAAAGAAGAGAGAGAGAGTGAGAAAGAGAGATAGAGAGAAAAAATAGAGAGCGAGAGAAAGGGAGAGAGAAATAGGAAAACAATGAGAGAGAAGATTAATAAAGAAAAGTAAAGGGAGAGGGGGGAGAGAGAGATAAAGAGAGGTGGGGTGACATTTCTTTCAATATCTTTGTTTCTTAAGCTTTTTATTTTCTATCTTTGATTGTCTTTGCAATGAGATGAGTTGAGTGAGAGTGGGAGAGGGAGAGAAATAGAGAGAAGAAGGGAGGGGAAGGAAGAGAGAGATGGAGAGAAATAAAAAATAGGAGAGAGAGGGGCTTCATAAAAAAATGTCAAAACCCGAGCATGGCATTTTACAAGTTTGTAAACAAGCAAGAGAGAGAGAGAGAGAGAGAGAGAGAGAGAGAGAGAGAGAGAGAGAGAGAGAGAGAGAGAGAGAGAGGCCACCGCCACTGCCGCCATCCACGAAGAGGGAGGAGACAAGTGTAAAGGAGAAGGAAGGAACTCCCGAAGGAGAAAAAAAATGAGAGAAGTACAAAGGGATTCTTCTTCAAGCTTTGAGGTAAGTGCACTATCTCTTCTCTCTTTGTTTTTCTCTTTTCTTTACTTCTCTCTTTCTTTTTGTTGATGAAGAGTGTATAGAGAGAAGAAGTGAGAGAGATCAACATGCGCAAGGGAGATATTAAGAGAGAGAGAGAGAGAGAGAGAGAGAGAGAGAGAGAGAGAGAGAGAGAGAGAGAGAGAGAGAGAGAGGTCGCTGCCACCGCCAATCCACCACAAAAAGAGAGGGGATAACTACAAAGAAGGAGGGAACCCGTGAAGGAGAAGAAGAAGAAGGAGAGAAGCGCGAAGGGATTCTTCTTCAAGCTTTGAGGTAAGTGCATTATCTCTTCTCTCTTTGTTTTTCTCTCTTTTTTTACTTCTCTCTTTCTTTTTGTTGATGAAGAGTGTATAGAGAGAAGAAGTGAGAGAGATCAACGTGCACAAGGGAGATTGAGAGAGAGAGAGAGAGAGGTCACTGCCACCACCAATCCACCACAAAAATGGAGGAGATAACTGCAAAGAAGAATGAGGGAACCCGTGAAGGAGAAGAAGAAGAAGGAGAGAAGCGTGAAAGGATTCTTCTTCAAGCTTTGAGGTAAATGTATTATCTCTTCTCTCTTTGTTTTTCTCTTTTCTTTACTTCTCTTTTTCTTTTTGTTAATGAAGAGATGTATACAGGGAAGAAGGGAGATAGATCAACACAAGGGAGATTGAGAGAGAGAGAGAGAGAAGCTGCCATTGCCACTACCATTGCCACTGCATCCACTAAAAGAGAGGAGACAACTACAAAGGAGAAGGAGGGTGTTAGATATAATCAATGCCCCACCCTCATTAGGTGCTACCAATGATCCATGGTGCTCAAAGTTGTAAGGCCCCCATTATGAGGAGAAGCCAAATGTGATCCCGGACATTGGTTGAGTCCTGACTTGTATATCAGATGAGGTCTATGTGACCGGATGGCAAAAAGGTGACTGTTGTGGGTCTAATCTTTGGGTTAGACGGAGTGGTTAAGCTAGTAGAAACTCGAGGCACATTGCATTGAGTTGCGTGGTAAGGGAGTTAAAAGGGGCCCCTATTGTGGGGTCCGGGGGCCGCGGAAGCGGTCCCCGGCTGAGGGGTCCCAGGGGGGCCAGCGGCCCCCCTAGCGGGGGTCCGGGGGCAGCGCCCCCGGCCCGATGGTAAAGGGAATATTCCCTGGAATATTCCCTGGCCGACTAGTGGAGGCTCATATGGTAGGTCGGTCAGCAGGCCGACCTAACGACCTTCGCGGGCTATAAAAGCTAAACCCCTTCGCAGCCATCACACACTTATCTTTCACCCAGTCAGAGTTGTTGTTCCAGCTAGCCTTAAGCTCTTCACCTATCTTCTGTCTAGATCGCCATCTAAGCTTCACACAGTGGAAGCGCACGGGTGGACAGAGCCATCTTTGTATCAGTTGTTTGGAGTTAAAGAATTTACTGATTCTCCTCTTATCTGTTGTGTACTCTCTATCTCTTTCTCAGATTCTGTTCGCTGCGCCGTGTAATATTTTACAGAGGGAACCCCCAACCTCTGTCTCTTCTCCATCTTGCCCTCCTCGATCTTGCATGGCAGGCACCAAGCAAGCATGTCCCCATTTCTCGGCCATGGGAAGGCCCCATGCCAAAGCCCGCCACCTGGAGTACAAGGTGGAGCTTGCTCTAGTGCAGCAACAGGTGCTCCCCATAGAGCACAACGACCACCAGAGAAGAAGAGGAGATGGAAACCGGGCACTATCGCCCTTTGGGAGATAAGGAGAATGCACTGCGGATACGAGCTTCTCATCCCGAAAATATCTTTTCATAAGGACGTTGTTCAAGAAGTCATGCAAGACTTGGAGCTGAAAGGGATGGAAATATTTTGGGCACGAGTGCGAGACAGCCTACCAGTAGGAAGGTAGACTATTGCAGCTATGACAATAGAAAGAAGAGCCTACGTGATGTACTACATGTACCTTCTATTACCAAGAATCTATTGTCGATTGGACAGATGGAAGAACAAAATTTGCAAGAATCTAGTGTCGGTTGGATAGATGATTTCAACTTATACACATGGTTGTACATTTGGAAGTACAAGGATGAGGTACTCGATGTCTTTAAGCAAATGGGTTTATAAAGAGAAATGCAAGTCAGATGGTTCGTTGGAAAGGTATAAATCCCAGCTCGTTGCAAAGGAATATGCACAACAATATGGCCTAGATTATGAGGAGACTTTCAGCTCGGTTGCCAAGATGGAAATGGTGAGAATAGTCATTGCATTAGTGGCTTCTAAGGGCTGAAATTTATGAAAAATGGATGTTAAAAATGCATTCCTGAATGGTGACTTGCTTGAAGAGGTATATATGGAGTACCGTGAGGGTTATGTACACAACCTGAGGTGTATATGGATGCTAGCTAGCAACCTCGTGTATCATGCAAGATCCAAACACATAGAGATTCATTAAAATTTCATCAGAGAAATGGTACTTGCAGGACATATTGATCTACTTCATATGAAGACAAAAGACCAGGTAGCCGATATCTTTACCAAATCACTTGGTAAAGAGAAATTCGTTTGTTTCATGGATCTACTTCGAGTGCAATAAGTAGTCTGAGATCAAGAAATGGAGTTTGAGAAGGGGGAGGATGAGCTTGATTCTTTTGATCTTAAAACACCTGCATCCATTGAGATTGAGGGTGAAGACAAGAAAGAAGAGATAGAAGATGACTTAGATGTAGGTAAAAACAAAAAGGAAGAAGTAAAGCTTAGAGACACTACCACTCCCTATATAAGTGTAACTCTTACAGATGTCCAAATGCTCCTCCAAAAAGACTTGAACAAGTTTGGAATAAGTTGGAGTGAGCAGAAGATCAATGGGACTTATTCATACCTCAAGGTCCTGACTATAATGAAAGCTTGAAGTGAAGCTCTTCTTCTTGGGCCTAACAAGTGATAAAAAAAACTCTTTGAGTAATACTTTTTTGAATTGATTATATCTAGCTTTTGCAATCACAAGCTCTTTTTCTTCTCGGGCCTAAGCAAGTGATGAAAAAGCTTCTTGCAAAATACCTTTTCGAATTAATTATATCTTGCTTTTGCAATCAAATGATTCAGTTTTTTTTAAATAATCTAATACACAATTTTTAGACATTAGGTGTAGGTGACATGGAAAATGAATTATGCAAGAATATTTAGTGTACATAGCTAGAAGGGTGGCAAGGCTGCATGCCCTGCCACCTAATCTTCTTCCCCTCTATAACCGTCGTTATTTGCGTCGAAAATTTACTCTGCACCCATCGCTATAAGCATCACTATTAGCGTCGCTATTAGCATCGCTATATGTGTCGCTATTAGCGTCGTTATTTGCGTCGCTAACCCAATTAGTGACGCATATAGCGATGCATATGGCGACGCAAATAGCGATGCAAATAGCGACACATATAGTGATGCTAATAGCGACGAATCGATCGCGTCGCTAATAATGACGCGAATAGCGATGATGGGGGTAAATTTTTCTATGAATAATTCCATCGCTTTAAACGTCGCTATAGGGTATATATGTTGTAGTGATTGTGAACATGATTGGTGCGAGTTAGATTATGACTTGTTATTATATAATGCTTCAAAATGTGGGCACCCTTAAAGATCAACAAATCTAAATCATTGCACCACATATGTGATTGATCAACATTTCCTAGCACCACATAGAGTGCTTGATAGGATTACTCTTCACCTCACCTATCAATGTCTTGTTGTCCAACTACCTTCTACATCGAGATACCAAAACTAGAAAATAAACATTTTTAGATAGTTACTAAAACACAATGCCAGCCCTTGAAAAATTAATCATAAATATTACTTCTTTGTTGATGTAGTCATCACTAACCAATGTTGCCAAGTGAGGGATGTCATAACATCTTACAAACCTAGCATGGCCGTCTCTTTATGATGTTTGTGGGACATACATTAAAAGGCTGAGATTCAAAATGATGGTGTCTCTCTAGGACATGTCATGCACCTATAGTATAAGGCAGAGGTTCAAGATACTCAAATTGAAATTGTGATATAAAATGACAAAATTAATATATATATATATCTTTAATTTTGTATCCTAAGAAAAATTATCACCAAAATGAATACTATTGCCATAGGCCATCCCAAAAAGGCCCGTACTTCCCTCCCCCTAAAATCGATTGAATAATCCATGGGAGCTCATTCATGTTAGATATGCTCAATGCCCCACCTTCATAAGGTGCCACCAATGATCCATGGTGCTTAAAGTTGTAAGGCCCCCATTATGAGGAGAAGCCACGTGTGAGCATGGTTTTGACTTGTATATCAGATGAGGTCTATGTGACCAAATGGCAAAAAGCGCGACCTTTCTGGATCTAGACTTTGGATTAGATAGAGTAGTTATGCTGGTGGCAACTTGAGGCACAATGCATTGAGTCGTGGACCTCATGATAAAGGAAATATTTTCTAGAATATTCCTTAGAATATTCCCTACTCGACTAGGGAAGGTTCATTATAGAGATATCAACTAGACTACCTTCTCATGCTATAAAAAGAAGACCCCTCTAAAGCCATCATCAAACTATCTTTCACCTAGTTAGAGTTATTTCAACTATCCTAAGCTCTTTGCCTATCATTTTTCTAAATTGCCATCTAAGCTTCATAGTGGAAGCACATAGGTGGACAGAGCCATCTTTGTATCAATTCATTTGAAATTAAAGTAGTCTTTGTTCTTCTCATATTTGTTGTGTATTTGTTGTGTATTCTCTACTCCTTGCCCAAATTTTTTCTACTTTTCCATGTAATGTCTACATGGTATTAGAGCCGAGGGGGCTTTGAGGAGTGAAGAGTACGTGAGAGGCAAGGGCTTTAACAAGGAAGAGGAAAAATATAATCTGCTACATCAAGTAGTAGTGCTAGCACATGAAGTCATGGTGTTGTTGTATCGGCAATTCAAACACTGAGGATTCACCCACAAACCTTTAGTGAAGGAAAGTTAGATAGTATAAACTATACTTTTTGGAAGTTTAAAATCACTACTATCCTTGAACCTTATGAGCTTCTAGAGACCATGTTGGAAACTAATCCAGAACCACAACACACCCCCCCATTGACCCATCAAATTTGAGTGTTATGATTCCTCCCAGAGCAGATATTCTACAAGCTTGGAAACAAAGGAATGAAGATGCATTGTGTTCCTTAGTTAGAAGTTTTTCCGACAGTGTTTTGACCTTGATTCAGCATACGACCAAGGCATTAGTGGCTTGGAATGTACTGAGGAGTCAGTATGAAACATGAAATCAAACAAGGATTCAAAACTTAGAGAATCAACTAGCAACAGAGAAGTTTGCTGAAGGAGAGACATTTGAAGTAGTCATCACTTGGATTAAGAATCTGTGTGACCAGATGGCTAGTGCTGGGATACAAAAGACTAGTGAGAGCTAGCTGGGAGAAATCTTGGGATCTGTCCACTAAAGTCCTGATCAATTGGTAACTACCATAAATAGTCAAGTGAGATCTCAAGCTTTGACGTTCGAGTAATTTTTTTCACTACTAATAGAGGAGTTGAGGCTTAAAGCCCAAGAAGTAGCAATAGTGGACATGTTGGATTTTCTGCCAATGCGAAATGCAAAGATGGCTCGTCTACTAGCGATGACAAAAAGAAGAATGGTGGTAAGAGAAAATTTCAAGGAGAGTGCTTCTACTGCAAGAAGAAAGGACATGCAATTGCAAATTGTTGTGTCAAGAAGATAGATGAAGAAAATGGCACCCTAAAGACTAAAGGAAAGGAGATAGCCAATACAATTGAAGTAGAGTTGGAGTTACTGATAGTAACCATTGAGGAAGTATGTTCCTCACCACAAGAAATATCTAACACTAACTCATGGGTATTGGATAGTGGTGCCTCCTCTCACATGACCAATAAGAAAGGTTTATATAATTCTATGAAACCTTTACAAGAATCCATTAGTATGATGATTTGGAATGATGCAAAATGCTATATTCAAGGCACATGCACTATTTTCTTTATTATTGTAAATAGTGAATTCAAGAATCTTTCAAATGTGTTATATGTTTCAGAGACTAAGAGAAATGTGCTATCAATTGCTTCTATAACTAGTCTTGGTCATGAGGTGAGGTTCACTAAGACAGTTGCAGAAATTATCAACACTACTAACAAAGTTGTTGGCAAAGAAGAAATGAGAAATAACTTGTATGAGCTAACTGCTCTTATAGCCATCTTTGGTGTGGGCATAAGTAAACTTTGGCATGAAAATTTTGGCCACATTTTTTTTTCAATGTTAAAGGAGATTCATAAGAAAGGTATGGTTGCTCACCTACCTGTAGTAATCTAAATAAAGGAACCACATGAAGCTTTATGATAGGCAAGCAACAAAGAAAGAAATTTCTACAAGAAAGCAAGAATAGAGTGAAAGCTCCTGTAGAGTTGGTGCATACTGACTTGTGAGATAAAATGTCTACAAAAGCCTTAGAAGGATCTTCTTATTTTTTGTTGATCATTGACGACTACAGTAAGAAGATATGGATGTACTTCCTTTGTGTGATAAGACTCAAGCTTTTGGTAAGTTTAAAGAATGGCTAAAACTTATTGAGAATGAAATAGGGAAAAGTGTGAAGAAGTTTAGAACATATGGTGGTGGTGAGCTCAACTCAAAGGCATTTGAAGACTTTTGCAATGGCAAAGGAATTAAGCATCAATTGATGACACCTTATACACCTCAACATATTGGCATTGTTAAACACTCAAATTTATGGCAAGATGCATGTTTAAGGGTAAAGGACTGCCTAACCAATTTTGTGTAGAAGCTGTTAATATTGTAGTCTACATTCTCAATCGGAGCTACACAAAAGCCCTTAAGGACAAAACTCCCCATGAAACCTATTCTAGTAAGAAACCATTTGTCTCACATTTTAAAACTTGGATTATAGTAATGAGAAAAAGGCTTACAAATTGTATGATCAAGAGGCAAAGAAGATCATAGCGAGCCATGATTTGGTGTTCAAGGAGCAGCCACATATAGTGGAGGAGAATATAAGTTCTTCCACTTTATCAGCCAACAAAGTAGTCCACTATGAACCTATCGCAAGAACTACCCCTACTTTCAATAAGGAGGAAGCATCATCTTCGGATGATTAGAAAAATATTCACCAACATGCAATCACGCCACCAGAAAAGCCATTACCATGATGAGTGAAGCATCTCTATGGTTTCACTATTCCTATGCCTACTATAGTTGAGAAAAAGGTAGATGGACCAAGGAGGTCTGTAAGAATAGAAGAGCAAAGAAAGGCTTATGCTCACATAGTCAATATGGCCTTAATAGCTGAGATTATGAGACAAGTAAATGAGCTATCAGACTTGGAAAAATCATTTTCTGATCCAGTATAGAGAGCATCTATGCAAGTTGAGTATGATAGCATAATGAAGAATGATACTTGGGAGCTAGTGGATTTGCCAAAAAAGAGGAAGGTTATTGGAACCAAGTGGATCTAGAAGGTGAAGTACAAAGCTGATGGCAGCTTAGAAAAGTACAAAGGTAGATTACTTGCTTAGGGATTTTCACAAGTTGAAGGATTTGATTTTCAAGAATCATTGGTTCCAACTGCTAGAATGACTAGTATTTGCAAAATATAAGGAGACATTATAAGGGCTGAAACAAGCCCATAGATCATGGTACTAGCGGATAGATAGATTCTTTCTAAGTTTGAATTTCAAAAGATATACCTTGAATCTAACTTGTATGTTTATAGGGATGGTGAAAAATATGTAGCAATTATTCTATATATGGAAGATATTCTTATCACATGTGACTATAAAGGTATGATCCATTAGACTCAAAAGGCTTTGAGCTCTCAGTTTCAAATGATAGACTTGTTGAGAGAGAGAGAGAGTATGAGAGAGATACACAAGACATGCTCCCAAAGAATGATTCATATTGATGTAGAGTTAGTATATATAGGTGAGACCCAAGTCAAGTGAGAGATGATATATATAGTTGTAACATCCCCACTCAAACAAAGGTCTCTGGCTGCAAGTGAAAAAACCCTTGGGGAGAATAAGGGAAAAACCCAAGCCCCTACACATACCTATGATACAAAAATGATTTACTATAAAGTTTTCTTGAATACAATGATACATGCCTCAATCAGTGAGACAAGAACTTGGAACAATACCAAGTGCATGTCTTAATGAACTAAAGCGAGCTTCACTAAGAGCTTTTGTGAAGATCTCTGCAACCATTTGATCACTGGGACAATGCTCCACCATAATGGAACCTTTCTTGACTTCATGTCGAACATAATGATAATGAATAGAAATATGCTTTGATTTACTATGTTGTATATAGTCTTTGGTAAGACTAATAGCACTTTGGTTGTCGCATCGAAGAGGTGTACTAGATGATGAAGGATGTCCCAAATCTGCAAGTAGTTATCGAAGCCAAACTAGCTCACGAGCTGCTAATGATGCAGCAGCATATTCGGCCTCAGTTGTAGAAACCGCAACACATCGTTGTTTCTTGCTGGACCAAGAAACCAAACATCCATTTACAAAGAAACAATTCCCACTTTTAGATCGCATGGATAAATGTGAACTTGCCCAATCAGCATCTCTATATCCAATAAGATCAAGAGAAGAAGAAGATAAAGAAGAATCCTCTCGACGACGATAAATAAGACCAAACTCCTTAGTACCCTTGAGGTACTTAAGAATACATTTTGCAGCACTCCAATGAATAGTGGAAGGTGAAGGAAGATACTGTCCCAAAAAGTTAGCTGCAAATAAAATATCTGGTCTTGTGTTTAAACCAATAAATTGAAGACAACCAACAAGATTTGCAAAAGGTTGATGAATGGCTGATTCTTCATTGCGTGTTGTAGATGTACACTTGGTAGAGCTCGAAAGAATGGGAGTGTTGGTAGACTGCACATTTGTCAACCCAAACTTCTTAACAATATCATTAATAAACTTTGTCTGGCGACGAAGAAGAATGCCTTGTTGTCGGTGTCGTTGAACTTGATATCTCACCAAGATCCACCATTTCAAATGCAGTCGATAAAAGCTTCTTCATAGCATCCAAGAAAGCAATATTATTTGACACAAGAATAGCATCATCAACATATAAAGCAAGAATAATAAAACATTTGTCCTCCCTTTTGATGTAAAGATTAGAATCAGCAAAACATGCAACAAAACCTTTAGATGTGAGGAACTGATCAATCTTAATATACCAAGCACGAGAGGCTTGCTTCAATCCATATAATGCACGATGAAGCTGGCATACAAGATGCTCCTTTCCTGCAATCATAAAACCTTTAGGTTGCTCCATATAGTTTTCTTCTTCAAGATCTCCATTGAGAAAAGCTATTTTAACATCCATTTGGTGAATTTATAGATCAAATAGTGTTGCAAAAGCCAAAAGCATACGAACAGTTGTGGAGCGCACAACAAGAGAAAATGTTTCTCGATAATCTACTCCTGCAATCTGCGAGTAACCTTTTGCAACAACTCATGCTTTGAACTTATCAAATGATCCATCAGCTTTGGTCTTGGTTTTATAAACCCATTTACATTTGATAGGAACACGATTTGGGGGAAGTTCAGTAAGAATCCATGTACCTTTCGAGATTAAAGAATCGTACTGAGCTTGCATAGCTTCTTGCCATTGATCCCTTTGAGACGAATTGATAGCTTCCATATATGATATTGGATCCTCTTGGACAGACATAGCATCATCAAAGACATCATATTCAATAGAATATAATCCATGCTCTATCTCAATAGGAAGATTGACATATATCTCCAAATTTTCATCAATCTTCTTTGGAGGTGAAGGAGGTTTATGATCATCAGAATTAGTAGACTCACAAAGCAAGTAAGGAAATGCACTAAGCAAAGACTTTGTATCATCTGAAACATCTGACGACCATGTGCCACCCATAGTCTTCTCATCAAATATAGCATCACGACTAATGATAATCTTTTGAGTAGAAGGATCATAAAATTTGTAACCTTTGGAATGATCTGAATAACCAAGAAAAATAACCTTCAAACCTGGAGGATCCAACTTATATCGAGTGTCCTTGGGCACATAAATATAAGCAATGCAGCCAAATGTGCAAAAGTGAGAGACTGAAGGTGTCTTCCCTGTCCAGATTGTTACAGGAATTTTACTAGCAGGTGCAGTTGTTGGAAGATGATTTTGAATAAAAACGGCTGTTAGAAGTGCTTCAATCCAAAACTTTCGAGACAAACCAGAGTGTATAAGCATGCAACGTATAGCATTAAGAATAGTGCGATTTTTGCACTCAGCAACACCATTTTGCTGAGGAGAATAAGAAACTCTAAACTCATGATGAATACCTTGATCCTTATAGAAGTCATCAAATAGATTGGATACATATTCAGTGCCATTGTCACTGCAAAGAGTCTTTATAGAGAATCCAGTTTGAAGCTCTACACTTATTTTGTATTGTTTAAATATAGATAAAGCCTCAGACTTATGTCGAAGAAGATAGACATGTGTGTACCGTGAGAAATCATCAATGAAAGTTATAAAATATCGATATTGAGACTTTGAGGCAGGAAAAGGACTGCAAATATCGGTATGAACCAAATGCAAGAGAGCACAAGAATGTGATGAAGTAGAAGTGTGGAAAGGCAAACGATGGTGTTGTCCAAGTGCACAGTACTCACATATTCCCATACGTGGATGAGATTTAAGATCCATACCTTGCACAAGACCATGACGATGAAGATCAAGAATTTTGGCAAAATCGGAGTGTGCAAATCGTTGATGCCATAATTTGCAATCTGCATCTCCAGGGGCAATAACAGCATTTGCAACTGTATCATTCAATGATAGCTCAAATAGATTACCATGTCGAGGAGCCACTGCTATAGTATAGAAAGAAGATTTCTTTGCAAATCTGGAACATGAAGAACTCCTCTTAATATTCTAGTGGATGAAACATTCCCCAGATATAAATCACCCGCTTCTTTAACTTGACAAGTTGTATCATTCGCAAGGTAAACAAACTTCTTGACAGGAAGAGAATGATAATTGTGAAGCCACTGCAATTGGTATGTCATGTTTCCAGTGGCACCTGAATCAACGATGAATAGAGAACCGTCATGAACATGAAGTACCTTTTCTGAAGAGATATCATGATGGACGAAATTGAGCTCCTGATGAGTATGATCATCATCAGTTGTAGTTTGTTGAACAATATAAGCTCGAGAACGTTCTTCATCATATCTGCATTTATAACAATGACAAGATGGATGATCTGTATGTGCACAATAATCACAAGGAGGAAAACTTTTGCACGAGTGAGGTTGCTTTGTAGTAACTCCATGCTCCTCATCATATTGACGTGCCCAGCAATCAAAAGCCACATGGCCTTTCTTATCACAATAAGAACAATGTTTGTTAGGATAAGCAAGACGAGAAGATTTACCACCTTGATTAGGGCGTCCACCCTGCTGAAAACGTAAAGCGGGACGCTTGCGAGCAACAAAAGCAGCATCAAAATCCCTTTGTTCGCGAGTGAACAAAACAGCATCAGTTTTTTCCAAATGATGCTCATGACATTGAGATTATTCAATAAGAGATATACATGCTTTGTCAAAGTGGATATCATCCTTGTTAGAAAAAATAGCGATGATATTGTCATATAAAGGATCTTTGATGGTATGAAAAAGTTGAGTAACAATCTGATTTTTAGAAACAGGAGTGTCAGCAGCACCAAGCTGATTGATAATGTCTTTAAAAGCCTGGATATGAGAGTGCATAGAAGTACCAACCTTATATTGAAGATTCTTCAAACGAGTTTGGAGATATAAAATTTTGGTGACCAATTTCTTCTCAAACGTTGAGATAAGATACTCCCAAACAGCATGAGAGGTTTCTAGATGAAAGACATCCAACATAAGTGAGTCAGGAAGTGCAGAAAATATATAACGACGAGCTGCTTTGTCATGAGGAATCCAATTATTATGATCAATTTTCCATTGTTCAAATAATGGGCCATCCTTAATCAGAGAATTGTCATTCATCACATCAATAGGTTGAACTGGGCAAGACAGGTCGCCCAAAACAATATCAAATAATTCGTCACCTTGAAGAATTAGCATCATCTTTGCTTTCCACCCAGGAAAGCCTTGTCCTTAGAAGAAGGGAACCGAACATTGGCCAAGACGGATATCCGTTAACAATTATGCAATTGGCCATGCCTGTATCTCGAGAGAAAACAAATAAGATGAGATCGCTGAATCTGCAAACTAGGAACAAGACGAGCGTAGTTGAGACGCGTGACAATCATAGGGAGATTCACATAAGAATGACGAAAAGTATTGAGTGACTAAAAAGAAAGCCCGAAATAGAGAGACGTAACGTACAAGACAAGATGACGCGTATAAGAAAAGTGCTATTTCGGTCAAACAAAGAACGTGAACGAGAATAAAACATCGTTAAAAATAGCAAGATTTTTGCTTGTCATAATCAATGTCATTAACGAAGACGAATTGTAATTGGGGATTAATGAACTGTAATTAGAATTACAGTTTTAAATAAATAATCGCAGATTAAAGCAGAATTTTTGTCTTGAATCCTAAACTGTCATAACTTTTGATCCAGAACTCCGATTGACAAGCGGTTTTGACAGGATTCGAGAGCACAATGAGAGCTATGCACCCAAACTTCTAATTTGAATAAGTTCATGTATCAAACCATCACTTGTGCAAAGAATTCAATCAAGTATAAACAATGAAACAACTTATCTTCCTTGTTGTTGCTACGCATCCATAGCTCTGATACCATGTTGAGAGAGAGAGAAAGTACGAGAGAGATACACAAGACATGCTCCCAAAGAATGATTCATATTGATGTAGAGTTTGTATATATAGGTGAGACCCAAGTCAAGTGAGAGATGATATATATAGTTGTAACAAGACCTGGGTTTGTTGCACTATTATTTGGATATTAAAGTCTCTAGAAAGTGCATGGCAAAATCTTCATCACTCAAAACAAGTATGCATAGGAGATCTTGGAAGAATTTGGCATGTCCAAGTGTAAGGAGATAGCTACACCTATAGAGGTCAATGTGAAGTTATTCATTGAGGAAACATTAGTACTAGTAGACATTGGAAGGTACAAGAGGTTGGTTAGTACCCTCATCTACTTGTGTAATACCAGGCCACTAGATATTAGTTTTTGTCGGACCTATATATAGCTCACCATATCTAAATTAGGTGTCACCTATATATATGTAGATTATGATAAATATAAAATAGTCTTTGGGAGTGTACATGGTGTGTGTCTTCTCACTCTAACAATACACAAATCAAGAAACAAATATGATCTTGCAAGAGGACACACAGTCAAAACAAATCAAAAAAGCTTTATATATTTTTCCATTTTATCACATTATTTTTTCTTCAATATTTTATACTCAAATGTATAAAAATGAGGGAGGAATTGAGTGTATTGTGAGCTAAGGAGAATAGTAGGGCATTGGCCTCAAGTCTAGTCTCAGCACCCAAGAACCTACCAATCTCTCACAAGGCAATACCAAATCCTTTTTCTTTTGTTCACTTTTGTTTTTTCTCAAACCATCCTTATTTATTTTTCGACTAAATGTGACCCCTTGAAGACAAGGTATTGATAACCCTAGGTCTAGGAACCTATTAGCCCTTTGTAAGGCAATGATAATCTGCTCTTAAAAGTTTTCTTTTTTTATTTTCTTATTTTAGGGGTTAGAATCCCTTTTTACACACCTTTGTATTATATATATTTCAAATATATTCATTTATTTTGTTTTATTTGGTAGGCTTTTCTACTGGCCTCACAACAACATGGATTCCTAGAAACAGTTATCTAGCAAGCTAGCAGAATAGGTTCACTAGGATTACCCTCAAAACAACACTTAGAGTGCCGAACAATGTCTTTACAAGAGGTGGAAAACTGTTGAAACCTCCCTAGATACACCTAACCTAATCCTAGGACATCATGCCTTGAATGTTAGTCCCCAACAAAAGAAAAATTCCCCACATACATATACACAAAAATCATAAAGGAAAAAAAATCATAAGGAAGAATATCACTTGAACTTGGCCACAGAAGCTTCGGCAAAGCAACTGGCTCCCTGGAGGTGCTATGTCGAATCTATTTAGTGCAGCACTAAAACAAAAATCCATTAACTGCACTTGCACCAAACAAAAAAATGGATCTCCCGGCCTAAGGAAATAAAACCATAAAGCACATCATTTAGCAGCCTACTGTTGAAAGCAAAGCTATGGCCCCCACATAAACTCTACTAGAGCACAAAACTAGACCAAGGGGATGGGCAGCTCACGCTCTACACTAAATGCATCATATTATTAGCTAACCCCCTTGCATAAATGCCAAGGGGTTTCTGACAAATATGTTGTCGATGCATCCATGATAGAATAGGAAGGTGGTCAATTGCTACATGGTGCATAACCCATACTAACCATTGGTGGCCAAATAGACATGTTAGCAAAGTAGTCCCCACAGTAGCCTTGGACTAACATCAAGAGACAATTGTAAAAGCTCCTCAAGACCATGGTTAAGAAAGACATCTTCAACAAAGGCATAATTAGCGAGAAGTTTGTAAGACAATTCCATTGTTGGGGAATCAGCTAGCGAATCACTACTTCAAAGATCTCAAGGGTGTCCATGTTAAGAAAATGGGATCCTTTAGCAAGGTTTAGGTATGGAGGACAAAATTCAATGATAAGATGCATGATGACTGAAACTAGACACATTGACTATAATTACTCAAGTGAATAAGGTGCTAAGATAGATTAGGTTGGACTCATAAATACAATCTTGAGTAGAGAGAGACAAGATTGAAAGTACAAAGTACAATAGCATTCATTTAACTCAATGTCAAGTATATGCTTTTATAGTTGTAGGATTCTTTTCCTTTTCTCCATTGTGCCTATGGGATAAAACATCTCTTCCTAGATTCACCTGCATGTTGCTTGTCTAGCTGTTCCATACAAAGAGGCTTTCTTACGAGTGTGATTGAATAAATCTCAACACCCTTCCTCAATCACAACCATAAAAAGCACTGAGTATACAAAGGTTGTCACGTGAGTGGAACCTTGCTAACTGTAGACATGAAAAAAAGCAACCATATAAAGCTAGAGGCTCACTAAGCCCCCAACACCTTCCTCACATGATCATGACAACAAAGATCTTCATTTTTGAAAAAGAAAGAGAGAGAGAAGAAAATTAAAGACAAAGGAAAAAAGACATGAGAAAAAGCAAAAAAAAAAGAATAAGAGAACAAGCAAAGAAAATAACAAGAGAACGCAACTACAAGTAGGCCACGATCACTGTATCTAGGCATCCTCAGGTTTGATAAAATATTGAGGATACATGCTAGCAAGGAGGATCACTGATGAGCATATAGACAATCATAATGAGGCATCAATATTAACAAAGAAGAACAACTTATATTATCCAAGCATAATGCAAGTACAACTGATGAGAAAGATTGATGAAATAAGTGTAGGGATAAGTGCCTTTTATACGCTTACAGTAGGTGGTATTGGTAGGTGGAAAAAAGGTGGAAAGGGACCATGGTATTCACCAACTATGGTTTTAATAAACCATGCATACATGACCTAGTCTAAGGCTTTATTTGCAATGTGTTTCTTTGCCTTGTTATTCCTTACAAAGAGGCTATGGTGGAGGTGATTGCACATTTCTCAACACATCTCCTCAATCACAACCAAGAAAGACAATGAGTATACAGAGGCTGTCATGAGTAGAACCTTTCTAAGTGTAGACATGGAAAGAACCAACCATACAAAGCTAGAGGCTATCACAAGGCCTCATTAAGTGTATAGAGGGTGTAGTGTGTAGAGGTTACATGAGGAGTATAGGAGCTTGTGATAGGAACATTAGGCAAGTCCACATTTTAAAGTTAAAAAAGTCTATTAGAAAAAGAGCTAAAAAAGAGGGGTTGGTGGGTCCTATCCTTTTGTTCTTGGGTGTCTTCTTCTTCTTTTTCTTCGTTGTTGTCTTCATCTTCTTTGACTATAGCAAGATACGCTCTTTGAGACCTTTTCTTAGCATGGAAAATTTTCTCAATATGCCCAATTTTCTTACAAAAGTCACAGACTTTGCTCTTCTTCCCTTTCACATAGAGGAGTTGCTAGTCTCCTCTTGGGATGCTTGTTTCTCCCTTGCTCTTGATCTTCTTTTCCTCTTCCAGTAGAGAGGATTTGATATCCACAAGCTTTGGCTTTGGCATGTTGATTAATGTGGTAGACACATTATCAAACTCAGGTGGAAGACTCTTGAGAAGCACTCCAATGAAAATGTCTTTATTCATCTTCAAGTTGATTCATGCAAATTGTGTCAACAAGGTTTCCATATAGTTAGAATGAGTTGCAAGTGAGGTACTACTTTTCATGTCAAGTCTAAAAAATTCAATTAGTAAGCCATATTTGGAGGATTTTGAGTGAGCTCCAAACATGGTTTCTAATTGATCCCATGTTGCTTAAGAGGTTTCACAATCATCAACATGATGAATGTAGCTGTCATCAAGTTCAAGCTTGATAATAAATTGAGCCTTATCATCATTTTTATCCCATATGACTGAAAGTGCAGCTTCCCTTGGTTTCTTCTCTTCACCACTTGTGATTGACCACAAGCCTTTCTTCATCAAGATCAGTTTGATCCTAGTTTGCTATGTATGGAATCCAATACCATTGAATGGAACTGTTGAGGTTGCAAGATCAGCAGCAAATTAGCTCCAAAATTTTTAGATTTGAGCAGTAGAAGAGTTGAGCACAAGTGCCAAAAACACTAGGTGATTAGTAGCCTTGTGGATTTTCTAAGAAATTGTCTAGTAACCTGGGATGTATCCTTTTAGGCCCATTTGATCGTTAAGAGGAGTGGTGGATGGGAATGGGTGGTTACATTGGGTGGGGTGCCTATCATTTATGTCCTCTAAGAGGGCTATGCAAAAAGATGGTGAGAGGGCAGCATGCATCATTAGCCTAGCCATTGCACAACTATCTATGCTCATGCATTGAGAGATCAGAAAAAAGTGGCGGGAGGCAGTATTCTTTACGGGGTAGGGTCTTGCTTTACTAAAATTCTAATAAGGAGCTACATCTTCCTATCCCATTTCAAAACTTGGCCCTATATCTTTAGTTGGATTTTTCATCTCTTCTCCCCTATGCTCTTGTGGCTCTGCTTCCTTGGGCCTTACAGCTTGTGGTTGGACGTGCAACCTGCATCTTAGAGCCCTGTGGGCAATCTCCAGCTTTCTCCTTAATGATTCAATGGCCTCCTCCTCTTCTCATTGTGTGGAATCTAAGAGATTCTCAAGAAAGCCGCATTGTTGGGCTTCCAAGATTATTTGTGTGGCCTCTATCTTGCTTTTTGCTAACACCTTGTCACTTTCTGTAAAGGGCAAGTCGGCTTGCTCTAAGGATGTTATCTGCCCTTCACTCCTGCCTACCCATTCATCTGCTCTTCTTTTCATCTCTTCCAAGATCTCATTATGTCTTCAGTCTAAGGTCCTTATTCTCCCCTCTTGCTCCTCAATTTCTCTTTCTAGTCTTTTCTACTCATTTACCTCCGAGGCTACCCTTTTTTCCAAATCTTCTATATGCTTTTGGTGTTATCGGCTTCTTTCTTCTTTAGCTACTACTGCTAGCTACTCCATGGCATCTTGGATCTTTTCATTTTCCTTTTTCGGGTCTTTATACAACACTACTAACTCAGCATAATTGTGTTGTAGACTCATTAAAAGCATTTCCACGCAGTGAGCTTTGCTTGCCACCTTTCTTCTTCTCCTCCCTTGGTCTTGAGATTCTCCTTCAGTTTATTTATTTCTCTTTAATGCATGGCCACTTGGAAAATTCTTTCTAGTTGAGAGGCTGACATAGTCTCCCTTTCAGTCTTGAGCATAGCAATAGTTATTTTCTTTTCTTCTTTTTCCCTCTCTAACTATGATAGGAGTTCCTTGACATAGTCATCATAAATTGTAGATGATAGCAGCGCTATAGGAGTAGTCATTGTGGATGCTTATCTTTTCTATTTTTGGATTTTTTATGGATTTCGCATTCGCAGGTGCTGGTCTTTTTGCTCCTTTCATCACTAGGTTCCTCCACTTGCACTTTGATTTGTCTCTTTATTGACCAGAAAATGCACCCAGGCCACAAGGTTGCTGGCATCCACCATGGTGGAAGAGCCTTTGATGGGTGCAAAGACTAGGGTGGTGGGCACTAGGACAAGTGGGATGTTGCCCTCTACTACTAGGGGTGGCATGCATTTGGGTGCTTGGGAGCTTGTGCTTAGGCATTCTTCTTCGTGAGGGCTCATGGAAACCTCCTCTTCTTTTCGTGAGGGTTGTTCCACTGAGAGGCGAATTGCTAGAGCTATGTCTTCTTCTTCCTTCCTCCTTAACTCCTCAGCCTCTTGCTCTACTTTCCTCCTCCTCTCCTCTTTAGAATTCCTGGATTCCTCTTTTATTCTTTTTGTTTCCTCCTTCTCTCTTCTCTTTCGTCTTTCTTTCGCACTTTTGGAATCACTTTTAGTTTGTTCTCTTCTTCTTCCTGATCTCTTGCTCATCACTCTTTGTCCTCTTGGTTGATTGCTCTTGTTCTTGGCAAGGAGAGGACCTCCTATCTGGCATCTTTCCAAACTCCCTCATCTTCTTGCGCTTCCCCCAAGGCCTCTCGGATGATGGCCATTAAGACCCCTCCAAACCCAATGGTAGAGGCTTTTGACGACGATTTCTTCCTAGCTTCGGAGGCTGGGGATTCTCCACCCACTGGTCTTCCACCTTTGGCTAGTTCCTTCATTGAATTTTCTATTGTTTTCCACACAAAGCTATTGAGGTTTACTTTGTCTAGGGATTTGGTTGCGATGCTCTCCAATTAAGGCACATTGATTTGGCTCATCAATGCATCATACCTATGATTAAAGAACCCACATGGACCATCTTTGCCTATAGTTGGTGGACTTCTAGATCTAGGATGTCTGCGATACTGATGGCATCATTAGTGTGGATTAGGATCTTTTCCATCCCCAACATATCATATATGTCTCTTCTAGGCCATCTATCAACCTTGTTGTTAGGCCCAATGCTCTCTACACCAACTCAGGTCTCAGCTCAATCTTCACCGATGGGTTTCATTTACTTAATGCACCATTACGGTGCCGTGGTTCTTATGGAAAGTTTGGAGGAATTTTGTGCATTTCTCATAGTCCATAGCTTGGCCGAAGGTACTTCTACAAATTGCATTGATTTACAATCTGAAGTTTGGGTTATACTTCAAGTGGGTGTGATAGTCCATATCATGAGGTCTAATGCCTACGTGTGTAATGTAGGTCAAGACATGAGTGAGGAAGTCACTGGAGTTCATCGTGCTAGAAATATCTAGTTCTTCCATAGTCATGATTTGATCAAAATAGGGGTGTTCCATGACATATTCCTCTAAATGTCGTTTTCATGTGATGGCCAAGACTCTGAACGAGGTAGGAGCCACATAGATAGGATCGTACTCAGTGGTTTTGATTGCACGTGTCTGCTTGGCATTGGTCATGATTTGGAAGCCCACTTGTTCCCATTGGAGGTATAGATCATACCATTTTCATAGAAAGGAAGAGTCAGAGTCGGCTAGCTTTGTCAACTGGTCTAGTTCTTGGCCTATTGCAAAGACTTTGCTCCTATGATATGATGTGATTAGCCATTGTGTGCAAGATTGCTGTTGAGAAATCTCATTGTCAATCAATTCCTTTGCTACCTTGGGAGTCTTGACAAATACAAATTCATAATCCTCCCAAATGCATGACAAGGAGTGCACTTCTATTGCTTATGTCTCAGGGAGGAGGCCTAAGTCCAATCATTCATATTTTATGGCTAGCGTGGTGAATGTGGCATCCAAGCATCTAATGCATGTGACTAAGTTGTCCCCCATATTTGCAACTAGTTCCATGGCCAAAAGGATAGATTTACGCTTATAGGAGGGTCTAAGGCCTAGGGGAGGTTGGGGTTTGGTTGTGAGCTGGATAGCTCAACTACTAATGTGTGCCTCATGGGTGGTTCAATGGGATGTCTCTCGGCCACTTGTTCGATAGATTGGTCTTGCGGCTCAATTGATATATTGCTCTCAGCTTGTGGAGTATTTGAGACACTAGAAGTGTTAGGTTGAGTTGGCCTAGGGATTTGGTTGATAGACTCTGTGAGGATCTATGGATTTGGTGCTTTCTGAGGCAATGGATTTCTCATCCCTAGTTCGCTCACCGCTTTGTGGAGATGGGCTGGAGGGCTTGGATTGAGGAGCACACATACCATTCCTAGTCTTGGGTAGCCAAATCCAGTTGTTGCCTTCATAGTAGCCTTGATGAGAGCACAATAGGTCTTTGGGTACCCATCGCGGTTAGACTATCCATCTACTCCAATAGTAGCACCACCTTTGCCTCCTAGACCAAGGGTGTGATATTTTGTGGGCATGGATTCGTAACAGATGGCTTCTAGGCAGCTGCGTTTGTTGTTTGGGCACCCATTTGAGCTCATGATCAATGCTATTGGATGTGTCTCCTTTAGGCTGCATCCAGCTTTTCTTAGCAGGATGGGACAAGTTACGACCCCCCCTTAGACCTCGCATTAGGTTCCTCTACCAGTGGCATCACAGGCTTTGATGAAGTTGTGCTGCCTTTGCTAAAAACTGTCACTATATGAATGTTGCATGGCAAGCTAAATGCACTGTGATTCATAGTCAACATTGTAGTGTGCTTGTTTCTTGAAATGCACATCCGTAGTGATTCCTTACCAACAGCCTTGGTATTAGGCATCACATAAAAGATTATAGGTAGGCTTTCAGTCTCGATGGCGATCGCTATTTTGCACTTTCCTAGCTGTTAGTAGGACTCTCCTCCAAATGGATTGAGTTTAGTGTTTGTAGGCTACAGTTGGGATTGGCCAATGTGCATGCTCCTAAACTAATGCTAATGGGAATATTCTAAGGTAAGTGGCCAAGGTTTATGGGTGTGGCTAGGATTAGAAATAGGTGACTGGAGATTGGTCAATTATTTTGAGTTGTGGGATGGTCATAGTGTTGTACTACGTGTGGTCAAGTTCCTAGAACTTATCGAGTATGAAGGTCAGCCACTTAAACTAAGAATATGATGTGTAGCTTCTTGTAAGGATGATAGCTAAACCTAATGGGGGATTTTATTTTTGCGAGCTTTCATTTTTGTTCTTTTGTAATCGATTCTTTTTTTTCGAGCTTTTTTGTGCAATGTACTGAATCTACATATAAATATCTCTATGCAATATACCCCCACATGGAAGTATCCTAGGTCATGGATGATTTGGATGCATACATTTATAGCATGATTACTAATTCATAGTCATACAAACTATAGACGTGAAGTGACATAAAAAGAAAATAGCAATTCTTCACTATTACTAAAAGAGTATGACTCTTTGCATTTACATGAACACACATCAAGAAAACAAAACTAACATGGCATATTCTCAACATAACCAACCAAAAACTAGTAAAACACACGTACCTTATAATTACAAGGTACACTCTCTTAAGCACAAATTAAATATTCTAATGCATGCAATCTCTTAGTAGGCAAAGTCTCTTTTGTGCTAGCAAACATTTTTCAACATAATAATCTCTTAGTTAGTATCCCACTTTGGTCAATAGGTTTCTCTAGAAACATTGTACACCCCTCCAGGCAATAATGTCTCTCATGGGTGGTCCAAAACAATGGGTCCATTGAGAGGAGATACTCATAGTTGATGCTCAATTGATGATGGCTTGAATACACCAAAGGTAAGGATGTAGGATACAGTGAGAGAGAGAGAGGGAGGGGGAGTGGGTGGGGTGAAAGCATGCACATTTTCAAATCACTCTATGCGTCCCATGTAGTGTAAGAGGTGGATTTGTAGATTCATGAATTTTAGTATAGACTATATAAATTAATCCTACACTAGCTCAAAACAAAAAATATTGTAGCAGTTGAACGGGGGGATTTTATTTTTTTGAGCTTTCATTTTCGTTCTTTTGTAATCGATTCTTTTTTTTTGAGATTTTTTGTGCAATGTATTGAATCTACATATAAATATCTCTATGCAATATACCCCACATGGAAGTATCCTAGGTCATGGATGATTTGGATGCATACATTTATAGCATGATGACTAATTCATAGTCATACAAACTATAGACATGAAGTGACATACAAATAAAATAGCAATTGTTCACTATTACTAAAAGAGTATGACTCTTTGCATTTGCATGAACACACATCAAGAAAACAAAACCAACATGGCATATTCTCAACATAACCAACCAAAAACTAGTAAAAAATATGTACCATATAATCACAAGGTACACTCTCTTAAGCACAAATTAAATATTCTAATGCATGCAATCTCTTAGGCAAAGTATCCTTTGTGCTAGCAAACATTTTTCAACATAATAATCTCTTAGTTAGTATCCCTCAATAGGACTCTCTAGAAACATTGTGCTCTCTTCCAAGCAAGAATGTCTCTCATGGGTGGTCTAAAACCATGGGTCCATTGAGAGGAGATACTCATAGTTGATGATCGATTGATGATGGCTTGAATACACCAAAGGTAAGGATGTAGGATACGGTGAGAGAGAGAGAGAGGGAGCGGGGAGTGGGTGGGGTGAAAGCATGCACATTTGCAAATCACTCTATGCATCCCATGTAGTGTAAGAGGTGGATTTGTAGATTCATGAATTTTAGTATAGACTATATAAATTAATCCTACACTAGCTCGAAAAAAAACATATTGTAGCAGTTGCAGGGGGGATTTTATTTTTGTGAGCTTTCATTTTCGTTATTTTGTAATCGATTCTTTTTTTTCGAGATATTTTGTGCAATGTATTGAATCTACATATAAATATCTCTATGCAATATACCCCCACATGGAAGTATCCTAGGTCATGGATGATTTGGATGCATACATTTATAGCATGATTACTAATTCATAGTCATACAAACTATAGACATGAAGTTACATAAAAAGAAAATAGCAATTCTTCACTATTACTAAAAGAGTATGACTCTTTGCATTTACACAAACACACATCAAGAAAACAAAACCAACATGTCATATTCTCAACATAACTAACCAAAAACTAGTAAAACATACGTACCATATAATCACAAGATACACTCTCTTAAGCACAAATTAAATATGCTAATGCATGCAATCTCTTAGGCAGAGTCTCCTTTGTGCTAGCAAACATTTTTCAACATAATAATCTCTTAGTTAGTATCCCACTTTGATAAATAGGACTCTCTAGAAACATTGTACTCTCCTCTAGGCAAGAATGTCTCTCATGGGTGGTCCAAAATAATGGGTCCATTGAGAGGAGATACTTATAGTTGATGTTGGAGTGATGATGGCTTGAATACACCAAAGGTAAGGATGTAGGATATGGTGAGAGAGAGAGGGATGGGGGAGTGGGTAGGGTGAATCCTCCACACGTTCCTCCTTATCTAATGTTAATAATCGAGAAAGATGATCTGCTAGAGCACGAGCTCAATCGGGACAAGTAACTATTTGAAAATCAAACTCTTGAAATAATAATATCCAATGAATTACACGTCCTAAAAGTTTTTCTTTATTAAGCAAGTACTTTAATGCTTCATGATCAACATAAGTGATAAATTTATTTCCCAATAAATAATGTCAAAATTTCTCCGCCACAAAAACAATTGATAAGCATTCTTTCTTAGTGGTATTATAATTTCTTTCCGCATCAGTTAGATTACGGCTTGCATAATAAATTGGATGATCCACCTTATTGTCATCGGCTTGACATAAAACAGGTCTCCCACATCATACATAGATGCATCTCCATGAATATGGAATTCCTTCATCCAATTTGAGGGTGCCAATACTGGTCATTCAATTAATTTCTGCTTAAGAAATTCAAATGCTTGCTGGCAGACATCATCCCATATGAAAGAAGTATCCTTTCGTAGCAAATTTGTTAAAGGTTATTCTACCTTAACATAATCCAAAGTAGACTGTTGATAATAATTTAGATGTCATAAAATCCACGCAATTTCTTAAGATTTGTTGGTGGTGGAAGTGAAAAAAACTTGGCAATTTTAGTTGGATCCATAGAAATCCCTTCCTTAGAAACTATATGCCCCAACAATGTTCTTTTTAGAACTCCAAAAATACATTTGTTAGGATTTAACGATATGCCTACCTCATCACTACATTCAAACACTTGTGCCAATTGATCAGGCATTTCTTTTGCTGTTCCATAGACACAAAAGTCATCTAGAAAAACTTCCATCCATTGTCGAAGAAAGTCCTGGTAAGCTGCAATCATAACCCTTTGGGACATTGCAGGTGCATTGCACAAGCAAAAAAGGCATTACCTTATAAGCGAATATACCCCATTCTGTAGTGAAAGTAGTTTTAGATTGATCTTCAAGATGAATTAACACTTGATTGTAGCCACTAAACATGTCCATAAAAGAATATGGCTCATGACTTGCAACCTTATCCAGTACTTGATTTGTAAATGGCAAAGGGAAATTTGTTAAGATAGAGTTGTGGATAAGGATAAAAGTTGGATAAGGTAAGGACAAGTCAGTAAGTGGACAAAAGGATCTCATAGATATCCACTTTGTAAGTATCTCAGATATTTAGAGATAAGGCTCACCTACCTCATTTAATGTACCTTGTATATATACAACCACTGGCAATAAAATGCTCAACTGCAATCACTACCTTTTCTATATTGTCTCTATCTCTATCTCTTATTGTGCACATTATCCTCTTTTCTTCAAGTTCCTGGTTTTCACTACATGGTATCAGAGCACCAGGTCCTATCTTTCTAGCTTATCATATTCTCCTCAAATTCACAAACTACTCATCCTCCTTTACTCTCATTCTTCCAATGGCTCTCATTATACCACTTCCTACAACTGACACATCAAGATCGACAAACTCAATGGCAACAACTATCAAGCGTGGAAGCTAAGGATGGAACTTTACCTATCTCAAGAAAATCTATGGAATATTATCAATTGCGAGGAAGACTGCCCTGAACAAGAAGGAGCAGATAAGGAAGATTGGATACAAAGAGATGCAACTACGAGAATGGAAATACTTGTCCATTATGGAGATCGTCAAGTACAACTAATAAGAACAATACCCACTGCAAAAGGAATTTGGGAATTCTTCAACAATACATATGAACACAAAGATATTGTTTATCAAATGAGCATGTTTAGAAAACTATCTACTGCCACTATGCATGAAGATCAATCTGCCACTAAGTTCTTAGAACAGTGGCAATCTTTGATAGATGACACTATAATATTTGGTCTAGTCATCTCAGAAGAATCACAAGCCATGTTTCTACTCTCTTCTTTGACTCTATCTTGGAGAGACTTTATTACTACTCAAACTTCCATTGATAAACTCAAGCTTCACTCACTGATTAATAGAATCAAGCAAGAGCAAGTCATGAGAGATACCCTTTCTACTTCTTCAAATCAAGAATCCAAGGCTCTAGCTGTAACTGCTTATAATCCAAAACATTTTCACAAAAGAGGTCAACACTTTCAACAAAAGCCTAAGTTTTCTTCTTGGTCTAACTTCAAAGGGATTCTTGGTAATCCACAACATAAGCCCAACTCTTACTAGTCTTCTCAATCCCTATCCTTAACAAGAAACCCTCATTATCATCTCATATGTAATGTTTGCAAAAGACAAGGTCATATTGAAAAGGATTTTCATCAAAAAAATAGATTCAACAAATATCAATCAAAAGGTCAGGCTCACTTTGTTAGCATCGGCAATTATGACATAGAAGAGGAACTAGAAACAATCATCAACCTAGCCACCAGTGTTTGGGCACCTTCATCAAACTCCAAAGAAGAATATACATGGTTTCTAGATTCTGGAGCTACTCATCATATGACTTTTCATAAGGAATGGCTAGTCGACTTCAAAGAGATCTCTACTCCACTCCGTGTTGCCATGGGGGACAATTACATTCAACAAGCTTAGGGCTATGGCACAATTCAAGTGGAGCTTCCCTCCAATCACATCATCATGGTACATAGAGTCTTTTATGTTCCCAATCTCAAGATAAATCTATTAAGTATCAATGAGCTCACTTCTCAATCCTCTCTCACTGCTCACTTCTATAAAGACCAGTGCATCTTACAGCTACTCTCACCCTCTCTCAAACTTACCTGCCCCAAAGAAGGTCGGCTTTATACACTTGGGTATTCACTACTACAGCCTTTTTCAAATGCCTCAGCTAACTCCACTTCACTCACAAGTCTACCACAAAACGCTCTCCTATGGCACTCTAGGCTTGGTCATGCCTCTTAGAATGTTTTCCAACAACTTATTCACAAAAAGCTTGTCTGCGGCATTCCACCTTCTCTCTCTCAACTTCCATTTTGTCAAGCTTGTGCTCTCAGTAAGGCCACAAATCTTCCTTATCCCAAATCTTACTCCATTACGACTCAACCACTTCAATTAGTACACTCAGACATTTGTGGTCCGATAAATCTTGTATCTCTCACTAGAGCAAAATACTTTATGGTACTTATTGATGATTATTCAAGATATACTATTGTATATTTTCTCACGAGGAAGTCACAAGTCTTCTCCAAGTTTCAAGAATATAAGGAAGAAATTGAAAATAAGCACGAGTTATGACTCAAAGCTCTTCGTATTGACAACAGAGGAGAATATAATTCAAATGAATTCGAAGATTATTGCAAGGCCTTTGGCATTCAACATGAGCTTACCATTCCACATCACCCACATCAAAATGGAGTTACCGAAAGAAAGAATCGTACACTACTCACAATGCTGCGAGAGCTATGCTATCAGTAGGGAAAAGACTACTGGGAGGAAGCAATTGCTACTACAACATATCTTTAAAACAGGTTGTATTCCAACTCCCTACAAAAGAACACTCCTTATAGGTTGTGGTTTGGTCACTCTCCTAACTTATCACATCTTAAAGTCTTTGGATGCATTGCATTTATAGTCAATCAAGATCACAAATCCAAGTTTTCTCCTAGAGCCACACAACTGATCTTTACAGGATATGGAGAGCCACATGGTCACAAGGCCCATCGCTTCTATGATCCAATTGATAAAGTCTTTATTTATGGCCGCAGTGCCATCTTTTATGAAGAAAATCTTGTGACGTATAACACCAAAACATGTCCATCTCTCACACTTATTCCAGTCGCAGAATCCCCGACATTAGATATGCCCTATGTAGATCCAAACTTCACTTCTACAAACTCCTCTCCATCTAATTCTAGTCACAATCACTCTTCACCTCATTCCTTGGCTTCTACTTCTCATACAGAATGCAAACCTCTCAACATGTGTGAACACCCCTTATCTAAAAGATATTCAAACCTTAAACCTTTGAAGCTAGCAATGAATAAAGCTCAAAACGCTGTAGGTAATCAGCCGCTCCATTTTTTGCCAGCTCACGACACCACATATACCTGTGAAATCGGCACAATATAGACAACTGCAGCAACATGTTTGACGGTTGCTGCTGCTGCTCATGATAAAAGGTAGCCATTATCCATGGATTTGAAGTCCATTGCAAAACGTCGTAACTCAGAGCATTTGACGGCTGCTACAAATGACAACCACTACTTCATTTCTGCAGCCACACAGCTGGCCAATGCTGCCCCTGCAGATAATGAACAACAGCAAATACTTCATCATATATAGCTGCCCAATTATGGACCTACAAACAAGGCCACTTATGGACTTGCAAACAAGGCCACAAAGCCACAAGAGCTAAAGGATACACAGCAACTTAATGAAGGACAGCAGGTGCCATTAATCAAAAGCAAACAACCAACTATCATTGCCAATATCAGATCCAAATCTGATACTCTTAATACTCCACAATTTGAAAATTCCCAAGACCATCTCTATAAAGGTCAAGCTTCCATTCAACAATTCTCATTCCCTCATGAACACTTGCCTCTTCTCCATACCCCTACTCACAACTTAGCTCCATCCAGCAATGAATAAAAACCCCGAAGGTCTGCTCAAATAGCCGCAATGTCGTCAACATCAAGCAATACTTCTCCTACGGCTCTCATTTTTACGACTCTACGGCCTCCATCTCCAGCTTCTCCATCAATGCCGATTACTCTATTCAGTAAGTCCGACTCCGATAGTGAAGAGGTACAATCAGAATCAATTCCGTGCTTCAAGAACTTACATGATCTTCATCTTCAAGCCAACATTGCTCTTGGTCTAGCTCAAACTCACCTCCAATCACTATTCCCGAAGCTCCAATTTGTCCTAGTATTACTCAAGCACTTCGAAGTACTGAAGCATCTCAATGGCAAGCTGCAATGCTTGAAGAATACAAAGCTCTACTTCAAAATAACACTTGTAAATTGATACCCGTTCCTCTTGGAGAGTCTGCGATAAGCTGCAAATGGGTGCTTTGCAAAAAGCTCAAACCAGACGGCTCCATCAGCAAAAAGTACAAATCTCGACATGTGGCTTGTGGTTTTGAAGAAGTTGAAGGCCTCCATTACGAAAGTACATTCTCTCATGTACTTTGTCAAGCACTTGGATATCTCTGATATCTAATTACTTGTACCCGTCCAGACTTATCTTATGCAGGACACATTCTCTCTAAGGCCATGCATCAACCCACTTATGAACATTGGAAGTAGCTCAAACAGGTCTTGCGATATCTAAAAGCAACATCACATGTGGGAATTTGTTTTACAAAAGACATGAATGATTTTCTCTTACGAGCCTATTCCGATGCAAATCGGGGTGGTGATCTTGCTACCCAAAAATCTCTCACTGGTTTTATCATTACTTTAGCACAGGAGGTCCCACCTCTTGGAGTACCAAAAAGCAACACTCCATTGCACTTTCTACTACTGAAATCAAATATATGGCATGCAGCATGGCCACCTTGGAAATAATTTATCTAAAGAAACTCTTGGAAGACATCAGTTTTGGGTATTAGCCTCAGCAAATTCCAATCTTCACCAACAATAAAGCATCAATCTCTGTCATTCAAGGACCAAATTTAAGCATTAAACTCTTATTAATCAATTCATCTCAAGAGATGTGAAGCAATAGATCCATTTCTTTGAGCTTTTGAATATTCTTGCCCTTAAATCAGATACGTGCCAACCAAGAAAGGAAAATCGACAAGAAGGAACCACAAGAGGCAAATGAGTAGAATGGATTTCCACCATCCATTGCACCCGGCAAGACAATAATGGCTTATGATGGTGCCCTCTATAATCATGGTTCTAACTTTTTTTTTCAATTTTCTTTATTTTTATTTTTTTCCAAAATCCATTACTACTCTCCAAATTTAGCTCTTTGAGGCCATCCTTAGTAGCAAGTATTACAATTTCAAGTGTGCCTTTGAACACACAAATAACTGTTCGAATTTATTTCTTGAAGAAAAATTGGTCCTAGCCCTACTGAGACTCTTTGCAGTCTAGAAGGTTTAGTGGTAACACGGAAGAATGGAGAGATTTCTTTGGCAATGTCAAAATCCTGTACATCCTTTAGAGTGGGATGCTCTTTTGGAATTGAAGTGGCAGGCATTCTAAGACATGCATAAGCTCTTCCCAACTGTACCCAACTGCATGTCTTTCTCATTGTTGAGCATTGGTAATTTTGCAGATAAGATTGCGAGCAACGAGCTTAAAAAGACTATAAGATAAAATTGCTTCCAACAAACAGCCATATCTCTCGCATTTACTTCATGCTAAGCAAGATGACAGAGTAATCTTTATATGCCAACTAATGGTCAATACTTTCCCTTGCCATCCTACTGCTTTGGACTCACATCTTGCAAACCTAGCTACATCCCTAGTTATTTGTACCAAGACCTTTGAATGTCTTAATCTTACCATCCCTAGCAGAGCATATAATCTCTCTCCACCTCTAACTTTCCTTGCAACTTATCACTTCTACGAAAATTAGCAATAACCCATTTTTCTCTAATACAAGTCCTAGAATATTACCTTTCGAATCTGATGGATCATACCTTTATAGTCACCTGTAAAAAGAAGGTCATCGATATATAGAATAATCACTACATATTTTTCACCATCCCTATAAACATAAAAATTAGATTTGAGATAAATCTTTTGAAATTCAAACTTAGAAAGAATCTATCTATCCACTAGTACGATGATCTAGAAGTTTGTTTCAGCTCATACAATGCCTTCAAATTTTGTTCGAATAGTGGACATTCTAGCAATTGAGACAAATGATTATTGAAAATAAAATCCTTAAACTTGTGAAAATACCTATGTAAATAATCTAGCTTTGTACTTTTCTAAGCTACCATCAGCTTTGTACTTCACCTTCTAGACCCACTTGGTTCCAATAATCTTCCTCTTTTTTGGCAAATCCACTAGCTCCCACGTATCATTCTTCATTATGCTATCATACTCAAATTTCATAGATGCTCTCTATGCTAGATCGGCAAATGCTTTTTCCAAGTCTGCTAGCTCCTTTACTTCTCTCATAGTCTCAACTATTGAGGCCATATTGACTATGTGAGTTGAATCCTTTCTTTGCTCCTCTATTCCTAGAGTCCTCCTTGGTCCATCTATCTTTTTCTCAACTTTACTAGGCATAGGATTACTATGATCATAGACATGCTTCACTCATCATGGTAATGGATTTTCTGGTGGCATGATTCCATGTTGGTGAACATTTTTCGCATCATTTGAAGATGATGCTTCCTCCTCCTTGAGAGTAGGGACAGCTCTTGGGATAGGTTCATAGTGGACTACTCCTTTGCTATGGATGATAAAGTGGATGAACTTATATTCTCCTCCTCCACTATATGTGGCTACTCCTTGAACACCACATCATGGTTCGCTATGATATTATTTGTCTCTTGGTCATACAATTTGTAAGCCTTTTGCTCATCACTATAATCCAAGAATATAGATTTTGTGCTTTTTGGATTGAACTTGTTTCTCTTATCCTTTGGATTATGTGCATAACATCCACATCCAAAATTTCTAAAATGTGAGAGATGTTTTCTTACCATAATAGGCCTCATGAGGAGTTTTGTCCTCAAGAGCCTTTATGTAGCTCCGATTGAGAATGTAGACTATAGTATTAATAGCTTCTGCCCAAAATTGGTTATGCAATCCTTCACCCTTAAGCATGCACCTTGCCATTTCCACAATGGTGTGGTTTTAGTGTTTAACAATGCCAATATGTTGAGGTGTATAAGGTGTTGTCAATTAACACATAATCCCTTTGCCTTTGCAAAAGTTTTCAAACTCCTTTGAGTGGAGCTCACCACCACCATCTATTCTAAAATTCTTCACACCTTGCCCTGTTTCATTCTCAACAAGTTTTAGCCATTCTTTAAACTTACCAAAAGCTTAAGGCTTATCACAAAGGAAGTACATCCATATCTTCTTACTGTAGTTGTCGATGACGATCAACATAAAATAAGAAGATCCTTCTAAGGCTTTTGTAGACATTTTATTGCACAAGTTAGCATGCACCAACTCTAGAGGAGCTTTCACTCTATTCTTGCTTTCTTGTGAAAATGTGTTTCTATGTTACTTGCCCATCATATAAGCTTCACATGGTTCCTTTATTTCAATTACTGCAAGTAGGTGAGAAACCATACCTTTCTTATACAAATCCTTTAATATTGCAAAACCAGTGTGGCCAAATTTATCATGCCAAAGTTTACTTATGCCAAACTTTGTCAGTAGTCTCTCCTTCAGCAAACTTATGCCAAACTTTGTCAATAGTCTCTCCTTTAGCAAACTTCTTTGTTGCTAGTTGATTCTCTAAGTTTTGAATCCTTGTTTCATTTCATGTTTCGTATTGACTCCTTAGTATGTTCCAAGCCTCTAATGCTTTGGTCATATGCTGAATCAAGGTCAAAACATTGTCAAAAGAACTTCTAACTAATGCACTCAATGCATCTTCATTCCTTTGTTTCCAAGCTCGTAGAAGATCTACATTTGGAGGAATCATAACACTCAAATTTGATGGGTTGGTGGTGGGTTGTGGTTCTCGGTTAGTTCCCAGCACTGTCTCTAGAAGATCATAAGATTCAAGGATAGTTGTGATTTGAAATATCCAAAAAGTATAGTTTATACTATCTAACTTTTCTTCACTGAAGATTTGTGGGTGAATCCTCAGTGTTTGAATTGTCGATATAGCAACATCATGACTTGATGTGCTAGCACTACTACTTGATGTAGCATATGATATTTCTCCTCTTTGTTCTTGAAGCCCTTGCCTTCTTCACTCCGCAAAGCCCCTTGGGCTCTAATACCATGCAGAAATTACATGGCAAAGCAGAAAGAATTTGAGCAAGGAGTAGAAAGCACACAACAAATATGAGAAGAACAAAGACTGCTTTAATTTCAAATGAATTGATCCAAAGATGGCTCTGTCCACCTGTGTGCTTCCACTATGAAGCTTAGATGGCAATTCAGATAGATGATAGGCGAAGAGCTTAGGATAGTTGAAAGAAGTCTAATTGGGTGAAAGATAGATTGATGAGGGATTTAGAGGGGTCTTCCTTTTATAGCCCCTAGTCTTGTTGGCATCTCTATTATGAACCTTCCCTAGTCGATTAGGGAATATTCTAATGAATATTCTAAAAAATGTTTTCTTTATCGTGAGGTCCAAAACTTGATGCATTGTGCCTCAAGTTGCTACCAGCATAACTACTCTATCTAATCAAAAGGCTAGATCCAAAATGGTCACCTTTTTTCCATTTGATCACATAGACCTCATTTGATATACAAGTCAAGACCCACCCAATGTCTGTGCCCACACGTGGCTTCTCCTCATAATGGGGGCCTTACAACTTTGAGAACCATAGATCATTGGTGGCACCTTATGAAGGTGGTGCATTGAGCATATCTAACATGAATGAACTCCCATGGATTATTCAATTGATTTTAGGGGGAGGGAAGTACGGGCCATTTTGGGATGGCCATAGTATTCATTTCGGTGATAATTTTTCTTAGGACACAAAATTAAGGATATATATATATATATATGTATATATATATATATATATATATATATATAGTCATTTCATATCACAATTTCAATTTGAGCATCTTGAACCTCTGTCTTATACTATAGGTGCATGACATGTCCTAGAGAGACACCATCGTTTTGAATCTGAGCCTTTTAATGTAGATGCCACATACATCATAAAGAGATGGCCATGCTAGGTTTGCAAGATGTTACGGCACCCCTCACTTGGCAACATTGGTCACTGATGACTACATCAACAAAGAAGTAATATTTGTGATTAATTTTTCAAGGGTTGGGATTGTGTTTTAGTAGCTATCTAAAAATGTTTATTTTTTAGTTTTGTTGTCTCTATGTAGAAGGTAGTTGGACAACAAGACATTGATAGGTGAGGTGAAGAGTAATCCTATCAAGCACTCTATGTGGTGCTAGGAAATGTTGATCAATCATATATGTGGTGCAATGATTGAGATTTGTTGATCTTTAAGGGTGTCCATGTCTTGAAGCATTATATAATAACAAGTCATGATTAAACTCACACCAATCATGTTCACAATCAACTGGCTTAAAATTTTTAATTTTGACAAGTTTGTTTGAGGAAAAGATATTCCATGTGAACAATAGTTTCTGGTTTAACAATAGATCTTTGCATGGGTCCTACTCGTGTCCTGCAGCAGGAGGACCCATGAATACCATTTTGGTAACACATTATCAAGTATCCTTGTTGATTTTCCTCTAGCTAGGCTCTTCGAGATGTTGCACAAGTATTTCCCCCTTGGTCAATGTAAGTGCTCCTCCCAAAGGGGTAGTCCTTCTTGCATAGCAGTGGATCTAACCTAAAGACTTCACCATTGAAGAAGATACATGGCCATGAAGAAATCTTTTCAAGTATGGCACCCCCTTGCCTTGCTTTTATGGGTTGTATATTGCACCACATTCGCAAATAACATCCATTAGGAAACACACCTTGCGGCACATGTCGACAAACATCACTTTCTCGTGTAACAAAGCCTCCTAAAGTTGCATCAATAGATATCAAGTTTTTCCATGTTTGTTGTGTGATTATCAAGAAATTTGGAGATGCAAATGACGATTCTTAGATGTAAAACATGCTTTCTTCTCTTTTACTTGATGGTTAGCCTTTTTCATGATCTTTGGGGCAATTGGAGAGAGAGAGAGAGAGAGAGAGAGAGAGAGAGAGAGAGAGAGAGAGAGAGAGAGAGAGAGAGAGAGAGAGAGAGAGAGAGATCATGTTTGTAGCGTGAGAGAGTGTGTGTTCCAAGAAAATTGTGAGGCACTTTTACACTCAGAAAATTCATTTCGTTTTCTTAAATCTCTCCTTTTTAGATCAAAGTTTCAGCTTTTATCATGGTTTTCTACTATGTCTCTGCTTACTCTATGACGAGTCACGAATCTTTCTCTTTCCCATTTGTGCAACGTATAAAGATACAATAACCTTTGCTTAGTATAAGGCAAATATATATATTATACATCTACAAGCTCATGCTATTTACAGAGTTATTTTGACATTTAAAAAATATATACATATAATCAAACATCTAAGAGAGTTTCGGGAAGGAAAGAATAGGAAAACATTGTTATAGACGTAAAATTGGCAACAATGGTCTTCCTACTAAGGTTCAGACTTTATGAGGGGTTACTTTGGAATTGACACACTTGATTATAAGAAAGTTGAAATGTAATGTTGGCATTGTAAAATGTTAATCATAATATAATGCAATGAGATAGCAACATAAAAGCTAGAACTCAAAATCAATGAGTGGGACCAATGGTAGGCATCTTTGATTAAATATTTATTATTTGCCATGTTTACAATCCACATATACAAGAGTATTTATCCCAAAATTTATTTTTAGATTTTTTTAATAGGTCATGGAGAACGAAGGCTATGAGAAAGCTAATTTTACAGGATTTATGGGCTAATGAAACTCAAGTTAACTAGCATCATATAGAAGATTTATGGGTACATCAAATAGGTCTATTTATCATGAAGATTACATTTTACTATACAAAAAAGACTAAGTATATAGAAGATTGTATTTTCCTATTTAAAAAAGTAACTATATATTAGGAAAAGCAAGATGTTTACTAGTTATATGTACGATTCTTTTGAATTTTATGTGGTAAATTTTTTTGCCGATAGTTTTGCTAGTTATAACTAGGAAATAGGAGAAATTTTCTAGTTTTGATTCATTTTACTACATAGCTAATGGTTCAGAGTTCCTTCTGAATTTGTGAATGGAAGCTGTCGTCAGAATTGATCGACCATTCCTGAGCCTCTAGAAGGCCTCTCGTCATCAACCTTTGCTTAATGCTCCTCCACATGTTTTCACTGATCAAACTCGATTGTCAGTGAAAACATGTTCTAGTGCATGCATGTTGGTGAGGGTATCCCCTAGGTCTTATTATTGTCCTTGCCATCACATTTTAAAGCGGCCATCGGACCATGCTTACTTAGAATCCACCAACTCGTTTCCTCAGTTAGCTGCTTCTATTTCACTCTCTGCAATCTCTCCTATCATCATCCCTCACATTGATAATGTCAAAGTCATAATTCTATAATGTAGCCACCCACCTATGCTACTTGGAAGTAAGATTTGATGGGGAGGAAAATACTTAAGGACCTTGTGATCTTTCTTCACTCCAAATCATCAGCCATATAAATTGTGGTATCATTTCTTGATTAGATGGAGGATAGCCAACATTTCTTAGTCATAAATATTCATTTCCATTTCCTTCTCTCTAAGCTTGTGACTCCCAAATGCAATAACTCTATGCTTGTGCAACAAAATTACACTTATTCCTCTTCCATTGGCATCACACAAGATGGTAACTTCTTAGATAAGTCTAAGAAAACTAGAATAGTAGTAGAAGTGAGTAAATCCTTCAATTGATTGAAGCTACATAACTCTTTCTCTTTGTGCTCCTTAAAAGATCTATGGGATTGGATTTTTGTGTACCTTGAGTTGCAGTAAAATCATTTGACCTAATTTTAACTTGTTTATATTCCACTCTAGGGCCATTTGTTGGCCCAAAATTGCAATGTGATCTTGATGCATTGAATGGGTTGTAAGTAAGAAATCCTAAGTGTCTACAAGTTGATTTTATTTCTTCATATAGTGCCACCATGTATGTTTGAATCCCTCTAAATGTATAGTGGGATTTACTGATTGGAGTGGGACTCTCTCTATAGGTGGATGTGATTTTTTCATTTCTTTCCTTTTTGTTTGAATTTTTCTCTATTTCATTTTAATTTCTCTTTACCTTTCTTGTAATTCCATTAATTTTTCAAAACTCTTTGCAAGTCTTTCAATGGAGGATCTAGTCTAATTCATAACATCCAATAATTGCTCATACCTTGAGAAGTGTCCATTTTCGTGCGCTCACACAAAGTTGCATTCAATTTCCTAAGATCCCAATATATTTGAGCATCATCCCAAGCCCTTTAGGTGTCACTATCTAAGAAGGAATCTTTTATTTGAAGTACATGGTCCTCTAGAGCCTTATTTTTTACCTTGTTCTCATTATAGTGCAGTCCTATAATACCTATCACTAAATCTAGTATAGATTTCACTAAAAAACTTTCATTGACAAAGTTTTATATTCAAATCAAAGCTTACTCTACTCTCTTTGAATAGAGTACTTAAGCCAAAAATTTGATTTAGTACCCAAAAAAAAGTTGCCCAAAGTTGTCTAATAAAATGTCCAAAATCTATCCCTTTCTAAATTGACATGTAGGTTACCTATGTACTCAATTCTAGCCTAGTCAAAACCTATGGATCACTACTTGGGCTAAAAACACACTATGGAGCAACAAGAAACTTGGATATGACTCGTGAGAGATTTAAAACAACTTGTAACACTTTTGTTTTAACCTAGAAATGCCCTATTTCTTAATATAAGTCCTATATCGACTAGCATAGCCTATAATGGACCAAGAGATGCCCTGTAAACCACAGTCTAAGCTAAAAATAGGTATGATTCTTCAATGATAATACATCTTCAATTCTCCCCAACACTCTACATATGTGAGGGATAAAACGACATTCTTCGTTTCCTACATGGGCTTGGAGACTTAAGGGATATGCAAATTTCCTCCTCAAGCTTGGTTGTGCATCCTTCAAGGTCCTAGATATATGAAGGAAGGTCACCTCTCTTTTGTCTTGTATCTTACTTAGCATCCAATTTTTCTTGATGGAAATTTGAAAATGGTAAGAGCATTATAAGCTAATTAACTAGCATGATTTGCATGGATTAGAATCAGAGCTTTTAGCTTTCCATGGGATGTAATGAAGATTAAAATCAAGGGTAAAATGGGATGGAAAATAGGCAAAAACAGGGGATAGACAGCAATTCACTACTACCACTCACCCTTTACAATGGATTTTCTTATTTCTCAATGATCAAACACAACCCACTGATCAAGATTAAGAGTTAGAGTGAAGAATTCAACTCTAGTGAGTTTCTATGATCAAATCTCAATCTAATTGTAGAGATTGAAGGAAAATGCGAGCTTAGTGATTTAGAATAAGAGAGTGGTCAAGTAATAAGATGGCATCAAATTCATGATAGAACTTAATTCTTAAGTCTCCATAATAAATGAATACAGCTTCAATAATGGAATTGAAGAAGGGAGACTAAGAATCAAGAGTTGTAATGATCTTGATATAGAATGCCTTCAAGAACCAATGTAGCTAGAAGTAGAAACTAATGTAGACTCCTCATTAAGAAGGTACAATATCTCCCCCATGATTAGTGAATGGACATTGCTCCATCAAGCATGAAAACCCCAAATTATTACTCCCATAATTCCTTCCATAGCTCAAGAGGATCCAATGTCGCTCAATATCAAGCCAAGTTCACTTCAAGGTCAAAGAAGATCAATAATAGGGAGCATTGAGCTTCCTTTTATGTGAAGAAATAGAATATTGAACAATTTTTGTACAAATTATCAAATTATTTCGCATGAAGGCTTCTTGAAGTCCAATAAGCTTCAATACGCCCTATCTTGCAAGAATCTTGAAGAAACTGCTTCAAGATGCAGTTCAAGAGCTCACTAGCTTCAATGCTTAGTTTAGGTGATTCTTGTTTTGTTTACAATAGTCATGAGTTGTCCTAGAGTGTTAAAAAATTAGTGCAAATTCTAGGCGTACATGCTGTCCACATGACTATCGTAAGAATTCACCATAGCTTTGCAAATAATTGATGAAAAATAATAAAACAACTAATTGCCAAAGAGTAGAGTTGAGAGAGAAGTGTACACGCACATCAGACCAATTGGGTACAATCTTCTCCCTATGCATGGGTGAGCATATCCCCCATGCATCTATCTATTTGATTTTATTGTCTTGGTGCTCAAAATACAAAAGAACTCCCAAAGATAGGCAGCACATTTCACTTCCTTGTATGGCTCATCTTTCCCAATTCTTTTCTCTAGAGTGAATTATTTTTCAATATCTAGAATATTAGTTCTAATCTTTTTAAGATATATGTCAATAAAATAATAATTTTAACATTTTATAAATTAATACATAGATAATCACTAATATCTTTGCACATACAACCATCACACTAAGGAGCGTGCATTCAAAACAAAATAATTTCACACTACTTGAGTGCCCAATAAATATCCCTCGTATACCATAAGCGCTCTTTGACAAAATAACATCTTCATTTTAATAATTTGCTACACCAAGGACAAATCATGTTAGTCCCTATAATTTAACTACCAAAGGACGAGCAATCAATATCGTATGGATTCCTATGCACGACAAGCTACGATCATGTACACATTGAGAATACAAAAAATAAATTAAATTATAATCTTATTTTCTTGATTTTTTTCTTACAAGTTTGAGAACATGTCAAGGGGTTAAGAAGCAAGTGTCTTAAGTTGAATAACATAATCCATAAATAAATGAAAGGGTGGCCAACCACTTGCTAGTGTTGCCTCAATGTAGTAAATTTTCACTAGAATAACAAAGAGAATAAAAATATTTATGTATTGTCTCAATGTGAAAGATCTATATATACCCTCAAAGGAAAATAAGATAACCATGGATTTTCACAAGTCATTGTCTTAATGTGGCAAATTTGTGATCTTCACACTTTTAATGTGAGTGCAAATGGTAAGAAGCAATTAAAGAATCATATGTAGGGGATAAAGATGATTGTTGAATCAATTGGGATTCCTTAAGACAATGGTTTTTATAATTGACTAAGTATTAGTGATATTAATTACTAGTATGGATAGTGTTCAAGTCATGGTCAATTTACTTTCCACGAGCTAAAATTTTAGTATCCTTATTTGACAAAGGTAAATCCTCAACTACAAGGATGGCATGAGGTGTACCTTCTTGAAAGGGTTTCAATAAACTTATGTGAAAGGAATTATGAATTTTCCAATGTGGAAATTTACCCAATGGAAAACATTATCATTGATCTTGTGTACAACTTGAAATGGGTTGTAATTAACAAGGAGTCACTTTGATTTTTGGATGCCTATCAATATATTTTAATCGATGCTTTTCTATGTGCAAACATATTTAAATATTTTTATTAAATTTAATGGCTCGAAGTTTCTTTTTAGCTTAAATAGTGTAGCACAATTGAGATTTTTCAATATGTTTAGTGGAATCCTCTAAAAATTTCTTTGGGTGAGATGCAAAAGCATCAACAATAGGAATATCAAGAGCGATAGTGGCAATAGAAATGGGCATTTACTTTCCATAGACAATCTTAAAGGATGCTTAGCCCAGTAGAGCACAATGGGGTGTATTATTACAAGATAATTATAAACTAGGCAAATGTTGGTTTGAATTATTAGATTGATCAATCATATAAGATTGAAGGAGATCTAGGAGAGTATTGTTAGTTGTTAGTATCAGTTGGCGGACCATTTCTTTCAAGATGGAAAGCAAAAGTGAAGACCATTTTATAAACTAACTTCTTGAATAAAGCAATCCAAAAATGGTTACAAAATCAATTGTAATAATCAGATTAAAAAATTTGTGAAAAAAATCAAAGAAAAATTATGCACAAAAATCCTATAAAAACTAGCTAATCCAAGAAAAGAGTGAACTTAATGTACATTTCTAGGTACGATGCCGAGGGAAGGGGGGGATTATGTGAAGCCACTAACCCTGTAGGGGTTCTTGAGAATCAATAAGATGGAAGATATGATATGAAAAATATAAATCTAATGTATTATTTTTTAGAATATATAAATCATATACAATCTTTGTATACTATGAAATACTTCTTGGAAATCACGAATCACATCTCAAATTATTAGCTTGAGCTCAACTCTTAATAGCACAAAGTCCATCCACTTTGTGAATCCCAAAACTCTACCAGCACAACAATACAAAGAGTATACAAAATAAACCCAAACAAAATAATCCAATTTTGGTCACTATCAAGCGAGTCTTTATGGGCCAAGGCACCCAACTAGTGTTTCTTCAATTCTGATTTGTAAGACCACTTCAATAGTTCAATTCCCAATTCACCTAACTCTATTGATTGCCAAATCCTTCACCTTTATTCATGATTCTACTTATACAACTCTATCCCTTGTTTATAAACTCAAAATCTTGCTTTTCAAATATTCTTTCCTTGCCTTTGTTTTTTGCTTTTCTTGTTTTTGTTTTTCAACAATCCCTAAGTCAAGCTACAACATATTTCAACGATAACTTTGTCATATGACTCTGAATATGGTTGTTCAAGTACTCAAAATGATTTGAATAACCATAATATATGATCCATTGTGGGAAGAATTGTAAAAATCCTCCTTGAATATTTGAAAACGACACTTTTCATAAAACACGTCACTTTTTTATATATTTTTATATTGGATGACTTATACCATTCAAGATAAGTCAATGTATGTAATTGGATCCATCCAAAGATCTCATGAAGTCATTAGAACTTAATATTAAAAAAGAAAATTTTGGTTAAGAAAATTTGCTCCTTGAAAATCTTGTAAAGATCTTGTTTAAGTACCCCCATAAGCATGTATTCAAAATACTTGTATCGATGTCTTTTCCTTGTTTTTCCTTCACTGAACTTGTAGCTTAGGACATCTACCCCCTCAAAATCTCTACATCCCCTAAATGGGCTAGACAGTGTAGTCCACATGGATCAAAAGGCCACACATGCATTTCCTGAAGTATCATACATACAATCATCTTGCCACTAGGATCAAAAATCCAAAAACTTGTCATCCTCTCAATCATGTAGCTAATCCAACCATCTACACTCAGATCATAAGGTATCAAGGCCTCATGCATTTCAACTAGCATGTATCTCTCTACATCCAACCCTAGCAATGATAGCTCATCAAACCTCTACAACATCCTAATCCTTGTAAATCCTCATGCATTTCAACTAGCATGTATCTCTCTACATCTAGCCCTAGCAATGATAGCTCATCAAACCTCTACAACATCCCAATCCCTGTAAATCCTCCTAGATTATATATGGAATCAAAAGACCAAATAGTAGGTATCCACCTGCATCTTGCTCTACGGAATCCATAGGCCCTCCTGGATCAAATGGTAGATATAACCCATCAAACATATAGTACATTGTAGATCCCATTGGATCATAAGATAACTGTGAGGTTTCCCCTAGCAATCTGCTCAAATTCTTGTAACCCATATAATCCTTCAACACATACATAAAATCTTACTTCCCCTTGGTCCAATATCTAAGTCTATAATACAATCAGAGTAATGTCACCCCCTCTAACTCTACAATTCACACTGAAATCCATAGCATATATCTTTGTATTTGATTCAAGAAAAATACCTTCAAAAGACTTTGGTAGAAGCATAAGTGGCATTAGGAGAAATATGGACTCTCTTTTTTGCCCCTTAAAAAGTGAATAAACAAATATAGGCCTAACCAATGAGAGAGCTCGGATTTCAAAATTCATGTAACATGAATCTTCTAGCCATATCTTGGTCCAAATATCAACAATAAAATAAGGGGAAATGTGGGGAATACAATGCTTACACTTTCTGGAAGTTTCACTACAACGGAAGGGGGGAATAGTGACGCCGAGCTCCGATGCAAATTAGCAGCATCACTATTTGCGTCGCAAATGTGACACAAATAGAGATGGTACTCAAAAAAAAAAAACACAGCCGAAACCCGAGTGCATCATTTTGTGAAAGAGTTTGTGAAAGAGAGAGTGAAAGAGGAAGGGAGAGGGAGAGAAAGAGAATGAATTAGAGCTTCTCCCCGCCGCTGTCACCATTCGCGAAGAAGAGGAGGAAGTGTACAAAGGGCAAAGAGGAGCCGTCACAAAGAGGAGATGAATAATCCATCTTCGAGACTTTGCGGTGAGTACATTGCTCCCCCTTGGTTTATTCTTGTTCTTTCTCCTTTTCTTTTTTTTTGTTTTTGTTGAGAATGAGGTGCCTTGAGGGAGAAAGAGAGGAAATGAGAGAGGGAGAATAAAAAAGGAAAAGGAAGAAATAACAAGAGAGAGAGAGGGAATAAACATGAAACATAATAAAGAAATAGAGAAAGAGAGAGAGGGAGGGAGGGAGTGAAGGAGAGAGGAGAATCAATGAGAAAACACGAGGGGGTAGAGAAAAACAAAGAGAGACCGTAGTCATGCAAGAGGACATTTCATGGTCTCACCGCATTGATTGATAGATTGTATGAACGCGATGTCCCAGTAAGTCACTCATCTTTTTTGTCTGTAGTCACTAATTTTAATTTAAATGCATTATTGTATGGTGGACTGATGTGTAGTTGTTTTTTTTTTTGTAGAGTCCGTTTAATGCTCCTTTGTGGCGGGACGAGCTTTCAGATGGCGAGGATCTATAGCTCATGATTGGATTCGTGGACCGCACATCCTCTTCTTTTTTTGTCTTGTGATTTATGTAGGCACTTTCTATGCACTATGTTATTATCATCCTTTGTATCTTGCCATGATGATTCTATGAGTGCTTTCATTCAGCGATCTTGTATTTATTTTATGTATCAGTCTTATTGACTCAAGTAAACTTTTCCTTATTGTATCTTGCCATGATTCTATGAGTGCTTTTATTCAGCGGTCTTGTATTTATTTTATGTATCAGTCTTATTGACTCAAGTAAACTTTTCCTTAATTTTGACAACCATTGTACACTTTATTGTAACCCTTTTGTATGGCTCAAATGCAACACATAGTGCAACATGTGGCAAAGTAGCAAGCTGCCCTACCACAAATTTTTTTTTCTTTGTAACCGTCGCTATTAGTGTCACAAATCGCTATGTGCGTCATAGTTTACGTTGTAAACCATCGATATTTGCATCGCAAATGCAATGCAAATAACAACGCAAATACCGGTGCCAATAGCGATGCCGATAGCGACGGTTCTATGGCATCGCTAATACCAACATGTTTAGTGATGATGGGGGAAATTTTTTGCTAAACATTTTCATCACTTTGAATGTCGGTATGAGGCCTGTATCTTATAGTATTTGTGACTCAAATTTTTATTTTCTTATTTTTTAATGTTTGACTTTTCATTCCTCCCCTTTTCAGTTTCCCTTAGGCGGAATTCAAATTTATCATATCTCTTTCCCCACTTCTTCTTTCTTGACGAAATCTTACAATCTCATTGTTTCTTGCCCTATCTCTAACCCTATGAAATTTCATTTCCTCTATAAAACCACAGAGTGAGTTTCACATGTTTTATAAGAGCAGAGCTTGTTCTACCAAAGCCCTAAGATTTTCTTCACAAAACGTTACAGGTATATTGTTCTTTTCCATGGATGTTCTATGGTAAAGTTTTATCTCGTTTGGACAAAACCTATGCAAGTTTTGTGCATTCTTTGACATGTAATATCTTTTGTTTTGGTACTCTAGGAGTCTTTTACAGTCAAGAACAATGATCTTTTGAACACTCAACTTCTTGTTCAACATCTTATGGTTTCGTTATAAACAAAGTTATAGGTATGTTGTCTTGTTTTTTTTATGCTCCATAGTTAAATTCTATCTCGTTTGGACAAAATCTATGCAAGCTATATGCATACTAAGCTTTCCTTTGTGTTTTTACTTCAAGAGTCTCCGAGGGTGGAGAACAATGATTTTTTAAAAACTCAACTTCAACATCTTTGGGCTTCTTTGCAAAGAGAGCCACGGCTATATTGTTACCTTTTTCTGTTGCTCCATGGTTAAGTTTCAACTCATTTGGACAAAGCCTATGTAAGATTTCTTTTGTTTTTGTCTTCTAGGAATTTGTCAGTGAAGGAACGATGGTCTTGTTATAAGTCAACTTCTTGTTCAACATCTTTGGCTTCTTTGTGAAAAGAATTACAGGTACAATGTTTTTCCTTAATTGCTCTATTTAAATTTCATTTCATTTGGAGAGAACATTTGTAAATTATACACATGCTATTTGGTTATTATAGATATTTTTACGGAGGAAAAACATTAGTAACATACTTGCAGTGGAGGTCTTCAATAGGAAAAACAGTGACGGTACTTGGATTTGTGATAATTATCATAAGTTGGATTGGATTTTGATACACCCAAGTACTTGAGGGAGTTTCAAGGTCAGGCGTAAGGATGTTGCAAAACTTAGCAAACATTGGAAAGGTAGAATTTTAGAGTTTAGAAAAGTGTTTAATGGAACAAGTACAGTAACAAAAGTGTTGATCCAACACGTTTATATGCAAAAATAAATCTTTGTACATGACAAGAACTACATTGCAAATTATAAAAAAAACAGTAAGTTTTTAAATTTTATCATTGTTTATTCTTTTTCATTAGATTTGTTTTTAAAAATCTTTGCAGTGTTCTAATTCAATCTTGTTTTGCTGACAGCTCTATATCCATCAACTTTGCATGAATGGAAGAATGTGGAATGTTTGAGTGGCAAGATACATGTTTGGCATGAAGACATAGGTTCTTTGATCTATGATAATAACTCTGAAAGTCAACTTAAAACTCAAAATATATTTTTTTGTAATTCATTATATGTAATAGAAAGCCAAAGATTGCAGCATGTCCCATTGCCACTACTATCTAGTCGTGGTGAATGGTTGATTGGTAGCTTGGAGTTTAGGAGCATGTAAGTCCAATACAAAATTTGACATTGATAGTGCTATGAAACCCACCACAGGCTCCAAAGATGTGCATCTTAGTTGGTTTATTCCATTCTCATTGTTTGCACATTTGTTTGGTTCATGTGATGTTGTGAAGAAAACAAAGATTACTTATCAATGTTGAGATTCAAGCTCATAGTCCTACCTTAGTTGAATAAGGTTAAGTCATATTGACTTAACCATGGTTAGTACTAGGTTACTTGTTTTGTGTATGTGTGTGGTACACTGTTGACTTTTGGAGAGTGTTGAAGAAATGGAATGACAGGAAGCATGTCTGCTACCCTTCCTACATGTGTCTTTGTCTATCTCTCTCTCTCTATTCTAATATGGTATCAGAGTTGTATTCGAGCTGTATTTTCTTAGACTAAGAGTGGTGATCAACAATTGAAGTAACCCTCTTGCTACAGGTATCATTGGACTCGTCCATAGCCACAATTCCATGACTTGGGGAAGCAATCAATTTCGCAGTCTTGACATGCTCATCGGCGTAGGCATTGGCAACATGGACAAACAAAGGCTAGAAAGAGTGAGCTGTGTAATAGAATAACCGTTGCAAGGATCTACATAGTTGTTACTCGTCCAAGCGGTTAATTGACTGGGATTTTTGAGACCCGTGTACAAGTTTGTGAGCGCAGCAACATCAGTCTACAGAGCACAGTCGAGCTATCGTGCAGCACAATTGACGAACGATCGCAGGAAAATGCACCAGGTTGACCATGGCAACAATCAGCATCATCATCATCATCATCATCATTAATATTTTTCTGATCGACAACTCCTGAAGTTAAGAATCCTTATTAATTTAATGGACTGCTAGTCTCCTAACCTTCTTCTACAATGCGCAATATGGCAAACACTCTTGAGATCTGAGCTTATGGTGACTATTCAAACAATGGCAGACCCCAAGCTCTGGTATATTCTTTTGACTTTGATGGGACTAACTTCTAAGCATGTCCATGGGAACCATTAAGATCAAGTCCGTAAGAAGAGATGAGCATACTTGTGACCTCCCTTCGCTTGAGCTAACAGGGAATGGAGAATTAAGGGATTCCCACAGAATAATCTTAGACTGCAGAGGAAAGCTGATCATTAAACAAGCCAATCATTTCTTCAAATTAGTTCTCTGTACCAATAGGTTTCATGAAGATATTAGAAAGTTTATGTGTACAAGTTTCTGTGTACAAGAGAGATAAGGCAAGCAAGATTTCTCAAGAAGATATTCATGAGGATTGCACCTTTGGAAAAGTAACAATACAAGCTTGTGTGGTATAAGACTAGAGGTCAACCAAGGCTGCAGAATAAGAAGATGGACTAAGACTACCATGAATCAGTCAAAGAAATCTCACACCAGTTGGACGTGATTGCACAGGTCTAGTAATGGAAGTTGTTATTAGCTCAACAGAATCTCATCCGTGTGGTCAGTATCATTGCAGGTTTTCTTGGCAGCTCTAGGTAGCACTTGCACTCTAAATTTGAGTTTGGTGTTTGTCGCTTGTAAAAATTATCTCTGCAACAGTTTTCGATCAGAAGGTGTATACATGGTGAAATAAAAAAATTGGAGTAAAGCACTCATGGTCATGTTGATAATTCTACGGCAGAATATCATGGTGTCTCAATGAGCACTTGAAGACTTTTTTAAAGGGTCTATTTCCTGCATGTATTGGATCTTATGTAGTCATACAAACTGAAATCTGTGCAATTTTAGAATTGAATGTTTTTGTGGAGTTCACAGGTGCTGATCACAGATGTCGGTAGTATGGCACTAAATGGTCAGTGATAGACATATGGATATTCAAGAGCATTGTATACTCAAGCTTGACTTCTATGAGGCTGTTTTGACAAACTACACCTTTACAGTAAAAACTGGTTGCATTACAGGGTATTGAAGTATATTGCTTGTTGCTCGCATTTTGGAAAATTGACTAGTTTTGTAAAGGTGGAATGTTGTGAGCATTAAATGCTTAGTTTTCAACTGATTTACTACAGTTTTTGCAATGGGGCTGACTGTTAACAGTTTGTGGCAAGCATATGTGGCATTATTGCCTAAATAGCTAGACAAGCATTGGTGCTTTGCCACAAGTTTGGAAGTGTATGATATCGGTGTGAACTAAACTCTACTGGTTTTGCAAAGCTAAAGACCTTGAAATGGAAAACACAAGAGAGAAGGACACTATCACTCAAATAGTTGGTGAGAAGCTAGACTACAACAATTTTCTTCTATGGTAATTTAGGATGTCTAATTTCTTAATTGGAAGAGGCTATTGGGACCTAGTCATAGGTCTTGAAGATGAGCCCAAGCTAATGAAGGATAGACCTCCAACACAGGATCAGTTAAAGGCACACATGACTTGGTTGGAAAAGGCCACCAAGGTCTTGCGTTGGTTGTCATTATGTGTGTCAGACACAAAAGCTATGCAAATTGCAAATTGTACTTCCCCAAAAGTTTCTTAGGACTTATTGATGAAGAATTATGGGCATGTCACTCATGTGAGAAAGACACAACTAAAGAAAAAATTCAGACACATATTCAGGAATGGAAGGTCTATTGAAGACTATGTCATTGAGATCACATCCATTGCAAAACAACTAGGCTCAATTGGAGCTAAAGTTGAGGATGATGATTTGGTGGCTACTACCCTCCATGGACTTGGACAGGAGTATAAGCAGTTTGACACTTCCATATCAATACGTTAAGAGAGGCATGACTTTGATGAACTGGTGGCACTTCTATTGCATGAAGAAGTGAAACTTGGACTCAATACAAGTTCTAATGGGTCTAAAAATAGCAGGGACAGCGTCTTCTACTCCAATCAAAGGGATAGAGGTGGAAGAGGAAGATCAAATTTTAGAGGAATAGGTGCTGGAAATGCATATGCAGCCCGTGGGGACAGCAAGCTACTGGAATCACCTTGCTGAATGATGATGATGTTTGTCAGGACACTTATGTACATGCTGGTACAAATGAGAGTGCAAAAATTCCTGGGCCTTCTAAAGATGCTACTTCATTAGTTAGTCCTTGGACATGTCCATTGAGGACTTCAACATCTTTATCCACTGACACAGGTATGTCAGTGAGGGGGAGAAATGTGGATGAAGGCAAAGGAAAACTTGATGAAGTTACAATGCCACTCACTTGTGGTTATGATTCACGTGGCACACTGACAGCTTGGATAGTGAGTTTGATATTCCATCAGTTGTGACTCTTGGTGTGAGACATAGATACGTACCACCTCATGAGAGAGGAGAGTCTCATACTGCACCTCAGTTGAGGAGATCTGAAAGAGTCAAGAAGCTTGTGGATAGGATTACACACAATGGTTATATAGTGAGGCACTATGCATATATGGAAAAAGTCCTTAGCTTCAAGGAGCGCACAAAGTTTTCCCAAGCTATTTTGGATGATCGTTGGTGTAAGGCAAAGGATGAGGAATATTCAGCATTGGCTGAAAATGACACTTGGGATTTGGTTGATTTGCCTGAAGGCAAAATGTCTATTGGTTGCAAATGGGTATACAAAGTGAAGTGCAAATCATATGGCACATTGGAAAGATACAAGGCAAGACTTGTGGCAAAAGGGTATGCACACCAATATGGTCTTGATTATGAGGAGACATTCATCCTTGTTGCTAAAATGGCAACTATGAGAATAGTGATTGCTTTGGCAGCATCTAGAGGATGGAGTATGTATCAGATGGATGTGAAGAATGCTTTTCTCAATGGTGATTTGGTTGAGGAAGTATACATGGATCTGCCCGAGGGCTATGTAAATCTAGATTTTGCTAAATGTGTGTAGATTGAAGAAAGTATTATATGGACTAAAGCAAGCACCTAGAGCTCGGAATGCTAAGATAAGTGTATGCTTACAAAAACTTGGTTTCACTATGGGCAAAGTTGATCATAGCCTATTTACAAAGAAGATAAGGGCTGGTTATGTGATATTAGTCATCTATGTGGATGATTTGATAATTATAGGTGATGATGTCATAGGAATTGGTGGAGAGATCAAGGAAATGTTACATGCTGAATTTCAAGTCAAAGATTTGGGTGAACTGAAATATTTCCTTGGGATTGAGGTTCTCTCTACACCTCATGGTACTTGGGTGTTGCAGAAGCAGTATGCACAGGACATGTTAACCAAGTATGGTATGTTGGATTGCAAGTCTTTGAGCACTCCATTGGAAAAATATTTTAAGCTACTTTCAGATGTTGGACATGAGATTGAAAATGTCACTATGTATAGACAAATTGTGGGTATCTTGATTTACCTTACCATTACTAGATCGGATCTTAGCTAGTTAGTTGGACTGATTAGCTAATTCATGCAAAAGTCTATGAAGCCGCACTTGGATGCAGAGGAGGATCTTGAGATATGTGAAGGCTACATCAGATTATGGTCTATTCTATGAGAATGGTAAGTCCTTGGAACTTATAGGATATACAGATGCTTACTAGGCAGGAAGTGCCTATGATAGCAGATCTACTAGTGGGTATGCATTTCCCCTTGGTATTATTATGGTCAACTGGAGCAGTAAGAAGAAACCTACAGTTGCACTCTCTAGTACTGAGGCAGAGTATAGAGGTGTTGCACTAGCTGCATGTGAGGCAGCATGACTCATGAAGCTTCTTGATGATTTGGGCATGCAGGAAGTGAGGCCTGTCACACTCTATTGTGACAACATGAGTAGTGTGCTCCTAGCCAGTAATCATGTCTATCATGCTAGGACTAAGCACATTGAAGTACACTATCACTTTATTAGAGAAAAAGTGATTGTAGGTGACATTGATTTAGTCCATGTGAGGACAGAAGACCAAGTTGCATATATCTTTACCAAGTCATTGGGTAAAGATAAGTTTGTGCATTTCAGAGAGCTACTTGGAGTGAAGTACCCCACTTGAGCTTTTCAAGCTCATAGTCCTACCTTAGTTGAATAAGGTTAAGTCATACTGACTTAACCATGGTTAGTACTAGGTTACTTACTTTTTGTATGTGTGTGGTACACAGTTGACTTTGTGTTGAAGAAATGGAATGATAGGGAGCATGTCTGCTACCCTTCCTACATGTGTCTTTGTCCATCTCTCCCTCTTAATTCTAATAATCAATGCAAGTGTCCATCCGAGGAATGGATGAGTCAACTATTGGGTGAGTCTTGGTAAGTCAAAAGAACACATTTTGATGAGATGATTGAGTGCAAGGTCAACCAATCTGGTCTTACATTCAGGTAAATCTTATTTACTACTTTGAATGCCTTGATTTAATTGACATAGGTCTTGCTTAGATGAATCGTTGTATTAGTTGCTTTTACTTATCATTTTTTTAAAAAAATTTACAGGTATTTCATCGCTAGAAAAACTCTGTGCATTTACTTTCAATACAGAAGATGGTGACTTTTGCGAGGGGAGTGGATAAGCTTGGATCAAGATACCTAAGATGAGACACATACAGTTCTCATAGATGTGGTTATCTTGTGGAATGGTTATAATCCTTTTGTGGTCAGCAACGTAGAGAGCCATTGGCCCATTTGTTTTCTAAGACAAGAAATCCAATTAATGTCCAATGAGCCCCTCTGCAACTTCTATTTCAAGTTAGATAATAGAAAAGTTAGGACTTGTAGTGAGCACTCCATGACATGTAAACAATGTGCTTCTCCGCATATCCTTGAGATAGTGGAATCCTTGTAAATTGTATTTATAAAGAACAAATATAAACTTTTTTTAAACTTCTAAGTACTTTCAATTTATATAATCTTAGTTCACTGTGATCCAAGTGTGGGATAATACATATTGTAATTCGTCAATCGTGCTGGTTAAAATCATGATTAAATTGCAAGCTGGAGTTCTATAATCTATGCAATATTGTCTTTGCATAATGATATATTATAGCTCATCTCTTCTACTCGTCTTAAATTAAAATATTAAATTGGATCCAAGGGATTCTAAAGGTATTTTAGATTTCTTTTCTTAAAAAAGTTCTATTTTTTCTCTAGTTGGACTTGAATATACTCAGTGATCCAAGTATGTTCGAGGATATAATAATGTAGAACAAAGCATTTGTCTATATGAGTAATTTTAACAGTGACTTTAAAAATTTGAAATAAAAAAACTAAGGTAAGAGTTTTAATTTGAAACTTTAGGGTTAAAAAAGAACATTTATTTAAAACCCTAGATACATAAAAGCTATAACTCCAAACTAATTTTCACTTTCATTCTCTACTTCCCTACACTTGTGCTCTCCTTCATTCTCTCTTTGTGTACCATGGCTACCACTCCCACCTTTGCTGCATGGATTAGCTCCACACACTGCGCACACATAGGAGATCAACTATACCCTAGGTTTTGTATGACCTTGAGTTTAGAGAGCTCACTTTCTGCCATAGACCCTAGCTTTAGTATAGTGGCACTGTTTTGTGATGCGGCAAACCCTCTCACCTGCTCTATTCCTCCAGACTTTGCTCTCAGACGGATCCCCATAGATTTCTTATATAGTTTAGGTGTTGGATTGAGCTATGCAAAGGTGATTAATGAAGCCCTCGTGCATGTGGGGCAGCATATCCATGCATGAGCAGTGCCCAGCTCATCCCAGGACCATGCCACGATGGATTTCATTGAGTGCAATGCAACATTTTCTATATATGTTTTGTGCATCGAGGTGCAAGAGGACAGTGACGAAGAGATCGATGCACCCTCTCACCCACAACAAGAGTATTTCAAGAGGGAGTCCAAAGAGATCGCACTTGATCCGAGCGTAGAGGCAACACAAAGCTTAGCCATTGTGTACCCACCTCCTTGCCCTGATGAGTTGCCGACAAGCAATGAGCCACCCCTCGCTTCTCTCCATGCTATCATCATCGAGGGGGTGGAATATCTACTCACGTAGGATTGTACTAGAAATTTTGGAGCTAAGAGAGGAAGAACTATATTGCATCATGGTGTGTGATGCACATGATGATTTTATAGATTTTGATATACAAGTTTCCCTAGCACATGTTGATGAGGTGGCTTGATATGATGGCATGAGTGTTGATGACATCTCTGCCATTGTGAGCATCTAAGAGCAGATTGAGGATGCGATGCCATAGTATGATATCTCAGATGAGGAGTTTGAGCGGTTGCAAGAAAGGATTTTTGGACCTCGATGCAACTACATAGTACCTTTCCAAGAGAGAGATGAGGGTGGCCCAGTTGTAGGAGCAAACCTTGATGCTCCATTACAGCAGATATAGATTATGCAGAGAAGGTAATGTTAATGGATTAATGTTATCAGATTTGCGTGAAAATTTACCAATAGGGCATCTAGGACATTGAGAGCATGGAGATAAGATTTTGTTGGGATCAGGCCCCTAGAGCAAACCTGGCCAGAGGTTTCGCGTCTGGGGGCCTAGACGCGAGCCTCCAACCAGGGCTGCTCTGGGAACCCCAAACGCGAGCCTCCAGCAAGGGTTGCTGTAGGGGCCCGATCCAAGAAAAATTTTATCTCCATGCTCCCGATGTACTAGAGGCCCTACTTGTAAATTTTCACATGAATCCGATATATATATCTTTAGCACACTCCATGTATAGTGAGTGTGATATAGTGAGTCTGACATTGAACTCGTGTGATGCATGACATTGTCTATATATATGAATTTTCATCTAGACAAGGTAGCCAATCTAGTAGCCAATGAAGGGTGCAAGACTCGGCATTGAAGGAGTATATCAACCAGCTTGTGAGCAACATTATTGTATATCATAAGACATACTCTCTGACTTTTGCTGAGAACTCCCTCAAGTTGGAGGCACTAATGAAGGCTGGGCCCTTCAAGGCCATCCCAACAAACTCTAGCTGGTCATTAGCTAGCAGCAACTAGCGTCAGACCCGAGCGAACTACTTTACGCAGAAACGCCAGGTCCGAAGCGGATTCACGCTGCACTTGGTTCAAGGAGAATGGGAAACGAGAGGGATGCAAAACTCAACCTCTCAGCCATAAGGCATAGTCCCATTCCGTTCCCCTAAAACAACGTAAATTGGGTAAGATGTAACTCTAGGTCATCGTTCTCGTTATTCGTTTTGATGATGATGATCATCCCATTGTTCTTCGAGATTTTTGAGAAAAGTTCCCGGCTAACCGGGACCACCCAACCGTAGGACGGACCCATGGCCCATCCTCCGCACTTTCCTCAGTTTGTTTTAGTTATGTAATTATCTAACACATTAATTTGACATATAACAATCAGCTTCTTTAATTACTCCTGTTAAGCACTGGTTCCTTCACGTAATCTTATCACGTGACATAGAAAAACAATATCAGCCAAATTCTTTATTATCATTTCATCATTTTATCTTTGAAATACAAGGAGTTCCGCCCGTAGGCCTGTCCATAATCCGCCTGAAGGCTATCCAGTAATCCGCCAGGGATCACTATTCCAAGCTTCTGCCCGTAGACTAGTATGCGGGCCTCGAGATCCAATCCCGAGTCACGTTAGCCTCTTGTGCAGGACCCGGAAGGCGAGGGATTTACGGCCAGAGCCCCCCTGGCACCCAAGCATCCTCCTGCTCCAAGTAGAGCTCAACGGAAAGACCTCTCGCGGCGGGTTCGGTCCACGTTCCCGGCGCGGTCAACAACCCCCTTGGTTAGGGTCAGGCAGGCAGTCGGGGGTAACTGAAGCTGCCTCTCCCTTCAGGCTTTCAACCTGAAGCATTAGATATCATTTCATCCTTTAGTTCTTTGAGCAAACAATGCAAACAGTGCTTTCTAAACTGTTACAAGCACAATCAATTCCAGTGGTCGTTTAATTTGCCCATTGTTAAGGAGTGAATCCTTCTCTCCGAATGCATCCAGCATTCGATTTGGGATCAATTTGACTTGGCAAGATCCCCAAGGGTTTGTTTATTCACCCTTTTGTCCTTGGGTTAGGGACATACCCTGTTAACCCAACTTAACCACTACCTTAGGTTTTATTAATAGTAAATCCTGGCGACCATGTCGCTCCAATTTATTGATTGATCTTTTGCTTCCAAGCAAATACCTAACTTTCCTTTACCTGGCAATTTTTCCCCAAGAAAGGTGATGTAACAGGATGATTACTCATTCTCTTGCAAGTTAAACTTGCACAAGAGCTTGCCAACCCCATTTCAAGAAATGGCAAAACTCTCTTGTGAACAAATCACAAGTCTATGCGATGTTGCAACTTTTTGCACAAGTGTCGCATCTATTCCATGGGATCGTTTCACCCATTGAATGGCGTTTTCTGGTCACGGAATTATCTCCAGACGAGAAGCAGGGTTTAGGGTGTCTTCTTACCCAACCTATTCCTAATTACACTAGGCCGACAACGTTTGGTCCTAGGAATTCCAACTCAATCCGAGTTTCATCATTTGAACGAGTGATCCTTAGGGTAGAACCTTAGATCGTTTTATGCATGAGCGTCCAATTGTCCCTACATTCCGTGAATGTGGGTAGGACCTTTGGTTTAAGGGTTCGTCTTGGTAACAAGTGCGTGAAACTAGGTCAAATCCTTAATGTGCTAAACCCTAGCTAGCACTTGGAGCATATTGTATCGATTTAACCATCTAAATGAGTTCTTTGCGGTTTAGGTGTTTTGGGTAAATCAATTTACTTGTCTTACGACAAGGACGAGCCATTCCTAAAGATATTGTCTTGATCTAAGAGGGGAAAAACTAGTTGCATTACGTCATAACTCACGTATGCACGCGATTCATTTTCTCTAGATTTGCAATCCCTAATTTTTCTTGTTAAGACCAAGCACATGATAAAATTCGCATAACTTCCATTGGTCCTACTAGGGCATGTGTTCACGACTCATGCTACTAAGCTTTTAAGTTTTTATGTTAAACAAACCATGCAACCTTTCCCTAACTTCATTTTTTTTGAATGAAATATTCGAACGCACTGATTGAGCATTACGCAATCTCGACTTTGTAATGATAGTCATTAGTTGTTCTAGATTCGTTACTTTGCAATGCACTGAAGCAACTTGCTATAGACATCTTTCATTCATTCCATTGAACATACAAATGACCGATCTTCGATCATGTGTTACTTCCTTTAAAATAGCCAAAGTATTTCAATCGCAAAAGTGCATCCTAGTTCCATAAATTAACCATGCATAATTGCAATACTTTGACGTGAATCAAAAATAGGAAGAAAACCTGGACTTGTGGGTTCGGTAAAATATCCACATGAATATTCGGAGATGATCCTCCTGCGGATGCACCTTGTACCTTTTTAGGGGCCATCGCGAACTCGACCTCTGGTTTTGCCTTCGGGAATTCGAACTTCTTGCCTTGGCTCGCAATCTTATGATTTTTGGCCTTCTCCCTTGTACGCGCAAGTCCCTTTGAGGTATGGCTCCTTGACTTGTGGAATTTGGATTTGGAAGGTCTTATGGTTCGGAGCTTGGGCCTTCTTTCTTTCGGAAAAGAGGGATTCGTGAGAGGGTTCTTGCAAAAGCCTTGCGGAAACAGAGGCTTGAGAGATTCTTCTCCTTGAAATTCCGGCTAGGAATGGTTTTATGTGCTTTGTGGGAATGGAGACTTATGAACTTCTCCTTCCTTTCATAGAAGTTCCGGGGATAAAGATCTTTGTGGAGAGGGAGTGTGAGGGGAAAATTTAGAGATGGGTTTATGGGGGAAATCGAGTGGGAAGGGTTTAGAGAAACCCCTCTTCTTCTTACAAGAATCGGGCTAGGGCTTTAGTAGCTTCCTTTGCTTCAAAGCCGGGAGGGATGGGCTTATTGAGAAACTAATGGAAAGGGCTTTAAAATTGGGGGTAAAGATTTGCTTGTGGTGGATGCTATGGAAAGGGGACTTGAAAATTTTGGGATTGGAATGAACTTACGGAGATCAATATGAAGGCTTTAAATTCTAGGAATAAAATGGCCTTCACGGAAAGCGGGCTTAAGAACAACCCGGGATAAAATGGCTTGTGGGAGTTACAATGGGAAGGAGGGCTTTAAATTCAGAGGGTAGAGTGGACTTTAAAGGAGATTCAATGGGAAAAGGGCTTAATTCCCGGGGAATGCAAGGGAAAAGGGCTTTAAATCTCGGGGGGTGGTAAAAACTGCTTGTGAAGGATCCAACGTGGGGAAGGGCTTATGGAAGCCCCCTTAGAAGCTTCCTAGAGAAGCTTCTAAGAAGCTTCAGCACGTGGTGTGACGACGTGGAGACCTGCAGGGCGGCGGCCAAATGAGCCAGGTGGCAGCGATTCTGTCAGCTGGCGGCTCCACGGATTGTAGCGGCTTCTGGCGATGGCAACGGCGGCCTCAATTTTCAGGTAGCGGCGGCCTCAATTTTCAGGCGGTGGCTCCTCCCGTACACAGCACAGCAGGTCATTCTATTCCCTTCCTCCACTCAAGCATAGTACGGCACAATATTCTTTCCTCATGCTCTCCTCCTTCCCGGCAGCTTCCTCACGGCCCCTCCTTCACCGGCAACCTCCTCACGGCCCCTCCTTCACGATTGCCTCCTCACGGCCCCTCCATCACGGTCGCCTCCCCACGGCCCCTCCATCACGGTCGCCTCCTCACGGCCCCTCCATCACGGTCGCCTCCCCACAGCCCCTCCATCACGGTCGCCTCTCCACGGCCCCTCCATCACGGTCGCCTCCCCACAGCCCCTCCATCACGGTCGCCTCCCCACAGCCCCTCCTTCCCATACTACTTAAATAAGTGAGGGGGAGGGTCCTCCCTCCCCCACGCGGCATCATGCATGCCTACATTCCCTTACGAGCTCCCCTCTCTCTCCTCCAGCACGATCGTTGGCTGGATTTGTTTTTATAACCATAAATCTAAAATTTCATCTTGATTTCTTTCCAAGAGGGGGTTCACACAAGCATAAGCGGGTTTCCTTGACTTTGGTCTTGTTCATGCCAATGGAGATTGTACAATTTCACTGTCCAAATATTCAATGCCGTCATTCCCTTGCATGAGTATCATACGGGTTGGAAATATTTACAACGGAAATATTACATTTTGCTACAAATTTTCTTAGACAACATCTTAGTTCTCCATGCCTTAAACATTTGACTATAGCTAAACGAGTTTTGAAGTATTTGAAAGGCACTAAATATTTTGGGTTGGTTTATTAGCTCTAACGAAACTATGATTCTCTACATTCACTTCAACTTTCGGGTTATATAGATGCAAATTGGGCAAGCTCTCACTTATCTATGTGTTCTACAAGTGTAAATTGTTTATTTATTAATGGTTGTCTTATTTCTTGGACTAGCAAGAAACAACATCGTGTTGCTATTTTCACTATTACCAGAGGTTGAATATGTAGCTGCATCTTTAGCGGCTCGAGAGTTAGTATGGCTTCGACAAGTTCCATTAGATATTGGCCATCCTCCTCTCTCCAACACACCACTTTGATGTGATAACCAAAGTGCTATTAGTCTTGCTAAAGACTATATTCAACATAACAAGTCTAAACATATTGCAGTGCATTATCATTATGTTTTATATGAAGTAAAGAAAGGCACAATCGTGATTGAACATTGTCCAAGTGATCATATGACTGCAATTTTATTCACCAAAGGGCTCAATGAAGCATGCTTCACTCTATTGTGCTCAAAACTTGGAGTTATCTCAATTAATATACTATGACATTGTAGTGCCATTGTACATACTACTTGTAGGGACCATACACTTCACATATGCACACACATCTTAGACCTCTTGGTCATCTTTATATATACATTTTTAGTTTCACTTTACATGCACAGTTTCATTTTACATGCACACAATAATCCTTCCTGATCATGTTTGTATATCTGTATATAGGAGCTCGGATTTTTTCCTTGTGCTCCCTAAGGGTTTTTTTGCATCCGCAGCTAGAGACCTTTATTTGAGTGGGGTTGTTGGAGCTATATATATCTCACCCTATCTAGACTAGGTCTCCCCTATATATATCTAGATTGTGATCAATATGCTATAGTCTTTGGGAGTGTATATGGTGTGTCTCTTCTCTCCCTCTCATGTGTCTACATATGTTCTCTCTGTATATCTCAACATTGTTTCCTATTATTTTTGCAACATAAGGATTGGTTGACTCTGAAAGTTTCTCATTATTTGCCTTTTGAGACTTAGGGATCCTTATAACATCATTCAATGGCCAAAAGGATGATTCAAACTATTTTATTCTAGTAATATTATTAGTTTATGTATTTTATTTAATTTTTTCCTTTGCAACATAAGTATTAGATCTAAGCTATTTTGTACTTTATCCACTGATGCATAAAAGACTCATTTAAAATTTACTTTTAATAATATTTGTACTCAAACAAAAATCTATCACCTATCCTAGAATCCTTTCTATGCATCCAATATTATATAAATGTGTTTGTTGAGCTAATGATGTGGCCATATTTTATTGACTTGTTGCTCTTATTATAGGTTGAGTTTCCTTTTGTAATTTATACCAATTTTCTACATCCTTGTATACTGTAGATATTTGAATTAGAGGCACTTTTGAACCATATGGGACTCCAAATAGGTTTGCTTTGTATAAGCTTATATTGAACATTTGTATTCATGGACAACATATGGAACAAGTTCATCCTAATTTTGTTAAAGGGGATCAATATACATCTATATAATCTACTTTACTGTTTTCTAAAATCATTTTGCAGGGCCATTTATTTGAGAGTAGTAAGATGATTCAGAATTTTATTTTATTTTCAAAAGATTAATTTCTAAAGATGCACACATAATTCTATTAATTTCTCTTGAAATTCCATCCTTGTTTTGAGAGGATCATTTCACACATGGATGCCATGTAATCACATCTTTGACAAAAAAAAGTTGATGTTGAGTTATTGCATCCATTGATAATCTAGATAGTCTAGTTAAATAATATGTTGAAATGAAGATATTATATTTTTAGTCAATGCTATGGGAATGGCTATTAATTCAACTAACTTTATGCTTAATCAATTTGAAAAGTTCTATTGGTTTCTAACTTGCATTTTTCAAGGTTGGAAATGTAAGACAATTAGTAAGATACTCTAGAACATTAGAGCTAGGTACCTATGAGTATAATGTTACAAAATAATATTGCAAATGTTAGAATCCTTAGTATACCGTTAAAAGTTCTCCAATTACACATACACTAAATTTTCTAACATTAATTTAACATCAATAATCTTGGTGTTATGTAATGTTAATGATGTTTTTAAAATTCCATGTTCTTAAAATAACACTTAGCATTGAGAATTCTATCTTCCTTGAAAACCTCTTAGCATTAGTATTTTTTACATTTTGATAGCTTGCTAATGCAACAAATTCAAGTGTGATTTCCCGCTCAAAAAAACTACATTGGATTTGTGCTCACAATGGTAACCAATATATCATTTAGATATCGCTTGCTTTCATTTAATAAGTGTTCCCAAAACTCCTTGCATTTAAATATTCTCAAGAATTAAATATTTACCCTTTCACTTCACAAAGTTATATTCTAACATTATCTTGAAACACCACTCTTGTTAATATAACGATGCATATATTTCCTTAATATATGAATTTTAAAAGCCTTCCTAGTGAACTCATGTGCTATAATTAAATATTTGGAGGTGCGATAACCCCCCACCTCCCAAAGAAACACAGAAAGGAAATCTTGTTGACTTTTCCTTAGAAAAAATAGAAAGTATATAAGTTAAATGGAGCCCAAATTTTTTACTCTTAGAGCCTAAAGAAGGCTTTATGAGTGAAGAAGTGTCATAAGTCTTACAAAAAGTGTAAAGGAGGACTGTCAGAAATAATGGTGCTAGAAGTGTATCTTTTTCACTTTTTTTAAGGAGACTTTTTAAAAGTAGACATGGTTGCATGCATGAGAGAGCTTGGACGGAAGCTTCCCATATGCTATGCCAATGCTCGCAAAATACATTTTTTCCATCCAATGGAAAAAAGGAGGAGTTTGAAATGTGATTGAATTTCTTTTTTGGTGGCCAGGGTGGGGAGGGGGGGGATCATGGCATGAGCCAATAGGAAAAATACATAAAATGAATGTTTTTTGTGAACATCAAGCCATGCTTGTTTCTACATAAGATGCATGTTGAACACTTCAAGAAAAATCTAGGTATAATCAAAATTCAATTGACCATTTCTATTGAGAACTTGAAAAAAAACAAAAAAAAATAACGGTGCACATTGAACACTTCAAAAGCAATCAAGGATTGAATTGACCATTTTTGTTCATGGTGTAATTTTTGTCATTTTTCATTTACTACTCACATTAACTATCATCATCTATGACATTTAATTGATTACATATTCAATATGCCCAAAATGGTTTTGTCAAGAAACTAGTTTGTTTGAAATTTTTGTGGTATGCAAATTTGGGGCATCCTCAAAAATTAGAATGATAATTGAGATCTCTATGAAATCTAAAAAGTTACCTAAAAAATAAGAGAACGTACCAAATGTACAATATTGTTTGAGAGTGTTACTAAGATATTATCACAAAATAAATAATCCTCTTGCCACAACCTATCTAATAGAAATACACATGCAATAGTTGTAGCAAAGATAGAATGTAATACAAAAATAATTTGAATTCTATTACCAATGACTACATATGATTACAAGTGTAAGAGAGGGGGATTTAATAATGGGGAAATTCTAGCTACACTGGCTGGCATATAAGGTCTTAGTGACTTGATTTTTCACCATCAGATAATAATACAAGTCTCCTTTCATCTTCACCTCTCTCTCCAAGCTTTCATGGCTTCTTCCTCTTTCTGTCTTTCTCTCTTCTTTTCTAATCTTTCTCTCTCCTTGTCACTCTCTTTCTCTCTCTTTTGCACTCTCTCCCTCCTCTTCTTCTCTCTCTCTCATGTCCTCTTCTTGATAAGTGGTATCAGAGCTCTAGTTCTGATCCATTTAGTTACCTTACATGCTCAGTTATCATCCTTTTCAATTAAAAATCTAAGAAGCTTTAGGTACATAGGGATAGGCACTAAAATGGAGAAGCACTGAAGGACCTAGAGGTCAAAGACCAGGAGGATAATAGTCAGGAGCATTAATGGAGTGAAATAGAGCAAGTGGAGGGGGGAAAGTGAGATCAGAAAATCCCTGAACCACGTGCATGGATTTCAATGGCTTGATCGGTGAAAGACTACAAAGGTAGTTGAAAAGAGGAGATCCCTAAACCTCCGTTGCACTGATTGTTAAGTCTTTGTCAGGAGAATCCATGACCCGCGGTTAAGAGCAAAATCGTTCATCAAGGTGGCAAGCCGAATTGATGTTACTCAGCTGATTCATTCTTGATTCGTGCGCGATCTTTGAATCCACGACTACTTGTCTTCCCCTTCACGGCAATTACACACGATGAATTGTGAAAGATGTCATGTAAATGCAGAATGGTAACCGCCAAGACAATGACATTGTTTCTCGCCGAATAATTGGCGAGGCTGCAACTCGCTTGTCGACGACGAATGCAGAAAACGGACACACTGCATAGCCATAGTTTGACAGCAAGAGAAGGGAACTTATTACAGCGGCGGAGTGAGATCTCTCAGAATGTTTGGAATGATAACTTGTCATTCACGGCCTTCTGGCCTATGATCCTCGCAACAACGAGCAGATGGCACATGAGGAGTCCCGTCTATATTAGCGTCTAAGACCTCCAAAAGAATGACTTGCCTAGCTTCTATTAAACTCTACAATGGAAGACAAGTTTGTTTTTCTATGCTGCATAAGTCAACCTCCTGAAATGCTTGGCAAATGCTTTCAATCTCAGTCCTGTATTCAGTCTTCTCTCTTAGCATGACTAGCTCAATGACAGCTAAACAAACTGCATTAGTTCTTTCAAGAACAGGCATAGCAAGAGATCCCCGCACATTGCAGCGTTCGGTATCATTGACATGCAGATTCTCGTTGCACTTGTAAAGCTGTACATTTTGGGGTTCCATTCTCGAGACTTTTTCAAGAAGACATGACCTGGAAGACATGGGAATGATCCAATCTATCTATTGGTGTAGAAGGAAGGGTTATCCATGTGTTGTCAGAATAGCCTACATGCCCACACTTTCAAGCCGCCAAACCTGCACTAGGACATCACTTCTCAACAACCGCAGGAAATGATTGAGAGAAAGCTTTATGCGTTCATTGAAAGTGTGTGCAGGTTTAGATGATGTAGGAGCATCCACAAGCTCTATCGTATTGGAGCTAGTAAAATATGTGCTGGTACTCGTAAAGGGTTGCAATCCTTCCTGCTACATGCACAAAAGTAGCTACTGTGCATGATTGGGGGTTTGAATTTTGTGGGATTCTTCTTCTATAGCCTTCAAAGCATGCATGGAGCTACTGAAGCTCAACCCCTCCTCCCATTGAAGAATCAAGCTCGAAGACTCAATTCTTGGCTGAAGCTTTGTCACCATGAAGCTAATTGGAGCCTTGGAGAGCAACCTTGGGACATTGGCCACTGATTCTCAGCCCTTCTTTACTAATCAAAGAGGTAATTGACTCTTGAACTCTCTTTTATTTCCATCCTATTGCTGAGCTAAAAAGCCTATTATTGGGAGAGATTCAAGTAGTAAATCATGCATTTTATTGAAGGTTTCAATGCTTACATGCTGCCAAATTAATTTTAGTCCTCTCTTAGGCTTTCTTGCATTGAAAATGGTCCATTCTATGCTAAAAATTTTCACAACTATTTAGTGATTGCCTCATCCGAATCTCTTGACTTGTGATGATTGTTGGAGCATAAACTAATCTCTAAAATCCATTGTAAATGAGGTGAGATAGCAGTGAGTCACTGCTTGGTAAGCCCTACCCTTGACCCCAATTTTCCATTCCATGCATTTCATGAAAAGGTTCAATTCGTACTTCCGAATGCATCTCATGCTGGGTGTTTAATTAAGAAATGTCAACCCTATATATTCTGGGTGAGGAAAAGCCTAATGCCAAGCAAGGTGGCAAGATAAAAGAGGGGTGACCTCCAACTTACCATCAAAGACCCTGAAAGGGTGCACAACCTAGCCCAAGGGGAACTTCGCCCACCTCTCAGTGATCTAGAGCCGGAACTTGTTTGCAGGTGCAAAGATATTTTGGGGATAGTGAGAATTGGCATGTCATGATGATGTCATTGATGTATATGGCATATTGATGTACCATTGATATACTTGCAATGATGTATGACTGAGAATCAATGCTAAAATGTAACTTTAGTCATACATGCAGTCATGTATGTAGTTATGACAGTGCATGCAACAAACAATGCATGTATGATGCTATATGTGAGTGACACGGTCATGGGAATGCTCATTTTCATGCTTAGCAATGATGTTATGGTGTAGACCATGTGTGTGTATTCTTAAGCAATGTATGGTTCCATGGGAGAAGTGGTTGTAGACATACAATAGATGGGGAACCATATTTCAGCTTTCTTGAATTCCTACAGGGTGCTGTAGACATTTTTAGTCAGTTATAGAGGTAAAGAGTGAATACCGGCACTGAAGAGGAGGCCCCAAAGAGTGTTGGCACACCTAAGTAACCCCCTATCAGTTTGGCACTTTAGTTGGGCACTACCCATCCCTTACAGGCCAAAACAATCCCCTACTACTCTCAAATAGGGTGTAGGACTGCATTAAACAGCTACAGATTTGATGTTACACAATTTTATGTACTAAATATGTAGCAACGTACTTGTGCTTTGTTCGAAGAGGGGATCCTTAGCTTTGATTTGAACCAAAAAATTGGGTCAATCGGAGATCTCTAACTCAAGTTGCAAGCAAAACAGTGAGTGGGGTCTAATGGGACTACTCTTAGCCATGGTAGGGAACAAGGGAAAAACCAAGGCAAATGATGACCTCCAGCAACAAATAAGAGATGCATGCACCCTGAGGGATGAAAATAACCTTGAGGTGGAAGATGAAGATTACTCTCATGACGTGGGGAGCCTCAGCGTGCTCACTAACACCCTCAGTTTGCATGAGACAAGGCATGCTGAGAGGCATAGAGAATTGTTGGAAGGCATTGGTTAAATGAAGATCACTATGGACACCCTTGTTACCCAGCTCACTAAGTGGATGGAATTCCAAATGAAAGGGAAGGAAGATGAGGATAGGTTGGCTATGCATGCTAAAAGAGTGATTGGCCCATCAATGAATGCATCAAATATGAACTCCTAAGTATTTTGGGGAGAGTGGACATCCATAACAGCACTTTTAAACACAGAGCGCCTTCACGTAGGCAAGAGGAGTTTGGCAGAAATTACTCTAACAATGGATCATTTTTGGACAGCCACATGGATTAGCCTCAGTTTGGATATATGGGACAGCCACCTAATCATGAAAGAGAGCTGAGAGACAAGATTGTTTTCTCAAAATTCAATGGTCAATTTTCATCTCTAGTTGAACTAGAAGAGTGGCTTTCCAAGCTTGAGGATTATTTTGACATCTTGCCCCGTAGTGATGACCAAAAGATCCATTTTGCAACCATCCATATGGAAGGATTTGCACATACATGGTGGAGGTACATTAAAAGAGAAAATCAACAAGTAGACTCGTGGGAAGCATTTAAGGCACTCATGGTGCAAGTATTTGTCTTGCCGATGGAGAAAGAAAATTTTTCGTGCTGGCCTTGAAGAGCATGGTCTTGCTATTAGAGAATACACAAATTAGTTCCTCAACCTTACCATGTATATTGAGTCGATTCGTGATGATGCCAACTTACACAAGTATATGTATGGACTGGATCCCGAACTCTTGACTGATGTTTTAGCTCAAAATCCATCGGATTTGTTCAAAGCTATTGAGTTGGCTAAGAGGTACTCTCGTAAGTATCGCTCGGATGCTTCATTTCAGCATGGATAGCAAAGAGGAGCGTTTCAGCCAGTGTTTGGGTAGCAAAGAGGACCTATGCAGTCACATTTTGGGCAGCAAAGAGGTGTTGTAAGGTGGGGAAAATTTGGGGCAATTTATGGTGGTGGTAACGTGCCATTCAGCACTTCTAAGATCCCCACACACCCCACTTTTAATGCCTCAAGACCACAAAGTAATTTTAGGATGACAAACAACCCGAGAATGGATAATAGCAAGGGAAAAACAAGAATAAAAATGCTTTAGCCTTTGGCAGAGTCCAAAGTCCATTCCCATGGATTTGTATAAAGAAAGAAAGGAAAAGGGGATTTGTTTTAAGTGTGGCAAGAAGTATACATATGATCATGCCTCAAAATGTGATTTTAGAAATGTTAAGGCAGGGGTTCACAGCATGTTGGTATTTGAGGACTCAGAGGAGGACCATGACGATGCACATGTTTTTATGATGACTGTTGAAACGGATGATATTGATAAAGAGTTTGGTCAAGAAGAGTTCTTTAACCCTACTTACTCTTTTCCTTTTGACCCCAGTGGTCATGTATCATGGGATATGGGTGGAAAGAATGAGTCGCATGCTGAAATACATGCTACCACTATTTATACCATATCTATGGATGCTTGGATAGGATCCAGAAGCCCTAATACATTGCTTATTAAGGGAAAAACTCAAGGGAAGGATGTATTTATACTTGTAGACAGTGGTAGCACTCATAGTTTCATTAATAGAGCAGTCATGGAAAGGCTAAAGTGTTTTCCACTGATTTACAACAGCCATTGAAGGTGCAAGTTGCCAATGGGGATGAAGAAATTTGCACTCAAGCATACCCTGCTGTTCATATTCCGCTTACTGAAAATTTTGGATAGCTCAAAATTTTGGACAGAAAATGGATTTAATTGCATTAGAAATAGGACCTATAGATGTTGTCTTGGGTTGTAATTAGCTGAAAACTTTGGGCACTATAACTATGGATTTGTCCTTGCTGTATATGGAGTTTATCAATGCGAGACAGCTCGTTCACTTGCAAAGAATCCAAAATAACAGTGAATTTCAGCTCATTACGAGCAAACAACTCAAAAAAGAGGTCAAGAGACCATCCTAAATCTTTGTATTGCACTTAAATAAAGAAAATTCAAATCAGTCCACTAAAACAGTAAAGAATTCAGCATTGAGAGCTCTTTTAGAAGAGTACAAAGACCTCTTCCAAGTACCTACAACACTACCCCCCTAATAGGGTGGTTGATCATCCCATAGATTTGGAGCCTCAGTCAAAGCCTGTGAATAAGCCACCTTACACATTGTCTAGGTGTGAAAGAGAAGAAGTTGCCAAACAAGTCAAAGAATTATTGAACGTGGGATTTATTGAGCCTAGCTCTTCACTTTATGCTTCCCCTATGTTATTGGTAAAAAAGAAGGATGGATCTTTCAGGATGTGCATAGACTATGGGGATCTTAATAAGATCATCGTGAAGAATAGGTACCCCGTTCCAAGCATAGATGACTTGCTAGCACGCTATCACCAGATCCGCATGAGGGCAGGGGATGAGGTCAAAACAACATTTCAAACTCATCGAGGGCTTTATCATTTCCTGGTTATGCCTTTTGGGTTAACTAATGCACCGGCCACCTTTTAGAGCTTAATGAACAAAATACCTCATCCCTTTCATTTTAGATTTGTGTTGGTTTTCTTTGATGGCATCCTCATCTATAGTAGATCACTGAAGGATCACCTTTGGCATATGAGGTAGGTGTTTGATGTATTGAGGCAGCATAGACTCTTTGCCAAGGAGACAAAATGTTCTTTCATGTAGACAGAAGTGAAATACTTGGGGCACATTGTTAGTGAAGATGGAATTAGGGCTGATCCTAAGAAAGTGCAATGTATAAAAGACGAGCCCACAGGGGCACATTGTTAGTGAAGATGGAATTAGGGCTGATCCTAAGAAAGTGCAGTGTATAAAAGACTGGCCCACACCTGCAAATACCACTTCACTTAGAGGATTTCTTGGTCTCTCATCATTTTATCGTAGATTCATTAGGCATTATGACACTATTGTAACTCCCTTGATTGATAGGCTTAAGCAAGAGGCTTTCTTCTGGGATGCCATAGCTGATAAGAGCTTTAATCAGCTCAAGTAATTTCTTACATTAGCTCCCATCTTGGTTTGCCCAGATTTTTTGAAAGAATTCACCATTCAATGTGATGCTAGTGGTAGAGGCATAAGGGCTGTATTGTTATAGGAGCATGGGATTATAGCATTTGAGAGCTACAAACTTGCTGAAAATGAGATGACTATGAATGTATATGACCAAGAGATGCTAGCCATCCTTCATGCCATTAAGAAATGGCACCACTACTTGTATGGCAGCAGATTTAGGGTCAAGAGCGACCATAGGGTCCTCAAGTATTTCCTCTCTCGGTCTAATCTTACCCCAAACAATGAAGATGGGTAGCTACATTGTAGAACTATGACTTTGACATTACACATATGCAGGGAAAAGACAATGTAGTTGTTGATTCATTATCTAGAATGTTGGCATGTAAAGTTTTAGCCATCATGGAACTTCATAACGATTGGATAGAAGAGCTTCAGGAGGCTTATTTGTTAGATGCTAATTTCAGCCACATTTTCCAAAAATTACAGCAATGACATGTGGAAGAAAACTCTCCATATCAGCTTAAGAACGGTCTCTTATGGCTCCCATACACTTCTTCATTCAAGCAAAAGATCATGCAAGAGATACATTCCTCACCTACAACTGGTCAGTTGGGCATATTTAAAACCTATGACAAGATTGCTAAGAGCTTTCACTGGAAGGGTCTATGGAAGGATGTAAAAGATTTTGTCTTGAGTTGTGTGCCATGTCAGCAAAACAAGGACATCACCCTAAAACCAACTGGTTTACTTCAGCCATTGTCTATGCCCAAAGGCAAATGGACACACATTACTATGGACTTCATTATCGGCCTACCGGTGACTAAAAAAGGATGGAACATCTATGTAGTTTGGACAAACTCACCAAGGCAACCCATTTCATTCCTTCAAAGACTCAATATAATGCTTCTCAAGTAGCCAGCCAAATCATGGAATATGTTTTAAGATTACATGGCTTACCACAGGTCATTCTACATGACCGGGATGCTAAGTTCATGAGTAACTTTTGGTAGGCAGTTTTTAGCTCTATGGGCACTCAATTAGCCCCTTCCACTACTTACCATCCATAGACCGATGGCCAAACATAGAGAGGGTTAACAAGTGGGGCTAGAAACTTACTTGACACATTTTTGTCATGATGTACAACATGCTTGGGACTCATGGTTGCATTTGGCTGAGTTTTCCTATAATAACTCTACACACTCTAGCATTGGAGTTTCACCTTTTGAGGCATTGTATGGCTATAAGGTTCCCCTCCAATAGCTATCTTCAATGATAAGATAAGCCCACAAAGCAAGGAGGAGTTGGAGAGAATGCAGGCCTTACTTGAGCAATGTAAAGTCAACTTGAAGAAAGCTTAGGATCAAATGAAGCTTTATGCTAATAACAAAAGAAGGGATGTTAAGTTCCAAGAAGGTAATTTGGTGCTTTTGAAGGTGCCCAAGTCCAAATACGCCACCCTTAAGGATGGGTCCAACAACAAGTTAGCTCATAGGTTCTATGGGCCATACCAGATTGATAAAAGAGTGGGAGACTTGGCATATCAGTTGGCATTTCCCCCATCTACAAAGATTCATAATTTCTTCCATGTGATTCAATTGAAACCCTTCATTGGATCATCAGTGGATTATGTTGAGGAGCTACCATTGATAAATGAAGAAGGCATCATTCAATACATACCCGAGCAAGTCATAGGACAAAGGGAAAAGAAGCTACGCTCTCGCTCCATCATGGAATACTTGATTAAGTGGCAAGGTTTACCACTTGAGGAAGCTTCTTGGAGGCCGCCTTCAGTTTTGGAAGATTTTCCATACCTACTAGAAGTAGATTTAGCTGAAATCTAGCTAATTATGGCCATGTTTTCTCTCAGATTAACTACAAATAACTCTCTGTTTCAAAGTGGATTTTATTCTGTACTATTGTGGACAGCAATGAACATAATATATGGCCTGAAAGTACTCCTCAAGAGCTCCGTTTTGACATATGGCACACCCCGATGGAAGTCTCCTACAAAAAGTTCTGACAGATTTACTACAACATGGCCCTGTAGTAAACAACTTGCTGTCCACTATTTACAGCTCGCATTTACTCAAGATATTTGGGTCAAATTTTCACTTTTATAATTCTCCAATAAGTCCCATGTATCGTACATACCCCAATGACCCATCATACACAATAATACCTCTTCATTCATACACAATAATACATCTTCACTCATTAGTATACCCCTGTAATAATGCAGTAGAGTAGTACTCTGATATGCTCCTACCCAGTTATCATAAGTGCCCAAATTTTTTTTTAGGGCAAAAACCTTCGGGTGGAGATGGAATGTAAGAGAGGGGGATTTAATAATGGGAAAATATTAGCTATACTGGCTGGTATATAAGGTGTTAAGGACTTGATTTTTGACCATCAGATAATAATACAAGTCTCCTTTCATCTTCACCTCTCTCTTTAAGCTTTCATGGCTTCTTCCTCTCTCTTTATGTCTTTCTCTCTCCTTTTCTAGTATTTCTCTCTCCTCATCACTCTCTTTCTCTCTCTTCTTGTAGTCTTTCTCTCTCTTTTGCACTCTCTCCCTCCTCTTCTTCTCTCTCTCTCATGTCCTCTTCTTGACAACAAGGTTGTATTTTATATACAATAGGAAAAATTTTAATTTGTATAAAAAATTATACCATATTTACAATCTTTGCATTCTCGCTAAATCTAAACTCTCAAAACCATCAATGCTATCCTTTACCTCATTACTAAGCTCCATATCATCCAAATCTATGGTATTTGAATGGGATTCTACCCTTTTGACTTGTCTGAGAGAGTGGGCTATGTGGAAATGTACATAGGCATGTGATATTGAGATCTATGTAGTTTGCTAAATGATCACCTTGCATAAAATTATAAAACACCACATTAGAGAATTTGCAAATCTCCCAAGTTTCACTTTCAAATACCGGGGTAAAGATTTGGCCACATTGCTAAATCTTAACCCATACTTCAAAGGGGAACTTGGAAAGAAAACTTATATACTAATTAGGGTAGACTGCACTTTCAAGTAAGAGAATAAGATTTGATCATGTGGCCAAATATTCAATATGTTGGGAATTCCTAAACTATATGAGAATTCCCAAATTCCCTGATATATTGTTATAAACATGAGGCTAACTATAAAGTCATTAACACTAGACTAAGTTAGTTTATAAAAATTTGACTTACATCACTGGTTTGGGTCCTAAGCAGATGCTCTAGAAGGAGTTTAGCATTGTAGCAAACCCTCCATCTGTAGTTGTGGCCGTCACCTTACTCTAACACTATACAACTAACTATGTGTATATTCTCTTACACTTCATTGTCTTGGGTGATGATCTCAAATACTTTGATAATTTTTTCAATAGATATATTTTGATAAAGGAAAATAATGTTAGTACCTCTCTCTTTCTCCCCCTCTCCCACTTATAGGCTTAAGGAACTTATTCTTCACATGATCATGGTACCATATGTTAAATTAGCTCAGAAAGCATCTTTTTGTGGCAATATTGAGCAGTATTAGGCTACAATGAGATGTATAAGGCAAGGAGGACAAAATAATTACAAAAAAATAGATTTGAGATATATTAGGAAAAAACAAACCAAATATTTCATTACCTTTCATGGTATGCTGCCACAAGGTATTGTATGATATCTAAATTGCAATCTATGTACCATGGGCATACGTAGTGGCACCAAACACTTCAACTCTGCAAGACATTAATGCATTACAACTTTCCCTTGAGCAAACAGAAGCCTGTACGATGCTGCAAACACCCAACAACACTGAAGGCCCTTCCATAGCCCCGTTGTTAAGGTCTAGTGCCAGTTCACTTCAGTACCTCTTAAAAGACATGCGCTCAGTTTTTGAAGCTCCCTCACACTCTAGGCTTTCCTTTGCTATCTGAAGTAGTAGATGCATGGAGATTAATCAACTTGTCCTCTTCAAATGGTAGCTTAGGATGCCGCATATCATGATGTATTTGCATACTTTTCACGTCGGGAGTTGTTTCCCTGCAGACAGGACAAGCTAGTTTTGCATACCCTCCTTTGTTTGCTCTAGTGCAATCTTCTAAGCCAGTCTTCTTAGCTGAGTTAGTCTCTCATTAACTATAGCCACCTTGTCCACCAAATTGCCTCCTCAAATTTTGGCTTCAAACCTCCCCAGTTCAGCAGGTTGTTTAACACTCCTTGGATGAGGGACATCGAATATGTTTTGAGGAAGGCATGCACATAGACAATAGAATTCTGCAGAAGTGGATGTCAAGGAGAAAGAACTTTGTACTACCTTTGGCTTCTCACTGATCCGATCCGAATAATAGTAGGCAGAGTAGACACATCAAAATCTTAGCATGACTATCAAGGAGGAAGAACTTCGTATTGCCTTTGGGCTTCTTGCTGATTCGATCCCCGCATAATAGCAGGTAGACTAGACACGTCAAAATCTCAGCATGACCTAAGTCCTCACAGTTGATCAATCAACCTGACACCTTACTCTTGGATGCTAGTGGCTACAAAATTAGGACCAGCCATCACCAGCATGAGCAGTAGCAGGACATTTGGGTAGTCCACCGTATCTGCATTCATGGTTTGCTCTACTTTCATGACCTGAGTCCTGACAGTTGATCAATCAACTTAACACCTTACTTTTGGATGCAAGTGGCTGCAAAATTAGGAGCAACAATCGCCAGTAGCAGCAATAGTAGGACATCTGGCTAGTCCACCGTATTTGCATTCATGGTTTGCTCTACTTTCATGGTCACACACCTAGTGACAAACCCATTCCAGAGAATGCTTTCACAAAAATAGAAATGCTAAGGTTTAAACAGCAAAAACTTGGACAATTGCAATTGCCCAGACTGCTCTGATACCAATTGACAAACTTCAATTAGAGGAAGACCACGATGGAGCAAGTAGAGATCAGGAGCTACATGCTCTCCTCTCCTTCATTATTCTTCTCATACTATCTTCTCTACAATCTTCTCTTTCACAAGTCTCCAACACACACTTTTCAACCATGAATAAGGCTTAGGCTTTTGCCTTATTTCTCAACAGTTTGCACTTCCCTTCTCAATCGTCCTTGGGGCTAGCATTTTTGCTTCTGTATCCATCACTTTCCTTCCCACTAGAGGCAGCATTGTGGCACTCTCTGCTAACATTTTTGCTTCTGTATCCATCACTTTCCTTCCCACCAGAGGCAGCGTTGTGGCACTCTCTGTTTTTAGCGGTGGGATCCTTGCATCCGTTTTTTTCCTCCTTCTTCTATGGCTTCTCTTTTCGATTGAGTCTGCATCTAAGTTGCTAGGCCCTTGCAATGATATGCCAGCCTACTTTGTCTATGTGTGGGTCATGACATGCAACTAGATAGGCATGGCCTCCTCATCGAGTATCTCGACATCAAACAACCCCAATGGTGCTGGTGGCTTGTTTGTCGAGTTAGAGGAGGGATTTCGTCTAGGGAAATCAACAAAGAGGTGTGCAATTCCACATTCATCACATCTCTGATCATCCTTGTCTAGATTTTTTTACTCCCGTTCAGGGCAGTGTGAAGAGATATGTCATGGGTGACTGTAGGTCTCCAACATGTGATTGGCTCTTGGGTCTGCCCTCCTAAGCCTCTACCTCTCTCTCTACCTAATTCCATCAGTGGTATTGGTTAGTAGTCCATACGAACTACATTGCCCTCTTCGTCATACAAGATCTAAGGGTGTATGTAAGGCTCTTCGTCATTCGGCTTCTCCACATACTAGATTGGAGCGTTATCAAGCGTTTTTTTGAAAACTAAAAGCCCCTAGTCAAACTATAGTTAGGTTTGGTTTCTGTTAGCTTAGTTATTTGTGTGACTATTTGTTTTGTCATTTTGTAAATGGATTTCTTGTGTTTGTCTAGCTTTGGATTTGTTTTCATCTTTTTTTTTGAGTTTTTGAGTGGGAAAACTTGATAGCCTTGGTCGAGCTTTGTATTTTATTGGATAGGTTGAAGCTGGAATTTGCTAGTAGCTGTCGAATATCGTGGAACATGTTTGATTTTTTGTTGAGATTCTTGCACATCACACGGATTATAGGTTCACGCCAGCCCTTCATGATGCACTTGTTGAGACACTGCATTCGGGGGTCGTCTCTTGATTTTCTCAAATACTTCCATGCCATGGGTTGGGTTTATACACATTTCACACCATTGTTGAGCACAAGCACAGCATGTTAGCTATATGCAGTGAATTCTAGTTGCACGTGCACATGAGAGAGCACCTGCCATTGAGAACACACATTTCTTGCACGCATGATAATTGAGATGTTCATCACAAAGTTAGGAACCTCTAGATGAGTGTGTAAGGTGGTTGGGTGAGTTTGAGGGTCGTGAAGGACGCCGCCAATTGTGAGATGGGTTGTTCTTATGTGGTCAACATCTTAAGAACCATCATTTTCTTGAGTGATTGTGAGACTTTGGGTGGAGCGGAGTATAACATCTTTTCTTGCTGAGCATTGAGGGGCTGAGGTTGAGGATTTAAATAATCAAGGAACTTTGTTTGCATTATGCATGGCGCACAAGCACATGTAGATAGGCTAGGCACAATTCTTCTGTTGATTCATATTCCCATGTGAAGCATCCCTTGAATGGTTGCATATTGGGGAATATGGGAATTTCCCATAAGTTTGGGACACGTGGTCAAATCTTTGGATTTGTCATAACTTGAACACTATAACTCCAACTCGAGTGCTTTTTTTTTGCAGTGACAGAATTTTTTGCAGTGTTCTGTAATGGCGTCTGATTCTCTTTCACAGATTGTCACTGAAAAGCTTGACAAGAACAACTTCCAAGCATGGAAGTTTAGAATGACGAATTTTCTTATGGGAAAAGGATATTGGGAATTTGTTGCAGGAAACGAAGAAGAACCAGTTCTTCCTGATGCTCCCAATCAACAACAAATGCAGGCATTTAAAGGATGGCATGAGAGAGCCAGAAAAGTTATGTACTAGCTGTCTATCAGTATTTCAGACTCTATGATTGTGCATATTCAGGATGCAAGTACGCCAAAGGAGGCATGGGATACTTTGTCAAAAATATATAGCACAAATATGCAAGCCAGAAAAATGCAGCTCAAGCAAGAGTTGCACAATGTGCAAAGAGAAAGTATGAGCATCAATGACTACCACATGAAGGTGAAGAAGATTGCAGATGCACTTGCTTCCATTGGGTCACCAGTGGAAGATGATGATTTAGTTTCTATGGCCTTGAATGGTCTAGGAAAGGATTATGCACAGTTCCGAACATCCATTTCCATCTGTGAAAGATTTCCTGATTTTGAGGAGTTGATTGCTCTTCTAATTTCTGAGGAGCAGAGAAATGGTGGTGCATCTTCTTCATGAGGAACTTCAAAAGAAACTATCTTCTACTCAAATGTTGGAAGAGGTAGAGGCAGAGGTAGAGGAGGCCGATCTGGAGGCCGTGGTAGAAATCAGAATATGCAGCAAACTCAAGAAAACCAATCCTATGGAGGAGGACGTGGTAACTCTAGAGGCAGGGGGAGCCAAAGAGGTCGTGGTGGATGGCAAAGAGGCCAAAATGCAAACAACAATGTTGAATGCTACTACTATGGTAAAATGGGTCATATGGCTAAAGACTGCTATAAAAAGCAGAATGATATCATGAATGGAAAATTGCAACAAGGGAATTGTGCATCTTCTAGTAGACAGGGTGATGACAGAAATGAGCATTTGTTTATGGTGTAACAGTTGACCAATTCTGTGACAAATGCAGAAGAAAGCAACGATGTGTGGTATGTTGACTCATGTGCATCAAACCACATGACAAGTCATGCAGAATGGATGCAAGATGCAAGGAAAATGGAAAAACCATGATTTGTGGAGACTGGTGATGATACTGCACATCCTATTGTGCAGATTGGAAAAATTCCTTTGTCTATGCAGGATGGGAAAAAGAAATACTTGTCGGATGTATTTCATGTCCCGAATATCACCAAGAACCTGGTTTCTATTGGTCAAATGGTTGAGCAGGGCTTGCAGGTCAGATTTAATTCTCATGGATGCTTTGTTGAAGATATGAAAAATAAAGGTCGCTTGATAGCAAAAGGAAAGAAGAAGGTCAGAATGTTTACATTGGATGCAGACATGCCTGAATTCAGTGCAGTAATGTTTGCACATGGGACCGGTGTAGTTGCAGATATTGATATCTGGCATAAACGCATTGGTCATGTTAATGTACAGCGACTTAAATCAATGCTAGCCCAAAATATTGTTGCAAGATTGCCTAAATTCAAGGTTGCAGAAATGCATAAGGTATGTGAAGCCTGTCAATTTGGAAAACAGGCAAGGAAACCATTTCCTAGACATGTTCAAGAGAGTAAGAAGCCATTGGAATTTTATCCACTCTGATGTGTGGACTACTAAAGCTGCATCTATTGGAGGCTGTCATTATTTTGTCACTTTTATTGATGACTATAGCAGAAAAGTTTGGGTGTATTTTATGAAAAAGAAAAGTGAAGTTTTTGGGCATTTCAAAACTCTTAAAGCTATGGTTGAAAAAGAAACAGGCCTGCAAATAAAATGCCTAAGGTCAGATGGAGGGGGAGAGTACCTCTCAAATGAGTTTGCAAGGTTCTTGCAGAAGCATGGCATAAAGTAGCAATATTCATGTAGTCATACCCCACAACAAAATGGAATTGCAGAAAGAAAAAATTGGCATATTGGAGAGGTATCTCGTGCCATGCTCAATGAAAAAGACCTGCCAGATTTTTACTGGGGGCTGAGGCAGTTGCTACAGCAGTCTACATAATAAACAGGACTCCCACTGCAGCAATACATGGCATGACTCCAGAGGAGAGGTATACTGGTAGGAAACCATATATTTCTCATTTGAAAATTTTTGGTTGCATTGCCTATGTTCATGTCCCAGATGAGTTGAGATCCAATTTGGATCCAAAAGCTGAGAAGTGCATCTTTATTGGTTACTCTTTGCAGAGCAGAAAGGGTATAGATGCTATAACCCTTCTACTCGTAAGTTTACAGTGAGCAGAGATGTTGTTTTTGATGAGATGAGTAGCTGGTATAAACCAATAAATGTGATTGATAATGTAGATACACAAAATGGTAATGCTGCACATAATTCACAGCAGCAGTCATCACAAGATATTAGTGGACCTGGAGCGTCCTCTAGCAGTGGTTCACATTCTTCGCCATGGGCAGGCAGATTGAGATCAGGAGAATCTTCTCAAAGCAATGCAGATAGTGGTATGCAGGTATCACGAAAAGGAAAATAGAAGGTACATCAGCCCATGTTTGATGTGAATGCAGGTCACTCTTATATGGATGGTGAATCCAGTGGCTCATAACAGAGCATTGATGATGAGTTGGGTATTCCTTCTATTATTACACCTGGAGTAAGGAAGACCAGGGATGTTTTGAGAGCACTTGGGAGTGAACCTACTTTGCGCAGGTCTACCAGAGCTAGGTATCCTGTGGATAGACTGAAATATGATGGATTTACAGCCATTCACTATGCCTATATGGTCAAAGTGATACAGGAACCAGAACCCACTTCTTTTGAGCAAGCCATGGGAAAAGAAAAATGGGAGAAAGCCATGGATGAAGAAATGGATGCCTTGGAAGCAAATGCTACATGGGAATTGGTACCTTTGCCTAAAGATAAGAATGCAATTGGTTGTAAGTGGGTTTATAAGGTAAAGCACAATGTAGATGGTTCTGTGAACAGATACAAGGCAAGATTAGTAGTCAAGGGGTATGCACAAACATACGGCATTGATTATGAAGAAACATTCAGTCCAGTTGTGCAAGGATGGCAACCGTAAGAGCAGTCATTGCTATGGCTGCATCAAAGGAATGGTCTTTACATCAGATGGATGTAAAGAATGCCTTCTTGCATGGTGATTTGCAAGAACATGTATATATGGAGCAACCACCAGGTTATGTGCATGCTGTTCATCCTGAGTTTGTTTGCAGGTTGAAGAAAGCCTTGTATGGCTTGAAGCAAGCACCTAGAGCATGGTCTGACAAGATAGGATAGTATCTTATCACTATTGGCTTTCAGATTTCCAAGGCAGATTTCTCACTTTATGTGAGAAAAACAGAGAAAGGTATTATGCTACTTGTCATTTATGTTGATGATTTGATTATGACATGTGATAGTGATGAAGATATCCTTCATGTGAAAATGCTATTGAAGCAGAAGCTTGAGATGAAGGATTTGGGAGAGCTGCGTTATTTCTTGGGCATTGAGGTGATTAGATCACCAAGTGGGATACGGCTCTTGCAGAGGCAATATGGATTGGACATGCTGTCCAAATATGGGATGACAGGCTGTAAGCCTATTTCAGTTCCTTTGGAGCAGAATGTGAAGCTGAGCGGCGCAGATACAGGTGAGCTTCTCGAAGACCCTACTATGTACAGACGCATAGTAGGAAGTTTGATTTATATGACTATTACCATGCCAGATTTGAGCTATGCTATTGGATTGGTAAGTCAGTTTATGCAGGCTCCAAGGAAACCACATTTGGATGCGGCTAGACACATACTCAAGTATGTGAAGTCCACATTACAATATGGACTATTTTATGAGATTGGGGTTCAGATACAGTTGTATGGATACACTGATGCTGATTGGGCTGGTAGTATTTCTGATAGACGATCTATCAGTGGATATGTGTTCTCTTTTGGGAGTGCTGCAGTCACTTGGAGCAGAAAGAAACAGCCTACAGTTGCCTTGTCGAGCACAGAGGCTGAGTACAGGGGCGCAGCAATGGCTGCATGTGAGGTAGCTTGGTTGCATAAGCTACTTTATGATATGCATCAACCTACAGATGGGCCAGTAGTCATTTATTATGACAACATGAGTAGTATACACTTGGCAAATAACCCAGTCTATCATGCTAGAACAAAGCACATTGAGGTGCATTATCACTATGTGCGAGAGAGGGTTTTACCAGGTCTTATTGATCTAGTTTATGTCAGCACAGAGGATCAGATAGCTGACATATTCATGAAGGCATTGGGCGCAGAGAAGCTGCGCAAGTTCAGAGACCTCCTTGGTATGCAGGAATTGGGATTGAGCTCGAGCGGGAGTGTTGAGATATCGAGCTCCACTCGTGATATGCCAGGGTGACCGTTGTGCATTTATGTCACCAACTTGTCAGTTGTGCAGATGCAGTTGGTACACCGCCCATGAATAATAGCTAGATGACAGCTATCCTTATCTACTCTAGTTCGTGGCTCAGTTAGTATGCCACCTTAGTTAGTTGAGTTTGGTTTGAGACCCATATATAGGGTTCTTCTATTTCTATGTACTTGAGTTCTTTTTGGCTTACACAACTAATACGAGGAAAACTGTTTTCAGCCTCCACCTTTGTGTATATTCCCCCATTGTGCAAGCAAGAAAGCTATAAGTGAGATTCCTTCCTTCTCTCCCACAATATTGACAATAGCATAATTCCAATTGATCCTCCTATAACTTGCAAACAAGATTCATGCTACTAAGCTTTAGGATTTTATGTTTAACCATGCAGCCTTTTTTCTAACTTCTTTTCTAGATGAGATATTCGTACGCTGAATGAGCATTACATAACCTCTCATAACTTTTTACGTAGTTGTTTGAGATTTAAGCCAATTGACTAGTGTTTAATCTACTTCATGCAGCTTAAGAACCATTTCCCTGCCTTGAAAATTCCTATGGATTATTAGCAACTTCTTCTGCCTAATAATGCGACATGCGATTTATTCTTTCCATGCCTAATCGAGGTGTACAATAATAATTTCGACTTTACAAAGATGATCTTTAGTTGATCTAAATTTGTTACTTTGTAATGCATAAAAACCACTTGCTAGGAATGCATAGAGATCTTATACTCTTTTTTCAATCGTTTATTTGAAAAATACAAATGACCGATTCTTTGATCGTAAGCTATTTAGCCAAAGTATTTCAATCGAAAAATTGCATCCTAATTTCATAAATGATCCATGCACAATCGAAAAATTACGACGTTAATCAAATCTAGGAAGAAAAACCTGGAATTGTGGTGAAATGTCCACATGGATGTTAGGAGATGATCCTCCTGCGGTTGCGCCTTGTGCCTTCTTAGGGGCCATTGCGAATTCGGCCTTTTCGCCTTGGATGCAGATTTATGATCTTGGCCGTCTCCTTCGCACGCGAAACTACCTTTGTGATTCGGCTTCCTTGATCGATTCCACCGTCTTTCAGAATCGAGCTTTAGAAGGCCTTAAAGCGAGGATGCAAGGAAAATGCCTTAATTCCGAGGGTGTAAAGACTGCTTTGTAGGGCAATGAAAAAAAAGGTTTTAATCTTGGCTATTGCGGATCCACAAGAAGGGAAAAAGAGAACCCGGCTATGGTGTCTTTTGGGGAAACCAAGACCGAAAGGGTTTAATTTCCGAGGAATATAAGGGAAGAAAAAGGCCTTAAACTCCAAGGGAAAAGGGGTGTAAAATATCGCTTTGGGAAGGCAATTAAAATGGGATTTTCAAAGATCCATGGGTAATAAGAACCCACTTGAGAGGGCAATAGGGAAGGGCCACAGGAAGGGGTTGAGAAACTCGGGCTAATGGGAGCTTGTGGGAACCCAAGGGGGGAAAAGGGGCTTAATGAGTTTTTAAAGGGCTTGGATGGGATCCCATGGGAATGGGGTTTAAATCTCGGGGAGTGGGGGTTATTAAACCCACTTGAAAGGGCCTTATGGAAGCCCACAAGAAGGGGAAAAGATATCTAATGCTTTTCGTTGAAGGCCTGAAGGGAGAGGCAGCTTCAATTACCCCCGACTGCCTGCCTGACCCTAACCAAGGGGGTTGTTAACCACGCCGGGAAGGTGGACCGAACCCATCGTGGGAGGTCTCTCCGTTGAGCGCTACTTGGAGCAGGAGGATGCTTGGGTGCCAGGGGAGCTCTGGTCGTAAATCCCTCACCTTTCGAGCCTTGCACAAGAGGCCAACATGACTCGGGATTGGATCTCGAGGCCCGCATACTAGTCTACGGACGGAATCTTAGATTAGTAATCCATGTGGATTGCTGGATAGCCTTTGGGCGGATTATGGATAAGCCTACGGGCTGGACTTTATAAATGTATTTCAAAGATAAATATGATAACTTGTTGAAAAGGAACTTGTTTGACATTGCTTTTCTATGTCAAGTGCTATGATTAAGTGAAGGAACCAGTGCCTAACGGGCTAATTAAGGAAGCTGATTGATGCATGTCCAACTAAATGTGGTAGGTAATTAAATAACTAAAACAACCTAAGGAAAGTGCGGTGGATGTGGCCATGGGTCCATCCTATGGATGGGTGGTCCCAGTTGGCCGGGAACTTTTCTCAATCATGATGGACAGCAAGAAGATCATTTCAAAGGATATGAAAAGCAAGGGCGTTGACCTAGAGTCTAAGTTACAATAATCCCGGATTATGCTGTTTTAGGGGAATGGAATGGGACTATGCCTTATGGCAGAGAGGTCGAGCCTTGCATCCCCCTTGTTTCCCATTCTCCTTGAACCAAGTGCAGCGTGAATCCGCTTCGGACCTGGTGTTTCTGCATAAAGTACTTCACTCGGGTTCGACGCTAGTTGCTGTTGAGGAAACGACCATTAGTAAAAACCTTGAATCATGTCGGTCCTAAGTGGGAATGGCCAAAATACTTCCGCTAGTGGCAGACGCGGAAAGTCCTAGATCGCAAACCCCGTGACATTCCATGGGAGTGCTGAGCGGAGCTTTCTAGACCTCCTTTCCGATGGAGTGCTAAGATGTGTCTTGAAGGGAACAGGTGGACACATTACTGTTGGTATCAGAGCCAACCAATGAAGGATTTGTTTTTAAGAAATCTTAATAAGAAGAAGTAAAGAAAATGTTGTTGTTCCGAACATTTCCTTACTTTCGATGTTGTCTTGCAGAATTATGAAGCATGGAACAGGTTCTTAGTGTTCCGAGTCATGTTTATGACTGCGATGCATTCCCCAGATTATCAACAAAGGATTGAGATGATGAGCATCCTAGAGCGTATTTATAATCCATCTCCTTTTTACATGGAACGAAGATGGACAGGTGCCTGAGGAATCTACTACATAGCTGCCCACCGGTTCGCATACCTTCAAACCAACCTCAAGAGGATCAAGTGGTTGGAAGACCTGAAGATTGTGAAGCTGTTCATTTTTGTGGAGGCTCACGTAAACTCAACTTTACATATTCGAGGTCGAAGGGTTGAGCTAAACTCATATGTATATGAGGAAGTGACTCGTGTAATCCCTGCCAATAGGATCAAGGTGTTGGGGCGCTATGAGAAGAATGGGTTCCAAAGAAAAGGATACCCTGATCTTCCAATGACTTACCAATTCCTGAAGATGCATGACCCGAAACCATACTATTATTCAGTTCCCATATATAAATGTAATATAACATTATTATCCCCAAACTAAATGTAAACAGTTGCCCTATCATCCCAAGAAATGTTGTATTCCGAAAGGGCTATGCCCATATAAATGCAATAAGATTTCTTTTTATCAATGTCTGTTTTGTTCATGAGAATTGATAAGAAGTTAAGTGGTTAGATTGCTTGGTTGATAGCGGAAATGGAGATGAAATATAAATCATAACGATTAATGAGTAATAATGTTAAGAAACCTTTATCTAGGCACAACCCCAGGTACAGATTCCCAGTTCGTCTCCTACATCAAGTACTGTTGTAATCTAGGAGAAGAAGTTTCTTCTCAAGCAGATTAAGCCGCTCGAATTTGACGGAAAAGGTAGGGCTGTCCAAACAGATGCTGAAATTTGGATTGAGTCTATGGAGGATTACTTTGAAGCAGCCGGTACTGCATTCGCCAACCAGTCTATGCTCGCCAAGCTGAAGCTCACTGGCGAAGCCAGGCTTTGGTGGAAGCAATGGTGGAGAGATCAAGGGACCACAGAAGGATCCGTTACCTGGGATAAACTGAAGAAAGCCATGCAAGGAAGATACTTACCACCTGCGTATCGCACACCGAAAATGAATGAGTTCTACGAGCTGAAACAGCTGGGACTCACTCTTGACGCATACTACTCTAAATTCATCTCACTTCTTAAGTATGCGCCACAGATGGACATGACACATCAGGTGTCAAAATTTTGTGCTGGTTTAAACCCACTAGTGAATACCCATCTTGAATCTATGCGCCCATCGGATCTTCAAGACGCACTCATTCGAGCTGCACCTATAATTCAGGAGGTGCAAGCTAGACCAAGAGGTAACAAAACTTGGTCTTACAATGACCCGAATAGAGGAGCATATAGGCCTCAAATGAAGAGAGTTCAAGGTCAGAATCGGGGACAAAGAAAGAAAGCAAGGACTAATAATGCCAACAGCTTTGTCCCTACCCAAAGCAATGGCCGGAACTTCCGTTGTTTCCACTGCAACGAGCCAGGACATTTCAAGAGGCAATGTTCCAAGCTTCGAGGAGGACATCGCCAAGCACCTTTCTAAGGAACTGGCCGTGGCCAGGGAGCCGCTACCCGAGGCAGAGGAAGAACTGCCTGTGTTGCCCACATGGAAATTGTGAAGAAGAAGATCGGACCATGGAAGCAGAGTTTGAAAGGGCGACAGTCCATGCCGCTCTACACAAGAAAGGCCTAAATCGCCAATTCTCGGTGATTCAGACACCGTCGGACTATCAAGGTAAAGGTTTCAAAACCTTGATTGATTGTGGCAGTACACATTTCTTTATCTCACTAGCTTGTGCAAAAAGATTAGGAATAGCCACAGTAGAAGCACCTACCTTGCTTGTGGAATTAGCAAATGGTCGTGAAGTCACTTGTACCAGGCAAACTACTAAGGTGGAATTCTTTCTGGGAGGAAAGGCGACTTCGGTCAAATTCAGAGTCATGGACCTAGGCATTCATGAGTGTCTACTCGGAATGGATTGGCTTAAACCTAATGACGCCCACATTCATTGTGGAAAGGGCCAAATTTCATTTCGAAACTCTGAAGGGGAATTGGTCACAACTCAAGGAGAGGCTGGGAAGCCAAAAATTCAATTGGCCAAAGCATCTCGAATTATAAAGGGAGTCAGAAAGGGACTACCTATCTACTTAATTAAGCTCAACAAGTTAGATCAGAAGCAAGAGTCTAGTGAAGGACCTTCATGGCTAAAGAAATACGTGGACGTATTTCCTGAAGAGTTAACAGAACTCCCGCCTCAAAGAGAAGTGGATCATGAGATCAAGCTAGTGCCAGGAGCTACGCCAATTGCAAAGAGACCCTATAGAATGTCCATACCAGAAGCAATTGAGCTGAAGGAACAACTCAAGCAATTGCTAGATCAGGGCTACATCCGTCCTAGCAGTTCACCATGGGGAGCTCAAGTACTGTTCCAGAAAAAGAAAGATGGAACGCTTCGACTATGTATTGATTACAGAGGGTTGAATCAATCAGCTTCCTTAATTAGCCCATTAGGCACTGGTTCCTTCACGTAATCATAGCACTTGATATAGAAAAGCAATGTCAAACAAGTTCCTTTTCAACAAGTTATCATATTTATCTTTGAAATACATTTATAAAGTCCATCCCGTAGGCTTATCCATAATCCGCCCGAAGGCTATCCAGCAATCCATAGGGATTACTAATCCAAGATTCCGCCCGTAGACTAGTATGCGGGCCTCGAGATCCAATCCCGAGTCACATTGGCCTCTTGTGTAGGGCCCGGAAGGCGAGGGATTTACGGCCAGAGCCCCCCCTGGCACCCAAGCATCCTCCTACTCCAAGTAGTGCTCAACGGAGAGACCTCTCGCGGCGGGTTCGGTCCACCTTCCTGGCGTGGTAAACAACCCCCTTGGTTAGGGTCAGGCAGGCAGTCGGTGTTGAGATGGCAAGCTCAACACATGTGGACATGGATGATGGACCGCCTGGTTAGATGGGTCCACACGTCTACACTTAGCACGTCGGTGGTCATTATGACTCTCACATGGCCACTGACTCATTACTTATTATATTCAGGTTGTTACACCTATTTACAGCTGGCATAGTTATAGCGCCAGTCGACTAGTGTAGTCGGTTATGCATTGTTTGACTTAGTAGGCCACTTTCCTTTTATGTTGTATCTTATCTATACTTTGTGTACATTGTAAAGAGTGTGGAAGAAGAAGAAGAAATCAGCAAGAAAACGTTTTGGCCTCCATCTCTCTTCTTGTCTCTTGAGTGAGCTTCTCCTTGTGCATTCTGTGTGTGTTCGGCGCAGCATCTTGAGCAACCCCCTCCACCACGCGATTCTTGACATGGTATCAGAGCCGCACCACTGAGAGAGGTTGATTTCAAAGGTTGAAGCAAAGGGGAAGAAGCAAGGTTCGAGCAAGCAAGCCACGGGTAAGAAGCTCTCCCATCCTTCCACTCTTTCTCTTGGATAGTGCCTGTGGAGGCACCGGAAGCAGGGCAGAGCAAAAATCTCAGATTGCAGTGAGATTTGGTGTGCGCGAAGAGCGCTGTATATTCTGCAGATAAGCCCTTTAGGGCTTACCCGCAGAGATTTTGGGCATTTGAGGCCGTTTCAGGGCCCGTTTTAGAGCCGCAAGGTTGCGGACAGCAGTTTCGGGGTACACTGTGACTTCGACTGTATTGACCGAACGTGGGTGCGCAGGTTACAGATTTCAGATCTGTAAGTTTAAAGGTGTTTACCAGTGAGTAAACACAAGGTTTATCTGCAAAAAGGTTGCAGATTGCATGTATTGTTGAGCAGACAGTTAAAAAGGCTGTCTGGTGTATTGCTGTGCACTACAGGTCCAGGGTTGCAGAAGATTTACTTGCTGTTGGTATTAATTTTGTGATAATGGTAGAGAACAGTGGAAGCCCTATCATTGAGAAGCTCGACAAGAACAACTACCCTTCATGGAAGTTCCGTGTCACGAACTTCCTTATTGGAAAAGGCCTCTACGAGTTTGTTTCAGGTGAAGAAAAGGAACCGGAGATGAGTGATCCTCCAACTGCAGAAGAGACAAAGGCACGAAAGGAATGGAATGCAAAGGATAAAAAGGTCATGTATTGGTTGTCTGCAGTAATTGACAATAATATGCTGGGACACATTAGAAATGCAGAGAATTCATATGCAGCTTGGACCATACTTGAAAGTATGTTTTCTGTAAATACAAAGGCACGAAAGATTCAACTCAAGCAAGAGTTGAATACATTGAAGAAAGGAAAGATGTCTATCAATGAGTATGCACTGAAGGTAAGAAGCATTGCAGATGCATTGGCAGCGATTGATGCAATGCCTGATGATGATGATTTGGTGTCGTCTACCTTGGGTGGACTTAACAATGAAAAGGCTTGGAAGTCTTTTGTAACTTCCGTATATGTCAGAAAGCCATTTCCAGATTTCGATGAATTGGTCTCCCTTATGATCACTGAAGAGATCAACATGCAGAGTGAGACATCTGAAAGAAGTGGTGAACAGGTCCAAGCTTTCTACTCCAGTTCAGGAAGGGGACGTGGCAGGTTCTCTTCAAGAGGCCATGGTACAGGACGTGGTAGTGACAACCAGCAAAACAGATTGAATCAGCAATTTGGCGATATGCAGGTTTCAGGAGGTCGTGGTAACTTTAGAGGCAGGGGGAGCTTTAGAGGAAGAGGTGGATGGCAGAACAGAGGTTCTAACAACTCTGGTATTGTGTGCCACTACTGTGGCAAAACAGGTCATATTGCAGCCCAATGTTATGCTAAGAGAGATGATATCCGCAGTGGTAAGTTGCAGCAAGGAAACTATGCATCGTCTTCACGACAGAATGAAGACAAAAATGAACGTTTGTTCGTTATGCAGCATATGGTGAATGCTGTTACAGGAAAGGGAACACATGAAGATGTTTGGTATGTTGATTCAGGTGCATCCAATCATATGACCAGCCATGCAGAATGGTTTGGGGAGATGCAGGATTTGCAGAATGCAGGTTATGTGCATACGGGTGATGACTCATGCCACCCAATTTCACACATTGGAAAAGTTCCCTTGTCCTTGCATTATGGTAAGACAAAGAGTCTTTCAGATGTATTGCATGTGCCATCTATTACAAAGAACTTGGTGTCAGTCGGTCAAATGGTAGAGCAAGGGCTGCAAGTCAGATTTAATGCAAAGGGCTGCTTTGTAGAAGACTTCAATGACAAGTGCAGGTTGGTAGCAAAGGGAAGTAGAGTTGGACGTATGTTCACTCTAGATGCTGGAATTCCTACTATGAATGCTGCTATGTATGCCAAAGGAAAAGGTGTTGTTGCAGACATTGAAATTTGGCACAAACGCATTGGACATGCAAATGTACAAAGGCTGAAATTAATGCAGTCCAAAGGGTTGGTTACAGGTTTGCCTACATTTAAAGTTGCAGAATTTCAAAAGGTATGTGAAGCATGTCAGTTTGGTAAGCAGGCAAGACAACCCTTTTCACACGACAGAGATGTAAGCAGAAATATCCTTGATGTTGTGCATACAGACATTTGGGGGCCTACACAAAATGTATCTCTTGGAGGCAGTTCATACTTTGTCACATTCATTGATGATTGTTCTAGAAAGCTGTGGGTATATTTTATGAAGGAAAAGAGTGAAGCTTTTGAGCACTTTAGAACTTTCAAGGCTGCAGTTGAAAGAGAAACAGGCTTGAAAGTAAAGTGCCTGAGGTCAGATGGAGGGGGAGAGTACCTCTCAAATGAGTTCAGTGATTTTCTGAGGTCTCATGGGATAAAGAGACAGTTCACATGCAGGTATACCCCACAGCAAAATGGGGTTGCAGAAAGGAAAAACAGGCATATTGCAGAAGTTGCACGTGCCTTGATGGCTGAAAAGAATATGCCTAAGCATTTTTTGTCTGAGGCTGTTCATACTGCTGTTTATATTATGAACAGAACTCCCACAGCTGCAGTTCATGGTATGACCCCCGAAGAATGTTTTACAGGTAAGAAGCCTGATGTTTCACACTTGAAAGTATTTGGCTGCATTGCGTATGTTCATGTGCCAGATGAGTTGCGGAAGAAACTGGATCCAAAGGCTGAAAAGTGTGTCTTTATTGGATACTCTTTAGAGCAGAAAGGGTATCGCTGTTACAACCCTGTCACATGTAAGTTCAGAGTGAGCAGGGATGTCATCTTTGATGAAATGAGCAGTTGGTATGCATCTAGTGGTGATGCATTGGATGATGATGATGATCATGACACTCATGTGCAGGCTGAAAAGCAAGAATCACGAACTCTTAGTGGACCAGAGACATCATCTGGTAGTCCTTGGTCTGGGAGACTAAGGAGTACCTCTACATCTTCGGGTGCATCTAGTAGCACTACAGGTAAAGACAAAGGAAAGAATAAAGTGTCAGAAGGCATTGATGCAGTTCTTGATGGAGACTCCAGTGGCTCAGAGAGCTTGGATGATGAGCTTGGCATTCCTTCAGTGAGGACTCCAGGTGTGCAGAGAGCACGCGTTAATGCAAAGACTCCATTGAGTGATCCAGTGGTACGCAGGTCTAGCAGGGTGAGATACCCTGTTAAAAGATTTGGTTTTGAAGGTTATGCAGCTCACCATTATGCTTATATGGTGAAACTAGTTGAGGATGTTGAGCCCACATGTTTTGAGGAGGCTGTTGGTCATGCTCATTGGGATGCAGCAATGGATGAGGAGATGGCTGCATTAGAGGCCAATAAGACTTGGGATCTAGTATCATTGCCAAAGGGAAAGAAAGCTATTGGATGTAAGTGGGTTTATAAGATTAAGCACAATGCAGATGGTTCTATTAGCAGGTACAAAGCTAGGCTGGTTGCAAAAGGCTATGCCCAAACATATGGCATAGATTATGATGAAACCTTCAGTCCAGTTGCTAGGATGGCAACTGTCAGATGTGTGATTGCTTTGGCAGCAGCCAAAGGTTGGAGGTTGCAGCAAATGGATGTAAAGAATGCCTTCTTGCATGGTGATTTGCAGGAAGAAGTGTATATGGATCAGCCAGCAGGTTATGAAGATTTAGAGCATCCCACGTATGTGTGCAGGTTGAAGAAGGCACTCTATGGGCTCAAGCAAGCACCAAGAGCATGGTCTGACAAGATCAGAGATTATCTTGTCAATATTGGCTTTTATGTTTCTGATGCTGATCACTCACTTTATGTGAGAAAGGGAGATGCAGGTTTGGTCATCATAGTCATCTATGTGGATGACTTGATTATTACAGGTGATAGTGATAGTGGGATTGCTGAAGTCAAGGGCTGTTTGAAGATGAAGTTTGAGATGAAGGATTTAGGTGAGCTAAGGTACTTCCTTGGCATTGAGGTGATCAGATGTGATGATGGTATATGGCTGTCCCAAAGACAGTATGGCTTGGATATGTTGTCCAAGTATGGTATGACAGCATGCAAACCACTTTCAGTCCCATTGGAGCAGAATGTAAAGTTGAGTGCTGATGTTGGGGATGAGATAGAAGACCCTACTATGTTCAGGAGGATAGTGGGGAGTTTGATCTACATGACCATTACAAGGCCAGACTTGAGCTATGTTGTTGGTCTTGTGAGTCAGTTTATGCAAGTACCTAGAAAGCCACATTTGGATGCAGTCAGACGCATATTGAGATATGTGAAGTCCACATTACATTATGGACTTTTCTATGAGGCAGGTACAGATGTACAGGTGTTTGGATACACAGATGCAGATTGGGCTGGTAGTATGTTTGATAGAAGATCTACCAGCGGATACATGTTCTCTCTTGGTAGTGCAGCTGTTGCATGGAGCAGCAAAAAGCAATCTACAGTTGCTTTGTCGAGTACAGAGGCTGAGTATAGAGGTGCTGCTGTTGCAGCATGTGAGGTAGTATGGATGCATAAGCTATTGGTTGATTTGGATGTCCAGGTGGAAGGTCCAGTTGTCATTTATTGTGACAACATGAGCAGTATACAGTTGGCTAGGAACCCTGTGTTACATGCCAGGACAAAACATATTGAGGTACACTACCACTTTGTGAGAGAGAAGGTACTAGCAGGTGAGATTGACTTGGTGTATGTCCGCACACAGGATCAGATAGCTGACATCTTTACGAAGGCCTTGGGTACAGAGAAGCTTCAAAAGTTTCGAAGCTTACTTGGAGTTGCAGAGATGCAGTTGAGCTTGAGGGGGAGTGTTGAGATGGCAAGCTCAACACATGTGGACATGGATGATGGACCGCCTGGTTAGATGGGTCCACACGTCTACACTTAGCACGTCGGTGGTCATTATGACTCTCACATGGCCACTGACTCATTACTTATTATATTCAGGTTGTTACACCTATTTACAGCTGGCATAGTTATAGCGCCAGTCGACTAGTGTAGTCGGTTATGCATTGTTTGACTTAGTAGGCCACTTTCCTTTTATGTTGTATCTTATCTATACTTTGTGTACATTGTAAAGAGTGTGGAAGAAGAAGAAGAAATCAGCAAGAAAACGTTTTGGCCTCCATCTCTCTTCTTGTCTCTTGAGTGAGCTTCTCCTTGTGCATTCTGTGTGTGTTCGGCGCAGCATCTTGAGCAACCCCCTCCACCACGCGATTCTTGACAGTCGGGGGTAACTGAAGCTGCCTCTCTCTTCAGGCCTTCAACCTAAAGCATTAGATATCTTTTCATCCTTTAATTCTTTGAACAAACAAAACAAAACAGTGCTCTTTAAACTGTTACAAGCACAATCATTTCCATTGGTCGTTATTTTTGGCCAACTGCTAAGGAGTGAAACCTTCCTTCCGAATGCATCCAGCATCAATTGTGACTTGGCAAGATCCCCAAGGGTTTGTTTGTTAACCCTTATATCCTTGGGTTAGGGTCATACCCTATTAACCCAACTTAACCAATACCTTAAGTTCTATTAGCAGTAAATATGTTATTCCAATTACTGGTTGGTCTTTTGCTTCCAAGCAAATATCTAATCCCTGTATCTTGGTCACTTTACCCAAGAAAGGTACTATATCAGGACGATTATTCATCCTCTTGCAAGATAAACTTGCTTGAGAATCTGCCAATCTCATTCCGAGGAATTGTCCATTCCCTTGTGATCAAACCACAAGATCATGTGACACTGCAACTTATTGCACAAGTGTCGCATCAAAAACCATGGGACTATTTTTGGGAAACTTCTAAAGCTTCTGGGGGTGTTGTGGAGACCCACGTGGAGGAGAGGAGACAACTGTCGGCGGCAGCTAGCGTACTTAGAGCTTCAGGCGACGGCTCACCTCTCTCCCTCTCACGGTGTCGATTCTCCTCCTTCTCTCATTCTTAGTCAATGTTACGCTCTTAGCTCCCTTCCTTCCTTCCCTTCAAGCCTTCTCCCTCCCACTCGACTGGAAGCCTTACACCCTCCTTCCTTACTCCCATGGCACAGGGCTTTTATAGGTGAGGGGAGGGGACCTTCCCGCCCCCACGCGGCCATAGTGCATGGCTATGTTTCTTCCGCGAGCTCTAGCAAGGAGCTTAATCATCCTTGCTATACCCCTCTCCTCCAGCACGACTATCGGCTGGGGTAAAGAGGGGGATAATTTTAAAAAATTTACCATAATTTCAATATTATCTTTTTGGCCTCCTACTAAGAGGAAGTTCCCATGTAACTAAACGGGTTTTTTTCCCCTTTTGTCTCGTTTAATGCAAATGGAGATCGGGATACGTTGTGTATAATTTGAAAATTGCACCGTCAGTATTTTTGATGCTGGAATTCCCTTGCATGAGTATCACGCGGGTTAGAAATATTATCACGAAAATATTACATATCTCCATCTCCTTGTGAGTGAGGATAGGTAGGACCTCCCAAAAATTGTCACTTCCTCTTGATGATATCAACGATATCCTCATGAAACTCACGTTTAGGAATTCCAAGTACCTCTCCAAAAGTAAACTCCACCTAGCCATTGAGAAATTTTTCTTCCAACACTTTCTTCACATTTGTAGCCAATTCAATATTAGATTGTAATTTGTAAGTTGGAGTTTTAGATTTACCTTTGCTTTGATTATGCTTTTTCTCCCTTGGTGCAACATCCATAAGTACTTTGGGTGAAGAAAAATCATGTGGAGTCGCATCACAATGTAACTCTGTCTCCTTCCCCTTGTTGCCCTCTTTGATGTACCTTCATTGCCTTCTTCTCGTTTGTGCTTTTCTTCGAGAATAGCTTTGTTGTTTTGGCTCTCCTAGCAATGTATGCATACATTGACAAAGAGTTTATAGGATCATCCCAACCTATTGTTTGTCGAATACAATCACCAACTTGGTGCAAAGCATCCCTAGCAACCTTCCCTCCTTTTGCTATCTTTATTGCATAAGGCTAAAGCTCATTAACCTGTCCAGACTTCTCATTCATTTCAGCCTCTTTCTTTGATACAGATTCCACCCACAAACTATATGTAGTAGCTTCCTTAATGGCTAAAGCATGTCTAGCCAAAAACGTTTTCTCATACCATGTTTTACAAAGTTGGTACCAAGTGGTAAACCTATCTTCCACAAATGATTTTTACCATCTTTAGAGAAGATAACACCTTTACCTAGTACATCTTTTAATGAATCACAATCCTTTCAAAAATGATCAGTACTATCACACCTTATGCATCTCAAAATAGAACCTCCAACAGTTTGAGGTCTTTGCTCAAAGGGTTTTCCTTTTTATTCAAGTCTTCAAAACTTCAATTGCAACTATGGTATACCTTTCACCAACTCATCCAAAACTAAGTCTTCTACTTTGGGACTTACAATTATTGGCTTGGTTACTTGCTCCGTTGAAGTGGAAGCTAGAACATTACTAGCCACAACCATCTTGTCCCTTTGTTTTGTCTCTTTACAAGCAAAGAGACAACATCTTCCATCTCTTTCCAATCAATTTTCAATCCCTATTTATCATCCTTATCTTCCAAAAGTACTTCAAGACTTCTTTGAAGCGTAGGATTAGGAGCCTGCAAGAAAAGTTCAATCTCAAGAGTTTGTTGTTCCCTGTTTGATAATTGAGAGTATTTACGCTGTTGGAGCATTTGGGGTCGAAAGTCTACCACGAGGGTAAGAGACAGCAGGGTGAAGGGAGATTCAAGGAGAGGAGTAGACGAAAGAGAGGGTGCTCAAAGAAATAGAAGATGTAGAAGAATACTCACAGAGGTGAAGCCTATCAATTTATTTTTGCATTATGAGAAGATAAATCTCTTGTAGACAAAAATGTGCATAAAATAATATCTTTCTCTATGCTACTTAAAATGCCAATCTGATGCTTCCATCGGTTCCAAAGGGGAGTAAAATACTAGAACACCTAGCCAGCCAGATCACTCCTTCATCTCTCAGTTTGGAGTGTTGTTCATTGCCTGAAAACCGCAATCACGCGTCACACGATTTCTCCAATCCTTCTTTTTACATAAAATCATCCCAAAATGGCTGAAAGCAGCATGCTTTCTTTAACATGTCATCCTATTCTAGAAGTTGCCTATAGTTTTTGGATTTTTATAAGAGATAATATCTAAAATATCAAAAATTGGCTAAACTTGTCCAAAAATCTAGTATTTTTGGACCATCCACACTACGGACACTGACATTAATGACTAATATAGCATTGGCTCTCTTGATCAATAAGAAAGCCACACTCTAGAGTTTTTCACACTGTGTCCACATAGCGGCACGACAACGCTCAACTCTCATAGAAATTTTATAGTGATAGCCCTTTATTTGGTTTCGCAATCCACTCCAAGAAAGTCCTCTTGGTTACGTGCTCTAGATCTTCCATTAAGTATTCCTCCTTGAATGAGAGCCTTCTTGAAATTGTCCCAATTGTTAGAGCAGGTGCCCATTGTATCTCTCTAATCCCTTTTTTAAATCTCCATAACAATAACCTGCTCAAAATTTGCTATCATTTGTTGCTCTGAGACCCTATTTGACTCCATATCCTTTGCATATGTCTTGAGATTCTTAGACACATCATGACCTTCAAATTGATCTACGTTGCTTACCACTTATTGAAGTACCTTTGTTACAGAATATTTCATCCTCTCCATGATTTGTTATTGTCTCATATACATTGCAAACTCCCTAAACATCTACAACATGTCTTCTTGCTGCACAATACCTTTACCGGTATAGTAGGACTCCTTATGGCTTTGAACTCCCACCCTGGATGTTTCATGTCCGGTTCACAAAAAAAGATGTCAAGATAATTTGTGCATATGTTGGGAAGACACCAAGTCTTTGGCTATGGGAGTGAATAAGAGTAGTAATGGACAAATAGATGTATATGATGTTAGAGAGATTTAGTGAGGATTAATGATAGTAAGATATTATAAAGATTCTTGTATGAGAGTAGAGATGATGATAGAGATTAAATAGAATAGAGACCAACGAGATGTGAAACAAGATACATGCAAGAGATCAGATGCTCAAAGTATCCCAAAATCAATTCTTGATTAAGGAAACCTATTTACAATGAGTCTCCCCTTCACCATGTCTTCTTTCACCCTGTTATACCCAAAAACTCACACCAAACACTAGATTTTACTCTACTACCCAAACGACAAATGTGCTAGTTCCATTTACTTCGAAAGGGGGGTAAAACCCCAAGCCACCTATTTAGAATTTTCGTAGATCACTCCTTCTTCCCTTTTCTTTTTTGGAGTGTTGTTTGTTGCCTTCAAACTACCAGTGTGCGGAAGTGAATTTGAGAGCCCTTCTTTTTTCACGAGATCTCCAAAATTGGTTGAAAAGCAAATTTCTTTATGCATGATACCCTATTCTAGAAGTTTTCTACACCTTTTGAGGATATTTATGAGAAATAATGTCCAAAATATCAAAAATAGGCTAAAATTGTCCAAAAATCCGATAAGTTTGAACCATCCGTACTATGGATACTAACACTAATGACTAATATGACATTAAATCTCGAGATTATTAAGAAATTTGGATGATGATACACTTGAGGGTTTTTCAAAATGTGTCCATGTAGTGACATGACACCGTAAACTAGCTTGAATGGGCTTAATCCCATGGTTACTTTAAAAGCTATCCTAAAGCACCATAGAGAAGAATGCAATTTGGTATCCAAATCTTTATGGTTCTCACCTGATAATCTTCTTTAGAATACATAACAAGATGTTATTTGAAGTTTCCACTTCTCCATTATCTTGGGAATGATAGATTTATTTATTATGTAAGATCATATGCTTTTGAGTGAGTTTTCTAATGACATCATTAAGAGAATATTTACCCCTATCACTAATTTGCTCGATTGGTCAACCACCCATCATACTCACTAATCCTAATTCTATAAATATATATTGATTGTTAAGATGTAGAGAGAGAATATATGTAGAGATGAGAGAGAGAGAGAGAGAGAGAGAGAGAGAGAGAGAGAGAGAGAGAGAGGAGACACACCATATACACTCTCAAAGACTATATCATATTGATCACAATCTACATATATATAGGTAAGACCTAGTCTAGATAGGGTGAGCTATATATAGCTCCAACATCCCCACTCAAACAAAGGTCTCTAACTGTGGATGAAAAAACCCTTGGAGAGCATAAGGAATAAACCCGAGCTCCTATATAAAAATGTACAAATATAATCAAGAAGGATTATTGCGTGCATGAAAAGTGAGTATGTGCATGTGAAGTGAAAGTGAATATGTATGTACAAAGATGACCAAGATGTCTAAGGTGTATGTACATGTGTGAAGTGTATGGTGCCTACAAGGAGTATGTATAATGGCACTACAGTGTCATAGTAGATTAATTCCCAAAGATTGAAGTTGAGATAACTCCAAGTTCGGAGTGTAGTAGAGTGAAGCGTGCTTCGTTGAGTCCTTTGCTGAATATATATGCAGCCATCAGATCACTTGGACATTGTTCAATCATGATTGCGCCTTTCTTTACTTCATATCGAACATAATGATAATGCACTACAATATGTTTAGACTTGTTATGTTGAACATAGTCTTTAGCAAGACTAATAGCACTTTGGTTATCACGTCAAAGTGGTGTGCTGGAGAGAGGTGGATGGCCAATGTCTAATAGAACTTGTCGAAGCCATACTAACTCTTGAGCTGCTAAAGATACAGCTACATATTTAGCCTCTGTACTGGAAACAACAACATAGCATTGTTTCTTGCTAGTCCAAGAAACAAGACAACCATTCATAAAGAGATAATTTCCACTTGTACAATGCATAGATAAGTGAGAGCTTGCCCAATCTGCATCTGTATAACCCAAAAGGTGAAGTGAATGTAGAGAATCCGAGTTTTATTAGTGTCAATAAACCAACCCAAAATCTTTAGTGTCTTTCAAATACTTCAAAATTGGTTTAGCTTGCAGTCCAATGTTTAAGGCATGGAGAACTAAGATGTTGTCTAAGGAAATTTGCAACAAAAAGAATGACATGGTGAGAATTTAAGCCAACAAATTGAAGACATCCAACAAGATTAGCATAAGGTATCATGATGTAATGCTAATTGTCCATTATTCTATAGAAAGTGAGAGTTTTTGGTAGAGCTCACAAGACAAGGAGTACTAGTAGAATGTGTAGAATCCAAATCAAACTTCTAAATAATATATTCAATGAACTTTGTTTGATGCAGTAATAAAACACCCTTTTCTCGATAGCATTGAATCTGAATACTAAGACATGAGTGTATGCCTCCAAGATCCACCATGTCAAATGTAGAAGATAAAACCTTCTTTACTTGTGCTGAAGGAAGTTGAGGTTGTTAGGAACAAGTATGGTATCATCCACATTTAGAGCAAGAATGACAAAACTATCATTACAACACTGCTTGACATATAACTTAGGATTTGAAGAAAAATAGATAAAACCTTGTTTTTTAAGGAAAAGATCAATCTTTTGACAGCAAGCTCGTGAAGATTGTTTGAGACCACAGAGTGTCCGATGAAGTCTAGAAGCAATATTTTCCTTATTTTTTACTACAAATCTCTCTGGTTTCTCCATGTATATCTCTTCCTTTAAATTACCATTAAGAAAAGTAATTCTCACATCCATTTGGTGAACCTCCAAATCAAACTCAACATCAAAAATTAAGAAGACCCAAATGTTGGTAATATGAACAATAGGTGGGAAAGTTTCTCGATAATCAACTCCTGCAATTTATGAGAAACCTTTGGAAACTAGCCTTGCTTTGAATTTGTCAAATGTTCCATCTACTTTTGTTTTAGTCTTATAAACCCACTTGCATTTAATAGCAGTATGTCCAGGTGGTAACTCAGTAAGAACCCCTATACCTTTAGAGGGAAGAGATTCATACTCAGCTTCCATGGCCTCCTGCCATTGTTCCTTCTGTGGGGATGACATGGCATCACTATAGGAGATAGGGTGTCTTTACAAATATTAAGAGCATTCTCAAAAATATTAGCATCATAAACATGACATGTACCATTCTCATTATCAATTAGAAGATCAATATAAAGATCTCAACGCCAAGGTCATCATCAGTAATAATAGATGCATGTTGTGAATCTTGATTTGAAGAGTCAATATTATCTCGTGAAGGAGGTTCATCATCATATAGAAAAGGAAAAGAAGCGAGTAATGACTTTTTATCATCAACATCTTGTAGTGACCACATCCTCGTGAGACCATGTACTGCCCATAAGTTGCCCATTGAAAATAGCATCACGACTTATGATTACCTTCTTCAAGGATGGATCATAAAACTTGTATCCCTTAGAGAAATTAGAATATCCAATGAAAATAACTTTCAAACCAGGAGGATCAAGTTTTCTATGAGTCTCTTTGGGTACATGAATATAAGCAATACATCCAAAAGTTTGAAAATATGAAACATAAGGAGTTTCACTTGTCTAAATAGTAATTGGTATTTTACTAGAAGGAGCAGTCATAGGAATATGATTTTGTACAAATAATGCTATTAAGACTACTTTAGCCTAGAAACATAGAGATACGTGAGAATGAATAAGCATACATCACATAACATTGAGGATAGTCATGTTTTTACATTCAGCAATACTATTGTGTTGAGGAGACTAGGGGACCATATATTCATGATGCATACCCTAATTATTATAATAATCATCAAAATCATTTGAAATATGTTCTCCACCATTATCACTGTAAAGTTTCTTGATGTGATGACTAGTATGAAGTTCTACAACTTTTTTATATTTCTTAAAAGATAATAAAGCTTCTTATTTGTGTCATACGAGAAAAATAGTGGTGTATTTTGAGAAGTCATCAATAAAAGTCGTGAAATACTGATATTGAGATTTCGATGGTGAAGGAAAAGGTCCATAGATATCAGTGTGAATAAGATCAAGAAAATCTCTAGAATGAGTTGTGGTGGAATTTGAAAAGGGTTTGTGAAAATGCTTTCCAAGTGTACAATATTCACAAATACCCATGTGAGGAAGAGCTTTGAATTCCATACCTTGAATAAGGTCATGCCAATAAAGATCGATAATCTTAGGAAAATCAAAGTGAACAAAGCAATGATGCCATATTTTGTTGTTAAGATCGCGTTAAGATCGCCAAGAGCTATAACAACATTTGCAACATCTTCATTTAAAGATAACTCAAAAAGATTACCATTTTGAGGAGGAGCGACAGCTACGGGTTTAGCCTCTTTCTCAATGCGATACTTGGTATGGTAAAAATCGATAAAGAGACTAAGATCCACAAGTCTTGCAACTAAAAGAAGATTCCTTTGTAGATCTAGGACATGTAAAACTCCACGTAGAATTCGTGTTGAAGAAAGAGTATCGAGATATAAATCACACATACCTTTGACTTGACAAGTTGCGTCATCAACAAGATAAACCAATTTCTTGACAAGAATAGAATGATAATTTTGTAACCATTGGGACTAATATGTCTTGTTTCCCGTAGCACCAGAGGCAATAATAAAAAGAGATCCATCATGAACATGAAGTATCCTTTTCCGGAGAGATAGAATAACTCACATAATTTGCTTCTTGAATAGTGTTGTCTATGTAACATCATATGCTTTATTATGATCTAAATCCAAAAGCCTCTTGAAACATAAATGGGTTGAATGATCACTCTTTTTGCAGTAGTCATAAGGAGAATAATGACTGGATAAACATGGTTTTTTATTTGTAATACTGTGGTATTCATCATATTGTTTTGCCCAGCAATCATATGTAGTGTGATCAAACTCCAAAAAGCATACTCCAAAAGAAAGGCATTTAGTTCAAAAAACATACTCCAAAAGAAAGAAACCTAAGATAGATGAAATGTGGGTAAGAATAAAGTGACCCAAAATAGACAAAACGTGTGTGAGAACAAATCGGCCCAACATAGATGAGAAATATGAACAAAGATCAAAATGTTATCGCTTTACTTTTTGGCTAAGAATAGATAATGATCTAGCTAATTTTGGCGGCAGAAAATCAAGAGTGAGCAATCGTGATGAAACCTATACCATAGAAGTTTGCACGAAAAGCTATTCTCGTATTTACTTTCCTATTTGAAGTCTGGTTTACCTGAACTGACATAACTTTTGATATAAAACTCCAAATTGAGCATGTATTTGCTAGGAATAAAGCTTGTAAGTCCTAGCACATCAGAAAGGTTGGTTTTCTTGAGAAAGGCATTTCTTTAAGAGTTTTCCAAATAGAAACCTTTAGGGTGTCTAAGTAAGGCACAACATATCTGCAAAATCAAAATAATGATCGATGATGATCAAGTGAACTTTTTCTATGCTTAAAATTCATAACATAAGATGCTCATAACATACATAATACATGAAATTTAAGCATGAAAACAACATGAGTCAAGAATTGAAGAGACACTACAAAGATATAGTTCTTGATTGTCTTCTTCAAGGAATTGGATATGGTCGATCATGATAGCTCTGATACCATGTTGAGATGTAGAGAGAGAATATATGTAGAGACATGAGAGAGAGAGAGAGAGAGAAGATACATATCATATAGACTCCCAAAATACTATATCATATTGATTACAATCTATATATATATATATATATGTGAGACCTAGTCTAGATAGGGCAAACTATATATAGCTCCGACATTGATCTCTATATAATATCTATCCATCTTACATCTCCAACAATTAGTATTAGAGTAGGAGGGGGGTCTCCCACCAATGTCACTAAGATTGCAAATTATAGATCTCATAGTTTTAGAGGTTGGTGTTGGTTGCTACTATGTGTAGCAACTGTTAGAGGAATGGGAAATATCATGTCTATTCTATAGCAATCCTTGAGCTACATAGATTGTCATACTCTCTCTACATATTTGCTCATAAATTAGGAAGAACACCATTCTTTGATGAATTGCATCATTTTTTGAGAGATTATTCTTTTAATGTACTTGTTTAGGAGAGGAAATGAGAGAGAAAGAGAGCGAGAGGGAGAGGAAGGGGAAGGAAATGAGAGAGGGATAGAAAGAGAAAGAGAGGGAGAGTGCATTGTATCTCTCCCTCTCCCTTTTGCTTGGAGGATGTTTAAATCACTTTATTTTTTGCTTGTTTAGGAAATGAGAGAGAAAGAGAGATAGAGAGGGAGAGGGAGAAAAAGAGAAAGAGAGGGAGAGGGAGAGGGAGAGGGAGAGGGAGGGGAAGGAAATGAGAGAGGGAGAGAAAGAAAACGAGAGGGAGAGGGAGGGGAAGGAAATGAGAGAGGGAGAGAAAGAGAACGAGAGGGAGAGGGAGGGGAAGGAAAAGAGAGATAGAGAGGGAGAGGGAGAGGGAGAAAAAAAGAAAGAGAGGGAGAGGGAGGGGAAGGAAATGAGAGAGGGAGAGAAAGAGAACGAGAGGGAGAGGGTGAGAGAAAGAGAGGGAGAGGGAGAGGGAGAGGGAGAGGGAGGGGAAGGAAAAGAGAGATAGAGAGGGAGAGGGAGAAAAAGAGAAAGAGAGGGAGAGGGAGAGGGAGAGAGAGGGGAAGGAAATGAGAGAGGGAGAGAAAGAGAACGAGAGGGAGAGAAAGAGAACGAGAGGGAGAGGGAGAGGGTGAGAGAAAGAGAGAAAGAGAGGGAGAGGGAGAGGGAGAGGGAGAGGGAGGGGAAGGAAATGAGAGAGGGAGAGAAAGAGAACGAGAGGAAGAGAAGGAGAACGAGAGGGAGAGGGAGAGGGTGAGAGAAAAAGAGAAAGAGAGGGAGAGGGAGGGGAAGGAAATTTAAGATAATAGACTTATTGATAATGGTATGCAATGTGCTTTGCCATGGGCCACATACTTCATCAAAATGAACCCAAAATTATTGTTATAGAAGAAGAAACCCTTAAATTGAGTATAGGATAATTTCTCTCAGGTCTTATGACTATGAGTAGAATTGATTGAAATAAATTTTATTACTATAGTTATAAAATTTCATAGATGGCGCGCATTAATTTTAAAATGGATTACTTATACTCAAAGCCGAGATATAACAAATAATTATCTACTGGGACAAACAAATCGTTGAGCATGATACAAGGCCGAGATATAACATCGGAAAATCTCTCGACTACTATATACAATGCAAGGTTTATGGTCAACTTGCAACTTGACGTACATCTCCTACATCTCCATAAAGCTATCCATTTAAGCCTCGTTTGCTGTAATGTAGATAAGATGGCAAACGAAGAAGGTCTTATTGTTCAAGACCGCGAGACGTATCTTAATCAGCGTGTCCCATGTCCTTGCTCTCAATGCAAGTTGGCAATTAGACGAAAACGCCGATTGTCTATAGAACACGTACGACGATTTGGCGAGTTTCAATCTGAGATCATTGATCAGGCGATTGCGGATTATCAGCAAACGGTAATTTGAAGTTAGCATTTTTCATGCATTGTACTCTCAAGCTAATTGAAAACCATACACAAAAAGATTGGGTCTTGTTGGCAAATTTTGTATCCAGGGGGGTGATGTCTCGACCCAAGGGGGAGTGCACCCTTTGCGGCCAATTAGAAGAGTTCGTGGACGTGCGATGGATGGATTGCAGGAGCCAATCGACCACTCGCAAGGCCCATCTATACCATCAATGCCAGAGGAGACAGACAACCTTCCCGACTTGCCTACAATCTTGGAGCCTGAGATGGAGGCAATGATCAATGCATTGATTCCCATGGATGTTGAGACATCTGACCCGCTTAGAGAGGAAGCATTCATACCATTATATGATGGGTGCCGAGTATCTCGGTTGAAGACATTGCTTGCACTCTTAAGTGTGCAAGCAAAATATGGTTGGAGCGATACGAGTGTGACTGAGTTATTCAGGTACCTTGCACATAGACTTCATTGTTTTTTTTTTTAACAGTATTATTGCAAACATTTGTGTTTTTTCAAGGTGTTTTATGCTTTTTTTCAGTTTACTGAAATATCATATATTGCCACCTGCAAACACCATGCCTGAGTCTCGTGATGATGCACGACATGTTTTACGGAAGCTTGGCATGGACTACAATAACATCCATGCATGTATCAACGACTGCATATTGTTTCGAGATGAATACGAGACTATGGAGACATGTCCAAAGTGTGGTGCTCACAGGTATCGACAGAACTTGCAAGGGCAGACCATCCCTCAAAAAGTTCTCAGACACTTTCCGCTCATCCCCCGCATAAACCACATGTTTCGCACGTCTGCCATGGCAAGCTTGACAATGTGGCATGTGCAGAATAGGTCCACGGATGGAGTTCAATGAATATCAGCAGATTCGCGCGTATGGAGCCACATTAACTCTACCTTCCCAGGCTTTGCGCGAGAGCCAAGGAATCTTCGGCTCGGTCTCGCCATAGATGGTGTGAACCCATTCGGTCTGCGCTCGACTTCTTACAGTGTGTGGCCTATAGTGCTTGTCAACTATAACATTCCTCCATGGCTTTCTACGAAGAAAGGACATCTCATCCTTAGCTTGCTCGTCCCGGGCCGCTACAAAGTAAAAAATATGGACGTGTATCTTCGTCCATTAGTCGATGAGCTTAAGATTTTGTGGGAGGAGGGGGTCACGGTGCAAGATATGAGCAGGCGAGATGGTTGGCAGTCAGCCAACATTCGAGCCATTCTCATGTGGACGATGCATGACTTTCCAGGATTGGGAGAGTGCTCAGGTGAGCAGACCTTTGTTCTCGCTGGTAATATCTATATTTTATTTCATTCAATCAAGTATTCACTAGGTCTTGGATCGCCTTGCAGGTCTCGTTACCTTAGGTTATCATGCATGTCCATTGTGTGGGCCACAGTTAGACTCCCGAAGGTCATGAACCATGAAGAAGATGGTATATCAAGGACACACCGCTTTCTTGCCGGAGGATCATGAACTCAGGGAAGGTTTTCTTGGACGACCTCCAGCACGTATGAACGCTGCAAGCTGGTACAAGCTGAAAATGGTAAACCCGGAATCACATCCAAATGGAATGCGACGGTTCTCAGTTTTCTACGAGTTGCCATATTGGACCCACTTACAGGTCAACCACTTGTTGGATCCCATGCATATTTTCAAAAATGTGGGCAGCTTGCTATGGGACCACATCACAGGAAAGAGAGACACTATAGGGTCACGAATGGATTTAAAGGAGGTAGGTAAGATGGAGGCGCTTTGGCCGCAGTCGAGTGCTGAAGGGGGAGTGCAGCTTCCTCGCGCTCCCTGGGTTTTGTCTACCAAAGAAGAGCGCATTGTGAAGCAAGTAATCAAGTCTATCCGCACTCCGACGGGTATGATGCGTTCTCTCAGGTCCGCATTTTCTAAAGATGACGAAATGTCTGGGCTAAAATCCCATGATTGGCATAAGATATGTCAGGTTTGTGAACAGAATGGATTTTAATTAGCGTGGACATTTTAAAACTTGAAAAGTGACCATTATTCTCAATGCTTTCTTTGTGGCAGTTTGTCCTACCGATCGCGATCGCGGGATGCCTAACTCCAGAAATTCGCAGGGCCATTTACAAGTTGTCGACTTTGGTGTAATGGATCTCACAGAAAGAGATTAAGACGTCCTCTATTGAATCCGCAAGGCGGGGAGCAGTTGAGACGGTCTGTCTCTTTGAGAAATACCTGCCCACTAGCATGCTCACGATACAAGTTCACCTTCTTGTGCATCTTGTGGACGAAGTGGAGATTGCTGGACCTGTCCATATACGATGGATGTTCTTCTTGGAGCGCTTCATGAAAACCCTGAAAGTCTTTGTGCGACAACGAGCTCGTTCGGAAGGTAGCATGGCGGAAGGTTCATTGGTGTCAGAGGCGTTAGTGCATATCTCACAATGGCTACCAACGGTGGAACCAGACAATGAAATTTATGGACGCTAAAGGACAATGATAGGCTGATTGGAGATGTGGTGGTTGGAAATGGGGTAGAAAAAAGAATGGATGCCTCAATGGAAGAGAAGGTGAATCGCTTTTGTATGTTGCACCATGCGTCCATGGAGACGTGGCTCGCCAAGTACCAGATTGTAAGGCAAGATCGAGAGGAAGCGCGAGCTGAATTCCGACGCAGTACGCGTCACCGACCGATTCGATATCCCAAAGGCATAGAGGAGATGCCGTGGTTTATGTCAACACGATGGTTGCATGGAGCCTTGACCGCAGCATCCAGCGAAGGGACAGAGGTCTCAATGGAGGAGTGGGAGTTCTCGAGGGGATGTAGTCCAAAGGTAATGAGGGGTTTAGAATGTGTCGTATCTAAATTTGCTTGCTACATCTAATTTGAGTGTTTCAATGTGCAGTACAAAATATATAGTGCAGCGTGGTCGCGCGGACGGCATTTTCGGGTGGAGCGTATTGACCAAATGCGCTCCACAATGGACTGTGGTGTCACGGCAAGGTTTGAGCAAGAGAGCCGGCGACGAGCAACGGATCCGAACATGGTTGTGGATGAGATTGAGTATTTTGGAAACTTGCAAAGTATTATTACGGTGGATTACCGTAGCTTCTCCATGATACTATTCGATGTGCAGTGGTTCAAAGTGGTACTTGGAGGAGCTGGAGCAACAGTTCGACGAGGTCCATCTAGATTTCTCGAAATAGATTCCGAAAAAAAATGGATGGATTTGCACGACACCTTTGTGTTGTCGGCCCATTGTGAACAGGTACGCATAGTCATTTGCTTGCTAATTGTAATACAACATGGTTTATGTCACAATGGTTTGAAGTCGCTTTGTAAGTGTTTGTGAACAGGTAATCTTCTATCCAAACCCCCGACAACCTCGATGGTGGTATGTTATACCTTCAACTCCTCGAGGTGCGAGAGTATATGATCAAAGCGATGTTCCAGGCATAGATGAAGAAAATATGCAAATAGAGGGATCGATATTACAAGGGGTGGAGGCCACCGCAAGCTTGGAGCCTGCATCGGCTAACAATGATGGAAATATAGAAGTTGTAGAATTTTTTGAGAACGAGGCAGACTCGTTCTTTTGTGGTGACATGTCTATCGACCTTCTAGTGTATGCAGAGTTGTGTCAGGAGATTAACATGGGACCATAGAATACTTCATTCTTGGAGAATTGTATTACTCAATTCGTTGTTTAGATCTTCCATAAAGGTAGATAAGATATGCATTTTAAGAAAGATTTTTCAAAAATGATTTATATTAATGTGCTTTGTATAGTTTAAATTGATTATTCTAACATCATTTTTTATCTATGCAGGTATCGACATTTTCAGGATGAGTCGAGGGATGAGCGATGAGGAGTTTCAGGACATGATGGCACGCATGTCTCCAGATCAGCTCGCGAGATTCAGAGAGATGGCAGATCAGGAGCTGTCTCATTCTTCTTCAAGGCGCTCTGCTAGATCAGCTTCAGCTAGATCAGCTTCAGCGCGATCAGATGCTTCAGCTTCGAGCAGACGATCTCGACGCTCGCGACTTGGGCCAGAGGAAGGGACTGCGACTGCAGGAGGATCAGGGGGGGTGCTGCTGTGGAGACACGGACGTGGTGTCTCCGTCTCGTCGTTCAGCTGGAGCTGCGCCACCTCCAGGATTTGTCACACCTGTGGGGACGTCCACTCCAGTTACTCCGGCTTTTATGCAGCCGTCGGCAGATGGCACGCCTTTTGGTGGCACTCCTTTTGGTGGCACCCCTTTGAGTGGCACTCCGGGAGAGGGTACCCCTGTTGGTACACCGGATGTGCAGGGGTCTCTTGGATATGCCCAGGAGCGTGGACGGAGATGGGAGAGGGCCCATCTTAGGCATACTCCTAGGGGTTATGGATACCTAGTGGATGGCAAGTCAGGAGCCATCATCATGAATGATGAGGGGAGGAGGGTGATGGCTCGCATGAGGGAGTTGTGCCAACAAGTTTTTCGGCACAATGTCTTGGATCATTGGAGGAACATACCGGAGGGGAGCAAGGACTACATAGTAGCATCCTTGCACGAGGAGTTCCCGGTGCCAGCCACAGTGGATAGATTCTCTACGGGCTGGATGATGGATTGCATGCGTGAATACATATCACATAGACGATCCGACGCACGCAAGGCAATCAAGAGTGGGGCTCCAAAGCCCGAGTGGTTAGATGCAGACGATTGGCGCCGACTGAGGGAGGAGGCTACAAATTCGCCAGGACGTTGGAGTCAGCAGTGGGAGGCGGCGAGGGCACGAATCGAGGCCGGATCGATACATCATCTTGGGAGTGGCGGCCACAGGACATATTTGGAGGACTTTGTAAGTTTCTCTTTTGTTTTGCTTATTTGTTTTTTTTAGATATTCTTTGTACTGACAATCATGTTTCTAACAATTAGCATTTTGTTTTCTTTGCTGCACTCCGTTACAAATCGCGATCCGCAAGGCCTTGAGACTCGATATGCAGAGAGGCACGGTTTTAGGGCATTGATCGACCGATTGTATAGACGCGGCGGCCTTGTAAGTCACTCATCTTTCTTGTCCGTAGTTACCATGAGATATTTGAATGCATTCTTGTATGGTGGATTGATATGTTGTTTCTTTTTCTGCAGAATCCGTTTGATGCTCCTTTGCAGCGGGACGAGCTTTCGGGGGACGAGGATTTGTAGCTCGCCCTTGGATCCTTAGAGCTCACAAACCTTTAGTTTTTAGTCGCCCGATCTATGTAGACATTTTCTATGTATTAGTGATATCGTTTCATGATTGTACCAATCGCATTTTATGCGATATCATGTATTTATTTCATGTATCAGTTTTATGATTTTAGTATACATTCTTTTTGTTTGCAAACGCTTTGTATGCAGCAGTGCAGAAACTATTTTGTATGGCTCTCATACAGCACACAGCTGCCCTGCCACAAAAAAAAAATTTCTCTGTTACCGTCGCTATTTGCGTCGCAAATTTACTGCACGCGTCGCTATTGGCGTCGCTATGAGCGTCGCAAATTCTCTGTAACCGTCGCTATATGTGTCGCTATATGCGACCACACAGCTGCCCTGCCACAAAATTTTTTTTTCTCTGTTACCGTCGCTATTTGCGTCGCAAATTTACTGCACGCGTCGCTATTGGCATCGCTATGAGCGTCGCAAATTCTCTGTAACCGTCACTATATGTGTCGCTATATGCGACGCATATAGCGACGCATATAGCAACGGATATAGCGACGATTCTATGGCGTCGTCAATAATGACACTTTTTGCGACGACGGGGGAAAATTTTGTTGTTTGTATTTTCGTCGCTTTTAACGTCGCTATAAGGTCTATATCTTGTAGCGACGGATATAGCGACGATTCTATGTCGTCGTCAATAACGACGCTTTTTGCAACGATGGGGGCAAATTTTGTTGTTTGTATTTTCGTCGCTTTTAACGTCGCTATAAGGTCTATATCTTGTAGTGAGAGAAAGAGAGAGAAGCAGAGCTTCTCGCACCTGCCGCCGTCAACCACCATTCGTAAAGAAGAGAGAGAAGTGCACAAAGGAGGAAGAGAGGCCATCATAAAGAGGAGACAAATAATCCATCCTCGGGCCTTTGTGGTAAGTACATTGCCTCCTCTTGGTTTTTTCTTATTCTTTCTTCTTTTCTTTTGTTTGTTTTTCTTGAGAATGAGGTGCATTGAGGGAGAAATAAAGGAAATGAGAGAGGAAGAAGAAGAAAGAAAAAGGGAGAGAGAATGAGAGAGAATAAACATGAAAGATAACAAAGAAAGAGAGAGAGAAAGGGAGGAAGAGAGGAGAATGAGTGAGAAAACACGAGGGGGTGGAGTGAAACAAAGAGAGGGACAACAAAGAAAGAGAAGGAGGAGAGAATATGAAATGAAGAGTGCAGAGAGAGGTGGATAAATTGTGTTAGGTTAGTTAGAAAACTAAAGCTACTCCTTGAGGGAAGTGGGTGTTTAAATTTCCCATTAATTTTTTATACAACAAAGTGGTCTTGGTTAGCCAAGAGTATTCCATTAAAAATCTGAAATGCTAGATTAGGTCAAGTTAGGAATGATTGAATGTCAACTATCCTAGTGTGTCATCCTAGATCCAAATCAATGTTATTTTAGGGGGCATGAATTGAGACTATACCTTACTAATAAAGTGGTTGATGCATATCACTCCCCCTCATTTCTCACTCTCTTTAAACCAATGCAATGTTCTAGTTAAGTTTGAGAGATGATGACAAAGTAGTTATCTTAAGCTAATGTTAGATAACCATGGTAGGAGACTATAGTCACAATTTAGGCTTGCTTTAGGTTGATCCTTGCGGGGTTGAGGTGAAACTTTTCCTATGAGGTAGACTTAAGTAGTTTGAGGTAATGGAGTTTGATTATTATAAGGGAGTTTTGAGCAGAAGTTACATTGATTACTTCTTGATACATTTGTGCCATTAGAATTTGGTGGATAGACATATTACAAATATAGATATGCACCTAGATATGACTATAGTCTCTAGATTTGCAAGGCCATGTACTCTCTAGAATTTGGATGAAAAGGGATGAATTTGTGCACACCTTAGATCACTTTATGATCTTTCTCCATCATGAAAGGTGTTGGATATGGAATGGCTTTTATTGCTTTATCAATGCAGATCCTCTTCCCTATATTAGAACCAACCTTAAGTAGATATAGTGGATGGAAAATCTAAAAGTTGTTAAATGTTTATTTTGAAGGAATCTAGGGTTAATCCTATTATTTTTATAGAAGGACAAAAAATTCATCTAAATCGCTATATTTATTACGAAGTAACTAAAGTGATTCAGACTGATAGAGTTGCCATTCTAGGTTTCTCTCACTGGCAAAATTATTGTAAAGAAGTTTAGCTCAAGACCTTTCTTCCAAATACAAAATCCTAGAGGTTTTTACCAAACCTCAATTATACCATACTATTGATGTATCTAATTTCCGTGGGTAAATCTTTATAATAGGATTTTTATCATGATATAATGTCTCTTAGCTATTGGAAAAACTTAAATAAAAGATAACTCTTTGCCTTCTACTTGTACAACCTCAATAGCTCCTAAAAATTTATGTTAAAATGTAAGAAGGTTTATATGAAATCTTAATCATGTATATTAAACTAGTTTGTTATGTATTGTAAACCAAGATATTTCAGTTGACATTAATTCTATTGAGTTACAAGAGAAGAAATCCCTTCTCAAACAAATAAAAAAGGAAAAAGAGAATGAGAACAAAAACCAGCTGTTTGTCTTAACGTAGACAAAATGCAAAATGATGATGGTCGTGATGTCCAAGATTACGAGGCATATCTTAATCAACATGTCCCATGTCGTTGCTCTCAATGTAAGCTTGCAATCAGATGAAAGCGTTGCTTGTCTATAGAACACGTATGATGCTTCGGCAAGTTCCAATTGGAGATCATTGATCAAGTGATCTTAGACTTTAAGTGAACAATAAGAAAAGTGTGTGTCAATCATGCCTTACATTCGCAAACTAATTGAATATCATATACAAAAACATTAGATGTGGCCGTAAAATTTATATAGGAGGTGACGTCTCATCCCAAGGAGGAATGCACCTATTGAGGCCAGTTATAAGAGTTTGTGGGTGTGCGATGGATGGAGTGCCTAAGCCAATCCACCATTTGGAAGGCACGACTCAGTCTATACTGTTAATACAATAGGTGACAGGCAACCTTTTGGACCTTCCTCCAATCTTGAAGCATGAGATGGAGGCAATGATCGATACATTGATGCCCATGGATGCCGAGACATCTGATCCACTAAGAGAGGAAGCATCCATACCATTTTATGATGGGTGTCAAGTATCTCACTTGAAGATGTTGCTTACACTTCTAAGTGTACATGCAAAATATGGGTGGAGCGATATGAGTGTGACTAAGTTATTCAGATACATTCTACATACACTTTGTTGATTTTTTTCGACACCATTATAAAAAACACTTGTGCTTTTTCAAGGTGTTTTATGAAATTTTTTAGGTTGCTAAAGTATCATATATTACCACTTGGAAATACCATACCTAGGTCTCATGATGATACGCGATATATTTTATAAAAGCTTGGCATGGACTACAATAGCATCCATGCATGTATCAACGATTGCATGTTGTTTTAAGGAGAGTATGGGACTATGGAGACATGTCCAAAGTGTGGTGCTCACAGGTATCGACAGGACTTACAAGGGCAAACCATCCCTTAGAAAGTTCTCAGACACTTTCCACTTATCCCGCCTATACATCACATATTTCATATGTCACGCCTGGCGAGCTTGACAATGTGGCATGCGCAGAATAGATCCACAGATGGAGTCCAACGAATATCAACAAATTCACATGCATGGGGCCACATTGACTCTACCTTTTTAAGCTTTGCACGAGAGCCAAGGAATCTTCAGGTCGTTCTTGCTATGGATGGTGTGAACCCATTTAGTCTCTGCTCAACTTCTTACATTGTGTGGCTTGTAGTCCTTATTAACTATAGCATCCCGCCATGGCTTTCTATGAAGAAAGGACACCTGATCCTTAGCTTCCTCACTCCTAGGCACTACAAAGTCAAGAATATGGACGTCTATCTTCATCTATTAGTTGATGAGCTTAAGATTTTGTGGGAGGAGGGGGGTCGCCATGGAAGATATGAGCAAGCGTGATGGTTGATGGTCTGCCAATATATGACCGAGCCATTCTCATGTGGAACATGCATGACTTCTTGGGATTCGGAGAGTGCTCAGGTAAGTAGGCTTTCATTCTCGTTAGTGATATCTAACATAGCTTGTTTGAGTTTGTGTTGACTAAATAGGGCCACAGTTAGATTCCCGAAGGTCATGAACCATGAAGAAGATGGTATATCAAGGATACATTGCTTTCTTACCGGAGGGTCATGAATTGAGTGAAGGTTTTCTTGGATGACCTCTAGCATGAATGAAGGCCCAAAACTAGTATGAGTTGAAAATGGTCTACACGGAGTCACATCCAAATGGAATGTGACCATTCTCAGTTTTCTATGAGTTGTTGTATTGGACCCGCTTACAAATCAACCACTTATTGGATCCCATGCATATTTTTAAAAATATGGGTAGCTTACTATGGGACCACATCACAGGAAAGAGAGACATTGTAGGGGCACGAATGGATTTGAAGGAGGTAGGCAAGATGGAGACGCTTTGCAAGCATTGATGGTTGCTTGCAACTACCTTGTGCTCCTTGGGTTCTGTCCACTAAAGAAGAGTACATTGTGAAGCAAATTATTAGGTATATCCGCACCCCGACGCGTGTGATGCGTTCTCTTAGATTCACTTTTTCTAAAGACGACCAACTATTAGGGCTAAAATCCCATGATTGACATAAGATATGTTAGGCCTTGATTGTAAGTGGCCTGCATATTTTTCTATTTTGTGTCTAGTCTCGCGATGTTCTTAATGCTTCTTCATTTATGACAATTTGCTCTACCGATTGCGATCGTGGAATGCCTCACTCCAAAAATACATGGGAGGACTTACAAGTTGTCGAATTTAGTGCAATTGATCTCACAAAAGGAGATCAAGACATCCTCTATTGAATCCGAAAGCCACAGAGCAGTGGAGACGATCTGTCTCTTTGAGAAGTACTCGCCCACCAGCATGCTCACTGTCACAACTCTATAGAAACAGAATTTGTATCCTTTTTCATTAATTTATCTATATAATGATTTATTAAATTTATTTCATTTGCACTAATTAGATATAAAGAAAAGTGCATTGGAGCTGGCCACTGATGAGTGGTCACAGGTTATGGTGGACCCACGCGGTGGGTTAGAGAAAGGATAGTTCACACTTCCACCTATATGGCCCGATTGGGCGCCTGTGACTAGAACTCACGCATATCAGGGTTAGACTCGCACACAGAAAGGATTGATGCCTTGAAGTGTGGGCTAGATCCACCAGAACAGACAATTACAATCAACAAGATGGCATGATCATGAAATGCTTGTATAATGTACATGTGTGGGCTGAAAGCTTGAAATGCAGATTTCTTTGCATAAGAAAGTCACATGAAGATTCAGATACCATTTTTGCGATATACACGGAAAAAGCTTTCATATGACACCCATATTGGGGGGTCCCTAAATTTTAGGAGATCCCTAAATTTTAGGAGGTCCCTAAATTTTAGGAGCCTCGAATTAGCCTAAAAATACTAGTCCTAAAAAATAGGGATGTCATTCTAAAAATAGTAAGTTCTGTACTCTGACTGTGCTTACTAAATTTGATTGTTTCTATTCTTGACAGTATTCAACCCAAAAAGGAAGGCCATAGAGAAGAGACAAGTGTCAAGACACTTGTCACACAAGTTTCCAAGTGTCCCACCACTTGTCACATCTCATGACATGTGGCTGGACACTTGTCTTGTGCTACTCCACTTTCCCCTTTTGTACTAGCTCTCCCCTCTCCTATAAATAAGAGCTCATTTTTCTTCATTCAACATCGTTTTTCTTTGCTGTAAACTCATGTACAGCACCCCCACAGATAGCGAGAAACTGGCCCCATCCATCCCCATCATCATCCCCTACTTCTCCATTATCAAATTCCTCCATATTCCCTCTTCTATTACTGCTGTTTTACAGGACAGCAAGCCTGTAAATTCATTACAGCACCTCCTTCTCGAGCTCTTTCTTCCATTTTAGCAGCAGGAAGCAAGCCCTATCCATGTACTGCTGATCAACGATGGAGAAAGGCTGATTTCCCCTTTTTCTTCTCTCATACTGTAAAGAAATCAGTTCTTATCATTGCGTAATAGATAATGCATGTGTGTTTGTACATCTTTGCATGATCTTGTGAGAGTGAGAATTACTTCTTCTGACTCTCAGGTTGATTGTAACTGAGCTCTTCCCTAAGGGACTTGGGTTGAGCAGAAATACATTCCTTTAGGGGGGGTTGCCCATCTTCAACCCTCAATCTTGTCTCCATTACTTTTACATTTTCATGGCTGTAATTTTGTGAGTAATTTTCATTTTCAGCTTTAAGTGTTCATTCTCTTTTATATTAAATCTCAAAAACAAGCGAATATCATAATTGTTAAGCATACTACGTTGTTCGGGGCGTTTACACTCACGATACAAACCCACCTCCTGGTGCATCTTGCAAATGAAGTGGAGATTGTGGGACCCATCCATATGCAATGGATGTTCTTCTTGGAGCTTGGCCAGAAGGTAGCATGACTGAAGCTTCGTTGGCTAGTATTGAAGGCGTTAGTGCATATTTCATAGTGGGCCACCAATGGTAGATTCAGACAACAGTATGCTATGGTCACTAAAGGACGATGATAGACTGACCAAAGATGTGGTGGTTGGAAATGGGATAAAAAAAAGGATGGATGTTGCAATGAAGGAGAAAGTGAATCGTTTTTGTATATTGCACCATGCATTCATGGAGATGTGGCTCGCTAGGTACGAGCAAGCTAGGAAAGATCGGAAAGAAGCACGATCAAAATTTTGATGTAGTACACACCATTGATCGATTCGATATCCTAAGGGCATGGAGGAGATGCTACAATTTATGCCTATGCGATGGTTACATGGAGCTTTGATCGCAACTTCTCGCTAAGGGATGAAGGTCTCTATTGAGGAGTGGGAATTCTCGAGGGAATGTAATCCGAAGTGACCACATGTTTCATAAGCTGTCGCATCTAGATTTTATATGTGACAACTAATCTAACCGTTTCAATGTACAACAAAATATACAATGCGGTGTGGTCCTGCAAGTGACATTTCTACATTGAGCGCATCGACAAAATGTACTCCACAACGGATTGTGGTATCATGGCAAAGTTTGAGCAAGAGAGCTAATGGTGAGCCACGGATCCAAACACCATTATAGATGAGATGGAGTATTTTGGGAACTTGCAAAGTGTTATCTCAGTGGATTATTGTAGCTTCTCCATGATCATATTCGATGTGCAATGGTTCAAAGTTGTCATGAAGATGGCGAGAGAGAGAAGAAGAGAGAGTGAGAGTGCAGAGGAGAGAAAAAGAGTGCAGAAGAGAGAAAGAGAGTGACGAGGAGAGAGAAAGACTAAAAAAGGAGAGAGAAAGGCAGAAAGAGAGAGGAAGAAGCCATGAAAGCTTGGAGAGAGAGGTGAAGATGAAAGGAGACTTGTATTATAATCTGATGGTCCAAAAATCAAGTCTCTAACACCTTATATACCAGCCACCAACATAGGAAGTATTTCCCCATTATTAAACCCCCCTCTCTTACATTCCATCCCCACTCGAAGGTTTTTTCCCTCGAAAACAATTTGGGCACTTATGATAACTGGGCAGGAGCAGATCAGAGTACTACTCTACTGCATTATTACAGGGGTATACTAATGAATGAAGGGGTATTATTGTGTATGATGGATCACTGGGTATGTACGATACATGGACCTTATTGGGGAATTATAAAAATGAAATTTTGACCCAAATATCTAGAGTAAATGCGAGTTGCAGACAGTAGACAGCAAGCTATTTACTACAAGGCCCTATTGTAGTAGATCTGTCATAACTTTTTGTAGGAGTCTCCGATCGAGGCATGCTACACATCAAAATGGAGCTCTTGGAAAGTGCTTTCAGCCCATGTAGGTTGGGTTTGGTTGTTTAAAGTTTAGAGTAAAATCTGGTGTAAAACAGTGAGCTGTCTGCAACCTTCCCTGCACTAAAATATGGCCATAAATAACCAACCTTTAGCCAAAAGAGTCTACCAAAAAATATGGATGCTTGTCTTAATGAGATCCCAAGCAACCCATTAACCTCCTAGATCAAAAGGTATTCCATCATAATGATTATCCAAGAGAAGAGAATGCCTATCAACCACATACTCCAATCCACCCGGATCAAATGGATACAATGAAGTATCCCCATAATCAAGTCCATAATCACATCCATAATCTCCCAGATCATAGGGAAGCACAATGCCATCTTCATATTCATGTATGCCCAAATCATGTATTATATCATCATCTGACATATGCCAGTCATCATAACCATGATCAAGGTACTCATTATCAAATGTGTTCAATGGCTGTTGTAAACCTTGATTAAGTGTAAACTAATGCTCAAGAATATCATCACGAGGTTTCTCCAAGAGTCTAAAACCTTTAGCATAATCATCTACATCTATGAGTGTCTCATGTGATTCATTAGCTAAGATGTCACCAGCTTGCACATATTGCTCTTCACTGTTCCCTTCTTGTACATCTTCTTGGTCTTCTTGCTCATCTTCATGTTGATCATGTTGCTCATTATCCCAGTCATGTTGTTTAGCTTGCTCATTGCTCTCTTCTTCATCATCAGCACTTTGAAAAGAACTCATCATTACATTTGGGTAATCATGAGGTATGAACTGATTGGGATATAGGATACCATGGTAGTTATGAACTTGCTGTTGGATCAAAGCTAGAAGAGTACTGATAAGCATGACCATTATTTTCACGCCCATAAGAACTGGGTTCAATTAAGAAAGGTTCACATGTATAATCATGACTATGTTGCTGAAAAGGTGGATGCTCATAAGCATGAGCATGTTGCCCATAATAGCCATTCTGTTGCCAAGGTTCACCGGAATGATACACATTATGACATGGTACATCATGTTTATAAGCATTAACATGCTGTCCAGATGTACTTGCATATTGCTCATGTTCATTTGCATGTTGTTGTTGTTCATATTCATAAGATGCATGCAGATCATAGTGTGTACCATCAGCATATACATGTTGGCCATAAGCATAAGCATTTGATTCAAGTCTTGCTCCTTTTTCTCTGTCCGCCTTCATAAGAGCAATATACCGATCAATCAAAGCTCCAAGTTTGTCAATATTAGCCTGTGTTTGAAGCCAACCTTGTTCACTAGAGCTGCAATTGTTTATCTTCATTACCATTGTAATCAAGTTGCTTTTCAAAATATTCTTGTTTAATGAGCATCAGCAAAGTTGCATGACTTCTCTACTTCTGTTCTTGTCTTCTGGTTCATCTCTATCAAGTACCAAGATCATCCCCACTGTCAACCAAGTTGAATGTCATCCAATATGGCAATAGAAGAAGCTCAGACCTCATTCAATAGAAGGGCATTTATACAGCCTCCACCTCCAAGAATTATACATATGCATATCCCTTAGGCTGCCCAAATTTTTCTATTAGAGTCGTAACTTGATTGACTGTGCCACAAGACTGAAAATGTTGTTGTACCTCCTCTCTCTCCTATTTGAACAGCCACCTAGCTCTGTGAGAAAGCACACCAAATCTTTCTTTCAACCACCTCTGGACACTATCTGTTGCTTCTCATTCTTGTACATCACTGTGTGTATGTCTAAAACTGTATATTTCTTTTGAGAGAAAGCCCATCACTCTAACAACCACCAATGAAGCACTCTCCGGAAGCGGTATGTGCACTATATGGATTCTGATTCTGAACCATCCACACTTGGAATAGGTATCAAGGTCATGTTTGACACTGAGAAGGAACAAGACATATTGAAATTTCTGAAAGTCTAGATTCAGGGCAGGGTAGACAAGACAATTGATATGTCTGAGACAACTCCAGGCAGCAGCCTGGTTAGAAACTCCCCCATTGCCTTATATGAAAGCTCATTGTTGCTCCTAACTCCCCCACTCCCTTATATGGAAGCTCATTGTTTCTCATAAGGCCATTGTTAGTAGAGATCCAACTTCTGGCAGTTACAATAAACACTCTCTAAGAAGAGGAAAGGATGCACGGGAAAGATTTGCTATTTCCATGGGTACTGCAACTGTTCCAGCAATCAAATCTGGTTACCTTTGGAGCCTATTGTTATCAGTGAGGTGTGCACTGGTTCTGTAGCACTTATAGACAGCTCTTCATTCAGAATAGTTGATTAATAGCAGGGAAGATGCTATTAACAACTTGCCCGCGAGACAACAAAAGTCCTCTACAACAGTCGAGGCAGAAATAGGCTACCAAAAGCTTGACCTCAGACCAAAGCAAGTCTTTGTAGTGTTCAATAGCCCACTGAATGCTTGCTTCTGGTCTTCCGAATGCTTGCATCAATGAAGATCACCTATAGATAACATGACTTCTTCAACATATATAGATTCTATTTCAATAGCTTTTGTATGCAGATTCTATTTCAATAAATATTCCTCCTTTGCAAAGGAAGTTTCAACATTTCCTCTATGTCTATATGCAGTATCAGCCCTATACAATTCCTTAGAGTTGAGTTTAAGGGGATAGATGATCACTTTTTTTTTCCCCTAAGCTTTACTCCAAGTATCCTCTCAAGTTTTGGTGATGATCTGTTGTCTTGAAGAATGCTTACATCGAACTTCAATTGAGATGGGTTTAAAGGTGGAGAGAGTAGATCGTGATCGGGAGGTCATTCTTCTGCACGCCCCTCCACCTATTGAGTAGCCATCTGCATCACCGGCTTCCACTATGGCTGTTAAGGAGGTTGAGAATGGAGCAAAGCTTTCACTCAACCAGGATTCTTACACAGAAGTCAGACTTGAGGCAGCCTTATAGTCAAATGAGCAATTGTGCTTTTCTGAATACCTATGCAAGGAACAAATTCTTCACCACAATGACATTTGAATCCCAGGAGACCAACATGCATGCATCATGCAAAGCATTTGTTGGTTGTTTTCCTGTTAGCTTTGCTAATGCTACAAGATTGTTCAGCCCACTCCAACGCCTGGGGCCATCAACCCCACAGATCTGCTCTTGCTTGCCCTCAACCCCTTGCTCCCCAAATCCATACTTATAGGCTGCACAGTCAACAAGACCTTCTCTGCTTTCTTCATTGTTTTGACTGCCTTGTTGATGGCAGGGCAGAAGTACCCATCTTTTACATAAAACTCCACTCCTGCATCCTTATGTCAAGATTGTGGGAGAGAAGGAAGGAGTCTCGCTTGAAGCTTTCTTGCTTGCACAATGGGGGAAGACACACAAGGGTGGAGGCTGAAAACAGTTTTCCTCTTCTTAGTTGTTGAAGCCAAAAGAACTCTCATACAAAGAAATAGAAGAACCCTATATATGGGTCTCAAACCAAACTCAACTAACTAAGGTGGCATACTAACTGAGCCACGAACTAGAGTAGATAAGGATAGCTATCATGTAGCTATTATTCATGGGCGGTGTACCAACCGCATCTGCAACTGACAAGTCGGTGACATAAATACACAACGGTCACCCTGGCGTATCACGAGTGGAGCTCGATATGTCAACACTCCCCCTCGAGCTCAATCCCAATTCCTGCACACCAAGCAGGTCTCTGAACTTGTGCAGCTTCTCTGTGCCCAATGCCTTCGTGAATATGTCAGCTACCTGATCCTCTGTGCTGACATAAACTAGATCAATAAGACCTAGTAAAACCCTCTCTCGCACATAGTGATAATGCACCTCAATGTGCTTTGTTCTAGCATGATAGACTGGGTTATTTGCCAAGTGTATACTACTCATGTTGTCACAATAAATGACAACTGGCCCATCTGTAGACTGATGCATATCATAAAGTAGCTTATGCAACCAAGCTACCTCACATGCAGCCATTGCTGCACCCCTGTACTCAGCCTCTGTGCTGGACAAGGCAACTGTAGGCTGTTTCTTGCTGCTCCAAGTGACTGCAGCACTCCCAAAAGAGAACACATATCCACTGGTAGATCGTCTATCAGAAATACTACCAGCCCAATCAGCATCAGTGTATCCATGCAGCTGTATCTGAATCCCAGTCTGATAAAATAGTCCATACTGCAATGTGGACTTCACATACCTGAGTATGCGTCTAGCCGCATCCAAATGCGGTTTCCTTGGAGCCTGCATAAACTGACTTACCAATCCAACAGCATAGCTCAAATCTGGCCTGGTAATAGTCATATAAATCAAGCTTCCTACTATGCGTCTGTACATAGTAGGGTCTTCTAGAAGCTCACCTGCATCTGTGCTCAGCTTCACATTCTGCTCCAAAGGAACTGAAATAGGCTTACAGCCTGTCATCCCATATTTGGACAGCATGTCCAATCCATACTGCCTCTGCAAGAGCTGTATCCCACTTGGTGATCTAATCACCTCAATGCCCAAGAAATAATGCAGCTCTCCCAAATCCTTCATCTCAAACTTCTGCTTCAATAGCATTTTCACATGAAGGATATCTTCATCACTGTCACCTGTCATAATCAAATCATCAACATAAATGACAAGTAGCATAATACCTTTCTCTGTTTTTCTCACATAAAGTGAGAAATCTGCCTTGGAAATCTGAAAGCCAATAGTGACAAGATATTGTCCTATCTTGTCAGACCATGCTCTAGGTGCTTGCTTCAAGCCATACAAGGCTTTCTTCAACCTGCAAACAAACTCAGGATGAACAGCATGCACATAACCTGGTGGCTGCTCCATATAGACCTCTTCTTGCAAATCACCATGCAAGAAGGCATTCTTTACATCCATCTAATGTAAAGACCATCCCTTTGATGCAGCCATAGCAATGACTGCTCTTACGGTTGCCATCCTTGCAACCGGACTGAATGTTTCTTCATAGTCAATGCCATATGTTTGTGCATACCCCTTGACCACTAATCTTGCCTTGTATCTGTTCACAGAACCATCTGCATTGTGCTTCACCTTATAAACCCACTTACAGCCAATTGCATTTTTACCTTTAGGCAAAGGTACCAATTCCCATGTAGCATTTGCTTCCAAGGCATCCATTTCTTCATCCATGGCTTTCTCCCATTTTTCTTTTCCCATGGCTTCCTCAAAAGAAGTGGGTTCTGGTTCCTGTATCATCTTGACCATATATGCATAGTGAATGGCTGTAAATCCATCATATTTCAGCCTATCCACAGGATACCTAACTCTGGTAGACCTGCGCAAAGTGGGTTCACTCCCAGGTGCTCTCAAAACATCCCTGGTCTTCCTTACTCCAGGTGTAACAATAGAAGGAATACCCAACTCATCATCAATGCTCTGTTCTGAGCCACTGGATTCACCATCCACATAAGAGTGACCTGCATTCACATCAAACATGGGCTGATCTACCTTCTCTTTTCCTTTTCGTGATACCTGCATACCACTATTTGCGCTGCCTTCAGAAGATTCTCCTGATCTCAATCTGCCTGTCCATGGCGAAGAATGTGAACCACTACTAGAGGACGCTCCAGGTCCACTAATATTTTGTGACTGCTGCTGTGAATTCTGTGCAGCATTACCATTTTGTGCATCTACATCATCAATCACATTTACTGGTTTATACCAGCTACTCATCTCATCAAAAACAACATCTCTGCTCACTGTAAACTTACGAGTAGAAGGGTTATAGCATCTATACCCTTTTTGCTGCAGAGAGTAACCAATAAAGATGCACTTCTCAGCTTTTGGATCCAACTTGGATCTCAACTCATCTGGCACATGTACATAGGCAATGCAACCAAAAATTTTCAAATGAGAAATATCTGGTTTCCTACCAGTATACCTCTCCTCTGGAGTCATTCCATGTATTGCTGCAGTGGGAGTCCTGTTCATTATGTAGACTGCTGTAGCAACTGCTTCAGCCCAATAAAAATCTGGCAAGTCTTTTTCATTGAGCATGGCACGAGATACCTCTCCAATATGCCTGTTTTTCCTTTCTGCAATTCCATTTTGTTGTGGGGTATGACTACATGAATATTGCTGCTTTATACCATGCTCCTGCAAGAACCTTGCAAACTCATTTGAGAGGTACTCTCCCCCTCCATCTGACCTTAGGCATTTTATTTGCAGACCTGTTTCTTTTTCAGCCATAGATTTAAGGGTTTTGAAATGCCCAAAAACTTCACTTTTCTTTTTCATAAAATACACCCAAACTTTTCTGCTATAGTCATCAATAAAAGTGACAAAATAATGACAGCCTCCAAGAGATGCAGCTTTAGTAGTCCACACATCAAAGTGGATTAATTCCAATGGCTTCTCACTCTCTTGAACATGTCTAGGAAATGGTTTCCTTGCCTGTTTTCCAAACTGACAGGCTTCACATACCTTATGCATTTCTGCAACCTTGAATTTTGGCAATCCTGCAACAATATTTTGGGCCTGCATTGATTTAAGTCGCTGTACATTAACATGACCAATGCGTTTATGCCAGATATCAATATCTGCAACTACACCGGTCCCATGTGCAAACATTGCTGCACTCAATTCAGACATGTCTGCATCCAACGTAAACATTCTGCCCTTCTTCTTTCCTTTTGCTATCAAGCGACCTTTATTTTTCATATCCTCAACAAAGCATCCATGAGGATTAAATCTGACCTGCAAGCCCTGCTCAACCATTTGACCAACTGAAACCAGATTCTTGGTGATATTCGGGACATGAAATACATCGGACAGGTATTTCTTTTTCCCATCCTGCATAGACAAAGAAATTTTTCCAATCTGCACAATAGGATGTGCAGTATCATCACCAGTCTCCACAAATCCTGGTTTTTCCATTTTTCTTGCATCCTCCATCCATTCTGCATGACCTGTCATGTGGTTTGATGCACCTGAGTCAACATACCATACATCATTGCTTTCTTCTGCACTTGTCACAGAATTGTTCATGTGCTGCACCATAAACAAGTGCTCATTTCTGTCATCACCCTGTCTACTAGAAGATGCATAATTCCCTTGTTGCAGTTTTCCATTCATGATGTCATTCTGCTTTTTATAGCAGTCTTTAGCCATATGACCCATTTTACCACAGTAGTAGCATTCAACATTACTGTTTGCATTTTGGCCTCTTTGCCATCCACCACGACCTCTTTGGCTCCCCCTGCCTCTAGAGTTACCACGTCCTCCTCCATAGGACTGGTTTTCTTGAGTTTGCTGCATATTCTGATTTCTACCACGGCCTCCAAATCGGCCTCCTCTACCTCTGCCTCTACCTCTTCCAGCATTTGAGTAGAAGACAGCTTCTTTTGAAGTTCCTCCTGAAGAAGATGCACCACCATTTCTCTGTTCCTCAGAAATTAGAAGAGCAATCAACTCCTCAAAGTCAGGGAATCTTTCACGAACTGAAATGGATGTCCGAAACTGTGCATAATCCTTTCCTAGACCATTCAAGGTCACAAAAACTAAATCATCATCTTCCACTGGCGACCCAATGGAAGCAAGTGCATCTGCAATCTTCTTAACCTTCATGTGGTAGTCATTGATGCTCATATTTTCTCTCTGCACATTATGCAACTCTTGCTTGAGCTGCATTTTCCTGGCTTGCGTATTTGTGCTATACATCTTTGACAGAGTATCCCATGCCTCCTTTGGCGTACTTGCATCCTGAATATGCACAATCATAGAGTTTGAAATGCTGATAGACAGCCAATACATAACTTTCCTGGCTCTCTCATGCCATGCTTTAAATGCCTGCATTTGCTGTTGATTGGGAACATCAGGAAGAACTGGTTCTTCTTCATTTCCTGCAACAAATTCCCAATATCCTTTTCCCATAAGGAAATTCGTCATTCTAAACTTCCATGCTTGGAAGTTGTTCTTGTCAAGCTTTTCAGTGACAATCTGTGAAAGAGAATCAGATGCCATTACAGAAGACTGCAAAAAATTCTGTCACTGCAAAAACCACAGCTTCACCCTCACAAGGGAAAATCTGCAAAACTGGCGAAAGTGGTATTTGACCACACAGTCACTTCCTAGTGACGATTTTGCATCAACAGGCAACAGGGATGATTCTGTAACTCCCAATGTCTCTGCGCACAAGCATACAATGCAATTTTTACAGTAACTATTCACCGACCTGTAGAACAGTGGCTGCACAGCATAAAACTGGGCCTTTTCCTGAGTGCGTGCAGAAAACTTCCGCCTCCAAAACAGGCCCCGAAATGGCCTCAAATCAAAAAACCAAGGTCGCCAAGGGCTAAAGCCCTCTCCCGCAGCATATACTGCCCTCTTGCTTCACCGCGAAGGGCGTCTCAACCTGAGACAATGCACTCCTGCACTTTTCGGCTGTGCTACCTGCAGAGATCTGCTCCCAAAACAGAAAATGAAAGCAACACTGCTCCTCTTACCAGAACACCGCGAGCTTTGCTTGCTTTCTTGAGCTCCTTACCACGAACAAGGCTCTGATACCATGTCAAGATTGTGGGAGAGAAGGAAGGAGTCTCGCTTGAAGCTTTCTTGCTTGCACAATGGGGGAAGACACACAAGGGTGGAGGCTGAAAACAGTTTTCCTCTTCTTAGTTGTTGAAGCCAAAAGAACTCTCATACAAAGAAATAGAAGAACCCTATATATGGGTCTCAAACCAAACTCAACTAACTAAGGTGGCATACTAACTGAGCCACGAACTAGAGTAGATAAGGATAGCTATCATGTAGCTATTATTCATGGGCGGTGTACCAACCGCATCTGCAACTGACAAGTCGGTGACATAAATACACAACGGTCACCCTGGCGTATCACGAGTGGAGCTCGATATGTCAACACCTTAGTCAATGCATCCTCATTCCAAACAAATGCATCAGTCTCAAAACTCTTCTATAATCATGCCAACACAACAATTGCCTCTGTAATGCATCCTTTGTCACTACTAGAGCTGAAGAAGTGTTAGAAGTTGCAAAACTAGATACATCCCCTTTTGTTCCCATCTTAGCTCGATGGCCTCCTTAGGCCCATGCTATTTCTACATCCATGCTGCATAAGATGTACTTATGGTGAATTGAAATCTTTTATCGAAGGTATCTCAATGGGCAACACAATGGCCTGCCATGCCAATTGCATATGTACCTCCTCTGCATCTGTACCTCCTTCACTTGAATCTACTACAAATGAGTGGACATCACTTGTGGGGCCATCAACTTCTATTGCCAAATCTCAGTCTTGGAGCTCTTTTCCAGTGGCTCTAGCAACAACACATGTTGCAACTTCATATGTATAGTACAAGTGACACAGGAGGCAAGTAATGCTAATAATTCTGTAGGTGCAATATCACAGGCACTCCAGGGACAAAAATCTTCAAGACCAAAAATTCGAGTGCATCTTTTTATTGTACCACAACCAAGATTACAGTTGCCATGAGCTCCATTTGGTCCGCCATATGTAGTTGCAGGAGGAATGGGGATGCATGTGGGAAGCTATAATCAACCACCATCTATATCAAGAAATCCATTTCATCTCCTGGATGTCAGGTCTTTTATGCAGCAAGTCTTGAAAGTAGTACCAATAGATCCAAAGGTACAAAATCCATCAAAGACTTCACTTCCAAGATATGCAGCAATGGCAATCAGCATTATGAAATAGCGTGGAAGGGCTGCTTGAATTGGGCACAGACTAGGAAACTCTCCAGCAACAGCTGCACTTATGGCTAGCAATGTCATGTACAATCTCTGCAGGTGTCTGATACTTATCTTGAGCGAGATAGCTGTTGATTAAGAAATCTGATGTTACATTGTTAAACTTAGAAACAATTGACGTGTCTAATACTTATCTTGAGCAAGACGGATTATTGAGCTTAGAAACGATTGTTGTGATTATTGGCAATGATCTCCACTCGAACGTATCGAGAACTCATCACTAGGCATCTGTTTCATGTCAGCAGTATTGTCACTTCTTTTGGAACAAGGACGAGTTTACTTGAATATTTCCACCACCAACACCAATCCTTCAAGAGGATATAAAAAATGCAGCTGCTTCAAAGGCTGTTTAGGGAGGAAGTATGTTGAGCATAGCCGTATGGAACAAATTGTGCTTTTAGACAATCTTGATTTGTAGTGCAGCCATGAACGACTTTTCCAAGGGCAAGGCAGCGTCATTCATGGTTTTCCCGAGTAGTCTGATTGATCTTGAGATGATTAAAGGAGGGAGAAGCAATAGCGAGCAAGTTGAGTGCAAGAGAGTCCTCCAAAGGAAGCATCCATGCCTCCCGATGTGCAGTCTTACAAGGCCATGATGCTCATCCCCTTGGACCTCCTAATGGACAATGGACAGTCTTTGAAGGAGAAGGGATAGTACGTTGTCAGCAGCCTGAGGATAATCCCATTTTAATTGATGTTGAACTCACCCTAAAAGCAACTCCTTGAAAGAAAGCGGGACTTGAAAGGGCGGCTGCGTGTGAAGGATTTTGTCTTGAAGAAATCCACAAAGAGGAGAGAATCTGCAGGTGTGCAGCTTTATGGCCCGCAAAAGACACTTGTGACCCTGTAGATGAGCCTGAAGTCTGCCAATGAGCACCTTGCGGCCACCAATTTAGGGCATTTGAAGGCAGACCAGGAGCTTTCCCATTCCTAGAAGCAGCAACGGCACGTTGAGTGCAAGAGAGTCCTCCAAAGCTTCCACAGTGAAGAAGCTAGAGCTTCTGCTGTGAGGCTTTCTAATTTAATACACAAAGCCTATACACAGCTTCAGACTTCCTACTGGCACAAGATCCATAGTTTCCTCTCCGAGTCCAAGTTATGCAATGGCATGGTACCTCCCAGAGGCCAAGTACAACAATGCAACCTTAACTCATGTCTAGATATTGCAAGCCTCCATTAGGATGTGGTTGCAAGTTTGTGAATGCAATAGATTGGGAAGCCTGTGGCACTCCAACTTACAGCTATGACTATAAAACTTAGGGAAGAATGGGCCGATATTCTCCATGGAAGCTTGGCAGAAGCTTGAAAAGAAAGAGAGAGAAAGACTCTCCCTAAAAAGTAATAGTAACTATATCCTCCACTAACTCCTGTTACCACTGTTTTAAGAGAAATACCTTCAAAGAATAGCTTGAAATGACCAACGAGTTGCTAATTTCAGCCTTCCTACCACCAATCTTGGTCCAACTCCATTAATGCTCTAGATTTGCAGTCCTTGTGGTCCATAAATCCTTGGTAACTGCATTGCTACTCCATGTCATGTTTGTACCTCTATACCTGTGGCTCCTAAATCTGTGTGACTGAAAAAGGATAACTGAATGGAATGTTGGCCAACTACATCAAGAACCTATGGCTCTGATACCACTTGTCATGAATGTCAAGATTGTGGGAGAGAAGGAAGGAGTCTCACTTGTAGCTTTCTTGCTTGCACAATGGGGGAATACGCACAAGGGTGGAGGCTGAAAACAGTTTTCCTCTTCTTAGTTGTGGAAGCCAAAAGAACTATTATACAAAGAAATAGAAGAACCCTATATATGGGTCTCAAACCAAACTCAACTAACTAAGGTGGCATACTAACTGAGCCACGAACTAGAGTAGATAAGGATAGCTATCATGTAGCTATTATTCATGGGCGGTGTACCAACCGCGTCTGCAACTGACAAGTCGGTGACATAAATACACAACGGTCACCCTGGCGTATCACGAGTGGAGCTCGATATCTCAACACTCCCCCTCGAGCTCAATCCCAATTCCTGCACACCAAGCAGGTATCTGAACTTGCGCAGTTTCTCTGCGCCCAATGCCTTCGTAAATATGTCAGCTACCTGATCCTCTGTGCTGACATAAACTAGATCAATAAGACCTAGTAAAACCCTCTCTCGCACATAGTGATAATGCACCTCAATGTGCTTTGTTCTAGCATGATAGACTGGGTTATTTGCCAAGTGTATACTACTCATGTTGTCACAATAAATGACAACTGGCCCATCTGTAGGCTGATGCATATCATAAAGTAGCTTATGCAACCAAGCTACCTCACATGCAGCCATTGCTGCACCCCTGTACTCAGCCTCTGTGCTGGACAAGGCAACTGTAGGCTGTTTCTTGCTGCTCCAAGTAACTGCAGCACTCCCAAAAGAGAACACATATCCACTGGTAGATCTTCTATCAGAAATACTACCAGCCCAATCAGCATCAGTGTATCCATGCAGCTGTATCTGAACCCCAGTCTCATAAAATAGTTCATACTGCAATGTGGACTTCACATACCTGAGTATGCGTCTAGCCGCATCCAAATGTGGTTTCCTTGGAGCCTGCATAAACTGACTTACCAATCCAATAGCATAGCTCAAATCTGGCCTGGTAATAGTCATATAAATCAAGCTCCCTACTATGCGTCTGTACATAGTAGGGTCTTCCAGAAGCTCACCTGCATCTGCGCTCAGCTTCACATTCTGCTCCAAAGGAACTGAAATAGGCTTACAGTCTATCATCCCATATTTGGACAGCATGTCCAATCCATACTGCCTCTGCAAGAGCTGTATCCCACTTGGTGATCTAATCACCTCAATGCCCAAGAAATAACGCAGCTCTCCCAAATCCTTCATCTCAAACTTTTGCTTCAATAGCATTTTCACATGAAGGATATCTTCATCACTGTCACCTGTCATAATCAAATCATCAACATAAATGGCAAGAAGCATAATACCTTTCTCTGTTTTTCTCACATAAAGTGAGAAATCTGCCTTGGAAATCTGAAAGCCAATAGTGACAAGATACTGTCCTATCTTGTCAGACCATGCTCTAGGTGCTTGCTTCAAGCCATACAAGGCCTTCTACAACCTGCAAACAAACTCAGGATGAACAGCATGCACATAACCTAGTGGCTGCTCCATATAAACCTCTTCTTGCAAATCACCATGCAAGAAGGCATTCTTTACATCCATCTGATGTAAAGACCATCCCTTTGATGCAGCCATAGCAATGACTGCTCTTACGGTTGCCATCCTTGCAACCGGACTGAATGTTTCTTCATAGTCAATGCCATATGTTTGTGCATACCCCTTGACTACTAATCTTGCCTTGTATCTATTCACAGAACCATCTGCATTGTGCTTCACCTTATAAACCTACTTACAGCCAATTGCATTTTTACCTTTAGGCAAAGGTACCAATTCCCATGTAGCATTTGCTTCCAAGGCATCCATTTCTTCATCCATGGCTTTCTCCCATTTTTCTTTTCCCATGGCTTGCTCAAAAGAAGTGGGTTCTGGTTCTTGTATCACTTTGACCATATATGCATAGTGAATGGCTGTAAATCCATCATATTTCAGCCTATCCACAGGATACCTAGCTCTGGTAGACCTGCGCAAAGTAGGTTCACTCCCAGGTGCTCTCAAAACATCCCTGGTCTTCCTTACTCCAGGTGTAACAATAGAAGGAATACCCAACTCATCATCAATGCTCTGTTCTGAGCCACTGGATTCACCATCCACATAAGAGTGACCTGCATTCACATCAAACATGGGCTGATCAACCTTCTCTTTTCCTTTTCGTGATACCTACATACCACTATCTGCATTACTTTGAGAAGATTCTCCTGATCTCAATCTGTCTGTCCATGGCAAAGAGTGTGAACCATTGCTAGAGGACGCTCCAGGTCCACTAATATTTTGTGACTGCTGCTGTGAATTCTGTGCAGCATTACCATTTTGTGCATCTACATCATCAATCACATTTACTGGTTTATACCAGCTACTCATCTCATCAAAAACAACATCTCTGCTCACTGTAAACTTACGAGTAGAAGGGTTATAGCATCTATACCCTTTTTGCTGCAGAGAGTAACCAATAAAGATGCACTTCTCAGCTTTTGGATCCAACTTGGATCTCAGCTCATCTGGCACATGTACATAGGCAATGCAACCAAAAATTTTCAAATGAGAAATATCTGGTTTCCTACCAGTATACCTCTCCTCTGGAGTCATCCCATGTATTGCTGCAGTGGGAGTCCTGTTCATTATGTAGACTGCTGTAGCAACTGCTTCAGCCCAATAAAAATCTGGCAAGTCTTTTTCATTGAGCATGGCACAAGATACCTCTCCAATATGCCTGTTTTTCCTTTCTGCAATTCCATTTTGTTGTGGGGTATGACTACATGAATATTGGTGCTTTATGCCATGCTCCTGCAGGAACCTTGCAAACTCATTTGAGAGGTACTCTCCCCCTCCATCTGACCTTAGGCATTTTATTTGCAGGCCTGTTTCTTTTTCAACCATAGCTTTAAGAGTTTTGAAATGCCCAAAAACTTCACTTTTCTTTTTCATAAAATACACCCAAACTTTTCTGCTATAGTCATCAATAAAAGTGACAAAATAATGACAGCCTCCAAGAGATGCAGCTTTAGTAGTCCACAAATCAGAGTGGATTAATTCCAATGGCTTCTCACTCTCTTGAACATGTCTAGGAAATGGTTTCCTTGCCTGTTTTCCAAACTGACAGGCTTCACATACCTTATGCATTTCTGCAACCTTGAATTTTGGCAATCCTGCAACAATATTTTGGGCCTGCATTGATTTAAGTCGCTGTACATTAACATGACCAATGCGTTTATGCCAGATATCAATATCTGCAACTACACCGGTCCCATGTGCAAACATTGCTGCACTCAATTCAGACATGTCTGCATCCAATGTAAACATTCTGCCCTTCTTCTTTCCTTTTGCTATCAAGCGACCTTTATTTTTCATATCCTCAACAAAGCATCCATGAGGATTAAATCTGACCTGCAAGCCCTGCTCAACCATTTGACCAACAGAAACCAGATTCTTGGTGATATTTGGGACATGAAATACATCGGACAGGTATTTCTTTTTCCCATCCTGCATAGACAAGGGAATTTTTCCAATCTGCACAATAGGATGTGCAGTATCATCACCAGTCTCCAAAAATCCTGGTTTTTCCATTTTCCTTGCATCCTCCATCCATTCTGCATGACCTGTCATGTGGTTTGATGCACCTGAGTCAACATACCATACATCATTGCTTTCTTCTGCACTTGTCACAGAATTGTTCATGTGCTGCACCATGAACAAATGCTCATTTCTGTCATCACCCTGTCTGCTAGAAGATGCATAATTCCCTTGTTGCAGTTTTTCATTCATGATGTCATTCTGCTTTTTATAGCAGTCTTTAGCCATATGACCCATTTTACCACAGTAGTAGCATTCAACATTACTGTTTGCATTTTGACCTCTTTGCCATCCACCACGACCTCTTTGGCTCCCCCTACCTCTAGAGTTACCACGTCCTCCTCCATAGGACTGGTTTTCTTGAGTTTGCTGCATATTCTGATTTCTACCACGGCCTCCAAATCGGCCTCCTCTACCTCTGCCTCTACCTCTTCCAGCATTTGAGTAGAAGACAGCTTCTTTTGAAGTTCCTCCTGAAGAAGATGCACCACCATTTCTCTGTTCCTCAGAAATTAGAAGAGCAATCAACTCCTCAAAATCAAGAAATCTTTCACGAACTGAAATGGATGTCCGAAATTGTGCATAATCCTTTCCTAGACCATTCAAGGTCACAGAAACTAAATCATCATCTTCCACTGGTGACCCAATGGAAGCAAGTGCATCTGCAATCTTCTTCACCTTCATATGGTAGTCGTTGATGCTCATATTTTCTCTTTGCACATTGTGCAACTCTTGCTTGAGCTGCATTTTCCTGGCTTGTGTATTTGTGCTATACATCTTTGACAGAGTATCCCATGCCTCCTTTGGCGTACTTGCATCTTGAATATGCACAATCATAGAGTCTGAAATGCTGATAGACAGCCAATACATAACTTTCCTGGCTCTCTCATGCCATGCTTTAAATGCCTGCATTTGCTGTTGATTGGGAACATCAGGAAGAACTGGTTCTTCTTCATTTCCTGCAACAAATTCCCAATATCCTTTTCCCATAAGAAAATTCGTCATACTAAACTTCCATGCTTGGAAGTTATTCTTGTCAAGCTTTTCAGTGACAATCTGTGAAAGAGAATCAGATGCCATTACAGAATACTGCAAAAAATTCTGTCACTGCAAAAACCACAGCTTCACCCTCACAAGGGAAAATCTGCAAAACTGGCGAAAGTGGTATTTGACCACACAGTCACTTCCTAGTGACGATTTTGCATCAACAGGCAACAGGGATGATTCTGTAACTCCCAATGTCTTTGCGCACAAGCATACAATGTAATTTTTACAGTAACTATTCACCGACCTGTAGAACAGTGGCTGCACAGCATAAAACTGGGCCTTTTCCTGAGTGCGTGCAGAAAACTTCTGCCTCCAAAACAGGCCCCGAAATGGCCTCAAATCAAAAAAATAAGGTCGCCAAGGGCTAAAGCCCTTTCCCGCAGCATATACTACCCTCTTGCTTCACCGCGAAAGGCGTCTCAACCTGAGACAATGCACTCCTGCACTTTCCGGCTGTGCTACCTGCAGAGATCTGCTCCCAAAACGGAAAATGAAAGCAACACTGCTCCTCTTACCAGAACACCGCGAGCTTGGCTTGCTTTCTTGAGCTCCTTACCACGAACAAGGCTCTGATACCATGTCAAGATTGTGGGAGAGAAGGAAGGAGTCTCACTTGTAGCTTTCTTGCTTGCACAATGGGGGAATACGCACAAGGGTGGAGGCTGAAAACAGTTTTCCTCTTCTTAGTTGTGGAAGCCAAAAGAACTCTTATACAAAGAAATAGAAGAACCCTATATATGGGTCTCAAACCAAAATCAACTAACTAAGGTGGCATACTAACTGAGCCACGAACTAGAGTAGATAAGGATAGCTATCATGTAGCTATTATTCATGGGCGGTGTACCAACCGCGTCTGCAACTGACAAGTCGGTGACATAAATACACAACGGTCACCCTGGCGTATCACGAGTGGAGCTCGATATCTCAAGAATGAAGAGGTCAAGAGAGAGAGAAGAAGAGAGAAAGAGAGTCCAGAAGAGAGAAAGAGAGTGATGAGGAGAGAGAAAGACTAGTAAAGGAGAGAGAAAGACAGAAAGAGATCAGAGGAAGAAGCCATGAAAGCTTGGAGAGAGAGGTGAAGATGAAAGGAGACTTGTATTATAATCTGATGGTTCAAAAATCAAGTCCCTAACACCTTATATACTAGCCAATGTAGCTAGTATTTTCCCATTATTAAATCCCCCTCGCTTACAAAAGTGGTATTGGAAGGAGCTAGGGAAACCATTCGGTGAGGTCCATTTGGATTTCTTGAAATAGATTCCAAGAAAAGATGGACGAATCTACGTGACATGTTTATCTTGCCGGTACATTGTGAACAGGTGCATGAATTGTTTTTTTTACTTTTTTTCATGACACAGATATGTCACAAATGTTGAATCTCTCTTATATATGATTTTGAACATATAATTTTCTATCCAAATCCCCAACAACCTCAATGGTAGACTCTAGACTCGGCCCAAATGAAGGGAGTGGTTCTCGGGGATACTACAGAGATGTGGATGCTATGAGCCCACCGTTAACTCGAGATACAGGTCCTACTCCTCGCTTTCGTGTAGGTTCGAGAGAGAATGGCTCAAATGGGTGCTATGGAGGCACTGATGTAGTATCTCCATCTCCTCGTTCTAGTGGAGGCATGCCACCTGTCGGATTTTTTACACCTATGGGGACATCTACTCCACTGACTCCAGCTTTTGCTCCAGCCCTCTATAGAGGTGGCAGTCCTATGGGTGCTACTCCGAGAGATACCACCCCTATGGGTACACTAGATGTACAGGGGTCTCTTAGTTATGCCGAAAAGCACAGTCTTATGTGGGAGAGGACACACCTTAAGCATATCCCAAAGGGGTATGGATACCTCGTAGATGATAGGACAAGAGCCGTCATTATGAATGATGAGGGGAGGAGGGTGATGTCTCATATGAGAGAGTTGTGCCAACAAGTTTTTCGACACAAGGTGTTGAACCATTAGAAGAACATACTCAAGGGGAGCAAGGACTACATTGTAGCATCCTTGCATGAGGAGTTTCTGGTACCTACTGTGGTAGAGAGGTTTTCCACTGGTGGGTGGATGATGGAGTGCATGCGTGCCTGCATGTCACACAGACGATTGGATGTATGCAAGGCACTCAAGAGTGGCGCCTCAAAGCCCAAGTGACTAGATGCAAATGATTGGCATAGACTCAGGGAGGAGGCTATAGATTCTCCAGGATGTTGGCGACAGCAGAGGAGCCAGCGAGAACATGACTAGAGGAGGGGTGGTCCATCATCTTAGGAGTAGTGGCCATAGGACTTATCTAGAGGACTTTTTAAGTTTTTCTTTTGTTCTTCTTGCTTTCTTATTTACAATATCACTTGTACTGAAAATCATGTTTCTAACAGTTGTATTCTATTTTCTTTGCAGCACTCCATTACAAATCGCGATCCCACTAGCCAAGAGACTCGATATGCAAAGAGACACAGTCTCAATGCATTGATTGATAGACTATGCACACGGCGGCCCAATTAGTCAATCGTCTTTCTTTTTTGTAGTTACTATTTTTATTAAAATACATTATGTATGGTGGACAGATGCGTAGTTGTTCATTTTGCTAAGTTTGTTCGATGCTCCTTTTTTGCATTGGGACTAGCTTTCAAATGGCGAGGATCTATAGCTTGCACTTGGATTTGTGGAGTACACATCCTCTTTTTTTTTTGTCCTGTGATTTATGTAGGAATCATCCTTTGTATCTTCCCATAATTCCATGAGTTGTCATCAGTGATCTTGTACTTATTCTATATATCAGTTTTGTGGATTCAAGTATATTTTTCGCTCATCTTGACAACCATTGCACACTTAACATGTAATCCATTTGTAGAATATAAATACATCATATAGTGCTATATGTGGCAACGCAGCTTGCTGCTCAACTATAATTTTATTTTATCTATAACCGTCGCTATTTGTATTAGTATTTACGTCGCTATTAGCATCGCAAAACTAACAAAAATTATGATGCTTATAGCGATGCAAATACCGATGCAAATAGCGATGGTTTTATGGAGATGCTAATATCGACGCGTTTAGCGACGACGGGGGTAATTTTTTTAATGAACATTTTTGTCACTTTGAACATCGGTATGAGGCCTGTATCTTGTAGTGATTATTGATTCTAATGCTACAAGAAACATGACATATCAGTCCCAATGGTTACATAATTATCATTCTAGTCCTGTCAAGAAATTTGTTTATCTTGCTGATGACACAACCTGTCAAGTCAAAGGTATAGGTTATTTATATCTCATTACTCTTTCTTCAACAAGAATTCTACGTGGAGTTTTACATGTCTGAGATCTACAAAGGAATCTTCTTTTAGTTGCAAGAATTGTGGATCTTGGTCTCTTTGTTGGTCTTGACCATACTAAGTGTCGCATTGAGAAAGATGGCCAAACCATAGCTATTGCTCCTTGAAATGGTAATCTTTTTGAGTTATCTTTAAATAAAGATGTTGCAAATGTTGTCACAACTCTTGGCGATCTTAACAACAAAATATGGCATCATTGCTTTGTTTACTCTAATTTTTCTAAGCTTATCAATCTTTATTGGTGTGACCTTGTTTAACGTGTGGAATTCAAAGCTCTCCCTCATATGGGTATTTGTGAATATTGCGCACTTGGAAAGCATTCACAAACCCTTTTCCATTTCCAACACAACTCATTCAAGAGATCTGATTGATCTTATTCACACTGATTTTTGTGGACCTTTTCCTCCATCGAAATCTCAATATCGGTATTTCATGACTTTTATTGATGATTTCTTAAGATACACCATTGTTTTTCTCTTGCGACACAAATCAAAAGCTTTATTATCTTTTAAGCAATATAAAAAAGCTACAAAACTTCATACTGGTCATTTCATTAAGAAACTTCGCAGTGATAATGGTGGAGAATACATTTCAAATGATTAGTAGTGTAGAATTTATTTAAAAAATATTACATATCATAATTGTTTAATCAAATATTTTATAATAATTTATATATTATTGTAACAATCAGGGTATTCATCATGAATATACAATTTCTTACTCTTCTCAACAGAATGTTATTGCTGAGCATAAAAACAAGACTATCCTCAATGCCATGCAATGTATGCTCATTCATTCCGACTTATCTCGATGTTTCTAGGCTCAAGCAGTCTTAACACTAGTATTTGTGCAAAGTCATCTTCCTACAACTTCTCCTTCTGATAAAATACCGATTACTACTTGGACAGGTGAAACTCCCTTTTTATATTTTCGAACTTTTGGATGTATTGCTTATATTCATGTACCCAAAGAGACTTGCAGAAAACTTGATCCTCTTGGTTTGAAAGTTATTTTCATTGGATATTCAAATTTTGATAAGGGATACAAGTTTTATGATCCATCTTCCAAGAAGGCAATCATAAGTCTTGATGCTATTTTCAATAAGCAACTTATGGGTAGCACATGGTCTCAAGAGGATGCCAGCCCGGACGTGGTCACTAGAGGACGTTGATGATACAAATTCATTACTCGCTTCTTTTCCTTTTCTATATGATAATGAACCTCCTTCACGGGATAATATTGACTCTTCAAATCAGGATTCACAACTTGCATTGATGATGATGATCTTGGAGTTGATTTTATGTTGATCTTTCAATTGATAATGAGCATGGTACTTGTCATGTTTATGATGCTGATATTCTTGATAATGATCTCTATATTTGTGAAGACCTTTTCTCTTATAGTGATGCCATGTCATCCTCACAAAATGAATAACGGCAAGAGGCCATGGATGTTGAGTATGAATCTCTTCTCTCTAAAGGTACATGGGGTTCTAACTGAGTTACCACCTGGATATATTACTATTAAATGCAAGTGGGTTTATAAGACTAAAACAAAAGAAGATGGAACATTTGACAAATTCAAGCCAAGGCTAATTTCCAAAGGTTTCTCACAAATTGCAAGAGTTGATTATCAAGAAACTTTCTCACATGTTCTCCCTATTACTAGTAGTTTTGCTATTGAGTTTGATTTGGAGGTTTACCAAATGGATGTGAGAACTGCTTTTCTTAATGGCAATTTAAAGGAAGAGATATACATGGAGCAACCAAAGGGATTTGTAGTCAAAAATAAGAAATTTCTTGCTTGCAAACTTCATTGGGCACTCTATGGTCTCAAACAATATTCACTAGCTTGGTATCAAAAGATTGATCTCTTCCCTAAAACACAAGGTTTTATATCCTATTCTTCAGATCCTAATTTATATGTGAAGCGGTACAATAATAATTTTGTTATTCTTGCTCTATATGTGGATGATACCATACTTATTTCTAGTAATCTCAACTTCCTTCAACAAGTAAAGAAGGCTTTATCTTTTGCATTTGACATGATGTTTTATTGTTGTGTCAAACAAAGTTCATTGAAGATATTATTTAGAAGTTTGGTTGGGTTATGCACATCTTGCTAGTACTCCTTGTCTTGTGAGCTCTACCAAAAACTCTCACATTATGCAGAATGATGAATAATTAGCATTACATCAACCTTATGCTAATCTTGTTGGATGCCTTCAATTTGTTGGCTTAAATTCTTGCATTGATATTCTTTTGTCTGCAAATTTTATTGGACAACATCTTAGTTTTCCATGCCTTAAACATTGGACTGTAGCTAAATGAGTTTTCAAGTATTTAAAAGGCACTAAAGATTTTGGGTTGGTTTATTGGCACCAAAAAAACTCTGATTCTATGCATTCACTTCAAGTTTTGGGTTATACAGATGTAGATTGCGTAAACTCTCACTTATCTATGCGTTCTACATGTGGAAATTGTTTCTTTATCAATGGTTGTCTTGTTTCTTTGACTAGCAAGAAACAATGTTGTGTTGTTATTTCCACTACAAAGGCTGAATATGTAGCTATATCTTTAGCGGCTCGAGAGTTAGTATGGCTTCAACAAGTTCTATCGTATGTTGGCCATCCTCCTCTCTCTAGCATACCACTTTAATGTGATAACCAAATTGCTATTAGTCTTGCTAAATACTATGTTCAACATAACAAGTCTAAACATATTGCAATGCATTATCATTATGTTTGATATGAAGTAAAGAAAGGCACAACCATGATTGAACATTGTTCAAGTGATCAAATGATTGCAAATATATTCACCAAAGGACTCAATGAAGCCCCCTTCACTCTGCTGCACTTAGAACTTGGAGTTGTCTCGACTTCAATCTTTGGGAATTAATCTATTATGACATTGTAATGCCATTGTACATACTCCTTGCAGGCACCAAACAATTCACATATGCACATACACCTCGGATCTCTTGGTCATCTTTGTACATAGATATTAAGTTTCACTTTACATGCATGGATTCACTTTACATGCACAATATAATCCTTCTTGATCATGTTTGTACATTTGTATATAGGAGCTCATGTTTTTCCCTTATGCTCCCCAAGGCTTTTTTCATCTGTAGTACTACAGACCTTTGTTTGAGTAGGGTGTTGGAACTGTATATAGCTCACCCTATCTAAACTAGGTCTCACCTATATATATGTAGATTGTGATCAATATGAGATAGTATTTGAGAGTCTACATGCTCTCTCTCTCTCTCTCTCTCTCTCTCTCTCTCTCTCTCTCTCTCTCTCTCTCTCTCTCATTTTCATGCAACTACGTGGACACAGTGTGAAAAAACATGGAGTGTATCATCATATGTCTTTCTTATGAATCTAGAGAGTCAATGTCAACTTAGTCATTAGTACTAGTGTCCATAGTATAATTTGCTCCAAAATATAGGATATTTGGACAAGTTTAGTCTATTTTTGATATTTTGGGTATTATTTCTTGTAAATATCCTAAAAAGGTATAGAAAACTTCTAGAACAGGGTGACATGTAAAAAAAACAAGTGCCTTTTTAGCCAATTTGGGAGATCTCATGCAAAAAGAAGGATTTGCGAATTCGCACGGCATGCGATCGCAATTCATAGGAAGCAACAAACAACACTCTGAACAACTAGGAAAAGAAGAAAGAGTGATCCGAGAGAGTCCTAATTGGGCATCTTGAGGTTTTTCCTCCTTTCGGAGCCAATGGAACCATCAAATTGGTGGTCTGAGCAGCAGAGAAGAAGTTAATGTTTGGTGCTTGAGTTTGGTCTACCACGGAGCTCCATGAGATCTAATGCGTCGAGATTACTTTCAAGTAGCCCCATATAAGGATTTTGTTTATTTTCTCAGGTTCTATCAATACATAGTGCTTTGATTCATTGAGCTTTGCATTATCTTATGTATTTCTTGTCTATTCTTTTCCTTCTCTTCTATCTCCTATTCTCTACTTCCTTCTATCTTTGATCCTCGGTGGATATGACCTTCCAAATACTCCTTGGACAATGTCCCTACATTTCTTCTCTCTCTAAATCTCAACAACTTGCACAACTTCAATAAGGCTGACACCATTATCACTAAGTAGCTCTTCTACCATAGCTTTTTCTTTTTGTCATATTTTATTTAGTCCGTCATCCTACTGATGGTTATTTCCTTATGCTTGATGATTAATTAAACATGGCTTCTTAGTCCCTTCCTGAAGAGAGCTAATCTTACTCCAGTAATTACTAGCTAGATAGCCAAACTTCTCACGTATGTCACATTTGACATTAGGGTGGTTTCTTAGAAAGTGTTGACCACACCACACCACTTACAACTAAATCTTGATGGACCACCCTCTTGAGGATGTCGACTTCCTATCAAGTTTTGTTGCATCTTTGTGAAATTAACATCTACGGCTATTTGTCTATACTGTTCAGTTGTCATATCAGTATAATGCTTCATCATGCCCTTGACTTTGCTAAGAAAATTTGATGCACTAGACTCATGACTGTGATTATTTGCTTGCCATTTAACTGGTTTAACCATTTGATTAGGGATCGAGCATTGATTAATTGGCATGACATTAGGGTTTATCATTTGACTTCCATTATTTATTGGAACCATTTTGTTAGCCATCAACATAGCAACATTAAGAGAAGCTGGTAGCATGGACAAATTTTGCATTATGTTTCCTCTTCCATTCCAATTCGTTAAAGGTGAGCGAGTTACACCTTCACTTCCACCAATTAATGCCAAATTATTCCTAGGACCTAGACTTGAGTTTGGGTTTACCCTAGATGCATAGGCCACTTTACGATCGGGTTTGCTCTAGGGGTTTGTATCTGTGGGGTTACACTCCCACTCAAAGTAGATTTACTTTTCAGAGAAAGCGAAATGCTAGAGTTTCCTCCTTCCCCTAACGAATCGATTAGGATATTAATTGGGTTAACAAGACCTCTCTTTCTGGCTTAAAAGAATATCAGACTACTATGCTTAAAAGAATACCTTCTAATGATTTCAGCTCACCGTCTAGCCCTTTTAGCTCTTTCTTGTCATTGAATATTGGCTTGATGCTGTCTATCAAGAATAATGGATCTATTTTAATGCTCTTTGGCATAAATTGACTAACTGGTCCCTAAGAACCAAGATTTGGAAACCATCACTTATCAATGGCTCCTAGCAAATGCACCACCTTGTTGAGACCTAAAACATTCCCAACACTAGCTCTAAGGCTCTAGCCACGGGCCTCTTATGCTCACCAAACCACCCTCATGGCCTCGCGACTAGGAGCGTCTAGAGGTTATACGCTACTCTAAATAAATCACGCATTTGTATAGATTTCGAAATCGAATGGTTTTTTCCCCTTTCAAACTCCATTAAAGAGAGTATCCAAACACTTAGGTGATCAACACCTAGATTTACATACATCAAGAGCTCCCCCTAGTAGAATGATGTGGCTCCTACGGCTCTCCTATACCTTAGGGATTGGCCCCATGATGTGCCATCTTAAACATAAAGACACAAGCATAACAGAGTTCTCTCATAATATAAACATAATGATCTAGGAGAATATATATATCCCTCACTTAATCCATTTTCCAAGATATCACACTATCCTATAGCAAGAGGAATCTTACACTCTCAATGTTGGTCATCACCTCGACATACAATTGCAATGCATCTAGGAATTTATCTTCTGATACCATATTTAGATTGCATATGCAAAGTGTATGGCACTTTGTGCTCAAACAACTTAACTAAAAACCAACAAACGTAAAGTTTACAAATAATCTTTTCATCGTTTCTTTCTACTAATGTCGTGCTACGTTGCTAAAGAATAGCACCGGGCTAAACCTGCTACTACTGAACCCTTTAAAACTTATGTAAACCACAGCCTATGTGCTAAGATATACAAAGAAATCAACAAACTGAATTAAATATCTTTCCATTTCAGCCCCACACTCCCTACCAAACATAGGGAGGTTTCGTGATAATTTTTTATAGAAATAAGTCCTAAGCACGTACTTAACATATAAATAAAGGAAAATTGAGGAAAATCCTCTTGCTTTATCTCCATTACACATTCACAAACATTCTTTTAATTTTTTGTAATTTTTTACGTGCTTAGACTTTTTTTTTGAATTTTTTTTCCTTCATTTGATTAATTTTCATGATTTCTCCCATTTATTTCAACATAAATTATTATTTTTTAGTTTTCTAATTTCTATGACTTATGCAAAGTGTGATCCATCAGCATATTCATGTTCATGCCATATAAACATCATTTGATCCCCAAAACCCAAAGACAATCCCATTTTTCATTAAATTTAGTGTTTTAAGTTTTACAGTTTTATTATTTTTAACATACATAAAGAAAAATGAATGGAATTTTAAAGTTGTAGACATCAAAAAAAATATTTCAGCCATTTTTTATCATCTATTCATCATATGCACTAATGATTCATCATAAAAATTAAATAAGAGTCACTTACTCAAAAAATTACATACGTACGTCTCATATTTCGAGAAAATGGAGCCGCTGACGCTATTTTCCAGCCTCCCTGATGCATCCAAAGCACCAATCTATATGCCATTATGCTTTCAAATTATCATCCATCCACTATTCATTGAATTAGTCCTCCCTCTCTCTCTCATACGCAATCATATGGACAAGTAACAAAGAGGAGAGAGAAAGATTGAAAATGGATCTTTTCATTCGCTACATCATTTTGCGCATAGTTTGAGGATAGAGCAAGGAATTGAGGGATCTCATGCCTCTGAGGATGAAAAAGATCACAGCAAGCATAAAAAATCATTTCTTAATGGACAGAAAGGTGCGCCGAAAATAACACACCCCCACTCTCATTTGATTTTTTAGAGAGGTTTGCCCTCTTAAGCATGCTTAAGTTTTAACTTTTCAATTCATTGGTTCACATTTTGCATATTCATACTTGACCATGAGTGGTTTTGGCCTGGACAAAGGGGCAAACGGCCTCGGAATTGTCATCTCACTAGATGGGCCGCTTTTTGGCAGAGAAATCTATCAGCTTGGCCTTTCTCACATGCTTTCTAGCTTTCAGATACAATAGCTACTTCATAATGCCAAACCTTGTGGCCATTAAAGGAGGGGTCAAACAGACTCCGATTGACAAACAGACACTTGCTTGGACTCTTGGCGTCGAAATGCATCTAGAAAAACTCCAACTCCTTGATTTGTGACTATGCTAGGTAGGAGGTCAAAGCTCCTCAACATAGGAGAGTACAAATGATATATGCCACGAAGCCAAGTATCCCACTTTTATACCAAACCCAAGTCCCATGGGTTTTCATGTAAATGGAATGCCTAAAAAATTGCTACATTATAATCCATCTCAACACAAAATAAGTTCTTTCATCAAAACTTGAAATGTAATACAAGATACAATGAAGCTCATGGTGATGGAAACCCATGTCGCTAAGAGTCTTTACTGCTCATATGATATGAGAATAACTCACTAATGAGTAGAAGCAAAAGTGAGGATCCAAATCTGTAAATAGTTTGTGCACAAAAAAAATAATGTTGCTTTGATATAAGAGTCATTTGTTAGAGAGATCCAATTTGTACAAATGACATATAATTATAAAGTAGATGCCATAAAGCATCTATCCATACCATAAATTTCAATGTTTTGATGAGCTTACAATAATCGAATCTGCTACAAAAAATTATTACAACCAACCATTTGGAGTAGAGAACCGAGGCAACCACATTGTTTTTTGAGAGATTACAATCTTCTAAATCCTCTTTAGCTTGAGAATTCATGCCTTCATAAAAATGTCTCAAGGGGTGCACCTATAAGAAATCATCTATATAATGTGTATTCAAAGGATATTAAATAATGCTCTTTCTTTACATGCTATAAGGCCATAAAATGAATGCTTTTTTTACTTTAGGAAACTTTGCTATTCTAAAATTTTCCCATGATGTAGATAAGGAGTACAATAAAAGTCTTTCCCTAGCCTTATCTTTGAGCTTCAATTTATGACCCTCCATCTGATTGTTGAATATGATGTTGAATTCACTAAAGTGTGCAATAGTAGAGTCCTTCTTGCAACTCAAAAAACTTTTTCGTGAGATACACCTTGGTAGATATAATTTCTTTCTTGTAAGTGTCACATAGCTTCTTTCATAATTCATCTATAGTAGTCTCATTTAAAACTACAAAATAGACCAATACTGCCAATTGTAGCCTAATAGTAGATTTGGCCAATGCATTACACTTTGGCACATCATTTTCAAACATTAGAGGAGTTTTAAGCTCTCCAAAAATCCCTATAAGAGATCCTAGAGAAACAAAATATTTGGGGTGGAAAATTTCATTTTATGGTTTTTTTTTAAGTTTAGTTTTTTATAAATAAGCATATCTAAAATCAAAAAATGTCAATATCATAACATTCTCATGGCTTACATCAAGCCTTGAAATCTAGGCCTCTATAAAGATGAAAATGATTGGTCCAATCACAACTTGACCTTTTTTCATAAAAGTGATGATGAATACTCAATTTAAATTGTTGGTTTCTTCATTGTTCTTCTTCTTCTCTGAATTCACATAGTTTTTTGATACTGATCTTCAAATCACATTCTTAGCTATAGAGCAATTGTTTATAATATTTACACCATTAATAAAAAGTCTCTCTATCATCTTCCTACTCAAGTAGAATATGAGTATGAACTGATCATAAAAAGAATAAAACTCAATACTATTCTATAGTCCATGAAGCGTGTGTGAATCGTTGAAGCAAAGATAGAACTTGATCTTTGGTTGGATGGAAGATTATATCATGAAGCTCCCATAAATAATAGCACATCTCCTTTCTACAACATCTCCTTGTTGATGAGATTGATTGGTAATGGTTATAATTAGTTTTTAGAATATAACTCAATCTCTTCGTAGAGAAAGATGTTTTAAGTTTGGATAATAACTTATTAACAAAACATATAGATGAGTTATTACATAGTGAAAGCAAGTTAAGCTAGTATGCTTTTCGTGTCTATTAGTAGTAACATATTAAGAAAATGCATGTATGGTAAAATTTTTACAAATCAAATCATAACTTATCACAAATTACACATCAATATTCCTTGTTTGAAGAGCTTTTCAATTATATATCACATTCAAGATAATATTTAGGTCTAGCTAACACGTGCCAAATTTGTGCTACTTAGCACGTCCATGGACATACTATTTAATAAAAAAATTTAACGGGACTTTCTTCGAAGTATAATGAGAAATTTATTCCACACATGTGTGGCATATTTATCATTCTTACCTTGAAACTTGTGCCATGTGTCACTGACCTTTTCGAACATTATAGCACTTTTATGGCATTATTTTTCAAGTGAAAGGGAAGATTTTTTAGCCTTCTTTTTGTAGTTTAAATATAGCCTTTTCTAATTAGTACATGGTACCTTTTAAGCAATTTCCTAAGCAACCATTTGTAAATAAATACATGTTGTGAAGCCAATTCAAGCTATTGTATACACAAACTTTTCTTCTACGTATTTTTTTTTCTCTTCCACAACTATAGACCTTGCGCATTGTAAGCTAAGAATATATGTGCTCTTGAAAAAACCAGTTTATTTTTTTTTCTCTTCCACAACTATACACCTTGCGCATTGTAAGCTAAGAATATATGTGCTCTTGAAAAAACCAGTTTATGCCCACAAAGCAATACATTTCTAAGGTAACAAACTTCTATTGGTTATTTCTCGTATGCACAGGCATCGTGATCTATTCTTAATTCCATTGAAAGTAATAAAAATGATTGAATAATTTATTTATTTATTCTTAATTTATTTTAAGGGTCGATCTTTACTTTGTGTTAGAATATTCCATTGCTGAACGTCATATTTTGCTTGATCAAACACGATAAAACTTCAAAAAGCTCTTTTGAGACCTCTATGATCGTGTTTCATAAGTCCTCAAAAAATCCATGAAGTTTTTCATGGGGATGCCAAATGAAACATTCCATTGAAAGTACTAAAAATTATTGAATTATTTTAAGGAGTCGATCTTTACCTTGTGTTAGCTTTTTCCATTGTTGAACGTCATATTTTGCTTGATCAAACACGATAAGACTCCAAAAAGCTCTTCTGAGACCTCTATGATCGTGTTTCATAAGTCCTTAAAAAATCCATGAAGTTTTTTATGGGGATGCCAAATGAAACATTCCATTGAAAGTACTAAAAATGATTAAATAATTTATTTATTTATTCTTAATTTATTTTAAGGAGTTGATCTTTACTTTGTGTTAGCTTTTTCCGTTGCTGAACATCATATTTTGCTCAATCAAACATGATAAGACTCCAAAAAGCTCTTTTGAGATCTCAAAAAATCCATGAAGTTTTTTATGGGGATGCCAAATGAAACATGAAAATTGATGCACACTTTGCTGCTTGGATTATAAACTCGCATTTCATAAGTCAAGGTTCTTTGTACTCCTAAACTTGTCTTATTGTTTTAGAATTTCATTTTGTGAGTAATCAAAATTCTAAAAGGAAGATTTCTCTAGAGGGAATGGAGGAAGAGGATCTAGAGGATACATGTGATGAGAAGCTCTTTGATTTCCTCCATGCAATTGGAAATTCATCTAGATTCAACTACATCAGAGATATGCTAAATGTTCCCTTTGATTTGCAATAGCTCTTGAAGGATCTCGAAGACAAACTAAAGGATTATAGGGAGTGTTATGATAGACATGTGCAAGGCCTAGAGATTGAGGGATTTGTCCATTATCGTGATGTAGTGGAAGCTATTGATGCAACTAGAACAACTTTGCAAACAAGGTTTAGCCTCATTGATGAGGAATTCAAGAAGTGGGAAGCAGATTGCCCTTTTCATCAGGATCAGCATCAATGTCTTCTTGTCCACAAGGATGTTGGATTTCTTGTATATCTTTAGTATATGGGCATTTCTTTTGTAGATACAATACAGGAGAAGAAGACAAAGGATATTCCAAGTAAAGATAAAGAGGTTGAAGAGAAGGGGGAAATGTTTCAAGAGGATGTTGAGAATCAACTAGTGCACAGATTTGATGTTGCTTTTGTTTAAAAGTGAGAATATTAAAAAAGTGGAAGAAAATGAGATAGAGTTGAGTGCAAAGATTGAAGAAGTTCCTTTTGATTGTGTCCCAATATTTTTTGCTTACCTCATCAATAAAAAGAGATATGTATTGATAAATGATATTCAACATATTTTTTATCTCAGAGAAGATTACTGCTTAGCAATCCTTGTAGGATGGGGCCTAATTGATAAGAATTTTATAGGTTATGAATAGGAATTGCTAGCAAGTCTTGATGTTGAGGGAGATAATTTTCAAGATAGCTCTATATCCTTGCATTCATGTATTAATAAAATTGTGGAATATGAAAAGGAGAGACTACCTACAAAAGAAGAGTTCTCATAGGCTCAATAGAGCCTTGTATTGATGACATGGGGTATAAAGAGAAACTGAAGTCTCCATTAGAGGAGAAATCAAAAATTTAAATAAATCTTCATAGTGATAGTCTTCTTGAGGAAGATGAAAACCCTAAGGTATGAAAGATAATTTTAAGATATCCATTGAGGTTTATATTAAAGTTTCTTATGCATTATAAACAAATATTCTTGGCGAGTCCACCTTATAGAACATGTAAGATACCATGTGAGTTCAAAAGAAAGGGTATTAAATTTATTACAATTTACAGGATTATATTTACAAAATGGATTTTTAAATTACAATTTGAAAAAAATCCATAAGTTTAGTAAAGTAAAAGGGGTCATTTTAAGGTCTTATAGCATGTAAAGAAAGGGTATTTCTTAATATCCTTTGAACGCACATTATATAGATGATTTCTTATAGGTGGACCCCCTGAGAAAATATTATAGGATATTTATCTACCAACATCTTACACTATTGTGGTTTATTGTGCATATAAAAATTGAAGATCCAAACAACTTTTTTGAAAGAGCCTAGGGCTCAAGGCCATTGAAGCTTGGCAAAAGTCAAGGTCTTGGTCATTATATTGGAAGCTTAAATAATCAAATAGTTGCAATTTATCATAGGAGGTTGTCAAGTTCTCCAAGCCTACCAATGATCCCTTTGAAAGCTATCTCCAAGTTGATTGGATCCCAAGTTTTCAATAGAGGATCAAATAAGATAATTTTGGTGGAGAAGGAAGAAGCTATAAGAGTTTTTGGTTTCATACTTGGATATAGTGGATCTAGGGTACAATACTTTGGATTTCATGGCTCTTATTTGGTCTCCCGTGTAAGAGAGATGCTAAGAATTTGAAGCTCCTTCTAGGCTATAGAAAATAAGAGTTGGACTAAAATATATCAATGGTTTCTTGAAACCCATCTTTTTCCTTCTCTTTGTCTAGTTTGTAACCATTCTGAAGTTTAAATATCCCTTTTTTCTTCTTTGGGTGAGAGTTTGTATAGTCCTTGCCAAAGACGATGTATTATATGATGTGATTCTGTCTTTGAGCTTGAATTTGTTCCAAATTTGTCTATAGAATCATTGGAAGACCTCTAATAAATTGTTTGTTTTTTTTTATTTTTCACCTCCATATCTTGTGTATCTAAAGTATTTTTTTCTTACTTGATAATGTGATTTTTCCATACCTTGGGTTGACCAGATAGATAAAGATCCGTATTGCTTGATAAAATATGGAGTATGGTTGTATAAAATATGATGCATAGTTAACAAATTAAAAAAGTTAATTAAAAAACATTATATGAGTTAGATTATCAAGAGACATACATATGCAAACTTCTTACCATATAGTGAGTGAAGTATTGATCACCCCAAGCTTCTGTCTCATTGCCTTTTTAAAAAGGTTCAATTGGTTTTTGAAGTCCTTGAGACCATCATCATTCCTTTTAGTTTTACCACAACAAAAGAATACTTTGTCTAGTGTTTCCCAAACATTGGCTTTTCTATTCTAAGATTGTTCATTATCAACATGATCCTTAACTGCATTATGTAATGACTTCCACTGATTGTATCTATTAGTTGAGGCACCATTCCTAAATTTTATCTTACCAAGTCTCCCATGAAAGCCTAGGAACCTTCTAGCCTTCACTCCACCAATACATGGCTTTTTGGAAACAGGTTGGAAACACAATTGCCATCCTTAGACTTTTGAAGATCTGGTTCAAAAAAAGCATTACCACCATGCAAACCAATTGCATATAAGACTTTTTCAGTCTTTGTTATACCATCTATTCTAGCTGATAATGGCTTTAGTCTCCATGCAAACCCTATATATAAAGATGAATAAGCTTTTCAATTATCCTGCAAAGCGCATGAAGGGTACAGATATAGGCATTCACTAAAGGAATATGTAGGACTTGCTTAAACTGTGGATCCTTGTTGTGCCTAGAGAGAGCTCTATTTCAATTACTTGAGTTTAACTCTATGGCTGGGGACATGCAATATAGGCAAGAAGATCTAGATTCAGCTCCCTTTGATACATTGTACATACATTTGAGTGTCTTTAAGTCACAAGCTACTCAATCTTATAGTTCCCAATTCCTTCAACAAATAGCTCTTCTCCTGCCTGTTGTATCTTAATAACATGAGGTATTGATATCTAATAAAAAAACCCAATAGAATATATCAAAATCCTATGTATCTACTTTGAATGCTCTTAGCCACTAGATGTTGTGTTCATATTGAACACTAAATGACATTCACTGATTGCAATGACCTAATGAAAGTGCTCTATTCATCAAGGTAATAGAGACCCTCTCTAATTTTGTGCATTTCAGAATCTCACTTTCATCAAGTTTAACCACAAATCTAGCCACTCCTTATTTCTCTTCTAGTGGTAAGTCATAGAATCTGATCATTTAACATTGTAGGGTGGGCAAGTTAAGGAAAATATTATTAAATTCATTGAATACAACTTCCTTTTTCTTGCCCTTGAAGCTAGCCTTGATATGAAAAGGCTCACCCAGAATCTCTATTGCTTAATTTTTCACTCTCTATTTGATAGTTTTAACCATAGATGGCCTTGGAAGTATGCAATTGCGTACCTATCTTTGCTTCATATTTGATTGTGAAAGCTAAAAAAATTGTATGTAAGTATCTCGACTGATACCAATACTATCTAGTGTCTTTTGCACTAACTCAGTATCCAAAGAATGATCCTTTATAAATGACTCCAAGCATTGTTTCTTTGCTTTTTTAAATTTCTTCTTCTCCAAAATATCTTTCGAAACTATTGCAGGAAGAAGATAATAAAACTGAGATGCTTTTAAAGAATCTCTTTTACTTGCATCATTCCATTGAAGAAGAGACCTAAACGAACTAATATCACAAATCAATACAATTAATTATACAAAGTCATATTTAATAATTTTGAAGTGAAAAAAAAATGTACCTTGCATCTGGAATTCTTTTATTACAACCACCTCCTCATTTGAGACTCTCAATATTTTTAAGATCCCTTTGTTGATTTTGAAGGCTTAAAATAGTTTGCTTTTGTTGAAACCACATATTCTCGAATTTAAAAAGTTTCACAAAAGTTTTGGGAATTCCTAATGTGATTAATATTTGGACACATGGTCAAATCTTATTCCCTTACTTGAAGGTGAAATTCTCCCCAGGTACTATATAAGCAATCCCCTTACTCTTAAATATGGGGTTAAGATTTAGTCATTTGGTCAAATATGAGGATAAGTAAGAGTTTCAATATGACAATCTTTGTCACCTTTATGGCGGCCTAGATTTCTAGGTTTGATGTGACCACAATAATATCACAATAATGACTTGTTAATGATTTTTTATATATTTACTTACCAAAATATAAAATATTTTTAAAATATAGAAAATTATTTTATTTTCTAAAATATTTTCTCTCTCTAAGATCGCTTATAGGGCATTTTGAGACCTCAAAATCCCCCAATGTTAGCCCGTATTAGGCATCTTAGAGGTGAGGCAATTCATTAACAATAGTGGCTAGATACCAAAAGGCTTCATTGTGTTCTTTAGGAAAACATAGTCCCACATGAGATGCAGCCCTGAGATATCTCAAGACTCTTTTCAGCTACTTTCCATTGGTTGATGATATCCACCCCAATCTACATCCAAACAAGCCTTTAAAATAAGCTCATTGTGTTCTTTAAAAAAGCACAGTCCCACACGAGATGTGGCCCTAAGATATCTCAAGAATCTTTTCAGATACTTCCAATGCTTGTACATTAGTTGATGATCTCCACCCCAATTTGCATCCAAATAAGCCTTTAAAATAAACTCATTGTGTTCTTTAGAAAAACATAGTCCAACATGAGATGTAGAGGTGGTCCTTCTCATTTGATGAGGTATTCCTTGATGGATCGAGATCATAAGTGTTTATCTTGTTGCCGAATGATTTCCTCAAGGATGTATTGAATGATACCTTCTTCCTCTATGGGAGAAAGCTCTTCCACATAGTCCACAAAGGTGCCAATGAAGGGCTTCAATTGCCTAACATGAAACACATTGTGAATCTTGGTGGTAGGGGGAAGATCTAATCAGTAGGCCAAGTCACCAACTCTCTTGAGGATCCGGTAAGAGCTATAGAAATGGTGGGCAAACTTGTTACTATTACCTTCTTTGAGAGTGGAGTAATGGGACTTAGGCACTTTCAAGAGGACCAAATCTCCTTCTTGGAATTCTAAATGCCTTTTTTTCTCATCGGCATAAAGCTTTATGTGGGTTTGTGCCATTTGAAGATTCACTTTACATTGTTGAAGTAGGGTCTGCATGTGATCCAACTCGGGTTTACTCTAAGGGTTGATCTTATCATTAAATAAGACTATAGGGAGAGGTGCCTTATACTCGTATAATGCCTTAAAAGGGAAAATCCCAATGCTAGAGTAGGTGGAGTTGTTATATGCAAATTAAGCCAAGTGGAGCCATGTATCCCAAGCTTAGTGCCCATAGATGTGAAAACTACTTGCCAAAAGTTGCTCATAAACTTTGCATCCCGATCATGCACTATGAATTGTGGTAATCCATGCAACTTGAATACATACTCTATAAACTGAGTGGCCACCTCAGAGGCCATGTATTGGGTCTTAGTGGTGGGGATAAAGTGGACAGCCTTGGTGAGGTGATCAACTACCATATATATATTGTTCCATCCTTTCTTAGTAATAGGGAGGCCAGTGATGAAGTCCATGGTAATATGTGTCCATTTCTCTTCAAGAATAGATAGGGGTTACAAGAGATTGGCAGGTCGTCTAAGCATAATATCCTTGTTCTGGTAGCATGGAACACATTTGATCATAAAATCCTTGGCATCCCTCCATAAGCCTTTCCAGTGAAAGCTCTTGGTAATCCTATCCTATGTTTTGAAAATACCCAAGTAACCACTATTGGAGCAAGACTGCATCTATTCCATGATCGTCTTTATGAAGGAAGAAGTGAGAGGGATGACAATCTTTCCATGGGACCAAATATTGCCATGTTGGAGCTCATATTGGGAGTTTTCAACCATTACCCCATGTTGTGATTTCTGAACTATGTGGTTGAAGTCCTCATCCAACAAATAAGCTTCTTGAAGTTCCTCAATGCAATCACTATGCAACTTTGAGATGGATGAGACTCTACATGCCCATATCAATGAGAGTAAATTAATGACAATGTGATCTTTGCCCCAAGTGTGAGAGATGTCAAAATCATAGTTTTGCAAGGTTTCCACCTATCTCCTTTGCTTATGAGTTAAACTAGACTGAATAAGGAAGTACTGGAGGACTCTTATGTTTCTTTTCACTTTAAGATGGTTGCTATATAGGTATTGATGCCATTTCTTAATAGCATGGAAGATAGCCAACATCTCCTGGTTATACACATTCATTTGTATCTCCTTGCCATAAAGCTTAACAAATCTCAAAAGTAATCACACCATGCTCTTGCAATAGTACATCCCCAATACCTCTGGTTGGCATCACACTGAATGGTAAACTCCTTGGAGTAATCAGGGCATATGAGGATGGGGGCCGAAGTAAGCATTTCCTTCAACTGTGTAAAGTTGTGATCAATAGTAGCATTCTAAAATAATGATTCCTTCTTTAACCAATCGGTCAAAGGTGTTGCAATATTGGCACAATGATTAATGAAGTATCTATAAAATGAAGAGAGACCAAGGAAACCACATAATGAGGTAGTGGTGGATGGTATGGCCTAGTCCGTTACACATCACCTTTTGGGGGTCAGCTTGTATGCCATTTTTGCTGACAATGTGTCCAAAGTACTCTAGTAATGTCCACCTCAAGATACACTTATTTTCTTAAGAAAGAGTCAATGCTCTCTCAAGATATCAAACACCTTTTTGACATGTGCCAAGTGCTCCTCTTCTGGCGTGTTGTAAATGAGAATGTCATCAAAGAAAATGAGCACAAACTTAAACATGAAGGGATGGAGGATTTTATTCATGAGGCTTTGAAATGTGGTGGCAATATTAGTCAATCCAAAAGGCATCACCAAAAAATGATAAAGTCCCGAATCAATCCTGAAAGCTATTTTGATCTCATCACCCTCTCGCATATGAATCTGACGGTAGTCAAAACGATTGGGATGGGGTATTGGTTCTTAACTATGATTTTGTTCAAGTCCCTATAGTCAATGTACATCTAGAAAGAGCCATCTTTCTTCTTGACTAACAAGACAAGAGATTCATAAGGGAAAGAACTCAGTTTAATAAAACCCATCTCAAGTAACTCCTTGACTTGCTTTGCAACTTCTTCACATTCACACTTGGAGAGTCTATAAGGTGGCTTGCTCACTGGCTTGGAATGGGGCTCTAAATCAAGTGGGTGGTCTAGTAGCCTCTTAGAAGTAAGGGCTATAGGCATCTAAAATAAATCAATATACGTTTCAAGTAAAGTCTACAAGACTAAATCCTTAGATACTTTGGTGAGCTAATCTACATTTTCCTTATTCTAGTGCCAGAAAAAAAGACCTATGAGCATTTCTTAAACTCTGGTTTGAGTTGCATTACTCTAATTAGCTGAAAATCAGCATTATCCCGAACTCCCTCTAAGTGGATAAGCTATCCATGCATCACCACAGAAGAAGACGGAGACCAATAACGACAAAGGAGTTCCTATAGATGGACGAGGAGGCGAAGACCTGCTCAAGATGGCGGACAGTCAATAGCGAATGAAGTGAGGGTAATGGGGAACGGACCGAAAGAGAAGCCAAAGGTGACAAAGTAGTAGAGTCAAACAAAGACAAAGAAGAGGCGTGAGAATGAAGAAGGTAATGGAGTTCGTGGCTGCAGAAGACGGCATGCAAACGGCATGAGACAATGCATATCAATCGAGACTGCAGTGAGAAGGACGATGACAACATTAATGACAAAGGAGCATGGGGAAAAAGATGAAGATGAATAAGAGATGCAAGGGTCGAGGAAGGTGACGAGAAGGCGAATGAAAAAGAAGAAGAGATGAAAAGTCTTCAGAGGTATCTTCGACGAACATTTGCCTACATGTGCCAGCACTATCTAGCCATGGTCACACATGGCAATGCGTCTTGAAGAAAGGGAGGCTTTTTGATGGTGGTGCTATCTTTCTAAACACCTGACACTACTGCAATAGTGGAGAACCTCGATCTTAAGGCGCCCCAAATCTCCTTTAATTTACATCACGATATACTATCTCGGTGGCACACTCCTCCAGCGGCATCTAACCATGAACGAGAAGTTTGGATGTTGTCATACGTCGACTGCAGCACTATCAAGTGCAATTGTCTAAGAAGTGTACCTGTCCAGTAAAAAAAGACGATGACAAACCTGAATTTTTCTTATGCTATGTCTCACAATAATTGAAGGCTTTGAAGTCGTCAACTTGAGGAGAAGATGCTACATGAAAGGAGAGAACATTGTTTTCTTGAATGTATAGTGACTATAGTATTTCAGTAGTCATCAATTAGGCAAAATTATTGATTGTTACCTTCAAAGGACATGAAGACGACATAAGGCCACATCAAGACCAAGGCTTCAGCAAGTTCATATCTTCCACCAAAGCATTAAAACAAGGATGCTTCATCATTATACTGATCGTCCAATTGACACTTGTCAATTTACTCCCGCATACTCTTCACATGTCAACTTACAATTGTGTTACCCTCTATCCACACCTTATCCTCTATCCATACCTTCTCTATAATACCATGTACTTCTACATTTTTGTGCTTATACCTTGGAGTAGATCTCTTACCTTGGAAGATTGTATCTTGTTCCCAAATACAAAGCAATCTTTGAACGATACACATGGCTTCTTGCAATTTACCTTGATCACTAATGTATATGATTCTTCTACTCCACGTATTAGCCTTAAGTTGAGCATTCTTCATTTTCCTTTCCTCCCATCTTGCTAAGCGTCCCTGCGGCAAGCGACTTCAAGAACTCCCGCTGTCATGCCGCTACGCACATATCCTGTAAAAATATCTAGAGTGCAGCTTCCTTATAGATCTAGAGAGCCAATGCCACTTTAGGAATTAGTGTTAGTGTCCATGGTTCAAAAATATTAGATTTTTGGACAAGTTTTAGCCAATTTTTGATATTTTAGATATTATCTCTTGTAAAACTCCATAAAACTGTAGAAAACTTCTAGATTAGGATAACATGTAAAAGAAAGTATTTAGCTTTTAGCTATTTTGAGAGGATGTTATGTCAAAAGAAAGATTAGCAAAATCGTGCAATGCGTGATCGTAGTTTTTAAGCAGTGAACAACACTCCGAAGTGGAAGATGAAGAGAGAGTGATCTGGCAGAATTCTAGCTAGGCGTGTTGGTATTTTATCCCCCTTTCAGAGTCAATGGAAGCATCAGATTGGTGATCTGAGCAGCATAGAGGAAGTTATTATTTTATTCACGTTTTTGTCTACAAGAGTTTTATCTTCTCATACTACATAAATAAACTGACAGGCTTAATCTTTGTTAGTATTCTTCTACATTTTATATTTCTTTCTGTGAGTATTCTTTTACGTCTTCTATTTCTTTGAACCCCTTCTCTTCCATCTACTCCTCTCCCTGAATCTCCCTTTACCCTGTTGTCTCTTTTCCCGTGGTAGACTTTCGACACCAAACGCATCAACACCGTGTTAGGGAAAGTTTATGCTATCATCAGAGGTGAATTCCAAAAGATATTTGGGCTGATTTAGGGCTGATATATTCAGCCATATTCAGAGAATTAGCTACAAAAGTGTTCTTTTAATTTATTTCTTTTTCTACAAAATACATCTTGTCAAAATATGCAAGTGTTATATGCCCCTATGGCAGGTCAATGTTTGTAGATCACTCATAGATGTTTTGAGTTGAATTAAGAGGAGCTTTTTCTCTTATTTCTTGGGTAAGGTAACTTATCCTTATCAGGAACTCAATTTGAAGCTCTCTTGAAAAAAGTCTCTTTGCCCTACAAGCCTTGTAATTGACTCATAAGCTTTTGTCCCTAATAGTCTACATTGAATGTAATCATGCAAACTTGATTCATACTATGGCATCATGTATGAATGATGGGATGCAGAGTTGTTTATGATACATAACAGTATATTGTAATTGATTTTATAATTTGTGATTACTCTTACAGTCAAGAAAAAAAGCTTGATTTGAGTTAGAACTTATGAGATAATACTCTTGTGATCTTTGCTACGAACATGCAATTGGAAGCTCTATTAACATCTTCAAGGATCTGGCTTGAAACCTTCAACCTTTCTCTTATCTCTACCATCTCCGAAGTCTAAGCTCTTGAACCCCCATACATTCTTCTCTCTTAAACCCCTGTGATTGACCGTGAAGTACCCCTTGAACCTTTAATTATTCACTGTAATCTAATTAGCTCTTGAAGACACATCTCCATCTATCTTGTTCAGTTTTCTTGCCAAACCCCTATGGTGACCTTCAACCCCATGCGCTACAACATTGGTGAACTTGATGTGAAGGTTAGTGTAAGAAAACTCCAAGATGGGGGATTCTTCAGGAGAAACTCTACAACAGTTGGTGCGCATACTGCAGTAGACTCAGCAACAACAAATCTAAATGTTCCAACAACAACAACAAAGGCAAGACGAACAGAAGATTCATTCCACAACTATCAAGGCCCTAGAAGAATTTGGAAGTGAATCAAAACAATTTAATGGCCAAAATGTCTCGGTATTCATTCGCTTGTATGTTGAGAAAATGCTTTTTTTTTTAATACTGCAATATGCATGGAGCCGTTATTTTGCCAGACTAGCAAAGCATGGTCTTCAAGAAAGAATCCATGGTCTTTTTCAACGAGATGCGGATTGGGTTGCATTCAAAAACTCCCTACGTGAAGAATTCTTCTTAGAAGACTCTGGCCTAATGACGAAGAAAAGTTTCATTGATTGGGTTGAGAAACCAAACAAAGGTTTAGCTACAACAGCTTTATACCATGAGTTTGAAAGTAAATTTGGACAACTTGATGTGGAAGGTCAGAAGATTGAATTATTCCTTAAGGCTACAAATCCCATTCTGCAATAAAAGCGTGTTGATCGCCTAGAAGATGCTACCTCCGAATCAGGAGTCAAGACTCCATGGACAAATGTTACTGCTGCAATAAACATGATTACTTAAAGAGAGTGGATGCGACTAAGATTGGGATCTACTTCAACTTCAACAACTCCATTGATGGAGCTTGTTCCACCTTCAAAAACCCCTATTCCTTTGACTAATCAACCAACTCTTTCTTCTTTTATTCCTTCTAAAAATGATATCATGGATGAACTTATTAAAAGCATGCGTGACCTTCATCTGAATCTTATAGAAATTAGTTCCAAAGTAGAGAACTTGGATGTTAAAGTTATAGAGTGAGGACGATCATCAACTCAAAGACCCATGAGAGAAGGCTATAAGAGGTGTTGTATTTGGTGTGACAGCCAACAACATGAGAAGAGAGAGTGTTTTGCATTCCATAAGGCTGAAGCACAGAAGCTCGTCTTTTGAAAAGACGGAAAAATTCATGCAGCTGAAACTAGTCTTCCACCAGAGCCAAATTTTGGCAATGGTGAAATGAAAAAAATATTAGAAGATTTAGTTGTAAAGAATGCCTACGCAAAAATTGATGCAGCTATCTATGGACTGCAAATTGAACCAACTAAATCAAATTTGAAAGCATGTAAAGCTAATGTGCGATCTAAAGTGTGGATGCAGGCACTAGATTAAATGGAAGTGGCAAAGCAGCCAAAGATGATTTGACTAATGCCAATCAGTGCATTCGAGGATTAACTGGTTGGAAAGAACCAGTAGATTCTTTTTTCGCCTTTGTATATCTGGCTGAAGTCAATCATAAAGATGTCTTGGTTGAAGAAAAGAGAAGAAGAGAAGATGAACCTACGCCTTCCTCTTGTGGCCCTTTGAAACAGGTAACTAGAAGAACGGCTGAATAGCCAAAGCCTGCTGAAAATATAACCCCAGACCAAGAGATGGAAGATGTGCCACAAACAAAGAAGACCGAAGGAAAGAAGAAAGGCAAGTAGCCAGGCTATAGATTGCATTCTGACATAGAATCTGCAACCGAACTTAAACAAGTCCTAGAAGAACGAATTGTGAGAAGTAAAATTGAGTTTACCTTAGGCGAAATCCTTGGAATTGCCAAACGTGAATTTCATGATGTAATTATTAATGTAATCAAAAGAAAAAGACAATATATTGGTGATGAAGCTAAAAAAATAGTGCATGTGTTTTTGCAAGATCTTCGAGTCTTTGTGCAAGATGAAGAGAGGAATTCAGCTTGAAGCAGTTAAAGAATTAATTGCAGCAACTCAAGCTGAAGATTATGAAAGCATGGATGCAAAAATAAAAGAAGTGAATGCTAAAAATGTAATGGTCGGCTGGTCCAAACCAGTTGGGTAGCCCACCTCTCAAAAAGAAGGTCATCTATCCAACTGGTCCAAACCAGTTGGGTAGCCCACCTCTCAAAAAGAAGGTCATCTACAACACATACATGATGACAAAGAAGCTCGATTCATTCCAAGCAGTCACTACTTGCTGCGCAAATCGGATGTTGTATGCTCGCGTAGTGAATGCCGGAAGGTCCCCAAGAACAAAAGAACTCTACTTTTTGCACAAAACTCAAGGTAGAAAGCATGCACGACATGAACAAGAGACCAATTGGGTGCAATCTCCCCCCATGCCTTGTGTGAGCACTCCACAAAGCATGTATTTTATATATTAATCATCTTCAAGCTCAAATAATAGCCCAAATTACAAAATAGCAAGCTTTTGGCTTTTGAGTTTGTTTTAGCACAAAATAAAAATAAAGCTAATGGAAGAGTCAGGCATACCCAATACAATGTCCAAATACAAATATCATAATCGTGCGCCCATGCGCATACAAAATAATAAATAAATATCCAATGCCTCAATAAATAGGCGCGACAAAATATAGGCACCATGCCTAAGGTATGCGCCCACCAAAATATAAGTGATAACTCGAATACACGCTTTCCTCCAATGCTTTCCTCCGCCACTGCTGCTATCTCTACACATCAACTGAAGCATTCACAATCGTTAGTAAAATAATATAATTAAACCGACAAAAGTGAATACCTAGCAGTCTTTAGCTATATAAACAAATCAACTGGTTAGAAATCAATCCTAACCTTAATTTATCACGAGTGCGCACTCTAAACTCATAAACGTTTATTAATTTAATATGTATTTTTCGGAATCACCCACTATGGAATCACCCATGTACACACTAAATTAATGAAATGCCCAAAAAGGATAGGTGTCCCCATCAACTTCTCGCACAAAGAATCCACTTTGCGTATGAGCCCCGGTCAACAAAGTTTACGGAATCCACCGTAAAACCTCACGGAATCCACCGTGGCACGGAATCCACCGTGAAATATGCCTCCTGGCATCATACCCCTGGGTTGGGATAGCAATTGTCCTCAATTGCTATTAGCTCAATGTGGAGCTAACAGAGTGGGGAAAGCATTTAAGTCTCTAGCGTGCATCCATTGGGCTTCTTCAACAGGATGGTTTTTAAACTTGACCAAATATCTAGAATATCTATGGCCAGTTCTAGTGGTCATAAAGTCAGTATCTATGATAGCTTCAGGTTCAAGTATTTCAGTCTCTTCATCTAACAAAGGGGGGCTTTCATAAACAGGGTGTACAGGTAATTGGCCTCTAAAGGGTCGTAATAAACTAATGTGAAATGTGTTGTGAATTTTCCAGTGAGGTGGTAGTTCTAACTTGAATGCATTGTCATTGATTTTGTGAATGATCTTAAATGGTCCATAAAATCTAGGTGCTAATTTCACAATTGGGTGTTTATCTACACTTTGTAATCTACGTTTTTCTATTCTCAACCAAACATAGTCATCAACTTTGAAATTCATGTCCTGTCTTTTCTTATTGGCTTGTTTTGTATACGATTGCTGGGCTTTAGCAATCATGTCTTTAACCTCATCAAAAATAGTAGCATGCATGTTAGCAATATCATCAGCACTCTGAATTCTATTTGATAAAGATGCAACAGGTATAGACAATCTATAACCATAAATCACTTCAAACTGTGCTTTCTTTGTAGATGTGTGTGGTGTATTGTTATATGCAAACTGCAGTAAATGTAAGTGTGTGTCCCATGTCTGTGGTTTAAAAGTAGTGTAAGCACGTAAACGATCTAAAATAGTACTATTAGTGGCTTCTATGTGTCCATTAGTTTCAGGATGAAATGCAAATGAGAAATCAATCTTTGTTCCTAGGTTAGCAAACAAAGTAATCCAAAAGTTGTTACAAAATCTAGAATCACGATCAGAAATAATAACTTTTGGTAATCCATGATTAGTGAAAACAATTTTCAAAAACAATTGTGCTGCTTGAGATGCTGTTAAAGTTTTCTTACATGGAATGAAATATGCTTGTTTACTAAACCTGTCTACTATAATCCAAATCATATCATGGTTAGCTTTAGTATTAGGTAAACTAGTAATAAAATCCATAGAAATCTGTTCCCATGGTCTTGATGGAATAGATAAAGGCATAAGTAATCCATACTGTTTACCATGATGTCTCTTAACTCTTTGAAAAACCAAACATTCAGAAACAAAGTGAGATGCATCAGTGTCCATATGTGGCCAATAAAAATCTTCAGTTAATATACGTAAAGTAGATATGATACCTCTATGACCTTGATATGGAGGATAATGAATCTCATTTAAAACAAAGGATCTAAATGAAACTGTAACACATAATCTCTTTTCATAAAACATGAATCCATCATTGTAAGACAGTGAATCAATAGGAATCCAGTTATTTCCAACTAATTTATTCCAATCAGATTGAAAAGTAATGTCCTGATGATAAGTATCTTTCATAGGAGTTAGAGAATCAAACGATATAACGGAGATATTATGAATGGTCGGTCTTCTACTTAATGTATCGGCCACTACATTTTCTTTACCTGATTGATATTGGATAAGGGGATGAAAACTCTGAATAAAAGCTGCCCATTTGATATGTCGGTCAGATATTTGGGGTTGACTAAGTAAGTGTCTAATACTTTGTTGGTCAGTCTTAATCATAAACTCAGAACCCATTAAATAATGTTTCCATTGTCTTAAAGCTTGTACAACAGCTAACAATTCTTTATCATATGTGGAATATTTAAGTTCGGATGGTTTCAATTTACAGCTAGAATAGGCTATAGGATGATTATCTTGCATAAGTACGGCTCCTATTCCAAATCCGCTAGCATCAGTAACTACTAAAAAGAATGGTCTATTAAAATCAGGTAGTTGTAATACAGGAGCATGGGTTAATGCATGTTTCAATAAATCAAAAGATTTCTGTTGATTATCAGACCAATGATAAACAATACCTTTCTTTAAAAGTTTAGTCAAAGGCAAAGCAAGTAATGAAAAATTTCGCACAAATTTCCTATAAAAACTAGCAAGACCTAGAAAAGAACGTAACTCATGCACATTTTTAGGTATTAGCCAGTTCAATATTTCTTCTATCTTTTTAGGGTCAACTTTAATACCATCTGATGATACAATATGACCTAAATATTCAATTTCTATTTGAAAGAACTCACTCTTTTCCGAATTAGCATACAATTGATTATCTTTCAACAACTTGAAAACCAAAGACAGATGTTCATAATGCTCTTTCTCATTTTTATTGAATACCAAGATATCATCAAAGAATACTATAACACAATGCTGATATTTCAAAAATATGCGATTCATCATTCTACTAAATGTAGCAGGTGCGTTAGTCAATCCAAAAGGCATCACTAGAAATTCATAATGACCAAATTGTGTTCTAAATGCAGTCTTGAATGAATCGCATTCTACTAAATGTAGCAGGTGCGTTAGTCAATCCAAAAGGCATCACTAGAAATTCATAATGACCAAATTGTGTTCTAAATGCAGTCTTGAATATGTCAGATTTATCTAATCTCACCTAATGATAACCAGATTTAAGATCTATTTTACTAAATATAGCAGATCCTTGTAGTTTATCCATAAGATCATCTACCCTAGGAATTGGATATCTATTCTTTACAGTAATCTTATTTAGGGCACGATAATCAATGCACATACGATAAGTATTATTATTCTTCTTTACCAACAAACAGGTGCGCCAAATGGAGAACTACTAGATCTAATTAGTCCTCTGTTTAATAATTCCTCAACTTGATTTTGAATTTCTTTTTGCTCTATCTGGTTATGCCTATATGGTGCTTTACAAGGTGGTTGTGTACCAGGAATTAAATCTATTTTGTGGTCTTCAGGACGTGAAGGAGGTAGTCCAGGTGGTAGATCTTCAGCAAAACAATGTTTAAATTGTGCAAGGAATTCTTTATGTCTAGGGTGTATATGTTTTTCTTTAGCTTGCAGTTCATTCACCCAAATTAGATAAGATTTATTACTTTTTCGTAACGCACGTTTAGCTTGAGTGTGAGTAAGTAGTGGAAAAGCATTAGATGCGTGCATACCATACAATGTAATGTTTTTTCCTTGAAAATGAATTTTAATTGAATGTGTGAAATAATCTATGTCAAGATTATGCTGATGACGCCAAGGCATACCTAAAATAATATCACTGGACTATAATGGTACAACTAGAAAATTTCTTCTTTCAGTATATTTACCAATTTGAATTTCTAGATCATGCACCTCTTGTGTTCCATTATACCTTGTGCCTAAGAATGCTGCTTTAATGCGATAATGCGTAGGAACAATTTGTAATTTCAATTCTTTCACTAACTTTGCAGAAATAAAATCATGTGTACTACCATCATCATGCAAAATAATCTTTTCTTTTCCATACACTAAACATTTCATTGTCAACAAAGAATGTGGAGTTGGCAAACCTAGTAAAGTATCCGAAGGAGTAGTAATATCATCCTCATCTTCTGTAAAGTCAGGCATTTCCTCATGTTCTTCATCTTCCATTGCTCCAAGATAGTTGATGTGGACAGGTGGCTTCTTCGATTGGCAATTGGCTGCTAGATGTCCAGGTTGATGGCATTTGTAACAAACTATAGGTTTGGCTTTAGATACATTGTTTGCAATGGCAGGAAGTCTAGGAATATTAGGATTTGGCTATGAGGATGGCTTAGGATTTTGATTGGTATTTGATGGCAAAGCAGGTGGTTTTGTCCAAGACTTACGAAAAAATGATGAAGGAAATCGACTTTGATTGAATCTTCTAAAATTTGAATTGAATTGCTTAGATCCATAGTTACCATTGGCTTGAAATTGTTGTGGATTCTTGTCTCTTCCTCGAAGCTTGACTTCAGTGTCATGAGCTAAAGAAATTGCATCTTCAAGAGTTGCAGACTTGAACATATTGACTTCAGTGTAGTAATGCCCAAGTAATCCAGACATATACTTGCGCTTGTGAGTCGCTTCAGGTACGTCTTCAAGCATGCGTAGTTGGAGTAAGGCATTCCAAAAGCGTTCGGTGTACTGAGAAATAGGCTCACGATCTCTTTACTGAAGAAGGTCCCATTGCTTTATGGCTTTTTCATGGAATTGTGGAGGAAGGAAATTCTGCATAAACTTCTTCTTGAAACTCTCCCAGGTAGTGGGACAATCTATGCTCTTACGAACCACGATCCACCAAAGAGATGCTCTATCCACTAAATGATTAGTGACACACTTGATTTTATCTTTCTCAGTGTATGTCTCCTCATGAAAGTAATCATCAAACAGACTGATGAATGCAAGAACAGTTTTTCCATCTCGAATACCATTGAAAGTACGGAATTTGAAATTTCTTTTACTTACCTTTGTTTCTTCGCGGATGGATTGAGCTTCGAGAGTCTCATCAATGGTACGTCGAATAAGATCTTCAGGTTGTGGTCCATCTTTGTCAGTAGTTGATCTTTGCAAATTGGCCAATTGAACTTGCAATGCTTGCCGGGCTCCTTGTTCTTTGTCCAACTGCATCATAATTAAATCCAACTTTTGTTCCACTGTAGGTTCAGGAAGATCGCCTTCAGCCATTAAATCATCCATATTTGATTCCGTCATCCTGCAAAACTTCAAAAGACCTCACACTCTCAAAATCCAATTAGCGGGATGAGTGTAGCTCAAGATCGGGTGTACAAGGCTTATAGATTTTTGTTTGGCTTTCACGGTCTTCGTCTTTGGCAATTGCGGGATTTGAAACCTTTGTAAAATTTATGTTTGACCTTCTGTGTGTGCTAAAACTGGTTCAACAAGTCTGCGTATGCGAATAGAGTCTTCCAAGGAACAACTTCACAATTCGGTGCTTCTGCGCAGGAACAGTCCTTATGGGAGTTTTAGACACAAGTCAGTTCTGACTTCTGGTGACTTGCTGAACTTGCAGAGTTTCAAAACTTATGAAACTTGAGAAACTTTGGAGCTTTGTGTGACTTTGAACTTGCTTGACTAAGCTTAAGCTTAGTCTTACTGTAAACGACAAATTTTAGGGGAGTGGGGAGGGGGGGCATTTTCTGACGCCGTAAAATTCGGGATGCTGCCGTCAATTTGTTAAAATTCGATTTAAGTAAGCTTTTAAATCTTACTAATAAAGCTTTCTAAGCTTTAAACTTAATCTTTTAAGCTTTATGAAAGATATGGGCTTATCTCTGTTGACTGTGAGAAGACGACTTGGAGAAGAAGATGTTGGAGTGGACCTCTGCCGTTGCAGGCCAGTCCTTCACGATTAGAGGCTGTAAACAGAGGTTCTTGACCGCCAGGAATCCACCCGTATCGACCGTTCGCAATGAGACTGATCGTAGAGCTCGATCGTTCGAGGAGCTCCGCCTTCGCACAAGATGGGTAGCGATTGGAAGCTCTCGATCTCAGCTTCGCTCTGATACCACTGGTGCGCACATCAGATGCTGTATGCTCGCGTAGTGAATGCCGGAAGGTCCCCAAGAACAAAAGAACTCTACTTTTTGCACAAAACTCAAGGTAGAAAGCATGCACGACATGAACAAGAGACCAATTGGGTGCAATCTCCCCCCATGCCTTGTGTGAGCACTCCACAAAGCATGTATTTTATGTATTAATCATCTTCAAGCTTAAATAATAGCCCAAATTACAAAATAGCACGCTTTTGGCTTTTGAGTTTGCTTTAGCACAAAATAGAAATAAAGCTAATGGGCAGGCGCCCAAAGAGTCAGGCATATCCAATACAATGTCCAAATACAAATATCATAATCGTACGCCCATGTGTATACAAAATAATAAATAAATATCCAACACCTCAATAAATAGGCGCGACAAAATATAGGCGCCATTCCTAAGGTATGCGCCCACCAAAATATGAGTGATAACTCGAATACACGCTTTCCTCCAATGCTTTCCTTCGCCACTGCTGCTATCTCTACACATCAACTGAAGCATTCACAATCGTTAGTAAAATAATACAATTAAACCGATAAAAGTGAATTCCTAGCAGTCTTCAACTACATAAATAAATCAACTGGTTAGAAATCAATCTTAACCTTAATTTATCACGAGTGCGTACTCTAAACTCATAAACGTTTATTAATTTAATATGTATTCTGCGGAATCACCCACTATGGAATCACCCATGTACACACTAAATTAATGAAACGCCCGAAAAGGATAGACGTCCCCATCAACTTCTCACACAAAGAATCCACTTTGCATATGAGCCCCGGTCAACAGAGTTTACGGAATCCACCGTAAAACCTCATGGAATCCACCGTGGCACGGAATCCACCATGAAATATGCCTCCTGGCATCACTACTCCCGTATGCATTGGGCAAGAGCAACAATGGAGATAGTCGTCAAAATTGGAGAAAAAGAAACACCATGTATTGCACTCTTAGACCATGGTTCTGCGATAAACGTCATGGCCAAGAGACTCTATGAAAGTGGTGGATGGCCTATAGATGTTGATCCAGGCTGGCGAATGAGAGCTGCAAACAACTCTTCTGGAGAGTTATAATGTACTACAATATGTCTGTTGAGGAATGTAATGGTAAATTGCAGTTTGTTATAAAGGAGTAAAGCTTGAAAGAGTTAGTGTAACTCTGATTAATAGAGCTTTACAATTTGACAAGAACAACCCAAGGAACTCTAATGTTCAATCTGAGCGCCATATGTGGTGGCTCGTTGTATTTGAAGTTCCTAAGGAAACATTTGAGGTGCTCTAGCTATTCTTTATGCACACAAGCATTCCAAGCATCATCAATCGTCAAGAACATGGTGAGATGCTCTCGATTGAAGGGTATGGTCAATACTTGGTTGAATGGCACCTTGCAAGAGACTTGAAAATCTTTAAAATGCATGTGTGGAATCTCCAATGGTGCAAATATAAAGAATCCATGCCTATATTGCTTGACAGAGAGGGTGGAAGGAAAGGACGAAAAGAAGAACTGGCGAAGGGTGACAAGTGTTGCACCAACGCACAATAGAGAAGATCCCACTTGGAAGCCCATCTTCAACATTCCCTTGGATCATATTCACATTTGTTCATTGCATTCTTTTGTCAGAATCATGGAGAAACTTGTATATGAATACATTTGCTTTGCTTATAGAATGCAACCAGAAAAAGAAGCCATTGCAACGTGTAGGAATATGGAGTGAGTGTTATCAAAAATTGGGCTATACAAGCATCAAGTGACAATTGAAAAATATGAGAAGAGATCAGGAAAATCTGGTAACTTGCCAAAAAAGCCTTGCTTTGGAGGAGCAAAGGCTAGGAAGTTTCTCTCAGCACCCATCAACGAGGAAGGGAATGTCATGGTTCATAGGTCGCAAGACTACAATGGATGGAAAAATGTACATTTTGCAGTTCCTGATTGAAGTAACGAAGGAAAAACAAGATTGGTTAAAGCTAAGATTTGGATAGTCTTAACAAATTGACTCCCTTACTTCACAAGATGGTGTTTAACAATGAAGATAAGCAAGAATTTATCAATGTTGTGCATAGCTTCTACGAAAACATGGTGGAAGCATGGGGCAAAAGCTCTATCACATATTACATGGTCCGTACTAAGTTAATATTTTAAAATTATATGAATTGTATAAACTATTGAGCATAGTTTTACTCATGTGTGATATGTGTCTTTGTAGCATATCATTGAGGCACATGGGCCTTTGCAGAAAAGGGAAGCATCAGAATTTGGACCACACAAGGGATGGAAAATTCACATTGGATAGCCTGTGGTGCATACCGAAGAAAAATTGATCATGGTGGAGGGGTGAATGGTAGCAATCCAATGATCCAATTGCTATCTTGGTGGTATAGGATTATAGTAGCGGATGAAGCTAAACTGTCGCAAAAGAGAGCAAATGAAAGTGTTGATGAATCGGCTGCAGACATGATGGAATCACATCGTGTTACTAAAAGAGTGCATTATGAAGCCTCAAGTGCCAAAGAAAACCATGCCAAGTGGCTAGAAACAAGGCTTGGACAAGGCAACAAATGGGTTTGAAGAGAGCTAAGATAGTAAGATGAACAATGTGAGTTAGTGTGAATGCAATTCATAGTTTAAGAGAGAAAGAGAGAGTGTGCATCTATGTGAATGAGTCTCGCAGTTTAGGGTTATATAAAAGGGGGTTTCACTTTCTATCTTATTCATTGAGTTCTCACATGTCTTGTGCAGTAAAGATAGCTAGGTCTAAGGTAGTTGCAAATAAGCTTCCGTCAAAGCCCCATATCGTGTTCAGCCCCTCGGAGCATCTACTAGCTCAGATGCACCCTCTTCTTAACCTAATCCACCTTCATCAAGCTACCCTCACAAGATGTAACGAGCAAGATAATTACCGTTGTAAGATGGCATCACAATAGGTGAAATTGATTAGATAATCGCATCATAATTTACCAAACAAAACTTGCAAGAATTCCTGCATAAAGTGCATTGTTCCTTGCACAAGTTCTTACTTAAAATGCATTTTAGAGGACATTGAAAGAAACAAAGTGCATGTTGATGCTCAACGTTGTGCAATACATGCGAAGGGCATCACTGTAACTCCCAAGGACTTCTAACTTGTAAGAAATCTTCAAGCAGTGAAGGATGCATTCGTTCTAATAGAATGAACACAGTTTGCAGTGTTATCTTTTTTGGCATAGTATTATCCTCGTACATTGGACATATGACTATGTCCCAGTGCAAAACTATTGTATGCGTCCTTAAAATATGAATTAAAATTTTACATTTGTCCTTCGCTCTCAACTTTGACTGTGCATCTTCGCTGTATTTTCAATTCTTACTTACAGTTTTTGTTAGCACTGCCAATTTCAATAAGAACAACATGCAAAAATATACCATTTCTTGTTGTAGACTTTACTCTTGATACCTCTGTATAGTCTATGTGGTGCAAAGTTTCTAAGGGCCAATAGTCGCGATGTTGATTTTTCAATTATCAATCCATCCATAATTTTGATGTGGGTTCATTTTTAAAATACTAAACTGTATCGGAATGCAATGAAACTTCACACGCGCACTCATTAGGTGGCCAAGAGCCCTTTTTTTTTTTTAAAGTACCTGCAGACCCCTGGTCCGAAGTCTGGCATGTGGAGCCCCTTTCCTGGCAGGAAAGTGGCTCCGTCTAAGGCCTGCCGCCTGGGGCACAAGGTGAAGTCTCCTTTAATGTAGCAACAGGTGCCCCCCATAGAGCACAAGGACCACCACAGAAGAAGAGGAGATGGAAACCGGGCACTATAGCCCTTCGAGAGATAAGGAGAATCCAACGCGGATACGAGCTTCTCATCCCGAAAAGTTCTTTTCATAAGGTTATTCGAGAAGTCATGCAAGACTTGGAGCTGAAAGAGATGGGAAGATTTTGGGCACGAGTGCGGGATGGCCCACCAGCAGGAAAGTAAACTACTGCAGCTATGGAGGCCCTACAAACAACTGCCCAGGGGTTTCTCATCGACTTGTTTGATGATACACAGCTTGCGGCCATCCATGCAAAGCGTGTCACAATCATAGATAAAGACATGAACTTTATTATTCGGCTTCGACACAGCAAAGGGATTCCACCATAGTTTACTAGATTAATGATGCAAGGTTTGTAATGAGTATTACAGCGCCATGACATCTTGGAAGGCCAAAAAAATTTGTATACTCTACCACATTGGAATATTTATTTATATATACATAATATCTCATGCAATGTATACTGAATTCAAATAATTGAGTAAAGTTGTTTTAGTTTGTTTCTTGAAACACATGACTCTTAATTTCTGTTTAACGTACGAATGTATCAAAAGTAGTAATACATACGGATACAAGTTACGTTATTGCTTAATATGCACAATCTCAAGTGCAATACTATGCATTGAATTATGTTAATATATATGGATGCATCATTTACGTACCACATATTATTGTCACACTTACACAATCGCAAGTACAGTATTGCGCATTGAATTATGTTAACGTATGCAAATGCGTCATTCACGTACCACACATTATTGTCACACTTATATGAACCACACATTTATTTAATAAATATTTATTTGTAGGGACAAAGTAAAGTATCTTATATTCATCAAGAAAAATACATGTGATGGCTGTTACTGATGGTAGATACAAAAAACCAATAGCCAACAAGAACTCTCAATTGTTCCTTGGTTTTTTCATCGGGGAGAGGAGGGGCCAGCTTTCGATGAAAATATAAGTTCCTTCTTTGCTTCCAAAATAATGTGCTTCCCCTTTAGCTCTTTCTCCAGGAGAAGCAGATCTGACACTTTAGTGAGGTCACCTAATGTAGCAAGCACACACATTGCTTCACCATGCATTTGGTCAAACAAGTAAAGAAGCTTTGACCGTTTGATTAGCACCACCTTCACCAAGCTAGATGTCACAAGTATCATTCAAAAAGGTCTAAACTTGGTCAAAGCTCGAATTTTCATGATTATTTATTGCCCTCCTAGTGCGCACTTCTTATGGAAGACCACCAAATCTGCAACAAGGTTACTAATGTACTCCTTCAAAGCTGAATCCTTCTGTTGATCCGCATGTCGAGCTCCTCCTTGCCTTGATGCAAACTCATCTATATACAGTATGCCCTGAATGACAAAGTCAAATTAAATAATATATTTAGCGACTAACCTAGAGTTATCAAAAAGCGATGAAACTTGGCGGTAGGGTGCGTCGGGTCCCCGGTGTCCACCAGTGAAATCTTAGTAAAAAATGATGTTTGTAGTTGCCTTGTCCAAAGTCTGGCATCTGGGGCCACTTTCTAACGTGAAATGAAGATACAAGATTATCTGGAGAAGGTGAGATTTCTAACTACCATATATTTTTATGCAATGAAGTGAGATTTCTAACTACCATATATTTTTATGCAATGAAACTTGACGGTAGGATGTGTCGGGTCCCCAGGAATCCACCAGTGAAATCTTGGCAAAAGATGATGCCTCCAGGCTGCCGTATCCGAAGTCTGGCGTTTGGGACCACTTTCTGGCGTGCAGCTACCCTGTCCGAAGTCTGGTTCACCGGTGGACTCGTGGGGACCCGACACATCCTATCGTCAAGTTTCATTGCATAAAAATATATGGCAGTTAGAAATCTCACCTTCTCCAGATCATCTTGTATCTTCATTTCCTCATGTGTCAAGGAGGCACCTCTTTAGGCAGAGGAATCTACAAACTCCTTGGTAGGAAGTTGGGGCCTTGGTTTGAACAAATCATGCTGAAGTGCTTCAAATTCAGCATCTGACACAAGGTAATCTTCTTCAACCGAGGTAATATGCTCCTGAAATTTGGCGGCGTTACATGTGTGAAGGACACGTTGTGGTTTCACCAGTTTATAGATGACCTTGGTTTCACATACCAAGACACAAGGGCATGCTAGATGTGATGCTGTTTTGCAACGGCCACAACAAACCATAGTGAAAGAAGATGTTGAATAACGAATGCCTCATCATCGTCATTGTCTTCATCCTCCGAAGAGTCAGCATGGGGACTGCATAGCTCAAGTGCTCGCCTAAGCACAAAGAAGGGCCAACAAGGTTTGCAGAAGAGTGAGAACTTCAAGGCCTAAATTTGACGGCTGTTTTTCCTGTCAAGGGCTATTTTACCTGTCAAAACAAGTATTTTCTAAAACACCCTGTCAAAATATATGCTAGAATTTAATGTTTACTTGTCATCATGACATGTTGTTTTAAAAATTACCCGTCATTTGACATGCTATATTATACAATTTGCCTTCCATTTTTGTTATTAAATAGATTAGTAATATATATATAAAATAGAGAGAGAGACTCAAGACTCGAGAGAGTAAGAACATTAAATTAATCAATGCCCGCAAAACAATGTTAAATTTCAGTTGTGAATCGTGATTATATATATAAAATTTTGCTTTAGTCGGTCTTATTGCGATTTATTATTTTTAAATACTCGCGATTCGCCTTGCTGCTAGCATCGTCGAGAGTCGAGGCTTCTATTCTGAAGACTGAGAACAGACTCCAGGCTCCATTGCTCCAGGCTCCAGCCTCAATCTTGTTGCTCAAGTGAAGTGTCAAGGCTTAAGCGAAGATTGGAGCTCCTCAAAAACCTACCATCTACTATGGGCTCAACACCATTGTCACGACTCACGATGTTGCTTACACCTGCATTTGGTATCCCATCAACTATGCTAGTGCTGCCTAGCTCCTATAGCAAGTACACAACAGAAATCTGTCTCCACGGACCAGTGACCACCATCTCATGCGCCAAGCTCAACTGGTGGAAATAGCCTTCATCATCTCTGATTCTTGTGTGTTTGGTACGCAACAGTATTCTTCAAAATCTCCACCATCTTCGTTTCTTCTACGTTTGGTATGCAGTGTCCTTCTTCACCATCTTCGATTCTCTCGAGTTCTATAAGCTACGCCAAGCTCGCGAGTCACTGGCAAAAGCACGCCTTGGCCATCAAGAGTTGTGCAGGTTTGCCATAGATATGAAGCTCCTGTTTTCCTGGATAAGAGTTGACTGTTTGAGTGTTGTAGGAGCATGAGTCTGCTGCCTGCGCCATCACAACACCCCTAGCCTCTAGGCCTTGAACTAGCGCGCCCCGTAGAACATATTCCAAGTACTGATCACCATTATCATTGGATTACTTGGAGTGCTGGAGCCTGGAGGCACCAGGTGGCAGGGTCCAGGAGCATGAGCTTGGGCTGCGCGACAACAGTGAGCACTGAGCACCCTTGGGCCCTGAACTAGCGCACCCAGAACATCCGTCGACCGCCATTATCATTGGGTTAGTTGAACTTAGTTCTCTTTAACCTTAATGATTTATGAATCATTGACAATTGATTTGATCATTTACCTAATACCAATCCATAATCTAATATCCAGTGTCCACGGACCACTATCTTCATTCGTAATGTTTTTAATGATAGTAAAATTAACTTTCTTCTTCACTTGCCTTTCTTGCTGCTTATAGCAAAGAATGGAGATGTTGAGGACTATGGCATTATCTGAATGCACAAATGCAATCTAAGTAGTGAGTGCTACATCAAAATTTATCTTTTAAAGGTTAGAACTTAATAGTATAATTGATGTTCTTTCTTAGAATATAATAGTATAAATGTGGTGAACTCTAATGGAAATAATTATATGATGCATTATTTGTAGATACTTTTGGATGGGATTACGGATTCAAACTCCAGAGTTTCTTATGGATTCATCATTCACCTACGCACATATATACTTATCTAATATCAGGTACAATTTTTCCTCATTCTCTTAGTATATTCTGAGAAAACTATTCTAAAGTGCTTATATGTATGATCTTAATGTAGTGTCTATTATTTCAAACTTTGATGGAAAGAATTATCTGATGCATTATCTATAGGTATATTCACATTAAAACCTAATTTGGGCATAGGGCCTTTCATAAGATAATGTTATGGTTGCCCACACCTTAGGAAAATGATACATTTCTCATTTTTCATTGTCATTTAATGGTTATAGTTGTAGCCATGTATCATAGTTCATACGTGTGTCTATGTAGAGAGACAACCTAGTATCTTAGACTTGTCATCCTTTGATTAAATTATATTTAGTGCTCAATGAGTCTCACCTAACCTCTTTCTTCCTTCATTTTCTTTATTTTCTTGATTGTTATGATGATATGGTCATGAAACCTATTGAAAGGTGCATATATATTATGATTAGCACATAATGTTTATTATTTCAAGCTTTGTACATAGTTACAAAGTTATCTTATTATATTGTATGGGATCTACTTAACATGCTTATATATATAATCAAAATGTAATATCTTTTATATGGTTTTTTAATGTAGAATTAGATAAATCAAGGATGGATGCAGTAGGATCTCAAAAGGGTTCAACAAGAAAAAGAAAGGCAGGTCCTTCTATCACATCTTTCTTTTCAAGAAGTCCAAATACTTCTGCAAGGCAGGAGGGTATGATGTTGGGAGACAATAATGACAAATCTCAAGGGGAATCTAGTGTCAATATAACTCAAGAAGGACCTAATGTGGAGAATGTAAATGTAAATGTGGAAAATAATCAGATAGAGAGCTCATCTCACGGTGATGCTTCTTCTAAAAAAGTCAAAAGAAAGTGGCGACACCAGTGGACTTTGCTTCATACATGGGCATATATATATGCAAAACCATATGTAATGAAGAAAGGGTAAAATGTCAATGGTGCGAAGATGCTGGTAAAGTAAATACTTATACTCAAGTAGGTTCTCAAAGTATCTAGTTATCTGCATTAAATGATCATTCCAAAACTTTTGACCATGTAAATGCTACACGTATTCAAAGTACAAAGACAAAAATTAGCAGTGATGGTAAAGGACCTATGGATCATGGAGTGGATACAATAGTCCATAGTGAGCAAAAGCGCATTATATCATGCATGAAGCTTGTGTGCTTTTGTGCATGTGAGGATTTACCACTAGAGAAATATCCACAGTTGTGCAAGTTGCAAAGAGAGCTTTCTACTCCAGATATGCCTGCATCAAATGAATATGGATCATATGTCAATCCGGTTTCTGGAAGAGAGATGTTATTGGCTATGAGAGACCATGTAAGAAAGCAAATGTATGCAGAAGTATGTCGAAGTCCCTTCTTTTCTATGCTCATTGATGAGAGCACTGATCGCACCTTGGAGAAACATTTGATTATTTATATTTTGTATATCAGTGATGGAGGCAAAGGGCATGCGATATGCAGTTTTATGTGGTTATTGCCAGTAGATAATGGGACAGCAGAGGCAATGTATGATGCTATCAATGCATTCTTTTTAGAAAGTGGCTTGGATATGTCTAAACTTGTTGCAATAACAATAGATGGTGCTTCATCTATGACAGGGCGTCGGAATGGAGTTGTGGCACGCTTTCAAGCATTAATTCCACGTGTTATGGGCATACAACATATTGCACATCAACAGGCATTAGCAGCAAATGATGGATTTGTTTCACATCCTCATGTGTTTAGATTTGTGGATAAAGTTGCAAACAAAGTGTATGCATGGCTAGGTAGATCAACAAATCGCCACTTGGAGCTATGGAAGATCATGCATGAGTACGATTAAACTCAGAATTTCAAAGGCAAGAGATGGATGTCACTATGATTGGTGCACTTATTGACTTGACTTTTGAAAAATTTAAAAGAAGGTACCTTATATGTGATGATGATAAGTTTGGTGTTGGGTCAAAGAATCTTACTGAATTTCTTAAGATGGCAAGCAATGGAAAGCTAGAGTATATGGATGCTAATGGCGTCCTACATGCACATGAATTGAAGTACATTCCAGTTCCCGAAGTGTCAAAAAAGAAGGAAAGGTCTAAGGCTGCAAGCGATTCAGAAAGCAAGCATGATGGGTTGAACTTGAATATATCACTTGAAAGTGATGCAAATGAAACAGGTTCTCTAGTTGAATGTATCTCTATTGCACGAGCATATGTGCAAAATATTTTGGACGCATTGACTAGTAGATTGGAGGATTTATCAATATTCAATGCATTCAAGATATTCAATCCTTCTTCATACCCTATGGATTCAATTGAGAGGGACAAAATGACTCAATTATGGTTAGAAAGACTAATCAACAAGCTCAATGTTGATAGTCAAACAGTTGACATTAGAAGGTGTATGAATGAACGAGAGGATTTTGTTGGGATGTTATATCGAGTTTCTCGAAATAGATGTATGCATGATGCTTGGGAGGTTTGCAGCACTACAAAAACTTGGTGGGATTTATATCCCGGTCTAATGCAATTATGGCAAACTAGCATGGTCATTCTAGCAACCACAGCTTCATGTGAGAGAGGATTTTCAAGGCAAAATTTGATAAAAAGTAACTCAAGGTGCAGCTTATGCCTTGACACTTTGGATGCCTTAATGTTGCTATCTATTGATGCAAGAGAGAGCTCTCAAATTGATTGGAAGGATGTTTGGGACATTTGGATGGGAACAAAGAATAGGAGAGCAATGCCACTAGAATGATTGACTAGATTCATGTGCTTGTTTCACTACAAGATATAGACCTTATAGCGACGTTTAAAGCGACGAAAATACAAACAACAAAATTTGCCCCCGTCGTCGCAAAAAGCGTCGTTATTGACGACGCCATAGAATCGTCGCTATATGCGTCGCTATATACGTCGCTATATGCGTCGCAAATGCGACGCATATAGCGACACATATAGCGACGGTTACGCAGTATTTGCGACGCTGATAGCGACGAAAATAGCGATGCGTGCAGTAAATTTGCGACGCAAATAGTGACAATAACAGAGAAAAAAAAAATTTGTGGCAGGACAGCAAGCTGCCCTGCCACATATAGCACTGTGTGCTGTATGAGAGCCATACAAAATAGTTTCTGCACTGCTGCATACAAAGCGTTTGCAAACAAAAAGAATGTATACTGAAATCATAAAACTGATAGATGAAATAAATACATGATATCGCATAAAATGCGATTGGTACAATCATAAAACAATATCACTAATACATAGAAAATGTCTATATAGATCGGGCGACTAAAAAATAAAGGTATGTGAGCTCTAAGAATCCAAGGGCGAGCTACAAATCGTCGTCCCCCGAAAGCTCTTCCCGCTGCAAAGGAGCATCAAACGGATTCTACAGAAAAAGAAACAACATATCAATCCACCATGCAATAATGCATTCAAATATCTCATGGTAACTACGGACAAGAAAGATGAGTGACTTACTGGGCCGCCGCGTCTATACAATCGGTCGATCAATGATCTGAGACCGTGCCTCTCTGCATATCGAGTCTCAAGGCCTTGTGGATCGCGATTTGTAATGGAGTGCTGCAAAGAAAACAAAATGCTAACTGTTAGAAACATGATTGTCAGTACAAAGAATATCACAAATAAGCAAAACAAAAGAGAAACTTACAAAGTCCTCCAAATATGTCCTGTGGCCGCCACTCCCAAGATGATGTACCGATCCGGCCTCGATTCATGCCCTCGCCGCCTCCCGCTGCTGACTCCAACGTCCTGGCGAATTTGTAGCCTCCTCCCTCAGTCGGCGCCAGTCGTCTGCATCTAACCACTCGGGCTTTGGAGCCCCACTCTTGATTGCCTTGCGTGCGTCGGATCGTCTATGTGACATGTATGCACGCATGCAATCCATCATCCAGCCCATAGAGAATCTATCCATTGCGGCTGGCACCGGAAACTCCTCGTACAAGGATGCTACTATGTACTCCTTGCTCCCCTCCGGTATGTTCCTCCAATGATCCAGGACGTTGTGCCGAAAAACTTGTTGGCACAACTCCCTCATGCGAGCCATCACCCTCCTCTCCTCATCATTCATGATGATGGCTCATGACCTGCCATCCACTAGGTATCCATAATCCCTAGGAGTGTGCCTTGTATGGGCCCTCTCCCATCTCCGTCCACGCTCCTGGGCATATCCAGGAGACCCCTGTACATCCGGTGTACCCTCTCCCGGAGTGCCACTCAAAGGGGTGCCACCAAAGGGGGTGCCACCAAAAGGAGTGTCACCAAAAGGCGTGACATCTGCCGACGGCTGCGCAAAAGCCGGAGTAACTGGAGTGGACGTCCCCACAGGTGTGACAAATCCTGGAGGTGACCGAGCTCCAACTGAACGACGAGACGGAGACACCGCGTCCGTGTCTCCACAGCAGCACCCCCTGATCCTCCTGCAGTCGCAGTCCCTCCCTCTGGCCCAAGTCGCGAGCGTCGAGATCGTCTGCTCGAAGCTGAAGCATCTGATCGCGCTGAAGCTGATCTAACAGAGCGCCTTGACGAAGAACGAGACAGCTCCTGATCTGCCATCTCTCTGAATCTCGCGAGCTGATCTGGAGACATACGTGCCATCATCTCCTGAAACTCCTCATCGCTCATCCCTCGACTCATCCTGAAAATGTCGATACCTGCACAGATAAAAAATAATGTTAGAATAATCAATTTAAACTATACAAAGCACATTAATATAAATCATTTTTGAAAAATCCCTCTTAAAATACATATATTATCTACCTTTATGGAAGATCTAAACAACGAATTGAGTAATACAATTCTCCAAGAATGAAGTATTCTATGGTCCCATGTTAATCTCCTGACACAACTCTGCATACACTGGAAGGTCGATAGACATGTCACCACAAAAGAACAAGTCTGCCTCGTTCTCAAAAAATTCTACGACTTCTGTATTTCCATCATTGTTAGCCGATGCGGGCTCCAAGCTTGCGGTGGCCTCCACCCCTTGTAATTTCGATCCCTCTATTTGCATATTTTCTTCATCTATGCCTGGAACATCGCTTTGATCGTATACTCTCGCACCTCGAGGAGTTGAAGGTATAACATACCACCATCGAGGTTGTCGGGGATTTGGATAGAAGATTACCTGTTCACAAACACTTACAAAGCGGCTTCAAACCATTGTAACATAAACCATGTCGTATTACAATTAGCAAGCAAATGACTAGTTGTACCTGTTCACAATGGGCCGGCAACACAAAGGTGTCGCGCAAATCCATCCATTTTTTTTTGGAATCTATTTCGAGAAATCCAGATGGACCTCGTCGAACTGTTGCGCCAGCTCCTCCAAGTACCACTTTGAACCACTGCACATCGAATATTATCATGAAGAAGCTACGGTAATCCACCGTAATAATACTTTGCAAGTTCCCAAAATACTCCATCTCATCCACAACCGTGTTCGGATCCGTTGCTCGTCGCCGGCTCTCTTGCTCAAACCTTGCCATGACACCACAGTCCATTGTGGAGCGCATTTTGTCAATACGCTCCACGCGAAAATGCCGTCCGCGCGACCACGCTGCACTATATATTTTGTACTGTACATTGAAACACTCAAATTAGATGTAGCAAGCAAATTTAGATACGACACATTCTAAACCCCTCATTACCTTTGGACTACATCCCCTCGAGAACTCCCACTCCTCCATTGAGACCTCTGTCCCTTCGCTGGATGCTGCGGTCAAGGCTCCATGCAACCATTGTGTTGACATAAACCGCGGCATCTCCTCCATGCCTTCGGGATATCGAATCGATCGGTGACGCGTACTGCGTCGGAATTCAGCTCACGCTTCCTCTCGATCTTGCCTTGCAATCTGGTACTTGGCGAGCCACGTCTCCATGGAGGCATGGTGCAACATACAAAAGCGATTCACCTTCTCTTCCATTGAGGCATCCATTCTTTTTTCTACCCCATTTCCAACCACCACATCTCCAGTCAGCCTGTCATCGTCCTTCAGCGTCCATAGCATTTCATTGTCTGGTTCCACCGTTGGTAGCCATTGTGAGATATGCACTAACGCCTCTGACACCAACCAACCTTCCGCCACGCTACCTTCCGGACGAGCTCGTTGTCGCACAAAGCCTTTCAGGGTTTTCATGAAGCGCTCCAGAAAGAACATCCATCGCGTATGGACAGGTCCAACAATCTCCACTTCATCCACAAGATGTACAAGAAGGTGAACTTGTATCGTGAGCATGCTAGTGGGCAGGTATTTCTCAAAGAGATAGACTGTCTCAACTGCTCCCCGCCTTGCGGATTCAATAGAGGACGTCTTAATCTCTTTCTGTGAGATCCATTGCACCAAAGTCGACAGCTTGTAAATGGCCCCGTGAATTTCTGGAGTTAGGCATCCCGCGATCGCGATCGGTAGAACAAACTGCCACAAATGAGAAAGCATTAAGAATAATGGTCACTTTTCAAATTTCAAAATGTCCACGCTAATTAAAATCCATTCTGTTCACAAACCTGACATATCTTATGCCAATCATGGGATTTTAGCCCAGACATTTGGTCATCTTTAGAAAATGCGGACCTGAGAGAACTCATCATACCCGTCAGAGTGTGGATAGACTTGATTACTTGCTTCACAATGCGCTCTTCTTTGGTAGACAAAACCCAGGGAGCGCGAGGAAGCTGCACTCCCCCTTCATCACTCGACTGCGGCCAAAGCGCCTCCATCTTACCTACCTCCTTTAAATCCATTCGTGACCCTATAGTGTCTCTCTTTCCTGTGATGTGGTCCCATAGCAAGCTGCCCACATTTTTGAAAATATGCATGGGATCCAACAAGTGGTTGACCTGTAAGTGGGTCCAATATGGCAACTCGTAGAAAACTGAGAACCGTCGCATTCCATTTGGATGTGATTCCGGATTTACCATTTTCAGCTCGTACCAGCTTGCAGCATTCATACGTGCTGGAGGTCGTCCAAGAAAACCTTCCCTGAGTTCATGATCCTCCGGCAAGAAAGCAGCGTGTCCTTGATATACCATCTTCTTCATGGTTCGTGACCTTCGGGAGTCTAACTGTGGCCCACACAATGGACATGAATGATAACCTGAGGTAACGAGACCTGCAAGGCGATCCACGACCTAGTGAATACTTGATTGAATGAAATAAAATATAGATATTACCGGCGAGAACAAAGGTCTGCTCACCTGAGCACTCTCCCAATCCCGAAAAGTCATGCATCGTCCACATGAGAATGGCTCGAATGTTGGCTGACCGCCGACCATCGCGCCTGCTCATATCTTGCACCGTGACCCCCTCCTCCCACAAAATCTTAAGCTCATCGACTAATGGACGAAGATACACGTCCATATTTTTTACTTTGTAGCGGCCCGGGATGAGCAAGCTAAGGATGAGATGTCCTTTCTTCGTAGAAAGCCATGGAGGAATGTTGTAGTTGACAAGCACTATAGGCCACACACTGTAAGAAGTCGAGCGCAGACCGAATGGGTTCACACCATCCATGGCGAGACCGAGCCGAAGATTCCTTGGCTCTCGCGCAAAGCCTGGGAAGGTAGAGTCAATGTGGCTCCATGCGCGCGAATCTGCTGATATTCGTTGCACTCCATCCGTGGACCTATTCTGCACATGCCACGTTGTCAAGCTTGCCATGGCAAACGTGCGAAACATGTGGTTTATGCGGGGGATGAGCGGAAAGTGTATGAGGACTTTTTGAGGGATGGTCTGCCCTTGTAAGTCATGTCGATACCTGTGAGCACCACACTTTGGACATGTCTCCATAGTCTCGTATTCATCTCGAAACAATATGCAGTCGTTGATACATGCATGGATGTTATTGTAGTCCATGCCAAGCTTCCGTAAAACATGTCGTGCATCATCACGAGACTCAGGCATGGTGTTTGCAGGTGGCAATATATGATATTTCAATAACCTGAAAAAATCATAAAACACCTTGAAAAATCCATCCATGTTTGCAATAATACTGTTTTTAAAAAAAAACCTGACATAGTCTGTGTGCAAGGTACCTGAATAACTCAGTCACACTCGTATCGCTCCAACCGTATTTTGCTTGCACACTTAAGAGTGCAAGCAATGTCTTCAACCGAGATACTCGACACCCATCATATAATGGTATGGATGCTTCCTCTCTAAGCGGGTCAGATGTCTCAACATCCATGGGAATCAATGCATCGATCATTGCCTCCATCTCAGGCTCCAAGATTGTAGGCAAGTCGGGAAGGTTGTCTGTCTCCTCTGGCATTGACGGTATAGATGGGCCTTGCGAGTGGTCGATTGGCTCCTGCAATCCATCCATCGCACGTCCACGAACTCTTCTAATTGGCCGCAAAGGGTGCACTCCCCCTTGGGTCGAGACATCACCCCCTGGATACAAAATTTGCCAACAAGACCCAATCTTATTGTGTATGGTTTTCAATTAGCTTGAGAGTACAATGCATGAAAAATGCTAACTTCAAATTACCATTTGCTGAAAATCTGCAATCGCCTGATCAATGATCTCAGATTGAAACTCGCCAAATCGTCGTACGTGTTCTATAGACAATCGGTGTTTTCGTCTAATTGCCAACTTGCATTGAGAGCAAGGACATGGGACACGCTGATTAAGATACGACTCGCGGTCTTGAACAATAGGACCTTCTTCGTTTGCCATCTTATCTACATTACAGCAAACGAGGCTTAAATGGATAGCTTTATGGAGATGTACGTTAAGTTGCAAGTTGACCATAAACCTTGCATTGTATATAGTAGTCGAGAGATTTTCCGATGTTATATCTCGGCCTTGTATCATGCTCAACGATTTGTTTGTCCCGGTAGATAATTTTTTGTTATATCTCGGCTTTGAGTATAAGTAATCCATTTTAAAATTAATGCGCGCCATCTATGAAATTTTATAACTATAGTAATAAAATTTATTTCAATCAATTCTACTCATAGTCATAAGACCTGAGAGAAATTATTCTATACTCAATTTAAGGGTTTCTTCTTCTATAACAATAATTTTGGGTTCATTTTGATGAAGTACGTGGCCGTATGCAAAGCACATTGCATACCATTATCAATACGTATATTATCTTAAATTTCCTTCCCCTCCCTCTCCCTCTCTTTCTCTCCCTCTCCCTCTCTCCCTCTCTTTCTCTCACCCTCTCCCTCTCCCTCTCGTTCTCTTTCTCTCCCTCTCTCATTTCCTCCCTCCCCCTCCCTCTTTCTCCCTCTCCCTCTCCCTCCCTCCCTCTCCCTCCCCCTCCCCCTCCCTCTTTCTCTCCCTCTCTCATTTCCTTCCCCTCCCCCTCCCCCTCCCTCTCCCTCTCCCTCTCCCTCTCCCTCTCCCTCTCTTTCTCTTTTTCTCCCTCTCCCTCTCTATCTCTCTTTCTCTCTCATTTCCTAAACAAGCAAAAAAAAAGTGATTTAAACATCCTCCAAGCAAAAGGGAGAGGGAGAGATACAATGCACTCTCCCTCTCTTTCTCTTTCTATCCCTCTCTCATTTCCTTCCCCTTCCTCTCCCTCTCACTCTCTTTCTCTCTCATTTCCTCTCCTAAACAAGTAAAAAATAAAATGATTCAAACATTAAACAAGCAAAAGGGAGAGGGAGGGAGAGAGAGAATGCACTCTCCCTCCTTCTCCCTCTCTTTCTCTTTCTCTCCCTCTCCTATTTCCTCCCCCTCCCTCTCCCTCTCCCTCTATTTCTCTTTCTCTTTCTTTCCCTCTCCCTCTTCCTCTCCCTCTCCCTCTCTTTCTCTCTTACTCTCTCGTTTCCTCTCCTAAACAAACAAAAAAGAAAGTAATTTAAACATTAAACAAGCAAAAGGGAGAGAGAGAGAGAGAATGCACTCTCTCTCTCTTTCTCTCCCTCTCCCTCTCCTTCTCTTTCATTTCCTCTCCTAAACAAACAAAAGAGAACGATTTAAACCTTCAACAAGTAAAAGAAAGAGAGAGGGAGACTCACCAATGAGATATGGCGAGCGTGGGCGGCTTCTCTTTGCAACGAGGGCTCCTCCTCTCTTTCGCGAACAATGGCGGCGGCGGTGGCGGCGGCGGCGGCAGCAAGTCTCTTCCTCCTCTTCTCTCACAAAGCCTTGGCTCTCTCCCTCGCTCTCAAAAGGCGAAGAAAAGAAAATGAAAACGGCGCTCTGGTTGCGGCCGCCCTTTTTTTCCCTGCGGCGTCGCAATTGGCGTCGCTATATGCGTACGCCGCAATTGGCGTCGCTATATGCGTCGCAAATCGCATATAGCGACGCCAATTGCGACGCCAATAGTGACGCCTATAACGACGCCCCATTAAATCTTGTTCACCTATGGATTTCATTGTAGATGGCTTCATGTTGTTCCTATGAGAATAATTGAATGGATTCATGTTATTGCTATTAGTTATGCAATGGGATTCATTTAAGCATCTCAAGCATCTAATATCCATATTGTTTTTGAAGTATTGATAGTAAGTCATATAGTTACGATGTCTAAATTGGATCGTCCATTTGATGTTATATCCTATGAGCTTTCAAAATTGTGCTTTAGTCTATCATTTGTCATTCGAAAGGCATTTTCAAAATGTGCCTGTCATAAAAAAATTTGAGAGGCCCGTCAAATTTAGGCCTTCGTGAGAAGCGTCAAGCTTTTTGTTCAAGACCTTTGGGAAAGCTTGTTGTTCGAGAGAGAGAGAGAGAGAGAGAGGTGTCTGCTCTGACAGAACGTTGTAGGGTGCCTACCGCCTACAAAGGTAAAAAGGAACGCATCAATTTGCCTCGTTCACTTTGGTGTGGCCGTGACTCAGTGTAAGTGCATACCATGCCTAGTCAAGTTATTTGCCTAGGTGTGGTGTGACTCTTAGCTTGCAGAGCTTTTAGACTGCGGAGCGTTAATACAATTCTGCTGCTACGTACACGTCCCATCGAGGTTCGACCTTGTCAAATAACTTTTTGTTTGGCCAGAAATTAAATGGGCCGTGGTCACTCCTGAGTCTGCGAAGAAAGTTGGTGCAACCCTGAAACTATCTATGATGGTCAGGACTCGCGAGTCGCGACTCGGGATTCCGGCATCCTGGCCACAGGAGTCTTTGTTGTCCAAGTCCACGAGAGTCAAACACAGCAAATGACTGAACAGCGCAAAGGAAAGAACCCCATGCCACCCATAAAAGCAAGGCGCGCTATCCTCTAGTTCTGTGATCGGCCATGGTGGGAGGGCTGCAGCATGGCTGGCCGGGATCCGTGCTCCTCCCGTTTGTTGTTGTTCTGTGCTGTTGTTCGACGCAACTCCCGCTACAAGCCCAATCGGCTATTACGGATGGGGTCTACGGGTTCTGCAACACGGCCAAATTCGGGAGCAGCAGCACGTTCGCGGTTAATTTCAACCAAGTGACGGGCGCGCTGCGGCAGGACTCGTCGACATCTCTCTATGGGAAGCAGTCAGTGACGTCCGCTTCCTCAAACTCGTCGGATGTGTATGGGATGTACCAGTGCAGAGGCGACGTCTCCCCGGCGCAGTGCCGTGACTGCGTGTCGGCGATCTTGAATTCGGCCGCCTGCGGGCGGGCCATAGGCATGCGCATCCTTCTACAGGGCTGCTACCTGCGCTACGAGAACTACAACTTCCTGGTCGACCCCGAGATCACGCTCGTGACAAATAACTGCTCCTCCACCTACAACAGGACCATCAGCAGCAGCTCCCGCTCTCCGCAGCTCTACAGCGCCAATCTGGGCGCCGCCCTCAACCTCACCGCCCGGGAGGCACCCTCCCATTCCGGGTTCTGGGCCGCCACACGTGGCAGCGGCCAGACCGCCGTCTACGCCCTCGCCCAGTGCGTGGGCTACATCTCCCCCTCCCAGTGCGGCTCCTGCCTCTCTCAGGTCTCCGGCTGCAACGACTCCCTCGGTGGCCAGGTCTACTTCGTCACCTGCTACTACCTCTTCTCCAACGCCCCCCTCCTCTTCAACGCCTCGTCGTCTACCCCTGCCGCCTCTAACGCATCCCTGTCGCCTGCGCCTTCCCCAGCTGCTAATACCCTGGCCCCGGCCTATCCTACCCCTTCTCCCCCGCCAGCAGCTTCTTTCAATCAGCCGAAGAAGAAAACGTCGTCCACGTCCGTTTCCGTCGTGGTGGGAAGCACCGTAGCGGGCGTGCTCGTCCTCGCTGCTGCTGCGGCTGCAGCTATCCTCCTTTGCAGGAAACGCCGAATCCGAAGCCAGGTCATCGTCGAAACACGAGGTAAGGCCCTGAAGCTCCTGCGGAGCTCTGTCATCTCTCCGACAACAAATTGTTATACATGTTTTCTCGTGTAAACTTGCAGTATTTCTAATGCATATTCTGTTGAGTTCTATGTGCAGACAAGTCTTCGAGCCTGCCTTACCGCTTCCAGCAGGGAGCAACAAAATTCACTTTTGATGAGCTCCGACAGGCAACAAGCGACTTCGATCCGAGGTACAAGCTAGGGGAAGGAGGATTCGGTCCTGTTTATAAGGTCTCTCTCTCTCTCTCTCTCTCTCTCTCTCTCTCTCTCTCTCTCAGAGGTGCTCTGGGTGTAGAAATTATAATAGCTCTTACCCTGTGCCGTAAATGTTTTGCCCAGGGACGCCTCGCTTCCGGCCAGGAGGTGGCCATCAAGACGCTCTCCTCCGAGAGCCGTCAGGGCGCGTCACAGTTCCTGTCTGAGGTCAACCTCATCACCACTGTCCAGCATCGGAACCTCATCCAACTGCTGGGATGCTGCGTCGAAGGCTCACAACGCCTGCTCGTCTACGAGTATCTTCCGAACTGCAGCTTAGACTTGTTCATATTCGGTAAATCCTCTCAATCCTTGTACCGCTTCAGGTCTTGGGATACATATAATTGAAAATTTTTTACATGCGGAGTAAGCACACTTGCCCATGCAGGCTCAGATCCACCACGGAGGTTAGACTGGGGAACCCGGTTCGAGATCATCGTGGGTATAGCCCGGGGCTTGTCTTATCTCCACGAAGATTCCCACATCAAGATCGTGCACAGAGACATCAAAGCCAGCAACATCCTTCTTGACAGCAATTTCAGCCCCAAAATTGCTGATTTCGGCCTGGCGAGATTCTTCTCGGACGATGTCAGTCACGTCACTACGGGGGTTGCCGGAACCCGGTAAGCAATTCGCCTCTTCCCAGCTCTTCTTGTTAATTCTACGTTTTGTTTTTCGAAGATCTAAGGCTTATGTAGCTAATGTTTCCCATTGAAAAAGGGGGTATGTGGCACCTGAGTACGCCCTTGGTGGGCAGCTCACGGAGAAGGCAGATGTTTACAGCTTCGGTGTACTCGTGCTGGAGATCGTGAGTGGTAGGAGGATCATAGACGAGTCCTTGCTGCCGAAGAAGCAGCATTTGCTCGATTGGGTAATGGGAACCTTGGTTGCTTAAACAACATAATCTAGTCGGATTTCTGTTAATCAATGGCATCGCTATGGATGTAGTCCTGAATAATAATAGTGATGATGATGATAAAATTGCTCGCAGGCATGGGCAACGTTTGAGAGGAGACAACATGGCGAGTTATTAGATCGGAAGATGGGCAAGTCCGGCATCGAGAATGCAGATCAGGTAGTTCGCGTGGTGCATGTGGCTCTTCTGTGCATACAAACTGTGCCAAACGTCCGCCCCAGCATGTCTGAGGTAGGTTCTATGTTGCTCGGCCAGTCTCAGTTGCTGGCATTGCCTTCCAAGCCAACCGTCCCTGGCTTTGAAGTCTACTCGACAACATCCAGTTCATCGTAGGTAGGAAATGATGTCTTGCAGCAATCTACAGCGCCTTAGACGGCCTATTGCCACTTTTGTATTTAACGCTTGCCCACGCCAGCCTCCAGGGGGGGCCGACCTCAATTTCAAGGAAAACATAAGCATGACGAGTGTGCGGTTATCCTCTAAAGCTGTTACATACATGTTATCAACACGTTTAACTTGCCCTAATGGCGTAACCTGAAGCACGACTTGTTGCACAATGCCACAAGCCATACAATCATTATTTCACATAGTAGTCCTTGCGTAGTGCGTGAAAAGTAGATGCCACGGAAGGACGAATTGTCAAGCAAAAGAGACAAAGCGGTATGTAATGATCAGTTCCAAACTTTAGAACCCCAACTTGACTTTGCATTAATATGGCCATAGTCCTATAAAAGCATGTGCTAAAATACAAGGTATGTGCATATGTATCTATTTACATATTTTTTTGTTTGTGGCTTCACTAATCCTTAAATCTCTAAATTGATATCAAGCTTAGTCTACCTTATTCTCATAAGTTCCTAGCTTTTAGATCGAAATGTTATCTTTCCCTTCCCTTTTAGTTCGTGTTTTTAGAGAGAGAGAGTTTGGCAAAGGAGCCTCCACGCACAATAATGGCTTCCATTGTCCCTACCCCTCCATGAGAGAGAGAGAGAGAGAGAGAGAGAGAGAGAGAGAGAGAGAGAGAGAGAGAGAGGATGCTCGATAGAAGAGCTTCTACTTGTATGAATGGCCACTAGCCCCTCCAGTTTGATGACTACTTACACACACACACACACGCACACACACACACACACACACACACACACACACACACACACACACACACACATAACTCAATGGGAGAGCTTCCACCTATATATGAATGGCCACCAACCCCTCTACTAGTTTGATGACTACCTAGACACAAAGGAAGAGAGAGAGAGAGAGAGAGAGAGAGAGACATGGCCAATGTTGCACAGACTCCACTTGTGACCCCTCTTTGTAGCCTTCTATGCCTATCGCCTCCTGTTGCTTGGGCCCTGTGTTGTGCCAACTACTTGTTGCACCCACTGCTTGCATGCTCAAATTAATGCTATGGTGCACACCTACCCACATGAATAGGGTCAAACTGTTCAGGGAGGACAAGTAGCTCGCAAAAAATACTTAACCTATGGCCATCACTTACTTGACATCTCTCTAGCCTATACCCTTGCACATTGTCATGCAACCTTGCGAATTGTTATGGTTGTGTGTGTGTGAACCTCTCACTTGTTGGTCAAGATTTAGGTTATATTGCATAGCGTACCATATTTATAGGCTCAAAATTGATGGCCATCTAAATTAGGGTTACTTTCTACACACTAGCTTAGATTTTGTGTATAAGATCTTACACTAGTGGTAGTTGCTAGACTAATGTGACTCTTATGATAACAATAGATTCATGTTATGATTGTGTACTACCTATTGCCAATGACTGCCACATCTAGAGGTATACCTACATATTCTCTAATTTAATGGACTAGATAGTGAGGTTATGATTGCCTTGTCTTAGTTTAGTAAACATGTTCTCCTATCTCCATCTCAAGCTCCATAAGGGATGGATTACTTGAAAAAAATAGTGAGCCACTATAACTTTAGTTATCCATCATCTTCACTCCATTATTCATCACCTTCTTTGATGCATTGGCATGCACCCTTTAATATTACACTTATGTTATATATTTTGTCCAATGTTGTGTTTGTAATATTACACTTATGTTATATATTTTGTCCAATGTTGTGTTTGTAATTATATGCATCACCCATTCAACATGAACAAGATATATAGTGGGATATGGTGAAGGGGATGGCAACTAGGTTGTGCCATTTACACTTGCAACACAACCTAGCTTGCATTAGTTCTTACCAATCATCTATCTAGCAAGTTTTGTAGGTAAGTACAACCGTTCTATATGTTTTTCTGCATGTGGCTCTTTCAATGTTTGCTTATTATGAGCTTTTTTATTATCTCTTTCCTCACATATTATAGGTGTAATGCTATACTCGTATAGTGCTCGACACTTTTCTAATGAACCCATGTATCACGAACTTACACTCAAAATATTGTGTTTTGAAATGCATTGTCATAATTTTGATTATTATGATATTGATCTTGCTTAATATTGCTCTACTTTGTTGAAACACACATATATACATACTTATGAAATACACACATAAGCATAAACATACACAAACATATATCTGCACATTTACACCCACATGTAGACCCACATGAATATAAAAAAGTGCACACACACAGTGTCTGATATGGTACTAGGAGCAAACTCTCTTATCAAGAGGAAGATTATTTTAAGGAATGAGATCTCGTTATGGTGTATAATTGAGATCTCAGTAAACATCTTGGAAAATTGAAGCTAAGATATACAACCTTGCAGGGAGAAATTATTAAGCCCGTTGTTGATGGTTTTAAATTGAAGAAATTGATTTAACAATATTAATATGATGATCCCAAGGATGATTTAGCAATTCAAAAAGAAGCGGAAGTCAATTTACTTCAAATGAGTAATATAGTTTCTCAAGAAAAATTGCGAGACTCGGTGGATATTCATGTGGTTTGTAAGCATTTTCATTAGAATTGATGTTGTCCAGACTTTTACATACTTAATCATGTCTTGTTTTGTGACACATTGGTGGTGGCGATCGAATTTATTTACTTGGATTTGCCAAAACAACTCATAGTCCTACCATAGAAATTGTTGAGATCTTCTCACATTTTGAAGGATTGTTTTCAGAGTTGAGTATTTCATGCTATTCTAGAATATGGTATAAGTCACAATTTAATGAATTTTTTAAAGGTCTCTATGATGCAACTAGTGCTTGCATTGATGGGTTAGGGTTGCGTTAGAGAAGATGTATTTCATATCATTACTCATAGAGTGTTGCAGGACAATGTAGTGCCTCATGAGAAAATGTAGGACTCTCAGTTTGAAAAGGGTTTGAGTTTGGGATATTCCAAGTGTGTGAAGTCGTGGCTTTTGGGAATCAAATGACAATTGTTCATTATAGTAAGGAGCATAGTGAGGAAATCCATGAGTCTACTCATTGTTCAGAGGGTGATATGGTCAACGTAGCAAAAAGTATGGCTTATTTATAAGCTCACACAAACCCATCACTAGCATACTCATTACTTGCATACCATCGGTTGCTGCCATTATCATGACTTCTTCATCCTCTTGAAACTCAACCCTCTCTTTCTTTTCCAATCATGGCTAAATCTAGAGCTAGGAAAGCTCAAAAGTTGCCTATGAAGTGCTATTGTAACTAGCATCATGATGAAAAAGAAGACCCTAACTAGATTGATAGTCCTCATTTCCTAGCATGTGATTTATATAGACATGTCAAATTACACACCTAGGGTAGAATTAGCTTGCGTCCTTCCTAGCATTCAAGATTATATGCTCACCTCATATAAGTGGACTACAAGTCCATAGAGATGGATACACCATGAGAGAACTATGTGTGTAGCCATTAGGCCTAGGCTTTTGACATGATATTTGATAGTATGCTTTAGTCTTAGTCTCTTTTTACTCATAGATATTGATATGCAAATGGACTTTATACATAATGTGAATTGTTAGTTCTTATGGTTGTAATAGGTGTGTCCTAAAGGAGAGAAGCATTATTCTTGTTTGTTGTCCATGCTTTTTGTATGAGATCTAAGAGTGTTGATGGAATGAAAATCATGATAGTTTGCTCCCTAAACTCTATGCTTGATCTCTAAATATTCTCTATTTTTCTCTCATTCTATGCTATCATTTTTATCATTTACTTTATTTCCATGGTTTGTTCTTATTCTATTCCAGTAGTTCTTGATGCCATTATGTAGTTCTACTGCAATGCTTATAGCAACAATGTAGTCTTATCGCAAATTTGGTATAGATTTAGGGTTGGAACACTTGTGCTTGCTTGCAATAAGGATATTTTGTAATCATAAGCAGGCATAGTTGCTTTTAATAGATCAAGATCAATTTGAAAGCCATGAAATGGGAGTTAGAGAGAAGGCAAATCATATACTACATGATGTGCTATCTATGTCATGTTGTAATGACTTCCAATGTATGGGCTTAGATATATTTGCATGTTGCCATAGGTCTATCAAACTACCTAAGAGATGTCATCAACATTGTAAAAATGGTAACACAACAAAACCAAGGGGACAAAGCAAGTGTTGAAGACAAAAAGATAAAGTGAAAGAAAGAGTAAAGATGTATCCAAGTGTAGGATTCTAGGGAAACATATGAGCAATATCATCATACAATTAGGATTAAGTAAAGAAAAAGTTATACCCAAAAATTATTTGCAAGCAACTAGTATCAATTGTGTATGGAGAGATCTATCTAGCTAGTATATCTATGTATCCAGTGTTTCATAAGTGTGCGTATAGTTGTAGTTCCATGTGTGTATATGCCTTAGGGTATTGCTTGTGTGTGTGTGTGTGTGTGTGTGTGTGTGTGTGGGGTAAAAGTGCCTATGCACAAATGCACAAAACATGCACATATTCAAAAATTTTAAAAATTGTCTCATACTATTAGAGAGATTCTTAAGCAAGGATTAATGATAGTAATAGATTAGGCAGATTCTTATATGAGAGCAGAGATCATGATAGAGATTATATAGAGTAGAGACCAACGAGAGATGAAACAACATACATGCAAGAGATTAGAGGCTCAAAGTATTCGGAAAAAAATTCTTGATTAAGAAAACCTATTTAGAATGAGTCTCTCCCTCACCATGTCATGGTTCACCCTATTATACCCAAAAACTTGCACCAAATACTAGCTTCTACTCTGCTGCTTAGATTCAAATATGATGGTTCTATTGGTGGCTGCTCTATGAAAGGGGGATAAAACTCCAAGACACCTACTCAAAACTCTCCCGGATTGCTCATTCCCTGTTTTTTTCAGAGTGCTATTTGCTCCCTTAAAATTGCGATTGTGTGGGATGCAAAATTGGGAGCTCTTCTTTTTTCATAGGATTCCCAAATCTAGCTGAAAAGCAACTTGCTTTATGCATGACACCCTATTCTAAAAGTTTTCTACACCTTTTGAGGATATTTACAAGAAATAATATCCAAAATATCAAAAATAGGCTAAAAATATCTAAGAATCCCGTAAGTTTAAACCATCCATACTATGGAACTAATACTAATGACTAATATGACATTGACTCTCTAGACTAATAAATGAGCTAGATGATGATGCACTCGAGGGTTTTTCACATTTTGTTCGTGTAGCGGCACGACATATCCAAAATATCAAAAATAGGCTAAAATTGACGAAAAATCCCGTAAGTTTGAACCATCCATACTATGGACACTAATACTAATGACTAATGTGACATTGACTCTCTGGCGGGAGAGCAAGAGCAAGAAAGAGAGAGACACAAAATGGGAACTCCTACAGTCACAATGTGTGACCGGGCCTTCCTTTATTCAAACTGTCACTAAAAGAATAAAGAATAAAGTGACGGTGATGGGCACCCGCCACTTGCAGCTACATTGTAGGTGGCAGGCGCCCGTCACCGTCACTTTATTCTTTATTTTTTTAGTGACACTGCAGGCGGCACGGTTACTTTATTCTTTATTCTTTTAGTGACAATTTGAATAAAGGAAGGCCTGATCACACATTGTGACTGTAGGAGTTCGCATTTTGTGTCTCTCTCTTTCTTGCTCTAGCTCTCTTGTCATAGCTCTTTCAATCAAGCTTCAATCCTTCTCACCTTTCAATTGGTATTAGAGCAATCTTCGCAGGAGAAGGCTTTATGCCATAATATCCACACATATGTCCAACAATCAAAACTTCTATGGCTCCAAAAATAGACTTCAACCCTGACAAGGTCGAATTCACTTCTTCTAGTCTGCAAAGAATCCTCTCAACATCTCTAATATGTGAAGTCACAAAAAACCTACATCCATGGTTGTCTAAAGAATCATCTTTTCCTTCTTCCAAGCAACCCTTGATAGGTAAATCATCAATGAAAGGCATAGTAAGCTTAGGAATAAAATCTCATAGAACCTTGTCCATCCCATTCATCATATGAGCAACCGAATTAGTAGTTCCTTGCGGAAGCGTACACATTCGAATAAGGCCTAGAGGTGTCTTCATCCTAGTCAAATCTTTGCTCTCAAGGGCAAGCTGAAATTGGTCATATCCGGGATAAAGATCGCTGAGTGAATAGATAGCACGTCCAACAAAAGCTTCGGGAAACTCATCCACAATAGGTCCAGCACCAACATTTCAAATAGTGACCTTGTTTACTCATTGTAGGTCATGTATGAATATGAGTGTTCCATTCTTCTTAAGAATTGTGAACCACCTGTTGTAATATGGAGTTGAAGATGGCTCTAGAATTCCCATCTTGATCTGATCATTCAAAAGCTCTACCAATTTGGGCAAGGGAGCCCTCGGTACAGGAATAGGCCGTAGATTCCAAGGGACATGCGGAATGGTAAAAATAACCATAGGCGTCACAACCCCCTATAGGATCAATGCATCCAATCTCATGTGGAAAGAAAGTAAAAGATTTTTCATGTCTGCATAGCATCTCTTCAAAACTTCTTACCTCTTCAGGAAGTAGAAAATCTTCAGTCCCAATCTTCATCTCTTTCAATGTCTCAACTGAAAACTTATGTCTAATACGTGTAAGATCTCGCAAAGGAGGTTGCATAGCAGTTCTCCTTATCATATCATCATTGTCCAAAGGTAGCGGTCATGCAACTGGTCTAGCCTTCTTGTCAACTGTCTTATATTTTTTCTGAAATCTACTACAACTTGCAAATTTCACCCCTCGATGAAAATACCTTGGTAAACACAAATTTTGATGTGTATAAAGAGCAACACGCAAATCTTTTTGCTGAAATATGTTAGCAAAGAATACTTTTTGCCGAGAATCAGCACCCAATTTCTTTTGAAGCATGAAATTAGTAATCTCACAATACATCGCGAGAGAATGGACCTGTAAGACATATGACAACTCTTGATTGTTAGCACTTTGCAATATCAAAAGTTCCTTCATGGTATCTGAGCATGAGAAGCCATCATAGAGACCATCTATCTGGTCCTCTTCTTACAAAATACATGCAATCATCAATTCTTTTTCTTTTCTTTTTACATATTGCCTGTAGCTCTAGGCATATCAGAAATATGCGTAAAATACAAAGTACGTTCAGTGGATACACCATAAATACGTGAGGAAAAACTGCCCTAGTGCTAGGAGAGGCGAGAGCTTTCCCTAACTCGTAGTACCACCATCGTCTCGCAAGAAGAAAGTGGTACCTAGCAAAAATCTGTCTCTCCTACTGGAAGAGGGGAATCCCTCAAAGAATCCTTATTTCTCTGATGATTGATGCAAACAGTCATGAATTGCACAGCTCTCTTCCCATCCTTACTTCAGATCCTTGCATAGGCAGACCCATTGTCCAAAACTTTAGTCAGACTCAACAATAAATGACTGCCCCAAAATAATAGGATAAGAACAAGAGTTTTGTACAAAGAAATGATAAGACTCACCCACATCTATAATAGAAATCTTTAGATTTGGGCAAGCAGCATACAAATCTCTTGCAATGTTGTTGGCCGCACGTATGCGCTGTCGAAGGATTTTCGAAAGCAAAGTCGCGACCACAGAGGACCTTGACTAATTTCAAGATAGAAGATCAATTCTTTAGCGAGAAAAATCAGTGAAAATAGATGGAACAATGGATCATCCTGTGTTAGATCCTTTCTATTCAAAGCCGTGCACAGTTGAGAAGTACAAGGCCTCAAAATAAATTCTCCCCATCAATATGAAATCCAAGTTCAAAGAGAAACTGAATCAGTTCCACATTGTTGATCCCTCTGTCCTGAAATTTACACATCAGCAATGTATTTTCCAAAAACAAATTATCACAACTGGTAATTTGTATCCATTAATAAGAATTAAAAAAACCTGCTTCTGTTAAATTTTCATCTTCAGTACTTCTGGATAAAGAACCAACACACTAAAAAGAACTTTAAAGCTTGGGAACTTATTAGCTTAGGTAATGGCTAGTTGCTTCTCTATCAATGTCTTCCTTATATTCCATACAGCCATAGTTGTAGTCTCAACAAGCCTTCAGGCCATGACAACTTCTCAGTTCAGCACCAACAACAGAGCTTACTCCACACGTCTTCTTCAACAACTGTCAAAACTGTAGTATATAGAGAAGGTGTGGTTGATACTAGCATTCGTTTGGAGAGTACTTGATTTCTTGCTATTCGAACATGCAGACACATGTTAGATCGCCTGCTGCTGCAATTTTCGTATTCATGAACTAGAATAGTGGTAGGGTGCCTTATCATCCTTTTCATCTCTGTTGCATTTGTAGGTCGCAGGTCACAGCTCCTGCGCCTTGAGTTTGTTCGACATGGTTCTGGGAGGCGTTGGTTGGTTGAAACACGATCAAAAGCTTCCCATCGTCTCTTAGCATGGCAGATTTCAATGCAAAAGAGACGATGGCAAGCTTTTGATCATGTTTCAACCAACCAATGCCTCGCAGAACCATGTCGAACAAACTCAAGGTGCAGGAGCTGCGACTTGCGACCTACAAATGCGACAGAGATAAAAAGGATGATAAGGCACCCTACCACTATTCTAGTTCATGAATACGAAAATTGTAGCAGCAGGCGATCTAACATGTGTCTGCATGTTCGAATAGCAAGAAATCAAGTACTCTCCAAACGAATGCTAGTATCAACCACACCTTCTCTGTATACTACAGTTTTGACAGTTGTTGAAGAAGACGTGTGGAGTAAGCTTTGTTGTTGGTGCTGAACTGAGAAGTTGTCATGGCCTGAAGGCTTGTTGAGACTACAACTATGGCTATATGGAATATAAGGAAGTCATTGATAGAGAAGCAGCTAGCCATTACCTAAGCTAATAAGTTCCCAAGCTTTAAAGTACTTTTCAGTGTGCTGGTTCTTTATCCAGAAGTACTGAAGATGAAAAATTAACAGAAGCAGGTTTTTTAAATTCTTATTAATGGATACAAATTACCAGTTGTGATAATTTGTTTTTGGAAAATACATCAGTGCTGTGTAAATTTCAGGACAGAGGGATCAACAATGTGGAACTGATTCAGTTTCTCTTTGAACTTGGATTTCATATTGATGGGGATAATTTATTTTGAGGCCTTGTACTTCTCAACTGTGCACGGCTTTGAATAGAAAGGATCTAACACAGGATGATCCATTGTTCCATCTATTTTCACTGATTTTTCTCGCTAAAGAATTGATCTTCTATCTTGAAATTAGTCAAGGTCCTCTGTGGTCGCGACTGTGCTTTCAAAAACCCTTCAACATCTTTGGTGAACCCGACGCGAAAGCGTCGCAGAAATTTCAGGATGGGAGATACTTCAGCATCCATTTCAGCTTCATCTACGATTCCTGCTGCGTCCTCTACTTCAGCTCCATCATTGACTGCTGCTTCAAGTACTTCAACGGATGATCTAAAGTAGATTTTGCAGAATATGTCCATGTATATGCAGCTTCAAAATCAACAGACACAATTGTATATGCAGCAGCAACAGCAATTGCATCAACAACAGTTGTCTCAGCAAAGGCAACTATATTCGGAGCAGGAGAATGCAATCAGCGCGACTAAGGCGATTGAAGCAGTTGAGAATGAGAAGAAGCTATTTGATGGCCGTAATGTTTCAGCATATTTGAAGACATATGAGATCAAGATGGGGTTTTTTGGAGTTCCACCTGGACTTATGAGTAAGTATTTCCTTCATCTTGTCACACCCGCCTTGAGGGCAAAAGTGACTGATCTTTTTATTCAAAATTCACATTGGCAAGATTTTAAGAAGGCCCTGAAAGAAGAGTATTTCCTTGAGGACTTTGGTATGGCTACACGGCGGTCATTCCGAGAGTGGGTTTACATGCCAAACAAAGGTCTAGCTGCTTCAGAGTTGATTCGAGAATTTGAAGAGAGGTATAGTTAGCTTGATGCCATTGAACAAAGAGCATTGGATGTTGAAAAAGTTGAGCTTTTCTTGCAAGCTGCAGATCCTGCTCTTCAGGAAGAATTGGGAGAGCTTCTTGAGGATTGCATGAAGCCTATGGGACCTAAAACGGATTGGCAAGATGCCCAGGAAGCAGTATCGTCTTTGACCAAGAGAAGGATATGGAAGACCCGCCTACAGAATGGTTCTATGATACCGACACCGTCATCTGCTCCTATGCCTGCTTCTATCCTTGTTATTTCTTCTTCTCCTTAGCTACTTTCTTGGCCTATGCTAGTGCCTACTATTTCCACTCCTCCTATTCCTCCTGTTCCACGACCGATGTCAACACCTTCTGCTCCAAAACCATCCGCTCCATCGGTGCCTACCTCTCTTGATGACATAATCAAAGGCATAACGGATTTGACACTGGAGTCAGTTAAAGCGGAGTTGGTGGGAAAATTGAAAGAGCAGTTTGCTTCGACTACACCTTCTATCTCTTCTAGTGCTCCTACTGCACCTAGGAGTGCTCCTAGTGCACCTAGGAGAGATCGAAGATGTATTTGGTGTGATAGTACGGACCATCAGCATTGCAGGGATTGTGAATCTTTTCAGGATGCAAGGAGGAAGAATTTGGTATTTTGGGGACAAGATGGTAAGATTTGGTTGACTGAAATAGGAGCTCCGCTTGCTACCAACTTTGGAAAAGGCGGAATGAAGAAGTTAAACATCGTTATAGATGAGATGGAGTATTTTTGGAACTTGCAAAGTATTATCACTGTGGATTACCATAGCTTCTCCATGATCCTATTTGATATGCAGTGGTTCAAAGTGGTACTTGAAGGAGCTAGGATAACAGTTCAACAAGGTCCATCTGGATTTCTTGAAATAGATTTCAAAAAAAGATGAAAGGATTTGCGTGACTCATTTGTAATGCCAGTCCATTGTGAAAACATGTGCATAAACTCATATTTTTTTAAATTTTATAATGACATGGTATATGTCACAAAAGTTAAATCTCTCTTATACGTGATTTTGAACATGTAATTTTCTATCCAAACCCCCGACTACCGCGATGGTGGTATGTTGTACCTTTAGCTCCCCGAAGTGCGAGAGTATATGATGAAAGCATTGTTCCTAGTGTAGATGAGGACAATATGCAAATAGAGGGGTCAATATTGCAAGCGGTGGAGGCCACTGAAAGCTTGGAGCATGTAGAGGAGCCAAAATCGGGTAACAATATTGGAAATATAGGAGTCCAATAATTCTTTGAGGACGAGGTGGACTCATCCTTTTGTGGTGACCTGTCTATCGATCTTCCAGTGTATGCGGAGTTGTTATATTAGGAGATTGACATGGGACCATAGGGTACTTCATACTTAGAGCATCCACCTACCATAAGGTGTGGGAGCTTTTGCTCGACCGCCAAGACCCATGGACCGCTTATTGTTGTTGAGATTTTGGTTATGGTGGAATTACGGTTTCTGAGACAGGGGCCTGGTTTTTCTCAGATTGCAGGAGCTATACTTGATCATTTTCAAAAATTTTTACATGTCTAGGAAGCTTACTTCATGAGCTATCAAAGCCCCATGATAATCTATTAGATTGCAGGCAGTACGGCGCGCGCAGACAGCTCGATCAGACACGACGCGATTCAGGATAACGATGATGAATTTCCGTAATGCCAGGGTCAGGGCGCAGCAATGTGGTCGATTGATGTGCCAAGTGAAGCGCTTGAGTAGGAGAACAATCCCCTAGAAGGAATCAGGAGCTGAAGTGGCCTGATTGAGAAGTTATGGAAGCTCCAAGTGAGGTAGATCCTGTCTGGCTATGGCAGACACAGAGCAGAGATTGAGAATTTTCACAATGTTGAGCTTCAGATAGCCAAATGTCATGGATTGATGTGATACAGGGAAGCTTGTGAGTTGGGGAATACTTTTCCAGAAGGAAGCTCCAAGAGATTTGACCTGTAGAGTGAGATATGAGCAACTCAATCTGATAGGGTGCTGTTGGCTATGGCTACCATGGAAGCTTCAGTGAGGGTAGAGTTGGGAGATGAAGTCATGGGATGGAACTAAGCTGACCAGAGATTATCATGAGCTGAGAGAGAGCAGAGGAGAGCTAAGCCGAGCTAAGCCATGCCCGACTGTGCTCTGATACCATGTGAGAAATGCGGGATCTAGAGCATGGTAGTGAGTTATGGTGGATGAAAGGAGAAGTGTGGACTCATGATGAAGAAGATAAAGATACTGTTTGTTACACAAGTGAATTAGGTTCCAAGATTGAGACTTGGACTCATAAACATAATCTTGTGTATGTGGACAATGACGTTGACACTTCACTGAAAAGAAAAGAGTACTATCATTGCATTAAGAAAAGGAAGCAAGTACAATACTTTATAGGAAAGTAGGAAACTGCAGTAGGCACCATTGTGCATATGGGATAGGTTAGCCTGCATGTCCTTGGCCCTGAAGCTCCATACAAAGAGGCTGTTTAGTGAGTGTGATTGCTGAATCTCAACAATTGTTTCAAGTGTTCCAAGCGAGCTCTAATGGCTACCTCTCACATAGCTGACGCGCCGTCGATTCTACGAGTGTAGTGAGCTTACCTTGATGCCAATATGAGTTGCCTTCTCTCTCGCACACACCGGTAGCTCCACGATCCTAGATGCTAGCTCAAGCATCCTCAATCCTCCTCCATCTCCAAGCTCCATCCACCATAGCTGCGTGCGCAAGAGAAGAAAAGAGAAGAGAAGAGAAGAAGAGAAAAGGAGATGGTGAAGAGCTTCACCCTCTTGATCCCTCACTCCCACACACTCACTCTCTCACACTCTCACACTCTCTCTCTCAAGAGCATACACAAGTAATGAAAAGAGAAGAAGAGAAGAAGAGAAGAGCTCTTGTTAGCCACACACCAAAGAATGAGCTTCCATTCACTTTTTTGAACTTTATATATACAAACCCTAAAAACCCCATGGGCGCCCATCCCTTTTTACATAACCAGCCATTGTGGCAAGGTCCTTTGTCTATTTTCCCCTTCTAGCCTTGTACCCCTAACCTACACCCGTTTAATACTTTACAATTGGCACAGGAGGGATCCTGGAGCTCTTTTACAAGAGTTTTTAGAGTTTTTGAGGCGCATTTCATTTAAAATTATGCTTTTGGCCCCAACTTAGCTTTAGAGGTTGCCTGCTTGTCTTTGCTCTTTTTCCATCTTCTTCCCGCTTTTTCATTCATTCTTTCGCCTTCTTGGCTTGGGGTTGACATTACCCCCCTCCGAGATGGGTGCCAGTATCATGGCACTCTTGGCTGTTGTTGGGGTTCAATAGGCAGTTGGAAAAGTAGTCGTGTAAGGGTAGGGCCACGTGTAAACTCAGGTGCTCATGGAAGCTCAGTAACAAGGTTGGTTGGAGAAGCCAAACGGATAGTAAGTGGTTGGTGGGGGCCTCCGAAGTCGGTGGTTTATCGCCTTTGTGATGCTTGGAAGGAAAAGGTGTGGTGCTCTATCTAAGGGGGGAGGTCGATCTTATTGTGTAGTGTATTGTGCTCGTGCTGGTGGAATGGGGAGTTGGGTCTAACCATAGGCTAACATGGGTGATGTCCCACACTTGAGGACCCCATTCGTGCAAAGGGAGGTACGGTCCAAGGAGCTTAGGGTGACAGGTCTAACTATAGGCGAGTGGTACCCCCCTAGGTATGTCCTATCCTTGATGTGCCCTAAGCGTGAAGTAGGGGAGAAAAAAGGGCAAGAGGGTTAGGAACGGGGCCAGTCGACCGAAGCCACCAAGCATGCCTAATGTGAGGACCCCTAGGTGCAGTGACTGTGCTTCATGTGGTACTAAGTGCTTCTGTTATTTAGTGAGTTGTTTTGTCCATTCCATGCGTAATGTTCCTCTTGCTCTTCCTTGGATGCTTGTTCGTTCTTTTTTTTTAAAAATAGATAGTATTACACTAGTAGAATGATAGCTTGTAACTAATCTTCCTCGTTTGATTTAGGCGGAGAAGGGGGTAGGATGGATTTGCTCAAAAATTGATGGCTTTGCATGTATCCTTTGAGATTCATGTGGACGTGGAGGGAGGTGGTAGAGAGGAAAGGATGGTTGCATCTAGTGAACTAGCTATCATTCATATCCTCTAGGAGAGCTAGGCAAAAAGAGGGGAGAAGGCTATCTCTCATCATTAAATGCGCCATGGCACAACTATCGATGGCATTAGGGTCAAAAAAGAGGGAAGGCAGGCCACATTCTTGTGGGGTCAAGTCCTGCTTGAGTAGTAACTTAAGTAACTTAAGATAATTACAGGTAGTTATAAAGGCTGGATCGGGGCATGAAGAGAAGTTTGCGAGAAAACCCGTCATGGAATCATTTAGGCTTCCCGAGTCGAAGAGGAGGGCATGTTCAAAGGAGGTGGCATTGAAGTTGTAGATGATAGGAAAATCATGACGCCCATGGAGGGTAGGCAACAAAATCCACACCTACCTATGAGGATACACCATGAACATGGGTTCATTCCTCTCATAGGGCAGGGTGTAATAAAAAGCCATCCAGGCAAGCATGCTAATGTTGCACACTCGCCTCCTCCATAGGGATTGGCAGTTGTAGCCCTATACAGTATGTGGTGTTTTGAACACCTTGTTTTGCCAAAACTTTGCTTCTTCCTTTCCCCACAGAGTGGGGGTCCTCTCCCTTTCTTCCAACCATTTCTGACCTAGTTGGTTGCCAGTCGTGATCACCTCCTCCATCACCTTGATCAGTAGGACCCTCCGTAGGCTATTGGGCATGAGAAAGCTGAAGGTGAATGGCATTAACGTGCAAGGATTTTGGCATAGAGTGCAACGTTAGACTCGGTATTTGTGTTTCTGCATCATGATCGTGCAGATCTACAGCTTGTTCTTGTGACACCTCAACCCACTGCTTGAGGTCTTGCCATAGGGTGAGATGCTGCTTAAGCAGGTCTCCTAGGCTTAACGTCACAGGGGTGGTCACTAGCGTGGTAAGGAGGCTGTCTGCTGCTCATCTCTCTCCTAAACTGGATTGTCCTAGCCAACGGTCGTGACTGATTTGTGGACTTGCAGCATCAAGGCTTGGCCTAAGCGGTGATGCTTGCCTGCAGTGCGGTTGCATCTCCTGACTTTGGTCGAGGGGGTGAGACCGTCGTGCTTATGCTGGGGAGATCATCAATCTCATCCTCTAGGATGGGCTCAGCATCCCTTAAGTGCTCTTGGGCCTCTTTCACCCAGTCCTTCACTTTCTCTATGGCCTCGAGTTGGCGCTTTGGATGCGGGTATTCCCCTACCTTGGCACTTCCCTTTTCGGCCATCTTGGGGGCTGAAGTTTCTGCCTCTGCGTCCGTGACCTTCTTTCCAACAGGGAGAGTTATAGCACTCTCAGTTTTCAGTGCGATCTTAGCCTTCGACCTCTTCTGCCTTTGCCTGTGGCTCTTCTTCCCTATCGAGGCTGCATCGAGGTTGCTAGGTCCTGGTAGTGATATGCCAGCCTGCTTCATCTGGGCACGGGTCATGACCCGCAACGGGATGGATGTGGCCTCCCCATCAAGGTCCTCAACACCAAACAGCCCTAATGGAATAGATGGTATGTTGGTTGAACTTGTAGAAGGTTTTCGCTTTGGGCAATCGACAAAGAGATGGGTGATTCCTCACTCAACACACCTTAGGTCAGCTTTGTCTCTGTGCTGCTGCTCCCTCTCAGGGCAACGTGATGAGACATGACCTGGGTGACCACAAGTCCAACTGATGATTGAATCTTGCATCTGCCCTCCTAGGCCTCTACCTCATCCTCTCCCCAATGCCATCACTGGTACTGGTCGATAGTCCATAAGGACTGTGTTGCCCTCGTCGTCGTGAGAGACATAAGGGTATAAGTAAGTCTCTTCCACATAGTGGACTGGAGTGTCACTCGGTGGATGGATCACATAGGGACTAGGCGGTCTAGGTATACCTGTAGGGTTTATGTCCACCCTAGGGACAGCTGGCTTAATGTCCTTAGGCGCAGGAAGGGCCAATGGGGCTCCCCTTCCAAAGAGTAGATGCGGCCTGTTTGCTAGGTAAGGCTGGCCATATGGTTGGGAGTACGGAAGTCTTCTGGGCAATCTGCAATGCATGATGTCATGACTGAACCTGCCGTAGTTAGTGCAAGGTCTTGACCGAGAGTCTTGACACTCAGTCGGCAAATGGTTTCCGCCACAGTACACACATTGGACGTGTGGGTGTGTTGGTCATCTCCACATGTTTATGCAGCTTGGCTATCTCCATCTTGACATCAGCTAAGTCTTGGTTCGTCTCGATGGCTTTCCTCTTATCTTGGGATGATGGGGCTGGTTGTTCACTAGAGGCTGACGCTCTTTCTAAACTTTGCGAGTTGGCTTCTTCTGAGTTGGCTCTTTCAGTTGATCATCAACTCTAATGGCTTCCTCAAAAACCCTAGCTAGTGCTTCTCACTGCAAGATCGAGTTGGCTGCCAAAGCCTTATACAGTTCCTCGTTTCGAATTCCGCTGATGAACATAGTTGAAACTGCTCTTTCAGTCGGTCATTTGCCTATAGGGATTCTCTTGAAGAGGCTCTTTACGTGGGTTAGGTAATCGCGAATGTCCTCCTTCTCTTTCTGCTTGATATTCATCAGTCATACTAGCAGATTGTCGGAGTATCCAGGCTCGGCAAATCTCCTGATGAAGAGATTCTTGAGGCCATTGAAATTTGCTCGCTCTGTGGCATCTAAGATTGTATACCAAGTCCTGCCCTTGTCACCTAAGCGGAGCCCAAATGCTTAGCGCTAAGTTAGGTCGCTGAGGCTGTTGGCTTTGCAGACTTGCTCAAACTGCAACGTGCGTTCATGGCCTATTTATAAATAATCTCTAAGTAATCCCTTTATATGGCATCCTTCTATATGTAAATAATGTATAAAAATGGTATTTTAAAACCCCCTTATTTTGAACTCACGTTATATATACATATATTCATGAGTGACCCTCCCGAGGCGCAAGCACTCAAGCTTGAATCCGTTGGTCCCAGCAACGGAACCAAAATGTGGGAGCTTTTGCTCGACCGCCAAGACCCACGGACCGCTTATTGTTTCAAGCGTTCCAAGCGAGCTCTAATGGCTACCTCTCACATAGCCGACGGTTACTATGATCGCACTCACAGTATCTAAGCTTGTGCCATCATATCTTCCAATCTCTACCATTGTTGGATGCACATCCATGTAATCATAATCGATCAGGTCTTCCATTGAATCCCTGACTAGGATAGAAAATAACTCTTCTTCCTTCATTAATTCCAAGTATTACAGTATGTCTGATAGAAGCAAGTATTGTACACCATCTACTTCAATGGGTGTCAAGGAGGCAAGGTTGCGTTTGTCGACTTATGGCTGTTCTGAAGAAGATGGCACCATGAGAGCCAACCCTTGCTCTGCCACCACTTGATGTTCCTCTTCAACATTTATGGGCTCTCCAATCGGTTCTTCTTGCATGTATGTGATAGAAACAACCTGTGGAGTTATATCTTCATCGCTCTCCTCCTCTAGGGATGTATCCAATGCAAGGAGGTAAATTGCCAATACGCAATCACACTCCACGAGATCCAAAGGTGATGTACCTGCTGGTGCACTTCCCATGGGAACAATGCATACTCTGTGTGAAGGATCCACATGGGCCAGACACCTATTCACCATTTTTTGGTAATTCTTCCTTGCCTGAAATACCATGAGCTATTCCAAAGGCACCCAAGTCATGTTGGATCCCTCGATGAAGTATGTGCATATAGCAATGGTGCTCACAAAGTCTTCCAAAACCTAAAGGGGGGGATCCAGCGATGAGAGCATGGTTTCAAGGTTGAAGTTCCTAGAAAAACCTGAAATATCTTGTCACCTTAGTTGGCAAAGATAGTCTCGTGGATCCACTCATCAAAGTGTGTGTGAGCATCCATCGTAGCAGGTAGGAGGGATGTGATGGATATAAAGAGATGAAGAGAGAAAGTGTGAAATGAAACAATAAAACAAGAACTAAACTAGTTCTACCTTAAAAACCTTAAGTTTTAAACCATTGAGGGTTGTTCACATACGATATTTAGTTATGGCTTTACTTACATCTTTGTAAAGTTTACATGCATATGTAAATGTGTTGATGTGGAAAGTGTATAACAAGTGTATGATTTTGCATAAATACCATAATTTTTAAATATTACAAGTTTTTAAGCAATAATATTCTATTGGTAAAAAAAATCCAAAAATCTATAGGTGTTGGATATTACAACTTGTGGTATTGGGATTTTTAGGGAGACTCTACAATTTCTAAATATGTGGAGCCACACACTTTCCGCTAGTAACAGTATCCTCACCTCGACTTCGAATTTTTCTGCTATTTAGTTTAAAATAGAAGTTAACATGTGGATTCTGCATTAACATTATAATTTCTTGGCGCATGATACTCAAGGGCCAATTATCCTCCACTTGCAACACTTGGGGCTCGCGGCCCTCACAAATGACAGTAACATCCACAGCTGCACTTTCACGCATGTCTTGGTCAAGGCACATCAATTTACCCTTGAGCATCCTCCATCTATGATACTTGAACACTAGGTATAAAGTCTGTCGTGCGACAAAGTACCCGTAATTGGAAAGGAAAGTTAGCCGATTCGTCCTAAAGTAAGATAATAGTCAACTAAGAGAGAAAAATTTTACTTGAAAGCCATGTCCCTTGTTGTGACTCGACACTCCACTGTGTCAGGACTGTGAGTTATTTTTTATATCCGAGTTTTTCTTAGAATCCTTGTTACATAATCCTCTTATGTATTTTTTATGACGTACGTGCTTTTGGTACGTCTCAAACCCTTACATTCCTTGAATATATGTGTAAAAAATGCAATTGTTATGAATCAGCTTAGATGTACATTCTTTGAGTCAGTGCTTGGCTTAATAGAACTCAATATGTCTGCTGAAATTTTTGTGCTACACGTGTGCAAAATGTCGCTACTACACAATGGTCATTTTATGCTATTGAGATTCGATATGTGCATAGACTCAAGGGTTCCATATTCTCAACTCCCCTTGGGCAATATGCACTTGGAGTCATAGAAAAAAACAAGGTCCTCTGCGAGCTGCTTAGTTGTATGCCCCTCAAAGAGCAATCTACCAATTTCGAGGTGCTAACACTTAAAAGAACCAGTGAAACTCTCAACATTTTGCGACTCACAGCAATCCGAAGGGTATACTTTTGTAAATACGAGACAAGTTGTTACATAGGTATCATGAAATTTCTCATTCTCAATGAGTTGCAAATACTTAATGTTTGCAATGTTTCATTGAAAGGGCACAGTGGGCACAATATGTATTTGTTTTTGCATGAATACATGTTGAACAAACGCCTCTATTACAAGGTGAGAATCAACATTCCTTTGTCTGAGAGCTAAAATTTTACCCTTCCAGTGCTTTGATACATCTACAATTGCAAATGCTTTCACCCTGAAAGCTCCCTTCATACTTAGACACATATGTACCCAAGACGAGCAATGATACATATCAGTGATCCAATTCCCTTCTTCATCTTTTATGTTATGTAGTTCTATCAAGAGAATGCTTGTTCTTCTCTCAGGCATTATAACCTACGCATTAGATGTAAAGAAGTATGTATTAACCCGTGAATAATAAGCATTTTAAGTCTGTCCAATAATCACCAATATGCCATACGAATCAACATGCATTAAGAGATATTTACACTTTTATAAATAGACATGAACATCAATATCGAAATGCATGTGGATATAAACATCAACACAAAGTATAGATTTAATTTCAAGGCATCACTTTAATCATACCATTAGCACAAGAATACTCATAGAATTTCGCCAAAATAAATTTTATTATAATGAAGAGGAGTCTGATTTGACTCAATACATTGTATGAAATGTTGGTATTATAGAGTAGTTGTTACAAGGATAGCAGCCACATGGCATGCAAATCTTAATAGGCACATTGGATTGACACCTGAGATATTCTAATTCTCAACACATTGTGTGTTATATGGATTATATGATACAAGAGTTTCATGGATCATTGCCAATTGGCATGGAGATCCAAATGGACACACATGACCAATAAAGCAGAGGATTTTTGAACCATCGACTTCTAGCAGATCCATATCATCCTTTAAACCATAATTGTTTATGCACAATAAGGCATTCACCATTGCATGAATCATACGCATGGTATCTATTCCTGGCATGTATAGCAATTGGTTGAAGTATAAATGACCCATGCTGGAGAGAGTAAGACACCCAAGATATAGGTCTAAATGGTGGATCCAAGGGGACAAGTAAGTGAGGACTGGTACATTCCTAGAACAATATAATGTTAGTACTAAGAGCGGAGTCTGTTTTGTATGTGTTATATGTGTTGGCGATGCATCGAGGGGCCAATTTCCAAGGTGTAGGAGGGTCAGAGTGGGGCCACGACAATCAGCCGAAGGGTGTCTCCTATGTTGTTCTACGAGGTGAATTACACCGAAATATGTAGGCCAACACAAAGGAATCACTCACCACATCAAAATAGTTGATCGAGAATTATATGCTTCACCTAAACCTTGTACAATACTTGCATGTATAAAAAAACACCTGCATGAATCACTTTCAACAAAAATACTTGCATGAATCCCTTTTAGCAAAAAATATATAGATAACTGCATGAATAGAAGCAATACAAAACATGGCCAATTTACCTATAAGATGATCTCCTGAAGATAAGATTGAATCATTGCTAATCAAAACCCATTGCAAATGATAGACATAAGAAAACATCAATCCCATCAAATATAAAAGTCACTAATTAAACGAATAAATTTTGGCACCACAAAATATGACAGATTTACCTGTAAATTGAGCTACATAATCTCTCCTCTACCTTGTGTTAAGTGCTACAACAACAATTGATCCTTAAGTTAAAACTAGCATCAAACCCTATTGCAAAGATAGTAGAAAAGGGATAATACAGAGAGGAAGAAAGAGAGAGTGTGTGAGTACACGAGAGAGAGAAAGAAATGAGCACCTATCCAATCTTGCCCAAATTGATCTTTGCAAAAGACAATTTTGCAAGATTAGTATTTTCATGAAGGTATACTAAAAAAACAGTAGAAAAAAAGAAACATAGAGAGAGAAAGATAGAGGGAGAGAGAGATAAGCACTTATGCAATGTCACCCAAAATGATCTCTGCAATAAAACAACAAGAGTTAGAACTAACATTATATTGTATTGAAAAGATATCAGCAAAAAAAAAACCAAACAGAGAGAGAGATTAACACCTTTGCCTCTTGCTCCAAATAAACTCTGCAAGAAAATAACAATTAGAACCGACATCAAATTCTATTGAAAATACAACATAAAAGAGAAACAACACATAGAGAGAGGGGGGAAAGAAAGGAGAGAGAGATGAGTACCTCTGTCTCTTGCCCCAAACAACCTCTGCAATAAAACAACAATAACAGTAAGAAACAACATTAAACCCTATTGAAAAAATAGCAATCAAGAGAAAATGCAAAGAGAGATGGGCACTTGTGTTTTGCCCAAAATCTGGAGCTGCGTGGAGAAGAAAGTGCAAAGGTAAGCAGAACGCTCAAAACCCTGATTACTCTCAGCAAGGAGCTTCAATGGAGATGAAAATTCACGAGTATAGAGAAGAGAGGGAAAGTGCTATTTTGCTCAACTTTTGGGTCAAACTAATTTCGTGAGGGGGAAAAAAACTGAAATTGAAAATTCTCCAGAAAAAGGGGAAAAAAATATGAGGTGAGAGAAACTCAATTTTGTGTACTATTCATTCTCCCTTTTTTTAATCCCCCACTACCCCTTTTTTAATAGAAAACCCAAGATTTGGAGAGAGAAAATTCACCCTCCATGGATGTCAATATCTAGCCTTCCTATTGGACAATCCAAAAGGCCCACATCTTAAACTATATTATTTTTAAGGGCCCATTTTTTAGTTCATTTTCCTACAAGTGTAGTGAGCTTACCTTGATGTCGATATGAGTTGCCTTCTCTCTTGCACACACCGGTAGCTCCACGATCCTAGATGTTAGCTCAAGAATCCTCAAGCCTCCTCCATCTTCAAGCTCCATCCACCATAGCCATGCACGCAAGAGAAGAGAAGAGAAGAGAAGAGAAGAGAAGAGAAGAGAAGAGAAGAGAAGAGAAGAGAAGAGAAGAGAAGAGAAGAGGAGAGGAGAGGAGAGGAGATGGTGAAGAGCTTCACCCTCTTGATCCCTCACTCCCACACACTCACTCTCTCACACTCTCACACTCCCTCTCTCAAGAGCACACACAAGCAAGGAGAAGAGAAGAAGAGAAGAATAGAAGAGCTCTTGTTAGCCACACACCAAAGAATGAGCTTCCATTCACTTTTTGAACTTTATATATACACACCCTAAAAACCCCATGGGCGCCCATCCCTTTTTACATGACCGGCCATTGTGGCAAGGTCCTTTGTCTATTTCCCCCTTCTAGCCTTGTGCCTCTAACCTACACCCATTTAATACTTTACAATTGGCACAAGAGGGAGCCTGGAGCTCTTTTACAAGAGTTTTTAGAGTTTTTGAGGCGCCTTTCATTTAAAATTACTCTTTTGGCCCCAGCTTAGCTTTAGAGGCTACCTGCGTGTCTTTGCTCTTTTTCCATCTTCTTCCCGCTTTTTCATTCATTCTTCCGCCTTCTTGGCTTGGGGTTAACATAAGGGTACATAAGATATGCATTTTAAGTAAGATCATTTTTTTAATATTTATATTATTGTGTTTTGCTTGATTTATATTGATTATGCCAACATCAATTTTGTATGTGCAGGTGACCTTTGTGGATATTTGGATCTGCACGATGAGTCGAGGGATGAGAAATGAGGAGCTACATGAGATCTTCACACATATGTCTCCAGAGCAGATGGCTTGATTCAGAGATATGGTGGACCAGGAGCTGTATCGGATACCATCAGGCCATTCTGTTAGATCTACTTCTGGTGCGCAGATCGGACGTTGTATACTCGCGTAGTGAATGCCGGAAGGTCCCCAAGAACAATGAACTTTACTTTTTGCACAAGTTATAAGGTAAAAAGCATGAACAACAAGAGCAAGAGACCAATTGGGTGCAATCTCCCCCCATGCCTTGTGTGAGTGCTTCACAAAGCATGTATTTTATGTATATTTCATCTTCATGCTCAATAATAGCCCAATTTACAAAAATATAACAAGCTTTTAGCTTTTGAGTTTGCTTTTACAAAAATAGGAATAAAGCTAATGGACGGTGCCCAAAGAGTCTGGCACGCCCAATACAATGTCCAAATAGAAATAACATAACCGTGCGCAAGGGCGCATACAAAATAATAATAAATAATCGATGCCTCAATAGACATGACAAAATATAGGCGTGGCGCCTATCAAAATATAATCCATAGATCGAATACTCGCTATCCTCCAATGCTTTCCTCCGCCACTGCTGCTATCTCTACACATCAACTGAAGCATTCACAATCGTTAGTAAAATAATACAATTAAACCGACAAAAGTGAATACCTAGTAGTCTTCAGCTACATAAATAAATCAACTGGTTAGAAATAAATCCTAACCTTAATTTATTACGAGTGCGCACTCTAAACTCATAAACGTTTATTAATTTAATATGCATTTTGCGAAATCACCCGCTATGGAATCACCCATGTACACACTAAATTAATGAAACGCCCGAAAAGGACAAGCGTCCCCATCAACTTCTCACACAAATAATCCACTTTGTGTATGAGCCCCGGTCATCAAAGTTTACGGAATCCACCATAAAACCTCACGGAATCCACCGTGGAATATGCCTCCTGGCATCATATGCTTCGGTTTTCAGTAGACAAGGTCGACACTCCAACCTTCTCGTGCAGGTTCGAGAGAGTGTGGCTCATGTGGTTGTTGTGGAGGTATCAACACAGTGTCTCAGTCTCGTCGTTCTACTGGAGTTGCATCACCTATGGGATTTCTTACACCTATGGGGATGTCTGCTCCAGTCACTCTAGCTTTTGCTCAGTCATCCGTATGTGGCACCCCTATGGATGCTACTCCGAGAGATACTACCCTTCTAGGTACACCAAATGTGCATGGGTCTCCTAGATATGCCCAGGAGCGTGGTCGTAGGTGGGAGAGGACACATCTTAGGCATACCCCAATGGGGTATGGATACCTTGTAGATGATAGGACAAGAGCCGTTATCATAAATGATGAGGGGAGAAGGGTGATAACACGTATGAGAGAGTTGTGCCAACAATTTTTTCGGCATAATGTCTTGGATCACTAGAAGAACAAGCAAGGACTACATAGTAGCATCCTTGCATGAGGAGTTTCCGGTACGCGCTGCAAAAGATAGGTTTTCCATAAGATGGATGATGAAGTGCATGCATGTGTACATGTCACACAATGATTGGATGCACGCAAGGCACTTAAGAGTGGGGTCTCAAAGTCTGAGTGGCTAGATGCAGATGACTGGTGTTGACTCAGGGAGGAGGCTATAGATTCTCCAAGATGTTGGAGATAGCAGCGCGAGGCGGCGAGGGCACGACTCGATGCAGGAATGGTCCACCATCTTGGGAGTGGCAACCATAGGACTTATATAGAGGACTTTGTAAGTTTTTCTTTGTTCTGTTTGCTTATTTTTTTGCAATATCCCTTGTATTGACAATCGTGTTTCTAACTGTTGTATTTTTTTTCTTTGCAGCACTCCATTACAAACTGCGATCCCACCAGCCTAGAGACTCCATATGCAGAGAGACATGGTCTCACTGCATTGATCGACCGATGATGCAGTGGCCCAATAAGTTACTCATCTTTCTTGTCCATAGTTATTAAAGTTAATTAAAATGCATTATTGTATGGTGTACTGATGTGTAGTTGTTTCTTTTTTTGCAGAGTCTGTTTGATGCTCCTTTGTGGCGGGATGAGCTTTCAGATGGCGAGGGTCTATAGCTTGCCCTTGGATCCGTTGAGCGCACATCCTCTTCTTTTTTGGTCATGTGATTTATGCATGCGTTTTCTATGCACTATGTTATTATCATCCTTTGTATCTTGCCATCATTGTACCGTTGCTTTCATTACGCAATCTTATATTTATTTTATGTACCACTCTTATGGATTTAAGTACACTTTGCCTTCATTTTGACGAGCATTTTACACTTTATTGTAACTCTTTTGTATGGCCCAAATAAATCACTACAAAATTTTTTGTTTTCCCTATAGCCGTCGCTATTAGCGTTGCAAATTTACTGCACGCGTTGCTATTAGCATTGCTATTAGCGTCGCACTAATTGTCACAAGTTGTCGCTATATGCATCGGTATCAGTGTCACGACATTGATACCAACGCAAATAGCGACGATAATAGCGACTGCTCTATGACATCGCTATTACCAACGTTTTTTGTGATGACAGGGGTACATTTTTTAATGAACATTTTCGTCGCTTTGAATGTTGGTATGAGGCATGTATCTTGTAGTGTACATGCATAACTATAGAGTTAGCGCCAACCATGCATTTGTAATATCCAAAAAATTAAAATATTATTTTATGGGAGGCATGTACCTTAAAAGACCCCTTCCATACAAGTAAATGCATTTTCAACATCACAAACCTTTAGTAGAATCCCACTTCTTTTAGGTTCTCTCTCTCTCTCTCTCTCTCTCTCTCTCTCTCTCTCTCTCTCTCTCTCATGGGACAAAAAAATAGAGTTTAGACCATTACTGTAGCCTACAAAAGGATTGGATGGAGAAGACATACTATAGGATCCTATATGGATAGCAATGGCTACCATATTATAGGATCCCTTGTCATTCACTTACGTCCCTTTATCATGTTTTGCAAATAACATGCCAATTTTTCGATGAAGCATGCCACAAATCCATAATTAAAAAAAAAGGTTGTGTTTTATGTAAAATTAATACCATCATTGTGTACTTAGGAATTGTTATAGTAGTGTCACGGGCTACCTTGAATTCTTGAGATGTATAGTCTCAGAATACCAATTACCAAATTTCCCTCACTTTAGGGCACTATTTTTTATACAATGAGTGACAATTTTGGATTGTAACTTTTTGACACATTTGGTTTAGCAAGAGTTAAGGATGTATGTCACCTTTTGTTGAATATCTAGTGACAATAAAATCTCCAATCTTCTTATCAATATCATGGTTAAGGAACACTTTTCAATACACAAGTTCAAGACATGATATACACTCTACTGCTGCAATAGACATGTTGTATTTAATAAAAAAGTAACTATTATCGATAATGTCATCACTCAAGAAACTGAGAAATTGAAAATTGAAAGCACTTCAAAGATGATGTGATTTATTGCTTGGAGTGGCAACTATCAATTGGGAAGGAAGATTAACAACATAGAGCACAAAGACAAAGCCATATCTAAAATCTATTTGCAAGAGAGAATTGGCAATTTCACAATGGAGCTCGTGATAACATTTGTAGCTTCTAATGTGGTCTTCAATGCCTCCATTTGCTCCTTGTTGCAACCCTGTTCCACCATCTCCAAGTCTCCATCCCACGCATAATGCCAAAAGTCACCATTTTTAGCCCAATGTTAACTTCTTGCACTCTCTTGCGACGAGCATGCTGGGGGATGCTTGCTATTGCACATGTGTTCAATGAAGGAGCTAGTGCATTGGGATCCAAATCCCTCAATGGCTTAGAAGGTGCATTGACATCTATGATTTCAAAAAATGTTAGACAAATACAATGTCAAAAAACTTATGAAAAAAATGAAGTTGTGTATCACAAATGCATTTTGTTCAACTTGGAGGGTTGCAAGAGTTAATGACATCGGTCAAAGGATCCATCACTCTCTCGCCCGAACTCCCACTCATGTACTCGAACAACTATCGCTTAGGTAGCAAAAATTCTCTTTCTTCTACTATGATGTTATCATGCAATATATGTTCTTGCCACTAATTATGCAACATTCGCAATCAGATGTTCGCTAGTAAGCTAGCCACAGTCTCATCCACTTCAACCAAGCTTGCTCCCAACTCACCACAAGACCTTTCTCAACATACTTAGGGCCATGTCCTCCCACTACTCATTCCTAGTTTTAACTTTTTTTCACAAGCCACCTTGTGCACATGCATCATCATTTTCCCATTTGCATTGGACCAAGCAACAAGTTGGTCTAAAATCCAATTGAATCATGGCATGGTTTGAGATTGGGTAGTGTTATCCTTGTTGCTTATTTTAGGTGGTGTGGGGGTTAATGTGTTGTCTCTAGGTGCCCTACTAGTAAGCAAATACAAAGGAGTTGCAACATTTGCACTATTGGAGCTACAAGGAGTGGATGGAGGTGCAAATTGCAAAATAGTAGGGGCACTTGAAATATCTAGGATGTTGGATGTGTTAAAAGATGTGTTTAAACATTCATGATTAGACAGAGAGGAAAAACTAGGACAACAATCCAAATGAACATTTGCACTAGGGGAAGGGGCATAAGGAGCTACTATTTGAAAGGACAATGTTGGAAATTGGATAGGCCTTGGTAAAAATAGCAAGAGTTGAGGCAAGCATATATGTGGGTGGACATAGGGGAAATAGCCTCAAAAGCACTACATGGAGGGTGATGAGGGATTCTTTGTGGGGTAACTTGAGGATTCAAATTGGAGGCCTAATATAGTGGGGATGTTAGAGAGTGAGATGGAGTTGGAGATGGAGTTGGGCCCTTGAGTGTTGAAAAATTCAGGAGTGACCTCTCAGACACATGAAAGTCCTCGTCTAGATCTTACGAGAGAGGCACTACATCTAGACTCGAGTCTATGGTTTGTGAGTGGAGCATCTCTTGGACTTACAAGGGAGGACGTAGTGTGGGTGTGCTTGAGGATTTAGACCCTTGTGGAGATCTTTGTGACAATGCAAGTAAGAGACAAAAGACATGATCGTGATTTCTTAACACAACCTAAACAAAAGTAGTACAATAATAGATCTCAACATCACAAAATACAATAACATTTATGGAAAAATAATAATTCTATGTGGAAAAATATGCAACAACAAGCACTACTTTCTTTGAATGAAAATTGAATGTGTTTTGCACCATGATCCCAATCTTTGGTGAGGAAATGCAAATGATGCCAATCATAGTTATCATTGTAACAACAATGTCCTCAATACGATACAAAATTCCAAAAACTTTTCAAATCAAGAACTAGACCATTTTCAAAGACAAGTTATTTGTTTTGCATATTGTAGTTGTTGTAGACAACATTGTTTTACAAGCAATTTTATTATCATTTTCTATGAATCTCAATAACTTTTGCTAAAATGAATAAATCAAAATGCAAGACAACAATTACTACTAAGTATGAACAAATCATAAGGCTTGCATTTGCATATTGTCTTTTAATTTATTAAAAAATAGCAATCATTGCTGAGAAAGCTTACATGAAACACAAGCCATGAGGAAGAGGAGCATTTACATCAAGTATCATTATGTTTTTTTATCTACTATCGAAAAAGAAGGATAAAAATATGGAGTGTTGTAAGATACAACAACCAAAACTAGTTAATTACTAATTTGCAACTGGCACAATCAAAATTCCATTATCACATGGGAGTGAAGCAATGCTTCATTGCCACAAACTATTAAGAAACAAAGAGGGTGACCCATATGTTAACAAGGATTCTTTTGTTTCTAGTGGATGCAAAGGTATGGAGGCCAACCAATGAAACAATTAGTGACATGCCTGGTTTTTCTTTTTACACTTTAGTAACATTTCTCAAATGCAGGCATAGGCATGCATGCCATGGACCCCTAAAACATGTGTTTGGTCAAGCCATGTGGGTAGTCCAGGACATGACAAAAACCCTAAACCAATCCCAAAGAGAGAGAGAGAGAGAGAGAGTGTGTGTGTGTGTGTGTGCGTGTGTGTGTGTTTGTGTTTGCATCTTACTACTATATTATATTTTATGTAGCTTTGGAAAGCCTCGAACCTCCAGAGGGCTTCCCGAACCTACCCCTTTTTCCAAACCTCCCTTTTTCAATCAAAACCCCTTTCCCTCCCCTCTTTCTCATGTGCAATCTCTCCATTTCTCTTCCCCCTCCCTTTTTTCATTAAAAGCCCCCTCCCCCCTTCCCTTTTTTAAATTAAAACCCCCTCCCCTCCCCCCCTCCTCTCTCATGTGTAGGGCCTAGGTTCTCTCTCTCTCTCCTTTAATTAAATAAAACTTCTTTCTAAATCAAAAGTTTCTCTCTCTTAGATTAAACTTTTCAATTTAATTTTTTAATTAAATATTTCGAAAAGTTTTTTTAATTTAAATTTTTTCGAACATAGTTTTTCACACACTAAGAGAGAGATATATATAATAATAATAATAATAATAATAATAATAATAATAATAATAATAATAAAGATAAATAGAAGAAGATGGAGAGAGGAGAGGGAAGAGAGGAAAGAGAATAGTCTTTTTAAATTAAACATTTTTCTTCTTCCCCTCCCCCTCTCTCTCATGTGTAGGGCCTAGGTTCTCTCTCTCTCTCTCTCTCTCTCTCTCTCTCTCTCTCTCTCTCTCTTTCTCTCTCTCTCTCTCTTTTAGATTAAAATTTTTAATTTATTTTTAATTAAATATTTTAAAAGGTTTTTTAAATTTAAAGTTTTTTGAATATAGTTTTTCACACACAACCCCCTCTCTCCCTTTTTTAAATTAAAACCCCCTCACCTCCCCTCCTCCTCTCTCATGTGCAGGGCTTAGGTTCTCTCTCTCTCTCCTTTAATTAAATCAAATTTCTTTTTAAATCAAAAATCTCTCTCTCTCTCTCTCTCTCTCTCTCTCTCTCTCTCTCTCTCTCTCTCTCTCTCTCTCTCTCTCTCTCTTTCTCCCCCCTTTTGTAGCCATTATCTGGAGTACCAGAGCTACATACGCACATACACATACACGACACTTATCACACTCACAGCACTGTATTTTCAGTTTCCAGTTTTTAGCTTTTCATTCAGCACTTTTATTTTGGATAGCTGGACCTCATCAGTTGTATCACAGTTTGTCTCATAGGCCAGTTTTGGTCTTTAGAAGACGTTAATATAACTTTCTTTCTTTCTTTCTCTCTCTCTCTCTCTCTCTCTCTCTCTCTCTCTCTCTCTCTCTCTCAATTAGATTAAAATTTTGACTTTAATTTTTATATTAAATATTTTAAAATATTTTTTAATTTAAAGTTTTTCAGGCATAGATTTTCACATACTTTGAGAGGGAGATAAAAGGAGGAGGAGGAGAAGGCTTAAAAAAAGAAGAAGAAAAAAGAGAAAAAGATGGAGAGAGGGGGGAAAGAAAAAAGAGATTAGTCTTTTTTAAATTAAAATTTTTTATTAGTTTTTTACTTAGAGAGAGAGGCAGAGAAGAAATATATAATTTGAAAGAGAGAGAAAATGGGGGAGAGAAAGCGGAAGAGAGAAAAGAGAAAGATAGAGAGAGAATAATATATATATATATATATATATATATATATATATAGAGAAAAGAGAGCGAGAGAAAAAAACTTGAAAGAGAAAGAGAGAGGAAAAGAAAAATAAGGACACACACACACACACACACAAAGAGCAAAAAAGAAAGAAGAGGGGAGGGAGAGCAAAGAGAAGAAAATGGGGGAGAGAGACAACGAGGAAAAGAAGAGAGAAAATAAGAAGAGAGAGAATTTAAACACGGAGAGAGAATTATAGAGAGAGAGAAAGAGAGAAAATATAAAATTTAAAAGAAAGAGAAAATAAAAGAATTTAAAGAGAAGAAGAAAAAAATGAAAAAAGAGGAGAGAGAAAGAAAAGAGAGGAGAGGGGGAGAGAAAAGAAAAGTGGAGAGAGAGAGAGAGAGAGAGAGAGAGAAGAAGAAGAAGAAGAAGAAGAAGAAGAAGAAGAAGAAGAAGAAGAAGAAGAAGGAGGAGGAGGAGGAGGAGGAGGAGGAAAAGAGGAAGAGAGATAGGAAAAAAGAGAAAAGAGAAAAGTCTTTTTTAAATTTAATATTTTTTTAGAGAGAAAAGAGTTCTTCTTCTTCTTCTTTCACTTTCTTTGTCCCCCTTCATTCTCTCTTAAAGTATGTAAACTTAATATTTTCCCTATTTTATTTTCTTTTTTTTCTTCTCTCCCTCTCTCTGTCTTTTAAATCTTATGTTTTCTCTCTCTCTCTCTCTCTCTCTCTTTCCCTCTCTCCTAAAAAGTTAAAGTCGGAAGGGAAGATTCTACATTGGATAGGATTCTAATGCTTTCATTCAATAAACATATAGAGTCCTTCTTTTTAACTATGACTTTTCTTGCGAATCCTTAATTGGAAAGCACTAATGGAAACTTGGGATTATGATAGGAATAAAAGATGTCGCAGCAAGACTGTGTCCACCGACTTCCGTTCATGGAGGAGGAAAGAGCACAATACCGCATCATTCTTGAAAGCCGCGCCTATAACCACCTTAAGTTCTGAATCATTCACAACGTAGAGGGGGTGGTGGCCAAGGAGGAAGCGGCCAAGAGAGTCATCGAGCAACGCGACGTCACCAAGTACCTCGAAAAATTTACGCAAGAACCTGACCACACAAAGTGTGTGGAGTTTCTTAGGACTTATGACCCTGAAAATGAGTGCAGCACCGTCACGATAGGAAGGGGAGAAAATGCCAAACAGGTATAGGTTCACTTAACCCCTACCTTGGTGGAGAAGGCATTGGGACTAGAGCCAAAGATAGAGAAGAAGCAGAAGAGGGATGTGTGTGACATGCTGAAAATGAAAAAGGAGGATGTGCTAACTAACGATGGCATTAGCATCCAGGACATTCCTGATACAGAAGCCAAACTGCAAGCGAAGCTAGTACATGCGCTCTTCTCCAGCCAACGCTACAATGCCTTAATGCATCGAATCAGCATGCATGTGCTGGAGAACGTAGCGGCTCACACCCTGCATGAAGTCGACTGGAAAGGTTATGTACACAAAACCATCGACCAGGTGGCTAAAGCACTAGCTTTAGGAAGCACGCCAGCAGGAGGAGAGTCCCCAGCTTCCAAGGCCATGGAAAGAAAGAAGGCCTCGTCCAAGGCCTCGTTTATTGCCTATGGAAGCATTTTGATTGCACTCATCCAGGATGCAGTGATGAAGGAGACACAAGATGCAGAAGAAGGGGAAGGAGAAATGCCTGATAGGTCACCCCCTCCCCAAGACCAAGAGAGGTCCAGCGATAGGACGAAAACTGATAAGGGCATAAACAAGAATAACAATCAAGCAAAAAGCAAGCCAAGAAACCCAAGAAGAAGATGGCACAAAAGAAGAAAAAGCTAGATGAAGGCCGCAAGAAGAAGAAAGAGGATTTGGAAAAGGCAAAAAGACAATCCCTCAAGGAGGCCGAGGAGAGGGAGAAGAAGAAGAAACAGGAAAAAGAAAAAACAAAGGAAGAAGTCAACAAGGCTAAAAAGGTGTCAAAACAGGAGGCCGAGAAGAGAAAAAGGGAAGAACAAGAAGAAAAAGAGAAACTAGAGGAAGAGTACAGGAAAGCTGAAGAAGAAAGGCAAAGAAGAGTTGCTGAGGAAGAAGAGAAACTAAGAAGGAAGGAGGAGGAGGACTTGGCTAAAGCCACACGACGGTCCATTGCGCAGCAGTGCAGGGTTGATGATCTAGGAGCCTAGAGCCTGCCGAGGGAAAAAGGGCCTAGTTCTAGCACGTAGCTACCAGAAGTCATGCTGCCCACTGTCCTTGAAGGCAAAGGCAAGGCCCTTCTCCATCTTATCCCCACCCTCATGGTGCCCTCCACGGAACCAACCATCCTCACCCCTACCATCCCCACCAGCATGGAGGTTTCCAACTTCGTGGCCCGGATGCAATATTTTATCAATAAAGAAATGGCCCAGGGAAAGAGCACGGAGACCATGGCCACGAGGCAAAAGAGAGCAACCACAGATACTGAGTCGAGATAGGACCAAAAGTGTCAGAGAGTGGAAGCCTCGACCACCCCAATCCACACAATAATGACGCCACCAACCAATTATAATGAGTACATTGTTGAGTTACTCTCCCGATTGGAGAGGGCTAAGGAGGAAAAGAGGATGGTTATGGTTGAGTTGGTGGTGGAAAAGGAGTCAGTAGTCGCTTTCTAGCTTGAAAAAACCCGCACAATAGCCATGCAACAATGACAGATCTTTGACCTCAAGCAGGAATTAAAGGCCAAGGAGGACATGGAAGAGAGCTACAAGTAGCGGCTCGAGGATGAGAATCAAGAATTGGTACAGATGCAGAGAGAGTATAAGCTCCTCCTGATGCAACATGGGGAATTGGAGGCGAAAACTACCAACATCGTGTAAATGATGGAGGATTTGAATGCCAAAGAAGAGGAGAGAAAGCATGAGAAGGAGTAGCAGCAAAAGGAGATCGAATCTATGACCGATTAGCTACACTCGGGAAGGAAAGAGCATGAGAACATGAGCAAGGAACTCAAAGCAAAGGAGCAGAAGCTCGTAACCCTGGCACAGAAGCAGGGGAAAAGCATGGAAGAAATGAACAAGATGTTGAGAATCTGCCAATCACACCCTATGTATGCCCCTTTGTATGGAACAACTAGGCTAGGAAGATGCAGTTCATTCTAGGAAGAGAGACAGATCCCATAGGCACAGTGATGAAATGTGCTACCAAGCAATCCTATATAATGATGTACTTGACTATCACTTTGATATGATGATAATGCAATAGTACTTGTCTCTTTGTGTCAAGTCTCTGTGTCATTGTCAGTCCTACACAAGATTGTGTTTATGAGTTCAAGTCTCAATCTTAAAACCTAATTCACTTGTGTAACAGTTGTCTTCTTTGTCAATGTCAACATGAGTAGTATCTTCATCTTCCATCCTCCATAGCTTCCGTCTTTGCCATGCTCTAGATCCCGCATTTCTAACATGGTATCAGAGCCGAGTCGGGCATGGCATAACTCCCTTATCTGCTCTCTCAGTCCCTCTTAACCTCAGGTCAGCTCAAGTCCAGCTCATGGTTCCATTCCTTACCTCTATCCTCACTGAAGCTTCCATGGCAACCATAGCCAGCAGCACCCTGTCAACTTGAAGCTCTTGGATCTCTCTCCATAGGTCATATCTGAACCTGCTCTCTTCTAGAAATTTGTTCCTTAACTCCCAAGGCTTCTTTCTATCACTTAAGAGCTTGACATTGGCCACTCCATAGCTCAGCATTGCTTAAACTGTCAATCTCTACTCTGTGTCTGGCATAGCCAGACAGGACATACAGCACTTGGAGCTTCTATATCTTACTCTACAGGCCATCTTAGCCCATAATTCCTTCTGGAGAAACATTCCTCTACTCGTGGCAAAGCTCCCTGATACATCACAGTCCAACATTGCTTATCATCGAGCCCAGCATTGCGGAAATCGCGGAAATCTATATAAACTGTGCCTGTTCATGGAATTCGTCTCTGCGCATGCAGTACGGACCGCAATATGGACGAGGAGATTAGGGTTTTGGTAGAGCATCACATAAGCTACATTTCCATAAAAAAAGTTTTGAAAATGGTACACCATAGCTCCTGCAATGTTAGAAAAACCAGGCCCCTGTCTCAGAAACCCTAAAATCCACCATAGCCAAAATCCTTCAAACTCAAAAATTCTTCATTTTCTCTCTCCTGACACTCAACCCAAGCCTCTGCCACTTTGATTCACTGATTTGATTAGTCTCCAACAACATTTGTCCACACATCAAGGAGGGGACTCAAACAACGGGTTCATCAAGCAAAGGATCGGCATCAAGAATCACCATCTTCAACTCTAGTATCCCTTGATACTTAAGAAGTGTTGATTTAACACTATCTTCACTTGTGTTTTTTTGACACATTGAAGATCAACTTGTTTGCCACTTACTCACAGATTTAAAGCAGATTCTTGGTCATATCTATGATAACCAAGAAGATTTATATGTGGATACACTTTATGAAAAGTAACATGACTTATCTACACTACATAGAAGATTTTTGTGATCTACTTAGACACAGAGTTGCTCATACTAAAGTACAATCAATGATTCCATCCAAAGTTTTTGAAGACACTCCAGTTACCTTGGCCATCATGAAGAATGAGATGTCTTTGCTTGAGGGGGACAAAGACATGGACATGAAGACTAAAGCTGCAAGCAAAGTCCATGGGGAACCAGACCAAGAAGACCATAAGATCAAAGAGCAAAGGAAGAAGGACAATAAGAAGATCAACCATGAAGACCAAAAGACCACATCATTCAAAGCTGAAGAACCAAAGATGAAAGACAAGAATATTTTCCATGCTGACAAAGAGAAATCATATGCTGAAAAAGACCACAAGGGCCTATCGGTCCTTGTCTCTCATTTTCTGTTTTAAAAGCATTGTACCTGCCTTAATGTTCCTTTCATAAGCTTTGTAAACTCCTCATGTAGCCTTGTACTACAGCCTCTGTACACTTTGTGAGGCCTGTGTTACAGCCTCTGGATGTCCACCATGTTTATGGTACCCACACTTAGCCTTTTCTACGACAGCCTCTGGTGTTTTTTGCCATGTTTGTGGTATGCCCACACTTTGCAGGTGCTGCTCTCACTAAAGTCTCTACACACTTTGTACTTTCAGGTTGTGATTGAGGAGGGGTGTTGAGAATCTGCCAATCACACCCTATGTATGCCCCTTTGTATGGAACAACTAGGCTAGGAAGATGCAGTTCATTCTAGGAAGAGAGACAGATCCCATAGGCACAGTGATGAAATGTGCTACCAAGCAATCCTATATAATGATGTACTTGACTATCACTTTGATATGATGATAATGCAATAGTACTTGTCTCTTTGTGTCAAGTCTCTATGTCATTGTCAGTCCTACACAAGATTGTGTTTATGAGTTCAAGTCTCAATCTTGAAACCTAATTCACTTGTGTAACAGTTGTCTTCTTTGTCAATGTCAACATGAGTAGTATCTTCATCTTCCATCCTCCATAGCTTCCGTCTTTGCCATGCTCTAGATCCCGCATTTCTAACACAAGAGAGCAGAGGAATGTGCATCACAGAATAAAAAAAGGGTGAAGGCACTGGCAGGGTGCCTCGCTTTGGTGGAGAAAGAAAAAATCCTCGCAGAGAGTAAAGAAAATGCTGTCCAGATAGCCTTCAGTGCCCAGCAAAAGGCCTTCATCAACACATTACTGGACACAACCCGCCTAGAGGGAAAGGAGTCATTGGAGGTGGTGCAGAAAAAACAGAGCATCGCACGTAGAGCCCTGCATGCAGGGCTACAGATGCCACCCCAACCTACGGAGGTTAGGCTGAGCCTAGAAGAGCAACAGAAGTACCTGCTACTGGCCGGCCTAACCCCCCAGGAAACGGACGCAATGGGTTTTGAAGAAGGAGCACAACAAGAAGACCGGCAGGGGCAGGACGCTGAGCTGGAATTCGTTATGGGGAGATTCAGAGAAGAGGTAATCCCCCAACCCCCCTCGCCGCATGTCCAAGAACAACAACAGGTTGATCCATTCGTGGAAAAACAAGCTACACTAAGGGAGAGATGAAGAAAGTTAGTTGAAGAAACCAAAAAGCAGCTAAGAGCCAAACTGGTCATGCAGCCGTCCACACCCCTTTCACCGTGCCCCGATGACCTCCCTGCTAGATTCCACGCAGAGCTGGTGATTTGGGGGAAGGCATCAAGATGCATGCAGTGTTACCAGTCCTAGCCTTAGGCGACACAACGAGAAAGAGGATCGTAGACACGCGAGCTGGGGTTAGTGTGCTGAGCCACGCAATACTACAAACCTGGGGAAACTCACTTGTTGAGACCGCTTGGTTTAATGCCACATTAGTAAACGACATGAGAGTGAAGCCATTCGGGGTACTTAAAAATTGGCTAGTGAAAATCACAGGTATCTAGTTCTTTGTCGACTTTATGGTCATGAAGGGGGTGGACTACGATATCCTGTTAGGCCGACCTTGGATGTGCAATGCTAGAGTAATCAAAGATTGGGATAACAGCTTGAACTTCTTAGGCAACAAAACGGAAGGTGTGAGGGTAGAGATGGAAACTTAGAAGACCTCACCAGTCGACTTGGATGCCATCTCCACGATGCTCAAGGGTGGCACTCAAGTCAAGAAGTCTTATGGGCCCTTGACCAAGTATATCCCATGCCCAGAGGATGAGCAAGATTGGATGCATGTTCTTGCTACAGTTGACCTGCCATTCTCGGATCAAGAGACGTATAAGCAAGCCATCAAGATGATGGGCACGTTTGACGGCACGCCCTCCGTACCAGTGTGTATGATGGAAGGAACCCTTCTTGGGAGACCTAAGCCCATCACCTTCCAAGTGCCAAGCAACAAGAGAGAACTCCAGGAGGCTCTGGAAGACTTAACAGACAAGCTAGCTGACAATTCAACAGCAAACTTCAAACCACTCCAGGATCTCTTAGGCGAATCCAAGTGGAAATGGACCAGGGTGCATGACTTGAACCTTATGTACAACTGGGCCCTTGTCCCTGATCAACGACAATAGATATACCAAGCCCTTATGTACAACTGGGCCCTTGTCCTTGATCAACGACAATAGATATACCAAGCCCTAGGAGACAATGAGCAGTTTGACACAGAGGACTTTGATAACAAGTACGAAGACTGCCAATCCTTTAGTGATGGAAGTGAGGGTGAGATGGACATGGTAGAATACGACACTGAGGGACATGAAATAAAACAAATACGGGCAGACTCCAAGCCACAAAAGAGGAGTGTCTACAGGGTAGAGCAAGGAATCATGCTCATGGATTGTGATTGCGCTTGGTTAGAACACATAGGAGCTATAGACCTTGAGCAAGCATGCCTAGCTCAACCTGGAGCGACACCAGGGATTAGGACAGAATCACCATCTGAACTGCGACCACCAGGGGAGACCCCCTCTTCTAGTGAAGACGGCGAGTTCGACTCTGAGTCGGAGGTAAGCTCGGATAGTGACCCAGAAATACCTAGGCTACCCAAGACCCGACGCACCAATAGGGACCTACCTGTCCACCTAAGGTGCAGACGATTGAAGTAGGAAAGGGCGAAACAACCCAAGGACACACGAACAGACGAGCAACAAAAATCGCGGAACCTCCCTAAAAGATTTACGAAATTCAAGAAAGGAGATAGGGTAGTGATCCTGTTGGGTGCCAAACGGCAAGGGAAAACAAGCGAACCAATCGAGGGACCAGCTTGGGTCAAGGAGGTGAACTTAGCCTAGGAAGGGGAGACACCCCGACCAGCCTTCATTGCCGATGACTTGACTGAGGAAGAAGAAACGAGTCTTGTCGCTCTCTTGCGAGAGTACGTAGACATATTCGCTTGGTCCTTGGAAGAGCTTAAAGGGGTAGACCCGAGTGTAGTGACTCATAATATACCCATGACACCAGATGCAACGGTAGTGAAGCAGCGACCATACTCAATGAATCCAAAGCACGCACATGCTGTCAAGGAAGAGATTGATAAGTTGATGAGAGCAGGAGTCATTTATGAAATTGAGCACATGGACTCAGTATCATCTATAGTCATCGTGATGAAGAAAAATGGAAAAATTAGAGTGTGTGCCAATTACGAGAAGGTGAACACTACTAGTAAAAGGGACAATTATCCATTGCCATACACCGAGCACATGCTTGAAAGAGTGGCGGGCAAGGAGGCCTACAGTTTTCTGGATGGCTTCTCAGGATACAATCAAGTGTGCAAGTGCACCCTGCCGACAATCATAAGACTGCCTTCACCACTGAGTGGGGCGTCTTTGCTTACATAGTCATGCCTTTCGGTTTGACTAATGCCCCTGCCACCTTCCAACTTCTCATGTCATATTTAAAGACATGCTTCACAACGAGTTGGAAGTCTTTGTCAATGACCTGTGCATTCACTAGACGTGGATGGAACACTTAAACAAACTCCAAGCAGTCTTTGAGCGGTGTCGCCTATATTGTCTCTCCTTGAACCCCTTGAAATGCTAGTTTTGGGCAAATCATGGATGCATCCTCGGCCACGTGGTGTCGAAGAACAGCATTTCCATTGATTTCTCAAAAGTCAAGGTTCTTGTCAACCTTCCACCCCCAAGGGAAATGCCTGGATATGGATCCCTAAAGCCCACACAGCCAAATGCACCACTCGTATGCCGCCCCCAAGATTGATCACCCCAAGCCTCATTGAACCTCAAAACCATAAATCGCAGTGCTCCCCAGGTCCACATCCATCAAGCTCATCCATACACATGCCCAAGACAGTCGAACAAGCCTATCGGCCCAAACGACAGACATCGTCACATGAGCCATCACCCGCTAGAGCCCATTCGACTACAATGGTCCATTCTGAAGGCAGCAATCCAACAGAAGTAGTTGCTACTTCCCCATCCCTAAGCTAGGAGGTCCACCCGCAACCTCAAGAACACCCGTAACCACAACTATTTATTGTCAAAGGCTCTAGTGCTATCAAACCCCAACCACCAGCACGTCTTAAACCCTCCTATGAGCGAAAATCATTTTTGACACTGGCCTCAGATCTAGCCGAAGATACAGGGGATGACGTGGTTGATTGCATTAGACGACTCAATGCCACTTTCAAAGAGCTAGCTCTGAGCTATGACCGCTTGGACTTAGGCTTGTTGCCTGAGCCTTTTGCAACCGAAGTTCATACAATGCCTTGTTCTTGGGAGACGTTTGAACTTGCCTTCGCAAAGGCAGCTAACTCTGCTGCTGTATTGCTCAACAGTGAGATCTCTAAAGAGCAAGCCCTCAAACAGTGCCTCATCACGTCATATGATCATCGAACCACTTCTACCATCTACAGAATTATCCAAACTTGCTGAGACTGAATCCCCATTCTTGAGGCACTGGTACACTCTTAGGTTACAATGGGAAGTAGAAGGGTGGCGAGTCATGACAAATGCTGAGTAGCACTGCGTAATCAAAATAACGGAGTACGACCCCACTTATGTTGTGCCAACCTCGTATAGAGTGTTAACCACTCTTCGCGACCACCCCTTGGAAGAGCACATCAAGGGACACCCTTACCTCGATCGCCTACTGACCGAGGAAGAGCTACATATTGCTAGCCGCGTTGCCTCTGGTGACTTTCTAACATATGTTCTCACTTACATTACACACGTGGGCACTCGACCTTTTGATCTAGACCATTCCCCCATGCTTTGCTGGTGCAATTGGCCCCTAAACAGTTATCTTTTGAATCAGATATTTTCTAACAAGCTATCTATACTTGTATGTGATCTATAATTGATCTCCCAATCTTGAATCCTACCCTATGTGGTGGTAACAAAGAGCTCCCAAACCTTTTTGAAGATTTTTGAAGATAAGTTTCATCCTCTCAAACTTTGACAAATCCCCACATGCTTTGTTAGGGCTTAATAAAAATGTCATGATCCCCTAAGAATTGTCAAGAATCACATGCATAAGGAGCTTTTGAACAATTCCTATGTAGGAAAACTCATGAAATGTAGAAAATTCTCTCATTTTTCCTAGGTATGTGTTCATGGATTCCTTATGACTAGGGAATTACATTCCCCACATCTCATGGTAGGGAATCCTAGGCATGCATGTATGATTTCCTTATATATAATTAGGTAACTTTATTCCACACATCTTAAACTAGGTATTTGTAGGTCATGTAAATAGGGAATCCCATTTTCCACATAGCATAGTAGGGAATTGTAGGCCCCACAACTAGGGAATTCAGTTCCCTGCATTTCATACTGGGGAATTACAAATATCTAGATCAAGAATATATACTTTATAGGAGATTATAAATAGTCATACCAAGATAAAATTTGTGGAAAGTGGTCACCCAAAAAATTAGACTTAAATTAAATGGTTACTCAATAATGGAACATTTCTTCTCAATCCTTTTTAAATATTTTGGCAAAACTCTACTACTTACTCTAAAGATTATCTGGTGGTGGAGCAAGCCCAATGAAGGTAACTATATTGATAAAAAAATTCATATTGAGCACTATATGACCTAGCTCAATACTTATGAAAATTAGAAACCTATTTTATGTGCCATTTGTGCATCTTCTTCCACATATTTCTAGTGCATGTGCATTGCAAAAAGTGATAAAAATGATTCTATGGTTCAATTGAATATATCCTTTTTTATTAGTTTCTTTACTTTCTCAAAATTTTATAATCTCATTATAGTATAAACTTTGATTAATTATGTGCAAATATAGAAGTAAATATTACTAAAGATGGTACAAGAGAGAATGAGTGAAAGGAAGATGAGGAGGTCACTTGTCTTGATATTTCATTGAGTCTAGAAACATGAACCTTGCTTTTGTAGATAATGATCAATTACTATAAATAGCTATCTAATTAGGGATATTTGATATCTTAAGTTTCAACAGATATAATCTGCCTATCGTCATATTATGAAATCTTTCGAACATCCACCTTGAAAAAGAGAGAAAAGGGTAGATATTATGAAAAAAAGCTTGTATTTGAATGCTTTAAAAGCCAACATGTAGTCATGCTTGAAAATTACTGAGGGGTACGAGGATGATTTGACTCCTCAAAGTCAAATGATCTACTCTACAAAAGGCTGAAAAAAACATATTGAGTTAATAATCTCTCAAAATAACCATGAAATTTTACCATTGAAGTTTCATGGATGTGAGTACTTGTGGAGAGAGCATGATATTTATGAGACCAATGAAAAAGTACAAGGCAAGATGAGAGGAAGTATTTGAGGAGAAAGGGTCTTCTGAAGAAGGTAAATTGGTCAATTTTTTTCTCATTAACTTTTCTGATATTTGAATCCATTAATTTATAGAAAGAGTTTACAACCTTTCTTGGAGTGGAAAATTTGGATAAGATTGAGCCTATAACCAAAGATTGATTTCTATAGCATGACCAATAAGATAATATGATCTATATTTGATATCTTAAGTTTCAACAGATATAATCTGCCTATCGTCATATTATGAAATCTTTCGAACATCCACCTTGAAAAAGAGAGAAAAGGGTAGATATTATGAAAAAAAACTTGTAGTTGAATGCTTTAAAAGCCAACATGTAGTCATGCTTGAAAATTACTGAGGGGTACGAGGATGATTTGACTCCTCAAAGTCAAATGATCTACTCTACAAAAGGCTGAAAAAAAACATATTGAGTTAATAATCTCTCAAAATAACCATGGAATTTTACCATTGAAGTTTCATGGATGTGAGTACTTGTGGAGAGAGCATGATATTTATGAGACCAATGAAAAAGTACAAGGCAAGATGAGAGGAAGTATTTGAGGAGAAAGGGTCTTCTGAAGAAGGTAAATTGGTCAAATTTTTTCTCATTAACTTTTCTAATATTTGAGACAAAGAATTTTAGTTCATGAATCCATTAATTTATAGAAAGAGTTTACAACCTTTCTTGGAGTGGAAAATTTGGATAAGATTGAGCCTATAACCAAAGATTGATTTCTATAGCATCACCAATAAGATAATATGATCTATATGTTTAGTCTTATGATTATATTGTTATTTCCACTTCTTCCATATCCATAATTGTAGCGTGAATTATATGCTCCTAACTCACTCTTAAAAGCTAGATGTATACATCCCAACTATGGATGATATTCCTATTTATCATGCCTTGGAAAATGTATCCTATGAAATTGTGTGTTTATCTTTTAATGCATGGTTTTCATGCTTATACGGTATTTCATACATTTAATATATATGTGTAACATTATCTTAGCCCCTTGGAGAAAAAAAAATCTTTGAAGGGCCAAAAGAAGACAAAGAAGCAGATTTGTCATTACTATAGGTAATGATTTTATTTAAAAATTTTGCATTTTTCCTAAATAATATATATTTTGTATATGTTTATATATGAAGATTTATTTATCTCAGATGAATATGTTTGTTGAAGGAGAAGAAAGCTTTCAAGAATTTCAAGACAACAAGATAGGTTTTGATATCTATAATGTTAAAATTTATTTTGACTACATGTCTATATTCTTAATATTTTATTTTATTATTTACTTTGTTAAAATGTGTTATTACTAAAGAATGTTGAAATAAAAGATGAGGATCTTGATGTGAAAAGTTATGCAAGCTTTTCAAAGTTATTGTTACATGGTTTAACAAAAAGAGTATATTCTAAAGAAACCATACAACAAAACATTAACAACTCAAGCAAAGATAAGGTATATGTTTTGTTTATTTATAGTTATATGTTTTTTAATTTGATTACTAAGTTTATTTTCAAATATAGGTTCATATGGATGAGAAAAATTATGAAGTGTCACGAAAAAGTTTGAGAAAGCGAAATGTAAATAATAATATATATATGATAATAATATTTATATAATTTAGTTAAATAGAAAATGTGATCTATCATTTAATTATCTATATATTTATTTCAACCAAATAAGAAAATGATGAATCATTTGCAACAAACAAGCTGAAAAGGAGGTAATAACATCAAAGGAACGAGATTAAAGGTATTATATATGAATGTTGTATTTTTTAAAAGTTTTACATTAGAAGAATAGTCTTATTTAACTATTTTATTTGGATTAGAAATGTAAGAATCTTTGGAACCTAAGCATTGCAATTAATATTTTCAGTGACATTCAAAGGGTAACTTTCTAGTGAATTATTTCTAATTTTTATACGATATTTTAAAAAATTTATAATTATATAAATATTCATTTTAAAATATGATAATTAAATTGGTTTAAAATAAATTATATTAGTTGAATATTATGTGATTTACTTTTTAAATACAAGTTGATATGATGAAAGAAAATATGAAGACGATACTTTTAAAGTATCTCGATGTGCATATGATTCATGATATGTACTTTTCATTGAAAAGTACATATATGAACCATAAAAATAATGATGTTAGCTTTTGAGTCTTTTTTAAGGATAAAAAAAAGCCAGCAACTGATAATATGATATATGAGATTGTTCATTGGCTTTTAGAAAATGGCAAGATTGTAATAGACACAAGTAACAATATGATTATTTTAGATGATGTAAGGATTGTAGTATAATGTTACTATACACTTCTCATTTATGAACTCATTACTACTTTAGAAAATTTGTATTATTATCTCTTTTATTGGTGCTTTGTATTGATGTCTTCATTTGTTGAGTTTATATTAATCACTTAGATGTATACTATGTCCTTTTTGAAATTAACTAAATAATCTCTATATAGTTTTCTAATTGACAATTTGCTATATAATTTTCTACTTAAAAAAAGATAAAAGTAGACATGTGCAAACTGGAAAAAATGAAATACCTCCAAGTTAGAGAAAAGCTAGAATTACATAAGAAATTTTCTATATATGAAAACTATTATATGTAGGATAATTTCCCTATGTAGGGAGACACAATAAAAATTTTCTATGTTGGAATATCCCCACATAGGAAAATTTTCTTGCATAGGAAGGAAAAAAAGAGGATTTCCTATTAATTCCTTGGTTAAACACACACATAAGCAGGGAAAGTATAGGGAAAATGGAACATTTCTTAGCTAGAGAATTGAAAGAATCACATATTCTCTATATAATAAATTTTATTTTTTCCCATGTAGGGAAATTTTTCTATGTAGGAAAATCACATTTTTCCCTATGTAAAGAACTTTTCCAGTGTAAGGAAATTTTCCATGGCTTCTCTCTCTTCTTTCCTATCTTTCTAATCTTTCTCTCTTCTCATCACTCATTCTCTCTCATTCGCTCTTCTTTCTCTCACCACTCAAATCTCTCCGTGACAAGTTGTATTAGAACTTAGGCTTTTGATATATATGATTTTTTGATTTTTCTGACATATTTTCTCTATTTTTTTAACATCATTAAATCTTGGACAACAAGTACATGAGACACATGGTAGGTACTTGCAAGCATTCTACGTGAAGCAAAGGCTGATCTTGGGGCTTTAACAAAGATCTTGGAGAGATTTAGTAACAAACCATGACTAAAATAACAGGTGATGCATCCAATACAAACCATTTTGGAGGTAACTTTGAGAAAGAAGAGGTAATTGAACTTAGAAAATACTAAAATCTCAGTTACTTTTTGGAGTAGAGCTTTCTTCTTCTTCTTCTCACCTTACTTGAAGCTTCCATGAGGATTTCTTTTATCTTTCTCTTCTCCAAGGCTTGCAAAGCCTCAACCACCACTATATCTTACTTATCTTGAAGATTTGAGCCTAACTATAACCATTTGGGACTTGAGTAAGTAGCCACGTAGAGCATGTAGCCACCTGAATTTTGGATTGATTTTTGGAGCCTTCAAGATAGCTCACACCAACTATTTGGAGTGCTAGAATCACTTACCTTGATTATTGAAGATTACAAGAGCTTGTAATCTTCAACTTGAAGCATTCTTTCCCATCATTTTAGCATTTTTCTTTCTCTCCAAACCTTAATATGTGCAATCCATGGGCATCCTTGGTGAAAATGGGGCATTATGGAGTTATGGAGTCTATTTTTCAGTCGATATTTGGGAGCAAACAAGATTAATTTTCAATCATAAATCTTGATGCTTCAAGATTGCTTTCAAGCATTCAAGGAGCAAGAATTGAAGGTTATTTTGCCAGCATTAAGCATTGGGAGATTATTCAATAATCAAGAAGTATTCAAGTCTTCATCAAGCTAAACAAGAAGTGCTCTCACCTAATTCTTGATCTCTCTCACGTATCTATTTGCCGAGCTTCCTCCACTTGCTTGAGGGATTTGAGAATTGAAAAGTTCCCATTAAATTTCAGCCCAAATCATCCCATTCATGGATTGCATTACTCTCTTAATTCAATAGTGGATAAGAAGCTTTTGTTTGGTCTCTTAGCATTGCATTCAATCCTATTTGTTGAAGAACCAATTGACTAGTTGAATTGCTTACTCTAATCCAATGTCTTGCTGATGATTGATTGATTCATGGAAAAAATATATTAAAATCCATAGTAAAGGGTAAGTCAATAATGAGTCACTGCATGGTAAGATCCTCTCCCTACTCATTTTCCCAATCTCAATCCTATTGCATCTCATGGAATGAGTTGAATGGATATTTTCAGTTGTGCATATCATGTTGATTGATTAGAGTAACATGTCTGTACCATGTTGAGATTTCCACCGAGGAAAAAGGTAGATACCGAGGGAGATAGTGGGACAATAGAGAGGTGACACTCCCCCACTATTAAAGATCTCGAAAGGGTGCAACCAACTAATCTGGAGGGAACTTTGCCCACCTCCTGGTGATTCGAAGCCCATATAGGGAGCCTACCATGCCGCTTTATCCCTCACACAGGTACCAAGTGTGGAGGATTGAAGATTCAAGTGCTTCCAAAGATCCAAGTCTCTTGTGTTGGGAATAAAGGGCCACTGATTGTGCCCACCCATTAGGGTACTATACTATGCCATATATATATATATATATATATATACACACACACACCTATCTCAATCTTTGTACCCACATATACTATGTTACTATCTCTCTCTCTCAACTTCCATTGCTACATCCATAGAAGCTTCATACTCCGTGGTCCGTACACTTCAAATTGATATCAAAGCTTGGCATTCTGAAGTAGGAGCTTGAGTAGGTAGTGCATTTGTGTCTCTTGAGAAAGACATTGCTTTTATTTCATAGCAAGGCAACCATTGCTCTTTGCTTCTTGGGAAGCATTGGTCTCACCATTACATTTGAGCTTCAACCGTGAGTCCTCCTCACCTTCCTCAGCATCAAGAGCAGCCCCCAGCCCTTCCACATGCATAGCCACATGGATAGCAACAGAATCTAATCCATTTGGGCTTCATTAGTAGCTCATTTGAGCATTCAAATGCTTGATTTTATGCTTGTGCATTGGATCTTCTCCTAGAATTGACATTTGGGACTATTTTGCTTCAATTATGGATTATTATAACAATCCCTGTAGATAGTATAAAATAGGGCAGCAACATTAACATTTGATGTTATGCTTGTTGTCATTGACATTTGATGCCTATTGGTCGTCGATTGATGCCTAAATGCTAATAGATGCTATGCCTATGTTATGGGATTGATTTGGAGTTGATTTTGACACTAAAATGACTTCATTTGATAGTGACCTCACTACTATATACAATTGTAGTTTTGTGATTGAGAGGTCTAAAAATTCATTTGCTTCATTATTCTAGCTCACATACGCTTCTCGAGATGCCTGGATGGTCATGTATTGGTGCTACTACATTGGGAGATGATATGCCTTGGGTCTAAGATGCATTTGGCTTGGTTTTAACAAAGATTATACTCAATTTTACTATCATTTTACTATTGTTTATAGCAGTGTTGAATGTACTTGGCAGAGATTTATGGTATGCCTATTGCATTTGGGTCATCTTGGGTACTAATGAAACAATGTACATGCATATTGAAAGTGATTTTGGAGATGTTTTATGCTTGATTTGGAGCTCAAAAAAGGTTGTCTTGGGTGTAAGAAATTGTAGATTGCATGTGCTGTATCTACAAGTGATTTTGACAATGTTGAATGCTTCAAGTGAAGCTCATAAGCATGGTTTTGGTACTGACATAAGGTCACATACTTGAGCAGTGATTGGATATGTGTTATGCCTCATTTTTTGAGCTGAGAATAGATTAGTTTGTGGAGACATCTTGCTGTTGTATACTATGAATAGTAAAGACCAGTTACAAGTAGTTTGTACCTAGACTTGTCTGCTACTATTTGGTGATGTTTATATGCATGTTATTGGTTTGAAATGTCATGCTAAGATAAGATTTTGGAAGTATATTGCAAGTTGATTTTCTGCACCTCTTGTGTGAAGGATTAGGCTTACTTTCTTGTCATTTAAAGCCTGCAATCATGGCTAGCAATAGCGACAACAATAATCTTATGCACATTAAGAAGCTTGAACGGGCACATAACTTTGCAGTTTGGTAAAAACAGTGTTACAACATCTTGGTGCAGAAGAAGTAAGTGAGGCCTATCAAGATGAAGGGGGCAAGACTAGAGGACATGGAACAAGAGGATTGGGATGAGCTCAAAGAGCTTGCTCGTTCAACCATTGAACTTTCAGTTTACTGATGCCTTGTTGTTTAACATAGAAGGATTGGATTCTGCCTATGCCATTTGGAAGAAACTTGAGGAGTTGTATGCTCAGAAGAATACCACAAGTAATGTTTACTAGTTAAAGAAGTTAATGGATCTCTGCATGAAAGAGGGTATAGCCACGTCTACACACCTCAGTGAGTTTAATTCCATTTTAAGCTAGGTGATTGCCTTGTTCAATATTGATGATGAGTTCAAGGCTACTTCTTGTTATGTACTCTACGTGAAAGTTGAGATACTTTTAGGATAGCAATGAGCAACTCAAATGCTATGATGATGTATTTCGATGTAGAGAGTACTTTGCTTATGGAAGAGATGAATGGACAAAACAATGCATCCAATAAGTCTTCTAGTGCTTTGCATACTAGAGGCAAGTCTTAGCAGAAGGGGAAATTTGAAAGCAAAGGACACAATAAATCTCATGGGAAAGATGTAGAGTGCCATCATTGTGGCAAGAAGAGTCACTTCAAGTGTGACTACTAAAAATGGAAGAAAGAGAGAATGAAGGGTAAGAAGACTGATGATGACAACAAGGATGAGAAGAAGGATAGTTAGCTAGCAAAGAAGAGCAGTGTTGAGATAGAAGAAGTGAATATAGTTAGTCATGAGAGCGATAGTGGTAATAACATACTCTTTGTCTCTTATTGCTTTACTACACATGCCTTGGTAGCAAATTAATATAGATGATGACATGTATACTTGGATCTTGGATTCAAGTGCCTCATTTCATATTACTCCTCACCGTGAGTGGTTCTCTGATTACACTAGGGTAGACACGGTGTTGTCCACTTGGGGGACAAGTATGCATGTGATATTGCAGGCATTGGTAGTGTGCATCTACTATTTCAGCATGGTTTAGTCTTTACTCTTCAGAATGTAAGGCATGTATTCGAACTCAAGAAGAGTTGGATTAGCATGGGGCAGCTAGATGATTATGGTTATCATACCACCTTTGGTGATGGAAAATAGAATATCTATAAGGGATCTAAGGTCATTGCTAGAGGTTCAAAGAGTGATACTTTGCATTCGTTACATGTATTGAGTGTGCACGACCATGTTATTGCCATAACTGAGCAACCAAGTGTTTCTTTGTGGCATGGCCGATTGGGACGCATGAGTTAAACTAGAATGAAAGTGCTCTCTTGTTTGGGTTTTTTGCCTTGTTTGCGGTATGGTAATTCATCATTGTGATCATTGTGTCTATGGTAAGTACACTCAAACTTCACATAAAAAGTCTCTTTCATTGAAATCTTCTCCTTTAGAGTTGGTACACTTTCATGTATGTCAGATGCCAAAGTTGTCTCTAGGGGGAGAGAAATACTTTAAACACCATATTGGGGAATATGGGAATTTCCCATAAGTTTGGGGCACATGGTCAAATCTTTTGATTCCTTATAACTTGAACACACTATAACTCCAACTCGAACGCTCTATAGCTCAAAAGATTCCATTTTTCAAGTGCTTTCTAATGATAGGTCACATCATATGGTTTAGAGAAACTTATGGGCATGTTATCCGGGTGCCACCTTTTTAGTAATAAAAAATGGGAATTGGGAGAATTCCAAACTTACTAATTTTGTGTTATTTATCATCTTTGTCGATGATGCTACATGCAAAGTCTGGGTGTATCCTATCCATAGTAAGGACGAGACTCTAAATAAGTTTAAGAAATTCTCGGCATTGGTTGAAAATATGACTGGCAAGACACTTAAGTATCTTCCCAAACTTGCTAATTTAGTGTTGTTTATCACCTTTGTCAATGATGCTACATGGAAAGTCTAGGTGTATCCTATCCATAGCAAGGACGAGGCTCTAGATAAGGTTAAGAAATTCTCAGCATTGGTTGAAAATATTACTAGCAAGACACTTAAGTATCTTTGCTTTGACAATGGTTGGAAATATGTGTCCAAAGCCTTTTAGGACTTTTGTGATAGTAAAGGGATAAAGAGGGAGCTCATTGCCCTCATAATCCACCCCAAAATGGAGTTCCATAGCATATGAATTGGACCATTTAGGATAAGGTCCGCACTATGTTGTCTCATGCTGCATTATTACCCCATGGCTTTTGGGTAGAAGCTATTATAACAATGATTCACTTGATCAATTGGTCACACTGAGTAGGTCTTTCGGGGGGGGGGGGGGGAAGAATCCCTCAAGAAGAGTGGTTGGGCAAGCCACCTTCATATGCTCACCTGAGAGTGTTTGGCTGCAAGGCTTGGGTACACATTTGTAAAGAGGAATGCAACAAACTTGAGCCAATGTCATGTAAATGCATTTTCCTAGGATATGGTGATAAGGGTGAAATGGGTGATAGATTATGGGATCCTAAGAAAAGGAAAGTAGTATGAAAAAATAATGTTATCTTCCTAGAAGATCGCATGTGTAAGCAACAGCTCAAAAAGGCAGAGGAGGCAAGAAGGGTTGTTTTCAGGGAAGATATACATGTTGAGCTTAGTGAACACTAGCAAATACCTACTGTAAATACTCCTGAAAATGGAGAAAATTATGCTAAAAATTGTCCGTAAGGTGTTTCCCATGATGCACCATAGTCTCAGCAAGATAATATGCAGTTAAGATAGCCAGATGTGGTAGGACAACATGTTGAAATTTCAAGACAACAAGCTATAAATGTAGATTTGCAAGCCCCCATCCCACAAATATTGAACCTTTGTTTCATAAGTTGACCCAACCTTAAAGGCCACTTGATAGGGTTTTTTTTTTGGTGCTTAGTATGCTACTGATTATGTCATGGTGATTGACTATGGTGAACCATCATGTTTCAAGGAAGCAATGAATAGACAAGACTGCACGAACTGGTTTAAGGCTATGATATTGGAGATAGAATCTCTTGAAAAGAATGGTACTTGGGATTTGGAGCATCTGCCTAAAGAGTAGAAGATTCTTCCATGCAAGTGGGCTTATAAGATGAGAGTCACTTTTGGTTCCTTGCCAAAGTACAAAGCATGGCTAGTTGCAAAGGGACACAAGCAAGAACATGGGATTGTTTTTTACGAAATCTTCTCTCCTATAGTCAAAATGACTACTTTGAGAACCATCTTGGGCTTGGTTGCAACAATTGAAGATATGGAACTCATATAGATGGATGTAAATACTACATTCTTACATGGTGATCTGTGCATGAGGACATATATATGTAGTAGCATGAGGATTTTGTGGCAAAGGGCATAGAGAAGATGGTATATAAACTCAAGAGGAGATTTTATGGGGGCTGAAACAGGAACCTCAAGAATGGTATCACAAGTTTGATACATTTATGTAGTCTCAGGGCTTTCACATGAGTCATGTGGTTTAGTGCTTATACACCAAGAAGGCAGTAGATGATGGCAACCCGATTATCTTGCTCTTGTATGTCGATGACATCCTGATTGTTTGCAGGTAGGGATGTTCATGCCTTGGACTCTCTGAAGCAAAGTCTACATGGCAAGTTTGACATGAAGGATCTTGGTGATGCAAATCATATTCTTGGAATGTGGATACTCAAGGATATATTGAAGGGGCTTCTCTATCTGTCCCAATAGGAGTATGTATTCAAGATACTCAATGTAGAGCATAGCCCTACCTCTAATGACGAGAAGGAAGAAATCGCCAAAATTCCATATGCTTCAACTATTGGTAGCAAGTGGTGTATGTTATGGTTGCTACACATTGCCAAGCGTTTTTTTGAAAACTGAAAACCCCTAGGTTCGATTTCTATTAGCTTAGTTGTTTTGCATGATTGTTTGTTTTGCCATTTTGTAATTGGATTTCTTATGTTTGTCTAGCTTAAGATTTGTTTCTGCCATTTTGTTTGGTTTTTTGAGTGTGGAAACTTGATAGCCTTGGTCGAGCTTGGTATTTTTTTGGACAGGTTGAAGTTAGTAGTTGCCAAACATTGTGGAACAAGGTTTGTTTTCTTGTAGAGACTCTTGCACATCACGCGGATTATGGGTTCACAAGCACTTTACGTTACACTTGTTGATGCACTGCACTCGGGGGTCTCTCCTATTCTTATCAAATACTTCCATGCCATGGATTGGGTTTATGCACATTTCACACCATTGTTGAGCACTAGCACGGCATGAGACTCACTACAAATATATGCAGGCACGTACACTTAAGAGAGCACTTGTCATTGAGCACTCACATTTCTTGCACGCACGACATTTGGGATGTTCATCACAAAGTTAGGAACCTCTGGTTGAGTGTGTAAGGTGGTTGAGTGAGTTAGAGGGTCATGAAGGACGCCACCAATTGTGAGATGGGTTGTTCTTATTTGGTCAACATCTTGAGGACCATTATTTCTAGAGCGACGATAAGATTATGCGTGGGTAGAGCAGAGATTGATATTTCTTTGATGAGTGTTGAGAGGTGAGGATAAGGATCTTTAATTAAAAAGAAAATAGGTTTGCACTTTGCATGATGCATGAGCACATCTAGGTAGGCTAGGCATAAGTCTTCAAGTGCATACATAATTTTTGTGTGAGCATAGATTGATTGGTCACATATCATGGATCCTACATTGCACATTTCTCAAATCATGAATGACTGGGCATAAAGTTTATCAAAGAGTATATTTTGTTGCTAGGACACATTGCATTGAGAAGAAACAGGTACATGAGAAGGTTACAAATCTTATATGCTATCCTCAAGGGATGCCAGAAGAATATACAAGAAATATGAAGTTGGAAGGTGTTGAAGATCTTGCAGTTGGGCTACGTGTGCTTGCTGCAATTGAAGGCACACTAGATGTTTGTAGATGTTGAGGTGAAACTAAACATTTGTCATATACATGCCCTCTAGGGTCCAATAAACTAGTGATTTGTCATCTTTGTGGAAATGAAGGCCATATTAAGTCACTCTATCCAAAAGTGGGCAAAAAGGTGGAGGCTAGCAAGAGTGAGTTGGCTGAAGGGAAGAAGCTGGAGGTATATTATTGCTAACGGTGTCAACCAAGAGAAAACATCTTCTACGTCACTCTCTTAGGGCATCTCTTCAAGCGGTTGCAAGCAATTCCCTTTATCCAATTGGTGATGCTATTCCTACACAATCTTTGCAGTTTGGTAACCATTTGGCAATTCCTGCAGAAGGTGCACTATCAAAGCTCCAAGTCTTAAAAGGGTTTGGGTAGCAAATAAAATATACACGAACACAAGATCTCTACGTTTTCAAAAGGCATGGCTAATATGGCAACTTATGACGCAATACATGCAATATGACGGCATTATTGCAGTGAGGATGTTAATGAACAATGATTGGCATTGTGTAGGATGAAAGGTATACGTGGAATATACGATAGTTGATAATGGAAAAAATGATAGCATAATCATAGGAAGGACAGTGGCCTATTTGGCTCCCGTTGATGTTTGATAGGTTGTGTGCTGAAACACAATTCGACAGTGTGGAGTGCCCTGACTGAGGAGAATCAAAAGTCAAAAAATCTTTTGCTAGAATTGGAAGCTGCTACAATAACGTGTACAAAGAAAGGAGAACCCCCAAGTCTAAAAGAGAATATTTCCTCTGCCAAGACAATGAGGTTCAATCTTCCTAGGGGAAAATAGAATAGTGTGGCATAGAACAATGTAGTACAGAGTATTACAGAGCCATAGAGATAGTTGCAAAGACAGAACCAGAGGAGTTGCAAAGACAAAACCAGAGGTCTAGGAGATAGAGGATGATGAAGTACCTTCTCAGCGAGAAGAAGTGTAGATGTTGCCGCTCCTAGAAGAAAAAAGAAAGATAAAGTGAGTGTGGCCCCATTCCCTAGCCGATTGGAGAAACTTGTGGATCCTATCAAAGAATATGATTTGGTCAAGGACCTAGACACTTTTAAACCTAACCTAACACTCTGATAGTTGCTGATGTGGTCTACTAGCTGTTGAAAGAAGTTCAAAGGCATATTGACAAGAAGAAGAGGCCTAAGGATTGTTCCCTTCGTAGCAACCAAGTCCAACAGAGTCTCAGAGCCTGTAAAAGAAGTGGATGTGGCTAATGCCTTCCTAGATCCTGGAACCCCAGAGATTGGTGTATGGATTGAAGATGCTTTATAGCAGATGCATCAATTGATGGAGGCTCATCACTGAACATAATGACGGATGTGACAATGAAAGATCTAAGCTTGCAAGGAATGCAGCCTACGCAATTGCTTATTAGATTGATAATAGAATCAAGCCTTTGGACATTCTTCCATACGTGAAGACAACCCTCACAGGAAGAGATTATTGGTGGCTAACATATTTTGTGGTCAAACCAAATTCCTATGGGACTTCATACCCTTTGCTACTGGGAAGACCTTGGCTTTTTGAAGCAAGAGCAATGACAGATGTTGTGCCACTACGTGGATATGGTGAGAAAAACTCTGGAGTGCATCATCGTGTCTTCTTATTGATCAAGAGTGTTGCCAGGTGGCACCTACGCAAAGGGATGAGCACCTTAAATGGTTCTCCGCCAATGCGGGGCACGTTCCTAAGAATTGTCTTAGGCAGAAGGTCAATGGGGATGCCTATTATTTTCGGGCGTCGATGCAAGTGTGAACGTGGGTGGTACCATTTTATCCACACAAGTATTAACATCTTGGTGAATTAATTATTGTACAGAATTCCAAAAATTGATTTATGTGGCTAGCTGCAATTATTCAGTTGGTTATTATTCTAACATGATTTTTTGAATTTTTGGCAACTGATGTGTAGAGCAAGGAGAATTGGAAAGGCGCGCCACGTGCAAGCATTATAAATATTATTTCCTCAAGAATTTATTTGGTAATTATTGGATTATTATATTAGATGCACTGCTATTTCTTATAAAGTATGCGCATAGCCTCTATGTAAATATTTATTAGCAAAATAGATTTTTAAAAGATACGTCCAATAAAATATTAAAGGTTCTAGAGAGTTGTGGAATGCACAACTGCTAGAATCCATTATTTCAGATTGCTCTATCTCTTTTCCAGTACACTCAAACTCTTTATGCAAAGAGTGATTGTAAAGGGCCTAAATCTTGGGCAAAGAGGATTTCATAATATTATTATAAATACGGCATGAAGGGAGTACCCACTTCATGTCGGGGGGAGATTGAACCCAATCTTGTGTCACTTCATCTTACTTTACCTTCTCTTTTAGTCTATTTTTAATTTCTCATGAGTCATATGCAATTTTATGAGTAAAAGAGAGAAAGAGGGAGCTTCTTCCATTCGCTACACGCAAACCATGCATCCGCTGCACACAACAGTGGTATCAGAGCCCACCTACCTCTTGGGCTTCCAATCGCCTGCCCTCTAGCGTGAAGGCGAGCCCTTTGCTGCAAACGGGCTCTACGGTCCGTCTCATCGCGAACCGACTACACGGTTGGAATCCCAGGCCTTCAAAACCCCAAACCCCTCTATCACAGTCAAGAAATTCTGTTATTTTCCCAGACATTGAAGAAGACCCACTCCCACATCATGACGCCATATTTGGTGAAGAATTCTAGCTTTCAGGTGATTAGTAACCTTAATTAAAGCTCAATTAAAAGCTTTGCTTAAGATTAATCAAGAGCTTAAGCTCTATTTTGATTTCATGGGGGGGGCCTTTTTTTGACGCCACGACAGCATCCACGATGTCTTCTTGTCCTAAAACATCAAGTTATTTAAGGCTTAAAGCCTTATTAAGCAAGTTACATTACTAACTTACATAATCAACTTCAACCTCTCTTACTCCATGTCATACATAAACTCTGCAAATCTTCACAAGTCACAGCTGACTATCTCTTCCATAGAGGCAGTTCTCGCGGAGCTCTTTCCAACTTCATAAATTTCACAAAATTCCCATAAAAAATTCCCGCCTTTCTTGCCTACTTCCATCCATAATTTCTTGTCCAAAGACCGTTTAAAATTTTGGTCTTACACGCCAAAATTCTTCAACGACAAGCAAGGCGTCCTAAATCTCCGGATTTTTCCATCAAGCAATCATGGCCAATTTTGACTTTGCATCACCGCTTCTTGAGCCAACCTTGGAGTAGCATATGGATTTAATATCCATGCAACTTGAAGAAGAGAGTCAACACCGCATACAACTGGAGCAAGAACTGAAGTCCCTCAAGCGTCCTGCCACTGAAATTTCTACCAACGACGACAACCTAGTTCGCGCCATCAACACTACTTTGGATGTCCATGCTAGTCGAAAGGAGTCCAAGATAAGGAAGCATACATTAAAATTTAATTCTTTTGATGGTCTTAAAGATGGTCGCAAAATTTTGTTATGGTTAAGTCAGTTCGATGCTTATTTTGACAATGATAAATACTCAAAAAGTGATAACATTAAATGTGCATCTCATTATTTTATTGAGAAAGCTGCATTATGGCGGGATGTCATGCGTAAAAGCATTGATCATCCTCTCACATGGAATGACTTTTGCAAGAAGGTTCTTGCAAATTTTCCCCCTGCACTCTCTTGGAGCACTCTCTTGTAGCTCCAAATGGTGGAGCCAGTGGCCAAGTCTATCCCTCAATACACAGAAAGATTTTGGAGCACTCTCTTGTAGCTCCAAATGGTGGAGCCAGTGGCCAAGTCTACCTTTAAGTATATGTCCAGCTTAATTCCATCCATCTAAGCTGAAGTCAACATGTTCAAGCCCAATAACCTGGACGAAGCCATATCCCTAGCTCACAACGCTAAAAAGAAGTAGTCTAAGGACCGAAGGCAATTTCCGACATCCAACGGTAACAACATGGGTAACAACTTTCATTTTAATTCTTTCCGTAACTTCAATTCTCAATATGAAAAGAATCGTTTTAACCGGCGGCCATGGATGCGAAATGTTCATAATAATCATGGTCAATCAGCTTTTAATTTTAAACCTCCCACTCTACCTTCAAATTTGCCTAAATCTGGTGAACCTAAAAATGTTAACCCAAGTGTCTCCAATGCCAATTCCAAAAATGTAATTTGTTATAATTGTAAGTGTCTTGGTCATATTGAGAGTCATTGTCCCACGGGCAACACCCGTGATTGGAAGAAACCCATGGCACATCTGAATTTTCTTGGAGCTAAAGAATCCAATGAAGACCTTGAAGCAATGCTCGACTTCGATGAGGCTACACTTATGGGCTAAAATTCTAATGCACCTGAAGACCTTGCTGGTAAATTTCTATGCATGCCTTATTAAAGATGCGATGTAAAATCAATAATAATGATATGACTGTTTTTCATGACGATGGTAATACTCATGATTTTGTTTCAAAAAAAGTATTTAGAAACTTACAACTTAAAACTATTCCATCTGCCTATAAAATTAAGGCTGCATTTCTAGGACAATGATATAATGGTACTAAAGAAGTTCATAATTTAGAAATTTGTATTGGATCTTATAAGGAAAAGCGAAATTTTTTAGTAGCACCTTTGCAATCTGCTGACGTAATTCTAGGAATGCCATGGCATTTCCAATTCAACCCCAATATAGATTAGAACACACACTCAATGCACATTGAGCACAAAGGTAAACAAATTTTACTCGAAGGGTTAACAAAAATCGAATTATTTCCAATTATCAGTTATACACAAGCGAAGCGAGCTTTGCGTAAACAATCAAAAGCTTTCTTAGTATGGATTAATGAAGTTGATGTTACAAAAATTGAACTGACTCCAAAGCAACAGTATTTTATAGCTAAATTTTCTGATTGCTTTTCCAATGATTTACCTTTACAACTTCCTCCATCATGACCTGAAGACCACCAAATTGATTTACTTCCTGGTAGTCAACCACCTTGCAACACTCCCTATCACCATAACCAATTAGAACAGAAAGGGATTTAGAAGCAAATTGAAGAACTTCTAAGTAGAAAATTAATTCGTCCAAGTAGTTCGCCTTTTGGAGCTCCTGTATTATTAGTTAAAAGGAAAAATCAAACTTACCGCATGTGTATAGATTATAGAGCACTTAATAAAATGACGGTTAAAAATAGATATCCAATACCTAGAATAGAGGACCTTCTAGATAAATTACAAAGAGCAACAGTGGTTAGTAAAATTGATTTAAAATCAGGATATCACCAAGTTCGTATGTCTACTTCTAACATTTTTAAGACAGCTTTTCGTACACAATTTGGACATTATGAATTCTTGGTAATGCCCTTTGGACTTACCAACGCACTAGCTACATTTAGTAGAATGATGAATAGAATATTTTTGCATTTTCAGCATTGTGTAATAGTTTTTTTAAATGACATTCTTGTTTTTAGCAAAACTGAAAAAGAACACGAAGAACATTTATCTTTAGTGTTTAGTTTGCTAAAACAAATCCATCTATATGCTAACCCTGACAAAAGTTCTTTCTTTCAATCTAAAATAGAATATTTAGGTCATATCGTGTTTGCCAAAGGCATACACGTAGATCCACGTAAAATTGAGGCAATTAAGTCTTGGCCAACACCTAAAAATGCACATGAAGTTCGTTCATTTCTAGGACTAGCTAGTTTTATCGAAAATTTGTTAGAAACTTTTCATTGCTTGCTTTACCGTTAACTCTTTTGTTAAAGAAAGATCTTGTTTATTGTTGGGGCAATAGCCAACAACGATCATTTGAAATACTTAAGCATGCACTCACACACGCACCACTTTTGCAGTTACGTGATTTCAACCGACCATTCTTTCTTGTGGTTACTGATGCAAGTGTTCTGGCATCGATGCAGTATTGATGCAAGACAATCACCCTATAGCATACTTTAGTTGTAAACTGAAACCTTTTGAAGTTAAATATAGTACATATGACAAAGAATTATTAGCCGTAGTTCATGCATTGCGCATATGGAAGCATTATTTAAAGGGTTTAGAGTTTATGATTAAAACCGATCAACAGAGTATTAAACATTTCTTGTCACAACCACAAATATCTGATAGACACATATAGTGTGCATCATTTATTCAATCCTTTCATCCACTCATTCAATATCAACCAGGTAAGGAAAATGTAGTAGCTGATGCACTTAGCCGTAGGCCATCATTAAACAATATTTCTGTCATTTCTACTTCTTCTTTAGACACAATGAAAAATACTTATCTTCAAGATCCCGATTTTCACGATGTTTGGGTGAATTTATCTAACAATCAATGGATCCCTACTAATAACTTTTCTGTTTCTGATGGTTTTTTGTTTTATGAAAAAAGGTTATGTATTACTAATCTTTTTCGTCATTTCATTATGCAAGAAGTACACAAGCCTCCTTATATGGGACATCGTGGTATTATCTCCACACTTAGAAATTTACATGAAGATTTTTTCTGGCCAAATATGCAATGTGATGTCTCTAATTTTGTTTCTGACTGCATTGTATGTCAACGCATAAAAAGACATCATGGTAAGTCATATGGTTTATTACTTCCATTACCTATCCCTAATTCACCTTGGGAGCAGATTTCTATGGACTTCATTACAGGTTTACCACAAACTTCTTCACAGAATAATATGATATGGATCATAGTTGATAGATTTAGTAAAAAGGCTTACTTCATTGCTTGTAAAAAAACCTTAAGTGTTGCACAAGCCGCTAACTTATTTCTCAAGCATATTTTTGTGCACCATGGATTGCCAAAAATTATTGTGTCCGACCAAGATCCTCGATTCTGTAATAATTTTTGGATTACATTGTTTATTAACTTAGGAACTAAGATTGATTTTAGCTCTGCATTTCATCCCAAGACTAATGGTGAAACATAGGCTACAAATAGCACAATTTTGGATTTAATCTGTGCTTACACAATTTCTTCTCCAGCCACATGGGATAATCATTTGCACCTTCTACAGTTTTCTTACAATAATACCACTCACACTGCTACACAAAAGGCACCTTTTGAAATTGTTTATGGTCACAAATTGCCAACTCCCACATTTCGTCTAACTCAGAAAATACCTTCTATTGACGATTAGATTCAAAATCATTCAAGTATTTATGAGCAAGTTAAACAAATACTAGCAAAGGCCCAACAATCATATGTGAAACAAGCAAATAAAAATAGGCAAGCCATGATTTATAAAGAAGGAGATTATGTTTGGTTACGTGTTGAAAAACGTAGACTCCATAGTGTAGAAAAGAACTTGAATGTAAAATTAGCTCTTGTTTCTATGGACTTTTTGAAATTCTCCATTGTATTAGTTTTAATGCTTACAAATTAGAGTTACCTCATCATTGGAAAATTCACAACACTTTTCACATTAGTCTTTTACATCCCTTCAAAGGTTCTCTTCCTGTTCACCCTGTTTATGAATCACCACCCTTGATTGCAGATGATCATGAAATCCTAATCCCTAAAACAATTATTGATGTTGACTATATGACCACTAGAACTAGAAATACTTATCCTCGTTATCTTGTCAAATATTACAATCATCCTGTTGAGAAAGCTCAATGGATGCATGCTCATGATTTGCGACCTTTTTTCAATTTATTGTCTCCACATCCAGCCAATAGCAATTGAGGACAGTTGCTATCCCACCCGCGGGTATGTTGCCATGTGGCACCTACGCAAAGGGATGAGTGCCTTAAATGGTTCTCCTTTGTGTGTACATTGGTGGGATGAGCGCCTTAAATGGTTCTCCGTCAATGTGGGGCACGTTCCTAAGAATTGTCTTAGGCGGAAGGTCGATGGGGACGCTTATCCTTTCCGTGCATCGATGCAAGTGTGAACGTGGATGGTACCATTTTATCCACATAAGTATTAACGTCTTCGTGAATTAATTATTGTATGGAATTCCAAATTAATTGATTTATGTGGCTAGCTGCAATTATTGAGTTGGTTATTATTCTAACATGATTTTCTGAATTTTTGGCAGTTGATGTGTAGAGCAAGGAGAATTGGAAAGGCGCGCCATGTGCAAGCATTCTAAAGATTATTTCCTCAAGAATTTATTTGGAAATTATTAGATTATTGTATTAGATGCATCACTATTTCTTATAAAGCGTGCACATAGCCTCTATGTAAATATTTACTAGCAAAATAGATTTTTAAAAGATATGTCCAATAAAATATTAATGGTTCTAGAGAGTTGTGGGATGCACAACTGCTAGCATCCATTAATTCAGATTACTCTATCTCTTTTCCAGTTCACTCAAACTCTTTATACAAAGAGTGATTGTAAAGGGCCTAAATCTTGGGCAAAGAAGATTTCATAATATTATTATAAATATGGCATGAAGGGAGCTACCCACTTCATGTCGGGGGGAGATTGAACCCAATCTTGTGTCGCTTCATCTTACTTTACCTTCTCTTTTAGTCTATTTTTAATTTCTCATGAGTCGTATGCAATTTTATGAGTAAAAGAGAGAAAGAGGGAGCTTCTTCCATTCGCTACGCGCAAACCATCCATCTGTTGCTCACAACAAAGAGAGTCAATGACATCTGAGTCATTAGTGCTAGTGTGAGTAGCATGAATGGTCCAAAAATACTAGATTTTTGGATAATTTTAGCCTTTTTTTATATTATTTATTTAAATATACAAAAAAGCTAGGAAAACTTCTAGATTAGGATGGCATGCAAAAAGCAAGTTGCTTTTTCAGCTAGTTATGGTATTTTTCATAAAAAAAGAAAGATTGGCGAAATTGTGCACATCGCGATCGCAGTTGACAGGCTGAAAACTGTACTTTGAGCTAGAAGAAGAAGAAGGAGTGAATTGGGAGATCTTGGACCAAGTGTCCTGTAGTTTTACTCCCCTTTTGGAGCCAATGTACGTTTTTGGTCTATGAAGGAGCTCCAGGAGAACTAATGCTTGGAAAGTGCTTCTAAGTAGTGCCAGACAAGGGATTATAGGTTCTATCAATACATATGGATTTGATTCATTGTGCTTTGTCTTTGTCGTGTTTACCTCTTGTCTATTCTTTTTCTTCTCTTCCATCTCCTATCTCTATTTCCTTTTATCTTTGATCCTCGATGGATACGACCTTTCGACAAAAACCCCTACCGACATTGGTGAACCCGACATGAAAGGTCATCAAAAGAAGGAAAAACAAGATGGGAGAACCTTCAAACACAATCTCTAGTGATGTTTTGAAATAGTTGGTGCTACAGAATATGAATATGTATATGCAGGTACAACAACAACCACAACATGTGATGCAGGCTTTTTCTCAAATAGAAAGTGTATTTGTATATGTACATACCTATGCTCAATAGATGAAATTCTTTGGGGTGGCTTAACTTGCATGGAGTCGGTATTTTGTATGTGTTACTCTACATGAATTGAAAGCACAGATTGCTGAATTATACATGCAGGATGTTGACTAGGTAGCTTTCAAGAAGACACTCAAGGAATAATTTTACATTGAAGATACCAGTTTGATTATGTGCAAGACTTTCCAGGAATGGGTTTTACAACCCAATAAAGGTCTTGTGGGGCTACAGAATTCTTAAGAGAATTTGAAAGTCGATTTGAGCAGTTGGATTTTGCAGAACAGCAAGCTATTGCAAGTCAGAAAATTGAATTGTTTCTACAAGCAGCAGATCCTGAGCTTCAAGAGAAGCTTGATGATTTGCTAGAAGATCAGACTACAGAGACAGGTCTGAAAACAGAGTGGAGACATGTCAAGGAAGAACTGCACTTGTGAAAAAGCATAAAAGAAGAGAAAGATTGCATGTCTCTAGCTTGCCCACTATTACATGCAAGATAGTTGATGTCTAGTAAGGCACCCACTTCTGTGGCTAATCCTATGGCTGTACCTGCTATTGTTTCCGCTGTTAGGGAAGATGTCTTAGATGAATTGGTCAAAGCCATGCAGGATCTTCAATTGAAGGTTGGAAAATTGGATGAAAAAGGACAAGAGAAAAGGGGATGTGTAGCAGCCCCTAAACCACGAAAAAGATGTATGTGGTGTGATAGTTTGCAGCATGAGAGAAAGGATTGTGCTGCCTATCAGGAGGCCTTGGCACGATAGCTCATCTTTTGGAAAGATGGAAAGATCCATGCACAAGAAATGGGATTGCCTCTTGCTTTGAATTTTGGAAAGGCAGGTATGCAGAAGTTGTTGGAAGACTTGGCTGTTCGAAATGCTTATGCGGCGGTACATGCTTCTACTTTTGGTCTAAATTTGGATAGAATGCATGGCCAAGTGATGGTTGGTCCAAAGGTTGAAATATGGACACATGCTTTACATGCATTTGAAAAGAGAAAGGTTATTGATAGTGAAATGTCTCATGTAGGGCAAGACATTCGTGACATAACTGGATGGGAATCATCAGTAGATGCATATTTAGTGTATGCATATTTAGCAAAGGTACAAAACACGAATGTACTTGTGGAAGAGAAATGAAAATGAGATGAAAATAATGCAAGGACATCTAAAAGAGTGATAAGAAGAGGTGTGGATCAGCCTAAAGCTACAAATCAACCACCTCCTGAGCATGTTATGGAAGAGGTCAGTCAGGAGCAAAAACAGGATAGCAAACAAGAGGGAAAAAAGAAGGGCAAGTAGCCAGGATATAAGTTGCAATCTGACATTGAGACAATCACAGATCTTAAGAAGGTTCTTGAAGAAGGGATCTTGAACAGTCGGGTGGTGGAATTCACCTTGGGAGAGGTGCTTGGCATTGCCAAGCGAGAATTTCATGATGAGATCATTGACATAATTAAGAGGAAGAGTCAGTTTCTTGGTGATACCACTAGTGCATTGCTACAATTTGAAGAGAAAACTGGTTTATTAGGTATTCAGGCTGAATACGAGCATGAAGTAAGTACTGGATTATCTATGGAGGATGCTACTAATCAGTGGACAACATGTGGAAAATAGAAGAAAGTGGCTGAAAATGCATGGTGGAGTAAGGAAAATGCAACAATATGGGAAAGAGACTCTAGGATTTATTCCTCGAAGTCATTAGACAAAGGAATAATTGGGCTAGGGCTACCATTGAAACATTAGTGAAAATAGGGAAACTTGAAACTCCTTGTGCTGCTTTGCTTAACCATGGGTCTAAGATTAATGTCACTGAGCGTGGATTGTATGAGAATGGTGCATGGCCTATGGACACTAATCATGGTTGGCGTATGAGGGCTGCAAATAATTCCTCGGGAGAGCTCTATGCAGCATGTCCTAATGTAAAAGTGACAATAATTGTTGTACAAGAAGAGAAACACTTCTTTGTGTAAGATAATTCCTCCTATGCAGTGATTTTGGGACAGCCCTATATTACAGAAGTGCGTATGGAAACAAAGGTGCTTGATGATGGTTCTACTTATGCAAGAGTCAGAAGCAAGGATGGGAGGAAAGCAGTCTAATTTCTTACTATTTGTGTTAATCATCTTAAAAATCGAGATACGCTTCGAGAGTCTCCTTTGGCTTCAAATGCAAGGGCATTCAAAGATCTGGATTTTCATTAAGCACTGCTACAATATAGGGCTACAATAGCGCTATTCAGAGGATATACTCGCCTCTTGATGGAATGAAGCATGTATTTACTATTGGTTGTTCTCAATTTACATCAAACAATACATGCTGGTTTAAGCCTTTAGAAGCTATGTGCAAGGCTGAACGCATATCTATGAAATGGGTTACTAAGGAACTGAGAGCATTGGGGCTCTTAGTTGAAAATGAAGGCATTTCAAGCATCTTTTATGGACTGAATATTAATGACACTATGGCTGAAATTTCAGCAACTATACATGCGAAAAATGAGGTTGAAAATAGAGTGTTGTCAGTATGTTCTTTTGACATGTATGATGTTATAGCATTCTTTGCTCAGCAAGAAAGATTACAATGGGCTGAAGCACTTGTGGAGACAAAGTATAAGGCAGTTGACAAAAAGGTGAAACCAATTGCTTTGCCACTTCCATCCGAAAGTAAGAGTTTGTATGAAAAAGTATCAAGGCAGCCAAGCTTACGAGATTCTAAAGATATAGGTCATCAGTTTACATTTGAAACATTATAAGAATTGAAAGTTGGTGCAAAAGAGTTTCTTTTGCCTACTGAAAGAGTCTGTTTTATGTAGATGTTGGCTAGGCATGGAAATGCATTTTCATTTCAGCCAATTGAAATAGGTCGTGTGGATCCAAATGTTGTCTCTCCTATGGCAATATTTATTGTGCCACATATACCATGGAACTTGAGGCCTATTCCAGTGCCTAAAGCTTACTTGCCAAAGCTGATGGATTTGTTAAATGAAAAGATTCACATGAATATCTTGGAGCCCTCTTCATCCCCATACTCAAATCGTTGGTTTATTGTACCCAAAAAGAATGGGGCTTTGAGATTTATTCAAGACATGCAACCGGTCAATAAAGTGACCATAAGAAATGTGGATGTAGATCCTATGGTTGATGAGTTTGCAGAGGCTTTTATAGGCAGAGAGATCTATTCTTTGGGTGATCTTTACTTGGGTTATGATCAGTTTCAGCTAGCAATTGAGGGTAGGGATATCACAATCATGAAGACTCCCTTGGGTTTAGTATGGATGTGTACTCTCTCGTAGGATGCAACAAACGTAGTGGCACACATGACAAATGCTAAGAATAGGGTACTCAAGGATTTTATACCACAATTGACAATGCCGTTCTTGGATGATGTTCCAATCAAAGGGTGTGCAGTGGTTGAAAAGAATGAAGAGATGGATGCTCATGGGTGTAGACAGTTTTTTGTAGACCATATTGTGGATTGTGAGAGGATTTTGACACATCTAGAAGATGTGCATTTAACTCTTTCTGGACATCTTTGGAGTTGAAGAGGTTTTGATTGTTGGGCATATGTGTGGGCCCTATGGGCGCAGACCATCACTAGCAAAAATAGATGGGATTGATAGAAAGCAAGATGTATGCATGAATGTATCAGAAGTGCATAGATTCTTGGGTGGATGTGTGTTCTATTTGATATGGATTCCTCACTTTGCACATGTATCTGATGCTCTATATCAGCTTCTGAGGAAAGGTCAGCGATTTCATTGGGAAAGGAAGCATCACAAAGCAATAAAGAAATTGAAGAAGCTCTTAAAATCTGCTCCTACATTGAGAAAGGTGGAGTATTCACATGGAAAGCCTATCATTATTATTTGCACATGTATTCAATTGGGATTGGATGGGTAGTTGGGCAAGATGATGAGGAATGGCAAAGATATGCAATACGCTTTGGTACTAAATTATTCACTAAACGATAGAGAAGATATCCACAGGTAAAAAGAGAATTATGGGGAATTGTGATAGCCCTTAAATGTAATAAAGAGTATATTATGGATGCTCGTGTAGTCATTGAGACCGATTGTTTGTCGGTATTGGGTATGATTACTAGTTGTGCTACTTCCAACATTGCTATGCTCCTGTGGATTGCATACACCAAATCTTTGAACCCTGAATTTTAGCATATTGCACGAAGAGATAACCCAGTGGCAGACATGTTATCTCAAGTACGCTGTGAGAATGAAGATGGAATGATGGATGAGGAGGAAGAAAATGACTTTCTTGCGGCTGAAAATGATGTAGTAAGAGTGAATTTAGCAATGCAAGGTGTTGCTACAACATTAATAGAAGCTTGGACAACAAAGAGAAGACACTTTAGATGTTTTCTATCTTGTGTAGAAGTGTTTCTCGAAGAAAAATATGCAGGAGAGTGGTTGAGAATTGGTCAATATCTCAGTACATTAACAAAGAGAGATGAAGGGTCATATGAGGAGTTTAAGAAGATCAAGAGGAAAGCCTATGGTTTTTTCTTAAGAGATGGTTACTTATGGAAACATGCTAAAAATAAATAGGATATGCCATTGCGAGTTTTGGGTGATAGAACTTCACAAGTAAATGTTATGCAAGAATTTCATGAAAGCTTGTGGGCGGGCCATAGAGGTGTTTGGGGTACTTTTGCAAAGATCAAAGCAAGATATTGGTGGGTATGTATAAGGATGTTGCTCACTTTGTGGAAACATGTATGATGTGTTAAATGTATTCATCTGTGAGACATCGGGATGGATTGCATCAGCCCACATATCCATTGTCTCTTCATTTTAAGTGGGTGGTGGATTTAGTCACGATGCTTACAGGTCTTTGAGGCAAATGAGATATCTTGTGTTTGCTCGTAAAGACTTGACTAATCAAGTGGAAGGGAGAGCTCTATGTACTAAGACAACAAATGTTGTGTGTACTTTTCTTTTAGAAGAGATCTTTTGTAAGTATGGTTGTGTGGAAAAAATTACAGCAGATAGGGGTGAGCTGGATACAGATGAAGCTCATGATTTCTTCGCATGGTTGGGGATAAAGCTTGCTTTAACTTCAGCCTATAACCCTGAATGAAATGGAAAAAGTGAAAGAGGTCGTCCACCTATTGTGAAGGCATTGACAAAAGCATGTGGAGAGACGGTAAAAGAGTGGCCACGATTGCTCCCTTATGCTTTGTGGGTTGATAGAACGACTCATAGTGCTGTTACAAGATGATACCTACATAATTGATGTATGGACAAAAACCTATCATGCCGATAGAAGAGATGACAGACACATGGAGTGTGCTACCTTGGGAAGAGGAGTTGAATTGAGAGGAGTTGTTGGCCTTATGCATTAGACAGTTGGAAAGAAAGTCACAGGACATAGAGGTAGTAGTTGCAAAGTTAAGGGCAGCAAGGATACACAACAAGAAACAGTTTGACAAAAGACATAGATTGAGGCCAAGAACCATACAAGATGGGGATTGGGTATTGGTTTATGATAGCATTTTAGACAACTAGCATAGTGCCATGCGTAAAGTTTCCAAAAGTTGGTTTGGACCCTATGTTACAGGTGTTTGATAATGCTACTGATGCATTAAATGAGATGGATGGAATAGCCATAAAACTTCCAATAGCAAGGAAAATAATAAAATTATTCAAGAGGTGAGAATCTACTGCCTATGAGTTGCTAGAATTTTAAGAAAATAGTGGCCATGATATAGGGGGTAGCCAAGAAGATATGGAAAATGAAGAAGCAAAGGATATGGTTACAGAGGATGAGGAGGACTCACAATCTGATGACAACTAGGATTTTGGCACATACCAGAGGATGTGCAGATTCAAAGGGGGTGGATGTCATGCCACTACATGAACATGGTGTAAAAAACTCTGGAGTGCATCATTCGACTTTCTTATTGATCAAGAGAGTTAATGACATCTGAGTCATTAGTGCTAGTGTGAGTGGCATGGATGGTCCAAAAATACTAGATTTTTGGACAATTTTAGCTAATTTTTTATATTATTTTGTAAATATCCAATAAGGCTAGGAAAACTTCTAGATTAGGATGGTATGTAAAAAGCAAGTTATTTTTTCAACCAGTTATGGGATTTTTTATATTAAAAAAAAGATTGGCATAATCGTGCGAGTCAGCATTGCGGTTGACAAGTTGAAAATTGCACTTTGAACTGGAAGAAGAAGGAGTGAACGGGAGATCTTGGACCAAGTGTCCTGATGCTTTACCCCCCTTTCGGAGCCAATGGAGCCATCAGATTTGGGTTTCGAGCAGTAGGGAGGGAGTTGTTATTTTGATGCACGTTTTTGGTCTATGAGAAGGAGCTCCAAAAGAATTAATGCTTGGAGAGTGCTTCTGAGTAGTGCCAAATAAGGGATTCTAGGTTCTATTAATACATATTGATTCGATTCATTGTGCTTTGTCTTTGTTGTGTTTACCTCTTGTCTATTCTTTTTCTTCTCTTCCATCTCCTATCTCTATTTCCTTCTATCTCTAATCCTCGGTGGATATGGCCTTTCGACAAAAATCCCTCCAACAACAGATTGGTTCAAAGGAACCCTAACCCTAGGTAGAGGACCCAACAAAGTGGCGTTGAAGTTGTATGGATCACGAAAAGGCAATGGATCCACTTCCATCAAAGTTGTAACGTAACAAACTCTTCTAATGAAGTAACAAATGGTACATTAGGAGACAAAGAGGTTGTCAAACAGATCTTTCCCAAGAAAATAGAGGCATAGACTCTGACAGTGGTGGGCACTATAAGCCAACTGCCAAAGAAAGAAAAGTCTTTGTCAATGGGTGAATATCTCCTGCTTGAACCCGAATTGACTTTTGAAATTACCTTTGACAACAAGATAGAAGCATGGATGTATTTTTTCCCCTGTTACATGGCAGTAGTAGAGACAGAGCCAGAAGTAGAGACCAAGACAGATCAAGGAGAAGTAAAGGATATAATAGAGAGTTTGTTCTTCTCTTATAAAATCTCCACAAAGGCAAAAACATAATTTTAAGACGACGAAGGTGATAATGCAAAAGAAGAGTATGAAAGTGAGCTAGATGAGTCTATCCTCCTCGTAGAGAAGGTAGAGATGAGGAAGAAGTTCTAGAAGCCTCGGAAGCTGAAGATTACTTGCTATTCGACAGAATGACTATGGTACCCTTTGGACTAATTAATAAGTCACGCCATAAGAAAAACTTCTATAAGAAATGGATTAAGAAGAATAAGCTTTCTTTCAGCAGTGATTCTTTCTGCCCTAGCCCACCTCTGTCACGAGAAGATGATGATGATGCACCTTGCCAATAACCGCCAGCCCTACAGTTCAAACAAAATCCAGAAGGTTCTTATTATGTGAAGTTTTGGGATGCATCCTCGAAAGACGATTCCTTTAGCCAAGAAGTAACTCATCCCCAAACCAAACCCAAAACCGCTCTAATACCCTTTTAGCTTCCCAAAGAGCAAGCTAAGTCTCCACTGAAATAAGAAGTTGGTTCCAATGAATCCTCAGAAGAGGAGACCACTCCCTTGAAGGAGTCAGATCTCTACCCAAAAGCAATCCATGGGACATTCATCCATGAAGTGGAAGCGGAAAAGAAACTAACGTTATCGTGCCCCTACGCAGATAGAGTGTGAAAACTCTAGATTGAATCGTCATACGGTTTTCTTATTGATCTAGAGAGTCAATGCCATATTAGTCATTAGTGTCAATGTCAGCAGTGTGGATGGTTTAAAAATACTATAATTTTGGACAAGTTTAGCTATTTTTGATATTTTGGATATTATTTATTGTAAATATCCAAAAGCTGTAGAAAACTTCTAAAATAGAATGACATGTAAAAAAAGAAAGTGGCTTTCAGCCATTTTTGGGGGATTTTATGCAAAAAGAAGGATTGGCGAAATCATGCGATGTATGATCACAATTTACAGATAGCAAAGAGCATTTCGAATTGGGAGAGGAAGGAGTGATCTGGGAGTATTCTGACTAGGTGTCTTGGTATTTTACCCCCCTTTCGGAGCCAACACAAGCATCAGATTGGCAGTCTAAGTAGCAGAGAGGAAGCTATTGTTTTATGCACGTTTTTGGTCTACAAGGGATTTATCTTCTCAGGATGCAGAAATAAATTGATAGGCTTCACCTCTATGAGTATTCTTCTATATCTTCTATTTCTTCAAACCCCTTCTCTTTCATCAATTGCTCTCCGTGAATCTCCCTTTACCCTACTATCTCTTACCCTCGTGTTAAACTTTCGACCCTAAACACTTCGATAGTGGTGGTGAACCCGACATGAAAGTCGACAGCAGGTATATAAAGATGGGGGATTCTGTAGGTTCAAGTAGTGGTGATGCCTTACAACAGATGATTGCTTTGTTTTAGCAACAACAACAGCAAATGAAAACTCGAAAGGAAGTAGAAAAATTTGATTTCTTAGCTTTGAATGCATCGCAGCTAGTGGGACATGCATTGAAGTAGTTTAAGGGACAAAATATTTCAGCCTTCATTTGATTGTATGAAGAAAAGTTGTTGTTTCATGGGGTACCATAGTATGCATAGAGTCGGTATTTCTCTTGTTTGGCCATGCATGCATTGCATGATCGGATTGATGAGTTACATAGAAGAGATGTTGATTGGGCAGCTTTTGAAGAAAGATTTGAGAGAAGATTTTTTATTGGAAGATGTAGGATTGGTAACTAAAAAGACATTTACAGATTGGATTGAAAATCCCACTAAAGGGTTCACTGCTATAGCTTTGCTCCGTGAATTTGAAAGTCGTTATACGTAGTTGGATGTCAATGAGTAGCAATCATTGAAAAGTTAGAAAATTGATTTGTTTCTGAAGGCCGCAGATCCTATCTTGTAGGAGAAGCTGACTGATAATTTAGAAGATGCCTATTCTGAAACGGGGCTGAAATCAGATTGGGCTAATGTAACTGAGGCAGTGTGCATATGTTGGTAAAGAGAGAGTGGATAAAATTAAGATGGGTTATATGCACCACACCTACCCATGCTCAGAAGGGGGCTGAAATTGCAACCAAGCACCTATGGCTATGGCAAAATAACTGGCTATACCTGTTGGTCTGGCTCTTAAAGGTGATGCTATGGATGAATTAATCAAAGGCATGTGTGATTTGAGGCTGAATTTGATAGAAATATTTGCAAAGGTCAAAAAGTTGGATATTAAGGTAGAGGAGAAGGGTTGGGCAACAATCCTAGCCCAAAGACCATATAAAGAAGGATATAAGAGGAGATGCATTTGGTGTGACAATTTACAACACATGAAAAGTGAGACTGTATAGCCGTATCGTAAAGCGGAAGTAAAAAGGTTAGTCTTTTGGAAAGATGGAAAATTACATGCAACAAAAATTGGTCTTCCAATAGAGACAAATTTTGAAAATGGTGGCATGCAGAAGAGGTTGGAAGAGACGGCAGCAAGGATAGCATTTGTTGCCATAGATTCATCCATGTATGGGTTGAGAATTGAAAGGACCGAAGAAGCTCGTAAAGGAGGCATGGCTAAAGCAAAATCTTGCGTTTGGATGTAGGCATTAGATTCCATGGAAAAAGGCAAAACAATAAAGTCTGAATTGGCTGATGCAAGTCAAAGTATACGAGGGAGAAAAGGATGGAATGCACTAGTGGTTTCATTTTCATCCTATGCTTATTTGATTGGGGTTCATAATCAAGAAGCTCTTGTGGAAGAAAAGAGAAGAAGAGATGAGGACATTCCTGGTCCTTCCTCTTCAGGCCCATCTAAACGCATAACACGAAGTAAAATGGAGCAGCATAAAGATGCTGAAAAAGCCATACTTAAGCATGTTATGGAGGATGCATCTCAAGATAAGAAATAAGAAGGGAAGAAAAGGGGCAAGCAGCCCGATTACGGTTACATTATCGGATCTTGAGACTGCCACAGACCTTAAAAAGGTCTTGGAAGATCTCATACTTGGCAGTAGAGTGGAATTCATACTTGGAAAAGTTCTTGGAATCATGAGGCATGAATTTCATGATGCAATCATTGATATGCTGAAACAAAAAAGACAAATTGATGGTGAAGTTTTGCACTCATTGATGCAAGTTGACAAAGACATAGAGAAACAACTTCAGAAGGAATATGATGATGCATGTAATGCTGATTTGGAGCTAGTTGATGTTGAAAATGGGTTAAATGGGAGTGTGGATAGCAAGGTTGTGGCCGAAATTGGTCTTATGAATAGCAGTAAGCATAGAGAGAAGGCAATGTATAATGGGGATGTCCATCAACAAGTACATGAAGAAGAAGATACTCATTTTATTCCAAGCAGTCATTATTTATGAACGCATTGGGCTTGTGCTACAACATAGACAATTGTTAAAGTGGGAGAAAGAGAGACGACTTGCATAGCTCTCTTGGATCATAGTTCCAAAATCAATGTTATGGCATGCAGCTTGTATGAGAATGGAGATTGACTGATTGATGTAGATCCAGGATGGTGCATGTGGACAACAAACAATTCATTAGGGGTTTTTTATGCTTCTTGTCCTAATGTACCTGTGACTATTGGAGATGATAAGGATGAATATCATTTTTTTCTGCATGATTCATATAGTTATCCGGTGATATTGGGGCATCCCTATATTTCGGAATCAAGTTTGGAAACAAAAGCCTTGGATGATGGTTTTTCATATGCTCGAGTTTGGGATAAAGACAATACAAAGGCAGTACAGTTTCTCACTATTTTGTGAATCATCCCTGCAATCAGGATAGGCTATGGGATAATCCCATGCCACCTAATGCTTGAGAGTTTGAGGGTTTTTGAAAAGCAGTGTTGTAAGTGGAGGCTATGGCAGTGCCTCTAGGAATACAAGTATGCCTCCAAGAAAGGGAGAAACTATGTTTGTGTCTGGATTGCAGGAATGGACAACATGTAGTCTTGGTAGCTTTAAGAATATTTCAACCATGTGTAGGGTTGAAAAGAAATATGTAGGATGGGCTAAAAAAAGTCGAAGACATATGGTTTGATGGCTGCAAATGAGAGTATTTCAGGCTTAGCTGATGTTGATACAGTGGCTGAAATTTTTGCAGCAATAAAAAAGGCAAAAAAAGAGGTTATTTATGTTGGCACTTTAGAGATGCCTAAGCATGAATGTTATGGGCTGCAATATGGGTCACAAAATAGGGTTGAAGCAAGGGTGGTTACAAAGTACAAAACAATTGCAACAAAGAAGGTTAAGCTTGTGGCTTTGCCTTTACCGCTTGTTGAAAGTGATGGGTTGGCTGAAAAAGTGACTCAATAGCCTAGTTTATGGGATCCACATGTAGGACAAAAATTTATAACTGAAACTTTACAAGAGTTGAAAAGTGGCGATACAAGCTTCCTTTTACCTACAGAAAGAGCTTATTTCTTGCAGATGTTAGCAAGGCATGGGAAAGCCTTTGCGTTTCAACCAGATGAAATTGGATGTGTTGATCCTATGATGATATTTACAGTATCTCATGTGCCGTGGAATTTAAAGCCTATTCCAATTCCTTGGGCATATTTGCCTAAGCTGTAGGACCTTTTGAACAAGAAGATCATAATGCAGATTTTGAAGTCTTCTTTAGCGCCATATTCGAATTAGTGGTTTACTATTCCAAAGAGATGCATCTCTCCAATCATTTTAATGCTAGTGGAGCAAATGAAGAATCTTATACTTGTCCATGCCACCTTGTTTGGGGAGCCCAAAATTGACATGCCAAAAATATTTCTATTGGGAGACTCTAGCTCTCCGATACATTTTCTTTGGTGAGCAGTACCGAGGATGCCATCAATGTTGACGCAGGCTTTGTCTAGCAATCGCCATCGTACTTTTTCTCCATACCCTCCATTTAATGCATATTGTCTACTACTGGTGCAAGCTCGTATGCCACATTACCATCATACAAAACTGGGATCTCCTCCACTCTCTCTATAGCACTCGTATTCTAGAGAAAATGGCGTAACACTCGGTGTCGGCCCCTCGAAGACATTATCTACTCAACCACACTTACAACATAAGAGGATTGTCACAACCCCTCCTCTTCCACATCAAGCGTGATATGGATGGTTTTGTTTTTCTCAATGTACAGGGAGGTGGCGAGGCTTCCACGGTGATTGTTGTTTTCACAACAATGCAAGGGCTCTAGGTGAGTTCTATGGTGGGGCAAGGTTGCAATGTAGGCCCATTTCCTTGTTTGACAAGATAGTCTGCGAGACCAAAGTATCCAAAATATATACCTGGGGACAACCTCATGGTCATTGTTACAATGGATCGGTGTGCTTTGTATTCAGCCATTTGCATGGGTGGTAGCAACAACACGGTAGCCATTGCCATTGCAAATGTCTTTCTTCTTCAACATCAAGAACTGACTACTTGTGTAGTGCATAATAGGTTTGGTAGAGAGGGAGGATACATATATACAGACCTCGATATTTGGTATAGCACTGGATACTGGATCCATTTCCAAAGCTATCTACACATGTACAAATATGCATGTTAGATATGGGTGCCATTTAAAGACTTAGTGTGGGGGTGTATATCATATATGTGAGAGAGAGAGAGAGAGAGAGAGAGAGAGAGAGAGAGAGAGAGAGAGAGAGAGAGAGAGAGAGAGAGAGAGAGAGAGAGAGAGAGGGATATATAAAGTGTGTGCATGAGAGAGAGAGAGAGAGATAGAGAGCGTGCGTGTGTGTTTGTGCAAATGCTAGATATATAAAGTATTTGGCATGAGAGAGAGAGAGAGAGCATGCCTGTGTATGGATACGAGTGCTAGATATGAGAGAGAGAGAGAGAGAGAGAGAGAGAGAGAGAGAGAGAGAGAGAGAGAGAGAGAGAGAGAGGAGGAGGAGGATATATAAAGTGTGTGTAGCATGAGAGAGAGAGAGAGGGAGATAGAGAGAGTGTGTGTGTGTTTGTGCAAATGCTAGATATATAAAGTATTTGGCATGAGAGAGAGAGAGAGAGCGTGTATGTGTATGGATGCGAGTGCTAGATATGAGAGAGAGAGAGAGAGAGAGAGAGAGAGCCAAGGAGAGAGATCAGGTTGGTGATGGAGAGAGAGAGAGAGAGAGAGAGAGAGAGAGAGAGAGAGAGCCAAGGAGAGAGATCAGGTTGGTGATGAGAGAGAGAGAGAGAGAGAGAGAGAGAGAGAGAGAGAGAGAGAGAGAGAGGTTGGAGAGCAGCAAGAGGGAGCCAAGGAGAGAGACCGGGGGGGGGGAGGGGTGATGGATATATATATATGTGTGTGTGTGTGTGTGTGTGTGTACATACATGAGAAATTAAGAAAATAATCCACAATTTGAGGGAAGGGGAGGTGTTGTGTCGTAGGGGGTATGTGGCCTTCTATAACCACTTTGAGATAGTGGGGCATTAAATGCATGTCAGAGAGAGAGAGATGGAGAAAGGGAGACTAGGAGATGTGTTATACTACAAAGAGAGAGATGTGAGAGGGGGGGGGGGGGAGGGGTGCTTGTCATATTTTTCTACACCAAAGATTGGGACACCAACGACCCCTTCTTTGGCAACAAAATGATCCTAGTCCACATGCACTCTCTCTCATCAACCATCCTGGCCCACATACACACACACTCTCTCGCATACCCTAGACCCTGAACCCAAATAACTAAGATAGATGCGAGTGCCAGTGACCCCTTTCTCAGTGGGCAAAATGATCCTAATCCACATATGCTTGCACTCTCTCTTCATTTCGTAAAAGAAATTGCGTACAACTAGCATATTAATGTACAATCATATTAATTGACTAATTAATATTACTATACTAACACATTGATTTATATGAAATTATTAATACTAATATATAAATTAATAGATAAGTTAAATAATATTAATATACCAATGCTTCACTTCATACTAATTGATCACTTTAATAACTAATTAATTAATAAACTAGTTGATATGCATGAACTAATAAATAAGCTAACTAACATCAATTAAGAAATTATTTAATAATCTAATTGATATAATTTGACCAATACACTAATTAACCAATCAATGAACTAATTGATACCATCTTAGTAAATATTACTTGATTTATATATATGCTAAATAATTTTTATACTAATAAAAGAATTTATTAATAATTTAATTAATAGAAAATATTAATCAATTGAGTAATAAATAGCTCTAATTACTAAATAACTATGCGATATAATTATTTAATATATTTAAATAAAATAAATACATAAGATTAAAATTGAAAATTATTACTTGAATTAAATATATTTATTGGTTGTTAATAGTTATTTCAATTGATTCTAATTTCAGTACTTTATAACTAATAAATAAATAATCGATTATTAGTTATTGATTATTTATTTTAACTAATTTGTTATTAGTTTTAAGTAACTAGTTATCGATTATTACTAATTGGTTATTAGTTATTAGTTATTAATTTAAGGTAATTAGTTATCTAAATAAATAGTAATTAATTTTAACCACTTAGTTATTAATTTTAACTAATTAACTAAATATATTTTATTATTTAATTACTAGTTAATTACTTAATTGGTTAAGTAGTTACTTAATTAGTTACTTGGTTTTTAATTAGTTAATTAATTATTAATTTATTGGTTCATTAGTTACTTAATTAATTGGTTAATTAGCTCTGTAATAAGTTAATTACTCATTGCATGATTACATTTAAAAAGTTATTAATTAATTAGTTAATTAAAAAAGTTATTACTTAATTGTTATTAGTCACTTACTTAATAAATAAATTGATTAGTAAGTTAATTTGTTAATAATTAATTAAATAGTTAATAGTTAATTTTATTTGCAATTAATTGACTTAATAGTTATTAAACCAATTAGTTATTTAGTATACTTAATTAATTAATTAGTAAGTTAATTTACTAATTAAGTCAACTAGTAAGTTAATTCATAAGGTAATTAATCAATTAATTAAGTAGTTAATTAATTACTTATTTTAAGAAAATAGAAAGTGTTTTTTACTTTTTATGATGTATATATGTACGTGTGGAGAGAGAGAGAGAGAGAGAGAGAGAGAGAGAGAGAGAGAGAATCACATGTTAATTAATCACTTCATTAATTAATTACTTATTAAATACTTAAATTTAAAAAATTATTAATTAACTAGTCAATTAAAATAATTATTACTTAATTTTTATTACTTACTTAATTAGTTAGTAGATTGATTAGTAAGTTAATTAATTAATTAATTAGTTAGTTGATAGTTAATTTTGTTTACTAATTAATTGACTTAATAGTTATCAAACCAATTATTCATTTAGTATGATTAGTTAATTAGTTATTTAATAAATTAGTAAGTTAATTTACTAATTAAGTTAATTAGTTAGATTAATTAGTAAGTTAATTAGTAAGATTGATTAGTAAGTGAATTAATCAATTAATTAATTAGTTAATTAATCGGCTGAATAGTTATTAAACCAATTAGTTAATTTTTTTGATAATTAATCAACTTAATAGTTATTGAAACAATTAGCAACTAATTAATTTTTTAATTAATTAATAAGATACTTAATTAGTAAGATTGATTAGTAAGTTAATTAATTCATTAGTTATTTAATGACTTAATTTAAGAAAAGAGAAAGCATTTTTTACTTTTTGTAATGTAGATACATATGTGGAGAGAGAGAGAGAGAGAGAGAGAGAGAGAGAGAGAGAGAGAGAGAGAGTGGGCGGGGACGGTCGTGCAAACACAGGTGGGTGTACGATGGTCGTACGCGCGATGGTAAGTTTGGGGGAGTCCAACAAGGGGGCGCCAGTGCCCCATTCCACGGCGAAACATTACGCCCTTTACTAACCCCCCCCCCCCCCCCCCCCCCCCCCCCCCCGCGCTGCCCAAAACATAAAAAATAGAAAAGCCCTCTCTTTGCATAATCCTTCGGATACTTTAACGTTCTTAGTTTCAAAGAACCAAAAGAATTCAACTAAGCGCATCTCTTCGAATACTTTAACCTTCACTAGGTCCTTTTGATAGTTGGCTAGTCTCTTTACAGTTGATGATCAAATTCCAATCATTCCATTTTCACTCTTCTCATAGATTAAGTAAGAAGTAATTTCTAAAGAGTGCCTTAACAACAATCATGGCCATGTAGAAACAAACTTGAGATTGCTAATTTATAATTCTAAGGTCTCATAGCAACCTTTTAGTATCAAGAAAGGGTAGTCACTTGTGTGAACAACCAAGATCAAAGCAAAGTGGTGCCACACACTTGGCTCAATGAGAGTGAGAAACAAGGGGAGCAAAATCTTGGCCCCTATGCTCGTAGGGCATAGCCTCACCAAGGCACCCTAAAATAACACTAAGTCTAAGATGGGACCCTAGGTTAGTAAGTGCTCAACGGCCCTTGTTAATCCTATTCATATCGATAAGAAGCCTCTCAAATTATCAGGACCATTGAATAATCGAAAATATTCCCTATTATTTCACACTCACATGCACTTAAACAGATTTTGCTTAAGCTTTCCAATTATCCTACCATGCTTGATTTAATTAGTTGGTTAATAGTTTCTTATAATTTTTGTTAATAATTTGTTAAAAATAGTTAATCATTAGTAATTTTAATGAATTTATTAGTTTATGGTTAGTTAAAAAGTAGTTAATAATTAATAAATAGTAACTCATTAGTTCATAATCAAAATTAGTAATCGATAATTAGTAACTAGTAATTAAAGTGTAACTAATAATTAATAATTATTAACTATTAAGTATTAATTAAAATTACATTATTAACTAATATTTATTTAAGTAGTTAGTTATTTGATTTCTTAATTAGTCTATTATTGAAAATTATCCGATAAGGGATTGTTGGGTGACCCCTTTCTGGTGAGAAAAAATTACACATAGCGCATGCTCTCTGTCTTCCCTCCTCTCTCTCATCACTCTTTCTCTCTCTCCCCCCATTTTCTCTCTCCTTCGTAAAAGGACCCATCCCCCCTTTTCACATTATGAATCGTTCCCACGACTCTCAGTATGTGACTCTCTCTCTCATCCCTCCCTCACACTCTCTTCTTTGTCTTTAAAAGGATCCCCCTCCCCTTGCAGTTCAAGTTCATGTTTTCTGTGCCCTACCCTTGGCATGGTTCTATCTCTCTCCCCCTCTCTCTCCCTCTCTCTCTCTACACCTCTCTCTCTAATACAATCACACATACTCTATCTCACCTTTCTATCTCAGGCTTTTTCCCTCTCTCTATCCACCTCACACACACACACACACACACACACACACACTCTCTCTCTCTCTCTCTCTCTCTCTCTCTCAATCTATCCCCACCTTCCTCCCTCTCTCTCTCTCTCCTTCTTCCTCTCTCTCTCTCTCCTCAATTGTTATTTGATTGGTAGGAAATCGAGGAAGCAATATATCTACATGAAGTAACCCTAAGCCCCTCTATCATAGCCAAATCAGATTTCAAAAGATAAGATCATGTCACCCTTTTCGAGGGTGATGAAAGGATTACAGAAGGTTTAATTTGCCAAACGTTCCCCTCATCAAGCTTGCTCCCTCGACAAGTGGGAGTTCTTATCATCGTCGTGCATTAGAGGGGTGTGAAGGCCCATGGCAAAGGCAATACTGAGATTGACATTGAGGAAAACAAAATTGTGCAATGGCCAATGGAACAGACGGTAAGTAGCCCCTCTCTTGATTTTTGTTTTGACTGCACTATCTCCCCCTCTTACCCTATTTCAGATCATTGTTTGCAGGAAAGAGAGCAACAACTAAATGAGTCTCCTAAGGACTTTAACTTACCTCAATGATCTACAGCAACATGATCGGCTTTTGTCACCAGCAACATGCAATCACAAGGGGGAAGCTGCCCTCCAAGAGCAAGAGGGAGAGCAACACAAACGCGATCATTGACTTCTGCCAAGCTATAGGCAACTGTTGCAATTGCATGTGGGGAAGGAGTGATATCAGGAGAAGGTGCGTATGCTTCAATGATACAAATGAGGAAGGGAAAGAGAAAGCTTGTAATATCAGAGAGTGATTCTGATGAGGAAAGCGACGACCATCAAAGCATCAAGTCCTTTATTAGTGCACAGCACGGGCGTGGCTGCATGCAAACCAAGAATAAGTGAAGGTTTGATATTTTGAAGTACTATAGCCAAGACATCTCTTATGTTCCTATAGTGAAAATATTTCCTTGAATATGAATTGTAACCACCAAACCATGTAGGCCCCTTCATTGATACCACTAAAGGGCATATCGCAATGGAAGGAATCACCGAGGAGGCCTGTGACATTGGCATGGATAGAAGGATACAATAAGTTCTTCCAGATCTTGCAGTGGAGAGTGTTACCTTACACACCGCTATAGAGAGATGCACGATAATGATGAGAAGTGGTGAGGCATCACATCGAAGGCATGTAATTCTTGTTCATCACCAAAGTAACAATAAAAATATTTTTTATCATGTAGAGAGTGGATAATTGAGTGTCTTGGATTTGAGGTCACATCGGATGCGGTTCATATGCACAGAGAGGTAAATAAATGAGGCTTGTGAAGTTCACACATGTCATGATTGGATGATGTCAGAGCTTTAAAGCATTCTATCATTATATGATGTTAATAGTGATGTGTCTTCCTGTGTAGGGAAGGAAAGAATGCAAGAACACGAACTAGTCATGCTAGGGGATGTGGCAGCTACCGGTAAACAAGCATGAATCATGGTTTTTATTTCCCACAATACAATGTAAATAAGAATGGTTTGTACTTTTGCAAGAGGGATACAATTTTTGATTATCAACCTATAATCCTAGTGGATGTGCCAGTAGCCACAAACACTGGTGAACTAATGTGTCTCAAGAATACTATCTACAATAATATTTTGAACGAAGAATATGTTGCTAATTATGAATTTATTGTGCAGAGGGCCATATTAAAAGTCACGTGGAAGTCCCCTTGCAAGAGATTATCTCCCTATATGGAAGATATCTAAGAGCAAAGGTAACATGTTTACATAAACTTGTATAATATCTAATTGTAATGTAGTGTTTTTTTTGTCATACCAATACATGGGTGCTCACCATTTCATGTGTGCATGTACATCTACCTCACACAACCCAAAAATTAATCGTGTTTGATATGGGGTGCTTCTACACAGGTAGTCAAAGCATAAGGATCGTTACCATTGAAGCCCCTAAAGGTGGGCAGGTATTGGGTGATTTTGCAACCAAGGCTTGCAAGGTTTTTGAAGGAAATATCTACATTGTTTGACATTGCCATTTGGAGCTCCATGAAGGAAGACAACTTAAGTGAGCTACTCCAATTGATTAGAAGTGAATGTGTGAAGTCATCAAAGCAAGAACCAACCTTTGTATTTCAATATGGACAAGGCAAGTGTAGAGCAACTCCCACAACAAATTCTGGCCAAAAGGAGTTACACAAAGACCCTTTTCATGAAATGTTTTGATGATATTGATTGGTTGCACTTCAGCTCAATAACAATACTATTTGTGGATGATAGCATGAAGAAAATGTAGATAAACCCACCCAATGTCTTTATATGCTCACCCCCATTTGAGGGAAATCCCATGGGCACTATCCTTTTGGAGCACAAGCTTCCCTACTTGATTGAGCTAGCATGCTTCCGTGGTTCAGTCCTAGACTTTGTTAGGGATCACCAATTCCACTCCCTAGCAATGGAACTCGATTGATATTTGATGTGCATGATGAATTTGTACTTTCAAAATTATTAGATTGTGTTTATTTCCAAGCACAATGAAATGAGGATAAGATGGAAGAGGAGAAAGATAAAGGAATGTTCAAGTGAAGGAGATTGTGTATAGGCATTCACTCAAATGCAATACTATAAGATGTGTAACAAAGAACATGCAAAATATCTAGGGAAGGGTGCAGTGTAGAAATATGCATGCATGTGAATGTATATGTGCACAATGGATTGAGTAACAATGAGGTAATATTGCTATCCTGATACTAACTATTCAAACAAAGTGAAAAATAATAGATATTGCATGTTATTGCAGTGAGTGTAACAAATTGTTTGATATCATGTCCTCTCGTAGTAAGTCCACACAATAATTCTCAATTGAAAGTAGTGAAAACATGTGCTACGTAGTTTCACTTATGTGTGCACAATGCAAGTGATATATCAAGATATAATATCAAATCATGCACATAAAAGTGAGAGGTGCGTGAATGTATATATGCATGTTGGAGTAACAATGTTGGAATAATGTTTAGCTTTGAGGTAGAAGTTGCTTGTTGGAATGATGATGATTGATTTCCTATAGCCCTAGTAGTGTTAGAAGTACCTAATGGTCTCAAGGTATATTGATGAACTTGGGGATTGATCTTGTGATCTTGCTCTGAGTAATGCTACTCACCTTCATCAAACATTGGATTTTTAGCTAGCATCAAATCCCTTTGTAGTCAAGTTTAAGAGTTTTTTGGGATTCATACTTTATTCTTTGTTGCACTTGGAAAAGGAAAATATATTTTCATTGGAATAAATGTCTTCAATGCCTCATCTTGGAAATTATGTTATGTGTCTTGTGCAACATTGATTATCTTGACCATCCTAATTAAGGTTGTTGAACTTGGGAATACTATCACTTTAATATTGGAATCATGCATTGGGAAGTAGATTTGTTTGCAAAAACCACAATAGGCGTGTTGGTTTTGAGTTTTCTTATTGTTGGGTTTCCTCTTGTTCTTGTAGTTATGTTTGCGGTCCTCATATTGTGTTGTTCCAATTCAATCTCATTCTTTGTTGTTATGTTAAACTTGACTGTGAAGGTAGAAGGGTTTTGCAAAGGCCTTCAAACTTGTGTGTTAGATCCATGCAATTGGGATAAATGAGATATGTATGATGGAAATATTATTAGTCCAAATTTTACCAATATAGTATGAAATTGAGGTGTTCTTCCCAAACATTCCCCGACCCTTCTAGCAATTTGCAAAATTATTGATGTCAAAGTACAACCTATAATGACAAAAGTTTAGCTCAAATCAGTATGCACAGTAAAACAAGAACTCAAGAGAGAAGATTGTTACAGTTACTTCTTAATCCTCATCAATAGCAACATTTGAGGAATTGGTCAATAAGCTTAGACTCATCAATTGGGGGGCTTGTTGTTCATATCTTGCAAGAGTACCTACCATTAACCTAGCTTTACACCACTTCAAACTCTTGGAAGAAAATTGTAGTGTGCTCCATCGAGTGGATGGCATTCTCAAGAGCCACAATAGCACCCTATACATATTCAAGCTATGGATTTCAATATTCCATGGGTAGGTCCTTTGACACAAGAGGGGTCATTGGAAATTATGAGCATTAACAATATCTCATTCTCTCTTACTCAAAAAACTTTCGCCACACCATGGAGAAAAACAAGTTCCTTGTTGTCGATTAAGGCTTTGCTCATACTTCTAATCTGATAGTCTACATTGAGTTGGCTTGTCCTCTTCTCCACTTAAGGCACTCCCCAAGCTAGTGTCCACAACCACTATAGCTCTACCTATCATAAGTTCTAGAGCTTTTGTTCATTCGTAGCCTTGGCTTCTTCTATTCCCACATCAATTCATAAGGGCTTTGGATCAATGGCATCTTTGAGTAATCCTCTCACCTAGTTTTCAGCACTCACTATAACAAGATGGGGTTCCCAACCTTCATTGAGAAATAAAAGAAATGTGGTCATCTAGGAGATTTAGTTAGTGTTGATCATATCCATAAATCTTGGCCTCCCTAGAGGTGAGCCTATTGAAGAAGGCACGTGCAATATTATCATAAAAATGACTTTGTCATTTATGAAAGGCTTGACTATCATTGATATACTTAAGGAGTCTCTAGGGCACTCAATCCTCATCGGAATCCTCAAAAACCATAGCATACTATCAAAGGTGGTCACTCATATAGCACAGAGGGTATTCCAAGCTTGGAGCATATCACAAGATGGTGTCAAAATAATTGTTGGGAGAAATGACATGGTACAAGTCTGATCACTTTGTAAACTATTTGGTTTGAAGAAACTAAAGTGAGGGGGAGGGGGTGGGTGAAGGCAAAGTGCCAGGGGTGTTTAAGAGAGGAAATTTGGTTGGAGTCAGAAAGTAAAAATGAGAACTACTTACTGGTTTACATAGACAATGGATTTATGTTTTAAAAATTTTAAAATATAATTTTAAAATATATAATTTTCAATAATAAATTAAATTATAAAATAACATGAAGTATATTATATTAAAAAGTCAAAAAGCATGTATCAAAAATGAATCCTCAATCTATCCATTATGAAATTTTAAAATGTCATGTATCTCTACATAAAATTTGACTTTTTACAAAGCATTCAATACCATAGAATTCCTCTCTAATGGGACCAAAAATAGGCCAGCACTGGCTATGGCACTAGCCAAACCTCATGCACACAATAGACAACCCCACCACACAGCCTCGTAGGCCAAGAGCGTCTGTAATAACTAAATGCACACTAGATATATCTAATATTGCGTTTGTAGCTAGATAAGAGTCCAATGGCACCTTCCCCAAAACCCCTCAAAGGGGTATCCAACGCATATTGGCAATAAGTGCCATGTATCACAAACATAGGATGCACCCCATCGGCTGATTGCAAAGCGAGATCCAGGAGATACCATGTTTCCTCACTAATAATCTCCCCCAAGAAACGAATAGCTAACCTACGGCATGGGGAATCTCACCCTCTCAAGCGTGGATCAACTATAATTCAAACAATTGCTATGTATTTCCAAGAGTTGATACCACATGTATGATCAATGCAATAGTGGATGTCTCATTGTGCACAAATAGTTATGTTTTGAAATCAACCTATGTGCTAGTATGTAAACAGTCTTTCCATGAATTCCAACTAATACGTATATACTTCATTGCAAGAATCTAGCACCAACACAAACCTTGTGCTACTAGATCCCTAATTTCCAAATAGGCCATTTCCTAAATGCTATGCATAAAAAAAGCAAGCAAAATTTGTATTATTTAAGCCCTCAAACTGTTGTACAAAATCCTACTCCCCCTCACCGTTTAAGTTTTGCTTCGTTGCATAGGTGTATAGAGGTTGCTTTGTCATGGTTTATTGTATAAAAAGCAATAAATTACACACTGTGACAAAAAAGAAAGGGCAAACTGAGGCGAAACCTCATGCTTTTCCCTACCATACATCCACAACTACTTATCATATTTTTAAAGGTATATTCCTATTTTTCTCTTATTTTCTCCCATTTTTCTCTATTTTTCTCTATTTTTCCAATAAATATATATTTTCAAAGTTGTGGCTCTTGATTCTTAGAATAGTAAAAATATAGATTTTATTAGCATTTTATCCCATGTGTATTGGTTTATCCCACCCGCAAACACCAAAAATTCCATTTTCCTCATAAAAACTGTGTTTTATGGGTTTCTAAAAATTATTTCCAGCATTTTGACTTTATGTTTTCTGATTTTTTCATCATGCAATCATAGAACAAACAATAAACAACATGTCTACCAATTTTCACTTCATAAGAAGAACATTAGCTCAATCAAATATTAAAAACAAGTACTTTTCCTTTGTAAAATAGAATTACCGGTTTTTTTCCTTCTTTGCGGTTTTTAAAATCTGATGTGAGACTAGAGATCAACCCTCATTCAAGTCTTAGCTCACCTCCGAACAACTAATTCTAGCCCTCCATGGATCTAGGAGTGATCTGGTACCATGCCGGACAAGCATCCTTCAACCGGTTCTCTTCTTCTTCATGGGCATGAATTGCCCCTTAATAAGGGGAGAGAGAGGGAGGAGAGAGAAAGAATAAAAAATGAGATTTTTAAATCCTCCATTGAAATGGGCAAGCTTGCAACCATCCTGTTCCTCTCCCTATCCTGATCGAGAATCTCTCTCTCTCTCTCCAAACGGGTTTGAATCGGAGAGGCATCGAGCAAAAATGAGGAGGCACATTGACGCTTCCCTTTATTAGATTGTTTTTGCATTATTTTCAAGGATTTTATTAAGCCTAAGGTTTAAAATATTAAAATAACCGGTTCATCTTTTTGTGTTCACATTGTCTCGCAAGTGGATTTTACAATTTTGAAGGCCCATACGAACTCCGATTTGCAATCCGACTGGACATGTGGCTTCTTTGGCATCAAAATCCATTAACCTGGCCTCTCCCGCACACTTTACAGCTTTCCGATCCAGTAGTTGCTTTATAATCCAGTAGTCACAGCTCTCACCCTACCCCTTGACAAAACCAAGGCATGAAATCCACAAGGAGTAGGCCTAGCACACACTGATAAGAGGCCAGAGCTAGTCACTAACGTGCTGCTCCAACATGGCCAAGCTAAAAGAAACTTTGAAAGAGGTCATCCTAAGTGGTGGTCTGAACTACCTTTCTAACTGAGGACAACTCAACTAGGAGCTCCTACGAGGCGAGGACTCCTATAGCTTGATCAAGAAATATTTGCTGTTAGAACATTGTCCTTTTAGGCCTTTATTTTCCATACTCGGGCATGTAAAAAGGAGGGAGCTGAGCGTAGTGACCCAAGGAGAACAAGGCATCAGCCTCAGGTCCTGCCTTAGTACCCACCAAGAACCTACCAAGCCCTCAGACACTTAATCCTTTTCTAACGTTCACTTTTTTTTTTGCTCCAACCTTGTCTTATTCTTATTCCTTTGCTTTTCAGCTAGTTGCCACCCTTAAGAAGACAAGGCATCGGCCCTAGGTCTTGTCTCGTCCCCAGGATCCTACTAGGCCTTCGCAAGACAATGAACAACTACTCAAAGATTTTTCTTTATTTTCTATTGTATTTTTTTAAAGGGGTTAGAACCCCTTTTTACACACTTTCATATATTCATATATTTTCTTTCAGTTATTTGGGTTTTTTTAGTAGGCTTCTCTAACTACCTCACACTAATAGGACCCACTAGATCAGTTGCCTAACAGGTCAGCAAAATAGGGTCACTAGAACTCCCATCAAAAATAGATCTTTCAGTGCCTGACAATGCCTTTGCAAGAGGTAATAACTACTCAGACCTCCCACAGACATACCAACCTAAACCTGGGACTTCATGCCTTGATCGCCGGTCCCCAATCAAATAAGAAGAAAGTACCCTCACATATGTATTGTTATTTGCTTAAGGCAAAAAAAACTTGGAAAGGGTTGAAACCACCTGGAATGGCCACAAGAAGCTCCTGTGCAGCAAAGGCTCCCTCCAGTGACTTCATCAACCTGTTGATGAAATCACTAAAACAACAAACAATTAAACGTACCTGCACCAAATAGACATATGGCCCTCTTGGCCTAAAGGAATAGCACATTTGTATTTCAAACTAACTAGCCCTCTTGGCCTAAAATGGATAGGTCATTCTATCCATGCAATACATGGTCTTCTTGGCATATACACCACATCCTATCAAACTAGACAAGATACCAAAGATAGCATAAAATATGAGGACTAGTCTCATGCTACTCATGTGACTTAGCTAAAAGCTTGATCTACGCCCTTTGTAGATCCACTAGCCCAAGCCTTTCTACTATTATCTTAGTAATAATGGCCATCTCTTCTTGGGTACTATGAGCTGAATGAATGACCTCATTGGACTTATATATCTCATCTCCTTGGTTGTCATTCAAAAGGATCGGTTGTCCCAACTTTCCAGAAACTCCTCCTACAGTGGGAATCAAGGATTTATGATCATTCAACCCTTCCCTATTTGGATCATTACATGTATCAATGGTACAACCCAAACTAGGTAGAGCTTCAAGCCTAGACCCATCACATAGATGCATCTCAAGGCAGTCCCTATTGTCAGATGTAGCATTATGACATTTTATCACACCTATGTGGAAATCCATCAAAGCATGTCCACATGCAATTCCTAGCCCTTCATCTGACACACACAACCATACATTTAGAAACTTTGGGTCTCCAAAGCCATCTCATATTCCTTTTCATATGCTTAGACTGCCCCATTTTTCCACATTGATCTAATGGACTCAAAGTGGACTTATTGCTATAGCCAGATGGCCTCACATCCTTATGACTTCCATCAAGCACAGGTGGACCTTGGGCATGTTGCATCTTCTTCATATGAGATGTCTTTCCTTTCCTTTGTCCACTTTGCAACTTCTTAGCCATAGGAACCATGCTTTTACTAAAAAGAATAGCACCTACTCGAAAGCATGATTCATCACTGAATTGAAAAGGCTTCTCAAGAGCCTTACTAGCAGCACAAGTAGAACCACTCATAGCACACTTATCCATACTCATAGGCTCGATAGTCCTATCAATGTCGCCATCGCGACTACCTCTCACGGGAGCATTGCAAGCCTTGATGGGACTTACTGAGCTTGGAATATTTTTATCTCCATGGGGTATATAATCCCTACTATTGCCATTTTCTGCTTGGAGATTTTGGCTACCAAGGTTCCCCTCATAAGTTGCCTTGGTATCAACAAGGGATATTTTTCCTTGTAGAAATGGTTGGAAGCTAGGATGCACTTGTACTGAGCGGGAAAAACTCCAAAAGTTTCCCCAACATTTTCGAATATACTGCTCATAGTCAATTGCATGCCCCTTGGCCTCATTTAATGACTTAGGATCTCGCATCCTCACTTGGATTTGAGTATTAATCTCTAAGACGCTCATTAAGAGCTCACATAGCACATCACCTGGCAATATAGTAGCTCTTCTTGGCCAAAGCCTAAGAATATCATCAAAGGCTCTAGCATATTCTTTAGCATAAGCTGCAGGGTAAGACTTGTCTTATTTGCATAACCTGGCCTAAGACTTGGGTCATTGACACCTTCTCATATTCATCTAAAAATCGATCACTTAACTCCTCAAAGGATTTAATAGACCCCCTTGGGAGGCTCCAATACCATTTTCTAGCCTCTCCCTTTAGGGTACTTGAGAATACGAGCATCCGATGAATATCATCATATCCACTTGCAAGGCAAGTTAGGCCATATTCTTGTAAATGCACCATCAAATCCTCATTAACCAACCCATGAAACACTAGGAGATCCCTATAAGGAGGAGGGCATTCAGTCCTTTCCTTCGGGATTAGCACTGGGCCATTAAAATCCTTGTATTCCTCTTGACTTAGTACCAGCATATTAGGGTATTTAATTTCATCCAATTCCACCTTTACTGGTGTTGAAAGGTCATTGCCTCCATGAACTTCTCTTTCCGCCAACTCATAAAGTGGTTTAGGGAGGCAGCTCCTAGCAAATGCACCACTGCAAGGACAAAAAATAGGCTGAATGGGCCAGCATTGGCTATGGCACTAGCCAGACCTCATGCACACAACAAACAATCCCACCACATGGCCTTGTGGGCCAGGAGTGTCTGTAATAACTAAATGCACAATAGATACATCTAGTATTGCATTTGTAGTCAGATAAGAGTCCAATAGCACCTTCCCCAAAACCCCTCAAAGGGATATCCCACACATATTGACAATAAGTGCCACGTATCACAGACATAGGAGGTACCCCATCGGCCGATTGTCGTGACCCCACTGCAGTTCTTCTACATCTTGGGGATTGGCCCCTCGATGCGCTGCTTTTACATATAAACACATTCGCATAAGACTCCTCTCTTTGTCAGCAAGATCCAAGAGATTCAATATTTCCTCACCAATAATCTCCCCCAAGAAACGAATGGCTAACCTATGGCAAGGGACATCTCACCCTCTCAAGCGTGGGTCAACTATAACTCAAACAATTGCTATGTATTTCTAGGAGTTGATACCACATGTATGATCTATGCAATAGTGGATGTCTCATTGTGCACGAACAGTTATGTTTTGAGATCAACCTATGTGCTAGTATGCCAATGGTCTTTCCATGAATTCCAACTAATATGTATATTCTTCATTGCAAGAATCTGGCACCAAGGCAAACCTTGTGCTACTAGATCCATGATTTCCAAATAGGCCATTTCCTAAATGCTATGCATAGAAAAAGCAATTGAAATTTTTATTCTTTAAGCCCTCAAACTATTGCACAAAATCCTACTCCCCCTCACCGTTTAAGTTTTGCTTCGTTGCATAGGTGTATAGAGGTTGCTTTGTCATGGTTTAGTGTATAAAAATAAAAAAATCACACACGGTGACAAATAAAAAGAGCAAATTGAGGCCAAACCTCATGCTTTGCCCTACCATACATCCATAACTAGTTATTATACTTTTTCTTATTTTTCTAAGGCATATTCCTATTTTTCTCTTATTTTCTCTCATTTTTTCTATTTTTCCAATAAAAAAATTGATATATTTTCAAAGCTGTGACTCTTCATTCTAAGAACAATAGAAATATAGATTTTATTAGCATTTTATCCCATGTGTATTGGTTTATCCTACCCGAAAACACCAAAAACCCCATTTTCCTCATAAAACCATGTTTTACAAGTTTCTAAAAATTATTTCCTGCATTTTGACTTTATGTTTTCTAATTTTTTCATCATGCAAGCATAGAACAAACAAATATCAACATGTCTGCCAATTTTCACTCCATAAGAACAACATTGGCTCAATCAAATATAAAAAAACAAGCAATTTTCCTTTGTAAAATAGAATTACCGGTTTTTTTTCTTCTTTGTGAGTTTTAAAATCTAATGTGAGATTGCAGATCAGCCCTCATTCAAGGCTCAACCCACCTTTGAACAACGAACTCTAGCCCTACATCGATCATGGAGTGATTCGGTACCATGTCGGACAAGCATTCTTCAACCGGTTCTCTTCTTCTTCATGGGCATGAACTACCCCTTAAGGGGAGAGAGAGGACGGAGAGAGAAATACTAAAAAATGAGAAATTTAAATCCTCCATTAAAACAGGCAAGCTTGCAGCCATCCTGTTCCTCTCCGTGCCCTGATCAAGAATCTCTCTCTCTCTCTCCAAACGGGTTTGAATCGGAGAGGCATCGAGCAAAAATGAGGAGGCACATTGACGCTTCCCTCTATTTGACAGTTTTTGTATTAGTTTCAAGACTTTTATTAAGCCTAAGGTTTAAAACATATAAATAACCGGTTCATCTTTTTGTGTTCACATTGACTCGCAAGTGGATTTTACAATTTTGAAGGCCCAAAAGAACTCTGATTTGCAATCCGACTGGACATGCAGTTTCATGGCATCGAACTCCATCAACCTAGCCTCTCCCACACACTTTACAACTTGCCCATCTGATAGCTACTTATAATGTCGAACCTTGCGGTGCCAAAGGGTTTCGAAAGCAATGTTGCAACTTCAGAAGTCCTTGATAAATTTCAGGATAGAAAATCAAGCAAAAGAACGTAGTCAAATATGTTATGACAACAAATACTTCCTGTGATGTTGATCAGTTGGGAAGATCAAACATGTACATGATTATATAGAATTCTTTGTATTGAATGAACCATCTTCAAAAACATAGAAGAATTCTGATAATATATATCATGTGTGTCTTTTTTTTTTCTGCAGAATAATCAATGTTCTTTGGTGATGAATTAGATGGAATGAAAAAGTGGCATATGGAGAGTCCTTGTAGAGTTGCGATACTTGTACCAAAAATAGGAGATGTAAAGCTTCGTCCAGTAGAACTTAAGAATGATAAAAAACTGTTTGTATTGGTACCAATGACAGGGCTCAAGCAACTAAATACCCTCAAAAATGATACTCAGCATACAACTGTTCCACTTACTAACAAAGATCTTATTTGTTGAAACAATCAGACCCATATGACTATGAAGCTTTCCATATAATGCTGAAGTACTCCTGATTCCTCAGATTCCAAAACTCTTCATATATTTATACGTCTGATTCCAAACTGTATTTTGAGGGCTTTAAGACACCAATGTAGGGCAGGGAACGATAGCTCTCAGAAAAATCCATTCCATAACTCACAACAAATCATCAGGACACTCAGTAGTGGAATCTTTTAGTAATGTCAATTTGGGTATTATCAACAATTACAGCAACTCCACTAGACTTTGTCTTTCTGCCATATGATTAAATTCGGATAAATTCTACTGTAACTGGCAAAGTAATTTTCCTTACAAGATCAGTCAGGAACTTATATGCACCAGTGGCAACCCTGATGACGGCAAGAGACTTCGTGAGAGCAAACTCAGGAGATATGGTGAAGCCGAGCTTTTTCACGCGTTCCTGGATGTGCGATCATCTGTTGTGTCATACATCGATGTAGGATGAGTCGATGAACCATTTTTTGCGGCATCTCCTCTACTCTGCTGATCGCTGTAGTCGATGAGAAGAATTTGAATACAGGGTACATTTGGATTACTTGTAGCGTGAGATACTTCCATGTATGTTGAGCCTGTCTCATTCATTCTGCGGGTTTTCTCCTTGCTGCTATGCCGAGAGATTGAGTTCAAGGTAATCATAATGTTTCTATCACTGGAGAAGGATGTCGAGTTTTAAGAAATCGTGAAGTAGAGGAATAGGAGATCGATTCTAGACAGGAAGGCTCGTCTTATCATGCTTTGTCTTTGTCACCTTTCTCCAATCTCCTTCGCTGAAGACGACGTTAAGTTTGCTGATAATGTCTGCTTCTATGTCTCTTGGTTTCGCGTCCATCTGAACCAGCGCCTTGCATCTTCAACGCTATTCACTTCAGATCATTTCAGCCTTCAAACGTCTTCCATTCTTGCAGAGCTCATTCGACATTTGTTTCCCAATTGCGGTCCTCCTTGAAGCCCAAACTCGAGGTTTGAAGAATCCTCACGATCCTCCTCTGTCCGTCTCTTTTTATTATTATTGCTTTTTGACAGCATTGTCCGTCTTTCTGTTCGTCGTCTTCACTCTTGATTCATTTCTTCTCAGTCGCAGCAAATTCCTCTGATTCCGTAACAATGGTTTCATTGCAGTCTTCTAATCCTTAACGTGTTCCTATTCTCCTGCGCTTCCAATCCTCTCCCGTACCCCCAAATTGCAGAGCTTTTTCCCGTTGAAGCCTCGTCCTCCACAGCTGATGCCGTGCCAAACAGAGACTGGAATGACAGAAAGGACGAGATATGTTGAAAGCGATCTTTCGAGAAAATCTGTCTGAGTGTATTCTTGGTGCCTTCTCTTCGACTACCCTGTCCCTGTGATCAAAATTCGTAGTTGCTCTCCCTTCCTTGTCCTGATCGAAGATTCTTTCATGCTCTCTCTCCCTCTCTCCCTCCTTCTCGTAGCTCCCTCCTCTTTTTCTGTCACATCCGCTTATTTCTTTTTCCCTCCCTCTTTAGCTCTTCTAAAAAAAATCCCTCCTTTGCCCACGATAGCTCACATGACATTATTTCTGGTTCAAATTCAAATTATCTATTCTAGAGCTTGTAGAAGTTTTAGCTTATACAAAAGCTCTTGACTACACTGCATATCTCCAACAATTGTAGTTTGAAAATCACCTATTCTTCACATTCAAGGATCAGCATTAAACCACAACTCATCAGTTCTTCACCTTCAATGGTCCGCATCTCATCTGTTCTTCAAATTCAATGATAAGCCTTAGCTTCTTCCTTCTCCTCCGATGCGTGTGCAGTCACATGTGCATGCACCTGTGTGTGCCCATGGCCATGGCCACCGTGCTCCCATGGATGCCACAAACCCAGAAGGACAGGGCCATCCTCTTTCGCTCTCGAATGCGCAGCAATACGACATCCACCCCCTCTAATCCTGCGCATCCTCCGGATGGGCCAACTACCCATGATCATTATCATCAAGATCCACAAACAAATCAATCTCTTCGTTATGCATTTCCGGTAGATCAACAAGATTATCAGCCATATCATCTGTCTCTTCCATTGGAGTTTCTTGTCGTTGCTCTTCTCTTGAAAATTCTTCCAATGCATAGTCCTCATCATCCCTTTTCTTGAAAATATTGATTCTTTTCCCAGCAATAGGCACTCTAAGCACTATCCCATCCAATTCAGTCAGCTCATATGTTGCATTATCAAAGACATGTCTGACTATGTATGGCCCAAACCATCTTTTCACCATCTTCCGAAGTGCAGTCTGCTGATTTTCAAGGCTGCTATCAAAGACCAAAACCCAATCTCCCTCTTCTATTGCTCTAGGCCGCAAGCGATGCCTGCTGTCAAACCTGTCCTTATTTCTTAGTCTAGCAACCTTCAACCTGTCAATAGCTAGCTGAATATCCTCAGGTCTCCTCTCCAACTGTCGAATCCGAAGAGCTAAGAGCTCCTCTCTTGTCAAATCCTCCTGCCAAGGTAAAACTGACCAAGTCAAAGCACAAGTCTCAATCGGCATAACAGGTTTCTGACCATACATCAACTCTGCAGGCATATATCCTGTGGTAACACTATGAGTCGTACGATCAGCCCATAAAGCAAATGGTAGAAGTCTTGGCCATTCTCCAATCCGTCCTCTGCATGCTTTGGCTAATGCTTTCACTATCGGCGGATGCCCTCTTTCACTCTTTCCATTTCCCTCTGGATTGTATGCTGTGGTTAGAGCCAATTTGATTCCTAGCTGAGAGAAAAACTCCCTAGCTTCATCTGCATCCAATTCACCACGATCCGCAGTGATCTTACCCACACAACCATACCTGCAGAAAATTTCCTCCAATAAGAACTTACACACTGCACTAGTGGTCTTCGTTCTTAAAGATCTGCCCTCAACATGATTAGTAAGATCCTCTCTAGCCAAAACAATGTATCTCATCTGCCATAGGCCCATAGGCATGGTAACCAAATCAACTACCCACTTATAATGAATGCATAGCGGATAGGTCGGATGAAGCTCATCTCTATGACGCACTACTGAATACATCTGGCAGTCTCTGCAAGTCTCAACAAAGTGAGAAACATCTCTATACATGCCTTTCCACCAATATTTCTCCTTGATTTTCTCATAAGTAGCCCATACTCCTCTATGACCAGCCCAAGGACTCTCATGAAACTCCCTCATCACCTGTAACTGTGTCTCTCTATCGCAGACAACCCTCAAAGGTAATCCGCCTCTTTTCTTCGGATGCTTCCAAAGAAATCCATCCTTGAGAAAATAACCATAGGCTTTCCTTCTGATCTTCTTGAACTCTTCATCTGTCCATTCATCTCTTTTGCTTAGTGTACTAAGGTACCTGCCAATCTGCAACCAATCTCCAACATAGAGTTCTTCTATGAAAGCCACAATATCATAAACATGACAAACATGATCCACCATAGTGGCTGAAATTTCTGCATCATCCTCTTCTGCAAGTAGAGTCTCCTCATCATCATACCTGGCTCTAGACAACATATCAGCCACTGGATTATCCTTCCTTGCTATGTGTTTAAATTTCGGATTTAATGACTTAATGTATGCAATCCATCTCAACATGGCTATATCCGGAGTAGAGCAACTCGTGATCATACCAATCAATGGCAAGCAATCTGTCTCTACCACAACTGAAGCTCCAATAAAGTACTCCTTGTCACATTTGAGAGCCGTGACAATTCCCAATAACTCCCTCTTGATTTGCGGATATCTCCTCTGTCTCTCGTTTAGGACTTTCGCCTCAAACCGAATAGCATACCTATTTTCATCTGCATCATCTTGACCCACAGCCCAACCTATGCCAATTGGACTAGTGTCAACTGTCAATACAATAGGCCTATCACAATTATAATCCGCTTTCCTGAGAGTAGGAGCATTCTGCAATAACTTCTTCAATTTCCGCATGGCTCTAGTGTGGCTCTCATCCCAATAAAATTTCTGCCCCTTTCGAAGCAGCTGATACAAACAATCTGCAATATGTGCAAAATGAGGTATCCAAATCATATAAAACACACAAGCACCAATGAATCTCCGTACCTCTGAAGTAGTAGAACAATACTCTGCAATCTTGCCTATAGCATTCACCTTATCAGGTGAGGGTTTCCTGCCATAATATCCACACATATGCCCAACAATAACAACCTCATTCACTCCAAAAACAGATTTTTGCCCTGAAAGTGTCAAGTTCACTTCTTCTAACCTGGCCAAGATCTTCTCACATGCTGAAATATGATCAGCCACAAAGTATCTGCATCCCTGCTCATTTAGGCTCTCATTCTTCTCTTCTTCTGCACACCCCTTAATGGGCACATCATCCAAGAAAGGCATAGTAAGCTGAGGTATGTAATCACGAAGGACCTTATGCATGGCATTCATCATATGTGCAACAGAATTAGTGGCACCTTGAGGCAAGGTACACATCCTGACAAGCCCAATAGGAGTTCTCATGGTGGTTATGTCCCTGCTTTCCAAAGCCAGCTGAAACTGATCATACCCTGAATACAAATCACCCAAAGAATAGATGGCACGTCCAGCAAATGCCTCTGCAAACTCATCCACAACTGGACCTATACCAACATTCCTGATAGTAACTCTGTCCACTGGCTGCATATCCTGAATAAATCGGAGAGTACCATTCTTCTTTGGAACTGTAAACCACCTGTTTGAGTATGGTGCAGATGAAGGCTCAAGGATTCCCATCCTGATTTTCTCATTCAATAAATCAATCAGCTTTGGCAACTGTGCTTTAGGCACTGGAATAGGTCGGAGATTCCATGGAATATGAGGAATAGTAAAGATGACCATAGGAGCAACAATATCAGGATTCACACATCCAATCTCATGTGGCAAAAAAGCAAATCCCCTTCCATGACGCTCAAGCATCTCCTGAAAGCATTGCTTCTCCATGGGTAACAAGAAATCACCATTTCCAATTTTCAATTCAGCAAGTGTCTCTGCTGAAAATTTATGACCAATATGCTCCGGATTCCTTAAAATTTGCTGTTTAGCAGCCCTCTCTATTTGCTGATCACTGTCAGGTGGAAGCGGTACAGCAACCGGCTTCACCTTCTTATCCACAGTTTTGTATTTCGTGTCAACCCTGGCTACATTATGCTCTTCTGCATTACATAAACCTTGCTGTAAATCAGCAATTCTGCACTCCAATGGCTGAATATTCTCAGCCCTCTGCTCTATGGACTGCATAGAAACAGCCCCAAACTCTGAATGCTGAAATATTTCAGCAGTAAACTCTGTTGGCTGAAAATTTTCAGCCCTCTGTCTCTCTGAAAGCTGATCATAACCAGCTGGAAACTCTTTTTGCTGAATTTCTTCAGCACTCAATACTCTTTGCTGAGTTACCTCAGCCTCTGACTCAATCTGTGACACAAAATCTGCAATTTCATGAAACATGTCCAGGGACTGCACTAATACATTACCATGACAATTCAACATATCAGTTTTCAGCATATCTCCCATCTCTGCCATCGTATCTGCACAAATCACACTGTCATACATACCATCTATGTGCTCATCATCCTCCAAAATTCCTGCATTTTTCAAATTTCTCTCCTTCCTGCATATATACTGCCTGGCAGCTCTAGACAACCTAGAAGTCTTCTGATAACTCATTGAACTGTTTGCTGAAATCCCAACATAACCGGAGGAGAAAACATCGTTGCCAGGAGGCGAGAACTCCAATCTCCTCTCCTCTGTACCACCGTCGTCTCGCGAAACGGCGGTACCTAATGAAAACCCGAATCCCTCACAGTGGGCAAGGGTGCATCTCTGAGAGTATCTCTGTTTCTAACATGGTTCACACATACAGTCATAAACTGAACTGCTCTCATACCATCTTTACTGCGAATCCGTGCATAAGCAGATCCATCATCCATGACCTTTGTTTCCATACGCATCTCTGTAATGAATGGATGTCCAAGAATTATAGGATAAGAGCATGAATCCTGCACAAAGAAATGAAAATCCTCCTCTACATCACCAATAGAAACCCTGACACTAGGGCAAGCAGCATATAAATCACCTGCAGTGTTATTGGCGGCTCTCATACGCCACCCATGCTCTACATCCATAGGCCACCTGTTACTCTCATAAACTCCACGAACTATGAGATTAATCTCTGAACCATGATCAACCAATGCAACATAAGGCACCTGTTTTTCTCCAACCTTTACCATCGTCTCTGTAGTTGCCCTAGCCCAATGGCTCCGCGAAAAGTGACTACGCGGTATCAAAACAGGCTCATCAATTTCAGCATAATGCATAGGCTGAACCCTCTTCTCTACCTGTGGCAAAACAGAAGCATTATCAACCATAACCTCATCATCATCCTCATCCAACTCTCCAATCAGAACTCCCTGTGTATCAGTGGTAGCCAATGCATGTCTTTTCCTCTTCAGGACCTCCTGAAACTGATCCTGAAACTCTCTTTTTGAGATGCCCAAAATCTCAGAAATAGTGAAAGTCACCTCACTACCAAGTATCTTATCATTAAAGATTTTCTTCATGTCTGTAGATGTCTCAATATCAGACATCAATCTGAATCCTGGCTGCTTTCTCTCTCTAGGCTCTTGCCTCTTTTCTCTCTTTTGAGCATCCTCCATCTGTCGATCTGGCCCTGGTCTTGAAGACGGTCCTGCAGTAGGTGGTGAAACAAACTCACCCCCTCTAGTCTTCTTAGCTGCACTTGGATTTTCTTCATCCCTCTTACGCTTCTCCTCAAAAAATACATCTGCACCATGAGATTTAGCCAAATAAGCATAAATAGAATACCTGTCAACAGGCGAGTCCCAACCTGTCTCTGATCTGATGCTAGAGCCTGCACTAGTCAAAACAGTTTGCTGAATTTTTCCCTTGTTTGCAGTCTCCATAGCATAAGTCCATAGCGCTGACTGAGTCTCTGATCCCTTCTCAATCTGTACTCCATATGCAGAAGCATCACCTCTAACTGTCACATAAGAAGTACGCGCAGCCATGTCCTCCACTAACTTCTTCATTCCACCTTTACCAAAGTTGGTAGCAAGTGGAGCTCCTGTCTCAGTCAACCAAATCTTACCATCTTGCTCCCAATATACCAAATTCTGCCTCCTTGCATCCTGGAAAGAGTCACAATCCCTGCAATGCTGATGCTCCGTACTATCACACCAAATACATCTCCGATCTCTCCTAGGTGCACTAGGAGCACTCCTAGGTGCACTAGGAGCACTCCTAGGTGCAATAGGAGCACTAGAAGAAGTAGCAGGCACAGTCGAAGTAAACTGCTCCTTCAACTTACCCACCAACTCCGCTTTGACTGACTCAAGTGTCAAATCTGTGATGCCTTTGATTATGTCATCAAGAGAGGTAGGCACCGATGGAGCGGATGGTTTTGGAGCAGAAGGTGTAGGCATCGGTCGTGGAACAGGAGGAATAGGTGGAGTAGAAACAGTAGGCACTGGCATAGGCCAAGAAATTGGCTGAGGAGGAGAAGAAATAACAGGGATAGAAGTAGGCATAGGAGCAGATGATGGTGTAGGTGTCATGGAACCATTCTGTAGGCGAGTCTTCCATATCCTCCTCTTGGTCAAAGTCGAAACTGCATCCTGTGCATCCTGCCAATCAGTTTTAAGACCCATAGGCTTTGTGCGATCTTCAAGAAGCTCACCCAATTCTTCTTGAAGAGCAGGATCTGCAGCTTGCAAGAAAAGCTCAACTTTTTCAACATCCAATGCTCTTTGTTCAATAGCATCAAGCTGACTATACCTCTCTTCGAATTCTCGAATCAACTCCGAAGCAGCAAGACCTTTGTTTGGCATGTAGACCCACTGTCGGAATGACCGCCGAGTAGCCATACCAAAGTCCTCAAGGAAGTATTCTTCTTTTAGAGCCTTCTTAAAATCTTGCCAATGTGTATTTTGAATAAAAAGATCAGTCACTTTTGTCCTCAAAGCAGGTGTGACAAGACGAAGGAAGTACTTACTCATAAGTCCAGCAGGAACTCCAAAAAACCCCATCTTGATCTCATATGTCTTCAAATATGCCGAAACATTATGCCCATCAAATAGCTTCTTCTCACTCTCAACTGCTTCAATAGCCTTAGTCGCGCTATTTGCATTCTCCTGCTCCGAATAGAGTTGCCTTTGCTGAGACAACTGCTGTTGATGCAATTGTTGTTGCTGCTGCATATACATTTGTGTTTGCTGATTTTGGAGCTGCATATACATGGACATATTCTGCAAAATCTGTTTTAGATCCTCCGTTGAAGTACTTGACGCAGCAGTCATAGATGGAGCTGAAGTAGACGCAGCTGGAGTTGTAGAGGAAGCTGAAATAGAGGCTGAAGTGTCTCCCATCCTGAAATTTCTGCGACGCTTTCACGTCGGGTTCACCAAAGATGTCAAAGGGTTTCGAAAGCAATGTCGCAACTTCAGAAGTCCTTGATAAATTTCAGGATAGAAAATCAAGCAAAAGAACGTAGTCAAATCTGTTATGACAACAAATACTTCCTGTGATGTTGATCAGTTGGGAAGATCAAACATGTACATGATTATATAGAATTCTTTGTATTGAATGAACCATCTTCAAAAACATAGAAGAATTCTGATAATATATATCATGTGTGTCTTTTTTTTTAATGCAGAATAATCAATGTTCTTTGGTGATGAATTAGATGGAATGAAAAAGTGGCATATGGAGAGTCCTTGTAGAGTTGCGATACTTGTACCAAAAATAGGAGATGTAAAGCTTCGTCTAGTAGAACTTAAGAATGATCAAAAACTGTTTGTATTGGTACCAATGACAGGGCTCAAGCAACTAAATACCCTCAAAAATGATACTCAGCATACAACTGTTCCACTTACTAACAAAGATCTTATTTGTTGAAACAATCAGACCCATATGACTATGAAGCTTTCCATATAATGCTGAAGTACTCCTGATTCCTCAGATTCCAAAACTCTTCATATATTTATACGTCTGATTCCAAACTGTATTTTGAGGGCTTTAAGACACCAATGTAGGGCAGGGAACGATAGCTCTCAGAAAAATCCATTCCATAACTCACAACAAATCATCAGGACACTCAGTAGTGGAATCTTTTAGTAATGTCAATTTGGGTATTATCAACAATTACAGCAACTCCACTAGACTTTGTCTTTCTGCCATATGATTAAATTCGGATAAATTCTACTGTAACTGGCAAAGTAATTTTCCTTACAAGATCAGTCAGGAACTTATATGCACCAGTGGCAACCCTGATGACGGCAAGAGACTTCGTGAGAGCAAACTCACGAGATATGGTGAAGCCGAGCTTTTTCACGCGTTCCTGGATGTGCGATCATCTGTTGTGTCATACATCGATGTAGGATGAGTCGATGAACCATTTTTTGCGGCATCTCCTCTACTCTGCTGATTGCTGTAGTCGATGAGAAGAATTTGAATACAGGGTACATTTGGATTACTTGTAGCGTGAGATACTTCCATGTATGTTGAGCCTGTCTCATTCATTCTGCGGGTTTTCTCCTTGCTGCTATGCCGAGAGATTGAGTTCAAGGTAATCATAATGTTTCTATCACTGGAGAAGGATGTCGAGTTTTAAGAAATCGTGAAGTAGAGGAATAGGAGATCGATTCTAGACAGGAAGGCTGGTCTTATCATGCTTTGTCTTTGTCACCTTTCTCCAATCTCCTTCGCTGAAGACGACGTTAAGTTTGCTGATAATGTCTGCTTCTATGTCTCTTGGTTTCGCGTCCATCTGAACCAGCGCCTTGCATCTTCAACGCTATTCACTTCAGATCATTTCAGCCTTCAAACGTCTTCCATTCTTGCAGAGCTCATTCGACATTTGTTTCCCAATTGCGGTCCTCCTTGAAGCCCAAACTCGAGGTTTGAAGAATCCTCACGATCCTCCTCTGTCCGTCTCTTTTTATTATTATTGCTTTTTGACAGCATTGTCCATCTTTCTGTTCGTCGTCTTCACTCTTGATTCATTTCTTCTCAGTCGCAGCAAATTCCTCTGATTCCGTAACAATGGTTTCATTGCAGTCTTCTAATCCTTAACGTGTTCCTGTTCTCCTGCGCTTCCAATCCTCTCCCGTACCCCCAAATTGCAGTGTGTGAGTCCATTGGCTTGCCTTCTTTATCTATCATTGATTATAGAAGTGCATATACATTGATGAACAAACACTCAAGTAATGAATGATAACACTGGGGACCACCATCTCCAAAAGGTCTTCTTTATACCTCATCTCATCCTTATTTAAAGTTGGGATTGAAGAAATTATCAACTATCTTGTTATAGATGCACATGAGGAACAATGATATGCATTAGTGATTTGGAGGATATAAGAAAAAATATGAATTGGCACAAACCATAAAAACCCCATAGATTTTGAAGCTCTTCCGAATTTCAATGAATGATGAATGTCCTGTGTATTCTCAACTTCAAATTTTGAAGCAAACACTTATGGGCCATTTCAAAGAATTGAGAGATGGACAAGGAAGTAATTCAAGATAACCGTACGGATTAACCAATGTATGTATATGAATTTATAGAATGAAATATTACAATCTAGAAGTTATTTTGATTATTTTTGTAATCATCATTATCTCATCCACATCTTCATCTAGAGCTTTGTTTGTCCTAGTCAAGCCTCTCAAAGACTGATCCTCAATAAGATTTGAAGGGAAAATGTACGATAAGAAAGAATAATTAAAACCTTCACAAATAATTAAAAACTAAGAACATGAAAGCGATGACTTATTATTTGAGGAAATGACTTGTTGATTAGTCCTAGGAGTAGTTGAATCAAGTCCTTTGGACTATATACATGTTGAACGCATGCAATAAGACTACCCATCTCAAGCCTCTCAAAATCCAAGCACTCTATCATTCTAAATTTCAATGATTTTACAATGCACTATGATAATGAAGTTGATGGGACCCAATAATTACAAGCTGTATATAAACTCATGAATACTTCTTGAGTATTGCTCCTTCCCATCTACCATGCTCTTCCTTTATATTGTGTACGTAGGTAGTGGACATGGAATCATAAGGTCACCTTTGCTAACATCTAGATGGAAATGGATTTGAGAAGAATGTTACTTAGGAGAAAAGAAAGGCAAGTAAAAAGACTTCATAATAGTGGTAGAAATGAAGATAGAAGAAAGGGAGATGTTGGGATCTATATAGAAGTTATCACACACACATATGAATGTGTATGTTCTCAAAGATCTCAAAGTTCAAACTATGTTCCTTAAATATCAAGGAATGTGTTCCCTTTTGTACCTTGGTACTTTCCTTGCCTATCATTTATTTCTTGTAGAAAGACACTAAGAAAGCACTTTTCTAGACTATACATGACATAAAAAGAGGTTTTGGGGGGAGAACATCCCTTTTTGGAGATGGGGAAAAATTTTCAAAAATTGGGCTGCATTAGGAAAATAGGTACATCATGTACATTTCATTTGAGCTACAATATTCCTAGCCAAACAATTCAAATTACCATTACTAATCATCATATATATTTAGCACATTGTTGACATGTGTGCCACACACATTAGACATTCCTTATTGCTAGATTGGATGATGAAAATGTGGAAAATATTTTGGCTATAAAGACTTAGTTGGTGGGTCGCAACATTGCAAACTAGCATCAATCAATCAACATTCCATGAGGGGATGATCCTAGCTTTGAATAGTAAGATGACAAAAGACTACTACAAGCACTATCAATAGTATCGATATAAAAATTCAAACAAGCTATACAACTTAGAATATCTTATTGGCATATGCCTCCAAGCTTATGCACCACCCCTCCCTTGTTTTAAGATTGGGGGGGTATGATATGTTGTTTAATACCCCCTTTTGTTATGCCTTAGTTAAAGCCCTTTTCTCCCCTAATTAAAACACACCCATTCTTACGATTGCTCTCCCCATCCTCTTAAAATATATATTCTCTCTTGTAATATCCGCTCTTTCAACAAAGTCATCCCTCTCTCTCTCTCTCTCTCTCTCATGTTGGCTATGTTCTCATGAAGTTTGCATGCATATATCAAGGTGAGCATCATTACTTCATAGCCCTTAATGTGCATCAACATCTTAAATTGAGATAATGTTGTGAGTAAAAGTGCAACTTTTGCATAAATCTCAATGAAATCCTATCTTAGATTGAGACAATGTTATGGCTTAAAGTCTCTTTCTTTTTACTAAAATCGCCTCTTTGCATGAAATTTTATTCCCTTCTGTAACGTGTCCACCTGTTCCCTTTCCGGACATGTCTTAGCAGTACATCGGGAAGAGAGTCTAGAAGGCTCCACCTGGCACTCCCATGGAATGCTACGGGGTTTGCAATCTAGGACTTCCTGAGTCTGCCACATAGTGGAAGTATTCTGGCCGTTCCCACTTAGGACCTACCTGAAATCAGGGTTTCCCCTAATGGTCACTTTCCTAAACGACAGCTAGCGTCGAAACCCCAGGCAAACTACTTTACGTAGAAATGTCAGGGTCAAAGCAGATTGATGCTGCACTTGGTTCAAGGAGAATGGAAAATGAGAGGAATGCAAAACTCGACCTCTCTGCCCATAGGGCAAAGTCCCATTCCGTTCCCCTAAAACAACATAAATCAGGATTATAGTAACCTAAAATCTAGGTCAGTGCCCTTGCTGTTCATTTCCTTTGAGAAGAGCTCCTTGTTGTCCATTTTGATTGAGAAAAGTTCCCGACCAATCGGGACCACCCATCCGTAGGACAGACCCATGGTCACATCCCCCGCACTTTCCTCAAGGTTGCTTTAGTTGTCTAATTACCTACCACATTTAGTTGGACATGCATCAAGCAGCTTCATTAATTAGCCAGTTAGACACTGGTTCCTTCACGTAAACTTAGCACTTGACATAGAAAAGCAGTGTCAAACAAATTCCTTTACAACAGGTTATCTTATTTATCTTTGGAATACATCCATAAATTCCAGCCCGCAAGCTAATCCATAATCTGCCCGAAGGCTATCCAGCAATCCACAGGGATTACTAATCCAAGATTCCGCCCATAGACTAGTATGTGGGCCTCGAGATCCAATCCCGAGTCACGTTGGCCTCTTGTGCAGGGCTCGGAAGGCAAGGGATTTATGGCCAGAGCCCCCCTGCCACCGAAGCATCCTCCTGCTCCAAGTAGTGCTCAACGGAGAGACCTCACGCGGCGGGTTCGGTCCATGTTCCCGGTGCGGCTAACAACCCTCTTGGTTAGGGTGAGGCAGACAGTCAGGGGTAACTGAAGCTGACTCTCCCTTCAAGCCTTCAACCTGAAGCATTAAATATATTTCCATCCTTTAGTTCCTTGAGCAAACAATGCAAACAGTGCTCTCTAAACTGTTACAAGCACAATCAATTCCAATGGTCGTTTATTTGACCAACTGCTAAGGAATGAATCCTTTTCCCTGAATGTATCCAGCATTCGATCCGGGATCAATTGCAACTTGGTAAGATCCCCAAGGGTTTGTTTGTTCACCCTTTGGTCCTTGGGTTAGGGCCATACCCTATTAACCCAACTTAACCAATACCTTAGGTTTTATTAACAGTAAATCCTAGCGACCATGTCGCTCCAATTATTGATTGATCCTTTGTTCCCAAGCAAATACCTAACTCCCTTAACTTGGCAATTTTTTCCAAGAAGGTGATATAACAGGACGACTGCTCCTCTAGCAAGTTCAACTTGCGCAAGAACCTGCCAACCATATTCCAAGGAATGGCAACTCTCTTGTGATCAAACCACAAGACCATGCGATGTTGCAACTTGCTGCACAAGTGTCGCATCTATTCCATTGGATATTTTCACCCATCGAACAACGTTTTCCGGTCACCGAATTATGTTTAGACAAGAAGCAGGGTTTAGGGTGTCTTCTTACCCAATCCATTCCTAATTGCACTAGGTCGACAACGTTCGGTCCTAGGGTTCCAACTCAATCTGAGTTTCATCATTTGAATGAGTGATCCTAAGGGTAGAAACCCGAGATTGTTTCTTGCAAGCGCGTCCACACAATTGTCTCTACATTCCGTGAATGTGGGTAGGACCTTTGGGTATGAGGGTTTTGACTTGGCAACTAGGTCAAGTCCTTAACGTGCTAAACCCTAGTTAGCACTTGGAGTATTTATTGTATCGATTTAACCATCCTATGCAAATCCTTTGCGGGTTAGGTGATTTAGGTAATTCGATCTACTTGTCTTGCGACAAGGACGAACCATTCTTAGAGATGTTAACTTGATCTAAAAGGGGAAAACTAGTTGCATTACGACACAATTCACGTAAGCATGTGATTCATTGCCTCTACATATGACTAGATTCGCAATCCCTAACTTTTCTTGTTAAGACCAAAACGCATGTTAAATTTCGACATAACCTCCATTGATCCTACTAGGACTTGCAATCATGAATCATGCCAGTATTCTTTTTCTAAGCTTTTAAGATTTCATGCTTAAATGAACCATGCAGCTTTTCCCTAAATACAACTCTTGATGAATGAAATTCTTGCGTACGAAAAATGTGCAACATGCAACCGTTTCCTAACTACAATGTAGTTAAATGAGATTCATGCCAATTGAAGCTAGAGTTAACCTATTTCATGCATCCCTTAGAATCTTTTCCATGCTTTGCTATTTCCTACGGTTGATAATGACTTCCTGAATGAATCATTACAAAGGAGATTTGTCTAAAAATGCGACATGCCATTAAACTTTCCATGCCTAATCAAAGGTGCACTTTAATAATTTTGACCTTATAAAGATAGGCAATAGGCGTTCTAGACCGTCACTTTGAAATACACAAAAGGAAACTTGCTAATAAGGTCCTAAAATGCATAGACACCTTATGTTTTTTTCGTTCATCCCATTGAAAGTGCCAATGACAAATTTCGTATCATGAGTTAATTCTAGTAAATTCTAAATAGCCAATTTATTTCCAATTGCATTTAACTAGGTGGATTTGACATGCATAGGTGCATCCTAGTCCATGAAATTATGGTGCATAATGCAATACTTTTACGTGAAATCAAAATAGAAAGAAAACCTAGACTTGTGGGCTCGGGGAGATATCCACGCGAATACTAGGAGAATATCTTTTCGCAAGCATGCCTTGTCACTTTTTAGGGGCCATCGTAGGCGTGATTTCGGCTTCTGGTTTGCCTTCGCGGTCTACAAATTTACTCGCCTTGGTATGCAACCTCAGGATCTTTGCCCTTCTCCCTTGTATGCAGGAGATCCCTTTTAAAGTACGAATCCTTGAAAAAAAAACCAGCTTGCGGGATTTGACTTATGGAAGGCCTTAGGGTTTGGAGCTTGGGGCTTTTGCGGGAGAGAAAGTTCTTGGGAATGGGGCTTTTATGAATGGAGTTTCGGAAATTGAAGCCTTACGAGGGGGTTCGCGAAAAGGCCTCTTGTGAATGGGCCTTGCGGGAATGGAGGCTTTAAAGTCCCGGGGCTAGGAATGGTTTTATGGGGGCCTTGCGGGACTGGGTGTTAAGGAAGCCCTTAGAAGCTTCTGGGAGCTTCTGACTATGGGCAGCACAGCCACAAAATAACGTGGTGGAAGATGACATCGTTCGAGGCAGGAGGAAGAAAGGTGGACTAGACAGGGGGATGGCGGCGGCCTGATGGCCTATGGTGGAGCTAGCGGCGATAGCCGGCGGCCTATGGTGAGCATAATGGTGGCCTCCTCCTCTGTGGTGAGGACAACAGCTTCTGAGCCTCACGCAGCCTCCTCCTCGTTACCCCCCTTAGGGGGGGTTTTTATAGGTCAAGGGGGGGAGAGGGGACCTCCCCCACGTGGGTTGTGTGTTGAGATATCGAGCTCCACTCGTGATACGCTAGGGTGACCGTTGTGTATTTATGTCACTGACTTGTCAGCTGCAGATGCGGTTGGTACACCGCCCATGAATAATAGCTAGATGACAGCTATCCTTATCTACTCTAGTTCGTGGCTCAGTTAGTATGCCACCTTAGTTAGTTGAGTTTGGTTTGAGACCCATATATAGGGTTCTTCTATTTCTATGTACAAGAGTTCTTTTTGGCTTACACAACTAAGAAGAGGAAAACTGTTTTCAGCCTCCATCTCTATGTGTATTCCCCCATTGTGCAAGCAAGAAAGATTCAAGTGAGACTCCTTCCTTCTCTTCCACAATCTTGACATGGTATCAGAGCCTTGTTCGTGGTAAGGAGCTCAAGAAAGCAAGCCAAGCTCGCGGTGTTCTGGTAAGAGGAGCAGTGTTGCTTTCATTTTCTGTTTTGGGAGCAGATCTCTGCAGGCAGCACAGCCGAAAATTGCAAGAGTGCATTGTCTCAGATTGAGACGCCCTTCGCGGTGAAGCCAGATGGCAGTATATGCTGCGGGATAGGCCTTTAGCCCTCGGCGACCCTGTTTTTTTTATTTGAGGCCATTTCGGGGCCTGTTTTGGAGGCAGAAGTTTTCTGCACGCACTCAGGAAAAAGCCCTGTTTTATGCTGTGCGACCACTGTTCTATAGGTCGGTGAAAAGTTACCACAGATATTGCATCGTATGCTCGTGTGCAGAGACATTGGGAGTTACAGAATCATCCTTGGTTCCTGTATATGTAAAATCGTCACTAGGAAGTGACTGTGTGGTCAAATACCACTTTCGCCAGTTTTGCAGATTTGCCCTTGTGAGGCTGAAGCTGTGTTCTTTGCAGTGACATAATTTTTTGCAGTGTTCTGTAATGGCGTCTGATTCTCTTTCACAGATTGTCACTGAAAAGCTTGACAAGAACAACTTCCAAGCATGGAAGTTTAGAATGAAGAATTTCCTTATGGGAAAAGGATATTGGGAATTTGTTGCAGGAAATGAAGAAGAACCAGTTCTTCCTGATGTTCCCAATCAACAACAAATGCAGGAATTTAAAGCATGGCATGAGAGAGCCAGGAAAGTTATGTACTGGCTGTCTATCAGCATTTCAGACTCTATGATTGTGCATATTCAAGATGCAAGTATGCCAAAGGAGGCATGGGATACTTTGTCAAAAATGTATAGCACAAATATGCAAGCCAGGAAAATGCAGCTCAAGCAAGAGTTGCACAATGTGCAAAGAGAAAATATGAGCATCAACGACTACCACATGAAGGTGAAGAAGATTGCAAATGCACTTGCTTCCATTGGGTCTCCAGTGGAAGATGATGATTTAGTTTCTGTGACCTTGAATGGTCTAGGAAAGGATTATGCATAGTTCCGAACATCCATTTCCGTCCGTGAAAGATTTCCTGATTTTGAGGAGTTGATTGCTCTTCTAATTTCTGAGGAGCAGAGAAATGGTGGTGCATCTTCTTCAGGAGGAACTTCAAAAGAAGCTGTCTTTTACTCAAATGCTGGAAGAGGTAGAGGCAGAGGTAGAGGAGGCCGATTTGGAGGCCGTGGTAGAAATCAGAATATGCAGCAAACTCAAGAAAACCAGTCCTATGGAGGAGGACGTGGTAACTCTAGAGGCAGGGGGAGCCAAAGAGGTCGTGGTGGATGGCAAAGAGGCCAAAATGCAAACAACAATGTTGAATGCTACTATTGTGGTAAAATGGGTCATATGGCTAAAGACTGCTATAAAAAGCAGAATGACATCATTAATGGGAAATTGCAACAAGGGAATTATGCATCTTCTAGTAGAGAGGGTGATGACAGAAATGAGCATTTGTTTATGGTGCAGCACATGAACAATTCTGTGACAAGTGTAGAAGAAAGCAACGATGTATGGTATGTTGACTCAGGTGCATCAAACCACATGACAGGTCATGTAGAATGGATGGAGGATGCAAGGAAAATGGAAAAACCAGGATTTGTGGAGACTAGTGATGATACTGCACATCCTATTGTGCAGATTGGAAAAATTCCTTTGTCTATGCAGGATGGGAAAAAGAAATACCTGTCCGATGTATTTCATGTCCCGAATATCACCAAGAATCTGGTTTCTGTTGGTCAAATGGTTGAACAGGGCTTGCAGGTCAGATTTAATCCTCATGGACGATTTGTTGAGGATATGAAAAATAAAGGTCGCTTGATAGCAAAAGGAAAGAAGAAGGGCAGAATGTTTACATTGGATGCAGACATGCCTGAATTGAGTGCAGCAATGTTTGCACATTGGACCGGTATAGTTGTAGATATTGATATCTGGCATAAACGCATTGGTCATGTTAATGTACAGCGACTTAAATCAATGCATGCCCAAAACATTGTTGCAAGATTGCCTAAATTCAAGGTTGCATAAATGCATAAGGTATGTGAAGCCTGTCAGTTTGGAAAACAGGCAAGGAAACCATTTCCTAGACATGTTCAAGAGAGTAAGAAGCTATTGGAATTAATCCACTCTGATGTGTGGACTACTAAAGCTGCATCTCTTGGAGGCTGTCATTATTTTGTCACTTTTATTGATGACTATAGCAGAAAAGTTTGGGTGTATTTTATGAAAAAGAAAAGTGAAGTTTTTGGGCATTTCAAAACTCTTAAAGCTATGGTTGAAAAAGAAATAGGCCTGCAAATAAAATGCCTAAGGTCAGATGGAGGGGGAGAGTACCTCTGAAATGAGTTTGCAAGGTTTTTGCAGGAGCATGGCATAAAGCAGCAATATTCATGCAGTCATACCCCACAATAAAATGGAATTGCAGAAAGGAAAAATAGGCATATTGGAGAGGTATCTCGTGCCATGCTCAATGAAAAAGACCTGCCAGATTTTTACTGGGCTGAAGCAGTTGCTACAGCAGTCTATATAATGAATATGACTCCCATTGCAGCAATACATGGGATGACTCCAGAGGAGAGGTATACTGGTAGGAAACCAGATATTTCTCATTTGAAAATTTTTGGTTGCATTGCCTATGTACATGTGCCAGATGAGTTGAGATCCAAGTTGGATCCAAAAGCTGAGAAGTGCATCTTTATTGGTTACTCTCTACAGCAGAAAGGGTATAGATGCTATAACCCTTCTACTCGTAAGTTTACAGTGAGCAGAGATGTTGTTTTTGATGAGATGAGCAGCTGGTATAAACCAATAAATGTGATTGATAATGTAGATGCACAAAGTGGTAATGCTGCACAGAATTCACAGCAGCAGTCACAAAATATTAGTGGACCTCGAGCATCCTCTAGCAGTGGTTCACACTCTTTGCCATGGACAGGCAGATTAAGATCAGGAGAATCTTCTCAAAGCAATGGAGATAGTGGTATGCAGGTATCACGAAAAGGAAAAGAGAAGGTAGATCGACCGATGTTTGATGTGAATGCAGGTCACTCTTATGTGGATGGTGAATCCAGTGGCTCAGAACAGAGCATTGATGATGAGTTGGGTATTCCTTCTATTGTTACACCTCGAGTAAGGAAGACCAGGGATGTTTTGAGAGCACCTGGGAGTGGACCTACTTTGCGCAGGTCTACCAGAGTTAGGTATCCTGTGGATAGGCTGAAATATGATGGATTTACAGTCATTCACTATGCGTATATGGTCAAAGTGATACAGGAACTAGAACCCACTTCTTTTGAGCAAGCCACGGGAGAAGAAAAATGGGAGAAAGCCATGGATGAAGAAATGGATGCCTTGGAAGCAAATTCTACATGGAAATTGGTACCTTTGCCTAAAGGTAAGAATGCAATTGGCTGTAAGTGGGTTTATAAGGTGAAGCACAATGTAGATGGTTGAATAGATACAAGGGAAGATTAGTAGTCAAGGGGTATGCACAAACATATGGTATTGACTATGAAGAAACATTCAGTCCGGTTGCAAGGATGGCAACCGTAAGAGCAGTCATTGCTATGGCTGCATCAAAGGGATGGTCTTTACATTAGATGGATGTAAAGAATGCCTTCTTGCATGGTGATTTGCAAGAAGAGGTCTATATAGAGCAGCCACCAGGTTATGTGCATGCTGTTCATCCTGAGTTTGTTTGCGGGTTGAAGAAAGCATTGTATGGCTTGAAGCAAGCACCTAGAGCATGGTCTGACAAGATAGGACAATATCTTGTCACTATTGGCTTTCAGATTTCCAAGGCAGACTTCTCACTTTATGTGAGAAAAACAGAGAAAGGTATTATGCTACTTGTCATTTATGTTGATGATCTGATTATGACAGGTGACAGTGATGAAGATATCCTTCATGTGAAAATGCTATTGAAGCAGAAGTTTGAGATGAAGGATTTTGGAGAGCTGCGTTATTTCTTGGGCATTGAGGTGATTAGATCACCAAGTGGGATACAGCTCTTGCAAAGGCAGTATGGATTGGACATGCTGTCCAAATATGGGATGACAGGCTGTAAGCCTATTTCAATACCTTTGGAGCAGAATGTGAAGCTGAGCATAGATGTAGGTGAGCTTCTGGAAGACCCTACTATGTACAGACGCATAGTAGGAAGCTTGATTTATATGACTATTACCAGGCCAGATTTGAGCTATGCTGTTGGATTGGTAAGTCAGTTTATGCAAGCTCCAAGGAAACCGCATTTGGATGCGGCTAGACGCATACTCAAGTATGTGAAGTCCACATTGCAGTATGGACTATTTTATGAGACTGGGGTTCACATACATCTGCATGGATACACTGATGCTGATTGGGCTGGTAGTATTTCTGATAGACAATCTACCAGTGGATATGTGTTCTCTTTTGGGAGTACTGCAGTCACTTGGAGCAGCAAGAAACAGCCTACAGTTGCCTTGTCGAGCACAGAGGCCGAGTACAAGGGTGTAGCAATGGCTGCATGTGAGGTAGCTTGGTTGCATAATCTACTTTATGATATGCATCAGCCTACAGATGGGCCAGTTGTCATTTATTGTGACAACATGAGTAGTATACACTTGGCAAATAACCCAGTCTATCATGCTAGAACAAAGCACATTGAGGTGCATTATCACTATGTGCGGGAGAGGGTTTTACTAGGTCTTATTGATCTAGTTTATGTCAGCACAGAGGATCAGGTAGCTGACATATTCACGAAGGCATTGGGCGCAGAGAAGCTGCGCAAGTTCAGAGACCTGCTTGGTATGCAGGAATTGGGATTGAGCTCGAGGGGGAGTGTTGAGATATCGAGCTCCACTCGTGATACGCCAAGGTGACCGTTGTGTATTTATGTCACCGACTTGTCAGTTGCAGATGTGGTTGGTACACCGCCCATGAATAATAGCTAGATGACAGCTATCCTTATCTACTCTAGTTCGTGGCTCAGTTAGTATGCCACCTTAGTTAGTTGAGTTTGGTTTGAGACCCATATATAGGGTTCTTCTATTTCTATGTACAAGAGTTCTTTTCGGCTTACATAACTAAGAAGAGAAAAACTGTTTTCAGCCTCCATCTCTGTGTGTATTCCCCCATCGTGCAAGCAAGAAAGCTTCAAGTGAGACTCCTTCCTTCTCTCCCACAATCTTGACATTGTGCATGCAGCCCACGACTCCCTCTTGTAACCACCTCTCCCACCTAGCCATCCCCTTCCCTCAGCCACGCATCGGCTGGGGGAAAATTAGAAAAAAAATTTGCAATAAATTACACCTTATCCACTTAACCTCCTCCCAAGAGGATTTTTACTCGCGTTTTGTGGATTTACAACCCTCGGCTTGGTTTGTTAATGTGGAGGTCTCGATTGCCACGCATGCGGGTTACGGAATAAATTGTCGACAATTTCCATACGAAAAATAACCTTTGCACGAGTTTCACGTAGTGTGCGGGAAATTGGGTTTAGTAATATTTTTAAGTGGAAATATTACATTCTCTCCTCCTTGGAGGAATCGAGATATCCTCATCTCGAGATAAACTGGGGATATTGTTGGTTGAGAGTGCTTTCATCCATCCAAGTGGCATCCTCCTCGGGATAATATTTCCACTGGATGAGGCATTCTCTCAAGTTTTTGGATCTCAGTTGTCTCTTCCTAACATCTAAGATCCTGTCAGGTCGTAGCTCAAGGACTCCTTGGCTAGGCATTACAACTTGTTGGCCATCAAGTACATGGCTAGGATTAGGTACATACTTCTAAGCATTGGGTCCTAGGCACTTGAGGATCTTGTATGGTCCACAATACCTTGTACTTACCTTCTTGCAATCTCCTAAGGACAGGGAACTCTTCTTTGGCCGTATGCAAATGAAGACCATGTCTCCTTCCTCGAAGGTTCTATCTTGATGCTTCAAATCCGCATATGCCTTTTGTCTATCCTTGGCGACTTGGATGTCCTGTCTAATTGACTTCATTTGGTCATCCATCTCTTCCAGCATCTGCCTTGAAGCTTCAATCCTCAAGGTTGGATTTGAGAAGTTTAGGGGACTTCGACAGTCATGCCCATACAATGCTTGAAAAGGAGTCATTTGAATGCTTTGTTGATAAGAAGCATTGTAGGCAAACTCAACCAGTGGCAAGTATTGAATCCACCTTTTTGGTTCACGGCAGCAGTGTGCCCTTAGCATATCCTCGATGACTTGATTGATTCGCTCCATTTGACCATCAGTTTGGGGATGGTAGGCTATACTAAAACAGAATTGAGTCCCAATAGCTTCAAAGATAGCTCTCCAGAAGTGTGATGTGAAGAGAGGGTCACGATCACTAATGATTCTTCTGGGAAACCCATGTAGCTTGAATATCTCCTTGATAAACAACCTTGAAATGTCTGAGGCTTTATAGTTTGTCTTAACTAGAATAAGGTGTGCAACCTTAGTAAGCATGTCAACCACAACCATGATGGAGTTGTATCCTCCCTGAACTTGGGGTAGGCCAACAACAAAGTCCATACTAATGAATTCCCATTTCATTTGGGAAATGTCAGGTGGTTGTAACTTTCCTAGCATTTTGACATGTTTGGCCTTAATAGCTGACAAGACAAACACTCGGTGACATATTTGAGAACGTCACCTTTAAGCCTCTCCCAATAGTAGCTCTTCCTATATGCATTGAGAGTCTTGGCATAGCTAGGATGTCCTGAGAAAGGGGAATCATGAGCTTCCCATAGTATCTTCTGCTTGAGTGACTGGCTTGCCGGTATGCATAATCTCGTTCTATAGTACACAAGTCAACTATTAATAGAGAATTCATGATACTTAGCTTGTAGCTTTTGATCCTGATCCTTGATACGGATCTCCCTTAGCATCTTCTTATAGGTTGGATCATGGTATGCTTCTTCTCTAGCTAGTTCAAGTATTGGGTTGTTTGGCATGGATACCTTTGTGGCTAGAGATCTAGCTGCTGATGGATTTTGCAAGACTAGAGAATTAAGGAATGCCTTGCGACTGAGTGCATCGGCAACTACATTCTCCTTTCCAGGTCGGTATTTGATTTCAAAATCATACTCCTCCAGCACTTCAATCCACCAACGTTGCATCATGTTGAGCTCGTTTTGGGTAAAGATTCACTTGAGACTTTTATGATCCTGCACTAGAGTAAACTTGTTACCCAATAGGTAGTGTCTCCAAAGCTTCAGAGCATGGATGACAGCTACAGTTCTAGATCATGGGTAGCATAATTCTTCTCATGGCTCTTCAGTTTCCTTGAAGAGTATGCTACAGATGACCTTCTTGCATGAGCACGCATCCTGAGGCAAGCGTGCTAGCGTCAGTTACTACTTCGAACTCCTTACTGAGGTTCGGAAGTTTCAAGATAGGTGCTGATACCAAAATTTGCTTGAATCTGTCAAAGCTAGATTGTTCGGTAGTTGACCATGCAATGGATGTTTGCTTCTTCAGTAGATCCATCAAAGGTGCTGCAATCAAAGCATAGTTTTTTATGAAGACCCTATACCATCCTGTCAATCCAAGAAAATTGCGTATTTCTTTGACAGTTGTTGGTATTGGCCATTCTAGGACATCTCTGACTTTGGTCGGATCCACTGAGATTCCTTCTGCTGATACAATGAATCCCAGATATTCAATCTGACGTTTGAAGAATGCACACTTCTTCATCTTAGCATAGAGCTTGTGTGCCCTCATTGTCTCAAGGACAATCTGAAGCTAGGGTTCATGATCTTCTTCCTGTTTGGAATAGACTAAGGTGTCGTCGAAGAAGACGAATACAAAGTATTCAAGATATGGCCTAAAGATATCCTGCATTAACTTATTGAAGGTGGCAGGTGCACTCGTAAGCCCGAATGACATAACTAGAAACTTAAAGTGTCCATATCTTGTGTTGAAGGCTGTCTTTGGGATAACTTCTTCCTTGATCCTTATCTGATAGTAACCAGACCTGAGATCAATCTTCGAGAATATCTTCGCACCCTGAAGACGGTCAAGAAGCTCGTCTATTCTAGGAATAGAGTACTTGTTCTTAATGGTTGATTGATTCAACCCTCTGTAATCAATGCACAGTCAAAGCGTTCCATATTTCTTCTTCTGGAATAGCACTGGAGCTCCCCATGGTGAACTGCTAGGACGGATGTAGCCCTGATCTGACAGTTGCTTGAGTTGCTCCTTCAGCTCAATTGCTTCCGGGATGGACATTCTATAAGGCCTCTTTGCAATTGGTGTAGCTCTTGGCACTAGTTTGATCTCATGATCAACTTCCCTTTGAGGCGAAAGTTCTGTCAGCTCTTCAGGAAATACGTCCATGTACTCCTTTAGCCATGAAGGTCCTTCACTAGACTCTTGCTTCTAATCTAGCTTATTGAGCTTAATCAAGTAGATAGGTAATCCCTTTCTAACTCCCTTCACAATTTGAGATGCTTTAGCCAATTGAATTTTTGGCTTTCCAGCCTCTCCTTGAGTTGTGACCAATTCCCCTTCAGAGTTTTGAAAGGAAACTTGGCCCTTTCCACAATGAATGTGGGCATCCTTAGGTTTAAGCCAATCCATTCCGAGCAAGCACTCATGGATACCTAGGTTCATGACCCTTAATTTAATCGAAGTCAACTTTCCTCCCAGAAAGAATTCCACCTTAGCAGTTTGCCTAGTACAAGTGACCTCATGACCATTTGCTAATTCCGCAAGCAAGGTAGGTGCTTCTACTATGGCTATTCCTAATCTTCTTGCACAAGCTGGTGAGATAAAGGAATGTGTACTGCCACAATCAATCAAGGTTTTGAAGCCTTTACCTTGATAGTCCGATGGTGTCTGAATCACCGAAAATTGGCAATTTGGGCCTTTCTTATGAAGGGCAGCATGGACTGCTGCCCTTTCAACCTCTGCTTCCATGGTCAGGTCTTCTTCTTTGCACATTTTCCTGTTGGCAACACAAGCGGTTCTTCCTCTGCCTCGGGTGGCGGCTCCCTAGACATGGCCAGTTCCTTGGAAAGGAGCTTGACGATGTCCTCCGCCAAGCTTGGGACATTGCCTTTCGAAATGACCGGGCTCGTTGCAGTGGAAATAATGGAGATTTCGGCCACTGCTTTGGGTAGGGACAAAGTTGTTGATATTATTGGTCCTTGCTTTCTTTCTTTGTCCTCGGTTTTGACCTTGAACTCTCTTCATTTGGGGACTATATGCTCCTCTGTTTTGATCATTATAAGACCAAATCTTGTTACTTCTTAGCCTAGCCTACACCTCCTAAATTATGGGCGTAGCTCGAATGAGTGCGTCCTGTAGATCTGTTGGGCGCATAGATTCGAGGCGGGTATTCTCACTGGTGGGTTTAAGACGGCACAAAATTTTGACACTTGTTGTGTCATATCCATTTGTGGCGCATACTTCAGAAGTGAGATGAATTTTGAGTAGTATGCGTCAAACCCAGTTGTTTCAGCTTGTAGAACTCATTCATTTTCTGCATGCGATACGTAGGTGGTAAGTATCTTCCTTGCACAACTTTCTTTAGCTTTTCCCAGGTAATGGATCCTTTCGAGATCCCTTGATCTCTGCACCATTGCTTCCACCAAAGCCTGGCTTCGCCAATGAGCTTCAGCTTGGTGAGCATAGCCTGGTTGGCGGGTGCAATATCGGCCGCTTCAAAGTAATCTTCCATGGACTCTATCCAAATCTTAGCATCAGCTTGGATAGTCCTTCCTTTCTCGTCAAATTCTAGCGGCTTGATCTGCTTGACAAGAAACTCCTTCTCCTGAATCACAACCGTACTTGATGTAGGGGTCGGACTGGGAATTTGTACTTGGGGTTGTGCCTGGGTAGAGGATTCTTAACGTTAACAACTCACTAATTGTTGTGATTATATTTCATACCCAATTCAGCTTTCAGCCAAGAAACCTAGCCACTTAACTTTTTATCAATTCTCATAGATAAGACAAACGTTGATAAAAAGAAGTCTTATTTCATTTATATGGGTATAGCTCTTTCGGAGTACAATATTTCTTGGGATGGTAGAGCAACTGGTACATTAGTTCGGGGAGAATAATGTTGTGCTACATTTAGCCACAGGAATTGGATAATAGTATGGTTTCGGGTCATGGATCTTCAGGAATCGATAAGTCATTGGAAGATTAGGGTATCCTTTTCTTTGGAACCCATTCTTCTCGTAGCGTCCCAACACCTTGATCCTGTCGGCGGGGATTATGTGGGTTATCTCCTCATATACATATATATGAGTTCAACTCAACCCTTCGACCTTCGGTATGTAAAGTTGAGTTTATGTGAGCCTCCACAAAAATGAACAGCTTCACGATCTTTAGGTCCTCCAACCACTTGATCCTCTTTAGGTTGGTTCGAAGATATGCAAACCAGTGGGCAGCTATGTAGTAGATTCCGGAGTCACCTGTCCATCTCTGTTCCATGTACAAAGGTGATGGATTATAAATACGGTCTAGGGTGTTCATTTTATCGATCCTTCGTTGATAATCTGAGGAACGCATCGCAGTCATAAACATGACTCGGAACACTAAGAACCTGTTCCATGCTTCATAATTCAGCAAGATAGCATCAAAAGTAAGGAAATGTTCTTAACAGTAACATTTTCTTTACTTCTTCTTATTAAGATTTCTTATAAAGACAGATCCTTCGTTGGTTCACTCTGATACCAACTGTAACGTGTCCACCTGTTTCCTTTCTGGACACATCTTAGCAGTCCATCGGGAAGAGAGTCTAGAAGGCTCCGCCCGGCACTCCCATGGAATGTTACGGGGTTTGCAATCTAGGACTTTACGAGTCTGCCACATAGCGGAAGTATTCCGGCTGTTCCCACTTAGGACCGACCTGAATCAGGGTTTCCCCTAATGGTCACTTTCCTAAACGGTAGCTAGCATCAAATCCCAGGCGAACTACTTTACGTAGAAACGTCAGGGTCAAAGCGGATTCATGATGCACTTGGTTCAAGGAGAATGGGAAACGAGAGGGATGCAAAACTCGACCTCTCTGCCCATAGGGCATAGTCCCATTCCGTTCCCCTAAAACAGCATAAATCGGGATTATAGTAACCTAAACTCTAGGTCAGCACCCTTGCTATTCATTTCCTTTGAGAAGAGCTCCTTACTGTCCATTTCGATTGAGAAAAGTTCGTGGCCAATCGGGACCATCCATCCCTAGGACGGACCCATAGTCACATCCACCGCACTTTCCTCAAGGTTGCTTTAGTTGTCTAATTACCTACCACATTTAGTTGGACATGCATCAAGCAGCTTCATTAATTAGCCAGTTAGACACTGGTTCCTTCACGTAAACTTAGCACTTGATATAGAAAAGCAGTGTCAAACAAATTCCTTTACAACAGGTTATCTTATTTGTCTTTGGAATACATCCATAAAGTCCAATCCACAGGATAATCCATAATCCGCCCGAAGGCTATCCAGCGATCCACAGGGATTACTAATCCAAGATTCCGCCCCCGTAGACTAGTATGCGGGCCTCCAGATCCAATCCCGAGTCACGTTGGCCTCTTGTGCAGGGCCCGAAAGGCAAGGGATTTATGGCCAAAGCCCCCCCTGGCACCCAAGTGTCCTCCTGCTTCAAGTAGTGCTCAACGCAGAGACCTCATGCAGCGTGTTCAGTCCACATTCCTGGTGCAGCTAACAACCCCCTTGGTTAGGGTCAGACAGATAGTTGGGGGTAACTGAAGCTGACTCTCCCTTCAGGCCTTCAACTTGAAGCATTAAATATCTTTCCATCCTTTAGTTTCCTTGAGCAAACAATGCAAATAGTGCTCTCTAAACTGTTATAAGCACAATCAATTCCAATGGTCGTTTATTTGACCAACTGCTAAGGAGTGAATCCTTTTCCCCGAAAGTATCCAGCATTCGATCCGGGATCAATTGCGACTTGGCAAGATCCCCAAGGGTTTGTTTGTTCACCCTTTGGTCCTTGGGTTAGGGCCATACCCTATTAACCCAACTTAACCAATACCTTAGGTTTTATTAACAGTAAATCCTGGTGATCATGTCGCTCCAATTATTGATTGATTCTTTGTTCCCAAGCAAATACCTAACTCCCTTAACTTGGCAATTTTTCCCAAGAAGGTGATATAACAGGACGACTACTCCTCTAGCAAGTTCAACTTGTGCAAGAACCTGCCAACCATATTCCAAGGAATGGCAACTCTCTTGTGATCAAATCACAAGACCATGCGATGTTGCAACTTGCTGCACAAGTGTCGCATCTATTCCATTGGATATTTTCACCCATCGAACAACGTTTTCCGGTCACCAAATTATGTTTAGACAAGAAGCAGGGTTTAGGGTGTCTTCTTACCCAACCCATTCCTAATTGCACTAGGTCGCGACAACGTTCAGTCTTAGGGTTCCAACTCAATCTGAGTTTCATCATTTGAACGAGTGATCCTCATGGTAGAAACCCTAGATCGTTTCTTGCAAGCGCGTCCAATTGTCCCTACATTCTATGAATGTGGGTAGGACCTTTGGGTATGAGGGTTTTGACTTGGCAACTAGGTCAAGTCGTTAATGTGCTAAACCCTAGTTAGCACTTGGAGTATTTTTTGTATCGATTGAACCATCCTATGCGAATCCTTTGCGGGTTAGGTGATTTAGGTAATTCGATCTACTTGTCTTGCGACAAGGACGAACCATTCTTAGAGATGTTAACTTGATCTAAAAGGGGAAAACTAGTTGCATTACGACACAATTCACGTAAGCACGCGATTCATTGCCTCTACATATGACTAGATTCACAATCCCTAACTTTTCTTGTTAAGACCAAAACGCATGTTAAATTTTGGCATAACCTCCATTGATCCTACTAGGACTTGCAATCACGAATCATGCCAGTATTCTTTTTCTAAGCTTTTAAGATTTCATGCTTAAATGAACCATGCATCTTTTCCCTAAATACAACTCTTGATGAATGAAATTCTTGCGTACGACGAATGTGCAACATGCAACCGTTTCCTAACTACACTATAGTTAAATGAGATTCATGCCAATTGAAGCTAGAGTTAACCTATTTCATATATCCCTTAGAATCTTTTCCATGCTTTGCTATTTCCTACAGTTGATAACGACTTCCTTAATGAATCATTACAAATGAGATTTTTCTAAAAATGCGACATGCCATTAAACTTTCCATGCCTAATCAAAGGTGCACTTTAATAATTTCGACCTTGTAAAGATAGGCAATAGGCGTTCTAGATCGTCACTTTGAAATGCACAAAAGGCAACTTGCTAATAAGGTCCTAAAATGCATAGACACCTTATGTTTTTTTTCGTTCATTCCATTGAAAGTGCCAATGACCAATTTCGTATCATGAGTTAATTCTAGTAAATTCTAAATAGCCAATTTATTTCCAATTGCGTTTAACTAGGTGGATTTGACATGCCTAGGTGCATCCTAGTCCATGAACTTTTACGTGAAATCAAAATAGAAAGAAAACCTGGACTTGTGGGCTCGGGGAGATATCCACGTGAATACTAGGAGAAGATCCTCCCGCACGCATGCCTTGTGAGTTTTTAGGGGCCATCGTAGGCGTGATTTCGGCTTCTCGTTTGCCTTCGCGATCTATGAATTTCCTCGCCTTGGTATGCAGACTTAGGATCTTTGCCCTTCTCCCTCATACGCAGGAGATCCCTTTTGAAGTACGGATCCTTGAAAAAAAAACCAGCTTGTGGGATTTGGCTTATGGAAGGCCTTAAGGTTTGGAGCTTGGGGCTTTTGCGAGAGAGAAATTTCTTGGGAATGGGGCTTCTATGAATGGAGCTTCAGAAATTGAAGCCTTACGAGGGGGTTTGCAAAAAGGCCTCTTGTGAATGGGCCTTGCGGGAATGGAGGCCTCTTGTGAATGGGCCTCTTGATTGCCATGCATGCGGGTTACGGAATAATTTTTTGGCAATTTCCATACGGAAAATAATATTTGCATGAGTTTCATGCAGCGTGCAGGAAATTGGGTTTAGTAATATTTTTAAGTGGAAATATTACACCTTCCTCTACACAAATGTTTATTGCCCCTTTACACGAATCTCATTAAAACCCAAAAAGATATAACCATCCAACATCCCTCACAAAAGATATTGCAATTACGCACTCCACCCGGAAAAATATATTGTAAAAAGAAAAGGAAGGTAAGTCTTATGAAAAACAAAAAAATGAAAATTGACCAAAAGAAAACTTAAGGAGATTCAATGTGTGTAATGGATGATGGTCTTGGTAAAATAAGGGTTGAATTGAGGGTAAGACGAAGATAAGCATATGAACCCCCAAACAAAGTATTTATCTAAAAGTTGAATAATCAAGGCCTATATTTTTTTAAATGGTTTTCTTGGGGTGGATAAAGGAGAATCCTGTAACTGCCACGTGGAGATGAAAGGAGGTGAGGATGAGGTAAAGGCGCCTGCAGCAGCGTGAAGCTTGTGGAGTATCGGTCTTCTGTGTCATGCAAGAAACTTGCATTACTGTTTAAGGAAGAAGAGGAGCAGTCAGGGGTGAAGAGTACTGTGGTGGAGGCAGGTACTGCGGAAGGAGAAGAAGTGGCAGCTACGGGAGAAGACCAGGAGGTGATAATAATGAAGTCGTGTTGCTGCTACTTCTTCTGCGCTAGCAACGATGAAAGAGGATGTTGGTAATGATGACGATGATGATGATGCTAAGGGAGAGGAGAGACGCCGCCCTTCCTTCTCTAACTCGTTCTGCAATGGCGACTTCCCACTCCTTCCGTTAGTGCCTACCCTCTCCCACATGACCTTAGAGGAACTTACAATGGATCTACACGAAAGATGAAGAGATGGAATTGTTGTCGAAAGAATCCCATGGCTGATCACATGGCGGCTTTTGAGATGCTAGAGAGGAGCTGCCAGTGGTTGCCACATTCAAGCTTATACAACAAATGCAATACCCTCAACAATCCCAAGAAGGAAGGAGGGAGAGATTGAACCCAATGATGAGCTTTGAAATGAAGCACTGTCGATGTGGGAGAGGGATGTAGAATTGTTAGCTCCTTGTATGCAGGGCAGCAACATGAAGTTTTTTTTTAAAATAGCCTCATCGACTTCATCTCCTTCACTTTCCATTGGCAGTGCAACAAATTGTCTTCACCCCTTTCTATTTTCCTCAAATTGCAGCCAATGAAATAGCATTCCATAGCCAAAATGTAGCTGCAAATCCATCTCGTGCAAGCTTCGTAGCCACCTCTTTCCTGGCCAGTGCACCAAATGAAGAGCACCCTGCCATGGCACAAATAGAACCACAAACTGGCCAAGAGAGGCTACAAGTATGCTTGCTGGCCATGAAAACCTCAAGAAAACTCTCCTTCTCACCAAGAACCATGCTCTCCAAACACACAAGAGAGAGGCACACAAAAAATTGAAAGAAATTCTTCCACCCTCACTCTCTTCTTCTTCCTCATTCTCCATTAGATTTTGCAAAGGAGCACAAGAGGGGAAGCAAGAACAAGAAAGTAAGTGGTGTGCCAAAATGGGAGAGAGGGAGAAATGAAGCATGAAAGGAGAAGATAAAGGAAGAGAGAGGGTGTAACCACCTCAACCTCCCACCTCCCCAAATCACCCGACAAGCCTCTTCCTTTTCCTTTCTTGATATTATAAAATTGAAATGCATACATCTTGGCTAAGGTCTAAAGGATCTTTTATTTTGAGAATGGGACAAAGGTGTTTAACCTTGCTTTTCCTTTCTACATTTTTTTTAAATATGTCTTTTTGAACTACACATTTTACATTTCTTCGTATTTGAATTTTTACAAAAAAGTACAAAAGAAAAATATCAATTTGCAAAGGATGTTTCCATATTGAGCACATTTTTGTGCCTTTATTTGCACTAATTTTGTGGTTATCACTTAGTGGCATGTGAAGCAGTTTGTCTTATGAAATTGCTACATGATTTGGGTATCCGATTGGGCAATAAGGTGACATTGCATTGTGACAATCTAACTAGTGTGATGTTGGCTAGCAACCATGTCCATAATGCTAGATCCAAACACATAGAGGTTCATTACCATTTCATCAAGGAGATGGTACTTGATGGATAGACTAATCTACTTCATATAAAGATACAAGACCAAGTAGCAGACATCATAACCAAATCACTTGTTAGAGATAAGTTTGTCCACTTCAAGGAGCTACTTGGAGTACAGCAGTTAACTTGAGCTTGAGGAAAAGTTTTGAGATTCAAGCTCATCAATGACACTGTCATTGACACTAGAGAGTTGTAGCTTAGGGGGGCTAGACTAGGGAATGTGTTGAGATTCAAGCTCATCAATGACACTGTCATTGACATTAGAGAGTTGTAGCTTAGGGGGGCTAGACATGTGTGTGCCTTAAATATGTTGGATAGATTAACCCTAGTTATTCAATCATGGTTAGTTTGCTAGACCTACCTTTTACCTTATGGTTGTAGACTAAGTATGTAATGCATGAATGAATAATGGAAACATGAGAGTACACTACTCTCTGTTTTGCAACTCCATATCTTTGTCTATCTTTCTCCTCCTCTCTTTTAGCAATGTATGACATGATAGCCACTTGTCTTGACATAGCATTTGTAGTCAGAGTTGTGGCGTGCTATATGGCTACACCTAGCAGATGTGGCATTGGGTCGCCATGAAGGGTATCATGAGATACCTTTAAGGAACTGTAGGAATGTGCATATATTATGGTAGCTAGGATATAAGAGTCATGGGATACACTAACTCTGATTATGTAGGACATGCAAAAAGTAGGAAGTCCATCTCTAGCTATGTCTTCACCTTTGCTAGAGGTGTTGTTTCTTGGATGTCTAGGGTGCCAAAATGCACATCCCTATCTACTATAGAGGAAAAGTATGTTGTAGCCACCACTGAGGCTTGCAAAGAGGCTCTCTAGTTAGGACAGCTAATGGTAACCTTAGTATTACTAATATGGTCCCTATATTGCATTTGGATTCTATGAGTGCTATTCAGTTGGCTAAGAATCTATTAGCCTTCCATGAAAAGACAAAGCACATTGAGGTAAACTACCACTTTATGAGAGAGGTCATTGAGGACAAGTCCATTGAGCTTGTCAAGATCTTAACTAACCAAAATCCTATAGATTTGCTCACTAGTTTCTCTTAGTAGTTGTGTTTTTCCTTCCTTAGGATGCTAATGGGCATTGGATGAGATGACGTATTTCCTCATCCTATCGTACTTTATGTATACTTGTACTTTGTTTTTTTTTTCTTATTCTCTCCGCACTAGGGGCACATTTGCTTTTAAGTGGGAGGTTGTTCGGGATAAAGGCTTATGTGCCTAGCTACTTGTGTATTAGTTACATTGATAGTATCCACATACCTGTAGCTATAATGGTGGGCACCCATCATTGTCACTTCATTATTTATTCTTTTAGTGACATTTGAATAGGCCGGTCACACATTGTGACTATTGGAGTTACCAGATCTAGTCCTTCTTACTCCTGGTCTCTTGCTCCATCCAACCTAGCTCTTACTTTTGCTTGTGGGCTTCCACTTAAGGCTTTCTTCTTCAGACACCACCTCTCCCTTCCCTTCCCCCAAACCTTACTTTTACAGCTAGAGGGGAAAATTAATGGGGGCCTATCCCTAATGTATACGCTTATGCACCCTTTGGAAAAGAAACCCTTCCTTGCACTTATGTGATTTTGTAAGTTACCCATGATGAACCCCCCGTGCATATGGATATCACACTTTGGCACATGTAGATGATGATTTATATTGTTATTATGGAAGGGACATAAATTCCAATGGGCCATTAGAAAGCACAGCAAAGCCATGAGGAAACTAAAGAGACTATTGAAGACTACACAATGTTGAGATATCGAGCTCCACTCGTGATATGCCAGGGTGACCGTTGTGCATTTATGTCACCGACTTGTTAGCTCCAGATGCGGTTGGTACACCGCCCATGAATAATATCTAGATGACAACTATCCTTATCTACTCTAGTTCGTGGCTCAGTTAGTATGCCACCTTAGTTAGTTGAGTTTGGTTTGAGACCCATATATAGGGTTCTTCTATTTCTATATACAAGAGTTCTTTTTGGCTTACACAACTAAGAAGAGGAAAACTGTTTCCAACCTCCACCTTTGTGTGTATTCCCCCATTGTGTAAGTGAGAAAGCTACAAGTGAGACTCCTTCTTTCTCTCCCACAATCTTGACATGGTATCAGAGCCTGGTTTGTAGTAAGGAGTACATGAAAGCAAACCAAGTTCGCGGTGTTCTGGTAAGAGGAATAGTGTTGCTTTCATTTTTCGAGTTTGGGAGCAAGTCTCTACAGGTAGCACAGCCAGAAAGTGCCGGAGTGCATTGTCTCAGATTGAGACGCCCTTCGGGGTGTAGCAAGAGGGTAGTATATGCTGCGGGGGAGGCCTTTAGCCCTAGGTTGCCCTGTTTTTTTGATTCGAGGCCATTTCCTTATGGGAATTTCCTTATGGGAAAAGGATATTGGGAATTCGTTGCAAGAAATGAAGAAGAACTAGTTCTTCCCGATATTCCCAATCAATAGCAAATGCAGGCATTTAAAGGATGGCACGAGGGAGCCAGAAAAGTTATGTACTGGCTATCTATCAGTATTTCAGACTTTATGATTGTGCATATTCAGGATGCAAGTACGCCAACGGAGGCATGGGATACTTTGTCAAAAATGTATAGCACAAATTGTTAAGATTGTGGGAGAGAAGGAAGGAGTCTCACTTGTTGCTTACTCATTTACACAATGGGGGAATACACACAAAGGTAGAGGCTGAAAACAATTTTCCTCTTCTTAGTTGTGTAAGCCAAAAGAACACTCATACAAAGAAATAGAAGAACCCTATATATGGGTCTCACACCAAACTCAACTAACTAAGGTGGCATACTAACTGAACCACGAACTAGAGTAGATAAGGATAGCTGTCATCTAGCTATTATTCATGGGTAGTGTACCAACTGCATCTGCAACTAACAAGTCGGTGACATAAATGCACAACGGTCACCCTGGCATATCACGAGTGGAGCTCGATATCTCTACACTCCCCCTTGAGCTCAATCCCAATTCCTGCACACCAAGCAGGTCTCTGAACTTGCGCAGCTTCTCTGCGCCCAATGCCTTCGTGAATATGTCAGCTACCTGATCCTCTGTGCTGACATAAACTAGATCAATAAGACCTAGTAAAACCCTCTCCCGCACATAGTGATAATGCACCTCAATGTGCTTTATTCTAGCATGATATACTGGGTTATTTACCAAGTGTATACTACTCATGTTGTCACAATAAATGACAACTGGCCCATCTGTAGGCTAATGCATATCATAAAGTAGCTTATGCAACCAGGATGCCTCACATGCAACCATTGCTACACCCCTGTACTCAGCCTCTGTACTCAACAAGGCAATTGTAGACTATTTCTTACTGCTCCAAGTGACTGTAACACTTCCAAAAGAGAACACATATCCACTGGTAGATCGTCTATCAGAATACTACCAGCCTAATCAGCATCAGTGTATCCATGCAACTGTATCTGAATCCCAGTCTCATAAAATAGTCCATACTGCAATGTGGACTTCACATACCTGAGTATGCATCTAGCTGCATCCAAATGTGGTTTCCTTGGAGCCTGCATAAACTGACTTACCAATCCAACAGCATAGCTCAAATCTAGCCTGGTAATAGTCATATAAATCAAACTTCCTACTATGCACCTGTACATAGTAGGGTCTTCCAGAAGCTCACCTGCATCTACGCTCAGCTTCACATTCTGCTCCAAAGAAACTGAAATAGGCTTACAGCCTGTCATCCCATATTTGGACAGCACGTCCAATCTATACTGCCTTTGCAAGAGCCATATCCCACTTGGTGATCTTATCACCTCAATGCCCAAGAAATAACGCAGCTCTCTCAAATCCTTCATCTCAAACTTTTGCTTCAATAGCATTTTCACATGAAGGATATCTTCATCACTATCACCTGTGATAATCAAATCGTCAACATAAATGACAAGCAGCATAATACCTTTCTTTGTTTTTCTCACATAAAGTGAGAAATTTTCCTTGGAAATCTGAAAGCCAATAGTGACAAGATACTATCTTATCTTGTCAGACCATGCTCTAGGCGCTTGTTTCAAGCCATACAAGGCTTTCTTCAACCTGCAAACAAAATCAGGATGAACAGTATGCATATAACCTGGTGGCTGCTCCATATAGACCTCTTCTTGCAAATCACCATGCAAGAAGGCATTCTTTACATCCATCTGATGTAAAGACCATCCCTTTGATGTAGCTATAGCAATGACTGCTCTTACGGTTGCCATCCTTGCAACCGGACTGAATGTTTCTTCATAATCAATGCCATATGTTTGTGCATACCCCTTGACTACTAATCTTGCCTTGTATCTGTTCACAGAACCATTTGCATTGTACTTCACCTTATAAACCCACTTACAACCAATTGCATTCTTATCTTTAGGCAAATGTACGCATTCCCATGTAGCATTTGCTTCCAAAGCATCCATTTATTCATCAATGGCTTTCTCCCATTTTTATTTTCCCATGGCTTGCTCAAAAGAAGTGGGTTCTCCTTCCTGTATCACTTGGACTATATAGGCATAGTGAATGGTTGTAAATCCATCATATTTCAACCTATCCACAGGATACCTAGCTCTGGTAGACCTATGCAAAGTAGACTCACTTCCAGGTGCTCTCAAAACATCCCTGGTCTTCCTTACTCCAGGTGTAACAATAGAAGGAATATCCAACTCATCATCAATGCTCTGTTCTGAGCCACTGGATTCACCATCCGCATAAGAGTGACCTGCATTCACATCAAGCATGGGTTGATCTACCTTCTCTTTTTCTTTTCGTGATACCTGCATACCACTATCTGCATTGATTTGAGAAGATTCTCCTGATCTCAATCTGCATATCCATGCCAAAGAATGTGAACCACTACTAGAGGACACTCCAGGTCCACTAATATCTTGTGACTGCTGCTGTGAATTCTGTGCAGCATTACCATTTTGTGCATCTACATTATCAATCACATTTACTGGTTTATACCAGCTACTCATCTCATCAAAAACAATATCTCTACTCACTGTAAACTTACGAGTAGAAGGGTTATAGCATCTATACCCTTTCTGCTTTGCAGAGAGTAACCAATAAAGATGCACTTCTCAACTTTTGGATCCAACTTGGATCTCAACTCATCTGGCACATGAACATAGGCAATGCAACAAAAAAATTTCAAATGAGAAATATCTGGTTTCCTACCAGTATACCTCTCCTCTGGAGTCATGCCATATATTGTTGCAGTGGGAGTCTTGTTCATTATGTAGACTACTATAGCAACTGCCTCAGCCCAGTAAAAATCTGGCAGGTCTTTTTCATTGAGCATGGCATGAGATACCTCTCCAATATGCCTGTTTGTTCTTTCTACAATTCCATTTTTCTGTGGGGTATGACTACATGAATATTGCTGCTTTATGCCATGCTCCTACAAGAACCTTGCAAACTCATTTGAGAGGTACTCTCCCCCTCCATCTGACCTTAGGCATTTCATTTGCAAGCCTGTTTCTTTTTCAACCATAGCTTTAAGAGATTTGAAATGCCCAAAAACTTCACTTTTTTTTTTCATAAAATACACCCAAACTTTTCTACTCTATAGACATCAATAAAAGTGACAAAATAATGACAGCCTCCAAAAGATACAGCTTTAGTAGTCCAGACATCAAAGTGGATTAATTCCAATGGCTTCTTACTCTCTTAAACATGTCTAGGAAATGGTTTCCTTGCATGTTTTCCAAATTGACAGGCTTCACATACCTTATGCATTTCTGCAACCTTGAATTTAGGCAATCCTGCAACAATATTTTGGGCCTGCATTGATTTAAGTTGCTGTACATTAACATGACCAATGTGTTTATGCCAGATATCAATATCTGGAACTACACAGTCCCATGTGCAAACATTGCTGCACTCAATTCAGGCATGTCTGCATCCAACGTAAGCATTCTGTCCTTCTTCTTTCATTTTGCTATCAAGCGACCTTTATTTTTCATATCCTCAACAAAGCATCCATGAGGATTAAATCTGACCTGCAAGCCCTGCTCAACCATTTAACCAATAGAAACCAAATTCTTGGTGATATTCGGGACATGAAATGCATCTGACATGTATTTCGTTTTCCCATCCTACATAGACAAATGAATTTTTCCAATCTACACAATAGGATGTGCAATATCATCACCAGTCTCCACAAATCCTAGTTTTTCCATTTTCCTTGCATCCTGTATCCATTCTGCATGACCTGTCATGTGGTTTGACGCACCTGAGTCAACATACCACACTTCGTTGCTTTCTTCCGCACTTGTCTCGGAATTGTTCATGTGCTGCACCATAAACAAATGCTCATTTCTGTCATCATCTTATCTACTAGAAGATGCATAATTCCCTTATTGCAATTTTCCATTCATGATGTCATTCTACTTTTTATAGCAATCTTTAGCCATATGAACCATTTTACCACAGTAGTAGCATTCAACATTGCTGCTTGCATTTTGGCCTCTTTGCCATCCACCACGACCTCTTTGGCTCCCCCTGCCTCTAGAGTTACCAGCTCCTCCTCCATAGGACTGGTTTTCTTGAGTTTGCTGCATATTCTGATTTCTACCACGGCCTCCAGATAGGCCTCCTCTAACTCTGCCTCTACCTCTTCCAGCATTTGAGTAGAAGACAGTTTCTTTTGAAGTTCCTCCTAAAGAAGATGCACCACCATTTCTCTGCTTCTCAGAAATTAGAAGAGCAATCAACTCCTCAAAATCAGGAAATCTTTCACGAACGGAAATGGATGTTCGAAACTGTGCATAATCCTTTCCTAGACCATTCAAGATCACGGAAACTAAATCATCATCTTCCACTGGCGACCCAATGGAAGCAAGTGCATGTGCAATCTTCTTCACCTTCATGTGGTAGTCATTAATGCTCATACTTTCTCTTTGCACATTGTGCAACTCTTGCTTGAGCTGCATTTTCCTGGCTTGCGTATTTGTGCTATACATTTTTGACAAAGTATCCCATGCCTCCTTTGGCATACTTGCATCCTGAATATACACAATCATAGAGTCTGAAATACTAATAGACAACCAGTATATAACTTTTCTAGCTCTCTCATGCCATTCTTTAAATGCCTGCATTTGCTGTTGATTCGGAACATCAGGAAGAACTGGTTCTTCTTCATTTCCTGCAACAAATTCCCAATATCCTTTTCCCATAAGGAAATTCGTCATTCTAAACTTCCATGCTTGGAAGTTGTTCTTCTCAAGCTTTTCAGTGACAATCTGTGAAAGAGAATCAGACGCCATTACAGAACACTGCAAAAAATTCTGTCACTGTAAAAAAACACAACTTCAGCCTCACAAGGGCAAATCTGCAAAACTGACGAAAGTGGTATTTGACCACACAGTCACTTCTAGTGACAATTTTGCATCAACAGGCAACAAGGATGATTCTGTAACTCCCAATGTCTCTGCGCACAAGCATACGATGCAATTTTCACGGTAACTTTTCACCGACCTGTAGAACAGTGGTCGCACAGCATAAAATAGGGCCTTTTCCTGAGTGCGTGCAGAAAAATTCCGCCTCCAAAACAGACCCCGAAATGGCCTCAAATAAAAAAAACTGAGCAACTGAGGGCTAAAGCCCACACCCGCAGCATATACTGCCCTCTTGCTACACCGCAAAGGGCGTCTCAATCTGAGACAATGCACTCTTGCACTTTCCGGCTATGCTACCTGCAGAGACTTGCTCCCAAAATAGAAAAATGAAAGCAACACTGGTCCTCTTACCACAACACCGCAAACTTGGTTTGCTTTCTTGAGCTCCTTACCACGAACAAGGCTCTGATACCATGTCAAGATTGTGGGAGAGAAGGAAGGAGTCTCACTTGTTGCTTACTCACTTACACAATGGGGGAATACACACAAAGGTGGAGGCTAAAAATAGTTTTTCTCTTCTTAGTTGTGTAAGCCAAAAGAACACTCATACAAAGAAATAGAAGAACCCTATATATGGGTCTTAAACCAAACTCAACTAACTAAGGTGGCATACTAACTGAACCACGAACTATAGTAGATAAGGATAGCTGTCATCTAGCTATTATTCATGGGCAGTGTACCAACTGCATCTGCAACTAACAAGTCGGTGACATAAATGCACAACGGTCACCCTGGCATATCACGAGTGGAGCTTGATATCTCAACAAAAAAACACAAGCCAGGAAAATGCAGCTCAAGCAAGAGTTGCACAATGTGCAAAGAGAAAGTATGAGCATCAATGACTACCACATGAAGGTGAAGAAGATTGTAGATGCACTTGCTTCCATTGGGTCGCCAGTGGAAGATGATGATTTAGTTTCCGTAACCTTAAATGGTCTAGAAAAGGATTATGCAGAGTTCCGAACATCCATTTCCGTCCGTGAAAGATTTCCTGATTTTGAGGAGTTGATTGCTCTTCTAATTTCTGAGGAGCAGAGAAATGGTGGTGCATCTTCTTCGGGAGGAACTTCAAAAGAAGTTGTCTTCTACTCAAATGCTGGAAGAGGTAGAGGTAGAGGTAGAGTAGTCCGATCTGGAGGCCGTGGTAGAAATCAGAATATGCAGCAAACTCAAGAAAACCAGTCCTATGGAGGAGGACGTGGTAACTCTAGAGGTAGGGGGAGCCAAAGAGGTCGTGGTGGATGGCAAAGAGGCCAAAATGCAAACAGCAATGTTGAATGTTACTACTATGGTAAAATGGGTCATATGGTTAAAGACTGCTATAAAAAGCAAAATGACATCATGAATGAAAAATTGCAACAAGGGAATTATGCATCTTCTAGTAGACAAGGTGATGACAGAAATGAGCATTTGTTTATGGTGCAGCACATGACCAATTCTGTGACAAGTGCAGAAGAAAGCAACGATGTGTGGTATGTTGACTCAGGTGCATCAAACCACATGATAGGTCATGCAAAATGGATGCAAGATGCAAGGAAAATGGAAAAACCAGGATTTGTGGAGACTGGTGATGATACTACACATCCTATTGTGCAGTTTGGAAAAATTCCTTTGTCTATGTAGGATGGAAAAAAGAAATACCTATCGGATGTATTTCATGTCCCGAATATCACCAAGAACCTGGTTTCTGTTGGTCAAATGGTTGAGTAGGGCTTGCAGGTCAGATTTAATCCTCATGGATGCTTTGTTGAGGATATGAAAAATAAAGGTCGCTTGATAGCAAAAGGAAAGAAGAAGAGCAAGAAGGTTTACGTTGGATGCAGACATGCCTGAATTGAGTGCAGCAATGTTTGCACATGGGACTGGTGTAGTTGCAGATATTGATATCTGGCATAAACGCATTGGTCATGTTAATGTACAGCGACTTAAATCAATGCAGACCCAAAATATTATTGGAGGATTGCCTAAATTCAAGGTTGCAGAAATGCATAAGGTATGTGAAGCCTGTCAATTTGGAAATCAGACAAGGAAACCATTTCCTAGACATATTTAAGAGAGTAAGAAGCCATTGGAATTAATCCACTCTGATGTGTGGACTACTAAAGCTGCATCTATTGGAGGCTGTCATTATTTTGTCACTTTTATTGATGACTATAGTAGAGAAATTTGGGTGTATTTTATGAAAAAGAAAAGTGGTGTTTGGGCATTTCAAAACTCTTAAAGCTATGGTTGAAAAAGAAACAGGCCTGCAAATAAAATGCCTAAGGTCAGATGGAGGGGGAGAGTACCTCTCAAATGGTCATACCCCACAACAAAATGGAATTGCAGAAAGGAAAAATAGGCATATTGGAGAGGTGTCTCGTGCCATGCTCAATGAAAAAAACCTGCTAGATTTTTACTGGGCTGAGGTAGTTGCTACAACAGTCTACATAATAAATAGGACTCCCACTGCAACAATGCATGGCATGACTCCAGAGGAGAGGTATACTGGTAGGAAACCAGATATTTCTCATTTGAAAATTTTTGGTTGCATTGCCTATGTTCATGTGCCAGATGAGTTGAGATCCAAGTTGGATCCAAAAGTTGAGAAGTGCATCTTTATTGGTTACTCTCTGCAGAGCAGAAAGGGTATAGATGCTATAACCCTTCTACTCGTAAGTTTACAGTGAGCAGAGATGTTTTTTATGAGATGAATAGCTGGTATAAACCAGTAAATGTGATTGATAATGTAGATGCACAAAATGGTAATGCTGCACAGAATTCACAGCAGCAGTCACAAGATATTAGTGGACCTGGAGTATCCTCTAGCAGTGGGTCATATTCTTTGCCATGGACATGCAGATTAAGATCAGGAGAATCTTCTCAAAGAAATGTAGATAGTGGTATACAAGTATCACAAAAAGAAAAAGAGAAGGTAGATCAACCCATGTTTGATGTGAATACAGGTCACTCTTATGTGGATGGTAAATCCAGTGGCTCAGAACAGAGCATTGATGATGAGTTGGTTATTCCTTCTATTGTTACTCTTGGAGTAAGGAAGACCAGGGATGTTTTGAGAGTGCCTGGAAGTGAGCCTACTTTGCGCAGGTCTACCAAAGCTAGGTATCCTGTGGATAGGCTGAAATATGATGGATTTATAGCCATTCACTATGCCTATATAGTCAAAGTGATAGAGGAACCAGAACCCACTTCTTTTGAGCAAGCCATGGGAAAACAAAAATGGGAGAAAGCCATGGATGAAGAAATGGATGCTTTCGAAGCAAATGCTACATGGGAATTGGTACCTTTGCCTAAAGATAAGAATGCAATTGGTTGTAAGTGGGTTTATAAGGTGAAGCACAATGCAAATGGTTTTGTGAATAGATACAAGGCAAGATTAGTAGTCAAGGGGTATGCACAAGCATATGGCATTGATTATGAAGAAACATTCAGTCCGGTTGCAAGGATGGCAACCGTAAGAGAAGTCATTGCTATGGCTGCATCAAAGGGATGGTCTTTACATCAGATGGATGTAAAGAATGCCTTCTTGCATGGTGATTTGCAAGAAGAGGTCTATATGGAGCAGCCACCAGGTTATGTACATGATGTTCATCCTGAGTTTGTTTGCAGGTTGAAGAAAGCCTTGTATGGCTTGAAGCAAGCACCTAGAGTATGGTCTGACAAGATAGGACAGTATCTTGTCACTATTGGCTTTCAGATTTCCAAGGCAGATTTCTCACTTTATGTGAGAAAACAGAGAAAGGTAATATGCTGCTTGTCATTTATGTTGATGATTTGATTATCACAGGTGATAGTGATGAAGATATCCTTCATGTGAAAATGCTATTAAAGCAGAAGTTTGAGACGAAGGATTTGGGAGAGCTGCGTTATTTCTTGGGCATTGAGGTGATTAGATCACCAAGTGGAATATGGATCTTGCACAAGCAGTATGGATTGGACATGCTGTCCAAATATGGGATGACAGGCTGTAAGCCTATTTCAAATCCTTTGGAGCAGAATGTGAAGTTGAGTGCAGATGCACGTGAGCTTCTCGAAGACCCTACTATGTTTAGACACATAGTAGAAAGTTTGATTTATATGACTATTACCAGGCCAGATTTGAGCTATGCTGTTGGATTGGTAAGTCAATTTATGCAGGCTCCAAGGAAACCGCATTTAGATGCAGCTAGACGCATACTCAGGTATGTGAAGTCCACATTGCAGTATGGACTATTTTATGAGACTGGGGTTCAGATACAGTTGCATGGATACACTGATGCTGATTGGGCTGGTAGTTTTTCTGATAGACGATCTATCAGTGGATATGTGTTCTCTTTTGGGAGTGCTGCAGTCACTTGGAGCAGCAAGAAATAGCCTACAATTGCCTTGTCGAGCATAGAGGCTGAGTATAGGGGTGCAGCAATGGCTGCATGTGACGTAGCTTGGTTGCATAAGCTACTTTATGATATGCATCAGCCTATAGATGGGCCAGTTGTCATTTATTGTGACAACATTAGTAGTATACACTTGGCAAATAACCCAGTCTATCATGCTAGAACAAAGCACATTGAGGTGCATTATCACTATGTGCGGGAGAGGGTTTTACTAGGTCTTATTGATCTAGTTTATGTCAGCACAAAGGATCAGGTAGCTGATATATTTACAAAGGCATTGGGCGCAGAGAAGCTGAGCAAGTTCAGAGACCTTCTTGGTGTGCAGGAATTGGGATTGATCTTGAGGGGGAGTGTTGAGATATCGAGCTCCACTCGTGATATGCCAGGGTGACCGTTGTGTATTTATGTCATTGACTTGTTAGCTGCAGATGCGGTTGGTACACCGCCCATGAATAATAGCTAGATGACAACTATCCTTATCTACTCTAGTTCGTGGCTCAGTTAGTATGCCACCTTAGTTAGTTCAGTTTGGTTTGAGACCCATATATAGGGTTCTTGTATTTCTATGTACTAGAGTTCTTTTTGGCTTACACAACTAAGAAGATGAAAACTGTTTTCAGCCTCCACCTTTGTGTGTTTTCCCATTGTGTAAGTGAGAAAGCTACAAGTGAGACTCCTTCCTTCTCTCCCACAATCTTGACACACAAATATTGATATTCAGATGAAAAGCCTATTATAACTATAGTGGCAACTACCCCAATTGATATTGGATGGAAAATTGGGAAAAATTACAAGGAAGTTGATAGTTATGTAGTTAGATTTAGTGCGAAAGTGTTAAATGAAAGGTAGAGCATATACCCACAAGTAAAAATGAGCTCTAGCGCATTGTGGCAACCCTTAAATGTGACAAAGAGTAATTTATACATGCACAACTAGTTGTTGTTGAAAAGGATTGTTTGCCATTATTGGGGATGATTGCTAGTTGTATCACTCCGGATATTGCCATATTAAGGTGGATTGTGTATATAAAGTCACTAAATCCTAGATTGCAATACATTATAGAGAGAAATAATTTGGATGTAGATATGTGGTCTAGGGTATGCTTTAAGAACAAAGCCAGGATAATGGATGGTGCAGAGGAGGGTGAATTTACTATTGAATGTATTAATGCTAGGGCTAAATTGGTAACTTGTGTGAATGTAGTTTTAATACTCATTAATAGAGGGACAACATTAAATATAGCATGTACATCAGAAAAATTGACAGGGACACTTACTACAACAGTGAAAACATTAGTAAATAAAGGAAGTGCAATAATGGATTAAGCTTAGATAGCAGAGGAAATGCACTTTAAGTTTTATGTTTTAACTTTAGAATTGTTATTGGAAGACTTATATGCATGGCAATGATTCAAAATATAATAGTACCTTAGTATACTATCCAAGAAAGATGGCTAGTCTAAATAAGAATACATAATAATTAAAAGAAAGGCATATGGGTTCTTTTTTAAAGATGGATATCTTTAGAAACATGCAAAGAAGAATAAAGGGACTCCACCCTACTATGGATCATTAATGATAGGGCTATGCAATCATAGATAATGAATGAATTTCATGAGAGTTGGTTGGGGCATATTTGAGAAGATTAAGGAAAGGTATTGGTGATAGGGAGTATATAAGAATGTTTCATAGTTTATGGAATCATGCCACTTCATTATAAATGGGTGATACCATGTATATATGACTTTGGTAGATAAGATACCTCATGCTTGTGCATGAAGTCATGACTAATCATGTGGAAGAGAGAGCTCTATGCATTAAGGCAACATAGGCTCTATGTAAATTCTCTTGGAAGAGGTCTTTTGTTGCTATAGTTATATAGCCCATATTAAAGATGATAGAGGAAAATTGGATGCACATGAGGCTCCTCTGTTTGTCTCTTGGTTGGGAATTTAGTTTATGTTAACTTTAGCATATAATCTAGAGGTTAATGAGAAGAGTGAGGAGAGGAAACCACCTATCATCAAGGCATTAGCAAAGTCATGTAGAGGTAGAGTAAAGGAGTGACCATGGTTATGGGAAGATTAAATGACATATAGTACAGTGACTAGATATATGATTACTAAATTGATGTATGGAAAAAAATCCTATTATGCACATTGAAGAGGTCGCCATATCTTGCACTATGTTACCTTGGGCGGAAGGGCTGAGTAGAGAAGAACTACTTGCTATATACATTCCATAGTCAGAGAGAAGACTAGAAAAAATTGAGATAGCAGTTAAAATTTTGAGGGTAGAATGGCTTTACAATAAGAAAATTTTAACAAAATCATAGACTTAGGCCAAATGTAATATAGGAAGGAGATTGGGTGCTAGTTTATGGAAATATTTTAGATAATCAACATAGCACTATTCAGAAGGTCAAAAAATGATGATTTTGTTTGTATTGATCCAGGTTTTTTACAACCCAGATTACTACCACAAAATTTGGCCAAGACCCCTATCAAGAGCTTACCATATCACTTTGGGTTTACTCTTCAAGCACTAGGTATGCTACATTGCTTCTCGAGTATGATAACTCTAGCAAATGGGGGGAACAAGTTCTTAAGAAGCATGTCAATGTAAAGGGTAAAAGGGATGGTTATCTTAGTGAAGATGGAAATGGATTACACCCAGGAGTTGAGTGAGTGCATAGATTTTTCAGACTAGCCTCCAACTACACATGGGCTCCGCCTGCATCACTAAGATTATAATAATGTATTTCACCACACCAACTTTCCATCCTATCCTTCTTGTAAATATATTATAATAATGTGCTTTTGGCACCCACCTCTTGTAATCTAGCTCCTTTCCTCTATTTTGTCTACCACCACCCTTGGCTTCTTGCATGATGAACAAGGTGGGGACTTGTCCCATCCACTATTCTCCATATTTTCAAAGATGCCATACATAATCTAGGATTATGTTAATCAAGAAGATTAGCTTAATCTAACCCCTCATGGAGGCTATATAAAGAGCCCATGGAGAATGGGGGGGAAGGGACAATGACAAGCACATGAGAGCACTCTAGAATACCCTCATGCTAGTCCATCTCTTTGAGGTAAGCTATGAGTAAGTTCTTTTATTATGTAGCATAATGGAAAGCTTCCTCTACCTCTTCTCCTCTTGTCTCCCTCTCTTCTCATCTTCTCATTCCATGAATACATAATGGAAAGCTTCCTCTACCTCTTCTCCTCTTGTCTCCCTCTCTTCTCATCTTCTCTCTCTCATATTCTAATAGGGTGTCTAGCCCATGATGTTCCACATGATGTATAGGTCCCATGGCCTAGTCTATTAGAAATAGACTATAGTCTGAGAGATTTATGCCCTCTATGGATTATAGTATGGTGACAAATGCTAATGAGCCTCTTACCTATCTATGTGAATGATATGTTGATTATTGGGAGTACTCATGATGAGCTCGATGCTTTGAAAGTCAACTTAGGAAGAGCTTTGAGATGAAGGATATGGGACATGCCTCACATATTCTTGGGATGCACATTAGGCTCACTCTAAGGTTCTCCTTTACTTGTCGCAAAGCGGATTCATATGTAGGATGTTAAGTCTATTAGCTATCCTTTACCTTGTCATGTGAAGGTTAGTCAAGTTGATTGTCCAGAGTCCTTGTCCACGGTCCTTGTCCATGGTCCGATGAGCAAAAGGTCAAAATATCCAAGATCCCTTATGCATCCATCGTGGACAATTTTATGTATGCCATGATAGCCACTCGTCTTCACATAGAGTTTGTAGCCAGAGTTGTGGCATGCTATATGTCTATACCTAGTAGACGGCACTAGGATGCCATGAAGGGTATCATGAGATACCTTAAAGGAACTATAGGCATGTATATATATTATGGTAGTTAGGATATAGGAGTCATGGGATAGACTAAATTTGATTATGCAAGGCATGCAAATAGTAGAAAATCCACCTCTAGCTACATCTTCACCTTTGCTGGAGGTACTATTTCTTGGATGTCGAGGGTGCAAAAATGCATGGCCCTATCTACTATAGAGACAGAGTATGTCAAAACCATTGAGACTTGCAAGGAGGCTCTCTGGTTAGAGGCCATCTAGTGGCAAACCTTAGTATTACTTATGTGGTCTCTACATTGCATTTGGATTCTATGAGTGCTATTCAATTGGCCAAGAATTCATTCTTCCATGCGAAGACAAAGCACGTTGAGGTGCATTACCACTTTATCAGAGAGGTCACTATAAGGACAAGTCCATTGAGCTTTTCAAGATCTCAACTAACCAAAATCCTATAGATCTGCTCATTAAAATTTTCTTAATAGAGTGTTTTGCCTTCCTTAGTATGTTGATGGGCATTGGATGAGATGATGTCTTTCCTCATCCTATTGTACTTTATGTATACTTGTACTTTGTCACTTTTTTCTTTTTCTCTCCTCACTAGGGGCACATTTTCCTTTAAGTGGGAGGTTTTTGGGGATAAATGCACCTCTGCCTAACTACCCATGTATTAGTTACACTGACAGTATCGATGCATCTATACACTACAGGTGGTGGATACCCATCAATGTCACTTCATTCTTTATTCTTTTTGTGAAATTTGAATAAGAGAAGCCCAGTCACAAATTGGGACTATTGGAGTTCCCACATCTAGTCTCTCTTACTCTTGCTCTCTTGCTCTTTCCACCATAGCTCTTTCTTCTGCTTATGGGCTTCTAGTCAAGGCGTCCTCCCTTCACACACCACCTCTCCCTTCCCCCCTCCTCCCACCTTAATTTTACAATTAGAGGGGAAAATTAATGGGGGCCTACCCCTAATGTATACGCTTATGCACCCTTTGGAAAAAACCCTCTCCCTTGCACTTATGTGATTCCATAAGTTACCCACGGCGAACCCTTCATGCATATGGATGTCACACTTTGGCACATGTAGATGATGATCTGTATTAGTTGTTATGGAGGGACATAAATTCCAATGGGATAGAAAAAGCACACTAAAGACACGAGGAAACTAGAGAGATTGTTGAAGACTGCACATATGTTGATATTCAAAGAAAAAGCCTATTATCATTATAGTAGACACTACCCCAATTGGTATTGGATGAGAAATTCAAAAAAATGACAAGGAAGATGATAGATATGCAATTAGATTTAGTGCAAAAGTGTTAAATGAAAGGTAGAGCATGTTTCCAGAAGTAAAAAGGGAGCTAAGGGGCATTGTGGCAACCCTTAAATGTGACAAAGAGTACTTTATACATGTGCATTTGGTTGTCAAAAAGGATTTTTTTCCATTATTGGGGATGATTCCTAGTTGTGCCACTCCGAGCAGTGCCATTTTAAGGTGGATTGCATATATAATCATTAAATCCTGAATTGCAATACATTGCAGAGAGAAATAACTTGACTACAGATATGGCACACTTTAAGAACAAAGTTGGGATAATGGATGATGAAGAGGAGGGTTAATTTATTGCTCAATATACTAATGTTGGGGCTTAATTGGCAAGTTTGGAGGGGGTGGATGTCATATGATTTTACGTCCATACTATGAAGGTAGATGAAAAACCATAGCTTCATGCATTCAGGGGTCTGTAAACATGACATGACAAGATAGGTTGTTGGAGATCTTGAGTCAAGTAAGTCTATGACCAAGGTTGGAAGGCATGTGACCTTGGGTAGGGAAGTAAGTGGATACTTATGAGACTTTTTTGGGGAAGGGAAAGTGGAGAAAAACATATAGAAGAGGGGCAACAACTCAACATGGAAAAATTGGCATAAGCAAGCCCATGGCATGGTTGTGTTTCAACCTATCTTGGGTGTGATGTTAACTTTGCGTGAAAGTTGATTAAGAGCCGTATGTTTTGTGTGCTTGGTGAATGTTTCTTGTGGAGTGTTTGTGACCTAGGCTAAATGTCCTAGTTGTGTGTGTATTTTTGTGTGCTTTTTCCTTTCCTATCCCATGGTAATTTCGAGATCCAAGAAGAAAATGAAGATGAAGATGAAGATTTTTAAAAGAGTTGAATGTGGTTCTTCTTCAAATTTGTTCGCGGGGATGCTTCACACTTAAGCGTGGGAAGAATGATAACTAGGAAATCAGTGCAAATAAAGGCACAAAAATGTGCTCAATATGGAAACATCCTTTGCAAATTGATATTTTGCTTTTGTACTTTTTTGTAAAAATTCAAATATGAAGCAATGTAAAATGTGTAGTTCAAAAAGACACATTTTAAAAAAATGTAGAAAGGAAAAGCAAGGTCTAACACATTTGTCCCATTCTCAAAATAAAGGGTCCTTTAGACCTTAGCCAAGATGTATGCGTTTCAATTTTATAATATCAAGAAAGGAAAAGGAAGAGGCTTGTCGGGTGATTCGAGGAGGTGGGAGGTTGAGGTGGTTACACCCTGTCTCTTCCTTTATCTTCTCCTTTCATGCTTCATTTCTCCCTCTCTCCCATTTTGGCACACCACTTGCTTTCTTGTTCTTGCTTCCCTCTCTTATGCTCCTTTGCAAAATCCAATGGAGAGTGAGGATGGAAGAATTTCTTTCAATTTTTTGTGTGCCTCTCTCTTGTGTGTTTGGAGAGCATGGTTCTTGGTGAGAAGAAAAAGAGTTTTCTTGCAGGTTTTCATGGCCAACAAGCATACTTGCAGCCTCTCTTGGCCGGTTCGTGGCTCTATTTGTGCCGTGGCAAGGTGCTCTTCACTAAGGCTATACCCTCGTATTCTACCTCTATGCTAGATAAAGCAATAGTCCACTCCTTCTTACTACTCCAGTTGATCATATTGTTGCCCAGGCTAAAAGCATAACCATTCGTTGACCTTCTGTCATAGGCACAACCAGCCCAATCAACATCTATATATCCTTTCAAGTGAAGTGATTTCCCATGCTCATAGAATAGTCCATAATCTATTGTACCCTTCACGTAACACATGATTCTCCTGACATCATCTAAATGTGGTGCTTACAAGGCTTCTCCTTGAACTGGCTAGTGAGCCCCACTGCATTACTTGGGTTAGGATGAGTGATAGTGAGATAGATCAAGCTACCCACCATCAATCTATACATAGTGACACTCTCTATTTCACTTCCAACGTCAATTGTCATTCCAATCCAATGATGTTTCCATATGCTTACATTCCATCATCCCATATTTTAGCAACATATCATGAGCATACTATTTTTGTAGCACCCATATACCATGAGGCATAGACACAATCTTGATCACAATGAAATATTTGGGCTCTCCGAGATCCTTCACCTTAAATTCCACCTGTAACATTGCTTTAATTTCAACAATCACATGATCATCATCTCTAATAATGATTAGATCATCCACATAAATCACCAAGAAGACATAGCCATTCTCTATCTTCTTTGTAAACAAACTATGGTCTTGATGATCCATTTGAAAAACAAGCTACTATAAATGCATACTGATGTGAGTATTTCATGCTCTTGATGCTTATTTTAGCCCATATAGGGCCTTTTTTAGCTTGCATACATGCTTCAAGTAGTCAATGGGTGTACACCCCTCAGTTTGTTCCATATATACCTCCTCAATCAATTTACCATTTTGAAAAGCATTCTTCACATCCATTTGTTAGAGCTTCCATCCCTTAGAAGCTATTAATGTAACAATTATTCTCACGGTTTCCATCTTTGCAACAATCAAGCTGAAAGTCACTTTGTAGTCCAAGTCGTACTACTGTGCATATCCCTTTGCAACCAGCCATGATATTTTGTTAACCCCGATAAAAATAAAGCAAAAAGAAAGCAAATAAAATTAAAAGACATAGGACAAAGCAAAAAAAGGCAGCCCGACAGAAAAACAGGAGGAAAAGGGCAAACAACGCAAGAAGCAAACTAAAAAATCGAAGGTAAGTGCAAAAGGAGAAAGGGCATTTTAATATAAAAGCACACCCTAAATCCTTGTTAAAAAGTGCCAAAATTCCTCCTATGCAATTTGTTAAAAAATGAACTTCTTACAAAGTGACTCTTAGACAATATAGTTGTAGAACATAACAGAGTAGCCCTAATGACCACGTTGCTAGTAGGACTAGGAATCATGCCAAACTCTAAGAGCCAGACCAAAATACTTGTGGTCACTAAGCAACTTGATAGTCTGGCAATGTTATGTATAGCTTCATGGAGAAATTCAAGCAAGTAATCAAGGCAAACGGAATTTTAATAACCTCATGAGTCTCTTTATCAAGAGGTGCTCCAAAGTGGGATACTGTCACAACCTTATCGTTAGGTCAATGAATGTTAGCCAAAAGGATAAGGAGGAAATTTGAGACTATGTCACCCACATGTGGAGTATCTTTAAGAGAATCCCAACTTTAAAATGACCTAACAAATGAGTGGTCTCCACTGTATTTATAAACAGAATTTGAAGCAAGGAGCTCTTCAAGGCCTTGGTGAGCAACTCGAACTTGCAAAGGGATGTGCTAGCTAGGGTCTTTGCAGAAGCCATACATATGGATGACCTACTCAATGAGAGAAGCTCTAGAACCATGACTTGAGATGGCACTACCTTTAGATACTTAGAGAGAGATATGACCATTAGTAAGAGATCTAGCTAGAACACACAAGACAAGGGAAAAAAGAGTTGGTGGATATGAAGCTAGAGTTGGCTAAGCTTCAAGAGATGATGAGAAGTCCCACATGATGTCACACGCAATGCATGCATTGCAAAGAAAATCACCTCCCAACCTAGTGCTTGGATCCTAGGTGAAGAGACCATATGCTAATTGTGGTAGGTTTGGGCACACAACATGATGTTTGCAGATTGCCAAGATGATTTTCATACTTGCACATGTACAATTAGCCGTACTACCTAGGAAATAGGCCATTGAACTTCATGAAGGGAGCTCCATTAGCTCTCCTAGCACCCAACAACTCAAAGCCAATTGTCCCTAGGATGGACATCAATCCTACAAGGATACCTAATAGACGACTTGGACCCATCGTGACCCATCCACCAACAAGTGACACTTTGATACATTACATAGAGGGGCCAAACTAGGAAATCATACGTGAACCCTTACATCTCATATGACAAAGAGGGTAGTCCCATCGTGATGAGTGTCAGTGCTAGTGTTAGGTAGGGGAAGAGGTAGAGGTCTAGGAGGAAAAAACCAAGAACCCATTGCATGCTATACTTGCAGTTAGCAAGGGCATATCTCATCTTGTTGCCTCGAAAGGGAGCAAGCCAATCAAGACAAAGCCGACATGAGATGTCTAGAGTGTGAGATCATACACTTGTACGCCGAGTGCCCTAGGCAAAAACCTTTCACTACTTTAGAAATTGTGCAATTTGTACCATTGGGGCTCTTCAGAGATGATACACTTGATGGTGAGGCAACCTTGATTCCATCGAATGTCATGACCCGAGAAAAAATGAAGCAAGCCGGTATCTCATTACTCAGACCGAGCAACCTTAACACAACCTCAATAGGGAAGAAGTGCAGTAGGAGATGGAGAAAGAGGGCTGAAATGAAGGTAATAGTTAAGATAGATAGTGCTACTAGACTACCCAAGGGGAAGCAAGTCACGGATGCAAAAGTGGAAACATTTGCTTTTAAGACAATAGAAAAGGAGAATGTCAAGATTGGGGAGTATCCCTACCCAAGGCACCAATTGGAAGTAGTGGATAAGGTCAATAAGTAGGTGAACGAAGCCCAAGAGCACCTAAAAGAACCTATCATAGAAGATAAGATCAATGATCTCTCTAGCGTGAGCACACCAGTCTCACCTATGCATTTAAGATTGAGAGATGCATCTGCATACAATGCAATTGTGTATGACTACTATGCTCAAACAAGCTTATTCATTAACAACCATCATTATGAAGATGCGAAGACAGTTATTTTCATGATTTTCTTCTAAACCGATAGTACTTAATTGCTTAGGGCTAGTACCGAGCTTTCTCATGCTACTAGACCCTTTAAATTTTAAACCAAATGTATCATATATGTCATGCATCATAAAAACATCAAAATTTAGTGTATTTTAAACACTCAACAACCCCCTTCTCCCTACTATTAAAATTTTGCATTCAGTGGTAGGTTTAAGGCGTATTTTTCATGTATTTTTCTTTCATGAAAGCAATAAAAACCCACTTCAACAAAGAGATAGGGCTGAACTAAGGCCTCATGCTTCAGCTCTATCATAATATGACCAACACAAATCTTATTTTTTCTTTTTTTTTTGGATGTTAAAAAACCTATTTCTATCATTTTTTTTATTTTTTACTAATTATTTATAGATAAATATGAATATTTTTTTGATTTAATAATTTAGAATGATTGATCTTACTGAGAATGATGTTCATATCATATTTCAACCCATACAAACACTATACGCACGACAAAACCTTGAAAACCACATATTTTCCTTAAAATCACAAAGTTGTGGGTTTTGCGTGTTTAGCAAAAAATTATTAGATGATCAAATTTTTTTATTTCTTTAACTTGACTAATAAATCTAAGAATTGGAAAATAAATATAATCATTTCCAACTATTTCCAAAATTTTTTTATCATAAAACAATGGAAATCTACCTCTTGCTCATAAAACAGCACATTATGACGTATGTACTTCGCAATTGGAGGCTCGTTGATGCTTCCCAACAGCCCGCTGAAAATCCGTCCAACCCGGATCTATGCTTCTTATGCTCTCGCATCATCGCATGATCAAAATCTTTCATCTCAGCCCACCCCCTTCTCTCATACATTAATCCATGAAAACACACCACAAGAGGAGAGAGGAGAGAGAAATACTAAAAAAATCCATTCATAGAATGCATCAAATTTTTATCCTTTTTTTGCAATGGAGAGCGAAGAAATTGAGTGACTCATGGCCGAGAGCATTCCTTGCATCATCACCAATTAGGAAAATCAACATTTTAATCATTTTGGGTGCCGAAAAAAACGCACCCCCTCCCCCCACGTTTCATGAGATGTTGTGGCTTTTCATTTCCAAGCTTAAACAAACTTAAGCTTCAACACAAATACCAATTGAAACTTTTGCATGTTCACATTAAGCTGATTGGTTTTTTCATCAAACGGACCGAACAAACTCTGATTTGAGATTCAACTAGATGGCCGGCTTCATGGCATTGAAATCTATACAGATAGCCTTTGTCATGTACTTTTGGGCTCCCGGATCACATAGATGTTTTATAACGTGAAACCTTGCGAGGATTGAATGGGGGTCAAATGGACTTCGATTGACAAACCGAGACTTGCGTTGGGTTCTTGGCATCAGACTCCATCTATGAAAAATCCAACTCATCGATTTGCAAGTGTTTTATTTTCATGAAAACTTGGTCTTTTACGACCTTGTTGGCTCCTTTTTGCTTCAAAATATGGCTCTAAAAATGCACTCTAATTGGCAACCACAGAATAGGGCAACTCAGCTCATCAAATCCCATGAACTGATCTACACAAACAACAACCATACAAAGCATTAAGCTACCATAAAAAATATTACTCAACAAAGCACAATAATAGCTCCCACCCTATCTTGTGACAAAATCAAGGCATAAAAATCCTCAAGGGATAGGCCTAGAAAATCTAGCAAAAATCTAGAGCAAGTCACTAACCAACTACTCCAACATGGACTAGCTAAAAGAACCACCAAAGAAGTCATCCTAGGTGGTGGCTTGAACTACCTACCTAACTTAGGACAACTGGACCAAGAAATCCTAGTAGGCGAGGACTCCTATAGCTGGTCATCATATATTTCCTTCTAACATATTTTTCTTTTCAAAGTTCCCATACTCGAGCGTGTTAAAAGGAGGGAAGTGAGCATAGAGTGACCTAAGGAGAACAAGGTGTCGGTGGCCTTAGGTCTTGACTTGGTTACCCAAGAACCTACCAAGCTCTTACGATGCGACACTTAATCCTTTTATGACACTTACTTTTATTTTTGCTCCAACATTCCTTATTTCTTTGTTTATTTTGGTTAGTTGATATCCCAAGGAAGAGAAGGCATCCGCCTCGGGTTGTCCTAACTCATCCCTAGGGACCTACAAACCTTCGCGAGGCGATAATCAACTGCTCTTAAGCTATTTCTTTCTTTTCTTTTCATTTTGAGGGGTTAGAACCCCCTTTTTACACACCTATGTATATTTATTCTCAAATATATTCATAATTTTCTCTTCTTTTTATTTTGACAGGCTTTTCTAACTACCTCACACTAGCAGGGACTCCTAGAACAACTGCATAACAGGCTAGCAGAATAGGGTCACTAGGACTACCTTCTAAAAATAGGTTTTTAAAGCATGACAACATCTTGATAGGAGGTAGACAACTACTTAAATATCCCTCAGATATACCTAACCTAACCCTAGGACTTCATGCCTTGATTGCCGGTCTCCAAGGAAAGAAAAGAAAAATAATTCCCACGGACACATATGACACAATCGGCTTATGGGGAAAGACTCGAAAAGGTGACAACACCACCTAGAATGGCCATAAGAAGCTCCGCGTAGTAAAGGCTCCCTCCAAGCACTTCATCGAACCTGTTTGATGCAATTACTAAAACAAAAAACCATTAAATGCACCTGCGCCAAACAGATACATGGCCTCTTGGCCTAACGAGATAAATGATATTGTGACATAAAAATTGACCCTCTTGGCCTAACAAAACATATATCATTTTTTCCTAACCAACTATGGTCTACTTGGCATGTAAATTACATCGTATCAAACTAACCAAGCTAAACCAAAGTGACATAAGGTGTTAGGGATAGCCTCATACCACATATGCATGCCAACTCACTTTAAATCTATCATTGAGTTTTAAACTTGGACTATTTGTATACCCACAAGTCCAAGACTTCCCATTAATATAACATCAATATGGGCTATTCTTTTTGGTGTGCTATCAGCTAAACGAATGACCTTCTTGGGCTCAATTATCTTACCATTCAAATAGACTTGTCGTTTCAGCTTCCTAAAGGCCTCTCCTACAGAGAGATCCACGGATTTTGGCTCATTTGACCCTTCCATATTTAGATTTTTGAATGTGTCATTGTTACAATCCAAAAGTGGATCCTTTTACTAGATTTAACTCTAGGTGGATCTTCACCATTATAAACCCTATATTTTCTATCACCTTGGCTCTCAATAGTTGAGACAGCCTCCACACAATAGCATATATCATCTATGTTTTGGGGCATCTTCTCATTGACATGATTTTGTTTCAAACTTAGGCCATTGATGGGTTTCTTAACCACTTTTCTTTCCCCATTAAGTCTACATCGACTTCCATCTAGCTCATGGCTTTGGAACGTGGGATTAGCTGCACTAGGATGCCAGGGTTCCTAGGCCTTGAGATCTTTATAGTTAATGCCAAGTTCCCTAATATACATGTCATTTGCACCTTCGGCGTAACTAACATTTAGCAAAAATGTTGCCAATCCTTATGGATTTCAAGGGTGTGGGAAAAACTCCAATAGCTCTCCCAACACCTCTGAACATATCTCTCATAATCAAGTGCTTGAACCTTTGCCTCCTTTAGTGACTTAGGTTTTCTCATCCTAGCTTGGAACTGCATATTTATTTCCAAGCCATTGAAAAAGAGTTCACCGAAAACATCTTCTTGTAATTGACTGTCCTTGGCCAACGCTTCAGAATTTCATCAAAGGCTCTCGTGTACTCTTTGATGGAGGTATATAACTCTTGTCGAATCTGTATAAGTTGTCCCAAGACCTGAATCATGGGAACTCTCTTCTCAAATTCATCTAAAAATCTATCACATAATTCCTCAAATGATTTAATGGACCTTCTTGGGAGGCTCCAATACCATTTCCTAGCCTCTCCCTTTAGGGTACTCGAGAATAGAATCATCCAATGTAGACCATCAAACCCACTTGCAAGGCAAGTTAGGTCATATTCTCTCAAGCGTAGTGTCAGATCCTCATCTAGCACTCCATAAAATAGTGGGAGATCCCTATAAGGAGAAGGGAATTTAGTCATCTTCTTTGGGATCAACATTGGGTCATCAAAATCTTCATATTCATCTTGACTTAATACCCACGTGTCAGGGTCTCTAATCTCTTCCCTTTCCTCCTCTAATGGTGTGTGGCAAGGTTACTTGCTCCATGGACTTCCCTTTCTACAAAGTCACCGAGTGGTTTAGGGAGTCCAATACTATGCAATAGGGAATCTATCCCATCACTGACTAGTGGTACTTTAGCAAGTCTATTCTCATCTACCACCACTTTGCTAGAACCTAGGACAAGTTCTAGTAGAATCTTCATTGCTAACAATGGTTTTCTACACACATAGGCATCATCGAAGGCTTTATGGATCTTAGCAATTGCAATACGGAACCAAACTATGTCAAGCACTAGCATCGGATGTACTCTCGAATTGTAGTCATGTATTATTGTGTGCATATTAACCATTGTCATCATAGTCTTTTCATCTATAAATTCATCATCATTAGTGATTATTGTGCCCTCTTAGCCTCACTTTTACTTTCTAATGTTTTTTCTAACTCCCATGGCCTATTAATCTCAAAAGTCACTCCATGGGTACTTTCCCATAGTGGCCCAAACTTGAGCATGGTGTCACTTTCGGGGCAAAGGATAAAATAGTCGGTCACATGAATCACCAAAGATCCCAATAAACCATTTAGGATGGACAAAGTATCTTTCGGGTGATAGGGATTCCTTGTATTGCAGGACATTGCGTACCCATCCGTAAGGACAAGATGGAGTTGACCCTAGTAATAGCACAAAAACCCTTTGAAAAGTGGGGTATTGACTTTATTGGGCCAATTAGCCTTGCAAAATAGTACTCACAAGTGAAATACATCATTGCAATGGATTATCTTATGAAATGGATTGAAGCTCGAGCCACTAGGAAGAATGATGCTAGGACCACGGCTAAGTTCCTTTGGGAGCAAGTGATCTCGCAATTTAGTTGTCTCGTTGAGCTAGTCAGTGATCAAGGCACGCACTTCATTAATGAAGTGATTGCCTATTTACCATCCACATTCTTGATCATCCATAGAAAATCATCACCATACTACCCTCAAGACAACGGTCATGCAGAATCCACGAACAAGATCCTAGTGAATGTCCTGACTAAGGTAGTCTCTACCTCATATAGTGATTGGGACAATAAACTCATGGTAGCACTATGGGCCTACATGATAGCCTACAAGAAGGCCATAGGGCAAACACCATTCAAGCTTAGCTATGGGACTGAAGCAATGCTGACAGTGGAGTTTTTCATTCCAAGATTTAGAGTGGCAGTGTAAGAGAGATGGGACGGAAAGGAGATATGGTGGACAGAATGCTTGGTAGAGCTAGAATGCCTTTTTGAGACCCAACTCCTAGCTACCAATGCACTGATTTGTGAAGAGGCAAGATGCAAGAGGAGATAGTTTGACAAACATTTCAAACAACATGACTTTAAACAAGGTGACCTAGTGCTACTATAATCTGTAAAGGGCCATAAGCAAAAGATGAATTTTAGAAGATTGGGGCCTTTCAAAGTTCGCAACATTAGTCAAACTGGTAATGTAGAGTTCGAGACCCTAGAGGGAGAGGGCATACGCTTCTTTAATGCAAGTTGCCTCAAGAAGTACTACCCTCCAACACATTCATTGCATGCACCTCCAATGGTAGAACCATCTGCTATGAATGTAAGAGTAGCAACCATCACTGAGATAGAGGATGAGGAGGAGGAAGCAGTGGCACCTATATACCTACACATATCAATCACTGGTCACAAGACATATGCCCTTGATGCACTCATTGACAATGGAGCTAACTGTAATATCCTTCTGCATGATCATTTGACCCAGCCCCGATTGCAGCCTACTAATGCTAAACTCATCCCGTTTGGGGGACAGTCCTACTCACTACTAGAAAAATGCAAAATAATAGTCTCTATATCAAGACTTAAAGCCTACCAATGATCTTCTATGTGATGCCCAACACCAAAACCGCTGGTAAGAAATCGCTGCTACTAAGACGTGCATTCAAGAAACAAGCACATTGTAATATCAACTATGACTCACAATGTATTCACATTGCCATTGGCAATGTTTGAATAGTGACGGCTTTCAACAGGGACATCGCAGCTCCATCAAAGCTCTACAGTGCCACACGAGTAGAGGAACTTGGTGCAAGGTCTAAGGAGGGGGTTGGGACTTGTCCCACCCTGATAAGAGTAATCAAATGCAACCCAAAAGAGACATATCCAAGAACACTAAGTATCAGCTTGAATGGGTGCCCAAACAACAACCACACCTGCCTAAAAGAACCGCACAAACCTAGAACCACAAAACCTCACACCCTAGGCCTAGGAGACAAAGTTGGCACTACACAGAAGTAGACAAATGATCAAGCTAGTTGCGATGGGTGTCCAAAGGCCTATTGCATGCTCAAGGCTACTATGAAGGCAACAACTAGATTTGGTTGCCCAAGACTATGGGCAGAATGCATGCCGCTCCCATCTCCACAAAACTCTACACTGGCCATGAATGAGAAACTAATTGACTCAAAAAGCACCAAACCCATAGAACCTCAATGAGTTTATCGACCAAAACCACAACTGGTAGCTACCCCTAAACCAACTCAACCTAACGCTCCTAGTGTCCCAACTACTCCACAAGCAGAAAGTAGTGCATCACTTGAGCCCCAAGACCAACCCATCACACCAGTGGCCCCACTAAACACCCTATTGACTAATCCATGAAGCATGCATCAAATCCTAAGTTATCACCCAACCTCGCGTAGGACTTAGACCCTCCTATGAGCGTAGATATATCCTTATCTTGGCCTCAGACCTAGCCATAAATAGAGGAGATGACTTAGTCACCTGCATTAGATGATTGGATGCCACCTTCACCATGCTAGCTAGGAGCTATGAATGGCTAGATTTAGGCCTCCTAGACAAGACATTACCAACAGATGTATGCTCCTCGCCATGGAGCTGGGAAGAATCCAAAGAAGAATCTAAATTCATGTTTGTCAAGATTCCCATGGTAGTTGAGGAATTGATCGCCAACAACGAGATCTCTCAAGAGCAAGCTTGCAAACAACGATTGATCACATCCTATAGGCAGGAGCAATGTCTCTGCAACAATAAGCCACCAGGAGCTAGAAGAGTTGAAAAAGATAGCTGAGTGTGACTCTTCTTTTCTACATTAATGGTACACTCTTCGTCTCCTAATGGGAACAAGAGGGCTACCAAATTATGACCAATGTTGTCAAGGAGAGACGTGCAATCAAAACCTCTCAGTATAATCCAACCTATGTGGCTCCTACCTCATTTAGAGTATTGGCCATTGGTTGCAATCAATTGTCAGAGGAACATGTCATGGCCCACTCTTATTTCGATTGAATCTTGACTGAGAAAGAACTGCACATTGCTAGCAAGATGAACTTTGGTGACTTTCTAACTAATGTCCTAACCTACATTACACACGTAGGGATTAGACCTTATGACATGGACCATCACTCCCACTTAGAGTAAAAACCAAACTTCTACGATTAGCTCATGACAAAGTAAAGCATAGCAAGCATGCACTTAATGCCCTTAAACCTTCATCCACCAATCCTAGGAAGGATTTATATCACTCTCGGGGGGGGGGGGGGGGGGGGGGGGGGGATAAGGTGAAAAAGTAGACACGACTTGAACCTCAAACTAAATTTTGAAAGTGAAAAGGATGGATAGAAGTCAATTTGTACTTAAGGAAAATTTTCATAAAGTTCTTGGTTGGACTATGCAGACTGCTTGAAGAAATTTTTTTTAAATTTCTGTACTTGAGCATTTCACATTTCCATAGCATATATTCATGATCCCCTCATCTTTTTACAAAAATTTGATTCAAGTAAACTAATATTGAGATGTTGCATCATGATATGAACCCAACATGATTGGGTTGGCATGACAAAGGTAGTAAGCTTCCATTCACGGAAGAAGAGAAGGCCAAATATGGCCTAAAAATGGAAATAAGGGCCTTTAATCAACTTAAGTTTAGAGGCTTCCAGATTTAGAAAACGTGGCAATGAAAGAGCAAGTTATAAAATAGATTCTTGACAAGGGTAATCTTGGTAAATGTATGGAGAAGGTCAGCCAAGCCACAACAAGTGCGTGGAGTTCCTGTGAACTTTCGATGTGAACAGGAACTATGGCACCATGATAGTGAGAGGAGGAGAGACTCGTAGAGTAGAAGTGGAGTTGATCCCCGAAATGGTGGAAAGAGCTCTAGGGCTAATCAATAAGCCCAAGAGGCGGCCCAAAAAAGATGTTTATAGTATGCTAGGGATTGTCAAGGCCCAAGTATACATGAATAATGGAGTTTGCTTAGCCGCCCACATCCCTGACCCCAACATCAGGCCTGCAAGCAAAGATAGTCCATGCTCTATTCTCTATTCAAAGGTGCAATGCCTTGATGAGCACGATTGGAATGCTACTGCTTGAAAGCCTCACGGCCAAGTCTCAAGATGAAATCAATTGGAATGGCTATGTGCATAAGACTATTGAATCTTTGGCAAAAGTGCGAGCCGCATGAGCTAGAGTAGCAGGTGGGGAGTCTCTGACTTCCATAGTGGAGACGGCAAGGAAAAAAGCCAACAATTAAGGCCTCCAACACACGTTTTGGAGGTGTGCTCACCACCATCAGCCAGGAGGCTATTGAAGACTTAGAAAGACAAGAAGTGGTGGAAGAAACCCCAGAGCGCTCACCAACCCATAGATCACTTGTGAAGTCACCCAAAAAGAAGGAAGCTCTACTCCAAGTCTAGTAGCAACAAGAGGCTTCGAGCAAGAGAACCATTAGTGGGGAAGGGAAGGAGGGCTCAATTCCATCGAGCTAAGGCAAAAAATGAAAAATCAAGTTGAACATCCTAACAAAGAAGAAAAAAACCATACTAGAGGGAGACAAGGAATTAGAATCCGCACAGAAGGAGTCAAGGGAATTAGAATATGAATGGAAAAAGAAGCTCTTAAGCCTAACGCACCAATAATCAGGACTTTGGAGGGACTTCTATTGTTTCAGAAGCTGCAACTCACTTTGGTGATAATCTCTCACCTTGTCTCTCAACACTCCACTCTAACTAACCAAGCATCCTCCTCTCCAACCCAAGAAAGAAAGAACACAAGACTAGCTCGAGTTGTAGTGAACTCACCTAACTTACCTTCTTGTGTTTAATGACTTGAAGTCTTGAAGATGACTCCACGACCACAATCAATATGATCCAATGCCGTCACGCCTTTGCATCCACAACCCAGCACACCAACCAATTGAAGAGCTAGTAGAGAAGATGAGAAAAGCAAGATGATGGCAAAGAGCTTCACCTTCCCTCAATCTCATGCTCAATACACCTCTCACTTTCTCCCTCTTAGTCACTCTCAACACAATGGAAGCAAGATGATAGAATGGAAATATATAATAGAAAGCTTGAGTACTCACAATGGTAGAGATTTTGCAACATGGATGTGCCAAAAGGGTGAATACAATTGAGACCTCCCACCCTTATATAGACTAACAATTAGGGTTGTTGAGATGGCAAGCTCAACACATGCGGACATTGATGATGGACTGCCTGGCTAGATGGGTCCGCACCTTTACACTTATCATGTCAGTGGTCATTATGACCCTCACTACTTATCACTTATTATATTTAGTTTGTTACACCTACCTACAACTAGCATAGATATAGCACTAGTTGATTACTGTAGTCAGTTATGCAATGTTTGACTTAGTAGGCCACTTTCCTTTATGTAGTATCTTATCTATACTTTGTATACATTGTATTCTGTGTGGAAGAAGAAGAAGAAACTAGCAAGAAGACGTTTTGGACTCTATCTCTCTTCTTATGTTCTTGAGTGAGCTTCCGCTTGTGTGTACAGTGTGTGTTTGGCACAACATCTCAAGCAAGTCCCCCCACCACATGATTCTTAACATGGTATCAAAGCGGTACCACTCAGAGAGGTTGATTCTGAAGGCTAAAGTGAAGGAGAAGAAGCAAGGACTCAAGCAAGAAAGCAACGGGTAAGAAGCTATCCTGTTCTTCTACTCTTTCTCTTGGATAGTGCTTGTGGATAGTCAGATTTGGTATGCGAGCAAGCAAAGCACTGTATATTCTATAAACATGCTCTTTAGGGCTTATCCATTGCTTTTGTGGACATCTGAGGTCATTTCCAGCCCCGTTTTAGAGCCGCAAGGTTGCGGACAACAGTTTTAGGATATATTGTGATTTCAACTGTATCAATCGAAAGTGGGTACACAAATTGTAGATTTCAAATATTTATTTTTGGTGTGTTTTCTAAAAAGCAAACATAAGTTTTATCTACAAACAATTTGTGTAGATTACATGTATTGTTGAGCAATCAGTGAAAAAGGTTTCTTGGTGTATTGTTATGCACTTGTCGTGAAAGGTTGCAGAGGACTTGCTTGCTGTTTTATATAATTTTTGTGATAATGGCAAAGAACAATGGAAATCCCATCATTAAGAAGGTGGATAAGAACAACTACTGTTCATAGAAGTTCAGTGTAATGAACTTCCTCCTTGGAAAGGGCCTTTATAAGTTTCGTTTTAGGTGAAGAAAAGGAGCCAATGTTGAGTATCCATGTGATTTTAGATGAATTAAAGGCGTGGAAAGAATGGAATGCAAAAGAAAAAAAGGTGATGTATTGGCTATTTGTAGTCATTGATAATAAATACTATGTTGTGACATATTAAGAATGCAGAAACTTCACATGCAGCTTGGATAAATTTTGAGAACATGTTTTTAGTAAATACAAAGACACGAAAGATTCAACTCAAGAAATGAGGGCTGGATTATAGGAGCCGCTTCTTCTGAGCCGTGCTTAAAGCATTTGAGGCCGTTTTTGGAGCAGAGAGTGCATGAGAAGCGCCAAAGACCAAATTTTCATGAAAAATCAAACTGTGGCAAATGGTGGAGTTGAAGTTTTCCTATATGCATTTCGACGTTAGGAATCCAATGCAAGTCTCCGTTCGTCGATCGCAGGTCATTTGACCCCCCATTTAATCCCACAAGGTTTGGCGTTATAAAGCAGCTACTAGATCTGCGAGCTAGGAAGTGCATGAGGGAGGCCAAGATGATGGATTGTAATGCTGCGAAGCCACTTCTCTAGACGGATCTCGAATCCGAGATCGTTTGCCCCTTCAAAATCAAAATATCCACTTGCCGAACAATGTAAACATGAGGAGTGTGAACTAGTTTTTTTAACTAATGAAATGAAATGTTAATGAAACTTTGAAAGAAATGAAAAAAACATGCATGACAGGGTTTTTTTTTTTTGTGCCCCCTCAATTTTCCAATTTTGCACCTCTTCACAAGTGCACAATGTAGAGAGAGGGTGAAGGATTGCTGATCTATGAGGGAAGAGCAAGATTTTGACAATTCATGTGTGTAATATGCTTCAATCAATCAAATTTTGAAAATCTAGTATTTCTCTCTCCTCTCTCCTCTTTGTTGTTGTTCGTATGCATCAATTCAAGAGAGAGGGGGTGGGGTGTGTTGAAGAATTAGGAGCAAATGATGATGTTAGAGCGATGGAGGACATAGTTCGGGCTGAGAGAGTGCATCAATAGCAAAGAACGAGCGTCAACGGCCTTTCATCTATGAAATACGAGCCTCGAAATCGCAGTTTCTATGTGTAAGTCATCTTTTCTTTTGTTTTATAATAAGTGGTTGAAGAATTGCTTGACGATGATCTGTATTGGTTTCCCATGCTATGTTTTCTCACAAATGCTAAGGAAAAATTTAAAAAAAATCAGTACTATAATAATTTTTCCTTAAACACGCAAAACCCGTAAGTAACAATTTTTGTGGAAATATTGAAATTTGGGGTTTTTGTTGGGGTTTTTGGGTTCATATGAGATGAAAATGAATATGGAAATAATGTTGAGTATACTTGATCATTAAGAACCCATAATTCTAAATTATCACATTTTTATGAATAAATAAATGGAAAAAAAAAGAAAATTTGAATTTTTACACCTAAAAATTTAGGAAAAAATATAATTGATGTTCGTGACGTATAACATATATATATATATATATATATATATAAGTGATTAGTCGCTGAAAATGATGCAAATTTTGAACTATTTATCTATGCATAACATTTGAATTAAGGAGACTAGTAGCAGGAAGAAATTTGGTACTAGTCTCTACCAATGCCGCACGTAGGACTAGTTGGAAAAGCATTAAAGGGCTGTTTTTTCACTTCACCTAGCTGGTTTCTAATGATAAAATGCTTGATCACCATTGCCATCCACATTTGCATTGAGCATAACATGGTATCAAACCTGGACGCATTGCAATTATTTTCCAAACGTTGACCTACGTGGAGTGTGTAAGGAAACCTGAGTTGTAAGGTAGATGAACGGTTTCTTGGGGTAAGCTTAGTAAGGAAATATCAAATCTCCTAGATTGTACAAAATATATAAGAGTGGAGATTGTCGTATGTGCTTTTGTGTTAGAGCAGTGCATCGAGGGGCCAATCCCCAAGGTGTAGGAGAGGTGGAGTGGGGCCACGGCATTTAGCCGGAGGGGTTGCCTCCTATGTTTGTGTTATGTGGTATATTATACCAAGATGGATGGGATCCCCCCCTGAGGAGTAAGGAAGGACAATCATTGGACTATGTTCTACTACTAACGCAATACTTGCAGTAACAATTAGGGCATTGTGTCCCTTAGACGCTCCTAGCCAAGGAGGCCTTGTGGGGTTGTCTTGTGAGTGTTATAGAGGCCCGGTTAGTGCCTATAGCCAGTGTGGGCTTGTTTTAGATTCCAATAGGTGGTGCATTTGTGGGGAGCTTCCTATAAGTGGTAGTTTCTGTGCCTTGGCCGATTTGGACCTATTCTTTGGTGTATGCCATAAATTAGTAAGCTAGACTCACAAGACCGTCAAACGAAGATCCAAAAGCAAGAAAGGGCTAAACGAGCTACATGGTAGACTGAGATAAATAGAAGATACTCTTCGCAAAGGAGTGGCTCTATATCTTTGCAAGGGCGCGGTCTTAATAACCCTAGCTTGGCACATAGTCTATTATGTCAAGAATCGCGTGGTGGAGGGGGTTGCTCAAGATGCTGCGCCGAACACACACAGAAAGCACAAGGAGAAGCTCACTCAAGAGACAAGAAGAGAGATGGAGGCCAAAACGTTTTCTTGCTGATTTCTTCTTCTTCTTCCACACACTTTACCATGTACTCAAAGTATAGATAAGATACAACATAAAAGGAAAGTGGCCTACTAAGTCAAACAATGCATAACCGACTACACTAGTCGACTGGCGCTATAACTATGCCAGCTGTAAATAGGTGTAACAACCTGAATATAATAAGTAATGAGTCAGTGGCCATGTGAGAGTCATAATGACCACTGACGTGCTAAGTGTAGACGTGTGGACCCATCTAACCAGGCGGTCCATCATCCATGTCCACATGTGTTGAGCTTGCCATCTCAACACTCCCCCTCAAGCTCAACTGCATCTCTGCAACTCCAAGTAAGCTTCGAAACTTTTGAAGCTTCTCTGTACCCAATGCCTTCGTGAAGATATCAGCTATCTGATCCTGTGTGCTGACATACACCAAGTCAATCTCACCTGCTAGTATCTTCTCTCTCACAAAGTGGTAGTGTACCTCAATATGTTTTGTCCTGGCATGGAACACAGGGTTCCTAGCCAACTGTATACTGCTCATGTTGTCACAATAAATGACAACTGGACCTTCCACCTGCACATCCAAATCAGCCAATAGCTTTTGCAGCCATACTACCTCACATGCTGCAACAACAGCACCTCTATACTCAGCCTCTGTACTCGACAAAGCAACTGTAGATTGCTTTTTGCTGCTCCAAGCAACTGCTGCACTACCAAGAGAGAACATGTATCCGCTGGTAGATCGTCTATCAGACATACTACCAGCCCAATCTGCATCTGTGTATCCAAACACCTGTACGTCTGTACCTGCCTCATAGAAAAGCCCATAATGTAATGTGGACTTCACATATCTCAATATGCGTCTCACTGCATCCAAGTGTGGCTTTCTAGGTACTTGCATAAACTGACTCACAAGACCAACAGCGTAGCTCAAGTCTGGCCTTGTAATGGTCATGTAGATCAAACTCCCCACTATCCTCCTGAACATAGTAGGGTCTTCTATCTCATCCCCAACATCAGCACTCAACTTTACATTTTGCTCCAATGGAACTGAAAGTGGTTTGCATGCTGTCATACCATACTTGGACAACATATCCAAGCCATACTGTCTTTGGGACAGCCATATACCATCATCACATCTGATCACCTCAATGCCAAGGAAGTATCTTAGCTCACCTAAATCCTTCATCTCAAACTTCTTCTTCAAAAAGTCCTTGACTTCAGCAATCCCACTATCACTGTCACCTGTAATAATCAAGTCATCCACATAGATGACTATGATGACCAAACCTGCATTTCCCTTTCTCACATAAAGTGAGTGATCAGCATCAGAAACATAAAAGCCAATATTGACAAGATACTCTCTGATCTTGTCAGACCATGCTCTAGGTGCTTGCTTGAGCCCATAGAGTGCCTTCTTCAACCTGCACACATACGTGGGATGCTCTAAATCTTCATAACCTGCTGGCTGATCCATATACACTTCTTCCTGCAAATCACCATGCAAGAAGGCATTCTTTACATCCATTTGCTGCAACCTCCAACCTTTGGCTGCTGCCAAAGCAATCACACATCTGACAGTTGCCATCCTAGCAACTGGACTGAAGGTTTCATCATAATCTATGCCATATGTCTGGGCATAGCCTTTTGCAACCAGCCTAGCTTTGTACCTGCTAATAGAACCATCTGCATTGTGCTTAATCTTATAAACCCACTTACATCCAATAGCTTTCTTTCCCTTCGGCAATGATACTAGATCCCAAGTCTTATTGGCCTCTAATGCAGCCATCTCCTTATCCATTGCTGCATCCCAATGAGCATGACCAACAGCCTCCTCAAAACATGTGGGCTCAACATCCTCAACTAGTTTCACCATATAAGCATAATGGTGAGCTGCATAACCTTCAAAACCAAATCTTTTAACAGGGTATCTCACCCTGCTAGACCTGCGTACCACTGGATCACTCAATGGAGTCTTTGCATTAATGCGTGCTCTCTGCACACCTGGAGTCCTCACTGAAGGAATGCCAAGCTCATCATCCAAGCTCTCTGAGCCATTGGAGTCTCCATTAAGAACTGTATCAATGCCTTCTGACACCTTATTCTTTCCTTTGTCTTTACCTGTAGTGCTACTAGATGCATCCAAAGATGTAGAGATACTCCTTAGCCTCCCAGACCAAGGACTACCAGATGATGTCTCTGGTCCACTAAGAGTCCGTGATTCTTGCTTTTCAGCATGCACATGAGTGTCATGATCATCATCATCATCCAATGCATCACCACTAGATGCATACCAATTGCTCATTTCATCAAAGATGACATCCCTGCTCACTCTGAACTTACATGTGACAAGGTTGTAACATCGATACCCTTTCTGCTCTAAAGAGTATCCAATAAAGACACACTTTTCAGCCTTTGGATCCAGTTTTTTTCGCAACTCATCTGGCACATGAACATACGCAATGCAGCCAAACACTTTCAAGTGTGAAACATCAGGCTTCTTACCTGTAAAACATTCTTCGGGGGTCATACCATGAACTGCAACTGTGGGAGTTCTGTTCATAATATAAACAGCAGTATGAACAGCCTCAGACCAAAAATGCTTAGGCATATTCTTTTCAGCCATCAAGGCGCGTGCAACTTCTGCAATATGCCTGTTTTTCTTTTCTTCAACCCCATTTTGCTGTGGGGTATACCTACATGTGAACTGTCTCTTTATCCCATGAGACCTCAGAAAATCACTGAACTCATTTGAGAGGTACTCTCCCCCTCCATCTGACCTCAGGCACTTTACTTTCAAGCCTGTTTCTCTTTCAACTGCAGCCTTGAAAGTTCTAAAGTGCTCAAATGCTTCACTCTTTTCCTTCATAAAATATACCCACAGCTTTCTAGAACAATCATCAATGAATGTGACGAAGTATGAACTACCTCCAAGAGATACATTTTGTGTAGGCCCCCAAATGTCTGTATGCACAACATCAAGGATATTTCTGCTTACATCTCTGTCATGTGAAAAGGGTTGTCTTGCCTGCTTACCAAACTGACATGCTTCACATACCTTCTAAAATTCTGCAACTTTAAATGTAGGCAAACCTGTAACCAACCCTTTGGACTGCATTAATTTCAGCCTTTGTACATTTGCATGTCCAATGCGTTTGTGCCAAATTTCAATGTCTGCAACAACACCTTTTCCTTTGGCATACATAGCCGCATTCATAGTAGGAATTCCAGCATCTAGAGTGAACATACGTCCAACTCTACTTCCCTTTGCTACCAACCTGCACTTGTCATTGAAGTCTTCTACAAAGCAGCCCTTTGCATTAAATCTGACTTGCAGCCCTTGCTCTACCATTTGATCGACTGACACCAAGTTCTTTGTAATAGATGGTACATGTAATACATCTGAAAGACTCTTTGTCTTACCATCATGCAAGGACAAGGGAACTTTTCCAATGTGTGAAATTGGGTGGCATGAGTCATCACCCGTCTGCACATAACCTGCATTCTGCAAATCCTGCATCTCTCCAAACCATTCTGCATGGCTGGTCATATGATTGGATGCACCTGAATCAACATACCAAACATCTTCATGTGTTCCCTTTCCTGTAACAGCATTCAGCATATGCTGCATAATGAACAAACGTTCATTTTTGTCTTCATTCTGTCGTGAAGACGATGCATAGTTTCCTTGCTGCAACTTACCACTACGGATATCATCTCTCTTAGCATAACATTGGGCTGCAATATGACCTGTTTTGCCACAGTAGTGGCACACAATACCAGAGTTGTTAGAACCTCTATTCTGCCATCCACCTCTTCCTCTAAAGCTCCCCCTACCTCTAAAGCTACCACGACCTCCTGAAATCTATATATCGTCAAATTACTGATTCAATCTGTTTTGCTAGTTGTCACTACCACGTCCTGTACCACGGCCTCTTGAAGAGAACCTACCACGTCCCCTTCCTGAACTGGAGTAGAAAGCCTGGACCTGTTCACCACTTCTTTCAGATGTCTCACTCTGCATGTTGATTTCTTCAGTGATCATTAGAGAGACCAACTCATCGAAATCTGGAAATGGCTTTCTGACATATACGGAAGTTACAAAAGACTTCCAAGCCTTTTTATTGTTAAGTCCACCCAAAGTAGACGACACCAAATCATCATCATTGGGCATTGCATCAATCGCTGCCAATGCATCTGCAATGCTTCTTACCTTCAGTGCATACTCATTGATAGACATCTTCCCTTTCTTTAATGTATTCAACTCTTGCTTGAGTTGAATCTTTCGTGCCTTTGTATTTACAGAAAACATACTTTCAAGTATGGTCCAAGCTGCATATGAATTCTCTGCATTTCTAATGTGTCCCAGCATATTATTGTCAATTACTGCAGACAACCAATACATGACCTTTTTATCCTTTGCATTCTATTCTTTCCATGCCTTTGTCTCTTCTGTAGTTGGAGGATCACTCATCTCTGGCTCCTTTTCTTCACCTGAAACGAACTCGTAGAGGCCTTTTCCAATAAGGAAGTTCGTGACACGGAACTTCCATGAAGGGTAGTTGTTCTTGTCGAGCTTCTCAATGATGGGGCTTCCACTGTTCTCTGCCATTATCGCAAAATTAATACCAACAGCAAGCAAATCTTCTGCAACCCTGGACCTGTAGTGCACAGTAATACACCAGACAGCCTTTTTCACTGTCTGCTCAACAATACATGCAATCTGCAACCTGTTTGCAGATCAACCTTGTGTTTACTCACTGTTAAACACCTTTGGACTTAAAGATCTGAAATCTGTAACCTGCGCACCCACTTTCGGTCAATACAGTCGAAGTCACAGCGTACCCTGAAACTGCTGTCCGTAACCTTGCGGCTCTAAAACGGGCCCCGAAACGGCCTCAGATGCCCAAAATAACTGCGGGAAAGCCCTAAAGGGCACATTTGCAGAATACACAGCGCTCTTCGCGCACACCAAATCTCATTGCAATCTGAGATTTTTGCTCTGCCCTGCTTCCGGTGCCTCCACAGGCACTATCCAAGAGAAAGAGTTGAAGGATGGGAGAGCTTCTTACCTGTGGCTTGCTTGCTCGAACCTTGCTTCTTCTCCTTTGCTTCAACCTTCGAAATCAGCCTCTCTCAATGGCGCGGCTCTGATACCATGTCAAGAATCGCGTGGTGGAGGGGGTTGCTCAAGATGCTGCGCCGAACACACACAGAATGCACAAGGAGAAGCTCACTCAAGAGACAAGAAGAGAGATGGAGGCCAAAACGTTTTCTTGCTGATTTCTTCTTCTTCTTCCACACACTTTACCATGTACTCAAAGTATAGATAAGATACAACATAAAAGGAAAGTGGCCTACTAAGTCAAACAATGCGTAACCGACTACACTAGTCGACTGGCGCTATAACTATGCCAGCTGTAAATAGGTGTAACAACCTGAATATAATAAGTAATGAGTCAGTGGCCATGTGAGAGTCATAATGACCACTGACGTGCTAAGTGTAGACGTGTTGAGCTTGAGGGGGAGTGTTGAGATGACAAGCTCAACACATGCGGACATTGATGATGGACCGCCTGGTTAGATGGGTCCACACATCTACACTTAGCACGTTGGTGGTCATTATGAATCTCACATGGCCACTGACTCATTACTTATTATATTCATATCGTTACACCTATTTACAGCTGGCATAGTTATAGCGCCAGTCGACTAGTATAGTCAGTTATGCATTGTTTGACTTAGTAGGCCACTTTCCTTTTATGTTATATCTTATCTATACTTTGTGTACATTGTAAAGTGTGTGGAAGAAGAAGAAGAAAGCAGCAAGAAAACGTTTTGGCCTCCATCTCTCTTCTTGTCTCTTGAGTGAGCTTCTCCTTGTGCATTCTGTGTGTGTTCGGCGCAGCATCTTGAGCAACCCCCTCCACCACGCGATTCTTGACATGGTATCAGAGCCGCGCCATTGAGAGAGGCTGATTTCGAAGGTTGAAGCAAAGTTGAAGAAGCAAGGTTCGAGCAAGCAAGCCACAGGTAAGAAGCTCTCCCATCCTTCAACTCTTTCTCTTGGATAGTGCCTGTGGAGGCACCGGAAGCAGGGCAGAGCAAAAATCTCAGATTGCAATGAGATTTGGTGTGCGCGAAGAGCGCTGTGTATTCTGCAAATGTGCCCTTTAGGGCTTTCACGCAGTTATTTTGGGCATCTGAGGCCGTTTCGGGGCCCGTTTTAGAGCCGCAAGGTTGCGGACAGCAGTTTCAGGGTACGCTGTGACTTCGACTGTATTGACCGAAAGTGGGTGCGCAGGTTACAGATTTCAGATCTTTAAGTCCAAAGGTGTTTAACAGTGAGTAAACACAAGGTTGATCTGCAAAGAGGTTGCAGATTGCATGTATTGTTGAGCAGACAGTGAAAAAGGCTGTCTGGTGTATTGCTGTGCACTACAGGTCCAGGGTTGCAGAAGATTTGCTTGCTGTTGGTATTAATTTTATGATAATGGCAGAGAACAGTGGAAGCCCCATCATTGAGAAGCTCGACAAGAACAACTACCCTTCATGGAAGTTCCGTGTCACGAACTTCCTTATTGGAAAAGGCCTCTACGAGTTCGTTTCAGGTGAAGAAAAGGAGCCAGATATGAGTGATCCTCCAACTACAGAAGAGACAAAGGCATGGAAAGAATAGAATGCAAAGGATAAAAAGGTCATGTATTGGTTGTCTGCAGTAATTGACAATAATATGCTGGGACACATTAGAAATGCAGAGAATTCATATGCAGCTTGGACCATACTTGAAAGTATGTTTTCTGTAAATACAAAGGCACGAAAGATTCAACTCAAGCAAGAGTTGAATACATTAAAGAAAGGGAAGATGTCTATCAATGAGTATGCACTGAAGGTAAGAAGCATTGCAGATGCATTGGCAGCGATTGATGCAATGCCCGATGATGATGATTTGGTGTCGTCTACTTTGGGTGGACTTAACAATAAAAAGGCTTGGAAGTCTTTTGTAACTTCCGTATATGTCAGAAAGCCATTTCCAGATTTCGATGAGTTGGTCTCTCTAATGATCACTGAAGAAATCAACATGCAGAGTGAGACATCTGAAAGAAGTGGTGAACAGGTCCAGGCTTTCTACTCCAGTTCAGGAAGGGGACGTGGTAGGTTCTCTTCAAGAGGCCGTGGTACAGGACGTGGTAGTGACAACCAGCAAAACAGATTGAATCAGCAATTTGACGATATATAGATTTCAGGAGGTCGTGGTAGCTTTAGAGGTAGGGGGAGCTTTAGAGGAAGAGGTGGATGGCAGAATAGAGGTTCTAACAACTCTGGTATTGTGTGCCACTACTGTGGCAAAACAGGTCATATTGCAGCCCAATGTTATGCTAAGAGAGATGATATCCGTAGTGGTAAGTTGCAGCAAGGAAACTATGCATCGTCTTCACGACAGAATGAAGACAAAAATGAACGTTTGTTCATTATGTAGCATATGCTGAATGCTGTTACAGGAAAGGGAACACATGAAGATGTTTGGTATGTTGATTCAGGTGCATCCAATCATATGACCAGCCATGCAGAATGGTTTGGAGAGATGCAGGATTTGCAGAATGCAGGTTATGTGCAGACGGGTGATGACTCATGCCACCCAATTTCACACATTGGAAAAGTTCCCTTGTCCTTGCATGATGGTAAGACAAAGAGTCTTTCAGATGTATTACATGTACCATCTATTACAAAGAACTTGGTGTCAGTCGGTCAAATGGTAGAGCAAGGGCTGCAAGTCAGATTTAATGCAAAGGGCTGCTTTGTAGAAGACTTCAATGACAAGTGCAGGTTGGTAGCAAAGGGAAGTAGAGTTGGACGTATGTTCACTCTAGATGCTGGAATTCCTACTATGAATGCGGCTATGTATGCCAAAGGAAAAGGTGTTGTTGCAGACATTGAAATTTGGCACAAACGCATTGGACATGCAAATGTACAAAGGCTGAAATTAATGCAGTCCAAAGGGTTGGTTACAGGTTTGCCTACATTTAAAGTTGCAGAATTTCAGAAGGTATGTGAAGCATGTCAGTTTGGTAAGCAGGCAAGACAACCCTTTTCACATGACAGAGATGTAAGCAGAAATATCCTTGATGTTGTGCATACAGACATTTGGGGGCCTACACAAAATGTATCTCTTGGAGGTAGTTCATACTTCGTCACATTCATTGATGATTGTTCTAGAAAGCTGTGGGTATATTTTATGAAGGAAAAGAGTGAAGCATTTGAGCACTTTAGAACTTTCAAGGCTGCAGTTGAAAGAGAAACAGGCTTGAAAGTAAAGTGCCTGAGGTCAGATGGAGGGGGAGAGTACCTCTCAAATGAGTTCAGTGATTTTCTGAGGTCTCATGGGATAAAGAGACAGTTCACATGCAGGTATACCCCACAGCAAAATGGGGTTGAAGAAAGGAAAAACAGGCATATTGCAGAAGTTGCACGCGCCTTGATGGCTGAAAAGAATATGCCTAAGCATTTTTGGTCTGAGGCTGTTCATACTGCTGTTTATATTATGAACAGAACTCCCACAGCTGCAGTTCATGGTATGACCCCCGAAGAATGTTTTACAAGTAAGAAGCCTGATGTTTCACACTTGAAAGTGTTTGGCTGCATTGCGTATGTTCATGTGCCAGATGAGTTGCGAAAAAAACTGGATCCAAAGGCTGAAAAGTGTGTCTTTATTGGATACTCTTTAGAGCAGAAAGGGTATCGCTGTTACAACCCTGTCACATGTAAGTTCAGAGTGAGCAGGGATGTCATCTTTGATGAAATGAGCAGTTGGTATGCATCTAGTGGTGATGCATTGGATGATGATGATGATCATGACACTCATGTGCATGCTGAAAAGCAAGAATCACGGACTCTTAGTGGACCAGAGACATCATCTGGTAGTCCTTGGTCTGGGAGACTAAGGAGTACCTCAACATCTTCGGGTGCATCTAGTAGCACTACAGGTAAAGACAAAGGAAAGAATAAGGTATCAGAAGGCATTGATACAGTTCTTGATGGAGACTCCAATGGCTCAGAGAGCTTGGATGATGAGCTTGGCATTCCTTCAGTGAGGACTCCAGGTGTGCAGAGAGCACGCATTAATGCAAAGACTCCATTGAGTGATCCAGTGGTACGCAGGTCTAGCAGGGTGAGATACCCTGTTAAAAGATTTGGTTTTGAAGGTTATGCAGCTCACCATTATGCTTATATGGTGAAACTAGTTGAGGATGTTGAGCCCACATGTTTTGAGGAGGTTGTTGGTCATGCTCATTGGGATGCAGCAATGGATAAGGAGATGGCTGCATTAGAGGCCAATAAGACTTGGGATCTAGTATCATTGCCGTTCTAGTTCTTCCCCCCCCTCCAATCAGTCCCTCCACTTTGCACGGAGCTCTAGTTCTGGTTGTTCGAACCCTTGCAATGAATCTAGTTGTTACCATGGCGGCACAACCTATTGCTATACCTGCTAGAATGGAAAATTTTCTAGCTTTAGGTTTCCCCCTATCCATCTTTAATGGGTTAGTGGAGGAAAGCCGACGGAGCTCCACATTAGGGAGTTTCAAAAGTTGATGTTCAACTGTCGTATCCAAGATGAAGGACATCTAATGATGTTATTGAATATGACTCTCAAAGGAAGAGCTGCCATATGGTATCATGGCCTAGAGGCTGGAACCATAACCACTATTGGTTTATTTTACAAAGCCTTTTGAAGGGAGTGCCCCTGAAAGGGGTGGTCAATATTGGCTACATGTACTAAATATGACACATCAAGAGCCACATGAGGATTTCTGAGCATATGCCAAGAAGTTAAAAGAGGGATTTTGCAAATTACAAGCCTCTCTCCCTATCCCACCAACTGCAATATTTTTTGCATGGTCTCGATTTCAACATTCAAGTGCAGTTCAGTAGTGTCACTTTGTTGGATGTAGAAACTGCCATTAGACAAGCACAAGAAGTAGAATCCCGACTACAACTAGCCTATGCCTCTTGAACCAATCTTAATATGGGTCTAGAAATTGGGAACTGAGCAATGACAATGGAATTAAAGGGATAGCTATGACTAATCTGAATGTGAGAGGAAAAATGGTCCAAATTGTGCCTTTATTGCCAGCTCCTCCTAGCGTGACTAAGCATATGGCTAGTTAGATGGCTCCACCAAATGTTGGAGGCCAACCATCGAGCCCTAATGTTGTTCATGTGAGTCAACACAACCAATGCCCAATCAAATTTTTAGGCCAATGGAACGACAAATAGACGATCATGGATATGAGTCAAGTGCTTGAATGTCCTTAGTGAAGTTAAGGATATGATGAAGCACTACACTAACATGATTTTTGGACAATATAGGAAAATAGCTATTGATGTCAATTTCCTTTTAAGAAAATAGAATCTAATAGGAAGTAGACGCCCTGAAGAGGGTGCACCCTCAAGATTTAGTTGTAAATGGTGTGGTGGCCAGCACTACCTTAGAAATTGTCTAAATGTTAATTGTGATATTTGTGGAAAGTTTGGCCATTTGGCTACCACATGTGGCTGCCACCTATTGGAGTAAGGTTAGCTCTCTCTAGCAAGGTAGTAGACACCCAGGTCCTATTAACCATCATGCACAAGGGAACAATCTTAGCGAGATGATGAACTGAAACAAATACTTCAAAGAGGTAAGGCTACTATAGAGGAGCTCCCTAGTGGTAGTGGAATTAGCTTCATTAAGTCTGTACGGGTTAGTGGCATTGAAGCTTCTAATCTGCAAGCCATTACGAGAGGTCAAAAGGGTAGAGAAGGTGACAAAGATAATGTAAAACCTGTCGATGGAAATCCTAAGCAAGACAACAAAGGGACGCAAGTCCTTAAACCCGACATGGAAGGGGGACCTTTAAAACCCATAAAGAGTAAAGCAGATGCCAAGAAGGACAAAGAATTACCAAAGGAGAAAGACAAAAGCTAAGAAGGAAGCACCAAATCCAATTCAATGATCAAATGAGAGAATGGTATGGCGAGAGGATTATCACGAGTTTGTTTTAGCAAGCTCTTTTTGTGAAGTTAATAACCAGACGTGAATCTCTTGCAGTTGATTAAGCTATCTCCAAGAGTGCATAAGGAATTTAGAAAGATCTTGCGTATTGGGTATATCATGGAACCTTTAGACATAATGTGAGTAGGAGATGATTGGTGGGAGCATGTCGAAAGACATTGCCCAAGGTTTGCAGCCTACATTGATGGAATACTAGTGGATCATGCTATTGTAGATACACGATCATATGTTAACATAATGAGTTTAGATTTGATGGAGAGGTTGGGTCTACCAATCCAAAAAGATACCTCCACAATTCTGTGAATGGCTGATGACAGTTTGAGGCAACCTAAAGGTTGTATTAACAAAGTCCTTATGATCGTTGCTAGTGTGGAATGCACTGTGGACTTTAGGGTCATTAGGTTTGTAGGGCGGCCAAGCTATCAAGTATTGTTAGGATAGCCATGGATCTTGCGATCTAATTTTCAAGTTGATATACCTTCTGGTCATTTGATTTTTGGTAGAGGTGCCAATCATGTGGTAGTAAATGCATATCCCGAGTCTCCTTAAAGCGAGAGAGCTCCTCTATCCTTTATGGAATTAGAGACATTAGAAGATGTATCTGCTAGTGAGACTTCGTCAATGTGATGAATCAAAAGAAGGGGCCACTATAGAGGACATCTATCAAATAACTCTGAATGAGCCAGTAGAAGCTCAAGGTAGGATAAGAGACGCGAATGTGATTGAGCTGGATCTTGGTATGCCAAACGGTCCACGGTCAATTAAAATAGGATCCATGCTTAGTGTGGAAGAAAGGGAGGACTATGTGTCCCTTATCTAAGAGTTCTATGACATCTTTGCCTTTAGTTATGACGAGTTGAGAGGTATTTCTCCCTGCCTAGCTATTCATACCATTCCCCTAAAGAAAGGTAGTCATCATGTGCATTAAAAAGTAAGGCGTATGCCTTTAGAATTCAGGGATAAGTTGTTCGAGGAGTTACAAAAATTGCGACAAGATGGTTTGATCTTCCCTATTCAACACACTGAATGGTATTCACCTGTTGTTATCAGGAAGAAGAAAAATAATCAAATCCGACTTTGCGTAAAATTTAGAGAGCTGAATAAGTAGATAGTTAAGGACTACTACTCTTTGCACTTTATTGACCAGATTTTGGACCAATTAGTGTAGGGAAATATATTTGTTTATGGATTGCTTTGCGGGAAACAAACAGATGGCAATTGCAGAAGAAGATAAGCTAAAAACAACTTTCATTACTGTCTTTGGTATATTTGTGTACTGTGTGATGGCCTTCGGTTTATGCAATGCACCTAGTTCATGGCAATGAACATCAGACAAGACCTTTGGTGGCATCTCCCTAGAGGAGTTTTGAAAATTCTCATATTATTTGTCATTATTGTGGCAAAATAGGTCATATTGTAGCCCATTGTTATGCTAAGAAGAATGATATCTGCATTTGTAGATTGCAGCAAGGAAACTATGCATCTTCTTCACGACAGAATGAAGATAAAAATTTGTGTCTGTTTGTTATGCAATATATGATGAATGTTGTTATAGAAAAAGGGACACATGATGATGTATGGTATGTTGATTCAGGTGCATCTAATCATATGATCAGTCATGTTGAATGGCTTGGAGAAATACTTTGTCACATTTATTGTTGATTGTTTAAGGAAGCTATGGGTATACTTTTTCAAGGAAAAGAGTGATGTATTTGAGCACTTCAAATCTTTCAAGGCGGTTGTGGAAACAAAAACAGGATTGAAAGTTAAGTTCTAGACATCATATGGAGGGGGAGAGTATCTCTCTAATGAGTTCAGTGGCTTCTTGAGGTCTCATGGGATAAAGAGATAGTTTACTTATAGGTATACCCCATAGCAAAATGGGGTTGTAGAAAGAAAAAATAGGCATATTTCAAAAATTGCACGGGTATTGATGACTAAAAAGAATATGCTAATTTTTTTGTTTGAAGCTGTTCATACTGCTCTCTATATTATGAATAGAACTCCCACAATTTCGTATGTTCATGTGCCACATGAGTTGCGAAAGAAACTTGATATGAAGGCCTAAAAAATGTATTTTTATTGGATACTCTTTAGAGCACAAAGGGTATTATTGTTATAACCTTGCGACATAGTTTAGAGTGAGCAGGGACGTTATCTTTGATTAGATGAGTAGTGATATGCATCTACTGGTGATGTACAATATCATGATAATGATCGTGATAGCTATGTGCAGAAAGAAAATCAAGAATCACGAATCCTTAGTGGACCAAAAACATCATCTTGTACTACACCTAGAGTTAGCCCTTGGACTGGGAGATTAAGTAGTAGCCCCACATCTTCAAGTGGATCTACAAGTATTGTAGGTAAAGACAAAGAAAAGAAGAAAATTTTAGATGGTAATGATGCATCTACTAGCCATTTGGGATTTGATGGAGATTTTGGTGGTTCAAAAAGTTTGGATGATGAGCTTGGATTTCCTTCAGTCTCAGGACACCAAGTGTACAGAGAGCACATAGTAATGTAAAGGCTCCACTTGATGATCCTATGGTATGTATGTCTAACAGGCTTAGATACCCTATTAAAAGATTTAGTTTTGAAGGTTACATAGCTTACCATTATGCTTATATAGTGAAGGTGTTTGAGGATGTTGAGCCCACTTATTTTGAGGATGTTGTTGGTCCATGGGGGATTCACTAGTAGTAATAAGGAGACGTCACTACTAGTGAATAAGGAGACATCACCTACGTGCAAGAAATATATGAAAATATCCCTTATCTACCCCCTATTTATGGGACCTTACCTTATAAAATGTACCTTCCTTTCCTTAAATAACCCCCTACGTTATATTCATGTCGTGGTACCATACGGTAAACCCTAGTGGACCCCCTGGGTGTTGGTCATACTCATTGGGATGTAACAATGGATGAGAAGATGGCTACATTATTAGAAGCCAATGAGACTTGGGATTTGGTACCCTTGCTTGAGGGAAAGAAATCTATTGTTTGTAAATGGGTATACAAAGTCAAGCATAATGCAGATAGTTTAATTAGCAAGTATAAGACTAGGATAGTTGCAAGAGACTATGCTCAAACAGATGGCATAGATTATGAAGAGATATGATGGTAACTATTAAACATGTGATTGCTTTGGTAGCACATCCAAAGGTTGGAGTTTGCAGCAGATGGATGTCAAGAATGCCTTCTTGTATGGTGAATTACAAGAAGAGGTACATATGGAGTAGCCAACAAGTTATGATGATTTAGAGCATCCCACAAATGTGTGCAAGTTAAAGAAGGTGCTCTATATGGGCTTGAAGCAAGCAGCTAGAGCATGTCTGACAAGATCAGAGAGTATCTTATTGATATTGGATTTTATATTTTTGATGTTGATCACTCGCTTTATGTGAGAAAGGAAGATGCAAATTTGGTCCACCACAACAAAAAGGCCTCATAGATGCAGTTTTAGATGCGATTTTTAAATATAGAGAAAATCTTATGGGCGCATCTATTCGCCCGTCTATCTGCGCATCTACCGTGTCGCGTTTATAATCGCATGTATAAATGAATTCACACGCAAAAATAGACGCGCAATAGACGCACATATACACGCGTGAATACATGTGCATAATAAATCAAAATTGCTATTTATTTAATTCATTTTGCGCATCTATTAGCGCGTCTAGTTGACAGTTAGACGGGCATATAGACACGCTTATAGACGCGCTTTTACAAGCACTCGTAGACACGAACGTAAAACAAAAAATCTCTTTTTTTTAAAAAAGATATTTAATTTATTTTTTAAATTTGAATTATGGAGTGCGTGTATAAGCGTGTGTACTCTGCACTGTAGACACGCGTATAAACACGCATTTTCTGCAATTTAGACGCGCGGATAGACACACAAAACAAAACTGGAAAAAAAAACCCAGAGAGCTCTCTGGTTTTTTTTTTTCCCCCTCCCATACATCAGATTGTGCATTTGGGAAAAAGACAATGGATCTAAAAGCATGAGAATTGAAAATAAAAGTCCATGTATTCATTATAGATCAAAAGCATTTACATGGGAAGTTTAAGTGCTTGCGACCTAAAGCGTGGCCGCAAGCAGTAGGCTCAAAGATGGATCATACATATACAAGAAAACAAGGCCATAGAGGAGGTATGGTGCTCCTCTACGAATCTGAAGAAGAAACATCTTCGCTAGTACCACCATGGCTACTAGCGTCGCTATCCCCCTCCTCGCTATGCTCCACATCCGGGTTCGCCTACACACACAAAAGATCAAGGTTGCTTACATAGACATGGTGGAGAAAAAGTTATAATTAGCTATACTTTTAATAGGAAAGTAAAAAAAGCATACCTCCTCTGGTTGTGGAATCCTCATGGCCCGGTTGTATTGGTCCTCAATGATGAGACCCTCCTCATAGAAGTGAAGCCATGTGGCTGCGCGGTTATGGCCTCGATGGTAACCTTGTCAAGAATCGCGTGGTGGAGGGGGTTGCTCAAGATGCTGTGCCGAACACACACAGAATGCACAAGGAGAAGCTCACTCAAGAGACAAGAAGAGAGATGGAGGCCAAAACGTTTTCTTGCTGCTTTCTTCTTCTTCTTCCACACACTTTACAATGTACACAAAGTATAGATAAGATACAACATAAAAGGAAAGTGGCCTACTAAGTCAAACAATGCATAACTGACTATACTAGTCGACTGGCGCTATAACTATGCCAGCTGTAAATAGGTGTAACGATATGAATATAATAAGTAATGAGTCAGTGGCCATGTGAGATTCATAATGACCACCAACGTGCTAAGTGTAGACGTGTGGACCCATCTAACCAGGCGGTCCATCATCAATGTCCGCATGTGTTGAGCTTGTCATCTCAACACTCCCCCTCAAGCTCAACTATATCTTTGCAACTCCAAGTAAGCTTCGAAACTTTTGAAGCTTCTTTGTACCCAATGCCTTCGTGAAGATGTCAGCTATCTGATCCTGTGTGCTGACATACACCAAGTCAATCTCACCTGCTAGTACCTTCTCTCTCACAAAGTGGTAGTGTATCTCAATATATTTTGTCCTGGCATGGAACACAGGGTTCCTAGCCAACTGTATACTGCTCATGTTGTCACAATAAATGACAACTGGACCTTCCACCTGGACATCCAAATCAACCAATAGCTTTTGCAACCATACTACCTCACATGCTGCAACAGCAGCACCTCTATACTCAGCCTCTGTACTCGATAAAGCAACTGTAGATTGCTTTTTGCTGCTCCATGCAACTGCTGCACTACCAAGAGAGAACATGTATCCACTGGTAGATCTTCTATCAGACATACTACCAGCCCAATCTGCATCTGTGTATCCAAATACTTGTATATCTGTACCTGCCTCATAGAAAAGTCCATAATGTAATGTGGACTTCACATATCTCAATATGCATCTGACTGCATCCAAATGTGGCTTTCTAGGTACTTGCATAAACTGACTCACAAGACCAAAAGCGTAGCTCAAGTCTGGCCTTGTAATGGTCATGTAGATCAAAATACCCACTACCCTCCTGAACATAGTATAAACAGTAGTATGAACAGCCTCAGACCAAAAATGCTTAGGCATATTCTTTTCAGCCATCAAGGCACGTGCAACTTCTACAATATGCTTGTTTTTCCTTTCTGCAACCCCATTTTGCTGTGGGGTATACCTGCATGTGAACTATCTCTTTATCTCATGAGACCTCAAAAAATCACTGAACTCATTGGAGAGGTACTCTCCCCCTCCATCTGACCTCAAGCACTTTACTTTCAAGCATGTTTCTCTTTCAACTACAGCCTTGAAAGTTCTAAAGTGCTCAAAAGCTTCACTCTTTTCCTTCATAAAATATACCCACAGCTTTCTAGAACAATCAACAATGAATGTGACGAAGTATGAACTACCTCCAAGAGATACATTTTGTGTAGGCCCCCAAATGTCTGTATGCACAACATCAAGGATATTTCTGCTTACATCTCTGCCATGTGAAAAGGGTTGTCCTGCCTGCTTACCAAACTAACATGCTTCACATACCTTCTGAAATTCTGCAACTTTAAATGTAGGCAAACCTGTAACCAACCCTTTGGACTGCATTAATTTCAGCCTTTGTACATTTGCATGTCCAATGCATTTGTGCCAAATTTCAATGTCTGCAACAACACCTTTTCCTTTGGCATACATAGCAGCATTCATAGTAGGAATTCCAGCATCTAGAGTGAACATACGTCCAACTCTACTTCCCTTTGCTACCAACCTGCACTTGTCATTGAAGTCTTCTACAAATCAGCCCTTTGCATTAAATCTGACTTGCAGCCCTTGCTCTACCATTTGACCGACTGACACCAAGTTCTTTGTAATAGATGGCACATGTAATACATCTGAAAGACTCTTTGTCTTACCATCATGGAAGGACAAGGGAACTTTTCCAATGTGTGAAATTGGGTGGCATGAGTCATCATCCGTCTGTACATAACCTGCATTCTGCAAATCCTGCATCTCTCCAAACCATTCTGCATGGCTGGTCATATGATTGGATGCACTTGAATCAACATACCAAACATCTTCATGTGTTCCCTTTCCTGTAACAGCATTCAGCATATGCTGTATAACGAACAAACGTTCATTTTTGTCTTCATTCTGTCGTGAAGACGATGCATAGTTTCCTTGCTGCAACTTACCACTGCGAATATCATCTTTCTTAGCATAACATTGGGCTGTAACATGACCTGTTTTGCCACAGTAGTGGCACACAATACCAGAGTTGTTAGAACCTCTATTCTGCCATCCACCTCTTCCTCTAAAGCTCCCCCTACCTCTAAAGCTACCACGACCTCCTGAAATCTATATATCGTCAAATTGCTGATTCAATCTGTTTTGCTGGTTGTCACTACCACGTCCTGTACCACGGCCTCTTGAAGAGAACCTGCCACGTCCCCTTCCAGAACTGGAGTAGAAAGCTTGGACCTGTTCATCACTTCTTTCAGATGTCTCACTCTGCATGTTGATCTCTTCAGTGATCATAAGGGAGACCAATTCATCGAAATCTGTAAATGGCTTTCTGACATATACGGAAGTTACAAAAGACTTCCAAGCCTTTTCATTGTTAAGTCCACCCAAGGTAGACGACACCAAATCATCATTATCGGGCATTGCATCAATCGCTGCCAATGCATCTGCAATGCTTCTTACCTTCAGAGCATACTCATTGATAGACATCTTCCCTTTCTTTAATGTATTCAACTCTTGCTTGAGTTGAATCTTTCGTGCCTTTATATTTACAGAAAACATACTTTCAAGTATGGTCCAAGCTGCATATGAATTCTCTGCATTTCTAATGTGTCCCAGCATATTATTGTCAATTACTGCAGACAACCAATACATGACCTTTTTATCCTTTGAATTCCATTCTTTCCGTGCCTTTGTCTCTTCTGCAGTTGGAGGATCACTCATCTCCGGCTCCTTTTCTTCACCTGAAACGAACTCGTAGAGGCCTTTTCCAATAAGGAAGTTCGTGACACAGAACTTCCATGAAGGGTAGTTGTTCTTGTCGAGCTTCTCAATGATGGGGCTTCCACTGTTCTCTGCCATCATCACAAAATTAATACCAACAGCAAGCAAATCTTCTGCAATCCTGGACCTGTAGTGCACAGCAATACACCAGACGGCCTTTTTCACTGTCTGCTCAACAATACGTGCAATCTGCAACCTGTTTGTAGATAAACCTTGTGTTTACTCACTGGTAAATACCTTTGAACTTAAAGATCTGAAATCTGTAACTTGCGCACCCACTTTCGATCAATACAATCGAAGTCACAACGTACCCTGAAACTGTTGTCCGCAACCTTGCGGCTCTAAAACGGGCCCTGAAACGGCCTTAGATGCCCAAAATAACTGCGGGAAAGCCCTAAAGGGCAGATCTGCACAATACACAGTGCTCTTCGCGCACACCAAATCTCACTGCAATATGAGATTTTTGCTCTGCCCTGCTTCCGGTGCCTCCACAGGCACTATCCAAGAGAAAGAGTTGAAGGATGGGAGAGCTTCTTACCCATGGCTTGCTTGCTCGAACCTTGCTTCTTCTCCTTTGATTCAACCTTCAAAATCAGCCTCTCTCAATGGCGCAGCTCTGATACCATGTCAAGAATCGCATGGTGGAGGGGGTTGCTTAAGATGCTGCGCCGAACACACACAGAATGCACAAGGAGAAGCTCACTCAAGAGACAAGAAGAGAGATGGAGGCCAAAACGTTTTCTTGCTGCTTTCTTCTTCTTCTTCCACACACTTTACAATGTACACAAAGTATAGATAAGATATAACATAAAAGAAAAGTGGCCTACTAAGTCAAACAATGCATAACCGACTATACTAGTCGACTGGCGCTATAACTATGCCAGCTGTAAATAGGTGTAATGACCTGAATATAATAAGTAATGAGTCAGTGGCCATGTGAGATTCATAATGACCACCGACGTGCTAAGTGTAGACGTGTGGACCCATCTAACCAGGCGGTCCATCATCAATGTCCGCATGTGTTGAGCTTGTCATCTCAACAAACCTACCTCTCTAGGAGTAGGTATCCTACCAATGATAGTAGTCTGCAAAACAATTATGATATATACAAACAATTATGAGTCACAATATATTAGAATAAATTATATAAAGAATTGAAAGAAATATAAATTTTAAAAAATTAGAAATCAAAATATACTTACAAACTCTGCCTCCCACGACTCTCTGCCGCCCGATCTGTAATGCGACGATCCCATGGTTTCCATTTGGATCCGTCCCGCCTCTGCGTGCTGGCGACTCTTCACTTTCTATGCTGCTTTCTTCTTGGCTTTCTTCCACTCTATGCGGTGGCACATAGGTGGTTGGCTATAGGCTCCACGCCCCTCCTCCTACCTCCGTAGTGAGTCCTTGGCACGTGTCATGAGGTGGGATCTTTTGTTGTGAAGCATATCCCTCACTTTTGTGCGTCCCCAATCATCCGAATTGTTTACATAATATATGGTTTGTTTGTTAGGTTCTCTATATTTTTTCATCTTCTGTACTGGACTGAACTCAAGTTCAATCACCTGTTGGACCCCATGCACATATTCAAAAATGTTGTATCTACATTATGGGATCACTTGATAGGGGCTCGTGATTCAGTTAATGTAAGGGAGGATTTACGTAACATTGGTCGCATGAGATGACCCTGGCCACGCATTGGATCCAGAGGAAAGATTGAGCTACCCCATGCACCTTGAACATAATATTAGTGAGTTTGGGAATCTCCCAATTCTCATTTTTTGAATACTAAAAATGTGGCACCCGGATAACATGCCCATAAGTTTCTCAAAACCATATGATGTGACCTATCATTGGAAAGCGCTTGAAAAATGGAATCTATTGAGCTATAGAGTGCTCAATTTGGAGTTATACTGCTCAAGTTATGACAAATCCAAAGATTTGACCATGTCCAAACTTATGGGAAATTCCCATATTCCCCAATATGGTGTTCTTGGATGTTGTCAAAGAACGAGGAAAAAATAGTGAAGGAACAAATATATAGCTTTCGAACACCCATAGGATGTATGAGATGTCTCAAGGGAGCCTTCATAAAGAAAAAGAAAAGAGGTGTGGAGTAACTATCTGGTTTGAAGTCCCACGATTGGCACAAAATGATTCAAGTAAGGGTATCTCTAACCATGAATATAGTAATTAGTGGAGTAACTATGTGTAAACTTTGAGGTATGATGACTTTTTCCTCAACTAATCATTTGATCTATGAATATTGTTTACATTCAGTTCGTACTTCCTACTAGCATATCCCATTGTGTATCCAAAGATGTACGTGATATCATTTACAAGATGGAAGAGCTTGTGAGGTGTGTATACATTGTATTTTTTCATTATATATCTTTGAATTTCTACACAAAAATAAACAATTCTCAAATACATCCTGACAGATATGTGAGCTTGAAGGAAATTGATTCAAACACATTGCAAGATGCTCGAGTATTATCTATTGAGGTGGTTTGTTTGGTGGAGGAAATTTTTCCTCGATCTATTTTGACTACTCAATTACATTTACTCGTACATTTGATTGATGAGATCGCACTTTGTGGGGCAGTTCATGTACGGTGGATGTTTTTTCTTGAGCGCTTCATGAAAACCTTGAAAGATTTTGTGAGGCAAAAAGCATGGCCTGAGGAAGCATGGCTGAGGGTTGGTTAGTGCAATCATCCCTTGTTTATATCTCTGAATATCTTGCTGAAGTGGATTCCTCTCAACCACGACTATGGAAAGATGATGAAGACTTGAGGATGACCTCTATAGTATCTCAAGGAAAAGGAATGAGTAAAGTGCTAACAAAAGAAGAACTTCGTAAGTTAAATAGCTTTTGTGTGCTCAATAGTGATGTAATGAGAAAATGGGTGACACTATATAATGAAGCAAGGGCAAGAAGAAAAAGCAAAAAACAAGAATTTCGCACTAGATATGGACGTAATGTCTCATTTTCAGATCATCTAAATGTGCTCCCACATCATATTGATATATATTGGTTACATGAGGAAATGGAGAGAATGGAAAAAGAGGAGGAAATTAATATATCTCAAGAAGAGTGGGAATACGCACGAGGTTGCTTATCAAAGGTGAGACATACTATCAATTAATTTGTTTCTATAAGTTTTATTTTATATAAATAATTGACATGTTTGATCTTTTATCTTTCATTACTAGTGCACATTATTCAATGCACTTTGGTGTGAGGGTAAACATCTTCGAACTCAACGTATAGATGAAAAGAGAAATACCCAAGATTGTGGTGTCCTTGCTCACTTCGAGGATGCCAATGGTACCATGGAAGGTTATTGTGGTTTGATCCAAGATATTCTGAAGCTTGACTTTAGACGAGATTCTCTATATATGTACTGGATGTGAAGTGGTTTAAAGAAGTGGTAACAAATGGTGAGCATTGCACAATCAGACGTCATCCAAGTGGTTTTGTAATCATTGACTCTACAAAATTTCACCAAAATAAGAATGACACATTAGTACTACCTCAACAATGCGAGCAGGTATATATGCAAAGGCTAATTTTTAAATATGTATACATGTGATACATATACACAATATAATAAGTATTTAAGTTTCTTGCTTTTGTTTTTCAAATACAGGTTGTGTATCATCCAATGGTAAAATATAACCGATGGTGGTATGTCATCCCTATATCTAATCATTCAAAACCAATATATGGTAATATTACCGACATGGAGATAGCAGATGACAATCCAACAATTAATGATGATGTGCATGATGACACCATAATGGATGATATGCGTGATATAGTACAAGATGAACCTTGCGAGGATATTCAAGGAAACGCAGAAGAAGACAATAATGTGATTGTCGATGATATTGATGAAGTTATTGAGCAATATAGCAACACATCTGATAGTGGGATAGACTTATTTGTTTCGTTACCTCTTGGTAACATAGGCCTAGAAGTAGATAGTTTAGCAAGGGCTGATCTCATTGAAGATGAGATGGATCATTCACTGTAACATACTTAATTTGCTTAATGATTCAAGGTGTATTCTTAATTCTATGGTTTTTATCATGCGCACATGTGCATACTCAAGAATCAATAGTCAAGTTTAAAGCTAAATTGAATTTTCCATAATAAAAAGGAAGGATTTTTTATCATCTTCAAGTAGAGAAATTACGAGATACATATTGCAATGCTTACTACTAATTGTAAGGTTTCTGTCGCTTGCTGCTAATTACTTATATCAGGCTTGTTAACTGGAGGAACTGCCATTCATTAGAGAGCAATGAAAAAGTAATTATTAACTCTATTTTTTTAATTCAATGATTCAATGTGTATTCTTAATTCTATGGTTTTTATCATGCGCACACGTGCATGCTCAAGAATCAATTTCAGGTGGTTAAATAATTATTAACTTTGGGTTTTTAATCATATTAATTCTAATTTTAGGTGGTTAAATAATTGCGCGTTTGCTAGTGCATCTATATTGGCGTCTATTTGCGCGGATATATAGACGCAAAATTCGTGTCTATTTACACACATTTTTACACACACATAGACGCAATGATAGATGCGCCCGACTTTGCACGTCTAACATGTGCGTCTATGCCTCGTTTTTGTTGTAGTGGTCATCATAGCCATCTATGTGGATGACTACAGGTGACCATGACAATGGGATTGTTGAAGGTTAAGGACTTCTTGAAGAAGAAGTTTGAGATAAAGGACTTGGGTGAGTTGACAATGGGATTGTCGAAGGTTAAGGACTTCTTGAAGAAGAAGTTTGAGATAAAGGACTTGGGTGAGTTGAGAAACTTTCTTGGTATTGAGGTAATCAGATATGATGATGGTGTATGGCTATCCCAAAGGCATTACGGCTTGGATATGTTATCCAAGTATGGTATGACAGCATCTAAGCCTCTTTTAGGACCATTGGAGCAAAATATGAAGTTGAGTTTCGATGTTGGGAATGAGATAGAAGGCCCTACTATCTTCAGGAGGATAGTAGGGAGTCTGATTCACATGACTATCACACCACCAAACTTGAGCTATATTGTTGGCCTTGTCAATCAGTTTATGCAGATGCCTAGAAATGTAACGTGTCTATCTGTTCTCTTCGGGACACGTCTTAGCAGTCCATCGGAAAGGATGGCTAGAAAGCTTCGCCCGGCACTCCCATGGAATGTCACGGGGTTTGCGATCTAGGACTTTTTGCGTCTGCCACGTAGCGGAAGTATTCTGGCCGTTCCCACTTAGGACCGACCTGAATCAGGGTTTTTCCTAATGGTCATTTCCTAAATGGCAACTAGCGTCGAACCCTGAGTGACTACTTTATATAGAAATGCCAGGGCCGAAGCGAATTAACGCTGCACTTGGTTCAAGGAGAATGGGAAATGAGAGGGAGGCAAGGCTCGACCTCTCTGCCATAAGGCATAGTCCCATTTCGTTCCCCCTAAAACAGTGTAAACCGGGATTATTGTAACTTAGACTCTAGGTTAGCGCCCTTGCTATTCATTTCCTTTAAAATGATCCTCTTACTGTCACCATGATTGAGAAAAGTTCTCGGCCAACCGGGACCACCCATCCGTAGGACGAACCCATGGCCACATCCACCACACTTTCCTTAGGTTGTTCTAGTTGTCTAATTACCTACCACATTTAATTCGACATTTTGAGCCTTCAACCTGAAGCACTCGATATCTTTTCATCCTTTAATTCCTTGAGCAAACAAAGCAAAACAGTACTCTTTAAACTGTTACAAGCACAATCATTTCCATTGGTCGTTATTTTTTTGGCCAACTGCTAAGGAGTGAATCCTTCTTTCCGAATGCATTCAGCATTCGATCTGGGATCAATTGCGACTTGGCAAGATTCCCAAGGGTTTGTTTGTTAACCCTTATATCCTTGGGTTAGGGCCGTATCCTATTAACCCAACTTAACCAATAACTTAAGTTCTATTAGCAGTAAATATGTTATTCCAATTTGCTGATTGGTCTTTTGCTTCCAAGCAATTATCTAATCCCCTTATCATGGTTCTTTTCCCAAGAAAGGTGCTATGTCAGGATGACTACTCATCCTCTTGCAAGATAAACTTGCGCATGAATCTACCAATCTCATTCCGAGGAATTTGGCCATTCCCTTGTGATCAAATCACAAGATCATGCGACTCTGCAACATGTTGCACAAGTGTCGCATCTAATCCATGGGATTATTTTACCCATCAAATGGCATCTTCTAATCACGGAATCATGATTAGATAGGAAACAGGGTTAGGGTGTCTTCATAACAGCCCATTCCTGATTGCACTAGGCCGACATTGTCCGTCCTAGGGTTCAAATTTTAAACCGAGTTTCATCTTTTTAGCGAGCAATCCTTAGGGTAGAAACCCTAGATCGTTTCTGATCTGGGTTTTTTACAACCCGGATTATTACCACAAAATTTTGGCCAAAGCCCCTATCAAGAGCTTACCATATCACTTTGGGTTTACTCTTCAAGCACTAGGTATGCTACATTGCTTCTCGATTACGATAACTCTAGCAAATGGGGGGAACAAGTTCTCAGGAGGCATGTCAATGTAAAGGGTAAAAGGGATGGTTATCTTAGTGAAGATGAAAATGGATTACACCTAGGAGTTGAGTGAATGCATAGATTTTTCAAAGGACTAGCCTCCAACTACACATGGGCCCCGACTGCATCACTAAGATTTGGAATCTATCACCATCATTAGAGGACACCTCACCCTTGCACACAAGTCAATATCCACATCATGGTGTCATTTGGATCTTGCACAAAAGCTTACAAGCATGGACCCCTTTTGTCACATGCTTATATGTATTTATATACATATGGGGGACTAAAGTCAAAGCAGCTTTTAGAAGCCGTTTTTTATAATCTCAATAACTCCCAAGAAAAAACGAATTTCAAGAAAATTTTTGCGAAGCCCGATTGGTTTCGACCTGGTCTATAAAGTTGCAGAAGAAACTTTTTTCAAATTCCTCACGGATTTGAAGTTACAAAGGCGCAGACTGCTGGCTACATGCAATTTTCTTCTCTCTTTCACCACACCAACTTTCCACTCTATCCTTCTTGTAAATATATTATAATAATGTGCCTTGGGCACCCACCTCTTGTAATATAGCTCCATTTCTCTATTTTGTCTACCACCACCCTTGGCTTCTTGCATGATGACCAAGGTGGGGACTTGTCCCATCCACTATGCTCCATATTTTCAAAGATGCCATACATCATCTAGGATTATGTTAATCAAGAAGATTAGCTTAATCTAATCCCTCATGGAGGCTATATAAAGAGTCCATGGAGAATGAAGAAGGGAGAGGAAGAACAATGACAAGCCCATGAGAGCACTCTAGAATACCCTCATCTCTTTGAGGTGAGCTATGAGTGAGTTCTTTTATTATGTAGCATAATGGCAAGCTTCCTCTACCTCTTCTCCTATTATCTCCCTCTCCTCTCATCTTCTCATTCCAGGTAGCATAATGGCAAGCTTCTTCTACCTCTTCTCCTCTTGTCTCCCTCTCCTCTCATCTCTCTCTCTTATATTCCAATATGGTGTCTAGTACATATGTTCTCTCTTGTAAATTTGTGTCTTGGTTCTCTTGATTCTCTTTGAGAAAATGGATGTCCTAGCCCATCCTCCCTTTGGCTAGGTGGTGCCCCTCTTTAGTTCTCTTAGTGAGGATTGGAGGTTGGATGGGTAAGAGCAACCCGTTCATCATTTTAGCCCTCATTTTTGGTGCCCCCACTAAGGACATTCTCAACCACAATTCTCTACCTCCTTATGTGGAATGATACAACACATGGTGGTGCATCCTCTACAACAAGTTCCCCAAGTGGCTCTTCCTCAACGCCTTCATCAACTATTTTTGAAGCTGGTCGAAGTCCACGACTCCCAAAATTGTCTCCTAAAGAAGCTTAAGAAAGAAAGTATGCCTATCGGATGACGACACGCATGCGGGTAAAAGGTGTTCACTTTAGAAATTCCATTATCTCACAACGGAAAAAATTATGTTGCCATCAATTGCTAGGTTCTCATAATTGTGGTGAGTGTTTTGCAAACAAAGTGAAGGCCCTTCCGAGAGGTCCTCGTCTCCAAATCATCAAATCCCTCTCTCTCTCTGGCCTAATCCACATCAAAGGAGGACAACTATGCATGAACGGTGTGGAGTTTTGTAGAAGTGCAAGGTATGGAGACTACCTTTAACTGTTGTTAGCTCGAAGGTTGGGTGTGGTTGAAAAGGTGGCCATCACACCTTATGAAATATATGTCGCAGAGGATGGACACACCAAGCCAAGAACAATCACTGGTGAGCAAATTCTCCGTATAGCAAAGTTAGTGGGTTCCAAAAAGAAACACTCTGGGAAAAATCCTTCATAATTCAAGAAAGTGCATTCCCTCTACTCCCTTAAGTAGTCTCCACTCATGAATAATAACAATGGCCCGAATTTCTACACCTTCCACTCTGTACAAAACATCCGAGTTAATGTATGCATCAGTAGGAAGATATTCTTCCAGCAGCGTCTTGTCATGTACTTTGGGGCTGAAAGATTAAGGGAGATTCTTGTATCACCAGAACCTATAATCTTCCTAATGCTAGACTACAATGCATCCTTCAATGTACGTGTCTTTATCCTATTATAATAGTTTCTCATGAATCAGAATGAGTTGTATGGACCTATCCGTCCACTTGCTATGCAAACTGTGCATATTATAGCTAGCACAAAGCTTAGATTACAAGGCATTATTAGAAGCATACTGGGGCCTAGACGTCTTGCTGAAATCAATGCATCTGTGAACCCATTCATCCTTCCCCTTATAAAATACAACTTAAGTCTAGACGTTTTCATCTTCATACTCTACTAAGGCAACATGGTATTTCCAAGTTTTTTTGGGCACAAAGGGGAGAAAGCTCTAGACTTTTTGGATGACTTAGAAATGGCCTTCCTAGTCACAGGCCGGGATGATGAAGCAACCAAAGTACGGGCCTTCTCTTTAGTTCTAAAGGGTGATGCTCGAGTGTGGTATCAAGCTCTCCCAGAGGCTACAAGGGGTAATTGGGAGAATCTCAAGACCGCATTCATGCACAAGTACCAAGATACAGAGCCACCTAAAGATATTTGGAGACAACTCTTAGATTTTTGCCAAACCGTAGCAGGAGAATACCAAACCTATGAAGACATGTTTATAAAATTGTGGGATAAATGGACAGCCTCTTTAGCCGAGGGAGAAAGAGTACCTGATTGTCTTAAAAAAGATTATTTTCTAACCGGACTCCATCCTCTACTAAGGGAGAAGGTCAAAGGAAAGTTTCCCACATCCTATGAAGAATCAGTCACTTATGCGAGGGAGAAAGATAGAAAATTGAAGTATCAAGCCCAGTTGAAGGGGGGAGTTGAGCCCATGCAGGTTTTATCAACCATGCCAAGGCCTAGAGAAATAGCAGAGGCCCCACCTGAACCAAAGATACCACAGCAAGAGCTCCTACAATGCATTACTAATCAACTTGAAAGCCTTTCATTAAATTTGGTGCAAGGAGTGCGGCCCCCTCCCCTCATAAATGAAGGCAATCGAGGTACAAGGAGGCAAGAAAGAGAGTATGTTTGCTATAATTGTGGGGAGACTGGCCATGATGTGTACTTTTGCCCTCATCCTAGGCATTTTCCAGGAAATGGGTTCCAACCAAGAAGGAGGGGACAACAAGTGACACCACCTAGGGAAAGGTTTTTCCACCGAATCCAGGGCCTCCACCACCGGTTCAAGTTCTCCAGCATCCTCGACCACTTGCAGAGGTGCCGCCCTTGCCTTTCCAATTGCTAGAGAATCATGATGTTAGGATAATTAGTTTAGATGAGAGTGATGTCAAAGGGAAGGCCAAAGTAGTAGAGTTGAAGCAATGCCGGTGAAGAAAGCCCGGAGAATTGAGAGAATGGAGCCTATACCACCAAAGGAGGTTAAAAATATGGAAGAGGAGGCAGAGTCATCAATGGCTGCAAAGACATGCAACAGTAAAAAGAGGAGGGCTCGCTCACGCCGACACATTGAGCCAGATGATTTTTCCCTGGGTAAAGGTACTAGAGCTTATGATTTGCTTGCTGATGTGAGGAATCAAGGGCCAAAAATTTCATGGCCCCAATTACTACATCTATCTCCAACAGTGCGGCGACAATGGTCAAAGATGGTAAGCATTAGACCCATGAAGAATAGACATGTGAATGCAATCCAGGCTAGAAAGATGAAAGATATTGTGCCTCTAGTAGAAGCCGAAATCAATGGGCAGAGAGTGTCAAAGACATATGTGGATGGAGTTGCAGAGATTTGTGTCATGACGGAAAAGTTGATGCATTGTTTGGGATTAGAGGTAAATGAAACTACTAAATTTGGGGCCAAAATGGCTAACAATGTAGTAGTAAATTATTTGGGAGCTATAAAGAAAGTCAAGATAAAGGTGTGTGGAGTGCAATTGGAGCTTGACATGTATGTGATGCCAGTGAAGGGGGACGGCTATCCGCTCATTCTTGGGCGACCATGGCTAATGGGAATGAAAGCCAGACAAGATTGGGAGACAGGGGCTTTAGAGCTAAGACCACAAAAGGGGCTGCATAAAAAATGGAAGAGCACTATCTACAATATGAAGGAGGGCTGACAGGAGGATCTTGTGTTAGAGACCACCGCTGATGAATGGAGTTCCAGGAGGGTTGGTCATCTATGACAGAGGGAGAGTCTTCTAATGAGGAGGAGGAAAGCTCTCTAGAAGTGATGGGGATTACATTAAAAGGGCCTTCTAGTAGTGAAATTCCGCAGCAGCTTCCAAAGGTCGAGAAGGAGGGGTTAGAAAAAATGTTGGCTAAGGATCTATCAGTTGAGAAGAAGGCAGCCTACATGGAAGTGGTGATAAAACACTCTACACTTTTTATTTCTGATTATGAACACATCACAGGTGTGACAGCAGCACAACATCACATTAATCTAAAAGAGAGAGCACGGCCAGTGGTGCAGTGACTACGACGATTGGGAGTAGTTCAACAAAACGCTCTACTCACTGAGGTGCAACGACTTTTAAAGGCAGGCTTCATCTATCCAATAGGGGACTCAGAGTGGGTTTCACCTGTGGTGGTGATACCCAAGAAGAATGGAAAATGGAGGATTTGTGTGGATTACAAGCCGCTAAATGCTGCAACAAAGAGAGATCACTTTCCTCTTTCCTTTCAGGATGAAATACTTAACGAGGTGGCCGGGCATGAGAGATACACTATTTGTGATGGGTATTCAGGTTATTTCCAGATTCGAATAGCTGAGGAGGATCAATAGAAGACCACCTTCATTACACCTTGGGGTTGTTTTGCTTACAAAGTAATGCCATTTGGGTTAACAAATGCCCCAGCTACCTTCCAACGATTCATGAATTATGTCTTCCAACCATATTTTGGGAAATCCATTAGGGTCTTTATTGATGACTTTTGTATTTATAGTTCTAAGGCTCTACATCTAGGGAAGGTGGATGAAGCTTTCAACCGACTCGCACAAATGGGGGGGCAATTAAACCATGAGAAGTGTCGCATTGGCGAAAGCAGTGTAACTTTGTTAGGGCATGTCGTAAGTGAGAGGGGCATTGAAGCAGATCCAAACAAAGTTAAGGCCCTATTGGCGGTGCCATCACCATCTTTTGTGAAGAAACTAACCTCTTTCATTCAGAAGGTGCGATATATGGGGCGGTTCATTCATCTCCTCTCCCAATTAATATTTCCACTGCAACGGTTAACCCACTCTGAGGAGCTCCTGTGGAGTGACGACAGCGAAAGGTGCTTTCACGAGGTGAAGAAGGCTCTTAGCACCCTTCCTATAATTTTACAGCCGTGTTGGGATCAGGAGTTTTTTGTCAATCCGAGTTTTGGGGAAGATGCTCTAGGGCAGCACTAATACAAAAGGATGCTAAAACTGGCCTAATGAGACCGGTTTACTTTTCTAGTAGAGTAATGACATCATCAGAACGAGGGTACAAGATGGTCGAGGTGATGGTTTTGTCTCTAATGTTTGCTGTAAGAAAGTTTCATCCTTATCTTCTCCCTAGGCCATTCACAGTGATCACGACAGAAGAGCATTTTTCCTATGCCTTACAGCACATGGATGTTTCAGCTAGAATTGCTAAATGGGTGCTACAACTCCAAGAGTTTGACTACACCTTCAAGGTGGAGGATTCTACTTGAGCTTGCCTAGCTGATTTGTTGACCCATAGATGCCATCAAAAGAAGGAAAAGGAGAAGGTAAAGGTAAAAGAGGAGACACCTCCTCTTGAGGAGCTGCCACGGGTGGAGAATGCCCATGCCCTCTACTTCGATGGGGCCTACAAGCGTATTAAAGACAGAGCGGCAGCAGGAATAGTGGTGTTCAGTCCCGAATGTGACAAACTTTATGGAGAAGGTATTAGCTTGGAGGATGTCCATTCTAATAATGAGGCAGAATATCAAGCCTTGCTTTTAGGTTTGAGGTGGTGCCTTTCACATGGTGTCACTCGACTTAATGTTTTTGGGGATTCTATGCTAATTGTTAAGCAAATGAAAGGAATATGGGCTTGTAAAAATGATAACTTAGCAGTGAAAATGAGGGAAGCTAAAACTCTCATGAGAAAGCTATAGAAAGCCCAAATCTATTTTGTGCCAAGGCACACAAATGGCGACGCAGATGCTCTAGCAGCTGAAAAATTGAAAGAGGTAATGGTGGGCATCATTACAGTAAAGCTTCCCTTGTTTCAAGGTAAGTTTCAACTACAAGATGTGCTTTATTTTCTCGAGCAAGGTGAGGCACCTACACATATGAGTAAAAGTGAGAAAATGTGGCTAGCTACTAAGGCCACCAAATACCGCTTGATAAGTGATGTGTTGTATTGCAAAGGAAAGGATGCAGTGCTTAGAAGGGTGGCAATAGTAAAGGAGATTATAGATGTGATTAAGAGCTGCCATGAAGGGGTTTGTGGCGGACATTTTGCTCAAGAAATAACCAGTAGGAAGATTCTCCAAGCCGGTTTTGTGTGGCCTAGTCTACATCGAGATGTGCAACATTGGTGCCGCACTTGTGACAATTGCCAAAAGGCCGGACCAAGGAAGCTAGTGCATGAGGAACAAAATCCCATAACTACATATGGTCCATTTGAGAAATGGGGGATTGATGCAATAGGGCCACTCCCACGAACTCAATCTGGCAAGGAATACATCATAATGGGTGTGGACTACATGACGAGGTGGGCAGAGGCTTCAACAACTAGTAGGATCACAGCCCAAGAAGTGGGAAAATTTGTGTTTGAAAATATTTGTTGCAGGTTTGGCACACCTTTGGAAATTATCTCTGATCGGGGTCCCAGTTTTAGGGTGAACCTAGTAGGGGAGCTAATGGAAAGGCTAAAAATCAAGCACAGGCATTCTACTCCCTACTATCCATAGTGTAATGGTTTGGTCAAAAAAGTGAATGGGCTAATTTGTAAGATAATTACCAAGCAGGTACACATGCACCCCAAGCATTGGGATAAAAAATTGAGTGCAGCTCTTTGGGCCTACAGGACTTCATTCAGAACCTCACTTGGCTATACTCCATTTCACCTCGTTTATGGCCAAGAGGCTTTGCTTCCTATAGAGGTGGAACTGGCCAGTTTGCGTGTTTTAGTAGCCAGTCAAGAGAAGAATCAATATAAGAAGTTAGAGGAAAGGATCTTGGATCTAGAGAGGCTGGAGTTAGACAGAGAAGCAGCAGTCCAACACTATTCCATGCAGGCTGAAGAGAGGAGGAAGACATTTAATAAGAAGCTGGCTAACAAACACATAGGGGAAGGATCACTTGTGCTATGCTATGATAACCGCTTTGATAACAGAAAGGATGCTAAACTTGTGTTCAAGTGGGAAGGGCCATTCATGGTCATAAGGAGATATCCAAATGGCAGCTATAAGCTAGGTGATATGGATGGGAAGGTTCACAAGACAAGGGTAAATGGATGGCCACTGAAGCCTTATTTTCAAAGAAATATGAACACTTTGGAGCAATCCTTCAATGAAGAGCCACCAATGAGGGGGTGCAGTCCTCCTTGCTCTATTGGACCATCATTATCAAGCTAGAGGCATGAATACCTCTAGCCTAAGGGGAGGGCTAATGATCCAGGTTTTTTACAACCCGGATTACTATCACAAAATTTTGGCCAGAGCCCCTATCAAGAGCTTACCATATCACTTTGGGTTTACTCTTCAAGCACTAGGTATGCTACATTGCTTCTCGATTACGATAACTCTAGCAAATGGGGGGAACAAGTTCTTAGGAGGCATGTCAATGTAAAGGGTAAAAGGGATGGTTATCTTAGTGAAGATGAAAATGGATTACACCTAGGAGTTGAGTGAATGCATAGATTTTTCAAAGGACTAGCCTCCAACTACACATGGGCCCCGTCTGCATCACTAAGATTTGGAATCCATCACCATCATTAGAGGACACCTCACCCTTGCAAACAAGTTAATATCCACATCATGGTGTCATTTGGATCTTGCACAAAAGCTTACAAGCATGGACCCCTTTTGTCACATGCTTATATGTATTTATATATATATCGGGGACTAAAGTCAAAGCAGCTTTTAGAAGCCGTTTTTTATAATCTCAATAACTCCCAAGAAAAAGCGAATTTCAAGAAAATTTTCGCGAAGCCCGATCGGTTTTGACCTGGTCTACAAAGTTGCAGAAGAAACTTTTTTCAAATTCCTCACGGATTTGAAGTTACAAAGGCGCAGACTGCTGGCTACATGCAATTTTCTTCTCTCTTTCACCACACCAACTTTCCACTCTATCCTTCTTGTAAATATATTATAATAATGTGCCTTGGGCACCCACCTCTTGTAATATAGCTCCATTTCTCTATTTTTTCTACCACCACCCTTGGCTTCTTGCATGATGACCAAGGTGGGGACTTGTCCCATCCACTATGCTCCATATTTTCAAAGATGCCATACATCATCTAGGATTATGTTAATCAAGAAGATTAGCTTAATCTAATCCCTCATGGAGGCTATATAAAGAGTCCATGGAGAATGAAGAAGGGAGAGGAAGAACAATGACAAGCCCATGAGAGCACTCTAGAATACCCTCATCTCTTTGAGGTGAGCTATGAGTGAGTTCTTTTATTATGTAGCATAATGGCAAGCTTCCTCTACCTCTTCTCCTATTATCTCCCTCTCCTCTCATCTTCTCATTCCAGGTAGCATAATGGCAAGCTTCTTCTACCTCTTCTCCTCTTGTCTCCCTCTCCTCTCATCTCTCTCTCTTATATTCCAATATGGTGTCTAGTACATATGTTCTCTCTTGTAAATTTGTGTCTTGGTTCTCTTGATTCTCTTTGAGAAAATGGATGTCCTAGCCCATCCTCCCTTTGGCTAGGTGGTGCCCCTCTTTAGTTCTCTTAGTGAGGATTGGAGGTTGGATTGGTAAGAGGCAACCCGTTCATCATTTCAGCCCTCAGTTTCTTGCAAATATGTCCTATTGTCCCTACATTCCGTGAATGTGGGCAGGTCTTTAAGAATACGAGAGTTTCATCTTGGCAATAAGTGCAACTAGGTCACGTCCTGAACGTGCTATAGTTAGCACTTTGGGATGTTGCATCCATTTAACCCTTCCTAAGTGATTCCTTCGCGGTTTTAGGTGTTTAGGGTAAACCAATTTACTTGTCTACTCATGAAAATGATTACGATACCATTCTCGTAATCACATGGTTCATTGCCTACGTATGATTAGATTTACAAACCCTAACTTTTTTGGTTAAGATCAAAGCGTAGGCTAAGTTACGACATAATTTCCATTGATGCATTCACAATTTATGATGCTAAGATTTTAGGGTTTATGTTAAAACGAACCATGCAGCAGCCTTTTCTAACTACTACGCAGTTAAACGAGATTTATGTGAATTGCCTAGAATTTAATCTACTTCATGCAGCCCTAGAATCATTTCCATGCCTTGCAAATTCCTACGGTTGTTAGTAATCTTCTTTAATGAATCCTTGCGAAGAAAGATATGTCTAATGATGCAACATGCGATTTTATCTTTCCATGCATAATTGAAGTGTACAACAATAATTTCGACTTTGTAAAGATGATCATTAGTTGATCTAAATTCATTACTTTGCAATGCATATAAACAATTTGCTAAGAATGCATAGACGTCTTATGTCCTTCTTTCATTCGTTCCTTTGAAAAAATAAAAAAGACCGATTCCTCGATTGTGAGTTTTTTTCCCTAAGATAGCCAATGTTTTTCAATCGTAAAAGTGCATCTTACTTTCGTGAATTAACCATGCATAATTACGATATTTCGACGTAAATCAAAAATAGGTAGAAAACCTGGACTTGTGGATTCGGTGAAATGTCCACATGAATGTTAGAAGATGATCCTCCTGCGGTTGTGCCTTGTGTCTTTCTAGGGGCCATCGAGACTTTGACCTTTTTGCCTTGGCTGCAGACTTATGATCTTGGCCCGTCCCCCTCGCACACGCAATTCCTTTTTGAGGTTCAGCTTCCTTGACCGATGCACTGTCTTGTGGAATTGGGCTTTGGAAGGCTTTACAGGCTTCCTCCTCGAAGTAGGGATTTCACGATTAGGACTTTAAAACTGGAAAAACTGACTTTGGGGAATGTAAGGGAAAGGGGAATTGGAAATGTTGGATATAATAGGGCCTTCACGAAAAGGGATACAATGGATTTACAAGACTTGTTATGGAAGGCTTTAAAAGGAAACGGGGCTAAAAAGCTTTGTGGGGATGCTATGAAAAGGGGCTTGAAAACCCGGCTATTGTGAGCTTTATGGGGGATGCAAGGGGGGAAAAGAGTGCTTAAATCCCGGGGTTATAAGGACCGCATGGGAAGGATTATGAAAGTCCAAGGAAGGGAGCTTTAAATGGAATTTGTGGAATGCAAGGGGGGAAAAAAGGGCTTAATTCTCGGGGTAAGGTGAACTTTAAGGGACTCATCCATCCAAGTGGCATCCTCCTTGGGATAATCTTTCCACTCGATGAGGCATTCTCTCAAGGTTCGGGATCTCAGTTGTCTCTCCCTAACATCTAAGATCTTGTCAGGCCATAGTTCAAGGACTCCTTACAACTTGTTGGTCATTAACTACATGGTTAGGATTAGGTACATACTTCTTCAATAGGCTAATATGGAATACATTATGAACCTTTAGGTTCTCAGGGAGTTGCAGTCTATAAGCATTAGGTCCTAGGCACTTGAGGATCTTGTATGGTCCACAATACCTTGGACTTAGCTTCTTGCAAACTCCTAAGGATAGGGAACTCTTCTTTGGGCATAAGCGAATGAAGACCATGTCTCCTTCCTCGAAGATTCTCTCTTGACGCTTCAAATCCGCCTATGCCTTCTGTCTATCCTTGGTGGCTTGGATGTCCTGTATTATTGACTTTACTTGGTCATCCATCTCTTCCAACATCTACCTTGAAGCTTCAACCCTCAAGGTTGGATCTGAGAAGTTTAGGGGACTTCGACAGTCATGACCATACAATGCTTGAAAAGGGGTTCTCTAAATGCTTTGTTGGTAAGAAGCATTGTAGGCGAATTCAACCAAAGGCAAGTATTGAATCCACCTTTTTGGTTCACTACAGTAGTATGCCCTAAGCATATCCTCGATGACTTGATTGACTCGCTCCGTTTGGCCATCAGTTTGGGGATGGTAAGTTGTACTAAAATAGAGTTGAGTCCCAATGGCTTCAAAGATAGCTCTCCAGAAGTGTGATGTAAAGAGAGAATCACGATCACTAATGATTCTTCTGGGTAGCCCATGTAGCTTGAATATCTCCTTGATAAACAACCTTGCAATGTCTGAGGCTTTATAGTTTGTCTTTACTGGAATAAGATGTGCAACCTTAGTAAGCATGTCAACCACAACCATGATGGAGTTATATCCTCCCTGAACTTGGGGTAGGCCAACAACAAAGTCCATATTGATGAATTCCCATTTCATTTGGGGAATGTCGAGTGGTTGTAACCTTTCCTAGCATTTTGACATATTCGGCTTTGATACGTTGACAAGACAAACACTCAGTGACATTTGAGAATGTCACCTTTAAGCCTCCCCCAATATAGCTTTTCCTAACAGCATTGAGAGTCTTGGCATAGCCAGGATGTCCTAAGAAAGGGGAATCATGAGCTTCCCACAATATCTTCTGCTTAAGTGACTGGCTTGTCGGTATACATACTCTAGTTTTCTATAGTAGACAAGTCCACTATTGATAGAGAATTCATGATACTTAGCCTGTAGCTTTTGGTCTTGGTCCTTGATAGGAATCTCCCTTAGCATCTTTTGATAGGCTGGATCATGGCATGCTTCCTCTCTAGCTAGCTCAAGTATTGGGTTGTTTGGCATGGACACCTTCGTGGCTAGAGATCCAGCTGTTGATGGGTTTTGCAAGATTAGAGAATTAAGGAATGCCTCCGACTAAGTGCATCGGCAACTACATTCTCCTTTCCAGGTCGGTACTTGATTTCAAAGTCATACTCCTCCAACACTTCAATCCACCGACGTTGCCTCATGTTGAGCTCGTTTTGGGTAAAGATCCACTTGAGACTTTTATGATCAGTCACTAGTGTAAACTTGTTACCCAACAGGTAGTGTCTCCAAAGCTTTAGATGGATGACAGCTAACAGTTCTAGATCATGGGTAGCATAATTCTTCTCACGGCTCTTCAATTTCCTCGAAGAGTATGCTAAAGGATGACCTTCCTGCATGAGCACACATCCTAAGGAAAGTGTGCTAGCATCAGTTACTACCTCGAGCTCCTTACTGAGGTCTGGAAGTTTTAGGATAGGTGTTGATACCAAACTTTGCTTCAATCTCTCAAAGCTGGTTTGTTCGGAATTTGACCATGTAATGGATGTTTGCTTCTTCAATAAGTATGTCAGAGGTGTTGCATCAAAGCATAGTTTTTGATGAAGACCATATACTATCCTATCAATCCAAGAAAACTGCATATTTCTTTGACAGTTGTTGGTATTGGCCATTCTAGAACATCTCTGAATTTGGCCATGACTTTGGCCGGATCCACTGAGATTCCTTCTGCTGATACGATGAATCCCAGATATTCAATCTGACTTTTGAAGAATGCACATTTCTTCATCTTGGTATACAGCTTGTGTGACCTCATTGTCTCAAGGACAATCCGAAGTTGGGGTTCATGATCTTCTTCCTGTTTGGAATAGACTAAGGTATCGTCGAAGAAGACGAGTACGAAGTCATCAAGATATGGCCTAAAGATATCCTGCATTAACCTGTTGAAGGTGGCAGGCACATTCGTAAGCCCGAATGACATAACTAGAAACTCAAAGTGTCCATATCTTGTGTTGAAGGCCGTCTTAGGGATATCTTCTTCCTTGATTCTTATCTAATAGTAACCAGACCTGAGATCATCAATCTTGGAAAAGATATTCGCACCCTGAAGATGATCAAGAAGCTCATCTATTCTAGGAATAGGGTACTAGTTCTTGACAGTTGATTGATTCAACCCTTTGTAATCAATACATAATCGAAGTGTTCCATCTTTCTTTTTCTGGAACAGTAATGGAGCTCCCCATGGTGAACTGATAGGACGGATGTAGCCCTGATGTAGGAGCTGCTTGAGTTGTTCCTTCAGCTCAATTTCTTCTGGGATGGACATTCTATAAGGTCTCTTTGCAATTGGCGTAGCTCCTGGCACTAGCTTGATCTCATGATCCACTTCTCTTTGAGGCAAGAGTTCTGTTAACTCTTCAGGAAATACGTTCGCGTATTCCTTTAGTCATGAAGGTCCTTCACTAGACTCCTGCTTCTGATCTAACTTATTGAGCTTAATCAAGTAGAAAGGTAGTCCCTTTCTAACTCCCTTTATAATCCGAGATGCTTTGGCCAATTGAATTTTTGGCTTTCCAGCCTCTCCTTGAGTTGTGACCAATTCCCCTTTAGAGTTTCGAAAGGAAAATTTTCCCTTTCCATAATGAATGTGGGCGTCATTAGGTTTAAGCCAATCCATACCGAGTAGACACTCATGGATACCTAGGTTCATGACTCTGAATTTGACCGAAGTTGTCTTTCCTCCCAAAAAGAATTCCACCTTAGCAGTTTGCCTGGTACAGGTGACCTCACGACCATTTACTAATTCCACAAGAAAGGTAGGTGCTTCTACTATGGCTATTCCTAATCTTCGTACACAAGCTGGTAAGATAAAGGAATGTGTACTGCCACATTCAATCAAGGTCTTGAAACCTTTACCTTGATATTCCGACGGTGTCTGAATCACCGAGAACTAGCGATTTGGCCCTTTCTTGTAAAGAGTGGCATGGACTGTTGCCCTTTCAAGCTCTGCTTCCATGGTCGGATCTTCTTCTCTTCGCACATTTTCCTGTTGGTAGCATAGGTGGTTCTTCCTCTGCCTTGGGTAGCGGCTCCCTCGCCATGGCCAATTCCTTGGAAAGGTGCCTGGTGATGTCCTCCTCCAAGCTTGGGAAATTGCCTCTTGAAATGTCCTAGCTCGTTGCAGTGGAAACAACGGAAGTTCCGGCCATTGCTTTGGGTAGGGACAAAGCTGTTGGCAGTATTAGTCCTTGCTTTCTTTCTTTGTCCCCGATTCGGACCTTGAACTCTCTTCATTTGAGACCTAAATGCTCCTCTATTCGGGTCATTATAAGACCAAGTTTTGTTACTTCTTGGCCTAGCCTGCACCTCCTGAATTATAGGTGCGGATCGAATGAGTGCATCCTGATGAAGATGTGATGGGCACATAGATTCGAGATAGGTATTCACTTGTGGGTTTGAACCAGCACAAAATTTTGACACCTGTTGTGTGATGTCCATCTGTGACACATACTTAAGAAGTGAGACGAATTTAGAGTAGTATGCGTCAAGAGTGAGTCCCAACTGTTTCAGCTCGTAGAACTCATTCATTTTCTCCGTGCGATAAGTAGCTGGTAAGTATCTTCCTTGCATGGCTTTCTTCAGCTTCTCCCAGGTAATGGATCCTTCCGCGATCCCTTGATCTCTGCACCATTGCTTCCACCAAAGCCTGGCTTCGCCGATGAGCTTGGCGAATTTCAGTATTGGCTTGGACAGTTCTACCTTTCCCATCAAATTGAGGCGGCTTAATTTGATTGAGAAAAAACTTCTTCTCCTGGATTATGGCAGTACTTGATGTAGGAGGCGAACTGGGAATCTGTACCTAGGGTTGTGCCTGGATAAAGGTTTCTTAACATTATTACTCGTTAATCGTTATGATTTATATTTCATCTCCATTTGAGCTATCAACCAAGCAATCTAGCCACTTAACTTTTTATCAATTCTCATTGATAAAACAGACATTGATAAAAACAAGTCTTATTCCATTTATATGGGTCTAGCCCTTTCGAAGTACAATATTTCTTGAGATGATAGAGCAACTGTTACATTTAGTTTGGGGAGAATAATGTTGTATTACATTTATCTACAGGAACTGGATAATAGTATGGTTTCGGGTCATGAATCTTCAGGAATCGGTAAGTCATCGGAAGATTAGGATATCCTTTCCTTTGGAACCCATTCTTCTCATAACGCCCTAACACCTTGATCCTGTTGACGGGGATTACACGGGTCACTTCCTCATATATATATGAGTTTAGTTCAACCCTCTGACCTTGAATATGTAAAGTTAAGTTTACGTGAGCCTCCACAAAAATGAATAGCTTCACGATCTCCGGGTCTTCCAACCACTTGATCCTCTTTAGGTAGGTTTGAAGATATGCAAACCAGTGGGCAGCAACATAGTAGATTCTTGAGTCACCCATCCATATTCGTTCCACGTATAAGGGCGATGGATTATAGATATGATCTAGGATGTTCATTATCTCAACCCTTTGTCGATAATTTGGGGAATGCATTGTAGTCATAAACATGACTGGGAACACTAAGAACCTGTTCCATGCTTCATAATTCTACAAGACAGCATCGAAAGTAAGGAAATGTTCGGAACAACAACAATTTTTTATTTCTTCTTATTAATATTTCTTAAAAACAAATCCTTCGTTGGTTCACTCTGATACTAACTGTAACATGTCCACCCATTCTCTTCAGGACACATCTTAGCAGTCCATTGGAAAGGATGTCTAGAAAGCTCCGCTTGGCACTCCCATGGAACGTCGCGGGGTTTGCGATCTAGGACTTTCCGCGTTTGCCATATAGCGGAAGTATTCTAGCCGTTCCCACTTAGGACTAACCTGAATCAGGGTTTTCCCTAATGGTCATTTCCTAAATGACAACTAGCGTCGAACCCTGAGCGACGACTTTAAGCAGAAACGCCAGGGCCGAAGCGGATTTACGCTCCACTTGGTTCAAGGAGAATGGGAAATGAGAGGGAGGCTCTACCATAAGGCATAGTCCCATTCCTTCCCCCTAAAACAGTGTAAAGCGGGTTTATTGTAGCTTAGACTCTAGGTCAGCACCCTTGCTATTCATTTCCTTTGAAACGATCCTCTTGTTGTCATCATGATTGAGAAAAGTTCCCGGCCAACTGGGACCACCCATCCGTAGGACGGACCCATGGCCACATCCACCGCACTTTCCTCAAGTTCTTTTAGTTGTCTAATTACCTACCACATTTAGTTGGGCATGCATCAAACAGCTTCCTTAATTAGTCCATTAGGTACCGATTCCTTCACGTAATCTTAGCACTTGACATAGAAAAGCAGTGTCAACAAGTTCCTTTTCAATAGGTTATTATATTTATCTTTGAAATACATTTATAAACTCCAGCCTGTAGGCTTATCCATAATCCACTCGAAGGCTATCCAGTAATACACAGGGATTACTAATCCAAGATTCTGCCCGTAGATTAGTATGCGGGCCTTGAGATCCAATCCCGAGTCACGTTGGCCTCTTGTGTAGTGCTCGGAAGGTGAGGGATTTATAGCAAGAGCCCCCCCTGGCACCCAAGCGTCCTCCTACTCCAAGTAGTGCTCAATGGAGAGACCTCTTGCAGTGGGCTCGGTCCACCTTCCCGGCGCGGTTAACAACCCCCTTGGTTAGGATCAGGCAGACAGTCGGGGGTAACTGAGGCTGCCTCTCCCTTCAAGACTTCAACCTGAAGCATTAGATATCTTTTCATTCTTGAATTCCTTGAGTAAACAAAGCAAAACAATACTCTTTAAACTGTTACAAACACAATCATTTCCATTGGTCGTTATTTTTTTGGCCAACTGCTAAGGAGTGAATCATTCTTTCCAAATGCATTCAGCATTCGATCCGGGATCAATTGCGACTTGGCAAGATTCCCAAGGGTTTGTTTGTTAACCCTTATATCCTTGGGTTAGGGCCGTACCCTATTAACCCAACTTAACCAATATCTCAAGTTCTATTAGCAGTAAATATGTTATTCCAATTTACTGATTGGTCTTTTGCTTCCAAGCAATTATCTAATCCCCTTATCTTCGTTCTTTTCCTAAGAAAGGTGCTATGTCAAAATGACTACTCATCCTCTTGCAAGATAAACTTGCACATGAATCTACCAATCTCATTCCGAGGAATTTGGCCATTCCCTTGTGATCAAATCACAAGATCATGCGAATCTACAACATGTTGCACAAGTGTCGCATCTAATCCATGGGACTATTTTACCCATCAAACGACGCCTTCTAATCACAGAATCATGATTAGATAGGAAACATGATTAGGATGTCTTCATATTAGTCCGTTCGTGATTGCACTAGGCCGATATTGTCGCTCCTAGGGTTCCAAATTCAAAACTGAGTTTCATCTTTTTAGCGAGCGATCCTTAGGGTAGAAACCCTAGATCGTTTCTTGCAAATATGTCCTATTGTCCCTACATTCCGTGAATGTGGGCAGGTCTTTAAGGATACGAGAGTTTCATCTTGGCAGTAAGTGCGACTAGGTCACATCCTCAACGTGCTAAACCCTAGTTAGCACTTTGGGATATGTTGCATCAATTTAACCCTTCCTAAGTGATTCCTTCACAGTTTTAGGTGTTTAGGGTAAACCAATTTACTTGTTTACTCATGAAAATGATTACGATACCATTCTCGTAATCACATGATTCATTGCCTACATATGATTAGATTTACAAACCTTAACTTTTTTGGTGAAGATCAAAGCGTAGGTAGCAATCTTGTTTAATGAATCCTTGTGAAGAAAGAGATGTCTAATGATGCAACATGCGATTTGATCTTTCCATGCATAATCGAAGTGTACAACAATAATTTTGACTTTGTAAAGATGATCATTAGTTGATCTAAATTCATTACTTTGCAATGCATATAAACAATTTGCTAAGAATGCATAGACGTCTTATGTCCTTCTTTCATTCGTTCCTTTGAAAAAATACAAATGACTGATTCCTTGATTGTGAGTTATTTTCCCTAAGATAGCCAATGTTTTTCAATCGTAAAAATGCATCTTACTTTTGTGAATTAACCATGCATAATTACGATTTTCCGACGTAAATCAAAAATAGGAAGAAAACCTGGACTTGTGGATTCGGTGAAATGTCCACATGAATGTTAGGAGATGATCCTCGTACGGTTGTGCCTTGTGTCTTTTTACGGGCCATCGAGACTTCAACCTTCTTGCCTTGGCCGCAGACTTATGATCTTGGCTCGTCCCCCTCGCATGCGCAATTCCTTTTTGAGGTTCGGCTTCCTTGACCGATGCACCGTCTTGTGGAATTGGGCTTTGGAAGGCTTTATAGGCTTCCTCCTCGAAGTAGGGATTTCACGATTAGGACTTTACAACTAGCAAAAATGAATTTGGGAAATGTAAGGGAAAGGGGAATTGGAAATGCCGGATATAATAGGGCCTTCACGAAAAGGGATACAATGGATTTATAAGATTTGTAATGGAAGGTTTTAAAAGGAAACGGGGCTAAAAAGCTTTGTGGGGATGCTATGAAAAGGGGCTTGAAAACCCGGTTATTGTGAGCTTTATGGGAGATGCAAGGGAGAAAAGAGTGCTTAAATCCCGAGGTTATAAGGACCGCATGGGAAGGCTTATGAAAGTCAAAGGAAGGGAGCTTTAAATGGACTTTGTGGAATACAAGGGGGAAAAAATGTCTTAATTCTCGGGGTAAGGTGAACTTTAAGGGACTTGGGTGGAAATTGCAAAGAGAAAAGGGACTTGGGTGGAACCCCACAGGAAGGGGTACTTAAATCCGAGAGGGGTTTATAAAAACCACTTTGGAAGGGCTTATGAAAGCCCACAGGAAGGGGGCTTTCTAAGGGGCCCTTAGAAGCTTCCTTCTGAGAATCTTATGGGAGTCGTGGAGAAACCACGTGGCGGCGGATTTGGCAGCTGGCGATGACTTCACGGCCCAAGTGGCGGCTCGATCTGCAGCAAATGGCATTGGCGACGTACTACTTTAGGCGGAAGCTGGCACGCCAGTTCAATGCCTTCAGCTCCTCTCCTCCACGGCCTGGCGCAGTCTACGCCCTCAGCTCCTTCTCTCCCTCTCTTGGCCTGGTGGCGTCCGACTCCTCCCTCCTTTCGTCAGCCTCACGACCCTCTTCACGCCAAATTTTTCCTCAGATATTCCTCCTCTCTAACAGCCTTTTTACTCTATTTTCCTCCCTCTCTCACCCCTTAGAGGGGGGAGGTATTTATAGGAAGAGGGGGGGGGGGGGGTAAGGGCCTTCCTTCCACGTAATTGCCTTGCATGGCTATCCCCCCCCCTGCCACCTCCCTCCTTCCCATTTCAGTCATCCCCTTTCCTCAGCCACGCTTCGACTAGGGGAAGGAAATAAAAAAATTTACACTAAATTATAACATTATCTCTTGACCTCCTCCCAAGAGGAGGTTCTTATGAAGCTATGCGGGATTCTTAGTCCTTAGACTCGATTTGCCAGTGGAGAGTGTACCATTTAAAAACCGCACCGTCCGTGAACACAATGCTGACATGGTTATTTTCTCGAGACTTCACACGACCTAGTGATATTTTGAGTAGAAATATTACAAGAAAGCCTCATTTGGATGTAGTTAGATGCATATTGAGGTATGTAAAGTCCACTTTACATTATGGACTTTTTTATGAGGCAGGTAAGGATATACAGGTGTTTGGATACACAGATGTAGATTGGGCTGGTAGCATGTCAGATAAAAGATCTACCAGTGGATTCATGTTTTCCCAGGTAGTACAGCTTACATGGAGCAACACAAAGTTGCTTATCAAGTATAGAGGAGGTTGAGTATAGAGGTGCTGCTATGGTAGCATATGAGGTGGTATGGCTGCAAAAGTTATTAGGTGGTTTGGATGTGCAAGGAGATGGTCCATTTGTCATTTACTGTGACAACATGAGCAGCATACAGCTAGCTAGGAATCCAGTGTTCCATGCTAGGACAAAACACATTGAGGTATACTACCACTTTGTGAGAGATAAGATACTTGTAGGAGAGATTGACTTGGTTTATGTCAGCACAGAGGATCAGATAGCAGACATTTTCACAAAGGCATTGGGTGTAGAGAAGCTTCAAATGTTCCAAAGCTTACTTAGAGTTGCAAAGTTAGAGTTGAGCTTGATGGGGAGTGTTGAGATGGCAAGCTCAACATGTGTGGACATTGATGATGGATCGCCTAGCTAGATGGGTCCGCAGGTATACAATTAGCATGTCGGTGGTCATTATGATCCTCAAATGGCCACTAACTTATCACTTATTATATTTAGTTTGCTACACCTTCCCATAAATGGGCATAGATATAGCGCCAGCAAATTAGTATAGTTAATTATGCATTGTCTGACTTAGTAGGCCACTCTCCTTTATGTTGTATCCTATATACACTTTGTATACATTGTATTGTGTGGAAGCAAAGGGCCAAGAAGAAGAAAATCTTTCAACTGGAGAAAGAATGATGGAGGACAAAAGGAAACATAGAGAGTTGGCTGAATTCACGAGGAGGAAGCTCAACACCAGACCAAAAGAAGTTTCCAATGTTTAAATGCTAGAAATTGAGAAACAACTACCTATCAATTGGGCATGGGAATTGAACTATTGGGAGTAGTGGGAGAATAGGTGTAGGCCATTTGAATTTTACTTCTCTTACCCTTCTACCCTAAATCAAGTGCTACGGTTTTCTGTTGCTGTATAACAGGCTGAAACTGGAAAATAGGGGCACAGATTCAGATTTCTGGCTGGAAGAGTATGAGGGACTAACTTCTGAGGTCACAACAGCTGGGATGGGGCAATAAGAGGCCCAGGGAACCATGAAATACCCCATTTGACACCCTGCCTTCTGAGAACAGAGTAAGCTTGAGAGCCAGGGAGAGAGCGAGAGAGAGCGACAGGGAGATCGTTGATGTGCTAATCGATTCGAGTGCCACATTGTTTCTAGGTACGCCAAACATTTCCCTCTGTTGCTTTGCATCTATTTAGAAGGCACGGCACGATTTGGTGGAGTATACATTGACCTGGAGGCATCACGCGCAACTCACGGGCTGTCATCCGCACCGTTGGACCAGTTCGTCCGAGTCCCAGAATAGGATTGCCCAATCTCTAGAGTCGGACCGCCCGACTCCTAAAATCAGACCTCTCTGAGAATCGGACCACTTTTCCGATCCGATTCCTAGAATCAGACCAGTCCCAGAATCGGACCAATCCTAGAATCAGACCACCTTTGCCTGTCTGATCAGACACTCGACCGTTCGATTTTGGAAATTGGACACTTGCACCCTGGAAATCAGACACAAGGACTCAGACCACTTAGAATTGGATGCCTGTCAAAATCGAACGTCCGATTTCAAAAATCGGACGTGACCAAAATTGGACCACTTGGCCGATCAGACCAACCCAAATTGGACGTTCGATTCTCATAATCGGACTCCTAAAAATCGGACATCTCAGAATCGGACAAAAAAATTGTAAAAAACATCTAGAATACAAATTTTGATGCATCTAAGCCCCGAAATTGACCCCAAAGGCTATGTGGAGCTAAAGGCACATCACAATCCATCACTGGGTTGAAACTTAGAGCAAGTAGTTCAAAATTTGGCTATAAATGGCCCTCCAAATTGCGCATGGTGTTTACCATAATGGCCGTGCGGGCTGCCCCCCTGGACCCCCCAAGAGGGGGCTCTGCCCCCTCCGCACCTCCCCCAAGTAGGTTGGAGAGAAAATGCACATCGTGACAGGTCCTCTGGATTAGGCCCTAGTGTAGTAATGGCTCTACACAAGCATATATCTTCACTTGCAAAGCGGCAAACAGAAGCCCACCCAAACAAAGACAAAAAGATACCCCATCTAGCCATCAAAGGCAAAAGGGCCACACCACGAGAACACAAAGACATTGTGTGTTAACCCCAACACGAAGAAAGCAAAAAGAAGTGGAAAAGACGCAGGGCAAAGGCAGAAAAAAGGTAGCCCGACTGAAGAAAGAAAAGGAGAAAAGGCCAAAAGCGCAAGGGCAACCTTAAAAGTCCAAGGCAAAGGCAAAAGGGGAAAGGCACATTTTAAAATGAAAAGGCACACCCTGAAATCTTGTAAAAGAGTGCCGGGCTCCCACCCGTGCAATTTGTAAAGGTAGACGTGCGGTGGAAAGGAAGCTAGGAAGATAGAAGGACAATGGGAAAAAGGGCCTAGGCTATGGCCGGCCATGTAAAAAGGGAAAAAGGGGATGACCGCCCAAAAGGGATTTAGGGTTTTGTATATAAAGTTGAAAAGTGAATGAGAAGCTCATTCTTGTGTGTGGCCAAAAGTAGCTTCTTCTTCTTCTTCTTCTTCTTCTTCTTGCTTGCTTGAGCTTGTGCTTGAGAGAGGGAGTGTGAGAGTGTGAGGGAGTGAGTGTGTGAGGGTGAGGGACCGAGGAGGAGAAGCTCTCCATCTTCTCCTCTCTTCTTCTCTCCTCTTCTCTTCTCTTGTCTTGCTCGCGGCAATGGAGCTTGGGGCGTGGAGCTTGAGGATGGAGCTTGCTTGAAGCTTGCACTTGGATCGTGGAGCTACCGGAGTGCGTGGGAGAGGAGGTAACTCGAACGGCATCAAGGTAAGATCACTACACCCGTAGATATGGATGGCGCGTCGGCTATATGAGAGGTAGCCATTAGTGCTCGGCTTGGAACGCTTGAAATAATAAGCGGTCCGAGGGTCTTGGCGGTTGAGTGAAAGCTCCCATATTTTGGTTCCGTTGCCGGGACCAATGGATTCAAGCCTTGAGCGCTTGCGCGCTTCGAATCGAGCATTGGAGTAGGGTTTTCCCCAAACCGGTGCTTGAGGTAGATAGGTAGGAAGCGAGGGGGTTGAAGAGGGTATTCGATCTCCTTGGCAAGTAGGTTTTTTGCTTTCTTGAGATTTATGTTGTGGAATGAAGTAGTGTAGGTATTTACTTTGTGATTTGTATGCATTTAAGGTAGGAAAAAAACAAAGAAAAAGAAGCAAACAATAGGGTTTTCTGTTGCTGTATAACAGGCTGAACAAGAAAATAGGGGCACAGATCCTTGGAATGCCGCTCGATTCGAGCACCATAGTGATTCCAGGCATGTCTGGCACTTCCTGGTAGTGTTTTGTACCTATCTGGAAGGCGCTGGCCGATTCGGTGTAGTAGACATCAGTCTAGAGGCATCGCGTGCAACTCGCGGGCCGCCATCCGCGCTGTTGAACCAGGCTGTCCGAGTCCCAGAATCGGACCACCCAGAATCAAACCAGTCCAGAATCGGACCAGTCCAGAATCGGACCACCCAGAATCGGACCAGTCCATAATCGGACCACTCAGAGTCAGACGCCGTCCGAGTCCTAGAATCGGACCAGGCCGTCCGAGTCCTAGAATCGGACTAGTCCATCCGAGTCCCAGAATCAGACAGGCCGTCCTAAATCGGACCAGTCCAGAATCGGAGCAGTCCCAGAATCGGACCGTCTGACTACTAGAATCGGACCACCTTGTCCGATCCGATTCTCAGAATCGGACCACTTTTTCGATCCGACTCCCAGAATCGAACGTGACCAAAATCGGACCACTGAGCCGATCGAACCAACCCAAAATCGGACGTCCGATTTTGATAATCGGACTCCTGAAAATCGGACATCTTAGAATCGGACCAAAAATTGTCAAAATCGGACAGGTATCTAGAACACAAATTCTGACATACCTAAACCCCAAGATTGACCCCAAAGACCGCATAGAGCTAAAGACACATCACAGATCCTCATTGGGCTAAAATTTAGAGCACGTAGTTCAAAATTTGGCTATAAACGGTCCTCCAAATTGCATATGGCGTCTACCGTAATGGCCCTACGGGCCGGGGGGGACTGCCATGACAGGTTTTCCAAATTGGACCCTAGTGAAGTAATGGCTCTACACCAGCATGGAGTCTCACTTGCAATAGAGCAACCAAAAGCCCATACCCGAACAGAGAGAAACAGAGACCCTAGAATATCAATGGGCCAATCTAGCCATCAAGGGCAAAAAGGCCATACCACGAGAACACAAAGACATTGTGTTCATACCATGTCTAGTCAGAGCGGAATGCAACATCAGCAAGCTGCAAATGCCGAGATGATTAGAAATGACACTCTGGACGAGAGATGTACCATGAGCAACACTGCACAGACAACCCAAGACAGTGGTGGAGAATCCACGTCTGGACATGCGAGTGGGGACTCAAGGGCATCTGTCAGAAGGCTTAAATTTACAAGCCAAGACCCGGAAGATGAGGACATAGTACCACCTGCTTATCTTAGGGTCAAACTCACCGTGAAAAGAGAGCATACTATCGATGCTCTGATTGATGAAGGAGCAGATTTCAATATCTTGACCTATGAATCATGGACCCTACTGGGCCAATCGGAGCTCACACCGACTAGTGCAACTCTTAGCCCTTATGGGGGACACCCACAAGCACTCATGTGAAAGTGCAAAATCCTGGCAACAATTGAAACTGAAAGCTTGCCTATTCTATTTCATGTTCCTCCAAATAGTGCTAGCTGTGGGAAAGAAGCCCTCCTAGGTAGACCCTTCAAAAGGGTGACCAAGTGTGAGGCTGACTATGTAGCACAGAGGATACACCTGACACTACCGGGTGTGAGGATAGTCACAACCTTTAGCCAGGGTGACCTCACCAAACCTCAAGGGAAAGGCAAGGAAGGTGCTGACGTAATAGTCAAGCCTACTAATGAGAGCAAGGACTTGTTGGAGAAACTGATACAAGCACAAGTCGAACAATGAGAGCCAGTGAGTGAGGCCATGCCTGAACCAAGAAGGTCAAGAGACAATGCCAAGGACAGGCTCTGGACTTACAAATATCGTAGAAGACCCCAAAAGAAGCCCAAGCCTTATAGACAGAGGTGTCGATGGAGAGCCAGCACAACACTGCGATGGATATCCAAGGCGTTGCTTCGTGCTCAAGGGTATTATGCAGGCAATCATTGGATTTGGGTACCCAAACTCCCTGCTAAGCCACCTCTATCCGAAGCCCAACTTATGTCCAAAGCAAAGAGGCGTAGGACATCTAAACGAAAAACCAAATCCCAATTCAAAAACAGTGGAGTGATCGAGCCCCTCATGGTCGAAATCAAGAAACCCAACGGGACCAATCGGAGGGTAGATCCTCAGCCTAGTGTGCTTGACAAGCAGACATCAGATGTAATTGTTGAGGATACGCAAAAGCCACTAGTGCCCAAGGAGCCTTTGATTCCCCAAGAGGATAGCAAGCATCATAGGCACAACATTGCTCATGGCAAGGTTAAATGCTCAACAAAGCAAATAGCAAAATCATCAAACAGCCACGAGCAAATCTCCCATCCAGAGTCAAAACCACTTAGGAGTCCCAAGTCTCCTACACCCTCTTCCCCTAAATGGACACGTGAAGCACAACACTTGTCAAGTGAGGCTACTCAACCCCAATCTCTACCTGCATCAAAGCTTCCAAATGCCCAAGAGGCAGGACACGACACCACCCTTAGCTCTCAATCTAAGGACGGGCCTATGCAATCCACTATGGCTAGGTCAAAGGATACTCAATCTACGCAAGTGAATGCTCTGAGGGAAACAAAAGGCATGATCACTTCTGATCAGCCTAAGGACTTGACACCGCAGTCCACCAAGGGTAGCCAGCCCACTAAACTAGCTGCTACTACTTCCAATCAGGGATCACAGCAGTCACAGCCCTTGGCCGTGACAATGCCCCTTGTGGAACAAGTCCTTAGTAGTTTACATGTGGAGGAGGTGTCACAACCAACTTCATTGACAACTCTAGCACTTCCAAAGTGCTTCGAGCCGAGGCTGGAGAAGTTATACAAAAGGGAGTTGGCTGAAGAGCTAGACTCTCTGAAAAGGGAGACAGTTGTGCTCTCACAACCTAGCCAGGCTATTCCGCAGGCCGCAACTATGTCCCGTAAGGATACTCTAGAGAAGGAGAATGCTGAGGCCCAACCAAGCGCATCAGCGGTCGACGTAAAGGTCTGAGCCATTAGATGCACCTGTGCTGACCAAGAAGAAGAGCAGAAAACAATGAAAACGACAACTGTTGCAGGTGGTTGCGAACCCCAAGAACATTGGGACGAAGAGTGCTGGAGAGCTGATGAATGAAGCATCGAGTCCATCCATCAATAAGCCCACTGATGCCTCTTCCAATAGTGGTGAAACCTCAGACACATCTGTGTGCTCTGAAGAACCAAAGCAACCGTTGCCATCAACAGTTGCTTGCAATACTCTATCCAATGACAAAGGAACTCACATTGATCAATCAAGAGTGGATACAACGCTGTCAAAACAGGGTGACAAATCTATACCAGTCACATCCGAGAAGAACCACAACGAAATAGCAGCAAAACCTCAGGAGAAACATGAGAACCCCAAGAGCATAAGAAATCCTAGCATTGACCAATCTTGCTCATCTAGGCCTGAGCCCCCAGCCATGCTAAAGCCTAAGGAAACTCTTAGAACTTTGCATGAGATAGCGACTGAGCAAGCCCTCGTTGAGCATAGAAGCGTCGCAGAATGCTTAACTGAGTTGGAGGCTAAGCTCAAAGTGGTCACACGTGTCTACGTCCTTGCGGGCATGGGCACGATCCCCAAGGAGCAACTTGGAGATTACTTGACCTTTCCTCTATCATGGGAAGAACAAGAACATCTTAACGGGCACTACGACAGGCTCCTGCATGAACAAATGTGACTCATCCCTGACGAGGAGGCTGACGAACTACGCTTAACCGTCACGTTCAATGAAGTGCTCTGTCGACCGAATCTCGTAGACATAGAGCTACTAAAGCGACTGTCAGCAGGCCAGAGTCAATTTGAGCAGCGTTGGTGCGAAAGCCGCATTGTAATGGCCGAACTAGGGGCTCAAATCATGACGGTCTCAGAAGAGCGATTGGCCAAATGGCGGTCTCAAAGAGACCCAACCTACGTGGCACCAACTTCCCTTCGAGTGCTCACTGACATTCGGGGTATGGACTTAGCTGGGACTAGGCTACAGGGCCCTTTGATTGATAAGGTTCTCACTGAGGAGGAGTTACATATTGCCAGTAGACTCGGTCAAGGTTCCATGCTACTCGATATGGCAAAATATCTATCAGTATTAAGTCAGTTGCCACGAATACTAGATGTGTGTGCCACGCTCTGGTACAACCCCGAGTTCTACACTTGGTTCTTATCCTCGTGATGTGACATGGATTCATAAATATGTATATAAATAAACACTGATTTTTGTGTCACCATGTATAAACAATATCAACACACACAAGCAATGATAGTCAAGCATAGGGAGAAGAGTCGGGTTTGACAGGCTAAGCTCCTCAGGTCCTCCTCACATCACACTTTTAAAAGTCGTGTGACCAGCCCCACCTCCAAGTGAAGGGCATGCAACCCACATTACCTCCAGAGGAAGCCTTGACCAGCAACTCTGATGGTGTAGGTAGGGTGGAGTCCCTTGTCAAGAATCGCGTGGTGGGGGGAGTTGCTCAAGACGCTGCGCCGAACACACACAGAATGCACAAGGAGAAGCTCACTCGAGAGACAAGAAGAGAGATGGAGGCCAAAACGTTTTCTTGCTGATTTCTTCTTCATCTTCCACACTCTTTACAATGTACACAAAGTATAGATAAGATACAATATAAAATGAAAGTGGCCTACTAAGTCAAACAATGCATAACCGACTACACTAGTCGACTGGCGCTATAACTATGCCAGCTGTAAATAGGTGTAACAACCTGAATATAATAAGTAATGAGTCAGTGGCCATGTGAGAGTCATAATGACCACCGACGTGCTAAGTGTAGACGTGTAGACCCATCTAACCAGGCGGTCCATCATCAATGTCCGCATGTGTTGAGCTTGTCATCTCAACATCCCTTTCTATACACCTTCTTCCCGTTTGGGTCTATCCTTTTGAGGATGTGCCCTGTCCCACTCCATGACAACCAGTCCACACAACTTAGCATAAGCCAATATCTGCTAATGTGACTGGAGGCAAAACGAGCATCATCATGGGGGCCATCCCTCTACAACAACCACTACATGCCTCACCCCTCCCCTTCTTGTCATATGCGCTTGATAAACCACACTAAAATCCCTTCCATGCGAACAATTGTATCCTGTATCAAGGTCTAACCCTTGGTTCACACCTTGCAGGTTTCCTTTTTTGGCGGAACGCATGGAGAATCATGGAGATTTGGCTTGCAAAGATGCTCTTCGCAAGAGACGGGAGCATGTGGCACGCGCTCCTTCACCGGCGCGCTACGTGCCCACCATCAAGAGGTATGCCAAGAAGCGGGGCCCTAAGCGACATTGCCTAGGGCGAAGGCCGAAGAACCCTCGAGTCAAGAAAGTCGAGACTCGAAACCCGCAAAGGCCGCAGCACTAGTGGTATGCACTCCCAGCTCCCGCTCGGGCCCCAGACGCTCAAAGGCAGAAAGGGCAGCTCGGGAAAGAGAAGAATTTAATGAACTATGTAAAGATATTCTAGAGACGGTAGCGGGCCGGGATTACACCATTCATGTCCCGGCCGACATGTTCCCTGCTCACTCCCACGGGAGTCCCACACCAGCAAAGCCCCAATCACCCGGCCACCCAGACTCACCCCGCCTCGTACAAATCGACTAGCCATAATGCATAAGGGGCTTATCAAATGATAACTGGCCAGGACTTTTGGTTTTTAAATGGTTAAGTGCTCCCGACTTATTAAGTGTTGACATGTTCCTGACTGTATGAACTTATCATATCTGCGTTTAATATATGCTATGCCTTTAGCAAAAGAAAAAAGCTAATCAAGCGCAGGTGATAAATGTCTAGTCAACACCATAGAACTCAAATAAGTGATGTCTCCTTGCATTGCACTGGTTTATTATAGTTGCGGTATACACAATGCATATGCTCTCATGAAGCGACAAGTGGATGCAGGATAATACAGGTCCTTGTGCGAAAATGTTCAATGCCCAAATCACCGCAACACCCACAACCCCACAACGAGCCGCGGCAAAGACACACTGGCGAAAGCACCCTTGCCAACTGCCCACATGGCATGGCCCAAAACACATTCCTGGGCCACGCCCCCTTTCTGGGTCAAGCTCCATAATTGGCTCATGGCAGTCGTTACCTCAATTGTACCCACATCGCATGTGCCGCAAGGAGGGTTGCAATATCTCAAGTGTATCTCCCCCTTTCGCCAACTGCTTCTCTAACAACGAGGCTAGGACACAATCATCATTGTACTATCCATTTTCTGAGCCTTTGAAGCTTGACATTTTCCAACCCATTGAAAGGCTGATAGCCTCAACATATTGTAATGGTTGTACTCAGGCAAAAAAAAAAGAGGAAAAAAAGAATAAAATAAAATAAAATAAAATAAAATAAAATAAAAGAATGGAAAGATAAGAAGCACCCACGATCACGGCACAACACCTAGGGGTCCTCAAATTAGGTACGTCTGGTGACCTTGGTCGACCGGCTTCGTCCCTAGTCCCCTAGCCCCTTACAATCACCCACAATTGTTCAGGGCACATCAAGGGTAAGACATACCTGGGGAGCTTGTCTTGCCTAGGGTTAGACCTGCCACCCTGACCCACTTGCACAATTTTCTTTTGCACTCTGCCTTTGTACCATTGCAACCAGTGGTGATAAGCACCGCGCGATTGGCCATGAAAAGTACACCGTACTCATCAAGCAAGTCCAATGGTTTCCAGCTAAAAGTGCGGTGTCCCTGTATTCGAATTATGCTACATCGTGCAGTCACAATGCAAAGGATGTCTCATAGACCTTCACGTGAACTCCTTCTCCACATGGACAACTTTGCTTCATCCACGCATGGTTATCAGAAACTAGCCTACGGTCTTCTAACTATGTAATATCTAAGTATGCACGAGCACTCACATAATAGCTGCACCGAAGTATGTCCAGAGTTTGGGTCCTCAAGTGCAGAACAATACTCTAGGCTTGCTTAGAGTTCGACCTGTCTCCCAAACTAATCAACTATGTCTTGTGCATGATGAGAAGCCTAGCACTACCCCTTAAGGAGAGACCACATGTGAGGTTTTCCAATTGCAGGTATAGGGTGTTGTTCGCTCTTCATCAACACTCAAATTTGAATGCTCGTCCCTTACCGTTCGACAAGCCCGCAAAGAATCGTCATGTGCAGAATGCCCAACAAACCAACACTTGTGCTGGCCATCAATGCAATCCCCAACATAGCATAGCCCTACCATCAACCCCAATAACCTTCCACCAGCCACCTTGGCCACCAACATGCCCTAGGACCTTCTGCCACACCACCACCAACACTCCTCCACGAAAACCATAGGCATCCTTGTCACCCACGACTTCGGTGCATGCTACAGCCTACTACCTACGACGGTGAGTGCCATGGGACTGGCACTCGTCTAGGAGGGGGGTAATGTTAACCCCAACACGAAGAAAGCAAAAAGAAGTGGAAAAGATGCAGGGCAAAGGCGGAAAAAAGGTAGCCCGACTGAAGAAAGAAAAGGAGAAAAGGCCAAAAGCGCAAGGGCAACCTTAAAAGTCCAAGGCAAAGGCAAAAGGGGAAAGGCGCATTTTAAAATGAAAAGGCGCACCTTGAAATCTTGTAAAAGAGCGCCGGGCTCTCACCCGTGCAATTTGTAAAGGTAGACGGGCGGTGGAAAGAAAGCTAGGAAGATAGAAGGACAATGGGAAAAAGGGCCTAGGCTATGGCCGGCCATGTAAAAAGGGAAAAAGGGGATGACCACCCAAAAGGGATTTAGGGTTTTGTATATAAAGTTGAAAAGTGAATGAGAAGCTCATTCTTGTGTGTGGCCAAAAGTAGCTTCTTCTTCTTCTTGTTCTTGCTTGCTTGAGCTTGTGCTTGAGAGAGGGAGTGTGAGAGTGTGAGGGAGTGAGTGTGTGAGGGTGAGGGACCGAGGAGGAGAAGCTCTCCATCTTCTCCTCTCTTCTTCTCTCCTCTTCTCTTCTCTTGTCTTGCTCGCGGCAATGGAGCTTGGGGCGTGGAGCTTGAGGATGGAGCTTGCTTGAAGCTTGCACTTGGATCGTGGAGCTACCGGAGTGCGCGGGAGAGGAGGTAACTCGAACGGCATCAATGTAAGCTCACTAAACCCATAGATATGGATGGCGTGTCGGCTATGTGAGATGTAGCCATTAGTGCTCGGCTTGGAACGCTTGAAATAATAAGCGGTCCGAGGGTCTTGGCGGTTGAGTGAAAGCTCCCACATTGTGTTCATAATGTGTCTAGTCAGAGCAAAATGCAACATCAAGCTACAACAGCAAGAATGACTAGATATGACAGTCCTGACGATAGATGCTCCTTGGATAGATTTGGAGTGACCGAGCCCCTCATGGTCAAAATCAAGAAACCAAACGGGACTAGTCAGAGGGTAGATCCTCAACCTAGCGTGCGTGACAACCAGATATTAGATGTAATCTTTGAAGATACGCAAAAGCCGCTGTGCCCAAGGAGACTTTGATTCTCCAAGAGGATAGTAGGCATCATAGGCACAACATTGCTCATAGCAAGGTTAAATGCTCAACAAAGCAAATAGCAAAATCATCTAACAGCCATGAGCAAATCTCCCAGCTAGTGTCAAAGACACTTAGGAGTCCCAAGTCTCCTACACCCTCTTCCCCTAAATGGACACAAGAAGCACAATTGTCATCAAGTGCGGCTACTCAATCCCAATCTCTACCTACATCAGAGCCTCCAAATGTCCAAGAGGCAGGACATGACACCACGCTTAGCTCTCAACCTAAGGATATGCAAGTGCAATCCACCGTGACTAGCTCAACTGATACTCGATCTACGCAAGTGAATGCTCTAAGGGCAACAAAAGACACGATCACTTCCAATCAACCTAAGGACTTGACATCGCAATCCACCAATAATAGCAAGTCCACTGAACTAGCTACTACTATTTCCAATCAGGGATCACAGTAGTCACAGCCCTTGGCCATGACAATGCCCCTTGCGGAACATGTCCTTAGTAGTTTACTTGTGGAGGAGGTGTCGCAACCAACTTCATTGACAACTCCAGCACTTCCAAAGTGCCTAAAGTCTAGGCTGGAGGAGTTAAACAGAAGGGAAGAGGTAGACTCTCCAAAAAGGGAGGCAGTTGTACCCTCACAACCTAGCGAGGCTATTCAACAGGCCTTGGCTATGTCCCATGAGGACACACTAGAGAAAGAGAATGCTGAGGCCCAACCAAGCACATCAATGGTTGATCTAGTCCAGGGTCCTGAGTCGTTGAGAGATGCACCTTCACTGACCAAGAAAAAGTGGAGAAAACAACGAAGACAACAGCAGTCATCACAGGTGGTTGGGAATCCCAAGAACATTGACATCAAGAGCACTGGAGAGCTCAAGAATAAAGAATCGAGTCCATCCACCAATGACCCCATTGATACCTCTCCTAATAGCAGGGAAACCTCAGATACATCCGTGTGCTTTGAAAAATCAAAGCAGTCATTACCATCAATGGCCGCTTGCAACACTCAATCCACCGACAATAGAACTTGCATTGACCAATCAAGAGTGGATAAAACACTATCACAATAGGGTGACAAATTTATACCAGTCACATCCAAGGAGAACCATGATGCAATAACGAAGCCTCAGGAGAAACATGGAAACCCCAAGAGCATAAGAAATCTTAGCGTTGGCCAAACTTGCTTGTCTAGGCCTGAGCCCCTAGCAATGCTGAAGCCCAGGCAAACTCCTAGAACCTTGCATGAGATAGCAACCGAGGAAGCCTCGTTGAACATAGAAGTGTCACAGAATGCTTAACCGAGTTGGATGCTAAGCTCAAAGTGTTCGCACGTGTCTACGTCCTGGCAGACATGGGTGCATTCCCTAAAGAGCAGCTTGAAGAATACTTGCCATTTCCCTTATCCTGGGAAGAGCAAGAACATCTTGACAAGCACTATAACAGGCTCCTGTATGAACGCATGCGATTCATCTCTAACGAGGAAGCCGACGAACTATGCTTAACTGTAACATTCAATGATGTAATCTTCCAACCAAATCTCTTAGAGATAAAGCAATTAAAGCGACTATTAGAGGGTCGAAGTCAATTTGAACAACGTTGGTGTGAAAACCGCGTTGCAATGGCCAAATTAGGAGCCCAGATCATGACAGTCTCAGAGGAGAAATTGGCCAAATGGGGCCAAATGGCAGTCTCAAAGAAGAGACCCAACCTATGTGGCACCAACTTCCTTTCGAGTGCTGATTGTCATTCGGGGTATAGACTTAGCTGAACCTAGCCAAGAGAACTCTCTGTTTGATAAGGTTCTCACTGAGGAGGAGTTACATGTTGCCAGTAGACTCGGACAAGGTTCCATGCTACTCGATGTTGCAAAATATCTATCGGTATTGAGTAAGCTGCCACGAGTACTAGATGCGTGTGCCACACTCCAGTACAATCCGAGAGCTCTACAATTAGCTTTTATCCTCGTGATGTGACAACGATTCGTAAATATGTACATAAATAAACAATGAATTGTGACCTTGTATAGACAATATCAACACACACAAGCAATGATAGTCAAGCGTAGGGAGAAGAGTTGGGTTCAACATGCTAAGCTCCTCAGGTCCTCCTCTCATCACACATTTAGAAGTTGTGTGACCATTACCACCTCCAGGTGGAAGGCATGCAACCCTCATCACCACCATAGGAAGCTCTGACCAACACCTTTGAGGGTGTGGACAGGGTACCATCCCTTCATATACACCTTTCCCCTTTATGGTCTATCATTCCGAGGATGAGCCCTACCCTGCTCCCTGACAGCCAATCTACGCAACTTAGCATAAGCCAAGATCTGCTAATGGCTGGAGGCAAAACAAACATCATCACAGGGGCCATCCCTCTACTACAACCACTGAATGCCTCACCTCTTCCCTCCTCATCATATGCACTTGATAACCCACACTATAATCCCTTCCATGCGAATGGTTTTATCCTGTCTCAAGGCCTAATCCTTGGTTCGCATTTTGCAAGTCCCCCTACGTAGCAGACATGGAGCACCTAGTGCAGTTGGCTTGCCAAGACGCTCTTTGTCGTCGAAGGGAACATGTAGCACAAGCTTCTCCGTCGGAATGCTACGTGCCTAGCCTCAAAAGGTATGCAAAGAAACGAGGCCCCAAGTGACACCGCCCCAGACGTAGCCTCAAAAGGTATGCAAAGAAATGAGGCCCCAAGGGACACCGCCCCGGACGTAGGCCGAAAAATCCCCAGAAACGCTATGTGCCTAGCCTCAAAAGGTATGCAAAGAAACGAGGCCCCAAGAGACACCGCCCCAGACGTAGGCCAAAAAATCCCCAGGCCAGGGGAATAGGAGCTCAAGCGAGCACACAAGGCGTGGCAACACTGGTTGTGCAGGTCCCCAATAGACGCTCGGGCACCACGTGCTCGAAAGCAGAAAGGGCAGCTCGAGACAAGGAAGAATTCGATGCATTGTTCAAAAGCATTTTGGAAATGGTTGTGGCCAGAGACTACACCATTCAGGTCTTGGCCGACATCTTCCCTGCCCAACCTCACAAGAGCCCCTCACCAGCAGTCGCCTGACCACCCAGACTCACCCCACCTCGTGCAAATCGAGTAGCCCCTATGATATATAAGCAACTTAACAAAGGCCATCGTGCCATAACTTTTGTCTTTAAATGGTTAAAGGAGCAGGCTCCCCACTTGTACACACTTCCCTTACCTATCGCTAATATATGCCATGTCTTTAACAAGCACCGGAATAGGCATCACAATCAACATCATAGGATTTTGAAAAAGTAGTATCTTGACATGATTGCATTTGTTCGTTGTACTTGACGCATGCGACTTGCATATACTCTCATGAAGTGACAAGTGGATGCAGGACGACACAGGTCTTTGTGCGAACCTGTTCAATGTCCAAGTCACCACAAGACCAACAACCTCACAAAGAACTGTGACAAAGCCACACTGCCAAATGCAAAAAATCACCCTTGCGAGTGCTCACATCGCATGGCCCAAAGCATAGTCATGGGCTATGCTCTCTTTCTGGGTCAAGCTCAATAGTTGGCTCACGGCAGTTGTTACCTCAATTGTACTGACATCGTGTGTCGCAAAGAGGTTTACAATATCTCAAGTGTATCTCCCCATCTCAACAACTGCTTCTCTAACAACGAGGCTAGGGCACAATCATCACTGTAATATCCATTTTCTGAGCCTTTGAAGCCTGATATTTCCCAACCCATTGAAATGCTGATAGCCTCAACATATTGTAATGGTTGTACTCAAGCAGGCCCAAAGAAAAAAAAAAGGAGAAAAGAAAAGAGAAAGAAACAAAGAAATAAAAAAAGCACAAGAAAAAGAAACAAAAAAGAAAAGAAAAGAAAAGAAAAAAGAAAAAGAAAAAGAAAAAAAACCGAAAAGATACAAAGCACCCACGATCACAACACAACACCTAGGGGTCCTCAAATTAGGTACGTCCAGTAACCTTGATTGGCTGGCTCCGTCCCTAGTCCCCTAGCCCTTTCGTATCACCCACAATTGTTCAGGGCATATCAAGGGCAGGACATACCTAGGAAGCTTGTCTCGCCTATGGTTAGACCTGTTACCTTGACCCATTCACACGATTCCCTCTTGCACTCTACCTTAATACCATTGCAATCAATTGTGGTAAGTACCGCACGATTGGCCATGAAAAATACATTGTCCTCATCACGCAGGTCCAATAGCTATTAGCTACCAACAGTGCAATGTCCCTGTGTTCAATTATGTTACGTTGTGCAGTCACAACGCAAAGGATGTCTCATATACCTTCACGTGTACTTCTTCTCAGCATGGACAACTTTGCTTCATCCACACACAGTTACAAGAAACCAGCCGTAGTCTTCTAACTACGTAATATCTAAGTATGCACGAGCACTCACATAATATCTACACCAAAATATATACATAATTTGGGTCCTTAAGTGCAAGACAATACTCTCAGCTTGCTTAGAGTTCGAAACTAATTGAACTATGTCTTGTGCACGATAGAGAAGACTCGCACTACCCCTAGGGAGAGATCACCTATGAGAGGTTTTCAATTGCAGGTATCATGGTTTAATTCAAGGAGCGTCGGGCTCTCACCCATGCAATTTGTAAATGTAGACGGGCGGTGGAAAGGAAGCTAGGAAGATAGAAGGACAATGGGAAAAAGTGCCTAGGTTGGCCATGTAAAAAAGGGGATAAGGGGATGACCGCCCAAAAGGATTTAGGGTTTTGTATATAAATTTAAAAAGTGAATGAGAAGCTCATTCTTGTGTGTGGCCAAAATTGGCTCTCCTCCTCTTCTTCTTCTTCTTCTTCTTCTTGCTTGCTTGAGCTTGTGCTTCAGGGAGGGAGTGTGAGAGTGTGAGGGAGTGAGTGTGTGAGGGTGAGGGACCGAGGAGGAGAAGCTCTCCATCTTCTCCTCTCTTCTTCTCTTCTCTTCTCTTCTCTTGTCTTGCTCGCAGCAATGGAGCTTGGAGCGTGGAGCTTGAGAATGGAGCTTTCTTGAAGCTTGCACTTGGATCGTGGAGCTACTGGAGTGTGCAAGAGAGGAGGTAACTCGATCAGCATGGAGGTAAGCTTACTATACCCGTAGATATAGATGGAGCATTGGCTATGTGAGAGGTAGCCATTAGTGCTCGGCTTGGAACGCTTGAAACAATAAGCAGTCTGTGGGTCTTTGCGGTTGAGCGAAAGCTCCCATACATGGTTCGTAGGCCGCAGGACTACAATGGGTAGAAAAAGTTACATTTTGCAATTCCTAATCAAAGTAATGGAGGAAAAACAAGATTGGCCAAAGCTAAGGTTTGGATAAGTCTTAACGAATTGGCTCCCTTACTTCACAAGATGGTTTTTAACAATGAAGATAAGCAAGAATTTATCAATGTTGTGCATAGCTTCTACAAAAACATGGTGGAAGCATGAGGCAAAAGCTCTATCACACATTACATGGTGCATACTAAGTTAATATTTTAAAATTGTATGAATTGTATAAACTATTGATCATAGTTTTACTCATGTGTGATATGTGTCTTTGTAGCATATCCTTGAGGCACATGGGCCATACTTTGCAGAAAAGGGAAGCATTGGAATTTGTCCACACAAGGGATGGAAAATTCACATTGGATAGCGCGTAGTGTATACCAAAGAAAAATTGATCATGGTGGAGGGGTAAATGGTAGCAATCCAATAATCCAATTGTTATCTTGGTGGTATAGGATTATAGTAGCAAATGAAGCTAAACTCTCGCAAAAGAGAGCAAATGAAAGTGCTGATGAATCAACTGCAGACATGATGGAATCACGTCATGTCACTAAAAGAGTGCGTTATGAAGCCTCAAGTGCCAAAGAAAACCTTGCCAATTGGCTAGAAACAAGGCTTCGACAAGGTAGCAAATGGGTTTGAAAAGAGTTAAGATAGTAAGATGAACAATGTGAGTTAGTGTGAATGCAATTCATAGTTTAAGAGAGAAAGAGAGAGTGTGTATCTATGTGAATGAGTCTCACAGTTTAGGGTTATATAAAAGAGGGTTTCACTTTCTATCTTATTCATTGAGTTCTCACATCCCTTGTGTAGGAAAGATGGCTAGGTCTAAGGCAGTTGCAAATAATCTTCTGCTCAGACAGAGCCCCATATCATGTTCAACCCCTTGGAGCATCTACTAGCTCAGATGTACCCCCTTCTCAACCTAATCCACCTTCCTTAAGTCGCCCTCACAAGGGTCCTCCTCAGCATCCCCACAAGAAACACAAGTGGAAGCCAGGTACAGTGGCCTTGAGAGAAATTAGAAGGTATCAACGCTCTTTTGATTTCATCATTCCAAAGGCGAGCTTCTCAAGACTTGTTCATGAGATTATGCAAGACCTCTACCGCACAGAAAGCAGGAGGTGGTTTTTGGTACAAGGTCAGGATAGACTTGATCGCTTTACAAAATAATGTCTTCATACTCTACAGTGTGCTGCAGAGGCCTTTTTAGTTGACTTGATGGACTGATGCTCAATGTGGTGCAATATATGCGAAGCACATCACTGTAACTCCCAAAGACTTCCAACTTGTAGGAAATCTTCAAGCAGTGAAGGATGCATTCGTTCCAATGGAATTAAAACAGTTTGCAATGTTATCTTTTTTGGCACAGTATTATCCTCGTGCATTGGACATATGACTATGTCCCAGTGCAAAACTATTGTATGCACCCTTATAATATGAATTAAAATTTTACACTTTTCCTTCGCTCTCAACTTTGACTATGCATCTTCGTTGTATTTTCAATTCTTACTTACAGTTTTTGTTAGCACTGCCAATTTCAATAGGAATAACATGCAAAAATTTGCCATTTCTTGTTGTAGACTTTACTCCTAATGCCTCTGTATAGTTTATGTGGTGCGAAGTTTCTAAGGGCCAGTAGTCGCGATGTTGATTTCTCAATTATCAATCCATCCATAAATTTGGTGTGGGATAATTTTTAAAATACTAAACTGTATCAGAATGCAAAGAAACTTCACACGCGCACTCGTTGGGTGGCCAAGAGCCCTTTTTTTTTAAAAAAAAAGTGCCTGCAGACCCCTGGTCCGAAGTCTAGCGTTTGGAGCCACTTTCCTGCAGACCCCTGGTCCAAAGTCTGGCCTCTGGAGCCACTTTCCTGGCAAAAAAAATTTTGGGCTCTTGGCCACCCAATGAGTGCGCATATGAAGTTTCGTCGCATTCTCATACAAGGTTATGGATTTACCATCACACGATGGACAGTGCGTATGAAGCTCCATCAATCTAGTTTTAGGGTTTAAATGGATTAAAAGTTCATTCTTCTTCTCATTTTCACATCTTGATTTATTTGCTTCCTCTATTTTTACATCCCCAACCTTTGTCTCTTCTCCGTCGCCCTCCTTGCATGGCACGGACCAAGCAAGCATGTCATCATTTTGGCCCCGGGAAGACATTACGGGAAGGCCCGCCACCTAGAGCACAAGGTGGACCCTCCTATAGTGCAACAACAGGTGCTCCCCGTAGAGCACAAGGACCACCACAGAAGAAGAGGAGTTGGAAACCGGACATTATCGCTCTTCGAGAGATAAGGAGAATCCAATGTGGATACGAGCTTCTCGTCCCAAAAAGTTCTTTTCATAAAGTTGTTGAGAAGTCATGCAAGACTTGGAGCTGAAAGGGATTGGAAGATTTTGGGCACGAGTGTGGGATGGCCCATCAGTAGGAAGGTGGACTGTTGTAGTCATGGAGGCCCTATAAACCATTGTAGAGGGGTTTCTCATCGACTTGTTCGATGATACACAGCTTGCAGCCATCCTTGCAAAGCGTGTTACAATCACAGACAAAGACATGAACTTTATCATTCAGCTTCGACACGGTAAGGGGACCCCGCTATAGTTTACTAGATTAATGATGCAAGGTTTGTAATGACTGTTACAGCGCCATAACATCTTGGAAGCCCAAAAATTTTGTACTCTGCCACATTGGAATATTTATTTATATATACATAATATCTCGTGCGATGTGTACTGAATTCAAATAATTGAGTAAAGTTGTTTTGTTTTGTATCTTGAAACGCATGACTCTTAATTTTTGTTTAACGTACGAATGCATCAAAAGTAGTAATACGTATGGATACAAGTTACGTTATTGCTTATGCACAATCACAAGTACAGTACTACGCGTTGAATTATGTTAATATATGCAGATACGTCATTCACGTACCACACATTATCGTCACACTTTACACAATCGCAAGTGTAGTACTACACATTGAATATTGTTAACGTATGCGAATGCATCATTCACGTACCACACATTATCATCACACTTATACAAACCACACATTTATTTAATAAATATTTATTTGTAGGGATAAAGTAAAGTATCTTATATTCATCAAGAAAAATACATGTGATGGTTGTTAGTGATGGTAGATACAAAAAGCCGATAGCCAACAAGAACTCTCAATTGTTCCTTGGCTTTTTCTTCGATGAAGAGGAGGGGCCAGCTTCCGATGAAAATATAAGTTCCTTCTTTGCTTCAAAATTGATGCGCTCCCCCTTCATCTCTTTCTCCAAGAGAAGCGGATCCGACACTTTAGCGAGGTCACCTAATGTCGCAAGCACACACATAGCTCCACCCCATGTTTGACCAAACAAATAAAGAAGCTTTGACCGCTTGATTAGCACCACCTTCTCTAAGCTAGATGTCACACGTATCGCTCGAAAAGGTCCAAACTTGGTCAAAGCTCGAATTTTCATAATTATTTATTGCCCTCCTAGTGAGCACTTCTTATGGAAGACCACCAAATTTGTAACAAGGTTACCAACATACTCCTTAAGAGCTGAATCCTTGTGTCGGTCCGCATGTCGAGCTCCTCCTTGACTTGATGCAAGGTCATCTATATACAGTATGTCCTGAATGATAAAGCCAAATCAAACAATATATTTAGCAACTAACCTCTAGTTATCAAAAAGTGATGAAACTTGATGGTAGGGTGCATCGGGTCCCCAGAAGTCCACCGGTGAAATTTTGGCCAAAAATGATGCCTGCAGCTGCCTTGTCCGAAGTCTGGGCCAAAATCATTTTTGGCCAAGATTTCACCAGTGGACTCCGAGGGACCCGACACACCTACCATCAAGTTTCATTGCATAAAAATATATGATAGTTAGAAATCTCACCTTCTCCAGATCATCTTGTATCTTCATTTCCTCATGTGTCAGGGAGGCACCTCTTTGGGCATAGGGATCTACAAACTCCTTGGTAGGAAGCTGGGGCCTTGGTCCAAACAAATCATGCTATAGTGCTTCAAATTCAGCATCGGGGAAAAAGTAATCTTCTTCAACTGAGGTTATATATTTCAACATTTATGAGCTCTTCAATCGGTTCTTCTCCCGTGTATGTGATAGAAACAATGTATGGAGTTGTATCTTCATCTCTCTTCTCCTTTAGGGGTGTATCCAATGCAAGGAGGTAAATTGCAAATGTGCAATCACACTCCACGAGATCCAAAAGGTAATGTACCTGGTGCACTTCCCATGGGAACAGTGCATACTCTATGCAAAGGATCCACATAGGCCAGACATCTACTCACCACTTTTTGGTGATTCTTCCCTACCTGAAATACCATGAGCTACTCCAGAGGCGCCCAAGTCATGTCGGATCCCTTGATGGAGTATGTGCATGTAGAAATGGTGCTCACAAAGTCTTCCAAAACCTGAATGGGGGGATCCACTGATGAGAGCACGCTTTCAAGATTGAAGTTCTTAGAGAAAACGTGGAATATCTCGTCACCCTGGTTGGCAAAGATAGTCTCATGGATCCACTCATCAAAGTGTACACGAGCATCCATCGTAGCAGGTAGGAAAGATGTGGTGGATATAAAGAGATGAAGAGAGAAAGTGTGAAATGAAACAATGAAACAAGAACTAAACTAGTTCTACCTTAAAAACCTTAAGTTTTAAACCATTAAGGGTTGTTGGCATACGATATTTAGTTATGGCTTTACTTACATCTTTGTAAAGTTTACATGCATATGTAAATGTGTTGATGTGGAAAGTGTATAACAAGTATATGATTTTGCATAAATACACAAATTTTTAAATATTGCAAGTTTGTAAGCAACAATATTAAATTGGGCCAAAAAATCCAAAAATTTACAAGTATTGGATATTAAAACTTGTGGTGTTGGGATATTTTGGGAGACTCTACAATTTCTAAAATATGTGGAGCCACACACTTTCCTCTAGTAATAGTATCCTCAGCTCGGCTTCGAATTTTCCTACCATCTAGTTTAAAATAGAAGCTAACAAGTGGATTCTGCATTAATATTGTAATTTCCTGGCACATTATACTCAGGGGCCAATCATCCTCCATTTGCAACACTTGGGACTTGCGGCCCTCACAAATGACAGTAACATCCATAGCTGCACTTTCACGCATGTCTTGATCAAGGCACAACCATTTACCCTTGAGCATCCTCCATCTACAATACTTGAACACTAGGCATAAAGTTTGTCGTGCGACAAAGTACCTATAATTGGAAAGGAAAGTTAGCCGATTCATCCCAAAGTAAGATAATAGTCAACTAAGAGAGAAAATTTTCACCTGAAAGCCATGTCCCTTGTTGTGACTCGACACTCCAGTGTGTTAGGACTGCGAGTTATTTTTTATGTCCAAGTTTTGCCTAGAATCCTTATTACATAATCCTATGATGTATTTTTTATGACGTACGTGCTTTTGGTACGTCTCAAACCCTTACATTCCTTGAACATGTGTGCAAAAATTACAATTAGTATGAACCAGCTTAGATGTACATTCTTTGAGCCGGTGCTTGGCTTCATAGAATTCAATATGTCTTCTGAAATTTTTGTGCTACACATGTGCAAAATGTCGCTACTACACAATGGCCATTCTATGCTATTGAGATTCAATATGTGCATATACTCAAGGGTTCCATATTCTCTGCTTCCCTTGGGTAATATGTACTTGGAGTCATAGAAAAAAACAAGGTCCTCTACAAGTTGCTTAGCTGTACGCCCCTCAAAGAGCAATTTACCAATTTTGAGGTGGTAGCACTTAAAAGAACCAGTGAAACTCTCAAAATTTTGCCACTCACATTAATTCGAAGGGTATACTTCTTTGAATACAAGACAAGTTGTTACATAGGTATCACGAAAGTTCTCATTCTCAATGAGTTGCAAATACTTACTATTTGCAATGTTTCGTTGAAAGGGCACAGTAGGTGCAATGTGTTTTTTTTTTTTGCATGAATACATGTTGTACAAACGCCTCTATTACAAGGTGAGAATCAACATTCCTTTGTCTGAGAGCTAAAATTTTAGCCTTCCAATGCTTTGATACATCTGCAATTGCAGATGCTTTCACCCTGAAAGCTCCCTTCATACTTGGACACATATGTACCCAAGACGAGCAATGATACGTATCAGTGATCCAATTCCCTTCTTCATCTTTTCTATTACGTACTTCTATCGAGAGAATGCTTGTTCTTCTCTCAGGCATTATAACCTACGCATTAGATGTAAAGAAGTATGTATTAACCCCTAAATAATAAGCATTTTAAGTCTGTCCAGTAATGTGCCATACAATTCAACATGGCATTAAGAGATGTTTACACTTTTGTAAATAGACATAAACATTGATATCGAAATGCATGTGGGATTAAAAAAAAGGAGAATGAATAGTACACAATATTTGAGTTTCTCTCACCTCATATTTCCCCCTTTTTTTGGAGAATTTTCAATTTCGGTTTTTTTCCCTCTCACGAAATCAATTTGACCCAAAATTTGAGCAACATACCACTTTCCATCTCTTCTCTATACTCGTGAATTTTTGTCTCCATTGAAGCTCCCTGCTAAGAGTAAATCCCTTTTTTTAATAGAAAATCCAAGATTTGGAGAGAGAAGATTCACCCTCCATGGATGTCAACATCTAGCCTTCTTAGTGGACAATCCAAAAGGCCCACATCTTAAACTATATTATTTTTAAGGGCCCATTTGTGAGTTCATTTTTTTCCTAATGCTTTGCATTTATCAAATCTCCCCCTCATTGACATATCTATGTCAGTGGTGGATATAGAATCATAGCTGTGTAGTCATCCTATTGTTTGACTGACATCACCTTTAGGTCCTCTCATTGTAGTGCTAGCAGAAGGGTAATTTTCAGCATGAGTAGGGCTGACTTTTGGATTAGAAACCAACGCATTTGGAGCACCATACCATGATGCTAGCTCATCAAATACTACATCCTTGTTGATCAAGGTCTCCCAAGTAGATAGATTGTAACACTTGTAGACCTTCATGTCTCATGCATATCCAAGAAAGACACTCTTTGCTACCTTCAGATCTAACTTTCTTCTATTCTCATTAGGCACATGAACATAAGCAATGCAACCAAACACTCTAAGGTGGCTAATATTGGGCTTTTCCCATACAATTTCTAATATAGAGTGAAGTCATGAATTCCAGCTGTAGATGTTCTGTTCAATACATAGACTAGCATGAGGGTGTTGCATAATGTGCTCTTAGTGGCTCCCCTTTGGGCTTGGTGATCTAGAGTGCTCTCATGTGCTTGTGATTGTGTCTTTACATCTCCATGGGTACCTTATATAGCCTCCATGAGGGATTATATTAAGCTAAACTTCTTGATTAACATAATCCTAGATTATGTATGGCATCTTTGATAATATGGAGAATAGTGGATGGGACAAGTCCTCACCTTGATCATCATGCAAGAAGCCAAGGGTGATGGTAGACAAGCTAGAGAAAGGGAGCTAGATTACAAGAGGTGGGTGCTCAAAGCACATTATTATAATATATGTATAAGAAGGATACAATGAGAAGCTGATGTGATAAGGGTGAAAGAGAGAAGAAAATTGCCTGCAGCCAACAGTCTCTGCGCCTTTGTATTTTGAAATCGATGAAGAATCGGAAAAAAGTTTCAACTTTATAGACCAGGTCCAAACCGGTCGAGTTGCATAGGAAGTTTCTTAAAATTTGATTTTCCTTGGAATCTTCTAATGTAATATTTCAGATATTATATTTGTTTTTCTCTAGCAGCGCGTCATGCTGGAAGGAGGGAAGGCGATAGAGGAGCCAGCAAGCTCCTCGCTGGAGCTTTCTCGCCTCCACTAGCATGCTGATTGACACATAGGAGGGGAAGGATTTCCTCCCCTCCCCTATATAAATGAGGGAGTAGGCAGTGAGAGAGGAGGACGAAGCCATCGCCCTGTTCGTTTTGCTGCCGAGGGAGGAGGAAGGACCACTGCCGAACGCTGCGCTGTCGCCCTACAAATATGTAGAAGGAGGGAGGGATAGCCACTTCGTCACCGCCTGCAGACTTTCACCCCCCTGTGGACGCTGTCAGAAGATTCCCCCCCTTGTGGCTCTTGAAACAACCCCCATAGAAGCTTCAAGAAGCTTCTTGAAGCTTCTAAGGGGGGGCTCCTTAAGCCCCCCTTCCTATACCTGAAAATCCTTTCACCCCCCCTCCCCCCAGTCTTAAACCCTTAACCCTTCCCGGGGGGCCATTAAACCCCACTCCCCTTGGCCTCATAAACCCTTTTCCCTCCCCCATGCCTAAATTTGTAAAGTCCCTTCTTGTGTTTTCTTTGAAATCCGTGTTGCACCCCACCTCATATTCCTTTTTTTTAACACACCCTCCCTAAGCCCCTTACCCCCATGTCCCCTTTTCCGTACATACCCTTTTCCCTCCCCCGTACTATAAGCCTTCACCCTTCACCCTTCACCTTTCCCTTTCACCCTGGTTTAAATCCCTAAAGCCTTTACTACACCGTGTCCTAAAACCTCTCTAAAAATCTGATGCCATGAGGCATATTCCACGGTGGATTCCGTGAGGTTTTACGGTGGATTCTATAACCTTTGATGACCGGGGCTCATACACAAAGTGGATTCTTTATGCGAGAAGTTGATGGGGATGCTTGTCCTTTTCGGGCGTTTCATTAATTTAGTGTGTACATGGGTGATTCCATAGCGGGTGATTCCACAAAATGCATATTAAATTAATAAATGTTTATGAGTTTAGAGTGCACACTCGTAATAAATTAAGGTTAGGATTTATTTCTAACCAGTTGATTTATTTATGTAGCTGAAAACTGCTAGGTATTCACTTTTTTCGGTTTAATTGTATTATTTTACTAACGATTGTGAATGCTTCAGTTGATGTGTAGAGATAGCAGCAGTGGCAGAGGAAAGCATTGGAGGATAGCGAGTATTCGATCTATGGATTATATTCCGATAGGCGCCACGCCTATATTTTGTCATGCCTATTTATTGAGGCATCGATTATTTATTATTATTTTGTATGCGCATGGGCGCACCGTTATGTTATTTCTATTTAGACATTGTATTGGGCGTGCCAGACTCTTTGGGCACCGTCCATTAGCTTTATTCCTATTTTTGTAAAAGCAAACTCAAAAGCTAAAAGCTTGTTATATTTTTGTAAATTGGGCTATTATTGAGCATGAAGATGAAATATACATAAAATACATGCTTTGTGAAGCACTCACACAAGGCATGGGGGGAGATTGCATCCAATTGGTCTCTTACTCTTGTCATTCATGCTTTTTACCTTGTAACTTGTGCAAAATGTAGAGTTCATTGTTCTTGGGGACCTTCCGACATTCACTACGCGAGCATACAGCGTCCGATCTGCGCACTAAAATCCCCCTTCCGATACCTTTTACCCCAAGCCCAAAGTTCTCCCAAGGTTCATATGGTTGCGAAGCCACACTCACACATAACCTTTTTGCCGTGTATATACCCTATAGGGCCTTCTTAGGCTTTATAAACCTTTCCCTCTCCGAAGAAGCTAAGACCTTAAAGGTCTTATTACCCCTTCTCATGTGGTCAATCCTTTAAACGGCTCCTTACCTCGAAAGAGAGACAGTGGAAATCCGAAAAGGAGAGTAAAAGCTGCCTTCACGTTCGAAGGATTACAACTGCGATGCTGCCTAAGAAAGTCCAAGGAGTAGCTGCGGGAGGGTCATCTCCCGGTATCCATGTGGATATCTCACCCCAAAACCAGGTTTTTCCTTCTTGGTTTTATATTGGTTTTAATTCAATCATGCAAGATGAATTGTTAGGGATAAGATATATTTTGTCCTAGTTATTTACGATGAAGGAGTTTAGTTTAATTGAACATGTAAAAGTGATAATGTATAAAACATAGTTTTCCTTCAAATAGCATCATGCATTGAAACGAATTACGAGCAAGATTATCTGCCTACTATAGTAGTATATTTCGGTTAAATCTTGAAGATATAAAAACTGCATCTTGCACCATTAACCCCTATTCTTTTTTGCAACGAATCATAATAGAAGATGAAATTCATGAAAGGTTTCTTACATTGCTTGAACTCTAGGAAGTTATCATTGCTAACTGCATATCTAGCAAGGAAAAGATTGTTATTTGGCATGAGTTTTGTTCGCAAGGAAAAAGGAAGATTAATTGAATTTACCTAACCTCAAAGCAATAAAGTTTAGGACTGAAAAATCAATTGTCACAAGGATAACAAATCGTGCCGAGGTGATCTCAATATTAGCTTCTAAAAGTTAACCGAATTAATGTAAACTTAGAAATACCTATGCTGCGAAATATTCCTTGGGAATGATTTAAAATCCAAGAAATGTTTATACCTTAAATACTTGCCTACCTTCCCTGATTGTAGGGTCAATAAATCGTAAATGTAAAAGAACTAGGGTTTGTCCCTGAGGTTCTTAAAAAGAGACCCTAGGACCAGCTTAAAGAAACTGAAACGGATTGTTTCATCGTATAGTACGATGCAGGACTTGCGCAGCAAGTACGAAGTCATATGGTCTTGTGATTGATTCACAAGAAGAAAGGTTAAATACCCTCAACAAGGATGGTGGATCCTTACGCAAGTTATCTTGCAAAAGGATGTATTCTTTGATATCCTTCTAAGTAGGGAAGGTTTAAAAAAAAACGAAAACTAAAGTATCCAATGAACTTTAGGGTTGACCAAGTTGGATTAATAGGGTACGCCCTAAACCCGAATATAAGGGATCTTGCCAAGTCGCAAGACACCCTGGAACAAGTGTTGATGCATTCAAAAGGAAAGAATCATTCCTTAGTAGTTTGCCAACAACAAGATCGATTAATGGAAATGTTTGTGCTTGCTAGAGATTTTAGAGCACTGTTTGATTTATGAATTACGAATTAAATGAATATCTATACTTCAGGTTGAAGACTTGAAGAGAGAGGCAGCTTCAGTTACCCCCGACTGCCTGCCTGACCCTAACCAAGGGGGTTGTTGACCACGCCGGGAACATGGACCGAACCCGCCACGAGAGGTCTCTCCGTTGAGCTCTACTTGGAGCAGGAGGACGATTGGGTGCCAGGGGGGGCTCTGGCCGTAAATCCCTCGCCTTCCGAGTCCTGCACAAGAGGCTAACGTGACTCGGGATTGGATCTCGAGGTCCACATACTAGTCTACGGGCGGAAGCTTGGAATAGTGATCCCTGTGGATTACTGGATAGCCTTCGGGCAGATTATGGATAAGCCTACGGGCGGAACTCCTTGTGTTTCAAAGATCATTATGATGATATGTTAATAAAGAACTTGTTTGATATTGTTTTTCTATGTCACGTGATAAGATTACGTGAAAGAACCAGTGCTTAACGGTTTAATTAAAGAAGCTGATTGTTACATGTCCAAATTAATGTGTTAGATAATTACATAACTAAAACAAACCAAGGAAAGTGCGAAGGATGGACCATGGGTCCGTCCTATGGTTGGGTGGTCCCGATTGGCCGGGAACTTTTCTCAAATCTCGAAGAACAGTGGGATAATCGTCAAAGGACACGAACAACGAAAGCGTTGACCTAGAGTTATGTCTTAACCGATTTATGCTGTTTTAGGGGAACGAAATGGGATTAAGCCTTATGGAAGAGAGGTTGAGCTTTTCATCCCTCTCGTTTCCCATTCTCTTTGAACCAAGTGCAGCGTGAATCCGCTTCGGACCTGGCGTTTGTATGTAAAGTAGTTCGCTGACACTAGTTGTTGTTAGGAAATGACCAATCAGGAAAAAACCCTAATTCCGGTCGATCCTAAGTGGGAACGGCCAAAATACTTCTGCTACGTGGCAGACGCGAAAAGCCCTAGATCGCAAACCCCGTAGCATTCCATGGGAGTGCCGGGCGGAGCTTTCTGGACATCCTTTCCGATGGACTGCTAAGACGTGTCCTGGGTGATATCAGTGGACACATTACAACTAAAATTATTAAAAAAAGACTTCCAAAACCTGCTTTGACTTTAATTCCTTATATACATATAAGCATGTGACAGAGGAGGGAGTCCATGCTTGTAAGCTTTTGTGTAAGATCCAAATAACACCCTGATGTGGATATTGACTTGTGTACAAAGGTGAGGTATCCTCTAATGATGGTGATAGATCCCAAATCTTGGTGATATAGGTGGAACCCAAGTGTAGTTGGACGCTAGTCCTTTGAAAAAATCTATTCACTCACTCAATCCCTAGGTGTAGTCCATTTCCATCTTCACTAAGATAACCCATCCCTTTTACCCTTTTCATTGACATCCCTTCTAAGAACTTATTTTTCCACTTACTAGAGCTATCATAACCGAGAAGCAATGTAGCATACCTAGTGCTTGAAGACTAAACCCAAAGTGATAAGATGTAGGGTTTAAGCTATGGGTAAGGATCTTGATAAGGGTTTTTGCCAAATTTTGTGGTAGAAATCTAGTTTGTAAAAAACTCGAATCATTAGCCCTCCCCTTAGGCTAGAGGCATTCATGCCTCTAGCTTACTAATGATGGTCCAATAGAGCAGGGAGGACTGGACTCCCTCATTGCTGGATCTTTATCGAATGACTGCTCTAAAGTGTCCCTAATTATTTGAAAATAAGGCTTGAGTCGCCATCCATTGACCCTTGTCTTGTGAACCTCCCATCCATGTCACCTAGCTTATAGCTGCCATTTAGATATCTCCTTATGACCATGAAAGGCCCTTCCCACTTGAATACAAGTTTAGCATCTTTTCTGTTATCAAAGCGGTTATCATAGCGTAGCATAAGTGATCCTTCCCTTATGTGCTTGCTAGCCAGCTTCTTATTAAATGTCTTTGTCCTCTCTTCAGCCTACATGGAATAGTGTTGGACTACTGATTCTCTGTCTAGCTCCAGTCTTTCTAGATCCAATATCCTTTTCTCTAACTTCTTATCTTGATTCTTCTCTCGACTAGCAACTAAAACACGTAAGCTGGCCAGTTCTACCTCTATAGGAAACAAATCCTCTTAGCCATAAACAAGGTGAAATGAAGTATAGCTAAGTGAGGTTCTGAATGAAGTCATGTAGGCCCAAAGAGCTACACTCAAGTTTCTATCCTAGTGCTTTGGGTGCATGTGTACTTGCTTGGTAATTATCTTATAAATCAGCCCATTCACCTTTTCAACCAAACCATTACACTATGGGTAGTAGGGAGTAGAATGCATGCGCTTGATTTTTAGCCTTTCCATTAGCTCCCCGACTATATTAGCCCTAAAATCGGGACCCGGGTCAGAGATAATTTCTAAAGGTGTGCCAAACCTACAAAAAAAAATTTCAAACACAAAATTTTCCACTTCTTGGGTTGTGATCCTAGTACCTGCTAAAGCCTCAGGCCACCTCGTCATGTAGTCCACACCCATTATAATGCACTCCTTGCCAGACTGAGTTCGTGAAAGTGGCCCTATTGCACTAATGCCTCATTTCTCAAACGGGCCATATGTAGTTATGGAACTGTATTCCTCATGCACTAGCTTCCTTGGTCCGGCCTTTTGGCAAGCATTACAAGTGCAGCACCAATGTTGCACATCTTTACGTAGACTAGGCCACACAAAACCGGCTTGGAGAATCTTTCTGCTGGTTATTTCTTGAGCGAAATGTCTGCCACAAACCCCCTCATCACAGCTCTTAATCACATCCATAATCTCCTTTGCTATTGGCATCCTTCTAAGCACTGTATCCTTTCCTTTGCAATACAACACATCATTTATCAAGTGGTATTTAGTGGCCTTAGTAGCCAACCACATTTTCTCACTCTTATTCATATGTGTAGGAGCCTTGCAATGCTCAAGTAAATAAAGCACATCTTGTAGTTAAAACTTACCTTGAAACAAGGGGAGCTTTAGTGCAATTATGCCCACCATTACCTCTTTCAATTTTTCCACTGCTAGAGCATCTGTTCGTCATTTGTGCACCTTGGCACAAAATAGATTTGGGCTTTCTATAGCTTCCTCATGAGATTTTTAACTTCTCTCATTTTCACGGCTAAGTTATCATTTTTACAAGTGCAGATTCCTTTCATTCACTTAACAAATAGCATAGAATCCCCAAAAACATTAAGTCGAGTGACACCATGTGAGAGACACCACCTCAAACCTAAAACCAATGGTTGATATTCTACCTCATTGTTAGAATGGACATCCTCTAGGCTAATACCTTCTCCATAAAGTTTGTCACCCTTGGGACGGAACACCACTATTCCTACTATCACTCTGTCTTTAATATGCTTGTAGGCCCCATCAAAGTAGAGGGCATGGACATTCCCCACCCACGGCAAGTCCTCAAGAGGAGGTGTCTCCATTTACCTTTCTGTTCTCTTTTTCCTTCTTTTGATGGCATCTATGAGTCAACAAATCAGCTAGATATGCCCGAGTAGAGTTCCCCACCTTAAAGGTGTAGTCGAAATCTTGGAGTTGTATCACCCGCTTAGCGATTCTGGATGAAATATCCATGTGCTATAAGGCATAGAGAAAATGCTCTTCTGTTGTGATCATTGTGAACGGACTAGGGAGAAGATAAGGACAAAACTTACTTCCAGCAAACATTAGAGACAAAACCATCATCTCCACCATCTTCTACCCTCATTCTGATATTACCATTACTCTACTAGAAAAGTAAACCAGTCTCATCAGTTCAGTTTTAGCATCCTTGCTGTCCCTAGAGCATCTTTCCCAAAACTCGGGTTAACAAAAAACTTTTGATCCCAGTAAGGCTGTAAAATTATGGGAAGGGTGCTAAGAGCCTTCTTCACCTCGTGAAAGCACCTTTCGCTTTCGTCACTCCACAAGAGCTCCTTAGAGTGGGTCAATTGTTGTAGTGGTGGAAACACTAATTGGGAGAGGAGATGAATGAACCGCCCCATATAAAGCACCTTCTGAATGAAAGAGGTTAGTTGCTTTCATGGAAGATGGTAACGGCACCGCCAATAGGGCCTTCATTTTGTTTGGATTTGCTTCAATATCCCTCTCACTTACGACATGCCCTAACAAAGTTACACTACTTTCACCAATACAATACTTCTCATGGTTTAACTGCCCCCCCCCCCCCATTTGTGCAAGGCAGTTGAAACCTTCATCCATCTTCCCTAGATGTAGAGCCTTAGAACTATAAATATAAAAATCATCAATAAAGACCTTGATGGACTTATGAAAATATGGCTGGAAGACATAATTCATGAATCGCTGGAAGGTAGCTGGGGCATTTGTTAATCCAAATGGCATTACTTTGTAAGAAAAACACCCCCACGGCGTGATGAAAGTGGTCTTTTGTTGATCCTCCTTAGCTATTCGATCTAGAAATAAGCTGAATACCCATCACAAACAGTGTATCTCTGATGCCCGGCCACCTCGTTGAGTATTTCATTCTAAAAATAGAAGAGGAAAGTGATCTCTCTTTGTTGTAGCATTTAGCTGCTCGTAGTCCACACAAATCCGCCATTTTCCATTCTTCTTGAATGTCACCACTATAGGTGAAACCCACTTTGAGTCCCCTACTAGATAGATGAAGCCTGCCTTCAAAAATCGTTGCAGCTCAGTGACTAGAGCGTCTTGTTGAACTACTCCCAACCATCGTAAGTGTAGAGTATTTTATCACCACTTCCATGTAGGTTGCCTTCTCCTCAATGGATAGATGCTTAGTAACCCCTCCTTCTTGATCTTTGGAAGCTACTGTGGAATTTCACTACTAGAAGGCCCTTTCAATGTAATCCCCATCACTTCTAGAGAGCTTTCTTCCTCTATAAAAAAATTACACGGCGCAGCGAACAGAATCTGAGAAAGAGATAGAGAGTACACAACAGATAAGAGGAGAATCAATAAATTCTTTAGCTCCAAACAACTGATATAAAGATGGCTCTATCCACCCGTGCGCTTCCACTGTGTGAAGCTTAGATGGCAATCTAGACAGAAGATAGTTGAAGAGCTTAAGGCTAGCTGGAACAACAACTCTGACTGGGTGAAAGATGAATGATGGATGGCTGTGAAGGGGTTTAGCTTTTATAGCCCACGAAGGCTTTTTGCTATCTAGTCACATAGATCTCATCTGATATACAAGTCAGGACGGGCTCACATTTGGCTTCTCCTCATAATGGGGGCCTTACAACTTTGAGCACCATGAATCATTGATGGCACCTAATGAGGGTGGGGCATTGATCATATCTAACATCCTCCTCATTAGAAGACTCTCCCTCTAGTCGTAGATGACCAATCCTCGCTGGAACTCCATTCATCAACAGTGGTCTCTAGCATAAGATCCTCTTGTCGGCCATACATTTCATTCCCATTAGCCATGGTCGCTCAAGAATGAGTAGATAGCTGTCCCCCTTCATTGGCATCACATACATGTGAAGCTCCAATTGCACTCCACACATTTTTACATTGACTTTCTTTATAACTCCCAAACAATTTACTACTATATTATTAGCCATTTTAGCCCCAAATTCAGTAGTTTCACTTATCTCTAATCCCAAATGATGCATCAACTTTTTCGTCATGACACAAATCTCTCCACCTCCATCCACATATGTCTTAGATACTTTGCCCATTGATTTCCGCTTTCACTAGAGGCACAATATCTTTCGTCTTTCTAGCCTTGATTGCATTCATGTGTCTATTCTTCATGGGTCTAATGGTTACCATCTTTGACCATTTTCGTCGCATTATTGGAGATAGACGCAGTAATTGTGGCCATCAAATTTTTGGCCCTTGATCTCTCACATCAACAAGCAAATCATAAGCTCTAGTACCTTTACCTAGGGAAAAATCATCTAGCTCAATGCGTCGGTGTGAGTGAGCCCTCCTCTTTTTACCGTCGCATGTTTTTAAAGCCTTAGAAGACTCCGCCTCTTTTTCCATATTTTCAACCTCCTCTGGTGGTGTAGGCTCCATCTTCTTAATTCTACGGCCTTTCTTCACACCGGCATTGCTTCAACCTTTGCTACTTTGGCCTTTCCTTTGACATCACTCTCATCCAAACTAATCATCCTCACGTCATGATTCTCTCGTGGTTGAACAGGCAAGGGAAGCACCTCTGCAAGTGGTCGAGGATGCTGGAGAACTTGAAGTGATGGTCGAGACCCTAGATTCAGTGGAACAGGCCTCTCCCTAGGTAGTGTCACTTGTTTTCCCCTCCTTGATTGGAACCCATTTCCTGGCAAACGCTTGGGATGAGGGAAAAAGTACATACCATGGCCAGTCTCCCCACAATTATAGCAAGCATACTCTCTTTCTTGTCTCCTTGGGCCCCGATTGCCTTCATTTGCAAGGGGAAGGGTCCGTAGTCCTTGTACTAAACTCAACAAAAGGCTTTCAAGTTGATTATTAATGGGTTGTAGAAGCTCTTGCTGTGGCATTTCTGGTTCGGGTGGGACCTCTACTATTTCTCTAGGCCTTGGCATGGTTGGTAAAACCTATATGGGCTCAACGCCCCCCTTCAATTGGGCTTGATACTTCAATTTCCTATCTTTCTCCCTAGCATAAGTAACTAATTCTTCATAGGATGTGGAAAACTTGCCTTTGACCTTCTCCCTTAGTAGATGGTAGAGTCCGGCCAGAAAACAATCTTTCTTAAGGCAAGCAGGTACTCTCCCTCCCTCGGCTAAGGAGGCTGTCCATTTATCCCACAATTTTATGAACATGCCTTCATATGCTTGGTACTCCCCTGGTAAGGTTTGGCGAAGATCTAGGAGTTGTCTCCAAAGATCTTTAGGAGACTCTCTATCTTGGTACTCATGCAACGGTCTTGACATCCTCCTAGTTACCCCTTGTAGCTTCTAGGAGAGCTTGATACCTCACTCGAGCATTACCCTTTAGAACTAAAGAGAATGCCCATACTTTGGTTGCTTCATCATCTTGGCCTGTGACTAGGAAGGCCATTTCTAAGTCATCTACAAAGTCTAAATCTTTCTCCCCTTTGTGCCCAAAAATAGCTTGAAAAAGCCATGATAGAAAGATGTTGATCTAGCTCAATACAAAACAAAGATGAAAACGTCTAGGCCCAAGTCATATCTTATTAAGGGTATAATAAATGGATTCACAGATGCATTAATCTCAGTAAAACGACAAGGGCCCAATAATTCTCTTATGATATTTTGGAACCTGAGCTTTGTGCTAGCTATTATGTGCACGGTTTTCCTAGCAAGAGAACGGATAGGTCCGTATAAATCCCTATAGTTTATGGGATGCACTTAGAGTAGAATGAATATGTGCACATTAAAGGAGATATTATAATCCAAAATAGGGAATATTATGGGGTCAGGGGACAACAAGATCTCTCTCAACCTCTCAGCTCCAAAATAGAGGACCAATCTTTATTGAAAATGTATCTTCCTACTAATGCACATATCCACCCTAATGTTTTGAACTATTGAAAGCCGTAGAAAATATGATTATTCATTTATTCCTCTTGAGCTTCTTTCGGAGACCATGGTGGTAATCTTGAGCAATGAATCCCTTGAATAGGGTTTGATTAAGATTCCTCATTAGTGATCCCTTGACAAACACTCATTGAATAAGAGGACAACTCCTTAGATGTTTCTTCCTTCATAGAAATTGTAGAGCGTAGCTTGATAAGTCCTCAGCGGCGGCGAGCGGGGGCACCAAACTGAGAGTTGAAAAGATGAGTGGGTTGCCTCTTACCCACCTAGCCTCCAATCCTCACTAAGAGAGCTAAATAAGGGCACCACCTAGCCAAAGGGAGGATGGGCTAGGACGTCCCTTTCTTGAGTGAGTGGAAAGAACCAAAACATAACTTCACAAGGAAAAATTTGTAGCCCATCTTAAGAAAAATTAAAATGATGGAAGGTTAAGAGAGGTGATGGCTCCTAATTTCTCCCCCATGAACATATATATAACATGAGATAATAAGGATTCCCCACCAATAGAGCATATGAAAAGTATTACTTAATAAGTTTAAGTATGAATGTAGAGGGAGAATTAGAAGAGAGTACATATGATCTAGACACCATATGATCTAAACATCATATTAGAATATGAGAGAGAGAGAGAGAGATGAGAAGAGAGGGAGACAAGAGAAGAAGAGGTAGAGAAAGCTTGCCATTATGTATTCATGGAATGCTGTAATGTAAAAAAAAAAGAGACTCACTTATAGCTTACCTCAAAGAGATGGACTAGCATGAGGGTGTTGCATAATGTGCTCTTAGTGGCTCCCCTTTGGACTTGGTGATCTAGAGTGCTCTCATGTGCTTGTGATTGTGTCTTTATGGCCTCCATGAGGGATTAGATTAAGATAATCTTCTTAATTAACATAATCTTAGATTATGTATGGCATCTTTGATGGGACATGTCCCCACCTTTGTCATCATGCAAGAAGCCAAGGGTGCTCGTAGACAAGCTAGAGAAAGGGAGCTAGATTAGAAGAGGTGGGTGCCCAAAGAACATGGAGGAGGAAGCAATTCTTGCGCTTGACAAAATCAATGCTGCCTGTATGCGCACAGCTGCAGTTGCAGTGGTTGAGAAGATGGACAACAAGAGCAAAGCAGTGAAGCTGGTGGGTGAGATTTCTTGCTCGACCCTTGAATCTTGCAGTGAAGCAGCAGCACTGGCTTTAGCAACACTATCCGTTGGTGAGTTTCTAATGTACACCCAAGGTGAAACACATTCTCTCAGTGAAACAATCTGTGCCAAGCTTCGCAAGAAGCTGGGCTCGGAGCAGCCACTCTCCAAGCTAGGAGATGTGAGCTCCATACTTCAAGAGTTAGAGATGTGGGATGAATCTTCTGATGAGGAGTCCAAGAAGGATAAAACAGAAAGTTGATATGATAAGGGTGAAAGAGAGAAGAAAATTGCCTACGGCCAGCAGTTTGCGCCTTCGTAACTTCAAATCGATAAAGAATCTAAAAAAAGTTTATTTTGCAACTTTATAGACCAGAGGTCCCAGTTAGGCTGCGCAGGAAGTTTCTTGAAATTTAATTTTTCTTGGGATTTATTAAAATTATTAAAAAAATACTTTCAAAAGCTGCTTTGACTTTAATTCCTTATATACATATAAGCATGTGAAAGAGGGATTCCATGCTTGTAAGCTTTTGTGTAAGATCCAAATGACACTTATGATGTGTGGGCATTGACTTGTGTACAAGGGTGAGGTGTCCTCTAATGATGGTGATAGATCCCAAATCTTAGTGATGTAGATGGAACCCAAGTGTATTTGGAGGCTAGTCACTTGAAAAAATATATGCACTCATTCAACCCCTAGGTGTAATCCATTTCCATATTCACTAAGATAACCCATCCCTTTTACCCTTTACATTCACATCCCTCTTAAGAACTTGTTTCTCCACTTGCTAGAGTTATCATAACCGAGAAGCAATGTAGCATATCTAGTGCTTGAAGAGTAAACCCAAAGTAATAAGATGTAGGGTTTAAGCTATGGGTAAGGCTCTTAATAGGGGTTTTGGCCAAATTTTGTGGTAGAAATCCGCTTTGTAAAAAACCTGGATCAATATATGCATGCAAGCATAGCAAAAACATAGCCAACGTGAGAGAGAGAGAGAAAGAGAGAGAGAGATAGAGAGAGAGTTGACTTTGTTGAAAGAGAGGATATTACAAGAGAGAAGATATATTTTAAGAGGAGGGAGAGAGAAATGATAAGAATGGATGTGTTTTAATTAGGGGAGAAAATGGCTCTAACTAAGGCATAATGGAAGGAAGTATTAAACAACACATCATCTCATGCAAGTCTAAAATACTTGCATACGTTAACAAAGTAAAGTCTAATTGTGCACAAATAGACATTATTTACCTTGTGATTTCATCATATCCCACCTTTGTTAAGGTTCATCATATCCTTCTATCACAAAAATCTAGTCTAATTTTAAAATTTAAACATACTCTTCATTTTTAAAAATCACATATGAAATATAAAAACCCTTTTTGTAATTAAATTTGCACCTTTTAAAATATTTTCTTATGTGAATCTAAATATGTAAGATTGTGTTTTTTTATATTCTCATTTTTTGAACTCACGTGATACACATTTTTATACATAGTGATGTCCCCGGAATTTACCCCCTAGTAATGTTAAAATAAGGGAGGGGTGGTGCAGAGGCTTGGGGGCATATGCCAATAAGCTAATCTAAGTTGTATAGTTTTTTTGAATTTTTATATCGATACTATTGATAGTTCTTGTAGTCGTCTTTTGTCATCTTACCGTTCAAAGCTAGGGTCATCCCCTCATGGAATGTTGATTGATTGGTGCTAGTTTGTAGTGTTGCAACCCACCGACTAGGTATTTGTAGCCAGCATATTTTCCACATTTTCATCATCCAAGCCAGACTCTTCTCAAGGATAATGGATTTAAGCAACAAAGCAAGAAAATATCTTCTATATAGATCCCAACTTCTCCCTTTCTTCTATCTCCATTTCTACCACTATTATGAAGTATTTTTACGTGCATTCCTTTTCTCCTAAGTAACATTCTTCTCAAATCCATTTCCATCCAGATGTTAGCAAAGGTGACCTCGTGATTTCATCTCCACTACCTATGTACACAATATGAAGGATAAGCATGGTAGATGGGAAGGAGCAATGCTCAAGAAGGATTCATGGGTTATATACAACTTGTAGTTATTGGGTCCCATCAAGTTCAGTATCATGGTGCATTGAAAAATCATTAAAATTTAGAATGATAGAGTGCTTGGGTTTTGGGAGGTTGGAGACGGTAGTCTTATTGCATCTGTTCAACATGTATATAGTCCAAAGGACTCGATTCAAGTACTCCTATGACTAATCAACAAAGTCATTTCCTCAAATAATAAGTAATTGCTTTCATGTTCTTTGTTTTTCATTGTTTGTTAAGGTTTTTATTATTCTTTCTTATCAAACATTTTTCCTTCAAATCTTGTTGAGGATTAGCCTTTGAGAAGCTTGACCAAGACAAACAAAGCTCTAGATGTTGATGTGGATAAGATAATGATTATTTAAAAAATCATCAAAATAATTTCTAAATTGTAATATTTCCTTCTATAAATTCATATACATACATTGGTTAATCCATACGGTTATCTTGAATTCCTTTCTTGTCTATCTCTCAATTCTTTAAAATGGCCCATTTTAAGATAAGTGTTTGCTTCAAAACTTGAAGTTGAAGATCACACATGACATTCATCATTCAATGAAATTTGGAAAACTTAAAAATCTATGAATTTTTCATGGTTTGTGCCAATTCATATTTTTGCTTATATCTTCCAAATCACTAATGCATATCATTGTCCCTCATTTGCATCTATAAGGAGATAGTTGATCATTTATTCAATTCCAACTTTAAATAAGGATGACTTGATGTGGGTGAAGTTTAACAAAACAATAAATAATAAGCTTGAATTGGAACAACAATACAATATGAGGACCACAAACATACATTAGGGAATCTTTAAGGACTCGAAAATGCCTTTTAGGAGATAGAAAGAGAGTGCTCTAGACCAATAGGAGCAAAGCCTCCGTAACGGAACTTTTATTTTAAAAAGGAAAATTTTTTATTTTACCAATATATATATATATATATATATATATATATATATATATATATATAGTAATATTACAAATTTGTATTATCAATATCTATTTTTAACCTCTTATATTCGTGATTATGACATTCTTTGCATTAATGATAGTGTCTCGATCACTTTTATTTAATGATATGTTTGAATTAATGATAATGATAGGTTTACTTTAAATTCAAATTAGTAAAAATCTTGTCACATATTTGTTTCCCTCCTTTCTTTTGTCCCTCTCGTGTTTTTCCCTCCTTTGTGGTAGCCTAGTTCTGTGTGTGTGTGTGTGTGTGTGTGTGTGTGTGTGTGTGTGTGTGTGTGTGTGTGTGTGTGTGTGTGTGTGTGTGTGTGCTATGGATACAGAAATTCAACCTTAAACAAGGCATCCAAGCTCCCAAATCACATCCATATCAGTGTTTAACTCATTCCAAAAATATGGAAGATGGATTCCTACAATCATTAGCAAAGGCAGTTGGACCACCATTGCAACAAGCAAAACGTGGGAAAAGGTGAAGATATGAGAGCTCGTTCATCTTTGCTTGGAATTTCGATTCCTACAATCATTAGCAAAGGCAGTTGGACCAATCATTAGCAAAGGTAGTTTGACCACCATTGCAACAAGCAAAACGTGGGAAAAGGTGAAGATATAAGAGCGCGTTCATCTTTGCTTGGAAGTGTAGAATCCGAGATTTCAAGCTTAGAGTAAATAAGAATAGCATAAAAGAGGTTCTGTTGCAACATGTGTTTGTGCATAGAGAGCTATATTTGGAACTTGGAAGTTCAAATCTTCCAATGCATAAACCAAATTGGAAGGATTCTAGTCTTTCTTTTCTTAAACTTGGTTTAAGGTTTTCCATTATAACATTTATTCATTTGTCTTACAGATGTCTAGCCCTCTAATCTTGAGGAATGGAAACCGATCGTGTCTATTGTTGATGTGATTGATGTGATGCATGGCTTGATAAGAGAAGAGATGTACAAAGGTAGAAAGAAGACAAAGCTTGCAGAGAATGGAATAGTCTTCTATGACCATTCTTATATTGTCCCCATACAGCATAGCCAATGGGGATCAATATCTCCCCTTCCTTTACCAGATTTTTCAAGCTTTGAGTGGCCTTTGCCAAGTCTAGCTACTAGCGAGGGCTATAGATGTAAAATATTTTTTGAGATACGGAGAGCATTAAAACCTAGTATTTAAAGTAGGCTAAGCAAAGTTACTTTGTTCATGCCTATTAATATCTTTGTTGACTTCTTTTCTAATGCTGAGATAAGAAAATCGAAGGCTATTGTAACGTGTCTGCTTGTTTTCTTGCAAGACATGTCTTAGCATCCCATCGAAAAGAGGGTCTAGAAGGCTCCGCCCGACACTCCCATGGAATGTTATGGGGTTTGCGATCTAGGTCTTTTCGAGTTTGCCACGTAGCGGAAGTATTCCGGCCATTCCCACTTAGGACCGACCTAAATCAGGGTTTCCTCTTGTGGTCAAATTCCTGGAGAGTAACTAGTGTAGAACCCCAAGAAACTACTTTACGCAGAAACGTCAGGGTCGAAGCGGATTCATGCTGTACTTGGTTCAAGGATAATGGGAAACGAGAGGGATGCAAACTCTACATCTCTGCCCATAAGGCATAGTCCCATTCCATTCCCCTAAAACAACATAAATCGGATTCTAGTAACCTAGATTCTAGGTCAACGTTGCTGTTCGTTTCCTTCGAGCGAAGTTCCCTGCTGTCCATTTCGTTTGAGAAAAGTTCCCGGCCAAATGGGACCACCCATCTGTAGGATGGACCCATGGCCACTTCCACCGCACTTTCCTCAAGGTTGTTTTATTTGTCTAATTACCTATCACATTTAGTTGGACAACATAAAATAGCTTCCTTAATTAGCCAGTTAGACACTGGTTTCTTCACGTAATCTTAGCACTTGACATAGAAAAACAGTGTCAAACAAGTCCATTTTCAACATGTTATCTTATTTATCTTTGGAATACATCCATATAATCTAGCCTGTAGGCTAATCCACAATCCATAATTCTCCCGAAGGCTATCCGGCAATGCACAGGGATTACTAATCCAAGATTCTGCCCGTAGACTAGTATGCGGGCCTCAAGATCCAATCCCGAGTCGCGTTGGCCTCTTGTGCAGGGCCCAGAATGCAAGGGATTTACGGCCAGAGCCCCCCTGTGGCACCCAAGCGTCCTCCTGCTCCAAGTGGCGCTCAATGGAGAGACCTCTCGTGGTGGGTTCGGTCCATGTTCCTGGCACAGCTCAACAACCCCCTTGGTTAGGGTCAGGCAGACAGTCGAGGGGGTAACTGATGCTGCCTCTCCCTTCAGGCCTTCAACCTGAAGCATTAATTAACTTTCCATTTTTGAGTTCCTTGAGCAAACAATGCAAACAGTGCTCCTAAACTGTTACAAGTACAATCAAACCAATGGTCATTTATTTGGCCAACTACTAAGGAGTGAATCCTTCTCTCCGAATGCATCCAGCATTCGATCCAGGATCAATTGCAACTTGGCAAGACCAAAGGTCTGTTTGGTTCACCCTTTTGTCCTTGGGTTAGGGCCATACCCTATTAACCCAACTTAACCAACACCTTAGGTTTCATAAATTAACAGTAAATCCTGGCGATCATGTCGCTCTAACTTGATAGATCCTTTGCTTCCAATCAAATACATAACTTCCCTTAACTTGGCAATCAGCCCAAGAAAGGTGATGTAGCAAGATGACTACTCATCCTCTTGCAAGTTAGACTTGCGCTAAAACCTGCCTACCTCATTCCAAGGAATGGCAAATCCCTCTTGTGATTAAACCACATAGTCGTGCGACATTGCAACTTGTTGCTCAAGTGTCGCACCTAACTCATGGGATCATTTCACCCATTGAATGGTGTTTCTTGGTCAAGGAATTATGTTTAGACAAGACGCAGGGTTTGGGGTGTCTAAACATAATTCCTTGACCAAGATTGTTAGGGTAGAAACCCTAGATTGTTGTTTGCATGAGCATCCAATTGACCCAAACATTCAGTGAATGTGGGTAGGACCTTTGGGTTTGAGGGCTTTGACTTGTTGTACAAGTACGATACTAGGCTGCATTTCTGACGTGCCAAGACCTAGCTAGTTCTTGAGGTGTCTATCGTGTCGACTAGTTATAATATCACAAGTGATTTGGGTAAATTAGCCTACTTGTCTTGCGACAAGGACAATTCTTTTCTACAGATGCTAAACTAGTTTACAAGATGTCACAATACATGCAAACATGTGAATCATTACTTCTACGCACCACAAGGTTCGCAATAACCCTATCTTTCCTTGGTGAAGTCAAAACACATGATAATTTGAAGAATAGCTTACCTAGGACCTACTAGGATTTACATCAAAGAATCATGCCTACAACCCTTTTATCTATGCTTTAAAATCTCATGCTTTGATAAACCATGCAACCTTTCCTAAATGCAACTCTTGATGAATGAATTTTTATGCATGACGAATATGTAACATGTGACCCTTAGATACAACATCGTAAATGATGTTCATGCAAGACTAAGGCTAGTGTTGATCCCTAACATCTAAGATCTTGTCAGGCCGTAGCTCAAGGACTCCTTGGCTAGGCATTACAACTTGTTGGTCATCAAGTACATGGCTTGGACTAGGTACATACTTCTTCATTAGGCTGATATGAAATACATTATGAACCTTTAGGTTCTCAGGGAGTTGCAGTCTATAAGCATTGGGTCCTAGGCACTTGAGGATCTTGTAGGGTCCACAATACCTTGGACTTAACTTCTTGCAATCTCCTAAGTATAGGGAACTCTTCTTTGGGCGTACGCGAATGAAGACCATGTCTCCTTCCTCGAAGGTTCTATCTTGATGTTTCAAATCCGCGTATGCCTTCTATCTATCCTTGGCGGCTTGGATGTCCTGTCTTATTGACTTCATTTGGTCATCCATATTTTCCACCATCTACCTTGAAGATTCAACACTCAAGGTTGGATCTGAGAATTTTAAAGGACTTCGACAATCGTGCCCATACAATGCTTGAAAAGGGGTCATCTGAATGCTTTGTTGGTAGGAAGCATTGTAGGCAAACTCAACCAGTGGCAAGTATTGAATCCACCTTTTTAGTACGGCAGTAGTGTACCCTTAGCATATCCTCAATGACTTGGTTGACTCATTCCGTTTGACCATCGGTTTGGGGATGGTAAGCTGTACTAAAATAGAGTTGAGTCCCAATGGCTTCGAAGATAGCTCTCCAGAAGTGTGATGTGAAGAGAGAATCACGATCACTAATGATTCTTCTGGGCAACCTGTGCAGTTTGAATATCTCCTTGATAAATAATCTTGCAATGTCAAAGGCTTTATAGTTTTTCTTAATAGGAATAAGATGTGCAACCTTTGTGAGCATATCCACCACAACCATAATGGAGTTGAATCCTCCCTAAACTTGGCGTAGGCCAACAACAAAGTCCATACTGATGAATTCCCATTTCATTTGAGGAATGTCAAGCGGTTGCAACTTTCCTGGCATTTTGACATGTTCGGCCTTAATACGTTGACAAGAAAAACACTCAGTGACATATTTGAGAACGTCACCTTTAAGCCTCTCCTAGTAATAGCTCTTTCGAGGGTCTTGGCATAGCCAGGATGTCCTAAAAAAGGGGAATCATGAGCTTCCCAAAGTATTATTTTGCTTGAGTGACTGGCTTGCTGGTATACATAATCTCGCTCTTCTATAGTAGACAAGTCCACTATTGATAGAGAATTCTTGATACTTAGCCTGTAGCTTCGGATCTTGATCCTTGATAGGGATCTCCCTTAGCATCTTCTGATAGGTTGGATCATGGAAAGCTTCTTCTCTAGCTAGCTCATGTATTGGGTTGTTTGGCATGGATACCTTCGTGGCTAGAGATCTAGCTGTTGATGGATCCTGCAAGATTAGAGAATTAAGGAATGCCTTGTGACTGAGTGTATTGGCAACTACATTCTCCTTTCCATGCCGGTATTTGATTTCAAAATCATACTCCTCCAGCACTTCAATCCACCAACCTTGCCTCATGTTGAGTTCATTCTGGGTAAAGATCCACTTGAGACTTTTATGATCCGTCACTAGGGTAAACTTGTTACCCAACAGGTAATGTCTCCAAAGTTTTAGAGCATGGATGAGAGCTAACAACTCTAGATCATGGGTAGCATAATTCTTCTATGGCTCTTCAATTTCCTTGAAGAGTATGCTACAGGATGACATTCTTGCATAAGCACACATCCTAAGGCAAGTGTGCTAGCATCCGTTACTACTTCAAACTCCTTACTGAGGTCCGGAAGTTTCAAGATAGGTGTTGATACCAAACTTTGCTTTAATCTGTCAAAGCTAGATTGTTCAGCAGTTGACCATGCAATCGATGTTTGCTTCTTCAGTAGATTCGTCAGAGGTGCTGTAATCAAAGCATAGTTTTTTATAAAGACCCTATACCACCCTGTCAAACCAAGGAAATTGCGTATTTCTTTCACAGTTGTTGGTATTGGCCATTCTAGAACATCTCTGACTTTGGCCAGATCCATTGAGATTCCCTCCATTCTAGAACATCTCTGACTTTGGCTGGATCCATTGAGATTCCCTCCGCTGACATGATGAATCCCAGATATTCAATCTAACGTTTGAAGAATGCACACTTCTTCATCTTGGCATAAAGCTTGCGTTCCCTCCTTGTCTTAAGGACAATGCAAAGTTGGGGTTTCATGATCTTCTTCCTGTTTGGAATAAACTAAGGTATCGTCGAAGAAGACGAGTACAAAGTCATCAAGATATGGCCTAAAGATATCCTACATTAACTTATTGAAGGTGGCAGGTGTATTCGTTAGCCTGAACGACATGACTAGGAACTCAAAGCATCCATACCTTGTGTTGAATGCCATCTTTGGGATATCTTCTTCCTTGATCCTTATCTGATAGTATCTAGACCTGAGATCAATCTTGGAGAAGATCTTCACACCTTGAAGACGGTCAAGAAGTTCATATATTCTTGGAATAGGGTACTTGTTCTTAATGGTTGATTGATTCAACCCTCTGTAATCAATACACAGCCGAAGCGTTCCATTCTTCTTCTTCTGGAACAGCACTGGAGCTCCCCATGGTGAATTGCTGGGACGGATGTAGCCCTGATCTAATAGTTGCTTGAGCTACTCCTTCAGCTCAATCGGTTCCGGGATTGGACATCCTATATGGCCTCTTTGCGATTGGTGCAGCCCCTGGCACTAGCTTAATTTCATGATCAACTTCCCTTTGAGGCGGAAGTTCTGTCAGCTCTTCAGGAATACGTTTGCGTACTCCTTTAGCCATGAAGGTTCTTCACTAGACTCCTGCTTCTGATCTAGCTTATTAAGCTTAATCAAATAGACAGGTAGTCCCTTTCTAACTCCCTTTATTATCCGAGATGCTTTGGCCAATTGAATTTTTGACTTTCCAGTCTCTCCTTAAGTTGTCACCAATTCCCCTTCAGAGTTTCAAAAGGAAACTTGACCCTTTCCACAATGAATGTGGGCGTCATTAGGTTTAAGCCAATCCATTCCAAGCAAACACTCATGGATACCTAGGTTCATGACCCTGAATCTGACCGAAGTCGACTTTCCTCACAGAAGGAATTCCACATTCATTACATGTCCACTTCAACTTTCAGCCAAGTGACCAAAATTACTTTACTTCTTTTATCAATATTCATAGTCAAAACAATCATTGATAAAAAATAAGTCTTATTTCATTCATATGGGCATAGCCCTTTCGAATTACAATTTTTCTTGGGGCAAAGGAACAAACTGATACATTAATTCGAGGAGAATAAGATGTTGTCGCCTTTAGCTATTGAAACTGAGTAATAGTATGGATTGGGGTCAAAGATTTTCAAGAATCGATAGGTCATTAGAAGATTAGGGTATCTTTTCCTTTGATATGTCGTCCTAACACCTTATTTTGGTCGGCAAGGATTACTTGAGTCACTTCCTTGTACACATATGCATTCTGCTTGACCCTTTGACCTTCCACATGTTATGGGGCCTAGAGGGCTCTCCCATGGAATGTTACGGGGCCTAGAGGGCTCCGCCAGGCACTCCCATGAAATGTTACGGGGTTTGCGATCTAGGTCTTTCTGAGTGTGCCACGTAGTGGAAGTATTCCGACCATTCCCACTTAGGACTGACCTGAATCAGGGTTTCCTCTTGTGGTCAAATTCATGGAGAGTAACTAGCGTCGAAACACACGTGAACTACTTTACACAGAAACGACAGGTTCGAAGTGGATTCATGCTGCACTTGGTTCAAGGAGAATGCGAAACGAGAGGGATGCAAACTCTACCTCTCTGCCCATAAGGCATAGTCCCATTCCGTTCCCCTAAAACAACATAAATCGGGTTCTAGTAACCTAGATTCTAGGTCAACGTTCCTTGTTGTTCGTTTCCTTTGAGCGAAGTTCCCTGCTATCCATTTCGTTTGAGAAAAGTTCCCGGCCAACCGGGATCACCCATCCGTATGACCGGACCCATGACCACATCCACTGCACTTTCCTCAAGGTTGTTTTAGTTGTCTAATTACCTATCACATTTAGTTGGACAACCATAAAATAGCTTCCTTAATTAGCCAATTAGACACTGGTTTCTTCACGTAATCTTAGCACTTGACATAGAAAAACAGTGTTAAACAAGTTCCTTTTCAACATGTTATCTTATTTATCTTTGAAATACATCCATATAATCTAGCGTGTAGGCTAATCCACAATCCGCTCAAAGGCAATACATAATCTGCCCAAAGGCTATCTAGCAATCCACAGGGATTACTAATCCAAGATTCCGCCCGTAGACTAGTATGCGGGCCTCGAGATCCAATCCCGAGTCACGTTAGCCTCTTGTGCATGGCCTGGAAGGCAATGGATTTACGGCTAGAGCCCCTTGGCACCCAGGCGTCGTCCTGCTCCAAGTAGCGCTCAACGGAGAGACCTCTTGCGGTGGGTTCAGTCCATGTTCTTGGCGCGGCTAACAACCCCCTTGGTTAGGGTCAGGCGGACAGTTGGGGGTACTGATGCTGCCTCTCCCTTCAGGCCTTCAATCTGAAGCATTAATTAACTTTCCATCTTTTAGTTCCTTGAGCAAACAATGCAAACAGTGCTCCTAAACTGTTACAAGCACAATCAATCTAGTCGTCATTTATTTGGCCAACTGCTAAGGAGTGAATCCTTCTCTCTGAATGCATCCAGCATTCGATCCGGGATCAATTACGACTTGGCAAGATTCCCCCAAGGGTCTGTTTGTTCACCCTTTTGTCCTTGGGTTAGGGCCATACCCTATTAACCCAACTTAACCAACACCTTAGGTTTCATAAATTAACAGTAAATCCTAGCAATCATGTTGCTCTAACTTGATTGATCCTTTGCTTCCAATCAAATACATAACTTCCCTTAACTTGGCAATCATCCCAAGAAAGGTGATGTAGCAGGATGACTACTCATCCTCTTGCAAGTTGAACTTGCGCTAAAACCTACCAACCTCATTCCAAGGAATGGCAAATCCCTCCTGTGATTAAGCCACATAGCCATGCGACGTTGCAACTTGTTGCACAAGTGTTGCACCTAACTCATGGGATCATTTCACCCATTGAACGGCATTTCCTGGTCAAGGAATTATGTTTAGACGAGACGCAAGGTTTGAGGTGTCTTCTTACCCAACCCTGATGGTAGTAGGCCGAGTCCTAAGGTTTCCAAACTCAATCCGAGTTTTAGCATTGGGTCGAACGATCCTTAGGGTAGAAACCCTAGATCATTGTTTTCATGAGCGTCCAATTGACCAAAAATTCCATGAATGTGGGTAGGACCTTTGGGTTTGAGGGCTTTGACTTGTTGTCCAAGTACGATACTAGGCTGCATTTCTGACATGCCAAGCCCTAGCTAGTACTTGAGGTGTCTATCGTGTCGACTAGTTATAATATCACAAGTGATTTGGGTAAATTGACCTACTTGTCTTGCGACAAGAAAAATTCTTTTCTACAGAGGCTAAACTAGTTTGCAAGACGTCACAATACATGCAAACATGTGTATCGTTCCTTCTACACACCGCAAGGTTCGCAATAACCCTATCTTTCCTTGGTAAAGTCAAAACGCATGATAATTTGAAGAATAACTTATCGAGAACCTACTAGGATTTACATTAGAGAATCATGCCTACAACCCTTTTATCTACGCTTTAGAATCTCATGCTTTGATAAACCATGCAAGCTTTCCTAAATGCAACTCTTGGTGAATGACTTTTTATGCATGACGAATATGTAACATGCGACCCTTAGATACAACATCATAAATGAAGCTCATGCAAGACTAAGGCTAGTGTTGACTTAATCCATTTCCAAGCATCTTTTGTATGCAACTTGCAAGTCCGCGGTTCCATTCCCAAGCTATGTAATTGTCCACAGTTTCATTTTTCATGTCGTGTGATGGGACCTAAAACGGCCGGCACTGGCTCATGCACTAGCCAGACCTCTGTCATGCGCTCAACAACCCCACGGCCTCGCGGCCAGGAGCGTTGATGACACATACATCATCTTCCTAAACATCTTGCGTTTGTATCACATCTCGTAGTCCAACTCTAACCCAATAAATACTCCTCAGAGGGAGTCCCTAGCACATTGCCTAAAGGCACGAAGCATAGACATGGGGGGTCCTCCAACGGCTGAGTGCCACCACCCCTCTGCGACTCTCCTACACCTTGGGGATTGGCCCCTCGATGCGTCGCTAAACATATATAACATTTCACACATAGTTCTCTCAAGGTACCAATTGATCGTATCCAAGAATGTACCATTTTCCTCACTTTCTTTCCCCTTAGACCCAACGCCTAGCCTACAGCTTGGGATATCCTGTCTCTCACTCAACGTGGGTCATGTTCCTCTAGAAAGCAATTGCCATGCATCCAAGAGTTCCTGATACCTTTAAGTTTCTTTATGATTTATGCAAGTAGTGAATGCCCACGTGCTCAAACAATTAAGAAAATCAGCATTTGTGCACATGTGGAAAACATTTCTTTCAATGATTTTGACTATCACTCGTATGTGGCGTTGCATGAACCTAGCACCGAGAAGACCTCGTGCTACTAGATCCTTATTGTAAATTAATGACCGATCTATATGATATGCATAAATGAAACCAATCAGCCTTTTCTTTCTCTCAGCACTTAAACACCACTCTCATTCTCTCTACCCCCTCGCCGTTTAGATTGTGCACGGTGCATAGGTTTAGGGTAATACTTTCCATGTTTTTTGTTGTATAAAAAGCCAAAAAAACTCACTAAAACATAAAGGTAGGGCTGATTTTAAACCTCATACTTCAGACCCCCCATACATACACAAACATGACTCTTATTTTTTAGTATTTTTCGCACTCTCAAAACCTATTTTCCCTTATTTTTACCCATTTTTTCAAATTTTCTTGTATTTTTTCGTAATATTATATAACTGAAAATACAAAATGAGTTGTGGACTGTGGCCCTTAGGTTCATTTGCCAGCAAAATTTCAGGTTTTATTGATGTTATATCTCATGTTTTCCCTTTATTTTGCAAAAAAACCCCATTTTGCCTCTTAAACACGTGTTTACGGGTTTTATACCATTAATTTCAGTCATAACACTTATGATTTTATGATTTTCTGAGCATAAATTGATCAAACTCATAGCAAACAACAACATAATGCATAATCAGCCCATGGGAACAATATTTCATCACCCAAATAGCATAAAAACTCATTTTTTCTTCATAAAAATTGAATTACCGCTTAGGCTTTGTATCTCGGGATCTCAGTTTTGCTATGGGACTGTGCGTCAGTCCTCATTCAATGTCCAGCATCTTTAAAATCAGCACTCTTCATGTCTTCATCCACCCGGAAGCAATCCGGTCTCATCCGGACAAGCTTTCCTCCACCATTCTTCATTGTCTTCTTCCCCACAAGAACAACCCCTTAAGGGAGAGAGAGGGAGGAGAGAGAAAGACTAAAATCAGAGATCTCCATTGAGACCGCCATTGGAGGAGCGAAGCACGGCGATATGACCAGCAGGCAGAGGGGAAGCAAGGGCAATGATCACTTGGGTAGGTTGTTTACAGCCTGTATCTTCCCTCTTCATCAACATGGCGCAAATTTCGGCGCCTCCTGATGGCGTTTTTTTTCTTCCTTCTCTCACCATGATTTTTTGCTAACTCAAAAAATTGGCATTAAATGCCCCCTAGCCCCCAAAGGTCACCACTCCTTTGGCCAAACTCATGTCCACCTTTTCAAATCTTGACCGGTTTCTTGGCCATTTTCCCGTTTGGACTCCGAATTGAGCTCTCAAAAATCCTGGGCGTCCGTCTCGGCATCCCGCATTGGCCGGTAACTTGTGTCAACCCACACAGTAGTCTGAAAAATTATGAAAAATCAACAAGTGTCGCTCGGGCGCCTTTAAAGCACTTCGACGTTGAATATTTTTCCCTTGATATTCATAATTTTTAGCTATTTTTAAGCACTTCTCGGCATCAAAATTCCGCTCTCATTGGCGACCACGGGATAGGGCGACTCAGCCCGTCGAATCCCACAGTAGATCTGCACAAAACAACCAAAGGAAGCATCAAGCTGATACAAAATAGATATATACTAAACACAGCACAATGCACACCTTACCCCCCTGACAAAACCAAGGCATGACATAATCTGATAAAAGATCTGAAGCTAGTCACTAACCAACGGCTCCAACATGGCCAAACTAAAAAGAACTATCATAGAGGTTGCCCTAAGTGGTGGTCTTAACTACCTACCTAACTAAGGACAACACAACTAGGAGCTCCTATTAGGCGAGGACTCCTATAGCATGATCAAGAAGTATTTTCTTGTAGCACATTTCTTCTTTTAGGGATTTATTTTATTAATATACTCGGGCATGTAAAAAAGAGGGAGTTGAGCATAGTGACCCAAGGAGAACAGGGCATCGGCCTCAGAACTTGTCTCGGTACCCAAGAACCTACCAAGCCCCCGCAAGGCGACACTTAATCCTTTTCTGACGCTCACTTTTATTTTCGCTCCAACCTTCCTGAATTTCTTCTTTTCTAGCAAGATGCCACCCCTAGGAAGACAAGGCATCGGCCCTGGGTCTGATTCGTCCCCAGGAACCTACCAGGCCTTCGCTAGGCGATGATCAACTGCTTATAAATTTTTCTTTCTTTTCTTTTTTCTTTTTTTTAATAGGGGGTTAGAACCCCTTTTTACACACCTCTGTATATTTTTATTTTCTTTAAGATATTTAGGGTTTCTTTCCCTTTATCATCTTTATTTTCTTTTTCGACAGGCTTCTCTAACTGCCTCACAACTAACAAGAACTCCTAGAACAGCTGCCTAGCAGGCTAGCAGAACAGGGTCCCTAGGACCCCCTTCTAAAACAGGTCTTTCAATGCTTGACAATGTCTTTACAGGAGGCAACGACTACTCAGACCTCCCTTCAGACATACTTAACCTAAACCTGGGACTTCATGCCTTGGACTCCGGTCACCAACAAGAAAAGAAAAAATCCCTTACAAGCACACAAACATATATAGCATAAAAACCACAGTACTCATAAAGGAAAGATATCACTTGGATAGGGCCACGAGAAGCTTCCGCGCAACAAAAGGCTCCTTCCAAGCTCTTCTTCAAACCTGTCTAGCACAAAACTCAAACAAAAAATCATTAATCGTACCTGCACTAAACAGACAACTGGCCCTCTTGGCCTAATGAAATAAAGCACTTCACTACAAAACTTAATCGGCCCTCTTGGCCTAACGAAATAAAACAGTAAAACCTCGCAAAATGGGCCCTCTTGGCCTGATGAAATAAAACAAAGCAGCACCTACACATCCTTCCCTGGAATAGCAACCAGGTTTGGCACCTTGTGGTGGCTATGTCAAGAGTGGTCCCCATGGCGAAGGGGGGGGGGAGACCAGTAGGGCTCAATGGGGTTTTGTGGTAGGGATGGTAGTTGGTGCTTGGTAGAACTCTATAATTGTGCACTGGTGGGTGAAAGAGAGAGAAGATTTCAGCCTATATGGCATGTATAAATAATTTATAAATATTCACAAATTCAGCTATAATAACTTAGGCGAATTAGCCAATTCAACCTCTTCCATCCATTTGGCATCCATTAAGATCCAACTGCTCAAATCGACTTTCAAATTCTCTTAACAATTTTGTAGCCACCACAAGACCCTTATTGGGTTGTAAAACCCACTCCTGAAAAGTCTTGCACATAATCAAACTAGTATCCTCAATGTAAAATTCTTCCCTAAGTGTCTTCTTGAAAGCTATCCAATCAACATCCTGCATGTATAATTCAGTAATTTGCACTTTCAATTCATGTATAGTAACACGTTAAAAATACCGACTCCATGCAAGTTGAGCAACCCCACAGAATTCCATCTTCTGAGCATACGCATGTACATATGCAGATATATTCCTGCCATTGAATAACTTCATCTCACGCTCAACTGCTTGTAGAGCATTCATCATAACACTTTCTATTTGAGCACAAGCTTGCATCACCTGTGTTGTTGTTGTTGTACATGCATAAGAATATTTATATTTTGCACCAATTGTTGCAAAACATCACTAGAGATTATGTTTGAAGGTTCTCCCATCTTGCCTTTCCTTCTTTAGATGACCTTTCACGCCGGGTTCACCAATGTCGGAGGGGTTTTTGTTGAAAGGTCAAATCCACTGGGGATCAGAGGTAGAAGGAAGTAGAGATAGGAGATGGAAGAGAATAAAAATAATTGACAAGAGGGAAACACAACAAAGACAAAGAAAAATGAATTGAATCAATATGTATTAGCAGAACCTGAAATCCTCTGTATAGCACTACTCAGAAAAACTCTCCAAGCATTAGATCTCTTGGAGCTCCTTCGTAGACCAAAAACGTGCATCCAAATAACAGCTTCTTCTGTGCTGGACGAGACCCAAATATGATGGCTCCGTTGCCTTTGAAAGGGGGTAAATCCTTAGGTCACTTGATCAAGGATCTCCCAAATCACTTCTTCTTCTTCTTCTTCTTCCAGTTCAAAGTGCAGTTTTTAGCCTATCAACGGCAATTGTGACACACACGATTTTACCAATTTGCCTTTTTTATGAAAAATCCAATAACTGGCTGAAAAAGTAACTTGCTTTTTGCATTCCATCCTGATCTAGAAGTTTTCCTAGATTTTTCATATATTTACAATAAATAATAGACTAAAATTATCTAAAAATCTAGTATTTTTGGACCATCTATGCCACGGACACTAGCACTAATGACTTAGATCACATTGACTCTCTACATCAATAAAGAAGTCGGATGATGATGCACTCTAGAGTTTTTCACATTGTGCCCAAATAGTGGCATGACAACGTGAGAGGGAGAGAAAGAGACACACCATGTACACTCCCAAAGACTATTTCATATTCATCATAATCTACATATATATATAGATAAGACCTAGTCTAGATAGGGTGAGCTATAAATAGCTCCAACAAAGAATCCATTGAAATTTGATTTTATGGATATCTTGACATATAAGATTTGTTTTTTTTAAGTTTCTAAAGAAGGGAAAAAGCAAGAATTACTTCAGTGCTGCCTTAGCAATGAAGCACCACGTTAGGGTGAAATCATGAAAAGAATTGTTTGCACACAATTCACGTTTTTTGATCTATAAGATTACATGTTTGTGCACTTAAGGGCATTCCTCTTTGCATTGCATTGGATATACATGATATCAGAAAAACAAATCCTGGATGGATTGCACTTGATTGTTACAATCATTGATCCTTGTTAAGAGCGTAAGGAGTCCCTGGCTATAGGATAGTATGTTCATTTCCTTTGGGGCCTGATTTGGTAAGGATTGAATTATCTCCTAGAATGTCTCATTAAAAGAGAGGACTATGTTTTGCATGTGATTTATGTTGTAGGGACTAATCCATGGGGTGTAGGAGAGCCATAGTGGGGTCACAACAATCACTTAGGGGATGCTCCATGTGTTTGTGTTACGAGGTGCTAGTCATCATTATGCTAAGGCACTCTTTGTGCACGGAGTTGGGAAGAGGTTTGTTGGATTATGAATAGTAAAAATGTGTGTCTAAGTTAGATTAGTGTGTGTAGCCTCCATAAGCTCCTAGCCATGAGGCTATGGGGTGTTTTGGTTGAGCACAGAGGCCCCACGACTAGAGCCTTAGAGCTAGTGTCAGCGGGCCCATTTTTTGGTCCCAATAGGTGGTGTGTTTATCTGGAGCTGCTAATAAGTGGTGATATTCAAATCTTGGTTAATAGGGACTAGTTGTTTAGTGTATGCCAAATGACATTGAAATAGATCCATTATTCCCTGATAGACACCGTCAAGTGCCAAGATTCAAAAAAAAAAAAAGCAAAAAGGGTTAGACGACAAGTTGAAATCATGAGGAGGTATTTCCATAAATGAAGTAGCCCAATACCCCTATAAGAGAGAGGTCTTAGCGACCCTACTACTACAAGCAGTTCTTTTGGAGGAGGAGGAAGCTCTAGTACTTCCCCTCTCCTGGTATATTAGCCCACTTTGAGTGGGGTAGTAGTTTCACCAGTTCACATCCCCTTGGAAAATTTGGTTGTCATCATGGCATAACCTATTACAATTCCTGTAGGGATGCGAGATATACCAGCCTTAGGATTCCCTCTACCCATTTTTAATGGATTAGCACCAAAGGAAGATGTGGAGCTCCACATTAGTGAGTTTCAAAATTTAATGTTTAACTGTTGCATCCAAGATTAGGGACATATGATGATGTTCTTTAATATGACTCTGAAAGGAAGAGCTAGAGTATGGTATCACAACCTAGAAGCCAGAACCATAACTACAATCGATGTATTTTTTGCGGCCTTTCTGAAGAGAGTTTGCCCCTCTCAGAGAGAGGTGATCAATATTGGTTACGTGTTTTCAATGTCACACGTTAAGAACCTCATGAGATTGTTTGAGTGTATGCCAAGAAACTGAAAGAAGTGTTTAGTAAATTGCAAATCTATATTCCCATTTCAACCAACATTGATACTACTATTACATGAGCAAAGGAGGTATAGTCATGATCACAAGTGGCCTAAGCATGTAGAGCAATCATCAAGTCTAGGGCTTGGAAATAATTTGGCATTGACCAAGGGACACCCATGACCAATTTGAATGGGAGAGGAAGCATAATACAGAGTGTGCCCATGCTACCAACTCCGTCTAATTTGATCATGCTGATGGCTCTACTAAATAATGGAAGCCCAATGACAAACCCTAATGCCGTTTGAATTAATCAGTAGTAGTAGGCCCATCCCTAACCAACTGCTCTTAGACCAACTAAACGGCAAGTAGATGATTGCGACTATGAGTTTAATACATCAAATGTTCTTGGTGAAGTCAAGGACATGATGAAGCATTTTACTGATATGATAGCAAAATAGTATAGATAAATAGCCATAGATGTTAATTTCCTAAAGAAGTAGCAAAACTTGATAGGAAGTTGATACCCTGAAGAGGGTGATCCATCAAGATTCAGGTGTAAGTGGTGTGGCGGTCAACACTTTCTGAGAAACTGGCCTAATCTCAAATGTGACATAAGTGGAAAGTCCCACCATCTAGCTAATACTTACTAGAGTCATATTAGCTCTCTTCAGCAAGGGAGTAAGCAGCCATGTCCAATAAATCATTGAGCACAAGAGAATAACCTTCAGCAGGATGAGGGACTAAAACAAATAACGTAAAGAGGAAAAGCTATGTAGAGGAGCTACCTAGTGGCCTAATCAAAGCCGTTCATATTAATGCCACTGAGGCTTCTAATTTGTGAGCCATTACAAGAGGACAAAAGGTTAAAGAAGGTGACAAGGATAATGTAAAACCTATTGAGATAAACCCTAAACATGATGATAAGGGGACTCAAATCTTAAACCCTGATGTGGAAGCCAGTCTTTTAAAAGCTGCTTATGGCAAAACTAACCCCAATAAGGAGCTGCCACAAGGAAGAAGGTAAAAGCTTAGAAAGAGGCACCAAAGCTTGTTCAGCACCAAGAAAAAGAATGGACTGGTGCGGGAGAAGAGAACCATTGCTAATTATCATGAATTTCATTTATCGAGTTCTCATTGTGAGGTAAAGCCTGATGTGAATCTCTTGCAATTGATCAAGTTATCTCTAGGACTACGTAAAGAGTTCAAGAAGATTCTTCGCATTAGATATATCATTGAGCCCTTGGGAATAGCTCAGGTGGAAGATGATTGGTTTGAACATGTTGAAAAGCATTACCCAAGGGTAGCAGCATACATTAACGACATATTATTGGATCATGCCATTGTGGACATGGGATCCTCTATTACCAGTATGAGTTTAGAATTGATGGAAAGGCTGGGATTGGAAATCCAAAATGATACCTCCACAATTCTCCAAATGGCACATGACAAGCTAAGGCAACCTAAAGGTTGCATTACCAAAGTCCACGTGATTTTTGCTAATGTTTGGAATACATTGTGGACTTTAGAGTTATCAGGTTTGTAGGGTGGCCAAGCTATCAAGTATTGTTAGGAAGGCCATAAATCTTGCAATTCAAATGTTAAGTTGATATACCTACTGATTGTTTAATTTCTGGCAAAGGTGCTAGCCATGTGATAATGGATGCATATCCTGAATCTCCTCAAAATGAGAGAGTACCTTTATCTTCATTAGAATTAGAATTATTAGAGGATTCATATGGTAGTGAGACTTTGTCAATTGATGAATCAAAAGAGAGGTCCACTGTAGAGGATGTCTACTAGGTGACTCTGAATGAGCTAATAGAAGCTCAAGATAGAATCAGAGACACGGATGTGATTGAGCTAGACCTCAATATGTTGAATGATCCTTGACCAATTAAATTAGGGTCTATGCTTAGTCTAGAAGAAAGGAAAGACTATATGTCCTTGATCCAAGAATTCCGTGACATTTTCACTTAGAGTTATGATGAGTTGAGGGGTATTCCTCCTAGTCTAGTTGTGCATACCATTCCCTTGAAGGAAGATAGCCGCCCTGTAGTGTGACAAAAAGTGAGGTGTATGAATTTTGAGCTAAGGAATGGACTATTTGAGGAGTTGTAAAAATTCTGTAAGGTTGGCATGATATTTCCTGTGTACAACACATGGAGTGGTGTTCGCTGGTAGTTCGTTTTTCCTCATCCTATTGTACATGTGTACATTGTACTATCTTTTCTTTTTCTTTTTCACTCACACTGGGGAAGATTCACCTTTAAGTGGGAGGTTGTTGGGGGTAAAGGCGCCTCTGCCTGGCCACCCGTGTATTACTATACTAACAGTACCCGTCACTGCACACTGCAGGTGGTGGGCACCTGTCACTATCACTTTATTCTTTATTCTTTTAGTGACAGTTTGAATAAAGGAAGGCCCTGTCACACATTGTGATTGTCGGAGTTCCCATTTCTCATCTCTCTCTTTCTTTCTCTTGCTCTCCGTCCATACTATCTCTAAGTGCAAGCTTCGATCCTTCTCACCTTTCATCTTTATTGATGATCTAGGGGCAGCCACCACAAGGGAGAGACAACTCATTATTTTAAGAAAATATATTAAGCATTGCAGGTAGTTTTGTATTGCTCTTAATCAAAGAAAAATCATATTTGGAGTGTCCTATGGTGGTGGATTGCTATTGGCGATGTGGTTTGCTCGACTAGTACTGCGATAAATCTTAAAAAGATAAAGGTTATTGTTGCTATGAGTCTACCATGTACTCCTAAAGAAGTGGATAGCTTTCCATTCATCTATGGGATACTATCGAAGATTTATCAATGCACTGGCGGATAGGACGTTGCCATTGATGAATCTATTGTCCTTTAACTATCTGCTTGTTTGGAGTGACCCATGTCAAGTATCCTTTGAGGATGTAAAGTAGGAACTAGCAAAAGCACTAGTCATGAAAGCACCCAAAAGGGGTGAGGTCTTCTATATATTTTTAGCAACCACAATGTATAGCATCAACTGCTCTTTAGCCCAGATTTGGGAGGAGAAGTGGTATCATCGAATTGCACATTTACTAGCTGTAAATTGGGGATATCATATATTAATTATACCTACATGGAGAAGCTATACCTTGGGATGGTATTTGTGACAAAGAAATTCAGGCATTACATACGCAAAACTTGTAAAATATAATTTTTATAAAAAATCATGAGTTTTACAGGTTTTGTTGTGTCCTATCATGTTCCTATGGCATAAAATGGTGAATAATGATAAATCTCAGTATTTCTAATCATTTTACATCAGAAAAATCAAGAAATATCAGAAACATATATAAAAGAAATCAAGAAAAATGGATTTTATATGAAAAAAATAGATTTTATGTGCCAAAAAATTACCAAATATTATGAATGTGTTTTTGAGTGTACAGTGGAACTAGGGCATGCGGTTTATCCTCACCCAATTCCCATTTTTATAGTAAAGTATGTATGTTTTTCCTTTTATTAACGAAAAACACATGAAAATTTTTATTTACACCTACCAACGAATGCAAAACCATAAATGCTAGGGAAAAAGGATTTTGAGGAGTTAAGAATCCATTGAAATTTTATTTTATGCATATCTTGACATATAGGATTCGTTTTTTTAAGTTTTTAAAGAAGGACAATAGCAAAAATTACTTTCGCCCTACCTTTAATTAGCACAACGATGCACCGCGTTAGGGTGAAATCATGAAAAGAATTGTTTGTGCAAAATCCACGTTGTTTTGATCTATAAGGTTACATGTTTGTGCACTTAAGGGAATTCACCTTTGCATTGCATTGCATATACATAGTATTAGAAAAAAAAATCCTAGATGCATTGTACTTGATTGTTATAATCATTGACCTGCATTAAGAGCATAAGCAATCCCTGGCTATAGGATAGTACGTTTGTTTTCTTTGGGATCTAATTTGTTAAGGATTGAATTATCTCTTGGAACGTCTTATTAAAAAAGAGGACTATGTTTTGCATGTACTTTATGTTGAAACGACGCATCTTGGGGCTAATCCGTGGGTGAGCCCATAGTGGGGCCATAGCAATCAATTGGGGGTTGCTCCCATTGTTTGTGATACGAGGTGCTACAATCATCATTATGTTGGGGTACTCCCCTGTGCGGCGTTGGGAAGGGATTCATTAGATTATGAACAGTACAAATGGGTGTCTAAGTTAGATTAGTGTGTGTACCCTCTAGATGTTATTGGACTGCGAGACCATGGGTTGTTTTGGTTGAGCATAGAGGCCTGCCAACATCTAGAGCCTTAGAGCTAGTGTTGGGCCCATTTTTTGGTCTTGACAATGGTAAAGACAATCAATGTTGCATAAGATACACAACATAATTTCCAAGATGAGGCACTGAATACATTTATTGCAATGAAAATATATTTTCCTTTTCCAACTACAATAAAGAATTTCATCAGTGTATCTTGAGACTAGTAGGTCCTTCCAACACTATTAGGCTATAGGCAATCAATCATCCTCATTCCAACATGCAATTCCTACATCAAAGCTAAACATCATGTCCTTCCAACATGGCTATTTTCTCAATCTCCACTAGATGCTAGGCAAACCGCTCACTTGTTGAAGTTGACTATCGGGCTGTTCATTCCATGGACCATGACTCCAAACTAACACTTTGAGATCTCTAACATTACTTTGCTTGAATCAACTACATTATTGGATGAAAACCACCACCAACTATCAATACACATCGAACATCTTCTCAATCGCCCCCTCAGTAAAAAAAGTCACCTTCAAGACATCTACTCAACTAATCCACCTTGTTCACACCTCAAGACAATTTTCAGCACTCAATGTTGTCTCCCTTTGTTGATCATGTTGAATGAAAGGATGGACTTCATCTCTCCAATAAATATCTCTTATACCAATTAACAAGAACTATAGTCCTTTGTAATAAACATGATTTTCCTCCCTACAATACCCCAGCTAAGAATAGAGGCCTTAAGCAAGAAAATGTATAAGCAATAGAATATGATCAAAACCTTGAGGACATCAGTCCTATCCTACGCTTGACTAGAATTTGTTTTCTCTCTAACTTTCTCATCCGAACTCACAATATGGTCGTCTAGGTACTCAAATCGAAAGGAACAAACTTGATCTACATGCCAATGCTAGCAAAATTGCAAATGTCCCCTCAAAATAGCTTTAAAAAATACTTTTCATAAAACGGGTTTCTTTTTTGTATTTTTAGACCTAGACCCCACAGGATTCATTGCATGTATTTTCATCCACCCATAATCATCATTAAGTTAATAGAACTTAACAATGAAAACTTAGACTATTTTGATGGACCAGTTTTAATCCTAGAAAAACCTATCTCAGGATCATAAGTAAGTATCCCATGAGCCTATATCTAGAATTCTTATATAGATGTCCTTTCCTTACTTTTCCTTCATTAAATGTGCAACCAAAGGACATCCAACCCCCTCCAAACTTGCATGTCCTTGAGCATGTGCCACCTTTATGAACTTCTTTATCGAAGTTGTTTTAGAAAAAGATGCATTTCATATTAGATCATGAATTCAATGCATCGGACAAAGGGTGTCTAGGTATAGTTCTTGATGCAATTCAACGTAGGCTTTTATATGAGCTAGCTATGAATTGTCTATCATTATAGATTAGGCAAGGAAAAGAGATGGTCATTTTATGTTTTATAGTTGCATAGAAGGACAAAGTCAATGAATCGCATATTTGCACGTAATGTGATGTCTTGCAACTATTTACACCTTTTAGGACAAATATTAGCATCTCTAAGAAAAGATCGTTTCTTGTCACAAGACAAGTAGATCGATTTAGCTTAACCACTTGTAATGACATAACCCACATGGGATTCTTAAAAGCATAAGTAGTTAGTACAACGAACACCTCAAAGTGCTAGCTAGGGGTTTAGTCACGTTGAAAATTCTGCCTAGTATCGCACTTAGGATGCCAAGTCAAGTTGTGTATCGTCTAGTAAGAAATCGATCAAACAAGTTGGGGCGTCGAGGTTGCCCAGGATTTACTGTCTTAATTTAAGGAACCTAAGCTGTTTGTTAATTGGGTTAATAGGGTATAAACCCTAACCCAAGGATAAAAGGGTAAGCAAACAAACCCTAGGGGATCTTGCCAAGTCATAGTTGATCCCGGATCGAATGTTGGATGCATTCGGAGAGAAGGATTCACACCTTAGCAGTTGGCCAAACAAAAAACCACTGGATTGATTGTGTTTGTACAGTTAGGAGCACTGTTTGTACTTCTTTGCTCAAGGAATCTAAGGCTGGAAAATAATAAATTGCTTCAGGTTGAAGGCCTAGAGGGAAGGCAACATTAGTTACCCCCGACTATTTGTTTGACCCTAACCACAAGGGCCTTGTTAGCCACGCGGGGTACGTGGACCAAACTCCCGCGAGAGGTCTCTCTGTGGGTGCTACTTGAAGTAGGAGGACGCTTGGGTACGAGGGGGGGCTCTGGTCATAAATCCCTTGCCTTTTGGGTCCTGCACAAGAGGCTGATGTGACTCGGGATTTGATCTCGAGGCCCACATACTAGTCTACGGGCAGAAACTTGGATTAGTAATCCTTGAGGACTGCTGGATTGCCTTCGGGAAAATTATGGATTGCCTTCGGGCGGATTATGGATAGCCTTTGAGCTAGATTATATGATGTATTTCAAAGACTGATAAATAAGATCAATTGTTGAAAAGGAACTTGTTTGACATTGTTTTTCTATGTCAGTGCTAAGATTACGTGAAGGAATCGGTGATTAATCAACTAATTAAGAAAGCTGTGTTTGCTTATCAAACTAAATATGGTAGGTAATTAGAAAACTAAAGCAACCCTGAGGAAAGTGCGATGGATGTGGCCATGGGTTCGTCCTTCGGATGGGTGGTCCCGGTTTTTCGAGAATTTTTCTCGAGGGAATTTGACAGCAAGGAATGATGACCTAGAATCTAGAGTAGTAGAGTCCCGATTTATACTGTTTTAGGGGAACGGAATGGGACTATGCCTTATGGGCAGAGAGGTCGAGCTTTGCATCCCTCTCGTTTCCCATTCTCCTTGAACCAAGTGCGGCATGAATTTGCTTTGACCCTGATGTTTTCGCGTAAAGTAGTTCACCTGGGGTTCAACGCTAGTTACCGTTCTAGGAATTTGACCACTAGGAAAAAACCTGATTCAGGTCGATCCTAAGTGGGAACGGCCAGAATGCTTCCGCTTCATGGCAAACTCGGAAAGACCTAGATCACAAACCCCGTAACATTCCGTGGGAGTGTCGGGCAGCACTTTTTGGACTCTCTTCCCGATGGGCTGCTAAGACATATCCTATGAGCGAACAGGTGGACATGTTACACATAGTCACTATATTATTTGCATTCATTATCCAAGCATAGTCATAAAAAAAAGCAAATGTATCATGTGCACCTTCACACAATACCATACCTATAGTACGATCATTGTTTTATCTACATTCACAAGCACTATAGCATCTTATGTTGGAGTCATAGAATCATCAATATGCACTCACATCATCTCTAGCATATTTGCATTCACATATAAAATATGTATATCATAATTTGTTAGTGTATCTGCAGTGTATCTGCAATATCCTGTGGAATACCCTCTATCAAAGTGTTCTCGTTTTTTTGTTTTTGTTTTTTCTACTCTTCTTTTTTTCCTTTCGATTCTTTTTTTTTTCTTTCTATTGTACACCCTCCATATACTTCTTTTAAGTCTAGCAAGAGGTGCAAACTTCTCACCCCCTCTAGTTACTTTCTTTGAAATGCTAGGATTCCCTTCATCTCTCTTCCTCTTATCTTTTACAATCACTTTTGTACTTTGCTTTTTTACCAAAGTATAAATGGAATAGGTATTTATAGGTGATTCCCTTTTAGTTCAAGATTTGATACTCCATCATATATGGATCAACTCTATTTGAGGAATCTTGACCTTTTTTTAAGTCTATAGGGCTTAGGTTCAATTCTCTACCTCTTTATCTTTATAATTCTTCTCAATCTACAGTCCATAGGCTGCAACATATATAACGGCATATGGAGTCTGCAAATACAAATCCTCTAAAATATTATTCATTCCACCCTTTCCAAAGTTTGCGGCAATAGGAAAACCTTATTCTCATTTCTCACCTTCACCATAAGTTAGAACATAATTGAGAATAAAATAAAGAGAGAACAAATTGCATGAGAGAAGTGAACACTAAGAACTTGTATGACACAAGATTCATTAAAATAGTGCCTTTACTTGAACCACTAGCATCGGTGACAACTAGGAAGAAAGGTTGGGAAAATTCAAGCAATTGAAAAATAGGTACATGGGTCAAAAGATATTTTAAAATGTCAAAATATTTTCACTGACTAGGGTCCCAATGGAAATTAATATTATTTCATCACAACATGGTCAAAGGCAAAGCAATCAATGAAAATTTTCTAACAAATTTTCTATACAATCGAGTTGATCGAACTTCATGTGCCCTATTGGAATTAGGCCAATGGTCTGAATTTCTTAGGATCAATAGTAATATTGTTGCTAGAAACTACATGACCTACATATTCAATTTGATGCTAAAAGAAGAAACTTTTATTAAGATTAGCATATACATTATTTTTGTGTTGTAAATAAAATATAATGTGAAGATGTTGCTTATATTCCTCTTCTATTTTACTGAAGACAAGTATATCATCAAAGAAGCATTAATAATACCAAAAGGCATAACAATAAATTCATAGTGACCAAACTATGTTCTAAATGCACTCTTAAATACATTAGGTGAATCCATATGAATTTGGTGATACCTTGATTTAAGATCTATTTTGCAAAAAAATTTAGCTCCTATATGTTTATCAAGTAGATCATCAACTCTAGGAATCAACTATTGATTTTTAACAATGAATTTTTTAAAAGCTCTATAATCAATGCACATTCTATATGTTTTATTCTTCTTTTCAACAAGTAAACCAAGTGCACAAAAAGGAGAAAAACTAGGACAATGTCGAGGGGTAGTATGTTTAGACATGATCCATCGAGGGTTGAGCTTCAACAAGACAAGTAAGACGTGAGACAAGAAGTAAAATGACACTAAGAAACTCTGTGTATTATAAAGATACAATATATAATAAAGGGGTTCAAGATACACTATAATCCAACTTTTAATGAGTTCCTTTCTGGACAAGAGTTAATTCAACCTTGGTTAAACTCTTTACACGTTCAAAACCTCTGTCTCTCAAGTTCTGATTTGATTTGCCGAAGGTTTGGATATACATATTGAACCTATATTTATACCTTCTTGATCAATCCTGCCCTATTCTCTTTGTATAAATGCTTTCTTTCCACGAAAGGAAAAAGCTTTTTTAAAAACTATTGCTTTGTCTCTCTTTATTTTAGAGTATTCAAATCTGCTTCTTTTCATATAATTTGTCATGAGACCTTTTCTCCCTTTGAAAGTATTTAATCATAAGCTCCATGGTATATAGCTTAAAAGGCTTAAAGACCATTTCAATCAAGTGTGGAAAAACAAATGCTATTTCCATTTTTCTTTCATGGACCGAAAGAAGTACATCATAAGGATTGATGATGGCAATAATACTCTTAGAGGTATCATGAAGATCAGGGGAAGTAGTATGATGTTTTATTCGATACCTTGCTTGATTGAGATGAGTCTTCAAATTCTTCTTAAAAGCTCCCTAGAAGCTTCTCCTCTTTCTAAGCATCTCCAATGATGGGTTATCCTCTTTGTGAGTTCAAACTTGAACTACTGTAAGGAGAACTAGTTCTCATTTAAAGGTTTTCACACTCACATCTAGTTGAGGAACCAGTTATTTTGACCCTTTAAGGCTTTGTTCACACTCTTTCCCTTAGATTCTCTTAATAAGGGCTCAGTTTCTTCATGTTTCTCCACTATTTTTCCATGTCTAATGAGTTAGTAATTGTCTTTTCTTTCAAAAATTAATCATTGGCATCTTTTTCATATTTTCTTGACACACTCACATTCAAACATTTATGAAAAGGTGGCTTCGCATGCATAATAAAACTCACAAGTGGATTTATATATAGTGGCTAGTTTGAATCAACTTGGTGGATATGCACACACTAGATTTAATAGAAAATAAATATGGACATGAAATTATTCAACCACACTGCGAGAAAGGAAATTCCTAATCTACAGATTCACATATGTGCGAGAAATAAATCCCCACATGAAAGATGCTAACGAAGACACACTGGAATTTTACTGCTTGGAGTTCCTCTTGGGTTCTTTGTGAGTGGACATGTAGCACCATGACATCTGCCCCCTCTGGACTTGCACATCCTCTGGATGTGCAACTTTTACTCATTTTCATATTCATCAAGATCCACAACTCCACAACATGAGAGATGTCTTTATATATACCCTTCCACCAATATCTCTCCTTGACCTTCTCATATGTCGCCCATGCACCCCAATGGCTAGCCTATAGGCTCCCATTAAACTTGCTCATAAATTGCAGTTGGGTAGCCCTGTTTACAGATTACATGCAATGGTAGACCACCTCTCTCTTTTGGTGCTTCCAAAGCATTCTATCCTTCAAGAAATATCCATAAGATTCTCTTCTGATCTTCTTGAATTCTGCATTTGTCCATTCATCCCTATAGGTTAGCATATTGAGATATTGACCTATACGCAACCACTCTCCAATGTAAAGTTCTTCCAAGAAAGCATCAATGGTAGAAACATGACAAACATGATTAAACATTGTAGTTGAAATCTCTGCATCTTCCTCATCTATGAGAAATGTCTCTCATCTTCATATCTAGCTCTAGAAAACATATCTACAATTGGGTTCTCTTTTCTTGCTATATGCCTAAACTTTAGACTCAATGACTTGATGTAAGAAATCCATCTCAACATAGCTATGTCTGGGGTAGAGCAACTGGTAATCATGCCTAACAAAGGCAAGCAATTTGTCCCAACCATAAATGGGGCTATAATAAAATTTTCCTTATCGCACTTGAGAATTTTCACAAGTCCCCATATCTCCCTCTTAATCTGTGGATATTTCCTCTGTCTCTTGTTTAGGGCTTCACCAAAAACCAAATGGCATACCTTTGATCCTCCTCATCATCTTAACCAACAACCCAACCTATACTAATAAGACTAGTGTCAATAGTCAACACAATAGGCCTTTCACAAGTGTAGCCCTCTTTCCTAAGAGTAGGAGTAGATTGTAGTAATCTCTTCAATTTTTTCATGGCTTTTGTATATCTCTCATTCCAGAAGAAAATTTTCCACTTCTAAAGTAGCTAGTACAAAAAAACTACAGCACGTGCAAAGTGGGGTATCAAAATCATATAAAACACACAAGTGCCAATAAATCTCCTCACTCTAATGTAGTACAACAATTTTCCGTCTATAGTGTGAGAAAAAAGGAAGAACTACAAAAAAAAGAACGTTTTGGCCTCCATCTATCTTCTTATATTCTTGAGTGAGAATTCGTTTGTCAAGGAGAGAGGAGTGGTGAGAGAAAGAAGAGGAGAGGAGAGAGAATGAGTAATGAGGAGAGAGAAATTGTCAAGTGCCTACCTAACAATTCCTTGGCTGCACATTTTAGTGGTCCATCGGGGAACTATCCTAGATGGCTTTGCCCGACACTCAAAAGAATGCATGGGGTCTATTGTTTAGGTTTCCGAGAGCCCACCTTGTAACGGAAGATACAGGCTATCCCCACGAGGATCAACATGCAAGATTAGGGTCCTAATTTGACAATTGAGGTCTCAATACATTAGCTAGCTCCATCAAAGTTGTCTCAAAAGTGCTTCTCATCCGACTGGAATGATCATAGTTACCCTTGGTTCATAAAGTGTAATGTTTTTTTCCAGTACTGGTTGGGATTCAAGGAACCTTAACGGAATTCTAGCACAGCCGCCATAACTTTTTCCTAAGATAATTTCTTATTAAGGTTTTAAGACCTGACCCTAGGTAAGTCAATGCTCGGCTCTACCTAATTTTTCATAATTAATGTTTCGTTCAATCTCTTGAGAGAAGCTCCCCGCTTATCGGGACTACCTATCCATAAGACAAATTTGTCACGGATCTCCCCCACCAGCTTCCCAGAAATGGTTTTCTTTAGTTTTCTAATTACCTATTACATTAAGTTATGGTATATAAAAGTAGCTTCGTTAATTAATCCCATTATCACATGTTCCTTCGTGTAATTTTATAGCATAACACAAAGACAGAGAAAATAGTCTTTTGGAAAAACATATTTATTTATTATTTTGCAAAGTTATTCACAATGATTTTTTACATGCTGCCTATGTAGAAGATAAAGCTTCGTTCAGCAGAAAATCCCTTCTATCTACGCAGAAGAAAAGATACCCTCCAAGTTTTATGTCCCTTCACTAATACTATTAGGGACTCCAGGATCCCATCCTGATTCGTGTGAGGGTCAGGCAGTTCCTAGGAGCGATCGAGAGGTTTACGGCGGCCAGAGCCCCCCTGGCGCTCCTGCCTCCTCCTGCCTAACATATTCCTCATTGAGCAACCTCTCGCCATCAGGGCCAGTCCAAAGCTCCTCGCAGCAGTACAAAATAATCCCCCTTGGAGCAGGGTTCCGTATCTAACTGTGGGAGGCATAGCACGATCTTTTCTCTTATTATCCTGATTATACATTTATAATGAGATCTAACTAATGCAAGCACAATCAATATTTCCTATGCAACCATCAATGCATGCACAAATAAAAATAAAATAACAGCAAGTGGTTTTAGCATAGGAAGCAGCCCCACCGAAATCTAGAGTTTCTCTTTGAAGGTCCCACCTTATTCTTAGGGTTTTACTTCCTACTTGCAACTCTTTTTCGGGATCCACAAGTTATTTCGCAAGTCTGAAGTCTATTTTACCCTTATGAAAAAATTTGGTATTTTCTCCCTAAAAGATAATATGGGCATTTATATCTATGGTAGGCAATTCATGCGTTGTCCTATCCTAACCCGTGCTTAGCAGGATTTCAAATGCTTTTCCAAGTCTGTTTAGACTTTAGAATTTGTATCGAAAATTTCTTATCAATGTCCAACAAGTCCTACAAAATTTTGATATTTATTTAATTTCATGATACTGATAGTTTCAGGGTTGTTGAGTATTTCATAGTTGTTTTTGCTTCAACATTCTCCATATTCTAGGTTAGGTTTTCTCGCTGATTCATATGTGGGTCAACTCATGATATTGATGCTCTCGCTAATATAATCTTTAATATTAACATTGCGTGTGTTTTCAGTAAGAAAATAATTTTTATTTTATTCTACTTATATTCTATGATTTAATTAATGATGTTGACCATTTGTCAAACTTTCAATGGTATTTAGAAAGATCAATTTTCATTTAGCTATGTCCTAAGTGCAATGCTGTTTTTTTTTTTTTGAAAACTTTATTTTAGGCAATGCAAAATTCATAAGTGCAATTTTTCTTTCATCATTCAGACATAAAATTATATTACTAAGCATCTAATTAATGCGCATCTAGTACATATTTTCCTATATAATTTTCTATGGATTTAATGCATTGATTATTTTGTGATATTATCTAAATTATTTTATATAAATTATTAAAAAACTCATATGCATATGTTCATCATTAGCAAAATGAAATAGAGATAGTCACTTTTGGGGGAAATTTATAAAATATTCCCTTCCCTAACACCGTTTGCCTTTTTTTGTTATTATGATCACATGCATCATTAATGAAATAACAATAAATATCACAAAATAAACCATAATTATGATATTTTATTAATGACAAGCATATAATGCTTTTCCAAATGAAAGAGTCTTTTCAGTGAATAGTTAGGTTATTTTCCTAAGTGGCAAGTCATATGCATTTTCTTTAGAATGTATTTATAATCGTTTAAAGCCAAATATAAAGATAAGCTTATAAAACATTATTTTTTTCCAAACCAATGAGATATTACCTCTATCGGGTTTGTGGAATGAGGGTTTCGCCAATTCCTACCGTGTCATTTTCTCCATCGGCCACGTTCTTTTCTTCCCTTGCTTCAAATGGGCTTTTTGAATTTCTGTGACCACGCGGAGCCTTGTATGTCAGGTGAAATTAACGTGGTAGTTCAAGAAGAGTTGGTGGTCATCCAAAAAAATTTCACCAGCATTTTGCTTAATGGTATGGTCATATGGGACAAAGGCATAGTAGGGGGTAGAGAAAATGAAAATGAGGTAAAAGGGGGATATTTTCCTCCTTTAAGGCTCAAGCTTCAATGGAAAAGAGAAGTATAGAAATCTTTCCATCATTAGGAGGCCTTCCATCTTATTTCTTTATGAAGGTGTAAAGGGAGCTCTCGCTCAACCGCCAAGACCCATGGACCACTTATTCCTTCAAGCGTTTCAAGCCAGCACTAATGGTGTGGCTAGCTCTCACATAGCCAGCATGTCGAGATATTTTGCGATCACACCTATTGTAGCCTCTTTGTATGAGGTAGTTCTAGGCTTAGGACATCCAATAACTATAAAGCATTGTAATTGACTACCACTTTAACATATGGAATGAATACAATATCATGATGCTTTGTACTTTTACTTGAGTATCTTGTCTTTGTCAGTCCTACACAATATTGTGTTTATGAGTCCAAGCTGCCATCTTAGAAACTAATTTACTTGTGTCACAATTTGTCTCTACTTGTCTATGCCATCATGAGTTTGGTCTTCATCTTCCATCCATCATACCTCCTTGCCATTTCCTAGATCCAGCACATTTCCACATGGCCGAGTCACGCATGGCACTGCCTCTCCATCCTCTCTTGGTTTGGAAAATAGGCAAGGAAACCATTTCCTAGACATGTTCAAGAGAGTAAGAAGCCATTGGAATTAATCCACTCTGATGTGTGGACTACTAAAGCTGCATCTATTGGAGGCTATCATTATTTTGTCACTTTTATTGATGAACTATAGCAGAAAAGTTTGGGTGTACTTTATGAAAAAGAAAAGTGAAGTGTTTGGGCATTTTAAAACTCTTAAAGCTATGGTTGAAAAAGAAACAGGCTTGCAAATAAAATGCCTAAGGTCAGATGGAGGGGGAGAGTACCTCTCAAATGAGTTTGCAAGGTTCCTGCAGGAGCATGGCATAAAGCAGCAATATTCAAGTAGTCATACCCCACAACAAAATGGAATTGCAGAAAGGAAAAACATGCATATTGGAGAGGTATCTCGTGCCATGCTCAACGAAAAAGACTTGCCATATTTTTACTAGGCTGAAGCAGTTGCTACAACAGTCTACATAATGAATAGGACTCCCACTGTAGCAATACATGGGATGACTCCAGAGGAGAGGTATACTGGTAGGAAACCAGATATTTCTCATTTGAAAATTTTTGGCTGCATTGCCTATGTTCATGTGCCAGATGAGTTGAGATCCAAGTTGGATCCAAAAGCTGAGAAGTGCATCTTTATTGGTTACTCTCTGCAAACAGAAAGGGTATATATGCTATAACCCTTCTACTCGTAAGTTTACAGTGAGCAGAGATGTTGTTTTTTATGAGATGAGTAGCTGGTATAAACCAGTAAATGTGATTGATGATGTAGATGCACAAAATGGTAATGCTGCACAGAATTCACAGCAGCAGTCACAAAATATTAGTGGACTTGGAGTGTCCTCTAGTAGTGGTTCACATTCTTTGCCATGGACAGGCAGATTGAGATCAGGAGAATCTCCTCAAAACAATGCAGATAGTGGTATGCCGGTTTCATGAAAAGGAAAAGAGAAGGTAGATCAGCCCATGTTTGATGTGAATGCAGGTCACTCTTATGTGGATGGTGAATCCAGTGGCTCAGAACAGAGCATTGATGATGAGTTGGGTATTCCTTCTATTGTTACATTTGGAGTAAGGAAGACTAGGGATGTTTTGAGAGTACATGGAAGTGAACCTACTTTGTGCAAGTCTACCAAAGCTAAGTATCCTGTGGATAGGCTGAAATATGATGGATTTACAGCCAGTCACTATGCGTATATGGTCAAAGTGATACAGGAACTAGAACCCACTTCTTTTGAGCAAGCCATGGGAAAAGAAAAATGGGAGAAAGCCATGGATGAAGAAATGGATGTCTTGGAAGCAAATGCTACATGGGAATCGGTACCTTTGCCTAAAGATAAGAATGCAATTGGTTGTAAGTGGGTTTATAAGGTGAAGCACAATGCAGATGGTTCTGTGAACAGATACAAGGCAAGATTAGTAGTCAAGGGGTATGCACAAACATACGACATTGATTATGAAGAAACATTTAGTCCGGTTGCAAGGATGGCAACCATAAGAGCAGTCATTGCTATGGCTACATCAAAGGGATGGTCTTTACATAAGATGGATGTAAAGAATGTCTTCGTGCATGGTGATTTGCAAGAAGAGGTCTATATGGAGCAACCACCAGGTTATGTGCATGCTATTAATCCTGAGTTTGTTTGCAGGTTAAAGAAAGCCTTGCATGGCTTGAAGCAAGCACCTAGAGCATGGTCTGACAAGATAGGACAGTATCTTGTCACTATTGGCTTTCAAATTTCCAAGGCAGATTTCTCACTTTATGTGAGAAAAACAGAAAAATGTATTATGCTAATTGTCATTTATGTTGATGATTTGATTATGACAGGTGATAGTGATGAAGATATCCTTCATGTGAAAATGCTATTGAAGCAGAAGCTTGAGATGAAGGATTTGGGAGAGCTGCGTTATTTCTTGGGCATTGAGGTGATTAGATCACCAAGTGGGATACAGCTCTTGCAGAGGCAGTATGGGTTGGACATGCTATCCAAATATGGGATGACAAGCTGTAAGCCTATTTCAATTCCTTTGGAGCAAAATGTGAAGCTGAGCGCAGATGCAGGTGAGCTTCTGGAAGACCATACTATATACAGACGCATAGTAGGAAGTTTGATTTATATGACTATTATCAGGTCAGATTTGAGCTATGCTGTTGGATTGGTAAGTCAGTTTATGCAGGCTCCAAGGAAACCGCATTTGAATGCGGCTAGACGCATACTCAGGTATGTGAAGTCCACATTACAGTATGGACTATTTTATGAGACTGGGTTCAGATACAGTTGCATGGATACATTGATGCTGATTGGGCTGGTAGTATTTCTGATAGTGGATTTATGTTCTCTTTTGGGAGTGCTGCAGTCACTTGAAGCAGCAAGAAACAGCCTACGGTTGCCTTGTCGAGCACAGAGGTTGAGTATAGGGGTGCAGTAATGGCTACATGTGAGGTAGCTTGGTTGCATAAGCTACTTTATGATATGCATCAGCCTACAGATGGGCCAGTTGTCATTTATTGTGACAACATGAGTAGTATACACTTGGCAAATAACCCATTCTATCATGCTAGAACAAAGCACATTGAGGTGCATTATCACTATGTGCGAGAGAGGGTTTTACTAGGTCTTATTGATCTAGTTTATGTCAGCATAGAGGATCAGGTAGCTGACATATTCACGAAGACATTGGGCGCAGAGAAGCTGTGCAAGTTCAGAGACCTTGGTGTGCAGGAATTGGGATTGAGCTCGAGGGGGAGTGTTGGGATATCGAGCTCCACTCGTGATATGCCAAGGTGATCGTTGTGCATTTATGTCACCGACTTGTTAGCTGCAGATGCGGTTGGTACACCGCCCATGAATAATAGCTAGATGACAGCTATCCTTATCTACTCTAGTTTGTGGCTCAGTTAGTATGCCACCTTATTTAGTTGAGTTTGGTTTGAGACCCATATATAGGGTTCTTCTATTTCTTTGTGCAAGAGTTCTTTTGGCTTACACAACTAAGAAGAAGAAAACTGTTTTCAGCCTCCACCTTTGTGTGTATTCCCCCATTATGTAAGTGAGAAAGCTACAAGTGAGACTCCTTCCTTCTCTCCCTCTTGTACAGTCTATAGCCAAGGACCAAATGGAAATTGGGACCCCAAAACCTTTAGTGTAAACGATTGGGTTACCATGCTGCCATCTTGCAAGGGCTCTCATAAGGTGAAAAGAAGAAAACGAGATGATATAAAACATCACTAGAAGGGGCATATCATTGCCTTCAAAATTATGCTCGAAGGGTGGTTTATCAAGGTGCAACATGTTTACATGGCCAAGGATATGCACTTGCCTCCAAACGAATGGGTTCCCCAACAAACACATTGTAAGTTATTAGTTGAATAACGTATGTAATTCTTTTCCACTTAGGCAAGTACTAACAACTGATTCGTCATTGCAGATATCTTTCCGTCAACAAGTATTGAATGGCAACCTGTGGAAAGCCTAAGTGGGACTTTCCATGCCATTCATAAGGTATTGGCAGACATTATTTATGTCGATCAAACTGTATTTTTTTAGTGAATGCAAGGTTTTTATATATTATGCACAGTATATGGTTCCCTCTAGAGTGGATAGATATGGGAATATCGAAGATTTGCCATTGCCAAATCTTTCATCTCTAAACTAGGAGATTCCTGACAAGGAAACGGTCCAGAGTTTCAAATTCAAAATATCTCAGGATATTCAAAAGTCCATGACAGCTGGAAGGATCTCAAGAAGAATACGTTTATCATGGTTTGTACCCCTCCATATCTTCGTGGCTTGCTTCAAAACAGCAAATTTACAAAGAACGAAGGTATCCTAGCTAAGTAGAAACTTTTTGGAAGAGGATTTGGACAACACTATAGGGATGCTTTGGAAATCTAGAGAGTGCGACCATAAGGGTGATATCTTGAGGTGCAGTGCATGCCCTCAATCCTTGGCTTTGGCTTACAGTATCCCTCACCAAACTCTTGCTTTGGGCTTTGATTACAGGAGATACAAACTAAGATTGGGTATTTGGGTTCCCTTGGATTTCGATACAGATTGCACACTGTATAAACTTGCGGTGCACGTTTTTCCATATGAAGAAGTAAAGGAGGTGAATCTTACTTCCAATTGGAGTCTGAAAGATATGAGGGATACCTTGGAATTGCTAGACAATACATCCCCTGGATATAAGTTCAAAGTGAATGGCGTAACAATTGGTAAAAGAGCCGAGCGGTCTTTCTCTTGTACGAGTTGTTTGGCTCCCACAATTGTGAGTTTTGAGCCTTGAGAATGAAAACTTTGCAAGAATTTATCTTAATTAACTGTCCTTAAGATATTTCTTAGTGGGAACTCATAAGCTATCATGAAGCAAGTTGCCTTTTTAATGTATAGAAATAAATGTACATTACATTCGATTTATAAGTGAAAAAGAAGTTTGTTACATCATGAGGTACAAAAATGTCATATAAATGTACAAAGCCAAAATAATAAGGCTTGTGTATGCTTACGTTTGCTCTTTTTATTCTTCTTTATCTGTTTTCTTCTCCTTTGTTGGCTTTGTGGCTTCTTTATCGATTTCTTCAAAGATGTTTTTTCTCACAAGGCCTTTCTTCTTTGATTGTTGAAAGAATTTCACCTTCACATGTACTCTCTTTTCTTGGGGCTTAAGAGGGGATGGATCGAATTTTAGAGCAGAAAGCGTTAGCATTCCTTTTCTTTTAGACTCGGTAGCAGTGGTCTTTGTGGCTGACTTACCATTGCCATTGCCATTGCCATTGCCATTGCCTTTTCCTTTACCTTTGCCCTTGCCATTGCCATTGCCCTTACCATTGCCTTTACCATTTTCCTTGCCATTGCCATTACCATTACCTTTGCCCTTTCCCTTGCTTGTGCCCTTGGCCATTGAAGTTTTGGGAGGAAGAGGGGAGTCAGGAGCATATGGTGTGATTGCCTTGTCCAAAATCAACTCAATGTATCTCTCCCTTATCCACCAAACATAGAATCAAGATAGTCTCTACACTGTAAGAATAAATGTTATAAGTTAGTGAAAAGACATCATGATAAGGGTCACACCAAAATCAAATGAAATTAATAAATTACATTCACTCATTCTATTTGTAACAACTTTGAATCCACTGTTCTGCAAATATTTGATATAACTCTCTGTCCACAAGAATGAACATCACTTTGCAGTGATACTTCTTGTAGAAGAAACGTATAAGGCTTTTGAGGATTGGCAAGATCCTCATATGTAGTATCCAAAAACGTAGAAACAAGTCTACCAGTACTACAAAAGAAAGCTTTGTTAATTCAAAATATTTTTTGTAAATATAATCAAAGCAAGTAATTTTTCTTCAACATACATTCGTGCTTGGCCATGAACACCGCTGAGAGAGTTCATAAAGATAATTTCTCTAGTAAGACAATTGATATAGATAAGACTCCAATGCCCTCTGCAAATTCAAAATAGAGGTGAGCAGAAGGGTGAAAGCAAATGAATATAAATTTTCCTCTACAGAAAAGAAAAATACCTTTCTACATAAGGGAAAAAGATGTGGTAATTTGTCACACTATCAAAAGTACGAAAGAATTGTGCAATATTAGACCCAGATCTTGCAAATAGTTCCACTGAGAGAAGTGGATCAACAACATATATGGCTCTACAGATATCGAGAGTGAGAGAGGAGACGAATTCCCTGCAGTCAATAGCAAAAGCTATTTGAATCGATCAAAATCAATACAAATTACATATAAAATATACTTGAACCTATAAGTCTTACCTTATGCAGCAAAAAACAACGGAGCCAGATAGTTGGACATCCCTTTTCTCCAACATGGGCTTGTCCTCGGGAGATATACTAAGGTAATCCTCCTCAGGTTTCGCATAAACATTCACAAGTATTTGCCCATACACTTTACCCATCCTCTTATAGTTGATGGGACCAAGTGATGTGGCTTTTCTCTTGTAAACTTCATCTTCAGTTTCCAAGACCTCTTGCCTTTTTTCTTTCAAGATAGACTCTTGCTAAGTGGCATCCCTTGTAGAGTAACAGTGAGTGACATCCTCAACCTTTAGCTTTTTCCCTTTCCTGGACAATTTCAGGGGAATGTTAAGGATTTCAAAGGCTTTTTGAGTGTTGGAAGGCAAGGGCCTCAACATTTATCGAACCTATACCTGATTCTACTGATCATGCTGAAATCTTTATTCATTAGGGTAATTCTATGAGCATGCGCAGTAGAAATGTAAGCATTGTTCATGAAATCAATGAGAAAATCTTTTGCAACCTCTTGTAGAGCAATAATTGCTGAGAGTTGCCACTTCTTATGAAGACCAGAGACTGTTGCCACTCTAGACAATTTGTAAGAGATTTCTTTTACAACTCTTATGAGAGCAGCCTTTGGAATCACATGCTCTCTGGCTCTCTGGGCTTTACTAATCTCATTGAAGCACCTCTGCATGTAGAAGAACCGAGACTTCCTCTTTCTCTTTTGTGGCTTGGGAGGCTCACTAGCTCCAGCAAAAGTAGGCTCGGGTGCAATTGGAGGGGATGAATCCTTCACAGGGGAAGACTCACCCTTTGCTTCTTCAACTTCACGAGAAGAAACATTCTCTGCACTGGAATGCTTTAACTCCATGGAAGATGCCAGGCCAACACCTGGTGTAGGAGGGATCTCTATGGAAAAATACTCTGGGGCCTCTGATGGCCCAGCCTCAGCAATATTTGAAGGGAGTTCCTCCTCAGATTCATCAAATTGTAACTTCCTTCTAACCCCAGTGTCCTTCCTATCTACATAAACTTTTCTTGTAGTTTGCCTTGTCCTTGCCATGCAGAGGAGGAAATAAAAGAGCTAGAAAGACACAAGAGAGATAGGAATTTTCTAGAAAATTTGACAAGAGGGCAGCAGGCACGATATGACGCAAGGAGAAATAAACGAACAAGATGTATGTTAGCATTCGCGCCGTATCGGAGATGGGGACAAAGCAAGTAGAAAGCCTGATATGACGCGAGATGGCAATTAGCTAGACCACCGAAGGACGCCCTTGCTCCGTATCGAACAAGCATCCACAAAATGCCGCGAGTAGCAAGGAAACCGGCCACAAAACGGTGCAAAATGAGGAAACCTTGGTAGACCTTTTTTTACCTTCGCTCCATATAGAACAACCAACCACGAAATGGCATGAAATAAGAAAACCCGGGAAAGAGGCAGGAGCATCCTTGCTCCGTATCGGGCTAGGGGAACCGATACGACGCGACAGGACAGGAACACAATAGACGTAGCACTGGGATTGCTCCGTATCGGGCAAGCACGATATGAGAGCTGGAGAGAATGTAAAGTGTACATGTAAGAAAAAGGGTCCCTTATATACCCTTGTCAACCATGCCACGTGTCGGACACGTGTCTCACATTGATTGTGCCACGTGTCCTCCTAACATCTATATGCCATGTGTCGACTAATGATCGGGCCACGTGTTTGCCATGTGTTTGTCAGCCACATGTCGCCCAACGGTTAGTGCCACGTGTCGGTGCCCAACAGCTAGTGCCACGTGGCATTATTGCACGCCCTACATAAGGAGGTGTCGGTCATCTGTACGGCTTTTTTGACTACCTTTGCAGACTTCCTCATTATTCTCCTGATACGGCGCGAGGGCAAGTGTTCGTGTTTTTCGCTTTTTCCTGCTCGCGTGGTTTCGAGCGTAGCTATTCTTCTCTTGATTCGGCGCGGCGTTTGTTTCCAGACTCCTAACTCGATACGGCGCGAGGGCGAGTGGTCACTTATTTGAGTTTTACCTTGTCGTGTCGTTTCGGGTGCGGCCTTTTGCTTTCGGAGATTCTAGTTTGCCTTCCCGATAGAGCCGAGTATCAGCATCCGTGTTTAGCGTTTGTGTCTCATCGCGCCGTATCGTGCAAGCGTTGGAAATATGTCTGAGCCTACAAATTTTCTGGGCTCCAAGGTTCTGCCAGGGACTAGGAAAAGGAGAAGGCTTTCTAGAGGCTCAAGGGCTTCAACATGTGATGAGCCTGTGCATTCTGTTTCTTCCCCATGCTCTGCCACAAGTGTCAGAATTCCAAGCACATCTCCAGGGAAGGGAAAGTCTGCAATGAGAGTTCTTGGGGTATCAGAGCTTACTGATGTCACTCCATTAGAGAGGCTTCTTGACTTTATCCTTCAGAATGGCATGGATCTCTCTTTCTATGGAGTTGTTAAGAATGTCTTTAATCTTGATTGGGACCTTGAGAATGTTTTGCAGTATTGTAAAAAATATTTTTTGGAGGACTTTTTGGAGTTTGAAAATCTAGCAGGTCCTACCATTGAAGTTGATACAAAGGAATATTTCAATGTTCCCATTGGGTCAACAGGCAATGAAAAGTTAATGTTTACTAGGAGGTGTGGTGCCCACTCTCTGGACAGGTTTTATGCAAGAGACATATTGTGCTCCACTCATTCCAAGTACTGCAAGATTATGTCAAAGTCTGCTGCTTTTATTGTTTCACCTTTGTCAAATATCCTATGAAAGCTGATGAGGAACAGTTGGAAGGAGCAAAGTCTGCTAGCTTTTGTATGTTAGATGACCTGGCAGATGAAAAGGAAACTAAGGAGGTTGTAGATGTAGATTTTGAGGCTTCTATTGCTGAGAAGTTGGCTGTTGCTCACTTCAAAGCTGAGACCATCATTGAGGAGAGCCAAGGAAATGCAAACCCTACAACTGATGAGAGTTCTCACTATATTGTTCCTTCTCTACCATATATACCTTTCAAGCAGAAGGAGTAAATATTACTGTCAGATATTCAAAAACTTTTCAATCTTAGGGAAGATTATTGTCTAGCCATTATTGCAAAGGCTTCTGATGTTGCAAATGAGATAGTTGACACAGAGAATGAATCAAAGGAAGAGATACTCAAACTTGATACCGAAACTGGAGATGCTAAGTTTATTGATGCTGGTGAGACCCTCTCTCTTTGTTTTGAAAAGGCAAAAGATGTTGAGAAAGAGTTGAGTATTACTGATGAGGAGTTCGATCGCATGCAAAGCCAACTTGGGATTTCCAATTTTGGAAGAGAGGAGTCTGAATACGTTAAAGAATTGATAAACACCAATGAGACATCATCATCAATAAATTTATGGAATCCAGTTGAATTGGAGTACGATGAGAACCAAGTGGTAAGATTATTTTGAATTTACTTTTACACATTGGTAGGTTTGAGTTCCACGCTCATTTGGTATGGGTGTTATTTGCAATTGGAGATTGCTGATTCAGATAACTTCTTGGGACGTGGCAAAGGATCGAGAGCTGGTGGTAGTACATTGAAATACATTGCACTCGGCCTCTACTTAACTAGGATTGACCCTAATTCCTTTTTAGTACTTCATAGTAGTTTCTCAGAGGATGCAGCATGGTCCATACTTTGTATTAAAGCTCTTACAAGGCTTCTAGGTTTCTCAAGATTACAATATAATGCCCACAAAGTAATGTTTTTGGAAAAGACTGCAGCAATTAGGATTTTTGGCTACGGTCCAAGTTACTCTGCTTCTAGAGCAGGATACTTTTTGGCCTTCACATCCTACGCCTCGGCAGCAAACTAAACTGATGTAAAATCTATAGCTGGCTACAAGAGAAGAAAATTTCTACGTTATAGAGGAAAGATCCCTGAGGAGGAAGAGAATGTGAGAGTTTTGGAAAGCTAGCTTTGTATATATTCTATCTTATATATAAAAGTCTGACTGCTCATGTGTCATTGCCATCTTTTATCTGCATTCTTTGAAGTTGTCGTCGAAAAAAACAATTGAATAGCTCCTCCAAAGCATTGTTTTTTGTAACTCCTCCCAATGCCTTGTGCTTTGAAAATAACTTGTGCATGCTTGATAGTGGGATTTTTCCATGCCTTGGCTACTATAAGTTGCTAAGGGGCCATGCTCCTCCACAAAGTAAGGCCCATGAATATGAAGAACATGCTGCAATAGAAAGTAACACTCATTCTATACCAATTGAAAAACCTGTCAAAATAAACCCATATGAAATAATTGTTACTTTACCAGATAAAAAGTGATATCTTTTTCTTCCCATGCCTCTTTTATTGCCTGAACAAGATTTGTGATTGATCTTTTGAACTCTTCCGCATATGTATATGTTGTCTTATGTTGCCTGAGGAGTTTCAGAAAAACATCAAGGTGTATCCAAACCTCCATTCTAAGAAATGCAAGCCTTGGCATGCTTGCAACATTTGTTGTGATCTCACATAGCTCTCTCCAATACTCCTAAGCCGCATTCACCTGCTTTCCTGAATGGTTTCCTAAGAATCGTCTAGCTTTTGAGCCTCCCATAGAGACATCGGCCAAGATATCTCTTGTTTTTCCTGAAAGTATTGGATCCTTTCTCAAGTGAACTTGGCCTCCATGAAATCCCATTTTTGATAGTAATGCCTTGCATTTATCAATACACTCATCTGATAAAGATAATGGCCTAATGGAATGTGCGTAGTCAAGATGCAACCTGAGAAGCTTATCGATTATTCTAATCTCTGCATGCAAAGTACAAATATGAACATTCTTAAGAGAGATTGAAAGAATGGGATCCCATATGTCTTCTATGTTTTTAAATTTACTCAAATCTATAGAGTCTCTATTTGGAGCTCTTCTTACTGGTCGCAAACTACTCCAATCTTTGGATCCAACACTTTCCATGCAATAAATCCAAGGATATTTTGCATTTGCACTATTACATATTCCAAGCATACATTTGATAGTTTTTAAACCAGCACTCATATGCCATTTCACATTAAAATTACCAACCCCATCAACTACCAACATTTTGCCTTCACTTTGAGACTTAATGATATTTGGAATACATGTATGGTTGAACAACCATTTCAACATTTGATGATTTTCAATTGGTACCTGGGCTGCACCAATCCACCAAATCTCCATCTCGGATTGGATCTTATGCAATGGAGCTTGGCCCTCACCATTGCTATGGTCCAATGCCATGTTCATGAGGCAAATGCTAATTCTTTCCATCTTCTGTCCCTTTTGAATCTGTGCTTCATCCAACTTCAAGGCAAACTTTAGAACGCCATAACTTTCTTCTACTGTGATTTTATACATGTGAAGCCTTGCAATTTGTACCTTTTTTAGATCAACCCATATATAATTGTTAAACACATTGTAATTAAAAATTACCTTTTTTTTGTTTTTCATAGGACATAGACCTTTCGGTGTGAATGTAATCTCCAAAAACATGTGGAATCTTGCGATTCATGGCAATTCTTGCAGTCGAAACTGCAAGGGCTCGGGGCAATCCAAATATAGTTACCCTATTGCGTCTCAGATTTCTAAACCATAATCCAGAGATAGCACGATAACCTTTCCGACTTATACCCATAGTATCACACGTCTCTACAATTTCATTTGCTTTCATCGTGCCTTTTAAGTCCTTCACTAACTCTTTGAGAGTTGGACCTCTCAAATCCGCATTTTTGGGTGACTTAAGAATCCTCAAGATATCTTTTTTATTCATGGTTTCCTTCAAAAGTTCGATTCTTTCCTCATTCTCTCGGATATTGATGCCTAATATGTTAGAGACATATTTCTTTGTAAGATTCAGTCTCCTTTTCTTTGCTCTCTCACACAAGTTAGTTATATTTTTTAATGGTCTCTTCCTCTCTCTAAATCCTACTGGAGTTTCTCTCAAGCGTGTTAGCTCATCCTGCAATGACTTGTTAACATTTTTCAAAACATCAATCTGACTTGTCAACTCTAAAATATTTGTTTGTGCAGTTTCTAGTGCTTTTTTCATTTCGTGCATTTGAGCTATATATGTGTAAGATGCAGAGTATAACCTCATACAGTAGCCAAGCATCCCATTGTAACCTTCTCCAACATATCTTATATAGTCATGGACATTGAAAAAAGGAGGTGGTTTACTTATAGAAGGATCCCTAGGATAAATATTTCTGTCCACCCACAAATCTATATGCTTCATTCCTTGTGTTCGTGAAGGGACCTCAAATGGGCTAGCACTGGCTATGGCACTATCCGGACCTCATGCTCATAATAGATAAACACACCCTCACGGCCTCACGGGCCAGGAGCGTCTATCTGCTGTGTTGCTGAAGGTTGAACTGTCCTAAAGCCTAATATATGCGTTTATAGTTTTTTAGTCCAATGTTTCCCTTTCTATAAACTCCATAGAGGGAGAATCCATGCACATTGGCAATAAATACCACGATAATCACATACATGGGAGGCAACCTCTCGGTGGAATCGCCGCGGCCCAACTGCAGCTCTCCTACATCGCAGGGATTGGCCCCTTGATGCGCTGCTCAACATGTAGAACAAACAAACAAACTCCACTCTCTCATTTTGAAAGTATTCCAAGAGATACCATGTGTCCTTACCAAATAATTCCCCAAGAAATGAACGTCTATCCTACGGCTTAGGTTGCCTTTCCACACTCAAGCATGGGTCATCATAATCGAAAACATGTGCTATGCATCCAGTTCTTTGTATTCTGATGCCATGGTTGACATGCACATGCAAAAGTGGATGATGCTAAAGTGCTCAAACATAATTTTCAATCAGAAACGTGTTGTGCACAACCAGGCTTTCCAATGCTCATTCACTAACTCGTTGCGGTGATGTAAGGATAGCACCGAGACAACACTCGTGCTACTATCCTCTTAATTAAAATACAACAAACTCTATGCCATGATATGTATCAAAAAATTAGCAATAATCAGCACGCAAATCGCACCATTCAAATACCTCACCCCCTACGTTTAGGTATTGCTTTTATTGCATAGGTGTAGAGGTTCATTTTGTCATGTTTTGATGTATGAAAAGCGATAAATCACAAACTTTGACAAGGAGATAGAGAAAACTAGGCTAAACCTCATGCTTTGCCACTACCATACATCCACAAACAATCATTATATTTTTTCTTATTTTTGTGAAGCGTATTTCTATTTTTTCCCTTATTTTTCCTATTTTCTTGATGTATTTGTCCATAAAATATGCTATTTTTTATTTTTCTTGTTCCAATCACTTCAGCATACTAACATTCAATTTATTTTTCATTTTTCCCCCATAGGAACACATTTCACCCATCTGAAACGACAAAACTATCATTTTATCGCTTAAAAACCGCATTTCAAGTTTTACGGGAATTAAATAGCGCATGCAAATCATTGCAAAATCAAGATTTTCTGATAAACAGCAATAAATCATGATGCAACTAGCACTCAAACAAATTTTCATCAAATACGAACATCATTACCATCATAAAATACCAAAAACCCTTCATTTTCTTCATAAAAATGGTCATACCGTGTTTTTACGAAACCCGAGATGCATATGACTGCTTGACTAGCGGACGGAGCCTCCATTGCTCTCAATCCAATGCTGCACATCAATCTTCAGTATCTCCATCACCGTTTTCTTCAATCTCCTTCCCGATTCCTCCTTCAAGATAATGCGCATGAACAGCCCATAGAGAGGAGAGAGAGGGAATAGAGAGAAAGAATAGATTCTGATCTCTCCATTCAGTCAGCCATATCTCGCGCGAAGGGCGGTGATAGGATCAGAGAAGAAGGAGAATTTTCCGGTCATTGTCTATTGTATAGGTTGCTTGCTGCCCCATAATCGAGATGGCGTCACCATGCTGCCACCTATGTGGAAAAAATGAAAGGGGGGGGGGGGGGGGGGGGGATTTTTTCGCGCTAAAGATGGCATCGCCATACTGCCACCTGTGTGGAAAGAATGAAGGGGGGGGGGGGGGGGGGGGGAGGGGCCGGGGGGGAGGTGCCCCCTCCCAAAGGGCACCCCCTTTTGGCCTTAATTTTTTGTCCACCTTTTCATTCTTGGCCAATTTCTGGCCACTTCCGCGTCCGGTCTCCGATTTGACCTCTGAAAAATCTTGCATGTCTGTCTCGGCATCCCGCACTGACTGGCAGCTCCCGGCATCCCGCACGGTAATTTGAAAAATTATGAAAAATCTGCAAGTGTCGCTCGGGCACCTTTTGAAAGTCGTCCTTTATTTGACGCTTAAAATCGCCCTAGTTGCAGCCGCCGCCTTCGATGTTGAAGATTTTTCCCCTAAATTCCGGATTTTTTGGCAAATTTTAGGCACATTCCAGGCTCAAAACTCCGCTCTCAGTTCACAACCTATTAGCCTCGATATCATCTATCAATACTCGATGATGTATACTTCTCCAAGATGTGTAAATCGGATCTAGCTGAACAGTTAGCTTGTATTTACATGTGCTTGCGCCTATGTTATTTGAAGTGGTATTGCTAGACATTTTAGCAAATGAACCGAGCAAGAATCTCACAGTGATAGGAAGCAAGTGCAACAAAAAGAATGGCGAAATAGAATAGTGTGTAGAAATAAAATGCGGGAGCAAACAAATGCGATTTTCGTGCAAAATCTTGAAAAATGCAAAATCTCTCGAGTTCCAAGACAAAATTGACCAAAAAGGTGACCCTTGACCTGGATTAAAAGATGAGGGCAATTAATGGCAGACCTCTTCAATGGACCAAATATTCTCTCATTAATCACATCTGGACAACCAAATTTAGAGGTTTTATTCTTCCTAAACCTCAACTAATTAGCAACTTAATCACTTTCTTACAAGTGCCTTTTTTGAAGCGTTTTTGGCCCTAATGGTTGAGACATTTTGTTAGTAGGGGGTTGTGGTTTTGGGCTATAGATTGGTTTAGATTCTATGGGCCTAAACTTTGAAGGTTTAAGGGATTTAGTAGCCTAAGTCTCTTATGGTCTGAGTGCCTAATGTGTCTTGATGTTTCATGTGATAAAGCTTGAGGGCGGCATTTGAGTAGGGCCTTTGTCCGTTTTGGCCCCTTAGGTACTCAGATCCAGGTGTTGCCCTCATAGTAGCCTTGCGCTGCAATAAGGTCCTGGGGGCCCATCGGGCTTGACCATACATTGATGTTTATGGGCTCATCTTGGCTTCCTAGGTTTCGAGTGGTGTGGGTCCTTAGCCTTGCGAGGCCATGGATGTCTTCTCCTAAGTGGCAGGTTTTGATGTTTAGGCATCCATTGAAGCCTTTGTTTGTGGGCCTCAGCTTTGGCTCTAGTGGTTTGCTCATCTTGGGGTTTGGCGGGTGGTAAAAAGTCACAACCCCCTCCTTAGACTTGACGATGGGGTTCTCTACTGATGGCTTTGCATACTTTGAAGGAGTCGTGTAGCCTGCTGAAATAAATGACTATACACATGTTGCCTATGGTGAGGTGAATGTGTTGGGACTCGTAGTCTACATTGCAATGAGCTTGCTTTTTAAATGGGAAGCACATAAAAGAAATTCTCGGCCTAGGAACAAAGAACTCTATAGGTAGAATTGCTTCAATTCTATAGGTCAACCTGGAGGGAGTCTATCCTAGAGCCAATTTATAAGCTATGGGGTAGTCCCATAAAGCTGCCATGAGCTTGTTATCCTAGTTGATGTGAGAAGCAAAGACTACCTTGATCAGGACGTTTACTAGAATTTTATTGGTAGACTCAACGCGGCCATTAGCCTTAGGATAGTAAGGTGAGGATTTTCGATGGATGATTAGAAAGGTGGATAGGCGATGAGTGATCACTTCATTGATGAAGTGTGTGCCTTGATCAGTAACGAGTTCGATGGGGCAACCGAATCGTGTGATCATTTGCTCCCAAAGGAACTTGGCAGTGGTCCTAGCATCATTCTTTCTTATAGCTCATGCTTCCGCCCACTTCGTAAGATAGGCTATGGCAACAATGATGTATTTCACTTGTGAGTATTGTGCTGTGGGATTGATTGACCTAATGAAGTCGATTCCCCATTTCTTGAATAGTTGCCTTGCAATGATCGGATTTAACTCCATTTTGTCCTTGCGAACTAGTACCTTGGTCATTTGGCACTCATCACAGTGCTTTACGAATCATGTTGCGTCTCAAAAAAGAGTAGGCCACCATATTTGAGACCATGTGCTTCTACAAGTGCATCGTGCATTTCATGCTTTTGCACACATCTGCATAGCAATCCGACTTGCACTAACCGATAGAGTTGGCCTACAATCAATTGATAAGGTTGGACTTTGAGAATGAGTCGCCTAAGTTGGGCTTTCTCTATTGGTCGTTCAGGGAGTCCATGTGGTCAAGCACTTGAACTATGTCATCTGCCCCCAGTAAGGCATCAAATCAGCTCTAAACAAATCTCTTTCGCTAGATATAGTGAATAGATGTGCATTAGGTAGTTTGTTAGCAATGCCTTGCCCAACGGCTTCTCCTGTGGAGATGTGAGACATGTGGTCAGCCATATAATGTTGCTTTCCTTTATGCACAACTATTGAGAAGTCAAATGTAAAAAGCAAAAGTAATCATCGAGATATGCGTCCTATGGTGCATGGTTTATTAACAAGGTAGAGTAGGGCTTGATGGTCAACAAAGAAGGTAAAGGGCGTTGCCAAAAGATAATGCCAAAACTTCTTTACATCAAATACCATGGCTAACCCCTCTCTCTCCGTTGTTGAATAATTCATTTCCGTATTCGTGAGTTGTCTGCTAGCAAAGCTCACATGATAGTCAAGTTGTGTTCACTAGGATGGCACAACATCGCTCCTACAACAAATTTAGAAGTGCCAATGTGAACATGAAAAGTGATTGTCCTTTTGGCACAACTCTCATTTTTCTTGTTCTTACTACTTTCTCTTGTGCTTCGTTGCCAAATCTAATGGAGAGTGAGGAAGAGGAAGAGACTGAGGATGGAAGCATTATTTAATTTCTTGTGTGCCTCTCTCTTGTGTGTTTTGGAGCAATGGATTCTTGGTGAAGAAGAAGGTTTCTTGCAGGTTTTTGTGGCCAGCAAGCATACTTGCAGCCTATCTTGGTAGGTTTGTGGTTCTCATGGTGCCATGGCAGGGTGCTGTTAATTTGGTACATTGGCCAGGAAAGAGGTGGTCATGGATCTTGCAAGAAGGAAATTTTGAGCATAAACAGGAAGGAGGAGGAAGAGAAGCAACAATCTAATATCTTCCACTTCCATCCCTATGGCGGATTGCCTCTCTATTCCCATACATATTCGTGGCCTTCTATATTAGAATGCAGGAATGGGAATCCACCCTAAGCAAGGGTCTATGATGGTAGATGTATGTGAATAGCCTTAAAGGGCAGGGGAAACCCTAACCCTAGCTTGGTAGAGGCTATATATACAGCCTATGGGTCATTATCAAAGTGAGAGAGAGTGTACCCAAGTTGTACTCTAAGCAACTTAGTAAGCAAGATTTTGTTCTTGTACTTTGAGCTCTCTTTTGCACTCTTGTGCACATTCTTCTTGCTACAAACACTGATCTTACACATGGCATTAAAGCCTCCTCTCTTTTCAACTTTAAAAATGGCCTTTAAAATCCACTCTCATTGGTGATCACAAGATAGGGCGACTCAGCCTGTCAAATTCCACAAACTGATCAACACAAATAACAACCATAAAAAGCATCAAGCTCTCACGAAAGGTATACTCATCATACCACAAGAACATCTCTCACTCTAGCCCCTAACAAAATCAAGGAATGAAAATCTTGAAGGAATAGGCCTAGTATAATATGAGAGGAATCCATAACAAGTCACTAACCACCTGCTTCAAAACAAACTAGCAAAAAGAACCATCAAAGAGATCATCCTAGTGGTGGCCTAAACTACCTACCCAACTAGGAACAATTCAACTTCCTCTATCCTCAGCTTCACTAAGTGCACATGATTTTCCATCATCTTTATATTTTCCTTCTTACCTCCATAGCCAAACCTTGACCCCTTGACATTGGAGGACCTGGGGAAGCCAAAGGAGAGCATTTTAGCTCCTGACTTCTACTAAAGACTTCTTCCCCAACACAAGGCAACTTGGCATGGCACATCAAAGGGCAACATAAGGGATCATGAAGGGCGTCATTGCAGAAATTGTGAATCAGGTGCAAATTTCACAGCCTCCTATTCAGCTCCTTCGCATGGCCTGTAGTGGGTGCAATCATGGTGGGTGTCATAGGGCTATTGTATTCCTTATAGTAGACCATCCTCACCTAAGAGGGTTTGTCCTAATTCATATCCTACATTCTGTTGTGTTCAAAACCCTAGTTGTGGGACTTCTGGCAGCCATAGCCAGAAAGCTTGAAGCTCTTCCATTCTTCAATTTCTAAGCACTAACAGTGATTCTAATCATAGATTGATCTTCTCCAAAGTTAGTTAAAGATTTGAAATCTCTATTTCAAATTTTCTTAGCTTCAGTGGACCTCCTTAGTTCATCAAATAACCCACATTTCACATCTCAAGTGGCATAAGCTTCGAGATGAGTGCTTGTAAGCACTAATGTTGCATTTTTCAATCATGTTGCTAGCTGGATATTCACTAAATTTGGTGTTTTTATCAAAAAATTAAATCCATCAAGTGCTTTATGTCATTAACCTCTTCATGCTTGGTAGTAAGGCTATGTGTATAGCTATAAACACATAGACCATATCCCAATATTAGTTTGTCTGGTAAATCATATATATGAGTGTTATTGTATTCATCCCATAGCATAGAGTTGATTGATAAGCCATGCTCCACCAAGAACTTCTCTAATAGGCCACATTATCTGGAAGAGGCTGAAGTCTAGGCAAAGCTCATCTCGTTGAAACCTAGGAAAACAATAAAACTTAAATCAAGAGTTGTTCGAAGAACAGGACCTCCTAAATCCTATCTTGACATATTGCATATGTATGATTTCCAACCGTTTTCAACTCTACAACTTTAAAAGTTGGCTATTAATTCTGCTATTCAATTGTACTTGGCCACCTATAAAGGAATATACACTTCCATTACTTAAGGAAATAGATAAGACCTTCATATAATGGCCATGGCCTATGCAAATTTAAGGCTTCAAATTCGTAAGTTCAATGGAAAAGATTTCCATCCTTGGCAAGTCCTGGTAACATACAAAATGATGGTTAGAGGCTATTGGCCCTTCATAAAAGGGACCAAAGTTATTGACCCATCCAATCCCCTTAATATAGAAGATGATGAAAGTGCTCAGGCCATCATCATGCTTCATTTAGATGAAACTTCAATTCATTATATTGACCAATTCTCCACTACTAAGGAGAAGTGGGATGAGCTTGAAAGGCTCTACGGTGCTACAGGGAAGAACTCCAAGATCTTTCTAAAGATTGAGTTTTTTAGCTTGGAGTACAAATAGGGAGAATATCTAAGCAAGTTTATTTCACATATGAAGGGGCTTATGGCACAACTGGCCTCCGTTCAAGCACTCATTCATGATGAAGATGCTATTTCCATCCTTCTAGAGTCTATGAAGAATGTATTTCCAACCTTGTGACTACCCTAACTAATATCTCGAACCCAACCTTGGCAAGTACCATCTAGTATTTCCTGGATGAAGAGAAGAGAAACCCTACTAAAGGGACATCAACATTTCCTTTATGTGAGAAAGTGTTAGTCCATACGGCTTCTACTAAGTGCTCCTTCTGTCACAAAAAAGGGCATATTTTAAGCAATTGCTGGAAGAAATACCCTAACAAAATGAAGTGCAATAAATGCAAAAAGAGTGGGCATATCACGAGCAAGTGTCCCAGTGTTCTAGAAGTAACTAAGGAATTGGAGGCCAACTTTGCCTCCCAATCCATAGATGGCCGACTCTTTTGAGTCTTGTAACATCCTCTACCTATGAATATCCTTGTTGCTTGATTTATAAAGGCTTCCCATTTGATTGAGGGGGGAAACTTTTACATGTCTTATGATGCATTGCCACCCTGGCATTGAGGGGGGGTGTTAGAATACATGCATGGGAATCCACCCTAAGTAAGGGTCTATGAGGGTAGATGTATGTGAATAGCCTTAAGGGGCAGGGGAAACCCTAACCCTAGCTTGGTAGAGGCTATATAAAAAACCTATGGGTCACTATGAAGTGAGAGAGAGTGTACCCAAGTTGTACTCTAAGAAACTTAGTAAGAGAGATTTTGTTCTTGTACTTTGAGCTCTCTTTCCCACTCTTGTGCACATTCTTCTTGCTTCAAACTCTAATTTTACACATTCAACTCGCCTTCAACCCACTCCATGCTTCTTGCACCACCCCTTTCCCAATGCTTCCATTCTTCCATCATCCATAGAGATCGACTTGGATACAGTCGCTACTACCACTCTTTGTGGACTATTGAATGTCAATGACTAGCGATGTACTCCTTCAGCATCGACATTATCTTCATCATACCACACTCCAAATGTACCCCAAGTAGAAACCTGCAGCCTATGTGAGATGCAATGTAGGTGGCAACTAGCAATCTGGCATTCCTTGTTCTCCTCATCCCAGCCCCACCACTCCACCTTCTTCTTGCCACGTCCTCACCTATCACCCTGAAGTTACCCCAATTCCATGTATGCAATGCCATTGTGTGCTACCTTTGCCACATTCATCTGTAGTGAGCAACACACCTTTTGCCACATGGTTCACCAGATTCTGTCCTCCTCGCAGCCTCCATGGTACAACACAAGCCTCTTCTTCTCATGGTCAAATCGACAGCATTTGTGGCTCCTCATCTTCCGTGCAATGTTGTGAATGGCTCTTTCTTCTTTGCCTTATCCTCAATATCTAAAGGAAATTTAATATAAGCCACCTAGCCTTTTAAAAGATTAATTAAAAGTACCTTGTTCACATGGTTGATTTTTTTATTTTATGTGTCCCCCTTATTATCAAGAATTTCGATCTTCATCACATCATAAAAGAGATTTATTTCCTATTTTTAGTTTTATTTTCAATAAAACTTACCTCTCTTTTCCTTTTAATTGGGTGGGATAACTCTAATGTTTTATCCTTTGTAAGGGTATGCTTAATCTTTATATTTTTCTTCAGGTTTTCTTATGTGCTTCATAGTACAATTTTATTTCCCCCTATCTTGGGCGTGAAGTTATTTTTGCGTACAAGTTGGATTAAGAGCCCTATCTTTTGTGTGCTAAGTTGATTTTTATTGTGGTGAGAGTTTAACCCTAGGCTCAACATCCTAGTTGTGTGTATTTTTGTGTGATTATTTTCCTTCCCTATCCAATGGCAATTCAAAGATCCAAGAAGAAAATGAAGACTAATGATGAAGATAAAGATTTTTTTTTCAAGAGCTGATTGTGGTTCTTCTCCAAATTTGTTTGCATGGATGCCTCACACTTAAGCATGGGAGGAATTATGAAAGACAAATATGTGAAAATATAGGCACCAAAATGTGCTCACATGGAAACAATTTTTTGTAAAATGACACATTGAAAATGTACCTCTTGGAAAAAATTCAAATATGAAGCAATGTAACAATGTGGGTCCTTAGGCTCACATCTTAAAATATGGAAAGGAAAATAAAGGTCAAACACCTTTGTCCTATTCTCAAAAATAAAGGGTAGCCAAAATGTATGCAACCCAATTTTTATAATATCAAGAAAAGAAAAGGAAGAGGCTTGTCGGGTGATTTGAGGAGGTGGGAGGTTGAGGTGGTTATACCCTCTCTCTTCCTTTATCTTCTCCTTTCACCCTTCATTTCTCCCTCTCCCATTTTGACACAACTCTCATCTTTCTTATTCTTGCTCCTTTCTCTTGTGCTTCATTGCCAAATCTAATGGAGAGTGAGGAAAAGGAAGAGAGTGAGGATGGAAGCATTGTTTAATTTCTTCTGTACCTCTCTTTTGTGTGTTTTGGAGAAATGGATTCTCGATGAAGATGAAGGTTTCTTGCAGGTTTTTGTGGCCAGTGAGCATACTTGCAGCCTCTCTTGGCAGGTTGGTGGTTCTCATGGTATCGTGGTAGGGTGTTATTCACAAGTCGAGAGAACACACAGATCATTGACAAAAACCTCTGACTTCTTCCTAAGGATATCCTTGAATATATCACACATGAGTCTCTAGAAGGTAGCTAGCATGTTATTCAACTTGAAGTGCATGACTATGTAGGCAAAGACTCCCCACTCAGTAGCAAAGGTGGTCTTGTGCCTATCATCAGGGTGCACTTGCACCTAGTTGTACCCCGAGGAGCTATCTAAGAAGCTGTAGGCGTCTTTACCACAACTACTCTTTTGAGCATGTACTCATATACAACAATGGATAATTATCTCTCTTTGTAGCAGTGTTTACCTTCTTGTAGTTAATGCACACTCTGATCTTCCCATTCTTCTTTAGTACGATGACTATGGGTGAGACCCAATCTGTGTGCTCAATCTCGTAGATGAATCCTACTCTCATTAGCTTATCGATTTCTTCCTTGACAGTGTGGGCATGCTTTGGATTCATGGGGTATGGTTCGCTGCTTGAGCAGGATTGCGTTGGGTGTCATGGTTATATTGTGAGTCACTACACTCGGATCTACCCCTTTGAATTCCTCCAGGGACCAAGAAAAGATGTCTATATACTCGTGCAAGAGAGCAATGAGACTTGCTTCCTCTGCCGCGGTTAGGTCATTGTCTATAAAGATAGGTCGGGGTGTCTCCCCCTCCCTAGCTAATTTGACCTCCTTGACCCTGGGAAATCCTTCTATGGATTCGCTTGCTTGCCTGTGGCATTTGGCCCCCAGCAAGATCACTACCATATCGCCTTTCTTGAACTTGATGAATCTCTTTGGCAAGTCATGTGGTGTTCTTTGCTCCTCTGCCTGCGCATCCTTAGGCTGCTTCCTTCTTTCCTCCTTTAATCCACGGCACCTGAGGTGGACCGGTAAGTCCCCCCCTTGGTGCATCTAGTCTTGGAAGGTCGAGGTATCTCGGGATCACTATCTGCAACTCGGAATTTAACTCTCCGTCTTTGCTAAAAGAGGGAGTCTATCCTAGTGGTCATAGCTTTGATGGTGAATCCATCTTAAGTAAGTCCCCCCCTTGGTGCGTCTTAGTATTGGAAGGTTGAGGTATCTCGGGATCACTATTTGCAACTCAGAATTTAACTCTCCGTCTTTGCTAGAAGAGGGAGTCTATACTAGTGGTCATAGCTTCAATGGTGAATCCATCTTAAGCAATGGTGTGGCACTTGGTTGGGCTAGGTATGCTTGATTAAAGTCTATTGCACCTAGGTACTTTAAACAGGTGCGATCTCAACCCATACACATGAATCCTCTTTTGATTCTAAAGCCATTTCCCTTTAGCGGTTTGGAATCTACTCTTATTTGCTCTATCCGTCAGTGTCGTACTCTATTGTGTCAATCCCTCCTTCACTCTCGTCACTAAAGGAACAATAGTCCTCATATTCATCATTAGAGCTATCTTCATCGAGGTAGGGCTTTAATCCTAGGCCCATCACAACGATGCATCCCAAAGCAGTGCATATTGTTAGATGCATCAGTATAGCCTCTAGTATCTTCCACTTGGGGATTAACCATAGTATATCCATCTGGAATTCTTGGCCTCTCATCTAACACACTAGCCACACTTCTAGAGATTCGGGGCCTCCAAACCTATCTCCTTTTTTTTTATCATTGCATGGCTCGATTGGCTACCACCAATCCTTCTATTTTTATATTCTTTCACGATGATCAATCTATCTTTCCTTGCTTGATGCCTATCGCTTCCCCCTATTTCTCATCGGTAAGGTTGTACATCAAGTTTAAGTCGTGCACTTTGGTCTATCGCCACTTAGGTCCATTTAAGAGTCTTCAAGTGGTTTAAAGTTTGCTGATGGGTTGCTAGCTAACTTATTGGTTAGGTGTTTGAGGATCTCATGGAGCTCTCATTTGTTGTTTGGGACTAGGAATGAGACCGGGTTGGTTCCTCTGTGCGTGCTTCTAGCCATCATGCGGATTGCTACTGAAGGCTCTTCTCAAGTCTTGCCAACTGCATTAACAGCTTGCTCGTATTCATCATTTTTCGAGAACGGCACGTCAATTGTAGTAAGGACATGCATCCAGTCTCGCTCATCCTCTTAGGGCAAGGGATATACTTACTCGATGGCCCATAAAATTTCCTATTCCGACCATCACCCTTCAGCATAGAGGAGATGGCATCTAGGTCAACCATTGCAGTCTTCCAGGTGTCCATCTCTACTCTTAAGGCTTCCATTTGATTGCCTAGGAAAATCAAACCATTGCCTCAGTCTTCTATGACTCTCTCATTGCACATGCAAGGTCAACCTAGCAGGATATCGTAGTCCACTCCCTTCATGAGTATAAAATCAATCGAGAATTGGACTCTTGCGATTTTTACTAGCCAATTCTTTAACACACCGAATTGCTTTAGTTTCGTTCCATTATCCAGAGTGACGTTAATTCTAGCCATCTGACTAGTGAATTACCCCAAGTCAGGAGGAGCACTGCATGGCTCAGCACACTGACTCCCACTCCCGTGTCTACAATTCATTTCCTTGTGGTGTCCCCTAGAGCTAAGATCGACAAGACAGCATGCATTTCAGTGCCCTCCCAAAAAGCATTGACGTGTAAGGATTTTGGCACTGAGTACAACGTCAGAATCGGTATCTGTGTTTCTACATCGTGTTTGTTCAAGTCAGTGGCACCTTGCCCCATTGGTCCTTCAACCAATTGTTTTAGCTCCTGCCACAGTGGCCAATGTTGCCTAAGTAGATTTGCTATGCTTAGCGTCACAGGGGTGGTTACCAATGAGGTGAGGAGATTGCTAGTTTGTTGCCACACTCATGTCTCTACGCTTCTTGGCCAATTGCCTTGGCTAATTCGCTGGCCCATAGCGTTTAGGATTTGTTTATGTGTGGCATTGTTTGTGGTGCCACCGCATCTCTCGATTTTTGTCATGGAGGTGATACTGGTGCGCTTATGCTTGAGAGATCATCGATCTCATCCTCCAATATGGGCTTGATGTCTTTTAGGTGTTCCTAAGCTTCTTTCACCCACTTCTTAACCTTTTCGATGGCTTTGAGTTGGCACTTGGGGTTGGGATACTCCCCAACCCTCCCCTTGCACTTCCTTTCTCAGGCATGACATTTTTGCTTTTGTGTGTGTCACTTTCTTTCTTGCAAGTAGCGTTGTGCCACTCTCTGTTTTCAGCATGACCTTGCATTCACTTTCTTCCTCCTTCTCATATGGCTCCTCTTTCCAATTTAGGCTGCATCTACATTGCTTGGCCCTGGCAGTGATATGATAGCCTGCTTTGTCTATGCACAGGTCATGATATGCAACGAGATAAGCGTGGTCTCCCCATTGAGTGTCTCAACACTAAACAACCCTAATGGGGTTGAGGGCTCATTCATCAAGTTAAAGGAGGGCTTTCATCTAGGGCAATCAACAAAGGGGTGCGTGATTCCGCATTTAGTGCATCTTTGATTGGCCTTGTCTCCATTTGCTTGCTCCCATTTAGGGCAGCGCAAAGAGATATGTCCTAGGTGACCTTAAGTCTAGCATGTGATTGGTTCTTGGGTCTGCTCTCCTAAGTCTCTACCTCTCCCTCTACCTAATGCCATCACTAGTGCTGGTCAGTAGTCCATAAGGACTACATTTCCCTCTTCGTCATACGAGACGTAAGGGTGTACGTAAGGCTCTTTGTTGTTTGGCTCTTCCACATAGTGGATTGGAGCATCATTGGTGGATGGGTCACATAGAGTCACGGTGGTCTAGGAGTAATCTTTTGTTTGTTGTTGAAGCTCTCTCGGGACTCCTACAGGTAGTCTCTTCTCGATTCGAGCTCCCAGAATTTCTTCCCTTGAGCTGGTCGTCCAATCTAATGGCCTCTTCAAAGACCCTCATCATAGCGCATCTCGCTGTAAGCTCGAATTGCTGGCCAAGGCCTTGTAGAGCTCTTTGCTTTGTATTCCATTAATGAATATTGTGGACACTGATCTCTTGGTTGGTCACTCGCTAGTAGGGATTCTCTTGAAGAGACTCCTCACATGGGTCATGTAATCCTAGATATCCTCCTTATCCCTCTACTTGATATTCATTAGCCGCACTAGCAAGTTGTCGAAGTACCCAGGATTAGTGGAAGAGACTCTTGAGGTTGTTAAACTCAGTTTGCTTAGCAGCTTTTAGACTCGTGTACCAAGTCCTACCCTTATCTCCTAAGCACAAACCAAAATCTTGCAAGTGCAAAGTAAGATCAGTAAGGTCATTGGCCTCGCACACTTGCTCAAACTACTCTACAAAGCTATATGGGTCATCGTTTGTCTAGCTAGTTTGCATCAACTATCGAGATTTTAGACTGGCTCTTGGAGCCCTGAATAACTCCTAATCCTTCAAGCAACAAATTTTTCATTGCAATGGCACTTTGCTCGATGGAAGCATTGTCTAATAGTCACTTCATGAGAAGTTCACTCAGGGTAAGATCTCCGTCTAGCGGTCTTTCCCTCTTGGCATCAGGACCCGTCCTATTTCTGCTTGCTAGCACTAGCACTCCTACTAAATTTCACACACTTCCATGTTCTGACGCAAGCTCTTGGCTTGTTGTTCCTAATTGTAGGTCACTAGGCTTTGCAAAGTTTCATGCCCTAGTCTCCTCTCCCCTCCTAGGTCTGTTTGACATCCTCAAACATCCTACCGTGGTGGTTTGTCCAAGCCTGTAGGTCGTAATTGGCAACCAGTCGCTGGATTTTGGTTGGGAGACCTCTTAGGCCGAGCTCCTCATCCCATCCTCCGTGATTAGTGCTTGTCTCTGCCATGTCTGAAGTCTTTCTCTCCACCAAGTGGTCAATGAGATTGATTGGTGACCGTTCCTCCTGGATTCCCTATTGTGTCTTCTACTTGGTCCTACGCTTGGGGTTTCAATAGCTTGACTGTGTCTCCATATCTTCTCCTACTGGTGAGTTCATTCTTGGGTTATGTTTGGGTGAGTTCCTTGTTATTTACAGACACTCCTCAACTTAACTCCCTCGGTGAATGTGTGCACATGCTCTCTCTCTTCCATGCATTGTGCGAAATCAGGCTCTTGGCTTTTCAATGCATGTTAAATGAAAAAATTGATGTGGGGTGTGAATGCAGAATACAGGATGCAACTTATACTATCCCTCCTTTTTGTTCATAGCCTAATATGGCTCTATGTGCGTTCTCTACCTACGTATAATAATTGTATAGGGTCTCTATTTCTCCCCTCTACTTGATCAGGGTAATTCTATGGTCTATGAGTTGGTTCCCGAGTTGATTCTAGCTGGTTCTAGTTAGAGGCTGGTAAATTTACCCTAGTTATGTTCTGCCCTATTGGTCCAATTCCCAATGTTGAATGGTTCGACTCTGGTGGTGAATGCAATTGATCCAACTTGGATTCTCCGATTCAGTTTGTCTGATCCGGTCGAATCTTTGAGACAGACAGTCCGGGTGCAACCCTGAATTCTTGCACAGTCCATGCTAGAGATCCCTAGGATTCATCGCCTAACCTGCAACCCTCCAAAACTACTAATTAGAACACAAGGATGGCCTAAAACTACTTGGGGACTGCAAGATTGGGCTCGGAATCAATGCACTCGATTCATCCTCTACCTACAACTCTCTCTCTCTCTCTCTCTCTCTCTCTCTCTCTCTCTCTCTCTCTCTCTCTCTCTCTCTCTCTCTCTCTCTCACACACACACACACAAAATGCAACAGTTGCAAATGAGCTCTTCCTTTACCTCTTGGGTTATAAACCCTTCCCCAACCTTTCCAATCATTCTCCTAGTGACGTAAATCCTTACAACACTCGTTTTCCCTGATCTGTGCTCTTTTGGTCCTATTTCACAGTAGCAAAACCCGTTGTTTCCCTGTAAGTTACTGGTCCTAACCTACTCTAAATGCAACATAAATTCAAAATAGAAAACTCTAATGCTCCCTTCTACTTTCCTAATCATCAACAACACAAAATACTTACTTGTTTTGAAGATTAAACTCCCAAATCTCCTACCTACAAAGAGCATTGGTTCGGGGATGAACCCTACTTTGATGCTCGATTTGAAGCATACAAGCGCTCAAGCTTGAATCTATTGGTCCTGCCAATGGAATCAAAATGTAAAGGAAGCTCTCGCTCAACCGCCAAGACCCATGGACCGCTTATTCCTTTAAGCATTTCAAGCAAGCACTAATGGCTACCTCTCACATAGCCAACGCATTATTCCTCTCTACGAGCATAGTGAGCTTACCTTGATGCCTGATTGAGTTACTTTCTCTCTCAATCACTCCAATAGATCCATGATTTGTGATGCAAGCTCAAGTCCAATAGATCCACGATTTGTGATGCAAGCTCAAGCATCCTCAAGCCTCTTCCTCTAAGCTCCATCCTCCATAGCCACGTGCGAGACAAGAGAAGAGAAGAAGAAGAGAGGAGATGGTGGAAGATTTCATCTCCAAGATCCCTCACCCTCACACACTCACTCCCTCACTCACTCATATTCCCTTCCTCAAGCACTCACAAGCAAGCAAGCAAGAGAACAGAAGGACAGAAGAAGAAGAGTCCACTTTGCCACACACCAAAGAATGAGCCTTTCATTCTCTTTTTGAGTTTATATACAAAGCATCCCTTTGGGCACCCATCCCCTTTTTTACATGACTTACCATCATGGCAAGGTCCTCTTTTCCCATTCCCTTCTAGTTGCTCTTTCTCTTTACCCATGCCCTTCTACCCTTTACAATTTGCACAGGGGAGAGCCTGGCGCTCTTTTATAAAATTTTGTTGATACCTTTGGATTTTAAAAATGTACTTCTACCTTTGACTTAGCTTTTGAGGCTGCCCTTGCACTTTTGGCCATTTCCCTTCTTGCACCACCTCTTTTAGTTGACCCAACTTGCTCTTTTCTACTTTTTCTGCTTTCTTCTTGTGCTGAGGTTTATAGAAGGAGAGAGGGTGTAACTATAGGCATGAGCGGGAGCATACAGTCGACTCATTCTTTTGGTAACTTGTTAAGAGCCAAGTGAGCTTTATTAAAAATACATTTAGATTTCCTACGTAGTAGATGGTGGCATAGGATGATTATTTTATGCTTTCTCTCCCTCTGAGCATAAAAAACGTCATGAATTTTGGCATATTTTTTCAAAAACGTCTTTTTTTCTTCAAAATGACTTCATCTTGTGGTTTTTGGCCAAGTTACCTCATGTCTTATCTAGTTTATAAAGTCATGTCATACTCTTTGATACTTAACTTACTTAATATCATACTTGGTCTTGCATGTTCTTTGTCTACTGATTAAGGCTTTTGAGATTTGTCTTGCGGTTACGAAATCAATGCGATCTTTGATGTATTAAATGGAATCAAGAATGTTGAATCAAATATAATACGGGAAAATTTATGATCAAGCCGTCGTAATATTATTTACAAGGCATAATTACTTTTTTTTGGGGCTGGGAACATTGAGGCGTCTTCTCATGTTGGATTGTGAAATGGATTTAATGCAAGACTCAATATTAAGAAAATTACGTGTGGTCCCTTATGTGATAGCTTGACGAGTAATTTTTAAAATGCCTCAAGCCCGAATTCATTTCTTGATATGAAGTGCTATGGTAGGAATATTACATCTTCTCCTCCTTAGAGGAATCAAGATGTCCTCACCTCGAAAATAACCGGGGAAACTATTTTTTTAGAACTGTCTCTTCTATCTAGATGGCATCATCCTCAGGATAGTCTTTCAACTAGATAAGATACTCTCTAATGGTTCTATTTCTCAGAGGTTTCTCTTTTACTTCTAGAATCTTATCAAGCTAGAGTTCAAGGGCTCCTTGACTAGGCATTACAATTTATTGGTCATCAAGAATATGATCTTGATTTGCCACATAAGCTTTCACAAGACTAACATGAAATACATTGTGGACTTTCACATGATCAGGAAGTTGCAGTTTGTCGGCATTAGCTCCTAGGCATTTGAGAACCTTGTATGGTCCACAATACCTTGGACTCAACTTTTAGAACTTTCCTAATGATAGAGAACTCTTCTTTGAGCATACACAGATGAAAACCATATCTCTCTCTTGGAAGATACGCTCTTGTTGTCCTAGATTAGCATAAGCTTTTTGGCAGTCTTTGGTAGCTTGAATGTCTTTTCTAATAGTTTTGACCTGATCATCCATGTCTTCTAGCATTTTCTTAGAAGTCTCAACCTTTAGGGTTGGATTAGAGAAACTCAGTGGTATCAAACAATCTTGCCCATACAATGCTTGAAATGGAGTCATTTGAATACTCTGGTGATATGACGCATTATAAGAAAATTCTACTAAGGGCAAATATTGTATCCACCTTGTCGGTTCTTTGGAACAGCAAGCTCTTAGTATATCTTCAATGACCTGATTAACCTACACTGTTTGACCATTAGTTTGAGGATGGTAAGCTATGCTAAAGCAAAGCTAGGTTCCAACTACTTCAAATAGGCTTCTCCAGAAATGTGACATAAACAAAGAGTTGCGGTTATTAACGATCCATTTAGGCAATCCATGAAGCCTAAAGATTTCTTTCACAAACAGTCGTGAAATATCTGAAGCTTTGTAGTTGGTCTTGACTAGGATAAGATGAGTGACTTTTGTCAGCATATCCACAATCACTAATAGAAGGTAAGCCAACTATGAAATCCATGCTGATGAACTCCCATTTCATCTATGGAATGTTAAGTGGCTGGAGCTTGCTTGGCATTTTGAAATGCTCAGCTTTCACTTGCTAGCAACTTAGGCATTCAGTAACATATCAAGTACACCATGCTTTAGTCTTTTCCAGTAGTACCTTTTCCCGACTGCATTAAGAATCTTTGCATAATTAGGATGTCCTAAGAACGAAGAGTCATGGGCTTCCCATAATATCTTCTTTTTCAGCACACTTGATTGAGGGGAATGCAAAGCCTTGTCCTAAAATAGACAAGTCCATCATCCACGGTGAAATTTCAGTATTTGAATCTGAGCTTAGGATCACTGTCCTTAACTAGGACTTCTCTTAGCATTAGCTAATATGTAGGATCCTTGTTTGCCTCTTCTTTGACTAGCTCAATGACTAGATTGCTATGCATCAATATCATGGTAGCTACTCTCCTTTAGATGGCTCTTCCATGATAACTGCATTCAGAAAAGCTATATGACTTAATTCATCAGCAATCACATTCTCTTTTCCAGGTTTGAACTTGATTTCAAAATCAAATTCTTACAAGACTTCAATCCACTGACGCTGCCTCATGTTGAGGTCTAATTGAGTAAAGATCCATTTGAGACTTTTGTGGTCAGTGAACAAAGTAAACTTACTTCCAAGCAAATAATGTCACCACAATTTGAGAGCATGGATCATAGCTAACAACTCGAGATCATGGGTGGCATAATTCCTCTCATGGATTTTTAGCTTCCTTGAGGAATAGGCTGTCTGATGACCTTGTTGCATAAGCACACAACCTAGTGCAAGAGAACTTGCGTCTATTACAACCTCAGACTCTTGACTTAGGTTAAGTAGCTTTAAAATGGATGTTATTACCAAAAATTTTGTGAGCTGCTCAAAACTAGCTTGCTCAATGGGCATCCATACAATGGCAATTTGCTTTTTCAGCAAATCAGTGTGAGAGGTGTAGCTATTAGGGTGTAAATTTCTATGAAAATTCCTACACCATCAAGTCAGCCCTTAAAAACTTCTCACTTCCTTAACTGTCGTTGGTGGTTTCCACTCTTGAACATCTCTAACTTTGGCTGGGTCTATAGAGATTCCTTCAGCAGATACTATGAATCTGAGATATTCCATCCATCTTTTGAAAAAGGCCCACTTATTTTTCTTCCCATAGAGCTTGTATGTCCTCATTGTGTCCAACACGATGTGCATTTGTAGCTCATGGTCTCCGTCTCTCTTGGAGTATGTTAAGATGTCATCAAAGAAGACTAGGACAAACTTAGGTTGAAAAATGTCATGCATTAATTTGTTAAATGTAGCAAGGGTATTAGTTAGAACAAAAGACATTACAAGAAATTCAAAAATGACCATTTTTGGTATTGAAGGCAGTTTTGGGAATATCTTCTTCCTTGATCCTTATTTGGTAATAACCAAATTTGAGATCAATCTTGGAAAATGTTTTTTTCCCCTTACAGCCTATCGAGTAGCTCGTCTATTCTTGGGATTGAATACTTGTTCTTAATTACTTGTGAACTCTACCAAAAACTCTCACTTTCTATGAAATGATAGACAATTAGCATTACATTAATCTTATGCTAATCTTGTTGGTTGTCTTTAATTTGTTGGCTTAAATTCTCACCTTGACATTTCTTTTGTTGCAAATTTTCTTGGATAACATCTTAGTTTACCATGCCTTAAACATTGGACTGTAGCTAAACGAGTTTTGAAGTATTTGAAAGGCACTAAAGATTTTGGGTTTGTTTATCGGCACAAAAAAAAACTCCGATTCTATGTATTCATTTCAATTTTTGGGTTAGATGTAAATTGAGCAAGCTCTCACTTATCTATGAGTTCTACAAGTGGAAATTGTTTATTTATCAATGGTTGTCTTGTTTCTTGGACTAGCAAGAAATAATGTTGTGTTGTTGTTTCCACTACAGAGGTTGAATATGTAGCTGCATCTTTAGCACCTTGAGAGTCAGTATGGCTTGACAAGTTCTATCAGATATTGCCATCTTCCTATCTCCATCACACCACTTTGATGTGATAACCAAAGTGCTATGAGTCTTGCTAAGACTATGTTCAACATAACAAGTCTAAACATATTGTAGTGCATTATCATTATGTTGGATATGTAAAGAAAGGCATGATCATGATTGAACATTGTTCAAGTGATCAAATGACTACATATATATCACCAAAGGACTCAATGAAGTACGCTTCACTCTACTGCGCTTAGAACTTGGAGTTGTCTCCACTTCAATCTTTGGGAATTAATCTACTATGACATTGTAGTGTTATTGTACATACTCCTTGTAGGCACCATACACTTCACACATGCACATACACCTCAAACCTCATGGTCATCTTTGTACATACATATTCAGTTTCACTTCACATGCACATATTTACTTACATGTACAATATAATCCTTCTTGATCATGTTTGCACATTTGTATATAGGAGTTTGGGTTTTTCTATTATGCTCCCCAAGGGTTTTTTTCATCCACAGGGAGACCTTTGTTTGAGTGGGGTGTTGGAGATATATATAGCTCACCCTATCTAGACTAGGTCTCTCACCTATATATATGTAGATTATGATCAATATGAAAGTCTTTGGGATTGTACATGGTGTGTCTCCTCTCTCTCTCACGTCTCTACATATCTTCTCTCTCAACATCTCACCATGTATTGCTCATGGCTTGTGTTGCATGTAAGCTTTCTCACCAATGACTGCTATTTTTTAATAAACTGAAAGACAATATGCGAATGCTTACTTATGATTTGTTTGTACTCAATAGTACTTCTTTCCTTGCATTTTGATGTATTCCTTTTAGCAAAAGTTATTGAGATTCTTAGAAAATGGTAATAAAGTTACTTGTAAAATAATTACAATATGTAAAATGAAAAAACGTATCTTTGAAAATGGTCTAATTCTTGATTTGAAAAGTTTTTGGAATTTTGTGTTGCATTGAAGGACATTGTTGTTAGACGGATAACTATGATTGACATCATTTGCGTTTCCTCACCAAAGACTGGGATCATGGTGCAAAACACATTAAATTTTCATTCAAAGAAGATAGTGCTTGTTGCATGTTTTCCCATATATCATTGTTTGTGTTCCTTAAGTTTTATTTTGTCATGTTGAGATCTATTATTATACTACTTTTGTTTGGCTCTCATTTGCACTCTCGCAGAGACCTCCATAGGGATCTAGATCCTCAAGCACACCCACACTACTACGTCCTCCCTTGCAAGTCCAAAAGATACTCCACTGACAAACCATGGACTCTCTAGATGTATTGCCTCTATTGTAAGATCTAGATGAGGTCTTTCACAAGTTTGAGAGGTCACTCATGAATTTTTCGACGCTCAAGGGCCCACTCCATCTCTCTCTCTCTCTCTAGCATCCCCACTATATCGGGCCTCCAATTTGAATCCTTGAGTTACCCCACAAAGAATCCCTCATGACCCTCCATGTATTTTCTTTCTAGGCTATTTTCCCCTACATCCACCCTCATATATGCTTGTCTTGACTCTTGCTATTATTGTCATTTCAAACACTAGCTCCTTGTGTCCCTTCCCCCAATGCAAATGTTCATTTGGATCATCCTCCTAGTTTGTCCTCTCTGTCTAATCATGAATGTTCAAACACATCTCCTAACACATCCAACATCCTAGATATTTCAAGTGCCCCTAATGTTTTGCAATTTGCACCTCCATCTACTCATTGTAGCTCTAATAGTGCAAATGTTGCAACTCCTTTGTCTTTGCTTACTAGTAGGGCACCTAGAGACAACACATTAACCCCCATACCACCTGAAATAAGCAACTAACACAACACATTAACCCCCATACCACTTGAAATAAGCAACTAGGATAACATTACCCAATCACAAACCATGCCAAGATTCAATTGGGATTTTAGAGAAACTTGTTGCTTGGTCCAATGCAAATGGGCATATGATGATGCATGTGCACAAGGTGGCTTATGACAAAAAGTTAAAACTAAGAATGATTAGTGGGAGGATATGGTGTGTAAGTATGCTAAGAAAGGTCTTGTGGTAAGTTGGGAGCAAGCTTGGTTGAAGTGGACATGATTGTGGCTAGCTTATTAGCATAAATCTGATTGCGAATGCTGCATACCTAGTGGCAAGAACATCTATTGCATGGTAACATCAGAGGATTAGAAGAAAGAGAATTTAGCAAGAGTTGTTTGGGTACATGAGTGGAAGTTCGAATGAGAGAGAGTGGTGGATCCTTTGGCCGGTGTCATTGACTCTTGCGACCCTCTAGGTTGAATAAAATTCATAGGTGATACACAACTTCATTTTGTTCATAATTTTGTTGACATTGTATTTGTCTAACATTTTTTCAATTCATAGATGTCAATGCACCTTTTGAGCCATTGAGGGATTTGGATCCCAATGCACCAACTCCTTCATTGAACACATGTGCAGTAGCAAGAATCCCCAAGAATGCTTGCAAGAGAGTGCAAGAAGTTGACATTGGGCTAAAAATGGTGACTTTCAACATCATGTGTGGGATAGAGATGGCAGAGCAGGGTAGAGACGTGTGCTTGGAGATGGTGGAATAGGGCCGCAACAAGCAACAAATGGAGGCATTGAAGACCACATTAGAAGCCACAAATGTTATCGTGGGCTCCCTTGTGAAAGTGGCAAGGTCCATACATTGTCTTGCAATTTAGATTTGGCTTTGTCTTCGTGCTCTGATGTTGTTAACCTTCCTTTCCAATTGATAATTGCCACTCCAAGAAATACATCACATCATCTTTGAAGTGCTTTCAATTTTCAATTTCACAATTTCTTGAGTGATTACATTATCAACAGTAGTTGCTTTTCTATTAAATACAACATGTCTATTGAAGCAATAAAGTGTATATCATGTCTTGAACTTGTGTTCCTTAACCATGATATTGATAAGAAGATTGGAGGTTTTATTTGCACTACACATTCAACAAAAGGTGACCTGCATTCTTAACTCTTGTTGAACCACATCCATCAAAGTTACAAGCCAAACTTCTCTCATTGCATCAAAAATAGTGCAATAATCATGAGGGAAATTTGGTAATTGGTATTCTGAGACTATACATCTCAAGAATTCAAGGTAGCCTATGATAGTACTATAACAATTCCTAAGTACACAATGATGGTTTTAATTTTACACGAAACACAACCTTTTGTTTCAAAGAAAATGGCAATTTTGATAATGGATTTGTGGCACAATTCACCAAAAATTTGGCATGTTATTTGCCAAAACCTGATAGAGGAACATGAATGATAAGGAATCCTACAATGTGGTAGCAGTTGTTATCCACATAGTATTCTATAGCATGTCTTCTCCATCCCCTCTTTTTGTAGGCTACATTAATGGCCTCAACTCTATTTTGTTGCGCCGTGTGTGTGTGTGTGTGTGTGTGTGTGTGTGTGTGTGTGTGTGTGTGTGTGTGTGTGTGTGTGTGTGTGTGTGTGTGTGTGTGTGTGTGTGTGTGTGTGTGTGTGTGTGTGTGTGTGTGTGTGTGTGTGTGTGTGTGTGTGTGTGTGTGTGTGTGTGTGTGTGTGTGTGTGTGTGTGTGTGTGTGTGTGTGTGTGTGTGTGTGTGTGTGTGTGTGTGTGTGTGTGTGTGTGTGTGTGTGTGTGTGTGTGTGTGTGTGTGTGTGTGTGTGTGTGTGTGTGTGTGTGTGTGTGTGTGTGTGTGTGTGTGCGCGTGCGTATGTGCGTGTGCGGGGTGGGGAGGGGGGAAGAAGTGGGATTCTAATAAAGGTGTGTGACATTGAAAATGCATTTACTTGCATGGAAGGGTCTTCTAAGGTGCATGCCTCCCATAAAAAAATATTTTAATGTTTTGGATATTACAAATGCATATTTTGAGCTAACTCTAAAGTTATGCATGTAGAATGGGCAAAAGACAAATAATGTGCAATATTATGAAACTCTTAGAAAGTTCTTGTATTGTAAAAGAGAGAAATATAATGCAATAGGCAATTATATATATCATGTAAATTTCCTAGTCATATATTTCTTGTTCACTCTCGAAAACATTTTGGAGGTGTCACAAATTCAAGAGCATAACTAACATGAAAGTAGAATAACATTTTATATTAAACTTGTGGTAAACAATGTAAAATATATATTGTGTCCTCTTTGATTATCTAAAGGTTTACTCCTCAAGCCACATTTCAATGTTCCTCCAAGTGGTACATTTGATGGGCATGCATATACTAGTACCATGTATACACTTTTACCATTTCACAAAATAGATATTCCACTCCAAATGACCCCAAAGCAACATGGTTTGGACATATCCATGTAAATCTAGAAAGAAATACAAAAATGGTATAAAGGTGGGTCTTAGAAATATGGTGAAGTGGTACTTTCTCCCTCGTAATACAAATGTTATTTTGCAAGGTTTTGCAATTTGGTTTGCTTTGATCTCTTCAATTAATTACAATATGTTTGATGTAATATAGCAGCCAAGTATCATGTATGTATAGTAATATTATGCATTCAACAAAAAATTTGTCCCTTTGCTTTGTGCTTCACAATGAGTCGGGATAGTCATAATACTTCCGAATAAGAAAACATATAGTTGAATGGCAGGTGAAATGGCACCTTCAAGCAATACTACCAAGGTGACATGTGAGGAACAATCTTTTTGGAAACACTTAAAGATGCATCACTTTACCTTGGGAAGAAAGCATTGAGGGCTAGAGGAGATTGCAAGGATACATTGGACTATGCCAAGAATGAGATAAAACAAGTAGTTGATATGATGTCTCAAGTGTTGGACAATGGTTTGTGGAATCAGACTTGGTAGACTTGGATATGTTGGAACTAAGGTTGCCGATGGCCATAGGATACATGATTGCATATGAGACATATATGACATGGATGAGAAAATATTTCATGATGCTGCACAGTCTCTCATTGCTCGTCGGGAGTTACTAGAGAGACATGAAGTTAAACTAGGTGATATAATACATCAATCGAAAAAAAATTGTTTTCACTAGAAGGAACAAGACACATAATTTCAATGTATCCCATGAGAATGGCATATCACTTTTGATTGAAAAAATATAATGCATTAGAAACAATGATATTTATCGATATAAGGTTCATGGATTGTCCTTTAATTCACAATGAGAACGCATGCTTGAAAGATTTGCAATATGGGTTGCATGTATATAGTTATAGAGAGGAGGAACAAGTAGTGAATCTTATAATGAAAAAATACAAATGTTTTGATAGATGAATCATAGGGTTTAGGTAGAAAATTTGCAAATGGGCACGCTAATGAAAATATAGTGTAGTTGAATGAGATAGTTTGCAAGTACATGAGAGTTATCAAATTTGAGGTGGGTTCAGGCTTTCCATTTATCTTGTCACAACTGGAAATATGGTTTTTAGCACACATGAAGTTAAAACACCTTTTGCATTCCATGAAATTTGAGGCATTCACACTCCATAAATAATCTTCCTATTTGATTGCAATGAGCTTATGCATATAATGCTCAATTGAAAAGGAATATAAAGGACGGTGTGGAGGGTCATGAAATTTCAAGAAACACTATAAAAATACAAATTGTAGAACATGAACTACACCACTTCTAGAGGGGAAATGTAATGGAAGCAAACACATATCCATTGATTGAAGAGACAAATCATACAGGAAAATGTTTTGGATACAAGGAATGACCACACATGCATAAGCCATGATGAAAAACATCCTAGAAATCATTATGCTTTGTCATGAGTTTGGCATACTCCATCAAACTATTCTTGACTATCTTGCCCTCTCTATGCTGGGGGTCTCCATGAAAAGCTCATCATCCCAGTCGAAGTAGGACAGATGGGGGTTACCAACTAGCGGATCATTCAAATCCACACATTCATTGGCATCCACCCCCTCCTTATCATGGTCTAGTAAAATATTATGAATAATACAATAAGCATTTTAAGGCAAATAATGCAAGTCAAGGTTTTGAATGGTCTTACCAAGGTAAAGCCACAATCGCTTTACTCTCCCGACAGCATGCGCCACCACAATGCTTGATGAAGATTGCATATAGTTATCGTTCTAGTTGAAATTGTGAGTCAGCTTATCTCTATGAAATGGTGTTATTAGCCATGGAAGAAGAGGATAGCCTCCATCACCCACAATGTATTCCTTGATTTGCAGATCCCCAAATTTAAAAGGTTCCCCAGTCAACATACTTTGTCAATGGCATAGTTTGAAAAAAGTAGAGTTCTACAACAATCTATTGTCATGTGCACAACTAGGCCACACGATGTTTACATTCAAAAAACACATGTTGGTACGAGAAATTCCTTGGACAATCATGCTATTATAATGGTTGTACCAATCTATTCAACTCTCAAGGGGAGGCAAGTCCAACCTCAAGTGAGTTGCATCAATGCCACCACAATAGTTGGGAAATGAATGGAATGCTTGGAACCTTTCTTTACCTTGATTAGTTTGGACTTTGTTTGGGGCCGTTGTTGAAGATGTCTCCCTTTTTTTCCTAAGGAATAAGAGAAGTCTCCCATGATTTTGGAAATTGTTGAGTGAACCCATTGAAAATGCTTAGACACATCTATGCACAGCATGCCCAAAGAGAGGAAGAATAGCAATAACCACTTTTTACTCAATAGATAATATTTGTTTAGGAACATTCAAAGGAAACTAGGAATTCGGCCTTGTACAATCATGCTATTATAATTGTTGTACCAATCTATTCACCTCTCAAGGGGAGGCAAGTCCAACCTCAAGTGAGTTGCATCAATGGCACCACAATAGTAAGAAATGAATGGAATGCTTGGAAACCTTCCTTTACCTTTATTAATTTGGACTTTGTTTGGGGCCATTGCTAGAGATGTCTCCCTTTTTTTCCCAAGGAAGAAGAGAAGTCTCCCATGATATTGGAAATTGTTGAGTGACCACTTTGAAAATGCTCAGACACATCTATGCACCGCATGCCCGAAGAGAGGAAGAATAGCAATAGCAACTTTCCACTCAATAGATAATATTTGTCTACAAATATTCGAAGGAAACTAGGAATTCATCCTTGTTGCAAGTCATCACAAACAAAGGAGCCTGCGAAGTCAAACAATTCCGTTGGCAGTCGAAACACCTCTTGAAATTTGGTGCCGTTACATGTGTGAAGTACACTTACTGGTTTCACCAGCTTATAGATGACCTTGGTTTCACATACCGAAACACAAGAGCGTGCTAGATGTGATGCCATTTTGCAATGCCCACAATGGATCATAGTGAAGGAAACTATTGAATAAAGAATGCCTCATCATCATCGTTTTCTTCATCCTATGAAGAGTGAACATGGGGATTGCATAGCTCAAGGGCTCACCCAAGCACTGAGAGAAGGGCCAACAGGGTTTGTAGAAGAGTGAGAAGCATCCAGCTTGTTATTCGAGTCCTTTTGGAAAGCTATGGGTCGACCTTGATAGATTCAAAGCCCTGATCATTGGATGAGTTCATCACAAAAGAATGTAGGCTGGAAAAATAAAAGTCTTGGTACTTCTACTAAGCTTCTTCAGCAAATTTGAGGCTTTGCCGATTCATTGTTGTTACGGTTCCAAATGAGAGAGGGAGAGAGAGAAAGAGGTGTCTGCTCTGGTAGAACGTTGTAGGGTGCTTACCACCTAACTATAGAGGTGAATTGGAATGCATTGACTTGCCTCGTTCACTTTGGTGTGGTTGTGACAGTGTGTAAGTGCATATCATGCCTAGTCAAGTTATTTGTCTAGGAACATTGGAAGGGAAATAGGAATTCGGTCTTGTTGCAACTCATCACAAACAAGGGAACACACCAAGTCAAACAATTCCATTTGCAATTAAAACCCCTCTTGAAATTTGGCATCGTTACATGTGTGAAGGGCATGTAGTAGTGGTTTCACCAATTTATAGATGACCTTGGTTTCACATACCAAGACGAGCATGCTAGATGCAATGTAGTTTTGCAACGCCCATAGCGGGCCATAGTGAAGGAAGCTATTGATGAATAACAAATGCCTCATCATGAGCATTGTCCTCCTCCTCCGAAGAGTCATGGAGACTGCATAGCTCAAGGGCAAGCATTGAGAGAAAGGCCAATAGGGTTTGTAGAAGAGTGAGAAGCATCAAGCTTGTTGTTCCAATCCTTTGGAAAAGTTGTGGGTCTACTTTGATAGATTCAAAGCATTAATCATTGGATGATTTTGTCACCTATAGTGACAATTGGGAGTCAATGTCCATGTTGATTAGATTGAAATGCCTTTGGTATGGTGTGTAAAATGAGAATAGAGTAGCTTGTGGATTGAGTGATGATTCATAAAAGAATGGAGTAGGCTTGGAAAATAAAAGTCTTGGCACATCACTAATGAGCTTCTTCAACACATTTGAGACTCTACCAATTCATTGCTCTTACGGTTCCAAATGAGCAAGAGAGAGAGAGAGAGAGAGAGAGAGAGAGAGAGAGAGAGCGAGAGCGAGAGGTGTTTGGTCTAATAGAATGTTGTAGGGTGGCTACCGCCTAGAAAGGTGAAAAGGAACACATTGGCTTGCCTCCTTCACTTTGGTATGGCCGTGACTTAGTGTAAGTGCATACCATGCCTAGTCAAGTTTTTGCGTAGGTGTAGTGTGACTCTTATCTTGTAGAGCTTTTAGGACTGAGGAGCGTTAATACAATTTTGTTGCTACGTACACGTCCCATCAAGTCTCGACCTTGTCAAAGTTCAAATGAAATTTTTGTTGGCCAGAAATGGGCCATGGATGATGTTCGCTACACATAGAAAGAAAGTGGATGAAACTATCTTTGATGGTCGTGATTCCAACAACCTTGGCCATAGGGATCTTTGTTGACCAAGTCAACAAGATTCAAACACATCAAAAAACTAAGTAGCACAAAGGAAAGAACCCCATGCCACTCCATGAAAGCAAGGTGTGCTTTCCTCTAATTCTGTGATTGGCCATGATGGGAGGACTGTAGTATGGCTGGTCAGGACCCATGCTCCTCTTGTTTGTTGTTGTTCTGTACTCTTGTTTGAGGGAATTCACCCTACAAGCCCAATCGATTGTTATGTATTGGATCTACAGGCTCTATAACATGGCCAAATTAGGGGCCGCGGGGGCATCAGCTCGCCTGCAGGCGGTTTAGTTGGCTATATAGTAGCAGGAGGCTCCTCTTGAATTGTCACCATACGTGCCTTAATAATAGTCTCAGACTGCTTATGCATTTTCTCCTCATAGAAAATAACATCATGGTTATGGATAACCTTCCAAGCTTGTGGATCTAATAGGCGATAGCCCATCTCACTTGCATTTTCATAACCAAGGAAGATGCATTTTTGAGACTTAGGCTCCAACTTAGTGCACTTGTCCTTGGGTACATAGCAGAAAGCCTCACAACCAAAGACATGCAAATGAGTATATAAGGAAGGATTTCTAGACCATATCTCCTCTACAACCTAATAGTCAAGAGCAGTACATAGATATTGATTTATCAAGTGTACGGTAGTAGTAATTGCCTTAGCCAAAAAATGATGGGGTAAGCATGCTAGGCTAAGCATTCTGTGAACTTGCTCCTGAATGGTCCTATTCATGCACTCAGCCATTCTAGGGTGGGGTGTACGGGGCGGTGAACTGATGCTTAATACCCCTCTTGTCACAAAACTACTCAAAGGCTTTGGAGGCATACTCACCCCCATTATTTGATCTTAGACATTTCAACGTATATCGAGACTGGTTCTCAACCAAAGCAAGCTAATGTTGAAATGTAGCCAAGACTTTTGATTTTTGCTTAATAGGATATGCCCAGACCTTATGCGTATAGTCATCAATGAAAGTAACAAAACACTTTGTGCCAGGTAACTACTTGCAAGACATGGAGCCACATACATCTGAGTGATCAAGAGCCAAAGGCTCACCCATGCATGTCATACCAGACTTTTTATACGTATTACGTGTCTACATGCTATATAAATAGTGATCACAAGACTCAAATCACTTATAGTCAAGGGGTGGAAGATACTGCAAGCATGTAAGCATTTTCATTTCTTTCAAGGACATGTGCCCTCCATGAGGAATCACCCAAAGAAACCACATAACCTGCATCATCCAAAGTGCTAGCAGAGATAAGGCTCTTCGCTCGTGACGTCGGTATATTACATGCATAATGAAGAGTAAACATATAATGTCAACTAAACTATATCTTGACATCACCAATACCAACTGTCTCAAGTGCCATATAATTACCCAAATGGAAAGATCTAGTCAAACTGCGATAGGAGTGAAATGGGTCACATGAAAGGAAGCCCCTAAATCTATGAGCCAACACACTGAGTATATCTTGACAAAGCATCAATCAATTCTGAAGTATTAAGAGAAGAAGCTGTAAATATGAAATCATCATAAAAATTAATATACATAACATTAATCTCTTCAATCTTAACATTGGACTTGCCATGGACAATGATGCAATCATAATTTTTGTCCTACAATTTACCCTTGCCCTTTTCTTTATACTTGTCTTTGTACATTTTATGGCATTGTGGCCAAATATGTCTTGCTTTCCCACAGTAATGACAAGTCAATGAGGACTTACGGCCACTGAACTTATTGCAAGATTGTCCATGTGACTGAGAACTAGACTATTGAGAGTTTCTCCCATGGCAGTCATTACCGCTCCTACCATTATTACCTCTAACTATCAAAGCATGAGAGGTATGGAAAGCATCAACATTCTTCTTGTTAACCTCTTCAATCAAGAGTGCACTCTCTACATCTTGCAACTATTCCCGGGGAGTCCACCTTATGGAAAATGTAAGATACCATGTGAGTTCAAAAGAAAGGATATTATATTTAGTAAAATTTATAGGATTATATTTACAAAAGAAGTTTTAAAATTAAAATTTTAAAAGAAAATATGTAAGTTTAGTAAAGTAAAAGGGGTCCTTTTAAGATCTTATAGCATCTAAAGAAAGGGTATTTCTTTATATCTTTTGAATGAACATTATATGGATGATTTCTTATAGGTGGACCCCCTCGGGCAATTGTTACCCATCAATAGAAATGCTGGCACACATAGCAATACAAAAGGTATCCCATGATTCAAGTAGTATAACTAAGAGGAACAAGGAAAGAAGAGTGCCCTTGAATTTAATCCCTTGCGAAGACAAATGACTGATAATGGAATGAAACTCATTTAGGTGGGTTGGCATAGAAGTGCCCTATTTCATGCGAAGGTCCATGAGTTGCTTTAGCCAATACATCTGAGAAGTGGGGCTCTATTTTTCACAGACATTGCGAATCTTTTTGCATAATTTCCATGCAGACTACCCATCAGATATAACATTATAGAGAGGGATAGTATGATAGTAGACTTACATTGCTCATCTAATTTAGCCCAGTCCTCTCGATCAATAAGTTTGGGCTTGACACCCTTATGTTTCAAAGGTCTAACTTGCATCCTCGGCAGTAAAACTTGTCAGATTTGGGCCTTCCAATAGTTGTAGTTGGTACCATCCAACTTGTCAATATTAAAGATAGCACTATCAGTCGAGCCACCATCCACCATAATGAAGGCAAACAAGTGCACAAATTGTCAAAAAATGATGTTGTATTTACTACAATCAATCCTAAAACCACTACCAAATCAAGCTGAAAACAAGGGGTATTGAGCAAGTAATGAAATGTCCACAAACGCAATGCAAGGAACTGTCAAATGGAGGTGACTACTCACATAAAAATTGTAGTAAACTGCAATTATAATGTGTTAAAAATGAATTATAATAATGAGAAATCAATGTCAAAGATGGGTAATCATTGATATAAGACAAATTACAATTTCCAGGGAATAGCTCCAACTAGTAGTGAGTGAATATACGTTTGATAGTGAGAACTGTCAAAGAGTCAGTGTGTCAAATTGAGATACATCCCATTGGCATAACCATCATGCATAGAGTGGGTCTCACAGGTAATAAAAGAAACTAACTGCAAGCACAACAGACTGAGCAATGTAACAGAATCTCAATACATAACCAACCAAGGTGCATACATCATTAGCAACATTGTGACAGAGATAGGTGCCGGCCCAAGAGTAATGTCAGATCAACCCACTAAGCATCAACTACATACATAGAGTATGACAAAGCATATACATGTCACCAAGTCCCATGGTATCATTGTAAAATCCTCAAGCTCAACTACATAACCAAAAGCTCAATGTAATATTCAAATGTCAAGAAGTTCTTCCACCAGAATAAAAGTCAAATGCTAGATGAGCAAACAAAGCTCAAAACATCATGTGGAAGGCATCCATACATCAAAGATCCAAGTAGCATAGATTCGAGAGCATCCGACCCAAGTAACTTGCAAAGCTCTTCTGGAGCATCAAATAACAATACATAACAGTGAATGACGGCCAATGTCAAGATTCAAAGCTCAAATATCTTAGCTCATAAGCAATCTAGGAGCATACCCAAGCATGTAACATGAACCATGAGCATCAGTACATCACTCCAAATAGTCGAGAAGCACCCTAGAGCGATATGTATATGCTTTCACTCATAGAATAACATTTAGCCTTGCTTATTATAGTAGTAAAAAACCTCTCTAAAATTGAGTAAAAGAGTCCCATAGCATTCCAATACATTGGCATAACATCCCTAGATGAACTAGCATCAAATAGACATCCCCAGAAGTATAAGTGACCTCCACAGAATGAGTGAAGGGCTACCCATAACTGCAATACAACAAAGTGTCATAAATTGTGAAACAACGGCTGAACTCGAGAGCTCCAAATGATGCCCAAAATCATGCTAAAGGTGTCAGGTGCAATGCCAAGTGATTGTCCAAGGCCAGAAGCAATGCCAAGAGTTGTGGAAGGATGAAGCAGACATGGGTAAGGAAGAGGCAGCAATACAGTCAACACAAATTGTGCTTGCTGTCCGAGGCTTAGTGCTAGTTGGGCTAAGGTCAATAGAACTCAAGAAGAGCTCAAGGGGAGCTCAATGAAGCTCTGAGAGATGCCTTGATGAGCTATGAAGAAAATGAGCAACAATATATATTGCTTCAAGTTGAGCCATGGTTGCCATTAAAAGTGTAAACTAAAGCTTTTCTCCACAAGGTGAAGTAGATAGATAAGCTCTCGAGGAAGATAGATCTAATACTAGTTGAAGGGAGTGAGCCCTGAAGTAGAAGCACAGAGTGGAAGCAAGAGCTATGGTGGAAGGAGCAAGAGCAAGAGAGAGAGTCACACACACGATGTGGAAACTCCAACAGTCACAATGTGTGACCGGCCTTTCCTTTATTCAAATGTAACCGAAAAAGTAACGAATGAAGTGACAGTGTGGGCACCTGTCACACTTGCAGTGTATAGGTGTGCGGGTATGTAAGTACTGTCAGTGCAATTAATACATGGGCAACTAGGCACATGCATCTTTACTCCCAACAAAGCTAACATAGTAAACTATGCAATCAAAGAAGAACCATGGTGGATTGATTGGAAGGGAAAGTGCTAACTTTGTTGATGGTGGAGAAGTAAACTCTCAATGCTTCTCTCCAAGCAACTTTCCACTCTCCATTAAGAAGACTACACAAGCTAATATACAATATGTCAAAACTCTATAGAAACAGAATTTGTATCCTTTTTCATTAATTTGTCTATATAATGATTTATTAAATTTATTTTCTTTGCACTAATTAGATATAAAGAAAAGTGCATTGGAGCTGGCCACTGATGAGTGGTCACAGGTTATGGTGGACCCACGCGGTGGGTTAGAGAAAAGATAGTTCACACTTCCACCTATATGACCCGATTGGGCGCCTGTGACTAGAACTCACGCATATCAGGGTTAGACTCGCACACAGAAAGGATTGATGCCTTGAAATGTGGGCTAGATCCACCAGAACAAACAATTACAATCAACAAGATGGCATGATCATGAAATGCTTGTATAATGTGCATGTGTGGGCTGAAAGCTTGAAATGCACATTTCTTTGCATAGGAAAGTCACATGAAGATTCGGATACCATTTTTGCGATGTACACGGAAAAAGCTTTCATATGACACCCATATTGGGGGGGTCCCTAAATTTTAGGAGATTCCTAAATTTTAGGAGGTCCCTAAAATTTAGGAGCCTCGAATTAGCCTAAAAATGCTAGTCCTAAAAAATAGGGATGTCATTCTAAAAATAGTAAGTTCTGTACTCTGACTGTGCTTACTAAATTTGGTTGTTTCTATTCTTGACAGTATTCAACCCAAAAAGGAAGGCCATAGAGAAGAGACAAGTGTCAAGACACTTGTCACACAAGTTTCCAAGTGTCCCACCACTTGTCACATCTCATGACATGTGGCTGGACACTTGTCTTGTGCTACTCCACTTTCCCCTTTTGTACTAGCTCTCCCCTCTCCTATAAATAAGAGCTCGTTTTTCTTCATTCATCATCATTTTTCTTTGCTGTAAACTCATGTACAGCACCCACAGATAGCCAGAAACTGGCCCCATCCATCCCCATCATCATCCCCCACTTCTCCATTATCAAATTCCTCCATATTCCCTCTTCTATCACTGCTGTTTTACAGGACAGCAAGCCTGTAAATTCATTACAGCACCTCCTTCTCGAGCTCTTTCTTCCATTTTAGCTACAAGAAGAAAACCCTATCCATGTACTGTTGATCAATGATGGAGAAAGGCTGAATTTCCCTTTTTCTTCTCTCATATTGTAAAGAAATCAGTTCTTATCATTGCATAATAGATAATGCATGTGTGTTTGTACATCTTTGCATGATCTTGTGAGAGTGAGAATTACTTCTTCTCACTCTCAGGTTGATTGTAACTGAGCTCTTCCCTAAGGGACTTGGGTTGAGCAGAAATACATTCCTTCGGGGGGGTTGTCCATCTTCAACCCTCAATCTTGTCTCCATTACTTTTACATTTTCATGGCTGTAATTTTGTGAGTAATTTTCATTTTCAGCTTTAAGTGTTCATTCTCTTTTATATTAAATCTAAAAAACAAGCAAATATCATAATTGTTAAGCATACTACGTTGTTCGGGGCATTTACAGTGGTATCAGAGCTTTGGCTCGGTCCTCACCCCCAACACTGGTAGTGCTTACAACTATAAGTTTGTTTGTTTTCAGCCCTTGCATTGAGTGCTTGAGCATATTTTTTTTCTTTAGTCTCAATGGATCAATCGAGTGCTATCCTTCAAGCCATTCAAAGTCTTAGAGAGGAGAATCAGCAAATTCGTGAGCAACTTCTCAAACTTCAAGGAGACAAAGCCATACCAATGAAAGGAGCCGATCAAGAAGTCCAACTACTTCTAAGAGGCAGTCCCATTCTACTTCAAGACAAAGAAAGAGATCGCGTCGAAGCTCATCCTCTTCTTCAAAGTCATCTGGCGCCTATTCTGATGGATCCTCTTCTAGTAATGAAGAGTCACACCCTTCTCGTGGAAGACCTCATCATCGTCAAAGGCGTCGACATTCTTCACCCTCGTCTCCATCTTCATCCCCATCAAGCACTTCATCATCTTCAACCTCAAGATCCGAGCATGGACGAAGGCATAAGAAGAAGAAGAAGACTAAGTCACTATCTCAACTTGAAAAGAAGATCAAGTTCAGTATGTATGATGGTTCCCGAAATCCTGATCTTCTTCTGAAGTTTATTCGTCAATTTCAAATTTTGTATGGTCGTGACAAGTATAAAGAAAAAGAAAAGATTAAGTTTGCAGCTTTACATTTAACCGACTTAGCCCATACTTGGTGGACGGGGTTGGAATATGATCATGCTGCCCCAAAATCATGGCGGTCCTTTGTTCGCCTGATACAAAGCCAATTTCTTCCTGTTCATTTCAAAAGAGATGTAAAAATGGAATGGGATCGGCTTTGGCAAAGGAAAAATGAGTCCCTTGGTGACTATACCAAGAGATTTTGGGAGCTACTTTTGAAGGTCCAACATTTCAAGAAGATCAGCAGTTCGGAAAAGCTTAGGAAGTTTCAAGGAGGTTTGCATTTTAAACTTCGTACTGCTCTTAATCATTATCATTGTTCTAGTCTCAGGGAACTCATTGACCATGCTGAGACATGGGAAATGGAGCACAATGGTAACAAATCATTCCAAAAGAATGATAAGAAGAGAGTAGCTGATGATGAGGAGTATTCAGCCCCAAATGAAGGACAAAAACAGTGGCAAAAGCAGCCATCAAATCAAAAGAAGATGAAGCCCTATGCACCTCCTAATGCTCCTCAATTTCGCTCCAATCTATACCCACAAGCAAAGCAGCTTTCCGAAGAAGAAAAGCAACGCTTCATGAAAGAAGGGAAGTGCTTTAAATGTGGACAAACAGGCCACATAGCGAAGCAATGTCCAAACAAGGGACAAAGCAAGGTTTCTGACAACAAGCCTAAGTCGCCAGTGAAAATCAATGCTATTAGTGATGTAGTTGCAAACACAACTCACACTCCAGAGACGCGCAAATTATTAAAAGCTTGGGGACAGTTGCAAGGTAAGCAAGCACTATTCTTGATAGATCTTGGGACGAATGAAAATATTATTTCCTTGCAATTAGCTAAAGAGCTTGGATTAAAGAATGAAGAGATGGACACTCCGGCAGAAGTTCGCCAAGCTTTGAATGCTGATGAAGGTGACACAATGAAGACTGTGATACCCTACATTGGCAAGCTCAAGTTTCAAATTCAAGGCTACAGTGACGAAGATACCTTCTGTATCGGAGACCTTGATGGTTGCGATGTGATTCTTGGCATGCCCTGGAATCATAGAGTAGATTCAACCATATTCTCTCAGAAAAAGAAGGTAGAACTCACCAACAAAGGCAAAAAGTACGAGATCCAAGCTGGAGTTTCTGGAGACACCATACCTATGGTAAGCCATATGCAAGTCTCTAGAGCAATTAAGAATTGTGTTCAATGTTGTCTGCTTTATGTCATTGATGTAAAAGATAATATGAATGCTAAAAAACAAGAGCAACTTCAGCTCTTGGAAAAGTATAAAGATTGTTTTTCGGAAGATCTTCCTTATCAGCTTCCCCCAGAAAGGCCAGAAGACCATCATATTGATATTATCCCGGGCAGTTCTCCTCCTAATATAGCACCATACCGTGTGAGCCGTCCTCAACAAGAAGAAATCAGAAAGCAAGTCGAAGACCTACTCAACCGTGGGCTAATTAGGCCAAGTAGCTCACCATTTTGTTCACCGGTTCTTCTTGTTCAAAAGAAAGATGGCACATTCAGGATGTGCATTGATTATCGAGCCCTCAACAAAATCACTGTGAAGAATCGGTTTCCTATTCCCAGAATTGACGACATTTTGGATCGTCTAGGAGGCTCAAAGGTTTTCAGCCGCATTGATCTAAAGAGTGGTTATCATCAAATTAGGGTAATACCACAAGATGTACACAAAACTGCTTTCCGCACTTCATACGGTCTTTATGAATTCTTGGTGGTTCCTTTTGGATTAACCAATGCACCAGCCACCTTTAATCGAATGATGGAGCACATCTTTAGAGAGCATCGACAATATGTCGGTACTTTCTTTGATGATATTCTTGTCTTTAGCAAGAATGAAGAGGAGCATCATCAACACTTGGAAATTGTTCTACAATTACTACAACAAAATCAACTCTTGGTAAATGGTAAAAAGAGTGAATTTTTCATGCATAAAATAAATTACCTTGGGCATGTCATCTCTTCTGAAGGGATTCAGATGGATCCTGAAAAGATCAGGATAATCCAAGAATGGCCTCATCTTCGTGATGTACATGAGGTGCGATCGTTTCTTGGCTTATGTTCTTATTACCGCCGCTTCATCAAGCATTTTGCACATATGGCTTCTCCACTTCATGACCTTACAAAGACGAAGATCTCTTTCCAATGGAAGGAAAAAGAGAAGGCAGCCTTTACAAGGCTGAAAATAACTTCTGGACCTGTTCTTATCATTCCAGATCTGGTAAAACCATTTGTGGTGGAAGCAGATGCTTGCGGTGATTGTATTGGTGCAGTGCTAAATCAAGAAGGCCATGCCGTAGCCTTTGAAAGCCGCCGTCTAAATGATGTGGAGAAAAGGTATGACATTTATGAAAAGGAGCTCTTAGCAGTGGTTCATGCTTTAAAGATATGGAAACATTATCTTTTAGGCAATGAATTCCTTATTAAAACCGATCATCAAAGCTTGAAGTATTTCAAGACTCAAAAGCATTTGCAGGAGAAACATGCAAGATGGGAAAATTTCTTGTCTATGTTTCATTTTCAAATTATGTACACTCCAGGGAAACAAAATGTAGTTGCTGATGCACTTTCTAGACTGCCTCGCATTGCAACTATTACAGTGGCTCATCATGAAGATTTTCAAACGATGAAGAATACTTATGATGAAGATACTGATTTTGCAGCAATTTGGTCAAATTTACAGCAAGGAGGTTCTCATCCAGATTATTCCATCAAAGACGGTTACCTTCTCATGAACAATCGCCTTTGTGTCACTCTTCCTGTTCGACAAAAGGTGCTTAAAGAAACTCATGAACCCCCTTATGCAGGGCATAGAGGGAGGGCAGCCACTCTAAGTGCAATTGAGCGCTACTTTTATTGGCCAACATTATGAAAAGATACACATAACTTCATTGAGGCTTGTCTGGTATGCCAAAAATCCAAATATGATAGGCAGAAGATTCCAGGATTGTTGCAACCTCTTCCAGTGCCCAAAGATCCATGGGAATCTATCACAATGGATTTCATCTCAGGTATTCCAAGAACACCTCAAGGTCATGATATGATTTGGGTCATAATTGATAGATTCAGCAAACAATCACATTTTATTCCATGTCATAAAACATTGAAATCCGCACAAGCTGCAAGACTTTTCATTCAACATATCTTCAGATTACATGGTATGACTTCTGAGATCATTTCAGATAGAGACTCCAAATTCACAAGTAACTTTTGGCGTGCTTTATTTGAGAATTTGGGAACCACTTTAAAGTTCTCCTCAGCTTTTCATCCTCAAACTGACGGCCAAACAGAGGTGATGAATCTCACTCTTTTGGATATGTTGAAAGCTTATGTTAGTGAACATAAGTCACAATGGGAGAAATATCTTCCATTATTGGAGTTTTCTTACAACAATACAGTGCACTCATCCACAGGGAAAGCTCCAAATGAAATAGTACAGGGTAAAGTGATTCCTCCTCCAATTATTCGCACTAAAGATAAGATTTTTGCTGCTGATGAGTTTGCTTCAGATTTAAAAACCGCAATGGATCAAGTTCGAGCCACTATCAAAGTTGCCCAAGAGCGACAAAAGAAGCAAGCAGATAAACGAAGAAGACCTTTGGCTTTTGAAAAAGGTCAATATGTCTTGCTAAAGTTTGATAAAAGCAGGCTCAAACAAGGTTCTGGTCAAAATTCATCTTTTCCAAAGCTCTCCAGTAGATACTTTGGACCCTTCAAAGTGATTGAGAAAATAAATGAAGTTTCTTATCGACTTGAGCTTCCTACTCATTGGAAAATACACAATGCTTTTCATGTAAGTTTGCTAAAACCTTACATAGGACCAGAACCAAAGGAACCCATTACTGAAGATCCCCCAGAAGTTGAAGAAACAAAGCAACTCTTGGAACCTGAAAAGATTTTGTTTCTCAAGGATCGAACCACGAGAAGTGGCCTTGTGACACTAAAATTCTTACTAAAATTCAAGAATCTACCCACAACAGATGCACAGTGGGTAGATGAAAAATTCATGAAGGATTACCCAAATATTCTACAGCAATATCAAGAAGCTTTTCAGCTGAGGACAGCTGAATAAAAGCCAGAGGGCTGTCACAACTCTATAGAAACAGAATTTGTATCCTTTTTCATTAATTTGTCTATATAATGATTTATTAAATTTATTTCCTTTGCACTAATTAGATATAAAGAAAAGTGCATTGGAGCTGGCCACTGATGAGTGGTCACAGGTTATGGTGGACCCACGCGGTGGGTTAGAGAAAAGATAGTTCACACTTCCACCTATATGACCCGATTGGGCGCCTGTGACTAGAACTCACGCATATCAGGGTTAGACTCGCACACATAAAGGATTGATGCCTTGAAATGTGGGCTAGATCCACCAGAACAAACAGTTACAATCAACAAGATGGCATGATCATGAAATGCTTGTATAATGTGCATGTGTGGGCTGAAAGCTTGAAATGCACATTTCTTTGCATAGGAAAGTCACATGAAGATTCGGATACCATTTTTGCGATGTACACGGAAAAAGCTTTCATATGACACCCATATTGGGGGGGTCCCTAAATTTTAGGAGATTCCTAAATTTTAGGAGGTCCCTAAAATTTAGGAGCCTCGAATTAGCCTAAAAATGCTAGTCCTAAAAAATAGGGATGTCATTCTAAAAATAGTAAGTTCTGTACTCTGACTGTGCTTACTAAATTTGGTTGTTTCTATTCTTGACAGTATTCAACCCAAAAAGGAAGGCCATAGAGAAGAGACAAGTGTCAAGACACTTGTCACACAAGTTTCCAAGTGTCCCACCACTTGTCACATCTCATGACATGTGGCTGGACACTTGTCTTGTGCTACTCCACTTTCCCCTTTTGTACTAGCTCTCCCCTCTCCTATAAATAAGAGCTCGTTTTTCTTCATTCATCATCATTTTTCTTTGCTGTAAACTCATGTACAGCACCCACAGATAGCCAGAAACTGGCCCCATCCATCCCCATCATCATCCCCCACTTCTCCATTATCAAATTCCTCCATATTCCCTCTTCTATCACTGTTGTTTTACAGGACAGCAAGCCTGTAAATTCATTACAGCACCTCCTTCTCGAGCTCTTTCTTCCATTTTAGCTACAAGAAGAAAACCCTATCCATGTACTGTTGATCAATGATGGAGAAAGGCTGAATTTCCCTTTTTCTTCTCTCATATTGTAAAGAAATCAGTTCTTATCGTTGCATAATAGATAATGCATGTGTGTTTGTACATCTTTGCATGATCTTGTGAGAGTGAGAATTACTTCTTCTCACTCTCAGGTTGATTGTAACTGAGCTCTTCCCTAAGGGACTTGGGTTGAGCAGAAATACATTCCTTCGGGGGGGTTGTCCATCTTCAACCCTCAATCTTGTCTCCATTACTTTTACATTTTCATGGCTGTAATTTTGTGAGTAATTTTCATTTTCAGCTTTAAGTGTTCATTCTCTTTTATATTAAATCTAAAAAACAAGCGAATATCATAATTGTTAAGCATACTACGTTGTTCGGGGCATTTACACAATAGAAGAAGAACCATGGTGAATTGAGAGTAGGGAAAGCTCTCACATGTCAACTTAGCTAAATATTTGTGTAAATTGGATTCTAGTCACAATGGTAATATCTATACTACAGATAGTACTCCTAATGCTAAATAGCAAGGAGATATACTTTTCCAGCTAAATACATGGTTTAAATAATAATAATTGGATATATTCTCTTGGCTCTCTCATTGACCAAAAACTTGCTCTCAATTGGAGACATGAAAAAAATAGCTTCAAAGTGGAATGATATCTCATTAAAGACACAAAAGATTACTACAAGGTAGTTACCAAACGAAAGAAGTATAGGATACCCTTCAAACTTCAAAGATCACCTTTAGTGTTTGTGGAGCCCCAAGAGGAATATCAAGAAAAATGGGAAATCTAATGCAAAAAAATCTATCTTGTATCATCAATAAGCATGTTCTTCATAATTTAATTAGCCACAACAAGAAAAGCAACACCAATCTTCTCAAATCTTCATGCAATATCAAATAACAATTCTCCCACGGATTTATTACAACAAAACTTCAACGCATTCTTCATATTATTCATCAAAAGAACAATACAACACAAAGGAATGCTCCACTTTGAATGGAAATCATCACATAGTATTAATCTTTAATAGCTTCATAGTCTCCATAGTCTCCTTCTTGATCTCTCACTCATAGATATATTATTTTAGCACGAAAAATTATCTATCTGTTGCTCACTCTCTCTCTCTCATGCTCTCTCTCAATAGTACATTGCAATAATCAATAATAATAATCCATAACCCTTCTTTGGTTGTGGATACACCTCCCAAGAGGTATACCTGATATGAAAGGTCACTCGAGCCACTAGAGTGTCCCTTCGTAGCTCAACAGCGTCACTGTCACTTTAGTCTTTTCTTTAGTCTTGAGCAGCTACTTCTTTCACTTCTTTGAGCTATTTCGAACTTGTATTCATCTCTTTCCAAGGTTAGAAAACTTTCCCAAGCTACACATCCATCTCACATAACACTTATAGAGGCATACAGAACATAAATAAAACAAAGACATATGCTCTACTACAGAGGCTTAGGAGAGGGTCTACAAAACCATACAGTTTATGGTCATCAGAAAGCATTTAGAACGAAAACCAAAACCAATCAAAACCACCAAGAATAATTCAATAAGCTTCCAAACACTCTCAAACTCCATCAATCATCATTCCATCCTCCTATACAAAAAGAAAATAGAACAAAATAGAAGCTCAACAAACTCAATCAGAACCAATCAAACACTATTAAAACATCAACATAATATGTTAGAACATCATATCTCCACTGAAAACTATCATGAGCTTCTTAAACTGAATCAACCTTATCCAAAACACTCTTTGACACTTCCAAATCAACTAATCAACATTCAAAATCAATCAAAAACCAACAATTCAGTCCACAAAAACAACAAAAATTAGCCAAAAAATTAAGTCATTTTAACCCTCAATTAGAAGCTTGTGTATGTTGAAGTCTCAAGGTATTGCTTTTGACATACCAACAATTGGTAAAGTTTGTGAGAGGCATGTGACATTGGAAAGCAAGCAAGAACTAGATTTTCAAGAAGTAAAAATAGATCAAAAGGAGTCCTTGATCTCATTCATGTAAATGTATGTTAACCACCCCATACATCTTGTGGATATACATACTATGTCAATTTTACTGATGATTTTTTCATATATACTTGGGTGTTCTTATTGAAATCTAAGGCTAAAGTATTTGAAATCTTCAAGCACTTTCATATTATGGCTGAGACTATGACAAATAAAAGAATCAAGCTATTCCCATTCACTGATTCCAACCTCATCAACCTCTGTAATTTGCAACCACTATGAGTTCCTCTACTCACATGCTTTCTTTACTCACATGTAATGACACATTGCTTTGTGAGTGGGTCAGTGCAGTGGGTCGCATATTTTTGTAGCCATGACATCTCGGGGGGTCCACTAGGGTTTACCGTATGGTACCACGTGAGTGTAAGGGAGGGGGATTGTTAAAGGGAAGGATTGTACATTTTATAAGGTAAGGTCCCATAAATAGGGTAGGGGTATTTTCATATATTTCTTGCATGCAAGTGACGTCTCCTTATTACTACTAGTGAATCCCCCGTGCATGACATACCTTTTTCCTCCTAAGAAAGAAAGAGTGGGTAAAACATGTTGTAGATGAAATTTTGCACATTTGCAAATATACAAGTAGGAGAGAGAGAGAGAGAGAGCGAGAGAGAGAGAGAGAGAGAAAGAGAGAGAGAGAGAGAGAGAGAGAGAGAGTGTGTGTGTGTACACGTCTGTGTGCACGCACACACAACGGCTCACCTCACATCCCCTCTCTCGTGTAAGCAATGTGAGAGTTGGCTTTATATTTCCAAACATTGGTGCGCAGATCGGACGCAGATAGCTCACGTGGTGAATCCCGGAAGGTCCCCAAGAACAAGTACTCTACTTTTTAGCACAAAAACCCATGTAAAAGCAAGCACGACAAGAGGCAAGAGACAAATTGGGTTCAATCTCCCCCATGCCTTGCGTGAGCGCTTCACAAAGCATGTATTTTATGTATATTTCCAATCTTCATGCTCAATAATAGCCCAATTACAAAAATATGACAAGCTTTTAGCTTTTGAGTTTGCTTTCTACCAAAAATAGGAAAATAAAGCTAATGGACGGTGCCCATAGAGTTTGGCACGCCCAATCTCAATGTCCAAATAGAAATAACATATCCAGGCGCATAAGCGCATACAAAATAATAATAAATAATCGATGTCTCTATAGACATAACAAAATATAGGCGTGACGCCTATCAAAATATAGTCGAAAAGTCGAAAAACCCGCTAGACTCCAATGCTTTCCTCCGCCACTGCTGCTATCTCTACACATCAACTGAAGCATTCACAATCGTTAGTAAAATAACACAATTAAACCGACAAAAGTGAATACCTAGCAGTCTTCAGCTACATAAATAAATCAACCAGTTAGAAATAAATCCTAACCTTAATTTATTACGAGTGCGCACTCTAAACTCATAAACGTTTATTAATTTAATATGCATTTTGCGGAATCACCCGCTATGGAATCACCCATGTACACACTAAATTAATAAAACGCCCGAAAAGGACAGGCGTCCCCATCAACTTCTCGCACAAAGAATCCTCTTTGTGTATGAGCCCCGGTCATCTAAGTTTACGGAATCCACCGTAAAACCTCACGGAATCCACCGTGGAATATGCCTCCTGGCATCATACCCCCGGGGTGGGATAGCAATTGACCTCAATTGCTATTAGCTCAATGTGGAGCTAACAGAGTGGGGAAAGCATTTAGGTCTCTAGCGTGCATCCATTGTGCTTCCTCTACAGGATGGTTCTTAAATTTTACTAGATATCTAGAATACCTTCGGCCAGTTCTAGTGGTCATGTAGTCAGTGTCTATGATGGCTTCTGGTTCAAGTATTTTAGTCTCTTCTTCTAGTAAAGGTGGGTTTTCATAGACAGGGTGTATAGGTAATTGTCCTCTAAATGGTCTCAATAAACTAATATGAAATGTATTATGAATTTTCCAATGTGATGGCAGTTCTAACTTGAATGCATTGTCATTAATCTTGTGAATGATTCTAAATGGTCCGTAGAATCTAGGAGCTAATTTGACAACTGGATGTCTATCTACACTTTGCAGTCTACGCTTTTCTATTCTAAGCCAAACATAATCATCAACTTTGAAATTCATGGCTTGTCTTTTCTTATTGGCTTGTTTGGTATATGATTGTTGGGCTTTAGCAATCATATCCTTTACCTCATCAAAAATAGTATTATGCATAACAGCAATATCATCGGCACTTTGTATTCTATTAGACAAAGATGCAACAGGGGTAGATAATCTATAGCCATAAATAACTTCAAAAGGTGCTTTCTTTGTAGATGTGTGCGGTGTATTGTTATATGCAAACTGTAATAAATGCAAATGAGTATCCCATGTCTGTGGTTTAGAGATAGTGTATGCACGTAAAAGATCTAGATTGGTGCTATTTGTGGCTTCTGTTTGTCCATTTGTTTTTGGATGAAATGCAGATGAGAAATCAATCTTTGTGCCTAGATTTGCAAACAGTGTAATCCAAAAATTATTACAAAATCTAGAATCTCGATCTGAAATAATCACTTTCGGCAATCCATGGTTAGTAAAAACAGTTTTCAAAAATAATTGTGCTGCTTGTGATGCTGTTAAAGTTTTCTTACATGCAATGAAATATGCTTGCTTACTAAATCTATCTACAATTGTCCAAATCATGTCATGGTTAGATTTAGTATTTGGTAAGCCAGTAATGAAATCCATAGATATATGTTCCCAAGGTTTAGATGGAATAGATAAAGGCATTAATAATCCATACTGTTTACCATGATGTCTCTTTATTCTTTGACAAATCAAACATTCAGAAACAAAATTAGATACATCTGCACCCATATGCGGCCAATAAAAATCTTCAATTAACATGCGTAATGTAGAAATGATACCTCTATGACCTTGATATGGGGGACAATGAATTTCATTCAAAACAAAAGATCGGAATGGAATAGTAACACACAGTCTCTTTTCAAAGAACATGAATCCATCATTATATGACAATGAATCAACAGGAATGAAATTATTTTGAACTAATTTTTGCCAATCAGAATGAAAAGTAATATCCTGGTGATATGTGTCTTTCATAGCAATCAAAGAATCAAAAGATATGATAGAAATGTTATGAATTGCAGGTCTTCTACTCAATGCATCAGCAACTACATTTTCTTTTCCAGGTTGGTATTGGATGATAGGATGGAAACTTTGAATGAATGAAGCCCATTTGATATGACGGTCAGAAATTTGGGGTTGGCTAAGTAGATGTCTAATGCTTTGCTGGTCGGTCTTTATCATGAATTCTGAACCCATTAAATAATGCTTCCATTGTTTTAATGCTTGTACAACTGCTAAGAGTTCCTTGTCATAAGTGGAATATTTAAGCTCAGAGGGTTTCAGCTTAGAACTAGAATATGCTATTGGATGGTTGTCTTGCATTAGTACGGCTCCTATTCCTGATCCGCTAGCATCGGTCACAACTAAAAAGAATGGTCTGTTAAAGTCAGGCAATTGTAGAACAGGGGCATTGGTTAATGCACGTTTGAGTAAATCAAAGGATTTCTGCTGATTTTCAGTCCATTGATAAACAATTCCTTTCTTAAGGAGTTTGGTCAATGGTAAAGCAAGTAATGAGAAATTACGTACAAACTTCCTATAGAAACTAGCAAGACCAAGGAATGAGCGTAATTCATGTACATTTTTAGGAACAGGCCAATGCAATATTGCATCAATTTTCTTAGGATCAACTTTAATTTCTTCTTTTGATACAATATGACCTAGATATTCTATTTCTGTCTTAAAGAATTCACTCTTGTCAGGATTTGCAAACAATTGATTTTCTTTCAGTAATTGAAAAACTAATGATAAATGCTCATAATGCTCTTTTTCACTTTGACTGAACACTAAAATATCATCAAAGAAAACAATCACACAATATTGATATTTTAGAAAAATACGATTCATCATTCTACTGAAAGTGGCAGGTGCATTAGTTAATCCAAATGGCATAACTAAGAATTCGTAATGGCCAAACTGTGTCTTGAATGCAGTTTTAAATATGTCGGATCTATCTAGCCTCACCTGATGATATCCAGACTTAAGGTCAATTTTACTAAATATAGAAGATCCTTGCAGTTTGTCCATAAGGTCATCAACTCTAGGTATAGGATACCTATTCTTTACAGTGATCTTGTTTAATGCTCGGTAGTCAATACACATGCGATAAGTATTATTCTTTTTCTTGACTAAGAGCACAGGTGCGCCGAATGGAGAACTGCTAGGTCGAATTAAGCCTCTATTTAGTAATTCTTCTACTTGACTTTGGATTTCTTTTTGCTCTATTTGATTGTGCCTATATGGGGCTTTGCAAGGTGGTTGTGTGCCAGGTATTAGGTCAATCTTATGGTCTTCTGGATGTGATGGAGGTAAACCTAGTGGTAGGTCTTCTGCAAAACAGTCCTTAAAATATGCAAGAAATTCCTTATGCTGAGGGTGCATATGAGTTTCTTTTGCGTGCAATTCATTTACCCAAATGAGATATGATTTAGTGTTCTTGCGTAGTGCACGTTTTGCTTGAGTATGCGAAAGCAGTGGAAACATATGAGATGCATGCATACCAAATAATGTAATAGATTTTCCTTGAAAATTTATATTCATTATGTGTGTGGAATAATCTATATTGGGATTATGTTGGTGTCTCCATGGCATTCCTAGAATAATGTCGCTAGACTGTAATGGGACAACTAAGAAATTTCTTCTTTCAATATATGGACCAATTTGAATTTCTAAATCTTGAACTTCTTGTGTGCCATTGTACCTAGTGCCTAAAAATGCAGCTTTTATGCGATAGTGCGTAGGTACAGTATGCAGTTTCAATTCCTTTACCGATTGCCAAGCTTCCTAAGCTTTCTTTTAAGCTTAATTGAAAGAAATATTGATAAAAATAATGGAGCTTATCTCTGTAACTCCACGACTTGATGAAGGAGGTGTTTGAGTGGTCCTCCGCCTGCAGAGCCTGGTTCTTCGCGATCTGACAGTGGAAACAGGGGTTCTTGATCGCCAGAAGTCTGCCTGTATCGACGGTTCGCGACGAGATTGACTGTAGAGGCCGTTTGTTCCTGGAGCTTCGCCTTCGCCCGAGATTGGTAGCAATTGGAAGCTCTTGATCTCTGCTCCGCTCTGATACCACTGGTGCGCAGATCGGACGCAGATAGCTCACGTGGTGAATCCTGGAAGGTCCCCAAGAACAAAGTACTCTACTTTTTAGCACAAAAACCCATGTAAAAGCAAGCACGACAAGAGGCAAGAGACAAATTGGGTTCAATCTCCCCCATGCCTTGTGTGAGCGCTTCACAAAGCATGTATTTTATGTATATTTCCAATCTTCATGCTCAATAATAGCCCAATTACAAAAATATGACAAGCTTTTAGCTTTTGAGTTTGCTTTCTACCAAAAATAGGAAAATAAAGCTAATGGACGGTGCCCATAGAGTTTGGCACGCCCAATCTCAATGTCCAAATAGAAATAACATATCCAGGCGCATAAGCGCATACAAAATAATAATAAATAATCGATGTCTCTATAGACATAACAAAATATAGGCGTGGCGCCTATCAAAATATAGTCGAAAAGTCGAAAAACCCGCTAGACTCCAATGCTTTCCTCCGCCACTGCTGCTATCTCTACACATCAACTGAAGCATTCACAATCGTTAGTAAAATAACACAATTAAACCGACAAAAGTGAATACCTAGCAGTCTTCAGCTACATAAATAAATCAACCGGTTAGAAATAAATCCTAACCTTAATTTATTACGAGTGCGCACTCTAAACTCATAAACGTTTATTAATTTAATATGCATTTTGCGGAATCACCCGCTATGGAATCACCCATGTACACACTAAATTAATAAAACGCCCGAAAAGGACAGGCGTCCCCATCAACTTCTCGCACAAAGGATCCTCTTTGTGTATGAGCCCCGGTCATCTAAGTTTACGGAATCCACCGTAAAACCTCACGGAATCCACCGTGGAATATGCCTCCTGACATCAAACATATTCAATTTTCAAAGTTCCCATTAAACAAAAAGTCAGAGTTAATTTATCTTCAAAAATCCTCAAAGAAGTTGTGGAGGTTTGGGAGCACTTGTGATCGTTACGTAGGTTTGGATTTAGGCTTGGGAGATTGATTATGGATTGCATACAAGTATAGATAGCTTTCTCTCTTTGAAGATAACTCATTAAGGCTTAGTTGCACTAATTGATAGTGGGGGAAAAGGGCTAAACTTCTATGGTGGTCGCATCGGCAAGGCAAAGGAATGATGACGGTTTGAAAAAATCCACGAACTAAAATCCCATTGGTTCCATGCATGCATTTGACAAAAAGCTAATTAGAATGCTTCCTTTGACCAACCAATGGGAGCACATTGAGCAGCTTCACTCTACTAACATCGAGTTAGAACACAGCTTCACTCTACTAACATCGAGTTAGAACCCTGTTTTGAGGGGGTGCTAGTAGGGGGAGGCGAGTGTTAACATGAACCCTCCGTGAGTCCCAAGTGTGTGACCATGGGGTGGGAGTGGCAATGGGGTTAGGAGGGGGTGTTGCACTCGCTTAGCTTGAGGCTTCTAGAGCTTGTAGACCGAGGAGCGCTAATAAAATTTTTGTGTTGCGTACACGTCCCATCGAGTCTCGACTGAGCCGTTAGGTAGTAGACAAGGAGCGCTAAAGCCTAATAATACAATTCTGCTGCTACGTACACGTCCCATCGGGGTTCGACCTTGTCAAAAAGTTCATATGAACTTTTTGCTGGTGGGCCATGGTGAAACTGTGCAACTATCTTCGATGGTCCGGATTCCGGCATCCTGACCACAGGGGTCTTCGAGGTCCAAGTCAACAAGAGTCACAAACACAGCAAAGGACTGAACAGCACAAAGGAAAGAACCCCATGCCACTCCATGAAAGCAAGGCGCGCTTTCCTCTAGTTCTGCGATCAGCCATGGCAAGAGGACTACAGCATGGCTGGCCGGGATCCGTGCTCCTCCCGTTTGTTGTTGTTCTGTGCTGTTGTTCGACGCAACTCCCGCTTCAAGCCCAATCGGCTATTACGGATTCGGTCTACCGGCTCTGCAACACGGCCGAATTCGGAAGCAGCAGCACGTTCGCAGTTAATCTCAACCAAGTGACGGGCGCGCTGCGGCAGGACTCGTCGACATCTCTCTACGGGAAGCAGTCAGTGACGTCCGCTTCATCAAACGAGTCGGATGTGTATGGGATGTACCAGTGCAGGGGCGACGTCTCTCCGGTGCAGTGCCGCGACTGCGTGTTGGCGATCTTGAATTCGGGCGCCTGCGGGAGGGCCATAGGCATGCGCATCCTTCTACAGGGCTGCTACCTGCGCTACGAGAACTACAACTTCCTGGACGACCCCGAGATCACGCTCGTGCAAATTAACTGCTCCTCCACCTACAACAGGACCATCAGCAGCAGCTCCCGCTCTCCGCAGCTCTACAGCGCCAATCTGGGCGCCGCCCTCAACCTCACCGCCCGGGAGGCACCCTCCCATTCCGGGTTCTGGGCCGCCACACGTGGCAGCGGCCAGACCACCGCCTACGCCCTCGCCCAGTGCGTGGGCTACATCTCCCCCTCCCAGTGCGCCTTCTGCCTCTCTCAGGTCTCCAGTTGCAAGGACTCCCTCGCTGGCCGGGTCTACTTCGTCACCTGCTACTACCTCTTCTCCAACACCCCCCTCCTCTTCAACGCCTCGTCGTCTACCCCCGCCGCCTCTAACGCATCCCTGTCGCCTGCGCCTTCCCCAGCTGCTAATTCCCTGGCCCCGGCCTCTTCTTTCAATCGGCCGAAGAAGAAAACGTCGTCCACGTCCGTTTCCGTCGTGGTGGGAAGCACCGTAGCGGGCGTGCTCGTCCTCGCTACTACTGCGGCTGCAGCCATCCTCCTTTGCAGGAAACGCCGAATCCGAAGCCAGGTCATCGTCGAAACTCGAGGTAAGGCCCTGAAGCTCCTGCGGAGCTCTGTCATCTCTCCGACAACAAATTGTTATACATGTTTTCTCGTGTAAACTTGCAGTATTTCTAATGCATACTCTGTTGAGTTCTATGTGCAGACAAGTCTTCGAGCCTGCCTTACCGCTTCCAGCAGGGAGCAACGAAATTCACTTTTGATGAGCTCCGACAGGCAACAAGCGACTTCGATCCGAGGTACAAGCTAGGGGAAGGAGGATTCGGTCCTGTTTATAAGGTCTCTCTCTCTCTCTCTCTCTCTCTCTCTCTCAGAGGTGTTCTGGGTGTAGAAATTATAATAGCCGCTCACCCTGTGCCGTCAACGTTTTGCCCAGGGACGCCTCGCTTCCGGCCAGGAGGTGGCCATCAAGACGCTCTCCTCCGAGAGCCGTCAGGGCGCGTCACAGTTCCTGTCTGAGGTCAACCTCATCACCACTGTCCAGCATCGGAACCTCATCCAACTGCTGGGATGCTGCGTCGAAGGCTCACAACGCCTGCTCGTCTACGAGTATCTTCCGAACTGCAGCTTAGACTTGTTCGTATTCGGTAAATCCTCTCAATCCTTGTACCACTTAAGGTCTTGGGATACATACAATTGAAAATTTTTTACATGTGGAGTAAGCACACTTGCCCATGCAGGCTCAGATCTACCACGGAGGTTAGACTGGGGAACCCGGTTCGAGATCATCGTGGGTATAGCCCGGGGCTTGTCTTATCTCCACGAAGATTCCCACATCAAGATCGTGCACAGAGACATCAAAGCCAGCAACATCCTTCTTGACAACAATTTCAGCCCCAAAATTGCTGATTTCGGCCTGGCGAGATTCTTCTCGGACGATGTCACTCACGTCACTACGGGGGTTGCCGGAACCCGGTAATTCGCCTCTTCCCTCTTCTTGTTAATTCTACGTTTTGCTTTTCGGAGATCTAAGGCTTATATAGCTCATGTTTCCCATTGAAAAAGGGGGTATGTGGCACCTGAGTACGCCCTTGGTGGGCAGCTCACGGAGAAGGCAGATGTTTACAGCTTCGGTGTACTCGTGCTGGAGATCGTGAGTGGTAGGAGGATCATAGACGAGTCCTTGCTGCCGGAGAAGCAGCATTTGCTCGATTGGGTAATGGGAACCTTGGTTGCTTAAACAACATAATCTAGTCGGATTTCTGTTATTCGATGGCATCGCTATGGATGTAGTCGTGAATAATAATAGTGATGATGATGATAAAATTGCGTCGCAGGCATGGGCATCGTTTGAGAGGAGACAACATGGCGAGTTATTAGATCGTAAGATGGGCAAGTCCGGCATCGAGAATGCAGATCAGGTAGTTCGCGTGGTGCATGTGGCTCTTCTGTGCATACAAACTGTGCCAAACGTCCGCCCCAGCATGTCTGAGGTAGGGTCTATGTTGCTCGGCCAGTCTCAGTTGCTGGCATTGCCTTCCAAGCCAACCGTCCCTGGCTTTGAAGTCTACTCGACAACATCCAGTTCGCCGTAGGTAGGAAATGATACATCATACAGCGCCTTAGACAGACGGCCTATTGCCACTGTCGTATTTTACGCTTGCCCACGCCAGGAATGGCGGCCCATACATATTATCAACATCTATACTATTAGTTAAGGAGAGGTGGGGGGCGGGTGCCACGTGGCAGCCCCCAACCTCCCCCACAAGGAAAAAAAGAGAACGCGGGGGCAGGTGCCACGCGTCCAACACCCGTCCCTGCCCCCGCCCGCAAAAATCGCGCCCGCCCCCGTGCAAAGCGTTGGGGCGAGTCTAGGCGCGGAACGCCTAGTGTTTAACTTACCACAATGCCACAAGCCACACAATCATTATTTCACGGAAGATGTCACGGAAGAACGAATTGTCAAGCAAAAGAGACAAAGAGGTATGTAATGATCAGTTCCAAACTTTAGAACCCCAACTTTACTTTGCATTAATATGGCCATAGGCCCATAGTCCTATAAAAGCATGTGCTAAAATACATGGTATGTGCATATGTATCTATTTGAGTTTTTTTTTTGGCTTCACTAATCCTTAAATCTTTAAATTGATATCAAGCTTCATCTACCTTATTCTCATACATTCCCAGCTTTTAGATCAAAATGTTCTCTTTCCCTTCCCTTTTAGTTCGTGTGTGTGTGTGTGTGTGTGTGTGTGTAGAGAGAGAGAGAGAGAGAGAGAGAGAGAGAGAGAGAGAGAGAGAGAGAGAGAGAGAGAGCATGCTCGATGGAAGAGCTTCTACCTGTGTGAATGGCTACTAGCCCCTTCAGTTCGATGACTACCTACAAGGGGAGAGAGAGAGAGAACTCGATGGGAGAGCTTCTACATATACGAATGGCCACCAACCCCTCTACTAGTTTGATGACTACTTAGAGAGAGAGAGAGAGAGAGAGAGAGAGAGAGAGCCAATGTTGCACAGACTCCACTTGTGACCCCTCTTTGTAGCCTCCTACGCCCACCGCCTCCTTTTGTTGCTTAGGCCCTGTGTTGTGCCAACTACTTGCCGCACCCATTGCTTGCACGTTGTCGAAGCGCGTAGGGTTGAAGGTCACCACAAGGGTTTGGCAAGAAAACTGGACAAGATAGTTGGAGATGCGCGTTCACGAGATAGGTAGATTACAGTGAATGTTTAAAGATTCAAGAGGTACTTCATGGTCAATCATTGGGGTTAGAGAGAGAAGAAAGTATGAGGGTTCAAGAGCTTAGACTCTAGAGATAGTAGAGATAAGAGAACGGTTGAAGATTTCAAGCTAAGTCCTTGAAGGGGGTTTGGCAAGAAAATCGGACAAGATAGTTGGAGATGCGTCTTCAAGAGATAGATAGATTACAGTGAATGTTTAAAGGTTCAAGAACTGGTTCATGGTCAATCACAAGGGTTAGAGAGAGAAGAAAGTATAAGGGTTCAAGAGCTTAGACTCTGGAGATGGAAGAGATAAGAGAAGGGTTGTTCTTAGCAAAGATCACAACATTAATTCCTCATAAGTTCTAACTTGAATCAAGTTTGTTTTTCTGGATTGTTAGAGCTTTCACAAATTATGAAAACAAGTACAATATGCTGTTATGTATCATAAGCAACTTTGCTTCCCATCATTCATACATGTTGCCATATCATGAATCAACTTTGCATGGTTACATTCAATGTAGACCAAAAGGGAAAAAAGCTTATGAGTCAATTACAAGGTTTGTAGGGCAAAGAGACAAGAGAGCTCCAAATAAAGATCCTGTTAAGGACAAGATGCCATAGCTAAGAAATAAAGAGATAAATTTCCTCTTAATTCAACTCAAAGCATCTATGAATGGTCTACAAACATTGCCCTGCCCTAGGGGCACATAAAACTTATATATTTTAACAAGATGTCTTTTGTTGAGCAAGGAATGAATTAAATTTTTTTTTATGTAGCTAAAACTTTGAATATGGCTGAAGATATCAGCCCAAATCAGCCCATAAATCTTTTGGAATTCACCTCTGATGAAGGCATAAACTTCCCCTAACACGGGGTGCATAGAATAACCAAATATAAGTGTCTATCATATCATATGAAGCAAAAGAGAAGGAAAAGGACTTGTTGTCCATAAATTCACTCTGTGGGTTGCCTATTTCAGCCTATATACAAGGCTTTTTCCTTTCAAGAAGACACTTTGATGAAGTACAAAAACAACCCTATAATCAAGAGCATGTAACAAGAAGAAGGTAGCTTGCAATAGGGATGTAGAAGTAGGAGATAAGAAGGAAATCTTGTTGCCCTTATCAGTTCTATTATTGGCTTCTTATTTTAGCCCAAGCATGTACATAGAGCAATCAAGTTGCCCTCTTGATACCCCTTCCACAATGCTTATGCAATATCAATGTGCATCAAGCATATCAATGTCAAGTAAGACCAATGGTTGATCATGAATCATCAAGAGGAGAATGATAAGTGCTATTGCCAACAAATCTTTGTTTGGAGTGAAATATTAAGCCCACTTTCTTCATATAAACAAGTCAAGAAGACTCCTTGACACTCCTCTCTTCAGGCTTTCACAATGGTAGATTGCAGTAAGCTTTCAATTTGTATCAAGATTAATCAATAAAGCAAGTAGATGAACTTCAGCCCTTCAAATTATAGGATAGGAAGATCAATAGGGGTTCCTATTCAACTCTTAAAGGACTCAAGAGAATGAATTTAATGTCTCTCTTGACATGGGAGTTCAAACTCAGCATATAAAGGAATACACAGGTCATGCCTAGTCCTCCTTTCAAGACTCATAATAGAGCTCTCCTTTGTATGTGATGCTGCCCTTTAAATACATAGTTCTTGCCTTCAAATACTACTCTTCCTCTACTATTGCATGAATAAAAGTGCTACTTACTTAGCAAAAGATGAAGGTTTCTTCGCTCCTTTACTTCCAAACTTGAGTTGCATGGTAAGACTCCACTTTGTGTGGCACATACATGATTCGAATCCTACAGATCCTCTTCTCCCAGCCTGCGCCCTTATTCAGTGCTGAAAATTGTGCTGGCTCTCCTTGTTCACGTCTTCACTCTCTCTTGCCAAAGTCTTGTTTCATATAAATCACGTAAGTCATATATAGTGTCTTATGCTTACAAACATAGTAAACTTCCTGAACTTAAGTGGTTCTTCTTTGTACTGAACTTGTGAGTCATGTTTTTAGAGTAACTTCATCACTAATATATGTAGTCAGGGCCTCATTCAAGCCATATGATTGTCCATGATCATATGCAGCATGACTTGCAAAACTTATAGTAACTTTATGTAATGGAAGGAAGGTTAAGAGTAAGTGGCCAAATTTAATCATCTTGTCAAGGACCCATGATAAATTAATTGCATTTTAAGACAGAGAACCACCATCTTTATTCCACCATGCCATATGCAAGTGGTCTTAGGTTTTTAAGATCTAGTCAAGTCTCCATACAGCATATCTAGATTACAAGTGACTAAGTGATATATGCAAAGGATAAAAGTTTTATGTTTAGACAATGGGTAAAGAATCCCATGACAATGCTCAACTTAATGCTATGGTGCACACCTATCCACATGAATAGGGTCAAACTGTTCAGGGGGAGGACAAGCAGCCCACAAAGAATACTTAACTGTCAAGATTGTGGGAGAGAAAGAAGGAGTCTCACTTGAAGCTTTCTTGCTTGCACAATGGGGGAATACACACAAGGGTGGAGGCTGAAAACAGCTTTCCTCTTCTTAGTTGTGTAAGCCAAAAGAACTTAAGTACAAAGAAATAGAAGAACCCTATATATGGGTCTCAAACCAAACTCAACTAACTAAGGTGGCATACTAACTGAGCCACAAACTAGAGTAGATAAGGATAGCTATCATGTAGCTATTATTCATGGGCGGTGTACCAACCGCGTCTGCAAACTGACAAGTCGGTGACATAAATACACAACGGTCACCCTGGCGTATCACGAGTGGAGCTCGATATCTCAACACTCCCCCTCGAGCTCAATCCCAATTCCTGCACACCAAGCAGGTCTCTGAACTTGCGCAGCTTCTCTGCGCCCAATGCCTTCGTGAATATGTCAGCTACCTGATCCTCTGTGCTGACATAAACTAGATCAATAAGACCTAGTAAAACCCTCTCTCGCACATAGTGATAATGCACCTCAATGTGCTTTGTTCTAGCATGATAGACTGGGTTATTTGCCAAGTGTATACTACTCATGTTGTCACAATAAATGACAACTGGCCCATCTGTAGACTGATGCATATCATAAAGTAGCTTATGCAACCAAGCTAACTCACATGCAGCCATTGCTGCACCCCTGTACTCAGCCTCTGTGCTCGACAAGGCAACTGTAGGCTGTTTCTTGCTGCTCCAAGTGACTGCAGCACTCCCAAAAGAGAACACATATCCACTGGTAGATCGTCTATCAGAAATACTACCAGCCCAATCAGCATCAGTGTATCCATGCAACTGTATCTGAACCCCAATCTCATAAAATAGTCCATACTGCAATGTGGACTTCACATACCTGAGTATGCGTCTAGCCGCATCCAAATGTGGTTTCCTTGGAGCCTGCATAAACTGACTTATCAATCCAACAGCATAGCTCAAATCTGGTCTGGTAATAGTCATATAAATCAAACTTCCTACTATGCGTCTGTACATAGTAGGGTCTTCTAGAAGCTCACCTGCATCTGTGCTCAGCTTCACATTCTGCTCCAAAGGAACTGAAATAGGCTTACAGCCTGTCATCCCATATTTGGACAGCATGTCCAATCCATACTGCCTCTGCAAGAGCTATATCCCACTTGGTGATCTAATCACCTCAATGCCCAAGAAATAACGCAGCTCTCCCAAATCCTTCATCTCAAACTTCTGCTTCAATAGCATTTTCACATGAAGGATATCTTCATCACTGTCACCTGTTATAATCAAATCATCAACATAAATGACAAGTAGCATAATACCTTTCTCTGTTTTTCTCACATAAAGTGAGAAATCTACCTTGGATATCTGAAAGCCAATAGTGACAAGATACTGTCCTATCTTGTCAGACCATGCTCTAGGTGCTTGCTTCAAGCCATACAAGGCTTTCTTCAACCTGCAAACAAACTCAGGATGAACATCATGCACATAACCTGGTGGCTGCTCCATATAGACCTCTTCTTACAAATCACCATGCAAGAAGGCATTCTTTACATCCACCAGATATTTCTCATTTGAAAATTTTTGGTTGCATTGCCTATGTACATGTGCCAGATGAGTTGAGATCCAAGTTGGATCCAAAAGCTGAGAAGTGTATCTTTATTGGTTACTCTCTGCAACAAAAAGGGTATAGATGCTATAACCCTTCTACTCATAAGTTTATAGTGAGCAGAGATGTTATTTTTGATGAGATGAGTAGCTGGTATAAACCAGTAAATGTGATTGATGATGTAGATGCACAAAATGCTAATGCTGCACAGAATTCACAGCAGTAGTCACAAAATATTAGTGGACCTGGAGCGTCCTCTAGCAGTGATTCACATTCTTCGCCATGGACAGGCAGATTGAGATCAGGAGAATCTTCTCAAAGTAATGCAGATAGTGGTATGCAGGTATCACGAAAAGGAAAAGAGAAGGTTGATCAGCCCATGTTTGATGTGAATGCAGGTCACTCTTATGTGGATGGTGAATCCAGTGGCTCAGAACAGAGCATTGATGATGAGTTGGGTATTCCTTCTATTGTTACACCTGGAGTAAGGAAGACCAGGGATGTTTTGAGAGCACCTAGGAGTGAACCTACTTTGCGCAGGTCTACGAGAGCTAGGTATCCTGTGGATAGGCTGAAATATGATGGATTTACAGCCATTCACTATGCATATATGGTCAAAGTGATACAGGAACCAGAACCCACTTCTTTTGAGCAAGCCATGGGAAAAGAAAAATGGGAGAAAGCCATGGATGAAGAAATAGATGCCTTGGAAGCAAATACTACATGGAAATTGGTACCTTTGCCTAAAGGTAAAAATGTAATTGGCTGTAAGTGGGTTTATAAGGTGAAGCACAATGCAGATGGTTCTGTGAACAGATACAAGGCAAGATTAGTAGTCAAGGGGTATGCACAAACATATGGCATTGACTATGAAGAAACATTCAGTCCGGTTGCAAGGATGGCAACCGTAAGAGCGGTCATTGCTATGGTTGCATCAAAGGGATGGTCTTTACATCAGATGGGATTAATTCCAATGGCTTCTCACTCTCTTGAACATGTCTAGGAAATGGTTTCCTTGCCTGTTTTTCAAACTGACAGGCTTCACATACCTTATGCATTTCTGCAACCTTGAATTTAGGCAAACCTGCAACAATATTTTGGGCCTGCATTGATTTAAGTCGCTGTACATTAACATGACCAATGCGTTTATGCCAGATATCAATATCTGCAACTACACCGGTCCCATGTGCAAACATTGCTGCACTCAATTCAGACATGTTTGCATCCAATGTAAACATTCTGCCCTTCTTCTTTCCTTTTGCTATCAAGCGACCTTTATTTTTCATATCCTCAACAAAGCATCCATGAGGATTAAATCTGACCTGCAAGCCCTGCTCAACCATTTGACCAACAGAAACCAGATTCTTGGTGATATTCGGGACATGAAATACATCGGACAGGTATTTCTTTTTCCCATCCTGCATAGACAAAGGAAATTTTCCAATCTGCACAATAGGATGTGCAGTATCATCACCAGTCTTCACAAATCCTGGTTTTTCCATTTTTCTTGCATCCTCCATCCATTCTGCATGACCTGTCATGTGGTTTGATGCACCTGAGTCAACATACCATACATCATTGCTTTCTTCTGCACTTGTCACAGAATTGTTCATGTGATGCACCATAAAAAGATGCTCATTTCTGTCATCACCCTGTCTACTAGAAGATGCATAATTCCCTTGTTGCAATTTTCCATTCATGATGTCATTCTGCTTTTTATAGCAGTCTTTAGCCATATGACCCATTTTACCACAGTAGTAGCATTCAACATTACTGTTTGCATTTTGGCCTCTTTGCCATCCACCATGACCTCTTTGGCTCCCCCTGCCTCTAGAGTTACCACGTCCTCCTCCATAGGACTGGTTTTCTTGAGTTTGCTGCATATTCTAATTTCTACCACGGCCTCCAAATCGGCCTCCTCTACCTCTGCCTCTACCTCTTCCAGCATTTGAGTAGAAGACAGCTTCTTTTGAAGTTCCTCCTGAAGAAGATGCACCACCATTTCTTTGCTCCTCAGAAATTAGAAGAGCAATCAGCTCCTCAAAATCAAGAAATCTTTCACGAACTGAAATGGATGTCCGAAACTGTGCATAATCCTTTCCTAGACCATTCAAGGTCACAGAAACTAAATCATCATCTTCCACTGGCGACCCGATGGAAGCAAGTGCATTTGCAATCTTCTTCACCTTCATGTGGTAGTCATTGATGCTCATATTTTCTCTTTGCACATTATGCAACTCTTGCTTGAGCTGCATTTTCCTGGCTTGCGTATTTGTGCTATACATTTTTGACAAAGTATCCCATGCCTCCTTTGGCGTACTTGCATCCTGAATATGCACAATCATAGAGTCTGAAATGCTCATAGATAGCCAGTACATAACTTTCCTGGCTCTCTCATGCCATGCTTTAAATGCCTGCATTTGCTGTTGATTGGGAACATCAGGAAGAACTGGTTCTTCTTCATTTCCTGCAACAAATTCCCAATATCCTTTTCCCATAAGGAAATTCGTCATTCTAAACTTCCATGCTTGGAAGTTGTTCTTGTCAAGCTTTTCAGTGACAATCTGTGAAAGAGAATCAGACGCCATTACAGAACATTGCAAAAAATTCTGTCACTGCAAAAAACACAGCTTCACCATCACAAGGGCAAATCTGCAAAACTGGCGAAAGTGGTATTTGACCACACAGTCACTTCCTAGTGACGATTTTGCATAAACAGAAACCAAGGATGATTCTGTAACTCCCAATGTCTCTGCAGATAAGCAAACGATGCAATTTTTGTGGTAACTTTTCACCGACCTGTAGAACAGTGGTCGCACAGCATAAAACTGGGCCTTTTCCTGAGTGTGTGCAGAAAACTTCCGCCTCCAAAACAGGCCCCGAAATGGCCTCAAATTAGAAAAACAGGGTCGCCAAGGGCTAAAGCCCTATCCCGCAGCATATACTGCCCTCTTGCTTCACCGCGAAGGGCGTCTCAACCTGAGACAATGCACTTTTGCAATTTCCGGCTGTGCTACCTGCAGAGATCCGCTCCCAAAACAGAAAATGAAAGCAACACTGCTCCTCTTACCAGAATACCGCGAGCTTGGCTTGCTTTCTTGAGCTCCTTACCACGAACAAGGCTCTGATACCATGTCAAGTTTGTGGGAGAGAAAGAAGGAGTCTCACTTGAAGCTTTCTTGCTTGCACAATGGGGGAATACACACAAGGGTGGAGGTTGAAAACAGCTTTCCTCTTCTTAGTTGTGTAAGCCAAAAGAACTCAAGTACAAAGAAATAGAAGAACCCTATATATGGGTCTCAAACCAAACTCAACTAACTAAGGTGGCATACTAACTGAGCCACGAACTAGAGTAGATAAGGATAGCTATCATGTAGCTATTATTCATGGGCGGTGTACCAACCGCGTCTGCAAACTGACAAGTCGGTGACATAAATACACAATGGTCACCCTGGCGTATCACGAGTGGAGCTCGATATCTCAACATTAACTTATGGCCATCACTTGCTTTGCATCTCTCTAGCCTATACCCTCACACATTGTTGTGCAACCTTGCTTGTTGTTATGGTTATGTGTGTGAGAACCTCTCTCACTTGTTGGTCGAGATTTAGGTTATAGTGCATAGAGACTCTCTCTAGGAAAGAAGAAAAAGTTGTATCAGGTTATTAATGGCTCTTAAATTCAAATTCAAATTGATTTGAATAGGTTAAATTAGCTTGGAGGTTTGGAAAATCCTAGGAGGTTAGGAAGAAGCTGTGGTGGTTTGCGAAGCCATAGTTAAAATAATATAGTATAAATGTGTGGGAGCTTTCGCTCTACCGCCAAGACCCACGGACGGCTTATTTTTTCAAGCGTTCCAAGCAAGCTCTAATGGCTATCTCTCACCTAGCCGACGCGCCATCGATCCTATGAGTGTAGTGAGCTTACCTTGATGCCGATACGAGTTGCCTCCTCTCTCACATACACCGGTAGCTCCACGATCCTAGATACGAGCTCAAGCATCCTCAAGCCTCCTCCACCTCCAAGCTCCATCCTCCATAGCCACGTGCGCAAGAAAAGAGAAGAGAAGAGAAGAAGAGGAGAGGAGATGGTGAAGAGCTTCACCCTCTTGATCCCTCACTCTCACACACTCATTCCCTCACACTCTCACACTCCCTCTCTCAAGAGCACACACAAGCAAGAAGGTGAGGGGGAGAGAAGAAGAAGAAGACTCTTGTTGCCACACACCAAAAGAATGAGCTCTCATTCACTTTTTGAACTTTATGTATACAAACCCTAAAATCCCATGGGCACCTATCCCTTTTTTTACATGACCAGCCCTTGTGACAAAGTCTTTTTTTTTCCATGTTCCTCTTCTAGCCTTATGCCTCTAGCCTACACCCATCTAGTATTTTACAATTGGCACATGAGGGAGCCTGGCGCTCTTTTACAAGAGTTTTCTGAGTTTTTTGAGGCGCCCTTCATTTAAAATTGCGCTTTTTTGCCCTGGCTTGGTTTTAGAGGTCACCTGCATGTCTTCTTTACTCTTTTTCCATGTTTATCTACTTTTTTCTTCCTTTTTGCGCTATCTCGACCTGGGGCCATCTCGATTTGGGGTAAACATTTACCCCCTCCTAGACGGGTGCCAGTCCCATGGCACTTCTGTGTTGCTGTAGGTTGGCAGACAATTGGCCAAGTGATGCAATGGTGAGGGCCACTTGGAGACTTAGGTGCTTGTAGGAGCTGTGACATTGTTTGTCGGAGGAGCCCAACGGGCATTGCGTGGTTGACGGAGCCTACGGAGTCGGTGGTTTGTTACTCTCTCATGTTTGGAAGGAGAAGGTGCGGTGCTGTTCCTAAGGGGAGTGTTTATCTCAGCGTGTTAGTGCATTGTGCTCATGCTAGTGGAATGGGGAGGTGGGTGCGGTGATGTCCCACACTTGAGGATCCCATTTGTGCCAAGGGGGGTGCGGTGCTAGTGGCTTAGGGTGACAGTTCTAACCATAGGTGAGTGTTACCTCCCTAGGTGTGTCCTGTCCTTAATGTGCCCTAAGCATGAAGTGGGGGAGAAAAAAGGGCTAGGGGATTGGGAGTGGAGCTGGCCGACCGAAGCCACTGGACACGCCTAACTTAAGAACCCCTAGGTGCAGCGATCGTGCTTTATGTGATGGTAAGTGCTTCTACAAGTGGGTGATGTTGATCAGTCAGTTTTTTTTTTTTGCCGTAGTGGAATAAATGACAGCCAGGCCTAATCCTCTTCATCTGAATGAGGGGGGGGAGGAGGGCGGATAGATTTGCGCAAAAATTGGTGGCTTTGCATGTACCCTTTCAGGTTCATGTGGATGTGGAGAGAGGTGGTGGAGAGGAAGGGGTGATTACACCTAGTAAATTGGCTGTCACTCATGTCCTCTAGGAGAGCTAGGCAAAAGGAGGGGAGTAGGCTAGCTCTCATCATTAAGCATGCCATAGCGTAGCTATCAATAGCATTGGGATCAAAAAAGAGAGGGGGCAAGCCATTCTCTTGCGGTGCCGGATCTTGCTTGAGTAATAGCTTAAGAAGCCTAAGGTAATTACATGTAGTTATAAAAGCGGGATCGGGATAGGAGGAGAATTCTGCGAGAAAGCACGTCATGGAGTTAGTTAGGCTTCCTAAATCAAAAGGAGGGCATTCTCAAAGGAGGTGGCATTGGAATTGTAGATGATGGGGAAGTCATGCCGCCCATGGAGGGTGGCGACAAAATCCACGCCTACCCTACGAGGATACGCCATGAATGTGGGGTCGTTCCTCTCATAGGGTAGTGTATTGCAAAATGCCATCCAGGCGAGCATGTTAATATCGCATATTCGCCTTCTCTAGAGGGGTTGGCAGTTGTAGCCCCTTACAGTATGTGGCACCTCAAACACTTTGTCTTGCCAAAACTCTGCTTCCTCCGTACCCCACAGAGTGGGGGTCTTTGCCATGTCATCCAGCCATTTTTGGCCCAGTCGGCTACCAGTCGTGATCATCTCCTCCATTACTTTGATCGGTAGGACCCTTCTCAATCTATTAGGTATAAGAAAACTGAAAGAAAAAGGGTCATTTTCGATTTCATGCCGTTCCTAGATCACCAGCTCCGCGTGGAATTGCATTTGGAGGTCATCGGGGCATGGTGGGAGGGATGCGGATGGCTGCACGACTGGCTTGGCCTGCAGCTACCTTTTGGCTTCTTCCACCAATTTTTTCCGTCGCTCCTTGAGCATGGCTTGTCTGTCCAGGGGCGGGTCGAGTTGTTGCTGTTCCTGATCGTACGGCAAGGGGGGTTGTGGGATTATTTCTTCGCTGGTTCTTCTTATGACGAATTCAATGTTAGTGTCCTCCCCCTACCGGTCGTCTAGCTGTGTCCCTTCCTCAAAGCCAAGTGCATCTACCTCCTAGGGGGTTAGGCCGGCCAATAGCAGGTACTTTCGTTGTTCTTCTAAGCTGAGCCTAACCTCCGCAGGTTGGGGTGGTATCTATAGCCCCGCATGCAGGGCTCTGCGTGCGATGCTCAATTTCTTCTGCACCACCTCCAACGGCTCCTTTCCCTTTGGTTGGGTTGTGTCCAGTAGTGTATTGAGAAAAGCCTGTTGCTGGGCAGTGAAGGCTATCTGGGCGGTGTCCGCTTTGCTTTCTGCCAAGATTTTTTCTTTCTCCACCAAGGCGAGGCGCCGCGCTAGTGCCTTCACCCGTTTCTCATTTTGCATGGCCCATTCCTCAGGACTTTTGCTCATTCCTTCTATGCTCTCCCCCTGCTTCTGTGCTAGGGTTACGAGCTTCTGCTCTTGGACTTTGAGTTCTTTACTCATGTTGTCTTGCTCTTTCCTCTCGAGGTATAGTTGATCGGTCATGGACTCGATCTCTTTTCATTGTTGCTCCCTCTCTTGTCTTCTCTCCTCTTCTTTGGCGTTTAGTTCCTCCATCACCTACTCAATGGTGGCGGTTTTTGCCTCCAGTTCCTTATATTGCATCAAGAGGAGCTTGTATTCCCGCTGCATTTGCACAAGTTCTTGGTTCTCGTCCTCCAGCAGTTGTTTGTAGCTTTTCATGTCCTCTTTTGCTTTCAATTCTTGCTTGAGTTCAAATATTTGGCATTGTTGCATGGCAATGATGCGGATTTTCTCGAGTTGGAAGGCCGACACTGACTCTTTCTTTGTCACCAACTCAGCCACCGCCATTCTTTTTTCCTCCTTCGCCCTCTCCAGTTGGGAGAGCAGCTCAGTGACGTATTTGTCATAACAGGCTGCTGGTGGCATCATTGTTGCATGGGTGGGGGTGGTTGCGGCCTCCATACGCGGACGCTTCTGGTCCTGCCTCGATTCTACATTTGTGGCTGGCCTTTTTGGCCCCGTGGTCATGGTTTCTGTGCTCTTTCCTTGGGCCATTTCTTTAGTGATGGAGTATTGCATCCAGGCCACCAGGTTGGACACTTCCAAGCTAGTGGGGATGCTAGGGGTGAGCGTAGTGGGTTCAGCAGGGAGGGGTTCTGGTGCTTGCGTGCTGGAGCTAGGCCCTTCTTCCCTCGGCTGGTTCCAAGCTTCTGGATCATCCGCCCTGCATTACTACTCGATGGATCGGCGTGTAGCCTCGGCCAAGTCCTCCTCCTCCTTTCTTTTTAACTCCTCTTCCTCCTCCACGATTCTTCTTTTCCTTTCCTTTTCGGCCTTTTTGTATTCTTCCTCTAGTCTCTCTTTTTCCTCATGCTCTTCTCTTCTTTCCTTTCAGCCTCTTTCTTTGACGCCTTTTTAACCTGCCTGACTTGCTCTGTTGTTTCTTCTTCTTCCTACTTCCTCTTCCTTTTTCTCTCCTCGGCCTCCCTGAGGGATTGTCTTTTCTCTTTCTCCAAGTCTTCCTTCTCCTTCCTGCGGCCTTCATCCTGTTTCTTTTTCTTTTGCGTTGCCTTTTTCATGGTCTCTTTGACCTGCTTTTTGCTTTTCTGTTCTTCCCCTTCTTCCTCGGTCTCAATCTTATTACTGGACCTCTCCTGGTGGCCTTCTTTCTTTCTGCGGCCTTCGACGCTGGGGATTCTCCTCCTGTGGGCATGCTTCCTAAGGCTAGCACTCTAGCTACCTGGTCGATGGTCTTGCGCATGTAGTCGTTCCAGTCGACTTCGTGTAGGGTATGGGCCGCCACATTCTCCAGTATTGGCACACTGATCCGGTGCATCAACGCGTTATAGCGCAGGCTGGAAAAGAGCGCATGCATGAGTTTTGCCTGCAACCTGGTCTCTGCATCGGGGATGTCTTGGATGCTGATGCCGTCGTATGTCAGCACGTCCTCCTTTCTCATCCCCAGTATGGTGTATACATCCCTCTTCTACTTCTTTTCCACCTTTGGTTCCAGTCCTAGTGCCTTCTCCACCAAAACCGGGGTTAGGTGAACAATACTTGCTTGGCATTCTGTCCTCTTCCCACTGTGACGGTGCCGCATTCGTTATCGGGGTCGTAGGACCTGAGAAATTCCACACAGCTCGTGTGGTCGAGTTCTTGTGCAAATCTTTCCTGGTAATTTTTGAAGTTGCAGCTTTCCACAACTCTCCTAGCCTCCTCTTCCTTGGCCACTAATCCTTCTACATTATGAATAGTACGGAATTTCAATTGGTTGTAGGCGTGGCTCTCCAAGGTGATGCTGTACTGCGTTCTCTCCTCTTTCGTGAATGGGAGCAGGTGGGCTCAGTCTTGCTGCGACATTTTTGGTTCCTGTCATAAACCGAAATTTTCATCAGTACTTTCCACATAGTAATTTGCTGACTGCTGAAAAAGAGAAACTCTATGATTTTTGAAGAAATTCATTAAGAACCATTGTAGATTTTCCTTTTCAGCCGCTAATTTTTGGCATGTTTTTCGTAATATATATTTATGTATTTTTTACTAATTCCCCCTCCCCTTCCAGCTTAAGAAGAATCCTTCATAGGATTTAGAGTCAGAAAGGTGAGGGCGTTTGGCATGGTGGCGTAGGATTTACTTGTGAAGGAGCCAATCATAGAATTGGGGGTTGTACTCTAAGTGAGCGTCGCAGTCCAGATCAGAGGGTTTAATCTCCACTTGTGTGATGTATGTGAGAACATCTGTTAGGAAGTCACCAGAGTTGACTTGGCTAGCAATGTGTAACTCTTCCTCGGTCAACAAGCGGTCGAGGTAGGGGTGTCCTTTGATGTGTTCTTCTATGGGACAGCCCGGAAGAGTGGTTAACACTCGATATGAGGTTGGCGTGACATATGTGGGGTCGTATTCCACCGTTTTGATAACGCGACGGTGATCAGCGTTGGTCAATATGCGGCACCCTTCAACTTTCCATTCCAGCCTAAGAGTGTACCAATGCTTCAAGAATGGGGAATCGGTATCAACAAGCTTTGATAACATTGTGATTTCTTGCTCAGTGATCGCCAAAGTGGTTTGTTGATCGTATGACGTGATGAGACGCTGCTTGATAGCTTGCTCCTTGGAGTGGGAAGCGTTTGCGAATGCTAATTCAAAGGTTTCCCAGGAGCAGGGCATGGTTTCAACTTCAGTTGCAAAGGGTTCCTCCAATAATCCTAAGTCCAAGCGTTCGTAGCTTAGTGCTAATGACATGAAGGTGGTGTCTAGTCGTTTAATGCATTTCACCACGTCATCCTCGGTGTCCTCCACGAGGTCAACGGCCAGTGCTAAAAAGGATTTGTGTTCATAGGAGGGCGTAAGGCCGACAGGCGGTCGCAGTTTGCTAGAACTAGCACTGGTGGGAACGACGAGTTGCGGTTGGATGTGTGTTTGAGTCTGGGGTTGAGCTACTCGGATTATGGATAGATTAGGGGTAGCCACAATGGATGGGCTATTACATTCAGGGAGGATTGGAGGAGTCGGGTTGACTTGGTCCGGTGATGACTCATGTGACAAAGTCTATTGTTTGGGCCGATAGGCTTATGTGACTTTCTTGGGTTTAGGCGTGGATGGGTTGGATGGCTGTGGTTTTGGAGGGCGTTGCGGCAAATGGTTTGGAGGGCTTATGGGACTTGGGTTGATCAAGCTTGAGGGCGGCGTACGAGTAGCGCGTTTGGCCGTGTAGGCCTTAGGGATCCATAGCCGGGTGTTGCCCATGTAGTAGCCTTGCGCGTGCAAGTGGGTTTTAGGAACCCATCTTTACTTGATCATGCGGTGCTTTCTGTGACTGCATCTTGGCCTCCTAGGTCTAGAGTTTTTGGTTTCATGAGGATAGGAGTGTCGACTCCTAGGCGGCGGTTGCAACTGCTTAGGCTGTCATTGAAATCTAAGCTATTGGGCCTTAGGTTTTGCTGTTGTGGGCTGTGATTCATGGAATCAGGGAGGTGGCGGCCGCGCATTACCCCCCTCCTTGGACTTAGTTACAGATATTCCTATCGGTGGCGTTGCGGATAGTGATGAGGTCGCACAGCCCTTGCTAAAAGCTGTGACAATGTGAACGTCGCTTATTGCAAGGTGGATGTGCTGCGACTCATAATCAACATTGCAGTGAGTCTGCTTTTTGAAAGTTCACCCCAGCAACGACTCCGTGCTTGCGTTTTTAGCATTTGGCAACACGTAAAAAATCATTGGAACAGTCTTAAACTCGATAAAAACGGCGGCTCTGCACTTGCCGAGAAGTTCGTAGGAATGGGCCCCATATGGGCTTAATTTCGCATTAGTGGGTTGAAGTTGTGGTTTGCCAAGTTGAGTCCAATGATCATGAGTTAAGACATTGAAGTCTGCTCCCTCGTTGATCAAGACGTTGAAAGCACATGTTTGTTTTGCCATGACCGTAATATGGAGGTATGTGGGTTCTACGGCTTCCTCATCCTCATCATCAACCTCCGTGATTGTGGTCACTCGTATCTTGACAGGCGGTTCTAGCATTGGGGGCTCGTGCAAAGGATGGGTGGGGGGGTAGTACTTCTTGATACGACTGCCGTTGAAGAAGCCTATGCCCTCACCATCGACGTTGCCTGTGCCGCTGATCGCACGAACCTTGAAAGGTCCAAGACCTCTAAATTTCATTTTCTGCTTGTGTCCCTTAACTGAGTAGAGAAGCACTAAGTCGCCTTATTCGAAATCATGCTGCTTGACATGCTTGTCAAACCAAATTTTGCGTTCGGCCTTCTCACATATAAGCGCATGCACTACAACAAAAAGGCCTCATACACGCACATTTAGACGTGATGGAACCTAGAACGGGCCGGCACTGGCTCGTGCACTAGCCGGACCTCTATCTCACGCGCTCAACAACCCCACGGCCTCGCGGCCAGGAGCGTTGATGACACATACATTGCCTTCCTAAATGTCTTGCGTTTGTATTACGTCGTTTGTAGTCCACTCTTCTCTCACTCACTACTCCTTAGAGGGAGTCCCTTACACATTGCCTAATGGCACGAAGCACAGATGTAGGGGGTCCTCCAATGGCTGAATGCCGCCACCCCTCTGCGACTCTCCTACACCTTGGGGATTGGCCTCTCGATGCGTCGCTCAACATATAAACATTTCGCACAAAATCCACTCAAGGTACCATTTAATCGTATACAGAAATGTACCATTGTCCTTACTTCTCTTTCCCTTAGACCCCACGACTAGCCTATGGCTTAGGGTGTCCTGTCTCTCACTCAACATGGGTCAAGGTCCTAATGAAAGCAATTGCTGTGCATCCAGGATTTCTGATACCTTTAAATATTTCCATGATTTATGCATATTGTGGATGCTAAGTGCTCAAGCAATTATAAAATCAATATTGTGCGCATGTGGAAAACATCCTTTTAATGATTTTCAACTACCGTTCTTATGCAGCGTTGCACGAACCTAGCACCGAGGAAACCCTCGTGCTACTAGGCTCTCATTTTATAATTATTCACCAACCTATATGGCATGCAACCAAAAGCCAGCAATCTTTTCATCATTTTACTCCGCATTTAGACACATTTTAACTACTCTACCCTCCCATCGATCAAATGTTGCATTGTGGTATAGATTTATAGGGCATTTTGCCATCATTTTATGTGTAAAAAGTGGGAAAAACATACTAGAACAAGAAGGTGGGGTTGAATTGAGGCAAATCCTCATGCTTCAGTCTTCACAAACATTCACAAATAGTTTTCTTAATTTTCATTAATTTTCCGCACCCAAAATGCATTTCCCCCCTATTTTTAGTGATTTTTCTCTATTTTTCTTGTATTTTTCCTTATTTTTTATATTATTTAATTACTAAAAAATTAAAATAGGTAATGGGCTGTGGCCCTTAGTTCCTTCTTGCAACAAAAATGAAAATTTAGTTGGTGTTCCTATTCATTTCCCATTTTTATGCCCAAAAACATCATTTTTCCTTGATTTTTCATATTTTACGTATTTTAGTGTATTATTTTGAGTCATAAGATGCATATTTTTCTGATTTTATGATTATGATCAACAAGTACTCATGGAAAACAGCAACATAAACAATTTTTAGCCCACATGAACAACATTTTATCAATCAAAAGCCATAAAATCTCAAGTTTCCTTTGAAAAAATTGAATTACCGCTTATTTGCGTGTTTCGGGTTTCATGTCCATGGCTGCAAATCTGAAAATCAGCAGCACTTCATGCTCATGACGATCACAAGTCACCATTCCCAGCCCGTGGAGCAATCCGATCAATGCCGGACAAGCCTCCACCATTCTTTCTTCTTCCTTCCTCTTCCCACATGAACTTGCCTTTAGAAGAGAGAGAGGGAGGAGAGAGAAATACTAGATTTCCATCTCAGCATTTAGGCCATCAATTGAGGAGCGAAGGACGGCGATAGAGTCAGCATTCAGGAGGGAATGAAGCCCCATAATCCATTGGGGGGGTTGTTTGCAGCAGGCAAGTTGCCTCTCCATCCTCCATGGCGCATTTTTCGCGCCATCTTCCTCCACGTTTTTTCATCCCTCTTCATTCTCTCTCCACGTTTTTTGCTTCATAAGGTGCATAAAATTTTTGGGGGGGGGGGGGGGGGAGGTCCAAACTCAAAAGGTATGCTCAAATTTGGCCTCCCAAGTGTCCACCTTTTCATATCTTGACCATTTTGTGGCCATTTTCCCGTCCGAACTCCGAATTGAGTAACTGCCTCACAACTAACAAGAACTCCTAGAACGGCTGCCTAGCAGGCTTAGCAGAACAGGGTCACTAGAACTCCCTTCTAAAACAGGTCTTTTGACGCTTAGCAATGTCTTTACAGGAGGCAATGACTACTCCGACCTCCCTCAAACATACTTAGCCTAAATCTGGGACTGCATGCCTTGGACGCTGGTCCCCAACAAGAAAAGAAAATCCCCCAAAAAGTACACAGACACATATAGCAGAAAAATACGGTACTCATAAAGGAGAGATATCACCTGGATAGGGCCACAAGAAGCTTTCACACAACAAAAGGCTCCTTCCAAGCTCTTCTTCGAACCTGTCTAGCACAGAACTAAAACAAGAAACCATTAACCGCACCCGCATTAAACAGACAACTGGCCCTCTTGGCCTAACGAAATCTGGACGTAATCTTCAAAGCAGCTAGCCTTCCTAGCTTAAAACTAGATAGGTCATTTTAGTCCACGTAATACTGATGTCCTTGGCATATACATCACACCCTCTCAGACTACCCAGGGTGCCAAAGATAGCATATTATAAGTCGACTAACCCCATGCTACTCATGCAAGTTAGCTAAAAGCTTGCTCTTGTATTTTTTTTTCCTTTTTTCTTTTTTTCTTTTTAATCTTAGGGTTTTCTTCTTGTAGAGCTACAAGTCCAAGCCTTTCCACAAATAACTCATCAATAAGACCGATCCCTTCTTGGGCACTATGAGCTGAATGAACAACCTTAGTGGGCTCGCACGTCCCACATTTACTGTAATCTGAATAAACTGGTCGTTCAAGCGGCTGAGTGGCTCCTTTGGGAGAAATAATCATAGCTTTGTACTCATTCGAACCTTCTCTATTTGGGTTTTCACATAAATCAGTGCTGCGACCCAAACTAGGTAGAGCTTCAAGCCTAGGCACATCACATGGGTGTATCCCAAGGCAGTGTATATGGTCAGATGTATATCCAATCTTACCCTCTTGGGGTTTCAACAGAATATATCTAGATGGGATCCTTGGCTTTGCATCTGACACTCCTGCCATACTTTTGGAGATTTTGGGTCTCAAAACCCATCTCACATTTCCCTTAATATTCTTGCACTCCCTCAATTTGTTGCACTAGTCTAACGAACTCAATGCAAACTTATCCCTATGGCTAAATGGCCTCACATCCTTATGAACTTTGTGAAGCACATGTGGAGTTTTAGCATTTTGCATCCTCTTTACAAAAGATGTCTTTACTTGTTTACGTCCATACTGCAAATTTTCTTCCATAAGAACCATGCTTTCACTGGAAGGAACAACATCCACCCGGAAGCATGATTCACTTAGAGATGATAAAGGTCTCTCAAAAGCCTTACTAGCAACAAAATTAGAACCACACACAGAATTCTTATCAACACTCATAGGCCCATTGGTGCGATCCATATTTCCATCACAACTATCTCTCATGGAAGTGTTGCAAGCCCTACTGGGACTTACATGGCTTGGAACCTGTTCACTGAGAGGCATGTCATTACTACTCATAAGATGACCATTTTTTCCTTTAAAATTTTGGCCACCAAGGTTCCCCTCATAGGCTACCTTGGTATCAACAAGCGAGCTGTCTTCTTGCAGAAATGGTTGGAAGCTAGGATGCACGTGTACTGAGCGGGGAAAACTCCAAAAGTTTTCCCAACATCTCTGAATATGACCCTCATAATCGATGGCATGCATTTTTGCTTCCCTTAACGACTTAGGATTCCGCAGTCCCACTTGGATTTGCATATTAATCTCTATGCCATTCAGAAAGAGCTCACATAGCACATCATCTGGTAGTGCACTGTCTCTTCTTGGCCAAAGCCTAAGAATACTATCAAAGGCTCTAGCATACTCTTTAACAGAAGGATAAGACTCCTGTCTAAACTGCATAAGCTGCCCTAAGACCTGAATCATAGGGAGCTTCTTTTCATACTCATCTAGAAATCTATCACAAGACTCCTCAAATGATTTGATCGACCCTCTTGGGAGGTTCCAATACCATTTCCTTGCCTCCCCCTTTAGGGTACTTGGGAATACAAGCATCCGATGTATATTGTCAAACCCACTTGCAATACAAGTTAGGTCATATTCTCTTAAATGAATCATTGGATCCTCATTTGGCAACCCATAAAACACTGGGAGATCCCTATAAAGAGGAGGACATTTAGTCCTCCATTTTGGGATCAACACCGGGTCATTAAAATCTTCATATTCATCATGATCTGGGTCCAGCCTCTTAGGATCTTTAACCTCTTCCATCCCTGCCCTTTCCGGTGTAGGGGGGTTAATATCCTCATTGACATCCCTTTCTGCCAACTCACTGAGTGGTCTAGGGAGTCCTATAAGTTTCAACATGTCATTTTGATTCCCTCTTAGAGGGTCTTCCATACCTTTCCCTTTAAAAGGAAAGTCCATAACGGTTTTATATAAGAGCTTTTGGTCCTTATCTAAAGCAGATTTATCATTACCACTTCTTAAAACTTGGGAACCGTGCCTTTTAAGCAACGGTTTTCCCTTGACAGCTAGGGCTTCTAAAACCCCATTTTATGGATAATTTAGGGTCCCTTGAAACCCTAGATTCGAAAACCGCCACTTATAGGCAGCTCTCAGCAAATGCACCATTGATGGAACCCAGAACAGGCTGGCACTGGCTCGTGCACTAGCCGGACCTCTATCTCACGCGCTCAACAACCCCACGGCCTCGTGGCCAGGAGGGTTGATGACACATACATTGCCTTCCTAAATGTCTTGCGTTTGTATTACGTCGTTTGTAGTCCACTCTTCTCTCACTCACTACTCCTCAGAGGGAGTCCCTTACACATTGCCTAATGGCACGAAGTACAGACATAGGGGGTCCTCCAACGGCTGAATGCCGCCACCCCTCTGCGACTCTCCTATACCTTGGGGATTGGCCCCTCGATGCGTCGCTCAACATATAAACATTTCGCACAAAATCCACTCAAGGTACCATTTAATCGTATACAGAAATGTACCATTGTCTTACTTCTCTTTCCCTTAGACCCTACGACTAGCCTATGGCTTAGGGTGTCCTGTCTCTCACTCAACGTGGATCAAGGTCCTAATGAAAGCAATTGCTGTGCATCCAGGATTTCTGATACCTTTAAATATTTCCATGATTTATGCATATTGTGGATGCTAAGTGCTCAAGCAATTATAAAATCAATATTGTGCGCATGTGGAAAACATCCTCTTAATGATTTTCAACTACCGTTCTTATGCGGTGTTGCACAAACCTAGCACCGAGGAAACCCTCGTGCTACTAGGCTCTCATTTTATAATAATTCACCGACCTATATGGCATGCAACCAAAAGCCAGCAATCTTTTCATCATTTTACTCTGCATTTAGACACATTTTAACTACTCTACCCTCCCATCGATCAAATGTTACATTGTGGTATAGATTTATAGGGCATTTTGCCATCATTTTATGTGTAAAAAGCAGGAAAAACACATTAGAACAAGAAGGTGGGGTTGAATTGAGGAAAATCCTCATGCTTCAGTCCCCACAAACATTCACAAATAGTTTTCTTAATTTTCATTAATTTTTCGCACCCAAAATGCATTTTTTCCCTATTTTTAGTGATTTTTCTCATGGGCTGTGGCCCTTAGTTCCTTCTTGCAACAAAAATAAAAATTTAGTTGGTGTTCCTATTCATTTCCCATTTTTATGCCCAAAAACATCATTTTTCCTTGATTTTCCATATTTTACGTGTTTTAGTGTATTATTTTGAGTCATAAGATGCATATTTTTCTGATTTTATGATTATGATCAACAAGTACTCATGGAAAAAAGCAACATAAACAATTTTTAGCCCACATGAACAACATTTTATCAATCAAAAGCCATGAAATCTCAAATTTCCTTTGAAAAAATTGAATTACCGCTTATTTGCGTGTTTCGGGTTTCATGTCCATGGCTGCAAATCTGAAAATCAGCAGCAACAGCTACAACCTATGTATGGCTATCAAAAAAATAGGAAGAAGAGCGTCCAAAATAGGCGCAAACAACGTGATGTTGTACTACTACCCTGCAGGGTGTCAATGCTTCAAAAGAGAGCTTTTAGATCTCTAATAAACCACTAAGAACCTCCTCAAGAAGCCTTGAAGCAAGGCATTGAGCATAGAATTGCCAATCTCCAATGATAAGAGGTATGTAGTAGCTACCCTATTGTGTATGCTCAAATGTTCTTCTAAATGAGCTCAAGATTGGCTTTAAAAATGCCTTAATGAAGCTCCAATGCTTCCTTGATGAGTATCAAGAAAGGAGAGACCAAGAAAAACCTCTAAGAATGACATATGGCTGCCAAGAGTTGGATTTGCAAGCTTGACTACTACTAAGTCAAAATGTCAAATGCTCCTTCACCAAGAACCTTGCTTTGATACTAGTTTGTTGAAGTCTTATCTCTGACAAAGTTTCAAAGGTATCTCAATGGAGATGCAGATTGAGAGCGAGAGAGACGCGTACACACAGTCATTTATAGGTACTACAATGTGTACCACTTATTCATTTCAGATAGGTATATTGTACAATGTCCCATAAAGGGACATTCACACCCAGTGTGGGTGCAGTCTCGGTGGCCCTTTATTCCCAACATGGTATCCATGTATTTGTTGTTGGCGTGCTTATGAACCATAATGCATGCATTATTGTTATGTGGTATTAGAGTTTGCTACTATTGTATTTCTAGTTAACATAGTTGCATTAGGTAAGGACATGAAAGCAACACCATGCTAAGGCTAACGCATCATGCATACTTCTTGGGGTGCCCTTACATATTGTTGTATGTGTTTAGTAAATTGCATGCATATCCGAAATACTCATGTATGCGGCCCAAACTATATGGTAGCATGCAAAAATATCTAAGCACATACATTTGAAGTCATTACAACGTGACATAAATAACACATCATGCAATATATGTATTGCCTTCTCTCTAACTCCCCTTCCATGGCTTGCAAATTGATATTGTTTTATTGAAAGCAACTATACTTGCTTATGATTACAAAACATCATTACTATAAGCTAGCACAAGTGTTCCAAGCCTAAATCTATACAAAATGTGCGATAAGACTACATTGTTGCTATAAGCATTTCAATAGAATTGCATAACGACATCAAATACTACAAGAATAGAATAAAGAACAAACCATGGAAAGGAAATAAATGATTAAAATGATAGTATAGAATGAGAGAAAAATAGAGAATAATTAGAGATCAAACATTGAGTTTAGGGTCCACACTATTATGATTTTCATTCCATCAACACTTTTAGCTCTCATACAAAGCATGGACAGGAACCAAGAATAATGCCTCTCTCCTTTAGGACACACTTGTTACAACCATAAGAACTAATAGATTGCATGAAGTATAACGTCCATTTGCATATCCATATCTATGAGTAATGAGATACTAAGGCTAAAGCATACGATCAAATATCATGTCAAAAGCCTAGGCCTAATGGCTACATACATAATTCTCTCATGGTGTATCCACCTCCTCTAGGACTTGTAGTCCACTTATATGAGGTAAACCTATAGTCCTACATGCCAAAAAGGATGCAAACTAATTTTACCCTAGGTGTGTAGTTTGACATGTCTATATAAATCACATGCTATGAAATGAGGACTATCACCCTATTTAGGGTCTTCTTTTTCATTATGATGCTAGCTACAATGGCATTTCATAGGCAACTTTTGAGGTTTCCTAGCTCTAGATCTAGCCAAGATTAAGAAAGAAAGAGAGGGTTGAGTTTCAAGAGGATGAGAAAGTCATGATAATGGCAGCAACCGATGGTATGCAAGCAATGAGTATGTAGGTGATGAGTTTGTGTGAGCTTAGCAGGCCATACTTTTTGCTACCTTGACCATATCACTCTCTGAACAATGCATAGACTCATGGATTTCCTCACTATGCTCCTTACTATGATGAAAAGTTGTCCTTTTGGTACCCAAAAGTCATGACTTCACACACTTGGAATATCCCAAACTCAAACTCTTTTCAAACTAAGAGTCTTGCACTTCCTCATGAGGCACTACATCGTCTCACAAAACTCTATGAGGAATGACATGTAATACATTTTCTCTAAGGCGACCCTAATCCATCAATGCATGCATCATTTGCATCATAGAGATCTTTAAAAAAGTCATTAAATTGACTTATACCATCTTCTAGAATAGCACGAAATACCCAACTCTGAGAACAATCCTTCAAAATATGAGAAGACTGCACTTCTCATAATGGAATTGTAGTATACCTTGAGAACTCAACACTTTCTATAGTCGGACTATGAGCTTTTTTGGAAAATCCAAGTTAGTAAATTCAGTCGCCACCACTAATGAGTCATAAAGCAAGACATTATTAACTATGCAAAAGGTTTGAAAACATCTATTCTTACCAAAATGCTAACAAACCACATGAATATCCATTGAATCTTGCAATTTTGCTTGAGAAAGTACAGTACTCATTTGAAGTAAATTGACTTCCACTTCTTTCTAAATTTCTAAATCATCATTGGGATCATCCTAATATTGTTAAATCAGCTTCTTTAACTTAAAAACCATTAACAACATGCTTAATAATTTCTCATTGTGCAAGGTTGCCAATATGAATGTATTTTGTTCCACATCTTTGACTTTCTCATATGGACTCGTATGTCTTCACTTCAATTTACCAGGATGCTTAGCGAGCTCTCAATTATACACCATAACTAGATCCCATTCCTTAAAGATATTCTTCTTGATATGACAACTAACCCATGATTGCCTTCTTGCATGTACCATTCCACACAAGTAACGTGCAATGTTTCAATCTTCTTCTTACTACATTAATTACTATAACCTATTGTGAGCCGATTCTTCAAGAGATAATTTATGACTCATACGAACCCTCAAATGAGGCATAATGAGTCACATGTGAACCATTGCTTGAATGGACTCAATCCCATGGCTACTTTAAAAACTATCCTAAAGGACCATAGAGAAGAATGCAATTTGGTATCCCAATCTTTATGGTTCTCACCTAATAATCTTCTTGAGAATACATAGCAAGATCTTATTTGAGCTTTCCACTTTTCCATTATCTTGAGATGATATGTAGATTTCTTATGTGAGATCATATGCTTTTTAGTGAGCTCTCCAATGACATCATTAAGAGAATATTCACCTCTATCACTAATTGGCTCAATTGGCTAGCCACCCATCATACTCACTAACCCTAACTATATAAATATATATCGATCTCTATACAATCTCCATTCTTCTTGCATCTCCAACAGTTAGTATTAGAGTAGGAGGGAGTCTCCCGCCAATGTCACCAAGATTGCATATTATAGATTTCACAGTTTTGGAGGTCGGTGTTGGTTACTACTATGTGCAACATTTGTTACAAGAATGGATATTATCATGTCTATTCTATAGCAATCCTTGAGGTACATAGATTGTCACACTCTCTCTACATATTTGCTCCTAAATTAGGAAGAACACCGTTCTTTGATGAATTGAAACATTTTTTGGGAGATTATTCTTTTAATGTAACTTTTGAATAGTTGGATCTTGTTCTGCTACAGTATTTGTGAGGAAGCATTGATGTTCTAATGCCATACTTTCATTAAATATGTGATCTTTATAATATTTGAATAGTGATATGTGCATTATTGCTGAGTAGTGGTTCATTTTTTATCGTTGCTTGTTATACTGAGCACATGTTGCGGAAAGCCTACTGGTTTTATGATGCAATTTGTTGATCTATTGGTTGCTATCACTTGATAATTAGTTGTTATTTTACACAAATGGCTTCATCATCTACAATGGATAGAAAACTGTATAATAGTAGAAAGTTTGATGGTACTAGCCCATAAGAGGCATAGATGGAAAACCACCATACATGCATTACGAAAGCTTTCAAGTCTCAAAAATGCCTTTTAGGATATACAGAGAGAATGCTCTAGACTCGCTCTAGACCAACACGAGTAAATTCTATGTAATGAAGCTGTTATTCTTGAAAAATGTATAAAATTATTTTCTAAAAGGATATAAATATTTTTAATTTAAAATTTCTTTGAATATTTACTTTTTACCTTGTGTATTATAATTTTGGTAGCCTTTATGTTAATGTCATAGGATCTTGTCCACTTCACATTAATGATGTGATTGTGATTGCATGATGATTATATTGAAGCTAAATTCAAAAAGTAAAATAGTTGGGTGCTTCAAACTTTCCTCTCATTTTTGTTCCTCCTTATGTGGAATGGGAGGAGGAGAGATATTGGGATATATACCACCTTCTTATGAGCAGAGATTGTGCAGAGGCATGGAGGCAAATCAGAGAACCACGCTCACCCACACCAATACATGACCGTGCAGTATGGCATGGATACGCACAGAGTTTATATCATGTACCCGCACAGCCGCTGATACCTGTTGAGATATCGAGCTCCACTCGTGATATGCCAGGGTGACCGTTGTGCATTTATGTCACCGACGTGTCAGTTGCAGATGCGGTTGGTACACCGCCCATGAATAATAGCTACATGACAGCTATCCTTATCTACTCTAGTTCGTGGCTCAGTTAGTATGCCACCTTAGTTAGTTGAGTTTGGTTTGAGACCCATATATAGGGTTCTTCTATTTCTTTGTATGAGAGTTCTTTTGGCTTACACAACTAAGAAGAGGAAAACTGTTTTTCAGCCTCCACCCTTGTGTGTATTCCCCCATTGTGCAAGCAAGAAAGCTACAAGTGAGACTCCTTCCTTCTCTCCCACAATCTTGACATGGTATCAGAGCCTTGTTCGTGGTAAGGAGCTCAAGAAAGCAAGCCAAGCTCGCGTTGTTCTGGTAAGAGGAGCAGTGTTGCTTTCATTTTCTGTTTTGGGAGCAGATCTCTGCAGGTAGCACAGCCGGAAATTGCAGGAGTGCATTGTCTCAGGTTGAGACGCCCTTCGCAGTGAAGCAAGAGGGCAGTATATGCTGCGGGAGAGGGCTTTAGCCATGGGCGACCCTGTTTTTTTGATTTGAGGCCATTTCGGGGCCTGTTCTGGAGGCGGAAGTTTTCTGCACGCACTCAGGAAAAGGCCCAGTTTTATGCTGTGCAGCCACTGTTCTACAGGTCAGTGAAAAGTTACTGTAGAAATTGCATCGTATGCTTGTGTGCAGAGACATTGGGAGTTAAAGAATCATCCTTGGTTCCTGTTTATGCAAAATCGTCACTAGGAAGTGACTGTGTGGTCAAATACCACTTTTGTCAGTTTTGCAGATTAGCCCTTGTGAGGCTGAAGCTGTGTTCTTTGCAGTGACAGAACTTTTTGCAGTGTTCTGTAATGGCATCTGATTCTCTCTCACAGATTGTCACTGAAAAGCTTGACAAGAACAAATTCCAAGCATGGAAGTTTAGAATGACGAATTTCCTTATGGGAAAAGGATATTGGGAATTTGTTGCAGGAAATGAAGAAGAACCAGTTCTTCCTGATGTTCCCAATCAACAGCAAATGCAGGCATTCAAAGCATGGCATGAGAGAGCCAGGAAAGTTATGTACTGGCTGTCTATCAGTATTTCAGACTCTATGATTGTGCATATTCAGGATGCAAGTACGCCAAAGGAGGCATGGGATACTTTGTCAAAAATGTATAGCACAAATACGCAAGCCAGGAAAATGCAGCTCAAGCAAGAGTTGCATAATGTGCAAAGAGAAAATATGAGCATCAATGACTACCACATGAAGGTGAAGAAGATTGCAGATGCACTTGCTTCCATTGGATCGCCAGTGGAAGATGATGATTTAGTTTCTGTGACCTTGAATGGTCTAGGAAAGGATTATGCACAGTTTCGGACATCCATTTCAGTTCGTGAAAGATTTCCTGATTTTGAGGAGTTGATTGCTCTTCTAATTTCTGAGGAGCAGAGAAATGGTGGTGCATCTTCTTCAGGAGGAACTTCAAAAGAACACACATCATTGCTTTCTTCTGCACTTGTCACAGAATTGTTCATGTGCTGCACCATAAACAAATGCTCATTTCTGTCATCACCATGTCTACTAGAAGATGCATAATTTCCTTGTTGCGGTTTTCCATTCATGATGTCATTCTGCTTTTTATAGCAGTCTTTAGCCATATGACCCATTTTACCATAGTAGTAGCATTCAACATTACTGTTTGCATTTTGGCCTCTTTGCCATCCACCACGACCTCTTTGGCTCCCCCTGCCTCTAGAGTTACCATGTCCTCCTCTATAGGACTGGTTTTCTTGAGTTTGCTGCATATTCTGATTTCTATCACGGCCTCCAAATCGGCCTCCTCTACCTCTGCCTCTACCTCTTCCAGCATTTGAGTAGAAGACAGCTTTTTGGGAAAAAGAAATACCTGTCCGATGTATTTCATGTCCCGAATATCACCAGAATCTAGTTTCTGTTGGTCAAATGGTTGAACAGGGCTTGCAGGTCAGATTTAATCCTCATGGATGCTTTGTTGAGGATATGAAAAATAAAGGTCACTTGATAGCAAAAGGAAAGAAGAAGGGCAGAATGTTTACGTTGGATGCAGACATGCCTGAATTGAGTGCAGCAATGTTTGCACATGGGACCGGTGTAGTTGCAAATATTGATATCTGGCATAAACGCATTGGTCATGTTAATGTACAGCGACTTAAATCAATGCAGGCCCAAAATATTGTTGCAGGATTGCCTAAATTCAAGGTTGCAGAAATGCATAAGGTATGTGAAGCCTGTCAGTTTGGAAAACAAGCAAGGAAACCATTTCCTAGACATGTTCAAGAGAGTAAGAAGCCATTGGAATTAATCCACTCTGATGTGTGGACTACTAAAGCTGCATCTCTTGGAGGCTGTCATTATTTTGTCAGTTTTATTGATGACAATAGCAGAAAAGTTTGGGTGTATTTTATGAAAAAGAAAAGTGAAGTTTTTGGGCATTTCAAAACTCTTAAAGCTATGGTTGAAAAAGAAACAGGCCTGCAAATAAAATGCCTAAGGTCAGATGGAGGGGGAGAGTACCTCTCAAATGAGTTTGCAAGGTTCCTGCAGGAGCATGGCATAAAGCAGCAATATTCATGCAGTCATACCCCACAACAAAATGGAGTTGCAGAAAGGAAAAACAGGCATATTGGAGAGGTATCTCGTGCCATGCTCAATGAGAAAGACCTACCAGATTTTTATTGGGCTAAAGCAGTTGCTATAGCAGTCTATATAATGAACAGGACTCCCACTGCAGCAATACATGGGATGACTCCAGAGGAGAGGTATACTGGTAGGAAACCAGATATTTCTCATTTGAAATTTTTTTATTGCATTGCCTATGTACATGTGCCAGATGAGTTGAGATCCAAGTTGGATCCAAAAGCTGAGAAGTGCATCTTTATTGGTTACTCTCTGCAGCAAAAAGGGTATAGATGCTATAACCCTTCTACTCGTAAGTTTACAGTGAGCAGAGATGTTGTTTTTGATGAGATGAGTAGCTGGTATAAACCAGTAAATGTGATAGATGATGTAGATGCACAAAATGGTAATGCTACACAGAATTCACAGCAGCAGTCACAAAATATTAGTGGACCTAGAGCGTCCTCTAGCAGTGGTTCACATTCTTCGCCATGGACAGGCAGATTGAGATCAGGAGAATCTTCTCAAAGCAATGCAGATAGTGGTATGCAAGTATCACGAAAAGGAAAAGAGAAGGTTGATCAGCCCATGTTTGATGTGAATGCAGGTCACTCTTATGTGGATGGTGAATCCAGTGGCTCAGAACAGAGCATTGATGATGAGTTGGGTATTCCTTCTATTGTTACACCTGGAGTAAGGAAGACCAGGGATGTTTTGAGAGCACCTGGGAGTGAGCCTACTTTGCGCAGGTCTATGAGAGCTAGGTATCCTGTGGATAGGCTGAAATATGATGGATTTACAGCCATTCACTATGCATATATGGTCAAAGTGATACAGGAACCAGAACCCACTTCTTTTGAGCAAGCCATGGGAAAAGAAAAATGGGAGAAAGCCATGGATGAAGAAATGGATGCCTTGGAAGCAAATGCTACATGGGAATTGGTACCTTTGCCTAAAGGTAAGAATGCAATTGGCTGTAAGTGGGTTTATAAGGTGAAGCACAATGCAGATGGTTTTGTGAACAGATACAAGGCAAGATTAGTAGTCAAGGGGTATGCACAAACATATGGCATTGACTATGAAGAAACATTCAGTCCGGTTGCAAGGATGGCAACCGTAAGAGCAGTCATTGCTATGGCTGCATCAAAGGGATGGTCTTTACATCAGATGGATGTAAAGAATACCTTCTTGCATGGTGATTTACAAGAAGAGGTCTATATGGAGCAGCCACCAAGTTATGTGCATGCTGTTCATCCTGAGTTTGTTTGCAGGTTCAAGAAAGCCTTGTATGGCTTGAAGCAAGCACCTAGAGCATGGTCTGACAAGATAGGACATTATCTTGTCACTATTGGCTTTCAGATTTCCAAGGCAGATTTTTCACTTTATGTGAGAAAAACAGAGAAAGGTATTATGCTACTTGTCATTTATGTTGATGATTTGATTATGACAGGTGACAGTGATGAAGATATCCTTCATGTGAAAATGCTATTGAAGCAGAAGTTTGAGATGAAGGATTTGGGAGAGCTGCGTTATTTCTTGGGCATTGAGGTGATTAGATCACCAAGTGGGATACAGCTCTTGCAGAGGCAGTATGGATTGGACATGCTGTCCAAATATGGGATGACAGGCTGTAAGCCTATTTCAGTTCCTTTGGAGCAGAATGTGAAGCTGAGCACAGATGCAGGTGAGCTTCTGGAAGACCCTACTATGTACAGACGCATAGTAGGAAGCTTGATTTATATGACTATTACCAGGCCATATTTGAGCTATGATGTTGGATTGGTAAGTCAGTTTATGCAGGCTCCAAGGAAACCGCATTTGGATGCGGCTAGATGCATACTCAGATATGTGAAGTCCACATTGCAGTATGGACTATTTTATGAGACTGGGGTTGAGATACAGTTGCATGGATACACTGATGCTGATTGGGCTGGTAGCATTTCTGATAGACGATCTACCAGTGGATATGTGTTCTCTTTTGGGAGTGCTGCAGTCACTTGGAGCAGCAAGAAACAGCCTACAGTTGCCTTATCTAGCACAGAGGCTGAGTACAGGGGTGCAGCAATGGCTGCATGTGAGGTAGCTTGGTTGCATAAGCTACTTTATGATATGCATCAATCTACAGATGGGCCAATTGTCATTTATTGTGACAACATGAGTAGTATACACTTGGCAAATAACCCAGTCTATCATGCTAGAACAAAGCACATTGAGGTGCATTATCACTATGTGTGGGAGAGGGTTTTACTAGGTCTTATTGATCTAGTTTATGTCAACACAGAGGATCAGGTAGCTGACATATTCACGAAGGCATTGGGCGCAGAGAAGCTGCGCAAGTTCAGAGACCTACTTGGTGTGCAGGAATTGGGATTGAGCTCGAGGGGGAGTGTTGAGATATCGAGCTCCACTCGTGATATGCCAGGGTGACCGTTGTGCATTTATGTCACCGACGTGTCAGTTACAGATGCGGTTGGTACATCGCCCATGAATAATAGCTACATGACAGCTATCCTTATCTACTCTAGTTCGTGGCTCAGTTAGTATGCCACCTTAGTTAGTTGAGTTTGGTTTGAGACCCATATATAGGGTTCTTCTATTTCTTTGTATGAGAGTTCTTTTGGCTTACACAACTAAGAAGAGGAAAACTGTTTTTCAGCCTCCACCCTTGTGTATATTCCCCCATTGTGCAAGCAAGAAAGCTACAAGTGAGACTACTTCCTTCTCTCCCACAATCTTGACAATACCCACACCATGTACACCGAGAACAGGTATTTCATCCTTTTTCACCACTAGTATGGTGAAACATGCTATCTCACGGTTACAGCATGGCCGCGCTCGAGACCAGTTTGATCTTCAGGCAGAGCATATTATATATGGCAGAGACACATTGGCTCCACTCATTGCTCACCTCTTCAACTGTGCATTGTCTGAGGGGTTCCCTGACTCGTGGACAGAGCACACCATTGTACCTATCCACAAGTCAGGGGATCCTATGGATCCTAACACATATAGGACCACCATGATTGGGCCAATTTTGTCCAAACTTTATGGCACGGTGATGGAGGAGGAGCTCAGCACGCTGGCAGAGAGAGAGTGCATGCGCACACCCGGACAGGCAGGGTTCAGACGGGAATTTTCTACCATAGACCACATCTTTACTCTCCGTTGTCTGATCGACCAGACAGAGTGAAGAAACAGAGATTGTACTATTGCTTTGTGGATTTCCACAAAGCCTTTGACACGGTTCCGAGAGAGAGGCTTTTCAGACGCCTACTTGATCTGGGGGTGGATGATGACATGATGGGGGGTATTTATGCACTATATGAGCGGGTTACTAGCAGAGTCAGATGTCCGAGAGGTATATCAGATCCCCTTGTGAGCACCATTGGTGTGAAGCAAGGATGCCCACTCTCACCGACTCTATTTGGGCTATACATTGATGAGATAGCAGAGTTTATTCAACAGCGAGCCGGTGGAGGTATAGATCTCAGTGGAGCCACAGTTCATATCTTACTATATGCAGATGACATTGTGTTGGTCTCAGACTCAGCTCAGGGATTACAACAGCATTTATTAGCATTGGATGATTTTTGCATACAGAGAGGCATGACAGTGAACCTTGGTAAAACCAAGGTTCTTATATTCCATACATCAGCTCAGATACGCAGACAGAGTATTTTCATGGCAGCAGGAGGGAGTATTGAGGTCACTGGATCATATGTATATTTGGGAGTCACCTTTACAGCAGCTTCAGGGACTTTCTCGATGACATAGATAGCTCGTGACCGCCTCACTAGAGGATACTCAGCATTGGCTCTTATGGAGCGACAGTGTCATCAGGCACATTTCCAGGAGCCCCGCACCAAGGGGTGGCTCTTTGATACTCTAGTCACTCCAGCACTGATGTATGGAGCAGCTATATGGGGGCCAGGCCTTGCCGATTATGTATGGACATTGATGGAGAGACCTCAGGTGATCATGATATCTAGATTGATTTGCAGCAAGGCCTCAGTCCCACATGACATTGTGCGAGCAGAGCTTGCCACACCGCCCATGCTAGTCGAGGCATTATTTCAGACAGTCTGCTTCCTACACCGATTTCAGAATATGGACAGAGATCGCATTGCATATAGAGCATATATGGCATCTCAGGAGATGGCTCGAGCGGGGGATACCACATCATGGTATGCACAGACTAGAGCTTGGTTTGACAGACATGGGCTGGACATTGATAGACTCACACCTCTTCTATATGATACTCAGGCTCCCACTTACACCCTCTCTCTCTCTGAGAGGAACAGAGTCATCAGACAGGAGATATGGCATATTTATATACAGAGGACATGGGTCAGCCCTGCACAGCCCACTGCCATCGAAGATGGCACATTATTATACACAGTTCTTGAGGATATCAGAGCAGGGATTCATAGAGATTCCGAGATATATGCAGATCTATATGCCACATCGATTGAGAGTTCTTATTGGACAACTCAGGGTATCATCACATCAGCTTATGATTGAGAGTGGCAGAGCCAGTGGCATCCCACGGGAGGAGAGGATATGCCCCCTTTGCAGATTAGAGGTGGAGAGTGAGGAGCATTTTGTTCTCAGATGCCCGGCATACTCAGAGTTGAGATCTAGATACACATTGAGCAGCTCACTTCAGGGATGTATGACTGATATGGATCAGAGATCATTTGGCCGTTTTCTGGGAGAGGCATGGCACATCAGAGAGCAGAGCACACAGCGGGTCCCAGTCAGAGAGAGGCCCACCCAGACAACTATTACACAGTTCTTTCAGACAGATAGAGTGAGAGCTACTGTACCAGCCTCCAGCCAGACCTCCGGGCTCACACTACAGCAGGCTGAGGACCAGCGTACCCGATGCCGCACGAGGAACCATGGGTTTCGGACCCCACAGCCACACCGACAGGAGATCTGGAGGATTCTTGATCTACATCGATAGCAGACTGAGATCCGACGACACTCGACACATTGGATCTCAGATCTCCAGTTTGCTCTTTCTCCACCGCCGATGTACCACATCTTGCATCCAGGAGGGATCACCTGCTATTAGCGACTTCGACGACTGCTACTACATCCCAGGATAGTATATCTCCCTGCATCTGTTACATATACACATCGCACCACTTTATCACAGCCGACAGTTGTTCCCCTATCACAGCCGACATTTGTTCCCCTTTTGTAGCCATTATCTGGAGTACCAGAGCTACATAAGCACATACACATACACGACACTTATCACACTCACAGCACCGTATTTTCAGTTTCCAGTTTTTAGCTTTTCATTCAGCACTTTTATTTTGGATAGTTGGACCTCATCAGTTGTATCACAGTTTGTCTCATAGGCCAGTTTTGGTCTTTAGAAGATGTTAATATAACTTTCTTTCTTTCTTTCTTTCTCTCAGCCATGGATATAGAATTTCAAAGTTTGATAAGGCATATCACACACACACACACACACACGCACACACACGCACACATGCACACGCACATGCACGCACGCACACGCACACGCACATGCACATGCACACACACACGCACATGCACACGCGCACACACACACACACACACAGCCATAGATGTAGAAATTTGATGTTTGGTAAGGCACCCAAGCTCTCCGATCACATTTATTTTAGCGTTTAATTCATTTCAAAATGATGAAAAATGGATTCATATGTGATTTGGCTTGTGATATTAAAGAGGAGAAGAAGAGTATACAATGAGGTAACATGGGTTTCCATCACCATGAGCTTCATTGTATCTTGTGTTACATTTTAAGTTTTGAGGAAAGAACTTATTTTGGGTTGAGATGGCTTGTAATGTAGCAAGTTTTTAGGCTTTCCATTTACACTAAAACCTAGGGGATTTGGTTTGGTATAAAAGTGGGACACTTGGCTTGATGGCATATATTTTAACTTTGGCACATCATTTGTACTCTCCTATGTTGAGGAGCTTTGACCTCCTACATGGTATGAAGGTATGTATTTATGTCCACCTAAGCATGATGGTGAGTTCTCATGTATGAGTGTGGCTTCATCAAGAGCCACTTATTTTGCCTTGTGCTCTCTTGGATTTCAACTATGGTTTCTTTATGCCATTTGCATCATTTCAATATACGATATTCACTACAAGGAATTGGGCAATTAGCGACGTCGATTAGCGACGGCGGATATCGGCGTCTCTATTGGCGTCGCTATTTGCGTCACATTTGCGACGCAAATAGCGACGCCAATAGTGACGCCGCAAGAAAAAAAACGCGGCCGAAACCCGAGCGCCGTTTTCATTTCTTTTGCTTCGACTTTTGAGAGCGAGAGCGAGGGAGAGAGCGAAGGCTTTGTGAGAGAAGAAGAGGAAGAAAACTTGCTGCCGCCGCTGTCGCCACTGCCGTTGTTCGCGAAGGAGAGGAGGAGCCCTCATTGCAAAGAGAAGCCGCCCCACGCTCGCCATATCTCATTGGTGAGTCTCCCTCTCTCTTTCTTTTGCTTGTTGAAGGTTTAAATCGTTCTCTTTTGCTTGTTTAGGAGAGGAAATGAAAGAGAAGGAGAGGGAGAGGGAGAGAGAGGGAGAGAAAGAGAAAGAGAGGGAGAGGGAGAGGGAGAGGGAGAGGGAGAGGGAGAGAAAGAGAGGGAGAGTGCATTCTCTCTCTCTCTCTCCCTTTTGCTTGTTTAATGTTTAAATCATTTTCTTTTTTGCTTGTTTAGGAGAGGAAACGAGAGAGTAAGAGAGAAAGAGAGGGAGAGGGAGAGGGAGAGAAAGAGAAAGAGAGGGAGAGTGCATTCTCTCTCTCTCTCTCCCTTTTGCTTGTTTAATGTTTAAATCATTTTCTTTTTTGCTTGTTTAGGAGAGGAAACGAGAGAGTAAGAGAGAAAGAGAGGGAGAGGGAGAGGGAGAGGGAGAGGGAGAGGGAGAGGGAGAGAAAGAGAAAGAGAAAGAGAAAGAGAAAGAGAAAGAGAAAGAGAGGGAGAGGGAGAGGGAGGGGGAGAGGGAGGAAATGAGAGAGAGAGAGAAAGAGAAAGAGAGGGAGAAGGAGGGAGAGTGCATTCTCTCTCTCCCTCTCCCTTTTGCTTGTTTAATGTTTAAATCACTTTATTTTTTGCTTGTTTAGGAGAGGAAATGAGAGAGAAAGAGAGCGAGAGGGAGAGGGAGGGAAAGGAAATGAGAGAGGGATAGAAAGAGAAAGAGAGGGAGAGTGCATTGTATCTCTCCCTCTCCCTTTTTCTTGGAGGATGTTTAAATCACTTTATTTTTTGCTTGTTTAGGAAATGAGAGAGAAAGAGAGATAGAGAGGGAGAGGGAGAAAAAGAGAGGGAGAGGGAGAGGGAGAGGGAGGGGAAGGAAATGAGGGAGGGGAAGGAAATGAGAGAGGGAGAGAAAGAGAACGAGAGGGAGAGGGTGAGGGTGAGAGAGAGTGTGTGCATTCACTCTCTCACGACGGGTTTGGTTGTTTGTTGTTTGAATCACTTTCTTTTTTGCTTGTTTAGGAGAGAGGGAGAGGGAGGGGAAGGAAATGAGAGAGTAAGAGAGAAAGAGAGGGAGAGGGAGAGGGAGAGGGAGAGAAAGAGAAAGAGAAAGAGAAAGAGAGGGAGAGGGAGAGGAAGGGGGAGGAAATGAGAAAGGGAGAGAAAGAGAAAGAGAGGGAGAAGGAGGGAGAGTGCATTCTCTCTCTCCCTCTCCCTTTTGCTTGTTTAATGTTTAAATCACTTTATTTTTTGCTTGTTTAGGAGAGGAAATGAGAGAGAAAGAGAGCGAGAGGGAGAGGGAGGGGAAGGAAATGAGAGAGGGATAGAAAGAGAAAGAGAGGGAGAGTGCATTGTATCTCTCCCTCTCCCTTTTGCTTGGAGGATGTTTAAATCACTTTATTTTTTGCTTGTTTAGGAAATGAGAGAGAAAGAGAGATAGAGAGGGAGAGGGAGAAAAAGAGAAAAAGAGGGAGAGGGAGAGGGAGGGGAAGGAAATGAGAGAGGAAGAGAAAGAGAACGAGAGGGAGAGGGTGAGGGTGAGAGAAAGAGAGAAAGAGAGGGAGAGGGAGAGAGAGGGAGAGAAAGAGAGGGAGAGGGAGGGGAAGGAAATTTAAGATAATAGACTTATTGATAATAGTATGCAATGTGCTTTGCCATGGGTCACGTACATTGGTAACTCTTTAAGATGGCTTAAAAATGGTCAATTCCTTCATAATGTCCAAGTAGGGGATCTAATTGTGATATGCATAATTCATTGTTTTTGTATTAACTTTATAGGCATGCCAAATTAGAAATCATGCCAACTAGTCAACGGAAGGACTAAAAGAAAATGATACCCTAGCTAATGGTCATTAAGGTACTTCATCAAAATGAATCCAAAAGTATTGTTATAGAAGAAGAAACCCTTAAATTGAGTATAGGATAATTTCTCTCAGGTCTTATGACTATGAGTAGAATAGATTGAAATAAATTTTATTACTATAGTTATTAAATTTCATAAATGGCGCGCATTAATTTTAAAATGGATTACTTATACTCAAAGCCGAGATATAACAAATAATTATCTACCGGGATAAACAAATCCTTGAGCATGATACAAGGTCGAGATATAACATCGGAAAATCTCTCAACTACTATATACAATGCAAGATTTATGGTCAACTTGCAACTTGACATACATCTCCATAAAGCTATCCATTTAAGCCTCATTTGCTGTAATGTAGATAAGATGGAAAATGAAAAAGGTCTTATTGTTCAAGACCACGAGACGTATCTTAATCAGCGTGTCCCATGTCCTTGCTCTCAATGCAAGTTGGCAATTAGACGAAAACGTCGATTGTCTATAGAACACGTACGATGATTTGGCGAGTTTCAATCTGAGATAATTGATCAGGCGATTGCGAATTTTCAGCAAACGGTAATTTGAAGTTAATATTAATCATGCATTGTACTCTCAAGCTAATTGTAAACCATACACAATAAGATTGGGTCTTGTTGGCAAATTTCCTATCCAGGGGGTGATGTCTCGACCCAAGGGGGAGTGCACCCTTTGCGGCCAATTAGAAGAGTTCGTGGACGTGCGATGGATGGATTGCAGGAGCCAATCGACCACTCGCAAGGCCCATCTATACCGTCAATGCCAGAGGAGACAGACAACCTTTCCGACCTGCCTACAATCTTGGAGCCTGAGATGGAGGCAATGATCGATGCATTGATTCCCATGGATGTTGAGACATCTGACCCGCTTAGAGAGGAAGCATCCATACCATTATATGATGGGTGCCGAGTATCTCGGTTGAAGACATTTCTTGCACTCTTAAGTGTGCAAGCAAAATACGGTTGGAGCGATACGAGTGTGAGTGAGTTATTCAGGTACCTTGCACACAGGCTTCATTGATTTTTTTTTAAACAGTATTATTGCAAACATTTGTGTTTTTTCAAGGTGTTTTATGATTTTTTTCAGGTTATTGAAATATCATATATTGCCACCTACAAATACCATGCTTGAGTCTCGTGATGATGCACGACATGTTTTACAGAAGCTTGGCATGGCCTACAATAACATCCATGCATGTATCAATGACTACATATTGTTTCGAGATGAATACGAGACTATGGAGACATGTCCAAAGTGTGGTACTCACAGGTATCGACAGGACTTGCAAGGGCAAACCATCCCTCAAAAAGTTCTGAGACACTTTCCGCTCATCCCCCGCATAAACTACAGGTTTCGCACGTCTGCCATGGCAAGCTTGACAACGTGGCATGTGCAGAATAGGTCCACGGATGGAGTTAAACGAATATCAGCGGATTCGCGCGCATGGAGTCACATTGACTCTACCTTCCCAGGCTTTGCGCGAGAGCCAAGGAATCTTCGGCTTGGTCTCGCCATGCATGGTGTGAACCCATTCGGCCTGTGCTTGACTTCTTACAGTGTGTGGCCTATAGTGCTTGTCAACTACAACATCCCTTCATGGCTTTCTACGAAGAAAGGACATCTCATCCTTAGCTTGCTCGTCCCGGACTGCTACAAAGTAAAAAATATGGACGTGTATCTTCATCCATTAGTCGATGAGCTTAAGATTTTGTGGGAGGAGGGGGTCACGGTGCAAGATATGAGCAGGCGCGATGGTTGACGGTCAGCCAACATTCGAGCCATTCTCATGTGGACAATGCATGACTCTCCAGGATTGGGAGAGTGCTCAGGTGAGCAGACCTTTATTCTCGCTGGTAATATCTATATTTTATTTCATTCAATCAAGTATTCACTAGGTCGTGGATCGCCTTACAGGTCTGGTTACCTCAGGTTATCATGCATATCCATTGTGTGGGCCACAGTTAGACTCCTGAAGGTCACGAACCATGAAGAAGATAGTATATCAAGGACACGCCGCTTTCTTGCCGGAGGATCATGAACTCAGGGAAGGTTTTCTTGGACGACCTCCAGCACGTATGAACGCTGCAAGCTGGTATGAGCTGAAAATGGTAAACCCGGAATCACATCCAAATGGAATGCGACAGTTCTCAGTTTTCTACGAGTTGCCATATTGGACCCACTTACAGGTCAACCACTTGTTGGATCCCATGTATATTTTCAAAAATGTGGGCAGCTTGCTATGGGACCACATCACAGGAAAGAGAGACACTATAGGGTCATGAATGGATTTAAAGGAGGTAGGTAAGATGGAGGCGCTTTAGCCGCAATCGAGTGCTGAAGGGGAGTGCAGCTTCCTCGCGCTCCCTGGGTTTTGTCTACCAAAGAAGAGCGCATTGTGAAGCAAGTAATCAAGTCTATCCGCACTCCGACGGGTATGATGCGTTCTCTGAGGTCCGCATTTTCTAAAGATGACCAAATGTCTGGGCCAAAATCCCATGATTGGCATAAGATATGTCAGGTTTGTGAATAGAATGGATTTTAATTAGCATGGACATTTTGAAATTTGAAAAGTGACCATTATTCATAATTCTTTCTCATTTGTGGCAGTTTGTCCTACCGATCGCGATCGCGGGATGCCTTACTCCAGAAATTCGCGGGGCCATTTACAAGTTGTCGACTTTGGTGCAATGGATCTCACAGAAAGAGATTAAGACGTCCTCTATTGAATCCGCAAGGCGGGGAGCAGTTGAGATGGTCTGTCTCTTTGAGAAATACATGCCCACTAGCATGCTCACGATATAAGTTCACCTTCTTGTGCATCTTGTGGACGAAGTGGAGATTGCTGGACCTGTCCATACGCTGTCGTGATGCTGCGCATCTGAGCCGTGAACACCTCCATTTTTGTTGTGCATTTGTGTTAATTTCTGCGTGTGATTCATTGTTTGTGTGGCGCATTTTAATAAACTACATTCAATGTATGTATATATTCCCTTAAATGTATTGCATATTCGATGCTTGTAATAGGAAGGAAAACCTATCCTACCCTTTGTAGACCGTCCTGTTCGTGGGAGCATCCGAGACTTGGGGCAAGCTTAGAATGAGTCCTTCACTGAACCAGATGGTAATCAGGACTCTAGTGATAAGGTCCCTGATTTTGTTGAGACTATGATATACTGTCCAAACGAGGCCGTTCATATGGTTGGTCGCTATGCATCGAAGGAGGAATGGATACATATGGAAACATCCAAAGATTTCTTATCAATAAAGATTTTAAAGCACACATTACAATTTGGGACTTCAAAAGAAAGAGATCAAGGGGACAAGAGTGTTATGAATAACATACTTCAGTTTATTCAAACATTTGTTTGCTGAAACATACACGTGTGAAAACAACAATGAATCAAGGTTTGCTACCCATGTTTATGGAAGAAATCTCATCTTTCTTAAAGAAGGATTTGAATGGCGAAAGGGGGGGGAAAAAGTTCATTGAATCCAGGACCTCCCCGTGCTCGAAATGGGAGAGCTATTTTTGAAATGGGTTGTTATTCTTGGAAAAGGAGGGCATTCGGGATGACTCTGCGGAGGATAAGAGCGAAGGAGTAGAGCGCATCACTGTGGGGGAGGACGGGAGCAGAGGTTAGAGAGTATCAAGGAGAGAATGATCAATTTATGCACTCCACCTTCATGCCATTGCCTCCATCGACAGTCGGGATACTCACATCTTTCGTGTTGGAATCGACGATTCAGAAGGCATGGCATGTTTGGAAGATGAGAGCTGCACCTCGCTGAAGGAGGGACTTCTCTGACGGGAATTTTGGGATGGAAATTGACGAAAGGAGCTGCTGGTTCTGTGAGAGATGGCATTGATCAGAGGCACCACACACAGCAAAGACGGCACTCTAATCGATAGTCCCTGCTCTTCGTGGTGTGCTCACTGTCTGCTACAATACCGATGCCAACGGCATTCTGATTGTTTCCGCTGAGGATAAGACGACGAGAAATCTGAGAAAAAGAACACGGTTAGTTGAGGCACGACAGAGGGGATCATGCCGTTTAAGCTGCTGATCTGACTCATGTCAAAGCTCAAGAACAGCGATATTATTCCAGAAGGTAACCATCCATGTCCGGCAAACGGAGCTTTGTGACAATAAACGAAGTCTGTGGATCAATCTGATATAATACACATGGGATGAAAATCAGCTGCTTCATGCTTCGGATCGTGGCTTGAACACAGCTCCAATGGTCTCCAGAGTCTATGTCTGAGATCTGGATGAGACTCTGATTATCTTTCAGACTCTATCGAATGGGAAGTATGCAGAGCAGTTCAAGGGGCTCAAGGACTCGCGCTATGGCATCAAACTGGGCAGGCGCTGAGAAAAACTGATCATTCAAGTGTGTGATGATCATTTCTTCTACGAACAGATTGAGGACTACAATGAACCCACACTAGAGTCTTGGAGAAAGTATGATGATGGATTGGATATCTCAAATTATGACTTTGCCTCTGACGGCTTGAATGAAATTCGCGATGAAGCTAACAATAGAAAGCTTGCTTACCGGCATCGCCATATCTCCTACCTTTACAGCAATGGTCTAGACTCTTTACTTGGTGCAAAACAGTTACAGGAGTGGCATGAACTTTAAGAATTGACCGATGCCTACACTGATGGATGGCTCACATCAGGGAGGAGAATTTTGCAGCAATGTCTAGAACCATCCCATGGAGGCGATTTACTGATTCAGGAGAATGCTAGCATATGCAGTGCGACCTCTTCTGTGAATGTTCTGGTTACCTCATGGGAATACCATGATGACAAGGCCTGATTCAACTGAAGATTCTAAACCAGCAACTTTGGAGTTTGCAGGTTGCATTGCAATTTCTGGATGTCATATAAAGCTGCGCTCTTCCCACTCAACTCTCCTTTCCTTTTATTGTATAAGTTGCTCAACAGCTTTTGGTTCTGTACTTCTGCTTATATGAACTGTGAGGCTTTTTGCTGTATCTTGTCACATCAGGTCATGAGCAACTCAAAGCAAACTTGAATCAAAATAATGTATAATGGGGTGTATGTTTGTGAGAGAACGCTTAACTTCTGAACAAAGCTTAATAGATTGACTCTATTTAGGAGTTTTGAGGTACAGGCAATTGAAATACATGTTTCAGGAATTATGATTGTGTATAGGAAGCTTACATGGAAATTATGGGAAAGACCAATATCTGAAATAGCAACTATTGGCTTTCAAAGACACTGAATATTGTGTTAGTGCCAAGGATTCTAGGTGTTGGCCGTTGAGTAATCGAGGAGGAGATCGGAATAGGCAATATAGTTCTTTGCTTTTGATGACATCCAACATTTGAGTTCTTCTTGTTAGCCTCATTTCTTGCTGTACCTTGAACCCCGTGTTCTGCAGCCCTTGCGCGATCTCTTTGACATTTCTGGTGAACCCGACGTGAAGTGCTGCGTCATCAGCAAGATGGGAGACTCGCAAGAAGAGATGACAGATGATAATGTCATGAAGAACCTGTTTCAGTCATTTACCATGTATATGCAGCAGCAAGTTCATGCAAAACGTGACAGTGATGCCATGGATGCTTTGAAAGCTGTCCAACAGGAGATGAAGCAGTTTAATGGCCAGCAAGTGTCAACTTATCTGCATTTATATGAAGAAAAGATGAAGTTTTTTGGAGTTTCCCAAGATGTTTGGAGCCGCTACTTCTTGCTGATCGTGGTGCGCGCTCTTGAAGGGCGAATTGCAGAAATTCAAGAGGCACATGCAGGTTGGGCTGAATTTAAAAAGGCATTAAAAGATGAATATTTCTTGGAGGATACAGGTCTTATGAATCGCAGGAATTTTTTAGCATGGGTTTCTATGCCTAATAAGGGACTTTCTGTTACCGCTCTTCTGCGAGAATTTGAAAGCCGTTATGATCAATTGGATGGGACTGAACAGCAAGCTTTGGAGATGCAGAAAGTGGAGTTATTTTTGCAAGCTGCAGATGCTGATTTGCAGGAAAAGTTGGATGATCTTTTGGAAGATCAAGCTACTGATTCAGGTTTAAAGACTGAGTGGAGACATGTTATTGATGCTGTGAATGCTCTTGTCAAGAAGCAGCGCAGGAGAGTCAGATTGCATCGAAATACCGGATTAGTTCCTGAAAAATCCTTGGAGACCTCTTCTTCTACCCCTGCTACTTCTTTGCCTAAGCCTACTCCTCCTGTTATGAATCCACCAGTTCCTGCTGCTCCAGTGCCCTTATCTGTAGATGATGTTATTAAAGGCTTGGCGGATTTGACGATTGAAGCAGTTAAAGCTGAAGTTGGTAAGTTAAAGGAGCAACTTATGTCAGTACCTGCTGTAGCACCTGCTCCAGTGACTGCTTTTCCAGCTGGTCAAAGAAAAGGGCGACGATGTATTTGGTGTGATAGCACAGAGCACCAACACTGCAGAGATTGTGATGCTTTTCAGGAAGCACGTAGGAAGAATGTAGTGTTCTGGGGACAAGATGGGAAGATATGGCTGACAGAGACTGGCGCTCCTCTTGACACGAACTTTGGTAAGGGAGGTATGAAGAAGCTTGTTGATGATATGGCTGCGCGATCAGCTTATGTGAGTGTTAGAGGAGATGCTTCAGCTTTTGGAGTCCAGCTTGAGCAGAAATCTGATGGAGACTCTGCCTTATGGTCTTCCGCCTTGGAGATAGCGAGAAGAGGGAAAGTTCAAACTTCTACTATGACTTGTGTGGGCTCTAGCATCCGAGGAGAAACAGGATGGGATTCTCCTGTTGACAGGTATTCTATTTTTGCTTATATTGCTAAAACGCAGGGTTTAGATGCCATGGTTGAAGAAAAGAGAAGAAGAGATGAGGAGGGTCCTAGCTCCTCCAAAAAGACTAGAGGGGGTGACTTTGTTTCACCACCTGTTACAGCTCCACCTATGCCAAATTCTCCAACTCAAACAGGTTCCGATCAACCAATGGGAGACAAGCAGAAGGAAAAGAAGCAATCAAGAAAAGAGCCAGGATTCAAGCTCTTGTCAGACCTTGATATGCAAACGGATATGAGTAAGATTTTTCATGAAAGAATTTTGAATAGTGAAGTCACTTTTACTGTTGGAGAGGCTCTTGGGATTGCTAGAAGAGAAATACAGGATCAGATGCAGGATCTTTTGCGGAGGAAACGTCATGTGATGGAAGGACCTGCTTTACAGGGATTGTGGCATGGAGCTCTTGGGAAAGAGCATGATGATGTAGTGACGGTTGAGAATGCTTCTGTTGATCCGCAATTGGAGAAAATAGTGCAGCCTATGCAGTATGAAGATGATGAGACCCCTATTCTCATTTCTCGCAGCCATTTTTCACGAAGTCATTGGGCTAGAGCAACCACTGAGACAGTGGTAAGGATTGGAGAGAAACAAATTCCCTTGATTGCTTTAGTTGATCATGGTTCTGAGATTAATCTTATTGCTCGAGGTGTTTATGAGAGTGGCAAGTGGCCTATGGATGCAGAGCATGGCTGGCGCATGAGAGCCGCCAATAATACTTCTGGAGATATGTATGCTGCTTGTCCGAGTATCAGAATTTCTATTGGTAATGTTGAAGAGGATTATCATTGCTTTGTTCAGGATTCATGCTCTTATCCGATTATTCTTGGACAGCCTTTCATTACAGAGGCAAGAATGGAAACAAAAGTGATGGATGACGGATCAGCTTATGCACGGATACGCAGTAAAGATGGTATGCGAGCTGTTCAGTTTATGACTATTGGGGTAAATCATCCGAGGAACAGGGACTCCTTGCGTGAGGCACCACTACCTGCGAAGGAGTTGGATTTTCATTAGGTACCGCTGTCTTGCGAGACGCCAGTGGTACGGAGCGGAGAAAAGAGGAGATCTCGCCTCCTGGCAGCCAGTCTTTCTCCAATAACTTTGTTGGGTTTACTTCAGATAGTTCGGTAAGTTATCAGAAAATTTCAGATTTGCCTAGAGCTGCCAGGCAGTACATTGGTCGTAAGGAGAAAGAGTTGAAGAATGCAGGTATTTTGCAAGTAGAAGAGCATGTGGATGGATTGTATGAAGGGATGTCTTATGCAGATACATTGTTTGAGATGAGAGCAATGCTGAAAACTGATGTATGTAAGGGTTCAAAGATCATACCCGTGCAAACCTTGGATATGTTTCAGGAAATTTTTGGTTTTATGCTGCAAACAGAGTTAGAGGCTGAGAAAACTCAGCAAACTGAATTTATGGCTGATCTTGATCAGCTAACAAAATTGCAGAGGGCTGAATCCATTCAGCCAACAGAGTTGAATGCAGAAAAATTTCTGCATACAGAGTTTCAGACTGCACCCATGCAGTCCATAGAGCTAAAGGCTGAAATTTTTCAGCCAACAGAGTTGAATGCAGAAAAATTTCTGCATACAGAGTTTCAGACTGTACCCATGCAGTCCATAGAGCTAAAGGCTGAAATTTTTCAGCCAACAGAGTTAAAAGATGCTGAAAATTTGCAGAAATTGCAGCAAAGGAGAGAGTGCTTGAATGATGCCAAGGTTGACACAAAATATAAAACAGTTGATAAGAAGGTTAAACCGGTTGCAGGCCCGCTTCCTTCTGATAGTGATGAGCAGATTGAAAAAGCTATGAAGCAGCCTATGTTGAGGGATCCTGCGAATATTGGACATAAGTTTACAGCTGAAACTCTTGCAGAATTGAAGATTGGAAATGAAGATTTTTTGCTTCCAGTGGAAAAAGAATGTTTTAGAGAGATGCTTGGACGTCATGGTAAGGAATTTGCTTTCTTTCCACATGAAATTGGCTGCATTAGTCCCGAATTGGTTGCACCTATGGTCATCTTCACTGTTCCTCATGTACCATGGAATATTCGTCCTATACCTGTGCCTAAAGCACACTTGCCAAAGCTGATAGAGTTGCTGAATGAGAAGATTAAAATGGGGATTTTGGAGCCCTCTTCTGCACCCTATTCTAACAGGTGGTTTACTGTACCAAAGAAGAATGGTACTTTGAGATTTATTCAGGATATGCAGCCCGTGAACAAGGTGACAATCAGGAATGTGGGAACAGGTCCAGTTGTGGATGAATTTGCTGAAGCTTTTGCAGGACGAGCCATCTATTCACTAGGTGACTTGTATTCAGGTTATGATCAGTTTCAGCTTGCCTTGGAAAGCAGGGATATTACTACTATGCGGACACCTATTGGTCTTGTGAGGATGTGTACCTTACCTCAAGGTGCTACAAACTCAGTTGCTCATATGATGAATGCTATGCATAGAGTTCTTCGAGACTATATTCCGCAGTATACCATGCCTTTTCTAGATGATGTGCCTATTAAGGGTTGTGCAGAAGAAGAAAAGAATGAAAGTCTTGATTTGGGTGGATGTAGACAGTTTGTGGCTGATCACTTGATTGCTTGTGAGCAAATTTTGACACGATTAGAGGAGGTAAATTTGACACTTTCAGGGCTGAAATCTGTCTTTGCTGTTAATGAAGTCATCATAGTTGGGCATATGGTTGGATATTATGGCAGAAAGCCTTCTCCTGCAAAGGTGGATGCCATAAACAGGATTGCAGAGTATTGCTCGACTACTTCAGAGGTGCGGAGATTTGTGGGAGCTTGTGTATTTTACATGATTTGGATTCCTCATTTTGCTCATATTGCAGATGTTCTCTATCAGTTGCTTCGAAAGGGGCAGAAATTTCATTGGGATGAGAAGCATTCAAAAGCCATGCGTAAGCTTAAGAAGCTGTTGCATTCAGCTCCTACTCTACGCAAGGCAGATTATCAGTGTGGACGGCCGATCATGTTGACAGTTGATACTAGCCCTATTGGTATAGGTTGGGCTGTGGGACAGGATGATGCTGATGGAAATAGGTATGCTATCCGCTTTGGAGCTAAAGTTCTTAATGAACGACAAAGGAGATATCCGCAGATCAAAAGAGAGTTGTGGGGAGTAGTCACTGCATTGAAGTGTGATAAAGGGTATTTCATTGGAGCTTCAGTTATTGTGGAAACAGATTGTTTGCCTTTGCTTGGCATGATTACTAGTTGCTCGACTCCAGATATAGCGATGCTTCGATGGATTGCCTATATCAAATCATTGAATCCAGAATTTCGACACATAGCAGGGAAAGATAATCCAGTTGCTGACATGCTTTCTAGAGCGAGATATGAGGATGAGGAGTCAATGCTTGCAGAAGATGATGAGACAGAGCTTGCTGCTTCTGTCCTTATTCATGATTGTCATGTATCTACTGTTGAAGCTTTTATTGAAGAACTTTATGTTGATGAGTGGCTGCAAATTGGACAGTATTTAAGTTCATTGACTCGAAGAGCTGATTGGACAGATGATGAATTCAAGAAAATCAGAAGGAAGGCTTATGGGTATTTCTTGAAAGATGGTTTTCTTTGGAAGCATCCAAGAAAGAGAGGAGGCTTGCCCTTGAGAGTAGTTTGTGATATAGCGATGCAAATATAGATTATGCGAGAGTTTCATGAGAGCTCATGGGCTGGACATAGAGGTGTATGGGCTACCTATGAGAAAATCAAAGACAGATACTGGTGGAAAGGGATGTATAAAGATGTTTCTCACTTTGTGGAGACTTGCAGGGATTGCCAGCTTTACTCTATAGTGCGACATCGTGATGAGTTGCATCCGACTTATCCACTATGTATGCATTACAAGTGGGTGATAGACTTGGTTACTTTGCCAGTGGGACTTTGGCAGATGAGATATCTTGTCTTGGCTAGGGAGGATCTTACAAACTATGTTGAAGGTAGACCGTTGCGGACGAAGACCACCACTACAGTATGTAAATTCTTGTTGGAAGAAATATTTTGCAGGTATGGATGTATAGGCAAGATTACAGCTGATCGTGGAGAGCTAGATGCTGATGAAGCTAGAGAATTCTTCTCACGGCTTGGGATTAAATTGGCTCTTACTACTGCCTATAATCCAGAGGGAAATGGCAAAAGTGAAAGAGGACATCCGCCAATAGTTAAAGCATTGGCAAAAGCTTGTAGAGGTCGGATTGGAGATTGGCCGAGATTACTACCTTTTGCATTATGGGCTGATCGCTCTACACATAGTGTGACTACTGGATACATGCCTGCGGAGTTGATGTATGGGCAAAAACCTGTCATGCCTACTGAAATTTGTGCTCTCACTTGGAGTGTTCTTCCTTGGCATGAGAATTTATCAAGGGAAGAGCTGTTAGCCCTTCGGATTCGTCAATTAGAGAGAAGGACTGAAGATGTGCAGCTAGCCATTGACCGTTTGAAGGCAGCCCGTCTCAGAAATAAGGACAGGTTTGATTTAAGGCATCGCTTGAGGCCTAGAGCCATAAAAGAAGGAGATTGGGTTCTAGTCTACGACAGTAGTCTAGAAAATCAGCATAATAGCATGAGAAAAATGGTTCAAAGATGGTTTGGACCGTATGAAGTGAAAAAGGTTTTTGACAATGGTACCTATGAGCTGGTTGAATTAGATGGAACATTATTGAGGGTGCCTATTGCTGGAAAACGAGTCAAGATTTTTAAGAGAAGAGAAGATGAAGAATATGAACTTGAAGCATTGACAGAAGATGAGCAGGTAGGAGAAAGACATGCTGAAAAAACAGAGGACATAGATGATGAAGCTGATGGAGAAACGGGTCCATTAGAATCAGAGATGGACTTGACCTGTTTGTGGACTTGAATGATCCTGGATAGTTGGCACATCCGGAGGATGCGCAGGTTTAGAGGGGATGGATGTCGTGATGCTGCGCATCTGAGCCGTGAACACCTCCATTTTTGTTGTGCATTTGTGTTAATTTCTGCGTGTGATTCATTGTTTGTGTGGCGCATTTTAATAAACTACATTCAATGTATGTATATATTCCCTTAAATGTATTGCATATTCGATGCTTGTAATAGGAAGGAAAACCTATCCTACCCTTTGTAGACCGTCCTGTTCGTGGGAGCATCCGAGACTTGGGGCAAGCTTAGAATGAGTCCTTCACTGAACCAGATGGTAATCAGGACTCTAGTGATAAGGTCCCTGATTTTGTTGAGACTATGATATACTGTCCAAACGAGGCCGTTCATATGGTTGGTCGCTATGCATCGAAGGAGGAATGGATACATATGGAAACATCCAAAGATTTCTTATCAATAAAGATTTTAAAGCACACATTACAATTTGGGACTTCAAAAGAAAGAGATCAAGGGGACAAGAGTGTTATGAATAACATACTTCAGTTTATTCAAACATTTGTTTGCTGAAACATACACGTGTGAAAACAACAATGAATCAAGGTTTGCTACCCATGTTTATGGAAGAAATCTCATCTTTCTTAAAGAAGGATTTGAATGGCGAAAGGGGGGGGAAAAAGTTCATTGAATCCAGGACCTCCCCGTGCTCGAAATGGGAGAGCTATTTTTGAAATGGGTTGTTATTCTTGGAAAAGGAGGGCATTCGGGATGACTCTGCGGAGGATAAGAGCGAAGGAGTAGAGCGCATCACTGTGGGGGAGGACGGGAGCAGAGGTTAGAGAGTATCAAGGAGAGAATGATCAATTTATGCACTCCACCTTCATGCCATTGCCTCCATCGACAGTCGGGATACTCACATCTTTCGTGTTGGAATCGACGATTCAGAAGGCATGGCGTGTTTGGAACATGAGAGCTGCACCTCGCTGAAGGAGGGACTTCTCTGACGGGAATTTTGGGATGGAAATTGACGAAAGGAGCTGCTGGTTCTGTGAGAGATGGCATTGATCAGAGGCACCACACACAGCAAAGACGGCACTCTAATCGATAGTCCCTGCTCTTCGTGGTGTGCTCACTGTCTGCTACAATACCGATGCCAACGGCATTCTGATTGTTTCCGCTGAGGATAAGACGACGAGAAATCTGAGAAAAAGAACACGGTTAGTTGAGGCACGACAGAGGGGATCATGCCGTTTAAGCTGCTGATCTGACTCATGTCAAAGCTCAAGAACAGCGATATTATTCCAGAAGGTAACCATCCATGTCCGGCAAACGGAGCTTTGTGACAATAAACGAAGTCTGTGGATCAATCTGATATAATACACATGGGATGAAAATCAGCTGCTTCATGCTTCGGATCGTGGCTTGAACACAGCTCCAATGGTCTCCAGAGTCTATGTCTGAGATCTGGATGAGACTCTGATTATCTTTCAGACTCTATCGAATGGGAAGTATGCAGAGCAGTTCAAGGGGCTCAAGGACTCGCGCTATGGCATCAAACTGGGCAGGCGCTGAGAAAAACTGATCATTCAAGTGTGTGATGATCATTTCTTCTACGAACAGATTGAGGACTACAATGAACCCACACTAGAGTCTTGGAGAAAGTATGATGATGGATTGGATATCTCAAATTATGACTTTGCCTCTGACGGCTTGAATGAAATTCGCGATGAAGCTAACAATAGAAAGCTTGCTTACCGGCATCGCCATATCTCCTACCTTTACAGCAATGGTCTAGACTCTTTACTTGGTGCAAAACAGTTACAGGAGTGGCATGAACTTTAAGAATTGACCGATGCCTACACTGATGGATGGCTCACATCAGGGAGGAGAATTTTGCAACAATGTCTAGAACCATCCCATGGAGGCGATTTACTGATTCAGGAGAATGCTAGCATATGCAGTGCGACCTCTTCTGTGAATGTTCTGGTTACCTCATGGGAATACCATGATGACAAGGCCTGATTCAACTGAAGATTCTAAACCAGCAACTTTGGAGTTTGCAGGTTGCATTGCAATTTCTGGATGTCATATAAAGCTGCGCTCTTCCCACTCAACTCTCCTTTCCTTTTATTGTATAAGTTGCTCAACAGCTTTTGGTTCTGTACTTCTGCTTATATGAACTGTGAGGCTTTTTGCTGTATCTTGTCACATCAGGTCATGAGCAACTCAAAGCAAACTTGAATCAAAAGAATGTATAATGGGGTGTATGTTTGTGAGAGAACGCTTAACTTCTGAACAAAGCTTAATAGATTGACTCTATTTAGGAGTTTTGAGGTACAGGCAATTGAAATACATGTTTCAGGAATTATGATTGTGTATAGGAAGCTTACATGGAAATTATGGGAAAGATCAATATCTGAAATAGCAACTATTGGCTTTCAAAGACACTGAATATTGTGTTAGTGCCAAGGATTCTAGGTGTTGGCCGTTGAGTAATCGAGGAGGAGATCGGAATAGGCAATATAGTTCTTTGCTTTTGATGACATCCAACATTTGAGTTCTTCTTGTTAGCCTCATTTCTTGCTGTACCTTGAACCCCGTGTTCTGCAGCCCTTGCGCGATCTCTTTGACAACGCGATGGATGTTCTTCCTGGAGCGCTTCATGAAAACCTTAAAAGGCTTTGTGCGACAACGAGCTCGTCCAGAAGGTAGCATGGCGGAAGGTTGGTTGGTGTCAGAGGCTTTAGTGCATATCTCACAATGGCTACCAATGGTGGAACCAGACAATGAAATGCTATGGACGCTGAAGGACGATGATAGGCTGACTGGAGATGTGGTGGTTGGAAATGGGGTAGAAAAAAGAATGGATACCTCAATGGAAGAGAAGGCGAATCGCTTTTGTATGTTGCACCATGCCTCCATGGAGACTTGGCTCGCCAAGTACCAGATTGCAAGGCAAGATCGAGAGGAAGCGCGAGCTGAATTCCGACGCAGTACGCATCACCGACCGATACGATATCCCGAAGGCATGGAGGAGATGCCACATCTAATTTGAGTGTTTCAATGTGCAGTACAAAATATATAGTGCAGCGTGGTCACGCGGACGGCATTTTCGGGTGGAGCGTATTGACAAAATGCGCTCCACAATGGACTGTGGTGTCATGGCAAGGTTTGAGCAAGAGAGCCGGCGACAAGCAACGGATCCGAACATGGTTGTGGATGAGATGGAGTATTTTGGGAACTTGCAAAGTATTATTACGGTGGATTACCGTAGCTTCTCCATGATACTATTCGATGTTGTGCAGTGGTTCAAAGTGGTACTTGGAGGAGCTGGAGCAACAATTCGACGAGGTCCATCTAGATTTCTCGAAATAGATTCCGAAAAAAAATGGACGGATTTGCGCGACACCTTTGTGTTGCCCATTGTGAACAGATACAAAAAAATAGTCATTTGCTTGCTAATTGTAATACGACATGGTTTATGTCAAACTCGCTTTGTAAGTGTTTGTGAACAGGTAATCTTCTATCTAAACCCCCGACAACCTCGATGGTGGTATGTTATATCTTCAACTCCTCGAGGTGCGAGAGTATATGATCAAAGCGATGTTCTAGGCATAGATGAAGAAAATATGCAAATAGAGGGATCGATATTACAAGGGGTGGAGGCCACCGCAAGCTTGGAGCCCGCATCGGCTAACAATGATGGAAATACAGAAGTCGTAGAATTTTTTGAGAACGAGGCAGACTCATTCTTTTGTGGTGATATGTCTATCGACCTTCCAGTGTATGCAGAGTTGTGTCAGGAGATTAACATGGGACCATAGAATACTTCATTCTTGGAGAATTGTATTACTCAATTCGTTGTTTAGATCTTCCATAAAGGTAGATAAGATATGCATTTTAAGAGGGATTTTTCAAAAATGATTTATATTAATGTGCTTTGTATAGTTTAAATTGATTATTCTAACATCATTTTTTATTAGTGCAGGTATCGACATTTTCAGGATGAGTCGAGGGATGAGCGATGAGGAGTTTCAGGACATGATGGCACGCATGTCTCCAGATCAGCTCGCGAGATGCAGAGAGATGGCAGATCAGGAGCTGTCTCGTTCTTCGTCAGGGCGCTCTGCTAGATCAGCTTCAGCGCGATCAGATGCTTCAGCTTCGAGCAGACGATCTCGACGCTCGTGACTTGGGCCAGAGGGAGGGACTGCGACTGCAGGAGGATCAAGGGGGTACTGTTGTGGAGACCCGGACGTGGTGTCTCCGTCTCGTCGTTCAGCTAGAGCGGCGTCACCTCCAAGATTTGTCACACCTGTGGGGACGTCCACTCCAGTTACTCCGGCTTTTGCGCAGCCGTCGGCAGATGGCACGCCTTTTGGTGGCACTCCTTTTGGTGGCACCCCTTTGAGTGGCACTCCGGGAGAGGGTACCCCCGTCGGTACACCGGATGTACAGGGGTCTCCTGGATATGCCCAAGAGCGTGGACGGAGATGGGAGAGGGCCCATCTTAGGCAGACTCCTAGGGGCTATGGATACCTAGTGGATAGTAGGTCAGGAGCCATCATCATGAATGATGAGGGGAGGAGGGTGATGGCTCGCATGAGGGAGTTGTGCCAATAAGTTTTTCGGCACAACGTCCTGGATTATTGGAGGAACATACTGGAGGGGAACAAGGACTACATAGTAGCATCCTTGCATGAGGAGTTCCCGGTGCCAGCCGCAGTAGATAGATTCTCTACGGGCTGGATGATGGATTGCATGCGTGCATACATGTCACATAGACGATCCGACACACGCAAGGCAATCAAGAGTGGGGCTCCAAAGCCCGAGTGGTTAGATGCAGACGACTGGCGCCGACTGAGGGAGGAGGCTACAGATTCGCCAGGACGTTGGAGTCAGCAGCGGGAGGAGGCGAGGGCACGAATCGAGGCCGAATCGGTGCATCATCTTGGGAGTAGCGGCCACAGGACATATTTGCAAGACTTTGTAAGTTTCTCTTTTGTTTTGCTTATTTGTTTTTTTGAGATATTCTTTGTACTGACAATCATGTTTCTAACAGTTTAGCATTTTGTTTTCTTTGCAGCACTCCATTACAAATCGCGATCCGCAAGGCCTTGAGACTTGATATGCAGAGAGGCACGGTCTCAGGGCATTGATCGACCGATTGTATAGATGCGGCGGCCCTGTAAGTCACTCATCTTTCTTGTCCGTAGTTACCATGAGATATTTTAATGCATTATTGTATGGTGGATTGATATGTTTGTTCTTTTTCTATAGAATCCATTTGATGCTCCTTTGTAGCGGTACGAGCTTTCGGGGGACAATGATTTGTAGCTCGCCCTTGGATCCTTAGAGCTCACACACCTTTAGTTTTTAGTCGCCTGATCTATGTAGACATTTTCTATGTATTAGTGATATCGTTTCATGATTGTACCAATCGCATTTTATGCGATCATGTATTTATTTCATGTATCAGTTTGATGATTTCAGTATACATTCTTTTTGTTTGCAAACACTTTGTATGCAACAGTGCATAAACTATTTTGTATGGCTCTCATACAGCACACAGTGCTATATGTGGCAAGGCCACAAATTTTTTTTTTCTCTGTTTACCGTCGCTATTTGCGTCGCAAATTTACTGCTCGCGTCGCTATTGGCGTCGCTATGAGCGTCGCAAATTGTCTGCAACCGTCACTATATGCGACGCATATAGCGACGAAAATAGCGACGATTCTATGGCGTCGTCAATAACGACGCTTTTTGCGACGACGGGGGCAAATTTTGTTATTTGTATTTTCGTCGCTTTAAACGTCGCTATAAGGTCTATATCTTGTAGTGATTGCTATGGTTTTTTGTCATTTTGGCTAGAAGTCATGGTCTATTTTCAATTAGAAGATTTCTTCATTTCAATAGCATACTATGGTTCATGACAAAAAAGAGCCACTTGGATATTTTCTTTATCTTTTTTGGATTAAAAAGTTATGAATAATAAATGAGTAACACAATAAGTATTTTTGAATATTAGCTAGTAAAAAACTTTAGGAAGGTAGGGTTTTGCTAAAAACATTACATTAGGAAGGGGAATAATATATCATATGGCACATAATTATATGGTTTAGGATTGAGCATGGGTAGGAGAAGGGTGTAAGAATAAATTTAACATGATCCACTTTTTCTACTAATTTTCATATGGCAAATAGCATATCTTGCTAGCATAACAAGACTAAAAAGGGAGATTTTAATCATGATGATAGATAAGAAAATAACAATAATAAAAAACTTATGTCACTACCCCATTCCAATTTATTAAAAAATTCCTTTAGTCTTTTAAAAACTAGTAAAATTTCTAAAGTCTTATCAATTTGTTAATTTACTTTTTTGCAAATTTTAAATGGATAAGTTTTTACACAAAGACATTTTTAGATATCTATAATCTAAAAGGAAGCATGGAGTGTTTAAAGCTAAATAGGAAAATTTCCCCCTCTTTTTTCATTAGTTGGTGCTTAGAGGATGAGGCTTCTCAAAGGGGCATTACATGCTAGTTTCAAGGTGGTGCTCCAATGATAATGCGAAAGAATTGGATAAGGAATAATGGTGCAATCATAATGAGAGGGAAGTAGGTAGGGGGTTCCACAAGGAAAGATGTGGGAGGGCACCAAAAGCCAACCAAACAAAAGAAGAACCACTTGACTCATTGTGATCTCAACCTCCGAAGACGGAAAAATCTAATCATTTCTAGAAAGTGAGGAGCCATAAGATGGTGCATGCAAAGTATGCAAGGAAAAGGAGAGACTAGGTAGGTTTCAAATCTATGTGTGTATGTGTGTCTCTATTTCTATCTCTCTTTGTCTCTCTTGCTCTCCCTTCCTCTTTGCAAGAGACTCAATGTGTAGTATCTCCCATTATGTGTATATGTTATGGGCCAATGGAGCGCTCCCAAAATTTTTGTACCCAAAGAAAGAAAGCTTTTTCCCAACTATCATAGATTTCCATGAGGCTTATGGACTTTCCATGGAAGATGTGGATCCGAAAGTACTGAAATGGGATGATGTTTCAAACATGGAGTGGTTCACACGAGAGTAGCCACCACTATCAGATTAAGTGAATCATCATCCATGCTAAAGCTACAAGTAGGTCGTGTTGTTTTAGTATAGTATCTAATAGAAAACACCCACCAATATGAAGATTACATTAGTAAAAAAATGAACTCACAAATGGGCCCTTAAAAATAATATAGTTTAAGATGTGGGCATTTTGGATTGTCCAATAGAAAGGCTAGATGTTGACATCCATGGAGGGTGAATCTTCTCTCTCCAAATCTTGGGTTTTCTATTTAAAAAAAGGGATAGTGGGGGATCAAAAAAAGGGAGAATGAATAGTACACAAAATTTGAGTTTCTCTCACCTCGTATTTTTCCCCTTTTTTTGGAGAATTTTCAATTTTGGTTTTTTCCCTCTCACGAAATCAGTTTGACCCAAAAGTTGAGCAATATACCACTTTCCCTCTCTTCTCTATACTCGTGATTTTTCGTCTCCATTGAAGCTCCCTGCTATGAGTAATTAGGGTTTTGAGCGTTCTGCTTACCGCTACACTTTCTTCTCCACACAGCTCCAGATTTTGGGCAAAACACAGGTGGCCATCTCTCTTTGCATTTTCTCTTGTTTGCTATTTTTTCAATAGGGTTTGATGTCATTTCTTACTGTTGTTGTTGTTTTATTGCAGAGGTTGTTTGGGGCGGGAGACAGAGGTGCTCATCTCTCTCTCATTTCTTTCCCCCCTCTCTCTATGTGCTGTTTCTTTTTTATGTTGTGCTTTCAATAGAATTTGATGTTGGTTCTAATTGTTGTTTTCTTGCAGATTTTATTTGGAGCAAGAGGCAAAGGTGTTAATCTCTCTCTTTGTTTGGTTTTTTTTTTTTTTGCTGATATCTTTTCAATGTAACACAATGTTAGTTCTAACCCTTGTTGTTGTTTTATTGCAGAGATCGTTTTGGGTGACATTGCATAAGTGCTTATCTCTCCCTCCCTCTCTCTTTCTCTCTCTATGTTTCCCCTTTTCTACTATTTTTTCAGTATACCTTCATGTAAATACTAACTCTTGCAAATTTGTCTTTTGTAGAGATCAATTTGGGCAAGATTGGATAGATGCTCATTTCTTTCTCTCTCCCGCATACTCACAAACTCTCTCTTTCTTCCTCTTTGCATTATCCCTTTTCTACTATCTTTACAATAGTGTTTGATGCTAGTTCTAACTTAAGGATCAATTATTGTTGCAGCACTTAACATAAGGTAAAGCAGAGATTCTGTAGCTCATTTTACAAGTAAATTTACTATATTTTATGGTGCCAAAATTTATTCATTTAATTAGTGACTTTTATGTTTGATGGAATTGATGTTTTCTTATGTCCATCATTTGCAATGGATTTTGATTAGCAATGATTCAATCTTATCTTCAGCAGATCAGCTTATAGGTAAATTGGCCATGTTTTGTATTGCTTCTATTCATACAGTTATCTAGATATTTTTTGTTAAAAGGGATTCATGCAAGTATTTTTGTTAAAAAAGATTCATGCAAGTGTTATTTTGTACATGCAGGTATTGTACAAGGTTTAGATGAAGCATATAATTCTCGATCAACTATTTTGATGTGGTGAGTGATTCCTTTGTGTTGGGATGATATGGATCTGCTGGAAGTCGATGGTTCAAAAATCATCTACTTTATTGGTCCTATGTGTCCATTTGGATCTCCATGCCAATTGGCAATGATCCATGAAACTCTTGTATCATATCATCCATATAACACACAATGTGTTGAGTCTTAGAATATCTCAAGTGTCAATCCAATGTGCCTATTAAGATTTGCATGCCATGTGGCTGCTATCCTTGTAACAACTACTCTATAATACGCACATTTCATACAATGTATTGAGTCAAATCAAACTCCTCTTCATTATAATAAAATTTATTTTGGCAAATTTTTTTGATTATTCTTGTGCTATTCTTTTCATTATATTTCATGTAAATGGTATGATTAAAGTGATGACTTGAAATTAAATCTATACTTTGTGTTGATGTATATATCCACACGCGTTTCGATATCAATGTTTATGTCTATTTACAAAAGTGTAAACATCTCTTAATGTCATGTTGATTTGTATGGCATATTGGTGATTACTGGACAGACTTAAAATGCTTATTATTTAGGGGTTAATACATACTTCTTTACATCTAATGCGTAGGTTATAATGCTTGACAGAAGAACAAGCATTCTCTCGATAGAAGTACGTAACAGAAAAGATGAAGAAGGGAATTGGATCATTGATACGTATCATTGCTCGTCTTGGGTACATATGCGTCTAAGTATAAAGGGAGCTTTCAGAGTGAAAGCATCTGCAATTGTAGATGTATCAAAGCACTGGACGGGTAAAATTTAGCTCTTAGACAAAGGAATGTTGATTCTTACCTTGTAACAAAGGCGTTTGTACAACATGTATTCATGCAAAAACAAATACATATTGCACCCACTGTGCCCTTTCAACGAAACATTGCAAACAATAAGTAGTTACAACTCATTGAGAATGAGAAATTTCATGATACCTATGTAACAGCTTGTCTTGTATTTACAGAAGTGTACCCTTCGGATTGTTGTGAGTGGCAAAATGTTGAGAGTTTCACTGGTTCTTTTAAGTGTTACCACCTCAAAATTGGTAGATTTCTCTTTGAGGGGCGTACAACTAAGCAACTCGCTGAGGACCTTGTTTTTTTCTATGACTCCAAGTACATATTACCCAAGGGGAGTCGAGAATATGGAACCCTTGAGTCTATGCACATATCGAATCTCAATAGCATAGAATGGCCATTATGTAGTAGCCACATTTTGCACATGTGTAGCACAAAAATTTTAATAGACATATTGAATTATATGAAGCCAAGCACTGGCTCAAAGAATGTACATGTAAGCTGGTTCATACTGATTGCAATTTTTGCACACATGTTCAAGGAATCTAAGGGTTTGAGACGTACCAAAAGCACGTACGTCATAAAAAATACATTACAGGATTATGTAACAAGGATTCTAAGCAAAACTTGGACATAAAAAATAACTCACAGTCTTGACATAGTGAAGTGTCTAGTCACAACAAGTGATATGGCTTTTAGGTAAAAAATTTCTCTCTTAGTTAACTATTATCTTACTTTGGGATGAATCGGCTAACTTTCCTTTCCAATTACAGGTACTTTGTCGCATGACAAAATTTATGCCTAGTGTTCAAGTATCGTTGATGGAGGATGCTCAAGGGTAAATGGTTGTGCCTTGATCAAGACATGTGAGAAAGTGCAGCTGTGGATGTTACTGTCATTTGTGACAGCTGCGAGCCCCAAGTGTTGCAAATGGAGGATGATTGGCCCTTGAGTATAATGCAGCAGGAAATTACAATATTAATGCAGAATCCACCTGTTAGCTTCTATTTTAAACTAGATGGTAGGAAAATTCGAACCCAAGCCGAGGATACTGTTGCCAGCGGAAAATATGTAGCTCCACATATTTTAGAAATTATAGAGTCTCCTTAAAAATCCCAACACCACAAGTTGGAATATCCAACACTTGTAAAATTTTGGATTTTTTTGGCCAATAGAATATTGTCGCTTACAAACTTGCAATATTTAAAAATTATGGTATTTATGCAAAATCATACACTTATTATACACTTTCCACATCAGCACATTTATATATGCATGTAAACTTTACAAATATGTAAGTAAAGCCATAACTAAATATCGTATGCAAACAACCCTTTAATGGTTTAAAACTTAAGGTTTTTAAGGTAGAACTAATTTAGTTATTGTTTCATTGTTTCATTTCACACTTTCTCTCTTCATCTCTTTATATCCACCACGTCCCTCCTACCTGCTACAGCGGATGCTCGCACACACTTTGATGAGTGGATCCACGAGACTAACTTTGCCAACCAGGGTGACGAGATATTCCAAGTTTTCTCTAAGAACTTCAACCTTGAAAGCGTGCTCTCATCGTTGGATCCCCCCCTTCAAGTTTTGGAAGACTTTGTGAGCACCATTGCTACATGCACATACTCCATCGAGGGATGCGACATGACTTGGGTGCCTCTGGAATAGCTCATGGTATTTCATGCAGGGAAGAATCACCAAAAAGTGGTGAATAGGTATCTAGCCCATATGGATCCTTCGCATAGAGTATGCACTATTCCCATAGGAGGTGCACCAGGTACATCACCTTTGGATCCCGTGGAGTGTGATTGTGCATTGGCAATTTACCTCCTTGCATTGGATACACCCCTAGAGGAGGAGAGCGATGAAGATACAACTCCACAGGTTGTTTCTATCACATACACGGGAGAAGAACCGATGGAAGAGCTCATAAATGTTGAAGAGGAACATCGAGTGGTGACAGAGCAAGGGTTGGCTCTCATGGTGCCATCTTCTTCAGAACAGCCACAAGTCGACAAACCCAACCTTGCCTCCTTGACACCCATTGAAGTAGATGGTGTACAATACTTGCTTCTATTAGATGTATTGCAATACTTGGAAATGAAGGAAGAAGAGTTGTTTTCGATCCTAGTCAGGGATTCAATGGAATACCTGATCGATTATGATTACATGGATGTACATCCAATAATGGTAGAGATTGGAAGATATGATGGCACAAGATTAGCTACTGTGTGTGCGATCATAGCAGCACAGGAGCATATTACCTTGGTTGATGAATATTACCTTGTGCCTGATGTTGAATTTGAAGCACTACAACATGATTTGTCCGGACCAAGGCCCCAGCTTCCTACCAAGGAGTTTGTAGATCCCTCTGCCCAAAGAGGTGCCTCCCTGACATACGAGGAAATGAAGATACAAGATGATCTGGAGAAGGTGAGATTTCTAACTACCATATATTTTTATGCAATGAAACTTGATGATAGGGTGTGTCGGGTCCCCGAAGTCCACCGGTGAAATCTTGGCCAAAAATTATACCTGCAGCTGCTTTGTTCGAAGTCTAACATCTGGGGCCACTTTTTAGGCCGCCAGAAAGTGACCCCAGATGCCAAACTTGGGACAGGGCAGCTGCAGGCATCATTTTTTGCCAAGTTTTTACTAGTGGACTCCAGGGGACCCGACGCACCCTACCATCAAGTTTCATCACTTTCTGATAACTCTAGGTTAGTCGCTAAATATATTGTTTGATTTGACTTTTTCATTCAGGACATACTGTATATAGATGAGTTTGCATCAAGGTAAGGAGGAGCTCGGCATGCGGATCGATGCAAGGATTCAACTCTTAAGGAGTATATTAGTAACCTTGTTGCAGATTTGGTGGTCTTCCATAAGAAGTGCTGACCAAGACGGCAATAAATAATCATGAAAATTTGAGCTTTGACCAATTTTGGACCTTTTCGAGCGATACCTGTGACATCTAGCTTGGAGAAGGTAGTGCTAATCAAGCTGTCAAAGCTTCTTTACTTGTTTAACCAAACACGTGGTAGAGCAATGTGTGTGCTTGCGACATTAGGCAGCCTCACTAAAGTGTCGGATCCACTTCTCCTTGAGAAAGAGCTGAAGGGGGAGTGCATCATTTTTAAAGCAAAGAAGGAACTCATATTTTCATCGGAAGCTGGCCCCTCTTGTCCACCGATGAAAAAGCCAAGGAACAATTGAGAGTTCTTGTTGGCTATCGGCTTTTTGTATCTACCATCACTAACAGCCCCATCACATGTATTTTTTTGATGAATATAAGATACTTTACTTTGTCCCTACAAATAAATAGTTATTAAATAAATGTGTGGTTCGTATAAGTGTGACGATAATGTGTGGTACGTGAATGATACATTTGCATATGTTAACGTAATTCAATGCGTAGTACTGCACTTGCGATTGTGTAAGTGTGACGATAATGTGTGGTACGTGAATGATGCATCTACATATATTAACATAATTCAACGCGTAGTACTGCACTTTGCGATTGTGCATAAGCAATAACCTAACTTGTATCCATACGTATTACTACTTTTGATGTATTCGTACGTTAAACAAAAATTAAGAGTCATGCGTTTCAAGAAACAAAACAAAACAACTTTACTCAATTATTTGAATTCAGTACATATCGCATGAGATATTATGTATATATAAATAAATATTCCAATGTGGCAGAGTATACAAATTTTTTGGGCTTCCAAGATGTTATAGCATTCTAACACTCATTACAAACCTTGCATCGTTAATCTAGTAAACTATGGTGGAGTCCCCTTGCCATGTCGAAGTCGAATGATAAAGTTCGTGTCTTTATCTGTGATTGTGACACGCTTTGCATGGATGGCCGCAAGTTGTGTATCATCGAATATGTCGATGAGAAACCCCCCTGCAGCTATTTGTAGGGCCTCCATGGCTGCAGCAGTCCACCTTCCTGCTGGTGGGTCATCCCTCACTCATGCCCAAAATCTTCCCATCCCTTTCAGCTCCAAGTCTTGCATGACTTCTTGAACAACTTTATGAAAAGAACTTTTCAGGATGAGAAGCTCGTATTCGCATTGGATTCTCCTTATCTCTCGAAGGGCGATGGTGCCCAGTTTCCATCTCCTCTTTTTCTGTGGTGGTTGTTGTGCTCTATGGGGAGCACCTGTTGTTGCACTAGAGGAGGCTCCACCTTGTGCTCCAGGTAGCGAGCCTTGGCGTGATGTCTTCCCAGGGCCAAAACGGTGACATGCTTGCTTGGTGCGTGCCATGCAAGCTCAAGGAGGGCAAGATGGAGAAGAGACAGAGGTTGGGGATGTGAAAATGGAGGAAGCAAAGAAATTAAGATGTGAAAATGAGAAGAAGAATGAACTTTTAACCCATTTAAACCCCAAAACCAAGTTAATGCAACTTTATACGCACTGTCCATCGTGTGATCGTAAATCCATAACCTTGTATCAGAATGCGATGAAACTTCACACAGGCTGGGCTCTTGGCCACCTAACAAGTGCACATGTGAAGTTTCGTCGCATTCAGATACAGTTGAGTATTTAAAAAATTATCCCACACCAAAGTTATGGATGGATTGATAATTGAGAAATCAACATCGCGACTACTGGCCCTTAGAAACTTCGCACCACATAGACTATACAAAGGCATTAGGAGTAAAGTCTACAATAAGAAATGGAAAATTTTTGTATGTTATTCCTTTTGAAATTGATAGTACTAACAAAAACTGTAAGTAAGAAGTGAAAATACAATGAAGATGCACAGTCAAAGTTGAGAGCGAAGGACAAGTGTAAAATTTTAATTCATATTTTAAGGGTGTATACAATAGTTTTGCACTGGGACATAGTCATATGTCCAATGCCTAAGGATAACACTATGCCAAAAAAAATAACATTGCAAACTGTGTTCATTCCATTGGAATGAATGCATTCTTCACTGCTTGAAGATTTCTTACAAGTTGGAAGTCCTTGGGAGTTACAGTGATGCGCTTCGCATGTATTGCACAACGTTGAGCATTAGTCATCAAGTCAACTAAAAAGGCCTCTGCAGCACATTGTAGAGCATGAAGACATTCTTTTGTGAAGCGATCAAGTCTATCTTGACCTTGTGCCAAAAACCACCTCCTGCTTTCTGTGCAGTAGAGGTCTTGCACAATCTCGCCCATAAGTCTTGAGAAGCTCGCCTTCGAAATGATGAGATCAAAAGAGCGTTGATACCTTCTAATTTCTCTCAAGGCCACTGTACTTGGCTTCCACTTGTGTTTCTTGTCGGGATGTTGAGAAGGACCCTCGTGAGGGTGACTTGAGGAAGGTGGATTAGGTTGAGAAAGGGGTGCATCTGAGCTAGTAGATGCTCCAAGGGGATGAACACGATATGGGGCTCTGAGCGGAAGCTTATTTGCAACTACCTTAGACCTAGCCATCTTTCCTACACAAGAGATGTGAGAACTCAATGAATATTATAGAAAGTGAAATCCTCTTTTATATAACCCTAAACTGTGAGACTCATTCACATAGATGCACACTCTCTTTTTCTCTCTTAAATTATGAATTGCATTCACACTAACTCACATTGTTCATCTTTCTATCTTAGCTCTTTTCGAACCCATTTGTTGCCTTTTTTTAAGCCTTGTTTCTAGCCACCTGGCATGGTTTTCTTTGGCACTTGAGGCTTCATAACGCACTCTTTTAGTGACATGACGTGATTCCATCATGTCTGTAATCGATTCATCAGTACTTTCATTTGCTCTCTTTTGTGAGAGTTTAGCTTCATCCGCTACTATAATCCTATACCACCAAGATAGCAATTGGATCATTGGATTGCTACCATTCACCCCTCCTGCATGATTAGCTTTTCTTTGGTATGCACCACACACTATCCAATGTGAATTTTCCATCCCTTGTGTGGATCAAATTTTGATGCTTCCCTTTTCTGCAAAGTATGGCCCATGTGCCTTAAGGATATGCTACAAAGACACATATCACACATGAGTAAAACTATGCTCAATAGTTTATACAATTTATACAATTTTAAAATATTAACTTAGTACGCACCATGTAATGTGTGATAGAGCTTTTGCCCCATGCTTCCACCATGTTTTCGTAGATGCTATGCATAGCATTTATAAATTCTTGCTTATCTTCATTGTTAAACACCATCTTGCGAAGTAAGGGAACCAATTTGTTAAGACTTATCCAAATCTTGGCTTTGGCCAAATCTTGTTTTTTCCTCCATTACTTTGATCAGAAACTACAAAATGTAACCTTTTCCACCCATCGTTGTCCTGCGGCCCACAAACCATGACATTCCCTTCCTCATTGATGGGTATTGAGAGAAACTTTCTAGCCTTTGCTCCTCCAAAGCAACGATTTTTTGGAAAGTTACCAGATTTTCATGATCTCTTCTCATCTTTTTCAATCGTCACTTGATGCTCGTGTAGCCCAATTTCTGATAGCACTCGCTCCACATTCCTACACATTGCAATGGCTTCTTTTTCTGGCTGCATCCTATAAGCAAAGCAAATGTATTCATATACAAGTTTCTCCATGATTCTTACAAAAGCATGCAATGAACAAATGTGAATACGATCCAAGGGAATGTTTAAGATGGGCTTCCAAGTGGGATCTTCTCTATTGCACATCGGTGCAGCACTTGTCACCTTTCGCCAATTCTTCTTTCCGTCCTTTCCTTCCACCCTCTCTGTCAAGCAACATAGGCATGGATTCTTTGTATTTGTACCATTGGAGATTCCACACATGCATTTTAAAGTTTTCAAGTCTCTTGCAAGATGTCATTCAACCAAGTATTGACCATACCCCTCAACCAAGAGCATCTCACCATGTTCCTCACGATCGATGATGCTTGAAATGCTTGTGTGCATAAAGAATAGCTGCAACACCTCAAACGTTTCCTTAGGAACTTCAAATGTAGCGAGCCACCACACATGGCGCTCAGATTGAACACTAAAGTTCCCTGGGTAATTCTTGTCGAATTGTAAAGCTATATTCATCAAAGTTACACTAGCTCTTTCAAGCTTTACTCCTTTGACGACCTCACTTTCATCTAATTTTATAACAAACTACAATTTACCATTACATTCCTCAATAGAAATATTATAGTACATTGCCATTGCCGACTGCACCTTGTTCAAATCTAAATAGTATTTATTGAGTTCAGTGAACTTCACCTCATATGCATTTTTGGTCCCAACCTTTAGTGTTTCCACACATGAACATGCATGGGATCTCCTATCAACTCCAAAACCTTTGTATTAAGTTGCCGTAGGGCCTCTATTAACTTTGAAGGTTAAGGAAGACACACGATTCTATTTCTCTTTAGCACACGACCAAACCCAGCCTTCACACCTTTGAATATCTTTGAGTAAGTCGTTGTGCTAATGCCATCCCTGTCACAAATAGATTGTGCATCCGCAGCTGAGAACTCATTTGACACATCTTTTAATGTGCACTCAATCACCTTTTCCTTCATAGCCTTAAACTTATGATTGCTCAAAGTGTTTTCCAATCTACTTGCATTCAACAATCTACTAATACACGATCCAACCTCACCCTCACCTAGGTTCTCTTTCGGAGCTACCTTACATGCTTTGATATGTCGCTTCCACTGGCCACTATTCAGAATTAACTCATTGATTAGCTTCTTCTTTCGTTTGCACTCCTGTGTTGACTTGCTGTTGATCTTTCTCAAGTCTTCCAATTGTGCCTTTGCCTCCTCATATGAGATACCAATGTCATGGATAGTGTCTTGCGTTGAAATAATTTGAATGTTTTGTTGAATTACAGTGTCATTTAGTTGTACCACTTGTCCTATGAGCTGTTGTATATGAAGTTGATGTGCAGCGATCACATCATGAAAATTTTTTATGGTTGCTTGGCAAGTTGTAAATACTTTGAACGTTTGATCATTGAGCCGCCTAGTATAACTAAGTAACCCATTTTCACCCTCGCACACATACTTCAGCAAATTTGTGATTCCTGAGAAAGTTGGAGGTCCATTGTTTAAGGGGTCAATTGGGTAGTTTCTCCCATCAACCCACAAATCCACATGTTTCAATCCCATTCGCCTGTAACTCTGCAAAACTTGAGGGTTGACACTGGTACGCTGGGTTCTTTTGAAAAATAATGAGGCATATTCAATCTCTACCTCAATATGCAGCTCCTTCTTTCTTGTATTCATTTTACGATTAATAGAAATGGGGAGCCTACTTGGTTGTCACAAGAGGTAGAGTGGAGATGCACAAAGAGGCACACAAAGGTGCCAAGGGAAAGGAGGGTGTAAGTAATTCACTCTGCTAATGAAGGTTGCATAAACACAAAGAAGAGGTCACAATAGAGCCATGAGAGAGTATAGATATGGGGGGAAAAAGCTCAAAGGGTAGGGATGTCCAAGACTTTTCGTATTTTAGATATTTCTATTTTGCCTCAAAAAACATCTCCAAAAAACACGAAATTTGACCAGTTGGTTTGTTTTTTGACCAAAAGCTAGGATATAAAAACTCCCCAAAATATCTTAAAAGGAACTTCCGAAATTTCATTTTCCTTGTTCTCAATTAAAAAATCAATTATCTCGTATCTACTAATCATTTTGCATTGAAAACGAAGCACCACACTCCCGTAACTAACTCCTTTTTTAATATAAAATTTGGTTGAAAAAGACTTCTTGAATGAGGAGAGAGAAGGGATTTGAGTATATCTTTGTAGATAATATAAAAAAGGCAAAACGAGATTGCAAAAGTGGAGAGAGAGGAGAATTATTTTACTATTCTTCTCTCCTCTTTTCCTTGTTTTAAGGAGGAGAGAGGGGGGGCTAAAAGGCCCATTTGTGAGTTCTTTTTTTCCTAATGTGTGAGTGCTTGTTAAAATCTTTTCCAAAGAGTTCAACCATATATTTTTCGAATGGCACTGCCATGAAATTTAATTGGGTATCGTTTGCATTTGAGCATTTGCAAGATATTTGAGGGAAGGAGTACTATTCTAGCTACTCAAGAAGTAGAGAATCCATAACCAACATTGTTAGGATTCAAAAGAGGAGTAAGAAGGCACAAACATGGGTCATGAATAGGACGTGGTGAGCAATAATTTTGCAATGTCACATCTCTATATCACCAAAGCATCGAGCATTTGTTTGAAAATTGGCATGAAAACTACGACTGCTTTGACAATAATGACTTAGAGTTGATCAAGTGCTTGCCCTCAATTTGAGGAGGGAATTTGTTATCCTAGATGTGAAGTGTTGGGTTAGAAAATAGAAATTAAACATATGTGAACATTTTTTTAATGGGCTAGGATCCTAACTTGGACAATGTTAGTTCATAGTATAACTCTTGTTTGATGCTATTTTTGGACTATGCTGTCCCTAATCACAAAAAATTGGCTCATTAGTCTTTGTTTGTCATTAGTTTAAACATGTGATTTAATGTTAAACTTATTACTTGTAAGTTCTATATACAAATTATTGATCAATTACATATGTAAATTATAATATAAGTATGTGTGCACAATATGTACGTATGTGTCTATGCATATTTGTGTGCTATAAAAGCTTTCAATGTTTAGAGTTATAGTGCATGTTTAATTATATGTATGCATATTCTTATTGTATAAAAGCTATTAATGTTCATGTCATTATTACATAGCTAATTATCTTTTTCATAAATTTTTCATGTCACATGTATTATGTATTTATTAAAAGTAGATAAATCTCTATTTTAAATTTGTATTTATCTAAAAGATGATCAATTCTATATATAGTTATCAAAACAATATAGTAATAGCATTTGCATGTAAGTGTATATTTATTATTTTTAATAGTACCTAATTTTTATGTTTAGGGAGGGTTTAAATGATTGATTGTTCCTTGGATTGTTTCATCTTTTACATGTTTGTTTGTTCTATTCTATTACAATTTGCTATAAGTTGTAGTTAGTGGCATTATTATTTAGTAGTCATTGATCACTTACTTGTTGCCTCCATGTACATTATAGTATTTGAGAATGTGAGGGCACTAACTACCCAATTTTCAAAGATAACGATGCTTCTTTCTTTGATCAATATAATGCAAACATAGATCTTAGATGCAAAAAGAAGTCATCAGGGATAGAGAGAAAATTTTCCAAAAACCTATCAGGTGTATATATGCATTGGAAGTGTAAATTTTCTCATATTGTGAAGTCTAGCATTGCAACTTACATTAGGGACCATTTTCTTAGTAGTGTGAAGAAATCCATGCATGTGCATCAATACCAAACCACTAATCAAGACGGCATAATGTTATTGATAAGTGCTGCTCAGAGGTGGAGTGAGTCGTAGGGCCATTTTATGAAACTTGGGCCTGACTAGATGTACTATTGTATGGGATGTTTGGTTCAATGTTCAATGATTACCATTAATAAACATCATTTTGGTTTCATGAAGGGAGGAAACTTTCTTAAAGGCCATAGATAATATAGAAAAAGCTAAATCAAGGGAGTATGTTGCAGAGATTTCTTACAAACTATTGAAGAGGTAGGGCATTGTCATGTAGTCAAGTTATTTTGGATATTTCAAAGAACTAGAGAAATGTAGGTAGACTTGTAGAATAGTGATATTCCAAGGTTACTTGTAGTAGGTGCAACACCCACTCACTTAATTTATTATTAAAAGACTAGTATGAAAAGAAGGATACAACTTTCTTTGTTATCAATATTGATGATTGCAAGAGATTTGTTAAGTTTGTTCTCAAGAGAAGTAGAGTACCTAGGATTTTGTGGGCTTGGATGTCATGCATAATAAATCATCCTACATAGATAGGATTTTGTACTCACTTTTATACTTTCGAGTCCTTAGTACGAAACAAGGGTATTGTGATAGAGACATTTTGGTATGTGGACATGTATGACTAAGAGGTTGAGAAAAATATCCGAGTGAGGAATAAGTCTATGAATGGCACTCTAATTGCAAAAACAAGGATAACTAGCAACAGTTTATGGTTAATGCGTATCATGTAATGATGCCTATCATGTATGCCATACATAGCATGGACTAAGGGGTGGCATTGCAAGGTCCTGACAAAAACTACTAAAGGAATCTCAGGGAAATGTGCTATCCAAACATATTCAAAGGAGATGGGTTGTAGGCCATACACCATTTCATATTGTTACATACATTGTCAAGCATTTTTCTGAAAACTAAAAACCCCTAGTCAAACTGTGGTTAGGTTTGATTTCTGCTAGCTTAGTTGTTTGCATGACAATTTATTTTGTAGTTGGATTTTCTGTGTTTGTCTAGCTTAGGATTTGTTTTTGTCATTTTGTTTGGTATGTTGAGTGTGGAAACTTGATAGCCTTGGTCGATTTTGGTATTCTTTTGAACAGGTTGGGGCTAGAGTTTGCCAGTAGAGCTACCGAACATTGTGGAATAGGTTTGATTTCTTGTGAAGACTCTTGCACATCACAGGGATTATGGGTTCATGAGCACTTCATGTTGCACTTGTTGATGTACTACTGCACTCGGGGGTCGTCTCTTGATTTTTTTCAAATAATTCCATGCCATGGGTTGGGATTATGCATGTTTCGCACCATCGTTAAGCACTGGCACAACATGAGGCCTACTGCAACTCTCGAGGAGTCCACTAGAGCTTATCGTATAGTACCACGTGAGTGTAAGGGAGGGGGTTATTTAAGGGAAGGAAGGTACATTTTATAAGGTAAGGTCCCATAAATAGGGGGTAGATAAGGTGTATTTTTATATATTTCTTGCACACAGGTAACATTTCCTTATTACTACTAGCGAATCCCCCGTGCTGCAACTACATGCAGTAAATCTTAGTTGCACATGCACTTGAGAGAGCACTTGTCATTGAGCACACACATTTCTTGCACGCACGAGAATTGGGATATTCATCATAGATTAGGAACCTCTAGTTGAGTGGGTAAGGTGGTTGGGTGAGTTGAGGGTCGTGAAGGACGTCACCAATTGAGATGGGTTGTTCTTATTTGGTCAATTTTATGAGAACCATCATTTTCTTGAGTGTTGGTGAGATTATGGTGGGTGGAGCGAAGATTGACATTTCTTTTGCTGAAAGTTGAGAAGTGAGGTTAAGGATTAATTCTTAACAAGGAACTTTGTTTCCATTATGCATGACACATGAGCACTTGTAGATAGGCTAGGCACAGTTTTTCAGTGCATCCATATTTTTCATGTGAGCATTGTTGGAATGGTAGCATATCATGGATTTGACCAATTGCATGTTTTCTCAAATCAAGAGTGGATGAGCATGAAGTTCTATTTCAAGCATATTCTTGCTAGGACACATCACATTGCAGCAAAGTATCTATGTTCAAAGGAAACGAAGTGGTTTTTGAAGGCTCAACAGATGAAGTCTAATCTATTCAAAGTCATAGAAGGCTTGATACCAAATTATGAGTTAACAACCTCAAAGGAGCAACTCCTAATACTATGGAAATGGTTTTTTCTATGGAAGCAATCCAATGGATTTGTGAGCAACGAGGGTACGAGGGCTTTGGATCTTCATGGCCACCCAGTTCTTCAAAGTTATACCAATCAACATTATTATGTCCATTGACAACAGTTCTAATACAATGATGAAGGGTACTGATGTCGGGCTTATATGGCAACTTTATTTATGGGAAGATGGCATTTCGTAGACTTGCAGAACGTCATATTCCATGATGAAGAAGGCAAATAGATTGGGAGGTCTCAGATGACATTCAAGATAGAATTGTAGTCTGCTTACGACTGGTGAACATAGGCAAGCAGATGGCGATGGACGATATATTGGTGTCTAAATGGGCTACGGCTTGAAGGTCATGGCCAGGATGATAGCATTTTAAAACGCGATGAAGATAGGCAACATGGTGACATGGTTAGCGGGAAACGTCCGTCAAGGCTAGAAGTGGCAGTATATTGATGAGATGGTGGTTTGACTCATTGATGATGTCGACCAAGCCAGGATGAAAGGTTCAAGTACACGCAATATGACGACATTGCCAGCAGGCAAAGCGCACACACAAGAGTCATCAGGGCGAGACCCAGTGAGGGCAGCCTGTGGGATTGATGTACTGTGAACGTAGGTGATGGCGGGTACTAATGAAGAAGGCAATGGTGGCAGCCTGTTGACCCATTGGCGCTATTCTGACATTCACACGCAATGAAGATGGTGCAAGAAACTATGAAGCAAAAAACCTTGCTTTTAAGCTTTAAAGGTCTTAAGGTTTTCAATTGTTACATCGTTTTAAAGCTTTCCAAAATCAAAAACGAATAAAAGCTTAAGGCAAAAAGCCTTAAGCTTTTTAAGAAAAGCCAAAAGCATAGAGAATGTGAGTGTGGATGAGAAAATTATATAAGAAGGCAAAAGAGGAGTCTTAGGGCCTTTCCCCCCTTGATTACAAATTGTATCTTGTGAGGAGAGTGGAGGGGTGCATGCGGGAGTGTGAACTCTTGTCGTGCTAGTTGTGAAGTCAAAGAATTTTGGATGTCGAAGCGTCGAGTGTCGGCTCAAGGTTATCAAGGTATGAGATTTTTGTGCAATCATGTGTGGCTTGTGGTGTTTGTCGAAACATTTAAAGTTTATGTGTTGTATTCTGCATCCAACAAAATCAATTACCCGAACCGACACTCCTTAACGTCTCCTTATCGGGTTGTGAGTGAGACTTGCTCTCAATCACTACTCGCATAACAATGTGTTAGATAATGAGTATTAGTGCCTAGATTTATGGAGCAATAGTGAGGTAGTTGTTGCAGAATTCTGCAATTTGTGATCAACATGTTCTATGTGGATGATGCCATAGAAACAACAAATAATGTGTCAAGGAGATCTCTAGATTCAAGCTAAGAGAAGGTTTATTTTCTAATCCCTTTGTGTAGAAGATGGCCATGAGCAATCAGCATGGAAGTGGTGGACCATAAATACAGAGGCTATTTGTCCACATTTGAGACCTTTCATAGTGCATGTAGTAGCGCAATGTGCTAGCAACTTCAACTCAGAGTGAGGAGCACATATAAAAATGTACACAACACTATTGGAAATAGATTGTTGGTATATAGGGTTGAGAAGTTGTTATACATGCATTACAATAACATGATCTTGTGGATTTTTGAAAGTAGCAACTATAAGGAGGGTATGCCCCTATGGATGTGCAATCATGATGATGTTTGAGACCAAAGTATTGATCTCTAATAGGATCAAGCAATTTAAGAGTGAGAGTCACACCACTACCATATACATTTAGATTCAAATGAACCTAGAGGTAGTGAACGTATACATTGAGAAGTGTCTTTCTCATCAGATGACTTGATTCCAAACAACATTCATCAAGTTGGAACAACATGACGTAGCAATGGACTAGCTTTGAAGCATCAATCTCCTTTGGCCTTGATTTAAAAAACTTTAATTGTTATAAGTGATTGATCCATGGATATTTGAACATTTTTATAGCAATAAGTTTGTAAAATCACACTTGTATAGTGAAAGAAGTATTTATTATTTCCACAGTAGACAAATTTTGAAAGCTACTCATTTAGTTGTATTCTTTGTCATTTAATGTTTGTACAAAGAAGATGATATGTAGGTTTTAATCACATAGGTTGCGGATGGTACTAGGGGTACTATCTGTTGAGCTATCGAGCTCCACTCGTGATATGCCAGGGTGACCGTTGTGCATTTATGTCACCGACTTGTCAGTTGCAGATGCGGTTGGTACACCACCCATGAATAATAGCTAGATGATAGCTATCCTTATCTACTCTAGTTCGTGGCTCAGTTAGTATGCCACCTTAGTTAGTTGAGTTTGGTTTGAGACCCATATATAGGGTTCTTCTATTTCTATGTACTTGAGTTCTTTTGGCTTACACAACTAAGAAGAGGAAAACTGTTTTCAGCCTCCACCTTTGTGTGTATTCCCCCATTGTGCAAGCAAGAAAGCTACAAGTGAGACTCCTTCCTTCTCTCCCACAATCTTGACATGGTATCAGAGCCTTGTTCGTGGTAAGGAGCTCAAGAAAGCAAACCAAGTTCGCGGTGTTCTGGTAAGAGGACCAGTGTTGCTTTCATTTTTCTGTTTTGGGAGCAAGACTCTATAGCTAGCACAGCCGGAAAGTGCAAGAGTGCATTGTCTCAGATTGAGACGCCCTTCGCAGTGTAGCAAGAGGGCAATATATGCTGCGGGATGAGGCTTTAGCCCTTGGTTGCTCTGTTTTTTTTATTTGAGGCCATTTCGGGGCTTGTTTTGGAGGCGGAAGTTTTCTGCATGCACTCAGGAAAATGCCATGTTTTATCATGTGCGACCACTGTTCTACATGTCAGTGAAAAGTTACTATAGAAATTGCATCATATCCCTGTGCACAGAGACATTGGGAGTTACAGAATCATCCTTGTTGCCTGTTGATGCAAAATTATCACTAGGAAGTGACTGTGTGGTCAAATACCACTTTTGTCAGTTTTGCAAATTTGCCCTTGTGAGGCTGAAGCTGTGTTCTTTGCAGTGACACAATTTTTTGCAATGTTCTGTAATGGCGTCTGATTCTCTTTCAAAGATTGTCACTGAAAAGCTTGACAAGAACAACTTCCAAGCATGGAAGTTCAGAATGATGAATTTCCTTATGCGAAAAGGATATTGGGAATTCGTTGCAGGAAATGAAGAAGAACCAGTTCTTCCTGATGTTCCCAATCAACAGCAAATGTAAGCATTTAAAGCATGGCATGAGAGAGCCAGGAAAGTTATGTACTGGCTGTCTATCAACATTTTAGACTCTATGATTGTGCATATTCAAGATGCAAGTACGCCAAAGGAGGCATGGGATACATTGTCAAAAATGTATAGCACAAATACGCAAGCTAGGAAAATGCAGCTCAAGCAAGAGTTGCATAATGTGCAAAGAGAAACTATGAGCATCAATGACTACCACATGAAGGTGAAGAAGATTGCAGATGCACTTGCTTCCATTGGGTCGCCAGTGGAAGATGATGATTTAGTTTCTGTGACCTTGAATGGTCTAGGAAAGGATTATGCACAGTTCCGAACATCCATTTCCGTCCGTGAAAGATTTCCTAATTTTGAGGAGTTGATTGCTCTTCTAATTTCTGAGGAGCAGAGAAATGGTGGTGCATCTTCTTTAGGAGGAACTTCAAAAGAAGCTGTTTTCTACTCAAATGCTAGAAGAGGTAGAGGCAGAGGTAGAGGAGGTCGATCTAGAGACCGTGGTAGAAATCAGAATATGCAGCAAACTCAAGAAAACCAGTCCTTTGGAGGAGGACGTGGTAACTCTAGAGGCAGGGGGAGCCAAAGAAGTCGTGGTGGATGGCAAAGAGACCAAAATGCAAACAACAATATTGAATGCTACTACTATGGTAAAATGGGTCATATGGCTAAAGACTGCTATAAAAAGCAGAATGACATCATGAATGGAAAATTGCAACAAGGGAATTATGCATCTTCTAGTAGACAGGGTGATGACAGAAATGAACATTTGTTTATGGTGCAGCACATGACTAATTCTGTGACAAGTGCAGAAGAAAGCAAGGATGTGTGGTATGTTGACTCAGGTGCATCAAACCACATGACAGGTCATGCAGAATGGATGCAGGATGCAAGGAAAATGAAAAAACCAGGATTTGTGGAGACTGGTGATGATACTGCACATCCTATTGTGCAGATTGGAAATATTCCTTTGTCTATGCAGGATGGGAAAAAGAGATACCTGTCAGATGTATTTCATGTCCCGAATATCACCAAGAACCTGGTTTCTGTTGGTCAAATGGTTGAGCAGGGCTTGCAGGTCAGATTTAATTCTCATGGATGCTTTGTTGAGGATATGAACAACAAATGTCGCTTGATAGCAAAAGGAAAGAAGAAGGGCAGAATGTTTACATTGGATGCAAACATGCCTGAATTGAGTGCAGCAATGTTTGCACATGGGATCGGTGTAGTTGCAGATATTGATATCTGGCATAAACGCATTGGTCATGTTAATGTACAACGACTTAAATCAATGCAAGCGCAAAATATTATTGCAGGATTGCATAAATTCAAGGTTGCAGAAATGCATAAGGTATGTGAAGCCTGTCAATTTGGAAAACAGGCAAGGAAACCATTTCCTAGACATGTTCAAGAGAGTAAGAAGCCATTGAAATTAATCCACTCTGATGTGTGGACTACTAAAGCTGCATCTATTGGAGGCTGTCATTATTTTGTCACTTTTATTGATGACTATAGTAGAAAAATTTGGGTGTATTTTATGAAAAAGAAAAGTGAAGTTTTTGGGCATTTCAAAACTCTTAAAGCTATGGTTGAAAAAGAAACACGCATGCAAATAAAATGCCTAAGGTCAGATGGAGGGGGAGAGTACCTCTCAAATGAGTTTGCAAGGTCCTTGCAGGAGCATGGCATAAAGCAGCAATATTCATGTAGTCATACCCCACAACAAAATGGAATTGCAGAAAGAAAAAAACAGACATATTGGAGAGGTATCTCGTGCCATGCTCAATAAAAAGACCTGCCAGATTTTTACTGGGCTGAGGCAGTTGCTACTGCAGTCTACATAATGAACAGGACTCCCACTGCAGCAATACATGGCATGACTCCAAAGGAGAGGTATACTGGTAGGAAATCAGATATTTCTCATTTGAAAATTTTTAGTTGCATTGCCTATGTTCATGTGCCAGATGAGTTGAGATCCAAGTTGGATCCAAAAGCTGAGAAGTGCATCTTTATTGGTTATTCTCTAACCCTTGTACTCGTAAGTTTACAGTGAGCAGAGATGTTGTTTTTGATGAGATGAGTAGCTGGTATAAACCAGTAAATGTGATTGATAATGTAGATGCACAAAATGGTAATGCTGCACAGAATTCACAGCAGTAGTCACAAGATATTAGTGGACCTGGAGCGTCCTCTAGCAGTGGTTCACATTCTTCGCCATGGACAGGCAGATTGAGATCATGAGAATCTTCTCAAAGCAATGCAGATAGTGGTATGCACGTATCACGAAAAGGAAAAGAGAAGGTAGATCAGCCCATGTTTGATGTGAATGCAGGTCACTCTTATGTGGATGGTGAATCCAGTGGCTCAGAACAGAGCATTGATGATGAGTTGGGTATTCCTTCTATTGTTACACCTGGAGTAAGGAAGACCAGGGATGTTTTGAGAGCACCTGGGAGTGAACCTACTTTGCGCAGGTCTACTAGAGCTAGGTATCCTGTGGATAGGCTGAAATATGATGGATTTACAGCCATTCACTATGCATATATGGTCAAAGTGATATAGGAACCAGAACCCACTTCTTTTGAGAAAGCCATGGGAAAAGAAAAATGGGAGAAAGCCATGGATGAAGAAATGGATGCTTTGGAAGCAAATGCTACATGGGAATTGGTACCTTTGCCTAAAGATAAGAATGCAATTGGTTGTAAGTGGATTTATAAGGAGAAGCACAATGCAGATGGTTCTGTGAACAGATACAAGGCAAGATTAGTAGTCAAGGGGTATGCACAAACATATGGCATTGATTATGAAGAAACATTCAGTCCAGTTGCAAGGATGGCAACCGTAAGAGCAGTCATTGCTATGGCTACATCAAAGGAAGCATATCCAAATATGGGATGACAGGCTGTAAGCCTATTTCAGTTCCTTTGGAGCAGAATGTGAAGTTGAGCACAGATGCAGGTGAGCTTCTCGAAGACCCTACTATGTACAGACACATAGTAGGAAGTTTGATTTATATGACTATTACCTGGCTAGATTTGAGCTATGCTATTGGATTGGTAAGTCAGTTTATGCAGGCTCCAAGGAAACCGCATTTGGATGCGGCTAGACGCATACTCAGGTATGTGAAGTCCACATTGTAGTATGGGCTACTTTATGAGACTGGGGTTTAGATACAATTGTATGGATACACTGATGCTGATTGAGGTGGTAGTATTTCTGATAGATGATCTACCAGTGGATATGTGTTCTCTTTTAGGAGTGCTGCAGTCACTTGGAGCAGTAAAAAACAGCCTACAATTGCCTTATCGAGCAGAGAGGCTGAGTACAGGGGCGCAGCAATGGCTTGCATGTGAGGTAGCTTGGTTGCATAAGCTACTTTATGATATGCATCAGTCTACAGATGGGCCAGTTGTCATTTATTGTGACAACATGAGTAGTATACACTTGGCAAATAACCCAGTCTATCATGTTAGAACAAAGCACATTGAGGTGCATTATCACTATGTGTGGGAGAGGGTTTTACTAAGTCTTATTGATCTAGTTTATGTCAGCATAGAGGATCAAGTAGCTGACATATTCACGAAGGCATTGGGCGCAGAGAAGCTGCGCAAGTTCAGGGACCTGCTTGGTGTGCAGGAATTGGGATTGAGCTCGAGGGGGAGTATTGAGATATCGAGCTCCACTCGTGATATGCCAGGGTGACCGTTATGCATTTATGTCATCGACTTGTCAGTTGCAGATGCGGTTGGTACACCGCCCATGAATAATAGCTAGATGACAGCTATACTTATCTACTCTAGTTCGTGGCTCAGTTAGTATGCCACCTTAGTTAGTTGAGTTTGGTTTGAGACCCATATATAGGGTTCTTCTATTTCTATGTACTTGAGTTCTTTTGGCTTACACAACTAGGAAGAGGAAAACTGTCTTCAGCCTCCATCTTTGTGTGTATTCCCCCATTGTGCAAGCAAGAAAGCTACAAGTGAGACTCCTTCCTTCTCTCCCACAATCTTGACACTCTCTTGATCCCTCTCTTGAGATTGTGTATAAGACATTCTAAAGATCCTATAGAAAGCTTTGGAAAAATGGGTGTTGCCAATATGATACTTATTGTTGAGGATCATTTTCCGAACTAGGCATAAAAGGTTTACGTAATGCCAACATGACAAAAATTATGAGCTTGTTTCCCTATCGAATGGGTTAAAGAAACCCATACAAATATTTCTCTTAGATCATTAGGGCAACTACATTTTGCATGATGGAATGAGGATAGAGTATGACCCTCATGAGGTGGTCTCATTGGGTGATAAGGCCCCATGAGAGGTGTCCTTTATGATGTGGCACTCCATATGCTCAGTTGTTCTTGTGAGTGCCTTAATCTACTCTTCAATATGATCATGCACTTGTGGTGGTGTTTGGAAATATAGGACTTGTTGAAACTACATTTCTCTTTGGACTAGCTTGTTCTTTAAAGTCTCTTATATTGGATGTAAATCCAATGGTTTACCTTGTACTGACAATTGAAAATCATCCAATGGTTGTAGAGAGTTACAATTTCAAGAGACATAGATAGAGGTGCAATCAAGATGCTTTGATCCATGTATAGTTCAATAGAGCAACTTTGTTACATCCAATACATTTATCTAGTGCACAAGCATGAACATTGACTTGGGATGATTTCCCAAAATGCTTTGAGACTATAGCTTAGTAAATACCCTGATGTAAGTCAATACTCTACCACACCTAAACCATATTCAATGCTAAGAACCTCAAAATACATTATCAATTCAAGAAAACATGGCAAATCAAGAAGTTGACAACATCTAGGCATAAGACCAAGAGTTGGTATAAACTGATTTTGATGAAAACCTTGTATGGGCCTCCATTCTTTACTTCCGCCTTGTATTTTCTGTCTCTTACAACATCCAAAAGTCACTCTTAAGCTGTCCCAAAAAATCTTCAAAGTATGCTCAAAGAGTAGACCATGCATCTACTCCCTGAGCAAGCAAATACTCCAAGAGATTGACCCTATATAAGCTATAGATTGAGGAAATCAAAGTATATTTGTTGTATACAGCTTGTACACCCTTTTTTCCCTATTTATGATAGCACAATAATGTATCAATAACCTCTTTAGGTTGCCAAGATCAATACCCCATGTTGTTGCCCTATTTCCTATAGTATCCAAGCCTGTTGTCCATAATGAAAAGATCGCGCAAAATCCCTTTCCTTTGTTGTTCCATGTTTTTTCTTTATCCACAAAGGTCTCCCTCTTTCCCTACTTACTCTTCACCTTAGTCCCTATTTTGGATACCTTTTGAGCTTGTTCCATGTATAGTAGACACTCCTTATTTGCATGATCATGGGTAGCCCACAAACTTATCCCCTTTCACACTATAACTTGTCTTCAAACCTGTTCTTCTCCTCTTGACCTTGGTGCATAGTTTTTGGATACTACTACTACTTATACAATCTTGAGTTATAGTTGCATACATTGAGTCTTTTGGCATCATATCTTGGAAACAAGTACTTACAAGAATGGAAGAATGGCAAAAAAAATATTAACATGACATTTACTTAAGAATGCTGAAATCTTATGTAATAGAAATCCTCTGGAGGTTTTTGTAAGTGGATTCCCAATGTCACAATATCCACCCCCTCTAAACATGCACATCCTTTTGGATGGGCCACAACCCTACATAATCATTCCCAAGGTCAATTGTGTACTCAAAGTCATCATCTTCTGCTTCAAGTTCTTCTTCTTCTTTTGTAGTACCTTCTTCATCTACCCTGTAGAAAAATTTCCCAAAGTCACACATACATTCTACAGAACACTTACAGAAGATCTACATAACAGAACAAAATAGGAATAGAGCAGAGATAGAGGCTCTACAGAAGGTCTACATAGGGTTACAGAAGGTCATCAGAGAACAACAGATCCTCATAACTCATACCAAAACCATTCCAAACTATCAAAAACTATTCAATAAGATTTTAGAAGACTCAACCTTCATCAATCATCAATCCATGCTTCATACAGAAGAAAATCAGAATAAAATAAAAGCTAAACAGAAGGTATCAAAACCTCAACATAACCTACCAGAACATCACAGAGCTTCGTATTTCTACTAAGAATCATCATGATATTTCGAAACATAATCAATATAATCCAAAACACTCTCAAACATTTCCAAAAACAACTAAACATCACTCAAAATCCATCAAAAATCAACTATTCAGACCTCAGAAACAACACAAATCAGTCAAAAATTCAGTCTTTTTCCACTCTCAACATATCCCCACACTTAAAAAGGAAGCATCCTCGTGACCTAAGGAAAAGAAGAATGTAAGTGCAGTAAAGAGCTCAATTTGATCTTTTGTAGTATATTCAATAATCACCCAAGCATGACCCCAACTTATCACCTGTATCTAAGAAAGAATACTACTAAAGGGAAACATTGTTATGTATTAACATATCTTATAAACAATAGAAAGTCATGACAAATTCATAAAGGATATAAGAGGTTCCTCAGTTTTGCATCGTAGATTTTCCATCCACCATCACCATCAGTGTCAATAGTCGAAAAGAGAGCTCTCCAACAAATGATTCAACCAGCACGAACTCATCACATAAAAATTAATACATCACAAACACAAAACAACCATCTGAATGGCACCTCCAAATTTAAAAAAAATCATTAAGAAGCATAGAAGATACATTCAGGGGTATCAGTGAAGATGATCCCTCTTGAAAGCTTGATGATTACGAAAATGATCCATGGATAAAGACTCATACACAAAAGATTTTGGAGGATTCTAAAACAATTGAAGGTTGCACATTCATTCTAGCAAAACAAGGTATCTGCTAGGTAAACAAAGGGCATGAAAATATAGGACATCCAATTGTTGGGAATCAATATTCACATTGACATTCATACAAAGCTTTGGAATGGCCTTTTGGTCATTATGGGAATGCCTCATATATGCTAGGTACCAAGCAAAATGGGTTGTCAATCTCACTAATAAAGGATCGAGAGATTGTGAATAATGTTGGGAAAAATGGAGATAATTTTGGTACGTTTGACTAGCAGTTGTCCAATCCCCTAGAATTAATGGCCAATCAATATGTGGTCCCGTGAGAGAATCAGTTGAGCTCCATCCTCTTCTTCTTGGAATTTGTTGATCAAATCCTTCATACCCACTAACCAACAAAGGGGGTTGAGAAATAGAAGTGGTAGGAGATGGAAGAGGAATGAGTAAAAGAGGATGAAGAGATGGATAGACAAAATCATAAAATGAGGAATAATCTACAAAAGGATTAGCTAAAAATTTAGGTGAATCAGTTAGGAAAGGTGTTAGTTGATAAGCAAGAAAAATCGAAGGTATATGGATAGATGGGAAAGTACAAGGCAAAGAAGGGGAAAACACTCGATCTTCAATGAAAGAACAATATGTAAAGATTGAAATTTGAGGAAAACCATGGGGTTGGAAAAGGAGAGGTAAGATCAATACTGAGTTGGATTGATAAAGAGAAAAATAAGCATCATAGCGATGGGCCATTTGTTAATAATACAATAAGCTAGGAATAAAGGGACCTAAAATAGATAATTGATGGTAGGCATCAAAGAAGGATGAATCAAATGGATGGTTCTTGGAAAGATAAGCTAAAAGATCCACCCTCAGTTGGTTAGTGTTCTGCACATGAGTAGAGATTGTATTCTATCGTTGGTTCAGGACTACAAAATCAATCATTAAATGCCATAAAGTGTCAGGGCAAGTAGCCACTTTATAAGAATAGCACCAAAACATTTCATCTATCCTCAACTCCAAATGGTTGACATATAAGGCATCTTGTAAGACCACATCCCCTAAATACCAAGCCAGATCTACATCATCTGGAATTAACAGATCACCTCGTAGATACATATAAGATAGCAACATGGTATCCGTCGTCACAAAATCTTCAAAGACCATATGGACAACTTTTTTCAGTAAATTAGAAGACCAGGCTCCACTTGAACCATCCTCTGGAAGAGGTAGATCCATCGTTGAGAACTTAATATAGAAGGTCAACTTTTGCAGTTGATAGTGGACAAAAAAGGAATGGTCAGAAGGAACATACTCCTGAAATTGCTCAAATGTAGATCATAATAAATCCATCGTGGACTGCAATCTTTTCACTTTAGCTTGAAACAACGGACATAATGTGGCCTGTCTCCAGAGAACTGCCAAGTCTTGCTGAGATATAGAAGGAATCATAGGGATACTGGGACTTGGAGGATGGAGGGGTGACTACGCTAATTAGTCCTTCAATTGTTTAATCTGGGAAGCTTGGGATTCCATTGTATTGTGAGCAGTCTGCAAAGATGACATTTTCGTATCCAGAAGAGTCTTAAACTCTTGAGCTTCTTTGGACATTTTCTCTCTCTTCCAAAACTCTAGTGACCGTTGACTGAGCTTCCACTAATCGAGTTTTCAAAGAAGATATTTCTTTTCTCTGGGTCTCAATCATTTGTTTCTACTGCTCCATCTGCTTCAATAGATCGGAAAGAGTGTCTTTAGCAGAGGCTAGCTCTGTGGTTGCCTTATGTATCTGGTCTTTGTATTGCATCAATTCTTCATAGAAAGAAGAATATAACTGTTGAACACAAGCTGTGATTGATAGTTCAATAGAACTCTAGATGTCATTACAAAGGAAAGGAATGGCATCCCCTGTCACTAAGCTGTTCAATGAAGGAACTGATATATCCAAAGAACCCTCTCGATGTGCTCTGAATAAGTTGTTGCATCTAAGGCAGGCAAGGAGGTCACTTCCAGAGGTAGCAGGAACTGACACTGAAGGAATGACTAGTGGAATTATCTCTGCTATACGCTTCAAGCGCTTCTGCTAAATAACCAATGGAGGAGGGGAGTTAGTATCCTCTATGTCAATGGGTTCTGAATCTTCTAAAGGTGGAGAGGGAGGGACTACATCAGATGGAGGAGGAGGTAAAACATGCTTCTTAAGGATTGAATATGTCAGGAAAGCATATAAATATGAACTATAGGTTACATTGGTAACATTCCCTCGAGTCACCTTGACAAAATGATGGTCCATCTTCGTAAGAAGGTAAGTACTATAGTCAATGGCAACCCCTTTTAAAACCATCCTAGAGGCTGTGAAGAGCTCATTGGACAAATAGTGAGATGGTGTCTTGGCAGGCATGAACCTGTCTTGGAGAAATTGACAAACTAGCTTCCACAGAGAATCAATTATCATTGAGAAAGACACTCCTGAAGTGTTAATCATCTTCTTAACATCAAGGACCTCTTTAGTCTACTTCTATAACAACTTGAGGATCTCTTCATTTGAGAATAACTATGTGGCTGTGACAAAGGGTTCTTCTTTATAGGGAAGAGACAAAGCCTTCCCTAACCCTCTAGGTGTCAGGAACATGGAAGTACCACGAGCCAAGCTCAATTTCTTACTGTATGACGCGAGAAGCTCATCACAAAGGGCTGGATCGTCTAGAATCACAGGGAGTGGAGCAGCCACAAAAGATGCAAGGCCAGCTTTCACAATAGGCTCAAAAGTCAGTAGGAAAGAATAATCCCTATTGATTAATGGGACATACTGAATAGGAGAAGGAGCTTGAGGCACCATTCAGATGGAATATACACACACACCACACACACATACAATCACAGTGAATGCTTGCAAAACAACAGAATATCTATAAAAAAGAAATCGACCAGAATAAACACACATAGGCATGCCTAACTGACTGACCACCCCAAACAATCCACATCCTAGAAAAAATTTGGCATAACCCCTACACATATGCGACCAAAAGCTTTATGCGATGCAACAAACATGCACCCGAGACCCTGGTATCGGGTAGAAAAGAAAACTATAGATTGCACCCGTAATCATATCATACAATCAAACCATAATACCTCAATAACCCTCTCAAGACATAACCAGAACTTCGATAAGTAATGTCATCTCAAAAGACTGCACGTGCCCATCCCACAAAATGCATTTATTGAAAAGGAAAAAAAAGTGGAGTGAGGGAAATGATTTTAGTGAAGGGTTTATTTTAATAAATTATTAACAATGGTTGAAATTTAATTAGGTTGTAAACCTTAATAAGAAAACGACGATTCATTTTTAAATTGTTAGTTACAATTTATTAATGTAAAACGGTTCTTTTAACAAATTCCACACTTCGATACCTAGACTCAGGTCTCTAATATTCATTGATTAAAAATTATGAGTTTAGCACTTTTTGTGTAGTGTGTTTAGCACTTAGATGTGTTTGTAAGGCGCACAAAGCGCGTACTAAGTGAACAGCGGGTTTACTTTTATTTATTAAAAAATGTGTCTTTGGTGGGAGTGTGCGTGCCATGGTGTTATTTAGGATTGATTTTAAGAATTAATCGTGAATTTTGGGGTAGCGAAAAATAAAAAATAGAAAGAGAAAAAGAGAAGTATCTAGAAGTGGGTATATGTGTATATAATGAAATGGAATGCGCATGTCTCAATCCCAAGATGCAAGTCAGCAGTCTAAAAAAGAAAAAACCATGGACTGAAAATGATGTGAACCGTCAAGGCAAGGTTAATGGAGGTATATTTGTTTGATGTGCGCGATTTTTTTTTTTGATTGTGTTGTTATGTTATTTTTTATTTTTATTTTTTTAAAAAAATTATTTTAGAGGTGATATCCGATGTTTGTTTTTTTTTTAAGATTAAAATGGGATAGATGGGACACATGAATATGTTGTAATTTTTTATGGTGAGGTTTCAGCAGTCCTCCATGAGTGAAAAATAGACTATCAAGTTTTAACAATGTTTTTGGATTTATCCAATATTTTTCAGCTTATTTTCGGAATTGAAAATTATTTTTCCATGAATTTAGGTATTGAATTTAGCATTTTTACCTTAAAATAATAGTTGAACTATTTGGCAAAGCATTTTCAACATGTGAAACATTCTAGAAATATTTAGATGAGTTGGTGGAATTTTTTGAAATTGTTCTGAAATTATTTATGATTTTTAATGAATTTTGTTCAATTTTCAATGGATTTTGAAGGATTTTTAATATTTGTGATTTTTTTGCAATTGATTTTCTGCATTTCAACCAAGAAAATAAACCAAAAAAATTCCAATTTGGTAAATTATTTTTCTTTTTTAAATTAAGTTTTTATGATTTTAAAATAACTTTTTAGGATTTTAAGTGTTTTCTCGGGTTTTTAATCAGGTTTTGAAATTAAAAATAGGTACGCGGGGCTACGTGTCAACTGCTGCATGTAAATGGCTGAGCATGCACCATCGCAAGGACAAGTCTGGATGCACGTCCTCGTGCGTGAATGCTCGCTGGCAACTCATAAACACAATCACGTCTCGATGTCCACGCGTGACGACCCCGTGTTTCGCGTGGAGGGTCCATGAATGGAGCAGGGTGGGAACGGGGGTGATGAGGCCACCGGGGGATAATGGGAGTTGGGGGGGGGGGGGCGCTTAGGAAGGGCATAGAAACAGGGGTTTAGAAGGGGGGGTAGGAGGGGGGGTTAGAATGGGGGGAGGGGGGTCAAAGATGGGGGAGGGGCCAAATTTAAGGATGGGGGGGTCAATTTTAGGGGGGGAGGGTCAAAATGGGGGTGGGGCCAAATTTAGAAGGGGGGGTTTAAAGATGGCATCCGCGGAGGAGGTAGCGAGGGAGGAGGAGGATGGTGGAAAAGGGACAGCAGAGTAGGAGGGGGAGGCAGGGGGAGGCAGGGGGAAGGAGGAGGAGGGGGAGGAGGAAGATGGTGGAGGAGGAGGAGGTGGAGATGAGGACGAGAGCCGCGTAGGAGGAGGGACGATAGGAGGGGAGGAGACGAGGAGGAGGAAGGAAGGGAAGGAGGTCGAGGCGAGGCAGGGAGGGAGGCGCCAAGGTCGCCGGCGCAGGCAGAGGGAGGCAGAGAAGGAGGGCGTGGGTGGAGGGAGTAGAGGAGACGAGGAGGATGGAGGCTCGGGGGGTTCACTATATATATATTCTCTATATAACGTGCATTCGTGGCCTATTTATAAATATCCTAATCTATAAATTTTTCTTGAATAAAACATAACCCTTTTCTATTCAATCTGTAAGTAACCCCTTTATATGACACCCTTCTGTATATAAAAAATGGTGTTTTAAAAACCCCTTATTTTGAACTCACGTTATATATACATATATTCATGAGTGACCCCCCCCTCCCCCTCGCGGAGGATGGAGGCGAGGGAGGAGGAGGCCGCACAGGAGGGAAATGAAGAGAGAGAAGAAGAGGAAGAGGAAGAGGAGCTTAGCGGTTGGCCGCAGGGGGAAGGGCCAACCGTTGTTTTTTTTTTTAATTGGATTTTTTAAAATTGGTTTTTTGTTTTCGTTTTTTTTTTGTAAATGTTAGTGGTAATGTTTTTAAGGTAGGGGGTTATGTGGTGTGTTTTTTTTGTTTTTTTGGTTAAATTTGGTTTATTATTATTTGTTTTGTTGTTGTTTGGTTATAGTTGTTTAAAAAGTTTGGTTTTTTTTTCCTTTAATTCATTGTTTTTTTTTGTGTTTGTTGGTTGTGGTTGTTGTTTTTGTTTTTGTTTTTTTGGTGGTTTTGTTGTTTGGGTTAGTTTTTTTTAATTGTTTTATTTATTTATTGATTTATTTTTGTTATTGTTTGATTTTGGTTTTTGTGTTGTTGTTTTTGTTTTTTTTTTGTGGTTTTAATGTTTTGTGTGTTTTGAGGGAGGGAATTGTTTATTTTTTTCTTCTTTTATTTTAAAAAAGGGAAAGGAAAAGAAAAGGAAAACCCGAAAAAGGGAAGCGCGCCCTCGTCCCGTGCATATGTACCGGGGTAAAAAAAATTGCAGTGACGGGATTGAACATGACCGGGATGTTGGGATGAAAGGGCACGAAGAGAACAAGGTGTCTCGAAGCGCACAAATTCAAAAATGCATGTGTTCACGCGCGAGGCAAAGCATGAGGGAACATGGCAAAACAAAGAAAAATTAATAACGCACAAACTATTTATCGGAACGCAATGCGATAAAAAGGAAAACTAGGCCAAAAGGTGAGAGGAGACTATGGAAAAGTACAACAGGGTGGCCGGGATCAAATCAGGGCGTTCCCATGGAAAAAAGGCAAAAAATAGGCTTGAAAGCCTATACTACAATTAAAATTAAAGAATCCATTCGCCGAAATGAAACACAAAAAAAAGAAAAATTGTGAGAAAAGTTATAGAGACAAGGCTATCATGTTAGAACACAGTTCCGATGGAGATAAGACTCGTTCACATTGAAAAAAACCAAAAATCAACCTCGAAACGGTATACAGAAATTAATACAGAATGATCGGTGCACTGGAATGGAGGGCAAGAAAAAGAAAAAATATCAGGACAAATAGAATCTTTAGGGTTGCCACATCAAGTTGCAGTTTGGATGGGGTTAGGAGGCGTTCACATGGAAAAAACATAAAAATAAAGCTTAAAAACACCATTAAAAATTAATAACAAAAAATCAAGAGGTCAAAACAAGGTGGACAAAAAATTAAATTTTGTAGAAACAAGGGAAGCCAGTCAGAATTGAATTATGAGGAGAATAGGGCAGGTTCACATGGAAAAAAGTCAAAAACATATGCGAAAAAGGCACGAAACCACACAAAAATTAATTACGAACAAACCGTACGTAAAAATGATAGGTGACTAAAAGCAAAAATATCGCAGGGAAAGCATAGGACAGGGGTGGTATGTTAGATCATTGTTCCGAAGCGATAACGACACGTTCGCATATAAATACATCTAATTGTGCGTGTAAAACTTAAAAATGAATAACACAAAAACAGTAAACCGGAACAGGAGGATGTAAAAAGGAAAAGTGTGTCATTCGAAGGGATGAACTAGGCCATAAGGTTGGATCAGGAGTTTGGTGAACATAGGAGATGTTCACATAGAAAAGGAAAATTTGCGCAATAAAAGCAACCACAAGGGAAATGGCCTCGACGCGACAAGGGGTACGAGGGTGGGTGGGTGAGGAAGGGACCCCATCAGAAAAAAACTAGTATGAGGTAGACACGCATGATTGGGTAATATTATATGTAGGAGGTATGCACATCAGACGCGTAGGGACGTGTCCCGACACTTAAGACCTTACCAGTTAGAGTAGATTGATCAACACGGCCACGAACTTGTCAACCGACTAGACCCTGGCATCCCCACACTTAAGACATAACATACACTTGCAAACAAAAAAGTAGGGTTAGGAACACTTGGCACATTTCATAGATGGTTGAAGGGAGCTGTCGTTGTTGATGCAAGAAGATTGAAGCCGCCATCAGGCAGTAAGAGGAACCAGGGCGTGCCAAAGAACACGTCCATCACGACAGGGACCATGCAACAACACCCAGGGAGGTACTTTTGTCGATAAAGTCTGTCGATTCAAGTGTCGATGACAAAGAATAGAACTCTCAGCTCACCAGCACACTCAAGAGGATGATAGAACAGTCGCCCATCCCATGTCACGCATCGCTCAATGAATAAGCATGAAATCCCATAACTCACGGCCAGTTTAGAATTGAACAAGGAGAAAGTGATTGGGAGGGAGTACGCCAGTGTGCACAATTAATAGTGCATCCGTGTGTTCTACCCATCTGGCATAGGTGTAAGGAGGAAGGCCAGGGATCCTTGCAGTACAATGCATAGAATAGGGTGACGTGTCTTGTGATGATGGCAGAGACCCGTCTCGTGTGTGCATAGGAAAACAGAAACGTACCTGACTCCAATTGTCATAACGTCCCTCAATCTCACCTCTCAGAATTGATTGAGAAGAAACACCAGTCACACTCAACCCAACCTCTGTCTCACACTCTGTTGAAAGATAGAGAGGGTAGCCCATTCCTGAAACCCATTGATGTAATCCTCCCATTCACTTGTGCAAAGGTTATATGCCTTATGCGCATTCAATGGTGCAACAATGCATCCCACCCTGTGCTGGCATACAGCGTAAGAAGAAGGAAGGCCAGGGAGCCTTATGGTGCAGTGCACAGGAACATATCGTGCATTGTGCATTGAGAGGCCCAACCCATGTGTGAAACACTCCATTCACACATCTTGCCTCTCGTTTGATTTGAAGGGAAAGACTGGTCACTCACCCCACCCTCTGTCTCACACTCTTTTGATAGATACATAGGCTAGCCCATACTCACGTCCCCATCCTGTTAAGATGAAAGCTTGCATCACTCAAGGGGTTGGTGATGAAGATCGCGTCGAGGGTTGTTGTCACCAGAGTGTTGAAGAAGATGCGTACCCAGAGAAGTAGTTGATACATCTGGTACTTCAATGATTTGTATGAAACGTCCTTGTTAAGGAGGGCAGAAAGACTGATATTGCAGAGACAACGCACCAAGGGAGGTGGCTTCAAATTGCTTACAGAAAGGTTCTGCTGATGAATCAGCTATCCTGAACTGCGGGATGTTACCACCTTTTCCATAGTCAGCTTCCCATCCAAGGGTGTTTCCATCTTTTCTTGGAATGAGGTCTACTATGACAAGGAATTTCTTCATTTTCTCCCATAACAGTTTGTTTGTTTTCTTTCTTTCTTTCTTTTTTCCTTTTTCAAAAGGGAAATGGTAGAAATACCATGTAGCAGAACCATCCACATTACCACTACTGGATCAGATGAGAGGAGAACATAGTAAGGATGGGAGGTGTCTAGGAAGGGTTAGCAGAATAAGACCGCCTCATGAGGAAGATCATAAGGGCTATCAGAAGCACAAGGAGAAGGACAGTGCGACGCCCACAAGGAAAAGGGTGTGTCGACTATGATTGTTAGGATCCCCAAGGAGGGAAGTACTTCTTTAGATGATAGCCATTGATCAGAAAGGGATCATTAGAGGCATCAACGGTCCACACGTCATCAATGGCAGCCCCCCATTGGCACACGACAGCCCCCTCCTACCTCCGTCGACACCTGGAACTCCCCCATATCCACGTACGTCTGCTGGCGGCATGGGGGGAGGCATTTATTCTTTCTTCTTTTTTCCTTAAAAAAAGAAAAATTTACATTAAATAAAGGGGAAATATTACATTCTTCCCCCCTTAAGGAATCGAGATGTCCTCATCTCAAAAGGAATTGGGGGTATTGTTGGTTGAGAGTACTCTCATCAATCCATGTGGCATCTTCTTCTGGAAATTCCTTCCATTGGATGAGGTACTCATTGAGGATTCTACTCCTCAATCTCTTTTTCAGAATGTCTAGGATTCTAGCTGGCCAGAGCTCAAGGACTCCTTGGCTTTGCATTACAACTTGTTGATCATTGAGTACATGGCTAGGATTGGATAAATATTTCTTTAGTAGGCTAACATGAAATACATTGTGAACCTTTACGTTCTTAGGGAGTTGGATTTTCTAGGCATTGGGCCCTAGGCATTTGAGGATCCTGTAGGGTCCACAATACCTTGGACTCAATTTTTTAAATTCCCCTAATGATAGGGAACTCCTCTTGGGCTGTACACAAATAAAAATCATGTCTCCCTCATTGAAGAGTCACTCTTGTCTATTAGATCTGCATAGGCTTTCTGTCTATCACTGGTGGCTTTAATATCTTGTATGATGGCCTTAATCTGCTCATCCATTTCCTCGAGCATTTCTTTAGAAGCTTCTACCCTTAAAGTAGGATCTAAAAAGTTCAATGGGCGATAATCATGCCCATATAATGCTTGAAAAGGTGTCATTTGAATGCTTTGTTGGTAGGAAGCATTGTAGACGAACTCAACTAATGGTAGATACTGGATCCATTTCCTAGGTTCGCGACTGCAATAAGCTCTAAGGATATCTTCAATGACTTGGTTGACCCTCTCTGCTTGGCCATCAGTTTGAGGGTAGGCTGTGCTGAAACAGAGTTGAGTCCCAATGGCCCTGAATATCCCTCTCCAGAAGTGAGATGTGAAGAGGGAGCCGCAGTCACTAACGATCCTTCTAGGCAACCCATGGAGCTTGAATATCTCCTTGATGGACAGTCTGGCAATATTCAAAGCTTCATAATTTGTCTTGACTGGAATGAGGTGTGCAACCTTGGTGAGCATGTCTACTATAACCATAATTGAGTTATAACCTCCTTGCACTGAGGGTAACCCAACAACAAAGTCCATGTTGATAAATTCCCACTTCATTTAGGGGATGTCGAGAGGTTGCAGCTTCCGAGGCATCTTGACATGTTCTGCCTTAATGCGATGGCAAGACAAACATTCTGTGACATATTTGAGCACGTCTCCCTTAAGCCTTCCCCAATGGTAGCTCTTTTTGACCGTGTTGAGGGTCTTGACGTATCCGGGATGGCCTAAAAAGGGGGAGTCATGTGCTTTCTTTGTTTGAGTTTCTTGCTCAAGGGTATACATAAGATTGTCCTAAAATAGAGAACTCCCTCATTGTTGGAGAATTCTTGATAGTTGACCTTGAGTCTGGTGGGGTTTTGGTCCTTTTCCAAAATTCCCTATCATCTCCAGATATTGTGGATTATGGCTACCTTCTTCCTTGGCTAGTTCAAGGATAGAGTTACTAGGCATTGACACCATAGTTGCCAATGATTCAGCCATTGAAGGTTCCTCCACGATAAGGGATTTGAGGAATGCCTTGTGACTTAGGGCATCAACGACCACATTCTCTTTTCCCATTCGATACTTGATCTCAAAATCATACTCCTGCAGAACTTCTATCCAATGATGTTGCCTCATGTTGAGATCGGTCTGGGTGAAGATCCATTTAAGGTTCTTATGGTCCATGACCAAAGAAAAATTGTTACCAAGCAAGTAATGTCACCAAAGTTTGAGGATGTGAATCACTGCTAGCAGTTCCAGGTCATGGGTGGCATAATTTCTCTCATGGGTTTTTAGCGTCCATGAGGAATAGGCTATGGGATGACCTTCTTGCATTAGTACACATCCCAGTGCAAGTGTGCTAGCATCCGTGACAAGTTCAAATTCCTTGCTTAAGTCACGGAGCTTCAAAATTGGTGCTGACACCAAGATATGCTTAAGTTGATCAAAACTTGCTTGTTCGGAGGGCATCCACACTATGTCAACTTACTTTTTCCGCAAATTTGTTAGGGGTGTTGCGATTAAAGCATAGTCCTTAATGAATATCCTGTACCAACATGTTAATCCAAGAAAGCTACACACTTCTTTAATAGTAGCTAGTGGACACCACTCTTGGGCATCCTTAACCTTGGTCGGGTCTACAGAGATCCCTTCATTTAACACAATAAATCCAAGATATTCAATCTGACTTTTTAGGAAGGCACACTTTTTCTTCTTAGCATAGAGCTTATGAGTCCTCATGGTCTCAAGGACGATGCAAACTTGGGACTCATGATCCACCTCCTCCTTGGAATAAACCAAGGTGTCATTAAAGAAGATGAGTATGAAATCATCAAGGTATGGTCTAAAAATATCATGCATTAGCCTGTTAAAGGTGGCGGTGGCATTAGTCAATCCAAAAGACATTATTGTGAATTAAAAATGACCATATCTGGTATTGAATGCCATCTTTGGAATATCTTCATCCTTGACACGGATCTCATAATACCCTGACCTAAAATCAATCTTGGAGAAAATTTTTGCTCCCTGCAGTCGATCGAGTAACTCGTCTATCCTTGGAATGGGGTATTTGTTCTTGATGGTTACTTGGTTCAAACCTTATAATCGATACAAAGTTGAAGTGTACCATCCTTTTTCTTTCGGAACAAGTCTAGATCTCCCCAAGGAGAACTGCTGGGGCATATGTACCCTTGGTCCAGTAGCTGTTTGAGTCGTTCCTTTAACTCAATAGCTTCAAGAATGGACATCTTGTAGGGCCTTTTCACAATTGGTGCTACTCCTGGGATTAGCTCAATCTCATGATCCACTTCCATAGGTGGTGGTAATTCAGTCAATTTCTTTAGGAACACATCCACATATTCCTTTAGACATGATGGTTCTTCATTGGTGTCCTCTACTTGATCTAGTTTGTTTAGCTTGATCAGATAGACGGGTAATCCCTTCCTGATTCCTTGAACTATTCACGTTGCCTTAGCTAACTAGATCTCTGGTTTACGTACTTCACCTTGTGTTGTAATTAGCTCACCCCTAGGATTCTGAAAGGAGACTTGACCCTTTCCACAATGAATGTGAGCATCATTGGGGATTAGCCAATCCATCCCAAGTAGGCATTCATGGACTCCTAGATTCATTATCTTGAACTTAACAGTTGTGGGCTCGTTTCCGAGTAGGAATTCCACCTTAGTAGTTTGTCTAGTGCAAGTGATTTCTCGCCCATTTGCTAGTTCGACAAGCAAAGTGGGTGCAGCTACATTGGCTATCCCTAACCTTCTTGCACAGGTTGGTGAAATGAAAGAATGAGTGCTGCCATAGTTAATCAGGGTTTTGAATTCCTTACCCTAGTAGTCTGATGGTGTTTGAATCACCGATAATTGGCGGTTCAGCCCCTTCTTATGGAGAGTAGCATGAACGGTTGCCCTCTCAATTCGGCTTCCATGCACGGATCTTCTTCTTTGTCTAATCCTTTAATGGTAATATTAGAATTTTTTGCCCTTCCCAATGCTACATGATTGTGGCCACGGGTAGCCCTGGCTTGGCTTTCGAATTTCCCTTGACGACGGTCCCCAGCAAGTTTGGGACATTCCCTTTTGAAGTGTCCAGGTTCATTGTAGTGGAAACATCGCAGGCTTTGATCACTTCTTTGAGTGGGGACAAAGTCATTGATTGCATTTGCTCTTGGCTTCTTTCATTGGCCTTAACTCTCTCCTTTTGTCCTTTTAATTTGAGCTCTCGACATCCCCAAACTCTAGTCTCTGTAAGCCCAAGGTCTGGACTTTGGTTGGACTTCTTGGGAAATAAGTCCTGCTCTTATCAATGCATCTTGCAAATCCAAAGGATGCATTGATTCCAACCAAGTGTTTATTGGTGGATTCAACCCATCACAAAACTTCAAGGCTTCTTGGGGGATACTCATTTTCAAGGTGTATTTCAACAAGGAAACAATTTTAAGGGTTCTAGGCCAATTATAGAGTCCCAGGAGTTGGAAGAGGGCAAAACCTTAGTTACTTTTTGCCTCATCCCTCTTTCTCTCTCTTCTCCTGCAAGCTGCCATGGCTGCCAGCCCAAAGAAACCCCAAGAAATCTCACCTGAGGGTGCTCCCCATCATCAACCAGCCCCGGGACTTCTTTCCTGACCTCCCAAGCTCCTGATCAAGGGGTGGACTGAGGGGATTTGCTGTCCAGGAGGCCTACAGGACAGCCCCGCAATTTTCGGCGCATTTTGTGTTGGTTGTCCTACTTTCCCCCAACCCTCCTACCACTTCTCCTCTTGCTGCCCTCCCCTCCCTGCCATTCCAGGGCACTATTCCAGCACTTTGGCCTTCCCCCTTTGGCACCTTTGCTCCCAGGAATCAACTCCCATGGTGGACAGCAATTGGGACTATTTGAAACAGTTTGGGGCAGCCATGGATTCTCCCAATTGAAGTTTTCTCTGACCTAGAGAGCTCAACCACACAACCCCTTTAGCCTGTAAAGGATTCCTCTTGCCCGGATTAAGCCATTGAGCTCAGCATGCATGGGAGCTTTGCGGGCAGCCATGAAAGCTTCACTTGAAGCTTCCCATTCTTGAAGCTCAAGCTCGGGGATAAGCTTGGGAGCCTTCTTCATCAGCAAGAGCACTCAAATGCGGAAGCACTCTTCTACGGATGCCCAACCAACAATCGGACTTGATCAATGGAGCAAGCAGCATCATGATGATTTGGGTTTCAACGATCATCACAAGCATTAAAGAGGTATGCCACTCTGATCTTAATCTCTCAATTTAGCCACTTGTTGAGCTTAATCCATTGTTGGAGAGATTCAAGATTGCACACAAGCATCATACCTCTTCCCGAATTTCATTGTAATGTCTCACATTAACCCTCACTTTGTCTTATGAACTTGGATGAATATTAGCCATTGTAAATTGGGTAAGTAGCAGCCAATGAGTCATTGGACTGCCAAGGTAACCCCTACCCCAACCTTCATCATTCCTTGCATCTCATGAAAAGGCCCAATGTCTTCTTTCCAATGCATCTCATGCTGATTGCTAATTAAAAATGTCTACTTGTTTGCAGGTGTAGGTACTTCCCAATACTTGTTTGCAGGTGTAGGTACTTCCATAAGCCCCACTTCCCTACCACAATGATCCCTCTTGGATACCCCACAATGATAATGGCACCCATGTATGCCACTTGAGGTACATGCAGTCAATGGAGATGTATGGCAGTGAATGTACTTATGCATGAATGGCAGAGTTGATGGGTATGCAATGATGCCAGGCAGTGTTTTTGGTCATAGTCATGCAGGATTGTCACAAAGATCCCATTGTAGAAAATTTTGTCCTAAATTTGGGGATAAACCCTATAGCTCATCTTAAAGAGAACTTTGTCCCCTCCGGTTTGAATAAAAAATCTCCCCAATCAAATTTATTACGGTGTGAAAGTTATGCCCATTTCTGTGCACTAGGGTCACTGTGGACAGGTTGCAGACTGTGCTCCAGGACCGGCACTGTAAAACCCCTACAGAAAAATCTGATCATTTTTTGTCATAAAGGTTAATATCTCATCTTGAAGAGGCCATTATCCCCTCCAACTTGAGCCCAAAACCTCAGCAATCAGAGTTTCCTACTAAGAGTTACGCCCTTTTTACTGGCAACAGGTCCCGTGGACTGCATCGAGGTGGCTGGCCAGAAAGGCAAAAGCAAGGCCCAAGAAGAACTCCAGAGGGAGATTAGAGACTCCCAAACCTCCATGAATGAGGAACCAAGCTCAGCGCAAGATTACCATGGTAACATATAGGAGGACATGCCTAAAACGGACCTGTATGCCCTTCTTAATCACACCCTCTATCTCAACATGAGCTCCGTCATATGGAACGCCACACTGATATGGTCACCAACCACTGCTAGATGATGTCTAAGTTTGATGAAGCGATCGAGCACATGGCTATCTCAAACTCAAAGCCCCAACAGACCTTGGAATAGCTCACTGCTCTTGTTGCTCAGTTAGTGACCACTTCATCCCAAGAGAAGACCAATGACTCTAGACATGAGTCTAGATGCCCTCCACATCAAGAACCATCGCATGGACCACAGGGTATACTTGGCACTAATGGAATTTCTCCTTCTACTTATGAGATCGGGGAACCCTCTCATATGCATGATGAGCCCCTATTGAATTCCCCCGTCCACCATGCCGGCAACATTCACTTGAGGCCTTCTCCCACCTTGGGTCGAATTTCACCCGCTCTACTTAGGAGCCCCCATGCACCACATATGAATCAGCCCCATCAAGGACAATATGGTACAAATGGCCAGCCTAGCAATCATGGACAACATGGCTATAATGGACAACATGGGCTCAATGCACCACAAGGGATGTATGGACAGCAAGGCATGTATGGCCACCACGGGATGCATGGACAACAAGGATTTCATGGGCAGCATGGCCCCTATGATTTGAGTGACAAGGTCATCCTCACAAAGTACAATGGGCAATCCCCCTCACCATCTGAACTGGAAGAATGGACGTCCAAGTTGGAGTCCTAATTCAACATCTACCCCTACACTGATGATCAGAAAATACTTTTTGCTTCTCTCTAGTTGGAAGGTTTTTCCCACACTTGGTGGCGCTATATCAATCGGGAGAACCAACAGTTCATTGATTGGGAAGATTTCAAAATGCATATGGTCCAAGTTTTCGTGTCCCCTGTGGAAAAAGAACAATTGGCAAGAAGATGGTACACTCTTGACCAATGTAACCTCACTATACGTGACTACACCAATCAATTCATGAACTGGACCATGTATGTGGAAAGCATCAGTGACGATGCTAAACTGCACAAGTACATCTATGGGTTGGAATTGAGTTTATCGGGATGATGTCATGGCCCAAAAACCCACTACACTGTTTGATGCAATCGAACTGCCAGAGAGATATGCAAGAAAGTACCCTCAAGAATGAGCATTTTCAGCAAGGTGTTGGACCTCCCCGCATCCCTTCACTATTAGCCCCATATGGAGGTGGCTTTCGAGGTTCTTCTATGCCTAATAACAGCCCCAAAGTACCCACTTACCCTGCCTTCCATGCTGAAAGAAGAATGGGCACTTTTGGGACAACATCGAGCTCTATTGCTGAAAATCGGTATGTTGAAAATAAACAGTCCACTGCATCACCTTCCCATAGATCTAATAGTCAACAGTTCATCTCCCCAAATGTTGTGAAGGAACGGAAAGAAAAGGGCCTATGCTTTAAATGTGGAGATAAGTACATTGTTGATCATGCCTCCAAATTCTCGTACAAGACAGCTAAGGTCAAAGTTCATAGCATGTATGTCATGGAAGATTCGCACAATGAGGAGGATGACCTAGCCATTGACCAAACTGAGCCCATGGAGGATGTTGATCATGAGCAGTTCTATGATCTAGAGGATGGGTTTCCCTTTGACCTGGGTGGTGCTCCCTCACAGATACTTGATTTAACATCCCACCTACCTCCCACTTCCCTCTACTTGATCTCCTTGGATGCTTGGACGGGTTCCTGTAGCCCCATTACCCTTCGCATTCAAGGCAGTATCAATGGGAAGCATGTTTTTATCCTGGTGGATAGTGGAAGCACTCATAGTTTTGTCAATAAATCAGCCATTGATCTGTTGAAATGTACCCCTATGGCATTACACCACCCGTTGAAGGTCCAAGTAGCAAACGAAGAAGAAGAAATCAGCACACATGTATGTCCCGCAGTTCCCTTATGCTTGTCTGAAAATTATGTGGCACTAGTTGATCTGATTGCCCTAGATATGGGCCCCATTGATGTTGTCTTGGGCTGTGACTGGCTGAAACAATTGGGGAAAATTGCTATGGACTTCTCTCAGCTTTACATGGAGTTTATGATGCATGGACAGCCTATCCACCTCGAGGGAGTTTGAGATCATGTTGATTTTCAGCTCATTACAGCAAAGCAACTCAAACGGGAGTTTAAGAAATGCTCACATATCTTTGTTTTGCAATTAAATAAGAACACTTCTGATGAGCCCTCTACAGTATCACATGACTCTGCCTTGTAGGCCTTGCTTGAGGAGTACAATGACTTATTTCAGATGCCTAGATCCCTCCCTCCCAAGAGACAAGTGGACCACCCATTTGACCTAGAGCCCCATTCCAAGCCAGTGAAGAAACCCCCCTATAGACTCTCCAAGTGTAAGCGTGAAGAGGTTGCAAAGCAAATCAAGGAGTTGCTGGAGATGGGTTTCATTGAACTGAGTTCTTCCCCCTATGCATCCCCTGTCCTCTTAGTCAAAAAGAAAGATGGCTCCTTTCGCATGTGTATTGACTACAAAGATTTGAACAAAATTACAATGAAGAACCGCTACCCCATCCCACGGATTGATGATTTGCTGGATGAGTTAAAAGGGGCATGCTTTTTCACTAAGATTGACTTGCGCTGTGATTCGTATGCGGGCAGGAGATGAGGTCAAAATGGCCTTCAGGAATAATCATGGACTTTACCATTTTCTTGTGATGCCTTTTGGGTTGACTAACGCCCCTGCCACCTTTCAAAGCCTCATGAACAAAATCCTACAGCCCTTTTTGTTCAAGTGCGTGCTTGTTTTCTTTGATGATATCCTCATTTATAGCAAGTCATCTATGGAGCACTTGACACGCATTCGGAGGGTGTTTGACATATTGAGAGAGCATCGACTCTTTGCTAAGGAGAGCAAATGTATATTCATGCAGGCATCTATGGAGTACTTGGGACACATTGTGAGAAAAAATGGTATACAAGTTGACCCCAAAAAGGTGCAATCTATTAAGGATTGGCCCACTCCTTCCACCACCACATCCTTGCGTGACTTCCTTGGCCTCGCGTGCGGCTATGGAGGATGGAGCTTGGAGATGGAGGAGGCTTGAGGATGCTTGAGCTAGCATCAAGAATCGTGGAGCTACCGGAGTGCAAGAGAGAGAAGGGTACTCGATCGGGCATCAAGGTAAGCTCACTACACTCGTAGGATCGAGGGGCGTCGGCTAGGTGGGAGATAGCCATTAGAGCTCCCTTGGAACGCTTGAAACAATAAGTGGTCCGTGGGTCTTGGCGGTTGAGCGAAAGCTCCCACAACTGAAAGCACAATAACTTGGGAAAAACTAAAGGAAGCAGTGCAGGGAAGGTATATGCCACCTGCATACAGAACTCAAAAAATAAATGAGTTCTTCAAGTTGAAACAATTGGGTTTGTCTCTCATGGCATACTACTCAAACCCCCAGTCAGTGTGAAGGGGTGTCTAAACCTTAGTCAGTGTGTATCCCGCTTGTTACACCTGGCCACGTCGTCCCGGAGCTCCCCCTGCCACACCTCATCAATGGCCACCCCCCATTGGCACAGGACAGCCCCCCTCCTCCCTCCGTCGACAGATGGAAGTCCCCCACACCCACTACGTTTGCTGGTGGCATGGGTGGCATTTATTCTTTCTTTCTTTTTCCATTTTTGTTTAAAAAGAAAAAATCCCGTTAAATAAAGGGGAAATATTACATAATTTCCCTTTAACACCCAAGTGAGATCCCAAGCTTTGACATTTGAGAAATTTTATGTACTACTAATATAGATGGAGTTGCAGCTTAAAACCAAAGAATGTAACAATAGTGGAGATGTTGCATTCTTTACTAGTGTGAAAGGCAAAGGTGGTTTCTCTATGAATCACGACAGAAAAACAAGGGTGGCGAGAAAAAGTTTCAAGAAGAGTGCTCCTACTGCAAGAAGAAAAGACATACAATTATAGATTGTCATGTCAAGAATGCAGATAAAAAGAATGGCATTGTGAAGATTAAAGGGAAGGAGACAACCAATATGGCCGAAGCAAAGTAAGAGTTATTCATAGCAACTATTCAAAAAGTGTGTTCCTCCCTCCCTCCCTCCCTCTTTATCTCTATCTCTATTTATCACTCCCTCCCTCTCTCCCTCTCTCTCTCCCTCCCTCCCTCCCTCCCTCTCTCCCTCTCTCTCTCCCTCCCTCCCTCCCTCCCTCTCTCTCTCTCTATCACTCCCCCTCTCTCTATCTCTATTACTTTTTGTCTCCCTCTCCCTCTCTCCCTTTCCCTCTCCCTCTTTCTATCTCTCTCTATCTCTATCTCTCCCTCCCTCTCTCTATTCTTCCTCCTTTTGTAATTTCTCTCTCCTCCTCTCTCTTTCTCTCTTCTCTTCCTCTTTGTTAGGGGCACAAATCCCCAAGACTTGAATCCCAATAGTTTCCTTAGTTTCCTACTTTAATATATGAATATAGTCATTTGAGATCAGTCTATGTAAGTGTGTCCATAAATGTCATGTGACATGTTACCTGTATGTTAGGAAGTGATTCTTGTATGCAAGTAGTTGTATTTTGGATGATCAGTCATATGGATTCTGAATACACATAATGGACAATGCCATGTTTTTATGGTCACTATTGGTTGATCTCCATACGTGTGTCATATTCTTTGAGTGTTTGAGTCTTTGTGTATGAGCTATGAAATCATAAATGCTTTCGGTTATGGCTTTTGGAGTTTGTGCAGGGATTAGGTCTATGTTTATGTCTTGTATTCCAGTGCAATCATGTGTCTATGTATTCTCCGCTTTGGTTCTAGATACCCAGATCACTTTGGCAATCCTGCCAGTGTCATGGAAATCATTCCTTGATTAAGGCGCATGCCTGGAATCAATAGTTATTGGATCAGGCAGCCAAAATGCTGATGGCATTAAGATCGGATCCAATGCCTTATATGGGCAGTATTTATGTCAGAAATTAATCATTATTTATCCAATCTTATCCTCACTGGGTGCAAATCTTGAGAATTCAGGGAAGCCCTTGCAAGACATCAACAACTGGTTGTAGGGCTAAATGATAGGAGTGGAGTAGAAGGCTTGGGCAGGCTAGATGAATAGTTTATTGATGCAAGGCATACTTTGTTGGAAGGGGGTACCCTTGCAGTTACCTTGACAACATTTCATTCACCTGGCACTTCAACATATTCTCCAAATTTTTTAGATGATGAGGGAATATTGCTTCATGACCAGCAAGATACACCTCCTAGGCAGGCATTTGAGAGGTTACAACATATAGTGCCGAGGAGCACATTTTTGTTATGGAGTGATAGAATCCCATCTCAAGGGTCTCTAAACCTTAATCCTTTACCACCTCAAAGGAAGCCTAAGAAGCAAAGCTTCATGAATCCAAATCAGCTTGTTAATCTGAAGGTTTGAGCATCAAAAATTTTTAGATAAGAAGAGGGAAGAACCTGACTGCCATGTTGCACAATTCAAGACATGGTGGACAACTAGTGGATTCAACCACATGTATGGGGGTTAGTTCAAGAAGCAACTGTTTGCTACCACCTTGTAGGGAAAGGAAATGCACGAGTTTGCCACTTATGGTACAGCGACTTTCAATACATATGATGCTTTTTAAAAAAAATTTGAGACAGTTTTGATAAGGAAAAAACTCTACGATATATTCTAAGGAAGATCAAGAAGATCAAGTAAAGGACTATGCTGGTGGAAGTCTATGTTTAGAAGTTTAAGAATTTCTTAAACAAGCTAGATGTTGATGATACACCTTTAGTAGAAATGTTGATAATTTATTTTATGAAGGGCATGAGGGGTAAGATTAGGAACCCCATTGCCAATGTGGAGATGGGTCAAAATGATACATTGGACACACTCATCAGAGCTGCTATGAGAGTGGAGCTTGGGGCTATCACTGGTATATAAATCCTATATATCACGTGCATTCATGGCATCTTTTATATATCCCTATGTAGCCTATTTTGCGATATTTTATGGACCCTTCTGTGACTTTTTACCATAATTTATAAATCCCTTATTGTAAGTTTATTTTTTTCATAAAAGAATTTAACAAATCCTTATGTAATAGATACAAAACAGTAGCTCTATCATAGATTTCATCACAAACTAGTTGAGGCATGACTTCAAACTATTCTGTGGAGGGGTGCAAGCATATTAATGGTTCTCGCCACTGAATGCCATAAAGAGCATGTCTAAAGAATGTTGGAAGAGAGGGAGAGAGACACAGTGCAACGGAAGATGAGCCTCAGCTCATTGTTGTTCTTCTTCCATTATTCTTCCATCATACTAACTGAAAGAGACTTACACACACAAGTATTACTAACCAAGACTAACTATGGTTAAGTCATTGACTACATCGACTTATTGAATGTCACACACATGTACAACTGTATCCAACTAATGTCGGTCACACACATAAAGATAGACTGATTGAAGAGTAATAAGAGCTTGATATTCTAACACTCCCCCTCAAGCTCAAACCATTTGATAAACTCCAAGTAGCTGTTTGAAGTATATGAACTTTTCTTTACCAAGAGACTTGGTAAATATATATGCTACCTGGTCTTCAGTCTTCACATGAATCAAGTCTATCTGCCCTGTAAGAACCATTTCTCTGATGAAATGGTAGTGAACCTCAATATGTTTGGATCTAGCATGGTAGACAGGATTGCTAGCCAACATAACACTGCTAAGGTAATCACAATGCAATCTCACTTTTCTTTCCAACTGTATTCCCAAGTCTTTCAGTAGTTTCATTAACCAAATTGCTTCGCCAGCCGTTAAGGTAGCTCCTCTATACTCAGCTTTTGTACTAGACAATGCAATAGTAGGCTCTTTCTTACTCTGCCAATTGATCCAAGGCCTCTGGCAGGGTATAAGTACGTTCTTTGTGTAATCTAGTATCTTACTTTATGCTTGTGGGTTTGGGTCATGCCTGTGCCAGTCATCCCCTGCGTTGTGCTAGTTGTTAGGGGCACAAATCCGTAGGACTTGAGTCCCAATAGTTGCCTTAGTTTCTTACTTTAATATATGAATATAGTCGTTTGAGATCAGTCTATGTAAGTGTGTCCATAAATGTCATGAGACATGTTACCTCTATGTTAGATACTGATTCTGGCATGCAAGCGGTTGTATTGTGGATGATCAATCATATGGATTTTGAATACAGAGATTGGACAGTGCCATGTTTGTATGGTTGTTGTTGGTTGTTCTCCATACCTGTGTCATATTCTTTGAGTGTTTGAGTCTTTTTGTATGAGTTATGAAATCATAAATGCTATCAGTTATGGCTTTTGAAGTTTGTGCAAGGATTAGGTATGTGTTTATGTCCTGTATTCTAGCACAATCCTATTTTTATGTGTTCTTTGCTTTGGTTTTGGATAACTAGAATACTCTCTATCTCTTTCTCTCTCCCTCTCTCTATTGCTATCCCCCTCTATATCATTTCCCCTCTCCCTCCTCTATCCATTATCCTCTCCCTCTTTCTATTTTTCTCCCCCTATCCCTCTCTCTCTCTCTCTCTCTATTATATATATATATATATATATAGCCCTCTCCCTCCCTCCTACGCTCTCTATTTCTCTGTATTTATACCACCCTCTATCTCTATCTCTATTTTTATCTATTTCTCCCTAGTCTCTCTCAATTTCTCTCTTCCTCCCTCTATTTGTTTCTCTCTTTTCCTCTATCTCTCTGTATATTTGTCTCTCTCTCACCCTGTCTCTAGTTTCCCTCCTTTTCTTTTATTTCTCCCTTTCTCTCTCCTTCCCTCATCTTTATCTCCATCCTTCCCTCAGTCTTTTTTCTCTCTCTATTTGTTTCTTGGTTCGTCTCTCTAGATTTTGGTTGAAGTATATGGAAGCATCATAACTATGGAAAGCAAGCCCATTGTTGCTTGATATTTGGTGGCTAGTTTGGCTATCATTTGGATCTCTTTTAGTAATTCTTAGTGGTCATTATAATAATCTAGAGTAGCAACTATATAGTCTCTCCCTATAGTCCCTGTGACTGAAAAAAATTGTGCCTATTTCCTGTTGGCACTCACAGTGCCTCTATGGTCATAATTAAGGGGTATCCACTGGATGCAATGAGCTACATCTTCATCTTTCTCATGGGCATCAAGACATTAGTTGAAATGCTATTGGAACTCTTACTGGTTATGGTAGCCAATAGCCCTATTATATGAATAGTTGCTGGATACTATTGACTAATCAATGAAGCTCTAAGTACTTAGAATTGAGCTCAGGAACTAATGATCGATAAAACATTTATTTGTCACTAATATTCTTGGTTATTTTTCTTAAACAGTGAGTTGAGAATGGATGAGGTTTATTGTTCATTTGAGTGCCATTAATGCATGTCACTGTTAATCAAAATGGAGCTACTTATGCTTGATATTGTTCTTGGAAAGATTCTATGTTATGCTTATAGAAGATCTATGTGACTATTGATGCTCATATGGATATGTTTTACCTCTTGCATGATATGGAAAAATTTTGAGATGTTTTGAGGTAGTATTGAGCTAGAAATATCTCAATTATTGTAGAGATATTGCTACTAGTCATTGAAGGGATAAAATTATCATGCCTCACAAAGTCTATGTCTATTATACTTGGATGAAATCTCGAGTCCTCTAATTGATGTTATTGATGTATGTCATTGTTGTTATGAGCTGCAAATGTATGTGATCCACTGAAGAGATTGCAACTATAGTTAGAAAATTGTGACAAGGTTTTGGTTGAAGGCATTACTATTGTGTAAGTGGAATGACATTGCAATGTCTTGAACTGGTGAATATAACATAATGGCAAATGCAACATGTATTGATAACATTACATAGATTGTGTGGGAGAAACTAGACAATAAACACTTTGCTCTATGGAAGCTCAGAATGAATAACATTCAGATTGAAAGAGGTTATTGGGATCTATGTACAAGAGATGAAGCTAACTAAAGTTACCAGATAGACATCTCACTCTTGAGTAGTAGAGAGCTCATAAGCAGCGGATGGAAAGAGCAAGTAATGTTCTACATCGATTCTTCTTATGCATATTAGATTCTATGGCCATTCAAATCATTAACTATTAGTCTCCAAACGATATAGATTCTTATGAAAAACTATAGAAATATAACTCAGGCAATAAAAATTCAGCTTAAGTAGTAGTTCAATAACATGTCAAAAAATGGCAGAATCATACAAGCTTATACCACAGAAATCAAAACCATTATAGATCAGCTATTTGTTTGAAAGTTGAGGAGGATGACATGATTGCACTCACTTTGAATGGCTTGGGCAAGGAATACAAAGCTTTTGACACCTTGACTTCTATATGACTAGACCTCTTGATTGGGATGAGTTACTTTCATTGTTGCTACATGAAGATGTCAATCTTGGTTTGAATATACTTTGAGTATCTCTTAGAGTAGAGATACTATCTTTTACTCATGCAGAGAGTTGGAGGTGGCAGGGCTCATAGAGCCTCTCGACCTTGTATAATGACACTCAAAATCACTATAGGAAATAGTAATAAAATTCTTGGAACAATCAAAACACATAAGGCTAGAGAAGATTTGGAACCTTCAGGGGCAAGGGAAGATCACCTAGACGCTGATGTGGTACTTGGAAATGTAATGATCAGTTGAATAGAGACAAAGATTGTCATTATTTTTGTAGGTATAGGGATATAGCAAAGGACTATCAAAAGCAAGATGATATGAGAACAAAAGGTAAACAACATAGTAACTATGCATCCTCTAGTAATTCTACTGATGATTAGTCAAATAGGCCATTTTCCATGAGACATGTATCGAAGGATATGCCGAGGGAAGGGAAGGTTGATGAAAGATGGTATATTGACTTAGGTGCCTCAAATCATCTAACCCCGCATGAAGAGTGGTTTGATGAGATAACTCCATCTCATGGCTATGTATGTACATGTGATGATAGAGAGTATGACATCAAGTGTAAATGTGTTGTATTATTAGTCATGATGGGAAGAAAAAGAGTCTCAATGATGTTTTACATATACTGTCTATCACTAAAAATTTATTGTCTACCAAACAAATGGATGAGTAGAATCTATAGGTCAAATTTAATATATATGTATGTTTTATTAAAGAATATGGAAATGGTTGTAAGCTTATTGCAAAAGGAAAAAGAGATGGTAGGATGTTTACCTTAGATGCTACTATTCCTAAACTAAAGGTAGCCATGTTCTCACTCATGATAGTGGAGCAATTGGAGATGTGAAAATAGGGCATAAGTGCATTAGACATATTAACATGCAATGACTAAAAACCATGCAGTAGAAGGAGATTGTACTTGGTTTGCTAAAATTCAAGTATATGGAGTTAGGACATGTATGTTTTTCTTGCTAGTTTGGGAAGCAAGAAATATTTCCATTTTTCAAACATGTTACAAATAGCACTAGACCATTGCATTTGGTGCATTTAGATGTTTGTAGTCCAGCACATAATGCATCATTCAGGTGGTGCACGATATTATATCTCTTTTGTTAATGGTTTCAATAAATATACTTGGCTATATATTTTGAAGCACAAGGATGAAGTGCTAGATGTTTTCAAAGATTAAAAAAACCATGCTGACACTACTAGCCATTGGGTGTACAACAACATCTCTAGCAATGCTTATGCATCGTAAAGCGATGCCACACGACGTCACAGGTGACGTTGTTGGTTTTTGTCGCATATGCGAGAACTTTAGCGAGGCACCTATCGACCCTTTAGCATCGTTGTTGGTATAAAATTGCTTTAAAATTGCTCTCAGTTGTTGAGATATGTGCAATCACACCTACTTCAATCCCTTTATGAGAAGCAGTGAGGGCTTAGGACCAGAATCCCATATTCATAGTAGGAGAAAGTACCACCACTCATTTCCTATAAAGCATTGTACTTTCACTCTTTTTCTAATGCAATGATAGTACTTTTTTCTTTCTAGTAAAGTGTCAATGTCACTATCCACACACGAGATTGTGTTTATGAATCCAAGTCTCAATCTTGGCCTAATTCACTTGTGTGACAATTTGTCTTTGTCAAGGTCAATGTATTCATGACTTTCTTCTTCCTCTTTCAACCTCCATATCTTTCGTATTTGCCATGCTATAGATCCAACATATTTTACATGGTATCAGAGCCCAGTTGGGCATGGCCTAGCTCAGCTTAGCCTCCTTCTCTGCTCTTCTAGCTTTTATTCATCATTGCTCAGCTCAAGTCCCAGCTAAAGGTCTCATTTTCCACCTCTATCTCCACTTGATCTTCTTGGCAGCCATAGCTAGCATGTACCTACCTTGCTTGGAGCCTTCATATCTCTCAAATCAAGCCATATCTCACTGAGATTCCTTCTAGAGATATCTTCCTCTACTCAGGTCACTTCTTCCTGGCACTTCAAACCAAGACATTGATAATCATCTAGCTTAGTATTGTGTGAATACCAGCTCGCTATCCTATTTGCACCTATTTCTGATTGTACAGTTTGTTCAGCCCGTACACGCAACAATGTTGGTCATTATCATAGGGCTTTTGAAGCTATAGATCTAAACTCTCTCCCCCCTAGAGGGTTTTTCAAATGGCTACCTCTGTGAGCAGCAATAAGCAAAAGACCAGTCACATGTTCCTAAAAACCCTAATCTGCCATAGCTCACTTTCACTGAAGCTCTTTTTTACTTCATCCACTCACTGATTCCAACACACTGAAGGTCATGTCACTCAGATTTGAAGGTCCCAACATCAAATCAAGAAGAGGAAGATTTGGATCCGAAAGATCTTGAAGGAATTTGCAGATTTGGAAGATTTAAGGAAGAAACATAGTGTCTATTGACACTCATTTTAGTGCTCTAAGCACTTGTGTTTTTTGACACATCCCAACCAACTCATCTGCTGCTTAAATCTGATAACTCTGAAGCTGATTTGCTGCTGTTCCCGCAAGTTTAACATGGGCAAAGATTCTCCAATTGCCCATTTCAAAGGAGTTGGGTTTCATACCTGGCAGACCCGCATCAAACTCATCTTGATGAAGAAGGGCCTCTAGGCCTTTACCACTGTAATAGAAAAGAAGCCTCGTGATGCGGATCTTGCTGTCACTTGCCAAAAGAACGATGATAAGGCTCAAGCCATTATCAAATTGGAGCTAGAGACAGCTATATCCACCTTGTGGATAACTGTGAAATCTCACAGGATACATGGAAGAGACTTGATACTTTTTTCGGTGCACAGTCTAAATCATCAAAGTATGGTCTCCTAATAGAGTTTTTCAGGCTTGAAATGAAGTCCAACACATCACTTGCCACACATCTAAATTACATGGAAGGACTTCTAACCCAACTTGTAGGAATCAACATTAAAATGGAAGAAGATGTTTGCATCAGTGTTCTACTTAAGAGTTTGCCTCCTGAATATAATAATGTATCAATGACTTTAATCAACATGCTAAACCCTGAACTTGTTGATATCCAGAAGTCACTATTAGAGGAGGAAAAGAAGCTAAAAACTAAGGAAGAACCATGTACCTCTAGAGATGAACATGCATTATATGTTGGCAACAGATACAAAGGCAAGAAGGATTAGCTCTTCTGTGACTTTTGCAAAAGGATCGAACACACTGACAGATGATTTTTGATGCCGTGAAGTGCTTAAAAATAGCCAAAAATTTTGAATTTCAGGGAAAAAATAGACTTCGTCAAAGGCGGCGGTTGCAATCAATACGATTTTAAGCGGCAATGCCTAAAAGTGCTTAAAAGACCCATTGGATGACACTTGGTGAATTTTCATAATTTCTTGGCACGTCAGACGAGACCCTAGGATCCCGGTAGTGGAGGACTTCAAGACGGAAGCCCGAGATTTTTCGAACTTTAATTCAGATGCCGGATGTAGAAACGGGAGTGCCTGGGAGGCCAAGGGCCAAAAGGCCAAGTGTGAATAGGTTTTAGGGGGGCCCAAAGGGTGTGCCTTTTGGGGGCTTCCCTTGGAGCCTCAATTTTTCAAAATTGTGTGGGGGGGCACCATTTTTCACGTGACAGGAAGATGAAGGCACCATTGTCATTCTTGATGGAGAGGGGGATTGGAGAGCTTCAAAGCAACCCCCCAACCGATCTTATGCATGGACTACATTCTATCTTCACTCTCTATCACTCCAGACTGCGCGTCAATTGGCTGCTTGGTTGTGGAGATCAAAAACCAGTATTTCTCTCTCCTCCCTCTCTCTCCCCTTAAGAGGCACTTCATGTGGCAATAATCAAGAAGAGAATCAAGTGATGGATGCTTGTCCGGGAGGCATCGAATTGTTCCAAGGTGCTGAGGAGGCTGAAGGTTGAAGATCTATGCTGAAATATATGGCTGGTGGGTCGATACAAAATCCCAATTAAATATTCAAGAAACCCAAAACACACAAAAAGGCGGTACACTCTATTTTATGAAAGAATTTTGCTTGTTTTTTGATCGTTCATGGTCTAAATGGTGTGCACATGGGCTGAAATTTTATTTGAATGTTCCTTGCATTATGTTTGAGGGCTACAATCACTGTTATGTAGAATCCGTATTGATTTACAGCAATTATAAATTTTCAAAACCCAAAAAAACACTAATTTTGATGGAAATTGATAGTTTTTTTGATTTTGAGTGGGAAAAAATGAGTGGACATGGGATAAAATAAAGAAAAATGTTGAGTTTCAGTTCAAATGATCAGCCATTAAAAAAACCAGAAAATACCTATTTTTAATTAAAAATAAACAGAAAAAATAGGAAAAAAAGGTTTCTTGCATTGGAAAAAAATGAAAATATAAGATCTATGTATGTGAATGTCTGATGGGGCTGAAGCATGAGGTTAAGCCTCAGTTTGGCCCTTTTCCTTTGTGTTAAAATGAGTATTTATTGCTTTTACATATTAAAAAATGACATAAAAACCCTCTACATCTATGCACCGCAACAAAATTTAAACGGTGAGGGAAAGGATGATGGTATACAAAAGTTTAAGCCCTGTAATAATACAAAGTATGATTGTTCTCTTTATGCATAACATTTAGGATGCGGTTTATTTTGAAAATAATGGATCTAGCAGCATGAGGGTTGCCTTGGTACTAGGTTCCTACAACGAAGCATTGCGTATTAGTGGAAATTCATTAAAAGGACTATTTTTGCAGGACACATGGGCTGATTTTAAACTATAATTTTTTGTGTACAATCATTCACCATTACATGAATCATATACGCATGGTATCTATTCCTCGCATGCATAGTAATTGGTTGTATTATAAATGACCCACACTGGAGAAAGTAAGGCACCCAAGCTGTAGGTCTAGACGGTGGGTCCAAGGGGACAAGTAAGTGAGGAATAGTACATTCCTAGAACGATATAATATTGGTACCAAGAGCGAGTTTGTTTCGTATGTGTTATATGTGTTAGCAATGCATTGAGGGCCCAATCCCCAAGGTGTAGGAGGGTCGTAGTGGGGCCGTGATAATCACCCGAGGGGTGCCTCCTATGTTGTTCTACGTGGTGAATTACACCAAAATGTGTAGGGTCTCCCTCTAAGGAGTCTAAGAAGGTTAAGGATTGGACTACAAAGCACGATACAAATGCAAAATGTATGTATGATGGCAGGGCAATGTGTCCTGTAGACGCTCCTGACCGCGAGGCCGTGGGGTTGTCTTGTGCATGTCAGAGGTCCGGCTAGTGCTATAGCTAGTGTCGGCCCATTTTAGGTCCCATCACACATTGAGAAGTTCTGCCATGCCAGAAAGAGGTCCCAAAAGGCCTATCTAGTTGCAGTCAAAGAAGAAGAAGAAAACGAAGCAAAGGAAGAAGAAGACCACCAGGAGAAGGACAAACCTCATCACTCTTTCTATTCAAATAGAATTTTTTAGTTTTCTATTTCCTAGCCCTAATGCCTCAAACATAAACTTGTAAAATCCTCAGTTATCCTTGTACTACAGCCTCTGTACACTTTATGAGGTCCTTGCTATAGCCTCTGGATGTCCATCATGTTTGTGGTACCCACACTTAGCCTTTTCTGTGATAGCCTCTAGTGTTTTGCCATGTTTATGGTGTGCCCACACTTTGCAGGTATTGCTTTCACTAAAGCCTCTATACGATTTGTACTTCTAGTTGTGATTGAGGAGGGGTGTTGAGATATTTGCAATCACACCTACTTCAGTCCCTTTGTGAGAAGCAATGAGGGCTCAGGACCAGAATTCCATATGCACAGTAGGAGAAAGTACCACCACTCATTTCCTATAAAGCATTTTACTTGCACTCTTTTTCTAATGCAATGATAGTACTCTTTTCTTTCTAGTAAAGTGTCAATGTCACTGTCCACACACAAGATTGTGTTTATGAGTCCAAGTCTCAATCTTGGAATCTAATTCACTTGTGTGACAATTTGTCTTTGTCAAGGTCAATGTATTCATGAGTTTCTTCTTCCTCTTTCAACCTCCATAGCTTCCACATCTGCCATGCTCTAGATCCAACATAATTTACATCAGTGCTCTGATTGTTTCTATTTCACATAGTATTGCGGAGGTTGGTCAGAGCGGTGCGTAAATGATACAAATTTATAGTTTTGACTTGAACATGAATTATGGTAAACAACACTATCTCTCTTTTATTGCTTATTTTTGAAATTGAAACTTTAAATTAAATGAAAATTAGACTCACGTTTTTTAATTAAAATAAATAAATAAAATATATACATAGAGCATTGTACTGGGACATCGAATTGGAAAAATGCATGTACTTGAATGCATGAGCTCAATGGCTCATTAGATTCTATTTTTAGTGTGCTTTTTAATGATAGGTTACATGATAGGGTTTTGATAAATATATAGATATATTTATCGGTTGCCACTTTTCTAGTATATACAAAATTAAGAATTGGAAGAATCCCAAGTTTTTTAATATGGTTATATATATATATATATATATATATATATAAACAACCATAGGGTCGAGCCCATGATGTAATGCCAACTAAGCTGTAGGGTTGGACCTTGCCCCGTAGGTATAACTCCCAAAACAACCTCAACAGTTCAGTTGTGGAGACATTCTTGATGTATGACCAAATGGGAATAAAGAGAGAAGAGGGCGAATGGATTAAGGGCCAATTCTAGACTAAACCTGTGTACACCACATTGGTGGAGGCGACGAGCTGTTCTCCCCTAACTCACGTAGCAGTTCTCTATCATGACGCCATCCGTTGCTTTACATAGACTAAATCGGGTCATCTTTTGCCACTACTCTGCCCATATGAGTCAGCCAATTTCACCCCAGAGCCCTCCTTATGAGGATGCCTTGTTGAATCTATAGTTTTCCCATGCAGCTCCAATGGAAAAAATGTTCCAAGCTATGTTTAGTATGGTGGTTCAGATCAACAATACTAATCAAGCCCTTCTCAGTTATCTATCCACGAAAGTCTCCCACACACATAAGCTTGCTTGACCCCAAGGTGCATCATCCCAAAGCATTTTCTAGCCTTCACACAGAATATGTTTTGACATGGTTGGATCATTTTGAGAACATTGTTAGCTATCAGCAATGGCCTGATACCCACAAAGCAATGGAGGCCCGCACTCTCCTCGAAGGCATAGCCACCACATGGTCTGTCCAGTAGTAAGAGGATGCTATCAAAATAGATTGGGTAAATCAAAGATCTTTGTTAATTCAAAATTTTGCTAATCACAATGTCACGCAGACTACTCTCTTGCAATTAAAAACATTGACACAACAACAATTCGAACCATTAGCACAATTTGCGGTTAAGCTGAATCAACTATTACTGCGTGCTGATCCCACCATGTCTGAAGAAATGAAGTTGTTCTTCCTTTGGCCTCCCCTTGACCATGATTTGTCCTGCCGGATCAGACTTTGTTGTATAGTGCAAGTAAGTACTAAAGAGAGTGTAGAACTTTCATTTGCAGTGGTTTGGGCTTTTACCAAATTTCATGCATATATTCATGGAACCACTGTCACTATCAAAACTAACCATCAACCCATCATCTGGCTTCTGCAAAAATCCCACCCACTAGGATGGCTTCTTTGATGTGCTTTGGTGCTTCAAGAATACCAATTTACAATCAAATACAGAAAAGGAATGACCAACTACGTCATTGATTAAGAAACTGCACTTGCCACACTTGCCAAGAGCTGAAATCGCCCAATCAGAAACCCAGCTATCTCTCACCCATACAAGTGAATGAACCATTTGAGATGGTTGGCTGGGACTTCATAGGTCCATTTTCTACTTCTATGGCATGCAAAAAATCTATCCTTGTCATGATAGATTATCTAACTAGGTGGTGTGAAGCTCAAGCTTTCCCGAATACAAAAGCATCTACAGTTGCGTCAGTTCTTCTCCATAACATCATATTTTGTCATGGCTGCCCCTTATAACTCTTGTATATACATAGAGATAGAACGAAAGAAATAAAGAGAGAGATTATTGCCAACTTACCATATGCGATACATTAGCTTTCTAAATTATGAGCCAAAAAGAAAAACAAAAAAAAAAATATTGGAAATTATAAGACGTCAAGTATCCTACTTAGATTCAACCTTTTTGTCCCTATTTTGTACAACTCGGTACATGTCAGTGTAACTTTGTAGTACCTTAACCAATAAACATGAAAATGAAGAAAAAAATTTAGTGTTAGATTTGGTACTTGGTACTTGGTACTTGATTTGATATCAAGTTCCATAATGAAACTTTGTTTTTGCAATTGGTACATGGTACATGGTACATGGTACTTGGTACTAGATTCAGTGCTTGGTACATGATTTGATATAACTTGGTACTTGGTACTAGATTCGGTACTTGGTGCTTGATTCAATGCTTGGTACTTAATTCTCGGTACTTGGTATAGATTCAATGCTTATTACTTGATTTGGTGCTTGGTACTTGATTGGTCAGTCTAACTTTGCCGTACCTTAGCCAATTTACATGGAAACAAAGAAACCTTTTTAGTGCTAGATTTGGTACTTGGTACTTGGTACTTGATTTAGTATCAGCTTTCATAATGAAACCTCCTGCTTGCAATTGGTACATGGTACATGGTACATGAATTGAAATTGGGTATTATAACCATAATAGCTTATGGTGAGCTTGATACTTTGAGATCACGTGCTTTGAAACTTCATAGTTTGGATCTTTGAGCTTGAAAGCTAGCTTGAGTTGATATGTAGAGTAGAATCTGGGACCTCTGCAGAAACTATGGAAATCAAAAGCTTGTTAATATTAGAGCCTAACATAGAAAAACATTGAATTGTAATAAAAATTCAGATTTGCCTTTATCTAGCTTTCCAAGAGACAATATACCAATTCAATGCTGCAATGAACATACGTCAATATATATCATCAGTAAATATATATACATGTGTCTAGAGTGTGTGGTGATCAATCCTCACATATACAAAACAAGTGTCATCCTAATATATGTCTATACAATGAATAGTGATGAATCCTCACATATACAATACAAGTCTCATCCTCAAATATACATAATAGATCCCTAGGCACAATCACTATATGAGCCATCACTATACGAGTCACTAGTATCAGACTCATGATCACTATCACCAGTGCCACCACCCCTTCCCCCACCCGCAATGCCACCATTGCCCCCATCTCCACAATCATCACCACCATAGCCAGCGATCTGGCCGCCGCTGCTCCTCTCAGCCTCTCGACATTGCCACTCGGCCTCCTGTTGAGCCACCTTTGTCATGTCATCCTTGCCATACTGCTCCTACATTAGTTAGTGAATTCAAATAATAATATATTACAGTTAACATGAAAATAAACTACAAAACAAAACAATGATACTCACAAGTGGATCTGGCTTGTCAGCAAGTGTCCCCTATAAAGCACGGTACCCATAGTATGTGGTGTACTCCATCTCCTGTGCCGTAGGTGCATGACCATAGTATTTGGTCTGCATCAAGACAGAACCAAAGACTTATTGATTCCTTCATTCAATAATATTACCTTTGAAAGTTAAAATTTGAATGGTCTATACTCACAAATGTGGCCACAAGTCCATCCCGTCCCATCCGGCCTAGTCTAGATGTGTGACCAACAAAGTTCATATTAATTCCAATATATGCTAGCAAAGGCATATACCTTTTGTTGAGGAAAACTAATGCGTAGGAATCTCTCCTTGCAGAAGTATTGCCATGTCTCCATACACATATCAGCCCTCCTCTTATTTGTCTCCACCATACTGTAGCGTCTCTTTATTTTTCATATTACAATAAGCATTAGAATATACCAAAGAACTTGTTAGATTTCAATGTTTTGTTACTTTTATTGATTTTTTAGCTTTGATCATTTGACAAATCTCTCAATGTTGTTATGGTACTTGAAAATTAGATTCGGACCGATTAGAGGGTACAGTGCCACCTCCTATTGGTGGTGGTTGGGGTACATAGAGTTCCAATACTGCACATGAACCCATTTATGATGATTTCTACTACGATGAGCACTCATTGTCGTGGCACATATCGGATGCCATGATAGGGGAGTGCTTTTCACATGAGATGACTCATGGTACTTTTGAGCAAGCACCACCACCTGAGGAGCGACATCAACCTATGGTATGTGACTTTTCTCCCTTAGTTTTATTATTGGTTGTTTTATGAATCAAAGGCTCATATATAATGCAACCATATTATATATGTAGGTATATTCACTTGATGATGAGGATGACTTCACTATCAGTGGTGCACATGTCCCTCGCACATGGCACGGACAGGTCATTTGTCAGTTTGCATCTCGAGGTTTCTCGACATCCTCTACCTCCTGTTTTGGAGGTTGAGACGTTTGGAGATCATTTGTTGCCTACTTGTTTGCATTCTCTAGTATAGACATATGATCAAAGACGATATGGAGGATAGTAGAGAGGATCATTTCCTTTAGATGGAGTGGTTCTTAGCTTTTAGGACAATCACTACATGATTGCTCCATCTACCATCAATGGAGAAAGATGAGGCCTCTTTATTGCACAGGATTTGCATGTTCCCCCTTTTTGAGATGTCACCCTTATGTCTTTTTGTGGACCTATATATAGATGGGGTCCATGGCATCAACTTACTTGCTACATTCAGAGCATGAGAGCCTATGGGTTATGTCTCACTGCAGCCTCTCTTTCTAATGGAGGGATTACACATGTAGAAGGACAAAGACTCTATGTTGATAGAAGACCTTACTCTCAAGGAAACATAGCAAGTTTAATCAATAGTAGTCGAGGGATAAGTGCAAGAACCAATTGCACGTTTGTGGAGTGTGAGAATAGTCATGAACTAGGACACGTGAGTAGGGATGTATAAAGATGCATGGTTGTCAATGCTATTAGATCATTACCTACTGGTGATGAATCGCTAGTCAATTATGGATGGCGTAGACCTCCACGAGCACCCTTAACAGATGAGGGTTGAGAGCTTCATTGTATACAATTCCTAATGTTATTTTGGCCTCTTGTACCCTAATTTTACACTTTAATTTGCACCACATTCTATATTGTCTCTAATGTAATTTGATAATCGTCTTTTATTGTCTCCAAATGTTTTGTATTTATGATAATTATTGAATTCCATGCACATCTCTCTTTCCTTTTATATAGAAACATGCTATTGATACAATCTTCTTTACCTTCAAATATGTAGATTTCGGATTATGACATTGATAATGTCACAGATCAACGTTCACATGTCGTATCTCACATGTCAATAGAGTGCATGAGGATCCTAAGCAGGAGTGATCCTAATGCATATGCAAGACTAAAGAAACAATATTCTAAGGACTTTAATGGGCATGATGATATCTTTGATAAAGACGATGGCATGTCTAATTTTATTGAGGATTGGTATCAAAATGATAGTGCAATAAATATTCCTAACAACAAGGAGTATCTTCAAGAAGAAGCTCTAAAGTGTATCTACATAGGAAGCCAACTGACACAGCTAAGTGCAAGCTTACTTATTCTTAATATTCAAAACCGTTTTGGATGGAGTAATCTATCCATTTCTAAGGACTTTAATGGGCATGATGATATCTTTGATAACGACGATGGCATGTCTGATTTTATTGAGGATTGGTATCAAAATGATAGTGCAAGAAATATTCCTAACACTGAGAAGTATCTTCAAGAAGAAGCTCTAAAGCGTATCTACGTAGGAAGCCAACTCACACAGCTAAGTGCAAGCTTACTTATTCTTAATCTTCAAAACTGTTTTGGATGGAGTAATCTATCCATTTCAGCACTTTTGAAGTATATAATAATCTAACATATTTTTTTGTTACATTCTAAACATGTTTGCTTGTTATTAATCATATATTTAATGAACTTACAGGCTACTCTCTCAGAAGTTCTTGGCAATAAGCAATTCCCTTCATGCATCAAATGATGAGGTGAAGAGGATGATAAGTAGTCTTGGACTTGGCTATTCTTCTATATATGCATGTCCCAACGATTGTATTTTATATAGAGGTCAGTATGAGGATAGTGTAACATGTCCAAAATGTCAAATACCTGGTTATAAAGAAGGAAAAGGTAAGGTCCCTAGAAAGGTATTGAGACATTTTTCCCTAGTTCCATGTATAAAACATATGTTCCAAAGTCCCGAATTGGCTAAGCTTATGACATGGGTAGTAGAGCACAAGAGCAAAGATGGAGTAATGCAAATTCCATCAGATAGTCCTACATTTGAGCATATTGATTTGTGATGGCCAAATTTTGCAAAAGAACCACTCAATTTAAAGATGGGTGTAGCATTAGATGGTGTGAATCCATTTTCAATGAGATCAAGTAAATGGTCTACATGGCCACTGGTAGTTATTAACTATAATCTACCCCCATATCTTATCATGAAGAAAGAGCATTAAATGCTCTCACTATTAATTTTGAGAAAATGACAAGTTAAAGGCCTGAATGTTTATTGGGCCCCTCTCATTGTCGATCTTCAAGATTTGTAGAGAGGGATTGATGTCATGGATATGTCCAGAAGCAATGGTCAAAGACAATTCATTGTTCTTGGAATTTAAGCATGGACTATCCATGACTTTCTAGGATATGGTTTTTGCTTAGGTAAATGGTTTAAATATATATATTGTCTCATACGTTTGTACGATGTTCATTGCGCTAATCACCTTTGTTATGTTTTCCATGCAGGGATATGTACCAAGGGTTACAAAGCTTCTCCAATTTGTGGTGATTGGTTGAGATCGACTTATAGCAAAAACCTCAATAAAACATATATAACTTCAACATAGATGATTTTTATATGAAGATCATTATCTACGAGATAGAAGGCAAGTCATACATTTTAATGGAAAGGTAGAAGAAGGGAGATGTCCAATACCAATGACACCAAATGATTGGTATCTAAAGTGGACTCTTGGACCCGCTATCGATCCAGAGTCAGAGATCATAAGCGGTAGTGATGATGATGCTGTGAAGAAGGGAGCAAGAGGAAAACATGCTCTAGCTCAAAGTCCTTTGATATGGTATATTTTGGAATATTGGAAGGACTTGAAGATATGTCATCTTCTTGATCCTATGCATATATTCAAGAACATTGGTCATTTGTTATGGCAACACCTCGTTGGCTTGAAAGACACAACAGCATCAAGAAATGGCTTAAAGGATTGAAACTCAAAGCCCAATCTATGGCCACTTTATGATGAAACTCGATGTGAGACAACCTACGAGCCTGCCCCATGGGTGCTCATGACACAAGAGCTGGAGACTACGAACAGGAAGATTTTGTCGATTCGTACACCTACAGGATATGGAGCATCTTGTCAAAACATGTTGACTCTAGATGACAAGAACTTGTCTGGTTTAAAAGCACATGATTGGTACAATTTTGTGAAGGTAAATCTATCTAGATCTTTGTAAGTATTTATTTTCTTACATGTTTTGTTGATCGGATTAATCATGTATGCAACATGTTCTACCCCTTGTTATTGATGGATGTACTACAAGAGGAGTCCGAGATGTAATATAACGCCTTGGATCACTTGCAAGGTATTTATCACTTGTTAATTTTTAGTACAAAATTTTATTTGATATCATATTAATTCAAAAACATCTCTAATATCTTCTTTCTTTCACTAATAGATGGATTCCATCTAAAGAGATTGCCAAAGGGTCAATTCCACAAAAGAAGCATGAATGTATAGAGATTCTTTGTTTAATGGAAAAGGAATTTCCAATATCCAAGTTCATCTTCTAATCCATCTAGTGGACAAGATAGAGCTCCTTGGTGTTGTGAGCACTCAATGGATGTTTTGGGTCGAGAGATTTATGGGAGTATTGAAAGGTTATGTACGTCAAAAAGCAATACCAAAGGGTTCTATGGAGGAGGGATGGATGCTTGAAGAATGAATGTATTAAATTTGTTAATACCTTGAGAAAAATGATTCTGAAGCTCCATGCGTATGGACAAATGATACTTCTTCTACTATGTTAGACGAGGTATTGTCCAGGAGGTATTGTCCGGTAAGGGAGTCCCTTTTCGACTTAAGGTCCAACATAAATTGGATATTTCTACTTTGTAATATTTCCACTCGAAATATTAAGTCAACCTTAAACCCCGCACACCCCGCGCAATAAGGCACCCCAAAGTGATCTCCCACATCGTAAAATGTTGGCAGTTAAATGCTTACCCCGCGCATGCGATAATCAAACCCAACCGCATTGTGCAAATAAGGCCGAGGCTAAAAGACCGCAAGGCCACACGAGAACACTCTCTACGAGAAAGGTAAATGGATAATGGGTAATTTTGGTGAAATTTTTTTTATTGATTACCCCTCCCCTCAGCCAATGGATGGCAGGGGGAGAGGGAGTGTGAGAGGAGTAGTGTGATGTGGAGAGCATGGGGGAGAGAGGGGGCATGCAAGCCATCCACATGTGTGGATATCCCCCCCCTTGGAGCTTGGGAGGGAGGCACGAAGAGAGAGAAAAGGGAGACTCTGCCAGATGTGCTACCCCCATCACCATCACCACGCCAGGGAGCTGCCGCCGTGAAATCCGCCTGCTGCCGTCGGTTGCCGCGCTGCAGCCACCTATCCACCCCATCGTCATCATCATCACAATTATCATCATCTTCATCCTTATCCTCATCATCATCTTACCTTCTCTCTCCATGCCACGTTACTATAACAGACGACAAGAAGCTTATTTAGAAGCTTCTAAAGACAAAGCTTCCATAAGCCTTGTCTACACGGCTTATCCCCGATTTCTTAAAACCCACGTCCTGAAAAGGGCATTCCTACGCGAGGGGGAAGTAGGAAGGTTTTTGAGGCTGAGTTGCCAAAGCTTGGAGGGAGTTCAGAGATCGCATAAAGGCGAGGAAAAATTGCGGAGTCCAAGTTCACTACATCAACGTGGCTCCAAAGCCAAAGACGCAAGGCACACACGCGGGAGCCTCGAACCCAAGTTTACACGTGGACATCGCTACGAGTCCTCAAACCCAGGTTTTTAGAATTTTAATTCTGCATAAACGAAATGCATTGGGCAGGTCTAAACTTCATAAGGAAGTTAGGAATACAAATTACTCATTCGTCTTACGAGTTAGTTGCATGTTGCTCTTTGCTTGCATTTCCAAAGTGACAATCCCAATTGCATATTGCATAGGTTAAAAGGATGAAAATTTGTTTAAATGCATCCTTGTCTTCCTCGCATGAAGGAACAAGCGCATAGTGCATCTAGGCAATGATTTCCTAGATATGATTCGTAAGAAATAATCGTTAACATCCGCTAGAATATTGTCCAAAGAATTGCATTGCATGAAAAGGAAACCATGAGCTTGCTTGTTGCATGCGAAGATGCGTGCATTTTAAGTCGGATTAATTGCCGTAGAATGGATTAAGTCAACATTATTTTTATGACATTCGTCATACATGAACTTCATTTATCCTAGAAAAGGTTGCATGTCATACTAAAGCCTGAAATTCAATTGCATTAAATGAAAGGTTGTAGGCATAGCTCTTGATGTAAATCTATGTAGGTTTTATGCAAGTTATTCCCCCAAATTGTCAATCATCATGACTTTAGCAAGGAAGAGAAATGGTTATTGCAAACCTTATAGTTGCATAGATGTAAAAGTCTATGATTCACATACTTGCATGGAATATCGCATCTTGAATTTATTTATTTGCATCTCTTAGGAATATTATTTGCATCTCTTCTAAGCGAAGATCACTCTCATCGTAAGACAATTAGATCGTTTTAGGTAGATCACTTGTAATGGTATAACCCTCAAGGGATTTGTAAAAGCATAACTTGGTGGTACGATGAACACTTCAAAGTGCTAGGTAGGGTTTAATACAATAAAAATTCTACCTAGTATCGCACTTGGGACACCAAGTCAAGACTTTTGATCCCAAAGGATCCTACTCGTATTCACAGAATGTTGGGTTAGTTAGACGCCCATAAAATAACGATCTAGGGTTTTACCCTAAGGATCGATCGACCTAATACATTGATGGGAGATTGAACCCACAAATTAGATGCGACTCCTATGCAACAAGTTGCAACGTTGCATGGTTTTGTGTTAAATCAGAAAGTAGAGTTGCCACTCCTTGGAACAAGGTTGGCAACTTCCAAGTACAAGCTTAATTTGCAAGAGGATGAGTAGTCATCCTACTACTGAGTTGCCAAGTTAGGGAAACGAGCAATTGACAAATCAAGTTAGGGCAACAAGGTTGCCCAGGATTTACTATCTTAGTTTAAGAAACCTAAGGTGTTGGTTAATTTGGGTTAATAGGGTATAAACTCTAACCCAAGGATAAAAGGGTAAACAAACAAACTCTTGGGGATCTTGCCAAGTCACGATTGATCCCGGTTGGATGCATTCGAAGAGAAGGATTCACACCTTAGCAGTTGGCCAAATAAACGACCACTGGATTGATTGTGTTTGTACAGTTTAGGAGCACTGTTTGTATTGCTTTGCTCAAGGAACTAAAGATGGAAAAATAATTAATGCTTCAGGTGGAAGGCCTAAAGGGAGAGGCAACATTAGTTACCCCCGACTGTCTGCTTGACCCTAACCAAGGGGGTTGATAGCCCCATGCCAGGAACGTGGACTGAACCCGTCCACGAGAGGTCTCTCCGTTGGGCGCTACTTGGAGTAGGAGGATGCTTGGGTGCCAGGGGGGCTGTGGCCGTAAATCCCTTGCCTTTTGGGTCCTACACAAGAGGCCAACGTGACTTGGGATTGGATCTCGAGGCCCGCATACTAGTCTACGGCGGAAACTTGGATTAGTAATCCTTGAGGATTGCTGGATTGCCTTCGCGTGGATTATGGATTGCCTTCGTGCGGATTATGGATTAGCCTACGGGCTGGATTATATGATGTATTCCAAAGATAAATATGATCAATTGTTGAAAAGAAACTTGCTTGACATTGTTTTTCTATGTCAGTGCTAAGATTACGTGAAGGAACCAGTGACTAAAAGGCTAATTAAGGAAGCTGCTTTTGCGTGTCAAACTAAATGTGGTAGGTAATTAGACAACTAAAGAAACCCTGAGGAAAGTGCGGTGGATGTGGCCATGGGTCCATCCTATGTATGGGTGGTCACGATTAGTCGGAAACTTTTCTCAAAGGAAGTTGATAGCAAGGAACGTTGACCTAGAATCTAGGATACTAGAGTCCCGATTTATGCTGTTTTAGGGGAACGGAATGGGACTATGCCTTATGGGCAAAGAGGTCGAGCTTGCATCCCTCTCGTTTTCCATTCTCCTTGAACCAAGTGCAGCATGAATCCGCTTCAACCCTAATGTTTCTGCATAAAGTAGTTTGCCTGGGGTTCGACGCTAGCTGCCGTTCTAGGAATTTCACCACTAGGAAAACCCTGATTGAGGTCGGTCCTAAGTGGGAATGGCCGGAATGCTTCCGCTTCGTGGCAGACTCGAGAAGACCTAGATCTCAAACCCCGTGACATTTCGTGGGAGTGCCTGGCGGCACTCTCTTCCTGATGGGCTGCTAAGACATGTCCTACGAGCAAACAGGTGGACACGTTACAGTTGGTATCAGAGCAAACCAACGAAGGATCTGTCTTTTTCAAGGAAACATAATGAGGAGAAGTAGAGCAAATGTTTTTGTTAAGAATATTTCCTTACTTACTTATCGATGTTGACTTGCAGAGTCACGAAGCATGGAACAAATTCTTGGTGTTCCAGGTTATGTTTATGACCGCGATAGGTGCCTCGGATTATCGACGGAGGATCGATATGATGAATATCCTAGACCGCATCTACAATCCTTCACCCCTGTACGTGGAACGAAGATGGATGGGTGATTTAGGAATTTATTACATAGCTGCCCACCGATTTGCATACCTTCGAACCAACCTAAAGAGAATCAAATGGTTGGAAGACTTGAAGATCGTGAAGCTGTTCATCTTTGTTGAGGCTCACGCAAACGCAACCCTACATGTCGGAAGTTGGAAGGTCAAGCAGAACACGTATGTGTACGAGGAAGTGACATGAATAATCCTTGCCGATAGAATCAAGGTGTTGGGACGTTACGAGAAGAACGGGTACCAAAGGAAAGGATACCCTAATCTTCCAATGACCTATCGATTCCTAAAAATCCATGACCCTAATCCATACTATTACTCAGTTCCCGTAGCTAAATGTAACACAGTCTTATTCTCCCTGAATTAATGTATCAGCTTGTTCCATCTCCCCAAGAATAATTGTACTTAAAAGGGCTATGCCCATATGGATGAAATAAGACTTCTTTTTATCAATGATCATCTTGATTGTGGGTAGTAATAAAGAAGTTAAGTGATTAGGTCACTTGGCTGAAAGCTGAATTGGGCATGAAATGTGATGTGAGAAAACGCTTAGCAATTTTTAACGTTAAGAATCCCGATGTCGAGGCACAACCTCAAGTGCAGATTCCTAGTCCGACCCCTACTCCAAGTACAGCCCCCAAATAGAAAGAAGATCATGAACCCCAGCTTCGCATTGTCCTTGAGACAATGAGGGCACACAAGCTTTATGCCAAAAAGAAGAAGTATGCATTCTTCAAGCGAGAGATTGAATATTTGGGATTCATTGTATTAGTGGAAGGAATTTCAGTGGATCTGGCCAAGGTCAGAGACATTCTAGAATGGCCAACGCCAACAACTATCAAAGAAATACGTAGTTTTCTTGGATTGACAGGATGGTACATGGTCTTTATCAAAAACTATGCTTTGATTGCAGCGCCGCCTAACGGATCTACTGAAGAAGCAAACATCAATTGTATGGTCACCTGCTGAACAATCTAGCTTTCATAAACTAAAGCAAAGCTTGGTATCAACACCTATCCTGAAACTTCCGAACCTTGGTAAGGATTTTGAAGTGATAACTGATGCTAGCACACTTGTCTTAGGATGTGTGCTTATGCAAGAAGGTCATCCTGTAGCATACTCTTCAAGGAAACTGAAGAGCCATGAGAAGAATTATGCTACCCATGATCTGGAGTTGTTAGCCATCATCCATGCTCTCAAGCTTTGGAGACACTACTTGATGGGTAACAAGTTTACCCTAGTGACAAATCATAAAAGACTTAAGTGGATCTTTACCCAGAATGAGCTCAACATGAGGCAATGTCAATGAATTGAAGTGCTAGAGGAATATGACTTTGAAATCAAATACCGGCCTAGAAAGGAGAATGTAGTTGCTGGTGCACTCAGTCGCAAGGCATTCCTAAATTCTCTAATCTTGCAAGATCCATCAATAGCTAGATCTCTAGCCACAAAGGTATCCATGCCAAACAACCCGATACTTGAGCTAGCTAGAGAATAGGCATGCCATGATCCAACCTATCAGAAGATGCTAAGGGAAATCCCTATCAAGGATCAAGACCCAAAGCTACAGGCAAAGTATCTAGAATTCTCTATCAGTAGTGGACTTGTCTACTACAGAACGAGATTATGTATACTGGCAAGCCAGTCACTCAAACAGAAGATACTTTGGTAAGCTCATGACTCCCCTTTTTCAGGACATCATGTCTATGCTAAGACCCTCAATGCAGTCAGAAAGAGCTATTATTGGGAAAGGCTTAAAGGTGACGTTCTCAAATATGTCATTGAGTGTTTGTCTTGTCAACGCATTAAGGGCGAACATGTCAAAATGCCAGGGAAGTTGCAACCACTTGACATTCCCCAAATGAAATGGGAATTCATTAGTATGGACTTTGTTGTTGGCCTGCCCCAAGTTCAAGGAGGATACAACTCCATTATGGTTGTGGTTGTTATGCTCATCAAGGTTGCACATCTTATCCCTGTTAAGACAAACTATAAAGCCTCGGACATCGCAAGATTATTTATCAAGGAGATATTCAAACTTCATGGGTTACCCAGAAGAATCATTAGTGATCGTGACTCTCTCTTCACATCACACTTTTGGAGGGCTATCTTCGAAGCCACTGGGACTCAACTCTGTTTTAGTAGAGCTTACCATCCCCAAACCGATGGTCAAATGGAGTGACTCAACCAAGTCATTGAGGATATGCTAAGGGCACACTGTTGCCGTGAACCCAAAAAGTGGATCCAATATTTGCTGCTACTGGTTGAGTTTGCCTACAATGCTTCTTACCAACAAAGCATTCAGATGACACCTTTTCAAGCATTGTATAGGCACGACTGTCGAAGTCCCTTAAACTTTTCGGATCCAACCTTGAGGGTTGAAGCTTCAAAGCATTTGCTGGAGGATATGGATGACCAAATGAATTCAATAAGACAGGACATCCAAGCTACCAAGGATAGACAGAAGGCTTATGCGGACTTGAAATGTCAAGATAGATCCTTCGTTGAAGGAGATATGGTTTTCATTCGCGTATGTCCAAAGAAGAGTTCCCTATCCTTAGGTGAATGCAAGAAGCTAAGTCCAAGGTATTGTGGACCCTACAATATTCTCAAGTGCTTAGGGCCTAATGCTTATAGACTGCAACTCCCTGAGAACCTAAAGGTTCATAATGTATTCCATATCAGTCTATTGAAGAAGTACGTGCCTAACCCTAGACATGTACTTGATGATCAACAAGTTGTAATGCCTAGCCAAAGAGTTCTTGAGCTACGGCCTGACAGGATCTTAGATGTTAGGGAGAGGCATTTAAGATCAAGAACCTTGGAAGAATACCTCGTCCAATGGAAAGATTATCCCGAAGAGGATGCCACTTGGATGGATGAAAGTACTCTCAACCAACAATACCCCCAGTTCTTCTCGAGATGAGGACATCTCGATTCCTCTAAGCGGGAGACAATGTAATATTTCCGCTTGAAATATTAAGTCAACCTTAAACCCCGCACATCCCGTGCAATAAGGCACCCCAAAGTGATCTCCCACATCGTAAAATGTTGGCAGTTAAATGCTTACCCTGCGCGCGCGATAATAAAACCCAACCGTGTTGTGCAAATAAGGCTGAGGCTAAAAGACCGCAAGGCCGCACGAGAACATTCTCTACGGGAAAGTAAATGGATAATGGGTAATTTTGGTGCAATTTTTTTTATTAATTACCCCTCTCCTCAGCCAATGCATGGCAGGGGGAGAGGGAATGTGAGAGGAGTAGTGTGATGTGGAGAGCATGGAGCCTCGAACCCAGGGTTTTAGAACAAGCAAGTTCATGGTCCTCAAACCCAGGGTTTTAGAAGTTTAATTCTGCATAAACGAAATGCATTGGGCACATCTAAACTTCATAAGGAAGTTAGGAATACAAATTACGCATTCATCTTACAAGTTAGTTGCATGTTGCTCTTTGCTTGCATTTCCAAAGTGACAATCCCAATTGCATACTGCATAGGTTAAAAGGATGAAAAATTTGTTTAAATGCATCCTTGTCTTCCTCGCATGAAAGAACAAGCGCATAGTGCATCTAGGCAATGATTTCCTAGATATGATTCGTAAGAAATAATTGTTAATAGCCGCTAGAATATTGTTCAAAGAATTGCATTGCATGAAAAGGAAACCATGAACTTACTTGTTGCATGCGAAGATGCGTGCATTTTAAGTTAGATTAATTGTCGTAGAATGGATCAAGTCAACATTAGTTTTATGACATTCGTCATACATGAACTTCATTTATCGAAGTTGTATCTAGAAAAGGTTGCATGCCATATTAAAGCCTGAAATTCAATTGCATTAAATGAAAAGTTGTAGGCATAGCTCTTGATGTAAATCTATGTAGGTTTTATGCAAGTTATTCCCCCAAATTGTCAATCATCATAACTTTAGCAAGGAAGAGAAATGGTCATTGCAAACCTTATAGTTGCATAGAAGTAAAATTCTATGATTCGCATACTTGCATGGAATATCGCATCTTGAATTTATTTATTTGCATCTCTTAGGAATATTATTTGCATCTCTTCTAAGCGAAGATCACTCTCGTCGTAAGACAATTAGATCGTTTTAGGTAGATCACTTGTAATGGTATAACCCTCAAGGGATTCGCAAAAGCATAACTTGGTGGTACGATGAACACTTCAAACTGCTAGGTAGGGTTTAATACAATAAAAATTCTGCCTAGTATCGCACTTGGGACACCAAGTCAAGACTTTTGATCCCAAAGGATCCTACTCATATTCACAGAATGTTGGGTTAGTTAGACGCCCATAAAATAATAATCTAGGCTTTTACCCTAAGGATCGATCGACCTAATACTAAACTTCCGATTGAGTTTAGAAACCCTAGGGCCAAACGTTATTGGCCTAGTAAGGTTAGGGATTGGGTTGGGTCAAGAGGACTCCCAAACCCTACATCTTGATCAAGCATATTTCTTGACCAAGAAACGTCGTTGATGGGAGATTGAACCCACAAGTTAGATGCAACTCCAATGCAACAAGTTGCAACATCGCATGGTTTTGTGTTAAATCACAAAGTAGAGTTGCCACTCCTTGGAACAAGGTTGGCAGGTTCCAAGTACAAGCTTAATTTGCAAGAGGATGAGTAGTCATCCTACTACTGAGTTGCCAAGTTAGGGCAACGAGCAATTGACAAATCAAGTTAGGGCAACAAGTTTGCCCAGGATTTACTGTCTTAGTTTAAGAAACCTAAGGTGTTGGTTAATTTGGGTTAATAGGGTATAAACTCTAACCCAAGGATAAAAGGGTAAACAAACAAACCCTTGGGGATCTTGCCAAGTCGCAATTGATCCTGGATCGAATGCTGGATGCATCCGGAGAGAACGATTCACACCTTAGCAGTTGGCCAAATAAACGACCACTAGATTGATTGTGTTTGTACAGTTTATGAGCACTGTTTGTATTGCTTTGCTCAAGGAACTGAAGATGGAAAAATAATTAATGCTTCAAGTTGAAGGCCTGGAGGGAGAGGCAGCATCAGTTACCTCCGATTGTCTGCTTGACCCTAACCAAGGGGGTTGATAGCCCCGCACCAGGAACGTGGACTGAACCCGCCACGAGATGTCTCTTCGTTGGGCGCTACTCTGAGCAGGAGGATGCTTTGGGTGCTAGGGGGGCTCTGGCCGTAAATCCCTTGCCTTCCGGGTCCTGCACAAGAGGCCGACGTGACTCGGGATTGGATCTCGAGGCTCACATACTAGTCTATGGGCAGAAACTTGGATTAGTAATCCCTAAGGATTGCTGAATTGCCTTTGGGCGGATTATGGATTGCCTTTGGGAGGATTATGGATTAGCCTACGGGCTTGATTATATGATGTATTCCAAAGATAAATATGATCAATTTTTGAAAAGGAACTTGCTTGATATTGTTTTTTCTATGTCAGTGCTAAGATTATTGAAGGAACCAGTGACTAAAAGGCTAATTAAGGAAGCTGTTTTTGCGTGTCAAGCTAAATGTGGTAGGTAATTAGATAACTAAAGAAATCCTTAGAAAAGTGCGATGGATGTGGCCATGGATCCGTCCTACGGATGGGTGGTCCCGGTTGGCCGAGAACTTTTCTCGAAGGAAGTTGATAGCAAGGAACGTTGACTTAGAATCTAGGATACTAGAGTCCCGATTTATGCTATTTTAGGGGAACGGAATGGGACTATGCCTTATGGGCAGAGAGGTCAAGCTTGCATCCCTCTCGTTTCCCATTCTCCTTGAACCAAGTGCAGCATGAATCCGCTATAACCCTGACGTTTCTGCGTAAAGTAGTTCGCCTACTGAGGTTCGATGCTAGCTGCCATTCTAGGAATTTGACCACTAGAAAAACCCTGATTCAGGTCGGTCCTAAGTGGGAACAGCTGGAATGCTTTCGCTTCATGGCAGACTCGAGAAGACCTAGATCCCAAACCCCGTGACATTTCGTGGGAGTGCCGGGCGGCGCTTTCTGGACTCTCTTCCCGATGGGCTGCTAAGACGTTTCCTATGAGCAAACACATGGACACGTTACATACTTTCATTGTCTATAATAGCGAATGCATGCAACAATCCCTTGATGAGTACAAGGAGGAACTTGCAAGCAAACGAGTTGGCATACGTAAAAAGAGGAGATACAGACAAATAACCAATGTAAATAATGACATGGATGTACCTACTTTCATGGATTGGTTATACACCTGTATGCAACAGGCGGTTAGTGATCATGGGCCAATATCAATGGAATAAAGAGAGCTTATGATCGGGTGTGAAAGACATGTAACCTATTGGGTTTTGAAAACTCTAAACTAAACAAGTGAATTTTATTTTTTTTAATAATTATTTATTGGTCTAGACTCGAATGTATACCAACATCTGGGCTTATGGACAACATCTTTGGATAAAAGCTATTAACAACTTACCTTTCACTCAAGATTCTTGCGTTGTTGCCTCTTTCAAGCAATTATCACGTGAAGTTCAAGAGACACAAATCTTGTCGACAATGAACTTGGGTACGTGGGAACCATGGTCGACATTTATGAAGTATCGTATCGTATCTTCAAGTAGGTAAATGAAATCTCTCTTCATGCAACAAAGACATGTAGATTTCTTGAAGTTATACATAAATCTAAAGTTTTGATTTGTGTATTTTGACAGGTGGTTTTGAAGGTGGATTGGTTTCGTCCTGAGTATAAAGGAAATAATGCCACAATGAAAAGAGAACCATCCAGATTTTGGTTTGACTCCTTGAAGTTATTGGGTGCAACAAAAGAGCCTTACATTTTGCCAACTCATGTTGAACAAGCATTCTTTTACAAGAATACAGATGCTTATCCATGGTGGCAAGTTGTGCATGTCCAACCTAGAGGTCGACACTTGTTTGATATTGTTGACCTTGAGGAAGTGGATCGGGCCCACATCTTATCTCTCTCGCTCTTGCTCTTGCTCCTTCTACCATAGCTTTACATATCATAGGGATTTGTACCATACATTCACATATGCGGTCCTTGTCCAACCATAGCATGAAAAATTGTGCTTCCACCAAAATATCCTAGCTACCCCATCATAGCATGCATGCTCGGTTGTCCAAAAGCCGTTGGATTGGCGATTCCGTAATGGCCTTGCATTTTCATTCCTTTCCCTGTATAGATACCAATTGTTTATATAATTAGCATCTTTGGGAGCTTCCAATGAAGGGCCTGGCATTATCTTCGGTGCATCTTGTTGTCCCAAAGGTGTAGAAGACGTCTTTTTCATCTTCCCTTTGTTGTCCTTATTTGGAGCATTCAAAAATCGGGTAAATTCTTCCACTTGTGTGCTTTCACTCCTGCTCACTTTCTTCAATTGGTATCAAAGCTAACTATTCGAGGAGATTCATCATCCTTTGCTTCAACCTAGATTCAAAGCTTCAACTCAAGGTTTCACAGTAGCCATTGTTTCTTTCTCTCGAGGTATGCATTGAATCTTTCCTTCTTTTGGCTTATTCCAGCTTGCTCTGCACTTGTTGAGGAGATTTCCAAGGCTTAGCTGAGCTTTAATGAGTGTTTGTTGAGCTAAGGAGTATCCATTTTATTCATTTTATAGAGCATGATGTAGAAGTCATAGATAGTTATAACACTTTGATAGATTTATCGTATTTTGGCCATAACTTTTGCATACGGTATTAGATTTAGGCATTCTATAGCTAAAAATGAAGAGCCAATGAGATCTACTAATTTAGGCACTTACAGAGTTAATTCTATGCAGTTTTTTGTTCTTTGTTTGACATAGAACAAAATTGTTTCAGTTTGGATAGCAAATTGTAAATTCCATAATGCATGTTGGATGCTATTTTGATGCTTGGATGGTATGGTTGTGCTTTTGAGATGATTTGAGTACACATTTAGATGAATTTTCTTAGAGATTGATTGTTGTATAACATAGCTAAATTTTATTTACTTGGAAAAGCATGTGTCTCTTATCACTTGATGTTTTTGGGGCTTGATATTGATGCCCAAATGTTTGGTTAATACTTGGGCATGCTTGACACATGTCTTAGAATACTTTTGGGCTTTGATTGAGCTTGCATTCACTTATTTTTTACTCTCATATCCTTGCTATTCATGGTGGATAGCAAGTATTTGGTTGATAAAGATTACGCTCACTATGCTTTGAAACTACTCAAGTACCACATATTGGATATTACAATACTTTGATTGTCATGTATGGAGTATGTCTCAAAATATTTTGAATAGTTTTGTGATAAGTGAGGTATTAAGTGTTAATTGACTACCCCTTACACCCCTCCCTAGAATGGTATTGTTGAACCCATGAACAGGATGATTTAGGAGAGAATCTTCTTAGCCAATCAAGATTATCCCATCACTTTCGGTTGAGGTAATAACTATTGCCATATACTTGATTAACAAGTTCCCTTGCATTGTTATTGATTGCTAGGTTGTAGATTGATTAACAAGTACGATAATATGGATCCTAGGTCCATAAAATGCATCTTTCTTGGTTATGGGGATGCAAGTGAGATGGCCTATCACCTATGGGATCTGTAGACACAGGGTTATCCACAACCATGATATAGTTTTTCATGAGGAAAAGATATATAAGCAGCCTCAATAGGTAGTTGAGATATGCCTCCCATACAACCAGCTAGAAGCCTATAGTAGCTAATGCTCCATAGGCCCAAGCCCCACCTATTGTATAAGATTAGCTTGCTTTGAGATGCTCTACTAGGGCTAGATATCCACTGAGTACCTTATGCCTTCCATGGATTATATTATGGTGAAAAATGCAAGTGAGCATCTTTCTTATGATGAGGCCATGCATAGAGATGATAGTCATTCATGGGATAGGGCTATATACTCAAAGTTTGACTCCTTACAAACTAACCACATGTGGGATTTGTTTCCTTTTTCTAGTTGCAAGAAGAGGCATTTCCATGAAGTGGATATACAAGTTAAAAAGTATCCTTGAATATCCCAAAATCACTTATAAGGCCAAATTGGTAGCTAAGAGTTTCAAGTAGAAATATGGTGTTAACTTCAATGAAGCCTTTTCTCATGTGGTTAAAATGAAAATCCTATGCTTGGTACTAGCATTAGTTGCTCAACTAAATCTAGGGACCTTTATCAGATGGATGTCACAATGGATTTTTTAAATAGAGACTTGCATGATGAGATCTAAATATAGAAGTCTAAGGGCTTTGAAGAAAAAGACAAGGAATATCCAGTGTGCAAGTTGAGAAAGAGCCTTTATGGTCTTTATCAGGCACCAAGGGAATGGTGCCATAAATTTCATGCTTCTATGCACTCACAAGGATATGGTTGTAGTGCTATGGATCCGTGTTTATACACAAAGAAGGCTTATGATGGTAACCTTATGTATTTGGTATTCTATGTGGATGATATGCTTATTGTTGGGAGAGCTCATCATGAGCTAGATGCCTTGAAAAATGAGCTCAAGAATAGCTTCGATATGAAGGACATGGGATAGGCCTCGCATATTCTTGGGATGTGCATCGTACTGTAACGTGTCCACTAGAGTCATCCAGGACACGTCTTAGCAATCCATCGGAAAGGATGTCTAGAAAACTCCGCCCGGCACTCCCATGGAATGTTACGGGTTTTGCAATCTAGGTCTTCCCGTGTCTGCCACGTAGCGGAAGTATCCTGGCCGTTTCCCACTTAGGATCGACCGGAATTTGGGTTTTCATGTTTGCTCATTAGCTAACAGCAACTAGCGTCAGACCCAAGTGAACTACTTTACGCAGAAATGCCAGGTCCGAAGCGGATTCACGCTGCACTTGGTTCAAGGAGAATGGGAAACGAGAGGGATGCAAAACTCAACCTCTCTACCAAGAGGCATAGTCCCATTCCGTAAATTGGGTAAGACGTAACTCTAGGTCATCGCTCTCATTATTCGTTTTGATAATGATGATCATCCCGCTGTTCTTCGAGATTTTTGAGAAAAGTTCCCGGCCAACCGGGACCACCCAACCGTAGGACGGGCCCATGGCCCATCCTCCGCACTTTCCTCAGTTTGTTTTAGTTATGTAATTATCTAACACATTAATTTGACATATAGCAATCAGCTTCTTTAATTGCTCCTGTTAAGCACTGGTTCCTTCACGTAATCTTATCACATGACATAGAAAAGCAATATCAGCCAAATTCTTTATTATCATTTCATCATTTTATCTTTGAAATACAAGGAGTTCCGCCCGTAGGCTTGTCCATAATCTGCCCGAAGGCTATCCAGTAATCCGCTAGGGATCACTATTCCAAGCTTCTGCCCGTAGACTAGTATGCGGGCCTCGAGATCCAATCCCGAGTCACATTAGCCTCTTGCGCAGGACCCGGAAGGCGAGGGATTTACAGCCAGAGCCCCCCCTGGCACCCAAGCGTCCTCCTGCTCCAAGTAGAGCTCAACGGAAAGACCTCTCGCGGCGGGTTCGGTCCACGTTCCCGGTGCGGTCAACAACCCCCTTGGTTAGGGTCAGGCAGGCAGTCGGGGGTAACTGAAGCTGCCACTCCCTTCAGGCCTTCAACCTGAAGCATTAGATATCATTTCATCCTTTAGTTCTTTGAGCAAACAATGCAAACAGTGCTTTCTAAACTGTTACAAGCACAATCAATTCCAGTGGTCGTTTATTTGGCCAACTGTCAAGGAGTGAATCCTTCTTTCCGAATGCATCCAGCGTTCGATCTGGGATTAATTGCGACTTGGCAAGATCCCCAAGGGTCTATTTGTTCACCCTTTTGTCCTTGGGTTAGGGCCATACCCTGTTAACCCAACTTAACCAATACCTTAGGTTTTATTAACAGTAAATCCTGGCGACCATGTCGCTTTAATTTATTGATTGATCATTTGCTTCCAAGCAAATACCTAACTTCCCTTTACTTGGCAATCTTTCCCCAAGACAGGTGATGTAATAGGATGACTACTCATTCTCTTGCAAGTTAAACTTGCGCAAGAACTTACCAACCTTATTTCAAGAAATGGCAAAACTCTCTTGTGAACAAACAACAAGTCTATGCAACGTTGCAACTTATTGCACAAGTGTCGCATCTATTCCATGGGATCATTTCACCCATTGAACGGCGTTTTCTGGTATCGGAATTATCTTCAGACGAGAAGCAGGGTTTAGGGTGTCTTTTTACCCAACCCATTCCTAATTACACTAGATCGACAACGTTTGGTCCTAGGGGTTCCAACTCAATTCGAGTTTCATCATTTGAACGAGTGATCCTTAGGGTAGAAACCCTAGATCGTTCTTGCAAGCCCGTCCAATTGACTCAACATTTCGTGAATGTGGGTAAGATCTTTGGGTTTGAGGGTTTTGACTTGGCAACAAGTGTAAAACTAGGTCGAATCCTTAACGCGCTAAACCCTAGTTAGCACTTGGGATATTTATCATATCGACTGAATCATGCCTATATGAATCCCTTGTGGGTTAGGTGATTTAGACAATTCAATATACTTGTCTTGCGACAAGGATGAACCTTTCCTAGAGATAATAAACTAGATCTAAAGGGAAAAATAGTTGCAACTACCACAATACATGTAAACATGCGATTCATTGCTTCTACGCATCACATAGTTCACAATAACTCTATCTTTCCTTGGTAAAGTAAAAATACATGATAATCTGGATACTAACTTTCCTAGGACCTACTAGGACTTACATCAAATAATCATGCCTACTACCTTGTTATCTACACTTTAGAATCTCATGCTTTGTTAAACCATGCAACCTTTCCTAAATACGGCTCCTGATGAATGAAATTTTTGCATGACAACTATGCAACACGCAACTTTCTCCTAGCTACAATGAAGTTAATGAAGCTCATACAAAACTAAAGCTAGTGTTAACTTTTTCCATTTTACATGCCACTTGCAAGTCCATAAGATTAATTTCGTGCTCTTCTATTTCTTTTCGGATAACATCTTATGGGTGTTAACTTTTCCTCATGACTCATTACAAGGAAGATGTTGCCTAAAAATGCAACATACGCTTAATCTTTCCATGTCTAGTCAACGGTGCACTTTAACAATTCCAACCTTATAATGATAGGCAACAGGTGTTCTAGGCTCGTCACTTTGAAAAGTACGACAAGGCAACATACTATTAAGGTCGTAAGATGGATAGACAATTTGCGTTTATAGCATTGAAAATACCAATTTTCCCAATTGCATTTAACTAGGCTAGGTGAATTTGAACATGCACGGGTGCTTTCTAATCCATGAAGTTATCATGCTTAATGCATTACTTTTGTATGGAATCACAATAGTAAAAACCTGGGTTTGTGGGCTCGGGGAGATGTCCACGTGAATGCTAGGAGAAGAACCTCCCGCAGGCACGCCTTGCGACTTCTTGGGGGCCATCGTAGGCGTGATCACAGACTCTGCGGATTACCCTCGCTTCTACGCTTTCTCCGAACAGCCTTGAGATGTGCCTTCTCCCTTGTACGCAGGAGATTCCTTCACCGAAAATCGGATCTTTGAAGACCCGGGAGCTTGTGGGATTGGGGCTTATGGGAAGGCTTGTGGGAAGGAGCTTTATGAGCCCGGTTTAAAAACTGGGAAGGCACGCAGGAACAAGGCACAAAGGCCTTATCCTTTAGAAGCTTCTTAGAGAAGCTTCTAGGATGCTTCTGAATTTGAGCAGGCCCGACGTGGAAGAAAGAAGGCCAATGATTGCGTAGATGTTTCCGTTGATGAAGGGAGGGGATTATGAGGACAATGGCGGGGGGAAAATGGCGACAGCAGCGGCACTATAGGCAGCAATAGTCGGCGGCCCTGGGAGTGGCGGCGGACAACCTGGCGGCGACGTCTCTAGCACGGCGGCCACGGGAGCGTTCTCCTCCTTATCCTTCCTCAGCGCAGCCTCCACTTCCCTCTACTCTCCTCAGCACGGCGATGGCAGCAGCTGTTCGTCCCCCATCCTCCCTTCACACCTTAGAGGGTGTATTTATAGGACAAGGGGGGGGAGAGGAGAGCTCCACCACGTGGCCACTGCATGGCTTCCCCCCTCCTCATGCAGCCCACAACTCCACCAAGCCCATCCCCCCACACTCCCTCTCCTCCAGCCGTGCATCGGCTGGGGAAAAGGGATAAATATAAAAAATTTTGCTTTAATAATATCCATTTTGCCCCTCCCAAGAGGGTGTTTACGTGTGAATTGCGGATTTGAACCCTCGGGCTTGCTTTGCCAATGCGGAGGTCTCGATTTCTCGCGTGCAGGTTACAGATTACACTGCCGGCAATTCCAATATGAAAGATAACCTTTGCACGAGGTTTACGCAGTTTGCGGGAAATCAATATTCACGAGTGGGAATATTACATTCTCTCCCCCTTAGAAGAATCGAGATGTCCTCATCTCGAGATAAACTGGGGATATTGATGGTTGAGAGAGCTTTCATCTATCCAGGTAGCATCCTCTTCAGGATAATCTTTCCATTGGACGAGGCATTCTTTCAAGGTTCTAGATCTTAACTGTCTCTCCCTAACATCTAAAATCTTATCCGGTCTTAGTTCAAGGACTCCTTGACTAGGCATTACAATTTGTTGGTCATCAAGTACATGATTAGGGTTGGGTACATATTTTTTTAAGAGACTAATATGGAATACATTGTGAACTTTTAGGTTATCAGGAAGTTGCAATTTATAAGCATTGGGTCCCAGGCATTTGAGGATTTTATACGGCCCACAATACCTTGGACTTAGCTTCTTGCATTCTCCTAGAGATAGAGAACTCCTTTTAGGGCGTACACGAATGAAGACCATGTCTCCTTCTCCGAAGGTCCTCTCTTGACGTTTCAAATCTGCATATGCCTTTTGTCTATCCTTGGCTGCTTGTATGTCTTGTCTTATTGACCTTATTTGGTCATCCATGTCCTCCAACATTTGTCTTGAAGCTTCAACTCTTAGGGTTGGATCAGAAAAGTTTAGGGGACTTCGACAATCATGACCATACAATGCCTGGAAAGGGGTCATTTGAATGCTCTGCTGGTAAGAAGCATTGTAGGCAAATTCTACTAACGGCAAGTACTGAATCCACCTCTTCGGCTCTCGACAGCAGTAAGCCCTAAGCATATCCTCAATGATTTGATTCACTCGCTCAGTTTGTCCATCCGTTTGGGGATGGTAGGTGGTGTTAAAACAGAGTTGAGTCCCAATAGCTTCAAAGATAGCTCTCCAGAAGTGTGAAGTGAAGAGAGAATCTCGATCGTTAATGATTCTTCTAGGTAACCCATGTAGCTTGAATATCTCCTTGATAAACAATCTTGCAATGCCGGAGGCTTTATAGTTTGTCTTTACTGGAATCAGGTGTGCAACCTTAGTAAGCATGTCAACTACAACCATAATGGAATTGTATCCTCCTTGGACTTGGGGTAAGCCCACAACAAAATCCATACTGATGAATTCCCATTTCATTTGGGGAATGTCAAGTGGTTGCAATTTTCCTGGCATCATGACATGTTCAGCCTTGATACGTTGGCAAGACAAACATTCAGTGACATATTTAAGAACGTCACCTTTGAGCCTCTCCCAATGGTAGCTCTTTCTAACTGCATTAAGAGTTTTTGCATAGCCAGGATGTCCTGCAAAAGGGGAATCATGAGCTTCCCATAATATCTTCTGCTTAAGTGACTGGCTTGTTGGTATACACAGCCTTGTTCTGTAGTAGACAAGTCCATTATCAATGGAAAATTCCTGATAGTTGGCCTGTAACTTCAGATTCTGATCCTTGGTAGATATTTCTTTTATCATTGTTTGGTAGGCCAAATCATAGCATGCTTCCTCTCTAGCTAGTTCGAGTATAGGGTTGCTTGGCATAGATACCTTTGTAGCCAGAGATCTGGCCGTTGATGGATTCTGCAAGATTAGGAAATTTAGGAATGCCTTGCGACTGAGTGCATCGGCAACTACATTCTCTTTCCCTGGTCGGTACTTGATTTCAAAATCATACTCCTCCAGTACTTCAATCCACCGCCGTTGCCTCATGTTGAGCTCGTTCTGGGTAAAAATCCATTTGAGACTCTTATGATCGGTTACTAGAGTAAACTTGTTACCCAACAGGTAGTGTCTCCAAAGCTTTAAAGCATGGATGACAGCTAATAATTCCAGATCATGCGTGGCATAATTCTTTTCATGACTCTTCAATTTCCTTGAAGAGTATGCTACTGGATGACCTTCCTGCATAAGTACACACCCCAAGGCAAGAATGCTGGCATCAGTTACTACCTCGAACTCCTTATTGAGGTCAGGAAGTTTTAGAATTGGTGCTGATACCAAACATTGCTTCAATTGGTCGAAGCTATTTTGTTCGGGAGTTGACCATGTAATAGAAGTCTGCTTCTTTAGTAAATCTGTAAGAGGTGCTGCAATCAAAGCATAGTTTTTGATAAAGACCCTATACCATCCAGTCAAGCCAAGAAAGCTACGTATTTCTTTAATGGATATTGGTATTGGCCATTCAAGCACATCCCTGACTTTGGCTGGGTCTACTGATATTCCTTCTGATGATACTATGAATCCTAGATATTCAATCTGACGCTTGAAGAATGCACACTTCTTCATTTTAGCATACAGCTTATGAGACCTCATTGTCTCAAGAACAATCCGTAGTTGAGGTTCATGATCTTCTTCCTGTTTAGAATAGACTAAAGTGTCATCGAAGAAGACAAGCACGAAATCATCAAGATATGGTCTAAAAATATCCTTCATTAATCTATTGAAGGTGGCAGGTGCATTTGTAAGCCCGAATGACATAACCAAGAACTCAAAGTGTCCATATCTTGTATTGAAGGCCGTTTTTGGAATATCTTCTTCCTTGATCCTTATTTGATAGTAACCTGATCTGAGATCAATTTTGGAGAAGATCTTTGCACCTTGAAGGCGATCCAGAAGTTCATCTATTCTAGGAATAGGATACTTGTTCTTGACTGTTGATTGATTCAAACCACGGTAATCAATACATAGTCGAAGTGTCCCATCTTTCTTTTTCTAGAATAGTACTGGAGCTCCCCATGGTGAGTTGCTAGGCCGGATGTAACCCTGATCTAACAGTTGCTTGAGTTGTTCTTTCAACTCAATAGCTTCCGGTATGGACATTCTATAAGGTCTCTTTGCAATTGGCGCAGCTCCAGGCACTAGCCTTATTTCATGATCAACTTCTCTTGGAGGCAGAAGTTCAGTCAATTCCTCAGGGAATACGTCAGCGTATTCCTTTAGCCAAGAGGGTCCCTCATGAGACTCTTGCTTTTGATCTAACTTGTTGAGTTTGATCAGGTAAACAGGTAATCCTTTTCTAACTCCTTTTATGATCCGAGATACTTTGGCTAACTGGATTCTTGGCACTCCTGCCTCACCTTGAGTTGTAACAAACTCCCTTTCAGAGTTTCGAAAGGAAACTTGACCCTTTCCACAGTGGATGTGGGCGTCATTAGGCTTAAGCCAATCCATCCCGAGTAGACACTCATGGATACCTAAATTCATGACTCTGAATTTGACTGAAGTTTTCTTTCCTCCCAGAAAGAATTCTTCCTTAGCAGTTTGCCTGGTACAAGTTACCTCACGACCGTTTGCCAATTCCACAAGTAAGGTAGGTGCTTCTACTGTGGCTATTCCTAATCTTTTTGCACATGCTGGTGAGATAAAGGAATGTGTACTGCCACAATCAATCAAGGTTTTGAAACCTTTACCTTGATAGTCCGACGGTGTTTGAATCACCGAGAACTGACGATTCGGCCCCTTCTTGTGTAAAGCAGCATGGACTGTCGCTCTTTCAAATTCTGCCTCCATAGTCGGATCTTCCTCTTCTTCTGCTTCGTATCTTTGCCTATTGGTAATGCAGGCAGTTTTTCCTCTTCCACGAGTGGCGGCTCCTTGACCGCGGCCTACACCTTGACGATGTCCCTCGCTGAGCTTGGGACATTGCCTTTTGAAGTGACCGAGTTCGTTGCAGTGGAAACATCGGAGGTTTCGGCCATTACTTTGAGTAGGAACAAAGTTGTTGACGTTATTTGTCCTTGCTTTCTTCCTTTGTCCCTGATTGTGACCTTGGACTTTCTTCACTTGGGGTCTGAATGTTCCTCTGTTCGGGTCGCTATAGGACCAATTTTTGTTACCCCTTGGTCTAGCTTGCACTTCCTGAATTATAGGTGCCGCTCGAATGAGTGCATCCTGAAGATCTGACGGACGCATAGATTCGAGACGGGTATTTACGGGTGGATTTAAGCCTGCGCAAAATTTGGACACCTGCTGCGTCATGTCCATCTGTGGTGCATACTTTAAGAGTGAGACAAATTTAGAGTAGTATGCGTCAAGGGTGAGTCCTAGCTGTTTTAGCTCGTAGAATTCATTCATTTTTTGTGTACGATATGCAGGTGGCAAATATCTCCCCTGCACGGCTTTCTTTAACTTCTCCCAGGTGACGGACCCCTCTGAAGTCCCTTGATCCCTGCACCATTGTTTCCACCATAGTCTAGCTTCGCCGGTGAGTTTTAATTTGGCGAGCATGGCCTGATTGGTAGGCGCAGTACCAGCTGCTTCAAAGTAATCCTCCATAGATTCAATCCAAATTTCAGCATCAGACTGGACGAATCTGCCTTTCCCGTCAAACTTGGGTGGCTTTATCTGCTTGAGGAGGAACTTCTTCTCCTGGATCACAACAGTACTTGATGTAGGGGGGGAATTTGGAACCTGTACCTGGGGTTGTGCCTGGATAAAAGTTTTCTTAACGTTATTACATGATAATTGACGTTAGCTTATCTTTAGATCAGCTATCTCGTAAATCATGAAGCTACTTAACTTTTTAACAACTCTGATGCACAGTCGGATATTGATAAATGAAGTCCTTATTTATATTTACATGGGCGTAGCCTTATATAACATCTCGTGTGATGATAATCCAATCATTACATTCAGTTTGGGGAGAACAACGTTGTATTACATTTGTCTACAGGAACTGTGTAATAGTAGGGTTTTGGGTCATGGATCTTTAGGAATCGATAATTCATTGGAAGTTCAGGATATCCTTTCCGCTGGAATCCATACTTCTCATGGTGGCCCAACACCTTAATCCTGTCGGCTGGGATTACACGGGTTACTTCCTCATATATATATGAGTTCAATTCAACCCTCCGACCTTGAATATGCAAAGTCGAATTTACGTGAGCTTCCACAAAAATGAACAGCTTCACGACTTTCAAGTCTTCCAACCACTTGATCCTCTTCAGGTTGGTCTGTAGATAAGCGAACCGGTGGGCAGCTATGTAGTAGATTCCTGAAGACCCAGTCCATCTTCGTTCTATATATAAAGGTGATGGATTATAAATCTGCTCCAGGATGTTCATCATTCCAACTCTTTGTCTATAATGCGGAGAATGCATTGCAGTCATAAACATGACCCGGAACACCAAAAACTTGTTCCACGCTTCATAGTTCTGCAAGACAGTATTGAAGATGAGGAAATGTTTGGACAGCAACAATTTCTTTACTTCATTTTATTGAGATCTCATAAAAACAATTCCGTTGTTGGTCGGCTCTGATACCAACTGTAACGTGTCCACTAGAGTCATCCAGGACACGTCTTAGCAGTCCATCGGAAAGGATGTCTAGAAAACTCCACCCGGCACTCCCATGGAATGTTACGGGTTTTGCAATCTAGGTCTTCCCGTGTCTGCCACGTAGCAGAAGTATCCTGGCCGTTTCCCACTTAGGATCGACCGGAATTTAGGTTTTCCTGTTTGGTCATTAGCTAACAGCAACTAGCGTCAAACCCAAGTGAACTACTTTACGCAGAAACGCCAGGTCCTAAGCGGATTCACGCTGCACTTGGTTCAAGGAGAATGGGAAACGAGAGGGATGCAAAACTCAACCTCTCTACCAAGAGGCATAGTCCCATTCTGTAAATCGGGTAAGACGTAACTCTAGGTCATCGCTCTCATTATTCGTTTTGATAATGATGATCATCCCGCTGTTCTTCGAGATTTTTGAGAAAAGTTCCCGGCCAACCGGGACCACCCAACCGTAGGACGGGCCCATGGCCCATCCTCCGCACTTTCCTCAGTTTGTTTTAGTTATGTAATTATCTAACACATTAATTTGACATATAGCAATCAGCTTCTTTAATTGCTCCTGTTAAGCACTGGTTCCTTCACGTAATCTTATCACATGACATAGAAAAGCAATATCAGCCAAATTCTTTATTATCATTTCATCATTTTATCTTTGAAATACAAGGAGTTCCGCCCGTAGGCTTGTCCATAATCTGCCCGAAGGCTATCCAGTAATCCGCTAGGGATCACTATTCCAAGCTTCTGCCCGTAGACTAGTATGCGGGCCTCGAGATCCAATCCCGAGTCACATTAGCCTCTTGCGCAGGACCCGGAAGGCGAGGGATTTACAGCCAGAGCCCCCCCTGGCACCCAAGCGTCCTCCTGCTCCAAGTAGAGCTCAACGGAAAGACCTCTCGCGGCGGGTTCGGTCCACGTTCCCGGTGCGGTCAACAACCCCCTTGGTTAGGGTCAGGCAGGCAGTCGGGGGTAACTGAAGCTGCCACTCCCTTCAGGCCTTCAACCTGAAGCATTAGATATCATTTCATCCTTTAGTTCTTTGAGCAAACAATGCAAACAGTGCTTTCTAAACTGTTACAAGCACAATCAATTCCAGTGGTCGTTTATTTGGCCAACTGTCAAGGAGTGAATCCTTCTTTCCGAATGCATCCAGCGTTCGATCTGGGATTAATTGCGACTTGGCAAGATCCCCAAGGGTCTATTTGTTCACCCTTTTGTCCTTGGGTTAGGGCCATACCCTGTTAACCCAACTTAACCAATACCTTAGGTTTTATTAACAGTAAATCCTGGCGACCATGTCGCTTTAATTTATTGATTGATCATTTGCTTCCAAGCAAATACCTAACTTCCCTTTACTTGGCAATCTTTCCCCAAGACAGGTGATGTAATAGGATGACTACTCATTCTCTTGCAAGTTAAACTTGCGCAAGAACTTACCAACCTTATTTCAAGAAATGGCAAAACTCTCTTGTGAACAAACAACAAGTCTATGCAACGTTGCAACTTATTGCACAAGTGTCGCATCTATTCCATGGGATCATTTCACCCATTGAACGGCGTTTTCTGGTATCGGAATTATCTTCAGACGAGAAGCAGGGTTTAGGGTGTCTTTTTACCCAACCCATTCCTAATTACACTAGATCGACAACGTTTGGTCCTAGGGGTTCCAACTCAATTCGAGTTTCATCATTTGAACGAGTGATCCTTAGGGTAGAAACCCTAGATCGTTCTTGCAAGCCCGTCCAATTGACTCAACATTTCGTGAATGTGGGTAAGATCTTTGGGTTTGAGGGTTTTGACTTGGCAACAAGTGTAAAACTAGGTCGAATCCTTAACGCGCTAAACCCTAGTTAGCACTTGGGATATTTATCATATCGACTGAATCATGCCTATATGAATCCCTTGTGGGTTAGGTGATTTAGACAATTCAATATACTTGTCTTGCGACAAGGATGAACCTTTCCTAGAGATAATAAACTAGATCTAAAGGGAAAAATAGTTGCAACTACCACAATACATGTAAACATGCGATTCATTGCTTCTACGCATCACATAGTTCACAATAACTCTATCTTTCCTTGGTAAAGTAAAAATACATGATAATCTGGATACTAACTTTCCTAGGACCTACTAGGACTTACATCAAATAATCATGCCTACTACCTTGTTATCTACACTTTAGAATCTCATGCTTTGTTAAACCATGCAACCTTTCCTAAATACGGCTCCTGATGAATGAAATTTTTGCATGACAACTATGCAACACGCAACTTTCTCCTAGCTACAATGAAGTTAATGAAGCTCATACAAAACTAAAGCTAGTGTTAACTTTTTCCATTTTACATGCCACTTGCAAGTCCATAAGATTAATTTCGTGCTCTTCTATTTCTTTTCGGATAACATCTTATGGGTGTTAACTTTTCCTCATGACTCATTACAAGGAAGATGTTGCCTAAAAATGCAACATACGCTTAATCTTTCCATGTCTAGTCAACGGTGCACTTTAACAATTCCAACCTTATAATGATAGGCAACAGGTGTTCTAGGCTCGTCACTTTGAAAAGTACGACAAGGCAACATACTATTAAGGTCGTAAGATGGATAGACAATTTGCGTTTATAGCATTGAAAATACCAATTTTCCCAATTGCATTTAACTAGGCTAGGTGAATTTGAACATGCACGGGTGCTTTCTAATCCATGAAGTTATCATGCTTAATGCATTACTTTTGTATGGAATCACAATAGTAAAAACCTGGGTTTGTGGGCTCGGGGAGATGTCCACGTGAATGCTAGGAGAAGAACCTCCCGCAGGCACGCCTTGCGACTTCTTGGGGGCCATCGTAGGCGTGATCACAGACTCTGCGGATTACCCTCGCTTCTACGCTTTCTCCGAACAGCCTTGAGATGTGCCTTCTCCCTTGTACGCAGGAGATTCCTTCACCGAAAATTGGATCTTTGAAGACCCGGGAGCTTGTGGGATTGGGGCTTATGGGAAGGCTTGTGGGAAGGAGCTTTATGAGCCCGGTTTAAAAACCGGGAAGGCACGCAGGAACAAGGCCCAAAGGCCTTATCCTTTAGAAGCTTCTTAGAGAAGCTTCTAGGATGCTTCTGAATTTGAGCAGGCCCGACGTGGAAGAAAGAAGGCCAATGATTGCATAGATGTTTCCGTTGATGAAGGGAGGGGATTATGAGGACAATGGCGGGGGGGAAAATGGCGACAGCAGCGGCACTATAGGCAGCAACAGTCGGCGGCCCTGGGAGTGGCGGCGGACAACCTGGCGGCGACGTCTCCAGCACAGCGGCCACGGGAGCGTTCTCCCCCTTATCCTTCCTCAGCGCAGCCTCCACTTCCCTCTACTCTCCTCAGCACGGCGATGGTAGCAGCTGTTCGTCCCCCATCCTCCCTTCACACCTTAGAGGGTGTATTTATAGGACAAGGGGGGGGGGGAGAGGAGAGCTCCACCACGTGGCCACTGCATGGCTTCCCCCCTCCTCATGCAGCCCACAACTCCACCAAGCCCATCCCCCCACACTCCCTCTCCTCCAGCCGTGCATCGGCTGGGGAAAAGGGATAAATATAAAAAATTTGCTTTAATAATATCCATTTTGCCCCTCCCAAGAGGGTGTTTACGTGTGAATTGCGGATTTGAACCCTCGGGCTTGCTTTGCCAATGCGGAGGTCTCGATTTCTCGCGTGCAGGTTACAGATTACACTGCCGGCAATTCCAATATGAAAGATAACCTTTGCACGAGGTTTACGCAGTGTGCGGGAAATCAATATTCACGAGTGGGAATATTACACATACGTGATCACTCAAAGGGACTCCTTTATCTATCATAAATGGAGTATATCTAGAAATTCCTCAAGTGGTTTTGTATGTATTATGGTAAACCTATTGGATTCACCTATTGGCTTTTCTCTACCTTCTCATGTGATGGTTAGTCAGGACGATTGTCCATAATCATGATGAGCAAAAGGCCAAGATCCCTTGTGCATCTGCCATGGGAAGTTTGAGGTATGCCACAATAGCCACTTATCCTAGCATAACATTTGTCGTGGGAGTTGTGACATGCCTGGAAGATGACATTGGGATGCCATCAAGGCTAGCATGAGGTACCTGAAGGGCACAAAAGATATGTGCATATGTTATGGTGGCTAGGATACAGGAGTCATGGGGGTTGATTGCTTTGATTGTGCTTGAATTTTAATTGGATTAATTAAGGAAGGATATTTTGCACGCGTGGATCATCTCCCAGATCACATTGCGGATGTAATATGCCCCCCCCTTAACAAAAAATTTTAATTTCGAATACAAAAGTTTTTCCCTCTCTCTCTCCCCACCTTTGGGGAGAGAGAGAGAGGGAGTGAAGTACAGTAATAGGGGGACATGCAGCCCCCCAGGTGGGAGGGGTGGCAGCCATGCCACCCTCCTCCCCCTCCTATAAAAGAGAGGCTCCCCCTCCTCCCTCGACGGTACAGCTCCCCCCCTGGACGTCCGCAAGCAGGTTCTCCCCCCCCTCATGCTTCGCCACCCCCCTCCATTGCAGACTGCACCAGTTCCGCCCTCCCAGGCTTCGACAGAGACCTCCCCCCCCCCTCATCGTTAGGTGAAACCCCCCTGTGCTCATCGAAGAAGGAGAAGAAGAGAAGAGAAAGAAGAGGAAGAGAGAGAGGAGAAGAAGAGAAGGAAAAGAATGAAGAAGAGGGAGGGAGAGAAGGAGAGGAAGAAGAGGAAGAAGAGGAAGAAGAGGAAGAAGAGGAAGAGGAAGAAGGAGAGATGAGAGAAGGAGAAGAAGAGAGGAAAAGAAGAAGGAGAGGAAGAAGAGAGGGGGAGGAGAAGAGAAAGAGAGAGAGAGAGAAGAAGAAGAAGAGAAAAATAAGTAGAAGAGGAAGAGGAGAGACAGAGAAGAAGAGAAGGAGAGGGAGAGAGGGAAGGAGAAGAAGAAGAGAAGAAGAAGAAGAAGAGGAAGAGAAAGAGTAGGAGAAGGAGAGAAGAAAAGAAGAAGAAGAGGGAGAGAGAGAGAAGGAGAAGAGAAGAAGAAGAAGGAGAGAGAGAGAGAGAGAGAGAGAGAGAGAGAGAGAGAGTTGGTGAGTGGAGAAGGTGTCGAGAGCCGTGTTCGAGGAGCCACTCTCAAGAGACCCCCTCATCGGTGAAGGACCCCTTCTCACGACCTTTCCTTCCCGAGCCTGTCATCTTGAAGGCCGTTAAGGTCAGCACTATCCAAACTCCATGTGGCAATGCGGGAGAGGCGAGTGGAGCGACCAACGCAAAAAATTCCCCTACGACCATGAATCAAACCCAGGTTCTTTTGAATATCCTAGGTTTTATAATCAATGTTGATTAAGCATATTCTGTATTATTTCTAAAAGAAGAAATAAAGGGGTAGTTACATGCATGGAACAAGAACAAGCCTTAGGACTTTTTGTTTACTCTAAGTGCTAGGTTGCATGCATGAAGTGGTAGAGTATGGAGTTCAAATAAGTTTATATGCATGGAATGATAGCTTTTACACACATAGAATGATAAGGCTTTCGCATTATTTCACATAAAATAATAGTTTTAAACTAGTTCAGTGCATGAATAGTCATCTAGAATTCATGCTTTGCAATCATGATTAAAATAAACACATGAAATGTTAGTTTTTGTTCTGCACTGAACAGTCATCTAGAATTCATGCTTCGCAATCATGGTTAAAATAAACATATGAAATGTTAGTTTCTGTTCATAGGATGAAATTGCATCGATGGATAGAAACCCAGACTTTCATATACGCAAGTCACATGAGATCCGGTGCATTAGGATTAAGTATTCGTTGCCAGGTATGAAGAGGGTTAAAGGCCGCTTAGGATGTACTAATATATTAAACACACCGTGTGCATGATGGGTAAGTTGATTGGAAACCTCTGCATAGTACCGCAGTAAGAGGGATGGAAGGGACGCATGCATCTAGAATGTATCCTGAAGGCCTATGTGAAGAACTGGAAGAATAAAATACCCTTGATCGGGTTACGAATAAGGCATGTCCTCTGTCTTGGTTGAGCAGTTAATGCTTGGGTTAGGGTTAAGATACCATAAGGTAAAACCCAAGGGGAAGAGCAAGTCAAAATAATTTAACTTACCAAGAACATTTGCTTGTATGATCTTGTTTGAAATTATTGGGATCTCGCCAAGTTGTGAACGATCCAGGATCGGACGCTAGGAGCATCCGAAAAAAAGATTCACGATCGAATGCTGGGAGCATCCAGGAAAAATGAATCACACCTTAGCAATTGGTCATACAAATGGCCTCCGAAATTTTTATGATTGTACACTTAGACACATTATTTGATCTCCTTTACTCAAGGAATAAATTCAAGGAATAACACTTAATGCTTCAGGTTAGAAGCTTGGAGGGAGAGGTAGGAACAGTTACCTCCGACTGTCTGCCTAGCCCTATCCAAGGGGGTTGTTAGCCATGCCGGGTATATGGATCTAACCTGCCGTGAGAGGTCTCTCTGTGGGTGTTGCTTGGAGCGAGAGGATGGTTGGGTGCCAGGGGAGGCTCTGGCTGTAAATTCCTTGCCTCTGGATCCTGCACAAGAGACCAACGTGACTGGAGATGGGATCTCGAGGCCCGTGTACTAGTCTACGGGAAAGACTTGGAGCAGCAATCCTATAGATTGCTGGGATAGCCTTCGGGCATGATAATTGATATACTCCGAGATTATGATAAATAAAGAACAGATATTTGAGAAAAAGGAACTTGCTTGACATTGTTTTTGTGTCAGTGCCTAAGTTACGTGAAGGAACGAGTGATTAAATTGATTAATTAAGGAAGCTGCTTTTGCATGTCAAACATAATGTGGTAGGTAATTAGATAACTAAGCAAACTGAGGAAAGTGCAGTGGACGTGACTTGGGTCTGTCCTATGGAAGGGTGGTTCCGGTTAGCTGGAAACTTTTCTCAAATGATGAGATATCAAGACTATGAAGACCTAGTATCAATAGATTTCTGTTGTTTTTGTCAAGATTGTGGGAGAGAAGGAAGGAGTCTCGCTTGAAGCTTTCTTGCTTGCACAATGGGGGAAGACACACAAGGGTGGAGGCTGAAAACAGTTTTCCTCTTCTTAGTTGTGTAAGCCAAAAGAACTCTCTTACAAAGAAATAGAAGAACCCTATATATGGGTCTCAAACCAAACTCAACTAACTAAGGTGGCATACTAACTGAGCCACGAACTAGAGTAGATAAGGATAGCTATCATGTAGCTATTATTCATGGGCGGTGTACCAACCGTGTCTGCAACTGACAAGTCGGTGACATAAATACACAACGGTCACCCTGGCGTATCACGAGTGGAGCTCGATATCTCAACACTCCCCCTCGAGCTCAATCCCAATTCCTGCACACCAAGCAGGTCTCTGAACTTGCGCAGCTTCTTTGCGCCCAATGCCTTCGTGAATATGTCAGCTACCTGATCCTCTGTGCTGACATAAACTAGATCAATAAGACCTAGTAAAACCCTCTCTCGCACATAGTGATAATGCACCTCAATGTGCTTTGTTCTAGCATGATAGACTGGGTTATTTGCCAAGTGTATACTACTCATGTTGTCACAATAAATGACAACTGGCCCATCTGTAGACTGATGCATATCATAAAGTAGCTTATGCAACCAAGCTACCTCACATGCAGCCATTGCTGCACCCCTGTACTCAGCCTCTGTGCTCGACAAGGCAACTGTAGGCTGTTTCTTGCTGCTCCAAGTGACTGCAGCACTCCCAAAAGAGAACACATATCCACTGGTAGATCGTCTATCAGAAATACTACCAGCCCAATCAGCATCAGTGTATCCATGCAACTGTATCTGAACCCCAGTCTCATAAAATAGTCCATACTGCAATGTGGACTTCACATACCTGAGTATGCGTCTAGCCGCATCCAAATGTGGTTTCCTTGGAGCCTGCATAAACTGACTTACCAATCCAACAGCATAGCTCAAATCTGGCCTGGTAATAGTCATATAAATCAAACTTCCTACTATGCGTCTGTACATAGTAGGGTCTTCTAGAAGCTCACCTGCATCTGTGCTCAGCTTCACATTCTGCTCCAAAGGAACTGAAATAGGCTTACAGCCTGTCATCCCATATTTGGACAGCATGTCCAATCCATACTGCCTCTGCAAGAGCTGTATCCCACTTGCTGATCTAATCACCTCAATGCCCAAGAAATAACGCAGCTCTCCCAAATCCTTCATCTCAAACTTCTGCTTCAATAGCATTTTCACATGAAGGATATCTTCATCACTGTCACCTGTCATAATCAAATCATCAACATAAATGACAAGTAGCATAATACCTTTCTCTGTTTTTCTCACATAAAGTGAGAAATCTGCCTTGGAGATCTGAAAGCCAATAGTGACAAGATACTGTCCTATCTTGTCAGACCATGCTCTAGGTGCTTGCTTCAAGCCATACAAGGCTTTCTTCAACCTGCAAACAAACTCAGGATGAACATCATGCACATAACCTGGTGGCTGCTCCATATAGACCTCTTCTTGCAAATCACCATACAAGAAGGCATTCTTTACATCCATCTGATGTAAAGACCATCCCTTTGATGCAGCCATAGCAATGACTGCTCTTACGGTTGCCATCTTTGCAACCGGACTGAATGTTTCTTCATAGTCAATGCCATATGTTTGTGCATACCCCTGGACTACTAATCTTGCCTTGTATCTATTCACAGAACCATCTGCATTGTGCTTCACCTTATAAACCCACTTACAGCCAATTGCATTCTTATCTTTAGGCAAAGGTACTAACTCCCATGTACCATTTGCTTCCAAGGCATCCATTTCTTCATCCATGGCTTTCTCCCATTTTTCTTTTCCCATGGCTTGCTCAAAAGATGTGGGTTCTGGTTCCTGTATCACTTTGACCATATATGCATAGTGAATGGCTGTAAATCCATCATATTTCAGCCTATCCACAGGATACCTAACTCTGGTAGACCTGCGCAAAGTGGGTTCACTCCCAGGTGCTCTCAAAACATCCCTGGTCTTCCTTACTCCAGGTGTAACAATAGAAGGAATACCCAACTCATCATCAATGCTCTATTCTGAGCCACTGGATTCACCATCCACATAAGAGTGACCTGCATTCACATCAAAAATGGGCTGATCAACCTTCTCTTTTCCTTTTCGTGATACCTGCATACCACTATCTGCATTACTTTGAGAAGATTCTCCTGATCTCAATCTGCCTGTCCATGGTGAAGAGTGTGAACCACTGCTAGAGGACGCTCCAGGTCCACTAATATTTTGTGACTGCTGCTGTGAATTCTGTGCAGCATTACCATTTTGTGCATCTACATCATCAATCACATTTACTGGTTTATACCAGCTACTCATCTCATAAAAAAAAACATCTCTGCTCACTGTAAACTTACGAGTAGAAGGGTTATAGCATCTATACCCTTTTTGCTGCAGAGAGTAACCAATAAAGATGCACTTCTCAGCTTTTGGATCCAACTTGGATCTCAGCTCATCTGGCACATGTACATAGGCAATGCAACCAAAAATTTTCAAATGAGAAATATCTGGTTTCCTACCAGTATACCTCTCCTCTGGAGTCATTCCATGTATTGCTGCAGTGGGAGTCCTGTTCATTATGTAGACTGCTGTAGCAACTGCTTCAGCCCAATAAAAATCTGGCAAGTCTTTTTCATTGAGCATGGCACGAGATACCTCTCCAATATGCCTATTTTTCCTTTCTGCAATTCCATTTTGTTGTGGGGTATAACTGCATGAATATTGCTGCTTTATGCCATGCTCCTGCAAGAACTTTGCAAACTCATTTGAGAGGTACTCTCCCCCTCCATCTGACCTCAGGCATTTTATTTGCAGACCTGTTTCTTTTTCAGCCATAGCTTTAAGGGTTTTGAAATGCCCAAAAACTTCACTTTTCTTTTTCATAAAATACACCCAAACTTTTCTGCTATAGTCATCAATAAAAGTGACAAAATAATGACAGCCTCCAAGAGATGCAGCTTTAGTAGTCCACACATCAGAGTGGATTAATTCCAATGGCTTCTCACTCTCTTGAACATATCTAGGAAATGGTTTCCTTGCCTGTTTTCCAAACTGACAGGCTTCACATACCTTATGCATTTCTGCAACCTTGAATTTTGGCAATCCTGCAACAATATTTTGGGCCTGCATTGATTTAAGTCGCTGTACATTAACATGACCAATGCGTTTATGCCAGATATCAATATCTGCAACTACACCGGTCCCATGTGCAAACATTGCTGCACTCAATTCAGACATGTCTGCATCCAACGTAAACATTCTGCCCTTCTTCTTTCCTTTTGCTATCAAGCGACCTTTATTTTTCATATCCTCAACAAAGCATCCATGAGGATTAAATCTGATCTGCAAGCCCTGCTCAACCATTTGACCGACAGAAACCAGATTCTTGGTGATATTCGGGACATGAAATACATCGGACAGGTATTTCTTTTTCCCATCCTGCATAGACAAAGGAATTTTTCCAATCTGCACAATAGGATGTGCAGTATCATCACCAGTCTCCACAAATCCTGGTTTTTCCATTTTCCTTGCATCCTCCATCCATTCTGCATGACCTGTCATGTGGTTTGATGCACCTGAGTCAACATACCATACATCGTTGCTTTCTTCTGCACTTCTCACAGAATTGTTCATGTGCTGCACCATGAACAAATGCTCATTTCTGTCATCACCCTGTCTACTAGAAGATGCATAATTCCCTTGTTGCAGTTTTCCATTCATGATGTCATTCTGCTTTTTATAGCAGTCTTTAGCCATATGACCCATTTTACCACAATAGTAGCATTCAACATTACTGTTTGCATTTTGGCCTCTTTGCCATCCACCACGACCTCTTTGGCTCCCCCTGCCTCTAGAGTTACCACGTCCTCCTCCATAGGACTGGTTTTCTTGAGTTTGCTGCATATTCTGATTTCTACCACGGCCTCCAAATCGGCCTCCTCTACCTCTGCCTCTACCTCTTCCAGCGTTTGAGTAGAAGACAGCTTCTTTTGAAGTTCCTCCTGAAGAAGATGTACCACCATTTCTCTGCTCCTCAGAAATTAGAAGAGCAATCAACTCCTCAAAGTCAGGAAATCTTTCACGAACGGAAATGGATGTTCGAAACTGTGCATAATCCTTTCCTAGACCATTCAAGGTCACAGAAACTAAATCATCATCTTCCACTGGCGACCCAATGGAAGCAAGTGCATCTGCAATCTTCTTCACCTTCATGTGGTAGTCATTGATGCTCATATTTTCTCTTTGCACATTATGCAACTCTTGCTTGAGCTGCATTTTCCTGGCTTGAGTATTTGTACTATACATTTTTGACAAAGTATCCCATGCCTCCTTTGGCGTACTTGCATCCTGAATATGCACAATCATAGAGTCTGAAATACTGATAGACAGCCAGTACATAACTTTCCTGGCTCTCTCATGCCATGATTTGAATGCCTGCATTTGCTGTTGATTGGGAACATCAGGAAGAACTGGTTCTTCTTCATTTCCTGCAACAAATTCCCAATATCCTTTTCCCATAAGGAAATTCGTCATTCTAAACTTCCATGCTTGGAAGTTATTCTTGTCAAGCTTTTCAGTGACAATCTGTGAGAGAGAATCAGATGCCATTACAGAATACTGCAAAAAATTCTGTCACTGCAAAAAACACAGCTTCACGCTCACAAGAGCAAATCTGCAAAACTGGCGAAAGTGGTATTTGACCACACAGTCACTTCCTAGTGACGATTTTGCATCAATAGGCAACAAGGATGATTCTGTAACTCCCAATGTCTCTGCGCACAAGCATACGATGCAATTTCTACAGTAACTTTTCACCGACCTGTAGAACAGTGGTTGCACAGCATAAAACTGAGCCTTTTCCTGAGTGCGTGCAGAAAACTTCCGCCTTCAAAACAGGCCCCGAAATGGCCTTAAATCAAAAAAACAGGGTCGCCAAGAGCTAAAGCTCTTGCCCGCAGCATATGCTGCCCTCTTGCTTCACCGCGAAGGGCGTCTCAACCTGAGACAATGCACTCCTGCAATTTCCGGCTGTGCTACCTGCAGAGATTTGCTCCCAAAACAGAAAATGAAAGCAACACTGCTCCTCTTACCAGAACACCGCGAGCTTGGCTTGCTTTCTTGAGCTCCTTACCACGAACAAGGCTCTGATACCATGTCAAGATTGTGGGAGAGAAGGAAGGAGTCTCGCTTGAAGCTTTCTTGCTTGCACAATGGGGGAAGACACACAAGGGTGGAGGCTGAAAACAGTTTTCCTCTTCTTAGTTGTGTAAGCCAAAAGAACTCTCTTACAAAGAAATAGAAGAACCCTATATATGGGTCTCAAACCAAACTCAACTAACTAAGGTGGCATACTAACTGAGCCACGAACTAGAGTAGATAAGGATAGCTATCATGTAGCTATTATTCATGGGCGGTGTACCAACCGCGTCTGCAACTGACAAGTCGGTGACATAAATACACAACGGTCACCCTGGCGTATCACGAGTGGAGCTCTATATCTCAACAGTTTTAGGGGAAAGGAATGGGACTATGCCCTATGGCAGAGAGGTTGAGCTTCGTATCCCTCTCGTTTTCCATTCTCCATGAACCAAGTGCAGCATGAATACGCTTCGACTTTGTTGTTCCCATGCAAAGTGGTTCATCTGGAGCGCGACTCTAGCTACTTCCTAGAGACCTTGCTAATAGGAGAGGAACCCTGACATCAGGTCGATCCTAAGTGGGAACGGTAAGACACTTCCGCTCAAGGCAGACTTGGGAAGACCTATATCGCAAACCCTGTGGCATTCCTTGCGAGTTCCAGGTGGAGCTTTCTAGACCCTCCTCCCGATGGACTGCCAAGATGTGTCCCACAAGCGGACGAGCGGACAAGTTACATCGGATTATCCCAAGAGGGCACTGCTCAATTCACAAGTTGATGGTCGAGTGGTGAAAAGGCCAACCACGGAAATGGGATCTCACTCCTAGACTACTTGTGGGTCAGGTGGAGCTCTAGATACCCCTTTCCTGTCCAGAATGGAGTTGGAGATCCTCGTGAGAGCCCAATGTCTGGGACGTTGGAATATCCTATTCTAGATAAAGGATGGAAATTTTGGTGCCATGAGACTTGGACTGGGTACTTCTGTTGGACAGAATGGATACATAATTCTCCTATATGGGTAGGAGACAAAGATTAACTTAAAGATAAGTTAAGGAACTTGTTTGATAAAATGACTGCTTATTTTGTTTTTGTGTATGTATTGTAAATTAGGTGAATGAACTCTGTGCCCTAAAAGGCTTAATTAATGAAGCTAATTTTAAATGTTGCACATAAATGTGGTAGGACCTTATTAGACAACTAAAGCTATCAAGGGAAGTGGGTGAACGGAATCCCGCGATGGGTCCATCCTATGGTTGGGTGGTCCCAGAGAACTGGGAGGCTTCTCACAAGGATTTACCGTCGGATGACTTTAGGTATTGTTAAGTAAGAACTTGATTCATGCCATTTTAGGGGACCAGAATGGGACTATGCCCTACAGGCAGAGAGATTGAGCGGTGCATCCCTCTTGTTTCCCATTCTCTATGAACCAAGTGCAGCATAAATTTTCTTTGACTCTGTTGTTCCTACGCAAAGTGGGTCATCTGGATCTCGACGCTAGCTACTTCCTAGAGACTTGGCTGATAGAAAAGAAACCCTGACTTCAGGTCAGTCCTAAATGGAAACGGCCGGATACTTCCGCTTGACTCGAGAAGACCTAGATCGCAAACCCTGTGACATTCCTTGCGAGTGCCAGGTGGCGCTTTCTAGACTCCCCTCCCGATGGGCTGCTAAGATGTGTCCCACAAGTGGACAAGTGGACACGTTACAAGGTCTAATCCATGTAGAAAGTATGACAGTTGGATAGCGGGTGGAATAGGAATAGAGGTTTGTAATTTGGAAAACACCTCTTTCCGTTTCTTGGCATATGCTTGAGTATTCTCATGAGGCTCTTGACATGTCGCATTCAGAATATGCAGCCAATACTTGCCATCCCTTTCAAGTGCAAACTCTCTTAGGAAGGCCATAAAGAATAAGTCAATTGTGGTTATGGCCCCAATTTCTGGCCCATGATACCACCTTCTTGTAGCTTTTCCTTTCTAAGTCATGTTGAAAAACATCATGAGATGTTCTTGTCGTCTTGAATTTGGCAAGTGAACATTAATTTTTGAAACTCGCCGATGTGGAGCTCTACATCTCCCTCTACTTGAAAGGGAAGTGGAACTGAGGAGGAAGAAGGTTGGTGGTGAGAGCTATGGCAGATGGAGAGCAAGAGCTAGGAGAGAGAGAGAAACTCAAAAGTGGAAACTCCAACAACCACAATGTGTGGATGGGCCTTCCTTTATTCAAATTGTCACTAAAATAATAAAGAATAAGTGACTGTGACGGCCGGCCACCACTTGCAGTGTGCAGTGGTGGGTATTTTCAGTGTAGTAATACACGGGCGACTAGGCAGAGGTGCCTTTACCCCCAACAACCTCCCACTTAAAGGAAAATCGTCCCCAATGAGAGAGAAGAAGGAAAAAAAAAAGAAAAGACAGTACAACATGTACACATGTATAACAGGATGAGGGAAAATACGTCATCTCATCCAATGCCCATCAATCTCCTGAGGAAGGCAAAGCGCGCGGTAGTGAGGCTTTTTGTAAGCAAGTCTGCAAGATTCTGCTTAGTTGGAATCTTGACAAGGTCAACATACCTATCCTCAATGACCTTGTGAATGAAGTGATAACTCACCTCAATATGTTTCATCTTCGCATGGAAGACCGGATTCTTGTCCAACTGAATGACACTCATAGAATCCGAATGCAGTGTAGGCATAGCATCTGTCATACCAATGTCTGCAATCAAACGGCCTAACCAGATAGCCTCCTTGCAAGCCTCTGTGGCTGCAATATACTCGGCCTCTGTAGTAAAAAGAGTCGTACACTTCTGCGCCCTAGACATCCAACTAGACATCCAAGAGATAACCCCTCCAGCATGAGTGAACACATAGCCATAAGCGGACTTCCTACTATCTGCATGTCCTGCATAATCAGAGTCAGAGTACCCCATGACTCTTGTATCCTAGTTGACATAACAAAGACACATATCTGATGTGCCCTTCAAGTACCTCATGATACCCTTCACTGCATCCTAATCTTTCTTGCCAGGTGTAGCCATATAACATGTCACAACCCCAACTACAAAAGCAATATCTGGACGGGTGGCTATCATGGCATACATAAGACTGCCCACGGTTGATGCATAGGGAATCTTGGCCATCTCGGCCCTGTGCTCATCTGTTTGCAAATAATCGGCCTGTGAAACCTTCACATGAGAAGGTAATGGATAGCCAATAGGCTTAACATCCTGCATGAGCGCTCAAGGACTTTATGAATGTACTCCCTCTGTGATAGATAGAGTAGTCCATGAGATTGATCATTCATAATGCACATACCAAGTATAGGAGAGGCCTATTGCAGATCTTTCATCTCAAAGCTCTTCTTGAGCTGAGCCTTAAGAGCATCTAGCTTGTCATGAGCTATTCTTGCTCAAAGCATGTCATCCACATAAAGTACCAAAATCAGTAAAGAACTGTCACGAGCTTTCTTCGTATACAAGCACGGATCCATAGCATTGCGGTGGTAGCCCTATGACTACATGAATGCATCAAAATATGGTACCATTTCCTAGGTGCCTGCTTCAAGCCATGTAGACTCTTCTTTAGCTTGCAAACTAGGTGTTCTCTGCCAGGGTCTACTGCAAAGCCCTTATTCTGCTCCATGTAAATCTCATCATGCAAGTCCCCATGTAGAAATGCCGTCTTGACATCCATCTGGTACAAGTCTAGGTCAAGCTTTGCAGCCAAGGCCAAGACTAAGCGTAGGGTGGTCATCTTGACCACATGAGAAAGAACTTCATCAAAGTCAACACCATGCTCCTACTTAAAACCCTTAGCAACCAATCGAGCCTTGGATGTCGGCTTGGGATGTCTAGGGGTACTTTTCAGCTTATACACCCACTTGCATGGCAAAGCTTTCTTACCCTGAGGCAAGAAAACCAAATCCCAAGTCTGATTCTTATGCAATGAGTCAAGCTCAGACTACATAGCCCTCTCCCAAGAGTGACAATCACCCCTACGCATAGCCTCATCATAAGTGAGAGGCTCTCCAATATCTGTAACCAGTACATAATCCATAGAGGGCGCAAAACGGTCAGGAGGTCATCTATCTCTAGTAGAGTGCCTCAACCCAAGTTGTGTTGCCTGACCAATATCCTATCTAACATTAGAATGTCTAACATCTGGGCCATGAGCATTATGTGATGTTGCACGCTGTCTAGCTAGCGGTGGAGCAGGCTGAATAAGAGCAGGTGGCTCCTTGTGAAAGATAACTGTGCATACCGCAACCACTTTTTCAGGTTGCATATGCATTTTGTCCTCATGAAAGATGAAATCATGACTACGGATCACTTTCTACGCCTGCGGATCCCATAGACGGTAACCCATCTCTCTTGCATCTCTATAGCCAATGAAAATGCATTTGACACTTTTAGGATCTAGCTTATTGCATTTGTCCTTGGGCACATGGCAAAATGCCTCACATCCAAAGACACACAAATGATGATAAGAGGGGGGATTGGGTGCCCATTGTTGAGATGACAAGCTCAACACATGCGGACATTGATGATGGACCGCCTAGTTAGATGGGTCCACACATCTACACTTAGCACATCGGTGGTCATTATGACTCTCACATGGCCACTGACTCATTACTTATTATATTCAGGTTGTTACACCTATTTACAGCTGGCATAGTTATAGCGCCAGTCGACTAGTGTAGTCGGTTATGCATTGTTTGACTTAGTAGGCCACTTTCCTTTTATGTTGTATCTTATCTATACTTTGTGTATATTGTAAAGAGTGTGAAGAAGAAGAAGAAATCAGCAAGAAAACGTTTTGGCCTCCATCTCTCTTCTTGTCTCTTGAGTGAGCTTCTCCTTGTGCATTCTGTGTGTGTTCGGCGCAGCATCTTGAGCAACCCCCTCCACCACGCGATTCTTGACATGGTATCAGAGCCGCGCCATTGAGAGAGGCTGATTTCGAAGGTTGAAGCAAAGGAGAAGAAGCAAGGTTCGAGCAAGCAAGCCACGGGTAAGAAGCTCTCCCATCCTTCAACTCTTTCTCTTGGATAGTGCCTGTGGAGGCACCAGAAGCAGGGCAGAGCAAAAAATCTCAGATTGCAGTGAGATTTGGTGTGCGCGAAGAGCGCTGTGTATTTTGCAGATTGGCCCTTTAGGGCTTTCCCGCAGTTATTTTGGGCATCTGAGGCCGTTTCGGGGCCCATTTTAGAGCCGCAAGGTTGCGGACAGCAGTTTCAGGGTACGCTGTGACTTGGACTGTATTGACCGAAAGTAAGTGCGCAGGTTACAGATTTCAGATCTGTAAGTTCAAAGGTGTTTACCAGTGAGTAAACACAAGGTTGATCTGCAAACAGGTTGCAGATTGCATGTATTATTGAGCAGACAGTGAAAAAGGCTGTCTGGTGTATTACTGTGCACTACAGGTCCAGGGTTGCAGAAGATTTGCTTGCTGTTGGTATTAATTTTGTGATAATGGCAGAGAATAGTGGAAGCCCCATCATTGAGAAGCTCGACAAGAACAACTACCCTTCATGGAAGTTCCGTGTCACGAACTTCCTTATTGGAAAAGGCCTCTACGAGTTCGTTTCATGTGAAGAAAAGGAGCCGGAGATGAGTGATCCTCCAACTGCAGAAGAGACAAAGGCACGGAAAGAATGGAATGCAAAGGATAAAAAGGTCATGTATTGGTTGTCTGCAGTAATTGACAATAATATGCTGGGACACATTAGAAATGCAGAGAATTCATATGCAGCTTGGACCATACTTGAAAGTATGTTTTCTGTAAATACAAAGGCACGAAAGATTCAACTCAAGCAAGAGTTGAATACATTAAAGAAAGGGAAGATGTCTATCAATGAGTATGCACTGAAGGTAAGAAGCATTGCAGATGCATTGGCAGCGATTGATGCAATGCCCGACGATGATGATTTGGTGTCGTCTACCTTGGGTGGACTTAACAATGAAAAGGCTTGGAAGTCTTTTGTAACTTCCGTATATGTCAGAAAGCCATTTCCAGATTTCGATGAGTTGGTCTCTCTAATGATCACTGAAGAAATCAACATGCAGAGTGAGACGTCTGAAAGAAGTGGTGAACAGGTCCAGGCTTTCTACTCCAGTTCAGGAAGGGGACGTGGTAGGTTCTCTTCAAGAGGCCGTGGTACAGGACGTGGTAGTGATAACCAGCAAAATAGATTGAATCAGCAATTTGGCGATATGCAGGTTTCAGGAGGTCGTGGTAATTTTAGAGGCAGGGGGAGCTTTAGAGGAAGAGGTGGATGGCAGAACAGAGGTTCTAACAACTCTAGTATTGTGTGCCACTACTGTGGCAAAACAGGTCATATTGCAGCCCAATGTTATGCTAAGAGAGATGATATCCGCAGTGGTAAGTTGCAGCAAGGAAACTATGCATCGTCTTCACGACAGAATGAAGACAAAAATGAACGTTTGTTTGTTATGCAGCATATGCTGAATGCTGTTACAGGAAAGGGAACACATGAAGATGTTTGGTATGTTGATTCAGGTGCATCCAATCATATGACCAGCCATGCAGAATGGTTTGGAGAGATGAAGGATTTGCAGAATGCAGGTTATGTGCAGACGGGTGATGACTCATGCCACCCAATTTCACACATTGGAAAAGTTCCCTTGTCCTTGCATGATGGTAAGACAAAGAGTCTTTCAGATGTATTACATGTGCCATCTATTACAAAGAACTTGGTGTCAGTCGGTCAAATGGTAGAGCAAGGGCTGCAAGTCAGATTTAATGCAAAGGGCTGCTTTGTAGAAGACTTCAATGACAAGTGCAGGTTGGTAGCAAAGGGAAGTAGAGTTGGACGTATGTTCACTCTAGATGCTAGAATTCCTACTATGAATGCTGCTATGTATGCCAAAGGAAAAGGTGTTGTTGCAGACATTGAAATTTGGCACAAACGCATTGGACATGCAAATGTACAAAGGCTGAAATTAATGCAGTCCAAAGGGTTGGTTACAGGTTTGCCTACATTTAAAGTTGCAAAATTTCAGAAGGTATGTGAAGCATGTCAGTTTGGCAAGCAGGCAAGACAACCCTTTTCACATGACAGAGATGTAAGCAGAAATATCCTTGATGTTGTTCATATAGACATTTGGGGGCCTACACAAAATGTATCTCTTGGAGGTAGTTCATACTTCGTCACATTCATTGATGATTGCTCTAGAAAGCTGTGGGTATATTTTATGAAGGAAAAGAGTAAAGCGTTTGAGCACTTTAGAACTTTCAAGGCTACAGTTGAAAGAGAAACAGGCTTGAAAGTAAAGTGCCTGAGGTCAGATGGAGGGGGAGAGTACCTCTCAAATGAGTTCAGTGATTTTCTGAGGTCTCATGGGATAAAGAGACAGTTCACATGCAGGTATACCCCACAGCAAAATGGGGTTGCAGAAAGGAAAAACAGGCATATTGCAGAAGTTGCACGCGCCTTGATGGCTGAAAAGAATATGCCTAAGCATTTTTGGTCTGAGGCTGTTCATACTGCTGTTTATATTATGAACAGAACTCCCACAGCTGCAGTTCATGGCATGACCCCCGAAGAATGTTTTACAGGTAAGAAGCCTGATGTTTCACACTTGAAAGTATTTGGCTGCATTGCGTATGTTCATGTGCCAGATGAGTTGCGAAAGAAACTGGATCCAAAGGCTGAAAAGTGCGTCTTTATTGGATACTCTTTAGAGCAGAAAGGGTATCGCTGTTACAACCCTGTCACATGTAAGTTCAGAGTGAGCAGGGATGTCATCTTTGATGAAATGAGCAGCTGGTATGCATCTAGTGGTGATGCATTGGATGTTGATGATGATCATGACACTCATGTGCAGGCTGAAAAGCAAGAATCACGGACTCTTAGTGGACCAGAGACATCATCTAGTAGTCCTTGGTCTGGGAGACTAAGGAGTACCTCTACATCTTCAGGTGCATCTAGTAGCACTACAGGTAAAGACAAAGGAAAGAATAAAGTGTCAGAAGGCATTGATGCAGTTCTTGATGGAGGCTCCAGTGGCTCAGAGAGCTTAGATGATGAGCTTGGCATTCCTTCAGTGAGAACTCCAGGTGTGCAGAGAGCACGGGCTGATGCAAAGACTCCATTGAGTGATCCAGTGGTACGCAGGTCTAGCAGGGTGAGATACCCTGTTAAAAGATTTGGTTTTGAAGGTTATGCAGCTCACCATTATGCTTATATGGTGAAACTAGTTGAGGATGTTGAGCCTACATGTTTTGAGGAGGCTGTTGGTCATGCTCATTGGGATGCAGCAATGGATGAGGAGATGGCTGCATTAGAGGCTAATAAGACTTGGGATCTAGTATCATTGCCAAAGGGAAAGAAAGCTATTGGATGTAAGTGGGTTTATAAGATTAAGCACAATGCAGATGGTTCTATTAGCAGGTACAAAGCTAGGCTGGTTGCAAAAGGCTATGCCCAAACATATGGCATAGATTATGATGAAACCTTCAGTCCAGTTGCTAGGATGGCAACTGTCAGATGTGTGATTGCTTTGGCAGCAGCCAAAGGTTGGAGGTTACAGCAAATGGATGTAAAGAATGCCTTCTTGCATGGTGATTTGCAGGAAGAAGTGTATATGGATCAGCCAGCAGGTTATGAAGATTTAGAGCATCCCACGTATGTGTGCAGGTTGAAGAAGGCACTCTATGGGCTCAAGCAAGCACCAAGAGCATGGTCTGACAAGATCAGAGAGTATCTTGTCAATATTAGCTTTTATGTTTCTGATGCTGATCACTCACTTTATGTGAGAAAGGGAGATGCAGGTTTAGTCATCATAGTCATCTATGTGGATGACTTGATTATTACAGGTGATAGTGATAGTGGGATTGCTGTAGTCAAGGGCTGTTTGAAGATGAAGTTTGAGATGAAGGATTTAGGTGAGCTAAGGTACTTCCTTGGCATTGAGGTGATCAGATGTGATGATGGTATATGGCTGTCCCAAAGACAGTATGGCTTGGATATGTTGTCCAAGTATGGTATGACTGCATGCAAACCACTTTCAGTCCCGTTGGAGCAGAATGTAAAGCTGAGTGCTGATGTTGGGGATGAGATAGAAGACCCTACTATGTTCAGGAGGATAGTGGGGAGTTTGATCTACATGACCATTACAAGGCCAGACTTGAGCTACGCTGTTGGTCTTGTGAGTCAGTTTATGCAAGTACCTAGAAAGCCACATTTGGATGCAGTCAGACGCATATTGAGATATGTGAAGTCCACATTACATTATGGACTTTTCTATGAGGCAGGTACAGATGTACAGGTATTTGGATACACAGATGCAGATTGGGATGGTAGTATGTCTGATAGAAGATCTACCAGTGGATACATGTTCTCTCTTGGTAGTGCAGCAGTTTCATGGAGTAGTAAAAAGCAATCTACAGTTGCTTTGTCGAGTACAGAGGCTGAGTATAGAGGTGCTGCTATTGCAGCATGTGAAGTAGTATGGCTGCAAAAGCTATTGGCTAATTTGGATGTCCAGGTGGAAGGTCCAGTTGTCATTTATTGTGACAACATGAGCAGTATACAGTTGGCTAGGAACCCTGTGTTCCATGCCAGGACAAAACATATTGAGGTACATTACCACTTTGTGAGAGAGAATGTACTAGCAGGTGAGATTGACTTGGTGTATGTCAGCACACAGGATCAGATAGCTGACATCTTCACGAAGGCCTTGGGTACAGAGAAGCTTCAAAAGTTTCGAAGCTTACTTGGAGTTGCAGAGATGCAGTTGAGCTTGAGGGGGAGTGTTGAGATGACAAGCTCAACACATGCGGACATTGATGATGGACCGCCTGGTTAGATGGGTCCACACGTCTACACTTAGCACATCGGTGGTCATTATGACTCTCACATGGCCACTGACTCATTACTTATTATATTCAGGTTGTTACACCTATTTACAGATGGCATAGTTATAGCGCCAGTCGACTAGTGTAGTCGGTTATGCATTGTTTGACTTAGTAGGCCACTTTCCTTTTATGTTGTATCTTATCTATACTTTGTGTATATTGTAAAGAGTGTGAAGAAGAAGAAGAAATCAGCAAGAAAACGTTTTGGCCTCCATCTCTCTTCTTGTCTCTTGAGTGAGCTTCTCCTTGTGCATTCTGTGTGTGTTCGGCGCAGCATCTTGAGCAACCCCCTCCACCACGCGATTCTTGACACCCATACCTCCTCTACAACCTGAAAGTCAGTGCCACTACTAGGCGACCGATTAATGAGATGCACTGCAATAGTAACTGCTTGAGCCAAAAAGTACTGCAGTAAGCTAGCATGGCTAAGCATACTACGAACCCTTTCCTGAATGGCTCTATTCATGTGTTCAGCCATACCATTGTGGGGAGGGATGTAAGGGGCGGTCAACTGACGCTTAATATCGTGCTCATCACAAAACTTCTCAAAAGCAAGTGATATATACTCACCCCCATTATCTGACCTTAGGCATTTGAGCCTTTTCCCAGACTGGTTTTCTGCCAATGCAAGCCAACGCTGAAAGGTGTCTAAGACATAAGATTTCCTCTTTATGGGATAATCCCAAACCTTACATGAGTAATCATCTATAAAAGTAACAAAGTACTTTGCCCCACCAAGTGACTGACAAGGCATGGGCCCACAAACATTTGACTGCACAAGAGCCAAGGGCTCACCCATGTATTTCTTACCAGATTTTTTATGCGTGTTTCTAGTTTGCCTGCCATATAAACAATGATCACAAGGATCAAAATGTGAAGAGTCAAAAGGCGGAAGATATTGCAAAGCACGGAGCATTCTCATTCCTTTAAGAGACATATATCCCAAACGAGCATGTCAAATGGATACATGGGGAATAGAACCCACAGAGACAAAACATGATCCAATGTAGCTCCAAATACAAGTAAGGAATAGAGGCTGCCAGACTTGGCACCTCTTGCAAGTACAAGCCTTCCACAAGTAATCTTCCGTGCAGAGTCTCCAAAAGACACAAAATACCCTGCATCATCAAGCTGTCCAGCTTACATAAGGCTGCGAGTCAACACAAGTACATGGCATACATCATGCAAAATAAAAGAACTGTCAGAAGGAAACTGCAGCCTAGCATCTCCAATGCCCACAATGTTAAGAGACCTGTCATCACCAAGACCCACAAAACTAGACATGGTACGATAGGTATGAAACCAATCTCTACAAGAGGGTGTCACATCAAAGGATACACCCGAATCCAAGAGCCAGCACTGCACACACATAGATTGTACCTCAGAAGTCTATAAGGCATTGCATGAAGAAGCTCCAAGTATGTAATCATCATCTGAATCAATGGGGCCTGCATGACATTAACCTCTTCTATCTTCACATTGGACTTTGCAGGTACAATACTGCGCGCTCAGAAGACTTTTCTTGCACTTTTTCTTTTCCCTTTTCTTTGCACTTATCATCATGCATTTTATGGCACTACGGCCTAATATGTCATGCTTTCCCACAATAATGACAGGTAAGATCAGACTTCTGTCCAAAGGACTTACTGCGACCATGTGACTTGGACCTAGACTTCTGAGATTTCCCGCCCTTATGATCATTATCATGCCTGCCATTTCGGCCACCTCTAATAGTCAATGCATGTGAATAGTGGGAAGGATCATTGTTTCTCCTAGTGATTTCCTCAGTCAATAAAGCACTCTCAACATCTTTGATTTTCAGCCCATCAAGCTTGTTTGTGCATATGACAATACGAAAGACATCCCATGATTCAGGCAAGGTGCCAAGTAGAAACAATGGGTGCAAGTTGTCTTTGAACTCAATACCCTGTGACAACAGACTCTTCATGATAGCATGAAACTGCCTGAAATGAGATGAAAGGAAGGTCCCCTCCTTCATGCGAAGGTCCGTTAACTGCTTCAAACAATACATCTTTGACACAAGACTCAGATGCGCATAAAGCTCATGAATCTTCTTCCATAAATCCCATGCATTCTGATTTTCATCTTCAACAACATATGATGGACCTCTTCTGAGAGTGAAAAAATAATGGTAGACTTACATAGCTCATCAACTTCCATCCAAACATCATCATCCATATCCTCAGGTTTGATACCCTTGAAATGAAAGGGTTTAATCTGCAACTTTTGCACCAAAACCTGCCATATTTGGGACTTCCAATACCCATAGTTGGTACCATCCAACTTGGCAATGTTAAAGAGAGTTGTGTCTTTTAGATGACGAGCCATACTGCCCCAAATCAATGCAAAAAGATAAAATTGCATGTTGCTATAATTAGCAAAAAATCCACTAAAACCACGGCTAAAATTGGCTGAAAGAGTGGATTTTACCAAGAGAAGCACCTGTCCACCAAATATGACCAAGATAACATCAAATAGTAAGCATCACCCTCGTAGAAGTGCTCAAAATTTACAGATTTGAGCTTGCTATAATAAATGACAACAGTATGTAAAACTATCCCAAAATGAAGCAATCACTGATATATATGTCACTACAACTGCCAGGTAACAAGATACATCTAACAGTGAGTTTCCAGAGGAAGAAGGTACCAAGAACTGTCAAACCAATAACCTATCAGGCAAGAGACATCTCATACGTCTAGAAGTCATGCATGTAATGGATCTTGGGGTAAGAGAAGAGACCAAGCAGAAACATAACTGATAGAGAAAGAGGCTCAATACATAACCATCCAAGATGCATAAAAACTAACAAACCTGTGACAGAGATAGGTGCCCACTCCAATAGGCGTATCAAATCAGCCCACTATAGACGAATTGCAGACATAAAGCTCTCAACAAAGCAAATGCATGTAACTGTCCCACAAGCTCAAGCTCATCTGTAAATAAGACTCTATGTACATCCGAATATACCAAAAGGCTCCTAATGGAAGTGAAGTGGGATGCAAAGAGAGCAAACAATGCTCTAATACATCAAATACATAGCATCAAACATGTCAAATCCCAGTAGGGTACATCCAGAGCATAAATCCCAAGTTATCTCAGACCCGTAGAGCATAAGCCTGAAACCATTCAAAGAGCATGTAACTGACAAACCAAATGTAATGCATAGTAGATCCAAAATAACTCAAATACATCTGAAGATGAACCTCCAAGTAACTGTCAAGCATGGGAAAACCAAGTGGCATCCATATCTGACCAAAGCATAAATACAAGAGGTCTAAATGTCAAGCAATGACAATAGGCATAAACTGGTCCAAAGCATGCCAACTGAAGCCAAATTCCAGTGAATAATGACCAAGTTAGAGCTTAATCCAAGCTCAAAATCATTCCGGAACTAAGAAGAAGCATTTGACAACCTCCAAATACATCGGTATGATCATTCCAACCTCCAGGCCCCGTATCCATGAACCAATGCATAGAGTAAGTAAATGAGCTTCAGCCCACTGTATTAAAGCAAGCAATTTATTGTTCTATGAAGTTCAAACACTACTCAAATCTGCTCCAAATCAGTCCCAAAGCATAGACATAGCATCCCATAACATCCCGGCATCACCGGGCATCAATAGGCATCAAACGAGCAATGCCAAGAAGCATTAAATAGTAAATGTCAAGTGATGCCCTATATTGACAATCCTGGGATTGTGTATACAGCAAAGGGCTGAAGGGGGATGCACTCGAATCAATCACCGGGAGCCAACATCCAATCCGGGGAGTTCGAAGAATGTCGGGAAGGTTGCAAACAATGCCAAGAAGCCATGGGAGGAGCTGGAAATGCCACGAGCGGATCAGCCCAGCCCCCTAAAAATGCATCGAAATTTGTGCTGGCTACTCCTTGGGACTGGGGGATCTTCTATAGCTCTCAGGGGCACTTGGCAATGTCGAGGGGGCTCTGATGCAACCCAGGAAGAAGCTGTTGAAGGTCCCAAAGCTCGGGGAGGAGGCGGGAGATCAAAACATACCTACAAATAAAGGTGCCATACCTGCCATTGAAGCTCGGGTTGAAGCCCTTCAAATCCGGGCTGAAGAGAATGCTAGGAAAGCTCCAATGCCTTTGCTCTAATACCAGTTGAAAGGGAAGTGGAACCCAGGAGGAAGAAGCTTCGCGGTGAGAGCTATGGCGGATGGAGAGCAAGAGCCAAGAGAGAGAGAGACTCAAAAGTGGGAACTCCAACAACCACAATGTGTGGCCGAGCCTTCCTTTATTCAAAGTGTCACTAAAAGAATAAAGAATAGGTGATTGTGACGGGCGCTCGCCACCTGCAGTGTGTAGTGGTGGGTATTGTCAGTGTAGTAATACACGAGCGGCTAGGCGAAGGCGCCTTTACCGCCAACACTGCTAATCCATTAAAGATGGGTAGAGGAAAACCTAGGGCTAGCAAATCCGGTGTTCCTCTGTAGGTATTGCATTTAGTTGTGCCATAACAATGGCCAAATTTGCTACAATGGTCTATGTTAGTGAGACAAAACCCCTGCTCAAAGTAAGCTGAGTTACCAGGGTAGGAGACACGCTAGAGCTTTCCCCTTCTCCTAATGGATTGGTAAGAATAATAGGGTCAACAAGATCTCTCTTTCTCAAGGATATCAAACTAATATGCTTAGGACAATATCCCCTAAGGATCTTAGCTCCTCATTAGCCCTTTCATCTCTTTCTTGATGTTGGATCTCAACCTGATGACATCTATCAAGAAATAATGGGTCTATTTCAATGCTCTTTGGCATACAGTGAACAACTAGTTCCTATTAACCAAGACTTGAAAATTGCCACATTAGTAGCTTCTAGCAAACATACCACCTTTCGGGACTAACAATCTCCTTTCTTTTTAGAAAACCTTTTACTTGACCCCCTCCCCCTACTCTTAATTTCTTCATTTGTGGAAGTCCCCCATTACCTTTTATGTGTCAACCTTTCATTTTCTCGGTCTCCCTCAAGTCAAATCTACATGGCATCTCATTTTTTTCTCTCATAGTCCTCCCTCCAATGCTTTCCGTCTTTCTTTGGGATATCCTTTATTGACCTTGTGCAACTTTTCATATTTTGGTCTCTTTAGATCTTAATTGATGATCTAGGGGTAGCTGTCACTAGGGAGAGACATTTAATAATTCTAAGAAAATTTTTTGAGTGGTGCAAGTAATTTTGTATTGCTCTCAAGCCAAGAAAGTGTATCTTTAAAGTGCCCTATGGATTGTTGTTGGTCCATGTGGTTAGCTCACTTGGTATTCCAACCGATCCTGAAAAGATAAAGGTTATCATCACTATTAGTTTGCCATGTATCTGAAGAAGTACATAGCTTTCTGTCATCATTAAGATATACTCGATGATTTATCAATGCACTGGTTGAGATAACATTTCCATTGACAAATTTATTATTATTCGGAGTCCATGTTAAGTATCCTTCGAGGATGTGAAGTATGAATTAGCAAAAGCACCAGTCCTAGAAGTACCTAAAAGGGGTGATTTATTATATATATTTTTAGTGGCTATGATGTATAATATTAGCTGTTGTTTAGCCCATATTTGGAAGGAGAAGTGGTACCATCCAATTTCATTTACTAGTCACAAATGGGGGGTGCCCAAGATTAATTATACCCATATAGAGAAATTGTACCTTGGGATGGTCTTTGTAATGAAGAAATTCAAGCAGTATACCAAAAAGGTAGTATTTTATACGAAGATAGAGGGACTAAGGCTACTGTTGAATAAGTTCTAGTCACTTCACCATAGCCTTAGCAAAGTAGTAGGTCACTAGATAGCGGACATGCACCCTTTTCCTAATACCTTGGCTGCATTTGGGTCGAATACCTTGGGGAAAAGAACACAAAACTTGGGCTTGGGCTAGTACAATCTCTTTCTTGTTTCACTTCTAGGCCTGAGAGGGGTTGTTGAGCTGAGAATGCATTAGCTTTATTAAAATAGGCCCAAAACTCAATTAATTAATGAGTTAAATCTTTTATTTTAAAAAAACACATTTCTAGAGAGTGTCTATGTTCCATAAGCACAAACCCTAATTGGAAGGACCAAACTTACTGTAAATAGGCATGCTACCCTCCACTCACCCACCCCATTCGCAAAGGATATCATAGCTTAAGTTTCCCATCATTGCTATCCATCAATTGGCACCTAATATCCACCCTTTTACTACAGATTGTTGTTGTGTCCAGCCCCAAATTGACTATTGCAAGTTCTTGCTCCTATTGTTGCTAGCTTGATGCCGACCAACCTACCAAGTCATGAACCAACCTTTGTTTTCATCATTCTATTGCCTACTGCCTGCTAGATCAATTGCATATGTGTTTGCAATTTTCTCTCTCCTCTCTGCTCACACTGATCTAGCTCTACTTTGGTGCATTTTCTACTACTACACACCTTTGAAGGTTGTCTTGCAAGAGTTTGACTATGAAATCAAGAGTAAGCTGCCAAAGTTGCAGGGTACCATTGACTTTCTTGTGGATTTTGGGGAGCCGAAGGAAGTCTTGGCTGAAGGTAGTGACCTTGAGGGTCTATTCAAAATTGATAGGCCTCCATGTCAAGATTGTGGGAGAGAAGGAAGGAGTCTCACTTGTAGCTTTCTTGCTTGCACAATGGGGGAATACACACAAGGGTGGAGGCTGAAAACAGTTTTCCTCTACTTAGTTGTGGAAGCCAAAAGAGCTCAAGTACAAAGAGATAGAAGAACCCTAAAAATGGGTCTCAAAACCAAACTCAACTAACTAAGGTGGCATACTAACTGAGCCACGAACTAGATTAGATAAGGATAGCTGTCATCTAGCTATTATTCATGGGCGGTGTACCAACCGCATCTACAACTGACAAGTCGGTGACATAAATGCACAACGGTCACCCTGGCGTATCACGAGTGGAGCTCGATATGTCAACACTCCCCCTCGAGCTCAATCCCAATTCCTGCACACCAAGCAGGTCTCTGAACTTGTGCAGCTTCTCTGCGCCCAATGCCTTCGTGAATATGTCAGCTACCTGATCCTCTGTGCTGACATAAACTAGATCAATAAGACCTAGTAAAACCCTCTCCCGAACATAGTGATAATGCACCTCAATGTGCTTTGTTCTAGCATGATAGACTGGGTTATTTGCCAAGTGTATACTACTCATATTGTCACAATAAATGACAACTGGCCCATCTGTAGACTGATGCATATCATAAAGTAGCTTATGCAACCAAGCTACCTCACATGCAGCCATTGCTGCACCCCTGTACTCAGCCTCTGTGCTCGACAAGGCAACTGTAGGCTGTTTCTTGCTGCTCCAAGTGACTGCAGCACTCCCAAAAGAGAACACATATCCACTGGTAGATCGTCTATCAGAAATACTACCAACCCAATCAGCATCAGTGTATCCATCCAGCTGTATCTGAACCCCAGTCTCATAAAATAGTCCATACTGCAATGTGGACTTCACATACCTGAGTATGCGTCTAGCTGCATCCAAATGCGGTTTCCTTGGAGCCTGCATAAACTGACTTACCAATCCAACAACATAGCTCAAATCTGGCCTGGTAATAGTCATATAAATCAAGCTTCCTACTATGCGTCTGTACATAGTAGGGTCTTCCAGAAGCTCACCTGCATCTGTGCTCAGCTTCACATTCTGCTCCAAAGGAACTGAAATAGGCTTACAGCCTGTCATCCCATATTTGGACAGCATGTCCAATCCATATTGCCTCTGCAAGAGCTGTATCCCACTTGGTGATCTAATCACCTCAATTCCCAAGAAATAATGCAGCTCTCCCAAATCCTTCATCTCAAACTTCTGCTTCAATAGCATTTTCACATGAAGGATATCTTCATCACTGTCACCTGTCATAATCAAATCATCAACATAAATGACAAGTAGCATAATACCTTTCTCTGTTTTTCTCACATAAAGTGAGAAATCTGCCTTGGAAATCTGAAAGCCAATAGTGACAAGATACTGTCCTATCTTGTCAGACCATGCTCTAGGTGCTTGCTTCAAGCCATACAAGGCTTTCTTCAACCTGCAAACAAACTCAGGATGAACAGCATGCACATAACCTGGTGGCTGCTCCATATAGACCTCTTCTTGCAAATCACCATGCAAGAAGGCATTCTTTACATCCATCTGATGTAAAGACCATCCCTTTGATGCAGCCATAGCAATGACTGCTCTTACGGTTTCCATCCTTGCAACCGGACTAAATGTTTCTTCATAGTCAATGCCATATGTTTGTGCATACCCCTTGACTACTAATCTTGCCTTGTATCTGTTCACAGAACCGTCTGCATTGTGCTTCACCTTATAAACCCACTTACAGCCAATTGCATTCTTACCTTTAGGCAAAGGTACCAATTCCCATGTAGCATTTGCTTCCAAGGCATCCATTTCTTCATCCATGGCTTTCTCCCATTTTTCTTTTCCCATGGCTTGCTCAAAAGAAGTGGGTTCTGGTTCCTGTATCACCTTGACCATATATGCATAGTGAATGGCTGTAAATCCATCATATTTCAGCCTATCCACAGGATACCTAACTCTCGTAGACCTGCGCAAAGTAGATTCACTCCCAGGTGCTCTCAAAACATCCCTGGTCTTCCTTACTCCAGGTGTAACAATAGAAGGAATACCCAACTCATCATCAATGCTCTGTTCTGAGCCACTGGATTCACCATCCACATAAGAGTGACCTGCATTCACATCAAACATGGGCTGATCAACCTTCTCTTTTCCTTTTCGTGATACCTGCATACCACTATCTGCATTGCTTTGAGAAGATTCTCCTGATCTCAATCTGCCTGTCCATGGCAAAGAATGTGAACCACTGCTAGAGGACCCTCCAGGTCCACTAATATTTTGTGACTGCTGCTGTGAATTCTGTGCAGCATTACCATTTTGTGCATCTACATCATCAATCACATTTACTGGTTTATACCAGCTACTCATCTCATCAAAAACAACATCTCTGCTCACTGTAAACTTACGAGTAGAAGGGTTATAGCATCTATACCCTTTTTGTTGCAGAGAGTAACCAATAAAGATGCACTTCTCAGCTTTTGGATCCAACTTGGATCTCAGCTCATCTGGCACATGTACATAGGCAATGCAACCAAAAATTTTCAAATGAGAAATATCTGGTTTCCTACCAGTATACCTCTCCTCTGGAGTCATTCCATGTATTGCTGCAGTGGGAGTCATGTTCATTATGTAGACTGCTGTAGCAACTCCTTCAGCCCAATAAAAATCTGGCAAGTCTTTTTCATTGAGCATGGCACGAGATACCTCTCCAATATGCCTGTTTTTCCTTTCTGCAATTCCATTTTGTTGTGGGGTATAACTGCATGAATATTGCTGCTTTATGCCATGCTCCTGCAAGAACTTTGCAAACTCATTTGAGAGGTACTCTCCCCCTCCATCTGACCTTAGGCATTTTATTTGCAGACCTGTTTCTTTTTCAGCCATAGCTTTAAGGGTTTTGAAATGCCCAAAAACTTCACTTTTCTTTTTCATAAAATACACCCAAACTTTTCTGCTATAGTCATCAATAAAAGTGACAAAATAATGACAGCCTCCAAGAGATGCAGCTTTAGTAGTCCACACATCAGAGTGGATTAATTCCAATGGCTTCTCACTCTCTTGAACATGTCTAGGAAATGGTTTCCTTGCCTGTTTTCCAAACTGACAGGCTTCACATACCTTATGCATTTCTGCAACCTTGAATTTTGGCAATCCTGCAACAATATTTTGGGCCTGCATTGATTTAAGTCGCTGTACATTAACATGACCAATGCGTTTATGCCAGATATCAATATCGGCAACTACACCGGTCCCATGTGCAAACATTGCTGCACTCAATTCAGACATGTCTGCATCCAACGTAAACATTCTGCCCTTCTTCTTTCCTTTTGCTATCAAGCGACCTTTATTTTTCATATCCTCAACAAAGCATCCATGAGGATTAAATCTGACCTGCAAGCCCTGCTCAACCATTTGACCGACAGAAACCAGATTCTTGGTGATATTCGGGACATGAAATACATCGGACAGGTATTTCTTTTTCCCATCCTGCATAGACAAGGAAATTTTTCCAATCTGCACAATAGGATGTGCAGTATCATCACCAGTCTCCACAAATCCTGGTTTTTCCATTTTCCTTGCATCCTCCATCCATTCTGCATTACCTGTCATGTGGTTTGATGCACCTGAGTCAACATACCATACATCATTGCTTTCTTCTGCACTTGTCACAGAATTGTTCATGTGCTGCACCATGAACAAACGCTCATTCCTGTCATCACCCTGTCTGCTAGAAGATGCATAATTCCCTTCTTGCAGTTTTCCATTCATGATGTCATTCTGCTTTTTATAGCAGTCTTTAGCCATATGACCCATTTTACCACAGTAGTAGCATTCAACATTACTGTTTGCATTTTGACCTCTTTGCCATCCACCACGACCTCTTTGGCTCCCCCTGCCTCTAGAGTTACCACGTTCTCCTCCATAGGACTGGTTTTCTTGAGTTTGCTGCATATTCTGATTTCTGCCACGGCCTCCAAATCGGCCTCCTCTACCTCTGCCTCTACCTCTTCCAGCATTTGAGTAGAAGACAGCTTCTTTTGAAGTTCCTCCTGAAGAAGATGCACCACCATTTCTCTGCTCCTCAGAAATTAGAAGAGCAATCAACTCCTCAAAATCAGGAAATCTTTCACGGACAGAAATGGATGTTCGGAACTGTGCATAATCCTTTCCTAGACCATTCAAGGTCACGGAAACTAAATCATCATCTTCCACTGGCGACCCAATGGAAGCAAGTGCATCTGCAATCTTCTTCACCTTCATGTGGTAGTCGTTGATGCTCATACTTTCTCTTTGCACATTATGCAACTCTTGCTTGAGCTGCATTTTCCTGGCTTGCGTATTTGTGCTATACATTTTTGACAAAGTATCCCATGCCTCCTTTGGCGTACTTGCATCCTGAATATGCACAATCATAGAGTCTGAAATACTGATAGACAGCCAATACATAACTTTCCTGGCTCTCTCATGCCATGTTTTGAATGCCTGCATTTGCTGTTGATTGGGAACATCAGGAAGAACTGGTTCTTCTTCATTTCCTGCAACAAATTCCCAATATCCTGTTCCCATAAGAAAATTTGTCATTCTAAACTTCCATGCTTGGAAGTTGTTCTTGTCAAGCTTTTCAGTGACAATCTGTGAAAGAGAATCAGACGCCATTACAGAACACTGCAAAAAATTCTATCACTGCAAAGAACACAGCTTCAGCCTCACAAGGGCAAATCTGCAAAACTGACGAAAGTGGTATTTGACCACACAGTCACTTCCTAGTGACGATTTTGCATCAACAGGCAACAGGGATGATTCTGTAACTCCCAATGTCTCTGCGCACAGGCATACAATGCAATTTCTACAGTAACTTTTTACCGACCTGTAGAACAGTGGCTGCACAGCATAAAACTGGGCCTTTTCCTGAGTGCATGCAGAAAACTTCCGCCTCTAAAATAGGCCCCGAAATGGCCTCAAATCCAAAAAACAAGGTCGCCATGGGCTAAAGCCCTCTCCCGCAGCATATACTGTCCTCTTGCTTCACCGCGAAGGGCGTCTCAACCTGAGATAATGCACTCTTGCAATTTCCGACTGTGCTGCCTGCAGAGATCTGCTCCCAAAACAGAAAATGAAAGCAACACTGCTCTTCTTACCAGAACACCGCGAGCTTGGCTTGCTTTCTTGAGCTCCTTACCACGAACAAGGCTCTGATACCATGTCAAGATTGTGGGAGAGAAGGAAGGAGTCTCACTTGTAGCTTTCTTGCTTGCACAATGGGGGAATATACACAAGGGTGGAGGCTGAAAACAGTTTTCCTCTACTTAGTTGTGGAAGCCAAAAGAGCTCAAGTACAAAGAGATAGAAGAACCCTAAAAATGGGTCTCAAAACCAAACTCAACTAACTAAGGTGGCATACTAACTGAGCCACGAACTAGAGTAGATAAGGATAGCTGTCATCTAGCTATTATTCATGGGCGGTGTACCAACCGCATCTACAACTGACAAGTCGGTGACATAAATGCACAACGGTCACCCTGGCGTATCACGAGTGGAGCTCGATATCTCAACACTCCATTCCATCTTAGTATGGTACAATAATGCACTATCTATCCATAAGAGAGGATGGACCTAGTTTATCGAGGGCTGAAAAGAGAAAAATTAGGTAGCAAGCCTTGAATTTTTTATTAATTGCAAGAACACTATATCAACAAGGGATGAATTATGTTTATTGCTAATGTGTCATGCTTGATGAGGTTTCGATTATCTTAGAAGAGTGCCATGGCTCCACTTGTGGATGGCACTTGGTTGGATAGTTGACTCCAAAGAAAGCTTTGAGAGTCAGACATTGGTGGTCATCCATTTTCTAGGATGCATTTGTGTATGACAAGAGATGTGATACATTGAATAGACATGACAATAGGGTAAATATGAAGCACCCATTGACTCCTATCATGGCTATACTACCATTTGAGAAGTGGGACATTGATTTCATTCAAGCTTTACATCCTTCATCAAGTACATAAAAGCATTATATCATTGTGGCAACACACTATTTCATGAAGTGGTTTGAAGCCGGCACTATGAAAGATAATGCCAATGAAATGGCTAGCTTTAATTTTGAAATAGATTGTTTACCGTTTTGGTTTACCTAAGGAGATTGTGTCTGACTATGGGACACATTTTTTGAATAAAGTGATTGAGGCTTTGATGGAAGCTTTCAAGATTAAACATAATAAGACCATGTAACCCCAAGCTAATGGGTAAGTAGAGAGTACTAATAAGCAACTTGTGGGGATTTTATCCAAGACTATATCTGAAGAAAAGAGTGATTAGGATAAGAAGTTGTATGTGGCTATTTTGGCTTTTAATACGACATTAAAAAGAGCTACATGCCACACTTCTTTTAAGTTAATATATGGAAAAGAGTATGGTTTACCTTTGGAGATTGAGCTGCTTATAGTAATGTTTACTTTAAACCATTCCTTGGGTGAAGAGTAAGCATTGCAAGAAAGGATCAGTTCCCTTGCGCATCTTGATGAGATTTGGTTGCAAGCCTTATTACATCAAGTAGTAGAAAAGAAGTGGACGAAAATGATTTATGATCTTCATGCTAGTAGGAATCTTAAGTTTGACAAGGGTCAAGTGTTCCTATGTAATAATGCATATCATGAGCTCTTCCCTAGTAAATTAGAATCCAAATAGGATGGTCCTTATAGGATTATATGTATAGGGAAGAATGGACGTATAGCCCTTTTAATAGATTTACAAAAGGTAGAGTTCAAAGCTGAAGTAAGCTTCAATAATATGAAGCCCTTATATGTTGTGTAAGGGCTAACATTAGAGTTGGTTCCTTTGCAAGTCCTTTAGGATCCACCTTAAACTTGTTGAGGGTACTATGACTATTGGATGGGAAAAGTCATTCCTTATCTTCAGCATTTGTTAGAGCAGCGTTACTACCAAGGCAAAGTGATTTGATGGAGTAAGGGTTACCACATTGTTGAGTGGCAAGACAACTCTTTCACATGAGATATTTGGGTCTATCGCCATCATTGACATTGGCTTCTTACTAGCGTCCCTATTGAGTTCAATGAGAAAGGAGGGATTGTACGTGTCTTGCACCCCCTCTCTCTATTAGACTTTTGAATATCATAAGTTCGAGTAGGTTGATTGTCATCGCAGGCTATATCAATGAAGCCTAGTTTACACATCATATTTTGATAGAGCTTCTTGAGGATCCACTAAGCATGGAGTGTTGGGTTTGTCAGTAAAGATCCCCATTGTGGAGTGGTTTTAAAATTGGGAGTGTATTTCGGCATCACTTTTATAAATAACATAGCAGAATGAATACAAGGCCTTGCTTATGGGATTAAATCTAGCCAGACATGGTGGTATTCATCAGTTATTGGTGAAAGAAAACTCATAGTTAGTGATCAACCAATTAAATGGGACCTATGGTGTGAGGGACGCCATTCTAAGGATGTACCATCGTGCGCAACCTTGGACACCCTTGATATCTTTGAGGCAATGACTTGCCACAGCTGATTCCTCGATAGTGGAATCTCTTTGCAGATTCCTTGGCTAATTATGCATTTATTAAAGATATCTTTCTTAATTGTGGTTGTAAGGGGCTTTTACAATTGCCTCATGACGTTAGTCCAGGGCTACTATGGGGATTGCTTTTGACATGTCTTGCTTTGTGGCTGCACATGGTTAGTATGGGTGTTATGATCTAGGTAGCGATTGACCATCTTTCTATTCTATCATGGATGCATCCGATTATTCAATAATATATTTGTTAGACACCCCTTATCATTTATGTAGGAAGGTTAGATAATAATTTGATGAATTTAGTGTAGGGCCTAAATGGCTATCCCCTTGGTCTAGTTTTGTGCTTCAGTAGGTTCTATGTGGGGATCAAGGGTTTGCTTTTATTAGTAGGTTACTGAATGGCGTGCTTCATAGTTAGGAGGGTGCAGTTAATGGGTTTTATTTTAGTGACGCACTAAAAAGATTTGACGGAGCACCTAGAGGATGCCTTGTATTGCGAAAAGCTTCTTGTGGCCAATTATAGGTGATATCCTTCCTATATAAGTCATTTTCCTTTAGCCTTTATGTGTATATGTATGTGGGGTATTCTTCTTTTGTTGGGGATTGCCATTCAAGGCATGAAGTCCTAGGGTTAGGTTAGATTTTTTTTGGGAAGTTTCAACTGTTGTCCATCACCTCCTCTAAAGACATTGTTGGGTACTCTAAGAGTTGTTTTTGAGGGTAGTCCTAGTAACCCTATTTTGCTAGTCTGCACTAGGCAGTTGCTTCTAGGAATCCCTATTAGTTGTGAGGTAGTTAGGAACACCTACCAAATAAAAGAGGAAAACAACCAATGAATATATTTGAAATATATAAGATACGGAGGTGTGTAAAAAGGTGTTCCAATCCCTAAAGAAAGAAAAAATCTAAGAGCAAATGTTCATTTTCTTGCGAAGGCCTCTTAGGTTCCTAGGGACAAGTTAGGACTTGAGATTGATGCCTTGTCTTCCTGGGGCTGACATCTAGCTGAAAACAAAAAGATGGTTGGAGTGAAAACAAAAGTGAGTAGAAGAAAGATGATTTTGTATCACCTTACGAGAGCTTAGTAGGTTCTTGGGTACCAAGATAGAACACCTGAGGCCGATGCCTTATTCTCCTTGGGTCACATTATGATTAGCTCCCTCCTTTTTATATGCATGAGTATAAAATATTGAAGAAAAAAGAATATGGTAAAATGGAAGAATATGTAACTTTTTATAGACCAAGCTATAAGAGTCATCGTGTTGTAGAACTTCCTGGTTCAGTTGTCCTAGGTCAAAAGGCATGTTAGACCACCACTTAGGATGACTCCTTTGATAGGTCTTTTTAGCCAGTCCATGTTAAAGTAGTTGATTAGTGACTACCTTTGGATCTTTGTTAGGGTATTCTTGGCCTATCCCTCATGGACTTCATGCTTTGATTTTGTTAGGGGGTAGGATGTGAGTTGTATTGATGCTCTATTACATATTGTTATTTGTAGTAGCTTGATGCTCTTTATGGTTTATGTGTATGTGGATTAATTCATGGGAATGACAGGCTGAGTTGCCCCATCCCTTGGTTGCCAAAGAGAATGGAATTTCAGAGCCAAATTTAAAGTGCAAAACTAGCTCAAGAGTCGTAAAAGAGGTGGTCTTTGTAGAAAATGAATCGATTATTGATCAAGAAGCTAGATTTGTCCTAGATGCATTTTGACACTGAGAATCCAATGCAAATATGTATTCATTGACAATTTGAGTCTATTTGACCTTCATTTAATGGCTGGAAGGTTTGGTATTATGAAGCACCTAATTGATTCAGAATTCAAAAAGAAAAAAATAATTAACATTAAAATAAATTACAAAAATAATTAAAAAATATTTTTTGATAAAATTTTAGTTCTCATGCATAAAAAATACTATAAATTAGGTATGTCTGTGGATATATGGTGAAGGTAAGGCATGGGGATTTGCTTTAGCTTTACTTCCATCTTTATGTGAAAGTTGGTGTTTATCACTTTTTTATATGGAAAATTTGACATGAAACACAAAGGTATTGCCTTATCTCCATAGTATTCTAAGCATGGAACTTCTTGACTATAAAAGCTATGCCTAGGGAGTTCCACAACCACAATGTCTTGCATTCATTGTTGTCCACAAGGATAGTATTCATTGCCGAATAGGTCAGTTTATGCTCCCAAAAGTAATGACAACTTTTTGTAAAATATTGGCTTTCTCCCTAGTCTTTGAAAGGCAATCTCTTTCATAGAACTCTCACATTGTGCAAACATCCCTTTGATACATCAAAATTGTGATGAAAAACAACTGGTTAACAAATTGACTATCTTTTTCTCCAAGCAATAGGTCAACACAAACACATTAAATAATGACAAGCACAAGTCTAGGAGTATCAAAGCATCCTGCTTGTAAACATTAAACAAACCCGCACACATATTTGCAATTTTTAGATTATGCCAAAAGCATGGAATGTCCCAACATACATCTTATTGATTGTTATAAGTAGTAGACCGTTAATGTCCAAGATAATGGTTGGCTCGGTCTCAAAGAAGGGGCCTCTCCAAATGAACTATGAAACACATACTCAGACATGAGAAATCCAAAATTGTACCATGTACATTGCTACATAAAATGTTGTTATTAAGCATGACATTTAGCTACAAAGTAAGAATACATGGTTTATCATGGCCCTCAAGTTAAAACACATACAACTTCAAAAAAAAGTTTCTTCGCCTAACCTATATCCTACATTGAAATAAAATAAAATTGAAATTTATACAATACATAGCAAAAGAAACCTGGAATTTATACATAGCATTCAAGTGGAGCATACAAGTGTTTGCCAAGTGCATACCGCCATGCTAAACAATCCTACACAAGCCTCCATCTCTTATCTTAGGATAAGCATTAGGAAATGAGTCTCTAGGTTCATGTATAAGGATAGATTCTTTTTCTAGTCAATTTGTGATACACCCCTTCAAATGGGAGTCTTTTTCTAGTCAATTTGTGATACACCCCTTCAAATGGGAGTCTTTTCTACATTGAAGCCATTTCAAATAGATTTAAACCTACATTATTGTTAGACCATATTCTATGCATATATAAGAGTGAGACCTTGGGCTCGAATGACACATGGTTGAGTTCCATCAAGAAGTAGGTTTCCTAGTTTCCAATCTATGCCAAAAAACAAGGTAAGTGATTGGGCAATATGGAATTATAATAATATCCAAGACATAACAAGTGTGGTGACACTAGGCTACCAACTCCTTTCCTCCATTGCTCTGTGAAGCTCATGGAACATCCATCTCTCAGTGCTTCTCTTGCCTTCATCACTTCTCCTTGGTACGTAACCAATAACTATCTTTTGAAACCCTAAATGCCTCCATTATTTTCCTAAATGCTTCAAAATACACACTTGGGAGCTTTAAAATGGACTATGTATTTCAAAGCTTTTAGAAAATTAATTTGTGATGAATACCTTGGTTAACACGATATTTGGTTTCCATTTTGTATGGTTAAGATCTCATGAGGGAGAGGCTCTTTGATTGGTTGGATGTGGTGAGGAAATATCATCAATCATGGGAAAGCTTATAGTGTGTATCAATCCCGGTATCAATAGCTCACCAAAAATTTGTTACAAGTAGCATCAATATTTGTGAGCACTTAGATCAGCCACTTCGCTTCTCTTTTGAACTAAGATATGTAATTCTAGCTTTATCCTAGCCACTCTAATGTATAGTGCCTATAAACACATTTTTTAATTTACAGAAATGTAATATTTCCATTGAAAATATTTCTAAACCGTGTGATACTCATGTAAGGGAATTGCGGCATCAAAAATACGGACGGTGGGGTTTTTAAATGGTACATTCTCCACGTGTCAATCAAGACTAGATCAAAGTAAGAGAAACCACGTATGTTCATGTGAACCTCCTCTTGCGAGGAGATCAAGATGAAATTGATTTAATTAATGGCAAATTTTTTTAATTATCCCCTCTTTCCCCCAGTCGACGGTCATGCTGGAGCAGAAGGAGAGAGGTGCTTATGACTAAGCATCTAATTAGAGCCATGGGGGGGGTTAATGCCCATGCAACAGGCCGTGTGGGGCATGAGGGAGGTCCCTCTCCCTAGCCTATAAATACCATTGTGGTGAGGGAGTAGGAAAGGAATGGAGGAAGCATAACGCTGCCAGTCGAGTGAGAGGGATAAGGCTTGAAAGAAAGGATGGAGGGGAGCTAAGAGCATGACACCGCTAGTCTAAGGGGAGTCGAGAAGAAGCAAGCCGCCGCCTGAAGCCTTAAGTGCACCGTGATGGAGGGAAGAAGTCTGTTGAAGATCTGCCAGCTTTGCCGCCACCTAAAGATCGGCCGCCATCAACTCCTATTCCCTTCCCATCACGCCACGCGGTGCTGTAACATAAGCATTAGAAGCTTCTTGGAAGCTTCTAAGGGTGGGCCTCCTTAAGCCTCTTTCCTATTGCAAGTTCCATTTAAGTACCCGGGTTTCTTAGAAAGCCCCTTTTCCTATGCCTCTCAAGAGGGTTTTTATAACCCCCCTGAGATTTAAGCACCCCCTTTCCCGTGGGGTCCCACTAAAACCCTATAAGCTCACCTTGCCCTGGGTGTAAAGTAAACCTTCCCGTGGAAATCCTCACTTCTGGGTTTCAAAACCCTTTTCCCATGGGCCCTACAAAGTGGGTTTTTCAAACCCAGAGTTTAAGCCCCTTGCATTCCACAAAGTCATTTTTGACGATTGTAAAGTCCTAATCGTGAAATCATTCCCTACTTTGAGGAGGTAGCTTTAAGGCCTTCTAAAGCTCGATTCTGAAAGACGATGGAATCGATCAAGGAAATCGAATCACAAAGGGAGTTTCACGTGCAAAGGCGATGGCCCAAGAACATAAGTCTGCGGCCAAGGCGAGAAGATCGAATACGCGATGGCCCCTAAAAAGGCACAAGGCGCAACCGCAGGAGGATCATCTCCTAACATCCATTTCACCGAATCCACAAGTCTAGGTTTTCTTCCTATTTTTGATTTACGTCGGAATATCGTAATTATGCATGGTTAATTCACGAAAGTAAGATGCACTTTTACGAATGAAAAACATTGGCTATCTTAGGGAAAACAACTCACAATCGAAGAATCGGTCATTTGTATTTTTTTAATGGAACGAATGAAAAGAAGGACATAAGACATCTATGCATTCTTAGCAATTTGTTTATAGGCGTTGCAAATTAGTAAGGAAATTAGATCAACTAACGATCATCTTTACAAAGTCGAGTTTATTGTTGTACACTTTGATTATGCATGGAAAGTATGAATCGCATGTCGCATTATTACACATCTCTTCTTCTCAATAATTCGTTAAAGAAAGTTGCTAATAATCTGTAGGAATTTGCAAAGGCGTGGAAATGGTTCTTGAGCTGCATGAAGTAGATTAAACTCTAGGCAATTCGCATAAATTTCAATCAATTACGTAGGTAGTTACGAAAGGTTGTGCGATGCTCATTCAGCATATGAATAAGTCATTCAGAAATGAAATTAGGAAAAGGCTACATGGTTCGTTTTAACATAAGCCCTAAAAGCTTAGCAGCATAAATCGTGAATGCATCAATGGAAATTATGCCGTAACTCAACATATGCTTTGATCTTAACCAGAAAAAGTTAGGGTTTGTAAATCTACTCATACGTAGGCAATGAATCATGTGGTTACGAAAATGGTAGGGTAATTATCTTCAAGAATAGACAAGTAAATAGGTTTAACCTAAACACCTAAGGGACTCATTTAGGAATGGTTAAATCGATGCAACATATCCCAAGTGCTAACTAGGATTTAGCACGTTGAGGATGTGACCTAGTCGCTCTTATTGCCAAAGCTGAAACTTTCATACCCTAAAAGACCTGCCCACATTCACGGAATGTGGGGACAATAAGACATACTTGAGAGAAACGATCTAGGGTTTCTACCCTAAGGATTGCTCGCTAAAGAGATGAAGCTCCGATTAAGTTGGAACCCTAGGACCGACAATGTCAGCCTAGTACAATTAGGAACGGATTGTTATGAAGACACCCTAACCCTGTTTCCTTTCTAATCATGATTTCGTGATTCGAAGACGCCATTCGATGGGTAAAATAGTCCCATGGTTTTTTATGCGACACTTGTGCAACAAGTTGCAGAGTCGCATGATCTTGTGATTTGATCACAAGTGAATGGCAAAATTCCTCGGAATAGGATTGGCAGATTCTTGCGCAAGTTTATCTTGCAAAAGGATGAGTAGTCATCCTGACATAGCACCTTTCTTGGGAAAAGTGACCAAGATAAGGAGATTAGATAATTGCTTGGAAGCAAAAGACCAATCAGTAAATTGGAATAACATATTTACTGCTAATTGAACTTAAGGTATTGGTTAAGTTGGGTTAATAGGGTACGGCCCTAACCCAAGGGCATACGGGTTAACAAACAAACCCTTAGGGATCTTACCAAGTCGCAATTGATCCCGGATCAAATGCTGGATGCATTCGGAGAGAAGGATTCACTCCTTAGTAGTTGGCCAAATAACGACCACTGGAACTGATTGTGCTTGTAACAGTTGTATAGAGCACTGTTTGCTTTGTTTGCTCAAAGAATTAAAGGATGAAAGATATCTAATGCTTCAGGTTGAAGGCCTAAAGGGAGAGGCAGCCTCAGTTACCCCCGATTGTCTGCCTGACCCTAACCAAGGGGAGTGTTAACCGCGCTGGGAAGGTGGACTGAACCCGCTGTGAGAGATCTCTCCGTTGAGCGCTACTTGAAGTAGGAGGATGCTTGGGTGCTAGGGGAGGCTCTGGCCATAAATCCCTGGCCTTCCGGGCCTTGCACAGGAGGCCAACGTGACTCAGGATTGGATCTCGAGGCCGGCATACTAGTCTACAGGCGGAATCTTAGATTAGTAATCCATGTGGATTGCTCGATAGCCTTCGGGCGGATTATGGATAAGCCTACGGGCTGGACTTTATAAATGTATTCCAAATATAAATATGATAAGCTATTGAAAAGGAACTTGTTTGACATTGCTTTTCTATGTCAAGTGCTATGATTACGTGAAGGAACCGGTGCCTAACGGACTAATTAAGAAAGTTGTTTGATGCATGTCCAACTAAATGTGGTAGGTAATTAAATAACTAAAACAACCTAAGGAAAGTGCGGATGGGTGGTCCCAGTTGGCCGCGAACTTTTCTAAATCATGATGGATAGCAAGAAGATCATTCAAAGGACATGAACAACAAGGGCATTGACCTAGAGTCTAAGTTACAATAATCTCGGTTTACGCTGTTTTAGGGAAACGGAATGGGACTATGCCTTATGGCAGAGAGGTCGAGCCTTGCATCCCTCTTGTTTTCCATTCTCCTTGAACCAAGTGCAGCATAAATCCGCTTCGGCCCTGGTGTTTCTGGGTAAAGTAGTTCGCTTGGGGTTCGACGCTAGTTGCCGATTAGGAAATGACCATTAGGGAAAAACCGTGATTCAGGTTGATCCTAATTGGGAACGGCCAGAATACTTCCGTTATGTGGCAGACACAGAAAGTCCTATATTGCAAACCCCATGACATTCCATGGGAGTGCCGGGTGGATCTTTCTAGACATCCTTTCCGATGGACTACTAAGATGTGTCCTAAAGATTACAGGCAGACACATTACAAAAAAGTAAGACGTATGATCCTAACTTCATCCTTAGTCATGACAAACTTAACCTTCTCTTCACCATTCTTCAAATACTTTTGCATAAATTTGATAGGATTCATAATTATTAACCTTTTGTTCCCCGAAAATGTCTAAACGTTTTGGGGCTCTCGGAGTGCTGGAATGATCTACACATACCATTTTGAAGCTCCGACAGCCCCAAAATGGAGCGCAAGATTTAACATGTGCAAGACTGCCCTGATCATCCATGAAATCTAATGCCACAAGCCACCAAGGAAAAATGATATTAGTCCTTTGATATTTTCATCCAATCAATGTGATTAATGTCTCGATTGATTATCTTGCAAGAAAACCTACATCATGTAGATATTATGATGAATTTTCATACATTTTGGCAAGAAAAGCAATGGGTCTTTGATCTTTTGATTGACTCTCTCTTGTAGGAATTAGAGCTATCATGACTATATCTGATGGACATGATAAGGCGACTCAATTTGAATCATTCTCTCGTAGTACTGTCCACCCTTAAATGGTACTGCCAACTCCTGAGTCATATAATCTCCACATTGACGATTTTGTCTCTGTTATGCTGCATTGGTCCATGTGGTTTGCCTTGTAGGCTATCTATCACTCAAGGATGGTGTTGGCTTATGGAGGCATGAAGAGCACGCCCAGGAAGAGTAACAAGGATCTCAAGTTAAAAAGAATTCAAAGCAAACACTCTAAGGAAGAGAATTTAATAGTCAATTTGTCCTCAATGCATCCTATGGCAACACATTAAGTACAAATTACAACAATTTGACACGTGAAAATTTTATATTCCAGAGATGTGATGTGTGTTGGAGCGAAAAGAGAATTGAATCCCTAAGTAATAGTAAAAAATGGAGACAATAGTAAACAAGAGTAACACCAGGAAAAAAAATTGTAGATCATTTACAAGATACAAAAATGAGTAATTAGTAGTAGGATACTCATAGCAAATGACTTGTCAGATTCTTGAAAAGACACAACCATGAAAATACTCGCAAGCAACAACAAATTTGGCAAGGCCACAAAGTGTAGTAGTACATAGCCAATTAGTTCCATCATCATGCAAGTGGGATAATGCAATCACTAGCAAACATGCACACTATGATGGCAACATAATCGAATAGCCCAAGGTCAAGAGAAGGTTGTAGAAGTTGGTTTCCATCCATGATAGCCATTCAGAAGTATAAGTGTTGTAGGGTAGAGTACCATCCAAAAAGAGGATGAGTTCCAGGGTAATGGGGCTTTTAAAGAAAGTAGGGTAAGACTTCTAGGTTTGAGTAGTGGTAGGTTTACACCAGGCTACCAACAACAATAAAAAGTGTAGGAGAAATTGTTTATAGACAACATTCCAACATAACTATTCTGAAATTTCCCAATGAAGAGCTAGCTTAATATATATGTGCACTAATCCAATATTGTATAATGGTTTTGATGCCTCTAGAGAGAGGACAACTTTTGGGCATAGCTTTGGTGTCTTCACTGATTGGAAGGGAGAATAATGGCACACCTTCATGAATACCTAGATGAGCATGTATATACATAAATATTAGAAGTGGAAGATCCCATGCAAGCTCTACATATAGATAACGATACAACATTTAGTTTTGGTTAAGGATTATAAGAGTATGCTTAAGAAGTAGTAGATTGCATCATAGGTTCTATATATCCTATAGGTGAGAGGGCATGCACCATTTTTGTGGCCTTCCTCATATGCTCTATGTGCATGCTCAATAAGAAATAGGAATAATGTGGCCATTTGTGCTACAAACCTGGCCATGGAGTGAGGCTCATGGTGATGAGGGAGGGACAAACCACTCATGGTTTACATGGGTTGGCATGATGTGCCCATTATTGATGCTAGCATCGATTGCTGTTGCTTGCTATCACTAGATCCAAGGTGAGTACTACTAGCTCATGCCAATGTTGTATGCAACTATATATTGAAAGAAGGGAAAAATGTTAAAAACATGATCGCACAAATATGATGGCATCTTGCCTAATTAACACATCTTCTAGAAAAATGCATCCTCTTTTTTTTAGAAAAACACCCAAAACTATCGACTTGTAGATGTGGGCTCGAAAACTTGTAAAGTTATTAGCCTTGTAAGAGGTCATTCATGGTGTCGTAGTTGAGCTACTCATGATAGAGTGGATTATCTTGTAAGTCATTCAACCAAACAACGCTCTTGCCTTGGTCTTACTTGGTTGGATGGAGGCCTATCACTAATAGATCTATAGAAAATTTTCATTTTTTTCATGCTAAATTGTAAGTTCTCAATCTTGGTTATGGGTGGTGATATTCCTCCAAATAAAGTGTAGATTTTCTTGAATTGGAAAACTCCCTTATTGTTTGACGTATAGTGCTATTGGATAACTTGTCATGCATGTCCTTAAAGTAGAAAGCTGCCTTGTTGTTTTGCATGTATTGCCACTAAACTTCTGATGACATTTAACTTCATCTTGGTGAAGTTATTTGTCCCAACAACAATTAACAAATCTCTCAAATCTCATAGGGGTCTTCAAGGAACAAAATCAAAGTAGTCAAAAAAATTTATTTCTCCAAGAAATTTCCTCATTGATAAAGTGGCATTGAGTTTTCATGTGCATACGGCAAGTTTATTAAATTGGCTTGATAATTCATGTGTATTTTAACTCTTTCATGATAACTAAGTTTGAATACTATCCTGTAATTATAGAATGAAATGGTAGCTGGATCCCTAAAAATGATTCGAATTCTTTACATGAGGCAGTCAACAACGTTAGCTAAAATCATGCTTTCACTTATTGCAATGATAATAAGAGATCATATAGATGTTGTAAATCTAGGATTTGACCTGCATTATGTGCTTAGAACTCCACACGTAATAAATTAGTCAGAGCCCAAAAGTAAAATGATAAGTGCATACTCTATATTGATACTAGATTGAAATGATAATTGAATACTCTACATTTGAAAGAACTCGATTGAAATTATAAGTGGATAATCTACATTAGAACATTGTGATGACAATGCATATGAATTCCCCTTTGCATAAGACCCATACCATACTAATATGTTCAATTATGCATTGTATAGACATAGATCATGACATGAATATTCAACATGTCATGAAATTATGTTATTACTTCCAATTGGGTCAAAAATTAAGGCCAAATACTCTACAAAGTGTGTGATCATTTGGTATATACATGTTAAGGGAGTGAGTTTGAAGTGGAAGCAAACAAGTGGAAGCAAGAGCTATGGTGGAAGGAGTAAGAGCAAGAGAGAGAGACACACAATATATGAAAACTCCGACAATCACAATATGTGACTGACCTTCCCTTTATTCAAATGTCATTGAAAGAATAAAGAATGAAGTGATTATGATGGGTGCCCGCTACCTGTAGTGCCTTTACCCCCAACAACCTCCCACTCCTAGTGAGGAGAGAATAAGAAAAAAGTGAAAAAGTAGAAATGTACATAAGTACAGTAGGATGAGGGAACACCTCATCTCATCCAATGCCCATCAACTTCCTAAGGAAGGCAAAAAACTGCGTTGAGAGATTTTTTAAGCAGATCTGTAGGATTTTAGTTAGTTGCGATCTTGACAAGGTCAGCAGCATATGTTGTGGCCATTGGGAAGGTCTTACCACTTGCTAGAACAAGGGCAATGTCTCGTCCCTTACAACGCAAGCCTTGGAATATTTATCCAAATCACATGCAACAATCCCTTGATTGAAAGAAAAACATTTAGGGTGTTGTCCAATCGACCAACAAAACTAATTGTATTTTTTCCAAACAATACAATAATAGACACGACAATAATTCCATCGCATATTCGCTCTCCCCCTTGGGGCCAAAGAGTAGAATTTACTTAATATTCTCTCCTTTAGCCTAAGGCATATACTAAAGGTTCCAATACTATACATGACGTAAGTCCTATCATTCCAATGCAAATGAATCAATCTAGCAAGAGCATTTATGCCTCTTCTCTAAGTGACAATTATCTTTTAGCATTTTCCTACTATGCAATATTTTTTCTTGGCTTTATCTTCCTTTCTCCTAAGGCAAGGAGTCACATGTCATCAATGTAAATTTTACATAATCTCTCTCATGTATGTACCGTGTATATGCATTTGCGAACTTTAAACAATATTATCCTCAGTAAAGATTAATCAAAGCATTGATGCTCAATACTTTTGTGTCCTATATGTTGCTTATGCTGTGCATGGATTCATCACATAGCAAGTAGGTGCAATTTAACTCCCTTTGATACAAGCACTTTACAAACTTCATCTTTGAATATTTGAGATGTGATTTATCCTTTTCAATGACCTAATTGGAGCCCCAAGAGGAACACCAAGGAAAAGGGAATTCTCTTGCAAGAAAATCTATCTTGTAATATCAACAAGCTTGTTTATTATGTTTCATATGATCACAATGAAGAAAAGAACACTAGGCACAACAAATCTTCATACAGCATCATGTAGATCTCCCACGGATTTGATAGAATCAACCATATTCTTCAATATCTTCACAAAATCCATCAATAGAACAAAGAAAGCAAAGGAATACACCATCTTTGAATGGAAACACATCACATAGTATTCATCTTCAATATCTTCATAGTCTTCTCTCTCAATCTCTCATATACAATCACTCTGTTTGAGTAGAATTGACTATCTCTGACTCTCTCTCTCTCTCTCCATCAATAATACATCATATCCTCACTACAATCTCTCAAAATCACCCTCAATAATCCTTCTTAGGTCGTGGATACCCCTCCCAAGAGGTATGTCTGATATGAAGAGTCACCAGAGCCACTACAGTGTCTTTTCATAGCTCACTACTGTCACTTCACTCTAGTCTTCACTTGAGTCTTCAGCAGCTACTTCTTTCACTTCTTTCAGCTCTTTTGCACTTGTATTTACCTCTTTTTAAGGCTAGAAAACTTTCCCAAGCTACACTCTCATCCATCAGAACACATACAGAAGCATACAGAACAGTCACAGAACAGTACCAGAACAGCTACAGTACAGAACAGAATAGAACAGAAACAGAGGCTCTACAGAAGACCTACAGAAGGTTACAGAAGGTCATCAAAACCACATAACTCATTCTTAAACCATTCCAAACTCTCACAAACCATTCAATAAACTTTCACAATATCTCAATCTTCATCAATCAATAATCCCTCCCTCCTTACAGAAGACAATCAGAACAAAACAGACCAAAACAGAACAAAACAGAAGGTATACAGAACCAATCAGAACCTATCAGAACATCACAGAACTACTAATAAACATCATGAACTTCCAAAACACCATCAATATCATCCAAAACACTCTCAAACCACTTCCAAATCAATCAATCATCTCATAAAATCAACCATTCAGCTCTCAAAAACAACAAAAATCAGCCAAAAAACAAGTCATTTCAACACTCAACATATCCCCACACTTAATAAGGAAGCGTCCTCGCGACCCAGGAAAAAAAGGAATACAAGTTCATTTAAAATCGCAACGTTAATCTTCAATGATCGTCTCAAAAAGAATCCATCCATTACGACCCCAACTTCTAACCTGTTTCTGATATAAAAATACAAACAAAGGAAAACCCTTTACACATTAACACCTCTTATCAAACTTTAAAAAAAACAACAAATTTGTAAAGGATATAAGAGGTTTGTTCTTTTTCATCAGCATCAGCGTCAACTCTGCAACCACGACCTCAACACCACAATTCTCCAAAATGTAGCTCGCACGCGATCACCAATCCAATAGAAAACCACCACATTCGTTTTACATAAATGAACTCACAACACAAACACTAATACAACACAACCATCTGAATGACTCCTCCAAAAAGAGAGATGTTCACTAAAAAGCATCCACCATACATGGGAAAGGTATCAATGAAGATGATCCCTCTTGAAATATTGATGTTGTTGGAAACGATCCATAGACAAGGATTCATCTACAAAGTGTTTGGGAGGATTTTGAAAAAACTGAAGACAGCACATCCTTTCCAACAGGACCAAGTATCTGCTAGGCAAACAAAGGGCATGAAAATACAATATATCCAGCTGTTGGGAATCAATGCTCACATTGACACTCATGCACAACTTTGGAATAGGCTTGGAATCATTATGAGAGTGCCTATGCATATACGCCAAGTACCAAGCAAAGTGAGCAGTTAATCTCACTGAAGGATCTGCAGACTGTGAATACTGCTGAGCAAAATGAACGTAGTTCTAATAAGCTTGACTGGAAGCTGTCTATTCTCCTGGAATTACGGGCCAATTGATCTGAGGACCTGTAAGGGAATCATCCGAACTCCATCCCCTTCTTCTGGAAATCTGATTATCAAACCCGTCACAGTCACTAACCAACTGAGGTGGTTGAGATATAGAAGTGTAAGGAGAGGGTAATGGAATAAGGAAAAGTGGATGAAGGGAGGGATAGGAAAAATCATAAAAGGAAGAAAAGGTTAAAGAAGGAGTGGGAGAAATTTGGAGGGAATCACTAAGGAAGGGTATTAACTGATAAATAGGAAATGTGGAGGGTACATGAATGGATGGAGAAGGACAGGGTGGAGAAAGGGAAAATACCCTATCCTCAATAAAGGAACAGTATGTAAAAATGGGAATTTGAGGGAAAGATGAAGGTTGAAAAAGAAGGGGTAAAATAGTTGTGGAATTAGATTGACAAAGGGAAAGATATAGAGCATAGCGGTGAGCCATTTGTTGGTAATAGAGAAGGGTAGGAACAGAAGGTCCTAAGAGAGATCGTCTATGATAGGCATCAAAGAAGGTAGCATCAAACGGATTATGTTTGGAAAGATAGGCTAAGAGATCCATCCTCAGTTGATTAGTACTCTGGGCAGAGGTAGGAGCTGTGTTTTGTCTTTGATTCAGGACCACAGAATCAATCATGGGATGCCACGAATTATCATGACAACTTTGGAGGAATAACTCTGGAACATGTCAGCTATGCGCAACTCCAAATGGTTGACATACAAAACAACCTGTAAGACCACATCCCCCACATACCATGCCATATCCACCTCATCTGGAATTAACAAGTCTCCTCGTAGATATATGTATGACATCAACATGGTATCTGGCGTGATAGAATCTTCAAACACCATTCTTACTACCTCTGTCAACAACTCAGCAGACCAAGCCCCACTCCAGCCATCCTCTGGAAGAGGTAAATCCATCGTGGAAAGCTTCATGTAGAAGACCAACTTCTGTAAGTGGTAGTGGACAAAGAAAGAATGGTTCGGTAAGACATATTCCTAAAACTGCTCAAAGGTAGACCATAACAAGTCCATTCTGGACTGCAATATTTCCACTTTATCTTGGAATAGAGGACACAAAGTAGCCTGTCTCTGAAGAGCAGCCAAGACCTGCTGTGAAAGAGAAGGGATCAAGGGAACATTAGGGCTTGGAGGAACAGAACGTGACTTTGCTAGTTGATCTTGCAACTGCGTGATTTGGGAGGCTTGGTATGCCACTGTGTCATTAGCAATCTGTAAAGCTGAAAGTTTGTCATCTAAGAGAGCTTGGAACTCCTGTGCTTCTCTGGACATCCTCTCCTTCTCCTCGGAAAGGCTAGTAACCTGGGATTGAGCCTCTAGTAACTGGATCTTCAAAGAAGAGATCTCATCTCTTTGGGTGGCAACCAGTTGGGTTTGTTGTTCCATTTGCTTAAACAAATCTGCTAGGGTATCCTTAGCAGAAGCTAACTCAGATGTTGCCTTATGCAACTGGTCCTTAGACTGCATGAGCTCTTCATAAAAAGACGCGTACAGCTGTTGAACACAGGCTGTCACTGACAATTCAATGGAACTTTGAATATCTTTACAGAGGAAAGGAATTGCATCTCCTAAGACGAGACTGTGCAGGGAGGGAACTGAGATGTCCAATGATCCTTCACGATGTGCTCTGAACAGGTTATTACAAGTGAGATACCCAGGGAGATCACTGCCAGAGGTAGCAGGAATGGACACTGAAGGAAGTACTGAAGGAGCTTTATCTGCTACCCTCTTCAAGCGTTTGCGCTGGATAACCAGGGGAGGCGGAGAATCATCATCCTCTATGTCAATAGGTGCTGACTCATCTGAAGGTGGAGGAGGAGGTACTGGATCTGATGGAGGAGGTGGAGGCACAATCTTCTGTAAACCGGAATAGGTCAAGAAGGCAGACAAATATGATCCGTATGTGACATTGGTAACATTATCCCTGGTGACTTTGACGAAATGTTGATCCATTTTAGTGAGGAGGTAAGTGCTCCAATCAATAGCAACACCTTTCAACACCATCCTGGAAGCTGTAAAAAGCTCTTTGGACAAGTACTGGGATGGCGTTTTGGCAGGCATAAACCTGTCCTGGAGAAACTGACAGATCATCTTCCATACGGGATCAGTGATCATGGAAAAGGAAACTCCTGAAGAGTTGATCACCTTCTTAATATCCAGCATTTCCCTTGTCTGCTTTTGCAACAGCTTCAAAATCTCTTCATTAGAGAAAAGCTGACGAGTGGTAACAAAAGGTTCACCTTTGGAGGGAAGAGACAGAGCCTTCCCTAGGCCGCGAGGTGTCAAAGTCATAGAAATTCCCTTGACTAGTCCTGTCTTCTTGCTGTAAGAGGCCAGAAACTCATCACATAACGACGGATCCTCTAGAAGCAATGGAAAAGAAGTAGCCACAAAAGCAGCGAGTCCCGCCTTCGTGAGAGGCTCAAAAGTAAGTAGGGAAGAGTAATCCCTACTAACTAATGGGACGTACTGGATAGGGGGAGGAGCGTGAGAAGGCGCCATTCAGATGGTTACACACACACCACAAACACAGACAATCAAGGAGAATGCCTGCAAAGCAACAGACAAAAAAAACCAAGGATAAGAGAATAACCAAAATAATAAAACGTGACTCAACCAACTAACCCCAAGCAATCCACAGCCTAGAAAAAATTCGACATGACCTTGAGACAAATGCGACCGAAAGCTTCATGCTATGCATCAGACAAACACCCAAATCCCCGTATCAGGCAATAAAAGAAAAAAACTACACACCGTACCCGTAACCGTAACAAAGACAGTAAACCAAAACAATATCACATCCGACACATATCAAGACTACATCGTTGATAAACCAGTGTTTGACCAGGGAAATAACTCTAATGACTGCGCATACCCATCCCACGAAACGGTGCATTAAAAAGGGGAATTAAGTGCAGTGAGGGGGAATTAATTTAATGAAGAGTTGATTTTAAAAAATTATTAAGAAATGGGTGAAGTTTTATTAAGTGATAAACCTTAGCAAGAAAACGGCGGTTCCTTATTAGAAATTTAATTACCAATTATTAGGTGAAAACGGTGCTTTAATTCGAATCCCGGACTGCGATACCCAGACTGGGTCTCTAAATGCAAGTTCATTGATTACAAATTAAGGTGATATGGAGCGCTTTTTTGCCAGCGCGTGCTCTTGTGACGGCTGGTTCATTTTAATTAAAAATTAAAGTGCCTCGTTAGCGCACGTAGCGCGTGCTAAGTGAACGGCTGGTTTATTTTAATTAAAAAGATATGTGTGTGTATATAGCGCGAATGCGCGTGGAAACTGTGGGTGAATAAAGAGTTCATTTTAACAATTAATTTGTGATTAAGGAGGAAATGAAAATAAATAAAGCACATAAAATAAATACCTGGAAGGGGTGCGTATGTAATGCCTAAATGCGCACGGAAGAGTCCCCCAAAAGAAGTGAATCCAGTAAAGGAAAAGTAAAGACCACTGACGAAACAACAAAGACAATACCTTAGTGGGATTGTTGATTTTGTTTTTTTTTTTAAATTTAATTTTTGTAATTTGTGATTATTTATGGTTGGTTGTTGTTGGTGAGGTTATTTTGTTGTTTGGTTTTGTTTTGTGTTTTTTGTTTGTTTTTTAAAAATAGGGGTACCATATATGATAATAATTTAAAGTGAAAAATAAATTTTAAAATGAAAAATGAATGGAAAAGGGGCAAGAGGGATGAGGGAAATTTTTTAGAATTTTTTAGAATTTTTCACTAGTTGTAAATGAATTTGTGACAGTTGTTGGTAATTTTTGGGATAAATTAGGAAATTTTTAATTTTCAAAAATTTTGGGGTTGGAAATTTCCAGCTGAAAATTTTCCAAAAATTGGCAAAAAGCGAAGGGAATTTTTAGAAATTTTTTTGAATTTTTAGGAGGTGGAAATTAATTTATAAATTAATTAAATCAGTTAAATCAGGAAAATCAGCTTAGTTTGGTAAGTAAGTTGAAAGTAAGTCAGTTAAGTCCTGTTAGTCTGTGTAAGTCATGTAAGGCTAACTAAGTCAAGTCAGGTTAGTCAAATGGAACTAGGTTAGTCTAGGTGAAGTCAGATAAGTTAGTTAGGGGGACTAAGTCAGTGGAGACTAACCTAAAGGGGGTTAGTTAACCTAAGTAGGGTTAGGGTTAGGGTTAGGGTTAGGGTTAGGGTGACTAACCTAACTACGGTTAGATAAGACTAACCTAACTAAGGTCAGTTAGATTAGTTAATTGAGTGCATTAAATTAAATCAAGTTAGGTTAACTGGTTAGAAGTTAGTGTAACTAACCTAATGGTTAGTTAGGAGGAGGAGGAGGAGGAGGTTGGCGGCGGCGGCGTCGGGCGGCGACAGCGGCAATCCGGCGAATGCGGCGGCGTCGGGCGGACGTTCGGTGGCAACGTCGACTGCGGGCAGCGGGGCAGCCTTTCGGCGGCGACGGCGGGCGGGCTGGCGGCCTCCTGGCGACGGTCGACGGGCGACGGGCTGGTGGAGGCGACGGCAGGGATGCGGCGGCGGCAGGAAGGACGGCAGGCGGCGCCACGAGGAGGGGAGGCAGCGCGTCGAGGGCAGGAGGCAGCGCCACGAGGAGGGGAGGAGAAAGGAAGGAGGAGAAGGAGGAGGAGGGAGAAGAGGAAGAAGAGGGAGGAAGGGTGAAGGGAGGAAGGAGGGAGGGGAAGGGAGGGGCAAGAGGAGCAGAAGGTGGGGGAGATGGGAGGGGAGGGTCGAGGAGAGAGAAAGAGGGAAGATGAAGAAGAAGAAAGAGAGAGAGAGAGAAAGAGGGGGAGGGTGGTTGTGGGTGTCCGTTGGGGGGATGGGTGGGGTCCATGGGCGGGGTGCCCAAGGGGTGGGAAGGGGGGTAGGGGAGAAAGATGGGCAGGGGCCCAAAGGGGGAAAATGGGCGGGGTGCCCAAGGGGTGGGAAGGGGGGTAGGGGAGGAAGATGGGCAGGGGCCCAAAGGGGGAAAATGGGCGGGGTGCCCAAGCAAGAGAGGCGTACCCCCCCGTCTCGCGCGCGTGCACGGGGCGGGGTAAAAAAATTTACCGTGACGGGATCGAAAAAGCACCGAGAGGGTGATACGAGCCACGCGGACGCGACCGGGGCGCGTTAAGATGCGTAAAATTGAAAAAGGGCGCGTTCACGCGCGGGACGTAGCGCGTAAAAACTCATAAAAATAAAGAAAAATTAATAACTCCCAATCCAGACGTCAAAACGAAATGGCGTAAAAACAAAAAGTAGGCAGGACGGCAGGGGGAAAACAGCGAAAATATGCGACGGAGGTGCCGGGAGGCGTAAAGGGCGGTCACGTGCAAAAAACACAAAAAACGAACCAAAAAACGCAATTAAAAATTAATATCGGAAGACCCGTGCAGCGGAATGAGGTGGAGAAAAAAGAAAACTGTGCAGAAAGATGTGCCTGACAATCCTATCATATCAAAACATAATTCCGACTGAGATAAGACGCGTTCACATGGGAAAAACCCAAAAAAAAACCGAAAATAGGATCGAAAATTAATATCGGATGAACCGTTCACCGGAATGACATGCAGTAAAAAGGAAAAATGTCCGCAAAAAGAATGGCACAGGATGGTCATGTTAAACCGCAGTTCTGGTGGAAGTAGGAGGGGTTCACATGCGAAAAACTCCAAAAATACGCCCGAAAACTCATTGAAAAATTAATAAGTAAAAATTCGAAAGTCGAAAAAGGGTGGAGGAAAAAGGAAAAAGGTGGGGAAGACACAGGGGACACGGCTGTCAAATCAAATTGGAATTTTGATGCAAACAGGGCAGGTTCACATGGAAAAAATATCAAAAAGACGCATGAAAAAGTCGTAAAAAACTGGAAAATTAATAATGGACAAACTGTGTATCGGAATGACTCGGAGTAAAAAGAAAAAATGTCAGGGGAAAAGTGTTTGTCAGGGCTATGATGTCAGATCACGGTTCCGAAGCAAGCAAAGCACGTTCACATGGAAAACCGGCTAATTTGTGCAAAATACTTCAAAAATTAATAACTCAAAAATCGTGCACCGGAACAGGGGTAGGTAAAAAGGAAAAATGGTCAGTTCAAAGGAGGGAACAGGGCTATAAGGTTGGTTTTGGACTTCGCTGAACGTAGGGTACATTCACAGGATAGGACCTCAAAATCAGGGAATGAAGGAAAACTGCAAGGGAACAGCCCCAAGGGTAGGTGGAACATAAACGGGTGGGTGGGAAGGGATCTCATTAGGGTAAAAGCAAGTCAAGGCATACATGCATGAGCAGGTTAAGGCATATGCAGAGGATATACAATGTAGACGCGCAGGGACGCGTCCCCACACTTAAGACCTTAATGGATAGGGTTAACCGAGCAACGGGGACCTAGGATCACGCCACAGACCATCCACTAACTTCCCCACACTTAAAACATGAACGTCACGGGGAAACAGAAGGTGTAGGGTTAGAAAAACTTGGCCCATTTCGTCAAGAAGCAAGGTTGAGTGTCGATGGCACGTCCAGTGTTGTTGTCGACTGCAGGAGGTACCAAGGCATCTTTAGAGCGCACGTCCTTCATAGTACGGACCACGCAGCAGTACCCAGGGAGGTAGCTGGTTGAAGGAATCGCAGGAAATTTGTCGATGATGAGGGATACTACACTCAACTCACAGTCACTCAAATGAAATGAAAGAACAGTCACTTGCCCCATGACTAATATCACTCGAGGAATAAGGATTGAAACCCATATCTCATACCCAGGTTGAGGAATCGACAAGGGGAGAATAGTGCAGGAGTATGCCAGGGTGCACAGTTGATGGTGCATTAGTGCATCCAACCCGTCTGGCATAAGTGCAAGGAGGAAGGCAAGGGAGCCTTACAATGCAGTGTACAGAACAGGGTGATGTGTCTTGTGATGACGGTAAAGACCCATCCCGTGGGTGCATAGGGAAACGGGAACATACCTGACTCCAAGTGTCGTAACGTCCCTCAATCTCACCTCTCGGTAATGGATTGAAGAAACTCCAGTCACACTCAGCCCACTCCCTCTGTCTCACGCTCTGTTGAGAGATACAGGAGGGCAGCCTGTTCCTGAAACCCATTGATATTATCCTCACAGTCACTTGTGCAAAGATTGTATGCCTTGTGCGCATTTGATGGTGCAAATGTGCATCCCGCCCTGTGCCGGCATACGGTGCGAGAAGGAAGGCCAGGGAGCCTTATGGTGCAGTGCACAGAAACAAATTGTGCTTTGTGCATCGAGAGGCCCATCCCATGCGTGCAACACTTCATTCACACTACTCACCTCTGATTGGATTTGAAGGGAAAAGACTGGTCTCTCGCCCCACCCTCTGTCTCACGCTCTGTTGATCATTATAGAGGGCAACCATACTCACTTCCCCATCCGGTTAGGACGAAAGCTCACGTCACTCGATTGTTTGTCGATGAAGATCGCGTCATCAGTTGAAGAGGCGTACCCAGGGAGGTAGCCATCAAATCGAACATTATGTTAGATAGGAACATGTCATCTGCGAGAGGACAGGTAGACACTCTGTAGAATGACCCAGGACACAGCGTACCAAGGGAGGCAACTTCGGAATTGGATCCTGGGGATATCAATTAATGAATCCACTTTCTGGACTGCTGGGTGTTGCCACCTTTTCCACAGCCAGCTTCCCGCCCAAGGGTGTTTACCACCTTTTCTTGGAACGACGCCTGCTATGACAGGGAATTGCTTCATTTTCTCTCATAACAGATTTGTTTTTCTTATTATTTTTTTGTCTTCTTTTTTTTCCTTTTTATTTTTATTTTTTTTTTGTTTTCCCCTATTCCCGAGGGTGTTTCCACCTTTTCTCGAAGAATAGGTCAACATGACAGGGACCTAAGTCCTTTTCTCCCATGACCAATATGTATATTTTTTTTCTTTTTTTTTTCTTTTGTTTTTTTTTCGAATTAAGCAAGGGAATGGTAGAGAGACCATGTATCAGAACCAACCTCGCCACTGTCGCTGGTGGAAAATAGAGGATAAGAGATCAAGGCTGGAAGGGGGGTTTGAGGGGACAGAGGGTTGCGTCCACTTCATCAGGAGTGACTAAAGAATGGCTATCAAAAGTAGCATCATAAGAAGTACAGTGCCGTGCCAATGAGGGAAAAGATCAAGTGACCGTAATTGTCAAGATCCCCAAGGAGGGAAGTACTTCTTCAGGCGATATCCATTGATCAGAAAGGGATCATCAGAGGCATCAACGGTCTGCACTTGGACAGAGCCATTAGGGTTGATGGCAAGTACCTTATAGGGGCCCATCCACCGCTGTTGAAGCTTGCCAGGAAACTTGCCAAATCGTGAATCATAGGCTAGGACCAAATCACCTTCTTTGAACTCCTTGTGCTTGATGAAGCTATCATGGTAAGCCTTGCGTCGAGCTTGTGTGGCTTCCATGCACTGTAGAGCCATCCTACGAATTTCGTCTAAACATTCCAGGTGCAGGAGACGGCGTTGCAGTGAATCATCGTCCCCCAAACGCTCTTTGATAGCCACTCTCAAAGAGGGTAATTCCAGTTCAACAGGAAAAACAGCTTCTGTACCATACACCAGCTGGAAGGGTGTATGTCCTGTTGCTGCTTTATGGGAGGTTCTGTACGCCCAGAGGGCCTCAGTAAGTCGATCATCCCAATCACGACGATGTGCGATAATCGTTCTTGTCAGAATCAAGCAGAGAATGCGATTCGTGACTTCGACTTGGCCGTTAGCTCTAGGGTAATAAGGAGTGGACTTGCGATGGCGGATCTTATACAACTCTGTCAATTCTTCCATGATTTTGTTAAGGAAATGAGTGCCTCTGTCACTTACCAACTCTAAGGGACTGCCAAAACAGGTGATGATATTCTCGTACATGAACAGGGCCACGCTGTTACCATCGTCCCGCTTTAGGGCTTTAGCCTCACACCACTTTGTGACATAATTCGTTGTCGTATTGCTGCGCATTCGAGGTGTGAAAACCACCCAAAAGTTGTGCATGAGATTTGTTACTTTGTACATACTTAGTTGTTATGTTTGCTCTTTCATTCTATGTTGAAGACGGAGAAGAATAAGGAATTTTGGAGAGACCGCCTTGGTTCATTAACAGCACGATTTATGCTGAGATAGATGGAGGAGTTGTGGGCTTTGCCAAAAGGAGATGGCATCTCTGGAAATGTATCTATGACCTTTACTTGGGAAAGAGGCAGTAGCACTTTTCAAGTCATATTTTAGTGGTGCTTTTGATGAAGATGCGATTCGAAATAACTTTGTCCTTATCTATGAATTGCTAGATGAAATTATGGATTTTGGTTATCCCCAGAATCTATCTCCTGAGATTTTAAAGTTTTACATCACACAGTAGGGTGTTTGCTCTCCTTTCTCTTCAAAGCCACAAGACTCAAGACCTTCAGCAAATGCAACTCTTCAAGTAACAGGAGCAGTGGGATGGCGCAGAGAAGGCTTGGTTTACAAGAAAAATAAGGTCTTTCTTGATATAGTTGAGAGTGTAAACCTTCTAATGTCTTCAAAAGGAACAGTTTTGAGGTGTGATGTAACAGGAAAAATTCTTATGAAATGTTTCTTATCGGGAATGCCGGACTGGAAACTTGGTCTGAATGATAAGATAGGACTTGAAAAGGAAGCACAAATAAAAGCTCATCCCACGAGATGATGGTGGACGCCTTCAGGATGCACATTATGCAGACCAAAGATCTTTGAACTTGTCCTGTGCGACAGATTGGTGGCTGCTCATTTCTGTACATGCGAATTAGTAACGTCTATATTGTGATAGTTGCCAGTATGCAATTCGATTTGGTGATATTGGATTGGGAAGACGATACTCTGCACTAAAAAGAGGGGAAAAAGGACGAAAAAGCTGGGGGATTACGCTAATCTGAGAGGGGAAGTAGGGAGGACAACAGGACGCAGAAAAAAGAGCTCGCCAGTTTTTGGAGGGAGTCGACGAGAAGGGGGGGGGAAGGGAGGCTCTTCAATGGAATCAGGACGGATGTTGCTGGGATGGAGAGGGCGAAGAAGAAGACGCAGATCAAACGGAAACGGAGGAACGATGATGTAGAAGAAGAGGCGTCGACTCAGTCCTGACACATTCAGAGGTAAAAGAAGATCTTGGAGAGCAGAGGCGCACACTATTTAGGTGATGTTTTAGGTTTTTGTAAGTGGCTTCTGGCTTACGAGCAGAAAGAAGTTGGAAGCAGGCTATATACCCTCTTGAGCTTGCGAAATATATATATACATGTCGAATGCTTTCCTTTTCTCTGCACAAGGGCATGGCTGGCCGTATCCGTTGCTCAGAGCGCTCTCTTTTCTTTGCGCTCCAATTTCCTGAACAGCAGCACAAAATATGTTGTGCACGACTATGGCGTTGACCGAATTTGCCCATGGATTACGAACCTTGTTAAATTTACACTCCATTATATTTCTGTTCTTTATTAAAAAAGATGATCACTTGGCAGCTTTCAAATTCTCCCAAGATGAAGAAGAGGCGACAGCTGAGGCTTCGTCTAATTCTTTAGCAAACATGAAGCATCAACGAGTGTTGAAGAACAACGAGGTTGCCAACGTCAACAAATCCAAGAGTTTGTGAGCTCCGAAAGGCCCTGCTGGTCTGAGCTTGTACGTCACTGCGGAAGGAGAACACCGCACTGTTGAGAAGAATAAAAAGGTGGCAGAAGAAGAACACGTCGACAACGAAACGGAGGAGGAAAAGAATCACCTGATGTGGCCGCGACGGATGATGAAGGTGAAGTTGTAGCTGAGGTGGACGAGGTGCAGATACACGGACCTGAAGCTGTCTTCCAATGCTGCGATGGTGCATGCTTTGTATCCTTCCATGCCATCACATACTACAATGCACACTGGCGTAACTCCTCTAATTTAAACCTCGTTGCTATGGGGGAAAAGTAGAAACTACTACTCATGCTGTGAATCCATGAAGCAGCTCGTTCGGGTACCCGCTGCTGCTCCTCGGCTTACGAGATCTCGTGTACTCGCCCTTGTCGCAAGGGTCTCTCTCTGCAGCTTGGCTCCGAAGCTCCAAGGCAACTACATAGGCACTGGCCAGCGGTCGCCCCTCAGAAAAATCGTCTATCGTTAATGCTTATTGCAGCTGAGGAATTGCTCAAGTGCTCAAACTCTTGACGGAACAACGAGAGAGGCGGAGCAAGCTCCAAATCAAGCAGAAAAATTGGACAACACTAGGTCTTGTTGATGATTGGAATTTGAGGATTGGCACGATCCATCGGCCTCGTTGTCATCAACAAAGGATGTAAATAGGAGCAGCAAGAGCAATAACATTGAAAGCTTGTATATCTTTCCTTTATACACACACGTAGAGTGGATCTCCTTCATCAGTATTTTTTTATATTTGCTTTGCTATCGAAGTCTGAGAAGCAACTACCTGAGGAATTGATAAAGAATATGACTTTTTATTACCTTATGGATGTCATCACTACTTCGGCCCATCTTATTCCTTTGAATTTTTGGTTGATCCGTCTTGTTACTTGTACTTGAACCAAAAATTGTAATACATTTAAACCCTGGCATCATATTCGCTTGATCTTTCATCTTGGAATTTCTTAAGAACCTCTGTGGTTGTGACTTTGCTTTCGAAAACCCTTCGACACCGTACATACGAGGATGTATCGGTTCAGTTTTCTTCTGGTAGGAGGATCGATCGGACCTACGAAGTCGATGCCCCACTTCTCAAACGGCTTTAAGGGAAGGATAGGTTGCAGTGGCATGGCACTTGTCTTGGTGGGTTTCCCCATTCTCTGACAAGCATCACATCTCTTACAGTAATCATAGGCATCCTTGTGGATGGTAGGCCACCAATAACCTACTACTAGCAGAGCCTTCCTGGCTGTAGCTTCTCCTGCAAAGTGGCCTCCACATGGCTCGTCATGGCAAGCCTTCAGAACAATCCCAATCTCATTTCCTACAACACATCTTCTGAGCACTTCATCTTTGCCTTTCTTGTACAGTGCGCCACCTAGCAGGGTGTAGGGGGCTAATTCCAACATGAGCTTCTTCCTTTCCCGACTAGAAATACCAGGAGGATACTGTTGGGTTGCCAGCAGATTGGCAATGTCTGCATACCAGGGAGTTACAGTTTCTACTAGGAATAGGGAAGCATCAGGGAGGTCTGGGTCATCCTGCTTCTCGTCTGCAGTTTGTGAGATACGCGATAGATGATCAGCCAGAACATGGGAACGACCAGGCTTAGTAATCACCTCAAATCGAACTCCTGAAATAGAAGGAGCCATCTCATCATTCGTCCTTTCACATATACTTTGTTCATCAGGAAGGACAGGGCCTCATGATCCACATAAAATTTAAACTGGGTGGATAGGAGGTAGTGGCGAAACTTCTCTAGGGCAAACACCATTGCCAAGCACTCAAGCTCTGTCACTGTATAGTTTCGTTCCCTATCAGTGACTTTTCGGCTTGCATAATAGATCGGTTGATCCAGCTTCGAGGAGCCCTTCTGGCAAAGGACAGCACCTAAGCCTTCAATTGATGCATCAGTGTGTACATGGAACTCTTTCGTCCAATCAGGAGGTTGCAGAATGGGTGCCTTTATCAAACACTGCTTCAGAGTGTGGAAGGCTTTGTCACATTCTTCCGTCCAAGTAAACTCTGCATCTTTCCTCAGAAGCTTGTGCAAGGAGGTTGCCTTTGTTGCAAAATGGGCTATGAACCTTCTGTAGTAACCCACATGGCCTAGAAATCCCCTCAACTATTTGAGGTTGGTGGGTGCGGTCAAAGCTGCGATCTTTTCGATCTTTGCAGGGTCTGTTGATATCCCTTGTGCAGAGACAATGTGGCCCAATAGGACTCCAGAAGAGACCCCAAAGATGCATTTGTCGGGGTTGAGGGAAATCCCATACTCCCGGCATCGGTCAAAGCATTGTTCCAGGTATTCCCAGTGTTCATGGATCAAACTATAGACACAGAAGTCATCCAAATATACCTCAATAAAGTCGTGCAGATGATTCTGAAATGCGGCCATCATGACTCGTTGGAAAGTAGCAGGGGCATTGCAGAGTCCAAATGGCATCACTCGGTAAGCGTAGGTCCCCCATTCTGTGGTGAAGGTTGTTTTGGACTGGTCTTCTTCTGCGATTTGGACTTGGTTGTATCCGCTGAATCCATCCAGAAGGGAATAAAGCTCATGTCCTGCCACTGTGTCCAACAGTTGGTCTGTGAAAGGGATAGGAAAGTGATCCTTCTTTGTCTTGGAATTAAGCTTTCGGAAATCCACACATATTCGCAATTTGCCATTCTTCTTAGGTACAACCACGATGGGTGAAACCCATTCACTATTTGCCACTGGATAGATGAACTCGGCTTCCAGAAGCTTCAGCAGCTCTGCTTTCACCAATGTAGAATAATTCAGGTTCATTCGCCTCTGTCGTTGCCGTACTGGCTTGGCATCAGGCTCCAAGTCAATATGATGTTGACATATTGTGGGATCAATCCCCTTTAGGTCTTTGTAGGACCACGCAAACACGTCCAAATTCTCTTTCAACAAGTTGTACAAGGTTGACAACTCCTCTTCTGGAAGGCTGCTACCCACCTTCAAGTGGCGTTCAGTGCCTTCTGCATCCACAAAAGTTAACTGCCTTTCACCTTCTACTTCACGGATGAAGGTCCCACAGACTGCTTCTGGGTACAGATCCGACTCCTTCAAGGGAGTGGTGTCCTCTTCGGATGTCCCACTAGAACCCACTTCTTCTTTTGGTGGAGACTTAGGTTGCTCCTTAAGATGTTGAAATGGGATTAGAGCCGTTTCGGGTTTGGTTTCAAGATTAGTTACCTCTTGGCTTGAAGACTCCTCTTCTGATGACATGTCCAGGAACGTCACATAACAGGGATCCTCTGATGCCTGTTGGGTTTGTGGGACTGGTGCTTGTTGGCACGGTGCATCATCATCATCTTTCTTAGGCAAAGATGGGTTAGAACGGCATGAGCCACTGCTGAAAAACGGCTTGTTCTTCTTAATCCATTCCTTATAAAGGTTTTGCATATGAGAAGATCCATTTACCAGACCAAATGGTACCATCACCATTCTGTCCCATAGCATGAGCTCGTCTGCTTCTGAAGCTTCTGGAACTTCTTCTTCATATATATCCTCTTCAGTTGGGATAGACTCTTCTAGCTCACTTTCATAACCTTCTTCGTCCATATCATATTCATCCTCTTCTGTCTCTGTCTCTGTCTCTGCTTCTGCTTCTGCTTCTGTCTCTGCTTCTGTCTCTGCAGGCGCTCTGTAACAGAAGAATAGATTCTCTGTTTCCTCTCCTGCCTCTGTCTCTGTCTCTGTAGGAGCTCTGTAAGAGAAGAACAGGTTTTCTATTTCATCTTCTGCCTCTGTCTCGGCTTCTGCTATGGCCATGTAACAGGGAGAGCAATACATCCATGCTTCTATCTCACTATCAGAAGTGATTTCAGAAGTCATTCCTGGTTCAGGCAGGAAGTATTCACCCATTGATAATGGCTTTGCATCTTTTGGAAATCGGCTTACAGTATCCACTGTTAAGGAACGTGCCACTGTTTTCTTAGGAAGGATCTGTTTGACAGCATCTTCGTCTGCTGATGTTCCATCTGTAGCCTCATTAGGGGAGTCAGAAGATAATTCCAAGGAGGTGGATCCATGTCCTTTTTGAGAACCATACAGTTTCAGCACCACTTTGTTGGGTCCTCTACCCAAGGTCAAGGTTCCTTTGAACCAATCCGTCCTTGCTCGGGCTTCAAAAAGCCATGGTCTGCCCAGTAACAAAGGGTAGGATGTACCATAAGAGTTTGGCTTCACCACCAGATAGGTTAGCCAATAATCCTTTCCAGCCACTGTAGTCTTCACATATGGAAGAATGCCCAAAGGCTTGATTCTGCTCTGATCCGCCAGTCTGATGAGCCATTGGGTGGGTTGCACACCTTGTAGGCCTAGATCCTTCATTGTCACATCCGTCATAATGTTCACTGATGAACCACCATCAATCAGTGCATTTAAAATGAAGCAGCCTTCTATCCACACGCCAGTCTCTGGAGTACCCGGATCTAGGAAGGCGTTAGCCACGTCCACTTCTTTGACAGGCTCTGGAGCTTTGTTGGGCTTTATTGCTATTGAGGGAGCAATCCTTAATCCACTTCTTCTTGTCAATATACTTTTGAACCTTTTTCGGCAATTGGGAGACAACATCAATAATTGTCGGAATGTGAGGTTTGTTTTAAAGGTATCTAGATCTCTGACCAGATCGTATTCCTTAATAGGATCCACTGGCTTCTCTAATCGGTTAGGGAATGGGGCAACACCCATTTTCATTTTCCCTCTTTCTTCCAACAGAGGAATCATAGGAACTTCTTCTTTCATTTGTGGCACTTCCTCCTCTTCTGTCTCCTGGACCTTTGGTCCTGTCTCTGTAACTGTCTCTGTAACTCTCTGTGGCACTGTAGTGCTCTGTACGGCACTGTCAGGCTCTGTTCTGTTCTGTTCTTCTGGTGGAAGATTGAGCTTCACTGTTCTGGCAGGAGGGTTATTTTCTTTCTGGATAGGTGGTTCCTTCTGCTTTGCACGTGTGATGGCAGCAACTTCCAATTCCACTAAATTGGAGGTAGGCTCTTGGGCCTTGGCCGGACTATCAGTAGCATTGTTTTTCATTGGGGCTGGGCTTGGACAAGTCTTTTGCAGTGTGGCCTTCTCCTTTGCATCGACTGCATAAGGGCTTGTAATCCACTGACCTTCTAGGATTTGGACAATTTGGTGAAATGTGTCCCTTTTCTCCACATCTATAACACTCCACTTCTGATCTCTGACCACCGCCAGACTGTCTTCCTCTGTAACTTTGAGAGGGAAATATTCTGGGTCCGAAATTAGGACCGAACTCTCTAGACTTGGGTCCAATATCCTGTGTTGTCATTTTGGATTCCAACAAGTTGAATCTTGCGTCTTCTTCCTTCCTTCTCCTATCATGCATCTCCTTCAGAGAGCAAATGTCCTCTGTATGGTTCTTCCGCAAACAGTAAGAACAGAAAGCTCCAGGAATGGTTGGTTTTTGTGTACATTTAGTGGCTAAATGGCTTGCTTGATGACACTTACCACACCAAGTATTTGACCGCATCACATCTCTTCCTGCTCTTGCAACATTGAATATGCTAGCGGTATTCACTTTCAGCATCTGTAGCTGCTCTGTAATCACATCCATCAACTCCTTTTTGATATTTGCAACTGAGTTGGATAAGTAATCCTTCAAGCTTTCTCCTCCAGACGTACTGGCAGGAGGTTTTTGAGGAGTCTCTGTAATCACCGCATAAACGGGTAGGGCTGGTACAGAGGGGTCTCTGTTCTGGTTCTGATTCAGAGCTCCTGTTTGAACTGTTGGCTGTTGGCTCCAGTTGGTAGGATTCCACTGTTGCTGCTGATTTGGCATTGAGAAAATTGGTTGGGACCATTGTTGTTGTGGTTGAACCACCATTTGAGGCATGGATGGTGGCCACTGTGGATTTGGTGCACTGTACTGTGATACCGGGGGCGTCTGTTGGTAGGGATAGGGAACAGTCCCTGGAACTGCATTTGGTGGATACATCATTCCTGGCATCAGAGGAGGTAGGACTCCTCTTCTTGTATTCATCGCTAATCTAGCTTCCACTTCATCGTACAGTCTTGCACCTTCTGTTGCAGCTTGCAGGGTGGCTGGTCTTTGCAGCTCCACAAACTTACGGACTTCTGGTTGTAATCCTCTGAGAAACACTCCCTTCTGAATGCCATCATCTAGATTATGGTTAGTCCATCTCTTCAGGATGGATTCCACTCGTGAGACATAAGCTTCCACTCTTTCTCCAGAAGACTGACTTAGATTCATAAATTCCTCTCACATCCGCTCTTCAAAACCTTCACGCCTGAATTTAATGAGGAAGGCCAACTTCAGGTCGTCCCATGTGCCAAAAGTTCCTGCTGCTTGTCTCTCATACCACTGAAACGCCGCGCCCTTGAAAGTGGCGGGAAATATTGCCAACCAATGCTCAGGGGTTCTGGCATTGTTAGCCATACATGCTACCATAAACTCTGCTACATGAAGATCGGGGTCTTCATTGTACTCTCCCTTAAAAACTGGCAATGGGACTATATTCGCTGGCCTATCATCAATATTTCCAGGACGGATCTGGCTTGGAAGTGGACCTCCAGCAAGAGGAGGAAGGGCTTGATGTGCCATTGGGGCTTCTGTAAAGAGTCCCGCAAGGGCGTCAAAGGCGGCTTCTGCTGCGAGCTCGTTCTCAGCCTTGATTTTTGCTTTCTCTCTTCTCACGTACCTCTGGACTCGTTCTAACGCTTGCCTCTTTATTGCGTCATTCATCAGGGGGTTGGCTCCACTATGTTGTTAGTGCTCCACAGAGGGTTAACAGAAGGCTTCAGTCTCTGGAGGACTCTCTTGCCAACATTTCTTCTACTTCTTTCTTTTCAACGTCCCTGAATTCTGCTTTCATGCCACTGCACAGAGGAAGGTATTCGGTTCTGAAGGTGTCAAAATGCATCTGTCTAAGCATTGTGGTGGTGCCATCATCATAGTAATGCCAGCTTCTGATGGTTTCAATAGTGTATGTTGTGAAAAACACTCTGTCTACCAACTTCCAGTGGGTTGCTAATTGAACAAACAGAAGATTATCAGTACACCAAGCATCCCATGTATCTTGCTGTTGAGCATCCACGAACAAATTCCAACTCTTTTCCTTCTTGTCTTTGTGAACCTCTACAGACCAAGACTCCTGAAGCTTCTTCACAATCTCCCACTTGATGTTGTCTGGAAACTTCTCAATGAATGCCAAATCTTCCATGTATGGTCATTCTCTCTGTTTCTACTCTTCAGTTTATTCCCAAACAGTTTGCCACCAAGATGCAAGTTTCTGCTGCTTCAACAGAAAGAGGAAACTGTCCACCACATAGAGCATGCATCATGATGGTGATGTGTTTCCGCCATTGTGGGATGAACTTCTTGTGGAAAGTGGCTTTGATTATGAGGAATTCCAACTCTTCAGTGGAAGAAGGAACTTTACAAACATCCATTGAATTCTTCTCTTCTTGGCAATGCCATTTCCTTCATTTTCAGCCTCTTCTAGTGCTTGTTGATGGCAAGTTTCCCCGGCTACGCACCAAAAACATGGAGCCCCAAGAGGAACACCAAGGAAAAGGGAATTCTCTTGCAAGAAAATCTATCTTGTAACATCAACAAGCTTGTTTATTATGTTTCATATGATCACAATGAAGAAAAGAACACCAGGCACAACAAATCTTCATACAATATCATGTAGATCTCCCACGGATTTGATAGAATCAATCATATTCTTCAATATCTTCACAAAATCCATCAATAGAACAAAGAAAGCAAAGGAATACACCATCTTTGAATGGAAACACATCACATAGTATTCATCTTCAATATCTTCATAGTCCTCTCTCAATTTCTCATATACAATCACTCTGTTTGAGTAGAATTGACTATCTCTGACTCTCTCTCTCTCTCTCCATCAATAATACATCATATCCTCACTAAAATCTCTCAAAATCACCCTCAATAATCATTCTTAGGTCATGGATACCCCTCCTAAGAGGTATGTCTGGTATGAAGAGTCACCAGAGCCACTACAGTGTCTTTACATAGCTCACTACTGTCACTTCACTCTAGTCTTCACTTGAGTCTTCAGCAGCTACTTCTTTCACTTCTTTCAGCTCTTGGCCGTTCTCCCACAGCAGACGAGGTGTTCAGTGTCATGTCTGGGATGCCTCTAGCGTCTTTGCCTGGCACTACTTCCCAGACTCCATATGTAGGTACTCCACATACAGGTACTCCATATGCATGTACTCCATATGCAGATACTCCACATACAGGTACTCCATATGCAGGTACTCCATTCGCAGGTACTCCACGTGCTCCACGTGCATCGGCTGAAGCACAAGCATCTGCAGAAGCACGTGCATCTGCAGAAGCACGTGCATCTGCAGAAGCTCATGCGTCCAGCGAGGCAGAGGGCAGTCGACAGAGAGGAAGGAGGGAGAGTCGAGGGGGAGGATGAGGGTTGTGTGGGGGTTGCCTAAAAGGTGGCGAGCGATCACCCTCGCCAGTAGATCATGTAGAGAAGGTTGTACGCCATTACTATAGAGTTACAGATGCCGGTGGCATCTTTCATGATGATGAGGGAAGGGATGTAATGGCGTACATGAGGAGCATCGTGCATGCGACGTATAAAGATTGTTTCATTGCCTTCAAAAATCAGAAAAGCGGCTTGTGGTAGGAGGCGTTGAGGGAAGTCCAGAGGAGGTACCCAAATCCTGAGGGTCCGATTCTCGGATGATTGGGGACGTACAAAAGTGAGGGATATGCTTTACAACAAAAGATCCCACCTCATGACACGGGCCAGGGACTCACTGCAGAGGCTGGAGGAGGGGCGTGGAGCCTACAGCCAACCACCTATGTGCCACCGCGTAGAGTGGAAGAAAGCCAAGAAGAAAGCAGCTGAGAAAGTGAAGAGTCGCCAGCACGCAGAGGCGCGACGGATCCAAATGGAAACCATGGGATCGTCGCATTACGGATCGGATGGCAGAGAGTTGTGAAAGGCAAAGTTTGTAAGTATATTTTGATTTCTAGTTTTTCTAAATGTACATTTCTTTAAATTCTTTATATATTTTAGTCTAATATATTGTGACATCTAATTGTTTGTATATCTCTAAATGTTTTGCAGACTACCATCGTTGGTAGGACACCTACCCCTAGAGAGGTAGGTTACCATCGAGGCCATAACCGCGCAGCGACATGGCTTCACTTTTATGAGAAGAGTCTCATCACTAAGGACCAATACAACCGGGCCATGAGGATTCGACAGCCAAAGGAGGTATGTTTTTCTTACTTTCCTATTAAAAGTATAACTAATTATAACTTTTTCTCCACCTTGTCTATGTAAGCAACCCTGATCTTTTGTGTGTGTAGGCGAACCCAGATGTGGAGCATAGCGAGGAGGGGGATAGCGACGCTAGTAGCCATGGTGGTACTACCGAGGATGTTTCCTCTTCAGATTCGTAGAGGAGCACCATACCTCCTCATGAGGCCTTCTTTTCTTGTATATGTATGATATCTCTTTGAGCCTACTGCTTGCGGCCACGCTTTAGGTTGCAAGTACTCAAAACTTCCCTTGTAAATGCTTTGATATATAATAAGTACATGGACTCTCACTTTCAATTCTCGTGCCCGTAAGATACATTGTCTTTTTCCCAAATACACAATCTGATGTATGGGAGGAAAAAAAAAAACCAGAGTGCTCTCTGGTTTTTTTTTCCAGTTCTGTTTTGCGCGTCTATCAGCGCGTCTAAATTGCAGGTAATTCGCGTTTATTCGCGCGTCTATAATGCAGACTACACGCGCTCATACACGCACTGCATAATTCAAATTTAAAAAAAAATTAAATATATTTTTTTTAAAAAAATATTTTTTGTTTTTCGTTCCGTCTATCACAGTGCTTGTAAAAGCGCGTCTAAAAGCGTATCTATATGCGCGTGTATATGTGCGTCTATTGCGCGTTTATTTGTGCGTGTAAATTCATCGGTACATGCGATTATAGACGCGGAATGATAGACGCGCAAATAGACGGGCGGATAGACGCGCCCATAAGTTTTTCTTTGTGTTCAAAAATCACGTCTTGAGAGCGAAATTTAGGTGCCGAGAAGTGCTTAAAAATAGCTAAAAATTATGAATATCAAGGGAAAAATATTCAACGTCAAAGGCGGCGGCTCGATCTAGGACGATTTTAAGCGCCAAAGTGCTTTAAAGGTGCCCGAGTGACACTTATTGATTTTTCGTAATTTTTCAGACAGTCCTGCGGGTTGACACGAGCTACTGGCCAATGTGGGATGCTAAGCCGGACGCCCAGGATTTTTTAGAGCTCAATTCGGAGTCCGGACGAGAAAATGGCCACAAAATGGTCAAGATATGAAAAGGTGGACACTTGGGAGACCAAATTTCATTTGGGCTTTGAAAACCCATTAGCATTACAACATCACACTATTTGTGCCTATTTTGTAGGCTCTTCCTCTTCTTTTTTTGACAACCATACATAGGTTGTAGCTAACTCTTTTGGGCTTTGGAAACCCATTAGCATTGGTCTAGACACTGGCTACACACTCCTGACATTGATATCAAGCCTTGGCATTGGTGTTTAGAGTCCTTCAATTGCAAAAAGTGGCGATAATACATAGGCAACCCCATGTTTTGAATTGACATTGATCAATGATTACGCCTATTGGATGCCAACACATGCTTATATGATGCAAACGCATTGGGAGATGATATGGCTTGGATATAATGTTCTTTTGGCCTGATTTTAGTAGGGATTTTACTCAGTTTACACTAAGTTTTGGCTGTTGTAATAGCAAGGCTAAATGCACTTGGTAGAGGTTTATGTTGTACCTATTACTTGTTGGGCCATCTCTCGAGTGCTAGTAATGCAATGTACATGTACACTATGAATGCCAATCATTTAGAAGTAAATTTGGGGATGTTTTGTGGGGATGTTTTGAGCTTAATTTGGAGCTTGGAAATATTGTCTTTGGCTATCAAAAATTGTAGGACGTAAGTACCATACCTGTAAGAGATTTTGGTTGGGTCGTATGCTTCCTCTGAAGCTCTCTTGTACTAATTTGGTACTTACATAATAGAATTCTCTTGAGTAGTGATTGCACATGCTTTGTGCCTAATATATGGACTAAAATAGATCAGTTTATTCATACATTTTTTGATGATGTACACTGTGAATAGCAGTATCTACCATTTGTTGCAGACAATCTATGCCTACTGCTATCATATGCTATTTGGTGATGTATGCTACTAATCTAAAATGTCTTGGAAATGTTGGAATATGATCAATAATTAGTACTAAACACAAGAGTTTGGAAACATCTTGCTGGCTAGATTTTTCATCTTTTCTTAGTCAGTTATGTGATAGTTTGGGCTTGTCTTTTGGCGACATTTCTTGTCATTTTGGGATGCAATCATGGGGCTGGCAGTAGCGATAGCAGCCACCTACTATATATCAAGAAGCTTAAGGGTGTGCATAGCTTTGCCATATGGCAGAAGCAATGCTTCAATGTCTTGGTGTAGAAGAAATAGGTGAAGCCTATCAAGACAAAGGGGATACAAGTGGCAAACATCAATCAAGAGGATTGGGATGACCTTAATGAGCTTGCACGCTCTACCATTGAACTGCCAATTGGTAGATTTATTGTTGTTCAACATAGAGAAGTTGGACTCTACCTATGCTATGTGGACTAGACTTGAGGAGTTGCATGCTCAAAAGAATTATGCTAGCAAGGTTTACTGGTTGAAGAATTTTATGGACCTTCACATACATCTATGTCTATACATCTCAATGAGTTCAAATCGATTTTCAGCCAGCTCATTCCTTTGAAGTTTAATATAGAGGATGTGTTCAAGGCCACTTTCTTGCTATGCACTTTGCCTAAAAGTTGGGATACATTCAGGAAAACTATGGGCAACTCAAATGTGATGCTTATGTACTATGATGTGGAAAGCTCTTTGCTTATGGAAGAATCGAATGGATAGAATATTGTAGCACAAACAAGTCATCCAATGCATTGCATACTAGAGGTAGGTCTCAGAAAAAGGAAAAATCTGATAGTAAAGAACATAGTAAATCTCGTGGGAAAGATGGTGATTGCCATCTGTAACGTGTCTGCTAGAATCATCCCGGACACGTCTTAGCAGCCCATTGGGAAGGATGTCTAGAAAGCTCTGCCCGGCACTCCCATGGAATGTTACGGGACTTGCGATCTAGGTCTTCCCGCGTCTGCCACGTAGCGGAAGTATCCTGGCCGTTCCCACTTAGGATCGACCTGAATTTGGGTTTTCCTGTTTGGTCATTATCTAGCAACAACTAGCGTCAGACCCGAGCGAACTACTTTACGCAGAAACGCCAGGTCCGAAGCGGATTCACGCTGCACTTGGTTCAAGGAGAATGGGAAACGAGAGGGATGCAAGGCTCGACCCCTCTGCCAAAAGGCATAGTCCCATTCCGTTCCCCTAAAACAGCGTGAATCAGGTAACCGGTAATTCCAAGTCATCGTTCTCATTACTTGTTTCGGTGATGTTGATCATCCTTCTGTTCGTCGAAGACTTTGAGAAAAGTTCCCGGCTAACCGGGACCACCCATCCATAGGACGGACCCATGGTCCATCCTCCGCACTTTCCTCGGTTTGTTTTAGTTATGTAATTACCTACCACATTAGTTTGACATATACAAACAACTTCTTTGATTAACCCTGTTAAGCACTGGTTCCTTCACGTAATCTTATCACAGGACATAAAGAAAACAATGTCAAACAACTCCTTTATTATCATTTTATCCTTTTATCTTTGAAATACAAGGAGTTCCCGCCCGTAGGCGTATTCATAATCCGCCCGAAGACTATCCAGTAATCCACCAGGGATCACTATTCCAAGTTTCCGCCCGTAGACTAGTATGCGGGCCTCGAGATCCAATCCCGAGTCACGTTAGCCTCTTGTGCAGGGCCCGGAAGGCGAGGGATTTACGGCCAGAGCCCCCTCTGGCACCCAAGCGTCCTCCTGCTCCAAGTAGAACTCAACGGAGAGACCTCTCACGGCGGGTTCGGTCCACGTTCCCGGCGCGGTTAACAACCCCCTTGGTTAGGGTCAGGCAGGCAGTCGGGGGTAACTAAAGCTGCCTCTCCCTTCAGGCACCAACCTGAAGCTTTAGATATATTTTCATCCTTTAGTTCATTGAGCAAACAATGCAAACATTCCTTTCTAAACTGTTACAAGCACAATCAATTTCAATGGTCGTTTAGCTGGCAAACTGTTAAGGAGTGACTCCTTTTCTCCGAATGCAACCCGCATTCGATCCGGAATCAATTGCAACTTGGCAAGATTCCTATCATTCTTGGATTAGGGTCATACCCTACCAATACTTTAGGTTTTGTTGTGGTAGGTTCCAGCGACCATGTCGCTTTAGTTTATTGTCTGGTTATTTGCTTCAAGGCAAGGACCTAACTTTCCTTTTCCTTGGCAATTATCCCCCAAGAAAAGTGAGTAACAGGACGATTACTCATCCTCTTGTAAGTTAAATTCTTTCAATAACTTGCCAACCTCATTTCGAGAGATGACAAAACTCTCTTGTGGACAAATCTCAAGTCTATACGATGTTGCAACCTTTTTGCACATGTGTTGCATCATTCCACGGGATCATTCCACCCATTGAATGGTGTCCTCCGGTCACGGAATTTACCTCCAGCCGAGTAACAGGGTTTTAGGGTATCCTCCAAACCATTCCTAGTTATGTTGGCCCATGGTCCTAGAAATAGGCAACTCCGTCGGAGTTTCATCATTTTAAACGAATGATCCTTGGGATAAAACCTTAGATCATTTCATGCATGAGCATCCAATTGACTCAACATTTAGTGAATGTGTGTAAGATCTTTGGGTTTGCGGGTTTTGACTTGGCAACAAGTGTAAAACTAGGTCGAATTCTTATCGCACTAAACCCTAGTTAGCACTTGGGGTACTTATCATATCATCTGAACCATGCCCATATGAATCCCGTGTGGTTTATGTGATTTAGACAACACAATATACTTGTCCTGCGACAAGGATGAACCTTTCCCAAAGGTAATAAACTAGATTTAATGGAGAACAATAGTTACAACTACACCAATACGTGTAAACATGCGATTCACTGCTTCTACGCATCACATGGTTCACAATAACCCTATCCTTCCTTGGCAAAGCAAAAAAAATGCCTGATAATCCGGACACTAACTTTCCTAGGTCCTACTAGGACTTACATCAAATAATCATGCCTCTTGCAAGTCCATAGATCAATTTCGTGCCTTCTATTCCTTTTCGAATAACATCTTATGGGTGTTAACTTATTACAAGGAAGATTTATCCAAAAACGGGACATGCCATTAATCTTTCCATGCCTAGTAAAAAGGTGTACCTCAATAATTTCAACCTTGAAATGAGGCAATAGTTGTCCTAGGCTCGTCACTTTTGAATATACAAAAAGGAAACTTGCTGATAAGGTCCTACAATTTCATAGACACCTTATGCTCTTTTCATTCATTCCTTTGAACGTACCAATGATCAATTTCCAAATCTTAAGCTATTTCTAATAATGTTCAAATAGCCAATTCATGTCCCAATTGCATTTAACTTGACTAGTTGAATTCGAACATGCATGAGTGCTTCCTAATCCGTGAAGTTATCGTGATTAATTCAATACTTTTGTGTGGAATCCAAATAGATCAAACCTGGACTTGTGAATTCCGGGAAATGTCCACTTGTATACTCGGAGATGAACCTCCCGCAGTCGCACCTTGTGATCTTTTTGGGGCCATCGTAGGCGTGGATTCGGCTTCTGATTTGCCTTTGTGGTCTACGAATTGACTTGCCTCGGAATGCAGCCTCCAGATCTTACCCTTCTCCCTCATACGTACAAGATCCCTTCTTGAAGTACGGATCCTTGAAAAAGGAAATACCGGCTTGTGGGATTCGGCTTATGGAAGGCCTTAGGGATTGGAACTTGGGCTTTTTGCAGAAGAGCTGTGGAAAAAATAAAACTTAATAAATGCTTGCAGGAATTGGGGCTTTCTCGAGCAAGCTTGTGGGAATTTAAGCTTGTTATGGGAAGGAACTCTTGCGAATGGGCCTTGAAAGGAATGGGGCTTTAGAGTTCTTCTTCTTCTTCCAAAAATCCTAGGACCGGCCTTGTAAGTGATTAGTGGGAGGGCCTTTATGGGCTTCTTCTCTTATTCTTTAAAATCCCGAGGGTTAAAGATATTGTGGAAAGGTGTTTAAGGACCCTTCTTCTTCTCTACAAGCCCTGGGCCTAGAGGGCTTATGGAAAATCGGTGAGAAGGTTCGTCGCCTCCTTCTCTTCAAATTCCCGGGGGTGTGTGGATAGAGCTATGGGCAATGTAATGGGAAGGGGGTCTTAAGAAGCCCCCTTAGAAGCTTCCTAGAGAAGCTTCTTAGGAAGCTTCTCTCAGCACGTGGCCACGTTGGGCAGGGGGGGTAGTGATTCGGCGTGGCGGCGGACTGGGCAGTCAGGCGGCGGTGGTGGCGACTAGCGGACTGGGCGCAGCATGGCGGCTGGCGACGGCGGCCTCCTCCTTCCCACAGTCGCCCTCTTCCCCTTCACGTCCGGCCTCCCCCTTCTCACACCTACCCCTTCCTTCTCATGTCCGGCACCTCCTCCCTCTCACGCCCTCCTTCACGGCAGCCTGGCGACCTCCAGCACGTCCGTCTCTCATGGCGCCTTCACCACCGTGGCCTTCCACAGCCTTCTGTCCTCCCCCATTGTCCTTCTCTCCCTTCCTTCCTCCCCAATAGGGGGTTCTTATAGCCCGGGGGGGAGAGGGGACCTCCCCACGTGGTCAGTTGCATGGCTCTCTCCCTCTCACCTCCCTCATGCTAGCCCATCCCTTTCCCCCAGCCACACATCGGCTAGGGAAGATAATAAAAAAATTTGCAATAACTCCACCTTTATCCCCTTATCCTCCTCCCAAGAGGGAGTTTTCCCGCGGCTATGCCGGTTTGAATCCCCGACCTTATTTTCGTAAGGTGGAGTGTCTCCATTTCCCGCGTGTGGCTATAGATTAGCTGCTGGCACTAGTGATAATCTTTGCACGAGATTTACACGACGTGCGGGAAGTCAATATTTACGGCACGCAGTGTGCGGAAATATTACATTCTCTCCCCCTTAGAAGAATCGAGATGTCCTCATCTCGAGATAAACTGGGGATATCGAAGATTGAGAGAGCTTTCATCCATCCAGGTAGCATCCTCCTTAGGATGATCTTTCCACTGGACGAGGCATTCTCTCAAGGTTCTGGATCTCAGTTGTCTCACCCTAGCATCTAAAATCTTGTCCGGCCTTAGTTCAAGGACTCCTTGACTAGGCATTACAAGTTGTTGGTCATCAAGTACATGATTAGGGCTAGGTGCATACTTCATTCTTCAATAGACTGTTATGGAATACTTTATGAACCTTAGGTTTTCAGGGAGTTGCAGTCTATAAACATTAGGTCTTAAGTACTTTGAGGATCTTGTATGGTCCACAATACCTTGGACTTAGCTTCCTGCAATCTCCTAAGGATAGAGAACTCTTCTTTGGGCATACGTGAATGAAGACCATGTCTCCTTCCTCAAATATTCTATCTTGACACTTCAAATCCGTGTATGCCTTCTGTCTATCCTTCGCAGCTTTGATGTCCCGAGAAAGTGAAATCATGAGCTTCGCACAATATCTTCTATTTAAATAACTGGCTTGCTCGTATACATACTCTCATCCTATAGTAGACAAGTCCACTATTGATAGAGAATTCACAATACTTAGCCTCTAGCTTTTGTTCCTGGTCCTTGATAGAGACTTCCCTTAGCATCCTTTGATAGGCTAGATCATGGCATCCTTCCTCTCTAGCTAGCTCAAGTATTAGGTCGTTTGGCATGGACACCTCTGTAGCTAGAGATCTGGCTATTGATAGATTTTGCAAGATTAGTGAATTAAGGAATGCCTTGCGATTGAGTGCATCAACAACTACATTCTCCTTTCCAGGTCGGTAATTGATCTTAAAATCATATTCTCCAATACTTTCATCCATCGACGTTGCCTCATGTTGAGCTTGTTCTGGGTAAAAATCCATTTGAGCCTTTTATGATCGGTTACTAGAGTAAACTTGTTACCCAACAGGTAGTGTCTCCAAAGCTTTAGAGCGTGGATGACAGCTAGTAACTCCAGATCATGCGTGGCATAATTCTTTTCGTGACTCTTCAATTTCCTTGAGGAATATGCTGATGATTTTTCCTACATGAGCACATATCTTAAGGCAAGCATGCTAGTATCAGTTACTACCTCTACTCCTTACTATGGTCTAGAAGTTTAGGATCGGTGCTGACACCAAACTTTGCTTCAAACTATCAGAGCTAGTTTATTCGTCAGTTGACCAAGCAATGTTTGCTTCTTCAGTAAGTCCGTCAAAGGTGCTGCAAGCAAAGCATAGTTTTTGATGAAGACCCCATACCATCCTGTCAATCCAAGAAAGCTGAGTATTTCTTTGACAGTTGTTGGTATTTGGCCATCCTAGAACATTTCTAACTTAGACTGGCTCCACTGAGATTCCTTTTTCCGATATGATGAATTCTAGATGATCATTCTGATGTTTGAGGAATGCATAATTTCGTCACCTTAGCATACAACTTGTGTGACCTCCTTGTCTCAAGAAAAATCCGAAGTTGGGATTCATGATCTCCTTCCTGTTTTAGAATAGACTAAAGTGTCATCGAGAAGACAAGCACGAAGTCATCAAGATATGGTCTAAAAATATCCTGCATTAATCTATTGAAAGTGGCAGGTGCATTTGTAAGGCCGAATGACATAACCAAGAATTCAAAGTGCCCATATCTTGTATTGAAGGCCGTTTTAGGAATATCCTCATCCTTGATCCTGATTTGATAGTAACTTGACCTGAGATCAATTTTGGAAAAGATCTTTGCATCTTGAAGGCGATCAAAAAGCTCATCTATTCTAGGAATATGATATTTGTTCTTGACTGTTGATTGATTCAACCCACGGTAATTAATACATAGTCGAAGTGTCCCATCTTTCTTTTTCTGGAATAGTACTGGAGCTCCCCATGGTGAATTGCTAGGCCCGCTGTAGCCTTGGTTTAACAGCTGCTTGAGTTGTTCCTTCAACTCAATTGCTTCCGATATAGACATTCTATAGGTTCTCTTCACAATTGGCACAGCTCCTATTGCTGGCTTGATCTCATGATCTACTTCTCTTTGAAGTGGGCGTTTTGTTAACCCTTCAGAAACTACGTCCCCGTATTCCTTTAGCCAAGTGACCAAATCACTTCATAGTCAAGACAATCGTTAATTAAAAAGTTTTATTCCATTCATATCAACATAGCCCTTCCAAGGTACAATTATTTCTTGGGGCGATGGAACAAGTTAATACATTAATTCGAGGAGAATAAGATATTATTGCATTCAGCTACAAGAACTGAGTAGTAGTACGGATTGGGGTCATTGATTTTCAGGAATCGATAGTTCATTGGAAGATTAGGGTATCTTTTCCTTTGATATCTATTCTTCTCACGACGTCCCAAAACCTTGATTCGGTCGGCAGGGATTCTTTGAATCACTTCCCCGTACATATACTTATTCTGGTTAACCCTTCGACCTCCAACCTATAGGGTCGCGTTTGCGTGAGCCTCAATAAAGACGAACAGCTTTACGATCTTCAAATCCTCCATCCACTTGATTCTCTTCAAGTTAATTTGAAGGTACGCAGGTTGATAGGCAGTTATGTAATAGATCCCTGTAACACCCATCCATCTCCATTCCACGTACACAGGTGATGGATTGTAAATGCGGTCTAGGATGTTCATCATCTCAACCCTTTGTCGATAATTTGTGGAATGCATCGCGGTCATAAACATGACTCGGAACACTAAGAACCTGTTCCATGCTTCATAATTCTGCAAGACAGTATTGAAGATAAGAAAATGTTTGGACAGGAACAATTTCTTTACTTCATTTTTCAATGAAATCTTTATGAAAACAATTCCATTGTTGGTCGGCTCTGATACCAACTGTAACGTGTCCGCTAGAATCATCCCGGACACGTCTTAGCAGCCCATCGGGAAGGATGTCTAGAAAGCTCCGCCCGGCACTCCCATGGAATGTTACGGGACTTGCGATCTAGGTCTTCCCGCGTCTGCCACGTAGCGGAAGTATCCTGGCCGTTCCCACTTAGGATCGACCTGAATTTGGGTTTTCCTGTTTGGTCATTATCTAGCAACAATTAGCGTCAGACCCGAGCGAACTACTTTACGCAGAAACGCCAGGTCCGAAGCGGATTCACGCTGCACTTGGTTCAAGGAGAATGGGAAACGAGAGGGATGCAAGGCTCGACCCCTCTGCCAAAAGGCATAGTCCCATTCCGTTCCCCTAAAACAGCATGAATCAGGTAACCGGTAATTCCAAGTCATCGTTCTCATTACTTGTTTCGGTGATGTTGATCATCCTTCTGTTCGTCGAAGACTTTGAGAAAAGTTCTCGGCTAACCGGGACCACCCATCCATAGGACGGACCCATGGTCCATCCTCCGCACTTTCCTCGGTTTGTTTTAGTTATGTAATTACCTACCACATTAGTTTGACATATACAAACAGCTTCTTTGATTAACCCTGTTAAGCACTGGTTCCTTCACGTAATCTTATCACAGGACATAAAGAAAACAATGTCAAACAACTCCTTTATTATCATTTTATCCTTTTATCTTTGAAATACAAGGAGTTCCCACCCGTAGGCGTATTCATAATCCGCCCGAAGGCTATCCAGTAATCCACCAGGGATCACTATTCCAAGTTTCCGCCCGTAGACTAGTATGCGGGCCTCGAGATCCAATCCCGAGTCACGTTAGCCTCTTGTGCAGGGCCCGGAAGGCGAGGGATTTACGGCCAGAGCCCCCTCTGGCACCCAAGCGTCCTCCTGCTCCAAGTAGAACTCAACGGAGAGACCTCTCACGGCGGGTTCGGTCCACGTTCCCGGCACGGTTAACAACCCCCTTGGTTAGGGTCAGGCAGGCAGTCGGGGGTAACTGAAGCTGCCTCTCCCTTCAGGCACCAACCTGAAGCTTTAGATATATTTTCATCCTTTAGTTCATTGAGCAAACAATGCAAACAGTCCTTTCTAAACTGTTACAAGCACAATCAATTTCAATGGTCGTTTAGCTGGCAAACTGTTAAGGAGTGACTCCTTTTCTCCGAATGCAACCCGCATTCGATCCGGAATCAATTGCAACTTGGCAAGATTCCTATCATTCTTGGATTAGGGTCATACCCTACCAATACTTTAGGTTTTGTTGTGGTAGGTTCCAGCGACCATGTCGCTTTAGTTTATTGTCTGGTTATTTGCTTCAAGGCAAGGACCTAACTTTCCTTTTCCTTGGCAATTATCCCCCAAGAAAAGTGAGTAACAGGACGATTACTCATCCTCTTGTAAGTTAAATTCTTTCAATAACTTGCCAACCTCATTTCGAGAGATGACAAAACTCTCTTGTGGACAAATCTCAAGTCTATACGATGTTGCAACCTTTTTGCACATGTGTTGCATCATTCCACGGGATCATTCCACCCATTGAATGGCGTCCTCCGGTCACGGAATTTACCTCCAGCCGAGTAACAGGGTTTTAGGGTATCCTCCAAACCATTCCTAGTTATGTTGGCCCATGGTCCTAGAAATAGGCAACTCCGTTGGAGTTTCATCATTTTAAACGAATGATCCTTGGGATAAAACCTTAGATCATTTCATGCATGAGCATCCAATTGACTCAACATTTAGTGAATGTGTGTAAGATCTTTGGGTTTGCGGGTTTTGACTTGGCAACAAGTGTAAAACTAGGTCGAATTCTTATCGCACTAAACCCTAGTTAGCACTTGGGGTACTTATCATATCGTCTGAACCATGCCCATATGAATCCCGTGTGGTTTATGTGATTTAGACAACACAATATACTTGTCCTGCGACAAGGATGAACCTTTCCCAAAGGTAATAAACTAGATTTAATGGAGAACAACAGTTACAACTACACCAATACGTGTAAACATGCGATTCACTGCTTCTACGCATCACATGGTTCACAATAACCCTATCCTTCCTTGGCAAAGCAAAAAAAATGCCTGATAATCCGGACACTAACTTTCCTAGGTCCTACTAGGACTTACATCAAATAATCATGCCTCTTGCAAGTCCATAGATCAATTTCGTGCCTTCTATTCCTTTTCGAATAACATCTTATGGGTGTTAACTTATTACAAGGAAGATTTATCCAAAAACGGGACATGCCATTAATCTTTCCATGCCTAGTAAAAAGGTATACCTCAATAATTTCAACCTTGAAATGAGGCAATAGTTGTCCTAGGCTCGTCACTTTTGAATATACAAAAAGGAAACTTGCTGATAAGGTCCTACAATTTCATAGACACCTTATGCTCTTTTCATTCATTCCTTTGAACGTACCAATGATCAATTTCCAAATCTTAAGCTATTTCTAATAATGTTCAAATAGCCAATTCATGTCCCAATTGCATTTAACTTGACTAGTTGAATTCGAACATGCATGAGTGCTTCCTAATCCGTGAAGTTATCGTGATTAATTCAATACTTTTGTGTGGAATCCAAATAGATCAAACCTGGGCTTGTGAATTCCGGGAAATGTCCACTTGTATACTCGGAGATGAACCTCCCGCAGTCGCACCTTGTGATCTTTTTGGGGCCATCGTAGGCGTGGATTCGGCTTCTGATTTGCCTTTGTGGTCTACGAATTGACTTGCCTCGGAATGCAGCCTCCAGATCTTACCCTTCTCCCTCATACGTACAAGATCCCTTCTTGAAGTACGGATCCTTGAAAAAGGAAATACCGGCTTGTGGGATTCGGCGTATGGAAGGCCTTAGGGATTGGAACTTGGGCTTTTTGCAGAAGAGCTGTGGAAAAAATAAAACTTAATAAATGCTTGCGGGAATTGGGGCTTTCTCGAGCAAGCTTGTGGGAATTTAAGCTTGTTATGGGAAGGAACTCTTGCGAATGGGCCTTGAAAGGAATGGGGCTTTAGAGTTCTTCTTCTTCTTCCAAAAATCCTAGGACCGGCCTTGTAAGTGATTAGTGGGAGGGCCTTTATGGGCTTCTTCTCTTATTCTTTAAAATCCCGAGGGTTAAAGATATTGTGGAAAGGTGTTTAAGGACCCTTCTTCTTCTCTACAAGCCCTGGGCCTAGAGGGCTTATGGAAAATCGGTGAGAAGGTTCGTCGCCTCCTTCTCTTCAAATTCCCGGGGGTGTGTGGATAGACCTATGGGCAATGTAATGGGAAGGGGGGCTTAAGAAGCCCCCTTAGAAGCTTCCTAGAGAAGCTTCTTAGGAAGCTTCTCTCAGCACGTGGCCACGTTGGGCAGGGGGGGGTAGTGATTCGGCGTGGCGGCTGACTGGGCAGTCAGGCGGCGGTGGTGGCGACTAGCAGACTGGGCGCAGCATGGCGGCTGGTGACGGCGGCCTCCTCCTTCCCACAGCCGCCCTCTTCCCCTTCACGTCCGGCCTCCCCCTTCTCATACCTACCCCTTCCTTCTCATGTCCGGCACCTCCTCCCTCTCACGCCCTCCTTCACGGCAGCCTGGCGACCTCCAGCACGTCCGTCTCTCATGGCGCCTTCACCACCGTGGCCTTCCACAGCCTTCTGTCCTCCCCCATTGTCCTTCTCTCCCTTCCTTCCTCCCCAAGAGGGGGTTCTTATAGCCCGGGGGGGAGAGGGGACCTCCCCACGTGGTCAGTTGCATGGCTCTCTCCCTCTCACCTCCCTCATGCTAGCCCATCCCTTTCCCCCAGCCACACATCGGCTGGGGAAGATAATAAAAAAATTTGCAATAACTCCACCTTTATCCCCTTATCCTCCTCCCAAGAGGGAGTTTTCCCGCGGCTATGCCGGTTTGAATCCCCGACCTTATTTTCGTAAGGTGGAGTGTCTCCATTTCCCGCGTGTGGCTATAGATTAGCTGCTGGCACTAGTGATAATCTTTGCACGAGATTTACACGACGTGCGGGAAGTCAATATTTACGGCACGCAGTGTGCGGAAATATTACACCATCATTGTGAAAAGAAAGGGCACTTTAAGGGGGGATGCTATAAGTGGAAGAAAGAGAAAGGAAAGGGTAAGAAGACTTATGATAACAAGGATGAGAAAAAGGATAGCCAGCTTGCAAAGAAGAGAAATGCCACCAAGATAGAGGAAGTCAATGTGGTCAACCATGAGAGTGACAGTGGTAGCAGTGATATACTCTTTGTCTCTTCTTGCTTCAATGCGCACTCATTGGTAGCAAATTCCAATGATGGCATGCATACTTCGATCTTGGATTCATACGATTCCTTTCATGTACACCCTATCATGAGTGGTTCTCTAACTACAGCGGTGGAAAACATGGTGTTGTCCACTTGCGGGACAATTATGCATGCGATATTGTAGGCATTGGTAGTGTGCAACTAAAATTTTAGCATGGTTCAGTGTTTACTCTCTATCATGTGAGGCATGTATTGCAGCTTAAGAAGAGCTTGATACGCATAGGGTAGCTAGATGACAAAGGCTACCACACTACTTTTGGAGATGGCAAATGGAAGATATGTAAGGGATCTAGGATAGCTACTCGTGGTTCCTAAGAGTGATAACCCTCTATCCGTTGCATGTATCTAGTGTGCATGACCATGTTGTTGCCATTACTGAACAGTTGAGTGTTTCCTTGTGGCATGGGGGCAGTTGGGACACATGAGTCAAACTAGAATGAAAGTGCTTTCTCGTTTCTATTATTTGCCGTGTTTGAGATATGTTGATTTTGACCATTGTGATCATTGTGTCTATGGCTAACATGCTCAACCATCACATAAGAAGCCTCGTTTATTGAAAATTTTCCCTTTAGAGTTGGTACATTTAGATGTAAGTCAAATGCCAAGGTTATCTCTAGGGGGGAAGAATTACTTTATCGTTTTTGTTAATGATGCTACACACAAAGTCTAAGTGTATACTATTTTTCATAAGGACAAGGTTCGGATAAATTCAAGAAATTCTTGGCACTGAAAATATGACAGGTAAGTCACTCAAGTATCTTCACTCTAACAATGGTGGAGAATACATGTCTAAAGTCTTTCAAGACTTTTGTGACAGTAAAGGGATAAAGAGGGAGCTCACTACCCCTAATAATCCATCCCAAAATAAAGTTGCAGGGTGTATGAATTGGACCATTTAGGATAAGGTCCGCACTATGCTGATATGGTGATGAGGGTGAAATGGGGTATCGATTATGGGATCCTAAGAAAATAAAAGTAGTACACAGCAATGATGTTATATTCCGAGAAGACCACATGTATAAATAGCCCAACAAGATAGAGGAGGTCAAAAGGGTTGTATTCTGGGAAGATGTACCGATTGGACAATAGAGAGTGCCTAGAGGACAATAGCAAATACCTACTATAAATGGCCCTAAAAATAAAGGAAATAATGCTAAAAATGATCAACAAGTTGCCCATGATGTCCCACAGTCTCAGCAAGATAACACACAGTTAGGACAGTCGGAACTGATTGGACAACAAGCTGTAAATGCAGATTTGTAGGCCTAGAAACCAACAAATGCGAAACCTTTGCTCTGTAGGTTAGCCCAATCTTTAAGGCATCTAGATAGCTTTGTGCGTGGTGCTCAAGTATGCTATAGATTATGTCATGTTGACTAATTGTGGTGAACTCTCATGCTTCAAGGAAGTAATGAACATGAAGGGACAACTAGAAATGGCATAAGGCTATGCTATCAGAAATGAAATCTCTTGAAAAGAACGATATTTGAGACTTGGTGCATTTTCCTAAAGGGAAAAAGATACCATCATGAAACTGGGTTTATAATATGAAAGTCACTTTTGGTTCCTCGTTAAAGTACAAAGCACAGCTTGTTGCAAAGGGTTACAAGCAAGAACATGGAGTTGATTTTGATGAAATCTTTTCTCATGTAGTCAAAATGACTACTTTGCGGACCATGTTGAGCTTGGTTGCATCTGAGGATATGGAACTCATGCAGATGGATGTAAATATTGTGTTCTTACATGGTGATCTACATGAGGACATCTATATGCAATAGCCAGAGTGTTTTGTGGCAAAGGGGAAATAGAAAATTGTATCTAAATTCAAAAGGAGTTTATATGGGTTGAACAGGCAGCTTGAGAGTGGTATCACAAGTTTGATACATTCATGAAGTCTCAAGGCTACAATAGGAGTCAAGTGGATCATTGCTTGTACACCAAGAAGGCAGTAGATAGTAGCCTAATTCTCTTGGTTTTGTATGTGGATGACATGCTCATTAAAGAAGGGATGTTCATGCCTTGGACACCTTGAAGAAAAGCTTACATAGCATTTTTGACATGAAGAATCTTGGTGAGGCAAATCATATTCTTGGGATGCGAATACTCAGGGAATGGTCAGATGGTCATTTCTATCTGTCACAATAGGAGTATGTATCCAAGATTTTGCAGTGTTTCAATATGAAGAGGGAATAGTGATTAGTGTTCCATTGCCTCCATACGTGAAACTCAATGTAGATGACAACCCTACATATCTGATGATGAAAAGGCTGAAATGGCCAATAATTTGTATGCTTCAACTATTAGCATCTTGATGTATTCTATGGTTGCTACACATCTTGACATTGCATTTGTGGTGGGAGTGGTTAGTAGGTACATAGTAGGTACATGGCACACCTTGGCAAGAAGCATTGGGAAGTAGTGAAGGGTATCATGAGATGCCTTAAGGGCACAAAGAATTTGTGCATCTACTTTAGGAAGTAGAAGGCATCTGTGGTTGGCTTTACGAATACAAACTATGTTGGTCATTTAGAGTACATGAAGTCTACTTCAGGATATGTATTCACCTTCACAGGAGGAGCAGTCTCGTGGATATCCAAGCTACATAAGGGTGTTGCATTGTCTAGTAACATAGGTGGAGTATGTGGCTACCACCATTGGGGCATGCAAGGAGGATTTATGGCTCTCACATCTGGTGGGAAAGCTTGGCATTACAAAGATTCACGTTCTCCATTAATTGTAATAGCCAGAGTGCGATCATGTTAGCGTAGAATGATGTCTTTCATGAAAAGACAAAACACATATAGCTCAAGCATCATTTTATCAGAGAGGTACTTGACATCAAGAGCATTGAGCTTATCAAGGTACATACTAATGGTAGCCCTGCAGACCTTCTCACGAAGGGTGTTCTAGCAAAGCGGTTTAATCATTGCTGCCAAATGATGGGAGTTGGATGGGTGTAGGTATTCAAATTTGTATAAATTTAGACAGTGGCCCTTTATTGCCAACAACCTCCCACCTACAAATGACTGGGAATAAAGTACCTATAAATGACTCTGTGTCCGTGACTCTCTCTCTCTCTCAACCTACATCTACATTAAGATACCTTTGAAGCTCTGTCAGAGATAAGTCTTCAACATACCATAGTCTATATGGAAATCTTTATCATGCACTTTGTTCATCCATGGACGGTAGTAAACTAAGCTAGGCAATTGAATGATTGAGGCTCACATTATCTATGTAGAGGAGGGATTAGTTATCCCATTAATGTACCACCACAGATAGTTGGGGAGGATCAATCAAATAGTTAAATTATGATAGACATCAAAGATACAACCATGACATGCAAGAAGACATATCCATGTAGCACTTGAAGATAGTTGCCTTCTATTTTTTAAGATGATAGCCCATATTACTGCAAAAGATAGATTGAATAGACATTTATATGGTCAAATCCTATTGCCATGGCATGATGGTAGGTCATTTTGTCATGGTGGGGATGATAAGGATGGGAGGGTGCTGGTATTACTCTTTAAAGGGACCATAAAGTGCTGAAAGCATAAGATGCAATCAATCATGATTTGTGGATAAAGACCTTGGCCATCAGCTCTGAGAATATCGGCAAGGCAAGGAATAATTTCAAGAGAGGAAGATGATATGGAGATTGCGACATGCTGGAAGGGAAACAAGAGGAGTTGCAGCAACTAAATAAAGGTGGTGGAAGGGGCTTTTTAAAAACTAATCTTTTTTAGTTATATTCTCTCACTTCATGTTTAGTTTCTTTGATTAAGGGCGCTTGAATGCCATTGGAATTCTTGCCACTTTCTCGCCACTTTATGCAGTCTACAAATGAAGTACCTTGGTCTCATTTTTGGGAAGGCAAGGGATTTGAAGGACGAAAGAGAGACCATTAAAAAAGTGGGGTTGGGTTTTTTTGGAAGGGTGGAGGAAGGAGGGTAAAGTTAGGAGAGTTCCAAGAAATAAGAAAAGCAAGAGTTAAGTAAGCAAGAAAGTTTACCCTAAATGACCTATAAGAATATAGAATCATGTGTCTTCTTGTGTGTATGCACAAACATGTTATCTTAGGTCTGGTTACTATCAGATAAGAATCAAGGAAGAAGATACCCAAAGACGACCTTCAACACTAGATATGGACACTTTGAGTTCTAGTTATGTCATTAGGGCTTACGAATGCGCCTGCCACCCTCAATAGGTTAATGCAGGATATTTTTAGACCATATCTTGATAACTTCGTGCTCGTCTTCTTTGATGACACTCTATTCCAAACAAGAAGGAGATCATGAATCCCAACTTCGGATTTTCCTTGAGATAAGGAGGTCACACAAGCTGTATGCTAAGATGACGAAATTGTGCATTCCTCAAACATCAGATTGGTTATCTGAGATTCATCATATCGGTAGAAGGAATCTCAATGGAGCCAGCCTAAGTCAGAAATGTTCTAGCATGGCCAAATACCAACAACTGTCAAAGAAATACGCAGCTTTCTTGGATTGCTAGAAGAGCTCTAGGCCGCAAGCGATGCCTGCTGTCAAACCTGTCCTTATTTCTTAGTCTAGCAACCTTCAACCTGTCAATAGCTAGCTGAATATCCTCTGGTCTTCTCTCCAACTGTCGAATCCGAAGAGCTAAGAGCTCCTCTCTCGTCAAATCCTCCTGCCAAGGTAAAACTGACCAAGTCAAAGCACAAGTCTCAGTCGGCATAACAGGTTTCTGACCATACATCAACTCTGCAGGCATATATCATGTGGTAACACTGTGAGTCGTACGATCAGCCCACAAAGCAAATGGTAGAAGTCTCGGCCATTCTCCAATCCGTCCTCTGCATGCTTTGGCTAATGCTTTCACTATCGGCGGATGCCCTCTTTCACTCTTCCCATTTCCCTCTGGATTATATGCTGTAGTTAGAGCCAACTTGATTCCTAGCTGAGAGAAAAACTCCCTAGCTTCATCTGCATCCAATTCACCGCGATCCGCAATGATCTTACCCACACAACCATACCTGCAGAAAATTTCCTCCAATAAGAACTTACACACTGCACTAGTGGTCTTCGTTCTCAAAGATCTGCCCTCAACATGATTTGTAAGATCCTCTCTAGCCAAAACAATATACCTCATCTGCCATAGACCCATAGGCATAGTAACCAAATCAACTACCCACTTATAATGAATGCATAGCGGATAGGTCGAATGAAGCTCATCTCGATGACGCACTACCGAATACATCTGGCAGTCTCTGCAAGTCTCAACAAAGTGAGAAAAATCTCTATACATGCCTTTCCACCAATATTTCTCCTTGATTTTCTCATAAGTAGCCCACACTCCTTTATGACCAGCCCAAGGACTCTCATGAAACTCCCTCATCACCTGTAACTGTGTCTCTCTATCGCAGACAACCCGCAAAGGTAATCCACCTCTTTTCTTCGGATGCTTCCAAAGAAATCCATCCTTGAGAAAATAGCCATAGGCTTTCCTTCTGATCTTCTTGAACTCTTCATCTGTCCATTCATCTCTTTTGCTTAGTGTACTAAGATACTTGCCAATCTGCAACCAATATCCAACATAGAGTTCTTCTATGAAAGCCACAATATCATAGACATGACAAACATGATCAACCATAGTGGCTGAAATTTCTGCATCATCCTCTTCTGCAAGTAGAGTCTCCTCATCATCATATCTGGCTCTAGACAGCATAACTGCCACTGGATTATCCTTCCCTGCTATGTGTTTAAATTCCGGATTTAATGACTTGATGTATGCAATCCATCTCACCATAGCTATATCCGGAGTAGAGCAACTCGTAATCATACCAATCAATGGTTAAGCAATCTGTCTCTACCACAACTGAAGCTCCAATAAAGTACTCCTTGTCACATTTGAGAGCCGTAACAATCCCCAATAACTCCCTCTTGATTTGCAGATATCTCCTCTGTCTCTCGTTTAGGACTTTCGCCCCAAACCGAATAGCATACCTATTTCCATCTACATCATCTTGACCCACAGCCCAACCTATGCCAATTGGACTAGTGTCAACTGTCAATACAATAGGCTTTCCACAATTATAATCCGCTTTCCTGAGAGTAGGAGCATTCTGCAATAAATTCTTCAATTTCCGCATGGCTCTAGTGTGGCTCTCATCCCAATAGAATGTCTGCCCCTTTCGAAGCAACTGATATAAACAATTTGCTATGTGTGCAAAATGAGGTATCCAAATCATATAAAACGCACAAGCTCCAATGAATCTCCGTACCTCTGAAGTGGTAGAACAATACTCCGCAATCTTGCCTATAGCATTCACCTTATCAGGTGAGGGTTTCCTGCCATAATATCCACACATATGTCCAACAATGACAACCTCATTCACTCCAAAAACAAATTTTTGCCCTGAAAGTGTCAAGTTTACTTCTTCTAACCTGGCCAAAATCTTCTCACATGCTGAAATATGATCAGCCACAAAGTATCTGCATCCCTGCTCATTTAGACTCTCATTCTTCTCTTCTTCTGCACATCCCTTAATGGGCACATCATCCAAGAAAGGCATAGTAAGCTGAGGTATGTAATCTCGAAGGACCTTATGCATGGCATTCATCATATGCGCAACAGAATTAGTGGCACCTTGAGGCAAGGTACACATCCTGACAAGCCCAATAGGAGTTCTCATGGTGGTTATGTCCCTGCTTTCCAAAGCCAGCTGAAACTGATCATATCCTGAATACAAATCACCTAAAGAATAGATGGCACGTCCAGCAAATGCTTCTGCAAACTCATCCACAACTGGACCTATAGCAACATTCCTGATAGTAACTCTGTTCACTGGCTGCATGTCCTGAATAAATCGGAGAGTACCATTCTTCTTTGGAACTATAAACCACCTGTTTGAGTATGGTGCAGATGAAGGCTCAAGAATTCCCATCCTTATTTTCTCATTCAGTAAATCAATCAGCTTTGGCAGGTGTGCTTTAGGCACTGGAATAGGTCAGAGATTCCATGGAATATGAGGAATAGTAAAGATCACCATAGGAGCAACAATATCAGGATTCACACATCCAATGTCATGCGGGAAAAAAACAAATCCCCTTCCATGTCACTCAAGCATCTCCTGAAAGCATTGCTTCTCTATGGGTAGCAAGAAATCACCATTTTCAATTTTCAATTCAGCAAGAGTCTCTGCTGAAAATTTATGACCAATATGCTCCGGATTCCTCAAAATTGGCTGTTTAGCAGCCCTCTCTATTTGCTGATCACTGTCAGGTGGAAGCGGTATAGCTACCGGCTTCACCTTCTTATCCACAGTTTTGTATTTCGTGTCAACCCTGGCTTCATTATGCTCTTCTGCATTACTCAAATCTTGCTGTAAATCAGCAATTCTGCACTCCAATGGCTGAATATCCTCAGCCCTCTGCTCTATGGACTGCATAGAAACAGCCGTAAACTCTGGATGCTAAAATATTTCAGCAGTAAACTCTGTTGGCTGAAAGTTTTCAGCCCTCTGTGTCTCTGAAAGCTGATCATAACCAGCTGGAAACTCTGTTTGCTGAATTTCTTCAGCACTCAACACTTTTTGCTGAGCCACCTCAGCCTCTCACTCAATCTGTGACACAAAATCTGCAATTTCATGAAACATGTCTAGGGATTGCACTAATACATTACTGTGATAATTCTGCATATCAGTTTTCAGCATATCTTCCATCTCTTCCATCGTATCTACACAAATCATACTGTCATACATCCCATCTATGTGCTCATCATCCTCTAAAATTCCTGCACTTTTCAAATTTTTCTCCTTCCTACATATGTAGTGCTTGGCAGCTCTAGGCAACCTAGAAATCTTCTGATAGCTCATTGAACTATTTGCTGAAATCCCAACAAAACCGGAGGAGAAAACACTGCTGCCAGGAGGCGAGAACTCCAATCTCCTCTGCTCTGTACCACCGTCGTCTCGCGAAACGGCGGTACCTAATGAAAACCCGAATCCCTCACAGTGGGCAAAGATGCATCTCTGAGAGTATCCCTGTTTCTAACATGGTTCACACACACAGTCATAAACTGAACTGCTCTCATACCATCTTTACTGCGAATTCGTGCATAAGCAGATCCATCATCCATTACCTTTGTTTCCATGCGCATCTCTGTGATGAATGGCTGTCCAAGAATTATAGGATAAGAGCATGAATCCTGCACAAAGAAATGGAAATCCTCCTCTACATCACCAATAGAAACCCTGACACTAGGACATGCAGCATACAAATCACCTGAGTGTTATTGGCGGCTCTCATACGCCACCCATGCTCTACATCCATAGGCCATCTGTTACTATCATAAACTCCATGAACTATGAGATTAATCTCTGAACCATGATCCACCAAAGCAACACAAGGCACCTGTTTCTCTCCAATCTTTACCATCGTCTCTGTAGTTGCCCTAGCCCAATGACTCCGCGAAAAGTGACTACGCGGTATCAAGACAGGCTCATCAGTTTCAGCATAATGCATAGGCTGAACCCTCTTCTCTACCTGCGGAAAAACAGAAGCATTCTCAACTATAACCTCATCCTCATCCTCATCCAACTCCCCAATCAAAACTCCATGTGTATCAGTGGTAGGCAATGCATGTCTTTTCCTCTTCAGGACCTCCTGAAACTGATCCTGAAACTCTCTTTTCGAGATGCCCAAAACCTCAAAAATAGTGAAAGTCACCTCACTACCAAGTATCTTGTCATTAAAGATTTTCTTCATGTCTGTAGATGTCTCAATATCGGACATCAATCTAAACCCTGGCTGCTTTCTCTCTCTAGGCTCTTGCCTCTTTTCTCTCTTTTGAGCATCTTCCATCTGTCGATCTGGCCCTGGTCTCAAAGACGGTCCTGCAGTAGGTGGTGTAACAAACTCACCCCCTCTAGTCTTCTTAGCTGCACTTGGATTTTCTTCATCCCTCTTACGCTTCTCCTCAACAAGTACATCTGCTCCATGAGACTTAGCCAAATAAGCATAAATTGAGTACCTGTCAACAAGCGAATCCCAACCTGTCTTTGATCTGATGCTAGAGCATGCACTAGTCAAAACAGTTTGCTGAATTTTTCCCTTGTTTAGAGTCTTCATAGCATAAGTCCATAGTGCTGACTGAGTCTCTAATCACTTCTCAATCTGGACTCCATATGCAGAAGCATCACCTCTAGCTGTCACATAAGAAGTACGCGCAGCCATGTCATCCACTAACTTCTTCATTCCACCTTTACCAAAGTTGGTAGCAAGTGGAGCTCCTGTCTCAGTCAACCAAATCTTACCATCTTGTCCCCAATATACCAAATTCTTCCTCCTTGCATCCTGAAAAGATTCACAATCCCTGCAATGCTAATGGTCCGTACTATCACACCAAATACATCTCCGATCTCTCCTAGGTGCACTAGGAGCACTCCTAGGTGCAGTAGGAGCACTAGAAGAAGTAGTAGGCGTAGTCGAAGCAAACTGCTCTTTCAATTTTCCCACCAACTCCGCTTTAACTGACTTCAGTTTCAAATCCGTTATGCCTTTGATTATGTCATCAAGAGAGGTAGGCACCGATGGAGCGGATGGTTTTGGAGCAGAAGGTGCAGGCATCGGTCGTGGAACATGAGGAATAGGTGGAGTGGAAACAATAGGCACTGGCATAGGCCAAGAAACTGCCTGAGGAGGAGAAGAAATAACAGGGATAGAAGCAGGCATAGGAGCAGATGATGGTGTCGGTGTCATGGAACCATTCTGTAGGCGAGTCTTCCATATCCTCCTCTTGGTCAAAGTTGAGACTGCATCCTAGGCATCCTACCAATCCGTTTTAAGACCCATAGGCTTCGTGCAATCCTCAAGAAGCTCACCCAACTCTTCCTAAAGAGCAGGATCTGCAGCTTGCAAGAAAAGCTCAACTTTTTCAACATCCAATGCTCTTTATTCAATGGCATCAAGCTGACTATACCTCTCTTCAAATTCTCGAATCAACTCTGAAGCAGCTAGTCCTTTGTTTGGTATGTAGACCCACTCTCAGAATGACCGCCGAGTAGCCATACCAAAGTCCTCAAGGAAATATTCTTCTTTCAAGGCCTTCTTAAAATCTTGCCAATGTGTATTTTGAATAAAAAGATCAGTCACTTTTGCCCTCAAAGCGGGTGTGACAAGACGAAGGAAGTACTTACTCATAAGTCCAGCTGGAACTCCAAAAAACCCCATCTTGATCTCATATGTCTTCAAATATGTTGAAACATTACGGCCATCAAATAGCTTCTTCTCATTCTCAACTGCTTCAATCGCCTTACTCGTGCTGTTTGCATTCTCCTGCTCCGAATAGAGTTGCCTTTGCTGAGACAACTGTTGTTGATGCAATTGTTGCTGCTGCTGCATATACAAATGTGTCTGCTGATTTTGGAGCTGCATATACATGGACATATTCTGCAAAATCTGCTTTAGATCCTCTGTTGAAGTACTTGACACAGCAGTTATTGATGGAGCTGAAGTAAAGGACGCAGTTGGAATCGTGGAAGAGGCTGAAATAGAGGCTGAAGTATCTCCCATCCTGAAATTTCTACGACGCTTTCACGTCGGGTTCACCAAAGATGTCGAAGGGTTTCGAAAGCAATGTCGCGACTTCAGAAGTCCTTGATTATTTTCAAGATAGAAGATCAAGCATGTGAATAAGAAAAAGCGAAGTAGCAAATGTATTACTGTCAAGATGTTTACAAAATTCAAGATGAATTCCAATCTATTCAGTCCACTGACTATAGATCACCTGTTTTAATTTAAGCTGGATTTAACAAGTTTTACATATTGAAAGTGCTGTTTGGGAAGACCAGAGTATGCTCCAGCATTACATTCCTCTTCCATAGCTTGTCCACTTGAGCTACAGTAATTGCAAAAAAAAAAAACTCTAATCTTCAGAGTATAGCATTAGCCAGAGAAAAATCTGCATATTGTGGGCTTTCTGTCTGCTTGGTAAATACCGAGTTTGATCTGTTATGTTTATCTTCCTCCTAGATCCATTAGCGACATCACTGTTAGATGGTATGGAATCTAAAGAGCATGTGGATGAGATGTCATCAAGAAGGGTCTGACTAAATCTTCCATTTCTGCACACCCCCACAGAGCAGCACTCTATCCACTGTTTCAAAGAAGCAATGACAGTTTATGTTTTCAAGCTTCCCGAATTTGTCCATGATTAGAGTTCCAAAGCTTGGTGATAAAGAACAAATCTTCTCTTTTGACTAGATCTTGCTGCAGGGCTTTCGAAAGAGCCTCACCAACTTCCTTCTCATTCTTGTAATCAGCTTCGTATAGCTTCAATTATGAGATTCTGGAGAACCTCTGGCTCCGTTTGAGTCTGTTTTATAAGGCTAGATATGCATACACCGATTCAAATTATCAAACAAGAAATTATCACAGTGCTACCAAGAGATTTCGATCAATTCCCTGTTGTCGCAGGTAACTCTGGGGAATTTCTGCCGCAGGAGACGAGCAGTGAGCACGAAATGTGAAGGGCGAGTCATGTTGTTTTTGTTCGCACAGTCGTCACTGAGGCAATGCAGAGACAACTTCAAACCTTGAATTGAATACCTTAACACGACTCCGATTCCGAGCTCAATGGACAGCAGAAAAGCCCCCGCAATCAATCGGAACAAGTAATGTCAGAATCACGCATGAATCACCGGACTGCTTATCATGAATTATGCGAGCCTCTGTGACCCGTCCATATCGAGAGAATTTCTTCTCCAAATCCCGTTCCATTGTGCTAAAGCTAAGACCTGCAATGAAAAGGTTATTCCCTGGCTTTCCAAGACCAGTACTTGGAGGAGATCGTGCCCGTATGCTTGGAGAATGCCTGCGCCTAGATCGATAACTGGAGGGAGGGCTTCGCCATCTTGGAGAAATTGGTGTCCCAGGTGTTCTCCTTCATTTCCTTCTACGGTGTAATCTGACGCTTCCTCCAACCTTCTTCCACAGTAACCTCCTTGTCGCCCTCCCTGTTACACTCCTTTTTTTCCCCATCACGGAGAGAGACCAAAAAAAAACTAACATTAGCCTCCCCATTCCCAAAATTCCCTCCGGCCCCCCAAATTGGCTATACAGCACGTAGCTTTTTGTTACAGAAAAGCAGCCCCATTATTACCATAAGCTTTTCATTTTCCTTGATCTCTCACAAACTGTCATGCTGGACAGGGCGGAAATATGACTCAATGATTCCACCACACAACCACCCATAGGTTAGTGCATGGTATATCTGTTTGGAATCTCGAGTAGAATCTGGTGTGGCTGCAGCAAGCTTTTCTAATAGTGCATCCCAGTTGCACATTAAGAAGGGATCTTCCCTCAACTGCTCAGCAAGAGCATTATGCAATCCAGCAGTGCAGCACCAAGCAAAACATCCTTTTCCAATAGCCCCTCTCAAATGATCTTGTCGGAAGCCTATACTACCACAGGTTTTCAGAACACAAGCAAAGATGACAACATCAGGAGAGAGACCCTCTCCTTACATCCGTTCAAAACAGCTCAGTGCTTCCTTGCCGTGTCCATGTTGGATGTATCCTGTAATAAGTGCAGTCCATGAGACTATGTTCTGAACTGGCAGCCCATCAAACACTTGGACTGGTTCTGCAAGAGAGTAGCATTTCCCTTACATGTCCACCATTGTACTTCCCATGAATAGCTCTTTCTCAAGTCCTCTCCTAGTTATCTCAGAATGTATGCTATGCCCTGTTTCTAAATCTCCTTCTGTACCACAAGCTTTTAAGGTGCATAGAAAAGTAGCTCTAGTTGGAACCACACCCTCCTGTTGCATGTCCCTAAAGAGATCCAAGAAAGTGAGACTGAACCCATTTTGAATATATCCTGTCATTAAAGCATTCCATGACACTTAATTTCTTTCCAGCAAGCCCTTGAAGACTTTATGCGCTTCGTTTAAACTTCCACATTTGACATATATGTCAACCAAAGCATTATTGATTAATTCCTCTTACTCCAAACCCTCTTCCACGTAGAACAAAAGTATAAACACAACAACTAAATATGTACAAAGTAACAAATCCCACACACAATTTTTGGGTGGTTTTCACACCTCGAATGCGCAGCAATATGACATCGTATGCGAAAAAACTATTTTATTTTTTTTTCTTATTTTGTACTATATATTTATTTATAGATAATTACTTATATTTACTAATTTACTAGTTTAGATTGATTGATCTTAGTGAGAATGATTTTATTATCATATTCCAACCCATAAAAATAGCATACGCATGGTAAAACCCCCAAAGAATGCATATTTTTCCTTAAACCACTATATAGTTGCAAGTTCTGCATATTTAACATAAAATTATTAAAAAACTAGTTTTTCTTGATTAGTTCAACATTGTTGATAAATCAAAACATTTTCAATCAAATACAATCATTTCTGACCATTTCCAACCAAAAATTATCATAAAACAATAAATTCTATGACTTACTCATAAAATCATACCTTATGACTTACATAGTTTGAAATGGATTTTTTAATCATTTTCCAAATGGGATGCATTTCTAACTTCTCTGTTGTAACCTCGTGCTATTCTAAGGAGTACCCAATGGCATCGCTTAGGATTATCTCTTGATAAGCCACGATAATCATGCCATTAAGGGGTCCTCAATTGAGCATGTTACATGAAATTAGAACATTGTCCTTGTAGGCTAGTCAAAACATCATAATATATATTACCATTGGGATTTTTGAATATATTGAAGTTGGTATCAGTAGGAAAGGAAAAGTGCAAAGAAGAAAATTCCTACTTTCAAGAAAATAAGTTTAAGTAATGTATTACATGAGTTCAAGTCTTGCCTTCAAAAGTTCATTTAAAACAACTTCATCAATAAGTTGTAGGGTGAAATATTCAAGCAATGTGTGTAGACATACCAAGAGCATATGGTTGTGTTTGTCATAAAACTTGCAAAAAATTACACATTTCAAGAGCAAATGAAATACAATTTATGCACTAGCACTCTATCCAAATCAGGATATTGGTTCATATCCCCTACATTTGCAATGCTAGTAAGGTCCAAAGTATCTACATTTTTATATTTGAGACAATAAAATGCACGATAATTATTTTTTACAGTATTATTTTATTCTATACTACTATTGGCTACAAATGAGAGAGCTAACATAGTTAAGCAAACATTGCATTTGGTCAAATGGTGTAGTATCACAATTCAAAGCAAAACAAGCATTCTACTTAAGGCCACATATAAAGGGATGACATGGATGATGATGAGCCATTTTTTTGAGTCAAGACATGGCAAATATGAGCATGATGGAGTAGGCATTATGGTGAAACAAGCATTAACTCATGAGCAAGTATGAGCTGATACTGTAAAACTCCAATGTGCACTTGATATAGTGAAACTTTTGAAGGAGAATTATAATCATGAAGCCACACCTACATTCATTCTAGCAAAGAGACAAATAGTCTAAATGATTTTTTGGGAGGTAAGAGGTGCTCACATTGATGATTCAAAAATGGGAGTAAAAATCCATTCCAAAGTCACACTCATTATACTATGTTTGTTGTCATACTCTACTATTAAGATTCTTAGGGTCAAAGGCTTTCATGTTTTTATAGTGCATGTGTGCAAAGAAAGTGGAAAGTATATGAAAATAGAAGACATGTGGAAGCATGTAGATATCATATCAATGAACAAATAGATGATGAAGAGAATAGTGATAAAGAATGTCACTATGACTTTATTTTTTATGCTTTGAGTATTGGAGACAACTTTGCACTAAATGCTAAGGTAGATAATGAATAAAATGTGGACTTTTACATTCTCAAGTGCATTTCAAAGAAGATTTGGACTTTTACATTCTCATGTGCATTTCAAAGAAAGAACATCTAAAAAAGGCAATGGAAGATAGTTGGGGGAATGCTATTGCTACAAATACTCATGTGGTCTCTAGCAATTGGTATTCAAAAGTCGAGAGATTCACTTAATATTTAATTCATGAGAATCAACATAATGTAACTTATATAAATTTGGTGCGAACTATTAGTTATCAAGTTCCCATTACACCTCATTGATTCTAGCAAGAAACTTTACCAAATGGAGGAAGAAGTGTATGAGGAAATCTATAATAGTATACCATATGATGTATGATTCAAGTTTTTTCTATATTCTATTAATGAAAGTATCTATTGTACTACTACAATTTATTAATACTCTAGTCCCTTTAATTTTTATCCCTATATTTAGAAACCTCTTGTTAATAGTATTTTTTGAAGGCTAAAGTCAAAGAATGACAAATAAAAACCAAAGTATAAGTACCAAATTTATTTGATATTAGATTATATTTTTGAGCACTTCAATGTATTATTTTGGGCACTTGTATATTACTATTGTACTTCATAGACATCAAATTATCGTGATTTTATTATTTTTAAAGAGCCGGGCTCACTTTCATTCACATTGTATCATCACCTAGAATTGTAATTATTGAACCCACAACTATTGTATGGGTTGTGCACATGGATTTGTGACTACAATAGCATAGCCTAGGTCTAATTAGGCTAATGATGAAGTATACTTCAAGGAATGACTAGCCTAAATTCCACAAAGTGGATAGGATACCCAAAGGAGGGTGAAAACCCTAATTCATAGTGGTGGAAACCCTAAAACATAAAAGGGGTACAAACCCTAATTCACAAGGATGCAAACCCTAAAACACAAAGTGGAGTGAAAACCCTAAAATAAAAATGGGACACCACCTTAGAGAAGTGACATAACCCTAATCCTAATCTTGGTCTATACAAGGGTGGGAGATCTAGATTGTATTACCTCTTTTGCACATCCATGATATGGAGGCTCTCATGACACACACCCTTTAAGCACATCCATGTTGTGGAAGCTCTATCAGTGCAACAATTCAATCCTTCTATTCTATCATATTTCTTCCATTGTTGACAGTGAGAGAGGGTGTGTGTGAGAGGTGCATTGAGTAAGGGATTGAGGAAAAGTGATGCTCTACATCTTCTTCTTCCCATTCATGGTAAGAGACTTGATTTTGGAGTTGTGTATGAGGTTGTGAGATTGCAAGAGAGTGCATGATGTGGCAAGATGAAGCTCTTCTCCATCTTTTTTATAACCTTGTTTATCAAGACCTAAAATAGACCCAACATTGGCTCTATGGCACTAGTCGAGACTTTACTATGCACCCAAATCACCCCTCGGCCTTGTGGCCATGAGCTTTTAAGGGGTATACTACCCTAAACTCTAATGTAGAACTTCGTGTTTGTATGGATTGTACTCTAACGAGTAACCCTTTCCACACTCCTCAGAGGGAGTCCCTGCACATATCGGGGTAATACACCACATAAGCACAGACAAAGGGAGAGCCCCTTAGAGCTGATTGCCCACCGCCCCATTGTGGCTCTCCTAAACCTTGGGGATTGGCCCCAAGAAGTTGCTCTTCCCATACATAGAACACATACGATATATACTCCACTCCTTTAATCAATCATTCCATGAGATGTAATATATTCCTCACTACACAGATCGATCACTAGACCCATGGCTTAGGGCTCCTCATCTCCTCAATGTGGGTCAATGTTCACGAAGACAATTGCTCTGCATCCAAGATGATACCATGTTTTGCATGCAATGCAATTGTGTATGATTTATAGTGCTCAAACATTTTTTTCCATCAACAACCAGTATTGTGTAGGTAAAAAAATATATTTTCTCATGTCTTTACAATAAATATAATCACTGTGTTGGCATAAGACCAGCACCAAGTATGCTCGTGCTAGTAGACCCTCTTAATTTTCAAAACCATGTGTCCTATATGCCATGCATTAGAAAAAATTAGAATCCAACATATTATCAGCTCTTAACAGTCCCCTTCTCCCTATCGCTTAAGATTGTGCATTCGATAGTAGGTTTAGAGAGTATTTTTAATGTATTTCTCTTTATAAAACCAGTAAATACCCACTTTAACATAAAGATAGGGCTAAACTAAGGTTCACCCTCATGCCTCAACCTTATCATACATTCACAAACACAAATGTGATTTTTTCCTTTTTTTTAAACGCAAAAACTTTTTTTCTCTTTTCTCTATTTATTTATTGATCAATATCAATATTTTTAAATTAATTGATTTGCACTGATTAGGCTTGCTGAGAATCATTTCCATATCACATTCCATTCCATGAGAACACCATATACACAATAAAATCCAAAAAACCCATGATTTTCCTTAAAACCGCAATGTTGTGAGTTTTGCATGTTTATAGAAAAATCATTAGATGATTGAATTTTTTCTATTTTCTTAATATTTTTGATAGATCATAGCATTGAAAACCAATAACAACCATTTACAAATGGAATTTATCATAAAATGTTGAAATTTATGACTTATAAAACCACGCTTTATCTCACACACGCATTTCATGATTGGAAGGCCACTGACACTTCCTAATGGCTATTGACACTCCTCCAAAACTTGATCTATACTCTTTCATGCTCTTGCATCATCCCACGATCCATAACTCATGTCTCATCCCACCCCCTTCTCTCATAGATTAAAGCATGAAAACACACATCAAGAGGAGAAAGAAGAGAGAAAGACTAGAAATTCAAATTTCTCTTCAGGCAATCACGTTGCATGAGACAACTAGCAATGGAGGGAAAAAAATTCAAGGAGTCCATGGCAATCATCAGTTTGGTGGCTTACTTGGTAGGCCCTCTATGCCTCCTCCATCAAAATCATCGCCATGGGGGGCTGACAACTACTCACATTGTTTCAAAAATGGCCCCTCCCCACATAAAACAATTTGGGGCCCTTTGGGCCCTAGAGGCCCATTCCCATTGTTTTGGTTTCTAGCTTTGGTCATTTTTACCCCTTCAGATGTCCAGCTCTTAAAATCATCGAATCTACGTCTTTTGCCTTTGTCGGCTTTGAATTCCCACATAAAATTTGCATCATTCTACTTTTTTTTCGCACTTCCTAGGTATTGAAATTCTGCTCTTATTGGCGACCATAGGAGGATAGGGTGACTCAACCCGTTGAATCCCATGAATTGATCTGCAGAAACAACAACAATAAAAAGTATCAAGCTGATACAAGAAAGATACTCAATAAAACATATCACATCTCTCACCCTACCCCTCACAAAATCAAGGAATCAAACCCATGAGGGGGAGAGGCCCAATATAATCTGACAAAAGTCGAGAGGTAGTCGCTAACCAACTACACCAACACAAACTGGCTTTAAAAAACCATCAAAGAAGTCATCCTAGGTGGTGTCTTGAACTACCTACCCAACCTAGGACAACTAGACTAGGAACCCCTACTAAGTGAGGACTCCTATATCTTGGTCAACATATATTTTTATTTTATGATATTTATCATTCCAATTTTCATACTAAGGCGTATAAAAAGGAGAGAGCTGAGTGTGTTGATAAAAGGAGAATAGGGCATCGGTCTCAAGTCTTGACTTGATACCCAAGAACCTACCAAGCTCTTGCGAGGCAACACTTAAATCTTTTCTTTGCGCTCACTTTTATTTTTGCTTAAACCTTCCTTATATCTTTTCCCGAGTTGAGCTGTCACCCCTAGGAAGACAAGGCATTAGCTCATCCCCAAGAACCTACCGGGCCTTTGCAAGGCGTGTGATAAATAACTGCTCTTAGGATTTTTCTTCCTTTTCTTTTCTATTTTAGGGGGTTAGAATCCCTTTTTACACACCTCTATATTTTTATATTTCAGATTTATTCATGCTTGTCTCTTCTTTTTATTTTGATAGGCTTCTCTAACCTCCTCGCACTAATAGAGACTCCTAGAACAACTACTAAGCAAGCTAACAGAATAAGATCACTAGGAACCTATATTTGGGGTGCCCTATGTGTTGTTACAGGGCCCAATAACAACCCATAGGGCACCCCAAATATACACTTTCATAGATTAAGAGCAATGGAGAAGTATTTGCAACACTCAAAACATTTCTTGAAAATAATCAGTTATCTTTTCCTTGTGGTGGCTACCTCTAGATCATCAATAAAAACTTTTAACTCCTCAATGGAGATGTCACCAAAAGTTTTATCAGCTGTATGTTGCCAAGACCCTAGCGCATTGTATAACCCAAAGGCCATCACATGATACACAAAGGTACCGAAGACAATGATAAACATCATTTTTAGCTTACCTTCCTCTACAGTAGCCATTTGGTTGTATCCAGAAAAGCAATCGATAAATGAATAGATTTTCCTACCCACTAATTGATTTAAAATTTGATCCGTAAATGGTAATGGATAGTAATCCTTAACTATCTACTTATTAAGCTCTCTGAAATCTATGCAAAGCCGAATTTGATTATTATTATTCTTCCTAATAACAACTCATGAATACCACTCTGTGTGTTGTACTGGAAATATGAAGCTAGCTTTCCATAGTTTTCTCAATTCCTCGAATAGTCTATCCCTTATTTCAAAGGCATATGCCTTACTTTTTGTCACACAAGGGAGTTACCTTCCTCTAGGAAAATGATATGAATAGCTAGGCTAGGAGGAATACCTTTCAGATCCTCGTAACTCCAAGTAAAGATGCCGTGGAATTCCTGAATTAAGGACACATAGGCCTTCCTTTCTTCTGAACTAAGCATGGAACATAATTTAATTGGCCGTGAATCATTCATTGTCCCAAGGTCCAGCTCAATTACGTATGCATATCTTATCCTCTCTCAAGCCTCTATTGGCTCATTCAAAGTTACTTGATAGATATCCTCTGTGTAGTGGACCCCTCTTTAGATTTGTTACTTGATGATATCTCACTACTAGCTGCATCCCCTAATGTATCTATCTCTGTAGAGGATAAAGAAATTCTCTCACTTTGAGGATATTCAAGGCAGGTATCTACTAGTACACATCTGGCATCTCTACAAAAGATCAACCAACCAATGGGTATATCAACCTGACACTCCACTTGTAATATCCATGGCTTGCCTAGCAATACTTGAGAGCTAGGCCACCCCGCAAGCTTGATTACCCTAAATTCCATAAGACATTCCACATTGGCACTGGTCATGTGGACTTTAGTGATGTAACCTTCAATTTGCCTTAGACTGTCATCAACCTTTCTAAGAATCGTGGAGGTATATTTTTGGATTTCTAACCCTAGCCTCTCCTTCAATTCCCAACTCATAATGTTGATGGAGGATCCTATGTCTACAATAGCATGATCCACAAATATTCCATTGGCATATGTTGCTACCCTTGAACAATGCTTTTCAACATGCTTAAACCACTCATCTCCTACCCGTGCTATGCCCAAGGTTCCCACGATATGCCCAATGCACAGAATCTTCTTAAACTCTTTACGCAATCCTGGAGTCAACTTAATTGCCTGTAGGTGAGTTACATCCGACTTAACCTTACAATAAGAGCTTGCTAAATCAAATTCATGATAGTTACCAATAGCTCTCTTCTCCCACCAGACCATTCTCTCCTTTGGCCTTTGAATATGTTGCTTTGGTGCCTCTTTCTTGGCTTTTGCCTTCTTCTTTGGCAATTCCTTATCCTTCTTGGGCTCAATTTTACTATCCATTGCTTTTAGAGATCCACCGGACTTGCATTCCCTTATCATGTTGCTTAGGGTTTCTCTTGATAGGTTTTACCTTGTCTTTGTCACCACCTTTACCCTTTTGAGCTCTTATAATGACTTGTAAATTAGAAGCTTTAGTACCATTGACAATATAGCTTCAATAAGGCTCACTTCACTACCACAAGGCAGCTCCTCTACAATAGCCTTTCCTCTTTGCAATATTTGTTTCGATCCCTCATCTTATTGGAGATTATTCCCTTGGGCTCAATGATTTATTGGACCTGGTTGTTTAGTTCCTTGCTGGAGAGATCTAATCTTGCTCCAACAGGTACTAGCTAAGTGGACGGACTTTCTGCATATGTCGCATTTAACATTTGGACAATTCCTAGGGAAATGTTGGCCCTCAAGCCACTTATAGCTGAATCTTGAGGGCACACCCTCTTCAAGGTGTTGACTCCCTATCACATTCTGTTGCTTCTAATGGAAATTGTCATCAATAGCTCATTAGGGAAAAAAAGTTTCAAAACGACACTCGTAAGAAAATGATTAAGTTGCTAATTGGAAGAGGTTTAGAAGAGAAAAACCCTCCAAATTTGGCTGCTTGAACATGATTAATGAGAGAATGCATGATTCATTTAAGAGGTCGAGTATTAAATATCATCAATCTTTAATGGACAATAAGTGTCTCCTTTTCAGTCTTATTCTGTTGGAAATTGCAAAATCTTGTATTTTTTAATTTTCGCACCAAAAGACGTCGCTCGTTTATTCCTCAACGTTCATTTTTTGCACCTCTCTTTCCTATGGTTCTATTTCCTTCTTTGTGATATTGTTGCCCTGTTTAGGGTTCCCTACCAAAATGTTTACCAGTACCTCTTCTAGCAATACAAGCACAGCCCCACCACGCAAGTATAAACTTACTATTCAGTTAGATCCTGTCTATTCATCTTGGAGGAGTATACACCATCGAGCATTGTTGGACAAGGATGAAGCTAACAGGTTGCGATTAGAAGGAAAGAAGCATGTAGACTTATGGATGGATGGAAATATTTATCCTCCCAACCCTTCTACAGGTAAACATCCTCCTTTTTACAATATTCATGATTACATAAGGTATGTTGAAGATGGTTGTGATGGGATGCTTGGCTATTGCATGAGGTTATATTCTGCATCTTTTACATTTAGAGAACAAATGCATGAAATGAAGGAAGCATTAACATTGGCACAAAAAACTATTTCTGAGCTAACGGATAAGGTTGATAATCTAGAAAACTCTAATTAGTCATTGCAAGAAAAATTATTGCGCTTGAAAGAGACTCCAATAGGATTTAGACAAAGAAAAAGACGACTTAAAAATATAGTGGACTTGTGTAGTCGTGTGAAGAAAGGGAGACTAAATCTTGCAAAGAGATGTGTCTCTAATATTTTAGGTATTAATATTCGAGAGAATGATGAGAGGATTAAGCTCATTAAAGAAACCATGACAAAGAAGGACATTATAGGGATTCTTAAATCACCTGAAAATGTAGACTTGAGAAGCCAAACTCTGAAAGAGCTAGTGAAAGATTTAAAAGGAACAGTTAAACCAAATGAAATAGTGGAGACATGTGACAGTATGGGTATTAGTTGTAGAGGTTATCATGCTCTCTCTCTAAATTGTGATTTACAAATCTTAAATGTCATAGAATAAGTGCATTTGGTTTGCCTCGGCCTCTTGTAGTTTCAATTACTAGGATAGGTATGAATCGTAGGATTCCATATGTTTTTGGAGAGTATATCCATATAGAGGGATCTATGCCCTATGAAAAACATAAAACAAAGGCCTTTTTTGAATACAAAACATTTAATAATATTTGGATTGATCTTAAAAGAGTCCAGATCGCAATGGTCCATATGTATAAATTTTTTGACCAAGAATGTGGTGGTATTCTGAAGTTCGCACTAAAATTGGATGAAGCACAGATTCAAAAGGGACAAAAGATAGAAAGAGTCAGCATCTGTATGATGAATAGGGCATTGGATTATAGTATTGGTTGGGGGAAAGAACAACATTTTAAGATACAATCCGAGATGGAGCTTTGGTGGATTGGTGCGGCCTAGGTACCAACTGAAAGTCATGAAATCTTGAAATAGTTATTCTCGCATACAGGTATTCCTGATATTATAAACTCTCAAAGTGAAGGTGAAATGTTGATAGTCAATGATGTTGGTGGTTTTAATGTTGAATGGCATATGAGTGCTGACTTAAAAAGTATCAAATGTATGCTTGGATTAAGTAATGGGGGCAATGCAAAATATCATTGTATTTATTGCATGGAGAGTTTGGGATCCAAAGAATGGAGTACTTTGCGACTAGCAAGAAGAGCCCCGACTCGGAACTCTATAGATTTGGGCAAGCTCAAAAACATGGATGGCTTGTGGGATCCTATTCTCTCAATCTCTCTAAGGAATGTTCATATTTGTACATTACATGCAGAGATTAGAATAATTGATAAGTTGCTTAGATTGCATCATGACTATGCATATTCAATAAAATTAGTATCTTTTTCAGATGAATGCATTGATAAATGTGAGGTTTTATTGTCAAAAATGGGTTTTCATGGAGGTCAAGTTCACCTAAGAAAGGATCCAATAGCCTCAGGGAAAACAAGAGAGGTCTTAGCAGATGTCTCTATGGGGGGTGCAAAAGCTAGACGATTTCTAAGAAATCATACTGGTAAACAAATGAACGCATTGTGGGAGTGCTGGAGAGAGTTGTGTGCAATCACAACAAATGCGACTAGCACACCACGAATTGCAATCCTACGAATGGAGTTTTAGAGACACCTTGACATATTTTAAAAAATGCTTAGGGAACAAAAGATAACATCTAACTATTCAGAAGAGTACAAACGTTCAATTGTGGATCTTGTTCAAGCAATTAAGGAAGCTTGGGGAGAAAAGGATATTACTTTCTACTTGGTAAGATAGACATAAATTTGAATCTTTTTGCTTTGAAAACAATGTTTAATGATTTAAACTGATTATTTCTTGTTGGGTTGTCACAGCATATTCTTCTTGTTCATGGGCCTTATTTTGTGGAAGAGCAAGGGCCCCTAGCAACTTACAGTAGCCAAGGTATGGAGAAATCTCACTACCAAGCACGTATGTGTTTCTTTCGGAGCACCAGACATGGAGGAGGAGCAACAAAAACCAATGCCCTTGAGGAGTTATTCAATTGGTTTTTTCAAAGACAACTTCAAAGATTGAGAACACAATAAGTGCAGTGGAATCTAAAATATTGATACTATTTTCAAAATATTATATACATGGCTAGCTTTTAAGAGCCTTTATATCCTCGTCCTCTTCAGACATTTTTCCTCTATAATGTAAAAACTTTCTTCTCTTGTTTCCAGCTATGGATTTGATATTTGTTTTGTTTGCTACTAAAACATAAGATGAGTATGCCAGGAAGTATCCAGCCCTAGAGGTAGAGAAGCTGGGACCATAACCAAATATTCTGATGGCTGCTGTCTTTTCCAAAAACATAACTTTGTGTGCATTGTGCTGCAAACCTTAGTATCCAAGAATCCTTGTAAGTGCTTTAACACAGACAATTGGCCATGAGGCCTCCTCTAAGAAATTGCTATGCAAAACCAACAGAATATTGGGATCAATCTTCGATATATAATGCCCAAGTGCAAAATCATTTAGGGAACTACCACCAACTCTTGATCCTTTGGCTCTTCCAAAGAAATTATCCTCATATGCAATCTCCAACTGTAAAAGCAACAGTCAGAATGAAAAAAATAAAAATATGTATGTAGTTTCACAAAAACAAAAGAATGCATTACCATTTGATTTTCAACACTCTCAAGTTTGCTTAGATTCCATAAGCTAAAATCCTTGAGCTCCTTTACATATTTTGACTCCTCCCTTCCAAAATTGGAGATTCCAAGCTTCTCTTGAAATTGGTGAACAACAGCCTATAACTCTTTCTCAGCATCTTTAACAGTGCTTAAACATAGGGAAAAAGTATTTGATGCATCTATAAACTTATCATCAGACATTTGAGTATCTAATTTGAGTAAGTCCTCCTTGGACTCATTTCAACATCCACTATGTCTTTTGCATCTACAGATGCCTCTACAATAATTGCCAAGCAATATTCTTCTCTCAAATTGAAAAGAATTTGGAGATCAGCCAATAATATGTACTCCTTGTCTTTAATTGGGAAAGTAGGCAAAGATGGAACAATAAGGCTTGAAGGAGTGTTAGATGGCTCATCAACCTCTATAGAGGTCTCTTCAACTACTGTCTCTGCTCTGAATTCAGCATCCAAGTCCTTTGCAACTAATGCTTCCATCTGGGTGTCTAGTTGCTCCTCAACATCAACTTCATGTACAATCTCTTTCAAAAGGCAACAACTAGATAATTTTGAGGTTTCTTTATGCTTTTCATAAAATCTTAGAGGGTATTTCACAAGGGCAAATACAATGAATGCAGTAGACTTAAGCATAAGCTTGCATTTTTTTGGGTGTAAAAAAATAACTCACGTGCATAAAATCTATCAAGAGAATGATAACCACATTTCTTGGTAAACAAGGACTTCTCAGTGCATGACCTTCCAACTGGGGTGTGAACATACTCCTTGGAATCCAACTGAACAATAGGATATGCCAACTCTTTGAACTTTGCAAAATCTTCCTTGCTAAACTCATTTGAGAAATTGAGAACTTGATCAAGGTCCCACCCTGGATTGAAAATCTCCCTAGCTGTTGGATAGAAACCAATGTCAATATTGTTTTCTATGAGAAAATCCAAAAGCTTCTCAGAGGCTGTGACATCTGTAATTTGAGACAGCCCTGGGATCCTCACAGGAGACTTTGAAGCCTTTCCCTTCTTTGGATCCTTTCTTGAACCGTCAGTTGTCACAAACATATGAGATGCTATTGAAACATCTGAGGCAACTGACTCCTTTGTCATTGTGGGCTCAAGGACTCTTTTCCTCTTCATAGATGTGGAGGCAGACATGTGTGACATCTCTGTACTGGACATCTTCTGGAGATTCAAAAGCTCAAGACTGTTTGCCTATACAACACGAATATAAAGGTATAAGCCTTTTGAAGTGGTGCACTCGCTCCGTGTTGCAGGATCTAGCAATACGACACAAATGAGGGCCTTTTGGAATCTCCAAACACTAATATCGTGTCGTTTCCACGAGAGTAGGAAAACGAGTGCTCGACGAGTCAACAATACGACGTGATAGGAAGAAAATGAGAAACTTTCCATTTAACATCTCTCACTGTGTTGGAGGATATAGGAATAGGACACAATCTTGATGGAGGGGGTGATGGAGGGGGGCTAGAAACATGACACGATCTTGACGGAGGGGGGTGACGAAGTATGGACGAAGGGTGGTGATGTGGAGATTGAAGACGGAGCAGGTGATAGAGCAGGTGATGGAGTAGGTGATGGAGGGGGGTGACGGAGTAGGTGATGGAGCATATGATGTAGGGGGTGACAGAGCGGGTCGTTGATGAACAAGGAGACGGAGGGGGGGTGATGGAGGGATGCGAGGGGTGACAGAGGGAATGATGCAAGAGGTGACGAAGTAGGTGATGTAGGGGATGACGGAGCAAGTGATGTAGGGGATGATGGAGTAGGTGAAGCAGGGGTTAATGGAGGGCGTGACGGAGGGGGTGATGCAGGGGTTGATGAAGGGGGTGACAGAGACGGTCCAATGCACGAGAAAATGGAGAAGAAAAGTGCACAAAAAATTTTAGGTTTCCTTTAATAGGTGTGAGCGCGAGAGAAGGAATATTCCAGAAACCCTAATCAAACAACCAATGAGAACATGACACCTAGAGATCCGCACTCGGAAGTGTATAAGAACTTCTCAGTTGGCGCGAACACAATTTCAAACCTCATGTCACGACTACCATTTTTCCGATAGCTCTGATGTATCCGATTGACAGAGGTGTCATACGTCTGACATCAGTGACGTTGAAAGCTAGTGACGTCTCAAACAACGTGATAGAATACTTCAACAACTAAAGCAAGAACCTTCATCGCGTTGCATGGTAATCGAATCTCCAAAACAATGCGATATCATTCATTAGCTCTTTTGCAACATCCTTAATCACATTGTATGGTCTTGGATTCTCTGAAACACCTTGATATCATTCATCAGATCTCTGGAAACATCCTTAATCACGTCATATCAGACTTCACTGTTGTGTGGGAAACTCATGCTTTCGATTGCGTTAGAATCTACCAATACGAAGCGATAAAGACAAAGCAGAAACTCAAGTTCCCTTAATCACATTGTATTGGTCCTGCCTTTATTACCAAGCGAGGAGGAGTTCAAGGCTTTATCTAGCTGCTGTTACGGCGCAATGGGAGTCAGTTGTCTTTGTGTTTAGGTTCCTTATCACGCCATGTGGGTCTTGATGGCCAGGACAAAACAAACTACCAGGAAGGTCTTGGTGAAGAAATATTCTAAAGAAGGTCCTGAGCTAACTGTTGAGGAGACAATTGAAGAAGTTGTTGTCCCTGTTACACCAGTTGGTAAAGTTTGTTCAGGTGAATCCTCAGAGAACAAGTTATCTGGTGAGTTTGAGCCCTCAGCCTCTCCTCACTCTCAGGTTCCCAAGAAAGCCCCTGTGAGGAAAAAGAGAAAGTCAAAATGGTTTTACATGCAGAGATGTTTTGCAGAGATAAGGAAAGCTCAAAAGTCCAGTGGTCACCTCATTCCTAAGGCTGCATTTTTTAGACTGGTCAAGGAGATATCTGATAGATTGTCCTCTATTGCTTTTGTGGATGACCTCAACAAGAGATGATAGCTATCTGCCCTACTATGCTTGCAAGAGGCATCAGAAGATTTTCTTATAGATTTTATGAATGATGCTTATATTGCAACTACCCATGCACATCGAATTACATTAATGAATAAAGACTTTAATATGGTTAGCAGACTCAGATATAGGTTTGACAAAGTTTTGAATCCTCTTCCATCAACAACTAATCTAAAGGCATTTGAAATCCTCAATGTTCCACCTAGGGGAAAGCAGAAAGAGCCACTAGCACCCAAGATTAAAGAGGTTATCCATTTTTATCCTACAAGGGTTGCAAGTGAGCAAGAGGTTGTCTTGGAGGAGAAAAGGAAAGAGATAATAGAAAACGAGGATTTGATCTGTCAAAGAAAGATTTTTTCTCTTGGCCAAGTGAACTACGAGAGGATGGGCAAAGTGTACGGCCAAATGGTCGTGAATGTTTCTGTTAGTCCTAAGAAAGAAGACTATCTCAGCATTTCTCCAGAGGATAAGATCCTATTTGAGAAAATGGATGCTCAACTAACAGATTTAGTAGTTTATTGTTGTTTGAGGTAAGATCTTTTGCTTCTCTTTATTTATAATGAATTTTTCCGAGGGTCCTTATATTGTAGTCATTCTCTTATTCATTCTCTACTTTGTATACAGGGCATATGTTGCTTCTCTTAGCATTGATATTGCTAAGGATATATTTGTTATTGATCCACTTCTGTTTGTGGATTTGTTTTCAAAATCTGATTCAAATATTCCAAGGTTTTTTAAGGAATTTGATAGTGTCGCAAACCATCATATTTTTTTTTCTATGTATTGAAAGGTACTTTCTATCTCTTGATGATTTGTCTTTAAGATTATTTCTCACTTGTGTTTTGGTTTGTAGAGGACACTGGAGCCTAATCTATATCAACATTCCTGCAAGAGAGGTCATTTCTATGAATTCTCTTTCAGGAATCCATGGCCAATCAAAGATTTATTATCAATAAACACTCTTATTTTATCTTTTATTGGATAAAGTTTATAGTATTTGCTAATAAGTTAATATGTGTAGTGCTACTAGACTTGTTACTACTCACTTGGACACTAGCTTTCAAAGCATTGTTGATCCTTAGAGACCTTTCAAGTTTTTGCTTCAAGAGGTCCCATTGCAAAATGACGTACATAGTTGTGGCTAGAGAGTGGTTTCAAATGCTTCGAGGATAATTTATTCAAAGCTACTGAATGTAGAGGGGGTGAATATAAGTTTCCTTTGCTTTATCCTTTTTATAGTGAAAGTCTCTTGCTACTTCAAATAACTTGTGTGCTTTTTTACAATATAGAGACTACCCTGAGTCATACATATGGTGGATACGGGAGAGGTGTATTGAACTAGTTTTAGATAGGGCAATTACACTGGTGGACCCAGATTTCCCTCTCCAAGCTAAAAATTCCAAAGGATAGGCAACAACGAAGGACAAAGGCAAGAAAATGGCAACCATTAAGAAAAAGAAGTCTCCAAGGTCCAAACAAAAGGGGCCCAAAATGAAGGGCATGCCTAAGCTTTCTCCATTGAAATTTAGTCCATCCCCTCTAAAGCCCAAGGAGAAAAGAGTGCCTAAGGTAGTTAAGTTCTTCGAGCAACCAAGGAAAACACCTACTAAGAGGAAAATAGCGATGACGGATGAAAGTATGGAAGATGAGGCAACTTTTCCAAAGAAAGAGAGGTCTTAAGGATGGAGAAGCTAAAGAACAACTCGAGGATGGAAAAGCCAAAGATCATCAAAGAGAAGCTAAAGAATAGCCTTATAATTACCAGTTTGTCTATTTGTACTGAAGTAACATTCCCCTTGTGTACACATCTGTAGTGCAATAATCTAACCCAAAATGTAATGATATGTTATTTTGATTTTACCCATGAAAGACGATTTTTTGTTCATAGAATCATAGAGAATTATAAAGCTTGTACCAAGTCTTTCCTATTAAATTGTAATGCAATTCTGTAACTCATGATATAATGAAATCATTTTGGTCCACAAATGACGATTTGTTATTCACATAATCACTATAAATCTTATACCAAGATTTTTTTAAATAGTACTTATCAATGTGTATAATTCCATGTTTCTGGCAGCAATATTTGTGAGCAAAAGAAAGATTCAAAATTATTTATGCATGCATATTTATGGTTCGAAACTCACAACACTAGGAGGCAAACAACTCATACATGATACAGAGCTCTCAGCTCTTTTTCCAATTATAGCACCATTTACCTTGAACTTATTGGTGCGCAGATCGGTCGCAGTATGCTCACGTAGTGAATCCCGGAAGGTCCCCAAGAACAATGAACTCTACCTTTTTGCACAAAAAACAATGTAAAAGCATGAACGACAAGAAGCAAGAGACCAATTGGGTTCAATCTCCCCCCATGCCTTGTGTGAGCGCTTCACAAAGCATGTATTTTATGTATATTTCCATCTTCATGCTCAATAATAGCCCAATTTACAAAAATATGACAAGCTTTTAGCTTTTGATTTTTCTTTCTACAAAAATAGGAAATAAAGCTAATGGACGATACCCATAGAGTCTGGCACGCCCAACACAATGTCCCAAATAGAAATAACATATCCGTGCGCATAGGCGCATACAAAATAATAATCAATAATCAATGCCTTAATAGACATAACAAAATATAGGCGTGGTGCCTATCAAAATATAATCCATAAGTCGAATACTCGCTAGACTCCAATGCTTTCCTCCGCCACTGCTGCTATCTCTACACATCAACTGAAGCATTCACAATCGTTAGTAAAATAATACAATTAAACCGACAAAAGTGAATACCTGGCAGTCTTCAGCTACATAAATAAATCAACTTGTTAGAAATAAATCCTAACCTTAATTTATTATGAGTGCGCACTCTAAACTCATAAACGTTTATTAATTTAATATGCATTTTGCGGAATCACCCGCTCTGGAATCACCCATGTACACACTAAATTAATGAAACGCCCGAAAAGGATAGGCGTCCCCATCAACTTCTCGCACAAAGAATCCACTTTGTGTATGAGCCCTGGTCATCTAAGTTTACGGAATCCACCGTAAAACCTCACGGAATCCACCGTGGCACGGAATCCACCGTGGCACGGAATCCACCGTGGAATATGCCTCCTGGCATCATACCCCCGGGGTGGGATAGCAATTGACCTCAATTGCTATTAGCTCAATGTGGAGCTAACAGAGTGGGGAAAGCATTTAAGTCTCTAGCGTGCATCCATTGTGCTTCCTCTACAGGATGGTTCTTAAATTTTACTAGATATCTAGAATACCTTCGGCCAGTTCTAGTAGTCATGTAGTCAGTGTCTATGATGGCTTCGGGTTCAAGTATTTCAGTCTCTTCCTCTAATAAAGATGGGTTTTCATAAACAGGGTGGATAGATAATTGGCCTCTAAATGGTCTCAATAAACTAATGTGAAATGTATTGTGAATTTTCCAATGAGATGGTAATTCTAACTTGAATGCATTATCATTAATTTTATGAATGATTCTAAATGGTCCATAGAATCTAGGAGCTAATTTGACAACTGGATGTCTATCTACACTTTGCAGTCTACGTTTTTCTATTCTCAGCCAAACATAATCATCAACTGTGAAATTCATGGCTTGTCTTTTCTTGTTGGCTTGTTTGGTATATGATTGCTGGGCTTTAGCAATCATATCCTTAACCTCATCAAAAATACTGTTATGCATACCAGCAATATCATCAGCACTCTGAATTTTATTAGACAAAGATGCAACAGGTGTAGATAATCTATATCCATAAATGACTTCAAAAGGTGCTTTCTTTGTAGATGTGTGCGGTGTATTGTTATATGCAAACTGTAATAAATGCAAATGAGTATCCCAGGTCTGAGGTTTAGAGATAGTATATGCACGTAAAAGATCTAGAATGGTGCTGTTTGTGGCTTCTGTTTGTCCATTAGTTTCTGGATGAAATGCAGATGAGAAATCAATCTTTGTGCCTAGATTAGCAAACAGTGTAATCCAAAAATTGTTACAAAATCTAGAATCACGATCTGAAATGATAACTTTTGGCAATCCATGGTTAGTAAAAATAGTTTTCAAAAATAACTGTGCTGCTTGTGATGCTGTTAAAGTTTTCTTACATGGAATGAAATATGCTTGCTTACTAAATCTATCTACAACTGTCCAAATCATATCATGGTTAGATTTAGTATTTGGTAAACCAGTAATGAAATCCATAGAAATATGTTCCCAAGGTTTAGATGGAATAGACAAAGGCATTAGTAATCCATACGGTTTACCATGATGTCTCTTTATTCTTTGACAAATCAAACATTCAGAAACGAAATTAGATACATCTGCATCCATATGCGGCCAATAAAAATCTTCAGTTAACATACGTAATGTAGATATGATACCTCTATGACCTTGATATGGGGGACAATGAATTTCATTCAAAACAAAAGATCGGAATGGAATAGTAACACACAGTTTCTTTTCATAAAACATAAATCCATCATTATATGACAATGAATCAACAGGAATGAAATTATTTTGAACTAATTTATTCCAATCAGAATGAAAAGTAATATCCTGGTGATATGTATCTTTCATAGCAATCAAAGAATCAAAAGATATGACAGAAATATTATGAATTGCAGGTCTTCTACTCAATGCATCAGCAACTACATTTTCTTTTCCAGGTTGGTATTGAATGATAGGATGAAAACTTTGAATGAAGGAAGCCCATTGATATGACAGAAATATTATGAATTGCAGGTCTTCTACTCAATGCATTAACTGAAGAGACACTCTCTCAAACTCCTCAAATAGGGTCATGGCAGCTCGATGATACATACAAAGGATGGGATTCCGCACTGTGTATGTCCCATCTAGCTGATTCAAGATGAACTGGGAATCCCGTTTTACTAACAACTGCTGAATACCACCTTGTTTCCCATAATCAAGGCTCTATACTCCGCCATGTTGTTGGTGAATCCTACCCTGAGATAAGCAGCCAACTTCATTGTAACTCTATGTCGGGGATCTCGGATTACTACTCCAACACTCCCTTTTTTATTAGGGCCCCTGGATGCTCCGTCAAAATATAATGTGTACGTCCACAATGGGTTTACATAGCCTACCATTACGAACTCCTCTATTCGTAATTATGATAGTCAAAAGTTAGCATGTTTAGAGGATGAACTGACGGCTCCATCCCACCTTCTTCATTAAACTCAACAGGGATACTTATCAACATTCGTAAGCAGTGATGGCAGAAGACTTTGATCTCCCACACAAAGGTTCCGTCCTCTTGTTCAATCACTTTGTATCCTTTGCTCCACCAGATAAGTTTCCCCTGATGATATCTCTGCTCCAGATATGGGTGCTCCAAATAAGGGATTAACCGCCCCATCAACCAGCTTTAAGCTCTTTTGCAGGTCTCAAATCAGCCCCAGTATGGACCTGCAATGCATTTCTCCGTGTTAGCATACTTAGAAATAATAAGGTTTAACCTTATTAAGATTAACCTTATTTTTAAATTCTACTCCCTGCAGATCAGCTAGTAGAGCCGTAGACTTATTTTTTTCTACCTGACAATCTTGTAGGGGCCATCCCATCTAGGTTCCATCTTCCCTGGAAATAGCTCCCTACGTGCATCGTAGTACAGAACTAATTGCCCTTTTTTAAAGGTATACTTCTTTGCTTTAAGGTCGTGCAACTGCTTCATCCGACGTTTAGCTACTTCCTGGTGTAATGAGCTTTGCAATTTCAGTTCATCCAGGTGAACTATGGTCATGAAACGTTCAAAGAGTGCATCCTCGTCTCCCAAAGAGTGGTTAATTGCAAACCGTATGGTTGGCAGCTCGATTTCGAGGGGTAACACACACTCTTCCCCATAAACTAATTTAAATGGAGTATGGCCGGTAGCTCGCTTGAACGTTGTATTGTATGCCCATACTGCCACATACAACTTCGTGTCCGAGTCTCGTTTCGTCTCCGAGACTATTTTAGACAAAATACCCACAAGCTGCTTATTGGTACTTTCGACTTGCCCGTTGGCTTGCGTATCATAGGGGGTCGTTTTGTTGTGCTTGATTTTCCAAGCTTCAATCAGGCTTTTGATCACTTTATTCAAAAAGTAGGTTCCACGGTCCGACACTAGTTTCTTCGGTGGACCGAAATGACAGATAATCTGCTCTAAGAGAAAACTTGCAGTCTCTTTTGCATTTCCTGTCTCATCGCCCGCGCTTCTGACCATTTTGTAAAATAATCAATTGCCACTATAATGTACCTCTTTTGAGTAGTAGACGACGGGGTGATAGGACCCACAAAGTCAATGCCCCACTTCTCAAATGGAAGGATAGCCATGATAGGCGAAGTGGGTGTTTCCTATTCTCTCTACTGTCATGTCTTTGGCAGGTATCACATCTCTTAACGTACTCAAAGGAATCTTGGAAGATGGACGGCCACCAATATCTAGCTCTTAAAGCTTTCTGCGTCGTCAACCGTCCCGCGAAGTGCCCTCCACACGCAGAGTCATGGCACTCTTCCAAGATGAAAGAAACCTCGTCACGCATCACACATCCGCGATAGATATCATCAACACCCTACCGATATAGTGTTCCTATGATCAAGGAAAACATCAAAGCCTATTGTCTGATTTTCCTCTTTTTTGATTTTGATAAGCCAGCTCCAGTCTCTCCTATTGATAGATAATGCGTGATAGCAGCATACCAAGATGGGATAGAAGCTGTATCAATCTTAAACATTTCTTCAATATTACTTCCTTCAGCCAAAGTCTCTTTCAGCTCCCTGAAATCCACAAGGCATTCCACAATCCCCTGCAACCTCGGTGGCTTACTCTTAATCTCATAATCAAACTCCTGCAATGTGATTAACCACTTTGCCAGACGATCAAGCGATTGTAGCTTGTTCATAAGCAATCTAAGCCCTTCCGCCTTTGTATAGAAAACTACCTTCTCATAGAGGATGTAGTGCCTCAATTTCTTAGTCGTAAAGACCATTGCAAGGCACAACTTCTCCACGTAGGTGTAGTTGATTTCTGATATGCCCAATTTTCGACTAGCAAAAGCTATCGGATGATACCACTTTTCCTCCTAGATTTGGGCTAATACTATGCATGGTGGCTGCTGAAAATATGTCAAATACCTCGCCTCTTTTGGGTGCTTTTAAAACGGGTGCTTTTACTAGCTCTTGTTTCACATCCTCAAAAGCTACCTTATAAGGGTCGCTCCATACAAATAGACAGCTAAAGGATAATAAGTTTGTTAATGGCAACGTCCTTTCTGCCAAGGCATTTATAAACCTCCGATAGTACCCTATCGATGACAGAAAGCTATGTACCTATTTTGGAGTGCATGGTGGACTCATAGCGACTATAACCTTGATCTTTTCAAGGTTAGTTGCGATCCCTATTGAACTGACCACATGGCCTAGCAATAGCCCATAAGGCACTCCAAAGACACACTTCCGTGGGTTAAGAGCAATACAGAATTGTCTGCAGCGCTCAAAGCACTTTCTTAAGATAATCAACATCCTTTCCCTTATAGTGGCTGCCCCCAGGTCATCGATAAATACTTTCAACTCATCTGGGAAGATGTCACCAAAGGTCATGTCTGTTGTTCGTTGCCATGATCCAGGTGCATTGCACAATCCAAAGGCCATCACATGGTACGCAAAAGTACCAAAGACAATAATGAAAGTTGTTTTTAACTTATCCTCTTCTGCAATTGCCAACTGGTTGTATCCTGCAAAGCAATCCATAAACGAATATATTTCCCTACCCACTAATTGATCCAAAATCTGGTCAATAAATGGCAACGGGTAGTAATCCTTAACCGTCTGCTTATTCAGCTCTCTAAAATCTACACATACTTGGATCTGGTTATTTTTCTTTTTCCCGATGACAACTGGTGAACACCATTCTGTGTGTTGTACAAGGAAGATTAAACCAGCTTTCCGTAACTTCTGTAACTCCTCAAACAGCCCGTCCCTCAATTCAAAAGGCATACACCTTACTTTCTGACGCACAGGACGTCTGCCTTCTTTTACAGGAATGGTATGAATTGCGAGGCTGGGAGGAAGGCCTCTCAGCTCATCATAACTCCAAGCAAAGATATTGCAGAATTCTTGAATCAAGGACACATAGTCCTCCCTTTCTGCTGAACTGAGCATGGAACCTAATTTAATTGGTCACGAATCATTCGACGTACTAAGGTCCAACTCAATCACATCTGTGTCTCTTATCCTATCTTGTGGCTCTATCAGCTCATTTAGAGTTATCTGATAAATATCCTCTGTATTGGACCCCTCTTTAGATTCATCGTTGGATGACGTCTCACTACCAGATGGATCATCTGTTGTTTCTAATTCAGTAAAAGATAAAGGAGCTCTCTCACTCTGGGGCGACTTAGGGTAAGCATCGACTATTACTCGATTAGCTTCTCTACCTAGAACCACTCGACCGGTGGGTATATCAACTTGACAGTCTGTTCGTAAAATCCGAGGCTTGCCTAGCAAGACTCGATAGCTCGGACGTCGTGCAAATCTTATCACCCTAAAGTCCAAGAAGCATTCTACACTTGCAACTGTAACATGGACTTTAGTAACACAACCTTCTGGTTGCCTTAGACTATCATCAGCCATTCTAAGAAGGGTGGAGCCATCTTTTTGGATGCCTAGACCCAACCTCTCCATCAACTCTAAACTCATGACATTGACAGAGGACCCAGTGTCTACAATAGCATGCTCCACTAATATTCCATCCACGTATGCTGGAACCCTAGGGCAATTCTTTTCAGTATGATCAAACCAATCTTCCCCTACTCGTGCTATGCCCAAAGGTTCTAGAAGATACCCAATACGCAGGATCTTTTTGAATTCCTTGCGTACTCCTGGAGATAATTTAATCAACTATAAGAGGTTTACATTTGGTTTGACTTCGCAAAGAGAACTTGCTAAATCAAAATCATGATAGGTAGCCAAAGCTTGCTTTTCTCACCAAACCATTCTCTCTTTTGGTCTCAAGAACGACTTTGGTGCTTCTCTTTTAGCTCTTGCCTTCTTTCTTGGCACTTCCTCATCCTTCTTAGGATTGACTTTTATGTCAACAGGCCTTAGAGGTCCACCTTCCATGCCAAGATTCAGGACTTGCGTCCCCTTATCCCCTTGCTTATGGTTTTCCTCGACGGGTTTTGCATTATCTTTGTCAACCTCTTTAGCCTTTTGGCCTCTTGTCACGGCTTGTAGGTTAGAGGTTTCAGCGCCATTGACGCATACAACCTCGATAAGGCTGACTGCATTTCCTTGTGGCAACTCCTCTATAGTGGTCTTTTCCCTTTGCAATATTTGCCTTGGTCCATCATTTTGCTAGAGGTTTTTACCTTGCGCCCTATGATTAACTGGACATGGTTGTTTACTCCCTTGTTGGAGGGAAAAATCTTACTCCAACAGGTAGCGGCTAAGTGGCCCGAGTTCCCACAAATATCACATTTAACATTTGGACAGTTTCTAGGGAAATGTTGTTCGCCATACCACTTATAGCTGAATCTTGAGGGACCACCCTCTTCAGGGCGTCGACTTCCTATCAGATTTTGTTGCTTCTTCGAGAAATTGATGTCAATAGCTATTTGCCGATATTGTTCAGAAATCATGTCAGTGTAGTGCTTCATTATATCCTTAACTTTGCCAAGGATATTAGAGGCACTCGACTCATAGCCTTGATCGTCTATCCGTCGTTCCATTAGCCTAACAATTTGATTGGGCATTGGTTGTTGAATCACAGGAACAACATTAGGGTTCGAAGCTTGGCCTCCAACATTTGGTGAAACCACTTGATTGGCCATAGGCATAGTCACACTCGGAGGAGCTAGCAGCAAAGGTACATTTTGAACCATGCTTTCTCTCCCATTAGGGTTATTCATAGGCATCCCTTGACTTCCATTTATCAATGGTAAATTGCCTCCGGGTATTAGACCCGCATTAAGATTTATTCAAGAGGAGTAGGCCATTTGTAATAGTGACTCTACTCCTTCTGTCCGCGTGATGGCGGTGTCTATATCAGCCAAAGCCACACTGCTCCATTGTACCTGAATATTAAATCCAATCCATGCAAGAAGTATTGCAATTGGGCAGCCGGCGGAATAGGAATGTAAGTTTGTAACTTACAAAACACTTCCTTAAGCTTCTTGGCATAGGCTTTCACATTCTCATGGGGGTCTTGGCGTGTTACATTCAAAACATGCAATCAGTATTGGCCACCTCTTTCAGGGGCATATTCTCCTTGGAAAGCTGCATAAAATTGGTCGATTGTGGTTATGGTTCCAGTTTCTATGCTATGATACCATACTGCAGCCCTTCCTTTTAATGTCATGTTAAAGAACATCATAAGATGTCCCTCATCTTGGATGCGGTAATTAAACATTAATCTTTGGAATTCACAAATGTGAAACTCTGCATCTTCTTCGGCTAACCTATTAAAAATGGGCAAAGGAACTCCTAAAGCTGGCAGATCCGGCGTTCCTGTAGGAGTTGCAATGGGTTGTGCCATGATGACAATCGGATTGACAATAGGAGTTTGGACTGATGGGATCACACCCCCACTTGAAGTGGGTTGACTTGGTGGAAGAGAGGAAGAACTTACACTTCCTTCTGCACCTAAAGGACTATGCGCAGCAGTTGGGTTACTAAGACCATTTCCTCTTATGCGTATCGGGCTGCTCCTTTGAGGAGAATAGCGACTTACAATCTCCAACCGCCGTCTAGCCCTCTCAGCACGTTCTGCTTTTTGTATTTCGGCTTGACAGTCCTTGTCAGAGGACATAAACCAATTTTTTGGTCCCTAAAAACCCTAGATTCGAGAATCACCACTTTGTTGGCAGCTCCCGACAGACGCACCACTGATGGGACCTCAAATGGGCTAGCACTGGCTACGGCACTAGCCGGACCTCATGCTCATAATAGACAAACACACCCACATGGCCTCGCGGGCCAGGAGCGTCTATCTGCTGCTAAAGGACGAACTGTCCTAAAGCCTAATCTATGCATTTATAGTTTTATAGTCCAACGTTTCCCTTTCTATAAACTCCACAGAGGGAGAACCCATACACACTGGCAATAAATGCCATGATAATCACATACATGGGAGGCAACCTCTCGGTGGAATCATCGCGGTCCCATTGCAGCTCTCATATATCGCAGGGATTAGCCCCTTGATGCGCTACTCAACATATAGAACAAATGAACAAACTCCACTCTTTCATTTTGAATGTATTCCAGGAGATTCCATGTGTCCTTACCAAATAATTCTCCAAGAAACGAACGTCTATCGCAGATCGGACGCTGTACACTCGTGTAGTGAATGCCGGAAGGTCCCCAAGAACAATGAACTCTACTTTTTGCACAAGTTACAAGGTAAAAAGCATGAACGACAAGAGCAAGAGACCAATTGGGTGCAATCTCCCCCCATGCCTTGTGTGAGTGCTTCACAAAGCATGTGTTTTATGTATATTTCATCTTCATGCTCAATAATAGCCCAATTTACAAAAATATAACAAGCTTTTAGCTTTTGAGTTTGCTTTTACAAAAATAGGAATAAAGCTAATGGACGGTGCCCAAAGAGTCTGGCACGCCCAATACAATGTCCAAATAGAAATAACATAACCGTGCGCAAGGGCGCATACAAAATAATAATAAATAATCGCTGCCTCAATAGACATGACAAAATATAGGCGTGGTGCCTATCAAAATATAATCCATAGATCGAATACTCGCTATCCTCCAATGCTTTCCTCCGCCACTGCTGCTATCTCTACACATCAACTGAAGCATTCACAATCGTTAGTAAAATAATATAATTAAACCGACAAAAGTGAATACATAGCAGTCTTCAGCTACATAAATAAATCAACTTGTTAGAAATAAATCCTAACCTTAATTTATTACGAGTGCGCACTCTAAACTCATAAACGTTTATTAATTTAATATGCATTTTGCAGAATCACCCGCTATGGAATCACCCATGTACACACTAAATTAATGAAACGCCCGAAAGGGACAGGCGTCCCCATCAACTTCTCGCACAAAGAATCCACTTTGTGTATGAGCCCCGGTCATCAAAGTTTACGGAATCCACCGTAAAACCTCACGGAATCCACCGTGGAATATGCCTCCTGGCATCATACCCCCGGGGTGGGATAGCAATTGACCTCAATTGCTATTAGCTCAATGTGGAGCTAACAGAGTGGGGAAAGCATTTAAGTCTCTAGCGTGCATCCATTGTGCTTCCTCTACAGGATGGTTCTTAAATTTAACTAGATATCTAGAATACCTTCGGCCAATTCTGGTGGTCATAAAGTCAGTGTCTATAATAGCTTCTGGTTCAAGTATTTCAGTCTCTTCCTCTAATAAAGGTGGGTTTTCATAAACAGGGTGTACAGGTAATTGGCCTCTAAATGGTCTCAATAAACTAATGTGAAATGTGTTGTGAATTTTCCAATGAGGTGGTAATTCTAACTTGAATGCATTATCATTAATTTTATGAATGATCCTAAATGGTCCATAGAATCTGGGGGCTAATTTGACAACTGGATGTCTATCTACACTTTGTAGCCTACATTTTTCTATTCTCGGCCAAACATAGTCATCAACTTTGAAATTCATTGCTTGTCTTTTCTTGTTGGCTTGTTTGGTATATGATTGTTGGGCTTTAGCAATCATATGTTTAACCTCATCAAAAATACTGTTATGCATACTAGCAATATCATTAGCACTTTGAATTCTATTTGACAAAGATGCAACAGGTGTAGATAATCTATATCCATAAATCACTTCAAACGGTGCTTTCTTTGTAGATGTGTGTGGTGTATTGTTATATGCAAACTGTAATAAATGCAAATGTGTGTCCCATGTCTGTGGTTTAGAAATAGTATATGCACGTAAAAGATCTAGAATTGTGCTATTAGTGGCTTCTGTTTGTCCATTAGTTTCTGGATGAAATGCAGATGAGAAATCAATCTTTGTGCCTAGGTTAGCAAACAGAGTAATCCAAAAGTTGTTACAAAATCTAGAATCACGATCTGAAATAATAACTTTTGGCAATCCATGGTTAGTAAAAATAGTTTTCAAAAATAATTGTGCTGCCTGTGATGCTGTTAAAGTTTTCTTACATGGAATGAAATATGCTTGTTTACTAAATCTATCTACAACTGTCCAAATCATATCATGGTTAGATTTAGTATTAGGTAAACCGGTAATGAAATCCATAGAAATTTGTTCCCAAGGTTTAGATGGAATAGACAAAGGCATAAGTAATCCATACTCTTTACCATGATGTCTCTTAACTCTTTGACAAATCAAACATTCAGAAACAAAGTTAGATACATCAGCATCCATATGCGGCCAATAAAAATCTTTAGTTAACGTACGTAAGGTAGATATGATACCTCGATGACCTTGATATGGGGGACAATGAATTTCATTCAAAATAAAAGATCGGAATGGAATTGTAACACACAATCTCTTTTCATAAAACATAAATCCATCATTATATGACAATGAATCAATAGGAACCAAGTTATTTTGAACTAATTTATTCCTATCAACATGAAAAGTAATATCCTGGTGATATGTATCTTTCATAGCAATCAAAGAATCAAAAGATATGACAGAAATATTATGGATGGCAGGTCTTCTACTCAATGCATCAGCCACCACTACATTTTCTTTTCTGGGTTTGTATTGAATGATAGGATGAAAACTTTGAATAAAGGAGGCCCATTTGATATGTCGGTCAGAGATTTGAGGTTGACTAAGTAAATGTCTAATACTTTGCTGATCGGTCTAAATCATAAATTCTGAACCTATCAAGTAGTGTTTCCACTGTCTTAATGCTTGTACAACTGCTAATAGTTCTTTGTCATATGTGGAATATTTCAGCTCAGAAGGTTTCAGCTTACAACTAGAATAGGCTATAGGATGATTGTCTTGCATAAGTACAGCTCCTATTCCTGATCCACTAGCATTGGTCACTACTAGAAAGAATGGTCTATTAAAATCAGACAACTGTAGAACAGGGGCATGGGTTAATGCATGTTTCAGTAAGTCTAAGGATTTCTGTTGATTTTCGGTCCAATGATAAACAATACCTTTCTTCAGAAGTTTGGTTAATGGTAAAGCAAGTAATGAAAAATTACATACAAATTTTCTATAGAAACTAGCAAGACCAAGGAATGAATGTAACTCATTAGGTACAGGCCAATTCAATATTGCATCAATTTTCTTAGGATCAACTTTAATTCCATCAGATGATACAATATGACCTAAATACTCAATTTCTGTTTTAAAGAATTCACTCTTTTCAGGATTTGCATACAGTTGATTTTCTTTCAATAACTGAAAAACCAATGACAAATGCTCATAATGTTCTTTCTCATTTTGACTAAACACCAAAATATCATCAAAGAAGACAATTACACAATACTAATATTTCAAAAATATACGGTTCATCATTCTACTAAACGTAGCAGGTGCATTAGTCAATCCAAATGGCATGACTAAAAATTCGTAATGACCAAACTGTGTTCTAAATGCAGTCTTGAATATGTCTGACTTATCTAGTCTCACCTGATGATAACCAGCCTTAAGGTCTATTTTACTAAATATAGCAGATCCTTGCAGTTTGTCCATAAGGTCATCAACTCTAGGAATAGGATACCTATTCTTTATAGTGATTCTATTTAAAGCTCGATAGTCAATGCACATACGATAGGTATTATTCTTTTTCTTGACTAACAGAACAGGTACACCGAATGGAGAACTGCTAGGTCGAATCAATCCTCTATTTAGTAATTCCTCAACTTGACTCTGAATTTCTTTTTGCTCTATCTGGTTATGCCTATATGGTGCTTTGCAAGGTGGTTGTGTGCCACGGATCAAATCTATCTTATGGTCTTCTGGATGTAAAGGAGGTAAACCAGGTGGTAGGTCTTCTGCAAAACAATACTTAAAATATGCAAGAAATTCTTTATGCCTAAGGTGCATATGATTATCTTTTACTTGCAGTTCATTCACCCAAATGAGATAAGATTTACGACTCTTGCGTAATGCACGTTTAGCTTGAGTATGTGAAAGTAGTGGAAAAACATTAGATGTATGCATACCATATAATGTAATAGATTTTCCTTGAAAATTAATATTCATTGTGTGTGTGGAATAATCTATATCTGGGTTATGCTAGTGACGCCAAGGCATACCTAAAATAATGTCACTCGACTGTAATGGAACAACTAGAAAATTTCTTCTTTCAGTATATTGACCAATTTGAATCTCTAAGTCTTACACTTCCTGTGTACCATTATACCTAGTGCCTAAAAATGCAGCTTTGATAGGCTGGTGGCATTTATAGCATACTATTGGCTTGGCTTTGGTTACATTGTTTGCAATGGCGGGAAGTCTAGGTACATTAGGATTTGGCTGTGGAATAGGCTTAGGGTTTTGATTGACATTGGATGGTAATGCAGGTGGTTTTGCCCAATTCTTGCGGAAAGATGATGAAGAGAAACGACCTGGATTAAATCTTCTAAAGTTGGAATTGATTTGTTTAGATCCATAGTTACCATTGGCTTGGAATTGCTGTGGTCGTCTGTCTCTACCTCATAGCTTATCTTCAGTGTCGTGAGCTAGTGAAATAGCGTCTTCAAGACTAGCAGGCTTGAACATGTTAACTTCAACGTAGTAATGCCCAAGGAGTCCAGACATATACTTGCGCTTGTGTGTCGCCTCTGGTACGTCTTCAAGCATGCGTAACTGGAGTAGTGCATTCCAAAAACGCTCTGTATACTGAGGTATAGGCTCACGATCCTGTTGCTGAAGAAGATCCCATTGCTTAATAGCTTTCTCATGAAATTGTGGAGGAAGGAAATTCTGCATGAACTTCTTCTTGAAATTCTCCCAAGTAGCAGGACATTCTACGCTCTTGCGTACTACAGTCCACCAAAGAGATGCTCTGTCTACTAAATGATTAGTAACACACTTGATTTTATCTTTTTCTACGTAGGTTTCCTCATGGAAATAGTCATCAAACTGACTAATGAATGCTAGAACAGTTTTTCCTTCTCGTATGCCATTGAAAGTACGGAATTTGAAACTTCTTTTACTTATCTTTGATTCCTGCGGATAGTTTGAGCTTCAAGAGTTGCATCAATGGTACGTCGAATTAGATCTTCAGCTTGAGGTTCTTCTTTGTCAGTAGACGCTCTTTGTAAATTTGCCAGTTGAGCTTGCAATGCTTGCCTAGCCCTTCGTTCTTCTTCCAATTGCATCATGATTAAGTCCAGCTTTTGCTCCATCGTAGGGTTAGGTAAGTCACCTTCAGCTATAAGATCATCCATATGTGGTTCCGACATCCTGTAAAACTCAAAAGACCTTTCTCACTCAAAATCAGGTTAGCGGGATGAGCGTAGCTCAAGTTCGGGGATACAAGGCTTATGTATTTTGGGTATAGCTCTCTCAATCTTCGAAAAATCTGTGATTTATCCTTCTTCGTATGCTGAAAATGCTTCATAAACCTGCGTATAGGTAGAGTACCTTCCAATGAACAACTTTGCAGTTCGGAGTTTCTGCGCAGGAACAGTCCTTCTAGGAGTTTTGAGCACAAGTTAGTTCTGACTCCAGTTGACTAGTCTGACTTGCAAAGTTGCAGACTTATGTGACTTGCAGAGTTGCAGACTTGCAAAAATTATTCGATTTATGGAACTTGCAGAACTTGAACTTGATAGACTTGCCAAATCTGACTAACTGTGTGTGACCTGGAGTTTATGACTTGTAGGATTGACAACTTAAGTAACTAAGCTTAATTTATTAAGCTTAGAGCTTAATAAGAATGAAAACGACGCAGATCGTGGGGGGGGGGGCGTTTTTCAGCCGCCGCCCAAATCTCGGAGGTCTTCCGATACCTCGCTAACAAATTTTGAAGCTTTTAAAGCTTCCTAAAGCTTTTAAGCTTCACTACTAAGCTTTTGAAAAGAATTAGCTATGGAGATTGTAAAGCTTATTTCTGGTTGTCCACGACTTGTTGAAGGAGATGTAGAAGTGGTCCTCCGCCTGTATAGCCCGGTCCTTCGCGATCTAATGACAGAAACAGGGGTTCTTGATCGCCAGAAGTCTGCTTGTATCGACGGTTCGCGACGAGATTGACCGTAGAGCCCGATCGTTCCAGGAGCTCCGCCTTCGCACGAGATGGGTAGCGATTGGAAGCTCTTGATCTCAGCTCCGCTCTGATACCACTGGTGCGCAGATCGGACGCTGTATGCTCGCGTAGTGAATGCGGGAAGGTCCCCAAGAACAATGAACTCTACTTTTTGCACAAGTTACAAGGTAAAAAGTATGAACGACAAGAGCAAGAGACCAATTGGGTGCAATCTCCCCCCATGCCTTGTGTGAGCGCTTCACAAAGCATGTACTTTATGTATATTTCATCTTCATGCTCAATAATAGCCCAATTTACAAAAATATAACAAGATTTTAGCTTTTAAGTTTGCTTTTACAAAAATAGGAATAAAGCTAATGGACGGTGCCCAAAGAGTCTGGCACGCCCAATACAATGTCCAAATAGAAATAACATAACCGTGCACAAGGGCGCATATAAAATAATAATAAATAATCGATGCCTCAATAGACATGACAAAATATAGGCGTGGCGCCTATCAAAATATAATCCATAGATCGAATACTCGCTCATGACAAAATAAACGTTTATGAGTTTAGAGTGCGCACTCGTAATAATCCTAACCTTAATTTATTACGAGTGCGCACTCTAAACTCATAAACGTTTATTAATTTAATATACATTTTGCGGAATCACCCGCTATGGAATCACCCATGTACGCACTAAATTAATAAAACGCCCGAAAAGGACAGGCGTCCCCATCAACTTCTCGCACAAAGAATCCACTTTGTGTATGAGCCCTGGTCATCAAAGTTTACGGAATCCATCGTAAAACCTCACAGAATCCACCGTGGCACGGAATCCACCGTGGAATATGCCTCCTGGCATCAATCCTATGGCTTAGGTTGTCTCTCCACACTCAAGCATGGGTCATCATAATCGAAAACAGGTACTATGCATCAAATCTTTTGTATTCTAATACCATGGTTGACATGCACATGCAAAAGTGGATGATTCTAAGGTGATCAAACATAATTTTCAATCAGAAACGTGTTGTGCACAACCACGCTTTCCAATGCTCATTCACTAACCCGTTGCAGCGATGTAAGGATAGCACCGAGACAACACTCGTGCTACTATCCTCTTAATTAAAATACAAAGAACTCTATTTCATGATATGCATCAACAAATCAGCAATAATCTGCACGCACATCGCACCATTCAAACATCCCAACCCCCTACGTTTAGGTATTGCTTTCGTTGCATAGGTGTAGAGGTTCATTTTGTCATGTTGATGTATGAAAAGCAATAAATTACCAACTTTGACAAGGAGATAGGGCAAACTGAGGCTAAACCTCATACTTTTCCACTACCATACATCCACAAACAATCATTGTATTTTTTCTTATTTTTGTGAATCGTATTTCTATTTTTCCCCTTATTTTTCCCATTTTCTAGATTTATTTGGCAATAAAATATGCTATTTTCTGATTTTTCTTGTTCCAATTACTTCAGCGTACTAACACAATTTATCTTCCATTTCCCCCCCATAGGAACACATTTCACCCACCCAAAACGACAAAACTATCATTTTACCACTTAAAAACCGCATTTCGGGTTTACAGGAATTAAATAGCGCATGTAAATCATTGCAAAATCAAATTTTTTTGATAAAAAGTAATTAATCATGATGCAATCAGCACTCAAACAAATTTTCATCCAATAAGAACATCATTACCGTCATAAAATACCAAAAACCCTTAATTTTCTTCATAAAAATTGTCATACCGTGTTTTTACGAAACTCGAGATGCATTAAATGATTGCATGACCAGTGGACGGAGTCTCCATTGCTCTCAATCCAATGCTGCACATCAATCTTCAGCATCTCCATCAATTTCCATCACCGTTTTCTTCAATCTCCTTCCCGATTCCTCCTTCAAGATAGTGCGTATGAACAGCCCATAGAGAGGAGAGAGAGGGAGGAGAGAGAAATACTAGATTCTGATCTCTTCATTCAGCCAGCCATATCTCGCGCGAAGACCGGCGATAGGATCAGGGAAGAAGGAGCATATGCTGGGCAATGTCTGTTAAGTAGGTTGCTTGCAGCCCAAAATTCGATTTGGGGGGGTCCGATTTTTGTGTCATTTTTCTACGTCCAAATGCTGCCGCCATATCCACGCCATGTGAAATTGAAAAGGGGGGGGAGGGGATTAAGGTCCCAAAGGGCACCTCCCTTTAGCCTAAGTTTTGTCCACCTTTTCAAATTTGGCCCATTTTTTTCCTCTTTCGCATCCGGGCTCTGTTTCAGCCTCTGAAAAATCCTGCGCGTCCATCTTGTCATCCCACACTGACTGGCTCTTGGCATCCCGCACGGTAGTCGAAAAATTTATCAAAAATTCACAAGTGTCGCTCGGGTGCCTTTTAAAAGCCGTCTTTCGCTTGGTGCTTAAAATCGTCCTAGCTGCAGCCGCCGCCTTCGATGCCGAATATTTTTCCCCTAAATTCTAGATTTTTTGGCAAATTTTAGGCACATTCCGGGCTCAAAAATCTGATCTCACTTATGAGGAAGGGTTTTTGAAGCTTTGGGGACAGTGGTCAGACTCACTGAATCCTAGTGAGAGAGCTCCAAACTGCCTTCAAAAGGATTGATTTATTTCAAGTTTGTACCCCTTGCTCAGGGAGAAGGTAAAGGTGAAATTTTCAAACACTTTTGAAGACGCTTTGAGAATCACTAGGGAAAAGAATCAAAAGATTCTCTACCAAGCCCAAGCTAGTCAAGTAGTATTGGGAAACAACATCACAACTATGGAGGCCTTTCAAGTTTCCCCAACTGTATCTAATGCACGAGGCCTTGTTAGAGGTCAAGAAGACATGATCAAACAAATAAACAATCTTACTAATCAACTAAAGGGTTTGAGAGTGAATCTTGTGCAAGGTGCAAGAAGACCTATTGAGGGGAATGGTGGGAATCGACCACAAATGCGGCGACAAGCAAGGGAGATGTTGTGTTACAACTGTGGAGAAAATGGACATGGCATGTACAATTATCCTCACCCTAGAAGATATGATCGCCTTGCTAGAGGTCCTCGACAACAAGTAAGCCCTCCTCGTGCTAGGACTCAAGAGCAAGAGCAGCCACAACTTGCAATTTTACAACCACCTTATGTTCAAGCTGAAACCCCTGCTGTTCAACCAAATGTTAATGTCATGAAAATAGAGGAGGTGGTCAGGGATAGAAGTCTCCAAGAAGAAATAGCGAGAGGTAAGATGAAGGTAGATCTAGTAGAGAGCATGCCTATCAAGCGGGTACGTGTCCAAACTGAGGCAAGCAAGGAAGCAATCAATGAGGCAAGTACATCATGGGCACCTAGAGATGAAGGGAAGAAGACAAAGACTCGAACTAGGTCTAAAATTGATATCTCCGACTTCCCTTTGGGTTCTCGGACACAACCTCATGATCTGATAGCACATGTGAGCTCTCAAGGGCCATAAATTACTTGGCCACAACTACTTTATGCCTCTACAAAACTACGATTACAATGGTCAAAAATGGTAAGCACAAGGGCAAGGCAATGTAAAATGGTTAGTGCAATCAAGGCATATGGCCTCAAAGATATAGTGCCTTTAGTGGAGGATCAAATCAAAGGTCAACGGATTTGAAAAACATACATCGATAGTGGAGCAGAGGTTTGTGTCATGATAGAAAATATTATGCATCAATTAGGCTTAGAGGTAATGGAATCCTCAACCTTTAGGGCAAAGATGGCCAACAATGATGTGGTCACATGTGTGGGTGTAGTGAAAGCTTTGAGAGTTTCCATTTTTGGAATCACTGCAACAGTGGATGTTTATGTGATTCCAGTAAAGGGAGAAGGATATCCCCTCATCCTAGGGAGACCTTGGCTTATGGGCATCGGAGCTAGGCAAGATTGGGCAACAGGGGATCTGGAGTTGAGGCCACATAAGGTGGGTGGCCACGATCAAAAGGTGGTTTACAACTTGAAGAGTGGGCGTCAAAAGAACCTTGAACTATAAACGTCTGCCAATAAGTGGAGCTCAAGTGGATGTTCCTAATCGATAGAAGAGGAAGAGAGTTCAAGTGGAGAGAGTGATAGCACTCTCAAAGTTATGGGTGTCACCTTAAAGGAACCTACCTCATCAGAAGATAACCCAAGAATCCAAGGAGAAGATGTGTGGGATGCTAGCCTCGAGAAGATGATGTCTAAGGATATAAAGGATGAAGAAAGGGAGGGTTATGTGAATGTTCTCAAGAAGCATGTATCATTGTTTAATTTTTATTATACTCACATTACAGGTGTCACTGCAGTGAGCATCACATCCAACTCAAAGAAGGAAGTAAATCTGCAGTACAAAGATTGAGAAGACTGGGAGTTGTGCAACAGAATGCACTATTGACGGGGGTGAAGAGACTCTTGAATGCAGGATTCATATACCTAGTGGAAGATTCAGAATGGGTCTCCCCAGTAGTAGTGAGGCCAAAGAAAAATGATAAATGGTGAGTATGCACAGATTACAAGCCATTAAATGCTGCAACAAAGAGGGACCACTTCCCTCTCGCATTTTAGGATGAAATCTTGAATGAAGTAGCGGGACATGAGCGGTATACAGTGTGTCATGGCTAATCTAGCTACTTCCAGATTCGCATTGCAAAGGAGGATCAAAAGAAGACCACTTTCATCACACCATGGGGCTGTTTTGCATTTCCGGTCATGCCCATTGGTCTCACAAATGCCCCAACAACCTTTCAACGATTCATGAATATGGTCTTCCAACCTTACTTTGGTAAGTCCATAAGGGTTTTCATAGATGACTTTTGTATTTACAGCTGGAACATACATCTATGCAAGGTTGATGATGGATTTACTCGCTTAGCTAGGTTGGGTGGACAACTAAATAAGAATAAATGTCACATTGGGGAAAGCAAGGTTACACTACTAGAGCATGTAGTGTCGATTGAAGGAATTGAAGTAGATCCAAAAAGGTAGAAACATTGCTAGCTCTACCTTTCCCAACCTCCATCAAACAATTAGTCTCCTTCTTACAAAAGCTAAGATATTTGGGTAGATTTATACACTTACTCTCTCAGGCCATATATTCCTGCAGCAACAGACACGCCAAGAAACACTTGTATGGAGTGAACAAAGTGAATGACATTTTAAGGAGATAAAGAAAATGTTGGGGTCACTTCCTATAATCCTCCAGCCTTGTTGGGAAGAAACATTCTTTGTAAACCCTGGCGTGGGAGAAGAGGCCATTGGTGCTGCTCTTCTACAAAAAGATCCAAAAACATCCTTCATGAGGCCTATGTATTTTGCTAGCCGCCTCATGAAAGCCTCAGAGAAGGCTTACACTTCCATGGAACAACTACTGTTGGCCCTCATGTTTGCAGTAACCAAATTTCGACCATATTTGCTTCCAAAGAGGTTTGTGATCATCATTGTGGAGGATATGTTTCCCTATGCACTACAACATATGGAAATCTCTGACAAAATAGCAAAGTGGGTGGTCTGACTTCAAGAGTTTGAAGTGAAAAGAAAGGACCTTCCACCACCCCCATCCATAAAGACTCTTGTAGATGCTTATAGCCTCTACTTTGATGGTGCATACAAGAGAACTAAGGATAAGGCAGCCGCATGCATTGTTGTTTTCTCTCCTTTAAGAGAGAAAATCTATGGTGAAGGAATCATCTTGGAAGGTGTCCACTCTAACAATGAGGCAAAATATCAAGCTTTAATTCATGGTCTTTGTTGGTGTCTTAGTAATTCAATCGAGAAGTTGAATGCTTTTGGAGACTCCATGCTATTGGTAAGGCAGATGCAAGGTACATGGGCATGCAAAAATACAAACCTCTCTAGTAAAATGAGAGAGGCCAAATCTCTTATGAGAAGATTTAGGGAGGCACAAGTACATCATGTGCCAAGAGACTAGAACAAGGATGCCGACCATCTAGCATCATCAAGGCTGAATGAGTCAATGGTGGGAGCACTGGCTATCAAACCCCCACTTCAGCAAGGCAAGGAAGACTTAGAAGATATTCTACACCTCTTAGAGCAAGGAGAAGCTCCCAAATACCTGACTAAGGGAGAAAGACAGTGGCTAGCTCAGAAGGCTACAAGATATCGCATGGTAAATGATAGTTTGTATTGTCTTGGTAAGGATGGTGTGCTTAGGAAAGTGCCTTCAAAATGGGAAATTGAAGAAATCTTAAAATCTTGCCATGATGATGTGTGTGGAGGCCACTTTTCACACGACATCACAAGTAGAAAGGTTCTACAAGCCGGCTTTACTTGGCCCAGTCTACATCGAGATGTCAAATATTGGTGTCAAACATGTGAAGAATGTCAAAAATCAGGACCACGACGGCTCATAGCAGAACCCCAAATCCCAATCAAGGTCTATGGACCCTTTGAGAAGTGGGGAATTGATGCCATAGGGCCTCTACCACACACTCCATCAGGAAAAGAGTATCTTATCATGGGGATAGATTACATGACTAGATGGACCGAGGCTATGCCAACTAGAACAATCACTGCTAAGGAAGTGAGTAAATTCATCTTTGACCACATTTGTTGTAGGTTTGGTACCCCTCTTGAAATACTATCAGATAGAGAACCAAGGTTTAGAGCTAATGTGGTGGGTGAACTCATGCAAAAGCTAAATATTCAACGACGACACTCTACCCCTTACTACCCTCAATGCAATGGATTGGTGGAAAAGGTAAATGGAATGCTTTGAAAAATCATCGGCAAACAGGTACATTCAAGGCCCCGGGATTGGGACAAGCATCTTAGTGAAGCTCTATGGGCTTACAGAACCTCCTTCAAAACCATGTTAGGGTTTACACCTTTTCATCTAGTTAATGGACAAGAGGCTCTTTTGCCTATTGAGGTGAAATTAGCTAGCCTTCGGGTATTAGGTGGCATAGTAGGCTCTCAAAAGGAGAAGTTACATCAAAGATTACTGAACCTAGAGAGGCTACAATTGGATCGTGAAGAAGCCATCAACCACTACTTCTAGGAAGCTAAGAAGTGTAGAGAAAAGTTCAACAAGAAGCTAACACATAAAAATATCAAGGAGGGATCTTTAGTGCTTCGATATGACAATCGCTTTGAAAGGATGGCAAGTTTCTCTACCGGTGGGAGGGACTGTTTTGGGTCACAAAAAAAATCAACAATGGCTGCTACAAACTTCAAGACATTAAGGGAAAAGTGCACAAGACCAGGGTAAATGGATGGCGCTTAAAACCCTATCACATCAGGGTGGGATCAGATCAAGAGTTTCTAGAGGCATAAATACCTCTAGCCAGCTTGGGGGGGGCTATATGATCTGAGAAAATCACAAAAAAAATATTTGTCTAATACTTTGTTGATTTTTTGTACATTTGGAGGTTTGAAATAAAGAAGAGGGTGGGAACAACCTCTTGGGAAATCCAAGAAATCACTGGATGGAAATATTTCATGGACCGGTTTACCAAGGGGGGGGTGAAGAGTAAAGATCAATAGAGGAAGGTGAAGGGAAAATGTGTAATGTGAAAGAAAATACATGAAATGGATTTGGAGCCATACAAAGGACATGTGACGCTCATAATGTCATGGCTTTGGAGCCTTATGATAATTCAAATAAATAAGACCCTTCTTGGAAGCATTAGTGGAAGAAAAATCTAGCACATGATTTTGTAAGAATTTTTAAAAATACTTCCACTCTGATCCAAAAAAATATTTCAACATGAAAGTTGTAGCGTGTGAGCTAGAGTTTGGGCTGGTATTTTTTTATAATTTTTTTGGAGCTATGAGTCGGGAGATATGGCCAAAATGGTGGACGCCAACTTTTTCCAACTGTGGTGGAGACCATCTCCCAATTTTATACACACCCACACTTAACACTTCGATAAAACATCATTCATTAGACTCTCAACCCTTTCCCCTCTCTTCTCCTCTCTCTCAAGCGAATAAACCATTAAAATTCCCCTCCTAAGTCATCCTCAAATCATCCTTAATTGTAGTAGTAATGTATGAATTCTCACTATTCTCTCTCCATTATTGCTAGATATGATCTTATTTTATGAAGATTCTCTATATTTTTTTATAGGAGAGCTCTTGGACTCAAGCTATGGGGGGGAGAATGGAGACAACTCACCTATGATGGAACTTGATTAAGTACAAAATTGGTCAACAAAACATCTAGATAGAGCACATTGGTGGAAGGTGGTGTTAATTCCTATTCTATCTTAACCTCCTCCCTAAACACCCTCAAGGCCTATATAAAGAGGCCTTCTTCTTTGTAATTTTCAAGAGAGAGCCAAGAGGCCTTCTTTAGCCCTATTGAGACTTCCCCCATTCTCTCTCATGAGCTTATGCACTTCATTCCCTTACTATAGCTTATGCATACTCTACATTGTAATAAGCCCATGCTATTGGTGTCCATATTGTATATATTGGTTATGTCTTGAGGGTTCTCCATCTCTTGTGCCCTCTTAACTTTTATTGATTCATCTATTTTTTGTAGTTCTCTCTCTCTCTCTCTCTCTCTCTCTCTCTCTCTCTCTCTCTCTCTCTCTCTCTCAGTTTTCCTCTCTTCTCTCTCACAAGCTCCTCTCGCTCTTGCATAGCGTCCTAGTCCGCTCTTCCATGACTAACTGGTGCCCTTACCTCACTCACTTTGTGGCAGAAGGGAGTTTGGCATATTATAGAGGCTTCCATACCGAATTTCCTTCGTCAACACCAAATACATCTCCTCTTTAACCCCTCTTTGTTAGGCTTTTGGGCTATTGCTCACTCCTCTTCTTCTTTTACATCTATTTTTTCAACCTTTGAGCTAATTTTCTTTAAAGTCAAGCAAAGATCTCACATGCCTTTGACCAATTCATCCATAACATCCCCTTTTAAGGTTGGACCAGTAGGCATAACTATTTGTTTAGTCATAGGCACAATTGGCTTAGCTATAATTTTGGCCCCTTTTATAGGAGTTGTAGGTGTAGAGCATGTATCAAGCCTCAATCTCATGTGTTCCCACTTCGCAAACATATTGAGAGCCTCTGTCACATCAACCCATGGAGTTTTTTGCCCAATGTCTGAAGATGCATCTTGAAGCTGGTCAATCAACTTCTTTTGCAATATAGAATCTATATCTTTTTAAAAAATCACAACCTTTTGACTTTCCAAAGATTGTTGATCATCAGTCTAACTGAGCATAGTGGCTCTTGGATTTTTGCAATAGCCCCTTGTGCTTGTGAGGTTTCTCAATCCACTCTTGAAAAGTTTTCTTGGTAACCAATCTTGTGTCCTCAAGGAAGAATTAGTCCCCAAGAGCCTTCATAAACGCTACCCAATCTCCCTCTCAATAGTATAATCCATCTATGCATTCCTACAATGCATGCACAACTCAATGACGGGAAAAATACTCACTCCATGCATATTGTGCAACCCCATAAAATATCACATTTTCAGCATACAATCATAAAAGCTTGTACATTTGACCATTGAACTATTTCATCTCTTGTCCCACAGCCTACAAAGCATTTACGGCTGCAGTTTCCATCTTATTGTTGTTGTTATTGTTGCAAATATAGTTGTTGTTGTTGTTGTTGTTGCAATTGTAATTGTTGTTGTTGTTGTTATTGCTATGCCTGCAACAATAGCACAACCTATTGCAATACATCACCATTGGAACTTCATGAGTTCCCATATCCACATTGCTTCTACGGACCTTCAGGTCAGTGCCTCACTAATGTTGGAGCATGTTTAGTGGGAGATCAACTAGTGGGGTACGAGACAAAAGGGTATGTAGGGATTCAGAGATAGGAACAAATGAAAGAGAAGACTTTTGGAAGAAAATAAGAATGAGATGAGACTAATAGAGGCGAATCATGCTGTTTTGTTTCCTACAGCTTAGCAGAGCATACATCTTGATATACATATAATACATCATCCCATAATCAAATCAAGATAGATACATCAATGAAGTTGGGGCAATATCCCAAGAAACACTGAGGTGATAGCTCATCTTATACACAATTACATATCATGATCTCTACTAGCTCAATCCATATGTTGCTATAGATATTCATCTCAACTCCTCATGTAGACATTAAACTAATAGTGGTAGATGGAAAATATCATCCACCATAACCAAGACAAGCGACTGGTAAACCAAAAGCACTTGCCAAATCCCTCTCAAGGTTACCAAAGAATGCTAGCCCTATTATTTTGTGTATTTAAAACATTCAATCAAGAGCCATAAGAAGCTCAAACTCTAAGATAAATCTACTCAAAACTATTTATACTATGTCTAGCATTGTTAGAGACCCCTTTTAGTTCAAAAGCTCTTCAAAAGAACCACTTTGATGCATCCAAATAAAAAATCATAGCAAGCTGCCCTAATTTTAACTATTTATTACAACCAAGAATAGCCTAAATCAAGTCCATACATGGCCAAAAACTCTTTTTTGATGAAACATACAAGTGCCCTTGCTCTCTAGAACTATTAACCAAGCATAATCCACCATAAAAGTGATCAAAGAGAGTGTTTGAAACCCATATACAACATTCAGCCCTATTTTGCCCTATCATAAATAGTCAAAACAGCCCACAAATAGAGCTCAAAGCTCATAGACCACTCCACCAATGATCAAGGTTCAATCTTCCATTGTTAGAGGCTATATATCCAACGGATGATGACATAGTTGATTCAAAGAGAGAAGAGGATAATCAAAAGTTTGTCTTATGCCTTGTATGTTCTTTTGTTGGCTATCAAGAAAGTCCCAAATCAGTCTAAAAATGGTACTCATGACACATAGCATTCTCCTTCCATGATCAAAGATAAAGCTTTTATTGGTAAAGTCCAAGATGCAAGCATAAGAAGCTATGGACATCGTAGAGAGAGAATAAGAGAACAAATTTGAGTATTTAACCCTAAAAACCCTAATCTCAAATTGAGAATATAGTAGTACACTCTCTTCAAGAGTCCCTTTGCATCAATAAAAATTCATTTTAGCTTGATCCAATGGTTGAGACCTTCTTCCTCACTTGTCACTTGAGTTGTATGGCCATGAGATCTCCTCCATCCCTTTTCTCTCCACAATTGGGACAACATCGTGGCACCTATCAAAAGAGGCCAAAATTTGTGTTGAAGATCCTAGCCATACTCTACAACTCCTTGCCTATCACTTAACTCTCTAGTAAGGAGCCAGTAAGTTACTTGAGTCACTAATCAAGGCTTAAGTCAAGCCACACACTAGCATGACTTTTCAAGTGCTTCCCAAGGCCATAAGATAAGCCAATCTTCTAGTAGACCATCATTACTCAATGAAATAGACAACAACTCTACTATTTTTACCTCTAGTTAAGTGTCCATTTCCACACTATGTATAGAAACTTCTCCGATGTCGCGCTAGCATAGACTAGTCTAGGGCTTGGAAAACTACATCCCCAAAACTTTATCCAGAGTTGAAATGGATCATGTTTGCAATTATTTGTAAGGATTTTGGTCTTTTGAGCTCAATTTTAGGGTCAAAATCACCAATTTTTGCATTCTTAGAAATTTTATATATAGATCTTAAAAATACCCCCCCTAAAAGTATATGCTAGTATATTGATTTGGGATATAGTATCCAAACAAATATCACCATAAAATGTCACTATAAGCTAGGGTAGATCACACTACAAATTGAAAAATGTAAACAATAATCTTGAAGCTTTAAGCTTATAAGGCCTAGTATGGGGGCAATGAAAAATGGGGTTAAGACCCCAAGGTAAACCTTCTAGAGTTTTGGAGATGATTTTTGGGGGTTTTCTCAAATTTCATTCTTGGAAGGGACTACTTCTATTCCCATAAGCTTAAGAGATGAGAGCCCAAAATTGATGAGGGTTGTTCCATTGTGCTTGGGAAGAAAAGCAGAATAAAAACCTTATTTAATGATGGAGGGGTTTTTCCATGCATGTGTGTGTGCGCGTGTGTGTGTGGGTGGGGATGTGTGTGTGTGTGTGTGTGTGTGTGTGTGTGTGTGTGTTTTAGACAAATATACACATAGCCCACTATCACATACAACCATTTTTATTTTCTAAGCACACTTGTACATATCAAGGATTAGTAAGTATGCCCTAAAAGCTCAACTAACTAGGCATAGTTGAAAAACCTTCCATAAGAAAGCTCAAAACGACACACACACACACACACACACACACACACACACACACACACACACACACACACACACACACACACACACACACACACACACACACACACACACACACACACACACACACACACACACACACACTCCCCTTATCAAGGATGTATCCAAGATTTGAACTCATACAGCCATGTACACCTATGCTCTCAAATCACTTGGGCTATAACCCCATTGGGAGTGTTACTTACCTTTTTCTTTCTTTCTTGTCTATTTAATATATATATATATATATATATATATATATATTCTCTCTTCTTTTTTTTATTCAACATATGAAGTATTCTTTTAATCGTTGAAAATGTATATATGGTGCAGTGTGTATTTGTACACACACAAACTTTTGAAAAACACAAGTATACAGACACATACATGCATACATATATATGCATGTACACATAAATATATGCATATGAATATATGTGTACATTCACATATATAATACAATAGGGTATAGATATACAATTGAAACACATACACACACACACACACACACACACACATGAAACATAGAAATAAGCAAACATACACAAAGGCAAATACACACATACATATGTATACTCACATGCATATAAACATGTGTGCATAAATAACATAAGAAATGTCATACAATGAAACCATAGTAATATGCATAGTTCTTTAACCTCTCTTTAACACACACAAATATGCAAAAACATGTATACATGATCATTTACAAGCACGCACGCACATGCACATGCACGCACACGCACACACACGCACACGCACATGCACATGCACACGCACATGCACACACACACGCACACACACGTGCGAATAGAGAGAGAGGGCATTGGAGAGAGTGAAATGCCTTGGGAAGAGTGAATTTCAAGATTGGATTTTAAATATGGAAGAAGTCATGTGTCTTTCACTTTTATTCTTTTTTTGTCCATTTAATAGCCATATTTTCCTCTCTCTCTCTCTCTCTCTCTCTCTCTCTCTCTTTTCAAATGAATATATTAAATTATCTTTAAGGTTGAACATGTGCATGTTGTACATATGTTACACCAAGACACTTACAAAACACAAAAATAAACACACACACACACACACACACATACAACAAGGAGCAAGCAATACCCTAAGACATGTATAGAGATATGAAACAATATATATATATCGCTAATAGTGATATTGTTAGGGATGATTATAGAAATGATAATAGCAAGGATTGCATAGAAATAGTGACAGCAATAGCAACAATTACAAGAAATAAATTTGGTAGGAGAGCTTTGTGGCTCTGCCACCCTTCTAGCCACATTGGGCTAAGAACCACATCTTGCTATTAATTCTTAAGAGTCTACATTAGTAATGGATTTCAAACTCTTAAACAAAGAAATATTTATCAATTAAATTTTTCATTATGTATATATATGTTCATTATCAATAGCATGTACAATAATGATGTGGATAGGGTATAACTTCAATAAAACATAGAGACAATGAATATCAATCAAATATAACATTTGTGTTGTATACAATCAATATAATTGTCATCATCATCATAAGTGATGTTGGCACAAAAATAAACAAAGGTGCAAGCTATAAGGCCTTAAATAGTAAAGGGGATAAGACAAAACACAAGGTAGAAAATACATGGGTTCTCAAGTAGTTAAAAGACAAATTTCCAACTAGTAGGACTCTAGGGGGCTATAAGATCTACTATAATTACTTGCCATATGAAAACTCATCATGATGCAAGACAAAAGAAAAAAATAGCTTCTAGATCCTCCTTTTAATTGTATACATTCATTACTAACTTATGTTGAAAATGGTAAAACAGTTCTATTAGGGTATTGCAAGCATTTAGGTGCCAATATTCATATGCATCAATGTTATGAATCAACGTTACATAATTCTCATCAATCCTTCTTGCATTCATAAGGTTCTTTGAATGAATTTCAAAAAGCTTTGTATGACCCAAAAAATGAAGTGCTTATTGAAAAAAGTGAAGTGAAAGGAACTAAAGATGAAAAGATAATTTATTGTGATTATGATGAATTTAATTACATTTCTATTGACCTAGTTCAATTACAATGTACCATGGCTCCTTTCTATAAGGTACAATGCACAAAAGGTATTGATTGAATATAGTAGAACATTAAGAATTTAATATAATACAATTATATCTATTAAGTTCATGCCAACTATACTTACTAGTTATTATTTCAATGTTGATATTTGTTATCAAGCTTCAAATCCTAAAGAGTGTAATTTAAAGACAATGGGTTTGACATTGATGAACTATGCGATGGCCTATGCAAAAGATATCATGCTTATCTGTCAAGGAGAGGGCTAAGAGGTGAAAGAAAGAAGAGCAGAAGAGAGAGAAAAGAGGAGATAGAATGAGTGAAGAGAAGAGAGAAATACTAGAAAGATATAAAAGAAGAGAGAGAAGCCATGAAAGCTGAGTACAAGCATGTGAGATGAGATATAGTAATTGTATTATCGTAAAAATATGTTAGAAATTACATATCTCATACCTTTTATACCTATGTCAGTATGACAATGTATTATTAATAACTCTCTCATTAAAACATGTCTTCCCAGCTTCTTACAATCCATCCTTGCTGGCCAAAGGTTTTGGCCACAAAAACAAATTTACAATGGCAAAGAAGGATGGATGAAAGTGAGTACTATAATTTTTGTAATGTGTCCACCTATTCACTTGTAGGACACGTCTTAGCAGCCCATTGGGAAGAGAGTCCAGAAAGTGCCGCCCAGCACTCCCATGGAATGTCACGGGGTTTGTGATCTAGGCCTTCCCGAGTCTGCCACGAAGCGGAAGTATTCCGGCCGTTCCCACTTAGGGCCGACCTAAATCAGGGTTTCCCTAGTGGTCAAATTCCTAGAATGGTAGCTAGCATCAAGCCCCAGGCGAACTACTTTACACAGAAATGTCAGGGTCGAAGCGGGTTCACGCTGCACTTGATTCAAGGAGAATGGGAAACGAGAGGGATGCAAAGCTCGACCTCTCTGCCCATAAGGCATAGTCCCATTCTGTTCCCCTAACACATCACAAATCAGGACTCTAGCTTCCTAGATTCTAAATCATTATTACCTTGCTGTCAACTTCTTTCAGAAAAGTTCCCGGCCAACCGGGACCACCCTTCCGTAGGATGGACCTATGGTCGCATCCACCGCACTTTCCTCAGGGTTGATTTAGTTATCTAATTACCTACCACATTTAGTTTGACACGCAAAAACAGCTTCCTTAATTAGCCAATTATCCACCAGTTCCTTCATGTAACTTAAGCACTGACATAGAAATACAATGTCAAACAAGTTCCTTTTCAACAATTGATCTTATTTATCAGTCTTTAGAATACATCATATAATCCAGCCCGTAGGCTATTCCATAATCCGCCCGAAGGCAATCCATAATTCGCCGGAAGGTAATCCAGCAATCCTCACAGATTACTAATCCACGTTTCCACCCGTAGACTAGTATGCATGCCTCGAGATCCAATCCCGAGTCACGTCGGCCTCTTGTGCAGGATCCGGAGGCAAGGGATTTATGGCTAGAGCCCCCGCTGGCACCCAACCATCCTCGTGCTCCAAGTAGCACCCATGGAGAAACCTCTCACGGCGGGTTTGGTCCATGTACCCAGCGCGGCTAACAACCCCCTTGGATAGGGTCAGGCAGACAGTCGGGGGTAACTGACGATGCCTCTCCCTCGAGGCCTTCAACCTGAAGCATTAATTTTTTTTCCAACTTTAGTTCATTGAGCAAAGAAGTATAAACAATGCTCCTAACTGTACAAACACAATCAATCCAGTGGTTGTTTATTTGGCCAACTGCTAAGGTATATTCCTTCTCTTTGAATGCATCCAGCATTCGATCCGGGGTCAATTGCAACTTGGCAAGATCCCCAAGGGTTTCGTTGCTTGTTTACCCTTTTATCCTTGGGTTAGGGTTTATACCCTGTTAACCCAATCAACAAATACCTTAGGTTTCTTACATTAGGGACAGTAATTCCTGGGCAACCTCGTCTCCCCAACTTGATTGGTCCATTGCTTGCTAGGCAATACATAACTTCCCTAACTTGGCAAATCAGTCCAAAGAAGGGTGATGTAGCAGGATGTCTACTCATCCTCTTGCAATTTAGTCTTGTACTTAGAACCTGCCAACCTTGTTACAAGGAGTGGAAAATCTAACTTGTGATTTAAACACAAAGCGATGCGATGTTGCGACTTGTTGCACGAGACAAGTGTCGCACCTAACTTGTGGGATCATTTCTCCCATCAAACGGTGTTCCTTGGTCAAGAAATATGTTTAGTCAAGATGTAGGGTTTGGGAGTCCTCTTGACCCAACCCAACCCTAACCATACTAGGCCAACAACGTTTGGCCCTAGGGTTTCTAAACTCAATCAGAAGTCTAGTATTATGCCAATTTTCCCTAGGGTAAAAACCCTAGATCGTTATTGTATGGGTATCTAACTAACCTCAACATTCCGTGAATGTGGGTAGGACCTTTGAGGTCGGAATTATCAAGTCGTTTTTTTCGAGTGCGATACTAAGCAAAATTTTAACGCGACCTAGCTTTACCTAGCGCATTGAAGTGGTCATCATTTGAGTTACACCCTTACAACGAATTACCTAACTGATCCAATTGTCTTGTGACAAGAGGTGATATTTCCTTAGAAGAGATGCAAATGCTTTTCCTAAGAGATGTAAATAATTGCAAAACATAACATTCTATGCAAATATGCAATTCATAGACTTTTCCTTCTATGTAGCTAAAAGATTTCAATGATCATTTCTTTTCCCTTGCACTGAAACTATAATGATGCAACGGAACCAAGCTTTAATGATTGACAATTTAGGACTAACTCGTATAGAAACCTACGTTGAGTTTCAATGAGAAATATACCTATAAACCTTTTGTCCAATGCATTGAATTCATGATTTAATATGAAATGCATCTTTTTCTAAAACAACTTCGATAAAGAAGTTCATGCATGAGTGAATGTCATAGGACTATTTATTGACTTAATCCGCCCTATAGCATTTAACCCGACTTAAAATGCAAGCATCCTCGCATGCAATAGGTAAGTTCATGGTTTCCTTTTCATGCAATGCAATTCTTTGGACAATATTCAATGGCGTCTAAGATTAATCTTTATACAAATCACGTCCATGGATTTAAATCATAAGTGCAACATGCGACAAGCTCTATCCTTCTTAGCATGATCCCTCTTCTAATTTATGCATTATTCATTCAAGGAGATTTCAACTTGGAAGTGCAAGCATTCTTCAAGGGCATGACATGCACTAAGCTTGTAAAACAAATGGATAAATGTATTTAAATTTTTCTAAAAACCATCGTGCTTAATGCATCCCTTTCATGCAAGAAATGCAATTGGAACCTGGGCATGAGGACTCGTAGTGATGTCCACGTGTAAACTTGGGTTGGAGGCTCCCGTGTGTGCACCTTGCATCTTTTGTTTGGGGTCCATCGATGATGTAGACTCTTGACTCCGCAAACTCGTCCTTGCCTTTGTCCAATCTACGAACTCCCTCCAGGCTTTGGGAAATTAGCCTCAAAATCTGCCTACTCCCTTGCGCAAAAATTATCTTTACAAGGCGTGGTTATAAAAACTCGAAAAAAGCCGTGTGTACAAGGCTTATGGAAGCCTTGTTTTTTAAGAAGCTTCTGTTTGACAGAGTGAGGTGGGGGGGGGGGGGGGGGATCATTGGGAAGGAGGAGATTGAGAACGAAGGAGGTGAGGATGATGATCACAATGACGATGGTGATGAGGTGAGGACGGTGGTGGCGTGGCGGATCAACATGGCGGCATCCTCCTCAGGCGGCAACAACAAGCGTCTGATTTCCTCCCTCTCCCCTCTCAAGGGGGGGTCTTATAGGTTAAGGGGGGGGGGGGGGGGGAGGTAGCCACACACGTGGCTCTTGCATGCTTCCTCTTCCCCCCTCGTGCTTCTCCTACTTCTCATCACTCCTCTCACACTCCCTCTCCCCCTGCCACGCATTGGCTGAGGGGAGGGGTTAATAAAAAAAATTGCAAAATTCTTATCCATTATCCACTTGTTTTTCCCGTGAAGGGTGTTCGTGTGTGGCCTTGCGGGTTTTTAGCCTCAGCCTCCTGCGCTCAATGCGGTGAGCTGTTTATTGAAGCACGCTGGGTAAGGACTTAGCCACTAGCATTATTCTGTTGTGGGAGATGACTTAGCATTGCTTTTGCACAGGGCATGTAGTGGTCAAAATTCTTTAATATTTTCGTGCGAAAATATTACATTCTCTCCCCCTTAGAGGAATCGAGATGTCCTCATCTCGAGAAGAACTGGGGGGTATTGTTGGTTGAGAGTACTTTCATCTATCCAAGTGGCATCCTCTTCGGGATAATCTTTCCACTAGATGAGATATTCTCTCAAGGTCCTGGATCTCAAATGTCTCTCCCTAACATCTAAGACCCTGTCAGGTCGTAGCTCAAGGAAAATCCCAGGGACGGAACCATGTAACCGGTCTATGACTCACATAAAGCGGTGGTTCCTTCAAGTCTGAAGCATTAGGCCCTAGGCACTTGAGGATCTTGTAGGGTCCACAATACCTTGGACTTAGCTTCATGCATTCCCCCAAGGATAGGGAACTCTTCTTTGGGCGTACGTGAATGAAGACCATGTCACCTTCAACGAAGGATCTGTCTTGACGTTTCAGCTCCGTGTAAGCCTTCTGTCTGTCCTTGGCAGCTTGGATGTCCTCTCTTATTGACTTGATTTGGTCATCCATATCTTCCAACATTTGATTGGAAGCTTCAACCCTCAAGGTTGGATCCGAGAAGTTTAAAGGACTTTGACAATCGTACCCATACAATGCTTGAAAAGGGGTCATCTGAATACTTTGTTGGTAAGAAACATTGTAGGCAAACTCCACCAGTGGCAAATATTGAATCCACTTTTTGGGCTCGCGGCAGCAATGTGCCCTTAGCATATCCTCAATGACTTGGTTGACTCGCTCCATTTAACCATTGGTTTGGGGATGGTAAGCTGTACTGAAACATAGTTGAGTCCCAATGGCTTTGAAGATAGCCCTCCAAAAATGTGATGTGAAGAGAGAGTCACGATCACTAATGATTCTTCTGGGTAACCCATGACGATTTGAATATCTCCTTGATAAATAACCTTGCGATGTCTGAGGCTTTATAGTTTGTCTTAACAGGGATAAGATGTGCAACCTTGGTGAGCATATCAACCACAACCATAATGGAGTTGTATCCTCCCTGAACTTGGGGCAGGCCAACAACAAAATCCATACTAATGAATTCCCATTTCATTTTGGGAATGTCGAGTGGTTGCAATTTCCCTGGCATTTTGACATGTTCGGCCTTAATGCGTTGACAAGACAAACATTCAGTGACATATTTGAGAATGTCACCTTTGAGCCTCTCCCAATAATAGCTCTTTCTGATTGCATTGAGGGTCTTGGCATAGACACGATGCCCTGAAAAAGGGGAGTCATGAGCTTCCCAAAGTATTTTCTGCTTGAGTGACTGGCTTGCCGGTATATATAATCTCGTTCTATAGTAGACAAGTCCACTATTGATAGAGAATTCTAGATACTTTGCTTGTAGCTTCGGTTCTTGATCCTTGATAGGGATCTCCCTTAGCAACTTTTGATAGGTTGGATCATGGCATGCCTCTTCTCTAGCTAGCTCAAGAATTGGGTTGTTTGGCATGGATACCTTTGTGGCTAGAGATCTAGCTGATGGGACCTCAAATGGGCCGGCATTGGCTATGGCACTAGCTGGACCTCATACTCATAATCGACAAACACACCCATATTGCCTCGTGGGCCAGGAGCGTCTATCTGTTGCTAAAGGACGAACTGTCTTGAAGCCTAATCTATGCGTTTATAGTTTTGTAGTCCAATGTTTCCCTTTCTATAAACTCCACAGAGGGAGAACCCTTACACATTGCCAATAAATGCCATGATAATCACATAAATGGGAGGAAACCTCTCGATGGAATCACCGCGATCCCACTGCAACTCTCCTACATCGCACGGATTAGCCCCTTGATACGCTACTCAACATATAGAACAAACGAACAAACTCCACTCTTTCATTTTGAACGTATTCTAGGAGATACCATGCGTCCTTACCAAATAATTCCCCAAGAAACAAACTTCTATCCTACGGCTTAGGTTGCCTTTCCACACTCAAGCGTGGGTCAAGCATGAAAATCGCACCATTCAAACATCCCACCCCCCTACGTTTAGGTATTGCTTTCGTTGCATAGGTGTAGAGGTTCATTTTGTCATGTTTTGATGTATGAAAAGTGGTAAATCACAAACTTTGAGAAGGAGATAGGGAAAACTGAGGCTAAACCTCATGCTTTGCCACTACCATACATCCACAAACAATCACTATATTTTTCCTTATTTTTGTGAAGCGTATTTCTATTTTTTTCCTTAGTTTTTTCATTTTCTTGATTTATTTGTCAATAAAATATGCTATTTTCTGGATTTTCTTGTTCCAATCACTTCAGCATACTAACATTCAATTTGTTTTCCATTTTCCCCCCATAGGAACACATTTCACCCACCCAAAACGACAAAACTATCATTTTACCGCTTAAAAACCGCATTTTGGGTTTTCGGGAATTAAATAGAGCATGTAAATAATTGCAAAATCAAAATTTTCTGATAAACAGAAATTAATCATGATACAACCAGCACTCAAACAAATTTTCATCCAATAAGAACATCATTACCATCATAAAATACCAAAAATCCTTCATTTTCTTCATAAAAATGATCATACCGTGTTTTTACGAAACTCGAGATGCATTAAATGACTGCATGACCAGCGGACAGAGCCTCCATTGCTCTCAATCCAATGTTGCACATCAATCTTCAGCATCTCCATCAATCTCCATCACCGTTTGCTTCAATCTCCTTCCCGATTCCTCCTTCAAGATATTATACATGAACAGCCCATAGAGAGGAGAGAGAGGGAGGAGAGAGAAATACTAGATTATGATCTCTTCATGCAGTCCACCATATCTCGCGTGAAGACCGGCGATAGGATCAAGGAAGAAGGAGAAGTTGCCAGGCAATGTCTGTTGCATAACTTCTATTGAAGCTCCATTTATGATTTGGGGGGGGGGGGGGGTTTCGGCACCATTCTGATGGGGTCGCCATATCCATGCCACCACGTGATGAAATTTGAGGGAGGGGGGGTGCCTCCTCCCAAAGGGCACCCCCTTTTGGCCTAAGTTTTGTCCACCTTTTCATTCTTGGCCAATTTTTGGCCTCTTCTACGTTCGGGCTCCGTTTCGGCCTCTGAAAAAACCTGCACGACCGTCTCGGCATCCCGCAATGACTGGCGGCTCCCGGCATCCTGCATTGCAGTGCAAAAAATTATCAAAAATCCACAAGCGTCACTCGTGCGCCTTTTAAAAGCCGTCTTTCACTTGGTGCTTAAAATCATCCTAGCTGCAGCTGCCGCCTTTGATGTCGATTATTTTTCCCCTAAATTCTGGATTTTTTGGCAAATTTTAGGCACATCCCGAGCTCAAAAGTCCACTCTCATTGGCAACCACGGGATAGGGTGACTCAGCCTATCAAATCCCACAATAGATCTACACAAAACAACCAAAGGAAGCATCAAGATGATACAAAATAGATACATATTAAACCACAGCACAATGCTCACCCTACCCCCTAACAAAACCAAGGCATGAAATCCACAAGGAGTAGGCCTATCGTAATCTGATAGAAGGTCCGAAGCTAGCACTAATCGACTGCTCCAACACGGCCAAACTAAAAAGAACTATCAAAGAGGTCACCCTAAGTGGTGGTCTGAACTACCTACCTAATAAAGGATAACACAACCAGGAGCTCCTACTAGGTGAGGACTCCTATACCTTGATCAAGAAATATTTTCTTTTAGCACATTTCTTCTTTTAGGTTTTTATTTTTTCATACTCGAGCGTGTAAAAAGGAGGGAGCTGAGCGTAGTGACCGAAGGAGAACAGGGCATCGGCCTCAGGTTCTGTCGCGGTACCCAAGAACCTACCAAGCCCTTGCGAGGCGACACTTAATCCTTTTCTGATGCTCACTTTTATTTTCGCTCCGACCTTCCTTACTTTCTTCTTTTCCAGCGAGACGCCACCCCTAGGAAGACAAGGCATCGGCCCCGAGTCTGACTCGTCCCTAGGAACCTACCAATCCTTTGCAAGGCGATGATCAACTGCTTATAAATTTTCCTTTCTTTGCTTTTCTATTTTTATAGGGGTTAGAACCCCTTTTTACACACCTTTGTATATATTTATTTTCTTTGAGATATTCAGGGTTTTTTCCTCTCTATCATCATTTTTTCCTCTGGCAAGCTTCTTTAACTGCCTCACAACTAACAAGAAATCCTAGAACGGCTCGAGACCTTAGACGGTGAAGGCATAGGCTTCTTCAATGGCAGTCGTGTCAAGAAGTACTACCCTCCCACCCATCCTTTTATTATGTAGAAGTAGAGGATATGAAGATAAGGGGAGAAGCTGCAATACTAGGAGCAACAAAGTCATGTGCAAGCCATAGTGAAGCAATTAGTGTTTCAAGCCCACTAGCTTTTGTGCTATTCCATTCCAACATCCCTACCATCCAATCATCCAATACTCAAAGTTTTTGCAGGTCATTAGGAGCAGAAGGTAAAGTGCACAAAGTGTTTGGACTAGTAGAAAGAGGCCTCCTTGTAATATATGTCCTACATAAGCATATTCACTCCTTTAAGAGGAATAATAGATCATCATAGCCAATGTATAGGCAAGCACTAACCATTCCTGTTGAGAAGGCCAAGCTTGTTCCTACAAAGCCTTTCAAACATCCTCTAGAGGGCTACTTGGAGGAGAAGAAGAAGCCAAGGATGATGTGGGGGTCATACCTAAACATGATGGTGATGTTGCATATAGGACCCTAAACCCTATGATTAATGGAGCTTCTACGAGTGAAGTAGTAAAGGAAGAGCCTAATTTATGAACTTCGTGAGAGAGAAAAGCCTAATTAAGTAGGAGATAATAGAAATCTTACTATTGTTGGGCTGCAGACACCAACCGTTGTTGTGCCACTATGCATACACAGTGTGAAAAACCTTGGAGTGAATCATCATCCGACTTTCTTATTAATTTAGAGAGTGAATGCCATCATAGTCATTAGTGTTAGTGTCCATAGTATGGTTAGTTACAAAATACGGAATTTTTGGATAATTTTAGTCCATTTTTGATATTTTTGATATTATTTATTATAAATATCCTAAAAAGCAGTAGACAACTTCTAGAATAGGGTGACATGTAAAAATAAAGTTGGTTTTTCAACCAGTTTGGAGAGATTTCATGAAAAAATAAGGGCTTTCAAAATTGTGCAGCACGCGATTGTAGTTTACAAGTAGTAAACAACACTCTAAACTAGAAGTAGATAAGAAGCTATTTTTTAATGCATGTTTTTGGTCTACAAGTGAGCTACAGGAGATCTAATGCTTGGAGATTGCTTGTGAGTAATGCCAGATAATGAATTTATTTATCTTTTCAGGTTGTATTAATACATAGTGCTTTGATTCATTGTGGTTTGTCTTTATCTTGTGTACCTCTTGTCTATTTTTTTTCTTCTCTTCTATCTCTATTCTCTACTTTCTTCTATCTTTGATCCCCGCTGGATATACGACCTTTCAACTAAAACCCCTCCGACATTAGTGAACTTGACATGAAAGGTCATTAGAAGGAAAGACAAGTTCAAGAAAAATTTCTAGCGATGTTTTGTAGCAATTAGTGCAGAATATGAATATGCTTATGCAAGTACAACAACAACAACATGTGATTTAGGCTTCTTCTCAAATAGAAACTATTGTGATGAGTGCTCTGCAAGCAGTTGAGCATGATATGAAGTTATTGAATGGCAAGAATGTATATGCATATTTGCATACGTATGCTCAAAAGATGGAATTCTTTGGGATGGCTTGCATGGAGCCAATATTTTGTATGGGTCATTGTACATGAGTTAAAAGCTTGAGTTATTGAATTATACATGCACGATGCTGATTAGGTAGCTTTCAAGAAGACATTGAAGAAATAATTTTATGTTGAAGTCACTAGTTTGAATACTTTCCAAGTGTGGGTTCTACAACTTAATAAGGGTCTTGTGGCTACAGAGTCATTAAGAGAATTTAAAAGTTAGTTTGAGGAGTTAGATCTTGTAGAACAGCAAGCTCTTGCAAGTTGTCAGACTAGAAAGAGAGGGCTTAAGATAGATTGGAGGCATGTTAAGAAATCTTTTACTGCACTAGTGAAAAATCATAGAAGTAGAAAGATTGCATACATCTAGCTTGCCCATTTTTACGGCCAAAATAGTTGATGTATCCGGTAAGCCACCCACTTGTGTGGCTAACCCTATGACTGCACTTGTTGTTCCCACTGTTAGGGAAGATGTATTAGATGAATTGGTCAAAGGCATGCATGATATTTAGTTGAAGGTCACAAAATTGGATGAGAAAGAACAAGAGGAAAGAGGACGGGCAATAGCCCCTAAACTAGGAAAAAGTTGTATGTGGTGTGATAGTTTGCAGCATGAAAGGAAGGATTGTGCTGCTTAATAGGAGGCCTTGGTATGACAACTCATTTTTTGGAAAGATGGCAAGATCCATGCACAAGAAACACGATTGACTCTTGCTTTGAATTTTTGAATGGGAGGTATGCAAAAGTTGTTGGAAAACTTTTCTGTTTGAAATACTTATGCAGCTATACATGCTTCTACTTTTGGTTTGTAGTTAGAATGTCTGGCCAAGTGATGGTTGATCCAAAGGCTGCAATATGGACACATGCTTTGCATGCAGCTGAAAAGAGAAAAGCTAGTGATAGTGAAATGTCTCATGCAGGGCAAGACCTTTGTGACATAATTAGCCAAGAATCACTAGTAGATGCATATTCAGTGTATGCATATTTAGCAAAGGTGCAAAACATGGATGTACTTGTGGAAGAGAAATGAAAGAGAGATGAAGATATTACAGGGACATCTAAAGAGTGACAAGAAGAAGCGTGGATCAGTCTAAAGCTACAAATTGGCCACCTCCTGAGTATGTTATGGAAAATGTTGGTCAAGAGAAAAAAATAGAATAGCAAACAAGAGGGAAAAAAAAAGGGCAAGCAGCAAAGGATATAAGCTACAGTCTGATATTGAGACAATCATGGATCTTAAGAAGGTTCTTGAGGAATGGATCTTAAACAATCGGGTGGAATTCACCTTAGGAGAGGTGGTTGGCATCACCAAACAGGAATTCCATGACAAAATAATTGTCATAATTAAGAGAAAGCGTTAGTTTCTTGGTGATACCACTAGTGCATTGCTACAATTTGAAGAGGAAATTGGTTTGTTGGGTATTCGGGATGAATATGAGCATGATGTAAGTACCAGTTTATCTATGCAGGATGTTGCAAATCAATGGGGATAGCATGTGAAAAAGAGAAGAAATTGGATGAAAATGCATTGTCTTGTAGCAATATGCATGGTGGAGTAAGGTAGATGCGACAATATATAGGGAAGAGAGTCCAGGGTTGATTTCTCAAAGTCATTACACAAGAAATCACTAGGCCATGGCTACCTCTAAAATGGTAGTGAAAATAGGGGAGCATGAAACTCCTTGTGTTGCTTTTCTTGACCATGGGTTTGAGATTAATGTCATTAAGCATGCATTGTATGAGAATGGTGCATGGCCTGTGGACGCTGATCATGGTTGGCGTATGAGGGCTGCAAAAAATTCTTTGGGGGAGCTCTATGCTACATGTCTTGATGTAAACGTGACGATTGGTGATGTACAAGAAGAGCAACACTTCTTTGTGCATGATAAATCCTCATATGTAGTGATTTTGGGACAACCCTATATTACAGGAGTGTTTATGGAGACAAAAGTGCTTGATGATGGTTCTACTTATGCAAGAGTCAAAAGCAAGGATGGGAGGAAAGCAATCCAATTTATTACCATTTATGTTAATCATCCTAGGAATCACGACACACTTCGAGAGTCTCCTTTGCCTCCAAATGTAAGGGAATTCAAAGACTTGGATTTTCATTAAGCACTACTATAATGCGGGGCTATAGTAGTGATGTTCAGAGGATATACTCGCCACTTGATGGAATGAATCATGTATTTACTATTGGCTATTCTCAGTTTACAACAAACAGTTCATGGTGGTTTAAGCCTATGGAAGCTATGTGCAAGACTGAATATATATCTATGAGAGACAGACTATCAAGGAACTAAGAGCACTAGGGTTGTTAGTAGCTAAAAATGAAGGCATTTTAGGCATTGTTTATGGATTGAATATCACTAACACAATGGCTGAAATTCAACAACTATACATACAAAAAATGAGGCTAAGAATAGAGTGTTGTCAATATGTTCTTTGGACATGTATGATGTTATAGCATTGTTTGCTCAACAAGAAGGATTACAATGGGCTAAAGCACTTGTGGAGACAAAGTATAAGATGGTTGACAAAAAGGTAAAACCAGTTGCTTTGCCAATTCCAACAAAAAGTGAGGGTCTGTATAAAAAAGTGTTAAGGTAGCCAAGCTTATGGGATCCTAAAGATACAGGCCATCAATTTACAATTGAAACATTAGAGGAATTGAAAGTTGGTGCAAAAGAGTTTCTTTTGCCTACTGAAAGAGACTGTTTTATGCAAATGTTAGCTAGGCATGGAAAAACATTTGCATTTTAGCCAACTAAAATAGGTTATGTAGATCCAAATATTGTATCTCCTATGGTAATATTTACTATGCCATATGTATCATGGAACTTGAGGCCTATTCTACTACCTAAATCTTACTTGTTGCCAAAGCTAATGGATTTACTAAATGAAAAGATTTGCATGAAGATCTTAGAGCCCTCTTCAATGCTGTACTCAAATGGTTGGTTTACTGTGCCCAAAAAGAATGGGGCTTTGAGATTTATTCAAGACATAAGAAATGTGGGTGCATGACCTATGGTTGATGAATTTGTAGAGGCTTTTATAGGTAGAGCAATCTATTCTTTGGATGGTCTTTACTCGGGTCAGGATATGATCAGTTTCAGCTTGCAGTTGAAAGTAGGGATATCATAACCATGAAGACTCCCTTGGGGTTAGTACAGATGGATACTCTCCTGCAGGATGCAACAAACTCAGTGGCATACATGAGAAATGGTATGAATAGGGTACTCAAGGATTTTATATCACAAATAACAATGCCCTTCTTGGATGATGTTCCAATCAAAGGGTATGTAGTGGATGAAAAGAATGAAGAGATGGATGCTCATGGGTGCAGATAGTTTGTTGCAGACCATATTGTTGATTATGAAAGGATTTTGATGCATCTAGAAGAGCTGCATTTAAAAAGTGAAAAAGGCCACCCACCTATTGTGAATGCATTGGAAAAAAAATCTGGAGAGAAGGTAAAATATTGTGTCAAAAACCTATCATGCCAATAAAAGAGATGATAATCACATGGAGTGTGCTACCTTGGGAAGGGAAGTTGAATCGAGAGGAGTTGTTGGCCTTATGTATTAGATAGTTGGAAAGAAAGTCAGAAGACATAGAGGCAGCAGTTGTGAAGTTAAGGGTAGCAAGGATACAGAACAAGAAATGGTGTGACAAAATACATAGATTGAGGCCAAGAACAATATAAGATGGGGATTGGGTACTAGTTTATGACAACAGTTTAGACAACTAGCAAAGTGCCATGTGTAAAGTCTCCAAATGATGGTTTGGAACCTATCTAGTAAGACATGTGTTTGATAATGCTACTTATGCATTAAATGAGCTAGATGGGATAGCCATAAAACTTTAGATAGTAGGAGAAAGAATCAAATCATTCAAGAGATGGAAATCTACTACCTAATTAGAAGAAAATAGTGGTCATGATACAAGGGATAGCTAAGAAGATATGGAAGATGAAGAAGCAAAGGATATGGTTGCAGAGGATAAGGAGGACTCAGAATCTAGTGACATCTAGGACTTTGGTACATACCAAAGGATGTGCAAATTCTAGGGGGTGGATGTCCTGCTGCTACATGGACACAATGTGAAAAACCCTGTAGTGCATCATCATCCAACTTTCTTATTAATCTAGAGATTCAATGTCATCATAGTCATTAGTGTTAGTGTCATAGTATGGTTAGTTCCAAAATACAGGATTTTTGGATAAGTTTAGTCCATTTTTTATATTCATTGTAAATATCCTTAAAAAAATAGAAAACTTCTAGAATAGGGTAACATGTAAAAAGAAAGTTGTTTTCTCAACTAGTTTGGGGAGATTTCATGCAAAAGGAAGGGCTTACAAAATCACATTGTCGTGCCATGTAAAAGAATCTAGAGTGTGGCTTCCTTTTAGATTTAGAGAGCCAATGCCACTTTAGACATTAGTATTAGTGTCCATGGTTCAAAATATTAGTTTTTTTTTGGACAAGTTTTTAGTCAATTTTTGATATTCTAGATATTATCTATTGTAAAAATCCATAAAACTATAGATAACTTCTAGATTAGAAGGACATGTAAAAGAAAGCATGTAGCTTTCAGCCAATTTGAGAGGATTTTGTGTAAAACAAGAGATTAGCGAAATCGCACGACGCGCTGTCGAAGGGTTTGTGAAAGCAATGTCGCAACCACAGAGGTTATTGGTCCAAGATAGAAGATCAATCAAACAAGATCAAGATTCAATTTGTGAATGCAATGTCAGAAAATGACCCTATAATCAATTTGTTCAAGCCTTTAGTCTCTTGAATGTGGCAAACAGACTTGTTGGCCTAGTTCTTCGGAAAGGAAAAAGCTTGATAAGTCATAGAGAACTTCCAAAATGTTTTCACGAGTCATTTTCCCCTCTCCATCTGCATCATAGACTTTGCCAAGCATTGATGTGTTAGGTATTGAGCTTATGTAAGTAGGTTGCGAGATAATGTCACTCTCCTCAAGTTGCTGCAAAAAAAAATGAATCCTACTCGTCCAAAGATTGGTTTAAGCGCATCGATGCGTCTTGAAGGGAATGTTCAAGCTCTCCCATTTGCTGCTGCATGCTATGAATCATGTTCTCTTTCTCCCCGAGTTTTTGCCGGAGCTTGGGCCGCCATGGATGTGATTTTCTGTGCCATCTCCAGCTGTTCAAACGGATCTGCTGGAAGAGAGGCCAGTATCTTCTGGGACAAATCATCATCATCTCCAGTATGCATCTCAGAATCAAAATCAGTCTCTCAGACTTATCCTTGAGAGAGATCTGTCAGAAATTCAGGGCAAACCCATAAATGCTCCCAAAAAAACTCTAAGAAGCGACCGAAAATTGCCAGAAATTCAGGACAAATGCTCCAGAAAACAATCTGTGCGGTACACGTCCCGAATTAAGCCGTAGACATGGCTTATGAGAATCCATTGAATAACCGACTAAGACTAGGCAAGCAAGCACATGTCATGAATTGAATCAGTATCTCAGGATTATTTTGGAGAGAGATTTCTCAGAATTCCAGCGCAAATCCACAGATTCGCCAGAGAAGGAAGGTCGTAATGTCTGCCGAAAATGTCCAAAATTCAGTCGCAGAAACGGCTCATGAGAATCCATCAGATAATCGAGCAAGCGCACACAGGCGCCGAAGCAGTTGTCATAAATAGGGTCGGCCATGTCTGACCGAGCAAGAACAGACAAGTACGTCTGGGCAGATGTCAGCCATCTCTGATAGTCCCGTGAATCCAAGTCTCGACGTCAATACACAGCGCAAAGCAGCAGAATTCTTCAAAGTTCCTCTACAGAGGAATCCGATGGCCCTGTACAATGCACTCTGCGAAGCATTCAAATTGGATCCTTCAAAATCACTGCAACTTTGAAAGCACCTCTGCAGAAAAATCAATGGCTCCTCAGAAACTGCGACTTAGAAATAGAATGGCTCCTCGAGGCACTGCAAAAAGACTCCTCAAACCAAAGCTGCAGAGCAATCAAAGGGCTCCTCGACCTTCTTTTCCATATCAGCTATGATCTTCCTCCCAGAATTCTGCGCCGAGTGTTCTCTTCTTCCCCTCTATTTCCCTCCTTCCCGATTCAAAAAGCTCCTTCCTTTTTCTAGAAAAGCTTCTTTTTTTTCCCCAAATAGCCTTTTTGCTTTTCTTGCCATTTACTATTCACAATCCCCTTTTGTTTTTTTATCCACTCTTTCTTCCATAGCATATCACACACAGAAAAGCAGCCTCCATCTTTTTTAACTTCCCGTGTATACCATAATGCTCGCAAAGAAGTCGAGATGTGTGAACTGTAAGTTAAAATGTTGCATCAGCCATGTTGTAAAACACTTGTTCTATCCCAACGATCTGTTGGATTGTCAAGAGCATTATACTGAAGTAGCAACTCCATTAGCGACAAGATGTAAGGCAATTCTGTTATCATAATCAGCTGCTTTTGGTGAAGCCCCATCATCCAACACATCCTTCAATGCATTTGTGTTATCTTTGCTTGTATAATTTCTAGTAATGTCATCTTCTCTATGACTATTATGCATGCCTGAAGGCTAAGGACAAATATTGCCTTGCAAAGAATACAACCTTCATCTTGCATTTGCTTGTAACATGATAAACTGCTTTTCTCTTGACCTTGCACAACATAGGCTGAAAGCATCTCATCTTGCTCACCACTATGCCTCCAACTCCTCCTCACTATACTCATACGCAGAAAATAAATGTAAACACAACAACTGAGTATATACAAAGTATCAAATCACACACACAATTTTTGGGTGGTTTTCACACCTCGAATGCGCAGCAATACGACATCCACCCCCTCTAATCCTACGCATCCTCCGGATGGGCCAACTACCCATGATCATTATCATCAAGATCCACAAACAAATCAATCTCTTCGTTATGCATTACCGGTAGATCAACAAGATATCCAGCCATATCATCTGTCTCTTCCATTGGAGTTTCTTGTCGTTGCTCTTCTCTCGAAAATTCTTCCAATGCGTAATCCTCATCATCTCTTTTCTTGAAAATCTTGATTCTTTTTCCAGCAATAGGCACTCTAAGCACTGTTCCATCCAATTCTGTCAGCTCATATGTTGCATTATCAAAGACATGTCTGACTATGTACGGCCCAAACCATCTTTTCATCATCTTCCAAAAAATCTGCAATAACTTCCTCATTTTCCGCATGGTTCTAGTGTGGCTCTCATCCCAAAATAGTTTCTGCCCCTTTCGAAACAGCTGATACAAACAATCTGCAATGTGTGCAAAATGAGGTATCCAAATCATATAAAACACACAAGCACCAATGAATCTCTGTATCTCTGAAGTGGTAGAACAATACTCCATAATCTTGCCTATAAAATCCACCTTCTTATCCACAGTCTTGTACTTCGTGTCAACCCTGGCTTCATTATGCTCTTCTGCATTACATAAACCTTGCTGTAAATCAGCAATTCTGCACTCCAATGGCTGAATATTCTCAGCCCTTTGCTCTATGGACTGCATAGAAACAGCCCCAAACTCTGAATGCTGAAATATTTCAGCAGTAAACTCTGTTGGCTGAAATTTTTCAGCCCTCTGTCTCTCTGAAAGCTGATCATAACCAGCTGGAAACTCTGTTTGCTGAATTTCTTCAGCACTCAACACTCTTTGCTGAGTTTCCTCAGCCTCTGACTCAATCTGTGACACAAAATCTGCAATTTCATGAAACATGTCCAGGGACTGCACTAATACATTACCATGACAATTCAGCATATCAGTTTTCAGCATATCTCTCATCTCTGTCATCGTATCTGCACAAATCACACTGTCATACATACCATCTATGTACTCATCATCCTCCAAAATTCCTGCATTTTTCAAATTTTTCTCCTTCCTGCATATATACTGCCTGGCAGCTCTAGACAATCTAGAAGTCTTCTGATAGCTCATTGAATTGTTTGCTGAAATCTCAACATAACCGGAGGAGAAAACACCGCTGCCAGGAGGCGAGAACTCCAATCTCCTCTCCTCTGTACCACCGTCGTCTCGCGAAACGGCGGTACCTAATGAAAACCCGAATCCCTCACAGTGGGTAAGGGTGCATCTCTGAGAGTATCCCTGTTTCTAACATGGTTCACACATATAGTCATAAATTGAACTGCTCTCATACCATCTTTACTGCGAATCCGTGCATAAGCAGATCCATCATCCATGACCTTTGTCTCCATGCGCATCTCTGTAATGAATGGCTGACCAAGAATTATGGGATACGAGCACGAATCCTGCACAAAGAAATGAAAATCCTCCTCTACATCACCAATAGAAACCCTGACACTAGGGCAAGCAGCATATAAATCACCTGCAGTGTTATTGGCGGCTCTCATACGCCACCCATGCTCTACATCCATAGGCCATCTGTTACTCTCATAAACTCCACGAACAATGAGATTAATCTCTGAACCATGATCAACCAATGCAACATAAGGCACCTGTTTTTCTCCAACTTTTACCATCGTCTCTGTAGTTGCCCTAGCCCAATGACTCCGCGAGAAGTGACTACGTGGTATCAAAACAGGCTCATCAATTTCAGCATAATGCATAGGCTGAACCCTCTTCTCTACCTGTGGCAAAACAGAAGCATTATCAACCATAACCTCATCATCATCATCATCCAACTCTCCAATCAAAACTCCCTGTGTATCAGTGGTAGACAATGCATGTCTTTTCCTCTTCAGGACCTCCTGAAACTGATCCTGAAACTCTCTTTTTGAGATGCCCAAAATCTCGGAAATAGTGAAAGTCACCTCACTGCCAAGTATCTTATCATTAAAGATTTTCTTCATATCTGTAGATGTCTCAATATCGGACATCAATCTGAATCCTGGCTGCTTTCTCTCTCTAGGCTCTTGCCTCTTTTCCCTCTTTTGAGCATCCTCCATCTGTCGATCTGGCCCTGGTCGTGAAGACGGTCCTGCAGTAGGTGGAGTAACAAACTCACCCCCTCTAGTCTTCTTAGCTGCACTAGGATTGTCTTCATCCCTCTTATGCTTCTCCTCAACAAATACATCTGCACCATGAGATTTAGCCAAATAAGCATAAATAGAATACCTGTCAACAGGCGAGTCCCAACCTGTCTCTGATCTGATGCTAGAGCCTGCGCTAGTCAAAACAGTTTGCTGAATTTTCCCCTTGTTTGCAGTCTCCATAGCATAAGTCCATAGTGCGGACTGAGTCTCTGATCCCTTCTCAATCTGTACTCCATATGTAGAAGCATCACCTCTAGCTGTCACAGAAGAAGTACGCGCAGCCATATCCTCAACTAACTTCTTCATTCCACCTTTACCAAAGTTGGTAGCAAGTGGAGCTCCTGTCTCAGTCAACCAAATCTTACCATCTTGCCCCCAATATACCAAATTCTGCCTCCTTGCATCCTGGAAAGAGTCACAATCCCTGCAATGCTGATGCTCCGTACTATCACACCAAATACATCTCCGATCTCTCCTAGGTGCACTAGGAGCACTCCTAGGTGCAATAGGAGCACTAGAGGAAGTAGCAGGCGCAGTTGAAGCAAACTGCTCCTTCAACTTACCCACCAACTCCGCTTTGACTGACTCAAGTGTCAAATCTGTGATACCTTTGATTATGTCATCAAGAGAAGTAGGTACCGATGGAGCGGATGGTTTTGGAGCAGAAGGTGTAGGCATCGGTCGTGGAACAGGAGGAATAGGTGGAGTAGAAATAATAGGCACTGGCATAGGCCAAGAAACTGGCTGAGGAGGAGAAGAAATAACAGGGATAGAAGTAGGCATAGGAGCAGATGATGATGTAGGTGTCATGGAACCATTCTGTAGGTGAGTCTTCCATATCCTCCTCTTGGTCAAAGTCGAGACTGCATCCTGAGCATCCTGCCAATCAGTTTTAAGACCCATAGGCTTCGTGCGATCTTCAAGAAGCTCACCCAATTCTTCTTGAAGAGCAGGATCTGCAGCTTGCAAGAAAAGCTCAACTTTTTCAACATCCAATGCTCTTTGTTCAATGGCATCAAGCTGACTATACCTTTCTTCAAATTCTCGAATCAACTCCGAAGCAGCAAGACCCTTGTTTGGCATGTAGACCCACTCTCGGAATGACCGCCGAGTAGCCATACCAAAGTCCTCAAGGAAGTATTCTTCTTTTAAAGCCTTCTTAAAATCTTGCCAATGTGTATTTTGAATAAATAAATCAGTCACCTTTGTCCTCAAAGCAGGTGTGACAAGACGAAGGAAGTACTTACTCATAAGTCCAGCAGGAACTCCAAAAAACCCCATCTTGATCTCATATGTCTTCAAATATGCTGAAACATTACGCCCGTCAAATAGCTTCTTCTCACTCTCAACTGCTTCAATAGCCTTAGTCGCGCTGTTTGCATTCTCCTGCTCCGAGTAGAGTTGCCTTTGCTGAGACAACTGTTGTTGATGCAATTGTTGTTGCTGCTGCATATACATTTGAGTTTGCTGATTTTGAAGCTGCATATACATGGACATATTCTGTAAAATCTGTTTTAGATCCTCCGTTGAAGTACTTGACGCTGCAGTCATTGATGGAGCTGAAGTAGAGGCAGCTGGAGTTGTAGAAGAAGCTGAAATAGAGGCTGAAGTATCTCCCATCCTGAAATTTCTGCGACGCTTTCACGTCGGGTTCACCAAAGATGTCGAAGGGTTTGTGAAAGCAATGTCGCAACCACAGAGGTTATTGGTCCAAGATAGAAGATCAATCAAACAAGATCAAGATTCAATTTGTGAATGCAATGTCAGAAAATGACCCTATAATCAATTTGTTCAAGCCTTTAGTCTCTTGAATGTGGCAAACAGACTTGTTGGCCTAGTTCTTCGGAAAGGAAAAAGCTTGATAAGTCATAGAGAACTTCCAAAATGTTTTCACGAGTCATTTTCCCCTCTCCATCTGCATCATAGACTTTGCCAAGCATTGATGTGTTAGGTATTGAGCTTATGTAAGTAGGTTGCGAGATAATGTCACTCTCCTCAAGTTGCTGCAAAAAAAAATGAATCCTGCTCGTCCAAAGATTGGTTTAAGCGTATCGATGCGTCTTGAAGGGAATTTTCAAGCTCCCCCATTTGCTGCTGCATGCTATGAATCATGTTCTCTTTCTCCCCGAGTTTTTGCCGGAGCTTGGGCCGCCATGGATGTGGTTTTTTGTGCCATCTCCAGCTGTTCAAACGGATCTGCTGGAAGAGAGGCCAGTATCTTCTGGGACAAATCATCATCATCTCCAGTATGCATCTCAGAATCAAAATCAGTCTCTCAGACTTATCCTTGAGAGAGATCTGTCAGAAATTCAGGGCAAACCCATAAATGCTCCCAAAAAAACTCTAAGAAGCGACCGAAAATTGCCAGAAATTCAGGACAAATGCTCCAGAAAACAATCTGTGCGGTACACGTCCCGAATTAAGCCGTAGACATGGCTTATGAGAATCCATTGAATAACCGACTAAGACTAGGCAAGCAAGCACATGTCATGAATCGAATCAGTATCTCAGGATTATTTTGGAGAGAGATTTCTCAGAATTCCAGCGCAAATCCACAGATTCGCCAGAGAAGGAAGGTCGTAATGTCTGCCGAAAATTTCCAAAATTCAGTCGCAGAAACGGCTCATGAGAATCCATTAGATAATCGAGCAAGCGCACACAGGCGCCGAAGCAGCTGTCATAAATAGGGTCGGCCATGTCTGACCGAGCAAGAACAGACAAGTACGTCTGGGCAGATGTCAGCCATCTCTAATAGTCCCGTGCATCCAAGTCTCGACGTCAATACACAGCGCAAAGCAGCAGAATTCTTCAAAGTTCCTCTACAGAGGAATCCGATGGCCCTGTACAATGCACTCTGCGAAGCATTCAAATTGGATCCTTCAAAATCACTGCAACTTTGAAAGCACCTCTGCAGAAAAATCAATGGCTCCTCAGAAACTGCGACTTAGAAATAGAATGGCTCCTCGAGGCACTGCAAAAAGACTCCGCAAACCGAAGCTGCAGAGCAATCAAAGGGCTCCTCGACCTTCTTTTCCATATCAGCTATGATCTTCCTCCCAGAATTCTGCGCCGAGTGTTCTCTTCTTCCCCTCTATTTCCCTCCTTCCCGATTCAAAAAGCTCCTTCCTTTTTCTAGAAAAGCTTCTTTTTTTTCCCCAAATAGCCTTTTTGCTTTTCTTGCCATTTACTATTCACAATCCCCTTTTGTTTTTTTAGCCACTCTTTCTTCCATAGCATATCACACACAGAAAAGCGGCCTCCATCTTTTTTAACTTCCCGTGTATACCATAATGCTCGCAAAGAAGTCGAGATGTGTGAACTGTAAGTTAAAATGTTGCATCAGCCATGTTGTAAAACACTTGTTCTATCCCAACGATCCGTTGGATTGTCAAGAGCATTATACTGAAGTAGCAACTCCATTAGCGACAAGATGTAAGGCAATTCTGTTATCATAATCAGCTGCTTTTGGTGAAGCCCCATCATCCAACACATCCTTCAATGCATTTGTGTTATCTTTGCTTGTATAATTTCTAGTAATGTCATCTTCTCTATGACTATTATGCATGCCTGAAGGCTAAGGACAAATATTGCCTTGCAAAGAATACAACCTTCATCTTGCATTTGCTTGTAACATGATAAACTGCTTTTCTCTTGACTTTGCACAACATAGGCTGAAAGCATCTCATCTTGCTCACCACTATGCCTCCAACTCCTCCTCACTATACTCATACGCAGAAAATAAATGTAAACACAACAACTGAGTATATACAAAGTATCAAATCACACACACAATTTTTGGTTGGTTTTCACACCTCGAATGCGCAGCAATACGACAGCGCAATCGATGTTTTCAAGTAGTGAACATCACTCCGAAAGTGGGAGATGAAGAAGGAGTGATCTGGCACGATTCTGGGCAGGTGTCCTACTATTTAACCCCCCTTTCGAAGCCATTGGAAGCATTAGATTGGTGATCTAAGCAACATAGAGGAAGGTATTATTTTGTACACGTTTTTGTCTATTAGAGTTATATTTTCTCATAATGCTGAAAGAAACTGACAGACTTCATCTCTGTTAGTATTCTTCTATATTTTCTAATTCTTTTTGGGAGTATTCTTCTACATCTTCAATCTCTTCAAACCCCTTCTCTTCCATCTACTTCTCTCCTTGAATCTACCTACACCCTGCTGTCTCTTATCTTCAAGAACTTGGCTTGAAACCTTCAACCCTTCTCTTATCTCTACCATCTCCGAAGTCCTTGAAACCCCATACATTCTTCTCTTGCCAAATCCATGTGGTGACCTTCAACCCTATGTGCTGCAACATTGGTGAACCCGAGGTGAAGGTTAGTGTAAGAGAACTCCAAGATGGGGGATTCCTTAGGAGATACTCTACAACAATTGGTGCGCATACTGCAGCAGACTCAGCAACAACAAATCCAAATGTTACAACAACAACAATAAAGGCAAGACGAAGAGAAGATTGACTCCACAGCTATCAAGGCCCTAGAGGAAGTTGGGCATGAATTAAAACAATTTAATGGTCAAAATGTCTCTATTTTTATTCGCTTAAATGTTGAAAAAATGCTCTTCTTTGGTGTACCACAATATGCATGAAGCCGTTATTTTGCCAGACTAGCCAAGCATGGTCTTCAAGAAAGAATCCATGGTTTTTTTCAACAAGATGCGGATTGGGTTGCATTCAAAAAAGCCTACGCGAAGAATTCTTCTTAGAAGACTCTGGCCTAATGACAAAGAAAAGTTTCACTGAATGGGTTGAAAAACCCAACAAGGGTAGCTACAACAGCTCTGTACCATGAGTTTGAAAGTAAATTTGGACAACTTGATGCTGAAGACCAACAAAGTATGGAAGGTCAGAAGATTGAATTATTCCTTAAGGCTGCAGATCCCATTCTGCAAGAGAAGCTTGCTGATCGCCTAGAAGATTTTACCTCCAAATCAGGAGTCAAGACTGCATGGACAAATGTTACTGATGCAGTTAACATGATTGCTCGAAGAGAGTGGATGTGACTAAGATTGGACTCTCCTTCAACTTCAACAACTCCATTGATGGAGCTTGTTCCACCTTCAAAATCCCCTATTCCTTTGACTAATCAACCAACTCTTTCTTCTTCTGTTCCTTCTAAAAATGATGTAATGGATGAATTCATTAAAAGCATGTGTGACCTTCATCTGAATCTTACAGAAATTAGTTCCAAAGTAGAGAAGCTGGATGTCAAAGTCGAAGAGCGAGGACGAGCATCAACTCAAAGATCCATGAGAGAAGGCTTTATGAGGCATTCTATTTGGTGTGACAGCCTCAACATGACAAGAGGGAGTGTTCTGCCTTCCGTGAAGCTGAAGTAAAAAAACTCGTCTTTTAGAAAGACGGAAAAATTCATGCGACTGAAACTGGTCTTCCACTAGAGCCAAATTTTAGCAATGGTAGAATGAAGAAAATATTAGAAGATTTAGCTGTAAAAAATGCCTATGCAGTAATTGATGCAGCTACCTATGGGCTACAAATTGAGCCAATTAAATCAAGTTTGAAAGCATGTAAAGCTAATGTGCAATCTAAAGTATGGATGCATATAGTAGATCAAATGGAATGTGGTAAAGTAGCCAAAGAAGATTTTAGCCAATCAGTATATTTGAGGAATAACTGGTTGGAAAGACCCGGTAGATTCGTTTTCTGCCTTTGCACATTTGGCTGACATCAATCAGAAAGAAGTCTTGAATGAAGAAAAGAGAAGAAGAGAAGATGAACCACGGCCTTCCTCTGTGCTGGCCCTTCAAAATGGGTAACTAGAAGAACACCTGAACAACCAAAGCTTGCTGAAAATATAACCCCAGATTAAGAGATAGAAGATGCGCCACAAACAAAGAAGACCGAAGAAAAGAAGAAAGGCAAGCAACTAGGCTACAAATTGCAGTCTGACATAGAAACTGCAATCGATCTCAAACAAGTCCTAGAAGAACGAATTCTAGGAAGCAAAATTGAATTCACCTTAGGCAAAATTCTTGGAATTGCCAAACGTGAATTCCATGATGTAATTATTAATATAATCAAAAGGAAAAGACAATATGTTGGTGATGAAGAAACAGTGCATGCTTTTTTGCAAGTTCTTCGAGTTTTTGTGCAGGATGAAGAGAAGGTGACTTCACAAGGAATTCAACTGGAAGCAGTTAAAGAATTAATTGCAGCAATTAAAGCTAAAGATAAAGAAAACATGAATGCAAAAATTAAAGAAGTGAAAGCTGAAAATGTAATGGCCGGCTTGTCCAAACCAGTTGGGTAGCTCACCTCTCAACCATCTACAACACATGCATGAGGAAGAAGAGGCCCAGTTCATTCCAAGCAGTCACTACTCCCGTATGCATTTGGCAAGAGCAACAACGGAGACAATCCTCAAAATTGGAGAAAGAGAAACACCATGTATTGCACTCTTAGACCATGGCTCGAAGATAAACGTAATCATGGCAAGGAGTCTCTATGAAAGTGGCGGATGGCCCATAGATGTTGATCTAGGTTGGTGAATGAGAGCTGCAAACAACTCTTCTGGAGAGTTATATGCTGCATGTCCTAATGTGCAGGTAACTATTGGAGACATAAAAGACGATTTTCATTTTTTTGTTCAAGACTCTTGTAGTTACCCTATCATTCTTGTGAAACCTTACATTTCTGAAGCCCACTTGGAAACAAAAGCTCTTGATGATGGTTCTTCCTATGCTTGAATCCGAAGCAAGGATAATGAACGAGTTGACCAATTTCTTACTGTGTGTGTTAACCATCATCAAAACAGAGATCAACTGTGTGATTATCCTATGCCTCCTAATGCCTGAGAATTCAAGGGTTTTTGGGCTACACTACTATAAAGGGAGGCTATGGTAGTGCGTCATGTTAAAAGATCGAACCTCCTCATGCAACAGAAATTGCGTCTCTAGCAAATTTATATGTATGCATAGCCAATAGTATGTGCTGTTATAAGTCTCTTCTGGCCATTACTAAGGCTGAAAGAAAGTATTTATGTCATTTAAAAAGGGAGCTAAAAACATATGACATGATGGCTGAAAATGAAGATATTTCAGGCATTTTTTTTGGACTGATTACTACTGACACATTGGCTGAAATATATGTAGCTGCTCATGCAGAAAATCAGTCCATAGAAGTATGTACATTGGATTTTTATCAAACAATTCAAGAATTTGTTGAACACGAAGATAATGGTTTACTCAACAAGGCTGAAGCAAAAGTAGAGACAAAATACAAGATAGTGGATAAGAAAGTCAAACCTGTGGCAGTCCCACTACCTCTTGAAAGTGAAGGGCTCGCTGATAGGGCAACAAATCAGCCAAGTCTTCATGATCCTTCCAACACTGGTCATAAGTTCACATCTGAAAGTATAAAAGTGCTCAAAATAGGTGAAAATTATTTCCTTTCGCCAGCTAAAAAAGACTATTTTATGCAAATGCTAATGAAACATGGAAAAGCTTTTACTTTTCAACCAAGTGAAATAGGCTGTGTGGATCCAAATATTATGGTTCCTATGGTCATTTTTATGGTCCCACATGTGCCTTGGAACCTCAAGTCCATTCTCGTTCCAAGGGCGCATCTGCCCAAATTATTGGAACTTCTAAATGAGAAGATCAGAATGAAGATTTTAGAACCTTCTTCAGCACCTTACTCAAACCGATGGTTTACTGTGCCTAAGAAAAATGGATCTTTATGATTCATTCAAGATCTACAGCTTGTCAATCATGTCACAATCCGAAATGTTGGTTCGGGTCCAATTGTTGATGAGTTTATTGAAGCTTTTGCAGGTAGAGCAATTTATTCTATGGGCGACCTATATTTAGGATATGACCAATTTCAGCTTTCATTAGAAAGCCGAGACATTACCACAATGAAAACACCTCTTGTATTGGTCCGCATGTGCACTCTACCACAAGGTGCAACAAACTCCATAGCCCATATGATGAATGCCATGCACAAAGTCTTAAGGGACTTTATTCCACAACTTACTATTCCATTTCTTAATGATGTACCTAGCAAGGGATATGAAGTCAATGAAAAGGATGAGGAGCTTGACAAAGATGGTTGCATGACATTTGTAGTTAACCATATTCATGATTGTGGTAGGATTTTGACAAGGCCAAGAGCATACTCTCATTATGCGTAAATTAAAGAAGCTATTAATTTCATCCCCCACTCTCAAAAGGGCTGGCTATTCAAATGGTCAACCCATCATCCTTACTGTGGATACAAGTCCCATTGGGATAGGATGGGCTGTTGGCCAAGAGGATCTTGAAGGTAACAGGTATGCAATTTGTTTTGGAGCAAAAATTCTCAATGAACGTCAAAGAAGGTATGCACAAGTAAAAAGGAAATTGTGGGGAGTTGTAATAACATTAATGTGTGATCATGAATACTTTATAGGTGCTTTTGTAGTGGTAGAAACTGATTGTCTTCCACTCTTGGGCATAATTGCCGACTGCTCGACACCCGACATTGCTATGCTAAGATGGATTGCATATATTAAGTCTCTCAACCCCAAATTAAAGCATATTGCAGGGAAGGTGAATCCAGTTTGCTGACATGCTATCACATGCAAGATATGACAATGAAAAAGAACTGATGGAAGAAGATGAAGCTGAATAATCCATACTTGCTGAATTTCATTCCGTGGCTGCTGAAAATACCTTTTCAGTTTACTGCATATACTGGTCCAAAGCTGAAAACAACAGGATGGTCAACTAGAAGCCAACATGCTCATTGCATTGCTCAAGCTCTAGTTCATTTCCTTGAAGAAGATTATGAAGAAGATTGGCTAAAGATCGGCCAATATTTGAGCATAATGAAGAAGAAGGATACTTGGGCTGATGAAGAGTTCAAACATATCAAGAGGAAAGATTATGGATTTTTTCTTAAAGAAGGACATCTAGGAAGCACGCAAAGAAGAAGAAAGGAGTGCTTGTTCAAGTTCTAGGTAACAAAAGTTTGCAACAACAGGTAATGAAAGAATTTCATGAAAGCCTGTGGGCTGGCCATAGAGGCATATGGGGAACCTTTAGTAAAGTCAAATAAAAATATTGGTGGAAAAACATGTATCGGGACATAGCACATTTTGTTAAAACCTGTTATGTGTGTCAAATGTATTCTATGGTTAAGCATCAAGATGGGTTACAACCAACTTATCCTTTGTCTATACATTATAGATGGGTTATTGATCTTATAACCATGCCTACAGGAATATGGAATATGCAGTATTTAATGCTTGCAAGAGAGGATCTAACCAATCAAGTTGAAGGCAAAGCCTTAACAACCAAATCCACTAAAGCTGTTTGTCGTTTTTTGCTTGAAGAAGTGTTTTGTAGATATGGTTGTGTGGGTAAAGTAACTACAGATAGAGGAGAGTTGGATGCTAATGAGGCATGCAACTTCTTTGCTCAATTGGATATTAAGTTGGCTTTAACATCATCCTACAACCCTGAAGGCAATGGAAAGAGTGAGAGAGGTCATCAACCTATTCTCAAAGCTCTAGCAAAGTCTTGTAGAGGAAAGATCAAAGAATGGCCTAAAATGCTACTTTTTGCATTATGCGCTAGCAGACTACTCACAATTCAGTGACTGGCTATATGCCAGCTAAACTTATGCATAGACAACAACCAATTATGCCAATTGAAGAATATATTCTCACATGGAGTCTTCTACCTTGGGAGGAAGGCATCATTAGAGAAGAGTTGCTGGCTTTGCGCATATGGAAACTAGAAAGAAGGCTTGAAGATGTTCAAGCAGCTATTGAGAAGCTAAAGATAGCAAGACTAGAGAACAAAAGAAGATTTGATAAGCGACATCGACTTCGGCCAAGAGCAATTCAAGAAAATGACTGGGTGCTTGTCTATGACAGTAGCCTAGATAATCAATACAGTGCTTCTAGGAAGATGGTAAAGCATTGGTTTTTGGCCCATATGTGGTAAACATCGTTCATGACAATGCCACATATTCATTGGCTGAATTGGATGGAACAAGCATGAAGATACCCATAGTTGGAAGAAGAATCAAGCTCAAATGAAGAGAAAGTTCAACATATGAGCTAGAAGAATTGAATATAATTCAAGAGCATGAAGACATAGAGGAAGAAGGAGAGGCAGAAGATGAAGACATTGACATGGTAGAAGATACTTCTTCTGACACTGCAAATCCGTAAGACTTTGGCACATGCCAGAAGATATGCAGGTTAGGAGGGGGTGAATGTCGTGCTGCTACGTGCACACCGTGTAAAAAAATCTAAAGTGTGGTTTCCTTTTAGATTTAGAGAGCCAATACCACTTTAGACATTAGTATTAGTATCCATGGTTCAAAATATTAGATTTTTTTGAACAAGTTTTTAGTCAATTTTTGATATTCTAGATATTATCTCTTGTAAAAATCCATAAAACTATAGATAACTTCTAGATTAGAAGGACATGTAAAAGAAAGCATGTAGCTTTCAACCAATTTGAGAGGATTTTGTGTAAAAAAAGAGATTAGCGAAATCGCTCGATTGTTGTTTTCAGGCACTGAATAACACTCCGAAAGTGGGAGATGAAGAAGGAGTGATCTGGCACAATTCTGGGCACGTGTCCTGGTATTGAACCCCCCTTTCAGAATCATTGGAAACATCAGATTGGCGATTTGAGCAGCATAGAGGAAGGTATTATTTTGTACACGTTTTTGTCTATTAGAGTTATATTTTCTCATAATGCTAAAAGAAATTGATAGGCTTCATATATGTTAGTATTCTTCCATATTTTCTAATTCTTTTTGGGAGTATTCTTCTACATCTTCAATATCTTCAAACACCTTCTCTTCCGTCTACTCCTCTCCTTGAATCTACCTACACCCTGTTGTCTCTTATCTTCAAGAACTTGGCTTGAAACCTTCAACCTTTCTCTTATCTCTACCATCTCTGAAGTCTAAGCTCTTGAAACCCCATACATTCTTCTCTTGCCAAACCCCTGTGGTGACCTTCAACCCTACGCGCTACGATAGCGCGGCGTGCGATTGCAATTTATAGGTAGCAAACAACACTCCAAATTGGGAGGAGTGATCAGGAAGAATTTTTAGCAGGTGTCTTGGAGTTTTACCCCCCTTTTGGAGCCAATGGAACCATTAGATTTGCGAGTAGTAGAGAATAAGCTACTATTTGATGCACATTTTTGGTCTACAAGGGAGCTCCAGGAGATCTAATGCTTGGAGACTGCTTTTAAATAGTGCCAAACAAAGAATTTATTTATCTTCTCATGTTCTATCAATACATAGTGCTTTGATTCATTGTGCTTTGTCTTTACCTTGTGTACCTCTTGTCTATTTTTTTTCTTATCTTCTATCTCCTATTCTCTACTTCCTTCTATCTTTGATCCATGGTGGATATGACCTTTCGACTAAAACCTCTATGACACCATTGTGGCGATTAGACAATGCTACAGTAGTCTGCCATAGATGATGGCACCATGTTCTTTGAGTTGTAGTATTTTGGGTGCTATTTTTGTGAATCATCCTTTAAGTTGGCAGGAAAATTTCAAAATAGTTCAATTTCAAAATTGAGCTGCAGCTTATATGCTAGAAAATTGGATATTGAAAAATATTGTAGGTAACACATTATGTATTTTCTACTCCAAAATTCACATTGCCAATTTTTTTGTAGGTGCAGGAATGTTACACACATGATTTGAGTTAAAGGCAAATGAATCACAAATGTAAATGGTGTGAAAATCTAGAATTATTATCCTATAGTTTCACAATTTATAGTGAGCTACTCTAATGTATATATGTATGTATGTATGTATGTATGCATGTATCAACATAGGAAGATGAACTTATCTCTATATCAAGTCATTTGTTTCTATCTTACCAAACTAACAAAGTTAGATTGAGTTTTTAAGTATACATGATGGTGAAAATTATTATAATTAATAAAGGAAGATATGTTGATCAAAGGTAATCATATCAAGCAGGTCATTGAATTTAATTTAGAATAAGTTGCCACTTTTTAAAGAAAGGGAGTATGTTGTTTAAATCATGGCAAAAAACATTGTAGTTGTCATGTTGTGGAATATGGTGGAAAGAGTTTGCTATTTATTTTTTAAAATTCTTTGTAGCATACTTTCTAGTATGAAACAATCCCTTCCTATACAAATCTTGCAACACATTTTTTAAAAATTCTAATAGGTTGGAAAAGAGGATGAATATGAGTAAGATAAGACATACCAACTAGTACCCAACATCAACAAAGATAAGGTATTTCTTCACCCTTGTGGATCAACTTCTAATGGAGATCAGGTAATATCTATGGACCTAGAAAAATCTCTCTTCCTTTTCATTAGTATCTATTTGCATGTGACTTGGTTTAGCAAGTGCCTAGCAGCATGTGTTAGATATACAGAGCCAAAGGAGGCATAGAGGTTCAATCACTTGAGTACTTTCAACAACAGCTTCAATCAAAATTGGTGAAAGGATCAATTTAAAGAGTTGAGAACTCCAATTTCTTTAGCATAAGACAAATCTCACTTTCAACAAAAGTTTCAATCAAAATTGGTGAATTGATTAATTTAAAGAGTTGGGAATTGCAATCTTTTGAGCACAAGACAAATACCTCATTTAGAAAGTTTATATACTAGTGTAGATTCTAAAAGCCAAGCTTTCCATCATGAAGAGGATGGTACCAAATCTTGGATTTGCACCAAAATTCTTAAATTGGTCTTTGCAAGCTCATAACTTGACTACTCAAATTTGTGATGTTTCTTTCATGTCTTTTCTTTCTACATCCTTATTAAGTGGATCACTAGTGGTGTAGAAAGGCTTAAAATTACATCTATCTTGTTGAAGGCCACAGTCACATCTCCAAAATGGCTCTCTAGCAAGAAGTAAAATTACACTATTACATTTATACTTCTTCTTTATTGATTGGACTACTATTTGAATATATTAATGATGGTGCATCTATCTTGTTAAAGGCCATAGTTACAACATATCTGACAGAATATCTATGCATGTCTATATGTGAACATTAGAAGGTATGTTTATGACACAAATACAATTGTTGATTACAATCTGTGTGTGTGTGTGTGTGTGTGTGTGTGTGTATTATTGAGATATCGAGCTCCACTCGTGATATGCCAGGGCAGATCTTTTGCCACAAGGGTATCCATGCCAAACAATCCAATTCTTGAGCTACCTAAAGAATAGGCATGACATGATTCAACCTATCAGAAATTGCTAAGGGAGATCCCTATCAAGGATCAAGACCCGAAGCTACAGGCAAAGTATCTATAATTCTCTATCAGTAGTGGACTTGTCTACTATAGAATGAGATTATGTATACCGGCAAGCCAGTCACTCAAGCAGAAAATACTTTGGGAAGCTCATGACCCCCCTTTTTCAGGACATCCTTGCTATTCCAAGACCCTCAATGCAGTCATAAAGAGCTATTATTGGGAGAGGCTTAAAGGTGACGTTCTCAAATATGTCACTGAGTGTTTGTCTTGTCAACGCATTAAGGCCAAACATGTCAAAATGCCAGGGAAGTTACAATCACTTGACATTCCCCAAATGAAATGGGAATTCATCAGCATGGATTTTGTTGTTGGCTTGCCCGAAGTTCAGGGAGGATACAAATCCATTATGGTTGTGGTGGATATGCTCACCAAGTTTGCACATCTTATCCCTGTTAAGACAAACTATAAAGCCTCAGACATTGCAAGGTTATTTATCAAGGAGATATTCAAACTACATGGGTTACCTAGAAGAATCATTAGTGATTGTGACTCTCTCTTCACATCACATTTTTTGAGGGCTATCTTCGAAGCCATTGGGACTCAACTCTATTTTAGTACAGCTTACCATCCCCAAACTGATGGCCAAATGGAGCGAGTCAACCAAGTTATTGAGGATATGCTAAGGGCACACTGCTGTCGCGAATCCAAAAAGTGGATCCAATATTTGCCACTCATTGAGTTTGCCTACAATGCTTCCTACCAACAAAGCATTCAGATGACCCCTTTTCAAGCATTGTACAGGCACAACTATCAAATTCCTTTAAACTTCTCGGATCCAACCTTGAGGGTTGAAGCTTCAAAGCAGATGCTAGAAGATATGGATGGCCAAATCAAGTCAATAAGATAGGACATCCAAGCCGCCAAGGATAGACAGAAGACTTACGTGGACCTGAAATGTCAAGATAGATCCTTCATTGAAGGTGACATGGTCTTCATTCGCGTACGCCCAAAGAAGAGTTCCCTATCCTTGGGGGAATGCAAAAAGCTAAATCCAAGGTATTGTGGACCTAACAAGATCCTCAAGTGCCTAGGGCCTAATGCTTATAGACTTCAACTCCTCGAGAACCTAAAAGTTCATAATGTATTCCATATTAGTCTACTGAAGAAGTATGTGCCCAACCCTAGTCACGTGCTTGATGATCAACAAGTTATAATGCCTAGCCAAGGAGTCCTTGAGCTACGACTGTGGGAGCTTTCGCTCAACCGCCAAGACCCTCGGACCGCTTATTGTTTCAAGCATTCCAAGCCGAGCACTAATGGCTACCTCTCACATAACCGATGCACCATCCATATCTACGAGTGTAGTGAGCTTACCTCCATGCCAATCAAGTTACCTCCTCTCCCTCGCACTCCAGTAGGTCCACGATCCAAGTGCAAGCCTTAAGCAAGCTCCATCCTCAAGCTCCACACTCCAAGCTCCATTGCCGCAAGCAAGACAAGAGAAGAGAAGAGAATAGAAGAAGAGAGGAGAAGATGGAGAGCTTCTCCTCCCCGGTCCCTCACCCTCACACACTCACTCCCTCACACTCTCACACTCCCTCTCTGAAGCACAAGCTCAAGCAAGCAAGAAGAAGAAGAATAAGAATAAGAGGAGAGCTACTTTTGGCCACACGCAAGAATGAGCTTCTCATTAACTTTTCAACTTTATATACAAAACCTTAAATCTCTTTTGGGCAGTCATCCCCTTTTCCCCTTTTTTACATGGTCGCCCGTAGCCTAGAGGCCCTTTTTCCCATTGTCCTTCTATCTTCCTAGCTTCCTTTCCACCGCCCATCTATATTTACAAATTGCACGGGTGAGAGGCCAACGCTCCTTGAATTAAACCATGATGCGCTTGTGCTCTTTCACTAAAGTATTGGCTTGGGCTTTTCCTTGCGCACCTTTCTCCCTTATTTAGGGCTTTTTTCCTTGTGCGTATTTATCTTCCATTTCTCTTTGCCTTGGCCTTTATCTTTGTCTTCTGCTTTAGCTTTTCGAGATTTTTCACCTTCGTTCGTTTGACGGTTAACATTACCCCCCTCCTAGACGAGTGCCAGTCCCATGGCACTCACCATCGTAGGTAGCAGGTTTTAGCATGCATCGAAGACATGGGTGGCAAGGACGTCTGGGGTTACCATGGAGGAGTGTTGGTAGTGGTGGGGAGGAAGGTCATTGGTGGCATAGGTGGTTGGTGGTAGGGCTATTAGATTTGGTGATAGGGCTGTTCTTTGTGGGGAGTGCACTGATGGAGTACAAGTGGCAGTTTGTTGGGGAGTCTACACATGACGATGCTTGGCGGGCTTTCACATGATGATTCTTGGCGGTCTTGCAGGATGATAAAGGATAGGAATTCAGAGTTGAGTGTCGATGAAGAGTGAACAACACCTTCATTGGGATCTTCAATACCTGTAATTGAAAACCTCTCATAGGTGGTCTCTCCCTAAGGGTAGTGCTAGTCTTCTCTATCGTGCACAAGACATAGTTTAATTAGTTTGGGAGATAGGTCAAACTCTAAGCAAACTCAGAGTATTTTCTTGCACTTGAGGACCCAAATTGTGTAGGTATTTTGGTGCATATATTATGTGAGTGCTCGTGCATACTTAGATATTACGTAGTTAGAAGACCAGGGCTGGTTTCTCATAACAAAGTGGGGATGAAGCAAAGTTATCCATGTTGAGAAGAAGTACACGTGAAGGTGTATGCGACATCCTTTGCATTGCGACTGCACGATGTAACATAATTGAACACAGGAACACTGCACTATCGGTAGTTGGTAGCTATTGGACCTGCATGATGAGGACGGTGTACTTTTCATGGCCATTTGTGCGGTGCTTACCACAATTGATTGCAATGGTATTAAGGCAGAGTGCAAGAAGAAATTTGTGTGAATGGGTCAGGGTGATAGGTCTAACCATAGACGAGACAAGCTCCCTAGGTATGTCCTTCCCTTGATGTGCCCTAAACTATTGTGGGTGATGCTAGGGGGCTAGGGGACTAGGGATGAAGCCAACGGACCAAGATCACTGGACGCACCTAATTTGAGGACCCCTAGGTGCAGTGCTGTGATCATGGGTGCTTCTTATCTTTTCGTTCTTTTCTTTTCGTTTTTTTTCCTTTTTTTTTTGACTTGCCTGAGTACAATCATTGCAATATGTTGAGGCTATCAGCCTTTCAATGGGTTGGGAAATGTCAAGCTTCGAAGGCTCAGGAAATGGATATTATAGTGATGATTGTGCCCTAGCCTCGTTGTTAGAGAAGTAGTTGTTGAGATGGGGAGATGCACTTGAGATACTACAAACCTGTTTGCGACACGCGATGTTGGTATGATTGGGGTAACAACCGTCATGAGCCCACTGTAGAGCTTGACCCAAGAAGAGAGCATAGCCCATGACTATGCTTTGATTCGTGCGATGTGGACACTCGCAAGGGTTATTTTTTGCATTCGGCAACGTGGCTTTGTTGCGGTTCTTTGTGAGATTGGTGGTCTTGTGGGTATTGAACACGTTTGCACGAAGACCTGTGTCATTCTATATCCACTTGTCACTTCATGAGAGTATATGCAAGTTGCATGCGTCAAGTACAACGAACAAATGCAATCATGTCAAGATATAACTTTTTCAAAATTCTATGATGCTGATTGCAATGCTTATTCCAGTGCTTGTTAAAGACGTGGCATATATTAACAATAGGTAAGGGAAGTGTGTACAAGTGGGGAGCTTGTCCCTTTAATCATCAAAAGACAAAAAGTTATGGTAGGATGGCTTGTTAAGCTACTTGTAGATCATAGGGGCTACTCGATTTGCACAAGGTGGGGTGAGTCCAGGTGGTTAGGCGACTGAGGCTCTACTGGTGAGGGGCTCGTGTGAGGTTGGGCAGGGAAGATATCGGCCGGGACCTGAATGGTGTAGTCTCTGGTCGCAACTGTTTCCAAGATGCTCTTAAACAATGCATCTAATTCTTCCTTGTCTCAAGCTGCCCTTTCTACCTTTGAGCACCTGGTGCCCGAGCGTCTGTTGGGGGTTTGCACAACCAGCATTGCCACACCTTATGTGCTTCTTTGAGCTTCTACTCCCCTGTCCTGGGGATTCTTCGGCCTACGTCCGGGGGGGTGTCGCTTGGGACCTCGTTTCTTTGCATACCTTTTGAGGGTAGGTACATAGCACACCGGCGGAGGAGCTTGTGCCGCATGTTCCCTTCGACAGTGGAGAGCGTCTTTGCAAGCCAGTTGCCCTAGGTGCTCCATGTCTTCCTCTTAGGGGGACCTGCAAAATGTGAACCAAGGATTAGGCCTTGATATAGGATAAAACCGTTCGTATGGAAGGGATTATAGTGTGGGTTATCAAGCGCATATGACAATAAGGGGAGAGGTGAGGCATGCTGTGGTTGTAGTAGAGGGATGGCCCCTGTGATGATGTTCGTTTGGCCTCCAGCCATTAGCAGATCTTGGCTTATGCTAAGTTGCATGGACCAGTTGTCAGGGAGTGGGGCAGGGCTCATCCTCGGAAGGATAGACCATAAAGGAAAAGGTGCATAGAAAGGGACGGTACCTTGTCCCCACCCTCAGAGATATTGGCCAGAGCTTCCTATGATGGTGATGAGGGTTGCATGCCCTCCACCTGGAGGCAAAAATGGTCACACAACTTCTAAATGTGTGGTGAGAGGAGGACCTGAAGAGCTTAGCTTGTTGAACCCAACTCTTCTCCATGCACTTGACTATTATTACTTGTGTGTGTTGATAGTGTTTATACAGGGTCACAAAAGTCATTGTTTATTTATATACATATCCATGAATTCATGTTACTTCATGAGGATAAAAGCCAATTGTAGAACTTCAGATTGTACTGGAGCGTGGCACACGCATCTAGTACTCGTGGCAACTTACTCAATACCGATAGATATTTCTCAACATCGAGTAGCATGGAACCTTGTCCAAGTCTACTGGCCACATGTAACTCCTCCTTAGTGAGAACCTTATCAAAGAGAGAGTTGTCTTGACTAGGTTTAGCTAAGCCCATACCCCGAACGGCAGTCAGCACTCGAAGGGAAGTTGGTGCCACATAGGTTGGGTCTCTTTGAGACCACCATTTGGCCAATCGCTCCTGTGAGACTGTCATGATCTGGGCTCCTATTTTGGCCATTGCAAAGGCGGTTTTCACACCAATGCTATTCGAATTGACTTCGGCCCTCTGATAGTCGCTTTAGTTGCTCTATCTCTAAGAGATTTGGTTGGCAAAGCACATCGTTGAATGTGACCGTTAAGCACAGTTCGTCAGCTTCCTCGTCAGAGATGAGTCGCATGCATTCATATAGGAGCCTGTTATAGTGCTCGTCAAGATGTTCTTGCTCTTCCCAAGATAGGGGAAATGGCAAGTATTCTTCAAGCTGCTCTTTAGAGAATGCGCCCATGTCTACCAGGACATAGACACGTGTAAACACTTTGAGCTTTGCATCCAACTCAATTAAGCATTCTGTGACACTTCTATGTTCAACGAGGGCTTGCTCGGTTGCTATCCCATGCAAGGTTCTAGGAGTTTGCCTGGGCTTTAGCATAGCTGGAGGCTCAGCCCTAGACAAGCAAGTTTGGCCAATGCTAGGATTTCTTATGCTCTTGAGGTTTTCATGTTTCTCTTGAGGCTTCGTTATTGCGTCATGGTTCTGCTTGGATGTGACTGGTATAGGTTTGTAATCCTGTTGTGGCAGCGTTGTATCCACTCTTGATTGGTCAATGCAAGTTCTATTGTCGGTGGATTGAGTGTTGCAAGTAGCCATTGATGGTAATGACTGCTTTGATTTTTCAGAGCACACGGATGTGTCTGAGGTTTCACCGCTACTAGGAGAGTGGATGGTCTCGATGCTTTATTCCTCATCTCTCCAGCGCTCTTGGTCTCAATGTTCTTGGAGTCCACAACCACCTGTAGCTGCTGTTGTTTTCGATGTTTTCTCCTCTTTTTCTTGGTTAGTGAAGGTGCATCTCTCAATGACTCAAGACCCTGGACTAGCTCAACCGTTGATGTGCTTGGTTGGGCCTTAGCATTCTCTTTCTCTAGTGTGTCCTTATGGGACATGGTCGTGGCCTGCTGAATAGCCTCGCTAGGTTGTGAGAGCACAATTATCTCCCTTTTCGGAGAGTCTAGTTCTTCAGCCAACTCCCTTGTGTTTAACTCCTCCAGCCTAGGCTTTAGGCACTTTGGAAGTGCTGGAGTTGTTAAGGAAGTTGGTTGCGACAGCTCCTCCATAGGTAAACTGCTAAGGACACGTTTCACAAGGGGTATTGTCACGGTCAAGGTCTATGAGTGCTGTGATCCCTGATTGGAAGTAGTAACAGATAGTCCCATGGGCTAGCTACCCTTGGTGGATTGCGGTGTCGTCCCTAGGGCGATCGGAAGTGGTCGTGTCTTTTGTTGCCCTTTGAGCATTCATCTGTGTAGATCGAGCATGAGTTGATCTAGTCACATTAGGTTGCTCATGCATATCCTGGGGCCGAGAGCTACAGATGGTGTCATGTCCCACCTCTTGGACATTTGGAAGCTTAGATGGAGACAAAGATTGGGACTGAGCAGTCGCCTTTAACGACTACTGTAGTGCTTCCTGTGTCCGTTTGGAAAAAGAGAGTGTAGGAGATCTAGGACTCTTAGGTGGACTTGGCACTAGCTGAATGATTTGCTTGAGGCTATTAGATGATTGTGCTATTTTCTTTGTTGAACAATCAGCCTTCTCACAAGCAGTGTTGTGCCTCTGGTGCTCATTATCCTCTTGGGAAGTCAAAAGCTCCTTGAGCACTAATGGTCTTTGTGCACGCTCAATGGTTACATATGACCTATGTTTATTAAGCATGCTAGGCCTTGGCTATTTCTTTTGAACGCTCATGGTTTGTTTCTTGCCTTGAGACCTGGAGTTTCTCTTAGGTTTCCTCTTGTGCCTAGTTGTTTTCGGTGCAATCTAGCCTTCAGCTGATAGAGGTGATTTAGCAGGGGGTTTTGTTATCCAAATCCATCAGTTACCTGCGTAATACCCTTGAGCATGTAGCAACGCTTTCGATATCCATCACGGCGTTGTGCTGACCCTCCATCAATGCCTTTGTCTATAAGGCTTGGGCTTCTTTTGGGGTCCTCTACGATATCCAAAGTCCGTCCTTGGCATTGTCTCTTGACGTTCTTGTTTCAGGCATGGCCTCACTCACTGGTTCTCGTTGTTCGGCATGTGCTTGTATCAGATTTTCCAACAAGTCCTTGCTCTCGTTAGTAGGCTTGACTGTTACGTCGGCACCTTCCTTGCCTTTCCCTTGATGTTCGATGAAGTCACCCTTGCTAAAGGTTGTGACTATCCTCACACCCGGTAGAGTCAAGTGTATCCTCTGTGCTACATAGTCAGCCTCACACTTGGTCGCCCTTTTGAAGGGTCTTCCTAGGAGGGTTTCTTTCCCGCAGCTAGCACTATTTGGAGGAACATGAAATAGGATAGGCAAGCTATCCGTTTCCATTTTTGCAAGGATTTTGCACTTCCCTATGAGTGCTTGTGGGCGTCCCCATAAGGGCTAAGAGTTTCATTAGTCGGTGTGAGCTCTGGTTGGCCTAGTCGGGTCCATGATTCATAGGTCAAGATATTAAAATCTGCTCCTTCATCAATCAGAGCATCGATAGTATGCTCTCTTTTTACGGTGAGTTTAACCCTAAGATAAGCAGGTGGTACTATGTCTTCATCTTGAGGGTCTTGGCTTGTAAATTTAAGCCTTTTGACAAATGCCCTTGAGTCCCCAATTGCATGACCAGACGTAGATTCTCCATCCATGTCTTGGGTCGTCTGTACAGTGTTGCTCAAGGTACATCTCTTGTCAAGAGTGTCATGTCTAGTCATCTTGGCATTTGTAGCTTGCTGATGTTACATTTCGCTCTCACTAGACATGGTCTGAGCACAATGTTTTTGTGTTCTCATGGTGTAGCCTTTTTGCCCTTGATGGCTAGATTGGCCCATTGATATTCTAGGGTCTCTATTCTCTCTGTTCGGGTATGGGCGTTTGGTTGCTCTTTTACAAGTGAGGATCCATGCTCGTGTAGAGCCATTACTACACTAGGGTCTAATTTGGAGGACCTGTCATGACGCGCGTTTTCTCTTCAACCTACTTGGGGGAGGTGCGGAGGGGGCAGAGCCCCTCTTGCGGGGGTCCGGGGGGGGCAGTCCCCCCTGGCCCGCAAGGCCATTACGATAAACACCATGCGCAATTTGGAGAACCGTTTATAGCCAAATTTTGAACTACTTGCTCTAAGTTTCAGCCCAGTGATGGGTCTGTGATGTGCCTTTAGCTCTACGTAGCCTTTGAGGTCAATTTCGGGGTTTAGATGCATCAAAATTTGTGTCCTAGATACCAATTTTCTATCCGATTCTTAGATGTCCGATTTTTAGGAGTCGGATTATCAGAATTGGACGTCGGATTTTGGGTTGGTCCGATCGGCCTAGTGGTCCGATTTTGGTCACGTCCGATTCTTGCAATGGTCAGATTCTAGGAATCAGATCAAACAGGGTGGTCCGATTCTAGTAGTTGGACGGTTCGAATCTCAAAGTCGGATAAAAAAAGTAGTCTGATTTTTACGCTAGGACCAATGGTTCGATTTTGACACGTGGTCCGACTCTGGGACTGATCTGATCCTGGGTGGTCCGAGGTCCGATTCTGGGAATCGGATTGAAAAGGTGGTCCCATTTTCAAAGTCAGACGGTCCGACCCCAGAGATGGGGCAATCCTATTTTGGGACTCGAACGCACTGGTCCGACTGCATGGCCGACGGCTCACGAGTTGCATGCGATGCCTTAGAATGACGTCTACTTCACCAAATCAAGCCGAGCCTCCTAATTAGATGCAAAGCCACATAGGGAAACGTCTGGCGTACCTGAAAATGGTGTGGCACTCGAATCGACCAGCACGCTGATGATTTTCCCGTAGGTCTCTCACTCTTCTCTCTCTCTCTGGCTCTCAAGCTTACTCTCCTCTCAGAGGGCAGGATGTCAAATGTGGCCTGTCCTGGTTTCCTGGGCCTCTTATTGCCCCATCCCAGCCTGCTATGACCTCAGAGGTTAGTCCCTCATGCTCTTCCAGCCAGAAATCTGAATTTGTGCCCTTATTTCCTTGTCTCAGCCTGTTATACAGCAAGAGAGAACCCTACTTTTTTCCTTCTTTTTTCCTATCCTAACCTTACCCTAATCAACAAAAATCAAAACCAGAGATGGAGATGGATGGTCCTACTCTAATATTCAACAACAAATCAATAACCTACTTGCTAAGGAGATCGAATACATCTTCAAACTCCCTCACTTCTTGAGAGCGGAATTTAGGTGACGAGAAGTGCTTAAAAATAGCTAAAAATTATGAATATCAAGGGAAAAATATTCAATGTCAAAGGCGGCGGCTCGATCTAGGACGATTTTAAGCGTCAAAGTGCTTTAAAGGTGCCCGAGCGACACTTGTTGATTTTTCATAATTTTTCAGACAGTCGTGTGGGTTGACACGAGCTACTGGCCAATGCGGGATGCTAAGCTGGACGCCCAGGATTTTTCAGAGCTCAATTCCGAGTCCGGACGAGGAAATGGCCAAGAAACCGATCAAGATACGAAGGGGTGGACCAAAGTTTGGCCAAATGAGTAAGTGACCTTTGGGAGCCCAATTTGAAAATGCCACATGAAATGTTGTTGCAAAATCGTGGAGAGAGGAGGAAGGAGAAGCCACACCATACAGCGCCGATTTTTGCGCCATGAGGATGATGATGCTCCCTCCTGCTTGTGAACAACCATGCCAACTGATCATGGGGCCTCATTCCCTCCTGGATGACAATCATTTCGCCGCCCTTCGCTCGCGCAATGATGCTCTCTTTGAAGATCTCTGATTTCAGTCTTTCTCTCTCCCCCCTCTCTCTCTTCTAAAGGCAAGTTCATGTGGGAAGAAGAAAGAAGAAGAAAGAATGATGGAGGCTTGTCCGTCATGGATCGGATTGCTCCACGGGCTGGAAATGGTGATTTGTGATTGTGCTGGACATGAAGTGCTGCTGATTTTCAGATTTGCAGCCATGGACATGAAACTCGAAACACGCAAATAAGCGGTAATTCAATTTTTTCAAAGGAAATTTGAGATTTCATGGCTTTTGATTGATAAAATGTTGTTCATATGGGCTAAAAATTGTTTATGTTACTGTTTTCCATGAGTACTTGCTGGTTATAATCAGAAAATCAGAAACATATGCATCTTGTGGCTCAAAATAATACACTAAAACACGTAAAATATGGAAAATCAAGGGAAAATGATGTTTTTTGGGCATAAAAATGGGAATGTGAATAGGAACACCAACTTAACTTTCATTTTTGCTGCAAGAAGGAACTAAGGGCCACAGCCCATAATCTATTCTGAATTTTCAGTAATAAAGTCATGCAGAAAATAAAGGAAAATACAAGAAAAATAGAGAAAAATCACTAAAAATAGGAGAAAAATGCATTTTGGGTGCAGAAAATTAATGAAAATTAAGAGCAATGTTTGTGAATGTTTGTGGGGACTAAAGCATGAGTATTTGCCTCAGTTCAACCCCACCTTCTTGTTCTAGTGTGTTTTTTCCGCTTTCTACACATAAAATGATGGCAAAATACCCTATAAATCTATACAACAATGCAACATTTGATCGATGGGAGGGTAGAGTGGTTAAAGTGTGTCTAAATGTGGAGTAAAATGATGAAAAGATTGCCGTTTTTGTTTGCATGCCATATAGGTCGGTGAATAATTATAAAATAAGGGCCTAGTAGCACGAGGGTTTCCTCGGTGCTAGGTCTGTGCAACGCCGCATAAGAACGGTAGTTGAAAATCATTGAAAGGATGTTTTCCACATGTGCACAATATTGATTTCATAATTGTTTGAGCACTTGGCATCCACAATATGCATAAATCATGGAAATATTTAAAGGTATCAGAAATCCTGGATGCACAGCAATTGTTTTCATTAGGACATTGACCCACGTTGAGTGAGAGACAGGGCACCCTAAGCCATAGGCTAGTTGTGAGGTCTAGGGGAAAGAGAAGTGAGGAAGAAATGGTACACTCCTGGACACGCTTATTTGGTACCTTGAGCGAATTTTGTGCGATGTGTCTATTTGTTGAGCGACGCACTGAGGGGCCAATCCCCAAGGTGTAGGAGAGTCGCAGAGGGTTGACGGCATTCAGCCGTAGGAGGAACCCCATGTGTATGTGATTCGAGCCTTTTGGCTATGTGAAAGGGACTCCCTCTGAGGAGTAATATTGGGTTAGGATTAGTTGGACTACAACGTATTACAAACGCAATGTTTAGGAAGGCAGAGATTTTGATAGACGCTCCTGGCCGCGAGGCCGAGGGGTTGTCTTGTGCGTAGTGACGAGGCCCGGCTAGTGCATGAGCCAGTGCCGGCCCGTTTTTAGGTCCATCAGTGGTGCGTCTGCCGGGAGCCGCTTAAAAGTGGCGGTCCTCGAATCCTGGTTGTTTAGGGACCAACTAGCAGTTTATGCCAAAGGATACTGGGATTGATCCGTTATTTATTGATAAGCATCGTCTAGCAGAAATCCAAAAGCAAGAAAGAGACGAAAGAGCTAGGCGACGTGCTGAAATTTTTAGGAGATATTCCCCTAAGCGTAGCGGTGCTGAACCCTTACGAGGGAGTGGATCTAGTGGTCTTGGGGCCACAAGCAGTAAGCTAGGAGAAGGTGGAAGCTCTAGTGCTCCCCTTTCTGCCATAAGCCAGTCTACATCAAGTACGGGAGGTGTAACCCCACCGTCCCCTATTCCTAGTGCAAATCCAATCCTCGTCATGGCGTAGCCTATTGCAATTCCAGCAGGAATGGCGGATTTGCCGGGTCTAGGTTACCCGCTACCCATTTTTAATGGGCTAGTTGAGGAAGATGCGGAACTCCACATTAGGGAGTTTCAAAAGCTTATGTTTAACTGTCTCATTCAAGAAGAAGGACATTTAATGATGTTCTTCAATATGACTATCAAAGGAAGAGCCGCTATATGGTATCATGGTTTAGAAGCCGGAACCATATTGAACATTGATGCATTTTATGGAGCTTTTCGAAGGGAGTTTGTCCCCGAAAGGGGTGGGCAATATTGGTTGCGTGTACTCAACGTGACCCGCCAAGAACCACACGAGGATATTCATGCTTATGCGAAGAAAATAAAAGAGGTTTTCCGTAAGTTGGACACCTCTATTCCTATCCCCGCGGCTGCCCAATTGCAATATTTCCTACATGGTTTGGACTTTAATATCCAATTACAGTTGAGTAGTGTCCCCTTGGGGGATATAGATACTGCCATTACACGAGCACAAGAGGTGGAATCCCGACTACAAGCAGTCTATGCTTCTCGAGGCAATTCGAATATGGGTTTAGTATTGGGAAATAATGTGGCAATGGCCAATGGCAGTAGTGGCCAAGGGATAGCGATGGCTAACCCTAATGGGAGAGGGAACATGATACAGAATGTGCCTTTATTACCAGCTCCCCCTAGCATATCGATGCCTACGAGCAGTCAAATGGCTCCAAATGGTGGAGGCCAGGCGGTCAATTCTAATGCTATGCCTGTGGCTCAACAACCTGTGCCTAATCGAATTGTTAGGCCGATGGAACGACATGGTAATGACCAAGGCTATGAGTCGAGTGCTTCCAATGTTCTTGGCGAGGTTAAGGACATGATGAAGCATTATACCGACATGATTACGGAACAGTATCGACAAATAGCTGTTGATGTCAACTTCCTAAAAAAACAACAAAATTTGATAGGAAGTAGATACCCAGAGGAGGATGCACCGTCGAGGTTTAGTTGCAAATGGTGTGGTGGGCAACACTATCCAAGAAATTGCCCAAATGTTAAGTGCGACATTTGTGGAAAATCCGGCCATTTAGCAGCTACTTGCTGGAGTAAGATCAGTTCCCTCCAGCGTGGTAGTTGGCAGCCAGGGCCTGTTAATCATCGTGCCCAAGGAAATGATTCCGAACGAGAAGATGGGCCTAAACAAATACTTCAACGACCAAAGACTACAGTGGAGGAGCTACCAAGTGGTAGTGGGGTTAGTTTGATCGAGGCTGTACGCGTTAATGATGCTGAAACCTCTAATCTACGTGCTGTTCTTACAAGAGGTCAAAAGGGTAGAGAAGCCGACAAGGATAAGCCTGTCGATGGAAACCCTAAACAAGGCGACAAAGGAACACAAGTTTTGGATCCTGCCATGGAAGGGGGACCTTTGAAGCCCGTAGAGAGTAAAGCCAATAAGGAACCATCAAAGAAGAAGGTGAAAGTTAAGAAAGAGGCAATAAAGCCGGTTCAGCGACCTAAAGAGCGGATGGTTTGGCGTGAAAAGCGAGCTCTATCAAACTATCATGAATTTGATTTGGCGAGCTCTCTTTGCGAAGTCAAGTCGGATGTGAATCTTTTACAGCTTATTAAGCTTTCCCTAGGAGTATGCAAGGAATTTAGAAAGATCCTACGTACCGGTTATATCGTAGAACCTTTGGGTATTGCGCGAGTCGGTGATGACTGGTTCGAGCATGCTGAGAAGCATTGCCCAAGGGTTGCAGCCTATGTCGATGGGATATTAGTAGATTATGCCATTGTCGACACTGGATCATTTGTTAACATTATGAGTTCTGAACTGATGGAAAGGTTGGGTCTTGCGATCCAAAAAGATACCTCCACAGTTCTCAGAATGGCAGATGATATTTGAGACAGCCGGAAGGCTGCATTACTAAGGTCCATGTCACTGTTGCAAATGTAGAATGCTGTTAGCTACTTATCTCGGGGCGAATTTTACCAATAATATGGCAGAATACAAAGCCCTGATAATGGGTTTGAATATTGCAAAGAAGGGTGGTATCTGCCAGTTGTTGGTGAAAGGAGACTCTCAGTTGGTTTTAAATCAACTCAATGGGACATACATGGTACGAAACCCCATCCTTTGTATGTACCATCATACTGCCATAGCCCTACTAGACGAACTCGATAGAGTGTCTTTTCAGCTGATTCCACGGAATTGGAATCAGTTTTCCGATTCTTTGGCTAATTTTGCGTATGAAGAAGACCTCTTCTTTAATTGTGGCCCTTGTCCCGATATATCTATTGATGCTGAGACAGGACCTGGTCGTTTGTGGGGTATGCTGTCTGAACATGCCCTCTTTGGCAGACGATGGTTGATCTGGGTGATGCAGAGGGCAAGCGAGACTCATCTGCCTTTATTATCTTAGACCCACAGACTGATTAGACGACATGTGATGCGAACACCTCTTGCAATATACGCAGGAGGGATGGGTCATAATTTAATGCACCTAGTTTAGGGCTATGAGCCCTGTTCCCCTGGGAATGGTATACTTTGATGTCTATCATGGTTGTTTCCAGGAGGATGTTATGAGTAGTATTGTTTCATTTCATTAGGCCAAGAGGGCCGATTCAGTTTTGTAGTGAAGTGTTTGATTTCATTAGGCCAAGAGGGCCATTTCCCTATCTAGTGCGGGTGCGTTTAATCGGGTTTTTGTTTTACGTATTGTGCTGGACAGGTTTCGTGGTTCGTGGAATTTGGTGGAGCCTGGAGGAGCCTTTACTGCGATGGAAGCTTCTTATGGCCAATCCAGGTGATACCTCTCCTTTACGAGTACCGTTATTTCCTGTTATATGTGTATTTGTACTTGTCGAGGGGATACATTTTTGTTGGGGACCGGCAACCAAGGTATGAAGTCCCAGGTTTAGGCTTAGTATGTTTGAGGGAGGTCGGAGTAGTCATTGCCTCCTGTAAAGACATTGTCAGACATCGAAAGCCCTGTTTTAGAAGGAAGTCCTAGTGGCCCTGTTTTGCTAGCCTGCTAGGCAGCCGTTCTAGGAGTTCTTGTTAGTAGTGAGGCAGTTAGAGAAGCCTGCCAGAAGCTAATAATGATGATGCCAAGAAACTGTATACATCCTAAAAGATGAATATAAATACGAAGGTGTGTAAAAAGGGGTTCTAACCCCTATCCCAAGAAAAGAAAAGAAATGAAAATATATAAGCAGTTGATCATTGCCTTGCGAAGGCCTGGTAGGTTCCTGGGGACGAATCAGACCCGTGGCCGATACCTTGTCTTCCTAGGGGTGGCTTCTTGCTGGAAAAAAACAATGACAAAACAAGGAAGGTTGGAGCGAAAATAAAAGTGAGCGTTAGAAAAGGATTAAGTGTCGCCTTGCGAGGGCTTGGTAGGTTCTTGGGTGCCGAGACAGGTCCTGAGGCCGATGCCCTGTTCTCCTTGGGTCACTACACTCAACTCTCTCCTTTTTACATGTCCAAGTCTGTTCATCCAATATAAACCCTAAAAGAAGAGATGTACTGAAAGAAAATACTCTTTGATCAGGCTATAGGAGTCCTCGCCTTGTCGGAGCTCCTAGTTGTGTTGTCTTTAGTTGGTAAGTAGTTCAGACTACCACTTAGGGCAACCTCTTTGGTAGGTTTTTTAGTTTGGCTGTGTTGGAGCAGCTGGTTAGTGACTCACTTCGCATCTTTCATTAGATGATGCTAGGCCTACTCCTTGTGGATGTCATGCCTTGGTTATGTCCAGGGGTAGGGGGAGCATTGTGCTGAGTTTTATTATATATTTGTTTTGTATCAGTTTGACGCTTCTTTGGTTGTTTATGTTGTGCAGATATATTCGTTGAGTCGCCCTATCCCGTGGTCGCCAATGAGAGCGGAATTTAGGTGACGGGAAGTGCTTAAAAATAGCTAAAAATTATGAATATCAAGGGAAAAATATTCAATGTCAAAGGCGGCGGCTCGATCTAGGACGATTTTAAGCGTCAAAGTGCTTTAAAGGTGCCCGAGCGACACTTGTTGATTTTTCATAATTTTTCAGACAGTCGTGCGGGTTGAGACGAGCTACTGGCCAATGCGGGATGTTAAGCCGGACGCCCAGGATTTTTCAGAGCTCAATTCCGAGTCCGGACGAGGAAATGGCCAAGAAACCGGTCAAGATACGAAGGGGTGGACCAAAGTTTGGCCAAATGAGTAAGTGACCTTTGGGAGCCCAATTTGAAAATGCCATATGAAATGTTGTTGCAAAATCGTGGAGAGAGGAGGAAGGAGAAGCCACGCCATACAGCGCCGATTTTTGCGCCATGAGGATGATGATGCTCCCTCCTGCTTGTGAACAACCATGCCAACTGATCATGGGGACTCATTCCCTCCTGGATGACAATCATTTCGCCGCCCTTCGCTCGCGCAATGATGCTCTCTTTGAAGATCTCTGATTTCAGTCTTTCTCTCTCCTCCCTCTCTCTCTTCTAAAGGCAAGTTCATGTGGGAAGAAGAAAGAAGAAGAAAGAATGATGGAGGCTTGTCCGGCATGGATCGGATTGCTCCACGGGCTGGAAATGGTGATTTGTGATTGTGCTGGACATGAAGTGCTGCTGATTTTCAGATTTGCAGCCATGGACATGAAACTCGAAACACGCAAATAAGCGGTAATTCAATTTTTTTCAAAGGAAATTTGAGATTTCATGGCTTTTGATTGATAAAATGTTGTTCATGTGGGCTAAAAATTGTTTATGTTACTGTTTTCCATGAGTACTTGCTGGTTATAATCAGAAAATCAGAAAAATATGCATCTTGTGGCTCAAAATAATACACTAAAACACGTAAAATATGGAAAATCAAGGGAAAATGATGTTTTTTGGGCATAAAAATGGGAAAGTGAATAGGAACACCAACTTAACTTTCATTTTTGCTGCAAGAAGGAACTAAGGGCCACAGCCCATAATCTATTCTAAATTTTCAGTAATAAAGTCATGCAGAAAATAAAGGAAAATACAAGGAAAATAGAGAAAAATCACTAAAAATAGGAGAAAAATGCATTTTGGGTGCGGAAAATTAATGAAAATTAAGAGCAATGTTTGTGAATGTTTGTGGGGACTAAAGCATGAGTATTTGCCTCAGTTCAACCCCACCTTCTTGTTCTAGTGTGTTTTTTCCACTTTCTACACATAAAATGATGGCAAAATACCCTATAAATCTATACAACAATGCAACATTTGATCGATGGGAGGGTAGAGTGGTTAAAGTGTGTCTAAATGTGGAGTAAAATGATGAAAAGATTGCTGTTTTTGTTTGCATGCCATATAGGTCGGTGAATAATTATAAAATAAGGGCCTAGTAGCACGAGGGTTTCCTCGGTGCTAGGTCTGTGCAACGCCGCATAAGAACGGTAGTTGAAAATCATTGAAAGGATGTTTTCCACATGTGCACAATATTGATTTCATAATTGTTTGAGCACTTGGCATCCACAATATGCATAAATCATGGAAATATTTAAAGGTATCAGAAATCCTGGATGCACAGCAATTGTTTTCATTAGGACATTGACCCACGTTGAGTGACAGACAGGGCACCCTAAGCCATAGGCTAGTTGTGGGGTCTAGGGGAAAGAGAAGTGAGGAAGAAATGGTACACTCCTGGACACGCTTATTTGGTACCTTGAGCGACTTTTGTGCGATGTGTCTATTTGTTGAGCGATGCACTGAGGGGCCAATCCCCAAGGTGTAGGAGAGTCGCAGAGGGTTGACGGCATTCAGCCGTAGGAGGAACCCCATGTGTATGTGATTCGAGCCTTTTGGCTATGTGAAAGGGACTCCCTCTGAGGAGTAATATTGGGTTAGGATTAGTTGGACTACAACGTATTACAAACGCAATGTTTAGGAAGGCAGAGATTTTGATAGATGCTCCTGGCCGCGAGGCCGAGGGGTTGTCTTGTGTGTAGTGACGAGGCCCGGCTAGTGCATGAGCCAGTGCCGGCCCGTTTTTAGGTCCATCACTTCTACCTATCTATTTCAAGCACCGGCTGGGGGAAAACCCTACTCCAATGCTCGATTCGAAGCACGCAAGCGCTCAAGGCTTGAATCCATTGGTCCCAGCAATGGAACCAAAATGTGGGAGCTTTTGCTCAACTGCCAAGACCCTCGAACCGCTTATTGTTTCAAGCGTTCCAAGACGAGCACTAATGGCTACCTCTCACATAGCCAACGTGCCATCCATATCTATGGGTGTAGTGAGCTTACCTCCATGCCGATTGAGTTACCTCCTCTCCCGCGCACTCCGATAGCTCCACGATCCAAGTGCAAGCCTCAAGCAAGCTCCATCCTCAAGCTCCACGCTCCAAGCTCCATTTCCGTGAGCAAGACAAGAGAAGAGAAGAGAAGAGAAGAAGAGAGGAGAAGATAGAGAGCTTCTCCTACCCGGTCCCTCACTTCACACACTCACTCCCTCACACTCTCACACTTCCTCTCTCAAGCACAAGCTCAAGCAAGCAAGAACAATAAGAAGAAGAAGAAGAAGAGGAGAGCTACTTTTGGCCACACACAAGAATGAGCTTCTCATTCACTTTTCAACTTATATACAAAACCCTAAATCTCTTTTGGACAGTCATCCCCTTTTTCCCTTTTTTACATGGCCAGCCGTAGCCTAGACCCTTTTTCCCATTGTCCTTCTATCTTCCTAGCTTCCTTTCCACCGCCCGTCTACATTTACAAATTGCACGGGTGAGAGCCCGGCGCTCCTTGAATTAAATCGTGATGCGCTTGCGCTCTTTTACTAAAGTATTGGCTTGTGCTTTTCCTTGCGCGCCGTTCTCCCTTATTTAGGGCTTTTCTCCTTGTGCGTCTTTGTATTCTATTTCTCTTTGCCTTGGTCTTTGTCTTTGTCTTCTGCTTTAGCTTTTCCGGATTTTGGACCTTCGTTCGTTTGAGGGTTAACAACGACTTGACAGGATCTTAAATGTTAGGGAGAGGCAATTGAGATCCAGAACCTTGAGAGAATATCTCGTTTAGTGGAAAGATTATCCCGAAGAGGATGCCACTTGGATGGATGAAAGTACTCTCAACCAACAATACCCCCAGTTCTTCTCGAGATAAGGACATCTCGATTCCTTTAAGGGGGAGAGAATGTAATATTTCTGCATGAAATATTAATGAATTTTGACCATTACACGCCCCATGAAAGAGCAGCTTAAAATAATCTCCCTGCAACTAGAAGAATCCTGGGCTAAATGCTCCATCCCTAACAGCTTACCTGTTATAAATAAAATGATAATCCTAGTGTCACTTAGTGTTTAGGATACTAGGGGAAACAACTGCATTTAATGACAGTTAAAATGCCTAGGGAGCCCAAATCATAGATTAAAGGATATCAAGTGTAGTCCATGAGATGACCTACATACTGTGCTTTGAACAAGATCTGAATTAAGATTTGGTTTCCAATTCCTAGGATCAATCATGTCATGGATAGATTGCAAGGGTTAACCATTTTCAACTGTATCGATTTAAAACTGGCTATCATCAAATTTATTTAAGACCAGTAGATGTACGAGAGACATCATTCAAGACATCTTTTGGGCTTTATGAGTTTCTTGTCATGTTGTTTGGGCTTACAAATGCTTGTGCCACATTTAATCGGATGATGGATAGAATCTTTAAACCACATAGAGCATTTGTAGGTCTTCTAGAGGAAAAAAGGGATAATGGTTAGAATTTTGAATTTTTTTAAAAATTAATTAACCCTCAGCTGATGCATGGCAGGGGGAGAGGGAGTGTGAGAGGAATGGCGTAGTGGTGGAGTGCATGGGGGAAGGGAGGAGGCATGCAAGCCATCCACGTGGTGGCTATCTCTCCCCCCCCCCCCAGGCTATACAAACTCCCCCTTGGAGCTTGGGGAGAAGGGAAGGAAGCATCGTGTTGAGAGAGGAGAGAAGAGGAGGCAGTCGTGTTGCCCGCCATCTGCCATCACCGCCCTGTTGCAAAAACGCCACACTGTCCGCCAGGCCACCTCACCATCACCATCGTCATAATCATCGCCATCGTCCTCTTTTTCACCCTCTCCATCATCACAATTCCTTCTTCCACATTTTTTATCAGTCTCATAGAAGCATAGAAGCTTCTAAATTTAAGCTTCCTAAAGTCTCGTTCCCCCCGTGCTTCCCCGAGAATTTAAACCCAAACCTCCAAGGCCCCTAATCCTGCACGGGAGAGGGAGATTGCGGACTGTGAGTCTTCAGGACGCGCTATCATGATGTTATGAGGACATAGTGTGAAAATGTATGGAATGCATCATCATCTGACTTCTCTATTGATCTAGAGAGTCAATGTGATCTGAGCCATTAGTACTAGTGCGAGTTGCATGATTTATCTGAAAATATTAGATTTTTTGATAATTTTAGTCTATTTTATATTATTTATTGTAAAAATTCGAAAAATTTAGAAAAAGCTTCTAGATTAGGATGGCATGCAAAAAAGCTAGTTGCTTTTTTAGCCAATTAGGGGATTTTGACAAGAAGGACAAATTGACGAAATCGCGCGCATTGCGATCACTATAAACAGGCTGAAAACTGCAGATTGAACTGAAAGAAGAAGGAGGGATCTAGGAGATCGATCACCAAGAGTCCTGAGGTTTTACCCCCCTTTCGGAGCCAACGGAGCCATCAGATTTGGATTCCAGGCAATAGAGAAAGAGCTGATTTTTCTGATCCATGTTTTTGGTCTACGAAGGAGCTCGAGGAGAACTAATGCCTGGAGATTGCTTCTGATTAGAGCAACGATTCCAAGTTCTTTCAATACATATTGTTTTAATTCATTGTGATTTGTTTTTGTCGTGTTTACCACTTGGGTATTCTCTATCTTCTCATCCATCTCCTATCTCTACTTCCTTCTACTTCTGATCCCCGATGGATTCGACCTTTCGACAAAAACCCCTCCGACATTGGTGAACCCAACGTGAAAGGTCGTCACATAGAAGAAGGAAAGATAAGATGGGAGAACCTTCAAATAAAATCTCTAGTGATGTTTTGCAACAGTTGGTGCAAAATATGAATATGCTTATGCAGGTACAACAACAACAGGTGACGCAAGCTTTAGCTCAAACAGATAGTGTTGTGATGAATTCTTTGCAAGTAGTTGAGCGTGAGGTGAAGTTATTCAATGGCAACAATGTATCTGCATATGTACATACCTATGTTCAGAAGATGTAATTCTTTGGAGTGGCTCAATCTGCATGGAGCCGGTATTTTGTACCTGTTACTGTTCATGAACTGAAAGCGCGGATTATTGAATTATACCTACAGGATGCTGACTGGGTAGCCTTCAAGAAGACACTCAGGGAAGAATTTTACATTGAGGACACCAGTTTGATTACACGCAAGACTTTTTCAGGAGTGGGTTATACAACCCTATTGAGAATCTGCCAATCACACCCTATGTATGTCCCTTTGTATGGCACAGCTAGGCTAGGAAGATGCAGTCCATTCTAAGAAGATAGACAAAATCCCATAGGCACAGTGGATGTAGTGTGCTACCAAGCAATCCTATATAATGATGTACTTGACTATCACTTTCATATGATGATAATGCAATAGTACTTGTCTCTTTCTATCAAGTGTCTGTGTCATTGTCAGTACTACACAATAATGTCTTTATGAGTCCAAGTCTCAATCTTGGAACCTAATTCACTTGTGTAATAACAGTTGTCTTCTTTGTCAATGTCATCATGAGTTATCTCTTCATCTTCCATCCTCCATAGCTTCAGCCTCTGCCATGCTCTAGATCCGTGTTTCTAAACATGGTATCAGAGCGTAGCTAAGCATGGCTTAGCATGTTTCAGGTCCTCTCTCTGCTCTCTCAGCTTCTCACAATCTCTATCCAGCTCAGCTCAAGTGTTTGACTTCATCTCCAACTCCATTTTCACTCTCTACCCCTTGGCAGCCATAGCCAACCTGCAACCTACCTCTGTTGGAGGAGCTGGATCTCCACTTACACGGCATATCTTCACTTGGCTCCTTCTGAGAAATTGTCCCCCACCTCAAGGCACTTTATCCCAACACCTCAATCCCTAAGATTGGCGACTTATAGCTCCAGCATTGTGTAATTCGTCAGTCGCAGTCCAAAAAAACAGCGCCTTCTGTTCGTACAGCCCAACGTCCATCTGCGCAGCGCGATTCATCCCGAGTCATTAGGGCTTTTGAAGCCTATTACTTAGGCTATCTCTAGCTTGAGTCTTGAGGCATATGGTTCAGGCTATAAGCTGGAATCTCAGAAAAGCCAGTCGTGCAGAAACCCTAAAGCTCCACCATAGCTATTTTGTTTCAAGCTTTCATTTCACTTGATTTTCCTCATTGGCTTGAGTCAAGTTAAACCCTGCCACTTTGATTCACTGATTTGATCAGTCTCCAGCAACATTTGTCCATCAAATCAAGGAGGGGAGATCTTTGAAGCACTTAAAGACCCATTGAAGATTTGAAAACCTCTCATAGACTTGAGCTCCAAAGCTTCAACTTCACTTCAAGTTCCAAGTTTAGTGCCTCTTTCAAATCAGTATAAGGGAAGGGAGAAATCAAGCAGCTCAAGCTCCTTTTTTGCTTCATTTTCTTACTCTTTTCACTCTACTGAGGTTCTACCACTTGGTTTGAGTTGCCACTCTAATTTGAGCTCCCAGCTCAGCTTCCAACAAAGGTTCAAGTGTTTTTACCAGCAAGATTTTACCAGCTAGGAGGGGACTTGAGCAACGGGATCAAGCATCAGCATCAGACTCATCAAAAAAATAGTATCTATTGATACTTATCAAGTGTTATTTGACACTAATCTTCTTGTATCCTTTGATACACTTAAGTACAACACTCTTACAATTTGAAGCTGATTCTTGGTCATATCAATGACAATCAAGAAGATTTCTATGTGGATACACTTCATGAAGAGTAACATGACTTGTGTTGCTTATTTACACGACATAGAAGATGTTCTTACTCTACCTGCAGAAGGAAATGGAGCTGCCTACACCAAACAGAAATCAATGAATCCATTTGAAGATTCTGAAGACATGTCTACCACTTTGCTTGAGGGGGACAACTGGAAGAGCAAACTCAAAAATGTTGCAAGAAAAGTCAATAAAGGAGTAGACCAAGAAGATCATGAAGAAGAGAAGAAAGACAAGAAGATTTTCCATGCGGACAAAGAAATAGCATATGCTGAAAAAGACCACAAGGGCCTATCGGTCCTTGTCTCTCATTTTCTGTTTTAAAAGCATTGTACCTGCCTTAATGTTCCTTTCATAAGCTTGTAAAAACTCCTCATGTAGCCTTGTACTACAGCCTCTGTACACTTTGTGAGGCCCCTGTTACAGCCTCTGGATGTCCACCATGTTCATGGTACCCACACTTAGTCTTTTCTGCGATAGCCTCTGGTGTTTTGCCATGTTTGTGGTATGCCCACACTTTGCAGGTGTTGCTCTCACTAAAGCCTCTATACACTTTGTACTTTCAGGTTGTGATTGAGGAGGGGTGTTGAGAATCTGCCAATCACACCCTATGTATGCCCCTTTGTATGGAAGAGCTAGGCTAGGAAGATGCAGTCCATTCTAAGAAGAGAGACAAAATCCCATAGGCATAGTGGATGTAGTGTGCTACCAAAGCAATCCTATATAATGATGTACTTGACTATCACTTTCATATGATGATAATGCAATAGTACTTGTCTCTTTCTATCAAGTGTCTGTGTCATTGTCAGTACTACACAAGAATGTATTTATGAGTCCAAGTCTCAATCTTGGAACCTAATTCACTTGTGTAATAACAGTTGTCTTCTTTGTCAATGTCATCATGAGTTCTCTCTTCATCTTCCATCCTCCATAGCTTCAGCCTCTACCATGCTCTAGATTCGTGTTTTTAAACAAACCCAATAAGGGTCTTGTGGCTACAGAATTGTTAAGAGAATTTGAAAGTAGATTTGAGCAGTTGGATCTTGCAGAACAGCAAGCTCTTGCAAGTCAGAAAATTGAATTGTTTATACAGGCAGTTGATCCTGAGCTTCAAGAGAAGCTTGGTGATTTGCTTGAGGATCAGACTATAGAGACAGGTTTGAAAACAAAGTGGTGACATGTCAAGGAAGCTGTTACTGCACTTGTGAAGAAACATAGAAGAAGAGAAAGATTGCATGTCTCTAGCTTGCCCACTATTACGGGTAAGACAGTTGAAGTATCCAGTAAGCCACCCGCTTCTGTGGCTAACCCTATGGCTATACCTGCTATTGTTTCCTCTGTTAGGGAAGATGTCTTGGATGAATTGGTCAAAGGGATGCAGGTTCTTCAATTGAAAGTTGCAAAATTGGATGAAAAAGGACAAGAGGAAAGGGGACAAGCAGCAGCCCCTAAGCCTGGAAAAAGATGCATATGGTGTGACAATTTGCAGCACGAGAGAAAGGATTGTGCTGCCTATTAGGAGGCCTTGGCATGACAGCTTATCTTTTGAAAAGATGGCAAGATCCATGCACAAGAAACGGGATTGCCTCTTGCTTTGAATTTTGGAAAGGGAGGTATGCAGAAGTTGTTGGAAGACTTGGTTGTCCGAAATGCTTATGCGGCGGTACATGCTTCTACTTTTGGTCTACAGTTGGATAGAATGCATGGCCAAGTGATGGTTGGTCCAAAGGCTAAAATATGAACACATGCTTTACATGCAGCTGAAAAGAGAAAGGTCACTGATAGTGAAGTGTCTCATGCAGGGCAAGACATTCGTGGCATAACTAGTTGGGAATCACCGGTAGATGCATATTCAGTGTATGCATATTTAGAAAAGGTACAAAACACGGATGTACTTGTGGAAGAAAAATGAAAAAGAGATGAAGATATTGTAGGGACATCTAAAAGAATGACAAAAATAAGTATGGATCAGCCTAAAGCTGCAAATCAACCACCTCCTGAGCATGATATGGAAGAGGTCCAGGCAGAAGCAAAAACATGATAAAAAACAAGAGGGAAAAACAAAGGGCAAACAACTAAGATATAAGCTGCAATCTGACATTGAGACAGCCACAGATCTTAAGAAGGTTCTTGAAGAACGGATCTTAAACAATCGGGTGGAATTTACCTTGGGAGAGGTGCTTGGCATTGCCAAGCGAGAATTTCATGATGAGATCATTGACATAATTAAAAGAAAGCGCCAGTTTCTTGGTGATACCACTAGTGCAGTGCTACAATTTGAAGAGGAAAATAGTTTGTTGGGTATTCGAGCTGAATATGAGCATGAAGTAAGTACAGGATTGTCTATGCAGGATGCTACTAATCAATGGACAACAAGTGGAAAAGAGAAGAAAGTGGCTGAAAATGCATTGTCTTATAGCAATATGCATGATGGGGTAAGGCAAATGCAACAATATGGAGAAGAGACTCTAGGATTTATTCCTCGAAGTCACTACACAAGAAATCATTGGGCTAGAGCTACCATTGAAATGGTAGTGAAAATAGGGGAGCATGAAACTCCTTGTGTTGCTTTAATTGACCATGGGTCTGAGATAAATGTCATTGAGCAGGGATTGTATGAAAATGGTGCATGGCCTGTGGACACTGATCATGGTTGGCATATGAGAGCTGCAAATAATTCTTCAGGGGAGCTCTATGCTGCATGTCCTAATGTAAAAGTGACAATTGGTGATGTACAGGAAGAGCAACACTTCTTTGTACAAGATAATTTCTCATATGCAATGATTTTGGCAGGTGTGCGTATGGAAACAAAGGTGCTTGATGATGGTTCTGCTTATGCAAGAGTCAGAAGCAAAGATGGGAGGAAAACAATCCAATTTCTTACTATTTGTGTTAATCATCCTAGAAATCGTGATACGCTTCGAGAGTTTCCTTTGGTTCCAAATGCAAGGGAATTCAAAGACCTGGATTTTCATTAAGCACTGATGTAATGCGGGGCTACAGTAGTGCTGATCAGAGGGTGTACTCACCTCTTGATGAAATGAAGCATGTATTTACTATTGGTAATTCTCAGTTTACAGCAAACAGTTCATGTTGGTTTAAGCCTATGGAAGCTATGTGCAGGGCTGAACGCATATCTATGAAACGGGCTATTAAGAAACTGAGATCATTGGGGATGTTAGCTAAAAATGATGGCATTTCAAGCATATTTTATGGTTTGAATATTACTGACACTATGGCTGAATTTCAACAACTATACATGAAAAAAATGAGGCTGAAAACAGAGTGTTGTCAGTATGTTCTTTGGATATGTATGATGTTATAGCATTGTTTTCTCAGCAGGAAGGATTACAATGGGCTGAAGCACTTGTGGAGACAAAGTATAAGACAATTGACAAAAAGGTGAAACCAATTGCTTTGCCACTTCCACTAGAGAGTGAGGGTATGTATGAAAAAGTGTCAAGGCAGCCAAGCTTACGGGATCCTAAAGATATAGGTCATCAGTTTACATCTGAAACATTACATGAATTGAAAGTTGGTGTAGAAGGGTTTCTTTTGCCTGCTGAGAGAAACTGTTTTATGCAGATGTTGGCTAGACATGGGAAGGCATTTGCATTTCAACCAAGTGAAATAGGTTGTGTGGATCCAAATGTTGTCTCCCCTATGGTCATATTTACTGTGCCACATGTACCATGGAACTTGAGGCCTATTCCAATGCCTAAAGCTTACTTGCCAAAGCTGATGGATTTGCTAAATGAAAAGATTCACATGAAGTTCTTGGAACCTTCTTCAGCCCCGTACTCAAATCGTTTGTTTACTGTGCCCAAAAAGAATGGGGCTTTGAGATTTATTCAAGACATGCAACCAGTCAATAAAGTGACCATAAGAAATGTGGGTGTAGGTCCTGTGGTTGATGAATTTGCAGAGGCTTTTACAAGCAGAGCAATCTATTCTTTGGGTGATCTTTACTCGGGGTATGATCAGTTTCAACATACAATTGAAAGTAGGGATATCACAACCATGAAGACTCCTTTGGGGTTAGTGCGGATGTGTACTCTCCCACAGGGTGCAACAAACTCAGTGGCACACATAACAAATGCTATGAATAGGGTACTCATGGATTTTATACCACAATTGACTATGCCCTCCTTGGATGATGTTCCAATCAAAGGGTGTGTAGTGGATGAAAAGAATGAAGAGATGGATGCTCATGGATGTAGACAGTTTGTTGCAGATCATATTGTAGATTGTGAGAGGATTTTGACACGTCTAGAAGAGATGCATTTAACTCTTTCTAGACAAAATTCTATCTTTGGAGTTGAGGAGGTTTTAATTGTTGGGCATATGTGTGGGCCTTATGGGCAAAGGCCATCACCAGTAAAAATAGATGGGATTGATAGAATGCGAGATGTATGCACGAATGTATCAGAGGCTAGGTGCGTAGATTCTTGGGTGCATGTGTGTTCTATTTGATATGGATTCCTCACTTTGGACATCTAGCCTATGTTCTTTGTCAGCTTCTACGGAAAGGTCAAAAATTTCATTGGGAAAGGAAGCATCAGAAAGAAATGAAGAAATTGAAGCAACTCTTAAAATCTGCTCCTACGTTGAGAAAGGCTGACTATTCACATGGAAAGCCTATCATTATTACTGTTGATACAAGCCCAATTGGGATTCGATGGGCAATTGGTCAAGATGATGAGAAAGGGGAAAGGTATGCAATGCGCTTTGGTGCAAAAGTATTGACTGAACGATAGAGAAGATATCCACAAGTAAAAAGAGAATTATGGGGAATTGTGACAGCCCTTAAATGTGATAAGGAGTATTTTATGGGTGCTCATGTAGTCATTGAGATTGATTTTTTGCCAGTATTGGGTATGATTACTAGTTGTGCTACCTCGGATATTGCTATGCTCCGGTGGATTGCATACATCAAATCTTTGAACCCTGAATTTCAGCATATTGCAGGAAGAGATAACCCAGTGGCAAACATATTATCTCGAGCACACTATGAGAATGAAGATGGAATGATGGATGAGGAGGAAGAACATGACTTTCTTATGGCTGAAAGTGATGTTGCAAGAGTGAATTTAGTAATGCAAAGTGTTGCTACAGCATTAACAGAAGCTTGGATAACAAAGAGAAGACACTTTAGATGTTTTGCATCTTGTGCAGAAGTGTTTCTGGAAGACAAATATGTAGGGGAATAGCTGAGAATTGGTCAATATCTCAGTACATTAACAAAGAGAGATGAATGGTCAGATGAGGAGTTTAAGAAGATCAAGAGGAAAGCCTATGGATTTTTCTTAAAAGATGGATACTTATGGAAATATGCTAAAAAGAAACAAGGTATGCCATTGCGAGTTTTGGGTGACAGAGCTTCACAAGTAGAAGTAATGCAAGAATTTCATGAAAGTTTGTGGGCTAGTCATAGAGGTGTTTGGGGTACTTTTACAAAGATCAAAGAAAGATATTGGTGGTAGGGTATGTATAAGGATGTTTCTCACTTTGTGGAAACATGTACAACATGACAAATGTATTCAACTATGAGACATCGGGATGGATTGCAACCCACATATCCATTGTCTCTTCATTTTAAGTGGGTGGTGGATTTGGTCACAATGCCTATAGGCCTTTGGCAAATGAGGTATCTTGTGCTTGCTCGTGAAGGCTTGACTAATCAAGTGGAAGGGAGAGCTCTATGTAGTACTAAGACGACAAATGATGTATGTACTTTTCTCTTAGAAGATATCTTTTGTCGATATGGCTGTGTGGGAAACATTACAGCAGATAGGGGTGAGTTGGATGCAGATGAAGCTCATGATTTCTTTGCACGGTTGGGGATAAAGCTTGCTTTAACTTCAGTCTATAACCCTAAAGGAAATGGCAAAAGTGAAAGAGGTCATCCACCTATTGTGAAGGCATTGGCAAAAGCATGTGGAGAGAAGATAAAAGAGTGGCCACGATTGCTCCCTTATGCTTTATGGGCTGATAGAACAACTCATAGTGTTGTTATAGGATATATACCTGCAGAATTGATGTATGTTCAAAAACCTATCATGTCGATAGAAGAGATGACTGTCACATGGAGTGTGTTACCTTGGGAGGAGGAGTTGAATCGAGAGGAGTTGTTGGCCTTATGCATTAGACAGTTGGAAAGAAAGTCAGAAGACATAGAGGTAGCAACTACAAAGTTAAGGGCAGTAAGGATATAGAACAAGAAACGGTTTGACAAAAGACATAGACTGAGACCAAGAACCATACAAGATGGGGATTGGGTATTGCTTTATGATAGCAGTTTAGATAACCAGCATAGTGCCATGCGTAAAGTTTCCAAGAGATGGTTTGGACCCTATGTGGTAAGATAGGTGTTTGATAATGCTACTTATGCATGAAATGAAATGGATGGGATAGCCATAAAACTTCTAGTAGTAGGGAAAAGAATCAAATTATTCAAAAGGCGAAAATATACTACTTATGAGCTGCCAGAATTGGAAGAAAATAGTGGCCATGATATAGGGGCTAGCCAGAAAGATATGGAAGATGAAGAAGTAAAGGATATGGTTGCAGAGGATCAGGAGGACTCAGAATCCGGTGACAACTAGGATTTTGGCACATACCGAAGGATGTGCAGGTTCAGAGGGGGTGGATGTCGTGATTTTATGAGGACATAGTGTGAAAATGTATGGAATGCATCATCATCCGACTTCTCTATTGATCTAGAGAGTCAATGTGATCTGAGCCATTAGTACTAGTGCGAGTTACATGAATTATGTGAAAATATTAGATTTTTGGATAATTTTAGTCTATTTTTGATATTATTTATTGTGAAAATCCAAAAAAGCTAGAAAAAACTTCTAGATTAGGATGGCATGCAAAAAAGCTAGTTGCTTTTTCAGCCAGTTAGGGGATTTTCACAAAAAGGATAGATTGACGAAATCTCGCGCGTTGCGATCATTGTAAACAGGCTAAAAACTGCAGATTGAACTGAAAGAAGAAGAAGGAGTGATCTGGGAGATCCCTGATCAAGCGTCTTGGGGTTTTACGGAGCCAATGGAGCCATCAGATTTGGGTTCGGGGCAACAGAGAACACCATATTGGGGAATATGGGAATTTTCCACAAGTTTGGGACACGTGGTCAAATCTTTCGATTTGTCATAACTTGAATATTATAACTCCAAATCAAGCACTCCGTAACTCAATAGATTCCATTTTTCAAGTGCTTTCCAATGATAAGTCACATCATATGGTTTTGATAAACTTATGGGTATGTTATCCGGGTGTCCCCTTTTTAGTATTCAAAAAATAGGAAATGGGAGATTCCCAAACTCACTAATATTGTGTTAGAGAAAGAGCTGATTTTTTTAATCCACTTTTTTGGTCTACGAAGGAGCTTCAGGAGAACTAATGCCTGGAGATTGCTTCTAAGTAGAGGAAAGATTCCAGGTTCTTTCAATACATATTGTTTCAATTCATTGTGATTTGTTTTTGTCGTGTTTGCCACTTGGGTATTCTCTATCTTCTCTTCCATCTCCTATCTCTACTTCCTTCTACTTCTGATCCTCAGTGGATTCGACCTTTCGACAAAAACCCCTCCAACAGTGTGAGTAACCACAAGGAAGTTGCTGCAACAAAAAAATACACTGCATAAATGGCCCCAAAGTTAAAGATGTGAGGCACACACGCATGAGCCTCCAACCCAAGTCTATGCGTGGACATTTCTACGAGTCCTCATGCCCAAGTTCTTAGAAGTTTAATTCTGCATAAAAGGAATGCATCGGGCTTTAATATTTATGGAAAAGTTATGAATGCAATTACTCATTCATCTTACGAGTTTTAGTTGCATATTGCACTTTGCTTGCATTTCCAAAGTGACAATCCTAAACGCATATTGCATAGGTTAAAAGGATGAAAATTTGTTTAAATGCACCCTTGTCTTCCTCGCAAGAAAGAACAAGCACATAATGCATTTAGGCAATAACTTCCTTGTTGTGATTCGCATGAGAAAATCGTTAACATCCATTAGATGTTGTCCAAATAATTGCATTGCATGAAAAGGAAACCATGAACTTACTTGTTGCATGCAAGGATGCTTGCATTTTTAAATTGGATTAAGTGCCGCTGAATGGATTAAGTCAAAAATAGTCTTATGACATTCGTCATGCATCAACTTCTTTATCGAAGTTGTTTTAGAAAAATATGCATTTCATATTAAATCATGAATTCAATGCATCGGACAAAGGGTTTATAGGTATAGTTCTTGATGCAATTCAACGTAGGCTTTTATATGAGTTAGCCATGAACTGTATATCATTATAGATTAGGCAAGGAAAAGAGATGGTCATTTTACATTTTATAGTTGCATAGAAGGAAAAAGTCAATGAATCGCATATTTGCACGTAATGTGATGTCTTGCAACTAGTTACACCTTTTAGGACAAATATTAGCGTCTCTAAGAAAAGATCATTTCTTGTCGCAAAACAAGTAGACCGATTTAGCTAAATCACTTGTAATGACATAACCCACATGGGATTCTTAAAAGCATAAACAGTTAGTACAACAAATACCTCAAAGTGCTAGCTAGGGTTTAGTCACGTTAAAAATTCTGCCTAGTATCGCACTTGGGATGCGAAGTCAAGACTTTTGATCCCAAAGGTCCTACCCACGTTCACGGAACATTAGGGTTAGCTAAATGCCCATGGAACAATAATCTAGGGTTTTACCCTAAGGATCGAATGACCTAATACTAGACTTCCGATTGAGTTTAGAAACCCTAGGGCCAAACATCATTGGCCTAGTAAGGTTAGGGTTAGGTTGGGTCAAGAGGACACCCCAAACCCTACATCTTGATCAAGAGTATTTCTTGACCAAGAAATGCCGTTTGATGGGAGAAATGATCCCACAAGTTAGGTGCGGCACTTGTGCAACAAGTTGCAACGTCGCATGGCTTTGTGTCTAAATCACAAGATAGAATTGCCACTCCTCGGAACAAGGTTGGCAGGTCCTAGTGCAAGTCTAATTTGCAAGAGGATGAGTAGACATCCTGCTACATGGCCCTTCTTTGGATCAGATTTGCCAAGTTAGGGAAGTTATGTATTTCTTAGCAAGCAATTGACCAATCAAGTTGGGCGATGAGGGTGCCGAGGAATTACTGTCCCTAATGTAAGAATCCTAAGGTATTTGTTGATTGGGTTAACAAGGTACAAACCTAACCCAAGGATAAAAGGGTAAACAAGCAATGAAACCTTTGGGATCTTGCCAAGTTGCAATTGACCCCTGATCGAATGCTGGATGCATTCGGAGAGAAGGAATATACCTTAGCAGTTGGCCAAGTAAACGACCATCGGATTGATTGTGTTTGTATAAGTTAGGAGCATTATTTGTATTCTTTGCTCAAGGAACTAAAAGATGAAAAATAATTAATGCTTCAGGTTGAAGGCCTGGAGGGAGAGGTAGTGTCAGCTACCCCCAACTATCTGCCTGACCCTATCCAAGGGGGTTGTTAGCCGCGCCGAGTACGTGGACCGAACCCATCGCGAGAGGTCTCTCCGTCGGTGCTACTTGGAGTAGGAGGACGCTTGGGTGCCAAGCCGTAAATCTCTTGCCTCTGGGTCCTGTTCAAGAGGCCAACATGACTCGAGATTAGATCTTGAGGCCCACATACTAATCTACGGGCGGATTATGGATTAGCCTATGGGTTGGATTATATGATGTATTCCAAAGACCGATAGATAAGATCAATCGTTGAAAAGAAACTTGTTTGACATTGCTTTTCTATGTCAGTGCTAAGATTACGTGAAGGAACCGGTGAATAATTGACTAATCAAGGAAGCTGTTTTTTTGTGTCAAACTAAATGTGATAGGTAATTAGATAACTAAAGCAACCCCGAGGAAAGTGCAGTGGATGTGGCCATGGGTCCATCCTACGGATGGGTGGTCCCGGTTGGCCGAGAACTTTTCTCAAAGAAGTTGACAGCAAGGTAACGATGACTTAGAATCTAGGAAGCTAGAGTCCCGATTTGTGCTATTTTAGGGGAACGGAATGGGACTATGCCTTATGGGCAGAGAGGTCAAGCTTCACATCCCTCTCATTTCCCATTCTCCTTGAACCAAGTGTAGCATGGATCCGCTTCGACCCTGACGTTTTTGCGTAAAGTAGTTTTCCTGGGGTTCGACACTAGCTATCGTTCTAGGAATTTGACCACTAGGAGAACCCTGGTTCAGGTCGGTCCTAAGTGGGAACGGTCGGAATGCTTCCGCTTCATAGCAGACTCAAGAGGACCTAGATTGCAAACCCCGTGACATTCCGTGGGAGTGCCGGGTGGCGCTTTCTGGACTCTCTTCCCGATGGGCTGCTAAGACGTGTCCTACAAGTGAAGAGGTGGACACGTTACATATTATCTCGTATCACATACACAAGAGGCAACCTCTCGGCTGCAACACTGCGGCTTGCAGCTCTCCTACATCAAGGGGATTGGCCCCAAGATGCACTGCCTCAACATAAAGAACAAGCGTACAAGCTCCACTCTTTGATTTATCGAATGATCCAGGAGTTGATGTTTCCTCATTGAACTTATTCCAAGGAACCGCTCGTCTAACCTACAACAAGGACTTCCTCACACTCTCAGCGTTGATCGATGTTTAGCATACAGGTGCTATGCATCCAGATTTTTCTACCATGTGGCATGCAAAAGTGAAAAAGTGAATGCTTATTGTGCACAAACATTTATCATTAAAAGTCAGCAAAGTAGAGTGTAAAAATCAGCCATTCAATGATTTTCAATATATTCGTTGTTGCTGCGTTACTAGAGTTTAGCACCGAGTTACCTCGTGCTACTAGTCTCCTTAAAACTTAAATGTTTATTATCCTATATGACGTGCACAACCAAAAGATATGACTTTACTTCATTTTCAGCACTTAAATGCTTCCAAAACTCTTTTTTTCCCCTACCACTTATGTGTTGCATCGTTGGATAGGTGTAGGGTTTTTTTTTTCATTTTCAATGTATGAAGCAATAAAAATGCACTAAAACATACAAACAAGGGTGAGATGAGGCTATACCTCATGCCTCAACCTTGCCAAATATGCACACACATTATTCATATATTTTCTTAAATTTTTAATCACGAAAACCTATTTTTTTCCCTTTTTTGATAGTCTTTCATATTTATTTATCAAGAAAATAGAGCATTTACTAGTTTTTTTGGTTTTTTTAATTATGACAACTAAGAATCACTCATTTTCCACATTTCATCACTCATGCATCATTTTTACCAAACCCGAAATGACAAAAAACCCCATTTTCTTTGTAAAATGCATGTTTTTTGGATTTAAAAAAAATATTTTTTGCAATATGGAATTATGTATTCTTGTTTTTTTGACATAAAATCATCAAAAATACAACAAACAACATTCCTACCAATTTTCATCCAATATGAACATCATTTGCATAGAGTTATCGGATTTTTTTTTGTTGCGGGTTTCTAAAACCGGATTCAGGATAGCAAAATAGTCCACCATTAATGCACAACCCATCTCCAAACCCAAGTCAACTCGGAAGTGATTCGATATCACAGCAGACAAGCATTCACCACTCGGGCTTTATCTCCCTTCACACATAGGAACTACCCCTTGCACGAGAGAGAGGGAGGAGAGAGAAAGACTAGATTCATAGCAAAAATTCCGGGTAGCCATTGGAGGTGTGGAGGGCGGCGATACAGAGCGAAGATCTTCGATATCTTCCTGATGTGGTTGCTTCATGGGGCTGTATTGAGGTGGGAGATGGCTTATAGCCCCCCCTCTCCACAAAAACTCGTCGCCTGCTACCGCCCCATCTTTTTTTGTTCATCACCATTAAGAAAAAATGTCCCCCCCTCCCCCAGTCACATGAAAAATTGGAAGGGTTGCCCCAAAGGTCACACCCCCTCTTACCCCTTAAGTGCTTTTAGACTTGGCTTCTTTTGGTCTTGGCCTCGAGCACTCCCATTTCCGCATCCGGCCTTCGATTCGCGATCTAGAACATCTTACATGTTCATCTCAAAGTCCCAACACTGTCGGACATTTCTTGAAGTCCTATTTGATATACCAAGAAATTATGAAAATTTTGCAACCATCACTTAGTAAGTCTTTAAAGCGGTTTTGGAGCCCATTCGTTGCTTGCCGCTTAAAATTGACCCAGTTGTATCCGCCGCCTTCAACAAAGTTTAATTTTCCCTTGAAATTTGAGTTTTAGATAATTTTTTGCACATCTCAGGCTTAAAAATCAACTCTCATTGGCGACCATGGGATAGGGCGACTCAACCCATCGAATCCCATGAACAAATCTGCATATCCACACAACCACAAAGAGCATTAAGCTAATACAAAATAGAGACAATAAAAGACATACAACTCTCAACCTACCCCCTTTCAAAACCAAGGCATGAAATCCACGAGGAGGAGGTCTAGCATAATCTGACAGAAAACCTAAGGCTAGTCATAATCGACTGTTCCAACATAGCCAAGCTAAAAGGAACTATTAGAGAGGTCATCCTAAGTGGTGGTCTGAACTACCTTCCTAACTGAGAAAAACTCAACTAGATGCTCCGCAAGGCGAGAAATCCTATAGCGTGATCAAGAAATATTTTCTTTTAGCACATTGTCCTTTTAGGCCTTTATTTTTTGCCATACTCAGGGGTGTAAAAAGGAGGGAGCTGAGCGTAGTGACCCAACGAGAACATGGCATCGGCCGCCTTAGGTCATCCTGTCTCGGTACCCAAGAACCTACCAAGCCCTCGCAAGGCAACACTTAATCCTTTTCTAACTCTCACTTTTATTTTCACTCCAACCTTCACTCATTCTTATTTGTTAGCTAGATGCCACCCCTAGGAAGACAAGGCATTGGCCGTGGGTCTCTTGTCCCCATGAACCTACCAAGCCCTCACAAGGAGATGAACAACTACTCAAGGATTTTTCTTTCTTTCTTTTTATAGTTTGCTATTTTTATAGGGGTTAGAACCCCTTTTTACACATCTTCATATATTGATTTTTTAGATAGATTCAGAACTTGCTCTTCTCTTGATATTTAAGTGCGGGCTTCTCTAATTGCCTCACAACTAATAGAAACTCCTAGAATAGCCACCTATAGCAGGTCAGCAAAATTGGGTCACTAGAATTGCCTTCTAAAACAAGTCTTTCAGTGCTTGGCAATGCCTTTACAAGAGGCAACAACTCCTCAGACCTCCCACAGACATACCTAACCTATACGTGGGACTTCATGCCTTGATTTCGGATCCCCAACAAGAAAAGAAATCCCTCACAAGTAACCAAATATATATAGTATAAAAACAAGGTACTCATAAAGGAAAGATATCACCTAGATTGGGCCATGAGAAGCGTTGGTGTAGTAAAGGCTCCCCCTAGGTTTGTATTTAGAAAAAGTGAATCTGAGAGAATACATCATACCCATCGGGGTGCCGATAGATCTGATAATTTGCTTCACAATGTGCTCTTCTATAGTGGACAAAACCCAAGGAGCGTGAGGTAGTTGCAAGCGACCATCAATGATCGTTGACTCTGGCCAAAGCACCTCCATCTTGCCTACCTCCTTCAAATCCATTCATGCCCTTGTAGTGTCTCTCTTTCCTATGATGTGGTCCCATAATAAGCTGCCCAGATTCTTGAAAATATGCATGGGATTCAACAAGTGGTTGTGATCTATAACCGGGTCCAATATGGTAAGTCATAGAAAACCAAGAACCATCGCAATCCGTTCGGATGTGACTCTATGTGGACCATTTTCAACTCGTACCAGCTTTGGGCATTCATTCGTGCTGGAGGTCGTCCCCAAGAAAACCTTTACTCAGTTCATGACCCTTCGACAAGAAAGTAGCGTATCCTTGATATACTATCTTCTTCATGGTCTGTGACCTTTGGGAGTCCAATTGTGGCCTACACAATGAACATCCATGATAACTTGATGTAACCAGACCTGCCCCAACAACCTTATTTAGTGAATACAAACTTGAACAAGCTACGATAGATATCATCAAAACAAGAATGGAAGCCTACTTACCTGAGCACTCTCTGAATCCCAAAAAGTCATGCATGGTCCACATAAGAGTGACTTGTATATTGGCAGACCCTGTTGACCATTGTGCTTGCTCATATCTTCCATGGCGACCCTCTCCTCCCAAAAAATCTTAAGCTCATCGACTAATGGATGGAGATAGACGTCCATATTCTTGACTTTGTACCGGCCATGAACAAGCAAGCTAAGGATCAGGTGTCCTTTCTTCATAGAAAGCCATGGCGCGATGTTGTAGTTAACAAGGACTACGGGCCACACACTGTAAGAAGTTGAGTGGAGACCAAATGGGTTTATGGCATCCGTAGCAAGACCAAGCCGAAGATTCCTTGGCTCTCATGCAAAGCTGAAAAGGTAGAGTCAATGTGGCTCCATGCGCATGAATCCGCTGATATTCGTTGGAATCCATCTATGGATGTATTCTACGCATGCCACGTTGTCAAGCTCACCATACCCGACGTATGAAACATGTGACGTTGTCGAAGGGTTTGTGAAAGCAATGTCGCAACCACAGAGGATCTTGACTAATTTCAGGATAGAAGATCAATCAAGTAAATAATCAAGATGAGAAAATGATGCCAAGACTCTGTTTTATTTCTGCCAATAATAAATACAAGGTACAAGAAGAAGAAACCCGAGCAGCCTCTGGATTGCGTAGGAAACACCTTTGAAAGGAGACTAAGAAAATAGATTTAAAGCTTTCTTGATAAGCACAAAATTGATACAAGGCCGTATCAAAAGACTAATACACAGGATTTTGATATGGAAGCTGTAACAAGAGGCTTTCCAATTTCAGGATACCTATCCATCTGTATAAATACATTTTTAAGCATACTTCTTCTTCATATGCATCTTCGTTTTCCAAAGCTCTCTGATACTTTGTTTCCTCTCAGCTCCCCTGTTCTTCATGTCCTGAATTTCCCTTTTCAAGTTGTTGAGTTGTCCTTCCCATCCACCATCTTCAATTTTTCCCTCTTTTTACCTCTGTAGTTCAGTTTTTCCAGTTATCCAGATTTGCCCTGTTTTTAAATTACAGAAATCCTGGCGCTACAACACGTTCTCCACTCTCTAAAGTCCCTTGCAGAATGTACAAAAACCTTCTACAACAGTAATAGCATGATCTGAATATATTTTAAGCTCTGAAGACAACTGGGCACATTCCTGTTTCGTACCATAAAGAATCTTGGATGCATTATCCTTATCTGTTATCTCACTTGCCACAGTACCACGGAAATGCTCCTGTGACATTTCTACAGTTTCACTTGAATTCTCTTGTCGGTTTTAAAAACATGTATCAACTGCATCAACTGATGACTAATAATGGGCTACTTTTGGACCAAGTTGCAAACATTTGCTTTGGCCATACTGTCCAAAGAGGGCAGCAAAGGTGGAAACACGCTCTTGATCACTGCGGATTGACTATAGAGCACCTCCAATGGAATCTTCGCATCGTCATGGGCCAGACTGTGTAAAGCTCCTGCTGTGATATGACAGAATATGGCTACGACTCTCACAGTTACGGAGGTCTTCCCGTAATTGATCCTCCTCTGGTTCTCTGCCGCGTATGTCTGCCACGGCGCAGACGCTGGCAACTGGCAGTCGGAAGCTGCAATCAAGTCCATAAGCCAATCATGGCAGGTCTTCTACACAAAACGGGCACTGACCATATGGAAGATGGCAAGACTACTGCGCCAGCTTCCGCTTCCTCCCTCCTGGAGACAGGCCTCCCTTCTCAATTCCACTCCCCAGTTGTTATGCCGAGGTGCATGGAAAATCAAGCCGATCTCCTTAATACGGTTGTGTCATCCGAATTGCAGGAGCTTTTTCAAAGCCAATCATCCTCGTTGCTTCGTTGTAGGCTTCTGGACTTCCTCTGTCATCTTCTCTGTGCTTTGTCACCAGTAGAGCAATCCCCCTCCGTCATCTTCTTTGTGCTTCATCACCAGTAGAGCCATCTCCCTCCGTCATCTTCTCTGTTTCTCCCCTTCTTCACAGATTGCTGAGCACTCTTTTTCCCTTTTTCATTCGTGGTGGCCTTTCCTTTCCTTTCCGATCTCTCTGTTCCATGTGTGTCTCCCCCCCCACTCCTCTCTCTGCACTCCTCGTAGCTCCCCCCTCCAATGCTCTGTTCCTCCCTATTTTTCAGATTCAGCGTAATACTCCCCTTTCCAAATTAGCCTCGACTTCTTTTTTCATCCCATACACTTGCTTTTCCCTCCCTCTTTAGCTTTTGAAAATCCCCTCTTTAGTCTTTGAAAAATCCCTTATTAGTCTCCTCCTTCCATGTTCTCTGCGCCTCCCTTTCCCGATTCCTCTCCAAAAGCGGCCCTTTCTTTTCTCCCATTTCAAATCTTCTTTTTCCCCCCCTTTACTCGTACAAACTGGAGAAGTAAGCTGCAGCTTAGCAAGATCTGTTTTCACAGCAAGCACACGGGCACCAGTAGACATAGAACCGATATTTAATATTAACACTTCTCCTTTAGCTAGCTTTGAAACCTTTCCTTGCAAAGCCTACACGTGTTTTTCCATAACCGAAAACCATGTGATAAGCCCCATGAAAACATCTCCAAGAATCCATAGAAGCCTTGAAGAAACATCCAAACCCATAATCGACATATCTTGAAATAAGTATAGCCATGAGATTGCATCTCAAGCCCAAAACTCCTTGATCTTCTTCGTCTTCAGCATAAAATAAAAGAGCAAACATAACATCTAAATATGTACAAAGTATCAAATCACACACACAACTTTTGGGTGGTTTTCACACCTCGAATGCGCAGCAATACGACAACGTATACGAGGAATAAGTGGAAAGTGTCTAAGAACTTTTTGAGGGATGGTTTTCCCTCCCAAGTCTTGTTGATACTTGCAAGTCCTATTGATACCTGCAAGCACCACATTTTGGACATGTCTCTATAGTCCTGTACTCTCCTCGAAACAACACACCATCATTGACACATGCATGGATGTTGTTGTAGTCCATGCCACGTTATTGTAAAACATATCATGCATCATTATGAAACTCATGCATGGTATTTCCAAGTGGTAATATATGATACTTTAGTAACCTGAAAAAAATCATAATACACCTTGAAAAAGTACAATTGTTTTTTATAATGGTGCCAAAGAAAAATCAACAGAGCCTACATAGAATGTATCTAAATAACTCAATCACACTCCATCACTCCACCTGTATTTTGGTTGCACACTTAGGAGTGCAAGCAGCGTCCTTAGGTGAGATAGATGGCACCCATCATATAATGGTATGGATGCTTCCTCTCTTAGCGGATCAGATGTCTCAGCATTCATGGGCATCAATGCATTGATCATTGTCTCCATCTCAGACTCCAAGATTGGAGGAAGGTCTAAAAGGCTGTCTTTCTCCTTTGGTATTGATGGTATAGATTGAGTTGTACCTTCCAACTGGTGGATTAACTCAAGCACTCCATCCATCTCACATCCATGAACTCTTCTAACTGGCCGCAATAGGTGCATTCCTCCTTGGGATGAGCCGTCATCTCCCTGTATAAATTTTACAGGCTACGCCTAATATTTTTGTATATGATATTCAATTAGTTTACGAATATAAGGCATGATTGATACACACTTTTTCTTACCATTTGCTCAAATTCTGAGATTTCCTGGTAATCAATGATCTCCAATTGGAACTCGCCAAAGCGTCGTATGTGCTCTATAGATAAGCGAAACTTTCGTCTGATTGCCAGCTTGCATTGAGAGAAAAGACACGGGACATGCCGATTAAGATAAACCTCACGATCTTGAACATCAGGACCATCATCGTTTTCCATTTTGTCTACATTATGACAAACAATTGGTTTTTGTTCTTGTTCTCTTTTTATTTTTTAATTTGTTTGAGAAGGGATTTCTTTTTTTATAACTCAATAGAATTAACGTCAACTGAAACGTCTTCATTTACAACACATAACGAACTAGTTTAATATACATTATAAAGATTCCATATAAACCTTCTTATATTTTAACATGAATTTTTAGGAGCTATTGAGCTTACACAAGTAGAAGGCAAAGAGTCATCGTTTATTTAAGTTTTTCCAATAGCTAAGAGAAATTACATCATGATAAGAATCCTATTATAAAGATTTACCCATAGAAATTAGATACATTAATAGTATAGTTAACCATAGATTTCTTCAAAATAAACATTAAATAACTTTTAGATTTTCCATCCACTATATCTACTTGAGGTTGGTTCTAATATAGGGAAGATGATCAGCATTGATAAAGCAATACATGCTATTCCATATCCAACACCTTTCATAATGTAGAAAGATCATAAAGTCAATCTAGGTGTGCACAAATTGATCCCCACCTAATGGCACAAACTTATCAAGAGGTAATCAATGTAAATTCTACTCAAATCTCCCTTGAAATAATCAAACTACATTACCTCAAACTACCTAAGTCTACCTCGTAGGGAAAGTTCCACCCCAACCCCACAATGATCAACCTAAAGCTAGCCTAAATCGCGACTATAGTCTCCTACCATGGTTATCTAATATTAGCTTAACTACTTTTCTATCATCTCTTAAACTTAAGTAGAACATTGCATTGGTTTAAATAGAGTGGGGGAGTAATATACACCAACCACTTTATTAATAAGGTATAGTCTCAACTCAAGTCCCCCTAAAATAACATTGATTTGGATCTAGGATGACACACCAGGATATTTGACATTCAATCATCCCCTAAGCCTTCCCCAATGGTAGCTCTTTTTGACCATGTTAAGGGTCTTGACATATTCGAGATGTGGCTTGAAAAAGGGGAGTCATGTGTTGTTTGAGTTTCTTGCTTGAGAGTATGCATAATCTTGTCCTAAAATAGAAAAGTCCCTCATTGATGGAGAATTCTTGATATTTGACCTTAAGTCTCGGGTTTTGGTCCTTTTTCAAAATTTCCTTTATCATATCTAGATATTCCGGATCATGGCTAGCTTCTTCCTTGGCTAGTTCGAGGATAGGGTTGCTAGGCATTGACACCATAGTTGCCAAATATTCGGCCATTGAGGGTTCCTCCATGATAAGAGAGTTGAGGAACGCCTTGTGACTTAGAGTGTCAAGGACCGCATTCTCTTTTCCGGGTCGATACCTATCTCAAAATCATACTCCTATAGAACTTCTATTCAATTACGTTGCCTCATGTTGAGGTCGATCTAGGTGAAGATCCATTTAAGGCTCTTATGGTCCGTGACCAAATAAAACTTGTTACCAAGCAAGTAATATCGCCAAAGTTTGAGGGCGTGGATCATTACTAGCAGTTCCAGGTCATGGGTGGCATAATTCCTCTCATGGGTTTTTAGCTTTTGCGAGGAATAAGCTATGGGATGACCTTCTTGCATTAGTACACAGCCCAATGCAAGTGTGCTAGCATCTGTGACAACTTCAAATTCCTTGCTTAAGTTAGGGAGCTTCAGAATTGGTGTTGTTACCAAGCTATGCTTGAGGTGATCAAAACTTGCTTGTTCAGAGGTCGTCCACACTATGGCAACTTACCTTTTCAGCAAATTTGTGAGGGGTGCTTTAATTAAAGCATAGTCCTTAATGAAAATCATGTACCAACCTATTAATCGGAGAAAGCTATGCACTTCTTTAATAGTAACCGGTGGAGACCCCTCTTGGACATCCTTACCCTTGGTAGGGTCTACAGAGATCCCTTCATTTGACACAATAAATCCACGATATTCAATCTGCCTTTTTAGGAAGGCACACTTTTTCTTCTTAGCATAGAGCTTATGAGTCCTCATGGTCTCAAGGACAATGCAAACTTGGGACTCATGATCCGCCTCCTCCTTGGAATAAACCAAGGTATCATCAAAGAAGACAAGTACCAAATCATTGAGGTGTGGTCTAAAAATGTCCTGCATTAGCCTGTTAAAGGTGGTGGGGGACATTAGTCAATCCAAAAGACATTACTGTGAATTCAAAATGACCATATCTAGTATTGAATTCTCTCCTTGGAATATCCTCATCCTTGATGTGGATCTAATAATACCCTGACCTCAAATCAATCTTGGAGAAGATTTTTTCTCCCTGCAGTCGATCGAGTAACTCGTCTATCCTTGGAATGGGGTATTTGTTCTTGATGGTTACTTGGTTTAGGCCTCTATAATCGATGCAAAGTCGAAGTGTACCATCCTTTTTCTTTTGGAACAAGATTGGAGCTGCCCAAGGAGAACTGCTAGGGCATATGTGCCCTTCCTCCACTAGCTATTTGAGTTATTCCTTTAACTCAATGGCTTCAAAAATGGACATCTTGTAGGGCATTTTGGTAATTGGAGGAGCTCTTAGGATTGGCTTAATCTCATGATCCACTTCCCTAGGCGGTGGTAATTCCTTCAATTCTTATGGAACACATCCACATATTCCTTTAGCCATGATGGTTCTTCATTGGTGTCCTCTACCTGATCTGGTTTGTGTAGCTTGATCGGATAGACCGGTAATCCCTTCCTTATTCCTTGAACTATTCGTATTGCCTTAGCTAGTTGGATCTTTGGTTTACCTGCTTTACCTTCTGCTATAACTAGCTCACCCTTAGGATTCCGAAAGGAGACTTGACCCTTTTCACAATGAATGTGAGGATCATTGAGGATTAGCCAATCCATCCCGAGTAGACATTCATGGACACCTAGATTCATTACTCTAAACTTAACAGTTGTGGGCTTGTTTCTAAGTAGGAATTCCACCTTAGTATTTTTTCTAGTGAAAGTGATTTCTCGCCCATTTACTAGTTCGACAAGCAGAGCAGGGGCAGCTATGTTGAGATGGCAAGCTCAACACGTGCGGACATTGATGATGGACTGCTTGGCTAGATGGGTCCGCACGTCTACACTTAGCACATTGGTGGTCATTATGTTACTCACATGGCCACTGACTTATCACTTATTATATTTAGTTTCTTACACCTACCTACAACTGACAAAGACATAGCGCCAGTCGATTAGTGTAGTCGGTTATGCACTGTTTGACTTAGTAGGCCACTTTCCTTTATGTTGTATCTTATCTATACTTTGTGTACATTGTATAATGTGTGGAAGAAGAAGAAGAAACCAACAAGAAAACGTTTTAGCCTCCCTCTCTCTTCTTGTGTTCTTGAGTGAGCTTCCTCTTGTGTATACAGTGTGTGTTTGGTGCAGTAGCTCAAGCAAGTCTCCCCACCACGGGATTCTTGACATGGTATCAGATGTCAAGAATCGTGTGGTGGGGGGAGTTGCTCAAGATGTTGTGCCAAACACACACATAATACACAAGGAGAAGCTCACTCAAGAGACAAGAAGAGAGATGGAGGCCAAAACGTTTTCTTGCTGATTTCTTCTTCTTCTTCCACACACTTTACAATGTACACAAAGTATAGATAAGATACAACATAAAGGAAAGTGGCCTACTAAGTCAAACAATGCATAATCGACTACACTAGTCGAGTGGTGCTATAATTATGCCAGCTGTAAATAAGTGTAACAACCTGAATATAATAAGTAACGAGTCAGTGGCCATGTGAGAGTCATAATAATCACCGACCTGCTAAGTGTAGATGTGTGGACCCATCTAACAAGGCGGTCCATCATCAATGTCCGCATGTGTTGAGCTTGTCATCTCAACACTCCCCCTCAAGCTCAACTGCATCTCTGCAACTCTAAGTAAGCTTCGAAACTTTTGAAGCTTCTCTGTACCCAATGCCTTCGTGAAGATGTCAGCTATCTGATCCTGTGTGCTGACATACACCAAGTCAATCTCACCTGCTAGTACCTTCTCTCTCACAAAGTGATAGTGTACCTCAATATGTTTTGTTCATACTGCTCATGTTGTCACAATAAATGACAACTGGACCTTCCACCTGCACATCCAAATCAGCCAATAACTTTTGCAGCCATACTTCCTCACATGCTGCAACAGTAGCACCTCTATACTCAGCCTCTGTACTCGACAAAGCAATTGTAGATTGCTTTTTGCTGCTCGAAGAAACTACTGCACTACCAAGAGAGAATATCTATCCGCTGGTAGATCTTTTATCAGACATACTACCAGCCCAATCTGCATGTGTGTGTCCAAACACATGTATATCTGTACCTACCTCATAGAAAAGTCCATAATGTAATGTGGACTTCACATATCTCAATATGCGTCTGACTGCATCCAAATGTGGCTTTCTAGGTACTTGCATAAACAGACTCACAAGACCAACAACGTAGCTCAAGTCTAGCCTTGTAATGGTCATGTAGATCAAACTCCCCACTATCCTCCTGAACATAGTAGGGTCTTCAATCTCATCCCCAACATCGGCACTCAACTTTACATTCTGCTCCAACGGGACTGAAAGTGGTTTGCATGCTGTCATACCATACTTGGACAACATATCCAAGCCATACTATCTTTGAGACAGCCATATACCATCATCACATCTGATCACCTCAATGCCAAGGAAGTATCTTAGCTCACCTAAATCCTTCATCTCAAAGTTCTTCTTCAAAAAATCCTTGACTTCAACAATCCCACTATCACTATCACCTGTAATAATCAAGTCATCCACATAGATGACTATGATGACCAAACCTGCATCTCCCTTTCTCACATAAAGTGAGTGATCAGTATCAGAAACATAAAAACCAATATTGACAAGATACTCTCTGATCTTGTCAGACCATGCTCTAGGTGCTTGCTTGAGCCCATAGAGTGCCTTCTTCAACCTGCACACATACGTGGGATGCTCTAAATCTTCATAACCTGTTGGCTGATCCATATACACTTATTCTTGCAAATCACCATGCAAGAAGGCATTCTTCACATCCATTTGCTGCAACCTCCAACCTTTGGCTACTGCCAAAGCAATCACACATCTGACAATTGACATCCTAGCAACTCGACTGAAGGTTTCATCATAATCTATGCTATATGTCTGGGCATAGCCTTTTGCAACCAGCCTAGCTTTATACCTACTAATAGAACCATCTGCATTGTGATTAATCTTATAAACACACTTACATCCAATGGCTTTCTTACCCTTCGATAATGATACTAGATCCCAAGTCTTGTTGGCCTCTAATGCAGCCATCTCCTCATCCATTGCTGCATCCCAATGAGCATGACCAACAGCCTCCTCAAAATATGTGGGCTCAACATCCTCAACTAGTTTCACCATATAAGCATAATGGTGAGCTACATAACCTTCAAAACCAAATCTTTTAACATGATATCTCACCCTGCTAGACCTACGTACCACTGGATCACTCAATGGAGTCTTTGCATTAATGCGTGCTCTCTGCACACCTGGAGTCCTCACTGAAGGAATGCCAAGCTCATCATCCAAGCTCTCTGAGCCACTAGAGTCTCCATCAAGAACTGCATCAATGCCTTCTGACACTTTACTTTTTCCTTTGTCTTTACCTGTAGTGCTACTAGATGCACTTGAAGATGTAGAGCTACTCCTTAGTCTCCCAGACCAAGGACTACCAGATGATGTATTTGGTCCACTAAAAGTCCGTAATTCTTGGTTTTCATCCTGTACATGAGTGTCATGATCATCATCATCATCCAATGCATCACCACTAGATGCATACCAACTGCTCATTTCATCAAAGATGACATCCTTGCTCACTCTGAACTTACATGTGATAGGGTTATAACAGCGATACCCTTTCTGCTCTAAAGAGTGTCCAATAAACACACACTTTTCAGCCTTTGGATCCAGTTTCTTCCGCAACTCATCTGGCACATGAACATACTTGCAGCCAAACACTTTCAAGTGTGAAACATCAGGCTTCTTACCTGTAAAACATTCTTTGGGGGTCATACCATGAACTGCAGCTGTGAAAGTTCTATTCATAATATAAACAGCAGTATGAACAGCCTCAGACAAAAAATGATTAGGCATATTATTTTCAGCCATCAAGGCGCGTGCAACTTCTGCAATATGGCTGTTTTTCCTTTCTGCAACCCCATTTTGCTATGGGGTATACTTGCATGTGAACTGTCTCTTTATCCCATGAGACCTCAGAAAATCACTGAACTCATTCAAGAGGTACTCTCCCCCTCCATCTGACCTCAAGCACTTTACTTTCAAGCATGTTTCTCTTTCAACTGCAGCCTTGAAAGTTCTAAAGTGCTCAAAAGCTTCACTCTTTTCCTTCATAAAATATACCCACAGCTTTCTAGAACAATCAACGATGAATGTGACAAAGTATGAACTGCCTCCAAGAGACACATTTTGTGTAGGCCCCCAAATGTCTGTATGCACAACATCAAGGATATTTCTGTTTACATCTCTGTCATGTGAAAAGGGTTGTCATGCCTGCTTACCAAACTGACATGCTTCGCATACCTTATGAAATTCTGCAACTCTAAATGTAGGCAAACCTGTAATAACCAACCCTTTGGACTGCGTTAATTTCAGCCTTTGTACATTTGCATGTCCAATGCGTTTGTGCCAAATTTCAATATCTGCTACAACACCTTTTCCTTTAGCATACATAGCAGCATTCATAGTAGGAATTCCAGCATCCAGAGTAAACATACGTCCAACTCTACTTCCCTTTGCTACCAACCTGCACTTGTCATTGAAGTCTTCTACAAAGCAGCCCTTTGCATTAAATCTGACTTGCAGCCCTTGCTCTACCATTTGACCGACTAACACCAAGTTCTTTGTAATAGATGGCACATGTAATACATAAAAAAACTCTTTGTCTTACCATCATGCAAGAAGAAGGGAACTTTTCCAATGTGTGAAATTGGGTGGCATGAGTCATCACCCGTCTGCACATAACCTGCATTCTGCAAATCCTACATCTCTCCAAACCATTTTGCATGGCTGGTCATATGATTGGATGCACCTGAATCAACATACCAAACATCTTCATGTGTTTCCTTTCCTGTAACAGCATTCAGCATATACTGCATAACAAACAAACGTTCATTTTTGTCTTCATTCTGTCGTGAAGACGATGCATAGTTTCCTTGCTGCAACTTACCACTGCGAATATCATCTTTCTTAGCATAACATTGGGCTGCAATATGACCTGTTTTGCCATAGTAGTGACATACAATACCAGAGTTGTTAGAACCTTTGTTCTGCCATCCACCTCTTCCTCTAAAGCTCCTACTACCTCTAAAGTTACCATGACTTCCTGAAACTTGCATATCGCCAAATTGCTGATTCAATTTGTTTTGCTGGTTGTCACTACCACGTCTTGTACCACGGCCTCTTGACGAGAACTTGCCACGTCCCCTTCCTAAACTGGAGTAGAAAGCTTGGACCTGTTCACCACTTCTTTCATATGTCTCACTCTGCATGTTGATCTCTTCAGTGATCATAAGGGAGACCAACTTATCGAAATCTGGAAATGGCTTTCTGACATATACGGAAGTTACAAAAGACTTCCAAGCCTTTTCATTGTTAAGTCCACCCAAGGTAGATGACACCAAATCATCATCATCGGGCATTGCATCAATCCTACAAATGCATCTGTAATGCTTCTTACCTTCAGTGCATACTCATTGATAGACATCTTCCCTTTCTTTAATGTATTCAACTCTTGCTTGAGTTAAATCTTTCGTGCCTTTGTATTTACAGAAAACATACTTTCAAGTATGGTCCAAGCTGCATATGAATTCTCTGCATTTCTAATGTGTCCCAACATATTATTGTCAATTACTGCAGACAACCAATACAGGACTTTTTTATCCTTTGCATTCCATTCCTTCCGTGCATTTGTCTCTTCTGCAGTTGGAGGATCACTCACCTCCGGCTCTTCTTCACCTGAAACAAACTCGTAGAGGCATTTTCCAATAAGGAAGTTCATGACACGGAACTTCCATGATGGGTAGTTATTCTTGTCGAGCTTCTCAATGATAGGGCTTCCACTATTCTCTGCCATTATCACAAAACTAATACCAAACAGCAAGCAAATCTTCTGCAACCTTTGACCTGTAGTGTATAGCAATACACCAGACAACCTTTTTCACTGTTTGCTCAACAATACATGCAATCTGCAACCTATTTGTAGATAAACCTTATGTTCGCTTCGTGCAAACACCTCAAGAATTACAGATTCACAATCTGTAACTTGTGCACCCACTTTCGGTCAAAACAGCCAAAATCACTGTGTACACTGAAACTGTTGTCTGCAACCTTGCAGCTCTAAAAAGGGCCCTGAAACGGCCTCAAATGCCAGAATACATAGCGCTCTTTGCACACACCAAATCTCACTGCAATCTGAGATTTTTTGCTCGACCCTGCTTCCGGTGCCTCCACAGGCAATATCCAAGAGAGAGTGGAAGAATGGGAGAGCTTCTTACCCATGGCTTGCTTGCTCAAACCTTGCTTCTTCCCCTTCACTTCAACCTTCAAAATCAGCCTTTCTCAATGGCACAGCTCTGATACCATGTCAAGAATCGTGTGGTGGGGGGAGTTGCTCAAGATGCTGCGCCGAACACACACAGAATACACAAGGAGAAGCTCACTCAAGAGACAAGAAGAGAGATGGAGGCCAAAACGTTTTCTTTCTGATTTCTTCTTCTTCTTCCACACACTTTACAATGTACATAAAGTATAGATAAGATACAACATAAAGGAAAGTGGTCTACTAAGTCAAACAATGCATAACCGACTACACTAGTCGACTGGCGCTATAACTATGTCAGTTGTAAATAGGTGTAACAACCTGAATATAATAAGTAATGAGTCAGTGGCCATGTGAGAGTCATAATGACCACCGACGTGCTAAGTGTAGACGTGTGGACCCATCTAACCAGCCGGTCCATCATCAATGTCCGCATGTGTTGAGCTTGTCATCTCAACATCAGAGCCGTGCCACTGAGAGAGGCTGATTTCGAAGGCTAAAGTGAAGGAGAAGAAGCAAGGTTCAAGTAAGCAACCAATGGGTAAGAAGCTCTCCCATTCTTCCACTCTTTCTCTTAGATAGTGCTTGTGGAGGCATCGGAACTAGGGTTGAGCAAAAATCTCAAATTGCTGTGAGATTTGATGTGCAAGCAGATCACTGTATATTCTGCAAATAAGTCCTTTAGAGCAGTTCCACAGTTATTTTGGGCGTCTGAGGTTGTTTTAGGCCCCGTTTTAGAGCTGCAAGATTGTGGACAACAATTTTAAGATACACTGTGATTTCAGCTATATTGACCGAAAGTGGGTGCGCAGGTTACAGATTGCGAATCTATAATTTTTGAGGTGTTTGCAAGACGCAAACATAAGGTTTATCTGTAAACAGCTTGCAGATTACATGTACTATTGAGCAATCAGTGAAAAAGGTTGCTTGGTGTATTGTTGTGCATGTGTTATGGAAGATTGCAGAAGACTAGCATGCTGTGTTATATCCTTGTTTGTGATAATGGCAGAGAATAGTGGAAATCCCATTATTGAGAAGCTCGACAAGAACAACTATCCTTCATGGAAGTTCCGTATGACGAACTTCCTCATAGGAAAGGGCCTTTATGAATTTGTTTCAGGTGAAGAAAAGGAGCTAGAGCTGGGTATCCCTCGAATTGCAAATGAGTTAAAAGCATGGAAAGAGTGGAATGCGAAAGACAAAAAGGTGATGTACTGGCTATCTGCAATTATTGATAATACTATGCTGGGACATATCACGAATTCAAAAACTTCACATGTAGCTTGGACAATTTTTGAGACCATGTTTTCAATAAATACAAAGGCACGAAAGATTCAACTCAAGAAAGAGTTGAATGCCCTAAAGAAAGGAAAAATGTCTGTCAATGAGTATGTGTTGAAGGTGAGGAGCATTGGAGATACTTTAGCAGTGATTGATGCAATGCCGGATGATGATGATTTGGTTTCATTTACTCTGAGTGGCCTTAATAATGAGAAGGCATGGAAATCATTTGTTACTTCAGTATATGTACGGAAGCCATTTCCAAATTTTAATGAGCTGATCTCTCTCATGATTACTGAAGAGACCAATATGCAGGGTGATTCGTTTGAAAGAAATGGTGAACAAGTCCAAGCATTTTACTCGAGTTCAAGAAGGGGATGTGGTAGATCCTCTTTGAGAGGCGGTGGTATGGGACGCGCTGGTGATAACTAGCAAAATAGGTTCAATCAACAGTTTGGTGAAATTGTAGAGGAAGAGGTGGATGGCAGAATAGAGGTTCTGGAAATTCTGCTATTGTTTGCCATTATTGTGGTAAAATAGGCCATATTGCAGCCCATTGCTATGCAAAGAAGGATGATATTCGTAGTGGTAAATTACAACAAGAAAACTATGCATCGTCTTCAAGACAAAATGAAGACAAAAATGAGCGTCTGTTTGTTATGCAGTATATGATGAATGCAATTACAAGAAAGGGGACACATGATGATGTATGGTATGTCGATTCAGGTACATCTAATCATATGACCAGTCATGTTGAATGGTTTGGAGAGATGCAAGACTTAGAAAATCCAGGTTATATGCAGACGAGTGATAATTCATACCACCCAATTTCACACATTGGAAAGGTTCCCTTGTCCTTGTATGATGGCCAAACAAAGAGTTTGATAGATGTATTACATGTGCCATCAATTACAAAGAATCTAGTATCTGTTAGCCAAATGTTAGAGTAGGGGTTGCAGGTCCGATTCAATGCAAAAGATTGTTTTGTAGAAGACTTTAATGATAAGTGCAGGTTGGTCACAAAAGAAAGTAGAGTTGGCCGAATGTTCACTTTAGATGTTGGAATTCCTGCAATGGATGCTGCTATGTATGCTAAAGGAAAAGGAGGAGTTGCAAATATTGAAATATGGCATAAACATATTGGATATGCAAATGTGCAAAGGTTGAAAATAATGTAGTCTAGAGGATTGGTTACAGGGTTGTCTTCTTTTAGAGTTGTAAAATTGCATAAAGTCTGTGAAGCATACCAGTTTGGTAAGCACGCAAGACAACCCTTCTTGCATGATAAAGAAGTGAGTAGAAAAATACTTGATGTAGTGCATACAGATGTTTGAGGGCCTACATAGAATGTATCTCTTGGTGGCAGCAAATACTTTGTCATATTTATTGATGACTGTTCAAGGAAGTTATGGGTATGCTTCATGAAGGAAAAAAATGATGTGTTTGAGCACTTCAAATCTTTCAAGGTAGTTGTTGAAACGGAAAAATGCTTAAAATTAAAGTGCTTGAAATCATATGGAGGAGGAGAGTACCTCTCTAATGAGTTCAGTGGCTTTTTGAGGACTCATGGGATAAAGAGGCAATTTACTTGTAGGTATACCCCACAGCAAAATGGTGCTGCAAAAAGAAAAAACAGGCATATTGTAGAAGTTGCATGGGCATTAATGGCTGAAAAGAATATACCCAAACATTTTTGGTCTGAGGCTGTCCATACTGTTGTTTACATTATGAACAAAACTCCCACAGCTGTAGTTCATGGGATGACTCCTGAAGAATGCTTTACTGGTAAGAAGCCTGATGTATCGCATTTGAAGGTATTTGGCTATGTTGTATACGTTCATGTGCCAGATGAGCTATGGAAGAAGCTTGATCCAAAGGCAGAAAAATGTGTTTTTATTGGATACTCTTTAGATCAGAAAGGATATCGCTGTTATAACCCTGTCACAAGTGAGTTCAGAGTGAGCAGGGATGTTATCTTTGATGAGATGGAAAGTTGGTATGCACCTACTGGTGATGTTTTGGATGATGATAATGATCAAGACAGCTATGTGCAGAAAGATAAACAAGAATCACCCAGTCTTAGTGGACCAAAATCATCATCTAGTACTACACCTACAGTGAGCCCTTGGTCTGGGAGACTAAGGAGTAGCCCCACACCTTTAGGTGGATCCATAAGCGTTGTAGGGAAGGACAAAGGAAAGAAGAAAGTGTTGGATGGTAATGATTCATCTACCAGCCATTTGGGATTTGATGGAGATTCTAGTGGTTTGGAGAGTTTGGATTATGAGCTTGGCATTCCTTCAGTCACGACGCTAGGTGTACAGAGAGCTCATAGTAATGTAAAGGATCCATTGAGTGATCTGGTGGTACGCAGATCTAGCAGGGTCAGATACCCTATTAAAAGATTTGGCTTTGAAGGTTATGCAGCTCACAATTATGCTTATATGGTGAAACTAGTTGAGGATGTTGAGCCCACTTGTTTTGAGGATGTTGTTAGTCATGCTCATTGGGATGTAGCAAATGGATGAGAAGATGGCTGCATTAGAAGCCAATAAGACTTGGGATTTGATACCCTTACCTAAGGGTAAGAAAGCTATTGGCTATAAGTGGGTTTACAAAGTCAAGCATAATGCAGATGGTTTAGTTAGTAGGTATAAGGCTAGGCTGGTTGCAAAAGGCTATGCTCAAACATATGGCATAGATTATGAAGAGACATTGAGTCCAGTTACTAGGATGGCAACTGTTAGGTGTGTGATTGCCTTGGCAGCAGCGAAAGGTTGGAGTTTGCAGCAAATGGATGTTAAGAATGTCTTCTTGCATGGTGAATTGCAAGAAGACGTGTATATGGAGCAGCCAACAGGTAATGAGGATTTAGAGCATCCCACATATGTGTTCAGGTTAAAGAAGACACTCTATGGGCTGTTGTTGGCCTTGTCAGTCAATTTATGTAGATGCCTAAAGAGCCTCATTTGGATGCAGTTAGAAGTATGTTGAGGTATGTGAAGTCCACTTTACATTATGGAATTTTTTATGAGGCAGGTAAGAATGTATAGGTCTTTGGATACACAGATGTAGATTGGGCTGGTAGTATGTCAAACAAAAGATCTACAAGTGGATTCATGTTTTCCCTTGGTAGTGCAGAAATTACATGGAGCAGCAAAAAGCAATCTACAGTTGCTTTATCGAGTACAGAGGCTAAGTATAGAGGTGCTGCTATGGCAGCATGTGAGGTGGTATGGCTGCAAAAGTTATTAGGTGATTTGGAGGTGCAAGAAGATGGTCCAGTTGTTATTCATTGTGACAACATGAGCAACATCATACAACTAGCTAGGAATCCAGTGTTCCATACTAGGACAAAACACATTGAGGTGCACTACCACTTTGTGAGAGAGAAGATACTTGCAAGAGAGATTGAATTGGTATCTGTCAGCACAAAGGATCAGATAGATGACATTTTCACGAAGGCATTCGGTGCAAAGAAGCTTCGAAAGTTTCGAAGCTTACTTGGAGTTGCAGAGATAGAGTTGAGCTTGAGGGGGAGTGTTGAGACGGCAAGCTCAACACGTGTGGATATTGATGATAGACCGCCTAGCTAGATGGGTCCACACGTCTACACTTAGCATGTTGGTGGTCATTATGATACTCACATGGCCACTGACTTATCACTTATTATATTTAGTTTGTTACACCTACCTACAGCTGGCAAAGACATAGCGCTAGTCAATTAGTGTAGTCAATTATGCACTGTTTGACTTAGTAGGCTACTTTCCTTTATGTTTTATCTTATCTATACTTTGTGTACATTGTATAGTGTGTGGAAAAAGAAGAAGAAACCAATAAGAAAACGTTTTATCCTCCATCTCTCTTCTTGTGTTCTTGAGTGAGCTTCTTCTTGTGTATACAGTGTGTGTTTGGTGCAGCAGCTCAAGCAAGTCTCCCCACCATGCGATTCTTGACATACTGGTTATCCCTAACCTTCTTGCACAGGTTGGTGAAATGAAAGAATGAGTGTTGCCCCAGTCAATAAAGGTTTTGAATTCCTTACCCTGGTAGTCCGATGGTGTTTAAATCACCGAGAATTGGCAGTTCCGCCCCTTCTTATGGAGAGCGGCATGAATGGTTGCCCTCTCAATCCCAGCTTCCATGCACAGATCTTCTTCTTCATCTAATCCTTTAGTGGTAATATTGGAAGTTTTGGCCCTTCCCAATGCTGCACGATACAACCACGGCCACAAATAGCCCTAGCTTGGCCTCAGAATTTCCCTTGACGGCGATCCTCGCCAAGCTTGGGACATTCCCTTTTGAAGTGTCTAGGTTCATTGTAGTGGAAACAGCAAGATTTGATCACTTCTTTGAGTGGGGAGAAATTCATTGATTGCATTTGCTATTGGCTTCTTCCGTTGGCCTTGACCCTATCCTTGTGCCCTTTTAATTTGAGCTCTCGACATCCTCGAATTCTGGTTTCTATAAGCCCAAGGTTTGTACTTTGACTGGACTTCTTGGGCAATAGGTCCTGCTTTTATCAATGCATCTTGCAAATCCGAAGGATGCATTGATTCCAACCAAGTGTTTATTGGTGGATTTAGTCCATCACAAAAATTTGAGACTTTTTGGGGGATAGTCATTGTCGAGGCGTATTTCAGCAAGGAAACAAATTTTGAGTAGTATGATTCCAAAGACAGGCCCAACTGCCGCAACTTAAAGAAATCATTCATATTCTAAGTTCTATATGTAGGTGGCATATACCTTCCCTGCACTGCTTCCTTTAGTTTTTCCCAACTTATTGTGCTTTCAGTGACTCCTTGGTCTTTACACCATTGCTTCCACCATAGCCTAGCCTCGTCGATGAGCTTGAGCTTAGCAATCATGGCTTGGTTCACAGGTGTTGTTCCAACTGTACTAAAATAGTCCTCCATGGATTCAATCCATATTTCAGCATCAGCTTCAACAGTCTTCCCTTTTCCATCAAATTCTAGTGGTTTAATTTCCTTGAGAAGAAACTTCTTCTCTTGTACCTCTGTTGGGCTAAGTTCGGTAACAAGGTTCTAGATCTACGCTTGGGGATGTATCTCATTACCATTTAAACTTTCCCGTGTTAGGATTGCATTTACACACCCCTATACAACTTAAATCAATGTGCACATATTTTCCATTGCAACTATGCAACCATTCAAATAAACATTAAAATTTTGTAATTAACCATAGGGAAGCGTAAGCCCCAAGTACAATTATTTAGGAATAGATAGGGTTTGGTTGAGATGATTTTCTTCTCAGGAGTTACATTAACACCAAGTTAATAATTCCCTATTGGAATCAGCTACAGGAACAGAATAGGAGTATGGATTGGGGAAATGGATTCTCAGGAAGTGATAAGTCATGGAAAGTTTAGGAAATCCTTGTTTTTGATAGCCATAACGTTCATTTCGCCCCATTACTTTAATTCTATCCACTGGTAAAATTTTAACCACTTCCTCGTAGATGTAGCGGTTTTGATCTACTTGTCGGCATTCGATGCGTAGGGTCGAGTTCACACGAGCCTCATGGAAGATGAATAACTTAATAATATTCAAGTCTTCCAACCACTTTAACCTCTTCAGATTGTTTTGAAGATAGGTGAGTCGGCTGGCATCAATGTAGCAATATCCCATGCTCCAAGTGCAACGCCTCTCCATATACAGCGATGAGGGGTTGTAGAGACGATCCAGGATTCCCATCATGTCGGACTATCTGCGTCATCTTATAGAGCTCATAGCTTTCTTGAACATGATATGAAATACGAGGAACCTGCTCCATGCGCACTCTTCTTGATTTTTCTCCCTAATTGTTTTAGTCGTAGGTCGGCTCTAATACCAACTATAACCTACCCGTCTATAGCAAGCAATTATGCAATTGGACCGATAGTTCTCGGGATGGAAGCTATCCTAGCTTGCTAGTCTTTAATCCAGGGTTCTTATCATTGGAAGAAACGACACTCAAACCTCTTGTATTAACAACAGATTGCGTCATGGTTAAAGGTGATATCTTCAAGGTTTTTTCAGCTTTATTGAGGCCAGATTTGGAATAGAGACCGGTGAGTGTTTACTTGTCTCATGGTCCACTTATGAAGTAACAATAGCTTGGCTCAATTACCTTTAATCATAAATAAGTCAAGTTAAGGCCCATATAGGATTTATCTCATTGAACTACCTGAGCAATTAAGGTTAACGCTTCATATGTGTGTCTTATAACTATCTTTAAGATGAATTGCTAGCAATGCCACTGAGACCGTCCGTGATATCGCACAATCGAAATGTGAGTCTTTCCTAGGACGATGATGCAATGGGGAGTTCTACTCTTTCGAATTTCTTTTCAATGCACTTACACAAATTATGAATAGAGGCTTGTATTTTTCTTTTGTAAGAGGAACACGAATTCATCAAGCCTAATGCATGTGCGAGCTATATCTCTCTAAAGGATTACAAGAGCCCAAAACCTGGCTTATTGTTGCAATGACCTAAACATACTTAATCTATTATTATAGCATTCACGATTCTCATGGACTTGATTCAAGCTTTTACCCCTACCTTTTCACTTTAACCAATTTTGCGATGCAAAAAAAAAGTATGATTTTCGCTTAATGACGAAAATGCATAAGCGTCCTAGCAACCCATTTTTCAGTACTTTCAAGCATGCCAATGTTAGTGCATAATCTAAGCACTACGAGCACAATCAATAAGGTCCTTGATTTTCTTAGCGTGCATGAATGCAAAATCTTTTGTGCAATTTATTCATTCAAAACATGCCAAAGTGCAAATAAACACAGTTTCCAACATGATAGAACGATGCAACCTAAATGGTGGTTAGCTATCACAGACCTTCGTAGAATACTTCTCCCTTCCCAATGAAGTCAGCCTATGTTCTTAAGGCCTCCCATCAAGGTAGGATTTATGGGACGCACCTGATTACCAAGTGACGCGGTTCCTTAACCCGCAACTCCATTGATTGAAGCGGGATTTGCGTTCGATCAGACTTTACTTTGCTTGGGAGAGGTATCGTATAATTTTGTTTTTTTCCTTTCTGGCTACTCACCCAGGTTACAAGAGAGATGACTCCTCGTGGACGGAATTCGTCCGTGAGATTCTTCTCTTAAGAGGGGGAAAAGAAAGATGGCAAGCTTGGAAGTCTTCAAAGAGAGAGAAATTCCCTCTCTCTCTCTCTTTCTTTCTCTTTTCTCTTACTCTCCCTTTTCCTCTCTCTCTCTCTCTCTCTCTTCCTTTGTTCTCTTACTCTCCATTTTCCTCTCTCTCTCTCTCTCTCTCTCTTACTCTTCCTCTTTTCTCTTACTCTCCCTTTCCCTCTCTCTCTCCCTCTAGTCACCAGACGGGCGGCCAAGAACCTCCTTTCCCTCTCTTTTTTTCTTCAACACCCAAGGCCCTTTTATAGAGGGGGGAAGCTTGGGTAGGGTATGGAGGCCCTCCCCCTCTGCTCTCTCTTCCCCTCCCCCCCCATCACTTGCATGGCGGTGGCTAGCTGGTCCACGCCCCTCCTAACCACATTGTCCCCCCTCCCCCGAGTTCCCTCAACAACACGCGGCAGCCCCCCTGCCTCCTCTCCAGCACGCGGCACCCCCCGTTAATAACACAACAACGCCTCCCCCCTGCCGCCATCCACCAATTGGCGGTGTGAGTGGGGGAGGATTTATTGCCTTTTATAAAAAAAAACATTTTATTAGGGGGGGAAGAGGTCATACGATGGGAGGGAGGGGAAATGTTACAAATATGGTCTCACAATTGTTGATACAGAACTTGGGTTTATAGATTCATGTGGAAGATATCCCAACAGGGGAGGAAGCAACCTTGCCTTCGTGTGAAGGGGAGTGTGTAGCAGATTTGACATCAAAATATGGTTTGTTAGAGCTACAAACTTTAGGACTCCTCATTATAATAACCATTGCCTCAAAGGTAATCACCTAGACATAGTAAGGGTCTATCCTCTTAGACTTGCAATAGCGGTTCTCTCTTGCTATCAATGGAAATCACCCAGACTTAGCTAGGGTCTACCCTCTTACACTCACAATAATGGTCCCATCTTGCTATCACTTGTTCACAAGACTCTAAAGATCGAGTCTCAACCTAAAAGCGTTTCACTCCTCTCTCTCTTTATGTTGGTATGCATAACAATCACCAAGAACACAATGTCTAACCATGACAACTCAAAATCTCAATTATGATAATACATGAACTTTCAGCAATGTCTAGGTCATGACAACAATCAATGATCCTAGACAACAGAAACTTCTCACACTACAAATCTTCCATATCACCAAACAAAAGAAAGAGAGAAAACCCATATTACACTTAGCAGGCTTAAAAATTCAACCATCCAATCCAAATCTCCTATGTAAAAAAGAATCTCAAACACAATATCAACACAAAGCTAGGTAGAATCTATAGCATATCTTCGATTTCAAAATGTCCATGAGCTTCAATTGAGACCATAAGAGATACATCAAAGGTTAAAATTTCTAAGGGAAGCACTAAGCTAAGTAAAATAAGTTACTTTTAAGCATCAAATTTATCACCTTAGTATTTAAGGTCATCACTTTGCTGAGAATGCTATCCTTATCAAATCTTTGCCTCATATTCTCCAGTCTCATTACTCACCATTTGTTTAACACTCTTGCATCTCCTATTTATGGTCACTTCCAACTCCACCTCCTTTACAATCTAGACTTTGGCCTATCCTGACTCTTCAATGGCCACCACTAAGCATAGGTCTCAAGCGGGTGCATTTGATGTATGCACATGCTAGACTTTGAACTCCATTGATATCGAAAATGCTTGGATAAAATGGTTTTCATTCATCCTCCTCCTTGTTGTGGGTTTGAGGCGATGGCTTGACGTTGGTAGATTGCTAATGTTTGACAATCGGAGGACCTTAGGACATTGGTCTTGGGGATGATAAAGAGGTGCCTATAAGTGACCCCACGGAGGCACGCCTCGTGCACATCTAGAATTTGACCTAGACGGAGGCACTTTGTGGAGAAATCAGCGCAAAGTTGGAAATACAGGATTTGTGGAGCAACGCTCATTTTGGAATATTTTCCGTAGTTTTGATCACGTCTGGACAAACTAGATTCTCTTACTGCAAACCACGATGATTTGGGCGTTTAATAGTGGTAGCACTCCTTAAAATCAGCTAAAGCATCGTGATGTACAAGCTAAGATGTTAAGCATTTTCATTGCATGGGCTGGGCTGAGAGAGTCCTCCAGTCGTTACTGGATATGTTCATGCAAGTTCCACCTCATATCGAGGGAAACGCTTCTTACTGGCTTGCGCATGGTTCTGAAAATCATTGTGACTACTGGGTGGACTCTCATATCTGTGTGGTGCTTTACATCAGAATGTGAGATGCGAGGAACACTGCCAAAGCGTAGTCAGCTGGGGCTAACAGTGCACTCGCCACCTTCTTGGCGGCGGGAGTCGCATTCACCTTTCCAGAAATCTGGCACTAACTCTGTATATTCTCCCCTGGATTAGGAAATTTGTTGAGAACCACTCACAATGGAGGGTCTTCCATTTACTGACCTGGGTTCCAACCCTGCTGGTTTGTGGGCCATGGCTTACGGGAAGGGATATATGACAATATCAAGCACACCCTCTTCTGGTTGGGAGTGCTGCTTGTAAAGTTTTCTTTCAACTACTTCTTACAGATCAGGCCACTGGTTACTCCCACCAGAGAGTTACGATGTCTAACCAACATTGAGTATGCCTGGCATGAATTTTCGGGGAAAGGCAACTGGTTTGATGTTCGTATTGTGGGCACCCGTAGTGATCGTTTACTAGGGAGGTAGAGCTTCTGCAGATACCTCCACTGGCCTGGAACATAAGTGTTGCGTGCTCTTATCCAATGAATTGCTCTTTGCTCTAGAGCAGGCCAAGCAATGGCCATGATGGAAAAGATGACAAACGGCTGTGGAGAAAGGTTCTTAAGTCTGAGTATCGGAGGAGTTCTTAAGTCAAAGAGGGAGCAACGAGCATTGATTTGGAATTTGACCTGGACGGAGCCACTCTGTGCAGAAATCAGACCAGGCCTTTTCGGCTAACCTGCAGGGACACAAGTAGCACAAGGCAAATGCCCTCCGGGAGGCCACACCAGACGGCCACCCTGTCCAAGTTTTTCACGACGAACACATGGCATGAAGGAATGAGCGGCACGACGCCACAGTCCATGAACGAGGTCTCTGTGTACTAACACAAGGAACTTTAGACATTAAACTAGATGGTAAATAGCCTTATAACTAGTAAATACATATTTTTTTCTAGTTAGTAACTAGGGTTTTTTAAATTGGAATTAGGTTTTTAATTTTACAAGATAGATGTGAATTTATAACTAGTAAAATAAGTGTCTATATGGTAAAGCAAGGCAAATATCTATATATCACCTAATATAGCCATGTTTATTGGATAAAATTATGAAGCTATGGATCATAGGATAATGTGCATGCATAGTAAATCAAAACAAATTTGTATAGAATATTTAACATAGTCATGCTTATATAGTCATGTTAAGTAATATACATCACAATTGATAGGCCTAACCATCAACCATGTAGTCAATCTCAATAAAAACAATGTCGATACACGCTTGTAATGGATATGTTTGTATGCATCCAAAATGTACATGTGCTGTAAGATACATTTGTGCATTTTGATAACTTTTAATTCTTACTCACATAGCACAAATAGTTTACACATCCATAAATAAAACATCATTTTTAACAATATAAATATTTCCTTGTCACATCAAAACAAAGAAGAATCTCATTCAATTCAACTCAATGCTGTGGCTCTAAATCTTGAAATTCCCCTCAAATCCCTCTTGAAGTGTGGGATATACCTAGCATCCATACAAGCACAAATAGTTATCAAAAGTTATTTGAGCCCATTGCAAAAAAGGAGCATATCCATCCATTAGCAAAATAGAAACAGTTCAAATTGTAATAGCCTTTTCCTTAAATGAAAGACATAGAACCTCTTGAGTATGTGAAAACTTGAAGAGGGGAGCTCTCAATAGATAGTCATGGCACATGGTCTATTAACTAGGGTAGTTGTATTAAGTTCATTAAAAAAGCAACATTTCCTACCAACATGTGGCATATACTCCCACTTTCATGCATGTAGCATATTCAAGGGGTGAACAAGGAGTAAGAGATTATGGAACACATAGCACTAACATAAAGCAACAGAAGCAAGACAATGGGATGGAGATGGATTATGCTAACAAATTTGTCGTTGCTAGCATGAACATGGAAAAGCTAGAGAAGAAGATGTGGGGTGATAAAAAAATGTTTCAATGAGAATTAAAAGAGAGTCACAATAGAATTTGGGGAGCAAGTGCTATGTGCATGAGTGGTATCCTTGTTGCCATGCATTCGGAAAATCAATGCTAAGTATTCTCTATGCAACATGTACATGTATTTTAAGGGAAGGTCCCCCTTGAGGATGAGTTTGCTAGATTGTTTTGGCTCACCTATGGATCAAAGTGGTGCTTACATTGTTTTGCTTGCCATTAGACTTCTTTTGTTCACTTGTTTGGCTTAAAGTGAGCCTTAATTACATGCTTCCATGGCATCATGATTTTATTATTGAGGAGGTCTTGCAAATTGAATGCCCAATATGGGCTAGTTTTCATGGACTTCCTACTTTGCTAGATGGAGAAATAATGTGCTAGTAGAAGTGCTAGGTAGAGCGCTCTATGTTCTTACAATAATATCAACTAGTGGAGTAAGTGACCTCTCGTACTTTGGGATAAGAGGAAGAAGATCCTTGAGATGCTCTTGATTTTTTATCCTAATGGGATTGAGTTGTTGGTCGATGTCAAATTCTCCCTCTTCTTGGATACATGCTTCAAATGCAAAGAAGATGAGTGCTTTTTGCAAAGGAATGCCCAAAAAGGAATTGAGATAAGAAGAAGCAAAAGAGAAAATAATGGAGATAAGAAAGAACTTCAAAAGAAGCAAAAAGGAAAAAACATAGGTTGAGAAGGGTAAATTCAAGGAAACAAACAAGCCTCAAAAGGAGAAACCTAATTATTAGTCGTGATCCTAGAGATGTTGAAGTTAAAGCGGGATGGAAACAAATAATTTCAACCACCAAATTCTTTGAAGTCTAATGGAGGTAAGAAATAAAAAATTTCCCTTTAAAAGCTTCTTACAAATGTTTTGTTGACAAAGCTATTTTGCTATTTTGGATTATGGAGGTTCGAACAAAGATATAATGTTAATTAGTTGGCTCACTATGATCTCTTAGAATGTGAGGTGCCTAAGAAGTCCATCAAAGAAGGATGTGTTTAGTAGGAGAAAGAAATGGAAGCCCCTCTCTTTCAACACCTCCTTTCTAGAAAGGGAAGGATTCAACTTATAGCTGAAGGATGCTTGGAAACAAACCAACAATCCAATGGCTAATCCAACGTAGAAGTAGATGAGATCCATTGCTATCATAACTAAGATTACCAATATGTATGGAAAAGATCAAGATTGACTTCAAAGAGGGTTGCATGTTAGTAGTTAGCAATGCAATGAGTATATTATTATGACTCTTTCTAAGTGTTCTAGTAATGGGATGTTTTATCAAATTCTCAAACAAGTGGAGCATTACATGGAGGATTTGCAAAAACATAAAGGTGAAGTTGCCAAAATTTAGTCTAGGGGAAATGGTATCTTATGGGACTGGTTCTTCGACCAATTAATTTTATGAATTGATGAAGCAAAAGAAGCAACATGAGTTCATCACTATGATAGATGATGGCGGAGGAATCGTGGAATTTATGTAGGGATGTTTCAATCTCTTTGGAATGTATTTGTAAATGGTCTATGCTTAGGTCCATTTGAGGTAAAGATGTCGATGCCAAAGGGTGTCCCATTGTCCCATTACTCTTTGCCACCATAATCACCAACCCTTTGCTTAGGAATTTGGATTTGAAGGTGCAACATGGAGTAAGCGAGGGGCTTTCTATACCATTAAGAAGACACTTGGTCTCCCAATTCTTTGCCAACAATAACTTACCAATATTGTGCAAGTAGAGAGGCAACTAGTAGATGTATTTGATGACAGTGTATGAAAGTTTTCTAGAGCTATCTGTGGTTGTGACTAATGTGAGAAAAAGCAATCTTATTTACCTAAGATTGAATGAGTTAACAAAGTTGCTAAGGGATCTAGGCTTCCAAGTAGCAAAATTGGAGCTATAGTTGCTTGATTCTAAAGAATTTGGGTGATTTCAAGATTTCTAGCATCTAACCTTAATTACTGAGCATATGATGGAGGAATTTATTTGATTATCTTGTACATTATGTATGTTGTGAGTCAAGTAACATGCAACAGTGACAAAAAATACATGCACAAGAAAGGCCTAATTTTGGCATCATGAATCCAGTGAGATTAATGAAGTTTGAAGATCCATAGCCTAGATTATCATATAAGACACTAGAAGTGAAGTAGGACTCTTGTTTTCCACATTGTAACCAGGGTAATGGCCAACAATGAGAGAGGGATGGTCAATGCTAGCTTGAGTTGATCAAGACAACCTATAGGTGGATACACTTGAATTTGTGTGTTATCTTGAATTACTTTCACACAACTTTTCAAATCATAAGTAAGGTTGGAAAAACTTACACTACAAGATATAGGTCTTATACCGACGTTTAAAGCGACGAAAATACAAACAACAAAATTTGCCCCCGTCGTCGCAAAAAGCGAAGCCATACAAAAAATAGTTTCTGCACACTGTGTACCATGCGCTTGCAAACAAAAAGAATGTATACTTAAATCATAAAACTCATACATGAAATAAATACATGATCGCATAAAAAGCGATTGGTACAGTCATGACAGGATATCACTAATACATAGAACATGTCTACATAGATCAGGCGACTCAAAAATAAAGGTGTGTGAGCTCCAAGGATCCAAGGGCGAGCTACGCATCCTCGTCCCCCGAAATCTCGTCCCGCCGCAAAGGAGCATCGAACGGACTCTGCAGAAAAATAAACAATACATCAGTCCACCATACAATAATGCATTCAAATATCTCATGGTAACTACGGACAAGAAAGATGAGTGACTTACAGGGCCGCTGCGTCTATACAATCGGTCGATCAATGCATTGAGACTGTGCTTCTCTGCATATTGAATCTCAAGGCGAGACGGATCACGATTTGTAATGGAGTGCTGCAAAGAAAACAAAATGCTAACTGTTAGAAACATGATTGTCAGTACAAAGAATATTTCAAAAAAACAAACAAGCAAAACAAAAGAAAAACTTACAAAGTCCTCCAAATATGTCCTGTGGCCGCCACTTCCAAGATGATGGACCACTCCGGCCACGAGTCGTGCCCTCGCCGCCTCGCACTACTGACTCCAACGTCCTGGAGAATCTGTAGCCTCCTCCCTCAGTCGGTGCTAGTCGTCTGCATCTAACCACCACTGCAAGGATTTGGGCTAGTAGTGATGCCGATTAGCGACGGCGGATAGCAGCGTCGCTATTGGCGTCGCTAATAGAGTCGCTATTTGCGACGCAAATAGCGACGAAATGCGACGCAAATAGCGATGGGGCGCAGGGAAAAAACGCGGCCAAAATCGAGTGCGGTTTTCATTTCTTGTTTGCTCCATTGAGAGTTTTGAGAGCGAGAGCGAGGGAGAGAGCGACTGTCGTGAGAGAAGGAGAGGAAGAAGACTTGCCACCGCCACCGCCGCCGTTGTTTGCGAAGGAGAGGAGGAGCCTTCATCGCAAAGAGAAGCCGCCCCACGCTCTCCATATCTCATCGGTGAGTCTCCCTCTCTCTTTCTTTTGCTTGTTCAAGGTTTAAATCACTCTCTTTTGCTTCTTTAGGAGAGGAAATGAAAGAGAGGGAGAGGGAGAGAGAGGGAGAGAAAGAGAAAGAGAAAGAGAGGGAGAGGGAGAGAAAGAGAAAGAGAAAGAGAGGGAGAGTGCATTCTCTCTCTCCCTCTCCCTTTTGCTTGTTTAATGTTTAAATCACTTTCTTTTTTGCTTGTTTAGGAGAGGAAACGAGAGAGTAAGAGAGAAAGAGAGGGAGAGGGAGAGGGAGAGGGAGAGAGAGAAAGAGAAAGAGAAAGAGAAAGAGAAAGAGAGGGAGAGGGAGAGGGAGGGGGAAGAAATGAGAGAGCGAGAGAAAGAGAGGGAGAGGGAGGGAGAGTGCATTCTCTCTCTCCCTCTCCCTTTTGCTTGTTTAATGTTTAAATCACTTTATTTTTTGCTTGTTTAGGAGAGGAAATGAGAGAGAAAGAGATGGAGAGGGAGAGGGAGGGGAAGGAAATGAAAGAGGGAGAGAAAGAGAAAGAGAGGGAGAGTGCATTGTCTCTCTCCCTCTCCCTTTTGCTTGTTTAATGTTTAAATCACTTTATTTTTTGCTTGTTTAGGAAATGAGAGAGAAAGAGAGATAGAGAGGGAGAGGGAGAGGGAGAGGGAGAGGGAGAGGGAGAGGGAGGGGAAGGAAATGAGAGAGGGAGAGAAAGAGAAAGAGAGGGAGAGGGAGAGGGAGAGGGAGAGGGAGAGGGAGAGAAAGAGAAAGAGAGGGAGAGTGCATTCTCTCTCTCCCTCTCCCTTTTTCTTGTTTAATGTTTAAATCACTTTCTTTTTTGCTTGTTTAGGAGAGGAAACGAGAGAGTAACAGAGAAAGAGAGGGAGAGGGAGAGGGAGAGGGAGAGAGAGAAAGAGAAAGAGAAAGAGAAAGAGAAAGAGAGGGAGAGGGAGAGAGAGGGGGAGAGAAAGAGAAAGAGAGGGAGAGGGAGGGAGAGTGCATTCTCTCTCTCCCTCTCCCTTTTTCTTGTTTAATGTTTAAATCACTTTTTTTTTGCTTGTTTAGGAGAGGAAATGAGAGAGAAAGAGAGGGAGAGAAAGAGAGGGAGAGGGAGAGGGAGGGGAAGGAAATGAGAGAGGGAGAGAAAGAGAAAGAGAGGGAGAGTGCATTGTCTCTCTCCCTGTCCCTTTTGCTTGTTTAATGTTTAAATCACTTTATTTTTTGCTTGTTTAGGAAATGAGAGAGAAAGAGAGATAGAGAGGGAGAGAAAGAGAGGGAGAGGGAGAGGGAGGGGAAGGAAATGAGAGAGGGAGAGAAAGAGAAAGAGAGGGAGAGGGAGAGGGTGAGAGAGAGTGTGTGCATTCTCTCTCTCACTCTCCCTCTTGCTTGTTTAATGTTTGAATCACTTTCTTTTTTGCTTGTTTAGGAGAGGAAATGAGAGAGAAAGAGAGAAAGAGAGGAAGAGGGAGAGAGAGGGAGAGAAAGAGAGGGAGAGGGAGGGGAAGGAAATTTAAGATAATAGACTTATCGATAATGGTATGCAATGTGCTTTCCCATGGGCCATGTACATTGGTGACTCTTTAAGATGGCTTAAAATTGGTCATGTCCTTCATAATGTCCAAGTAGGGGATCTAATTGTGATATGCATAATTCATTGTTTTTGTATTAAGTTTATAGGCATAACAAATTAGAAATTATGCCAACTAGTCAATGGAAGGACTAAAAGAAAATGATACCCTAGCTAATGGTCATTACGGTACTTCATCAAAATGAACCCAAAAGTATTGTTATAGAAGAAGAATCCCTTAAATTGAGTATAGGATATTTTCTCTCAGGTCTTATGACTATGAGTAGAATTGATTAAAATAAATTTTATTACTATAGTTGATAAATTTCATAAATGGCATTAATTTTAATACGCGATCCTAGGACAAAAAAACCACATTTCTAAGATGCTTTTTGTTGAGATTGATTTATTATTAAACTAAGAGATCCTCAATGATGCTCAAAATGGATTACTTATACTCAAAGCCCTCTAGTGCAGTTTTTTACAATAACGAATAATTATCTACCGGGACAAACAAATCCTTGAGCATGATACAAGGTCGAGATATAACATCGGAAAATCTCTCAACTACTATGTACAATGCAAGATTTATGGTCAACTTGCAACTTGACGTACATCTCCATAAAGCTATCCATTTAAGCCTCGTTTGCTGTAATGTAGATAAGATGGAAAACGAAGAAGGTCTTATTGTTCAAGACTGCGAGACGTATCTTAATCAGCGTATCCCATGTCCTTGCTCTCAATGCAAGTTGGCAATTAGACGAAAACGCCGATTGTCTATAGAATACGTACAACGATTTGGCGAGTTTGAATCTGAGATCATTGATCAGGCGATTGTGGATTTTCAGCAAACAGTAATTTGAAGTTAATATTAATCAAGCATTGTACTCGCAAGCTAATTGAAAACCATACACAGTAAGATTGGGTCTTGTTGGCAAATTTTCTATCCAGGGGGGTGATGTCTCGACCCAAGGGGGAGTGCACCCTTTGCGGCCAATTAGAAGAGTTCGTGGACGTGCGATGGATGGATTGCAGGATCCAATCCACCACTCGCAAGGCCCACCTATACCGTCAATGCCAGAGGAGACAGACAACCTTCTCGAACTACCTACAATCTTGGAGCCTGAGATGGAGGCAATGATCGATGCATTGATTCCCATAGATGTTGAGACATCTGACCCGCTTAGAGAGAAAGCATCCATACCATTATATGATGGGTGCCGAGTATCTCGGTTGAAGACATTGCTTGCACTCTTAAGTGTGCAAGCAAAATACGGTTGGAGCGATACGAGTGTGACTGAGTTATTCAGGTACCTTGCACATAGGCTTCATTGATTATTTTTTTTACAGTATTATTGCAAACATTTGCGCTTTTTCAAGGTGTTTTATGATTTTTTTCACGTTATTGAAATATCATATATTACCACCTGCAAATACCATGCCCGAGTCTCGTGATGATGCACAACATGTTTTACGGAAGCTTGGCATGGACTACAATAATATCCATGCATGTATCAATGACTGCATATTGTTTCGAGATGAATACGAGACTATGGAGACATGTCCAAAGTGTGGTGCTCACAGGTATCGACAGGACTTGCAAGGGCAAACCATCCCTCAAAAAGTTCTCAGACACTTTCCGCTCATCCCCCGCATAAACCACATGTTTCGCACGTCTGGCATGGCAAGCTTGACAATGTGGCATGTGCAGAATAGGTTCACGGATGGAGTTCAACGAATATCAGCGGATTCGCGCGCATGGAGCCACATTGACTCTACCTTCCCAGGCTTTGCGCAAGAGCCAAGGAATCTTTGGCTCGGTCTCGCCATGGATGGTGTGAACCCATTCGGTCTGCGCTCGACTTCTTACAGTGTGTGGCCTATAGTGCTTGTCAACTACAATATCCCTCCATGGCTTTCTACGAAGAAAGGACATCTCATCCTTAACTTGCTCATCTTGGGCCGCTACAAAGTAAAAAAATATGGACATGTATCTTCGTCCATTAGTCGATGAGCTTAACATTTTGTGGGAGGAGGGGGTCACTGTGCAAGATATGAGCAGGCACGATGGTCGGCAGTCAGCCAACATTCAAGCCATTCTCATGTGGATGATGCATGACTTTCCGGGATTGGCAGAGTGCTCAAGTGAGCAGACCTCCGTTCTCGCTGGTAATATCTATATTTTATTTCATTCAATCAAGTATTCACTAGGTCGTGGCTCGCCTTACAGGTCTGGTTACCTCAGGTTATCATGCATGTCCATTGTGTGGGCCATAGTTAGACTCTCGAAGGTCACGAACCATGAAGAAGATGGTATATCAAGGACACGCCGCTTTCTTTCCGGTGGATCATGAACTCAGGGAAGGTTTTCTTGGACAACCTCCAGCACGTATGAACGCTGCAAGCTGGTATGAGCTGAAAATGGTAAACCTGGAATCACATCCAAATGGAATGCGACGGTTCTCAATTTTCTACGAGTTGCCATATTGGACCCACTTACAGGTCAACCACTTGTTGGATCCCATGCATATTTTCAAGAATGTGGGCAGCTTGCTATGGGACCACATCACAGGAAAGAGAGACACTATAGGGTCACGAATGGATTTGAAGGAGGTAGGTAAGATGGAGGTGCTTTGGCTGCAGTCGAGTGCTGAAGGGGGAGTGCAGCTGCCTCGCGCTCCCTGGGTTTTGTCTACCAAAGAAGAGCGCATTGTGAAGCAAGTAATCAAGTCTATCCGCACTCCGACGGGTATGATGCGTTCTCTCAAGTCTGCATTTTCTAAAGATGACCAATTGTCGGGGCTAAAATCCCATGATTGGAATAAGATATGTCAGGTTTGTGAACAGAATGGATTGTAATTAGCGTGGGCATTTTGCAATTTGAAAAGTGGACATTATTCATATTGCTTTCTCATTTGTGGTAGTTTGTCCTACCGATCGCGATCGCAGGATGCCTTCAGAAATTCGCGGGGCCATTTACAAGTTGTCGACTTTGGTGCAATGGATCTCACAGAAAGAGATTAAGATGTCCTCTATTGAATCCGCAAGGCGGGGAGCAGTTGAGACACTCTGTCTCTTTGAGAAATACCTGCCCACTAGCATGCTCATGATACAAGTTCACCTTCTTGTGCATCTTGTGGATGAAGTGGAGATTGCTGGACCTGTCCATACGCGATGGATGTTCTTCCTGAAGTGCTTCATGAAAACCCTGAAAGGCTTTGTGCGACAACGAGCTCGTCCAGAAGGTAGCATAGCGGAAGGTTGGTTGGTGTCAGAGGCGTTAGTACATATCTCACAACGGCTACCAACGGTGGAACCAAACAATGAAATGCTATGGACGCTGAAGGACGATGATAGGCTGACTGGAGATGTGATGGTTGGAAATAGGGTAGAAAAAAAAATGGATGCCTCAATGGAAGAGAAGGTGAATTGCTTTTGTATGTTGCACCATGCCTCCATGGAGACGTGGCTCGCCAAGTACCAGATTGCAAGGCAAGATCGAGAGGAAGCGCGAGCTGAATTCCAACGCAGTACGCGTCACCGACCGATTCGATATCCCGAAGGCATGGAGGAGATGCCACGGTTTATGTCAACACGATGGTTGCATGGAGCCTTGACCGCAGCATCCAGCGAAGGGACAGAGGTCTCATTGTAGGAGTGGGAGTTCTCGAGGGGATGTAGTCCAAAGGTAATGAGGGGTTTAGAATGTGTCGTATCTAAATTTGCTTGCTACATCTAATTTGAGTGTTTCAATGTACAGTACAAAATATATAGTGCAGCGTGGTCGCGCGGACGGCATTTTCGCGTGGAGCATATTGACAAAATGTGCTCCACAATGGACTGTGGTGTCATGGCAAGGTTTGAGCAAGAGAGCCGGCGATGAGCAACGGATCTGAACATGGTTGTGGATGAGATGGAGTATTTTGGGAACTTGCAAAGTATTATTACGGTGGATTACCTAGCTTCTCCATGATACTATTCGATGTGCAGTGGTTCAAAGTGGTACTTGGAGGAGATGGAGCAACAGTTCGACGAGGTCCATCTGGATTTCTCAAAATAGATTCCGAAAAAAAATGGACGGATTTGCGCGACACCTTTGTGTTGCCGGCCCATTGTGAACAGGTGCAAAGAGTCATTTGCTTGCTAATTGTAATACGACATGGTTTATGTCACAATGGTTTGAACTCGCTTTGTACGTGTTTGTGAACAGGTAATCTTCTATCCAAACCCCCGACAACCTCGATGGTGGTATGTTATATCTTCAACTCCTCGAAGTGTGAGAGTATATGATCAAAGCGATGTTCCAGGAATAGATGAAGAAAATATGTAAATAGAGGGGTCGATATTACAAGGGGTGGAGGCCACCGCAAGTTTGGAGCCCGCATCGGCTAACAATGATGGAAATACAGAAGTCCAAGAATTTTTTGAGAACGAGGCAGACTCGTTCTTTTGTAGTGACATGTCTATCGACCTTCCAGTGTATGCAGAGTTGTGTCAAGAGATTAACATGGGACCATAGAATACTTCATTCTTGGAGAATTGTATTACTCAATTTGTTGTTTAGATCTTCCATAAAGGTAAATAAGATATGCATTTTAAGAGGGATTTTTCAAAATTGATTTATATTACCGTGCTTTGTATAGTTTAAATTGATTATTCTAACATCATTTTTTATCTGTGCAAGTGACATTTTCAGGATGAGTCGAGGGATGAGCGATGAGGAGTTTCAGGACATGATGGTACGCATGTCTCCAGATCAGCTCGCGAGATTCAGAGAGATGGCAGACCAAGAGCTGTCTTGTTCTTCGTCAGGGCACTCTGCTAGATCTGCTTCAGCGTGATCAGATGCTTCAGCTTCGAGCAGACGATTTCGACGCTCACGACTTGGGCCAGAGGGAGGGACTGCATCAGGATCAGGGGGTGATGCTGTGGAGACAGGGACATGGTGTCTCCGTCTCGTCGTTCAGCTGGAGCTGCATCACCTCTAGGATTTGTCACACCTGTGGGGACGTCTACTCCAGTTACTCCGGCTTTTGCGCAGCCGTCAGCAGGTGGCATACCTTTTGGTGGCACCCCCTTTGGTGGCACCCCTTTGAGTGGCACTCCGAGAGAGGGTACCCCCGTCGGTACACCGGATGTACAGGGGTCTCCTAGATATGCCCAGGAGCGTGGACGGAGATGGGAGAGGACCCATCTTAGGCAGACTCCTAGGGGTTATGGATACCTAGTTGATAGTAGGTTAGGAGGGGTTATCATGAATGATGAGAGAAGGAGCGTGATAGCTCGCATGAGGAACTTGTGCCAACAAGTTTTTCGGCACAACGTCCTGGATCATTGGAAGAACATAGCGGTATTGGCTCCAGTATGTTCTTCCAATGATCCAAGACGTTGTGCTGAAAAACTTATTGGCACAACTCTCACATGCGAGCCATCACCCTCCTCCCCTCATCATTCATGATGATGGCTCCTGACCTACTATCGCCTAGATATCCATAACCCCTAGGAGTCTGCCTAAGATGGGTCCTCTCCCATCTGCGTCCATGCTCCTGGGCATATGTAGGAGACCCCTCTGCATCCGGTGTACCGACGGGGATAATCTCTCTCGGAGTGACACCCAAAGGGGTGCCACTCAAAGGGGTGCCACCAAAGGGGTGCCACTCAAAGGGGTTCCACTCAAAGGGGTGCCACCAAAGGGGTGCCACTCAAAGGGGTGCCACCAAATCCTTTGAGTGGCACCCCTGTGAAAAAGCCGGAGTAACTGGAGTAGACGTCCCCACAGGTGTGACAAATCCTGGAGGTGACGCAGCTCTAGTTGAATGACGAGATGGAGATACCATATCCGTGTCTCCACAGCATCCATCTGAGCCACGAGAGCGAGGAGTCGCACCTGTATCCCGTGTCGACCGCGGGCTCACTACCTCTGTATCTCTACAGCATCCCCCTGATCCCGATGCACTCCCTTCCTTTGGCCCAAGTCATGAGCATTGAGATCGTCTGCTCGAAGCCGAAGCATCCGATCGCACTGAAGCAGATCTAGCAGAGCGCCCTAACGAAGAATGAGACAGCTCCTGGTCTGCCATCTCTCTGAATCTGGTGATCTGGTCTGGAGACATGCATGCGAAGATGTCCTGTAACTCCTCATTGCTCATCCCTCGACTCATCCTGAAAATGTCACCTGCACAGACAAAAAATGATGTTAGAATAATCAATTTAAATCATACAAAGCACAGTAATATAAATCATTTTTAAAAAATCTCACTTAAAATGCATATCTTATGTACCCTTATAAGCGATTGGTCAACGAATTGAGTAAGTGGATGCTCCAAGTATGAAGTATCCTATGGTCCCATGTTAATCTTCTGACACAACTCCACATACACTGGAAGGTCGATAGACATGTCACCACAAAAGAATGAGTCTACCTCATTCTCAAAGAATTCTTGGACTCCTGTATTTCCATCATTGTTAGCCGATGCTGGCTCCAAGCTTTCGATGGCCTCCACCCCTTGCAATATCGACCCCTCTATTTGCATATTATCTTCATCTATGCTCGGAACATCACTTTGATCATATACTCTCGTACTTCGGGGAGTTGAAGGTATAACATACCACCATCGAGGTTGTCGGGGGTTTGGATAGAAGATTACATGTTCACAAACACGTACAAGAGAGTTCAAACCATTGTGACATAAACCATGTTGTAATACAATTAGCAAGCAAATGACTCCATGCACCTCTTCACAATGGGCCGGCAACACAAAGGTGTCACACAAATCTGTCCATTTCTTTTCAGAATCTATTTCGAGAAATCCAGATGGACCTCGTCGAACTGTTGCTCCAACTTCTCCAAGTACCACTTTGAACCATTGCACATCGAATAGTATCATGGAGAAGCTACGGTAATCCATCGTAATAATACTTTGCAAGTTTTCAAAATACTCCATCTCATCCACAACTGTGTTTGGATCTGTTGCTCGTCATCGGCTCTCTTGCTCGAACCTTGCCACGATACCACAGTCCATTATGAAGCGCATTTTGTCAATACGCTCCACGTGAAAATGCCGTCCGCACGACCACGCTGCACTATATATTTTGTACTGTACATTGAAACACTCAAATTAGATGTCACATATAAAATTTAGTTACGAGAGATTCTAAAACCCTCATCACCTTTGAACTACATCCCCTCGAGAATTCCCACTTCTCCATGGAGACCTCTATCCCTTCGCGAGATGATGTGGTCAAGGCTCCATGCAACCATCGCGTTGACATAAACTGTGGCATCTCCTCCATGCCTTCAGGATATTGAATCGGTCGATGACCCATACTACGTCGGAATTCAGCTCGCGCTTCCTCTCGATCTTGCCTTGCAATCTGGTACTTGGCGAGCCACGTCTCCATGGAGGCATGGTGCAACATACAAAAGCGATTCACCTTCTCTTCCATTGAGGCGTCCATTCTTTTTTCTACCCCATTTCCAACCACCACATCTCCAATCATTCTATCATCGTCCTTCAGTGACCATAGCATTTCATTGTCTGGTTCCACCGTTGGTAGCCATTGTGAAATATGCACTAGCGCCTCAGACACCAACCAACCTTCAGCCATGCTATCTTCTGGCCGAGCTCGTTGTCGCACAAAGCCTTTTAGGGTTTTCATGAAGTGCTCCAAGAAGAACATCCATCGCGTATGGACAGGTCTAGCAATCTCCACTTCGTCCACAAGACGCACAAGAAGGTGGATTTGTATCGTGAGCATGCTGGTGGGCAGGTATTTCTCAAAGAGACAGACCGTCTCCACTGCTCCCTGCATCGTGGATTCAATAGAGGATGTCTTAATCTCCTTCTGTGAGATCCATTGCACCAAAGTCGACAACTTGTAAATGGCCCCGCGAATTTCTAGAGTAAGACATCCTGCAATCGCGATCGGTAGTACAAATTGCCACAAATGAGAAAGCATTATGAATAATGGCCACATTCCAAATAGCAAAATGCCCACGCTAATTACAATCCATTCGTAGTACAAACTTGACATATCTTATGCCAATCATGGGATTTTATCCCTGATAATTGATCGTCTTTAGAAAATGCGGACCTGAGAGAACGCATCATACCCGTCCGAGTGCAAACAGACTTGATTACTTGCTTCACAATGCGCTCTTCTTTAGTGGACAAAACCCAAGGAGCGCGAGGAAGCTGCACGCGACCATCAGTACTCCACTGCGGCCAAAGTGCCTCCATCTTACCTACCTCCTTCAAATCCATTCGCGCCCCTATAGTATCTCTCTTTCTTGTGGTGTGGTCCCATAGCAAGCTGCCCACATTCTTGAAAATATGCATGGGATCCAACAAGTGGTTGACCTGTAAGTGGGTCCAATATGGCAACTCGTAGAAAACTGAGAATCGTTGCATTCCATTTGGATGTGATTCCGTGTGGACCATTTTCAGCTCGTACCAGCTTGCAATGTTCATACGTGTTGGAGATCGTCCAAGAAAACCTTCCCTAAGTTCATGATCCTCTGGCAAGAAAGCAACGTGTCCTTGATATACCATCTTCTTCATGGTTTGTGACCTTCGAGAGTCTAACTATGGCCCGCACAATGGACATGCATGATAGCCTGAGGTAACTAGACCTGTTCCAACACCACGACCTAGTGAATACTTGATTGAATGAGATAAAATATAGATATTACCAGCGAGAACGGAGGCTTGCTCACCTGAGCACTCTCCCAATCCCAGAAAGTCATGCATCGTCCACATGAGAATGGCTCGAATATTGGCTGACCGCCGACCATCGCACGTGCTCATATCTTGCACAGTGACCCCCTCCTCCCACAAAATCTTAATCTCATCGACTAATGGACGAAGATACACGTCCATATTTTGTACTTTGTAGCGGCCTGGGACGAGCAAGCTAAGGATGAGATGTCCTTTCTTCATAGAAAGCCATGGAGGGATGTTGTAGTTAACAAGGACTATAGGCCACACACTGTAAGAAGTTGAGCGCAGAACGAATGGGTTCACGCCATCCATTGCGAGACCGAGCCGAAGATTCCTTAGCTCTCGCACAAAGCCTGGGAAGGTAGAGTCAATGTGGCTCCATGCGCGCGAATCTGCTGATATTCGTTGAACTCCATCTGTGGACCTATTCTGCGCATGCCACGTTGTCAAGCTCGCCATGCCGGACGTATGAAACATGTGGTTTATACGGGGGATGAGCGAAAAGTGTCTGAGAACTTTTTGAGGGATGGTTTGCCCTTGCAAGTCCTGTCGATACCTATGAGCACCAAACTTTGGACATGTCTCCATAGTCTCGTATTCTCCTCGAAACAGACAGCAATCGTTGATACATGCATGGATGTTATTGTAGTCCATGCCAAGCTTCCATAAAACATGTCGTGCATCATCACGAGACTCAGGCATGGTATTTTCAGGTGGTAATATATGATATTTCAATAACATGAAAAAAATCATAAAATACCTTGAAAAAGCACAAATGTTTGTAATAATAGTGTCGAAAAAAAAAAGTGGAGCGTCGCTTTTGCGTTGCAAATAGCGACACCGGTACCCGCGTCGCTTCCCGCCGTCGCTATAGGCTTAAATCCTTGTAGTGTTAAAGCTTGAAATGAATAATAGGAAAAGATTAAAAGATGGAGTGCCATCAATGTTATGCAAGAAATTAAAAGAGATATGTTCGAGATAATAATTAGGAATATTATTTGAGTCCTTGAATATAGATGAGTTAACTATACTTTTATAAGAACATACCAACAATGAATCATTAGGTTACTTGTTGAGATTGAAAGTATATACAACTTTTCCAAGGTCTTGTTTTTCAATAGTTCTAGAATAAGGTTTTGACCAAGAGATGCAAGAGTATAATTTTGTTTGTAAAAAATGTCGACATCTCAACAAATGTAAAAAGAAAATGTGTAGAGGTGATCCTCGGAACTTGGCACTTCTTTTACATTGGGATGGCTTCCAAGCCTCTCGTACCACTCAAAAGGACTGTGGTGTGGTTGAAATTAAGGTCCTTAATGGTGGGAAGGGTTCCATATTGGGCATTATTCGTGTTTTATTCATACCTTTTAGTTGCTCTAAATTTATTCGTAATACTCCTGATGTATTTCAAACTTTTTTAAGACCACTTGTTAGTGAGCTACAAGACCTTTACATAAATGGTATGCAAGTGTCATACAACGACCCTGTAGAAAAGATTTTTAAAAACAATGGGGCAATCAAACTTTTGTATTGTTAGATTAGTGCTAATGATGGTTACAGGCGATCATCCTGCACAATGCAAAATAGGATCCTTCAAAGATGGTGGGGAATTCTTTTGTCATAGAGACAAAGCCCAAGCTACTCTTGATACTAGTAATCCCTCATTCCAAGGACGTTACCTTTACGATGGTAGCCGATATCAAGCAAGATATCCTCCAACCCAATGGTCCATAGGTGAAATGATTGATGCCTTATCAAGTTCAAAGAGGACATCCACACAAGCTGAAAAGGATGGAAAATAAAGCTTGCAGGATTAGCTGGAGAGTCTATTCTATGGAAACGGTATGATTTGTATGGTTTTAACTTGTCAATAGACTTGGTATATGATGCGATGCATGTGTTATCTCTAAATATATTTCAAAAATTATTTGGAGGGATTGGAACTTGTGTAGCATGGTAATGTCAAAGTTTGAAGTTACAAAGAGAAGGAGAGTAACATTATCAATTGGAGAGTCTATAGATGTTCCAATAGTGTGGAGATCATGTGATGTAACTTGACTGCTTTAGAGAGAGAGAGTGTGTGTGTGTGTGTTGCATTCTTGGAGATCCAAATGGGTGCTAGTAGCATTGGTCATAATGGACATCATTATCTGATTGCCATCCCATTGTGTATATCATAATGCTTTATCTATGGGTGTTTGTATATTAGGACTGTATCTTGTGGATATAGCTCATGTCGTGTCTCATGTATAGGTAGTTGGACTTTTGTGTGTATGTGTGCATGTGTGATTATTGTTATTTCTTTTTATAAAGAATGAGAAATTTTCTTGCTTAGAGAAGATTAATGTATGGATATAATCTCTTGTTTGAGGAATACTACCTTATAAGGTTATAAATTTTATTTTACCTTGTATCTTGTTTGATTTTAGCTTGTCTCATGGTTTGTATAGTTGTATATTGTATTGTTGTATGGTGTTTTTCTTTAAAACTTAAAAGCCCACTAAAACCATTGAGAGAGATAGAGAAAAAGAGAGTGCGATCATTGTTGTATACTTTTTATATGATTGATTGATTCTTTATTGATTGAATACTAACATAGTTTCTTGATTTAATTTTAGCTTGTCTCATGGCCTCCCCAAGTCAACACACTCTAGATTCAATGATGCAAACTATCATCACTCTCCAAAAAACAATTGAGGAACTGAAATCAAAGAATGATAGTTCTGAACAAACAGTGAGCATGAGAAAACCAGTTTCAATACAAAGTAAAAGAGTTCAGTTGCCGCCTCAAAAGCAAATCAAGAGTATACAAATAGGGGATGTATCTCTGATGAAGACTCCTACATATGACCAAATTTTCAAACCACCTAAAAGGATTAGTCAAGAAGACCAAGATGAGTTTGGAAAACCATTTTTACTAAAATACTATCGAGATACGCAAAATGTTAAGTATTGTGCTAATCATAGAAAAGTGTATAATTGGGTCAAGAGCCATGAGATTGGCAAGGATTTGCGGTTTCATAATAATAAAGATGACAAACATAGAATTTTAGAGATCATAGATCAAAACTATGATCAAATTTTACCCCTTGAGTTTCCTGGTACTACTTACCTTTGGAAAAAGGAGGATATATATCTGTACTATCTTTCTGTTGCTCAAAATCTCAGAAAGAAACTCAAGAGGAAAAGATAATCTTTGGTGGATATATCTTTGGTAAGCATACTTATTTATCAAAATTTTCTCACCATAGATCATATACATAAGAAATTGGTACTGATTGGCACAACTATGTTTTTTTAATAGTAGAATCATAGCTTAGAGCAAGTAGATATGCAACAAAAATTGGTAAGATTTGCAATTTTCATCTCAAGTTTTATTTTTTCATAATTCTTATTATCTTTATCTTTATTATAATCAATTCACTTTAAGTTTCTTAGATATATTTACCTTTTATTATAATTTTTCTATAATTTTAGGAGGTGTATTATCCACAACTTATGGTGGAAGAACAGCGTATCTTTTTTTAGAATAGTGCAACGCATGTATGTACATCATTCACTCATTTAAATATTTTAATATTTAGAGTTTTTAGTTTTTAATATTGACTTCAACTTTCTTGCTTGTACTAGTCGGAATCTCACAATGATGGTCTGCCTCTTGTTTCAATTTCTGCTTCCGAAAAATGTCAAAAAAAATAATGAAATGGTCAGTATACCTTGGTTTATAGTCTTTTTCCATTTGATTGTCTCTAACACTTAACCTATGTTTCAGGACTATTTAAACTCAAATCATAGTTTTATGGAGCTACTACAATGAATTCCATCTATATGAGGAACATATACATATATTCTTAATTTTTGTATACTTTTAAATTAAAGGATATTCCATTTTAAGTTTTACTTTTCTTGTATTATAGGGTTCATGTAGTAGTGAACACTCTCTTCCACAAGATATGATCCAAGATCCTAAGGAGGTTGAAGTAGCACGGAAAAGTCTTCATGTACGAAAGGTATGCTTAGCCATCTCTTGATTTTTTTTAAATATATGCATTTAATAAATTATATCTAATTACAAACTTATTGTGATAAGATGAGCAAGAAAATGCAGCAAAGCAAGCAACAACAAAAGGAGACTAAGGGCAAAAATAGGAAATTATCTAAGGTACTTCTTTGCATTTCTTTTTACTAAATGTGGCATAATTTAATTTTGTTAAATTTATTTTCTTGTCTATACTATAGGCTCTCAATAATGTTGAGCCATCAAAAAGTGTGGATCCTTCTAATATAGAATTGCCATCAAGAACTTTATCCGTAACTCAATGTTATTAAATATTAAGACAATAGAGTAGCTAATTAACTTATGATGTAGTATCACACTAATCTATGTTGTATTTCAAAAATGCAGGTTGCTAATGCCTTTGAAGAGGAAGACCAAGAAACTATTCTCCTCAAATATTTAGACATCCAATCCATTGATGAGCTATATGCATCCTTAAAATCTACATATGGTGTTATTAAGAGAGATCCTACTTTTTTAGGATGATGCAATGAGCAAACATTGCCAGCCATGAGAAAAGCTCTCGTGGATTGGTTACTCCATAGAGAGGAAATTCACGTCACAAAAAATCACAATAAACCTTTGAGTATTGATGATATATGCATCTTGAGTTGACCTCTTTATTAATGAAGATAACAGCTTTTAATTCTTTCTATTATTTTAATTTATATTTTTTATCATAATGTTAATTCTTAAAACTATTTACATGATTGCGACTAGTTTGCTTATATATAAAAAATACCATATGATTAGTTCTAACTAGTATGTTTATATAGTAAAATTTCACTACATGGATAACTAGAGAATTTTGAAATTCCTATATAGGAATATTTAACTATATCACTAACTTGTAAAGTGTTTCACTTTTACTAGTTGAGACTTTTTCTAGATACTTTGATAAGTATCTAGAAAATTTCTCTTTTTTTTCTATATGGATAGGTGTCTAAAGTTCCTTGTGTAATCATCGCAGCTAAGCTCCAGCAGGAAGAGGCGGCTCAATCACAAGCTCTGTGATTTGGCATGCTCCACACCTTGAGGTACTTAGTGAATCCTTAGCTAATGGGGAGGAGAGGGTGAGATATACCGAGAAGGAGAGTGAGAGCCAGAGGAAGAGCGATAGGGTAAAGGGGCCAGCATAGTAGCACCTGACTTGCATGCCTAAAATCTCAATCTTCAAGTGCGCAATTGTCTACTGTAATGGCTACATCTCAACGTTTCACCATGAAGCATCTCCAAAAAAGAATTTAGGCAGGTACGTTATTCCTTGCATGCACAATGGCCGTTGAAGTGATTTTATGTGTTGTGAAAAAGTCCTCCTAAACAATTGCACATAGGAGCCTCACTAGCACCTAACTTGGATGCCTAAAATCTCAATCTTCAAGTGGGCAATTGTCTATTGTAATGGCTACATCTCATCGCTTCACGATGAAGCATCTCCAAAAAAGAATATAGGTAGGTACATTACTCCTTGCATGCGCAATGGCCATCGAAGTGATTTTATGTGTCTTGAAAAACTCCCGCTATACAAGTGCACATAGGAGCCTCACTAAAAAGGCACACGCAGGCCAATGTTAGATGACAAGAATTGAAACCGTGTCTATCAGTCTCATGCATTGTTCTCATCTTCATGAACCATTTGAGCAACCTAGAGTGTCTTATATTTGATTTCTACTTGCAACAAAGAAATTCACTTATATTGGGGGCTATTCTTTTACTGGTCCTCTTACCCTAAACAAAGATATGTTTAGAGGAAGAGGGAAAGGAAGAGAGGGAGAGAGGGTACGAGAACAGAGAGGGAGGGAGAGATAAAGCTTTGGGTTTAGCTTTAGATCCTAGTTCATGACTTTATGTCTAGTTTGGTCAATGAGAAAAGGGTGACTTGGTTAAGCAAATCGAAGTGCTTGTCACAAGATTGGTGTATTTCTAGCTCTCCTTCTTTTGGTATTGTCACTACTCTTGGCACCATGTATTCAAAAGGTTGAATTTTCTTTTCTTAGTCTTGTTAAGAGTGAGAATTTCGGATTGAAATTAAGAATGATTTTTGTTCTCATTTTTTTCAATGTTCAGAAGCCAACTATGATTAAACTCCAAGAAATTATACAACTAGGGTCATTACTATTGTGCTTAAGGTATACTATGACTAGTTTAGGTCAATCGACTTGTGAAGTCTAGTCAATGTACAATCTTCCAAATGAGACCTAAGTAAAGATGTTGTAACTTTTGTGGCTAATTCATAAGGGATTGTGATGCCATTAGAGTCCAAGTGAATGCCTAGTAGGAGAGACCAAAGAAGCCTTATAAGGTGCAATGCCTAGTTAGTTTATAGTTAGTAAGAGGGTTAGGTAATTTATAGTTGGAGAGTTAGTTAGGCAGTGAGAATTAGGGAGGGCTATTTAGTTTATTGTTGTTAGAGTTAGGGAGAGGGAAGGAGAGCTAGTATTTAGTGAGGGTTAGTTAGTTAGTTTATAGTTAGAGAGTGAGTGAGTTAGTGAGAGTTTGGGAGGGTTAATTAGTTTATTGCTAGAGAGTTAGGGAGAGGGTTCGAGAGTTAGTGAGAGTTAGAGAGTTGAGGAGGATGAGCTTGTTAGTAGGGAGAGGGAGGAAGAGTTGGTAAGAGTTCAAGAGTTAGGAAGAGATATATATAGTTTAAAAATAAGGTGATAAAGATGGGGGGAGAGAGAGAGAGAAAGAGAGAGGGATGATAAAGAGGGAGGGAGGGAGAGAGATGGTTTTAACTACTCATTAAATATCCCTCTTTCTATAGTGCTGTGATTTGCACAATCTCCACTCATAGAAGGACATCCTTACCCCCTTGATTCCCATGTTCTAGAAATTAGTACGGATTTAAATACTATTTATAGTTAAATATTTATGGATCAAGATACAACTATAATGATCTAAAAAAAACTCTTTGTGATTTATGGGTCTCTTATTCATATTCTCTTTGACCTTATCAATTTCTTGCCTATTAATAACAGCTTGCATGCTACATTTCAAAGCATTAAGGTTTTCAAATGCGTCAAAGAACTCCCAAAGCAATATGATGGTTACATTTCCTTTGAGCTACCCCCTCCTAGCAATAAATAGTCATGTATGGAATGGAGCAAATAAATGATTACCACCCATGGATAGAGTATGTGACTTCTAATTGTGACATTTTCCATTGTGTGGTTTAATTTAGTAGATGCCGAGGCTACTTAAGATGTGTAAATGTGGACTATTGTTTTTGTGTGAGATCGCACTACCAAAATGAAACATAGTGGAGGAGAAGATTGAAATAAGTATCCCAAGTTGACATGATTGATCAAGAATATGGTTCATTGCTATGTAGATATTGTGCACAAGGATGATAGTGCTTTTCTAAATGTCTTATTGTTATTTACTATTGCATCCCCAAGGATAATGATAATACATCTAGGTGTGTTATGAAACTTCGGAGTCACAACCATCCTTATGAAGAGGGTGGAAATAGATTACATGTTGATAGATTGGAGGAGCATGTGATCTCTTAAGCTAAAGACAATCCTTTCACTATAGTTTTGTTGGAAACAATTGTGACAAGGGACATGATTTTCAAGATGCTAGTAGGGGAGAATGATGTATCTAGGTACAGAGATTAAGAAAGAGGAGTTGGCAAAGAAATTTGGAATAAGCTACACCATTGTCCAATAATAAGAGATTGGAGAAGTGTCTAGACTATCCCAAGGGGGCACAAAGTGTTACCTCCAAAGGTTCGAAGGCTTTACTAGACCTTAGAATTAGAAGTAGGTATCCTTTCATTCATTGTGTATTATTCCTAGGTCAATTGGACACTATAGACGAGCTATAGACTAGTTCATGTTTTCAAGATATCAACAAAGGACACACTCAATGGACTAGACTTAGCGAATAGAATGAGACTTGATGGGAATTTGCACTACATGTGGATTCATTTTGATCATGTGAATAGGGTTCGAGGATGGCCAACAATGTATGCTCATGTTTGTGATCTCCTTGCATTTGAGAGCTTCTCACCATAGAATATGTGAGTTCCAAGTGGCAAATAATGATCACATTTTGGCAAAAGGTAGAGCCTGAGTGAAGGCACACAGATAGAAGAAAGGGCAAAGCGAGAGCTATAGCAGATGGAGCAAGAGAGTAAGAAAGAAAGAGAGAGAGAGACTATATATGGAAACTCCAACAGTCACAATGTGTGACCAACCTTTCCTTATTTGGTTGTCACTGAAAGAATAAAGAATACATTGATAATGATGGACACCCACCACCTATAGCGTACAGGTGTGTGATCACAATGTATGCAGTAAATACAGGGTGGCATAGGCATAAGTGCCTTTACCCCGAACAACTTTCTACTTAAAGGCGAATATACCTCTCGTGAGGAGAGAACAAAAAAAATTTGACAAAATATAAATGTACATAAAGTACAACAAGATGAGAAATAGACATAATATCATCGTACACATATCATCTTCCTAAGGAAGACAAAACATTATGTTGAGAGACTCTTAGTGAGTAGATCTACAGGATTCACTTCAATTTTGAGATCTTGACAAGCTCAAAAAACGTGTCCTCTACCACCTTCCTAATGAAGTAATAACACATCTCAATGTTCTTTGTCTTCATATGGAATACGAGATTCTTGGCCAACTGAATAGCAATTATAGAATCTGAATGTAGTGTAGGAGTAATAGTAATACCAAGGCTTGCCACACTAGATAGCCTAACCATAGGGCCTCTTTACAAGCCTTAATGGTCATAATATACTCTACCTTAGTAGATAAGGCCTTGCATTTTTGCACACTGGACATCCAAGAAGTAACACCTCCAACGAAGGTAAAGACATACCCAAAGGTAGACTTTCTACTATTTGCATGTCATGTATAGTCAGATCAGTGTAACCCATGACTGTAATATCTTGGCCACCATAGAAAATACACATATTTGCAATGCCTTTCATATACCTAATGACGCCCTTTTCAGTATCCTAATGTTGTCAGCCAGGTGTAGCCATATAGTGTGCCAGTGATTGGCTATTATGGCATACATCAAACTACCCACTATGGATGCATAAGGGATCTTGGCCATCTCAACGTTCTCCTCATTTGATTTTATATAATTGGGCTCACTGACCTTCACATGGAAAGGTAAAGGATGCCCAATGCGCATAATATCCTACATATGGACTAGTTGATCATTGATAACAATGGGCACTCTACTCTCTCTCATGGCTTCCACACATGGTAGTGCTACCTTCACACAATCTACTTGCAGGGGTTCTCACATTGGCTAGATACTTTCATTCATGGAGCATGATTGGCTCAATATTTTTAGCATTTTCTACTCATTAATTTGTATTTTTTTTAAAATAAGCTATTATTTAATACCCTAAACCTCAATCTAAGAGAGGGGCTAATCCGTGCAACACAACCTTGATCTCTTCATGCATCCCAACTTAATGATGATGGTCCCCTTGCACTTTGTCATTAGGTGCTAAAAGTGACCTAAGGGATGGACAACACTTAAGTTCTTATTGTCAAAGATGAACATCGATCCCAAGGGCCTTATCATGTATGTCAACCTGAAGGGCACCTATGAATTTTGTAGATAAAATTAGTCTATTTGACTCAGTATTACATCTTAAAAACTATAACATCTCAATTGTATTTTCTAAGTGATAAATAAGCTGAAGCTCATGTCAAATTCCTTTCTTTAGGTAACAGAAACATAAACTGAAACAACTGCTCACAAAGTATGAAAGGTGTAGGCTATCAATTTGGAACCCACATTTATACCTGTTAAAATCATATCATTCCTTGACTTGGTAGAACATTGGCTCAAAACCCCATAAGAAAATAGACTTTCATATGGTGTAGGGAACCTCACTCAAAAGTTGGACCCCAATTTTCCACTATTTTTCGAATATGCATAGTTAATGACTATAATAATAGTCCCAATCACAAACATACACTTCAATGAAGCCAACCAACCCCATTGTGAGCACCACTCTCGCATAGATAACTTGTTGCATGTCTTATTGTCACCAGAAAGAACAAAGCAATGCCTGGTAGTAATAGTAAGCTACTCCACTACAGATTCTTATATTTGTTGTATTTTCTATATCTCATGCATATGCCATGTGTGTAGCACATGAGAGAGAGAAAAATGCTAGCTCCTAGAAGCTAGGCTCTTGTATGCACCATTGCTCTCTAAAGTTTGGGGGGGAGAGAGAAATAGAGAAATGGTGCTTCAAATCTTGCTAGTGATGTGCACCCGCTTGGAGATAGCCTAGGCAAGGGCCTTATTGGGCACACTATTGGTAAACATTACATCCTTGTGATCGGCTCTGATGATGGGACCTAAAATGGGCCGGCACTGGCTATAGCACTAGCCGGACCTCATACTCATGACAGACAAACACACCCTCACGGACCAGGAGCGTCTATCTACTGCTAAAGGACTAAAGCCTAATCTATGCGTTTATAGTTTTATAGTTTTATAGTTTTGTAGTCGAACGTTTCCCTTTCTATAAACTCCTCAAAGGGAGAATCCATACACATTGGCAAAAAATACCACGATAATCACATACATGGGAGGCAACCTCTTGGTAGAAACACCACGGCCCCACTGCAGCTCTCCTACATCGCAGGGATTGGCCCCTTGATGCGCTGCTCAACATATAAAACAAACAAACAAACTCCACTCTTTCATTTCAAACATCTCCAGGAGATATACCATGTTTCCTCACCAAATAATCCCCCAAGAAATGAACGTCTATCCTACGACTAAGGATGCCTTTCCACACTCAACGTGGGTCATTGTCATTGAAAACAGGTGCTATGCATCCAGGGGTTCTACAATATACCCAATACGCAGGATCTTCTTGAATTCCTTGCGTGCTCCTGGAGATAATTTAATCAACTGTAAGAGGTTTACATCTGGTTTGAGTTTGCAAAGAGAACTTGCTAAATCAAAATCATGATAGATAGCCAACGCTCTCTTTTCTCACCAAACCATCTTTTCTTTTGGTCTCGAGACCGGCTTTGGTGCTTCTTTTTTAGCTCTTGCCTTCTTTGTTGGTACTTCCTCATCCTTCTTAGGATCGACTTTTCTATCAACAGGCCTTAGAGGTCCCCCTTCCACGCCAGGATTGAGGACTTGCGTCCCCTTATCCCCTTGCTTAGGGTTTTCCTCAACTGGTTTTGCATTATCTTTATCACCCTCTTTAGCCTTTTGGCCTCTTGTCATGGCTCGTAGGTTAGATGTTTCAGCGCATTAACGTGTACAGCCTCTATAAGGCTGACTCCATTGCCTTGTGGCAACTCTTTTATAGTGGTCTTTCCCCTTTGCAGTATTTGTCTTGGTCCATCATTTTGCTGCAAGTTATTACCTTGCGCTCTATGATTAACTGTACCTGGCTGTTTACTCCCTTGTTGGAGGGAACTAATCTTACTCCAACAGGTAGCGGCTAAATGGCCCGACCTTCCACAAATATCACATTTAACATTTGGACAGTTTCTAGGGAAATGTTGTCTGCCACACCACTTACAGCTGAATCTTGAGGGACCACCCTCTTTAGGATGTCGACTCCTATCAGATTTTGCTGCTTCTTCAGGAAATTGATGTCAACAACTATTTGCCGATATTGTTCAGAAATCATGTTAGTGTAGTGCTTCATCATATCCTTAGCTTCGCCAAGGACATTAGAGGCACTTGACTCATAGCCTTGATCATCCATCCGTCGTTCCATTGGCCTAACAATTTGATTGGGCATTGGTTGTTGACTCATGGGAACAACATTAGGGTTCGAAACTTGGCCTCCAACATTTGGTGGAGCCAACTGACTAGCCATAGGCATAGTCACACTGGGAGGAGCTGGCAATAAAGGTATATTTTGAACCATGCTTCCTCTCCCATTAGGGTTATTCATAGGCATCCCTTGACTTCCATTTTTCAATGGTAAATTGCCTCCAGGTACTAAACCTGCATTAATATTTATTCGAGAGGAGTAGGTCGTTTGTCATCGTGTCTCTACTCCTTCTTCCCACGTGATGGCGGTGTCTATATCAGCCAAAGCCACACTGCTCAATTGCACCTGAATATTGAAATCCAATCCATGCAAGAAGTATTGCAATTGGGCAGCCGACAGAATAGGAATGTAAGTTTGTAACTTACGAAACACTTCCTTAAGCTTCTTGGCATAGGCTTTCACATTCTCATGGGGGTCTTGGCACGTCACATTCAAAACATGCAACCAGTATTGGCTACCTCTTTCAAGGGCATATTCTCCTCGGAAAGCTGCATAAAATTGGTCAATTGTGGTTATGGTTCCAGTCTCTATGCTATCATACCATACCGCAGCCCTTCCTTTTAATGTCATGTTAAAGATCATAAGATGTCCCTCATCTTGGATGCGGTAATTAAACGTTAATATTTGGAATTCACAAATGTGAAACTCTGCATCTTCTTCAGCTAACCCATTAAAAATGGGCAAAGGCACTCCTAAAGCTGGCAAATCTGGTGTCCCTGCAGGAATTGCAATGGGTTGTGCCATGACGACAATTGGATTGACAATAGGAGTTTGGATTGATAGGATCACACCCCCACTTGAAGTGGGTTGACTTGGTGGAAGAGAGGAAGAACTTGTGCTCCCTCATGCACCTAGAGGACTATGTGCAGCAGTTGGGTTACTAAGACCACTACCTTTTATGCGTATCGGGCTACTCCTTTGAGGAGAATAGCGACTTACGATCTCCAACCACCATCTAGCCCTCTCAGCACGTTCTACTTTTTGTATTTCGGCTTGACGGTCCTTGTCAGAGGACATAAATCAACTTTTTGGTCCCTAACAACCCAAGATTTGAGAACCACCACTTGTTGGCAGTTCCCGGCAGACGCACCATTGATGGGACCTAAAATGGGCTGGCACTGGCTATGGCACTAGCCGGACCTTATACTCATGACAAACAAACACACCCTCACGGCCTCGCGGGCTAGGAGCGTCTATCTACTACTAAAGGACGAGCTATCCTAAAGGCTAATCTATGCGTTTATAGTTTTATAGTTTTTATAGTCCAACGTTTCCCTTTCTATAAACTCCACAGAGGGAGAACCCATACATATTGGTAATAAATACCACGATAATCACATACATGGGAGGCAACCTCTTGGTAGAAACACCGCGGCCTCACCACAGCTCTCCTACATCGCAGGGATTGGCCCCTTGATGCGCTCCTCAATATATAGAACAAACGAACAAACTCCACTCTTTCATTTCAAACGTCTCCAAGAGATATACCATGATTCCCTCACCAAATAATCCCCCAAGAAACAAACGTCTATCCTACGGCTTATGATGCCTTACCACACTCAAACATGGGTCATTGTCATTGAAAACAGGTGCTATGCATCCAGGTTTTTATTCCAATACCATGATCATCATACACATGCAAAGGTGAATGATTCGAAAGTGCTCAAATATCATTTTAAATTAGCAACATGCTTGTGCACAATCAGGCTTTATAATGCATTTACTAACCCGTTGCGGCGATGCGAGGATAGCACCGACATAACACACGTGCTACTATCCTCTTAATTAAAATAACACGAAACTCTATGACATGATGTGCATCAGAAAATCGGCAACAATCAGCACACAAATCATACCATTCAAACCTCCCAACCCCCTACGTTTAGGTATTGCTTTCGTTGCATGGGTGTAGAGGTTCATTTTGTGATTTTTTGATGTATAGAAAGCGATAAATCACCAACTTTGACAAAGAGATAGGGCAAACTGAGGCCAAACCTCATGCTTTGCCCATACATCCACAAACAATTATTATATTTTTTCTTATTTTTTCAAGATGTATTTCTTTTTTTCCTTATTTTTTCCATTTTCTTGATTTATTTAATAATAAAATATACTATTTTTTTATTTTTCTTATCCCACTCACTTCACCATACTAACAATCAATTTATCTTCCATTTTCCTCCCATGGGAACATATTTCTCCCTCCCGAAACGGAAAAACTACAATTTTACCACTTAAAACTCGCATTTCGAGTTTTCGAGAATTCAATAAAGCATGTAAATCATTGCAAAACCAATATTTTCTGATACACAGTAATTATTCATAATGCAAAGAGCACACACACAAATTTTCATCCAATAAAAACATAATTATCATCATAAACTATCAAAAATCCTTCATTTTCTTCATAAAAATGGTCATACCGTGTTTTTATGTAACCCGAGACGCCTTGAATGCATGCATAATCAGCAGACGGAGCCTGCATTGCTCTCAATCCAATGCTGCACATCATTCTTCATCATCTCTATCAATCTTCATCATCACTTTCTTCATTCTTCCACCCGGATTCCTTCTTCAAGAGAGAACACATGAACAACCCATAGGGAAGAGAGAGAGGGAGGAGAGAGAAAGACTAGAAATTGTTATTTCCATCTAGTCCACCATTCCACGAGCGAAGGGTGGCAATAAAATCAGCAAAGAGAGAGAAGTTGCCCCCCATTGTCAGTTGGATAGGGTCTTCACAGCTTGTCATCATGATGATCATGGAGGAGGGCACAAATTTCGGCGTTGCATCACGTTGCCATATCTCTTCTTCTCTCTCCATGATATTCTTCAGAAATTAGGGGGGGTTAAAAAATCCAAAAGGCACCCCCCTTTTCGCCAAGGTTTGGTCCATCTCTTCATATCTTGCCCACTTTGTGGCCATTTCCCCGTCCGGACTCCAATTCGAGCTCTGAAAAATCCTGGGCATCCGTCTTGACATCCCGCATTGACCGGAAACTCCTCACATCCCACATGGTAGTTGAAAAAATTATCAAAAATTCACAAGTGTCGCTTTAGGTGCCTTTTAAAAGCCGTCTTTCACTTGGTGCTTAAAATTGTCCTAGCTACAACTGTCGCCTTTGATGGTAAATATTTTTCCCCTAAATTCTGGATTTTTTGGCAAATTTTAGTCACATCCCGGGCTCAAAACTCCGCTCTCATTTGATGTAGTCAATGAGAAAATTAATGTTTGGGATTTGGAATTGATGGAAGAATTTGGTCAAGGGCCTCTTGCTTCTGTGCCAAGATGCAGGCCCCTTCTTCCTCTCCACCTTTGGCTTCTTGAATTCACCACTGATTTGCACCATGTTGCCTTCATGGACAAGTACTTGCACATTTTTCTCTTTACCCATGGACATTGGCCTTGAGGATGTGGAAATTATGCGTCTCCAATCAAATGACTTCCGCATAATATGTGTCACTGTTGAGAAGGTGATGAAAGGGATCTCTCTCTCTGCCCCACCTCCTCCATAAAAGAAGTGTCACACTAGAATAGGGTCCATTTTGCTTATGCTATCTATCCACCCTCTTCTCTTCTACTTTTACTTCTTCTTTTGTTCTTCAAAACCTTCTCTCTCTCTCTCTCTCTCTCTCTCTCTCTCTCTCTCTCTCTCTCTCTCTCTCTCTCTCTCTCTCTCTCTCTCTCTCACATTTACTAATGAAGGGTAAAGGGTGAAGGGAGGGAGGTGGACAAATAGACTAGAGTGCTCATTATCATTTTCTTATTTCATATGACCTATATAAATATTTGTAAATAGAGAAATTACATATATTATACGTAAAATGAACTTTGGGGCATTTTGATGTTAACACAAGAGAAGTTTTCACTCAGTGAATAGATGCTCCATTGCATATATAGAGGCATGTTATTGAGCCTGGCAAGGAAATGGAAGACATGATCATAGCCTCTAGAAGCTTGATCACCTCAACAAAGCAATATGTAGGCCCTATATTTTACTAGTAGTTCCATAGAGCTGGCGATTGCAAGTGCATTTGTTGATGCCACAATGCATATTCCACAGTGGATTCTGTGAGACCAGGGTGGATTCCATGAGGTTTTGTGGTGGATTCTGTAAAACTATATTTATTTTCCACCGTGGATTCCGTGAGGTTTTGCGATGGATTCCGTAAAACTATATTTATTTGCCGGGGCTCATACACAAGGTGGATTCCTTGTGCAAGAAGTTTACGGGGACGCCTGTCCTTTTCAGGCGTCATGTTAATTTAATGTGCACATGGGTGATTCCACAACGGGTGATTCCACAAAATACATATTTAAATTAATGGATGTTTATGAGTTTAGAGTGCACTCGTATTAAATTAAGGTTAGGACAGAGTTCCAACCTATTTGATTATTTTGTAGCTAAAGACTGCTAGGTATTCACTTTTGTTGATTTAATTTTATTATTTTCTAACAATTGTGAATGCTTCAGTTGATGTGTAGAGTAGGTAGCGGCAGCATTAGGAAGCATCGATGGATGGCGTGTATCCAGACTGTATTCAAATTACCTAGAAGAAATTATAAATTTTTATGGGCACGTGTCTTATCATTAAAGGCGTGCCGCTAATATTTATTTAGGTGCGCTTATTTATTAAAGCGCTTGTTGATAAACATTTATTATTTTGCATGCGAATAGACGTTCAGTTTAAATATTTCATTATTAGACATTGTATTTGGGCACAGCCCAACTTTTAGGGTGCCCAACCGCTTTATTCTTTATTTAGGCAAAAGCATACAGAAAATCCAAAGCATGCTAATTGTAAATTGGGCTATTTTTGAGCTTTGAGATCAATAAATTTATAAATACATGCCTTGTGGAGCGCTCACACAAGGCATGGGGGGAGATTGTACCCAATTTATCTTTTTGTCTCATGTCGTGCAAACTCTCTTCTTGCTTTTTATGAGTGTATGTAGAGATCTTTGTTCTTGGGGACCTTCTGGTGCTCGCTACGCACACATCTAGCATCCGATTTGCGCACCAGTGGTATTAGCGTGAAGCTGAGATCAAGGGCTTCCAATCGCTTATCATCTCGCGCGAAGGTGAAGATCTTGGAACGAATGGGCCCAACAAGCAATCTCGCGACAAACCATCAATACCAACATATGTACCTAGTGGTGAAGAATCCCCTATTGTGCTATTGGATCATGAAGGACCACTCTCTAATAACGAAGGACCACTTCCCGAGCTCTTGTATCAAGAGGTTTTTTTTTTTCAAAAGACAGAGAAGAAAACTTCATTAAGATTAGTTTTTAAGCTTAATAAAAGCTTAAGAAAGAGATAAGGCTTTCAAATTCAATTTTTTGTGGCGGAAGGATGCATCGTTGTAGTCGACATCGTTGAGAACATGCGACTGTCCTACATGCTTACTTGACGAATTTTTAAGCTTTTATTCACAAAGCTTAAATTTTAAGTTTACTAAAGCTTAAAGATTTAATTCTTATATCTCCTGCATAGTGGAAGTTCACACAGAACCAATCCCGAACCTACTTTGTAATTTCAGCAAGCCCCTGTTCATACCTGCACCCTGACAAAGACAATTTTCAGCAAGCAAATTGTCAAATGCAGTCTACACGGAATAAGTATTCGTTGGAAGATGACTGACATCAATTACCATAAACACAAAAGAGGCAAGATCGCAAAAAGTTTTTTTTTTTTTAAAGCAAGCCTTGTAAACCCAAAACTTGAGCTACGCTCATCCCTCTAACAAGATTTCAAGTGTGTGAGGTTGTTTGAGATTTTGTAGGATGTCCGATCAAACCATGGAATATTTTATGGCCGAAGGTGATTTACCATAACAAACTGTTAACCCTCAAACAAACGAAGGTGGAAAATTCGGAAAAGCTAAAGCAGAAGACAAAGACAAAGGCCAAGGCAAAGAGAAACGGAAGACAAAGATGCACAAGGAGAAAAGTCCTAAATAAGGGAGAAAGGCGCGCAAGGAAAAGCGCAAGTCAATACTTTAGTAAAAGAGCGCAAGCGCATCATGGTTTAATTCAAGGAGCACCGGGCTCTCACGTGTGCAATTTGTAAATGTAGATGGGCGGTGGAAAGGAAGCTAGGAAGATAGAAGGACAATGGGAAAAAGGTCCTAGGCTACGGTCAGCCATGTAAAAAAGGGAAAAAGGGGATGACCGCCCAAAAGGGATTTAGGGTTTTGTATATAAAGTTGAAAAGTGAATGAGAAGCTCATTCTTGTATGTAGCCAAAAGTGGCTCCTCTTCTTCTTCTTCTTCTTCTTCTTGCTTGCTTGAGCTTGTGCTTGAGAGAGGGAGTGTGAGAGTGTGAGGGAGTGAGTGTGTGAGGGTGAGGGACCGGGGAGGAGAAGCTCCCCATCTTCTCCTCTCTTCTTCTCTTCTCTTCTCTTCTCTTCTCTTGCTCGCGGAAATGGAGCTTGGAGCATGGAGCTTGAGGATGGAGCGTGCTTGAAGCTTGCACTTGGATCGTGGAGCTACCGGAGAACGCGGGAGAGGATGTAACTCGATCGGCATGGAGGCAAGCTCACTATATCTATAGATATGGATAGCACGCCGGCTATGTGAGAGGTAGCCATTAGTGCTCGGCTTGGAATGCTTGAAACAATAAGCGGTCCGAAGGTCTTGGCGATTGAGCAAAAGCTCCCACATTTTGGTTCCATTGCCAGGGCCAACGGATTTAAGCCTTGAGCACTTGCACGCTTCGAATCGAGCATTGGAGTAGGGTTTTCCCCGAACCGGTGCTTGAGGTAGATAGGTAGAAGCGAGGGAGTTTGAAGAGGTATTCGATGTCCTTAGCAAGTAGGTTTTTGATTTGTTATTGTATATTAGAGTAGGACCATTCATCTCCATCTCTGGTTTTGATTTTTGTTGATTAGGGTAAGGTTAGGATAGGAAAAAGAAGGAAAACAACAAGGTTTTCTGTTGTTGTGTAACAGGCTGAAACAAGGAAATAGGGGCACATATCCGGATTTCTGGTTGGAAGAGTATGAGGGACTAACCTCTGAGGTCACAGTAGGCTAGAATGGGGCAATAAGAGGCCCAGGGAACCAGGACAAGCCACATTTGGCATCCTGCCCTCTGAGAAGAGAGTGAGCTCAAGAGCCAGGGAGAGAGAGAGAGAGAGAGACCTGCGGGGAGATCGTCAGCATGCTGGTCGATTCGAGTGCCACACCATTTTCAGGTATGCCACGCATTCCCCTGTGTGGCTTTGCATTTAATTAGGCAGCTCGGTGTGATTTGGTGAAGTAGACGTCAGTCTAAAGTGCCGCGTGCAACTCGTGGGCCGTCGATTGCGCAATTAGACCGGTTTGTCCAAGTCCCAGAATAGGATTGCCCTATCTCTGGAATCGGACCGTCCGACTCCGAAAATCGGACCTCTCCAAAAACCGTCCGACTCCGAAAATCGGACCACCCTTTCGATCCGATTCTCAGAATCGTACTAGTTAGAATCGGACCACCCTTGTCCAATCGATTGGACCAACCCAAAATTGGACATCTGACTTTGATAATCGGACTCCTGAAAATCGGATATCTGAGAATCGGACAGAAAACTGTCAAAATCAGACAAGTTTCTAGAACACAAATTTTGACGCATCTAAACCCTGAAATTGACCCCAAAGACCATGTAGAGCTAAAGGCACATCACAGATCCATCACTGGGTTGAAACCTAGAGCAAGTAGTTCAAAATTTGGCTATAAACGGTCCTCCAAATTGCAAATGGTGTTTACCGTAACGGCCCTGCGGGCCGGGGAGACTACCCCCCCGAACCCCCGTAGAGTCTGCCCCCTCCGCACCTCCCCCAAGTAGGTTGGAGAGAAAATGCGTGCCATGATAGGTCCTCGAAATTGGACCCTAGTATAGTAATGGCTCTATGCGAGCATGGATTCTCACTTGCAAAAGAGCAACCAAAAGCCCATACCCGAACAGAGAGAAACAGAGACCCTAGAACATCAATGGGCCAATCTAGCCATGAAGGGCAAAAAGGCCACACCATAAGAACACAAAGACATTATGTTCAGACCATGTCTAGTCAGAGCGAAATACAACATTAGCAAGCTACAAATGCCAAGATGACTAGACATGACACTCTTGACGAGAGATGTACCTTGAGCAACACTGCACAGCGACCCACGACATTGGTGGAGAATCCACGTCTTGTCATGCAATTGGGGACTCAAGGGCATCTATCAAAAGACTTAAATTTACAAGCCAAGACCCGGAAGATGAAGACATAGTACCACCTGCTTATCCTAGGGTCAAACTCACCGCGAAAAGAGAGCATACTATCGATGCTCTGATTGATGAAGGAGTAGATTTTAATATCTTGACCTATGAATCATGGACCCTACTAGGCCAACCAGAGCTCACACCGACTAGTGAAACTCTTAGCCCTTATGGGGGACACCCACAAGCACTCATAGGGAAGTGCAAAATCCTTGCAACAATTGAAACGGAAAGCTTTCATATACTATTTCATGTTCCTCCAAATAGTGCTAGCTGCGGGAAAGAAACCCTCCTAGGAAGACCCTTCAAAAGGATGACCAAGTGTGAGGCTGACTGTGTAGCACAGAGGATACACCTGACGCTACCGGGTGTGATGATATTCACAACCTTTAGCAAGGGTGACCTCTTCGAACCTCGAGGGAAAGGCAAGGAAGATGCTGACATAACAGTCAAGCCTACTAATGAGAGCAAGGACTTGTTGGAAAAACTGATACAAGCACATGTCGAACAATGAGAACCAGTGAGTGAGGCCATGCTTGAAACAAGAAGGTCAAGAGACAATTCCAAGGACGGGCTTTGGACTAACAAATATCGTAGAAGACCCCAAAAGAAGCCCAAGCCTTATAGACGAAGGCATCAATGGAGGGTCAGCACAACGCTGCGATGGATATTCAAAGCGTTGCTACGTGCTCAAGGGTATTACGCAGGTAACCGATGGACTTGGATACCAAAACCCCCTGCTAAACCACCTTTATGAGCTAAAGGAAAAATTTCACCAAAAGCAACGAGGCACAGGAGGAAACCTAAGAGAAACTCCAAGTCTCGAGGCAAGAAACAAAACATGAGCATTTGAAAGAAAGAGCCAAGGCCTAGCATGCTTACTAAGCATAGGTCATATGTACACATTGAGCGTGCACAAAGATCATTAATGCTCAAGGAGCTTTTGACTTCCCAAGAGGATAATGAGCACTAGAGGAACAACGCTACTCGTGAAAAGGCTGATTTCTCAACAAAGCGAATAACACAATTGTCTAATAGCCTCGAGCAAATCATTCAGCTAGTGCCAAGTCCACCTAAGAGTCCTAGATCTCCTACACCCTCTTTTTCCAAACGGACACATGAAGCACTGGAGCAGTCGTCAAAGGCGGCTGCTCAATCCCAATCTCTATCTCCATCTACGCTTCCAAATGTCCAAGAGGTGGGACATGACACCATCCGTAGCTCTCGGCCCAAGGATATGCCTGAGCAACCTAATGTGACTAGCTCAACTCATGCTTGATCTACACAGATGAATGCTCAAAGGGCAACAAAAGACACGACCACTTCCGATCACCCTAGGGACTTGACACCGCAATCCACCAAGGGTAGCCAGCCCACGGGACTAGCCGCTACTAGTTCCAATCAGGGATCGCAGCAGTCATAGCCCTTGGCCGTGACAATGCCCCTTGTGGAATGTGTCCTTAGTAGTTTACCTGTGGAGGAGGTGTCATGGCCAACTTCCTTGACAACTCTAGCAAAGTGCTTAAAGCCTAGGCGGGACGAGTTAAACACAAGGGAATTGGCAGAAGAGCTAGACTCTCTGAAAAGGGAGGTAATTGTGCACTAACAACCTGGCGAGGCTATTCAGTAGGCCATGGCTATGTCCCATAAGGACACGCTAGAGAAAGAGAATGTTGAGGCCCCAAACACATCAATGGTTGACCTGGTCCAGGGTCTTGAGTCGTTGAGAGATGCACCTACAATGACCAAGAAAAAGAGGAGAAAACAACGAAAACAACAACAGTTGCAGGTAGTCGTGGACCCCAAGGACATTGAGACGAAGAGCACTGGAGAGATGAGGAATAAAGCATCGAGTCCATCCACCACTGCACCAATTGATGCCTCTCCTAATAGCGGTGAAACCTCAGACACATCTGTGTGCTCTGAAAAATCAAAGCAGTCGTTACCATCAATGGCTACTTGCAACACTCTATCCACTGACAATAGAACTCGCATTTACCAATTAAGAGTGGATACAATGCTGTCACAACAGGGTGAAAAATTTATACCAGTCATATCCAAGGAGAACCATGACGCAATGACAAAGCCTCAAGAGAAACATGAAAACCCCAAGATCATAAGAAATCCTAGAGTTGGCCAAACTTGCTTGTCTAGGCCTCAGCCCCCAGCTATGTTACAGCCCAGGCAAACTCCTAGAACCTTGCATGAGATAGCAACCGAGAAAGCCCTCATTGAACATAAAAGTGTCACAGAATTCTTAACCGAGTTGGATGCTAAGCTCAAGGTGTTCACACATATCTATGTCCTGGCAAACATAGGCACATTCCCTAAAGAGCAGCTTGAAGAATACTTGCCATTTCCCTTGTCTTGGGAGGAGCAAGAACATCTTGACGAGCACTATAACAGGCTCTTGTATGAACGCATGCGACTCATCTCTGACAAGGAAGCCGACAAAGTACGATTAACTGTAACATTCAATTATGTGCTCTGCCAACCAAATCTCTTAGAGATCGAGCAACTAAAGCGACTATCAGAGGGTCGAAGTCAATTTGAACAACGTTGGTGTGAAAACCGCATTGCAATGGCCCAACTAGGAGCCCAGTCTCAGAGGAGCAATTGGCCAAATGGCGTTCTCAAAGAGACCCAACCTATGTGGCACCAACTTCCCTTCGAGTGTAACTGCCATTCCGGGTACGGACTTAGCTGAAACTAGCTAAGTGAACTCTCTGTTTGATAAGGTTCTCACTGAGGACGAGTTACATGTTGCCAGTAGACTGGGATAAGGTTCCATTCTACTCGATGTTGCAAAATATCTATCCGTATTGAGTAAGCTGCCACGAGTATTAGATGTGTGTGCCACGCTCCGGTACAATCTGGAGTTCTACAATTGGCTTTTACCCTCGCGATGTGACAAGGATTCAAAAATATGTACATTAGTAAACAATAAATTTTGTGACCCTATATAGACAATATTAACACACACAAGTAATGATAGTCAAGGGCAGGGGGAAGAGTTGGGTTCAACAGGCTATGCTCCTCAGGCCCTCCTCTCACCACACATTTAGAAGTTGGGTGACCATTCCCGCCTCCAGGTGGAGGGCATGCAACCCTCATTACCACCATAGGATGCCTTGATCAACATCTCTTAGGGTGTAGATAGGATATTGTCCCTTTCTATACACCTTTCCCCCTTTTCGGTCTATCCTTTTGAGGACAAGCCCTGCCCCACTCCATGACAACCAGTCCATGCAACTTAGCATAAGCCAAGATCTGCTAATGGCTGGAGGCAAAATGAATATCATCATGGGGGGCCATCCCTCTACAACAAACATTGCATGCCTCATCTCTCCCCTCCTCATCATATGTGCTTGATGACCCACACTATAAAACCCCCCCATGCGAATGGTTTTATCTTATATAAAGGCCTAATCCTTGGTTCGCATTTTGCAGGTCCCCCTACGAGGAAGACATGGAGCACCTAGGGCAGCTGGCTTGCAAAGACGCTCTCCGCTATTAAAGGGAACATGCAGCACAAGCTCCTCCGTTGGTGTGCTACGTGCCTACCCTCAAAAGGTATGCAAAGAAACAAGGTCCCAAGCGACACCGCCCTGGACGTAGGCCAAAGAATCCCTAGGCTAGGGGAGTAGAAGCTCAAAGAAGCACACAAGGTGTGGCAACACCGATTGTGCAAGCCCCCAACAGACGCTTGGGCACCAGGTGCTCAAAGGCAGAAAGGGCATCTCGGGACAAGGAAGAATTCAATGCATTGTTCAAAAGCATTTTGGAAATGGTTGCGGCCAAAGACTACACTATTCAGGTCCCAGCCGAGGTCTTCCCTACCCAATCTCACAGGAGCCCCTCACCAGCAAGGCCTCAGTCGCCTGACCACCGAACTCACCCCGCCTCATGCAAATCGAGTAGCCCCTATGATATACAAGCAACTTAATAAGCCATCATGCCATAACTTTTTGTCTTTTGATGATTAAAGGGGTAGGCTCTCCACTTTTACACACTTCCCTTACCTATCGCTAATATATACCACTCTTTAACAAGCACTGGAATAGGCATTGCAATCAGCATCATAGGATTTTGAAAAATTTATATATTGACATGATTGCATTTGTTCGTTGTACTTGACGCATGCGACTTGGAAATACTCTCATGAAGTGACAAGTGGATGTAGGATGACACAGGTCTTCGTGCAAATGTATTCAATGCCCAAGCCACCGCAAGACCACCAACCTCATAAAGAACCACAACAAAGCCACGCTGTCGAATGCGAAAAATCACCCTTGCGAGTGCCCACATCGCATGAACCAAAGCATAGTCAGGGGCTACGCTCTCTTCCTGCATCAAGCTCTACAGTGGGCTCACAATGGGTGTTACCTCAATTGTACCAACATCGCGTGTCGCAAAGAGATTTGCAGTATCTCAAGTGTATCTCCCCATCTCAACAACTGCTTCTCTAACAACGAGGCTAGGGCACAATCATCACTGTAATATCCATTTCCTGAGCCTTCGAAGCTTGACATTTTCCAACCCATTGAAAGGCTAATAGCCTCAACATATTGCAATGGTTGTACTCAGGCAAAGTCAAAAAAAATTTAAAAAAAAGAAAAAAAGCATAAGAAAAAGAGAAAAAAAAAGGAACGAAATGATAAGAAGCACCCACGATCACAGCACAGCACCTAGGGGTCCTTAAATTAGGTGCGTCTAGTGACCTTGGTCGACTGGATCCGTCCCTAGTCCCCTAGCCCCCTAGCATCACCCACAATAGTTCAGGGCACATCAAGGGCAGGACATACCTAGGGAGCTTGTCTTGCCTTTGGTTAGACCTATCACCCTGACCCACTCACACGATTCCCTCTTGCACTCTGCCTTAATACCATTGCAATCAATTCTGGTAAGCACTGCACGAATGGCCATGAAAAGTACACTATCCTCATCACAGAGGTCCAATAGCTATAGCTACCGATAGTGCAGTGTCCCTGTGTTCAATTATGTTACGTCATGCAGTCACAATGCAAAGGATGTCGCATATACCTTCACGTGTACTTCTTCTCAAATATGGACAACTTTACTTCATCCACATTGTTATGAGAAACTAGCCCATGGTCTTCTAACTACGTAATATCTAAGTATGCACGAGCACTCACATAATATTTGCACCAAAATATATACACAGTTTGGGTCCTCAAGTGCAGGACAATACTCTCAGCTTGCTTAGAGTTCAACCTGTCTCCCAAACTAATTAAACTATGTCTTATATGAGAGGTTTTCAATTGTAGGCATTGAAGAATCCAACAAAGGTGTCATTCGCTCTTCATCGACACTCAACTCTGAATTCCTATCCTTTATCATCCTACAAGCCCGCCAAGAATCATCATATGCCAAACCCCCAACAAACCGCCACTTGTACTCCATCAGTGCAATCCCCACAAAGAATAGCCCTACCACCAACCACCTAAATCACGAACGTACCCCCAACGACCTTCCTCCCCACCACTACCAACACTCTGCCATGGCAACCACAGACGTCGTTGCCACCCACGTCCTTCGTGTATGCTAAAGCTTGCTACCTACGACGGTGAGTGCCATGGGACTGGCACTCGTCTAGGAGGGGGGTAATGTTAACCCTCAAATGAACAAAGATGGAAAATCCAAAAAAGCTAAAGCAGAAGACAAATACAAAGGCCAAGGCAAAGAGAAACGGAAGACAAAGACGTACAAGAAGAAAAGTCCTAAATAAGGGAGAAAGGCGCGCAAGGAAAAGTGCAAGTCAATACTTAGTAAAAGAGCGCAAGCGCACCATGGTTTATTTCAAGGAGCACTGGGCTCTCACCCGTGCAATTTGTAAATGTAGATAGGCGGTGGAAAGGAAGCTAGGAAGATAGAAGGACAATGGGAAAAAGGGCCTAAGGCTATAGCCGGCCATGTAAAAAAGGGGAAAAGGGGATGATCGCCCAAAAGGGATTTAGGGTTTTTTATATAAAGTTGAAAAGTGAATGAGAAGCTCATTCTTGTGTGTAGCCAAAAATGGCTCTCCACCTCTTCTTTTCCTTCTTGTTCTTGCTTGCTTGAGCTTGTGCTTGAGAGAGGGAGTGTGAGAGTGTGAGGAAGTGAGTGTGTGAGGGTGAGGGACCGGGGAGGAGAAGCTCTCCATCTCCTTCTCTCTTCTTCTCTTCTCTTCTCTTCTCTTGTCCTGCTCACGGCAATGGAGCTTGGAGAGTGGAGCTTGAGGATGGAGCGTGCTTGAAGCTTGCACTTGGATCGTGGAGCTACCAGAGTGCGCGGGAGAGGATGTAACTCGATCGGCTTGGAGGTAAGCTCACTATACCCATAGATATGGATGGTGTGTCGGCTATGTGAGAGGTAGCCATTAGTGCTAGGCTTGGAACGCTTGAAACAATAAGCGGTCCGAGGGTCTTGGCAGTTGAGCGAAAGCTCCCACACCAACGATGGAGCGAAATTGAACCTAATTATGATGTAACTTCAAGAGGAACGAAGAGCACATCAAACCTTGCAAGCACAATTGGCTACTCTTCAATTCATTGTTGATCAAGATGAAATGCAACCTGAAGATGTTATACGACATACGATCGATGCGACACTCGAATAACAATCTCTCAAAAAGAAGCCAAGATAAGTAAAAGAAATTTCAAATTCCATACTTTTAATGGGCTACATGACGGAAGAACTGTTCTTGCTTTTATCAGTCAGTTTGATGATTATTTTCATGAAGAGCAGTAAGCTGAAAAAGATAAACTCAAATGTGTCACTAACCATCTAGTGGATAGGGCATCATTATGGTAGACTATTTTCTGCAAAAGTATTGATTTTCCTACTACTTGGGAGGCCTTTCAAAAGAAATTTTTGCAAAATTTTCTTCCACCTCAATTCCATGAAAAAGCAATCAAATAGTGGGATCTTCTGCAACAAAGAAATCGTGAGCCTATTATGTAATACATTGAGCATTTTTGGAGTGCCTTGTTGCAACTCCGAATGCTTGAAGATGTTCTTGAGGCGATCCACAAGCGCAAGTATATGTCTGGTTTGCTTGGTCACTTCTATGCAGAAGTGAACATGTCCAAGTCAAAGACTTTGGAAGATGCAATTTTTTTAGCCCATGATACTGAAGACAAAATTCGTGGACAAGAAAAGTGACCCAAACGATTTTCAACTAACGATAACTTTGGTACAAAGACATTCAATTCTAACTTTTGAAGATTCAATCAAAATCGCTTTGTTCCTTCTTCTTTCTGTAAATCCTGGACATAACCCCCTGCTTTACTATTAAATACAAATTCAAATCCTAAGCCATCTTTCCAGCCAAATCCCAACATACCCAAACTCCCAACCATTACCAATAATGTTTCCAAAACCAAGTCTATAGTTTGCTATAAGTGTCAATAACCTGGACACTTAGCAGTGAACTATCAATCCAAGAAACCAACTGTCCAAATCAATTACTTGGGAGCGACTGAAGACAAAGACCATGAAGCTATGCTAAATTTCATGGAAGATGATGATGATATCGACGATGCTTCATGATCAAATATCTTACCAAGTATGCCAACTCCTCATTCATTATTAACAATGAAATGTCTTTGTACATGGTCATGAAAAGATTGTTTTGCATGATGATGGGAACACACATGATTTTTTTTGTGTAAAGTTAGTAAAAGAATTGAATTTACCTACTATTCCAACTCATTATTGCATAAAAGCTACATTCTTAGGCACTAGATACAATGGTACATAAGAAGTTCATGACTTAGAAATTAAAATTAGTGATTATATTGAGCAAAGAAATTTCTTAGTTATGCCTTTGCAAGCTAGTGACATTATTTTAGGAATGTCTTGGTGTCATAAATATAATCTTGACATAGACTATTTTACACATTCAATAAAAATTCATTCTAACGAAAAGCAAATTACATTACATGGAACACACACCTCTGATAATTTTCAATTGCTTAGTCACACATAGGCTAAACGTGCATTGAGAAAAAGTAGCAAATCATATTTAGTATGGGTGAATGAAATTAAAGCTAAGGAAAATCAGATGCATCCTAGGCACACGCAATTTCTTTCACAATTTAAATATTTTTTTGCTATTGATTTGCTCCCTAGTTTACTAGATACACGTCCTAAAGATCATAAAATAGACTTAATCTCAGGTTCTTAACGACCATGTGAAGCACCTTATAGACATAATCAAATTGAACAGAAAGAAATCCAAGCCCAAGTTGAAGAACTGTTAACCCAAGGACTCATTAGGCCCAATAGTTCTCCTTTTGGTGGACCTGTTCTTTAGTTAAGAAGAAAAATAATGCCTATAGGATGTGCATTGACTATCGTGCCCTAAACAAGATCACTATTAAAAATAGATATCTGATCCCTAGGGTAGACGACCTCATGGATAAATTACAAGGAGCCACTATTTTTAGCAAAATAGATCTCAAATCTAGAAATCATCAAGTACGATTGAATACACCTGACATTTTCAAAACTGCATTTAGATTTCAATTTGGTCATTATGAATTCCTTGTTATGCCTTTCGGTTTGACTAATGCACCAGCAACATTCAGTCGTATGATGAATCAAATATTTTTGAAGTATCAATGTTGTGTAATTGTTTTCTTTGATGACATATTGGTTTTCAATAAGAATGAGAACGAACAATGTGAACATCTATCTTTGGTTTTCAAATTATTCAAAGAAAATCAATTATATGCTAGCCCTAAAAAGAGTGAATTTTTCCAAACCCAAATTGAATACTTAGGTCACATTGTTTCTTCTAATGGTATTCAAGTTGATCCTAAAAAGATAGAAGCAATATTGAATTATCCAATCCGTTAAAATGTGCGTGAGTTACATTCTTTCTTAGGTCTTCCTAGCTTCTACAAAAAATTTGTGAGAAATTTTGCATTGCTTACATTGCCTTTGACAAAATTGTTAAAGAAAGGTATTATATATCATTGGTCTGATAATCAACAAAAGTCTTTTGGGTATGATGCCAGGAGGCATATTCCACGGTGGATTCCATGAGACCACGGTGGATTCCGTGGGGTTTTGCAGTGGATTCCATAAAACTATATTTATTTTCTACAGTGGATTCTGTAAAACTATATTTATTTTCTATATTTATTTTCTGATCAGCCCCACAGCATAACTCAAGGTGGATTCCTTGTGCGAGAAGTTGATGGGGACGCCTGTCCTGCGAGGCTTCTGCATGAACTGACTGATCAGCCCCACAGCATAACTCAAGTCAGGTCTAGTGATCGTGAGATAGATCAAGCTGCCTACCATCTGTCTGTACATAGTAACATTCTCAATCTATGTCCCAACATCAATCTGCAGCTTGACATTCTGCTCCAAAGGCATATCCATAGGCTTGCAATCAGCCATACCATATTTCTGTAACATGTCATGAGCATACTGCTTCTGTAGCAGCCATATGCCTTGAGGTGCAGAAACAACCTCAATCCCCCAAAAATATTTCAGCTCTCCAAGATCCTTGACCTTAAACTCAGCCTGTAAACATGTCTTTATTTCTGCAATCCCATTTTCATCATCTCCTGTAATGATTAAGTCATCAACATAGACAACTAGAAAAACATAGCCACTATCTGTCTTCTTCGCAAACAGACTATGATCAGCATCTCCCAATCAGAAACCATGTTGCTGTAAATAACTGTTGATGCGAGCATTCCATGCTCTGGGTGCTTGTTTCAACCCATATAACGCCTTTTTCAGCCGACATACATGTGCTGGAAATTCTGGATGTACATAGCCTTCAGGCTGTTCCATGTAAACCTCTTCCTGTAATTCTCCATTGAGAAATGCATTCTTTACATCCATCTGCCATAGTTTCCAGCCTCTAGCTGCTGCCAAAGCAATCACAGTTCTAACTGTAGCCATCTTTGCTACAGGGCTGAAAGTCTCCTCATAATCAAGACCATACTGCTGTGCATACCCTTTCGCAACCAGCCTGGCCTTATATCTTTCCAATGATCCATCTGATTTACATTTTACCTTATACACCCACTTGCATCCAATAGGTGTTTTGCCCTCAGGCAACTGTACCAAATCCCATGTACAATTTTCAGCCAAAGCTGAATATTCCTCATCCATAGCAGCACGCCAATTCTCATCTGAAACTGCCTCGTCAAACTTACTTGGTTCTCTAAAACCTGTTGCTTTCATCATGTAAGCATAATGACGGGCTGAATATCCAGTGTAAGTATACCTGTCAATAGGTCGTCTAACCCTCTCTGATCTCCTGAGATGTGGCTCACTGTGAGCTTGCCTTTCATGAGGTGGCACATAACGGCTCTGTCTAGCACCTGGCGTCATAACAGACGGAATCCCCAATTCACTATCTAAGCTGTCACTACTAGATGAATCATAACATGCAGTGAGTGGATCTGTTCCATCTTCAAAAACCTTTTCTTTTCCCTTATCTGTTCTCCCCCTCACTGACATATCCGTGTCAGTGGATGCAGTAGTGTGACTCCGTAATCGTCCTGTCTAAGGACTCACTATAGATGACACATCACCTGTCTGACCAGTCATGGAAGTACTCTCTGCAGGAGTATTTTCATCATGAATCATACTGGGTGAGCCATCAGTAGGCACTGCAACAGGATTCCCATACCAAGATGCTAACTCATCAAATACCGCATCTCTGCTTATGAGTGTCTCATGCGTAGAAGGTACATAACACTTATAAGCTTTCCGTTCTTGTCCATATCCAATAAACACATTTTTCACTGCCTTAGGATCCAATTTCTTCCTCTTCTCATCCGGTATATGCACATATGCAATGTTGCCAAATACCTTCGTGTAAAATATCAGGTTTATGACCATACAGCCATTCATACGGAGTGACCTCATGAATCCCTACTGTAGGGGTTCGATTCAGTACATATACAGCAGTCACCACTGCTTCAGTCCAATAACCATTTGGCAGACATTTTTCATTCAGCATAGCTCTAGTTGACTCCATCAAAACCCTGTTTTTCCTCTCTGCAACACCGTTTTGCTGCGGTGTATAACTGCATGTGAGCTGTCTTCTGATCCCATGTTTAACAAGATACCTGTCAAAGTAGTTTGAGACATATTCACCTCCTCCATCTGATCTCAAACATGATCCTTATGTTTCAAGATATAAAGCCAAGTGTACCTGCTGAAATCATCAATAAATGAGACATAGTATCGTGCACCGCCAAAGGAAGCATTATGTGAAGGACCCCAGACATCAGAGTGTACCAACTGTAAAGGCCTAGTGTTGTTTTTTACATGTCTCATGAAAGGAAACCGTGCATGTTTCCCAAACTGGCATGCAAGGCATACATGACCAAAATCATTATACTTGAATTTAGGTAATCCAAGTACTACTTCTTTTTGCTGCATAGATTTTAGCTTTTGTACATTGACATGTCGGATTCTCTTGTGCCAGATCTCTACATCTCTGATGGCACTCTCATCATGAGCAAACATAGCTGCTTTAAGTTCAGGAATGGTTGCCTCCAAAGTAAACATCCTGCCATCCCTTCTTCCCTTGGCAATTAGCTTGCAGCCATATCCATACTCCTCAATGAAACATCCATCCTTGTTAAACCTCACTTGCAGATTCTGTTCTGCCATTTGACCCACAGACAACAAATTCTTTGTTATGGTCGGTACATGTAAGACATCATGCAGGCCTTTCTTCTTGCCATCAGGCATCATCAATGGAACAATCCCTTTATGCTTTATGTCATGTTGGGTATCATCCGCAGTACATACATGACCATGTGTACCTGCAACCATCTCATCAAACCACTCTCCATGCGGGGTCATGTGGTTTGACGCACCCGAGTCAATGTACCACCTGTCATCTCTGTTCTGCCTTGACGCAGTCTTGGAGATATGCTGCATGGCAAAGAGTCTATCAACTGACTCATCATGAGCACCACTTGAAGATACATAGTGCCCATGCTGTCTGCCCTTTGCCTTCATATCTCCTTGCTTCTTGTAACAATCCTTTGCAATATGCCCATACCGGCCACAATAATGGCAGTCCTTGTCCCTGTTGGACTGATCAGACGACTGCCATGAACCAGAACCACCACCTCTACCTCGGGGTGATCTCCTCCTGCCTCTAAACCCACCAGATCCACACTGGCCTTGTGTATTTGCACCATGCCAATTACTATGCTGCTGTTGTTGTCCATAAGTATTACGAGTGTCACCACGACCTCAAAATGAACTACGACCTCTAGATCCTCTGCCACGCTGGCTAGAGTACAACACAGTGTCTCTACTCTGAGATGCACTAGAACCTATATTCAAACCAAGTTTGACTTCCTCATGCAGCAACAAAGCAACTAGCTCTTCCCAGCTAGGGGGCTCTTCTCTGACAGAAATGGAAGTGTCAAAAGCTTTGTACTCTTTGCCTAAGCCATTCAAAGCAACAGCAATCATATCATCTTCTGATACACTTGATCCAATAGTAGCAAGTTGATCAACTATGGTCTTAATCTCCGTGGTATACATCTGGATGCTCTTGCCATTCCTAGACATGTTGTTGAACTGCTGTTTCAACTGGATCTTTCTTGCATGTGTCATGGTTCCATAATTTTTCATCAGTATGTCCCAAGCATCCTTCGAAGTCTCACATCCAGTGATTTGAATTACCATAGCATCAGATATACATAAGGAAAACCAATGCAGCACCTTGCATGCTCTTTCATTCCATAGCCTGTAGGCTCTTTTCTGTTCATTTGTTGGATTGTGTGCAGGCAATTCAGGAGCAACTTCATCTCCTGTACATAAATCCCAATAACCTCTGCCAACCAGAAAGTTTTTCATTCTGAATTTCCATAATGTAAAGTTCTTATTATCCAACTTCTCTCCAACTATCTGAGTAATATTGTCAGTCCCATGTGCATTAGCCATGATGCAATAGACTGTCTATCAAGTGCCTGACTCCCTGCAGTCCAATAAGTATGACTGACTAAGTCCGTAACAGTTTATGACAGTTTTCTGCACTAAATTGCAAAAAAAAACTAGGGTATTTCAGCCCACTGACACCCCAAAACAACCCTCAAGCAAGTGGTCTCAACTGTAGATATAACTGTCAATACATAAGCTATGTGTTTGCTTCAGCTTAAGCTTATGTAACCTCATTGCCAGGGTACATACATGTAGTCTGAAAACTGTAAACTGTGAGTAACCAACAGCAATTTCAAGTCCAAAACTGAGTGTGTCAACAAATTCAATTTCAGGTTGCAGTCAACCAGAATTCAGCATACCAAGCTCCAAGCAGCTCCAAAATGTCTTTTGACCATGTCATACATTTACTTTGTACTGGCAAGTTCAATACATGAGCATCTGAGTAGGCATAGACAACCTGTCTTCATTGATCAATGGCATAAACCTCATGAGCCAGGACAGTGTAACTGCATTTATTTCAGCTTCAAAATTCAGTTTTCAATGATGCTCATTGCTTGCTTCAATTCTTCATGCATTCAGCATATATAGGCCAGTTCACATAGATGATGGAACCCCCAAGATGACCTGTATTGCTTCAGTAATGCACAGTACTTGTCATTGACTGTGTATGACAGTTTTCACCCTGTCATTGATTTTCAGATCTGAGTATTCTGTCATTGACTGTGTATGACAGTTTTCAGCCTGTCATTGATTTTCAGATCTGAGTATTCTGTCATTGACTGTGTATGACAGTTTTCAGCCTGTCATTGATTTTTAGATCTGAGTATTCTGAGCAAGAGATCTCAGCTCCAAGACATTTAATCTAATGTATACATGCTTTGACACATTCTTGTGCTCCAAAGATGCCTTCTGAGTGTATACAAGGCTCCTGTGTGTCAGTAATGACTGAATGCATGCTGTCCATTCATGTTTACAGCAGTTTAGAAATGATTACAGGTCTGTGTCTGTCACTCCAGCTCATAACAGAGCTCCCACACAAGCATTTACTCCTTGCACACTTCAAATACCTTCAATAGTGAGCATACATGCTCTATGAACCTTGCCCAGGTGCGCCACTGAAGATTGATAGGTTGCTGTCCACTCAGATCAGCAGGCGCAGATTTTCAGATACAGGTTGCTGTCCATTCAGATCAGCAGGTGCAGATTTTCAGATACAGGTTGCTGTCCATTCAGATCAGCAGGCGCAGATTTTCAGATACAGGTTGTTGTTTTTCAGGAGGCAGTCCACGATTTTCAGACACAGGTTGCAGTCCACGATTTCAGGACACAGGTTTCAGGAGGCAGTCCATGATTTTCAGACACAGGTTTCAGGAGGCAGTCCACGATTTTCAGACTCAGGAGGCAGTCCACGATTTTCAGAAGGCAGTCCACGTTGATTCCTTCCTTTGACTATGGCTTCATTTGCAAGTTGTCATGCCCATTCTCCCACAGCCTCATGGATGAAGCTCTGATACCATGTTCAAAGAGTAGAGAGAGAGAAAGGGAAAGACTCCATATCCATGAGCCTTCAGGCTCTCAAGCTCATTCCTTCATTTCCACACACTATACTGAAAAGCACACACACACTACAAGATAAAGTGACCTAGTGTAAATGTAGACTAGACTGACTAACTCTAGTCAGGTCACTGACTGACTACTAACCCAACTTATTTAATGTAGTCACATATAGACAGCTGTACACACTAGCTGTCATAGATGTCGGTCATAGATGAAGACATACTGACGGTGAGCTTGATTTCTAACAACATGCCCATACTTGCAAAATATCTCGTCAAGTAGAAATGTGCATATGACACACATAGATTTGTTGAGAAATGAAAAATGATGTATAGTTTAGGAAGAGATGTCATGAATCCCATATGCACAGTGGGGAGAGTGGAACAACCCAACTTCTATAAAGCATTGTACTTGACTATCACTTTCATAATGATGAATACAATATCATGATGCTTTCCTCTTTCAGTTAGTGTCATTGTCAGTCCAATACACAAGATTGTCTTTACGAGTCCAAGCTTCCATCTTGGAACCTAATTCACTTGTGTAACAGCTGTCTACTCATTGTCCATGTTAACATGAATTTAGTCTTCATCTTCCAACCTCCATAGCTCCTGTCATGCTCTACATCTGACATTTTAACATGGTATCAAAGCTCAACTGAGCATGGTCAGCTCCTCACTCTACTTCTCCAACTCCCTTTCACTTTTGCCCTCCTTTTTCCCAGCTTGGTATTAGCTCAAGGCTTCATTTCCTACTCCAGCTTCACCTTCACTTTCACTAGTCTAGCTTTCATGGCTGCCATGGACAGCAGTACCCTGGCTGCTTGCAGTACCTAGATCTCTCTCCATAGTCAATAACTCCACATTATTTCTTTTGGAGATCTTTTCCTCTGCTCAAGGTGCACCATCCTATCAGTTCACATGCCGATGAACTGCGCCCCTGCTGGTCATACGGCTGCCATCATCTCCACGCTGTGCGATCCTATATTGCCACCATAGGGCTTTGGTAGCCCCGCAAGTGGGCTAACCTCACCCAAGAGGGTTCCCCAAAATACTCTCTCTATTGATCACAATATGAGAAACCCTAAATGTCATCTCTGCGGGCAACCATAGCCATTGACCTTCAAGGTCATAAAACATTTCATTTTCTTACTCCTCCCAGTCCACTGAAGACTCTATCACTATGGTCTTATTGAGTGCTTAATTTTAAGCAAAGCATCACACTAAATCAGCAAGCAAGAAGAAGATCAAGCATCAACATCCAACATTGAGCTCTAAGATAGTATTTTTTAAATACTCATGCAGTGTTGTTAAACACTAATCATCTTGTGTCTCTTGACACATTAAAGTACAAATCTTTTGCTGGCTAATTTGTTGCTGATAAAAAATGGTAGAGCTCGAAGAAATAGCAAAGTTGAATGGAGAAGGCTTCCATGCCTGGAAGGAAAAGACCATGTACCACCTCATGAGGAAAGACCTCTTGGATCCCTTTGAGGATGAAAGTGATACAAATGGTGGAAAAGAAGATTTAGAATGCACCATTTTCATACAATCCATGCTCAATGACATTTATCTTAGACCCATGGTCAAGTAAAGCAACAATAATCATGCTATTATATGCACTTATTTTTTTCCAAACAACACTTCGACATGCTCATCAATACAAGAAACATATTGGCATCAACAAGTTAATGCTCTAGGATCCACATCAATGGGCAATCCATGCATTTCATCATAGTGACAATCCAATCATACCATAAGGAGATATTTGTTTTCAAACAACTTAACCACCCAAGGTCGAATTTCTCAAAAAGTGTTCTAAACCTTCAAGAAAGAACGTGAAAGTGAATGGCTTACTTCAATTATAGAAAATAGCACCTAATAGGTTGTAACCCAAGTGGTTTGAGTGTGTGAGTGTGTACATGGGCGTGTGAATTCAAACCTTGGATACAACCTTGAGGCATCTTGCATCTTTTAAATTTCAAACCCTCCCAACCAAAAAAAAAGAAAAAAAGAAAATATCACCTAGTTATTCTGCTCCACATCTGTAATCAGAACATCCCAAGCCTTCTCACAAAAAAAAACGGTGCCTAATAATTCCGTGCCACCTCTTTTTATCAAAACATCCTCCTATTTTAGCGTCATGCCCAAGATTCATCACCATCACCCTGCGCATCTAGACACCATAGTTGACACATGCCACAAGAGTGAAACATTTCACTCAGCATGGCATGGCCATCAGCACCATAACTTGTTCACGATGATAGGATGTCGATCTTCACAAAATGTTTTCATCGCCTCTCGGTCAGTACAACTGACAGAACTCACCACATACTCGAATCAGTCCCTCTAGGATGGCATTACAGTTGATGATCTCCCTATTCCTACTTTTTCTTCCTTTCTATCTTTTCTTATTATGGTGGCTCTTCTTTCTTAAAGCTATAAATATAGCCTTTTTTTGAAATATTCATAGAACTGTTTAGCCGAAACATTTCTTTATTTTGACAAGACTATGAAGCCCAATGTGTGTTTCCACACCCAATGTTTGACAAAAACTTGGATAATGAGTTTGTCGATAACTCTTGAACAAAATTTCATTGGTATCTACTATATGATGCCTAGTGGATTTTTTCCACTCCATCATGGAGTTAATGTCAATGAAGCCTTCAAACCATGCCATATAATTTGTCAAAGTACCGATGTTGCACACAATAAAATTTGTCAAAGGGTTGATGCTATAGACCATAAAAGCATCCTCTAAGAAGGGCACAATCATTTCTTAGACCCCCCTTAAGACTTTGAATAGATCTTCATCTTTGTTGTTGCCTCTCAATGCAATATTCCTAACAAGAGCATGCTTAATCTATGCATTGAATGTTGCACAAAAAATGATGAATGCACCAAAAGAAGTTGTCGCCAATAAAGTAGTATAGGAAATAAAACCTAGACTATGGTCACATGCAACTGGCAAAACAAAAGGACATTGACTAAGAACACAATTAAATCCTATTATGTGATAATTCTCTTAGGTTTTTCACAAGTAGGCATGCAGGCCCACGATAGTAGTGAAGACGATATTTTGCTACTTAAGTGCTAGTTGGCACCTTGGGCTATATTATCCAAAGGGGAGACCATTACCACTAGATTGTTATGCTTTTTCATATTTGACTGAGCTAGTCATTACAACACTTGTGTATCCACAAGTGGGGTTTGCTTCATGCTTGGCAACTCATGCATATCATGGTTGCAAGAAGCAACCCATTGTGGCAACTTCTAATTGTGAAGTTGAGTACAAGGTAGCTTTTTCAACTACAATTGAATGTGTTTGGCTTAGACACCTCTTGGTTTATATGTGTATTGGACAGTCATCTACCACTACTATATTCACTGGTAGTCAAAGTACATTAGCAATTGCATGGAGTCCAATGTTCCATGTATATACTAAGGTGCACTATCATTATGTAAAGGAGAGACTCTCTCTACGAGAGATCAGCTGTATAGATATAGGACAATCTTGTGGATCTTTTCACAAAGGCTTTGCCTATTGAGAAGTTCAAATCTTTTCACAAAGCTTACGCTTACTCCCCTTTGTGGATTGATCTAGTCCATTGGGCATGGCACTTGCACTTTTTGAAGGACCAAGTTGATAAATTTGTCCCTTATGAGATACTGAAGGGAATTATTTGAATTTCTATTAGTTCTTAAAGAGATGCTCTATTTATCATGAGAAATTAATATTGTTTTTCTTAGCATAAAGATAACACATTCTCCAGTTTTGATTGAACTTGGAAATCCCCTAAGGGGGAAATTTATACTTGCTATGAGGCATTATTTGGTGAGGGTTTGATGCAGAATGGATCATCTCCATGATTGCATCATGAAAGGATCTGTTAACCCCAAGTCGAGATGGTGGAAAAATGAAGGAAAAAGCAAAAGGAAGATGGAAAAAAAGCAAAGACATGCAAGCGGCCTCTAAAGATGAACCGGGACAAAAAACGCAACCTTAAACGAAAAGGTGCCTCAAAAAACTCAGAAAACTCTTGTCAAAGAGCGCAAGGCTCCCTCCTGTGCCAATTGTAAAATATTAGATGGGTGTAGGCTAGAGGCATAAGGCTAGAAGAGGGAAATGGAAAAAGGACCTTGCCACAATGGCCGGTCATGTAAAAAAGGGATGGGTGCCCATGGGATTTTAGGGTTTGTATATATAAAGTTCAAAAAGTGAATAAGAGCTCATTCTTTGGTATGTGGCAATAAGAGTCTTCTTCTTCTTCTCTCCTTCTCATCTTCTTTCTTGTGTGTGCTCTTGACAGAGGGAGTGTGAGAGTGTGAGGGAGTGAGTGTGTGAGAGTGAGGGATCAAGAGGGTGAAGCTCTTCACCATCTCCTCTTCTCTTCTCTCTTCTTGTGCGCGCAGCTATGGAGGATGGAGCTTGGAGGTGGAGGAGGCTTTAGGATGCTTGACCTTGCATCTAGGATCGTGGAGCTACCGGAGTGTGTGAGAGAGGAGGCAACTCATGTCAGCATCAAGGTAAGCTCACTACACTCATCTTCTTTCTTGTGTGTGCTCTTGACAGAGGGAGTGTGAGAGTGTGAGGGAGTGAGTGTGTGAGAGTGAGGGATCAAGAGGGTGAAGCTCTTCACCATCTCCTCTTCTCTTCTTCTCTTCTCTTCTCTCTTCTTGTGCGCGCAGCTATGGAGGATGGAGCTTGGAGGTGGAGGAGGCTTTAGGATGCTTGAGCTTGCATCTAGGATCGTGGAGCTACCGGAGTGTGTGAGAGAGGAGGCAACTCATGTCAGCATCAAGGTAAGCTCACTACACTCATAGGATCGACGGCGCATCGGCTAGGTGAGAGATAGCCATTAGAGCTCGCTTAGAACGCTTGAAACAATAAGCGGACCGTGGGTCTTGGCGGTTGAGCAAAAGCTCCCACATTCTGGTTCCGTTGTTGCCGGGACCAACGGATTCAAACTTGAGCACTTGCGCGCCTCATATCGAGCATCGAAGTAAGGGATTCATCCCTGAAACGGAGCTTGAGATAGGTAGGAAGTTTGGGTGTTTTTGATCTTCAAAATAAGTAAGTATTTTGGGTTATTTTGTTTGTTTGATGATTGGGAAACATGGAGAAATCATTTCAGTGTTTTGCTTTCGATTCTTGTTGCATTTAGAGTAGGTCAGGATTAGGAAATCGCACCAGAGAAGGGTAGGATTTACTGTTGCAAAACAGGGCAAAACAGGGCAAAAATCGTGCAAAAAATGGCAAAAAGCTCGCTTGTGATGCCTAAGATTGGCAAGTGAGTGATTGGGGGCACTAACACCATACCCAGGAAGGAGTATAAGATCCAAGAGGCCAAGGGAGAGCTCATTTGTGACCATTTCAGTGAGAGAGAGAGAGAGAGAGAGAGAGAGAGAGAGAGCTATTGCCTGATTCGATCCAATCGCACCAACGACGAGCCCACCACTCTATCCAGGTATATGAATCCCTTCCCTTACCCCCTTAGGTAGGATCTAGAGGTTTGTACCTGATACGATTGAGTAAATCACAAGGAACGATCGAAATCAAATTCGCATTGTCGATGAGCGCCGCGCTCGGCCCGTCCGAACGGTCACTTCTGGGCCGAGTCCCAGAATCGGCCCTCGGCCCTATTTCGCTCGGCCCAAACCCTAATCGGCCCACTCGGCCCAAACCTACTCGGCCCGTCTGAGTCGACCATTCAGACCGTGGACCGATTCCGCCCTCTGCCACGTGCCAAACTCAACCCTCGGCCCGCTTCCCTTGGCCCGTCCGAGCGACCTCGTCCGAATTGATCACTCGGCCATCCGACCAATCTGTCCGAGTGACTTCATCCAAGTTTGCTCCTCGGCCCGTCCGAGCCCACCCTGTCTAAGTCCCAAATTCGGCCCTCAGCCCATGCGCCTCAGCCTATCCGAGTGACCCACTCGGACCCTGCAATTGACCAGTTGGGCGGAGTGTAGATTTTTATCAAATTTTCAAAAATTTGACCTGACTTGGCTAGAACTCAACAGTGCAAACTGTTGAAAGCCCTTAGGACACTCAGAACTTGATTCTGGCACACGCCTGATTGGACCAAAAGCGAACGAGGTAACATATTAGAGAAACCCTAAACCCTGCGAAAACGGCCAGAGAATTGACCAACAAGCCTATCAGGCCTGAAAGAATGCGAAAGTGCGTAAGACACCTAGAAATTGGTTGCTGCACTCACCTTAAATTTTTGCACTTGAAGTACACTTAAGGAAACTGAAAGCCTGATTGAGCACAAGTGCACAGGAAAAGACACACACATTGAGTGGCCATAAATTGAGAATTGTATTTAATAACTGAAGGAACTCAACCAGATAATCCACTCAAGGAACCCACCAGTAGGAGAGGACCCAAGACATAGATAAACCATCAACGCGCAAAAGTAGGACCAAGCAAGGGGCACCGACGAAGTGGATTCGACAAGTCTATTGAACCTGATCGATAGCTTGGTGGAGCACGAGAACTCGACAATGGCAAAAGAAAGCTCAAACCGCAAATCGAACGAGGATTTCGATTTAGGAGTCTTTCCGAATGCTAGGTCAACAGTTACGATGCTCATGCCCGGTATGAGCGCCACGGCAGGACAGCAGACGCTATCATCGCTGATCTAGAAGAGGAGAGAAAGCTAGCCTGCAAAGCATTGCAAAGCATGGCTGAATACAATAGGGATCAGCAGGCTAGGAGCCAAAGGCAAAGCATGGAGTTGAGAGAGGTGTAGCGGGTGCTGAACCTGGCTGGCAGAAATTGAACGGACCATGAGAGAGCACTAGAAGGAGACTTAACGCTGAGTGAGCTTCTCATGAAGCGGATGCTCGATAACACGGCTATAGAGCAAAGTGCCACAGCTTTAGTGACATCGCTGCTCGCAGGATTAGGAGCAAACCAGGGCTCAAAGACCCAGTCTAAAATCCCTATTGTTGACAAACAACTCAATAAGTACCAACCCCATGACGATCCATACAGCTTTGTTGAGTAGTTCGAGCAAGTCTGTGAAGCCAACGGCCTCAACGACCTAACTCAACGCTCTCAAGCGTTCGGGCTTTGCTTGGGCGACAAGGGTAGGACGTGGTATACGAGCTTAGATACCGCAGAGTGAGACAACTTCGATGGCCTCAAGGATCTCTTCATTAAGAGATTTGCCGAGCCTGGGTACTTCGACAATCTGCTAGTGTGTTTGATGAACATCAAGCAGAAAGAGAAGGAGGATATTCGTGACTACGTAATCCACGTGAGGAGTCTCTTTAAGAGAATCCCTATGGGTGAGAGACTGACTGAAAGAGCAGTTTCGACTGTATTCGTCAGCAGAATTCGAGATGAGGAGTTGTATAAGGCTTTGGCAAGCAATTTGAGCTTGCAACGAGACGTGCTAGCTAGAGTATTTGAGGAAGCCATCAGAGTCGATGATCAGCTGAAGGAGTGGATCTCTAGAAGTGTGAACCTAGAAGAGACCAACTCGCGAAGCTCAGAGAGAGCGTCAGCCTTGAGTGAGCGATCAGTCCCATCATCCCAGGATAAGGGGAAAACCATCAAGACAAACGAAGACTTGGCTGACGTTAAGATGGAACTAGCCAAGTTGCAAGACATGTTGAGACGACCAATGCGCCTACACGTCCAAAGCGGAAACCACTTGCCAGCCGAGTGTCAAGACCCTAGGTCAAGACCTTGCGCTAACTGCGATAGGTTCGGTCATGACGTCGCGCATTGTAGATTACCAAGAAGACTTCCATACTCACAACCATATAGTCAGTCTTACCTACCATTGGCCCTCCCTGCACCTAACGACATTAAGCCGGCTGTTCCTAGGATGGAAATAAATCCTACAGGCATTCCTAGACCGCCTAGTCCTTACGTAACCTATCCACCGAGTGATGCTCCTGTCCATTATGTGAAAGAACCAAACGAGGAAGAAGCTTACATATGCCCTTACGTCTCGCATGACGCAAGATCCAATCACCTGTTGGACTTGTGGTCACCCACGTCATGTCTCATCACACTGCCCTGAAAGGGAGCAGCAAAACAGAGACAAGGCTGACCAAAGATGTGTTGAGTGCAGAATCACCCATCTCTTTGTCGATTTCCCAAAGCAAAAGCCGTCTTCTAGCTCAGTCAATGTGCCATCTGTCCCATTGGGGTTGTTTGGTGTCGAGAACCTCGATGGGGAGGCCACGCCTATCCCATTGCGGGTCATGACCCATGCCCAAACGAAGCAGGCCGGCATCTCTCTGCCAGGACCTAGCAATCTCGATACAGCCTCGATAGGAAAGAAGAGCCATAGACGGAGGAGGAAGAGGTCAAAAGCTAAAATCGCACTAAAAACGGAGAGTGATACAACTCTGCCTACTGGAAAGAAGGTCTCTGATGCAGAGGCAGAGACTTTAGCCCCTACGACGGCCGCAAAGGGAAGTGCTAAGGTAGGGAAATACCTGCATCCGAAGCAATAGTTAGAGGCCATAGAAAAGATGAAGGAATGGGTGAAGGAAGCCCAAGAGCATCTAAAAGACGTTGAGCCCATCATAGAGGATGAGATCGATGATCTCTCTAGCATAAGTACGCCAACCTCACCTCCACAACCAAAGTCGAGAGAAGTAACTACACCACAAGCAGTGCCGCTAAGGCCAAGCCTTGGCGCTACAGGGCCGCGGTTCAGTCACAGCCACTAGTCAGGACAATCCAGGTTAGGAGAAAGATGAATACCCAACTATCTCCTGACCATGTTGGTGACTACCTCTGTAACACTTAGCCTGGGAGATCTGCTTAGACAGCACCCCAGCCTTTGGCAAGATCTTAAGCAGTGGGTTGAAGAGTCACAAGAGCAGGTCACGGCAGACCCTCATGACCATGATGCAGAGATGCAAATACCGAGTTTGACGCTGCACTCTATGCCTAAATCCTTGCATCCACATCAATGCCTTCTGGGAAGGTTCCGAGATGCATGCGGTCTTACTGGTTTTAGCCCTAGGCGATACAACAAGAAAGGGAATCGTGGACACGGGGGCTAGGGTTAGTGTGCTTAGCCACACAGTGCTTCAGACTTGGGGAAACCCACCCGTAGAGTCTGCTAGGTTTAATGTCACACTAGCAAACGGTATGAGAGCCAAGCCATTCAGGGTGCTTAAGAATTGGCCAGTAAAAATCGTAGGTGTCCAGTTCTCCGTTGACTTTATCGTCATGAAGGGAGTGGACTACGACATCCTATTAGGCCGACCTTGGATGCACAATGCTAGAGTCATCGAAGATTGGGGTAAGGGCTTGATCTTCCTTGGCAATAGGATGGACACCATGAGAGTAGAGATGGACACCTGGAAGACCTCACCAGTCGACTTAGATGCCATCTCTGCTGTGCTGAAGGGTAATGCTCAGGTCAAGAAGTCCTATGGGCCCTTGACCAAGTATATCCCATGCCCAGAGGACGAGCGGAATTGGATGCATGTCCTTGCTACAATCAACCTACCGTTTTCTCATCACGAGATGTATGAGCAAGCCATCAAAACAATCGGCAAGGCTAACGACACACCCTCCATACCACTCTGCATGATGGTAGGAAGCCTTCGTGGGAAACCGAAGCCCGTCAACTTCCAAGTCCCAACCAACAAAAGGAAACTCCAGGAGATACTAGAATACCTAATGGACAAGCTAGCTGGCAATCCAGCTGCAAATTTCAAACCACTGTAGGATCTCTTAGATGAATCCAAGTGGCAATGGACCAGAGTGCATGACTTAAACCTCATGTAAAATTGGGCCCTAGTTCCTGACCAACGACAAGAGATATACCACGCCCTAGGAGACGACGAGCAGTCTGATAGAGAGGACTCTCACGATGAATATGAGGACTGCCAATCCTTCAGTGATGAAAGCAAGGGCGAGGTAGATACCGTGGAATACGACACTAAAGGACAAGAAATAGAGCAAATACGAGCAGACTCCAAGCCGCAAAAAAAGAGTATCTTCAAGATGGAGCGAGGAGTCATGTGCATGGAGTGTGATTGTGCCTGGTTGGAACACGTAGGAGTCGTAGACCGTGAGCAAGCAGGCCTAGCCCAGCCAGGAATGACATCAGTGCTTAGGACTGAATCACCATCTGAACTGCGCCCACCAAGGGAGACCACCTCTTCTAGCGAAGACGGAGGGTTCAACTCTGAATCGAAGGTTAGTTCGGATAGTGATCTGGAAATCCCTAGGCCACCCGCAACCAAACGCACCAAGGGGGACCTACCTGTCCACCTGAGGCGCAGACGATTAAGGCAGGAAAAGGCAAACAACCCAGGGATACACGAACGGAAGAACAGCGAAAACCGCAAGACCTCCCTAAATGATTTACGAAATTCAAAAAATGGGATAGGGTAGTAGTTCTGTTAGGTGCCAAACGTCAAGCGCAGACGAGCAAACCAATCGGGGGACCAGCCAAGGTCAAGGAGGTAGACCTATCCCAAGAAGGGGAAATACCCCGACCAGTCTTCATTGTCGATGACTTGACTGATGAAGAAGAAACGATTCTTGTCGCTCTCTTGCGAGAGTACATAGACGTGTTCACCTGGTCCTTAGAAGAGCTTAAGGGGGTAGATCCGAGTGTCGTGACTCACAATATACCCATGACGCCAGATGCAAAGCTGGTCAAGTAGCGACCGTACCTTATGAATCCAAAACATGCTCATGCTGTCAAAGAAGAGATTGATAAGATGATGAGAGCAGGATTCATTTACGAAATTGAGCACACAGACTGGGTATCGCCCATAGTCATCGTGATGAAGAAGAATGGAAAAATTCGAGTGTGCATCAATTACAAGAAGGTGAACGCTGCTACCAAGAGGGACAACTATCCGTTGTCGTACACCGAGCACATGCTTGAGAGAGTGGCAGGCAAGGAAGCCTATATTTTTTTGGACAGCTTCTCAGGGTATAACCAGGTGCAAGTGCATCCCACGGATAGGACGGCCTTTGCCACTGAGTGGGGTGTCTTTGCTTACATAGTCATGCCCTTCGGGTTGACTAATGTCCCTGCCACTTTCTAATGCCTCATGTGCACCATCTTTAAGGACATGCTTCGCAAGGAGTTAGAAGTCTTTGTCGACGACCTCTGTGTCCCCTCGACATGGATTGAACACCTAAACAAACTCCGAGAAGTCTTCGAGCAGTGTCGCTTATATCGTCTCTCCTTGAACCCCTTAAAGTTCCAGTTTTGGGTGAAGCATCATGGATGCATCCTAAGGCATGTGGTGTCGAGGAACGGCATTGCCACTGACTTCTCGAAGGTCAGGGTTGTTGTTGACCTTCCATCCCCAAACAACTACAAGGGAGTTCAATGCTTCCTAGGCCATACTGGATACTATCAACGGTTTGTACTGAATTATGCGTTGATCGTCGGACCCTTGTACAAGCCGCTTATTGTCTTCGAATGGACTGAAGCATGCCAACGGGCATACGAAGAGTTAAAGAAGGCTCTAACCACAGCACCAATCCTACGAGCCCCAGATTGAACCATTACTTTCCACGTGCATATCGATGCTTCTAGGTTTGCCATGGGGGCAGTGTTGTGCCAACCTGGCAAACACAATTTAGACTATCTAGTGAGCTTTGCTAGTAGACAACTCACTGAGACGGAAATGAACTACTCGATGATGGAAAGAGAGGGATTAGCCATGGTATTCGCTGTGAAGAAATTCTAGAAATTATTTTTTGGCCACGCCCTTTACCTTCTTCATGGACCATCAAGCCTTGCTCTATCTAGTAAACAAACCTTGCGCTACAAGATGCATAGCTTGATGGCTCCTTCTGCTTTTAGAGTTCGACTTCTCCGTGGTGGTACGGAAGGGAAAACAGCATTACATGGCTGATCACATGTCACGCATTCCCCCCAGAGAAGCCGATGAACAAGGTATTGTTGATGAATTACTCGACACCCATATGTTTAACTTTTCCAGCGTGAGAGAGATCTATTTAAAGCTGATCTAAAGCCATATTGGACAAATAACATAGTCCAAGTGCTTGACCACGGACTTCCTGACTGACCGATAGAAAAAGCCCGACTTAGGCGATTAATCCTTAAGATCTAGCCCTATCAGCTGATTGCAGGCCAACTGTATAGGCTGGGGCAAGACGGATTGTTGCACAGATGCGTATGCAAATATGAGATGCACGATGTGCTCTCAGAAGCACATAGCGGCATTGATGGAGGGCACTTTAGCGAGGATACGAAAGCACGAAAGGTGTTGCAGTCTCAATTGTGGTGGCCCACGCTTTTTTGTGACGCAGTACGATTTGTCAAGCACTATGACGAGTGCCAACGGACGAAGTTTCTGATTCACAAGGATCAACTAGAATTAATCCCAGTTATTGCTCGACAATCCTTTGAAAAATGGGGAATTGACTTCATTGGACCCATCAGTTCGGCGGCACAGTATTCGCAAGCCAAGTACATCATTGTGGCCATGGACTACCTCACGAAATGGGCAAAAGCAAGAGCAACACGAAAAAACAATGCCAGAATGACTGCTAAGTTCTTATGGGAGCAAGTGATTTCGTGATTCGGCTGCCCCATCAAACTGGTAAGTAACCAAGGCACGCACCTCATCAATGAAGTGATCGCGCATCTCCCGTCCACCTTCCTCATCATCCATCGCAAATCCTCGCCATACTACCCTCAGGCAAACGGATAGGCCAAATCAATGAATAAGATTCTTGTCAATGTTCTGACCAAGGTTGTCTCTGCTTCACGCAGCGACTGGGACAACAAGCTGATGGCAGCTTTGTGGGCTTACCGCACAGCTTATAAAATGGATGTCGGTCAAACCCTCTTTAGGCTGACATATGGAACAAAAGCGATTCTATCATTAGAATTCTTCGTTCCTAGCCTGAGAATAGCACTTCAAGAACGATGGGAAGGGAAGTAGGCATGGACACAACGCCTGGTTGAACTCGAACGTCTCTCGAAGACTTGTCTTCTAGCCACCCATGCACTGATCTGTGAGAAAGCCCGGCGCAAGAGTTGGTTTGACCAGCACATCAAGTAGCATGAGTTCGAACAAGGTGACTTAGTGCTCCTCTACTCAGTTAAGGGGCATAAGCAAAAAATGAAATTTAGAGGTCTTGGACCCTTCAAAGTTCGTGCAATCAGCCAAACAGGCAATGTCGAACTTGAGACCCTAGACGATGAAGGAATAGACTTCTTCAATGGCAGTCATGTCAAGAAGTACTACCCTCCTACGCATCCTTTGCATGAGCCACCGATGTTAGAACCACTTGTCAAAGTACGAGTAGCCACAATCACTGAAATCGACGATGAGGATGAGGAAGCCGTAGAGCCTGCATACCTCCATATCACGATCACTGCCAACCAAACATGCGCTTTTAATGCCCTGATTGATGAGGGAGCAGACTTCAATGTCTTAACTCATGATCATTGAACCCAACTTGGCAAACCACGACTTCAATCCACCACTGCCAAACTAAGCCCATATGGGGTCCACTCATACGCACTTGTGGCCAAGTGCAAAGCCGCCATCTCTATCGAGTCTGCGACTGTACCACTGATTTTTTACGTGTTGCCAGACACTAAAGACGCAGGTACGGAGTCGCTGCTAGGGCGAACTTTCAAAAAGCAGGCTCACTGCAATGTTGATTACGAGTCGCAGCTCATTTACCTTGCAATAGGCAACATTCGCATTGTTACAGCTTTTAGCAAGGGTTGCGCGACCTCATCCCGGGCCACAAAGCCACCGATAGAAACATATGTAGTCAAGTCTAAGGAGAGGGATAGTGCGTGGCCACCACTCCCCGAATTTCATAAACCGCAACCCATAGCAGCCAAAGCTAAGGCCCAACAGCCTCGTCTTCAATGGATGCCTAAACAGCCGCCTAGGAGTCGACACTCCTACCCTCATAAGACCAGAAACTCTAAACCTAGGAGGCCCAGACGCAGTTATAGGAATAGATGCGTAATTAGTCAAAGATGGGTCCCCAAAGCCCTCTTGCACGCATAAGGCTACTATGAAGGCAATGCTTGGATATGGATACCTAAGGCCCACACAGCCAAAGGTACTACTTATACGCCGCCCTCAAGCTTAACCAACCCAAGTCCCATAAACCCTCCAAACCATTCACCGCAGTGCCCTCCAAAACCACAACCATCGAACCCCTCCACACTTGAACCCAAGAAAGTCACACAATCCTATCGGCCTGAACAACAGACTCTGTCACATGAGTCATCACCGGACCAAGTCAACCCGACACCTCCAATCCACCCTGAATGCAACAACCCGTCCATTTTGGCTGCTCCTAATCCACCAACAATCCAAGCAGCTCAACCACAGACTCAAAAAGCACGTGGCCAACAGCAACTCCTAGTTGCCACCAGTGCTAGTTCTAGCAAACCGCAACCACCCACCGGCCTTACGCCCTCCTATGAACACAAATTCTGTTTGGAGCTGGCCGCCGACCTTGCTGAGGACACCGGGGATGACGTGGTGGAATGCATTAAACGACTAGACACCACCTTCATGTCATTAGCACTAAGCTACGACCACTTGGACTTAGGATTATTGGAGGAACCCTTTGCAACTGAAGTTCAAACCATGCCCTGCTCCTGGGAGACATTTGAATTCACATTCGCAAATGCTTCTCGCTCTGCTACCGAATTGCTCAACAGGGAGATCTCTAGGGAGCAAGCCATCAAGCAGCGCCTCATCCCGTCATATGATCAGCGAACCACTTCTGCTATCACTGATCAAGAAATCACGGTGTTATCTAAGCTCGCTAATATTGACTCCCCATTTTTGAAGCATTGGTACACTCTTAGGGTGCAATGGAAAGTCGAAGAGTGCCGCATAATGACCAACGCTGAGCAACACCGCGCTATCAAAACAGCGAAATACGACCCCACATATGTCGCACCAACCTCGTATCGAGTGTTAACCACTCTTCCGGGCCGCCCCATGGAAGAACACATCAAAGGACACCCCTACCTGGACCGTTTGTTGACTGAGGAAGAGTTACACATTGCTAGCCGTGTCAACTCTGGTGACTTCCTAACACATGTTCTCACATACATCATGCAAGTGGAGATTCAACCCTCCGATCTGGACTGTGACGCTCACTTAGAGTACAACCCCCAGTTCTATGATTGGCTCCTTCACAGGTAACTCCTACGCCACCATGCCAAGCGTCCGTGCCCACCCTGCTAACCCTACATCCTAGGAAGGATTCTTCTCAAGCTGGAAGGGGAGGGGGTGAGTGAGGTGAATCAAATTAGGCCAACCATATCAAAATTAGTGAAAGACATAAACATATATTATGAAAAATGGGCAAAAAGTTAAAGGTTGAAAAGAACAATCTACAACGGGTCTTAATGAATTTTGTTTCTATTTTTTCAGCAATCAGCAAATTACTATGGGGAAAGCACTGATGAAAATTTTGGTTATGACAAGAACGAAAAATATCGCAACAAGACCGGGCCCACTAGCTTCCATTCACAGAAGAGGAGAGAGCGTAGTACAACATCAACCTAGAGAACCGCGCCTACAACCAATTGAAATTTTGAACTATTCATAATGTAGAAGGATTAGTGGCCAAGGAAGAGGCGGCCAGGAGAGTCGTGGAATGCTGCAACTTCAAGAAGTACCTGGAAAGATTCGCACAAGAATTGAACCACTTGAAGTGTGTGGAGTTCCTCAGATCATATGACCCAAACCAAGAATGCAGCACAGTAACAGTGCGTAGAGGAGAAAATGCCAACAGGTGTGCAGATTTGCCTAACCCCAGCCTTGGTGGAGAAGGCACTAGGACTAGAACCAAAGTTGGAAAACAAACAAAAGAGGGATGTATATGCCATGCTGGGGATGAGAAAGGAGGACGTGCTGACAAATGACGGCATCAGTATCCAAGACATCCCCAATGCAGAGAGACCAGGTTGCAAGTGAAACTCATACATGCACTCTTTTCCAGCCAGCGCTACAACGTGTTGATGCACCGGATCAGTGTGCCAATACTGGAGAATGTGGCGGCCCATACCCTGCACGAAGTCGAATGGAACGGCTACATGTGCAAGACCATCAAATAGGTAGCTAGAGCACTAGCCTTAGGAAGCATGCCCGCAGAAGGAGAATCCCCAGCATCGAAGGCTGCAGAAAGAAAGAAGGCCTCCTCCAAAGCCTCGTTCATCGCCTATGGGAGCATCTTAACGGCGCTTATCCAGGAGGCTGTGAAAAAGGCACAAGAGGTAGAAGAGGGGGAAGGGGAAACACGTGACAGGTCACCCCCTCACCAACACCAGGAAAGGTCCAGTGATAGGACTGAGACTGAGGAGGAAGGGAAAGAATAAAAAAGAAAAAAGCAGGTCAAGGAGACCAAGAAAAAGGCAGCGCAAAAGAAAAAGAAACAGGATGACGAGGGCCGCAAGAAAGAGAAAGAGGACTTAGAGAAGGCCAAGAGAGAGTCCCTTAGGGAGGCCAAGGAGAGGGAGAAGAAGAAAAAAAAGGAAGAAGAAAAGGAAAATGAGCAATTATAACAGGCTAAGAAGGCATCAAAACAGGAGGTAGAGGAGAGAAAAAAAAAGGAAAATTAAGAAAAAGAGAAAAAGAAGGAAGAGCAGAGAAAAGCAGAAGAGGAAAGGCGAAGAAAGGCTGATGAAGAAGAGGAAGAACTAAGAAGGAAGGAGGAAGAGGACCTGGCTGAAGCTACATGCCGGTCCATCGAACAGCAAAGCAGAGCAGATGAACTGGAGAGTTTGAGCCCACATAGAGAAGAAAGGCATGGGTCAAGCACACAGGTGCCGGATATTGTGCCGCCCCCGCTGTCCCTGAGGGCAAGGGCAAGGCCCCAATTCACCCAATTCCTGCTCTGTTGGTGCCTCCCACCAAGTCAACCACCATCATCCCCAGCATCCCCACCAGTGAAGATGTATCAAATCTTGTGGCATGGATGCAGTGCTTCATTAACAAGGAGATAGCCCAAGGGAAGAGCACCGAAACTACGGCTACAGGGCAAAAGTGGCCGGCCACAGACGCAGAGTCTAGGCAAGATCCTAAATGACAAAAGGTGGCCTCAACAACACCCGTCCAAACAATGATGATGCCGCCAACTAATTACGACGAATACATCACCGAGCTACTCTCGCAGATCTCAAGCAGGAAATAAAAGCTAAGGATGACAGAGAAGAGCACTGGAGGCAGTAGCTCGAGAATAAAACACAGGAGCTGGTGAAGATGCAAAGAGAACATAAGATTTTGATAATGCAATATCAGGAGCTCATTGCAAAAATTGCTAAAGTTGAAGACCTCATGGCTGAGCTCAATGCCATGGATGAGAAAAGAAAGCAGGACATGGAGGAGCAGCAAGAAGAGATTGAGCGCCTAACCTATCAATTGAACTCTGAACAAGAAGAACAAGGGAGGCTGATCAAGGAATTGGAGGACCAAGAGCAAAGGCTCATGATACTGACCCTAAAGCAAGGGGAGAGCATGGAGGAAATGAACAAGAAAGTAGAGGAGTGGGCGGTGCTTAATGAAAAGAGGGTGGAGACACCAGCACGACGCCTTGCTCTAGTAGAAAAGGAAAAGATCATTGCAGAGAGCAAGGCAAAAGTTGCCCAAGTGGCCTTTGGTGCCCAACAAAAAGCCTTCCTCGACACCATCATGGACACTACCCGCCCAGAGGAGGGAGAGTCATTGGAGGTGGCACAAAGGAAGCTCAACATTGCATGCAAAGCCCTACACGCAGGACTGCAAATGCCACCCCAACCTGCGGAGGTTAGACTGAGCTTGGACGAGCAACGCAAATACCTACTACTGGCCGGCCTAAACCCCTAGGAAGTGGATGCCCTAGGATTTGAAGAGAGAGCACCACAAGGAAACCGGCAGGGGGAGGAAGCCGAATTCGAATTCAACATGGGAAGATTCAAAGAAGATGTGATCCCACAACCCCCCTCGCCGCACATTCAGGAATAGCAACCACTTGACCCGCCCTTGGACAGACAAGCCACGCTCAAGGAGCGATGGAAAAAATTACTAGAAGAAGCCAGATCAACGCGACTGCAGGCCAAGCCAGTCTTGTGGCCACCTGCATCCCTCCCACCATGCCCCGATGACCTCCCAGTGCAATTTCATGCAGAGCTGGTGATCTGAGAATGGTAGGAAATCAAAAAGGACCCTTTCTCTTTCAGCTTCCTTATGCCTAACAGCCTGAGAAGGGTCCTGCCGATCAAAGTAATGGAGGAGGTGATCGCGGGGCTGGCAGCCGACTGGGCCAAAAATGGCTGAATGACAGGGCAAAGACCCCCACTCTATGGGGCACGGAGGAAGTAGAATTTTGGCAAGACAAAGTGTACGAAGTGCCACACACCATAAGGGGCTACAACTGCCACCCCCTCTTGAGAAGGCGAATATGCAATATTAACATGCTCGCCTAGATGCAATATTAACACTCTACCCTACGAGAGGAACGACCCCACATTCATGGCATATCGTCGTAGGGTAGGCATGGATTTTTTCGCCACCCTCCATGGGAGGCATGACTTCCCCATCGTCTACAATTCCAATGCCACCTCCTTCGAGGATGCCCTCCTTTTTTATTTAGAGAAGCTTGTGCAAAGGCGAATTCAAAAGTCTCCCAAGAGCAAGTCATAGTGCGCACGTCAGTTGCAAGGGGTTCTGCTAATAGTCCCAAGTCCAGGCGGTCATAGCTGAGGGCCAGTGCAACAAAGGTGGCATCGAGCTGTTTGATGCAGTCCACGACATCATCCCCCATGTCCTCGGCGAGGTCAGCGGCCAGCGTTAGGAATGACTTCCGTTCATAGGAAGGCTTAAGGCCGGCGGGTGGTTGGGGTTTGCTGGAGCTGGAGGTTCTGACAGTACAGAGCTGTAGCTGGGGGCTTGTTTGAGTCAGTAACCCGGGCGTTGGTTGGACGGATGGGTCGGGTTTGATCTTAGGGGCTATGCTACTGTGGTCAGTAGGGCTGCTGAGCTGCGGGTTGGGTTGGTTGGATAATGCCTCCTGTGGTGATGGCCGTTGCTTGGGTCGTTGGGCGTGTGTGACGCCCATGGGTTGACTCGCAAAGGAGTCGGATGACTAGGGTGGACCCTGCGATTCGTGGTCTTGAGGTGTCAGGGGACAAGGCCTTGAGGTTGACATAGAACCAGGGCCTGTGTCAGTTGGGATTTTGGGGATCCACAGTGAGGCATTCCCTTCATAGTAGCCTTGTGCACGCAGGAGGACTTTAGGGACCCATATTTGTTTAATCACGCGGCACTTGTGATGATGGTGTCTTGGTTTCCTAGGTTTAGATTTGTAGGTGTTCCGTGGACACGCGCGTCTAGTTCTAGGCCGGTCTCGAGGCTTCTTAGGAACCCATTGCAAGCGAGTCTGTTGGGGTTTTGCTTTGGGTGTGGCGGGCCGCGGTGCATGGGGATCTGGGTGTAGTAGATATGCACGGCCCTCCTCCTTAGTCCTAGGTGCGGCTATTTCTATCGGTGGCCCCGTGAGCGGTGCTAGGGTTATGAGGCCCTTGCTGAAAGTCGTGACAATAGGCACACTCCCGATTGTTAGGTGGATGCATTGTGACTCATAATCAACATTGCAATGGGTCTACTTTTTAAAAGTTCGCCCGAGCAATGACTCTGTGCTTGCATTCCTGGCATCGGGTAAGACATAAAACAGCATGGGAATAGTTTCAGTCTCGATAGAAATGGCAACTCTGCACATGCCGAGGATCGGGTAGGATTGGGCCCCGTATGGGTTCAATCTGGCTGTTGTGGGATGAAGCATTGGTGCGCCAAGTTGGGTCCAATGCTCATGCGTCAAAATGTTAAAATCCGCCCCCTCGTCAATCAGGGCGTTGAAGGAGCACGTCTACTTGGTCGTGATCGTGATGCCGAGGTAGGCGGGTTCTACAGACTCCTCCTCATTCTCGCAGATTTTCGTAAGTGTGGCTACTCGTATTTTAACGGGCGTTTCCACCATTGGTTGTTTATGTAGCGGATGAGTGGGCGGATAGTACTTCTTGATTCGACTGCCATTGAATAAGCCCATTCCCTCACCATCCAGTGTTTCCAGCTCGACATTACCAGTTCGACTGATTGTGCGGACTTTAAAGGGTCCAAGACCTTTGAATTTCATCTTTTGCTTGTGTCCTTTAACTGAGTAGAGGAGCACTAGGTCACCCGGCTCAAACTCTCATTGCTTGACATGTTTGTCAAACCAGCTTTTGCGTCTGGCTTTCTCATAGATAAGCGCATGGGTGGCTAGGAGACGAAGAACCTCTGATAGGCATTCTAGCTCAACCAAGCATTGCGTCCATGCTTCCCTCCCTTCCCATCGTTCTTGGAGTGCTATCCGCAGGCTAGGGATGAAGAATTCTAATGGGAGAATAGCTTCAGTCCCATAGGTTAGCCTAAAAGGCGTTTGTCTGACGGCCGTCTTATAAGTTGTTTGGTAGGCCCACAAGGCTGCCATCAACTTGTTATCCCAGTCACTTTGTGAGGCTGAGACTACTTTGGTTAGGACAATGATGAGAATTTTGTTGGTTGATTCAGCCTGGCCATTAGCTTGAGGGTAGTATGGTGAGGATTTGCGATGGATGATGAGGAAGGTGGATAGGAGATGGGCTATCACTTCGTTGATGAAGTGCGTTCCCTGGTCGCTAACCAGTTCGATGGGGCAACCAAAACACGAGATTACTTGCTCCCATAAAAACTTGGCAGTTGTCCTAGCATCGTTTTTCCGTGTGGCCCTCGCCTCCGCCCATTTGGTGAGGTAATCCGTGGCCACCACGATGTATCTAGCCTGTGAATATTGTGCCGCGGGGCTGATGGGTCCTATGAAGTCAATCCCCCATTTTTCGAAAGGTTGGCGAGCGATAACTGGGGTTAACTCCATCTTATCTTTACAAACCGGGACCTTTTTCCGTTGGCACTCGTCGCAATGTTTGACAAATTGTGAGGCATCGTGGAAGAGTGTGGGCCACCATAGCTGGGACTGCAACACCTTTCGTGCTGTAGTGTCCCCACTAAAGTGTCCTCTTGCAATACCGTTGTGCACCTCTGAGAGCACATCGTGCATCTCATGCTCACATACGCATCTACGTAGCAGACCGTCTTGCCCCAGCCTATAGAGCTGGCCTGCAATCAACTAATAGGGCTGGATTTTCAAGATTAAGTGCCTAAGTCGTGCCCGTTCTATTGGTCGTTCGGGCAACCCATACTCGAGCACTTGGACTATGTCGTCTGCCCAGTATGGTGTCAGATCGGCCCTGAATAGGTCTTTTTCACTGGATACGTGGAATAAGTGGCTGTCTGGTAACTCGTCCACGATGCCTCGTCCAGCAGCTTCTCCTGTGGGTATACGGGACAGATGGTCAGCCATGTAGTATTGTTTTCCCTTCCGTACCACCACTGAGAAGTCGAACTCCAGGAGTAGGAGAAGCCATCGGGCTATATGTCCTGTAGCGCAAGGTTTGTTGACTAGATAGAGCAGAGCTTGATGGTCTACGAAGAAGGTGAAGGGGGTGGCCAGTAGGTAATACCGAAACTTCTTCACGGCGAATACCATGGCTAATCCCTCCCTTTCCGTTGTCGAATAATTCATCTCTGTCTCAGTGAGCTGCCTGCTAGCAAAACTCACTGGGTAATCTAAGTTATGCTCACCAGGTTGGCACAGCACTGCCCCCACGGCAAACTTAGAGGCGTCGATGTGTACGTGAAAAGTCATAGTCCAATCTGGGGATTGTAGGATAGGTGCCGTTGTTAGGGCTTTTTTCAATTCCTCGTAGGCTCGTTGGCATGCTTCAGTCCACTCGAAGACAATTAGCAGTTTGTACAATGGCCTAGCGATCAGCGCGTAGTTCAGTACAAACCACCGATAATATCCTGTGTGACCTAAGAAGCATTGAACTCCCCTGTAATTACTTGGGGGTGGAAGGTCCATGATGACCTTGACCTTTGAGAAGTCCGTGGCAATGCCATTCTTGGACACCACGTGTCCCAAGATGCATCCGTGCTTCACCCAAAACTGACATTTCAGGGGGTTGAGGGAAAGACGGTATAAACGACACCGTTCAAAGACCGCGCGGAGTTTTTCGAGATGTTGAGTCTAGGCCCAATGGACACACAGGTCATCGACGAAGACCTCTAACTCCTTGCGAAGCATGTCCTTGAATATGGTGCACATGAGGTGTTGAAAGGTGGCGGGGGCATTGGTTAGCCCGAATGGCATGACTACGTATGCAAAGACGCCCCACTCAGTGGCAAAGGCGGTCTTGTGCCTATCCGCAAGGTGCACTTGCACCTGATTGTACCCCGAGAAGCCATCCAGAAAACTGTAGGCTTCCTTACCTGCCATCCTCTCAAGCATGTGCTCGGTGTACGGTAAGGGGTAGTTGTCTCTCTTTGTCGCGGCGTTTACTTTCTTATAATTGACGCACACTTGAATCTTGCCATTTTTCTTCATCACAATGACTATGGGTGACACCCAGTCCGTGTGCTCAATTTCGTAAATGAATCTGGCTCTCATCAGCTTGTCAATTTCCTCCTTGACAGCATGAGCGTGCTTTGGATTCATGGGGTATGGTCGCTGCTTGACCGGCTTTGCATCCGTTGTCATGGGTATGTTGTGAGTCACAACACTCGGATCTACCCCTCGTAGCTCATCTAAAGACCAAGCAAATACGTCCCGGTACTCCCGCAAAAGAGTGACAAGACTGGACTCTTCTTCCGTGGTCAAGTCCTCGGCAATGAACACTGGTCGGGGTACTTCCCCTTCCAGGGCTAGGTTTACCTCCTTGACCTTGGCTGGCCCTTCGATTGGTTCGCGGGTTTGCCCTTGGCGCTTGGCACTTAGCAGAACCACCACCCTATCCCCTCTTTTGAATTTCGAAAAGCGCTTAGGGAGGTCTTGTGGCTTCCTTTGTTCCTTTGATCACGCATCGTTGGGATGCTTAGCTTCATTCTGCCGTAACCGTCTGCGCCTCAGGTGGATGGGTAAGTCTCCCTTGGTGCGTCTGGTCATGGGTGGCCTAGGGATTTCTGGGTCATCATCTGAAGTAACTTCAGATTCAGAGTCGAATTCCCCATTTTCACTAGAGGAGGTGGTCTCCCCTGGCGGCAGCAGTTCGGATGGCGATTTGGTTCTAAGCATTGCTGCCGTTCCTGGTTGGGTCAAGCCGGCTTGCTTAAAATCCACAGCTCCCATCTATTCCAACCAAGCACGATCGCATTTCGCACACATGACTCCTTGGTCCATTCTAAGGGCCGGTCTCGTCTACGGCTTAGCATCTGCCTGGATTTGCTCAATCTCTCGCCCTTCGGTGTCATATTCTATGGTGTCCATCTCACCCTCACTTCCTTCATCGAAGGGTTGGCAATCTTCATATTCGTCACAGGAATCTGCCTCGCTAGACTGCTCATCGTCCCCCAAGGCCTGCTCTGCCTCGTCTTGTTGGTCGGGGACCAACGCCCAGTTGTACCTGAGGTTCAGTTCGTGTACCCTGGTCCACTTCCACTCGGGTTCTTCCAAGAGGTCTTGGAGAGGCTTGAGATTGGCGGCTACGTTGCATGCTAGTCGGTCCGTTAAGTGCCCCAGTATTCCCTAGAGTTCTCTCCTGTTGGTAGGCACTTGGAAAGCGACAGGCTTAGGCCCTTCATGGAGGCTTGCTGCCATCATGTAGACAGGTATAGGCAGTGTTTCTCTTGGCTTGCCAACTGTTTTGATAGCCTACTCGTACGCCTCATGATCTGAGAACTGTAGGTCGAGTGTAGTGAGAACGTGCATCCAATCTCGCTCGTCCTCTGGGCAAGGGATATACTTAGTTAAGGACCCATAGGGTTCCTTGTCCTGGGTGTTTCCCTTGAGTAGAGTAGAGATGGCATCTAGGTCGACTGGCAAGGTCTTTCAAGTGTCCATCTCTATTCTCACAACGTTAGTTCGGTTGCCCAGGAAGATCAGGCTGCTACCCCAGTCTTCGATAACTCTAGCATTGCGTATCCAAGGTCGACCCAATAAGATATCATAGTCCACTCCCTTCATGATGATAAAGTCGACAGAGAACTGGACTCCTGCAATCTTCACTGGCCAATTCTTCAAGACCCCGAATGGTTTCACTCGCATACCGTTTGCTAGCGTGACGTTAAACTGAGCAGCTTCGACAGGTGGGTTTTCCCACTTCTGTAACACTGCGTGGCTAAGCACACTAACCCCAGCTCCTGTGTCTACAATCCCCTTTCTCGTTGCGTCTCCCAGGGCTAGGACTGGCAGGACTGCATGCATCTCCGAGCCCTCCCATAAGGCATTGACGTGCAAGGATTTAGGGCCGGAGTGTAGCGTCAAACTTGGTAAGTGTGTTTCCGCATCCTGGTCTTGAGCATCTGTCGGAGCTTGCTCGTGTGGTCTCTCGACCCAATGCTTGAGGTCCTGCCATAGGGCAGAGTACTGCCTGAGCAGCTCTCCCAGGCCAACTGTTACAGGGGTGGTCACTAGTGTGGTTAGGAGATTGCTAAACACTCGTCCTTCCCTTCGTTCAGACTGTCCGGGCCAATGGCCACGGCTGTCCTGCGGGTCTGTTACGTCTAGGCTTGGCCTTGACGGCACTGCCTGTGGCGTAGCAGCCTTGGCAGACTTAGGTTGGGGTAGTGATAGCGGCGCACTCATGCTGGAGAGATCATCAATCTCATCCTCCGTGATGGGTTCGACATCCTTGAGGTGCTATTGAGCCTCCCTCACCCATTCCTTCACCTTTTCTATGGCTTCCAATTGCCGCTTGGGGTGTGGGTATTCCTCTACCTTAGTGCTTTCCTTTTGGGTTGTTTTAGGGGCTGAAGTCTCTGCCTCTGCGTCTGAGACTTTCTTTCCCTGGGGTAAGTTCATAACGCTGTCGGTTTGTAGTGCGACCTTAGCCTCTGATCTCTTCTTTTTTCGCCTACGGCTCTTCTTTCCTACTAAGGTCGCATCGAGATTGCTAGGTCCTGGCAGAGAGACACCGGCCTGCTTCGTTTGTGCTCGGGTCATCACTCGTAGGGGGATAGGTGTGGCCTCCCCATCGGGGTTTTCAACACCAAACAGTCCCAGCGGGACGGACGGAAAATTAGCTGAACCAGAAGGCGGCTTCCGTTTTGGCCAGTCTATGAAAAGATGGGTGATTCCGCACTCCGCGCACCTTTAGTCAGCTTTGTCCCTACTTTACTGCTCTCTTTCTGGGCAGCGTGATGAGACGTGACCGGGATATCCACACGTCCAACAAGTGACCGGATCATGTGGCTGCCCTCCCAGGCCTCTACCCCGTCCTCGTCCTAATGACATCACCGGCACCGGTCGGTAATCCATGAGGATTGCATTGCCCTCGTCGTCATGCGAGATGTAAGGGTATATGTAGGTTTCTTCGTCACTGGGCTCCTCTACGTAGTGCACGGGAGCATCGCTCGATGGGTGGGTCACATAGGGACCAGGCGGTCTAGGAATACCGGTAGGATTTATGTCCAGCCTAGGGACCGCTGGCTTCATGTCGTTAGGCACTAGTAGGGCTAGCGGGGCTCCCCTTTCGAAGAATGGCTGTGGCCTGTTAGCCGGGTAAAGCTGGCCGTAGGGTTGCGTATATGGTAGTCTTCGTGGTAGTCTACAGTGTGTGGCATCATGGCCAAACCTTCCACAGTTAAAGCGCAGGGTCTTGACCTAGGGTCCTAACATTCTGCTGGCAGGTGGTTTCCTCCACAGTACACGCACTAGACGTGCGGACGCGTTGGTGCCTCAACATGTCTTGTATTTTGGCCAGCTCCGTCTTGACCTCAGCCAAGCCGTGGTCCATCTCGGTGGCCTTCCCCTTATCTTGGGACGATGCGTTGGATCGCTCGCTAGAGGTTGGCGTTCGCTCTAAACTCCGTGGGTTGATTTCTTCTAGGTTTGAGCTCCTGGAGCTCCGCTCTTTCAGCTGGTCATCAACCCTAATGGCTTCCTCAAAAACCCTAGCCACCACGTCCCATTGCAAGCTCGAGTTGCCTACTAGTGCCTTGTACAATTCTTCATCCCAAATCCCGCTGATGAATACGGTTGACACTGCCCTGTCAGTGGGTCTTTCGCCTAAGGGGATTCTCTTAAGGAGGCTTCTCACGTGGGTCACATAGTCGCGGATGCCCTCCCTCTCCTTCTGCTTGACGTTCATCAGGCGCACTAGCAGGTTGTCAAAGTATCTGGGTTCGGTAAACCTCTTGACAAAAAGGTCCTTGAGGTTATTGAAGTTGGCTTGTTCTATAGTATCTAGGATCGTATACCACGTCCTACCCTTATCGCTTAAGCAAAGTCCGAATGCTTGCGAACGTTAGGCCTGGTCGTTGAGGCCATTGGCTTTGCAGACTTGCTCAAACTGCTCAACAAAGCTGTACGGGTCGTCCGGGGCTGGTACTTGTCGGGTTGCTTGGCGACAATAGGTATTTTGGCTTGGCTCTTTGAGCCCTGGTTTGCCCCTAGCCCTGCAAGCAGCGAGGTTGCTAGCGCAGTGGCATTCTGTTCCACCGCGGTGTTATCGAGCAGCCATTTCATGAGGAGCTCGCCCAGCGTCAGTTCTTCCTCTAGTGCTCTTTCCTGGTCTGTCCGGTTTCGGCCAGCCAAGTTTGGCACTCGCTGCACCTCATGCAGCTCCATGCTCTGCCTTAGGCTCCTGGCTTGTTGGTCCCTGTTGTACTCAGCTATGCCCTGCAATGCCTTGTGGGCTAGCCTCTTCTCCTCCTCTAGGTCCGCAATGATTGCCTCTGTTGTCTTGCCACGGTGTTCGTACCTGGCATGTGCATCGTAACTGCTCACCATTTGTTGTATGGCTTCTAGAAATGCACTAACATCTAGCTCCCCTGTAAACCGATGATCTGAGCCTCCCTCTGTCATGGTTGGATTCTTGCGCGTGGTCGTAAGTCAGATCCTTGTCGTTGTCGCTCCTTGCTTGATCCTACCTTGCGCTCCGTACGTTTGCATACACCTTGGGTCTTCTCCTATTGGTGGGTTTTTTGGGTGATTTATCTGAGTGAGTTCTTTTTAATTTTTGAAAGCAGCGCTCAACTTATGGTCACTCGTGAGTGTGTTGTTCCTCGTGCACTTGTGCTCAATCAGGCTTTCGGCTTTCCTAAGTGTTCTTCAAGTGCGGAAATTCAACCCGGGTGCTGTGAGTGATTCCCCGACGTCTCACCCACTGTTGCTCGTTTTGGGCCTGACAGGCTTTGCTACTCTAGCCCTGGCCGCTCTACAGGTCCCAGGGTCCTATGCTGCTTCCTGTCGCTCACGTGGGGGTGGGTCGCTGGGGAAGTGCCCCAGTGTGTCCCTGGATGGGTCAGGTTTTGTTTTGGTTTGACTCTGGGAATCAGACGTCCGATTTACCATTGGTCCGATTTACCACTGGTCCGATTGTGGGAATAGGACCAGGTATGTCAAGGCTGAGTGGTAGTCTTAAGGTCCACGTGTCCGATTCTCAAGAATCGGACGGGCAGGTGTTCGAGGAATTGGCCAAGAGGGTCCGGTCCGATCAGACCGGGTGATCCGATTCCTAGTGGTCCGATTATGGATGGGTCCGATTCTGGGAATCGGACCGGACAGGTGGTCCGACTGGTGACGTGTATTACTTCGTCCGATCGGACAGGGTGGGTCCGAGTCAGAGCGTCCGAGTGGTCCGAGTGTTTGAGTCGGACAAGTTGGTCCGAGTGTCCGATTTTAAAAATCGGACAGTTGGTCCGAGTGCCACGTGGCACGTCCGATCAGACTAGTTAGTCCGAGCCTAGTGATCGAACGGGTTGTTCCGATCGGACGGTTGTCCGAGTGGTCCGAGTCTGCTAATCGGACACTGGGTCAGACGTCTGATTCCGCCGGTCCGATGAGTTGCGCACACAGATTTGCTCAATTTTCACTAGATGTTTTATCCTATTGGTCATGCGATTAACTAGCGACGGAGTTGAAGTGGTGCGGAGGAGATCGGTTACCTGGGAATCACCGAATGCGATGTCCTCCTAGCTCTGATTGATCGGACGGCTGCCCAGCTCGCTCACTCTCTCACTCTCTATCTCTCTCGCTCTCCGTTGGTTGGAAATGGGGTCCTCTTGCCCTCCCCGAGTTTATACCCTGCTAATCCTGCCCTGCACACTATAGATTCCTTCCCTAGCGTTTCCTTTGCCGTTACCTTTGCATTTACTCCATTTTTTCCTTTTGTTTCCTATGGTTTTCCCCTTGTTTCACAGCAGAAGCCCTCTGCCTCTTCGTGTATGATTTCTTACTGCTAATCTATCCTAAACACATCCTGAATCGAAAGCAAAACACTGAACTAATTTCTCCATGTTTTCCAGTCATTAATAACCAGATTATTCCAAAATACTTACCTGTTCTGAAGATCAAAAACACCCGACTTCCTACCTATCTCAAGCTCCGTTTCAGGGTGAATACCCTACTTCGATGCTCGATATGAGGCGCGCGAGTGCTCGAGCTTGAATCTGTTGGTCCCGGCAACGGAACCAAAATGTGGGAGCTTTCGCTCAACCGCCAAGACCCACGGACCGCTTATTGTTTCAAGCATTCCAAGCGAGCTCTCATGGCTATCTCTCACCTAGCCGACGCGCCGTCGATCCTACAAATGCAATGAACTTACCTTGATGCTCGATCGAGTACCCTCCTCTCTCTCACACTCCGGTAGCTCCACGATTCTCGATGCTAGCTCAAGCATCCTCAAGCCTCCTCCATCTCCAGGCTCCATCCACCATAGCTACGTGCGCAAGAGAAGAGAAGGGAAGAGAAGAGAAGTAGGGGAGAGGAGATGGTGAAGAGCTTCACCCTCTTGATCCCTCACTCTCACACACACTCACTCCCTCACACTCTCACACTCCCTCTCTCAAGAGCATACACAAGCAAGAAGGAGAGAAGAAGAGAGGAAGAAGAAGACTAGTTTTGCCACACCAAAGAATTAGCTCTTCATTCACTTTTCAACCTTATATACAAAACCCTACTTCCCTTTTGGGCGGTCATCCCCTTTTTCCCTTTTTTACATGGCTGGTCATATAGGCCCTGTTTTCCATTGTCCTTTTATCTTCCTTGTTTCCTTTTCACTACCCTTCTATATTTACAAATTACATGGGTGAGAGCCCGGCACTCTTTTACAAGATTTTAGGGTGCGCTTTTTATGTGCCTTTCCCTTTTCGTGTTTGCCTTGGCCTTTTAAGGTTGTCCTTCCGCTTTTGGCCTTTTCTCCCTTTTTTTTCCTTCCGTCGGGCTACCTTTTTTCCGCCTTTGCCCTGCGCCTTTTCCACTTTCTTTTGCTCTTTTCGTTTTGGGGTTAACAACAGTCATTAACCTGAGCTAAACAATTTGAGGCTTGCAGTTTTTGCTTTGTATCGGTGTCCCAAGCCTGGCTTGGCACACAAAGACACAAGGCTTTCCTTATGCCTGCACTGTGCACAATTTTTGGGTTCCACATCCTTGTGGTTTGGCACCAACGGGGCACCATGATTAGTGCAATCATTAACCTAACCAAAACAATTTTAGGCTTACACTTTCGCTTTGTATCGATATCCCAGGCCTCACTTGGCACACAAAGACACAAGGCTTTCTGTATGCCTGCACTGCGCATGGTGTTTCGGTCCCAATCCTCATGGCTTGGCACCAACGAGACAATGATTAGTGTAATCATTAACCTGACCTAAAAACTTTGAGGCTTACACTTTTTGCTTTGTATCGATGTTCCAGGTCTCACTTGGTGCACAAAGACACAAGTCTTTCCTTATGCCTACACTGTGCATGGTGTCTTGGTCAGGTTTTCTTGTGGCTTGGCACTAAATGGCACCATGATTAGTGTAGTCGTGCACCTAACCTAATCAAATTGTAGGTTTCTCATAAGAGAGAGAGAGAGAGAGATAGAGGCTCTAGTTATCTTATATGTACCTACTAAACTTAGTAGGTGTATGTACCATTACAAAAGCAATGCAATAAGAAAATCTGTGTAAATCAGATAGGAGGCTACTTGTTGAAATATGTAAATACGAGCTATTTAGTGCCATTTTAGCTATGGACGATGATGAGATGAGGGAGGTTTGTTGGAACCTTGGAAAAAGGGATGTGTTAAGGTGCAAGATGATTTCTAGAACTAAAAAACAAATAGAAAATGAAGGCCTTGGACACTTGTTGGGAAAGATAGAATTAGATATTACCATGACTAAATGGATTTCTAGCATGATTGGAAACCTTATGGAAACTCTGAACAAGAGTAAATCTATTTTTAGGGAAGAGTTTAATGGTGAGAAAGTACACAAATGGGATTGCTTTTATGCTAAAGTATGAGTTGCTGTAAGAAAATCTGATAGAAGTGTCAATCACGCAATTTGTTAGCAGAAAAAGATGTGCTCTGCATATGTGCAAAGTCTTGCATCAACTCCAAAGTCAGGATCTGAAGCACAAGATCTCCATAGCCTTTGTGTTTGTATGCCCAATGTATATACAATGATATATCTGAGTGAAAATGAGATATTACAAGGAGAAGAATTGGGAAGAGGTATATATGGTACAATATTCAATGTGAAAATTATAGGTTTAGTTGGGTTTGATCCCAATAGAATCTATGCTGGAAAGTGTTAGGGAAGAATTATAGAAGGCAAGCAAAGCAACGCAAGGAGATCATAATGCAAATTAGACACCAAGTACTGGTGCATGTCATTGTAGCCACTACTAAAGAGCCCTTATGGACAATTACAATGTACTTTAATGGAGGCAGCCTTGGGGACTTCATGACCCAACTCCCTTCATCATGTTGATGATTCACAAGATTTTTTCATCCATGTAGGGGTAAGAGAATGCATGATGAAGATAGTCAATTAGCAAGCGATCAAATACGACGAATCACTATATTTTGCAAATGTGTCTTGTATGTTATGCATGCTTTAATTTTGGGAATGTGTGGGCTACACAAAGGGAGGTGGATGCACACAGATCTACATTCAAGTAAAATTGTTTTGGATTTTGTTGGTGAGGTGTGTCATGTGGGAATAATAGACTAGGGTACGGCTCTAGATTTCTCAGAGCAATGAAGGGCATTTGCAAAGCCACCTCGAGAGTGTCACGATGATGATGAAACATATGCAGGTAAATTGAATCACTGCAAAGTAGATCATGAACGAAGGAAATGGCTAGCCCTTGAGTTAGAAGATATAGCATTGAAGGGTTGTTATACATCCATGCCAGATGTTTATGCATTGGGATGGGTGCTAAGCGAGATTTGTCAATTCTATGAGGATGCCTCAGACTACTTTGACTTAACAAAAGCTATCACTCCCTCCTTTCAAATGATAAGACACTTGTCTCAAATTTTTGAAGAAAAAATGATAAATACAAATCTAACAAGCAGGGTTTTCTTTGAAGAGATCAATGAGCTTGTTTGCAGGTATCCTGGCATGAACAGGGAGTTGGCCATGCGCCCCTTTGAGGAAATGGAGCCAACTACCACATGAATAATTTGTGACACCATGTAAATCATGATACAGCATTGGTTATTGACTTCACTTCACACTATCTTAGGGCATCTCTTTTCTATTGTTCTTTTTCTGCTGAAAAGTGGAATGTCTTTCATAGAGGCATGTATCATTTTGACATGGCTTTAATATGGTGAATTATATCTTGTTTCTGGATAATTTATGAATTTATCCTTGGATGTCTATTGTAAATGCAAAATAAAATGTAAAGTACATTTGTTATAGCGAGCAAGAAGTAGTGCTTGTCCGAAGTAGTGGAACCACAAATCATATCTGCATTACATGGTACAATTACTTGTTATGCACGTACTCTTGTATAATACAGTCGTTTGTGAATTTTTTCCTTGATGTGAGTGTATGTTTCCTACCCCTAAGAATCTATTGATTAATATCATCTCTTTTTCTATCCTGTACCTAGATACAAGGCAGCCAACAACTCATGGCTTCAAAGACTTGCATGAAGGTTTTTGAGCATAAATCTAGTGAGAAAGTGCTTTTAGGGTATGTTTGAGTTGTAGCTGATTCCAGATATGGTGCAATATGACAAGAGATTATATAGTATGGGCTTATTTGTGATTTGTTTAAATTTATCATTGATGATGAGGATGAAAATATTGGATGTTGCACACTAAACCCAATACAAGAAGAACTTCATCAAAGAGTTTTCTGTTCATGATATAAATCATGGAGTTCTTATGTTTGCAGAAGAACTTCATTAGGATTCACATGAGAAACTTTCATACATAATTCAGCCATTATTTCCCAACGTTTGACTTAGATATCATTTAATCTCATAAGTTCCTTTGTAACTTGACATGCAATTTTCATTTTGTATCATGTAAATTGACAAAAAGTAAGTCTATGGGGACCCTCAACTTGATCAACAGGAGGTAATTGATAGTCTACATGTTATGTCACATTGGTTCATGTGGAGTATTTGCTTGGAAATCAAGAAGAATGCCCAAAAGTCTACTTGGTTTGTATGGGACCTGGAATAATGGACTTGTATGACTTGTAAGTGACCTATATAGTCAACTTTTGCGTGGAAGCTGAAGAGAAGAGCAGTCTGCATTTTTCGGTGCAATTTTTGGGCCTGCATACTTGTGGTAGATGGAGAGAGAGCTGAAGGCTATGGTGCATGCTCCAAAGCATGCAAACTCAGAGCAAACTGAAGAAAGAGAGGAGATACAAACAAAGAAGGTGAGAGTCTTTCTTGCCCATCCATTTGGTATTACGAAAATGAGTGGTATGACAGTCCATAAAAGGGGAAAACAGAGAGAAAGTTTTCAACCTACTCTTATGTACGTCTTCTTCCATTCTCTTACCATTTTCATGGTCCATTGAAGCCCCTCTTGTGCCCAAGTACTTGAGTGACTTTGGGGCAAGTAAAGGGGAGAATTTGGAGGTGTTGTTAGAATATCAAGCTCTGGGTGTGTTGACCGACATGAGCTGGACACAGCTAGTCTAGCCATAGTAGTTAGATACATTAAATAAGTCGGTGCCTTTGGTGTGAATGGTCTTATGACCGTAGGTTGTATCTTTCACTATTGAGTGTGGTTTGAATATAGTGTGAGAGAGGAAGCTGGTTGCTTCACTCTGCCTTTCATCACTCTACCTCTTTGAACTAGAACATGGTATCAGAGCCATGAATAGATGAAGACTGGGTGCCTGGGAGTGTGGCATTGGACTTGCAGGAGCTGAAGTCAGAGAAAAGGTTATTCTTCTTCAAACAGGCTGAAGCCATTGGACAATGGAAGGTATGAAGTGTATAGTGGTATGCTTAATGATCAATGGCAGTGTCAAAGGCTTGTTTGTAGCCTTGAGAGGGATGTATTGAGCACCTTAGAGTGCTTCATTGCCCTGGTTAATAGACACGTGAGCTGTGCTGTCCATCCAACCAGTCTGCGCTGTTGCGCCTGGTTTAGATCCATGTCCTACAGCTACTAAATGAGGCATCATGCATCTTCTACATGCTCTAAACAGTGTATGCTGACCCTGGGTGTGACCTTGAAGGTCTGATATGTCAATGGAAGCTTGGGTGATGAGAAGCATGGACTGTTATGCAGGTATACAGGTCTGAAACTGAGAGTACACTGCTGAATACAGTGATTTACATCAATGTTTTTGATTCTGAAGAGCACTTGAAGCTCCCTAATAGGCTGGGAAGATTGCATTGCAGACAATACAAGTCAAGAAGCTATATGTACTTGATGTGAAGTACTTGAGCTAAATTTTTCTCAGTAAAATATTCAGATCTGAGAACTGTTCACTGCTGAAAACTGTCATGTACTGTCAGTAATAAGCATTAGATACTACTAATGCAATACAGGTCATTTCTAGAGCTCTATCACCTATGAGAGCTGTCACATACATGCTGGATGTATGGAGGCTTGAAACATTCAATGAGTATCATTGAAAACTGAAGTCTGGAGCTGAAGTGAATGCAGACATATTGTCTTGGTCAAGTACAAATGGTTCATGAGGTCTTATGCTTTGGTCAGTGAAAACAGGTTGTCTATGTATACCTAGATGCTCATGTATTGACCTCACCATTACGAAGTAAATGTATGACATGATCGGGAGACAATTTGGGGCTGATTGGAACTTGATATGCTGAACTTTGGTTGATAGTAACCTGAAATTGAATTTGTTGACACTTGTATGTGCTGTCTATGCTTATGTCTGAAGTGGCATATGTACCAGCAGTCAACTAAGCAGTTTTGGAATATGCATTACGTGTATCCAGGTGGAGTTTGACTTTGGAAAGGCTGCTGTAATTGTAGTTTACAGGTTTGGACTGCATGCTTTTGGAACCTGGCAGTGGATCTGCAGGAGTTAAATCTGAACCGAACATCAGACATATGTATTGGCAATTGTCTTTATGAGTTGGATCAACCGATTGGGACGTTGTTTGGGCTGATATTTGACTGAAATTTACTGGTTTTTTTCCTGCAATTAATTGCAAAAAACTGTCATAAACAGTTCCGGGCTGAAGTTGAACTGTTAAGAAAATCTTGGTTTGCAGGTAGTCAGGCAAGGTCTGCAACATGGCAAATGCTGATAGAACTGATAATGTAACCCAAATTGTGGGAGAAAAGCTTGATAGCAACAATTATGCAATATGGAAGTTCCGCATGGAGAACTTTCTGATAGGCAAAGGATACTGGGACTTAGTGACAGGTGTTGAGGCTGAACCTGAAGTTCCAGATAGGAATCCTACAGCTGATCAAAGACGAGCACATCGAGCTTGGACGGAAAGAGCTCGCAGAGTTTTACATTGGCTGTCATTATGTATCTCGGATGCTATGGTGATGCAGATCATGAACTGTAAATCCCCAGCCGATGCATGGAACATATTGGTCAGGTACTATGGCACAACTACGAGTGCCAGGAAGATACAACTGAAGCAAAAATTCAACAACATAGAGAGGAAGAACAGATCCATACAGGACTATGTCACGGAGATTAAAACCTTAGCAGATCAGCTCGCATCTGTTGGCTCACAGGTAGAAGATGAGGATATGGTTGCAGTGACCTTAAATGGTTTGGGTCCGGAGTATAAGTCCTTTGACACTTCAGTATCTGTGCGGGCTGAGATGCCTGATTTTAATGAGCTGGTTGCGTTGTTGATTCATGAAGAGGTGAATCTTGGCTTAGTTACAGGGTCAAGCAGCTCAAAGAATAAGGATGCAGTTTTTTATTCGAATCAGTGTGGTCATGGTGGCCGTGGTAGAGGCTATGGATCTGGCAGAGGAGGCCAGCAGAATGCATCCTATAGTAATAGCAATCAGCAGTCATCACATGCAAGAGGTAGTGGCAACTTTCGAGGAAGGGGGAGATCTAACTCCCGTGCCAGAGGCTCATGGCAGCAGCAGCGTCACTCAGACAATCCAAATAAAGATAAGGATTGTCACTACTGTGGAAAGTATGGGCATATTGCAAAGGATTGCTGGAAGAAGCAGGGAAATCAGAAGGGCAAGCAGCATGGACATTATGCTACGTCCAGTCAGACAGATGACTCTGGTGATAGACTGTTTGCCATGCAATATGTCAAAGATAAGGCTGCTGAAAAATCATCTGATGATGCAGTGTGGTACATTGACTCGGGGGCGTCAAATCACATGACCCCTCATGGTGATTGGTTCACGGATATGGTGGCTGAAAAGCATGGCTATGTATGCACAGGTGATGACACGCAACATAGCATTGAGCATAAAGGCAAAGTGCCTCTGGTTGTACATGATGGCATGAAGAAGAATCTTCATGATGTTTTGCATGTTCCTTCGATTACGAAGAACCTATTGTCTGTGGGTCAAATGACAGAGCAGAACTTGCAGGTTCGCTTCAATAAGCATGGCTGCTTTATTGAAGAGTTTGGCAATGGATGCAAGTTGATCGCGAAAGGCCACAGAAATGGAAGAATGTTCACTCTTGATGCTACACTGCCAGAGCTGAATTCCGCTATGTTTGCTCAGGGTTCTGGCACTATCAGGGACTTAGAGATTTGGCACAAGAGAGTGGGGCATGTCAATTTGCAGAGGCTGCAGACCATGCAGAAGAAGCAGCTGGTAACAGGACTACCTAGATTCCAATATTCAGATATTGGTCATGTCTGCGAGGCTTGCCAGTTTGGTAAGCAGTCACGATTGCCGTTTGTCAAGCATGTAAGACAGAGTACACGACCACTGCAGTTAGTGCACTCTGATGTTTGGGGCCCAGCTCATAATGCATCTATGGGGGGTTCCAGATACTATGTATCCTTCATTGATGACTACAGTTGATATACCTGGCTTCACATATTGAAAACAAAAGATGAGGTCTTTGCTGTTTTTCAGAAATTTAAGGCACAGGTTGAGAAGGAATTTGAGTGTTACATCTCTTGCTTGAGATCCGATAGCGGTGGGGAGTATGTCTCCAATGAATTTGCTGATTTTTTGGCTGAAAATGGTGCGCAGATCGGACGCAGGTAGCTCACATAATGAATTCCCAAAGGTCCCCAAGAACAAAGTACTCTACTTTTTAGCACAAAAACCAATGTAAAAGCAAGCACGACATGAGACAAGAGACAAATTGGGTTGAATCTCCCCCATGCCTTGTGTGAGCGCTTCACAAAGCATGTATTTAATATATATTTCCAATCTTTTTGCTCAAAAATAGCCCAATTACAAAAATATGACAAGCTTTTAGCTTTTGAGTTTGCTTTCTACCAAAAATAGGAAAATAAAGCTAATGGACGGTGCCCAAAGAGTCTGGCACGCCCAATCTCAATGTCCAAATAAAAATAACATATCCAGGCGCATAAGCGCATACAAAATAATAATAAATAATCGATGTCTCTATAGACATAATCAAAATATAGGCGTGGCGCCTATCAAAATATAGTCCAAAGATCGGAAACCCGCTAGACTCCAATGCTTTCCTCCGCCACTGCTGCTATCTCTACACATCAACTGAAGCATTCACAATCGTTAGTAAAATAACACAATTAAACCGACAAAAGTGAATACCTAGCAGTCTTCAGCTACATAAATAAATCAACTGGTTAGAAATAAATCCTAACCTTAATTTATTACGAGTGCGCACTCTAAACTCATAAACGTTTATTAATTTAATATGCATTTTGCGGAATCACCCACTATGGAATCACCCATGTACACACTAAATTAATGAAACGCCCGAAAAGGACAGGCGTCCCCATCAACTTCTCGCACAAAGAATCCTCTTTGCGTATGAGCCCCGGTCATCTAAGTTTACGGAATCCACCGTAAAACCTCACGGAATCCACCGTGGAATATGCCTCCTGGCATCATACCCCCGGGGTGGGATAGCAATTGACCTCAATTGCTATTAGCTCAATGTGGAGCTAACAGAGTGGGGAAAGCATTTAGGTCTCTAGCGTGCATCCATTGTGCTTCCTCTACAGGATGGTTCTTAAATTTCACTAGATATCTAGAGTACCTTCGGCCAGTTCTAGTGGTCATGTAGTCAGTGTCTATAATGGCTTCTGGTTCAAGTATTTCAGTCTCTTCTTCTAGTAAAGGTGGGTTTTCATATACAGGGTGGATAGGTAATTGTCCTCTAAATGGTCTCAATAAACTAATATGAAATGTATTATGAATTTTCCAATGGGATGGCAGTTCTAACTTGAATGCATTGTCATTAATCTTATGAATGATTCTAAATGGTCCGTAGAATCTAGGGGCTAATTTGACAACTGGATGTCTATCTACACTTTGCAGTCTACGCTTTTCTATTCTAAGCCAAACATAATCATCAACTTTGAAATTCATGGCTTGTCTTTTCTTGTTGGCTTGTTTGGTATATGATTGTTGGGCTTTAGCAATCATATCCTTTACCTCATCAAAAATAGTGTTATGCATAACAGCAATATCATCGGCACTTTGTATTCTATTAGACAAAGATGCAACAGGTGTAGATAATCTATGTCCATAAATAACTTCAAAAGGTGCTTTCTTTGTAGATGTGTGCGGTGTATTATTGTAAGCAAACTGTAATAAATGCAAATGAGTATCCCATGTTTGAGGTTTAGAGATAGTGTATGCACGTAAAAGATCTAAAATAGTGCTATTTGTGGCTTCTGTTTGTCCATTTGTTTCTGGATGAAATGCAGATGAAAAATCAATCTTTGTGCCTAGATTTGAAAACAGTGTAATCCAGAAATTATTACAAAATCTAGAATCTCTATCTGAAATAATCACTTTCGGCAATCCATGGTTAGTAAAAACAGTTTTCAAAAATAACTGTGATGCTTGTGATGCTGTTAAAGTTTTCTTACATGCAATGAAATATGCTTGCTTACTAAATCTATCTACAATTGTCCAAATCATGTCATGGTTAGATTTAGTATTTGGTAATCCAGTAATGAAATCCATAGATATATGTTCCCAAGGTTTAGATGGAATAGATAAAGGCATTAATAACCCATACTGTTTACCATGATGTCTTTTTATTCTTTGACAAATCAGACATTCAGAAACAAAATTAGACACATCTGCATCCATATGCGGCCAATAAAAATCTTCAGTTAACATGCGTAATGTAGAAATGATACCTCTATGACCTTGATATGGGGGACAATGAATTTCATTTAAAACAAAAGATCGGAATGGAATAGTAACACACAGTCTCTTTTCAAAGAACATGAATCCATCATTATATGACAATGAATCAACAGGAATGAAATTATTTTGAACTAATTTTTGCCAATCAGAATGAAAAGTAATATCCTGGTGATATGTGTCTTTCATAGCAATCAAAGAATCAAAAGATATGATAGAAATGTTATGAATTGCAGGTCTTCTACTCAATGCATCGGCAACTACATTTTCTTTTCCAGGTTGGTATTGAATGATAGGATGGAAACTTTGATTGAATGAAGCCCATTTGATATGACGGTCAGAAATTTGGGGTTGGCTAAGTAGATGTCTAATGCTTTGCTGGTCAGTCTTTATCATGAATTCTGAACCCATTAAATAATGCTTCCATTGTTTCAATGCTTGGACAACTGCTAAGAGTTCCTTATCATAAGTGGAATATTTGAGCTCAGAGGGTTTCAGCTTAGAACTAGAATATGCTATTGGATGGTTATCTTGCATTAACACGGCTCCTATTCCTGATCCGCTAGCATCAGTCACAACTAAAAAGAATGGTCTGTTAAAGTCAGGCAATTGTAGGACAGGGGCATTGGTCAATGCACGTTTAAGTAAATCAAAGGATTTCTGTTGGTTTTCAGTCCATTGATAAACAATGCCTTTCTTAAGAAGTTTGGTCAGTGGTAAAGCAAGTAATGAGAAATTACGTACAAACTTCCTATAGAAACTAGCAAGACCAAGGAATGAGCGTAATTCATGTACATTTTTAGGAATAGGCCAATGCAATATTGCGTCAATTTTCTTAGGATCAACTTTTATTCCTTCTTTTGATACAATATGACCTAGATATTCTATTTCTGTCTTAAAGAATTCACTCTTGTCAGGATTTGCAAACAATTGATTTTCTTTCAGTAATTGAAAAACTAATGATAAATGCTCATAATGCTCTTTTTCACTTTGACTGAACACTAAAATATCATCAAAGAAAACAATCACACAATACTGATATTTTAGAAAAATACGGTTCATCATTCTACTGAAAGTAGCAGGTGCATTAGTTAATCCGAATGGCATAACTAAGAATTCGTAATGGCCAAACTGTGTCCTAAATGCAGTCTTAAATATGTCGGATCTATCTAGCCTCACCTGATGATATCCAGATTTAAGGTCAATTTTACTAAATATAGAAGATCCTTGCAGTTTGTCCATAAGGTCATCAACTCTAGGTATAGGATACCTATTCTTTACAGTGATCTTATTTAATGCTCGGTAGTCAATACACATCCGATAAGTATTATTCTTTTTCTTGACTAAGAGCACAGGTGCACCGAATGGAGAACTGCTAGGTCGAATTAAACCTCTATTTAGTAATTCTTCTACTTGAGTCTGGATTTCTTTTTGCTCTATTTGATTGTGCCTATATGGGGCTTTGCAAGGTGGTTGTGTGCCAGGTATTAGGTCAATCTTATGGTCTTCTGGACGTGATGGAGGTAAACCTGGTGGTAGGTCTTCTGCAAAACAATCCTTAAAATATGCAAGAAATTCCTTATGCTTAGGGTGCATATGATTTTCTTTTGCGTGCAATTCATTCACCCAAATGAGATATGATTTAGTATTCTTGCGTAGTGCACGTTTTGCTTGAGTATGCGAAAGCAGTGGAAACATATGAGATGCATGCATACCAAATAAGGTAATAGATTTTCCTTGAAAATTAATATTCATTGTGTGCGTAGAATAATCTATATTGGGAGTATGTTGGTGTCTCCATGGCATTCCTAGGATAATGTCGCTAGACTGTAATGGGACAACTAAGAAATTTCTTCTTTCAATATATGGACCAATTTGAATTTCTAAATTTTGAACTTCTTGTGTGCCATTGTACCTAGTGCCTAAAAATGCAGCTTTTATGCGATAATGCGTAGGTACAGTATGCAGTTTCAATTCCTTTACCAATTTTGCTGAAATAAAGTCATGCGTACTACCGTCATCATGCAATATAGTTCTTTCTTTTCCATGCACCATACATTTCATAGTCAACAATGAATGTAAAGTAGGCATACCTGGTAAAGTGTCGGAAGTAGTAGTAGGATCATCTTCTTCTTCAGTGAAGTCCGGCATATCCTCATGCTCGTCCTCGTCCATAGCTCCAAGGTAGTTGATATGTGCTGATGGCTTCTTTGAATGACAATTTGCTGCGAGATGGCCTGGCTGGTGACACTTGTAGCATACGATAGGCTTGGCTTTGGTCACATTATTTGCAATGGCTGGGAGTCTGGGTATATTTGGATTTGCTTGTTGGATAGGCTTAGGATTTGGATTGATAGTGGATGGTAATGCGGGTGGTTTAGGCCAATTCTTGCGGAAAGATGGTGATGAGAAACGACCTGGATTAAACCTTCTGAAATTTGAATTGAATTGTTTAGATCCATAATTACCGTTTGCTTGGAATGGCTGTGGTCGTCGATCTCTTCCACGTAACTTATCTTCAGTGTCGTGAGCTAAGGAGATGGCATCTTCAAGGGTAGCAGGCTTGAACATATTCACCTCAGCGTAGTAATGTCCAAGAAGTCCAGACATGTACTTCCGCTTATGGGTCGTCTCTGGTACGTCTTCAAGCATGCGTAGTTGTAGGAGTGCATTCCAAAAACGCTCTGTATACTGTGGAATAGGCTCACGATCGCGTTGTTGGAGTAAATCCCATTGCTTGATTGCCTTCTCATGAAATTGCGGTGGTAGAAAATTTTGCATGAACTTCTTCTTGAAATCTTCCCATGTAGCAGGACATTCTATGCTCTTGCGGACGACAATCCACCAAAGTGATGCTCTATCTATCAGATGATTAGTAACACACTTGATTTTATCTTTCTCAGGATAAGTTTCCTCATGGAAATAGTCATCAAACTGGCTAATGAATGATAAAACAGTCTTTCCTTCTCTTATGCCATTGAAAGTGCGAAACTTGAAACTTCGTTTACTTATCTTGGATTCCTTGCGAATGGTTTGTGCTTCAAGAGTGGCGTCGATGGTACGGCGAATCAGATCTTCAGCTTGAGGTTCTTCTTTATCAGTGGACGCTCCTTGTAGCTTTGTCAATTGCGCTTGCAAGGCTTGCCTAGCTCTTCGCTCTTCTTCCAATTGCAGCATGATAAGATCCAGCTTTTGTTCCATGGTAGGCTCGGGTAGATCGTCTTCAGCCATAGGATCATCCATATGTGGGGTAGTCATCCTGTAAAACTCAACAAACCTTTCTCACTCAAAATCAGTTAGCGGGATGAGCGTAGCTCAAATTTGGGGTTACAAGGCTATGTATTTTTGGGTATTTTCTTCTTCAATTTTCAGAAATTCTGAAATATTTCTGTCTCCGTTTGCTAAAAGTACTTCAACGAACTTGCAGATAGGTAGAACAGCTTGCTGCGAACAACTTTCCAGTTCTAAGTTTTTGCAAACGAACAAGTCTTCTATGAGTTTTAAGCACTAGTCAGCTCTGATTTAGTCTGACTTGCAGAGTTGCAGACTTAACAGACTTGCAGGGTTGTGAACTTGCTGAACTTAGCCGACTTGCAGAACTTGCAGGACTTGATTAGTGTCGACTTGCGAAATTTGACTTCTGATGCGCAGGACCCGGAGTTTACAGACTTCTCTGCCTTGTCTGACTTGAGAATAGCTTGATGACTTAAGCTTAATTTATTAAGCTTAAGCTTAATAATAAGAAGAAGGCCGCCGTTTTTTCTGATCGTGGGGGGGGGCCGTTTTTGATTCCGCGCGATTTTCGGGATGCTCCTCCTCTTGCCTCGATTCGACGTTTTGAAGCTAATAAGCTTCTTAAGCTTAAAACTAAGCTTTTTTAATGAAGAAATAGATATGGCTCTTACTGGTTTATCACGACTTGTTCATGAAGATGAGGGAGTGGTCCTCCGCCGACAGAGAGTGGTCCTTCGCGATCTGACAGTGGAAATAGGGGTTCTTGATCGCCAGAAGTCTGCCTGTATCGACGGTTCATGACGAGATTGACTGTCGAGGCCGTTTGTTCCTGGAGCTCCGCCTTCGCCCGAGATTGGTAGCGATTGGAAGCCCTTGATCTCTGCTCCGCTCTGATACCACTGGTGCGCAGATCGGACGCAGGTAGCTCACGTAATGAATTCCCAAAGGTCCCCAAGAACAAAGTACTCTACTTTTTAGCACAAAAACCAATGTAAAAGCAAGCACGACATGAGACAAGAGACAAATTGGGTTGAATCTCCCCCATGCCTTGTGTGAGCGCTTCACAAAGCATGTATTTAATATATATTTCCAATCTTTTTGCTCAAAAATAGCCCAATTACAAAAATATGACAAGCTTTTAGCTTTTGAGTTTGCTTTCTACCAAAAATAGGAAAATAAAGCTAATGGACGGTGCCCAAAGAGTCTGGCACGCCCAATCTCAATGTCCAAATAAAAATAACATATCCAGGCGCATAAGCGCATACAAAATAATAATAAATAATCGATGTCTCTATAGACATAATCAAAATATAGGCGTGGCGCCTATCAAAATATAGTCCAAAGATCGGAAACCCGCTAGACTCCAATGCTTTCCTCCGCCACTGCTGCTATCTCTACACATCAACTGAAGCATTCACAATCGTTAGTAAAATAACACAATTAAACCGACAAAAGTGAATACCTAGCAGTCTTCAGCTACATAAATAAATCAACTGGTTAGAAATAAATCCTAACCTTAATTTATTACGAGTGCGCACTCTAAACTCATAAACGTTTATTAATTTAATATGCATTTTGCGGAATCACCCGCTATGGAATCACCCATGTACACACTAAATTAATGAAACGCCCGAAAAGGACAGGCGTCCCCATCAACTTCTCGCACAAAGAATCCTCTTTGCGTATGAGCCCCGGTCATCTAAGTTTACGGAATCCACCGTAAAACCTCACGGAATCCACCGTGGAATATGCCTCCTGGCATCAGAAAATGGCATTCGTAGGCAGCTAACCTGCAGCTACACTCCGCAGCAAAACGGAGTAGCTGAAAGGAAGAACAGGGTTCTGATGGAAGCTGCTAGGGCCATGATGAATGAGAAGCATATGCCGCTTTATTATTGGGCAGAGGCTGTTGTGACAGCCGCATATATTCTGAACAGGACTCCCACTGCAGGCATTCATGACATGACACCGTTTGAGAGGCTCTATGGCTATAAGCCGGATGTAAGACACATGAAGGTCTTTGGCTGCTTTGCTTATGTGCACATTCCAGATGAGAAAAGGAAAAAGTTGGATCCCAAAGCGCATAAGAGTGTGTTCATTGGATACTCGCAGGAGAAGAAGGCATACAAATGTTATGATCCCTCTACCAGGGAGACTTTGGTAAGCAGGGATGTCATCTTTGATGAGTTGGGCTCTTGGTATGTCTCACCAGTTGCAGTGCCATCCGATTTGCCTTCCACTCATGTCTCTACAGTTGATATGCAGCAGAGCACTGCTATGACAGGACCTATCAGTCACACAGTATCCCCATGGACAGGGAGATTGAGGAGCTCACCGTCCACTGACACGGGTATGTCAGTGAGGGGGAGACATGATGTCTTGGACAGCAAAGGAAAAGAGAAAGTTAGTGAGGATGGTATGATGACACCTGGCAGAATGACTTCGGGCTATGAGTCTAGTGATACTTTAGACAGCGAACTTGGTATTCCGATTGTCTATACGCCTGGCACGAGGCAGAACAGGTACATTCCGCCTCATGAGAGAGGTGAATCGAGTAGTGCACCACAGCCTAGACGATCGCAGAGGGTCAGATACCCTGTTGACAGGTTGACGTACTCTGGTTATTCTGCAAAGCATTATGCATACATGACAAAAGTGATGGAGATCAAAGAACCAGGTACTTATGCTGAAGCAGCGAAGGATGAAAACTGGTGCATGGCTATGGACGAAGAGATGAAAGCCTTGGCTGAAAATCAGACTTGGGATTTGGTACCACTGCCTGAAGGGAAAAAGCCTGTTGGCTACAAATGGGTTTATAAAATCAAATGTAAGTCTGATGGCAGTGTAGAAAGGTACAAAGCAAGGCTGGTCGCTAAAGGATATGCTCAGCAGTATGGCTTGGATTATGATGAAACATTCAGTCCGGTTGCAAAAATGGCAACCATACGAACTGTGAGATTGCTTGGCTGCTCAAGCTTATGGCTGACTTGGATATTCAGGTTGATGCTCCAGTGAAACTGTTATGTGATAATCTGAGTAGTGTACTCCTGGCCATGAATCCAGTTTACCATGCCAGGACAAAACACATAGAAGTACACTACCACTTTATTCGTGAGATGGTCCTTGCAGGAAAGGTTGATCTTATGCATGTGAGGACTGATGAGCAGGTAGCAGATATCTTTACCAAGTCTCTGGGTAAAGATAAGTTCTGTGGTTTTAGACAGCTACTTGGAGTACATATGCTGTCTTGAGCTTGAGGGGGAGTGTTAGAATATCAAGCTCTGGGTGTGTTGACCGACATGAGCTGGACACAGCTAGTCTAGCCATAGTAGTTAGATACATTAAATAAGTCGGTGCCTTTGGTGTGAATGGTCTTATGACCGTAGGTTGTATCTTTCACTATTGAGTGTGGTTTGAATATAGTGTGAGAGAGGAAGCTGGTTGCTTCACTCTGCCTTTCATCACTCTACCTCTTTGAACTAGAACAGGTGTATGTGGCTGTTTTGGACTGCTAAAACCTATCGTAAACAGGGCAGCCCAATGTTCGTGTCTTCTTGAAGGAAAATCAAGTGATCTATGTGGTTGCAAGTGATGGTATTAACCTCTAAACATCAGGGCTTCATTTGAGAGTGATTAGAGAGGCTTATTCTTGAGATTATGTGCATTTTTTGAGCTTGTTTATGGGCTGGAAATTACTATTATAAAACAGGGCCGAAGTGAATTAAAAGCTTTGTCAGTGCAATTCAAGAGTTTTTGGTCTATGTCTTGGAAGTAGTGGAGTCTACCACACAAATACTTGTATCTTGCAGTTGTTGTTCATTGGCATTCATGAAATTGAAACTGTTTGGGCTTGCATTTGAAATATGTATTTGGTATAAAATCTCTATATGTATTGGTTTATTAACCTCATATGCATTTGATGTAATCAAGTCAAAGTCTTTAATTCCATTCATGTATGCTAAGTATATGAAAAAGCTTCAGGTCTTCTTCTCCAACTGAATCATCTCTAAAACCCAAGACTTATCAAACCCCATTCTTTTCTCCCTCTCCTAACCTTGAATCCCTCACTCCTCTTCTGCTTTAGACCCCGATGGTAGACCTTCAACCCCCCAACACGATGACAATGGTGAACCTGACGTGAAGGTCGGCTGCAAAAGAGAAAGTACAATGGGAGAATCATCAAGTTTGGGAGGAGATGCCTTGCAGCAGTTGGTTCATCTGATGCAAGAGAGCCAACAACAACAATTGCAATTTTAGCAGCAGATGCAACTGCAGCAATAGTGGAGACAAAATGAAGTGCGGGATGATGTCGGCCATTAAATCTTTGGAAGCAGTTGGGCAAGAGCTCAAGCAATTTAATGGGCAAAATGTGTCCTCTTTTATCCGCCTCTATATTAACAAGATGGTCTTCTTTGGAGTCCCTCATTATGCTTGGAGCCAAGTTTGGCCATGCATGGCCTCCAAGACCGGATTCATGGTCTCTTTCAAAAAGATGCGGGATGGTTTGCATTCAAGAAGGCTCTTCAAGAAGAATTCTTTCTTGAAGATTCTGGCCTCATGACGAAGAAAATCTTCACTAAATGGGTTGAAAGCCCAATAAGGGACTAACTGCCACTACTCTTCACCGTGAATTTGAAAGCAAATTTGCTCAGCTAGATCCTGATGATCAGCAGAGTATGAAGAGCCAGAAGATTAAATTGTTTCTGAAGGCTGCGGATTCTTTTCTTCAAGAGAAGCTAACTATCAGCTTGAAGATCCTGACTCTGAGACGGGATTGAAGACTGCTTGGGGTGATGTCACTGAAGCAGTTAATATGATTGCTCGGAGAGAGCGGATGCGCCTAAGGTGGGGGTCTACCTCTGCACCATCTGAGTCCATAAAAGAGCATGTTCATGTATCTCAACCTCCTGTCTCTATGGCCGAGCAACCAAGAAATCCTGTTGTTCCACCTCCAAAAAAGGATGTTATGGACGAGTTGATTAAGAGCATGCAGGATCTCCATCTTAATCTAACGGAGATTAATTCTAAGGTGGAAAGGCTTGATGTGAAAGTGGAAGAAAAATGATGGACAGCTGCCCAAAGACCCGTACGAGAAGGCTTCAAAAGACGTTGTATCTGGTGTGATAGCCTACAGCATGATAAGAGGGAGTGCAGTGCATTCCATGAAATTGAGGCACAAAAATTAGTCTTTTGGAAGAATGGTAAAATTCACGTGACTGAAACTAGGCTTCCTCTTGAGCCAAATTTTGGTAATGGTGGCATGAAGAAAAGACTGGAGGATTTGGCAATAAGAACAACCTATGCAGCTGTTGATGCAGCTACCTATGGGCTGCAAATTGAGCCAACTAATGAAATTGTTAAAGCATGTAAAGCTGATGCAAAATCCAAAGTGTGGATGCAGGCCTTAGATTGCATGGAGCGAGGCAAGGCATCCAAAGATGATTTAACTACTGCCAGTCAATGCATCCGAGGAAGAATCAGATGGACCGAGCTAGTTGATTCATTTTCAGCTTTCGCTCGGTTGGCTGAAATCAATAATCAAGAAGCTATGGTAGAAGAAAAGAGAAGAAGAGATGAAGATGTTGTCGGTCCCTCCTCTTCAGGGCCAACCAAACATGTGAGAAGAAGTAAACCGGATTAGCATAAGGCTACTAAAAATGCACCACCACCTCCAGTCCATGATATGGAAAATGCCTCACAAGCAAAGAAGACGGAAGGGAAGAGAAAAGGTAAACATCCCGGCTACAAGCTCCAGTCTGACATAGAGACTGACAGATCTCAAGTGGATCTTAGAAGAAAGGATTCTTGGAAGCAAAATTAAATTTACATTGGGTGAAATTCTCGGAATTGCAAAATGAGGATTTCATGATGTAATAATTGATGTAATTAAACGGAAAAGACAATATGTTGGTGAAGAAACTGACGAATCTGTGCATGCTTTTTTGCAAGCTCTTCATGTGTATTTGCAGGATGAAGAGAAGTTGAATACTCAAGGGATTCAATTGGAGGCAATCAAAGAATTAATTGCAACCATAGAAGCCAAAGATGAAGACATCTATGAAGCAAAAATTAAAGAAACTATTGCAGAGAATGTTATGGTGGGGTCTTCTCAATCCAAAGAGCAGCCCATACATAAGAAAGAAGCTCGTCTTCACAACATGTAAGAAGAGATTGATGCTCATTTTATTCCAAGTAGTCACTACTCCCGTATCCATTGGGCAAGGGCGACCACCAAAACCATTGTCAAGATTGGAGAAAGAGAGACTCCATGCATTGCCCTTATAGACCATGGCTCGAAGATCAACGTCATGTCAAGAAGTCTCTATGAGAATGGCAAATGGCCCATAGATGCGGACCCAAGATGGCGCATGAAAGCAGCCAACAATTCTGCTGGCGATCTCTATGCGGCATGTCCGTATGTACGGATTACTATTAGTAATGTAAAAGATGAATTTCATTTCTTTGTTCAAGATTCTTGTAGCTATCCTATCATTCTTGGTCAACCTTTTATTTCTGAGTCTCGTTTGGAGACAAAGGCCCTTGATGATGGTTCATCATATGCTTGGATAAGAAGTAAGGATAATGACAAAGCTGTCCAATTTTTTACTGTATGTGTAAATCATCACCCGAATAGAGATCAATTGAGATATCATCCTGTACCTCCTAATGCCCGAGAATTTAAGGGTTTTGCAGGTTGCACTGTTGTAAGTGGAGGCTATGGCAGTGCTTCATGTCATAAAAATTTGCCTCCACATGTAAAGGGGGCTATGCCAAAAGCTGACTTGCAGGTATTTACGGCCAATAGTGTGGGCTGTTATAAACAATTTTCAGCCATGAATAGGGCTGAAAGAAAGCATTTATGTCATGTGGAACGGGAGCTGAAGCAAGTTGATGTTTTGGTTGAAAATGAAGAAATTTCAGGACTATTTTATGGGCTGCATGTAACATTTCCTTGATCTCTCCTATTCTCGTGACATCATCACCTGTAATGATCAATTCATCCACATAGATGACTAATATCACATAATCAACCCTTGTCTTCTTTGTGAATAGGCTATCATCAGCCTTGCTCTAGGTGCTTGCTTCATCCCATACAATGATTTTTTCAATCTACACATATGTGTAGGAAAATTTAGATGTACATAGCCCTTAAGCTAATCCATATATACTTCCTCAACCAAATCACCATTGAGAAAATATTTCTTCACATCCATCTGATACCTACTCCATCCTCTAGATGTTGCCAATGCAATCACTATTCTCACGGTTTCCATTTTAGCAAAGGGGGCTGAATGTCTTCTCATAATCAAGACCAATTGTTGTGCATACCCTTTTGCCACAAGTCTTGCCTTGTATCTTTCCAATGTGCCATCTGATTTGCACTTTACTTTGTATACCCATTTGCAACCAATAGCCATTTTTCCTTCAGGAAAATCAACCAAATCCCAAGTGTCATTTTCAGCCAATGCTGAATATTCCTCATCCATTGCCTTAATGATCATCCAAAATATCTTCAAAAAACTTTGTGGGTTCCTTGAAACTAGTGACTTTTGCCATATATACATAGTGCCTCACTGTATAACCACTGTATGTAAGCCTATCCACAGGCTTCCTGAGTCTTTCTCACCTCCTCAAATGAGGTGCAGTATGAGACTCTCCTCTCTCATGAGGTGGCACGTATCTATGTCTCACACTAGGAGTCACAACTGATGGCATACCAAACTCACTATCCAAGCTTTCAATGCTAGGTGAATCATAACCACAAGTGAGTGCCCCTATAACATCATCAAGTTTGCCTTTGCCTTTATCCACATTTCTCCCCCTCACTGACATACCCATGTCAGTGGACAAAGATGTTGAAGTCCTCAATCTACCTGTCTAAGGACTAACTGATGTAGCAGCATCTTTTAAAGGCCCAAAAATTTCTGCACTCTCATTTGTACCTACATGTACATAAGTCTCCTTACAAGCATCATCATGATTCATCAAGGTGATCTTCTTCTCATGCCATGATTTTAACTCATCAAATACTACATCTCTTGAGACCAATGTCTCATGAGTAGAAGGGTTGTAGCATTTATACGCTTTTCTATCTTGTGCATACCCAATAAAGATGAACTTTTTTTCCTTTGGATCAAGCTTCTTCCTCTTTTCATCTGGGACATGTACATATGCCAAGCATCCAAAAACCTTAAGATGGCTAATGTCCGGCTTTATCCCATAAAGCCTCTCATGAGGAGTCACCTCTTGTATCCCTGTTGTTGGTGTATGATTCATGACATACACAGCTATCATTACAGCCTCTACCCAATACGCATTTGGTAGGCTCTTATCATTCATGGCTCTAGTCGATTCCATGATCATGCCTATTTTTCCATCTAGTAGCTTGCTGTCCATGGGTTGCACATGCATTTCTAGCACCTCTTCCTCTAAAATTTGATCTTCCTCTTCCACCTCTACCCCTTTCATTTGAGTAGAAGACATTGTCCATGTTGTTTTTAGACCCATTGGAATATGTATTGAGTCCAAGTTTCACTTCTTCATGCAATAGAAGTGCCACAAGTTCATCAAAGTCATAGGCTACTCCTAACGCACTGAAATGGAAGTGTCAAACTGCTTATATTCTACTCCAAGTCCATGGAGGGTAGTGGCCACCAAATCATCATCCTCAACTTTAGCTCTAATTGAGCCTAGTTGTTCTGCAATGGCTCTTATCTCACTCACATAGTCTTCAATAGATCTTCATTCCTGGATATGTGGTTGAATTTTTTTCTTCAGTTGTGTCTTTCTCACATGAGTGACATGCCCATAATTCTTCATCAATAAGTCCCAAGCAGCTTTTGGGGAAGTAGGGTTTGCAATTTGCATAGCCTTTTTTTTCTGACACACATAACGATAGCCAATGCAAGACTTTGCTAGCCTTTTCCAACCATGTCCTATGTGCCTTTAATTGATCCTGTGTTGGAGTCTATCCTCGGGTAGCTTGGGCTCATCTTCAAGACCTGTCACTAGGTCCCAATAGCCTCTTCCAATTAAGAAATTAGACATCCTAAATTTCCATAAAACAAAATTGTTGTAGTCGAGTTTCTCACCAACTATCTGATTGATAGTGTCCTTCTCTCCTGTGTTTGCCATTTCAAGGCCTTCAGCTTTGCAAAACCAATAGATTTTAGCTAACAACAATATCATACATTTCCAAACATGTGGCAAAGAATCTAAATGTAATAGCATTCCAACCAAGTAGTGTTGTATGATCAATAGACATATAGGCATTCGTAGCATTCAATGAATGACAACAATTTGTAATCAGCAATCTATAAGTAACCAACTGTATATTCTCTATCAAAATGAGGTTATTCTCAGCTGAAACAAGTCATAAACCACAACAATGAGGTGTCACAACCTCTGAGAGTCAATACATAACTCAGTAGACACCAATGCTTGTCTAGCTCTTCAAGAAACAATGCTATATATGCTTGCCACAAACTGTTAACAACCATCCCCACTACAAAAACTGTAGTAAACCATTTCAAAACTGAGCATTTAATGCTCACAACATTCACCTTTACAAAACCAGCCAATTTTCCAAAATTCCAGCATGTAATGTACTTCAATACCCTGTAATGCAACCACTTTTTACAATAAAACTTCCAGCAATGACCATTATTGCATTCTTAGCCAGTTTCTATGCTTCTGTTCCCATTCAACTATAGTTACAATGCATCAAGCTTCTCAACCTGAACAACCTTTACAACCTGGGCCATGCTACCACATGGAAATGCATAAATAGAGGCATATATAAGAAGCTTTCCAATCGGATGAGGATACTCAGAGAAGATTATGTATACGCCAGAGGTTGTCTTCAATGAACCCAATATGTTGCGAGGCACATTCGAGCTAACCAAGAGGTACCCAATCAAAGTCTAGTGTGCAGGGGAGCCTAATTCATACTCCGAGATAGAGAATTCACCATAGTGGATATTGCAGTTTTGGATTTGAGCTCTCCATGGTTGTTCACAAAGTAGTCCATCTTCTCGAAGGACCCCCTGAACTTGATGGCACACAAAATCTTCCTAAGTGTCACTCACTAACAGACAGCCATGCACCTTCAAGAACCTTGTAATGCTCTGCAATGGCCTTCTGCATGGCAAAGTGGACACAATTGTTTTTTTTTTAAAGATGGTTGCTGCATTGGACTGGCTCATCAATCATCTCTTTGTCCTGCCAGATGTCCCATACATGACTCCCAACACTAAAAGGCAGCTCATATGGGATACTACCTCTGCAACTTTAAACAGCAATGGAAAAATTCATCCAAAGGATGAAGCAACCTACCTTGCAAAGGGTATAGGAGCAAATGTTGAATTAGTTGAAGAGTCCAAAGGCGTTTCAGCACAACAGGGAGACCCTACAAGGGAGCAGCACAAGCATTAGGTCATTGATCAAGTAGGGTAAGACTAAGACTCCACGTGAGAAGCTGGAGCAAGATACCATTGACATGTCATGTGAGGATGATGATGGAGATGACGAAGAGCGCATTCAAGTGGCATGCTCCTCGAGGAATCTTATCGTTGCTTCAGTGGCAGCCTTCTTGTGCCTTCCTCTATGCTCCCACTAGGCCCTTCATAACCAGATGTGTAATTGAAGAATTAAAGAAGCTTGGGAATTCATTCTCTGGGACTCTTTCTGCTGCTCACAAGCTTGAATCAGTCACGTGCAATCATCAACCTTTGAAATCTGGATCTGAGTGTCTGGAAAGTCTCATAGGGGATGGGAGCTCTGATACCATATTAGAAATGAGAGTGAGAGAGATGGACAAAGGTCAGTCCACAAGGGTAGTAGACATGCTCCATGTTCAACCCATCATCTTCCACACTGTAAAGTCAACTGTATACAACACTCTCATACAAAGCCAAGTAACCTAGATCTAATCATGGTTAAGTCAATATGACTTAACCTTATTCAACTAAGGTATAATCCTAACAGAAGACTACAACCTTGAATCTCAATAGGACTATACTCCTCAAGGCTTTGATACAAGCATTCTGGCTTTGGGCTTCTAGAGTATTTATAATTCAAGAAGGTATCCACATTATAAAAGTATTTTGTAGAATAATATATATATATTATTTTTGTTCTCTTCATTCTTTCTTCCATCTTGTCTATTCTTTTGAACCCCTATGGTTTGTGGCTTCACGCATACCCCCTCAACATCTAGTGAACCTAGCATAAAATCTATGTCATTAGTCAATGATATGGGAGACATTGATCATAAAGTGGAACCTATCACAAATAGAGGGTGACAATAGAGAAAACATCTTTAACAGGAACTTCTTTGCAAATATTCATATAACTCATGAGATCTGTGACTTTATGCGGACTTATGAATACATAGAGCATGATAAAGTCGTGTCTAGAGCTATACAAGCTATTATTACAAAAACAAAGTGGTTTAATGGTAGGAATATATCTAGGCTTCTACAAAGACGTGTCTAGAGCTATACAAGCTATTATTACAAAGACGAAGTGGTTTAATGGTAGGAATATATCTAGGCTTCTACAAATTTATCAAGAGAAGCTTGAGTTCTCAAGTGTGGTAGTCGATGAGATGCCATGGTATTTCAATAGAGTCGTAACCTATGAGCTATGAAATCACATCTAGACTTTGAATAGAGATGATGGTAATGGGCTAGCTTCAAAAATGCTCTGAAAGATGAATTTTTCTTAAAAGATGTAGATTGTGTAGCATACTTGGAGTGGGTCATGAAGCATGGTAAATGACTTTTAGTTGCACAGATGTAGCAGAAATTTGAAGAAAGGTATGTTCAGTTTATTTTGGAAAGATGGAAAGATATATTATATAGAGACACGGTAGCCTTTAGCACTAAACTTTGGTGAAGGAGATATGAAAAAACTTTTTGAGGACATGTCTATGTGGACATGTTTTGTAGCCTTAGGTGATGCTTTAGCTTATGGTTTCTAGATTAAGAAGGAGCCGAAATGTAAGTCAAAGTTATGGAATTTCGCTTTGTAGAGTGTGTTGAGATGACAAGCTCAACACATGCGGACATTGATGATGGACCCCCTGGTTAGATGGGTCCACATGTCTACACTTAGCACATCGGTGGTCATTATGACTCTCACATGGCCACTAAGTCATTACTTATTATATTCAAGTTGTTACACCTATTTACAGCTGGCATAGTTATAGCACCAGTCGACTAGTGTAGTCATTTATGCATTGTTTGACTTAGTAGGCCACTTTCCTTTATTTTGTATCTTATCTATACTTTGTGCACATTGTAAAGTGTGTGAAAGAAGAAGAAGAAACCAGCAAGAAAACGTTTTGGCCTCCATCTCTCTTCTTGTCTCGTGAGTGAGCTTCTCCTTGTGCATTCTGTGTGTGTTCGGCGTAGCATCTTGAGCAAGTCTCCCTACCACACAATTCATGACATGGTATCAGAGCTGCACCATTGATTGAGGCTGGTTTTAAAGGCTAAAGTGAAGGAGAGGAGCCAAGGATTCGAGCAAGCAAGCAACAGGTAACAAGCTCTTCCATTCTCTACTTCTTCTCTTGGACAGTGCCTGTGAAGGCACTGGAAGCAGGGCAAAGCAAAAATCTTAGATTGTAGTGAGATTTGATGTGCGCGAAGAGCATTGTGTATTCTGCAAATTGACCCTTTAGGGCTCTCCCGTTGCTATTTTGGCCATCCGAGGTCATTTCAGGCCCCGTTTTAGACTCGCAAGGTTGTGGACAACAGTTTGAGGTATCCTGCAATTTCAGCTATGTCTGCTGTATACAGGTGCATAGGTTACAGATTTTAGATCTGTAAGTTCAAAAGTGTTTACCAGCGAATTGCACTACAGGTCGAGAGTTGCAGAAGATTTGCTTGCTGTTTGATATTAGTTTTGTGATAATGGCAGAGAACAGTGGAAACCCCATCATTGAGAAGCTCAACAAGAACAACTACCCTTCATGGAAGTTCCATGTCACGAACTTCCTTATTGGAAAAGGCCTCTACGAGTTTGTTTCAGGTGAAGAAAAGGAGCCGGAGGTGAGTGATCCTCCAACTGCAGAAGAGACAAAGGCACAGAAGGAATGGAATGCAAAAGACAAAAAGTTCATGTATTGGTTGTCTGCAGTAATTGATAATAATATGCTGGGACATATTAGAAATGCAGAGAATTCATATGCAGCTTGGACCATACTTGAAAGTATGTTTTCCGTAAATACAAAGGCACGAAAGATTCAACTCAAGCAAGAGTTGAATACATTGAAGAAAGGGAAGATGACTATCAATGAGTATGCGCTGAAGGTAAGGAGTATTGCAGATGCCTTGGCAGCAATTGATGTAATGTCCGATGATGATGATTTGGTGTCATCTACCTTGGGTGGACTTAACAATGAAAAGACTTGGAAGTCTTTTATAACTTCCGTGTCAGAAAGCCATTTCCAGATTTCGATGAGTTGGTCTCCCTTATGATCACTGAAGAGATCAACATGCAGAGTGAGACATCTGAAAAAAGTGGTGAATAGGTCCAAGCTTTCTACTCCAGTTCAGGAAGGGGACGTGGTAGGTCCTCTTCAAGAGGCCGTGGTACAATACGTGGTAGTGACAACCAGCAAAATAGATTGAATCAGCTATTTGGTGATATGCAGGTTTCAGAAAGTCGTGGTAACTTTAGAGGCAGGGGGAGGGTGATCAGATGTGATGATGGTTTATAGATGTCCCAAAGACAATATGGCTTGGATATGTTGTCCAAGTATGGTATGACAACATGCAAACCACTTTTAGTCCCGTTGGAGCACAATGTAAAGTTGAATGCTGATATTGGGGATGAGATAGAAGACCCTACTATGTTCAGGGGGATAGTGGGGAGTTTGATCTACATGACCATTACAAGGCCAGACTTGAGCTACGTTGTTGGTCTTGTGAGTCAATTTATGCAAGTACCTAGAAAGCCACATTTGGATGTAGTCAGACGCATATTGAGATATGTGAAGTCCACATTACATTATGGACTTTTCTATGAGGTAGGTACAGATGTACAGGTGTTTGGATACACAAATGCAAATTGGGCTAGTAGTATGTCTGATAGAATATCTACCAGCGGATACATGTTTTCTCTTGGTAGTGCAGCAGTTACTTGGAGCAGCAAAAAGCAATCTACAATTGCTTTGTCGAGTACATAGGCTAAGTATAGAGGTGCTGCTGTTGCAGCATGTGAGGTAGTATGGCTGCAAAAGTTATTGGCTAATTTAGATGTGCAGGTGGAAGGTCCAGTTGTCATTTATTGTGACAACATGAGTAGTATACAGTTGGCTAGGAACCTTGTGTTCCATGCCAGGACAAAACATATTGAGGTACACTACCACTTTGTGAAAGAGAAGGTACTAGTAGGTGAGATTGACTTGGTGTATGTCAGCACACAAGATTAGATAGCTGACATCTTCATGAAGGCATTGGTTACAGAGAAGCTTCAAAAGTTTTTAAGCTTACTTGGAGTTGCAGAGATACAGTTGAGCTTGAGGGGGAGTGTTGAGATGACAAGCTCAACACATGCGGACATTAATGATGGACCGCCTGGTTAGATGGGTCCACATGTCTACACTTAGCAATTCGGTGGTCATTATGACTCTCACATGGTCACTAACTCATTACTTATTATATTCAGGTTGTTACACCTATTTACAGCTGGCATAGTTATAGCGCCTATCGACTAGTGTAGTTGATTATGCATTGTTTGACTTAGTAGGCCACTTTCCTTTATGTTGTATCTTATCTATACTTTGTGTACATTGTAAAGTGTGTGGAAGAAGAAGAAGAAACCAGAAAGAAAACGTTTTGGCCTCCATCTCTCTTCTTGTCTCTTGAGTGAGCTTCTCCTTGTGCATTTTGTGTGTGTTTGGCGTAGCATCTTGAGCAAGTCTCCCCACCACACAATTCGTGACAGAGTGCAAATAATGGCAAAGTGCAACAAGATTTTATCCTAGTGTAAGGAAGAGCATGAAATCAATAGTTGAGGCATTTTCAAAGAATCTCTACACATCTAAATGGTTGCAGATAGGTTTGTACTTGAGTACATTGACCAAGAGAACTGAATTGTTAGATGCAAAGTTTAGAAAGATTAGACAAAAGCATATGGGTATTTCTTGAGAGATGGACTACTATGGAAACATCCTAAAAATGGATGTGGGGTACCATTGAGAGTAGTCTATGAAAGAGTTCCATGAGAGCCTATGGGCTAGACATATAGGTGTGTGCTACCTATGAGAAGATCAAAGAATGTTACTCGTGGAAGGGGATGTACAAGGATATATCTCACTTGGTAGAGATAAATAGGGATTGTCAATTGTATTCTTCAGTGTGGCATAGAGATGAGTTTCATCTAGCTAATTACCCACTATGTATGCATTATAGTGGGTAACTGATCTAGTTACTATGTTGATTCGTCTTTGGTAGGTGAGGTACATTGTTTTAATAAGGGAAGATCTAACCAATTAGGTTGAGGACTGAGCATTGAGGATCTACATGTGTCATATGCACGTTTCTACTTGACAATATATTTTGCAAGTATGGGCATATTGGGAAGATTATTGTAGATTAAATGATCAGTTGGATGTGGATGAGGCTAGGGAATTCTTCTCTAGTCTCATGGTATCAAGCTAGCCTTGACTTCTGCATATAATCTGAAGGGTAATGGGAAGAGTGAAAGGGGTCATCCACCTATAGTGAAGGCTTTAGCCAAAGCTTGTGGTGGGAAGGTCAAGGATTGGTTGGCTTATGCTTTATAGGGTGACCGTACTACACACTGTGTTACCACAAGATTTATGCCTACAAAGTTTATGTATGGGCAAAAGCCAATGATACATTAGAAAAAAAATGGAACTCACAAATGGGCCTTTTAGCCCTCCTCTCTCCTCCTTAAAACAAGGAAAAGAGGAGAGAAAAATAGTAAAATAATTCTCTTCTCTCTCCACTTTTGCAATCTTGTTTTGCCTTTTTTATATTATCTACAAAGATATACTCAGATTCCTTCTCTCTCCTCATTCAAGAAGTCTTTTTTAGCCAAATTTTATATTCAAAAAGGAGTTAGTTACGGGAGTGGGGTGCTTCATTTTCAATGCAAATTTATTAGTAGATACGAGGTAATTGATTTTTTAATCGAGAATAAGAAAAATAAAATTTCAAAATTTCCTTTTAGGATATTTTGGGGATTTTTTATATTCTAGCTTTTGGTCAAAAAACAAACCAATTGGTCAAATTTTGTATTTTTTGGAAATGTTTTTGGAGGTAAAATAGAAATGTCTAAAATACAAAAATTCTTGGGCATCCCTACTCTCTAAGCTATTTTTCCCCATATCTATACTCTCTCATGGCTCTATTGTGACCTCTTCCCTGTGTTTATGCAACCTTCATTAACAAAGTGAATTACTTACACCCTCCTTTCCCTTGGCACCTTTGTGTGTCTCTCTGTGCATCTCCACTCTACCTCCTATGACAACCAATTAGGCTTATGTTTCTATTAATAGATAGATGAATACATAAAAGAATGAACTGCATATTGAGGTAGAGATTGAATACACCCCATTATTCAAAAGAACCCAGCATACCAATGTCAACCTTCTGGTTCTGTAGAGTTACATGTAAATGGGATTGAAACATATCGACTTGTGGGTTGATGGGGCAATCTACCCACAATTGACCCCTTAAAAAATAGACCTATAACTTTCTAAGAAATCGCAAATTTGTTGAAGTATATATACAAGGGTGAAAATGGGTTGCTTGGTTACACTAGGCGGCTCAATGATCAGGCGTTCAAAATATTTACAACTTGCCAAGTAACCATAAAAAATTGTCATGATGTGATCGGTGCACAAAACAATCAAATTATTTCAATGCGGGACACTATCCATGGCATTGGTATCTCATATGAGGAGGCAAAGACACAATTGGACGACTTGAGAAAGATCAACAGCAAGCTAACACATGAGCGCAAATGAAAGAAGAAGTTATTCAATGAGTTAATTTTGAATAGCGGCTAGTGGAAGCGATGTATCAAAGAATGTAAGGTAGCTCAGAATGAGAACCTAGGTGAGGGTGTGGTTGGATCATGTATTAGTAGATTGTTGAAGGCAAGTATATTGGAAAATGCTTTGAGCAATCCTAAGTTTAAGGCTGTGAATGAAAAGGTAATTGAATGCACATTAAAAGATGTGTCAAATGAGTTATTAGCTATGGATGCACAATCCATTTGTGACAGGGCCAGTATTAGCATAGTGACTTACTCAAAGATATTCAAAGGTGTGAAGGCTGGGTTTGGTCGTGTGATGAGAGAAATAGAATCGTGCCTCATCCTCAACCTTCAAAGTTAATAGAGGCCTGACGGTAACTTAATACAAAGGTTTTGGAGCTGATAAGAGATCACATGCATGGTCAATGCATGGAAACACTAAAGGTTGGGACCAAAAATGCATATGAGGTGAAGTTCACCAAACTTAACACTTACTATTTAGATTTGTACAAGGTGCAGTTGACAATGGTAATGTACTACAATATATCTATTGAGGAATGTAATAGTAAATTGCAATTTGTTATAAAATTGGATAAAAGTGAGGCCGTGAATGGAGTAAAGCTTGAAAGAGTTAGTGTAACTCTGATGAATTGAGCTTTACAATTCAACAAGAATAACCCAGGGAACTTTAGTGTTTAATCCGAGCACCATGTGTGGTGGCTGGCTGCATTTGAAGTTTCTAAGGAAACATTTGAGGTGGTGCAGTTGTTCTTTATGCACACAAGCATTCCAAGCATCATCGATCATCAACAATATGGTGAGATGCTCTCGATTGAAGGGTATGGTCAATACTTGGTTGAATGGCATCTTGCACGAGACTTGAAAACTTTAAAAAGCATGTGTGGAATCTCCAATGGTGCAAATACAAAGAATCCATGCCTGTATTGCTTGATAGAGAGGGTGGAAGGAAAGGATGGAAAGAAGAACTCGCAAAGAGTAACAAGTGTTGCACCAACGCACAATAGAGAAGCCCATCTTCAACATTCCATTAGATCGTATTCACATTTGTTTATTGTATGCTTTTGTCACAATCATGGAGAAACTTGTATATGAATACATTTTCTTTGCTTATAGGATGCAACCAGAAAAATAAGCCATTGCAATGTGTAGGAATGTGGAGCGAGTGCTATTAGAAATTGGGCTACAAGCATCAAGTGACGATTGAAAAAGATGAGAAGAGATCAAGAAAATCTAGTAACTTGCCAAAAAATCCTTGCTTTGGTGGAGCAAAGGCTAGGAAGTATCTCTCAGCACCCACCATCAATGAGGAAGGGAATGTAATATTTCATAGGCCGCAAGACTACAATGGGTAAAAAAAGTTACATTTTGTAGTTTCCTGATCAAAGTAATGGAGGAAAAACAAAGTTGGCCAAAGCTAAGGTTTGGATAACTCTTAACAAATTGGCTCCCTTACTTTGCAAGATGGTGTTTAACAATAAAGATCAGGAAGAATTTATCGATGTTGTGCATAGCTTCTACGAAAACATGATGGAAGCATGGGACGAAATCTCTATCACACATTACATGGTGCATTCTAAGTTAATATTTTAAAATTGTATGAATTGTATAAATTATTGAGCATAGTTTTACTCATGTGTCGTATGCGTCTTTGTAGCATATCCTTGAGACACATGGGCCATACTTTGCAGAAAAGGAAAGCATCGGAGTTTGGTCCACACAAGGGATGGAAAATTCACATTGGATAGCACATGGTGCATGCCAAAGGAAAACCAATCATGGTGGAGTGGTGAATGGTAGCAATCCAATGATCAAATTGCCGATGAAAGTGCTGATGAATCGGCTACAGACATGATGGAATCACGTCATGTCACTAAAAGAGTGCGTTATGAAGCCTCAAGTGCCAAAGAAAGCCATGCCAAGTGGCTAGAAACAAGGCTTTGACAAGGCAGCAAATGGGTTCGAAGAGAGCTAAGATAGTAAGATGAACAATGTATTCAATGTGAATGCAATACATAGTTTAAGAGAGAAAGAGAGAGTGTGCATCTATGTGAATGAGTCTTACAGTTTAGGGTTATATAAAAAAGGGTTTCACTTTCTATCTTATTCATTGAGTTCTCACATCTCTTGTGTGCAGGAAAGATGGCTAGGCCTAAGGTAGTTGCAAATAAGCTTTTGCTTAGAGCCCCATATTGTGTTCAGCCCCTTGGAGCATCTACTAGCTCAGATGCATCCCCTTCTCAACCTAACCCAGCTTCCTCAAGCCGGCCTCACAAGGGTCCTCCTCAGCATCCCCATAAGAAACGCAAGTGGAAGCCAAGTACAGTGGCCCAGAGAGAAATCAAGAGATATCAATGCTCTTTTGATTTCATCATTCCAAAGGCGAGCTTCTCGAGACTTGTTCGCGAGATTGTGCAAAAAAGCAAGAGGTGGTTTTTGGCACAAGGTCAAGATAGACTTGATCGCTTCACAAAAGAATGTCTTCATGCTCTACAGTGTACAGCAGAGGCCTTTTTTGTTGACTTGATGATTCACTTATGCTTAGTGTTGTACAATACATGTGAAGCGCATCACTGTAACTCCCAAGAACTTCCAACTTGTAAGAAATCTTCAATAGTGAAGGATGCATTCGTTTCAATGGAATGAACACAGTTTGTAATGTTATCTTTTTTTGTATAGTGTTCTCCTCGTGCATTGGACATATGACTATGTCCCACTACAAAACTGTTGTACGCACTCTAAAAATATGAATTAAATTTTTACTCTTCTCCTTCGCTCTCAACTTTGGCTGTGCATCTTTGCTATATTTTCAACTCTTACTTACAGTTTTTGCTAGCACTGTCAATTTCAATAGGAAAAACATACAAAAATTTGTCATTTCTTGTTGCAGACTTTACTCCTGATGCCTATGTATAGTCTATGTGGTGTGAAGTTTCTAAGGGCTAGTAGTCGCGATGTTATTTCTCAATTATCAATCCATCTATAATTTTGGTGTGGAATAATTTTTGAAAATATTAAACTATATCCGAATGCGAAAAAACTTCACACACACACTAATTAGGTGGCCAAGAGCCATTTTTTCTTTTTTTTTTAAATGCTTGCAGACCCTTGGTCCAAATCCTAGCATCTCAATATCCACTTTCCTAACTTAGGAAAGTGGCTCCAGATGCCAGAATTCGGACCAGGGTTTGTGCAAGCTTTTTTTTTTCCAAAAAAAATTTCAAGCTCTTGGCCACCTAACGAGTGTGCATGTGAAGTTTCGTCGCATTCTGATACAAGGTTATGGATTTACGATCACATGATGGACAGTGCATATGAAGTTGCATTAACCCCGTTTTTGGGTTTTAATGGATTAAAAGTTCATTCTTCTTCTCATTTTCACATCTTAATTTTTTTGCTTCCTCCATTCTCTCACACCCCCAATCTATGTCTCTTCTCCATCTTGCCCTCCTGGAGCTTTCATGGCACGCACCAAGCAACCATGTCACCATTTCGGCCATGGGAAGGCCTCACGCCAAGGCCCACCACCTGGAGCACAAGGTGGAGCCTCCCCTAGTGCAGCAGCAGGTGCTTCCCATAGAGCACGATGACCACCATAGAAGAAGAGGAGATGGAAACTGGGCATTGTCACCCTTCGAGAGATAAGGAGAATCCACCGCAGATACGAGCTTCTCATCTTGAAAAGATATTTGCATAAGGTTGTTCAGGAAGTCATGCAAGAGTTAGAGCTGAAAGGGATGGAAAAATTTTAGGCACAAGTGCGGGATGGTCCACTAACAGGAAGGTGGACTACTACAGTTATGGAGGCCCTGCAAACAGTTGCAAAGGGGTTTCTCATTGACTTGTTCGATGATACATAGCTAGCGGCCATCCATGCGAAGCATGTCACAATCATAGATAAAGACATGAACTTTATCATTTGGCTTCGACACAGCAAGGGAACTCCTCCATAGGTTATGAGATTAATGATGCAAGGTTTTGTAACGAGTATTATAGCACCATAGCATCTTGGAAGACCAAAACATTTTGTATACTCTACCACATTTGAATATTTATATATATATAAATAATATCTCATGCGATGTGTACTGAATTCAAATAATTGAGTAAAGTTGTTTTGTTTTGTTTCTTGAAACTCACAACTTTTAATTTTTGTTTAACGTACGCATGTATCGAAAGGAGTAATACATACGGATACAAGTTACATTATTGCATATACACAATCTCAAGTGTAGCACTACACGTTGACATAATTAAATTGGATTATGTTAACATATGTGAATGCATCATTCACGTACCACATTTATCGTCACATCTACACAAGCCACACCTTTGTTCAATAAATATTTATTCATAAGGACAAAGTAAAATATCTTATAATCATCAAGAAAAATACATGCAATGGCTAATAGTGATGGCAAATACAAAAAGCCGATAGCCAATAAGAACTCTCATTCGTTCCTTGGCTTTTTCATTGGTGGAGAGGAGGGGCCAGCTTTCGATGAAAATAGAAGTTCCTTCTTTGCTTTAAAAATGACATGCTCCCCCTTCAGCTCTTTCTCCAAGAGAAGTGGATGTGACGCTTAAGCAAGGTCACCTAATGTAGCAAGCACATACATTACTCCACCACGTGTTTGGTCAAACAAGTAAAGAATCTTTGATTGCTTCACTAGCACCATCTTCTCCAAGCTAGATGTCACAGGTATCACTCGAAAAGGTCCAAACTTGGTCAAAGCTCGAATTTTCATGATTGTTTATTGCCCTCATGGTGAGAACTTCTTATGGAAAACCCACCAAGTCTACAATAAGATTGCCAATGTACTCCTTTAGAGTTGAATCCTTCCATCGATCCGCATGCCAAGCTCCTCCTTGCCTTGATGCAAACTCATCTATATACAGTATGTCCTTAATGACAAAGTCAAATCAAACAATATATTTAGCAACAAACCTAGAGTTATCAGTGGTGCGCAAATCGGATGTTGGATGTGTACGTAGCGAGTGTCGGAAGGTCCCCAAGAACAAAGAACTCTACTTTAAGCTCAAAAATCAAGAGAATAGACTTGCACGACATGAGGCAAAAAGACCAATTGGGTACAATCTCCGTGCATGCCTTGTGTGAGCGCTCCACAAGGCATGTATTTATAAACTTATTCATCTCAAAGCTCAAAAATAGCCCAATTTTACAATTATCATGCTTTTGGCTTTTGTGCATGCTTTTGCCCAAATAAAGAATAAAGCAGTTGGGTGGCCCAAAAGTCAGATTGTGCCCAATTACGATGTCCAATAATGAAATATCTAAACCATACGCCCATATGCATACAAAAATAATGAATATTTGTCAAGCACTTCAATAAATAAGCGTGCCTAAATAAATATTAGCACCATTCCTTTAATGATAAGACATGTGCCCATCAAAAATGATAATTTTTTCTAAGTAATCTGAATACAGGCTATCGCCCAGTGCTTCCCAATGCCACCACTGCCTGCTCTACACATCAACTGAAGCATTCACAATTGTTAGAAAATAATAAAATTAAACCGACAAAAGTGAATACCTAGCAGTCTTAAGCTACAAAATAAATAAATAGGTTGGAATTATATCCTAACCTTAATTTAATACAAGTGCGTACTCTAAACTCATAAATGTCCATTAATTTAAATATGTATTTTACCGAATCACCCGCTATGGAATCACCCACATGTACATTAAATTAACATGATGCCCGAAAAAGGACAGGCATCCCCGTCAACTTCTCACACAAGGAATCCACCTTGTGTATGAGCCCCGGCAAATAAATATAGTTTTACGGAATCCACCGCAAAACCTCACGGAATCCACCATGGAAAATAAATAAAACTCATGGAATCCACCGTGGTCTCACGGAATCCACCGTGGAATATGCCTCCTGGCATCATACCTACCGAAGTTACTGTTAGTTGGGATTTGTTGTGGCCACTTCTCTCGTCCTCAAATTTTGTCTTCAGCATCATGGGCCAAAGAAATCTCATCCTCGAGAGTCGTTGGCTTGAACATGTTCACCTCCGCATAGAAGTGACCAAGTAAACCAGACATAAACTTGCGCTTGTGGATCGCCTCGGGTACATCTCGAAGCATTCGAGGTTGTAATAAGGTGTTCCAAAAATTCTTAGTGTATTGCGAAAAAGGCTCACGATCTCTTGGTTGCAGAAGATCCCACTATTTGATTGCTTTTTTGTAGAATTGAGGTGAAAGAAAATTTTCAAAATTTTTATTTTGAAAAGCCTCCCAAGTAGTAGGACAATCAATACTCTTGCGGACAATAGTCCACCATAAGGATGTTCTGTCTACTAAATGGTTAGTGACACACTTGAGTTTTTCTTTTCGGCATACTGTTCTTCATAGAAATAATCATCAAACTAACTGATAAAAGCAAGAATAGTCTTTCCATCATGTAGCCCATTAAAAGTACAGAATTTGAAATTTATTTTACTTATCTTGATTCTTTCCTGATAGATTGTGCTTCGAGTGTCACATCGATCATATGTCGTCTAACATCTTCGGGTTGTGGTCCATCTTGTTTGATAGTAGATCGTTAAAGAGTAGCCAGTTGAGCTTGCAAAGTTTGACGTGCTCTTTGTTCCTCTTGAAGCTGCATCATAATCAGGTCCAATTTTTGCTCCACCATTGGTTCCAATAAATCACCTTCAGCCATAAAATCTTCCATGGTTTGATCGGACATCCTGCAAAATTTCAAACAACCTCACAAACTCCAAATCTTGTTAGCGGGATGAGTATAGCTCAAGGTTGACTTTACAAGGCTTGCTTCTTCTTCTTTTTTAATGACTTTTTTTTTGCAATCTTTCTTCTTTTTGCACGTATGGAAGTTTATGAATATCTTCTTTCAAGCAAGAAATAGACTGTGTGTCAATTTGCCTACTGGAAATTGTCTCTGTCAAAGTGCATATACAAACAGGGGCTTGCAGGAGCTGCAAAATTGGTTCGGGGTTGGTTCAGTGTGAACAACCACTATGGAAAAGATTGAAAATTGAAATTTTGAGCCTTAGTAAAGCTTTAAGATTTAGTAAGCTTTTAAAGCCTTAGGCTTTATAAAAGAAAACTTAACGAATTTTTTAAAATCATCCAGGACAAGAGGACGTCGACGACGGATTCGACGCCTGCGAGTTCATACTGCGGCCCTCGTCGTTGAAATTTGGGGCTTAAGTCTTTTTCTTTAAGCTTAAATCTTAAGCTTTGACAATTCAAAAAAAATAGGGTTGTCTGAGAGAGAGGGGGAGAAAAAAAATCTTCCAAAAAGAAGCTTCCCTAGTGGTCCTTCGAGAGTGGTCCTTTGCAATCTAACAGCACAACAGGGGGTTCTTCACCGCCAAAAACACGCTGGTATTGACAGATTGTCGTGAGACTGACTATAGAGCCCGATCGATCTAGGAGCTTTGCCTTCAAGTTAGATGGTAAGCAATTGGAAGCCCTTGATCTCAGCTTCACTCTAATGCCATTGATGCGCAAATGGGATGCTGGATGTGTACGTGGCGAGCGTCAGAAGATCCCCAAGAACAAAGAACTCTACATTAAGCTCAAAAATCAAGAGAATAGACTTGCACGACATGAGGCAAAAAGACCAATTGGGTACAATCTCCTCGCATGCCTTGTGTGAGCGCTCCACAAGGCATGTATTTATAAATTTATTCATCTCAAAGCTCAAAAATAGCCCAATTTTACCATTAGCATGCTTTTGGCTTTTGTGCATGCTTTTGACTAAATAAAGAATAAAGTGGTTGGGTGGCCCAAAAGTCAGACTGTGCCCAATTACAATGTCCAATAATAAAATATCTAAACCATGTGCCCATGCGCATACAAAAACAATGAATATTTGTCAAGCACTTCAATAAATAAGACTGTCTAAATAAATATTAGCACCACGCCTTTAATAATAAGATGCGTGTATATCAAAAATAATATTTTTTTCTAAGTAATCTGAATACATGCTATCGCCCAGTGCTTCCCAACACCACCATTGCCTACTCTACACGTCAGTTGAAGCATTCACAATTGTTAAAAAATAATAAAATTAAACTGACAAAAGTAAATACCTAGCAGTCTCTTAAGCTACAAAATAAATAAAGAAGTTGAAATTATGTCTTAACCTTAATTTAATACAAGTGTACACACTAAACTCATAAACATCCATTAATTTAAATATGTATTTTGCGGAATCACCCGCTATGGAATCACCCACATGCACATTAAATTAACATGATGCCCGAAAAGGACAGGCGTCCCTGTCAACTTCTCACACAAGGAATCCACCTTGTGTACGAGCCCCAGTAAATAAATATAGTTTTACGGAATCCACTGCAAAACCTCATGGAATCCACCATGGAAAATAAATAAAACTCACGAAATCCACCGTGGTCTCATGGAATCCACCGCGAAATATGCCTCTTGACAGCAATCAAAAAGCAACAAAACTTGATAGTAGGGTGCATTGGGTCCTCTAGAGTCCACTGGTTAAATCTTGGCCAAAAATGATGCCGGTGGGCTAAAAATTGGCCCCAGACACCAAACTTCAAACACGGCAACTACAGCCATCATTTTTTGCCAAGATTTCACCGATGGACTCTAGGGGACCCAATGCACCCTACTGTCAAGTTTTGTCGTATAAAAATATATGGTAGTTAGAAATCTTAGCTTCTCCAGATCATCTTATATCTTCATTTTCTCGTGTGTTAGCAAGGCATCTATTTGGGCAGAGAGATCTACAAACTCCTTGGTAGGAAGTTAGGGCCTTGGTTCCAAACAAATCATGTTGTAGTACTTCAAATTCAGCATCTGGCACAAGATAATCTTGTTCAACGGAGGTAATATGCTCATGTGCTGCTATGATGGCACTCACGATATCTAAGCTTGTGCCATTATATCTTCTAATCTCTGCCATCGTCGAATGCACATCCATGTAATTATAATCGATCAGATTTTCCATTGAATCCCTGACTAGGATGGAAAACAACTCTTCTTCCTTCATTTTCAATTATTGCAACACATTTGACAAGCTATCGCAGACGGTCCAACATGATGGGGATCTTGGATCGGCTCTACAACCCCTCACTACTGTATGTGGAAAGGCGCTAGACTTGGAGCACAAGATACTACTACATTGACGCCAACCGACTCACCTATCTTCAAAACAATCTAAAGAGGTTAAAGTGGTTGGAAGACTTGAAGATTATTAAGTTATTCATGTTCCACGAGGCTCGTGTAAACTCGACCCTACGCATCGGACGCTAACAAGTAGATCAGAACCGCTACATCTACGAAGAGGTGGTTAAAATTTTACCAACGGATAGATTTAAAGTAATGGGGTGAAATGAACATCATGGCTATCAAAAACAGGGATTTCCTAAACTTCCCATGACTTATCACTTCCTGAGAATTCATTCCCCCAATCTATACTACTATTATGTCCCTATAGTTGATTCCAATAGGGAATTATTAACCTAGCATTAATGTAACTCCTGAGAAGAAAATCGTGTCAGCTAGACCCTATCTATTCCTAAACAATTGTACTTGGGGCTTAATGGGCATCAAGGAGGCAAGGTTGGGTTTGTCGACTTGTGGCTGTTCTGAAGAAGATGGCACCATAAGAGCCAACCCTTGCTCTGCCACCACCCGATGTTCCTCTTCAACATTTATGAGCTCTTCAATCGGTTCTTCTCCCATGTATGTGATAGCAACAACCTGTGGAGTTGTATCTTCATCACTCTCCTCCTCTAGGGGTGTATCCAATGCAAGGAGGTAAATTGACAATGTGCAATCACACTCCATGAGTTTCAAAGGTATTGTACCTGGTGCATTGCCCATGGGAACAGTGCATATTCTATGCAAAGGACCCACATGGACCATTCACTACTTTTTGGTAATTCTTCCCTGCCTGAAATACCATGAGCTATTCTAGAGGCACCGAAGTCATGTCAGATCCCTTGATGAAGTATGTGTAGGTAGCAATGGTACTCACAAAGTCTTCCAAAACCTGAAGAGGGAGATCCGAAAATGAGAGCACTCTTTCAAGGTTGAAGTTCTTAGAAAAAACCTGAAATATCTCATCACCTAGGCTGGCAAAGATAGTCTTGTGGATCCACTTGTCAAAGTGTGCATGAGCATCCATCGTAGCAGGTAAGAGGGATGTGGTGGATATAAAGAGATGAAGAGAGAAAGTGTGAAATGAGACAATGAAACAAGAATTAAACTAGTTCTACCTTAAAAGCCTTAAGTTTTAAACCATTAAGGGTTGTTCGCATACGATATTTAGTTATGGCTTTACTTACATCTTTGTAAAGTTTACATGCATATGTAAATGTGTTGATGTGGAAAGTATATAGCAAGTGTATGATTTTGCATAAATACCATAATTTTTAAATATTGCAAGTTTGCATGAAACAATATTCTATTGACCAAAATAAATTTCATCATAATGAATAGGAGTTTGATTTGACTCAATACATTGTATGAAACGTGGGAATTATAGAGTAGTTGTTACGAGGATAGAAGTCACATGGCATGCAAATCTTAATAGGCACATTGGATTGACACCTAAGATATTCTATGACTCAACACATTGTCTGTTATATGGATGATATGATACAAGATTTTCATGGATCATTGCCAATTGGCATGGAGATCCGAATGGACACACTAGACCTGCATGTACAAAAAAAATGCATGCATGAATCCTTTTTAACAAAAATACTTGCATGAATCCCTTTTAACAAAAAATATCTAGATAACTACATGAATAGAAGCAACACAAAATAAGACCAATTTACCTTTAAGCTGATCTGCTGAAGATAGGATTGAATCGTTGCTGATCAAAACCCATTGCAAATGATGGACAGAATAAATCATCAATCCCATCAAACATAAAAGTCACTAATTAAATGAATAAATTTTGACACCACAATGGTATATTTACCGGTAAATTGAGTACAGAATCTCTGCTCTACCTTGTATTAAGTGCTGCAACGACAATTGATCCTTAAGTTAGAACTAGCATCAAACCCTATTGTAAAGATAGTAGAAAAGGGAAAATGCAAAGAGGAAGAAAGAGAGAGTGTGTGAGTACACGGGAGAGAGAAAGAAATGAGCACCTATCCAATCTTGCCCAAATTGATCTCTACAAAAGATAATAGCAAGAGTCAGTATTTACATGAAGATATACTTAAAAAATAGTAGAAAAGAGGAAACATAGAGAGAGAAAGAGAGAGGGAGAGAGAGATGAGCACTTATGCAATGTCACCCAAAATGATCTCTGCAATAAAACAACAGCAAGGCTTAGAACTAATATCATGTTGTATTGAAAAGATAGCAGCAAAAAAAAAAACAAATAGAGAGAGAGATTAACACCTTTGCCTCTTGCTCCAAATAAACTCTACAAGAAAACAACAATTAGAACCAACATCAAATTCTATTGAAAACATAACATAAAAGAGAAACAACATATAGAGAGGGGGGAAAGAAAGGAGAGAGAGAGAGAGAGAGAGAGAGAGAGAGAGAGAGATAAGCACCTGTGCTTTCTGCCCAAAACAACCTCTGCAATAAAACAATAATAACAATAAGAAACGACATCAAACCACCCTATTGAAAAAATAGCAAACAAGAGAAAATGCAAAGAGAGATGGGCACCTATGTTTCGTCCAAAATCTAGAGTTGCATGGAGAAGAAAGTGCAGAGATAAGCAGAATGCTCAAAACCCTAATTACTCTCATGACCAGGGGAGCTTCAATGGAGACGAAAATTCACCAACATAGAGAAGAGAGGGAAAGTGGTTTGTTGCTCAACTTTTGGGTCAAACTGATTTCATGAGGAAAAAATACCAAAATTAAAAATTCTCCAAAAAAGGGGAAAAATACGAGGTGAGAGAAACTCAAATTTTGTATACTATTCATTCTTCCTTTTTTTATTCCCCACTACCCCTTTTTTTAATAAAAAAACCCAAGATTTGGAGAGAGAAGATTCACCCTCCATGAATGTCAACATCTAGCCTTCCTATTGGACAATCCAAAAGGCCCACATCTTAAACTATATTATTTTTAAGGGCCCATTTGTGAGTTTATTTTTTTCCTAGTGCCTCTAGAGACTTGTGCACTCACTTGGAGTGTTTTGCCTTGGCATGAGGATATGTGTAGGGAGGGGAGCTCTTATCTCTTTGCATTCAATAGCTTGAAAGAAGACCAAAGGATATACATAGAGTAGTGTAGAGGCTTAAAGCTACATTGTGGAATAAGGATAGGTTTGATAGCAAATGTAGTCTATGACCTAGAGCAATGGAAGAGGGTGAATGGATATTGGTCTATGATAGTAGCCTAGAAAATCAGCATTGCCTATCATCTAAAGCCTGGTAAAAAGATGGTTTGGGCATTATGTTGTGAAGCATGTCTATGACAATACCACTTATGTGCTAACAGATCTTAATGGAACAATCTTGAGGGCATCAATTGTGGGTAAGAGAATCAAAGTGTTCAAGAGAAGGGATAAAGTGGCATATGTATTGGAATATGGCCCTTTAATAGGCTTGGAAGAACCAACCCTTAATAGAAGAATCTTTTGATGACATCACTGCTTATACCATAGATAAATCACTTATGGTATTCTCACCTACCAACCCACTTCCACCTCCCTACAAGAAAGGCCCTTGTGCCTCATTTGTATCAAGAAAGAGAGTGTGAGAAGACTTCTATCATTCTAGTTCTTTCATCATGTAGTTTCTTTTTGTAACCATTTCTATTTAATCAGAGTATGAACTATCCTTCTACATGTCTTCTTCATTAATTTAAGTTCACATGTAGCTTGGCAAGTTGTATGCCATCTTCATCTCATTTATTTCTCTTGAAGTTCAAGCCACTATGATAGGATTCATGCATTAGAAATGATCAATTGCACACCTTCCCAGGGGTCACCTTATAGAATATGTTCAAAAGAAAGGGTATTTTTATTATATTGATTTGTAGTTTTCCAAAAAAAGAAGGGGTCTATAAATGTATCTCATGTAGAATTCATATTAGGGATTTTTCAATTCAACTTTTTTCAAAAGCACACTTTTGGGGATGGGTATGGGGAGGGGAGGGGGGGACCCAAGGGCCTATAGAGAGGCGTGTGGTGCTTGTGACTTTAAGCCAATCTAGGCTTGAAAATGGTTGTTCAAGAAATTTACAATCCATCATTTGTTTTTTGAATGTCTAAAGAGGAAAGTGTCCATCTTATTCTTTGAGTCTTTTCAAATGCATCCATCCAAAAGAGTGTGAAATCACCCAGCTCCCCTCATTTTTCATTAGTTTAAAAACATCCTCTCCTACATTTTGAATGTCTAAAGAGGAAAGTGTCCATCTTATTCTTTGAGTCTTTTCAAACGCATCCATCCAAAAGAGTGTGAAATCACCCAGCTCCCCTCATTTTTCATTAGTTTAAAAACATCCTCTCCTACATTTTGAATGTCTAAAGAGGAAAGTGTCCATCTTATTCTTTGAGTCTTTTCAAACGCATCCATCCAAAAGAGTGTGAAATCACCCAGTTCCCCTTATTTTTCATTAGTTTAAAAACATCCTCTCCTACATTGAAAAGTTTATTTGCAAACATTTGGATACTTCTTAAAATGAAACCTTGATTTTCATTGAAGACTACTTACATCACACTCACACTAGTTGTCATTGGATGCTGAGCATCCTTGCTTTTGCCAATTATTAGGCACACTCCTAGCAAATTGTTTGCAAACTATAGCATATTTAAGGATATGAAGTTAGAATTAACATATTGAGTATGGGACACAAGAGGAGGTGCGAAACATTAAAGATGATGGTGCTCCACTAGACGTAAACATGCACATATAGCACCTTATGTATTTAAACCTAAGATTAGCTCATTTAATATTGAGATGGATGCTACAAATTTGTACAATCCTTGCTTTCCACCTTTTATCTAGGGTTAGGAGGATCACAATTGCGCCATAATGACGGATCTCCATCTTTCTTTGTTGGTTGCTCTCCAGTCTTGCCCACCACGTCTTAGTCGAGTTGGGAGGGGTAAAGGTGAAGAAATTATGAAAATATTTGAATATCGAGCTATTTTCATTGCCCCATCATACCACTTTGTAGGTTGATACTATATGCTCATTTTAGATGCCTTTGAGATGATGTCTTGTTTTACCTTCTTTCTCTATGAATAATATCTCTTACAAATTTCTTTGATTTGTTATTGTCTTAATTTTAAATTATGCTTAAAGTCATCTTTTTCTGAGGAGGGTTATGTGACTAAGAAGCGTGCATTCATAGTATCAGTATATACATCTACCAAATGAAGTGACTATTGTGGATGATAATATTAATGAGGGATGGGATGCCATATAGCGAGAGATAAATGATGAGTTTAAAGGTGAGATTAATGATAGGGATGAGTTCAATTTGTGTTGGGAAATATATTCTATATTTGGGAGAAAAATCATTTGACAATTGCTTGGTCAATTGCTATAAAGGAAAACATTGTCAACACAAGGTCCAGGAATTGTAGGGTTCTTTGCACTCTAATTGATCCCAGAAGGGTTAGTGAGATTGCACTTCTCTCTAGTCTCCAATGAATAAATTAGTCATAATTGCAATTTTTTTTATTTAATGTTAGTATATTTTATCAAAGTGAGCACATGAGCACATTGTTTTATGTAGTTTAGATACCCATGCTTTGGTGGTTCTTCCCACCCTTCATGATGACTTGATCAATCTAGCCAACATTTTTCCTACCAACCATGAGGCTTATATGAATGAGTTGCCACATAAATACCATAAGCTCATTGTTTGTAATAGTAAGAAGTTTACAAAAGGATCTGAACCTTGGTATTCACTTACTCGACATTGTCGAGGGGGCTATGCATCAAGCCACAAACCACCAAACCACAAACATACAAAAGAATAGACATGATGGAAGGAAGAATCAAGAGAATAGAAAAAAACTATATACATGACTTTGTAAAAGACTTTATACACTGTAGACACCCTTTTGAATTATAAACACTCTAAAAGCTAGAAACAGTGTATCAAAGTCGTCCTAAGGAGTATAATCTTGTCCTAGATTTTTTGTAACTTGATTTCTCTCTAACTTTTACTTACGAATCTAGAATATAGACGTTTGGATACTCAAATCGACCAAAATGGACTTGATCTACTAATTGGCATGGGCAAAATTGCAAAAAACATGTGAAAATAGTCAAAAATTTAACTTTCTATAAACTGTGGGATTTTTTGTATTATTGGGTCTGAACGCTCTGTAGCACTTCTTCTTCATCTTCCTTGTCATCATGTTCTTCTTCATTCAAGTTCTCCACTGCATATTGTTTGAAACATGGTGTTTAAACCAAACATATTAGCTATGCTATGGTGGGAAGAAGTGATGCATTGTCAAGAGAATGTTGACAAGACTCTCACAAGATAAATGCAAAAGAATAAATTTGACTAAACAAAAATGGTCACAAAAAGAAACTACATGATAGAAGTCTTCTCACACCCTGTTACCTGATACAAATGAGGCATATGGGTCTTTTTATAGGGAAGTGTAAGTGGGTTGGTAGGTGAGAATATCATAAGTGATTTATCTAATGCATGAGCACTAATGTCATCTAAAGATTATTCTTCTAATAGTTGGTTCCTATGAGCCTATTAGAGGGCCATATTCTAACACCCTCCTTGACTCTATAATAAACTAGAGAAAAAATAGATGGAAATGATAAGAAGGTGGACTAGATGGTTCTTACTCCCTAGATAAAAGACCATAGAAATTCTAGATTAATATCCAGGAATACAAAGTAGAATAAACCATCGGGATCATAGTCTAGATTACCATAACAGAAACATCAAGAGCTTTGACAAAGTAAAATCTAGGCTTACATCATAGAGACATCTTGTAGTGCTACTCACGATTACACAAATAGAAACCTTTGGTTCTTGAAGCTTAGGATTACCAACAAAAAAAAACTTTTAGGACTAACAAAGTCCAAGGATACAAAATATAGAGGAGGTAGGAAGATAAATAAACCTAACGGAAGATAAATAAGACCTAACCTCTACAAAATAATGTTTAATGGTCTTCAAATTCTCTAAGTGAGAGGCTAAGCATCATTAATCATGCTTAACGGAAAACACATAGCATAACTCTCAATGAAAGAGAGAACTGGAGCATAGAAGAACTGAAGTGCATTGATCCCAATGAGATTAGTTTGTTGTTCTTTGTTGGACACTTTGATTGATAACCATAATGGTGCATAAACATCTTCTATATTGTTGCTCTTGATAGACAACAACAATGTTGGTAGCCCTCCTAGGTGGATTAAGTCTACTATGAGACCTTAAAAAGCCCTATGAAAGCCCCTTCAATAAATTTCACCATAGGGAGTATTAATGGCATGTTTTTGAAGCAACTAAATTTGCACGTCAGATTTGGTAAAACCTTCAATGATGGGTCATAGAGAGCGCAATGTAGTCGACTAAGGTGCTAAAATGTAACACCCAAAGCTAATGAATATTTCTTTAGTTTGCATCTCCATCCAATTCGATTTGTATCTCAAGATATGAACTCTCTAAATTGGATAGGTATATAGGCTAGAAATGGTGATGAGAGACAAGAGACTATAAATGAGAGTAGTATACTAACTTTGATCTAACCACTAAACTGAAACTTGATGTAGAATGTAAGTGGAATTAGTGGGATGTGCACTCAAGGGGGATCATCTTATATAAACCCTCTATATAATGTGCATTCAAAGGATAGTTTAAAAACCCCTTTTTAAAATTTTTGCACCATTTTATATGCCCCTTTTGTGAATTTTGGAGGCAATAGTTATATCCCTTCTATAAATCTAAATTTCAAAGAGTGCATTTTCATGGCCCCTTCTATACAATTCAAATTGAAACATGATGCTATGATACTTTAGCCATGGAATTTTCACTTTGATCCAAGATGGACATTTGGACATGATAATATTATGAATGCTTTACAATAGCTCTATGACATAGAGCTATATGCAAAAAGCTCCAAGATCCATATGTCCAAAGCATGTCCTATACAAAATCTATGAGGTTCATTAATTGTCATACGTGTACAACCTCTTATCCTCATTTTACCTTGTTTTTTCAACATTCAATGTTCAGCATTCTTAATGTTCATTTCTCTTTCTTCTCTTCATGTTCAACATATACGATCAGTACATGCATACACTTTTGCATCACCATAATGTGATGTGGTATTAAAGCAAGTTTAGGGGTGATCAAGCATAGATAGATCCGAAGAGAAGGATTTGGTACAACACAAAGGCTACGTTTTCAACATACACATGCAAGCGAGAGGGATGCACATCAACAACAAGCAGAGATGTGTGTAAGAAGACTTCTTTGATGTTTGTTTGTGCAAGAACAGCTATTAAAGTGTGAAAAAGATTGCATTTTGATCCTTTTGAAGTAAGATTGAATCTTTCTCACCTTGCATGATAAATTTCTTCAATAAATGAGCAAAGAAAGTACAAGAGCAAGAGAGGGGCTATCTAGCACATTTTCGGGAGAGATAGTGTCTAGCCACAATCCACAAGGGATCTGAGAAAAAGATCGCAAGATGAGAGGAAAAGTGTACAGACCAAAGAGAACCCTTTTTTATTCAATAATAAGTACAATACACTATCTGAGCAAGAGCTTAGACCTCAATGAAGATATAAGAACCCTCTAATACAATGAAATCACTCAAAGAAACTCTTGTTGTCCTCTTGATACCATGAAGAAGAAGACTCAAATACTCTCTTTTATATATAAAAATCCACACACTAGTGTGTATTATCCTAGATACATCCAAAACTCATGAAAACTCTATCAAGGAAGTCCCCAAAGTCATCTAAGATCTCTACTCTTTATGCCCACTGCTGTGGGTAATCCAAAGATAATCACTTGACTCAAGGTGTGCATCCCCAATGACCCTTGCCAAGCTTAAGGGACCAAGGTTATGATAATTCACAGCATTCAAGCAATATCTCTATGATAACTCCTAAAAATAATCGCCCAAACCTTCAATCTTCAACCTTGCCTCTATCTATAAGCTATTGGAATCATCCACTCTGATCTGCCTCTATTCAGATAATGAGTACTTTTGCTTTTGCAAGCTTAATCCTTTGAGCTTTAAAAACCAAAACGCTTTTTTGAAATGCAGCTTGGCTGCAATGATTCATCTTCTTAAGGTTTCCAAAGTGGTTTTGCATTGAGAGTTCCGACTAAGACGTCCCAACCAACAAGAGCTAAGAATCACAAGCTAAAGTCTCATTTTCATTTCACACTTTTGTTTCAAAGGCATAAGCCTTATTACTCTTTCAATCATTGGCCTAATCTTTGGGTTATCCAATTTTCCGTTTCTTCAAATCCTTTCACACCTAAACCAATTCCATGCACTTTACTTTTAAGGTGAGTTGACATAGACAAAGGCACAAACACTTGAAATATCCCCTATTCTCACTATTAAGGTTCCAAACAATTGGACTAACTTCTTTACCCCAACTTTCACATCTCGGGAAGTCTATACATAATCATGCCATCCTTAGTAAAGTCTCGGCATAGATATGAAAAGCACAAGCACATACTCTGACAAACTGAAACATGATTAGGTAGTAGGTCTCCCAGGGTTTATGCATGTGGATGTGCAACACCCCGACATCCATCCCCTCTAAACCTACACATCCTCCAACATCATGCGCCAAATATCATAGGCCACCTGGATCAAAAATATTTATATGTGTTTTGCAAGGTATCATTTTCTCAATCGTTCTTCCATCCTAATCAAAAACCCTAACAAGCGCAAGCTCAATTGTCAACACATACTCCTCTTCCTCTTCTTCACTATCAAAATACTCATCTTCCACTGCATTCTTCTCTACATCTATCTCTTCTGTATCTATTTTCTCACATATATTGATTCTTCTCTCTACCTTGTGTATCCTCTAGTCATCCTCAATCAACTTTGTCAAAGTATATGTCATATATAATAATTTACATCCATCGGACTCAATCTCGTCTTATTTGGAAAACTCTCCTACAAGACAACCCTACAGAAAACTACTCGTATCTTTTGAACCATAACTCAAATTGTCAAGGTTTAAAAAGAGAAATTATAACCCCGATCAAAATCTACAACTTTTTTAAGACATGACAACCAAATTCTAAGGTTCTCACTGTTGGGACATAAAATGGGTCCAACACTATGGCACTAGCCACGGACCTCTACTATGCACCCAAACCACTCCTCACAGCCTCGCAGACAAGAGTGTCTAAGGTATATACTACCCTAGCCTCTAATACAGAACTTTGCATTTGTATGGATTGTAATCCAACAGATAACCCTTTCCACACTCCTCAGAGAGAGTCCCTATACATATCAATGCGATACACCACATAAGCATAGACAAAGGAAGTGCCCCTTGGCTGATTGTTGTGGCCCAACTATGGCTCTCCCACACCTCAAGGATTGGCCCTAAGATGCGCCATGAACACATAAAGCACATTCAATACATAATCCACTCTTTTAATCAATCGGTCCAAGAGAAGATAGATAATTCTCACTGAATATTTCCCAAAATAATCGAACCACTAACCCTACAGCTTAGGGTACCTCACACTCAACATAGGTCATTGTTCAAACAATTGTTATGCATCCAAGATGATACCATGTTTTGCGATACAATTGTGTATGATTTATAGTGCTCAAACAATTTCCTTATTGACAACCAACATTGTGAAGGTGCAAAAACCTTTCTTTTCATGCATGTCTTCTAACCGAGATTGTTGTGTTGCTTGGGGCCAACATCGAGCATGCTAGTGCTACTGGAGTGTCTTAATTTTAAACCACACGTGTCCTATATGCAATGCATCAGAAAAAAAAATAGAATTCAGTGTATTATAAGCACTTACCACCCCCCTTCTCCCTACTGCTTAAGATTGTGTATTCGGTGATAGTATTAGAGAGCGATTTTTAATGTATTTTTCCTTCATGAAAGTAGTAAAATCCACTTTAACATAGAGATAGGGCTAAACTAAGGCTAAACATCATGCCTCAGTCTTACTATACATTCATAACCACAAATATTTTTTTATTCTATTTTTCAGGATACAAAAACCCTATTTTTTCTCATCTTTTCTCTTTTTTTCTATTTATTTGTTGATAATTACTTCTATTTTTTGATTTATGGATTTAGATTGATTGACCTTACTAAGAATTATCTTTCTATTATATTCCATCCCATATGAACACCATATGCACAACAAAATCTCAAAACCGCATGATTTTTCTTAAAACCACAATGTTGTGGATTTTGCATGTTTATAAAGAAATTGTTAAATGACCAATTTTTCTTGATTTCTCTAATATTTCTGATAAATTAGAGCATTGACAACCAAATGCAATCATTTACAATCAAAATTTACTATAAAACAATAAAATCTACCACTTACTCATAAAATCGCGCCTTCTTATAACATACGTATCTCATGATTGGAGACCCACTGATGCTTCCCAACAACTGCATTGAGATTATCCTTCCAACCTCAATCTATCCTCCTTTACGCTCCAACATTATCCCACGATCAAAATCTTTTATCTTTACCCACCCCTTCTCTCATAGAATCAACCATGGAAACACACAACCACAAGAGGGGAGAGGAGAGAGGAGAGAGGAGAGAGGAAGACTAAGAACTGATCTCTTCATAGAATGCATCATTTTTTGCATGGATTGAAGTCTTGGAGAGCATCCTAATTCTCTATCTTACTCCACTCTTCCCTCAGCCTAATGCATACAAAAGCACAAATTTTCATTTTTTATTCAAGAAGGGGCGCCGAAAAAATGGTTCCCCCCTCTCCTTACGATTTATATTTTATGTTTTTCTCTCTTAAATAAGCTATTAATCTTTAAAATTAAAATAACTAGTTCCAACTCTTCATATTCACACTTGAACATAAGTGGCTTTTTGCCAAATGGAGACCCAAACTAACTCCGATTCGCAAAGGACTGGACGACCAACATCAAAACCTATAAATTTGGCCATCATCATGCACTTTTCAACTCCCAAATCAAATAGTTACTTTAAAACGGCAAACCTTGCAGAGATTAAATGGGGGGGCAAATAAAATCTGATCGATAAACCGAAACTTGCATCACATTCTTGGCATCAAACTCCATCTATGAAAACTCCAACTCATTGATTCTGATTCAACTTCTCCTCCCAAGGTAACACACTCCATGTGACTATCATCTCTTCTACCGGCATGATAGGTTTTTGACCATACATCAATTCTGTAGGCATATATCCTGTAACAGCACTATGACTTGTTCTGTCAGCCCATAAAGCATAAGGGAGCAATTATGGCCACTCTTTTACCTTCTCTCCACATGCTTTTGCCAATGCCTTCACAATAGGCGGATGACCTCTTTCACTTTTTCCATTTCCTTCAGGGTTATAGGCTGAAGTTAAAGCAAGCTTTATCCCCAACTGTGCAAAGAAATCATGAGCTTCATCTGCATCCAACTCACCCCTATCTGTTGTAATTTTTCCCACACATCCATACCGACAAAAGATCTCTTCTAAGAGAAAAGCACACATAGCATTTGTTGTCTTAGTACGTAAAGCTTTCCCTTCCACTTGATTAGTCAAGTCTTCACGAGCGAGCACAAGATACCTCATTTGCCAAAGATCTGTAGGCATTGTGATCAAATCCACCACCCACTTAAAATGAAGAGACAATGGATATGTGGGTTGCAATCCATCCCGATGTCTCAAAGTTGAATACATTTGACATGCCGTACATGTTTTCACAAAGTGAGCAACATCCTTATGCATACCCTGCCACCAATATCTTTCTTTGATCTTTGTAAAAGTACCCCAAACACCTCTATGACTAGCCCACAAGCTTTCATGAAATTCTTTCATTACTTTTACTTGTGAAGCTCTATCACCCAAAACTCGCAATGGCATACCCTGTTTCTTTTTAGCATGTTTCCATAAGTATCCATCTTTTAAAAAAACCCATATGCTTTTCTCTTGATTTTCTTAAACTCCTCATCTAACCATTCATCTCTCTTTGTTAATGTACTGAAAAATTGACAAATTCTCAGTCACTCTCCTACATATTTGTCTTCCAAAAAACACTTCTACACAAGATACAAAACATCTCAAGTATCTTCTCTTTGTTGTCCAAGCTTTTGTTAGTATTGTAGGAACACCTTGCATTGCTAAATTCACTCTTGCAACATCATTTTCAGCCATAAGAAAGTCATCTTCTTCCTCCTCATCCATCATCCCATCTTCATTCTCATAGTGTGCTCGAGATAACATGTCTGCCACTAGGTTATCTCTTCCTGCAATATGCTGAAATTCAGGGTTCAAAGATTTGATGTATGCAATCCACCGGAGCATAGCAATGTTCGGGGTAGCACAACTAGTAATCATACCCAATACCGGCAAACAATCAGTCTCAATGACTACATGAGCACCCATAAAATACTCCTTATCACATTTAAGGGCTGTCACAATTCCCCATAATTCTCCTTTTACCTGTGGATATCTTCTCTGTCATTCAGTCAATACTTTTGCACCAAAGCGTATTGCATATCTTTTCCCTTCCTCATCATCTTGCCCAATTGCCCATCCAATCCCGATTGGGCTTGTATCAATAGTAATAATGATAGGCTTTCCATGTGAATAGTCAGCCTTTCTCAACGTAGGAGCAGATTTTAAGAGTTGCTTCAATTTCTTCATTGCTTTTTTATGCTTCCTTTCCCAATGAAATTTTTGACATTTCCTTAGAAGCTGATAAAGAGCATTGGCTACATGTGCAAAGTGAGGAATCCATATCAAATAGAACCACATGCACCCAAGAATCTACGCACCTTTGATACATTCATGCATACATCTCGCATTCTATCAATCCCATCTATTTTTGTTGGTGATGGCCTTTGCCCATAAGGCCCACACATATGCCCAACAATCAAAACCTCTTCAACTCCAAAGATAGAATTTTTTCCAGAAAGAGTTAAATGCACCTCTTTTAGACGTGTCAAAATCCTCTCACAATCCACAATATGGTCTGTAACAAACTGTCTGCATCCATGAGCATCCATCTCTTCATTCTTTCCATCCACTGCACACCCTTTGATTGGAACATCATCCAAGAAGGGCATAGTCAATTGTTTTATAAAATCCCTGAGTACCCTATTCATAGCATTTGTCATGTGTGCCACTGAGTTTGTTGCACCGTGTGGGAGAGTACACATCCGTACTAATCCCAAATGAGTCTTCATGGTTGTGATATCCCTGCTTTCAATTGCAAGTTGAAACTAATCATAACCCGAGTAAAGATCACCCAAAGAATAGATCGCTCTGCCTACAAAAGCCTCTGCAAATTCATCAACCACAGGACCTGCACCCACATTGCTTATGGTCACTTTATTGACCGGTTGCATGTCTTGAATAAATCTCAAAGCTCCATTCTTTTTGGGCACAGTAAACCAACAATTTGAGTACGGGGCTGAAGAAGGCTCCAAGATCTTCATGCGAATCTTTTCATTTAACAAATCTATCAGCTTTGGGAAGTAAGCTTTAGGAACTGGAATAGGCCTCAAGTTCCATGGTACATGTGGCACAGTAAATATGACCATAGGAGAGACAACATTTGGATCCACACAACCTATTTCACTTGGTTGAAATGCAAATGCCTTCCCATCTCTAGCCAACATCTGCATAAAACAGTCTCTCTCAGCAGGCAAAAGAAACCCTTCTGCACCAACTTTCAATTCCTGTAATGTTTCAGATGTAAACTGATGACCTATATCTTTAGGATCCCGTAAGCTTGGCTGCCTTGACACTTTTTCATACATACCCTCACTCTTTGGTGGAAGTGGCAAAGCAATTGGTTTCACCTTTAACTGTATTATACTTTGTCTCCACAAGTGCTTCAGCCCATTGTAATCCTTCTTGCTGAGCAAACAATGCTATAACATCATATATATCCGAAGAACATACTGATAACACTCTGTTTTCAGCCTCATTTTCTGCATGTATAGTTGCTGATATTTCAGCCACAGTGTCAGTAATATTTATCCCATAAAAGATGCTTGAAATGCCATCATTGTCAGCTGACAACCCCAATGCTCTCAGTTTCTTAGTAGCCCATTTCATAGATACGTGTTCAACCCTACACATAGCTTCCATAGGCTTAAACCAACATGAACTGTTATTTGTAAACTGAGAATTACCAATAGTAAATACATGCTTCATTTCATAAAGAGGCGAGTACACCCATTGAATGTAATATTTCCTACTGAAAAATATTACGTGCTCGTGAGTCTCACGCAAGGACGATGCCGACATTGAATATACGGATGGTGCCACCTTTCACTCAACGTATCCTTGGCAGAAACGAGACCAAGGGTTTAAAGAAATCCGGACATCCTCGTATGAACCTCCTCTTGGGAGGAGGTCATGAGGATAATATTTGGAATAATGGCAAATTTTTTTTAATTATCCCTCTCTCCCCCAGCCGACGGTCGTGCTGGAGGAGAGGGAGGGGAGGTGGGATGACTAAGCATCCTTGCTAGAGCTCATGGGAAGGTTATAGCCATGCATATGGCTGCATGGAGGGAGGGAGGTACCTCTCCCTCTGGCTATAAAAACCAGGGCTATGGGAAGGGAGAGAGGGGAAGCTAGAAGAGGGAGCGTGATGCTGCAACTGAGAGGAGAGTGAAGGAGGAGCCATAACGTCAAGCCGTGTGAGAGAGGGAAGCAATTCTGCTTCACCGGGTCACTGCCGTGGAGGAGAGGAGCTGCAAGGCTGAAGGAGGAGCTCGCGAAGCTACCGCAAAACGCCGCCATCTGCTGCCGATCAGGACGCTCCCATCTGTCGCTTTCCTTTTTCTCCCACATGGTGAACTCCACGATCCTAGAAGCTTTAGAAGCTTCTTGGGAAGCTTCTAAAGCCCCCCCTTAGGAAGCCCCCCCTTCTTGTGGGCTTCCATAAGGCCCTAGCAAGTGGGTTAATAAACCCCCCGGGATCCAAAGCCCCCTTCCCGTGCCCTTTCCTATTGCCTTTACAAAGCAAGTTTTTATGACCCTTACCCTGGGATTTAACCCCTTCACAAGTGGCTTTTTACACCTCCTTTCCCCCCCTTGCATTCTTATACAAAGGGAGTCTCACCCCAGGATTTACGCCCTTCACAAGCACCCCCTTTCCCCCCCTTTTTTTCATTCCATCCAAGCCCCTTTAAAAGTCCATTTACCCCAAGAAATAACCCCCTTTTCCCCTTTTTATTTTGTCATTCCATTAGCCGAGGTTCTAAACCCCCTTCCCTATTGCCCTCTCAAGCGGGTTCTTGTTACCCCGGGATCTTTTAAAAATCCCCTTTTATTTGCATTCCCAAAGCAATCTTTTACACCCCTGAAGTTTAAGGCCTTTTTCTTCCCTTATAGACCCAGAGTTTAAACCATTGCATCCCCGCAAAGTTTTAAAACCCTGTTTCCTTTCAAGGCCTTCCGTTACAAGCCTTTTTAAATCCATTTCCTAATCGTGAAATCACTACTTCGAGGAGGAAGCCTTTAAGGCCTTCTAAAGCCGGCTCCAAAAGACAGAGAGATTAATTAAGGAAGCCGAATCACAAAAGGAAGTTTCGCGTGCAAAGGAGATGGCCAAGATCATAAATCAGCATCCAAGATGAAAAGGCCAAATTCGCGATGGCTCCTAAGAAGGCACAAGGCGCAAATGCAGGAGGATCATCTCCTAGCATCCATGTAGACATTTCACCACAAGTCCAGGTTTTCTTCCTAATTTTGTTTACGTCATAATATTTCAATTGTGCATGATTCATTTACGAAAATTAGGATGCTTTTTTTTATTAATTGAAATACCTTGGCTAAACTAAAGGAAATAACTTCTATCAAAGAATCGGTTATTTGTATTAAACGAATGAAAAAGAAGAGAATAAGATCTCTATGCATTCCTAGCAAGTGGTTATTATGCATTGCAAAGCAACAAACTCAGATTAACTTATGCCCATCTTTATAAAGTCAAAATTACTGATGTACACTTCGATTATGCATGGGAAAGAATAAATCACAAGTTGCATTATTAGGCATCTTTCCTTTGAAATGATTCATTAAAAGAAGGTCGCTAATAATTTGTAGGAATTTACAAGGCATGGAAATGGTTCTTGAGCTGCATGAAGTAGATTAAACTCTAGGCAATTCACATAAATTTCAATCAATTTTGTAGGTAGTTACAAAAGGTTGTGTAATGCTCATTCAGCGTACGAATATCTCATTGAGAAAATAAGTTAGAAAAAGCTGCATGGTTCACATAAAACCCTAAAGTTTAGTAGCATGAATCTTGAATGCATGTTACAAAAGGATCAATTGGAATTATGCCATAACTTAGCATATGCTTTGATCTTAATCAGAAAAGTTAGGTTTTGTAAAATCTACTCAATGAATCATGTGGTTACGAAAATGGTAGCGTAATTATATTCAAGAGTAGACAAGTAAATTGGTTTAACGTAGGCAATGAATCATGTGGTTACGAAAATGGTAGCGTAATTATATTCAAGAGTAGACAAGTAAATTGGTTTAACCTAAACACCTAAACCGTGAGGGACTCGTTAGGAATGGTTAAATCGATGCAACATATCCCAAGTGCTAACTAGGATTTAGCACGTTGAGGACATGACCTAATCGTTCTTATTGCTAAAGCTAAAAATCTTAAACCTAAAGACTTGCCCACATTCACGGAATGTAGGGACAATAGGACGTACTTACGAGAGATGATCTAGGGTTTCCACCCTAAGGATCGCTTGCTAAAAAGATGAAACTCGGTTTGAATTTGGAACCTTAGGACCGACAATATCGGCCTAGTGCAATTAGGAACGGATTGTTATGAAGACACCCTAACCCTGTTTTCTATCTAATCATGATTTCTTGATTAGAAGACGCCATTCGATGGGTAGAATAGTCCCATGGATTAGGTGCGACACTTGGCAACAAGTTGCAAAGTCGCATGATCTTGTGATTTGATCACAAGGGAATGGCCAATTCCTCGGAATGAGATTGGAAGATTCTTACGCAAGTTTATCTTGCAAGAGGATGAATAATCATCCTGATATAGTACCTTTCTTGGGTAAAGTGACCCAGATACGGGGATTAGATAATTGCTTGGAAGCAAAAGACCAATCAATAAATTGGAATAACATATTTACTGCTAATAGAGCTTAAGGTTTTGGTTAAGTTGGGTTAATAGGATACGATCCTAACCCAAGGATATAAGGGCTAACAAACAAACGCTTGGAAATCTTGCCAAGTCGCAATTGATCCCGGATTGAATGGTAAATGCATTCAGAAAGAAGGATTCACTCCTTAGTAGTTGGCCAAATAACGACCATTGGAAATGATTGTGCTTGTAACAGTTGTATAGTGCACTATTTGCTTTGTTTGCTCAAAGAATTAAAGGATGAAAAGATATCTAATGCTTCAGGTTGAAGGCCTAAAGGGAGAGGCAGCTTCAGTTACCCCCGACTGTCTGCCTGACCCTAAGCAAGGGGGTTGTTAACCGTGCCGGGAAGGTGGACTGAACCCATCGTGAGAGGTCTCTCCGTTGAGCGCTACTTGGAGCAGGAGGACACTTGGGTGCCAGGGGGGATCTGGCCGTAAATCCCTCGCCTTTTGGGCCCTGCACAAGAGGCCAACGTGACTCGGGATTGGATCTCGAGGCCCGCATACTAGTCTACGGGTGGAATCTTAGATTAGTGATCCCTGTGGATTGCTGGATAGCCTTCGGGCGGATTATGGATAAGCCTATGGGCTGGACTTTACAAATGTATTTCAAAGATAATATGATAAACTGTTGAAAAGGAACTTGTTCGACATTGTTTTTCTATGTCAAGTGCTATGATTACGTGAAGGAACTAGTGCCTAACGGGCTAATGAAGGAAGCTGATTGATGCATGTCCAACTAAATGTGGTAGGTAATTAGACAACTAAAACAACCTGAGGAAAGTGCGGTGGATGTGGCCATGGGTCCGTCCTACAGATGGGTGGTCCCGGTTGGTCGGGAAGTTTTCTCAATCATGATGGACAGCAAGAAGATCGTTCAAAGAACACGAACAGCAAGAGCATTGACCTAGAATCTAAGTTACAATAATCCCGGTTTACGATGTTTTAGGGGAACGGAATGGGACTATGCATTATGGCAGAGAGGTGGAGCCTTGCATCCCTCTCGTTTCCTATTCTCCTTGAACCAAGTGCAGCGTAAATCTGCTTCGGCCATGGCGTTTTTTTGTAAAGTAGTTCGATTGGGGTTTGACGCGTAGTTGCCGTTTAGGAAATGACCATTAGGGAAAACCTTGATTCAGGTCGGTCCTAAGTGGGAACGGCCAAAATACTTTCGCTACGTGGCAGATGCGGAAAGTCCTAGATCGCAAACCCCGTGACAATCCATGGGAGTGCCGGGCGGAACTTTCTAGACATTCTTTTCGATGGACTGCTAAAATGTGTCCTGAAGATTATAGGTGGACACGTTACAGTTGGTATCAAAGCCAACCAACAAAGGATTTGTTTTTAAGAAATCTTAATAAGAAAAAGTAAAGCAAATGTTGCTGTTTCGAAAATTTCCTTACTTTCGATGCTGTCTTGTAGAATTACAAAGCATGGAACAAGTTCTTAATGTTCCGAGTCATGTTTATGACTACGATGCATTCCTCGGATTATTGACAAAGGGTTGAGATGATGAACATCCTAGATTGTATCTATAATCCATTGCCTTTATACGTGGAACAAAGATGGATGGGTGTCTCAGGAATCTACTATATAGCTGCCCACCGGTTTGTATACCTTCAAACCAACCTAAAGAGGATCAAGTGGTCGGAAGACCTGAAAGTCGTGAAGCTGTTCATTTTTGTGGAGGCTCACGTAAACTCAACTTTACATATTTGAGGTCAGAGGGTTGAGCTGAACTCATATGTCTATGAGGAAGTGATCCATATAATTCCCGCCGACATGATCAAGGTGCTGGGGCGCTATGAGAAGAATGGGTTCCAAAGGAAAGGATACCCTGATCTTCCCATGACTTACCGATTCTTGAAGATCCATGACCCGAAACCATACTATTATCCAGTTCACGTAGATAAATGTAATACAATATTATTCTCCCTAAACTAAATGTAAACAGTTGCTCTATCATCTCTGGAAATGTTGTACTCCAAAAGGGCTATGCCCATATGAATGCAATAAGATTTCTTTTTATCAATGTTTGTTTTGTCGATGAGAATTGATAGAAAGTTAAGTGGCTAGGATTCTTGATTAATAGCTGAAATGGAGATGAAATATAAATCATAACAATTAACGAGTAATAACATTAAGAAACCTTTATCCAGGCACAACCCCATGTACAGATTCCCAGTTCGCCTCCTACATCAAGTACTGCTGTAATCCAAGAGAAGAAGTTTCTTCTCAAGCAAATTAAGCCACCTGAATTTGACGGGAAAGGCAGAACTGTCCAAGCGGATGCTGAAATTTGGATTGAATCTATGGAGGATTACTTTGAAGCAGCTGGTACTGCACCCGCCAACTAGGCTATGCTCGCTAAGCTGAAGCTCACCAGCGAAGCCAGGCTTTGGTGGAAACAATGGTGCAGAGATCAAGGGATAATGAAAGGATCTGTTACCTGGGAGAAGCTAAAGAAAGCCGTGCAGGGAAGATACTTACCACCTGTGTATTGCATGCAGAAAATGAATGAGTTCTATGAGCTAAAACAGCTGGGACCCACTCTTGACGCATACTATTCTAAATTCTTCTCACTTCTTAAGTATGCGCCACAGATGGACATGACACAACAAGTGTCAAAATTTTGTGCTGGTTTAAACCCACCAGTGAATACTCGTCTCGAATCTATACGCCCATCAGATCTTTAGGACACACTCATTCAAGCTGCACCTATAATTCAGGAGGTGCAGGCTAGACCAAGAGGTATCAAAACTTGTTCTTTTAATGACCCGAACAGAGGAGCATATAGACCTCAAATGAAGAGAGTTCAAGGTCAGAATCAGGGACAAAGAAAGAAAGCAAGAACTAATAATGCCAACAGCTTTGTCCCTACCCAAAGCAATGGCCGGAACTTCCGTTGTTTCCATTGCAACGAGCCAGGACATTTCAAGAGGCAATGTCCCAAGCTTGGAGGAGGACATCGCCAAGCACCTTTCCAAGGAACTACCCGTGGCCAGGGAGCCGCTACCCAAGGCAGAGGAAGAACCGCCTGTGTTGCCAACAGGGAAATGTGCGAAGAAGAAGAAGATCCGACCATGGAAGCAGAGTTTGAAAGGGCAACAGTCCATGCCGCTCTTCACAAGAAAGGGCCGAATAGCCAGTTCTCGGTGATTCAAACACCGTCACGCTATCAAGGTAAAGGTTTCAAGACCTTGATTGATTGTCGCAGTACACATTCCTTTTCTTACCAACTTGTGCAAAAAGATTAGGAATAGCCACAGTAGAAGCACCTATCTTGCTTGTGGAATTGGCAAATGGTCGTGAGGTTACTTGTACCAGGCAAACTGCTAAGGTGGAATTCTTTCTGGGAGGAAAGATAACTTCGATCAAATTCAGAGTCATGAGCTTAGGTATCTATGAGTGTCTACTCGGAATGGATTGACTTAAACCTAATGACGCCCACATTCATTGTGGAAAGGGCCAAATTTCCTTTCCGAACTCTGAAGGGGATTTAGTCACAACTCAAGGTGAGGTTGGAGTGCCAAAAATCCAATTGGCCAAGGTATCTCGGATTATAAAGGGAGTTAGAAAAGGACTAACTGTCTCTGCTGATTAAGCTCAATAAGTTAGATCAGAAGCAGGAGTCTAGTGAAGAACCTTCATGGCTAAAGAAATACGCGGACGTATTTCCTGAAGAATTGGGGTTCGACGCTAGTTGCCGTTTAGGAAATGACCATTAGGGAAAACCCTGATTCAGGTCGGTCCTAAGTGGGAACAGGCAGAATACTTCCGCTACATGGCAGACACGGAAAGTCCTAGATCGCAAACCTCGTGATATTTCATGGGAATGCCGGGTGGAACTTTCTAGACATTCTTTCCGATGGACTGCTAAAATGTGTCCTAAGGATTACAGGCGAACACGTTCACTGAACAACACTACTGTAGCCCCGCATTACAACAGTGCTTAATGAAAATCTAGATCTTTGAATTCCCTTGCATTTGGAACCAAAGGAGACTCTCGAAGCGAAGCGTATCCTGATTTCTAGGATGATTAACACAAACAGTAAGAAATTGGACTGCTTTTCTCCCATCCTTGCTTCTGACTCTTGCATAAGCAGAACCATCATCAAGCACCTTTGTTTCCATACGCACACTTGTAATAAAGGGCTGTCCCAAAATCACTGCATATGAGGAATTATCATGCACAAAGAAGTGTTGCTCTTCATGTACATCACCAATCATCACTTTTACATTAGGACATGCAGCATAAAGCTCCCTTGAAGAATTATTTGCAGCCCTCATTCGCCAACAATGATCAATGTCTACAGGCCATGCACCATTTTCAAAAAATCCTCGTTCAATGACATTTATCTCAGACCCATGGTCAAGTAAAGCAACACAAGGAGTTTCACGTTTCCCTATTTTCACTACCGTCTCAGTGGTAGCTCTAGCCCAATGATTTCTTGTGTAGTGACTTCGAGGAATAAATCCTAGAGTCTCTTCTCCATATTGTTGCATTTGCCTTACTCTACTATGCATATTGGTACAAGAAAATGCATTTTCAACCACTTTATTCTCTTTTCCACATGCTGTCCATTGATTAGTAGCATCATGCATAGACAATCATGTACTTACTTCATGCTCATATTCAGCCCGAATACCCAACAAACCAGTTTCCTCTTCAAATTGCAGCAATGCACTTGGGGTATCACCAAGAAATTGACACTTCCTTTTAATTATGCCAATGATCTCATCATGAAATTAAAATTTGGCAATGCCAAGCACCTCTCCCAAGGTAAATTCCACCTGACTATTTAAGATCCGTTCTTCAAGAAGCTTCTTAAGATCTATGGTTGTCTCAATGCCAGATTGCAACTTATATCCTAGCTGCTTGCCCTTCTTTTTGCCCTCTTGTTTGTTATCCTGTTTTTGCTCCTGATTGACCTCTTCCATAACATGCTAGGGAGGTGGCTAATTTGCAGCTTTAGGCTGATCCACACTTTGTCTTGTCATTCTTTTAGATGTCCCTACAATATATTGATCTCTTTTTTGTTTTTCTTCCACAAGTACATCCATGTTTTGTACCTTACTAAATATGCATGCAATGAATATGCATCTACCAGTGATTCCCAACCCACAAATGTCTTGCCCTGCATGAGACATTTCAATATCAGTGACCTTTCTCTTTTCAGCTGCATGTGTCCATATTTCAACCTTTGGACCAACCATCACTTGGCCATGCATTCTATCCAACTGTAGACCAAAAGTAGAAGCATGCACTGCCGCATAAGCATTTCAGACAGCCAAGTCTTCCAACAACTTTTGCATACCTCCCTTTCCAAAATTCAAAGCAAGACGCAATCCCGTTTCTTGTGCATGGATCTTGCCATCTTTCCAAAAGATAAGCTATCATGCCAAGGCCTCCTGATAGGCAGCACAATCCTTTCTCTCGTGCTGCAAATTGTCACACCATATACATCTTTTTCCAGGCTTAGGGGATGCTGCTCGTCCCCTTTCCTCTTGTCCTTTTTCATCCAATTTTGCAACCTTCAATTGAAGATCCCACATGCCTTTGACCAATTTATCTAAGACATCTTCCCTAACAGAGGGAAAAATAGCAGGTACAACCATAGGGTTAGCCACAGAAGTGGGTGGCTTATTGGATACTTCAACTGTTTTGCCCATAACAGTGGGCAAGCAAGAGACATGCGATCTTTCTCTTCTTCTATGCTTCTTCACAAGCGCAGTAACAGCTTCCTTGTCATGTCTCCACTGTGTTTTTAAACCTGTCTCTGTAGTCTGATCCTCCAGCAAATCATCAAGCTTCTCTTGAAGCTCAAATCAACTGCCTGTAGAAACAATTCAATTTTCTGACTTGCAAGAGATTGCTGTTCTGCGAGATCCAACTGTTCAAATCGACTTTCAAATTCTCTTAATAATTCTGTAGCCACAAGACCCTTATTGGGTTGTATAATCCACTCCTGAAAAGTCTTGCACATAATCAAACTGGTATCCTCAATATAAAATTATTCCCTGAGCGTCTTCTTGAAGGCTACCCAATCTGCATCTTGCAAGTATAATTTAATAATCTGTGCTTTTAGTTCATGAACAGTAACACGTACAAAATACCGGCTCCATACAGATTGAGCCACTCCAAAGAATTCCATCTTCTGAGCATAGGTATATACATATGCAGATACATTCTTGCCATTGAATAACTTCACCTCACGCTTAACTGCTTGCAAAGCATTCATCACAACACTTTCTGTTTGAGATAAATATTGCATCACCTGTTGTTGTTGTTGTACTTGCATAAGCATATTCATATTTTGCACCAACTGTTGCAAAACATCACTGGAAAATGTATTTGAAGATTCTCCCATCTTGTATTTCCTTTTTCTAACGACCTTTCACGTTGGGTTCACCAATGTGGGAGGGGTTTTTGTCAAACGGTTGAATCCACCAGGGATCAGAAGTAGAAGGAAGTAGAGATAGGAGACAGAAGAGAAGATAGAGAATACCCAAGTGGTAAACACTACAAAGACAAATCACAATGAGTTGAATCAATATGTATTGAAAGAACGTGGAATCTTCGCACTACTTAGAAGCAATCTCCAGGCATTAGATCTCTTGGAGCTTCTTCGCAGAACAGAACATGCATAAAAATTACAACTCTTTCTCTGCTTTGCTTGGAACCCAAATCTGATGGTCTCGTTGGCTCCGAAAGGGGGGTAAAATTGCAGGATACCTAGTCACGGATCTCCCAGATCACTCCTTCTTCTTCTTTCAATTCAATTTATAGTTTTCAACCTGTTTACACTGATCGCAAGGCGCACGATTTCGTCAATCTGTCCCTCTTGTGAAAATCCCATAATTGGCTGAAAAAACCACTAGCTTTTTCCATGCCATCCTAATCTAGAAGCTTTTTCTAACCTTTTTGGATTTTTACAATAAATAATATCAAAAATAGACTAAAATTATCCAAAAATCTAGTATTTTCGGATAATACATGTAACTCACACTAACATTCTTGGCCACTCTTTTATCCTGCCCTTACATGACTTTGCTAATGCCTTAATGATAGGCTGATGACCTCTTTCAGTTTTTCCATTTTCTTTAGGATTGTAGGCTGAAGTTAAAGCAAGCTTGATACCCAATTGTGAAAAAATTCACGAGCCTCATCCGCATCCAATTCTCCTCTATCTGCAACCACTTTACCAACACAACCATACCTGTAAAAGACTTCTTCCAATAAGAACCTGCAAACTGCTTGACTAGTCTTTGTACTAAGAGCTCAACCTTCCACTTGATTTGTCAAGTCTTCCCGTGCAAGCACAAGATATCTCATATTCCATAAACCTATAGGTATGGTAACCAAATCAACTACCCATTTGTAATGCATAGACAATGGATAGGATGGTTGCAACCCATCTCTATGCTTTACCATGGAATATATCTGACAGTCACTACATGATTCCACATAATGCTCCACATCTTTATACATGTTTTGCCACCAATACTTCTCTTTGATCTTGAAAAATGTGCCCCAAACTCCTCTATGTCATAAGCTTTCATGAAACTCTTGCATCACCTAGTCCCAATACACGTACTGGAGCTTCTCTCTTTTTCTTTGCATGCTTCCATAAATATCTGCCTTTCAAGAAAAACCCATAAGCTTTTCTTTTAATCCTTTTGAATTTAGCTTCAGACTACTCAGCCTTCTTTGTCATGAGGCTGAGATATTGGCCTATTTTTAGCCAATCATCCTTATATAACTCTTCCAAAAATTGTGTTCTCACCGAAGCATAACACTGATGATGCTTTCTCTCTACTGCCCATCTCTTCTCCATGGATGTAAGCTCTTTTCTTACTGCTCAAATCCCTGTTATACAACAGCTGTACCTATAGTAACAGTAGCTGCATACTCATTCCCTATTGCCATAAAGTCATTTTCAGCACCTATCACATTATCCTCTTTATCTTCCATCAGCCCCTTGTAACGTGTCCACTTGTATCTTCAGGACACGTCTTAGCAGTCCATCGGAAAGGATATCTAGAAAGCTCTGCTCGGCACTCCCATGGAATGTTACAGGGTTTGCGATCTAGGACTTTCCGAGTTTGCCACGTAACGGAAGTATTCCGGTCGTTCCCACTTAGGACCGACCTGAATTAGGGTTTTCCCTATTGGTCATTTCCTAACGGCAACTAGCGTCGAACCCAAGCGAACTACTTACGCAGAAACGCCAGGTCTGAAGTGGATTCATGCTACACTTGGTTCAAGGAGAATGGGAAACGAGAGGGATGCAAAGCTCAACCTCTCTGCCATAAGGCATAGTCCCATTCCGTTCCCCTAAAACAGCTAAATCCGGATCAGTTATAACTCTAGGTCAACGCTCTTGTTGTTCGTGTTCTTTGAACAATCTTTCTGCTATTCATCTTGATTGAGAAAAGTTCTCGACCAACCGGGACCACCCATCCGTAGGACGGACCTATGGCCACATCCTCCGCACTTTCCTCAAGTTGTTTTAGTTATTTAATTACCTAACACATTTAGTTGGACATGTATCAATCAGCTTCCTTAATTAGCCCATTAGGCACTTGTTCCTTCACGTAATCATAGCACTTGACATAGAAAAGCAATGTCAAACAAGTTCCTTTTTAACAGGTTATCATATTTATCTTTGAAATACATAAAGTCCAGCCCGTAGGCTTATCCATAATCTGCCCCAAGGCTATCCAGCAATCCACAGGGATCACTAATCCAACATTGCACCCGTATACTAGTATACGGGCCTCAAGATCCAATCCCGAGTCACGCTAGCCTCTTGTGCAAGGCCCGGAAGGCGAGGGATTTACGGTCAGAGCTCCCCGTGGCACCCAAGCATCCTCCTGCTCCAAGTAGCGCTTAACAAAGAGACCTCTCATGGCGGGTTCGGTCCACCTTCCTGGCGCGGTTAACACCCCCCTTGGTTAGGGTCAGGCAGGCAGTCGGGGGTAACTGAAGCTGCCTCTCCCTTCAAGCCTTCAACCTGAAGCATTAGATATCCATTTATCCTTTAGTTCTTTTATCAAACAAAGCAAAACAATGCTCTTAAATCTGTAACAAGCACAATCATTTCCATTGGTCGTTATTGTTGGCCAACTGCTAAGGAGTGAATCCTTCTTTCCGAATGTATCCAGCACTTGTTCCTGGATGACTTCGACTTGGCAAGATCCCCTATATCCTGGGTTAGGGCGTACCCTATTAACCCGACTTGATCAATACCTTAAGTTCATGTGTTATTCCAATTTATTGGCTTATCATTTGCTTCCAAGCAATTATCTTTACCCAAGAAAGGTACTATATTAGGACGATTATTCATCCTCTTGCAAGATAACTTGCTTAAGAGACTGCCAACCTCATTCCGAGGAATTTGGCCATTTCCTTGTGATCAATTCACAAGATCGTGCGACTCTACCACTTGTTGCACAAGTGTCGCATCAACTGTGGGACTATTTACCCATCGAATGGAGTCGCGAAATAATCTATCCCTGATGGCATTAGGCTGACTTGTCAGTCCTAGGGTTTCGAGTTTCATCTTTTTAGCGAGAGTTTTTTAGAAAAACCCTAGATCACTTTTCGCAAGTAGATCCGACTATCCCTACATTACGTGAATGTGGGCAAGTCTTTAGGGTATCAGGGTTTTAGCTTTGGCAAAACGAGCGACTAGGTAATGTTTCCAATGTGCCAACCCTAGTTAGTTTCTTGGGATACGTTGCATTGAATTAACCCTTTTCTAACAAGTACTTCGCGGGTTTAGGTGTTTAGGTTAATGCCAATTTAACCTATCTATTTTTGAAGATAATTACGCTATCATTTTCATAACCACATGACTTATTATCTATGCGTAAGTTGATTTTCAAACCCTAACTCTTCGGTTTAAGATCAAGCATAGGTTAGGTTATAGCCTAATTCCAATTAATCATCCTATAACTTACGAACAAGATTCATGCGAAAACATGCAGCCTTTTCTAATAATTATGCAGTTGAAAAACGATATTTATACCAATTGACTAGAGTTATTCAACATAAGAATCATTTCATGCCTTGCACTTTCCTATGGATTCTTAACACTTTCCATAATGACTTATTGCGAAGAAGATATGTCCTAATAATGCGGCATGCAATCTATACCATGCCTAAACGGAGTGCACTATCTTAATTCCGTTTTGTAAATATGGACATTAATCTAAGTTCAGTTCATTGAAATGCACCAAAAACTACTTGCTAGAAATGCATATCAATTTTCTGCTCACTTTATTTTTGTTCGTTTTATTCAAAATACTAATGACCGAACTTGTCCGTCGTAAGCTAATTCTTTTAAGTTAACCAAAATATTTAAGACGGAAAATGCATCCTATCTCCAAAAATCATCCACGCACGTAAAATTATAACAACGTAAAAATAAAAATTAGGAAGAAAAACCTGGACTTGGGGTGAGATGTCCACGTGGATGTTAGGAGATGATCCTCCTGTGGTTGCGCCTTGAGCTTTCTTAGGAGTCGTCGCGAATATAGCTTTTCTGTCTTGGATGTGGCTTTGCGAACTCCTTTTTGAAATTCCACCGTCCTTTATGAGTTTTCTTTTCCTTCCTTTCGTAGAAGCTCTTTGAAGGGATACTTCTATGGAGGAGGGGAGAAACCACAGAAAGGGTTCAAAACCCGGGAAGGGGATGTTTCAAAATCCTCCGCGAATAAGGCCCATTAAAGCCATGGGAAAAGGCTTAATGGACTTTTAAAGACTCACAAGAAAAGGGGGAAATAAAAGGTGTAAAAGACCCCTTTGGATATAGGGGATTGTGTATGGGGGAAAAAGGGCTTAAAGAGCCCTTAGGAGGGGATCTCGCGTGTGGGGGGAAAAAAGAAGGGGTTAAAAGAGGCACATGAAGACCCTTCAAGTCGAATTTGAGGGGAAAAGGTCTTTACCGCGCCCACATGAACAAGGGCCTACAAGGGTAATTTATGAAGGGGGAAAGGTGTAACATAAAGGCTTATGAAGGCCCTTTAAGTCAAATGTTGGGCGAGGGAGAAAGGGGCTTATAGAGGGGCTTTTCTTTTGTGGGGGGGGGGGGGGAGGAAACAAGGGTATAAAAGGGGCTAAGAAGGAATTTTTCATGGGGGAAAAGGGGCTTCAATAGTCCATATGAGGGAAATTTTGAGAAGGGCTTAAGGGTCACATGAAGGCCCTTTAAGGCAAAAATTTCTTTTTGGGGGGGAAAGAGGGCTTATAGAGCCCCCCCTTAGAAGCTTCTAGAGCTTCTAAAAAGGAGCACGTGGGGGTGGAGATGACTCCCCAGGCAACGTCACGATGGACCGGGAGGCCGCTGCGGTGGACTGCTGCGACAGTTCTGAGCGGCCCACTGGCATGTCTGTTTCCCCAACGGGAGCAGCGCTTGGCTCCTCCCTTCCTACCTCACGGCCGCCAGCAAGCAGAGTAACTCCTCTCTTCTCTCCCCTACACAATCAGGTGGCATCTCATGACAACGCGCTCTCCTCCTAGCTATGCCCCATAGCCTTTATATAGGTGAGGGGAGGGGGATCCTCCCTCCCCTGCGTGGCATCTCGCATGCCCTCTTCCCCCCTGCAAGCTCCATCAAGGAGCTTGATTATACCTTCTATTCCCCTCCCCCTCCAGCACGACAGTCGGCTAAGGGGGATAAGGGGAATTAAAAAAATTTGTCATTATCCTAATCTAAGAGGGCATTTCATATGCAAAAGTGCGTATTTTTATTTCGCAGTTGTTACACCCCTCTTCGTCTTCAAACCTTGCTCATGAAAGCATGTCAGCTAGTTTTCTCTACTTGCAATATGCTAAAAATCAGTGTTATGTGACTTTATATATTTAATCCACCATAACATGGCAATATCAGGAGTTGAGCAATTTATTATCATGCCCAATAGAGGTAGACAATCAGTCTCTACCACTACTATGAGCTCCCATTAAATACTCCCTATCACACTTAAGGGTTGTCACTACACCCCAAAGCTCTCTTTTGACTTGAGAATACCGCCATTGTCGTTCATTGAGAACCTTTGCTCCAAACCGAATGGCATACCTATTCCCACCAGCATCATCCTAACCCACTACCCAACCAATGCCAATTGGGCTTGTATTCGAGGTGAGAATAATAGGCTACCCATTCTCATAATTTTCTCTATTTAGTGTTGGGGCTAAAATCAATAAGCTCTTTAACTTCTGAACTGCCTTCGTATGCTATTTACCCCACCAAAACTTTAGCCATTTTCTCAAGAGCTGATATAAAATTTTAGCCACATGAGCAAAATGCAAAATCCATATCAAGTAAAAGACACATGCACCCAAAAATATTCTCACCTCAGATACATTTGAACATGTCTCTCGCATCCTGCTTATGGCATCAATCTTTACTAGTGAGGGCTTTCTCCCATATGGTCCACACATGTGCCCAATAACTAATACTTCCTCTGCTCCAAAAACTGATTTTTCTCTTGCCAAAGTCAAATGCACTTCTTCACGACGGCTCAAAATCCTGTCATAATCAGCAATATGATCAGCCACAAATCTTCTACATCCATGCTCATTCAGCCCTTCATTCTTCTCATGGATATCATACCCTTTTATCAACACATCATCAAGAAAGGGTCAGGTTAACTGAGGGATATACTCCCTCAAAACTTTATGCATAGCATTCATCATATGCGCCACTAAATTAGTTGCTCCCTGTGGAAGCATACATATCCTAACCAATCCAAGCAGTATCTTCATGGTAGTGATATCCCGACTTTCTAATGCAAGCTAGAGTTGATCATATCCTAAATATAAATCACCCATAGAGTAAATTTCCTTGCCTACAACAAATGCTTCTCCAAATTCATCCCTATCGGGCTTGATCCAATATCTCTTATGGTGACTTTATTAACTAGTTTTAAATCATGTATAAACCTCAAAGCACAATTCTTCTTTGGAACAGTAAACCACCGATTCGAATATGGAGTTGAAGAAGGCTCCAAATTTTGCATTCTAATCTTCTCATTCAAAAGCTCCAGCAACTAAGGTAAATATGCCAGAGGCACTAGAATAGGCTTTAAATTCCATGGCACATGAGGTACTATAAAGATCACCACATGTGCAACTATGGTCCGGATAAACACATCCAACTCGATTTGGCTAAAACGCAAAGGCTTTCCCATACCTTGCCAACATCTGTAAGAAACAAGCTCTTTCTACAGGCAAAAGGAAGCTTGTATCACCAATTTTCAGCTTTTGTAAAGTTTCAGTTGTAAATTTATGTACTACTTCATATGGATCACGTAAACTAGGTTGTTGAGTCACTTTTTTAGCCAACTCATCACTTCCAGGCGGTAAAGGCAAAGCCACAAGCTTAATCTTCTTTGCCAATGTTTTGTACTTTCTATCCACCCTTACTTCAGCCCTTTTTTGCAGCCCATGTTACAGCCCATAACATTCATGCTCAACAAACTCTTGAATGACTTCATACATCTCTAAAATGTCAATATAAATAACCTCTTTTCTTGCCTTGTTTTCAGCATTAATTACTGCAAACATTTCAGCCACTGTATCAACATCAACCAGCCTTGAAAATAGCCCTAAAATACCTTCATTTGTAGTCATCAAACCATATGTCTTTAGCTCTTTTTCAGCCCATCCTATATATTTCTTTTCAGCCTTACACATGGCTGAAATATTCTTAAAACTGCCAAGACTACATGCTGTCCATTCCTGCAATCCAGACACGAACAGAGTTTCCCCCTTTCTTGGAGGCATAATTATCTTTCTAGAGGCACTGACATAGCCTCCACTTACAGAAGTGTTGTCTAAAAACCCTTAAACTCTCGTGCATTAGGTGGCATAAGTTTATCTCATAACCTATCCCAATTGTGGGGATGATTCACACAAATAGTGAGAAATTGTATCACCTTTGTATTATCTTTACTCCAAACCCAAGCATATGAAGACCCATCATCCAAGGCTTTTGTTTCTAGCATTGATTCCGAAATATAGGGCTACCACAAAATCATCGGATAACTACATGAATCTTGCACAAAAAATTTATATTCATCCCTAACATCTCCAAAAGTCACGAGTACATTCGGACAAGCCACATAAAGATCCCCTGATGCATTGTTTGCTGCCCGCATGTGCCATCTCGAATCTACATCAGTTGGCCAACCTCCATTCTCATACAAGCTGTGTGCCATAACATTGATTTCCAAACCATGATCCAAGAGAGCTATGCAAGGCATCTCTCTTTCCCCCACTTTAACAATTTCTCTATTGTAGTACGAGCCTAATGCATTGGTGAATAATGACTGCTTGGAATAAAATGAGCATCTTCTTCTTCATGTACTTGTTGATGGACATTCTCATTATACATAACCTTCTCTCTATGTTTATTTCTGCCCATAAGACCAATTTCAACCACCACAAGCTTGCTATCTACACTCCCATTTTACCCATTTTCAACATTAGTCTGCTCCAAATCAGTATTACATACATCATCATATTCCCTCTGAAGTTGTTTCTCTATGTCTTTGTCAGCCTGCATCAATTCTTGCAAAACTTCACCATCAAGCTGTCTTTTTCATTTCACCATACCAATGATTGCATCATGATATTCACGCTTCGTGATTCCAAGAACTTTGCCAAGTGTGAATTTCACTCTATTGCCAAGTATGCGATCTTACAAGACCTTTTTAAGGTTTGTGGCAATCTCAAGATTTGATTGTAACTTGTAACCGGGCTACTGGCTCCTTTTCTTTCCTTCTTGTTTCTTCTCTTGAGATGCATCATCCATAACATGCTCAAGTATGGCTTTTTCAGCCTCTTTCTGTTGCTCCATTTTACTTCGTGTTATGCGTTTAGATGGGCTTGAAGAGGAAGGAGCAGTAGTGTCCTCATCTCTTCTTCTCTTTTCTTCCACAAGAGCTTCTTGATTATGAACCTCAGTCAAATAAGCATAGGTTGAAAATGAATCCACTGGTGCACTCCATCCTATTCTCCCTTGTATACTCTGACTTGCATCTGTCAATTCAAACTTTGTTGTTTTACCCTTTTTCATGCAATCTAATGCTTGCATCCAAATTCTAGATTTTGCTTTGATTGGTAACTAAAACGACATTTACAGATTGGATTGAAAAGCCCAATAAAGGGTTTGGCTGCTACAACTTTGCTTCGTGAATTTGAAAGTCGGTATGCATAGTTGGATGCTGATGAGAAGCAATCATTGGAGAGTCAGAAAATCCATTTATTTTCGAAGGCGGCAGATCCTGTCTTGCAAGAGAAGCGGATTGATCGTTTAGAAGATGCCTCTTTTGAAACTGGACTGAAATCAGATTGGGCTAATGTAACTGATGCAGTGCGTATGTTGGTAAAGAAAGAGTGGATGAAATTAAGATGGGATACATGCACCATATACCTACCAATGCTTAGAAGGGGGCTGAAATTGCAACCAAGGCGCCTATGGCTATGGCAAAACAACTAGCTATACATGTTGGTTTAACTCTTAAAGGTAATGCTGTGGATGAATTAATCAAAGGCATGCATAATTTGAGGTTGAATTTGACAGAAATCTATACAAATGTCAAAAATTTGGATGTTAAGGTAGAAGAGAAGGGTTGGGCAACAACCTAAAGACAGTACAAAGAAGGATACCAAAGGAGATATATTTGGTGTGACAATTTACAGCATGAAAAGTGAAACTGTACAGTCTACCGTAAAGTGGAAGCAAAAATATTAGTCTTTTGGAAAGATGGTAAAATACATGCAACAGAAACTCGTCTTCCAATAGAGCCAAATTTTGGAAATGGTGGTATGTAAAAGAGGTTGGAAGAGATGGCTACAAGGACAATATTTGTTGCCAAAGATGCAACCACATATGGGTTGAGAATTGAAAGGACTAATGAAGCTCATAAAGGAGGCATGGCTCTTCCAAGAAAAACTCTTATTTCAAAGCTTTCTTAAAAGCTGCCCAATTAGCATCTCTTCTATGTAACTCATCAATCCGATCATGCAATGCATGCATGGCCAAACAGGAGAAATACCGACTCCATGCATACTGCGGTACCCCATGAAACAACATCTTTTCTTCATACAACTGGATGAAGGCTGAAATATTTTGACCCTTAAACTGCTTTAATTCCTATCGTCCCAGTACCTACAATGCATTTACAGCTAAGGAATCAATTCTTTCTACTTCCTATCGAGTTTGCATTTGTTGTTATAACAACAACTGTTGTTATTGTTGTTGCTGTAACAAAGCAATCATCTGTTGTAAAGCATCACCACCACTTGAACCTATAGAATCCCTCATCTTTACACACCTATTTTGCTGACTTTCACGTAAGGTTCACCACTATCGGAGCGTTTGGGGTCGAAAGTCTACCATGTGGGTAACAGACCGTAGGGTGAAGGGAGATTCAAGGAGAGGAGAAGATGAAAGAGAAGGGTTTTAAAGAAATAGAAGATGTCGAGGAATACTCATAGAGGTGAAGCCTGTCAATTTATTTATGTATCCTGAGAATACAAATATCTTACAAACAAAAAAAAATGTGCATAAAACAATAGCTTCATCTCTACTATTCAGACTGCCAATCTGATGCTTGCATTGGCTCCAAAAGGGGGGTAAAATAATAGGACATGTACTCAAAATTCTCCCAAATCACTCCTTCTCTCCCAATTCTTCAGAGTGTTGTTTGCTACCTATAAATTGTGATTGTGCATCATGAGATTTTGGTAATTCTTCTTTTTACATAAAACCCCCCAAAAATGGTTGAAAGTCAATTGCTTTTTTTTTCATGTCATCCTATTCTAGAAGTTGTCTATAGCTTTTGGATATTTATAAGAAATAATATCCAAAATATCAAAAATAGGCTATACTTGTCCAAAAATCTACTATTTTTAAACCATCCACACTATAGACACTGACACTAATGACTAATATGGCATTGACTCTTTAAATCAATAAGAAAGACAAATGATGATGCACTCCAAATTTTTTCACATTGTGTCCATGTAGCCGCATGATAGTGTGGCCAAAATCGTTGCTTCAATTTAATTTTTCGTCATCACTGCCTTCATGATGCCAGAATCGAATAGGGCTCGTAGGGTCTAATTCCTAGAATCGGACACTGACGTCTGATTCCTAGCAATCGAACGCTTGGACTACCTCAGCTTCTCCAATTGGACGCTAGCCGTCCGATTTCGAAAATTGAACCAACTAGGATCGGGACAATCAAACCACCTTTTGCCTTTGTTACTCCTTGGGATTGCTTTGCTTATAAGAAAATGCCGTTTGGTCTTCTTAATGCTTATGCACTATTTTTCAGTGATGAATGAATTATGTATTGCCCCTTTGTCTTGGAAAATTTATCAGTGTCTTTGCGGATGATATTGGATGTTTTAGCTCTATATTCACTCATATGGAAAAGCTTTGGCTTTGTTTTCAACAACTACAACAAGAGGGAGGGCAACTCACCCCTAAGAATTGTAAGCTTGGTTATGCTGAATTTATGCTTTTGGGTCATATGGCCTCTCAAAACAACATCGAAGTTGATCTAAAAAAGTTAAAAGCACTTTCACTTATGGATTCTCCATGTCTGTCCAATCAAACATTTGCCATGTCTGATTTGGACGATCGAACTGATATCCTCAAAATTGAATTCAAACACTCGGCCATCAACCACTCAGACCACTCACAATCGGACCACTCTTAGAATCTGACACTTGGATCACGAAAATCATACGAACTAGAAATCAAACCACAAGAATCAAACGGAAAATGATAATCGGACCAGTCCAAATTGGACACATCACAATCAAATGCCAGAATCGGACAAGTCTGAATCGGACGCGCAAAAATCGAACGTCCAATTCTAGGGATTGGACACTGCAAAACCGAACACTGCAGAATCAAACCAAAAATCTTACAAGAAAAAGACTGACAAATTTAGCGCATCCCAAACAAAGCAGAACACCTCTCGAAACAAGGGAAGACTCCGAAAGCCTTATAGGTGCAATGTTATACGGCTAGACATGACTGTTAACAGCCACGTCAACTTTTAGCCCCTCTTAAAGCCATAAACTGACCTATAGGCTCCAATTAACCTTGACCGAGCTGAATAACGTATCATAGACCCTAGTGACCAGTGAGAGTGGCCAATGAACTAAGCCTAAAGCCCTATTCAGTCGAGAACATAGACCGGAGTGCGAAAGATGCATTTATCATCCCATGTTCGCACCCACATTGTTTTCAATACTTAAAGTGCACTTGAAAAAACTGAAAGCGTGATTTTGCACAATGCACAAAAAAAAGTACCATGCATACACTGATTGAACGTAAATTGAGGAATGTCTGTAAATAAAAAGAAACACACTCAAACTTAATAAATAGAAAAAACCCACCAATAGGAGATGACCTTTAAATCTAGACGGGTGATCAATAATCCGAATTGGTAGGACTAAGTGAGAGACACAGCACGGAAAGCCAGACACATAGAAGGAACTTTTAGTCATTTCCTACATAGGAAAAAAAAGAAACTTCCCTATCAATTTCCTAGTCAAAAATACACATAAGTAAGGAAAGTAAATAATAGGGGAAATGGAATATTTCCTAGTTAGAGAAATTAGGTAATTCTATAGAAAATTCCCTACATAGGAAAAATCCCCTAGAAATTTTCCTACATAGGAAAAATCCCCTATGTAGAGATTTTTCCCTACATAGGAAAAATCCCCTATGTAGGGAGTTTTCCCTATGGAAATTCCATATGCAATTCCCTAGTTTCTCTAACTAGGAAATGTTCCATTTTCTCTATTATTTACTTTCCCTACATATGTGTAATATTAACTAGGAAATTGATAGGAAATTCTGTATTTTTTTCTTTCCTATGTAGGAAAATTTTCCAATGTGGAAAAATTTTCCTATGTTTTCCTACGTAGGGAAATTTCCCTACATATAGTAGTTTTCCTATATAGGAAATTTCTAATATGATTCTATTTTTTTCTCTAACTTAAAAATATTGCATTTTTTTTAGTTTGCATATTCTTACTTATATGAATTTCTAAGTAAGAAATTATAGAGTAAGTTTTCAACTAGAAATTATTTAGAGATTATTTAGTTAATTTCAAATATGACATAATACACATCTAATAGACAAGGTGAGAATTTTTCACTATATAGATTTTTTTCTATATCAAGAAAAAGTTTCTAAATAGATAATATTTTCCTATATAGGATTTTTTTCCTATGTCGTAAAAAAGATTGTATATATGTAATTTTATTGACCTGGTAACGGTCACGAAGTCAGAGCAAGAGCAAGAGCACAAAAGTTGGGGAGAGTTGAGGTAGACAGAAGTGAGCGCGAGCAAGGACAAATCGAGCGAGTAGTCAACCTGGGTAAGTTGGTGCCACATGGCCTTCCCTATCCACATTCTTGACAAGATATGCAGTAGGAGACATATTTCCTACTACCTTTACTATCAGAATGTAATATCCCCATGCCCCATAGGAACCCCCCCCCCCTTTTTTATTTTTCTTTCAAAATTTTTTCCCTCTCCCTCCCCCCCCCCCGACAGGTTGTCGGGGAGAGAGAGAGAGGGAGTGAAGTAGGGAAAGGGGGTGCATGCCGCCCAAGTGGCGGCATACAGCTGCGCCCCCCCTTTAAAAGGCCACCCCTCCTCCTCCTCGTCAACAAGCCCCCCCCCCCCCCCTCCCGCTGTTTTCTACAGGAAGCCCCCTGGCCCCTCCGACTGACGTTGCAACCCCCCTATTGCTGACGTACAGGCCCCCCCTCCTCGTTCGGTTGACGTCTGCAGGCCCCGTGGATAGTGTAAGAAGGAGAAGAGAAAGAGGGAGAGAAGAGAGGAGAAGGAGAAGAAGGAAGAGGGAGAGAGAGGATAAGAAGAAGAGAAAGCGAGAAGGAGAGTAAGGGAGAAAAAGAAGAGAGAGAAGAGGGAGAGAGAAGAGAAGAAGTGAAGATGAAGGGGTACGGAGAGAGAAGAGAGAAGGAAAAGGAGAAGAAGAGGGAAGAGAGAGAAGAGGGAGAGAAGGAGAGAGAGAAGGGAGAAGAAGAAGAAGAGGAGGAGAGAGAGAGAGAGAAGAAGAAGAAGAGGGAGAGAAGGACAAGGAGAGAAGAGGAAGAAGAGGGAGAGAAGGAGAAGGAGAGAATAGAAAGGAGGGAGAGAGAAAGAGGAGGGAAGAGAAGGGAAGAAAGAGTGGGGAAGAGAAGGGAAGAAGAGGGAGAGAAAGAGGAGGGAAGAGAAGGGAAGGAGTGGGGAAGAGAAGGGAAGAAGAGGGAGAGAAGAGCGAAGAGGGAAGAGGGAGAAGAGGGAGAGGAGAGAGAGAAGAGAAGGAAAAGAAGGAGAAGAAGAGGGAAGAGAGAGAAGAGGGAGAGAAGGAGAGAGAGGAGTGGGAGAGAGAAGAGAAGAGGGAGAGGAAAAGGGAAGGAGAGAGAGAAGGGAAAGAGGAGAAGGGGAGAAGGGAACAAGAAGAAGAAGAGAGAGAGAGAGAGAGAGAGAAGGGAGAAAGAGAGGGAGTGGGAGCTAGTGACTCCCCCCCAGTGAAGGACCCCCATCCAATGATCTTTCCTACCAAACTTGTCATCCTGAAATGTGTCGAGGTCCAGACTGCCCAATCTCCACGAGGCGAATGGCTCCCAAGAAGAAAGTCACGGGAAGCGTAGGCGTCCAAGCTACCGGTAATGTTGGAGTGGTGAGCGGAGTGACCAACGCAACAAACACGAATCAAACCAAGGTTCTAAGTTTTAAAATTAATTAGGTATTATTTCTCATGGAAGAGATGAAAGGGTTGGTGATGTGCATGGAATAAGAATGAATCTTAGGGTTTTTGTTTGCTCTAAGCACTAAGTTGCATGCATGAAACTGTAGAGTATGGAATTCGCATAAGATTATATATATGAAATGATAGCTTTTACGCACATAAAATGATGAGGCCTTCGCATTATTTCACATAAAATAATAGCTATTAACCTAGTTCAATGCATGAATAGTCATTTAGAATTCATGTTTCGCAAACATGATTTAAAGAAACACATGAAATGATAGTTTCGATGAATAGAGACCTAGACCTTCATGAGATCTGGTGTATTAGGAATAAGTATAGCTGCTTGCGGATTGTTTTATCGGTCTTGCCGTAGACTGTCACAAATGGATACGCTCCTAGCCTAATTGAAGCTAGTGTCAGGAATCGCGTGGTGGGGGGACTTGCTCAAGATGCTGCACCGAACACACACAAAATGCACAATAAGAAGCTCACTCACGAGACAAGAAGAGAGATGGAGACCAAAATGTTTTCTTGCTGGTTTCTTCTTCTTCTTCCACACTCTTTACAATGTACAAAAAGTATATATAAGATACAACATAAAGGAAAGTTGCCTACTAAGTCAAACAATGCATAATCGACTACACTATTCGACTGGCGCTATAACTATGCCAGTTGTAAATAGGTGTAACAACCTGAATATAATAAGTAATGAGTCAGTGGCCATGTGAGAGTCATAATGACCACCGACATGCTAAGTGTAGACATGTGGACCCATCTAACCAGGCGGTCTATCATCAATGTCTGCATGTGTTGAGCTTGTCATCTCAACACTCCCCCTCAAGCTCAACTCTATCTCTGCAACTCCAAGTAAGCTTTGAAACTTTTGAAGCTTCTCTGTACCCAATGCCTTCGTGAAGATGTCAGCTATCTGATTCTGTGTACTGACATACACCAAGTCAATCTCACCTACTAGTACCTTCTCTCTCACAAAGTGGTAGTGTATCTCAATATGTTTTGTCCTGGCATGGAACACAGGGTTCCTACCCAACTGTATACTGCTCATGTTGTCACAATAAATGACAACTGGACCTTCCATATGGACATCTAAATCAGCCAATAACTTTTGTAGCCATACTACCTCACATGCTACAACAACAGCACCTATATACTCAGCCCATGTACTCGACAAAGCAACTGTAGATTGCTTTTTGCTGCTCCAAGTAACTGCTGCACTACCAAGAGAGAACATGTATCCACTGGTAGATCTTCTGTCAGATATACTACCAGCCCAATCTGCATCCGTGTATCCAAACACCTGTACATCTGTACCTGCCTCATAGAAAAGTCCATAATGTAATGTGGACTTCACATATCTCAATATGCGTCTGACTGCATCCAAATGTGGCTTTCTAGGTACTTGCATGAACTGACTCACAAGACCAACACCGTAGCTCAAGTCTGGCCTTGTAATGGTCATGTAGATCAAACTCCCCACTATCCTCCTGAACATAGTGGGTCTTCTATATCATCCCCAACATCAGCACTCAACTTTACATTCTGCTCCAACGGGACTGAAAGTGGTTTGCATGCTGTCATACCATACTTGGACAACATATCCAAGCCATACTGTCTTTGGGATAGCCATATACCATCATCACATCTTATCACCTCAATGCCAAGGAAGTACCTTAGCTCACCTAAATCCTTCATCTCAAACTTCTTCTTCAAAAAGTCCTTGACTTCAGCAATCCCACTATCACTATCACCTTTAATAATCAAGTCATCCACATAGATGACTATGATTCTCACATAAAGTGAGTGATCAACATCATAAATATAAAATCCACTATTGACAAGATACTCTCTGATCTTGTCAGACCATGCTCTAGGGGCTTGCTTGAGCCCATAGAGTGCCTTCTTCAACCTGCACACATACGTGGGATGCTCTAAATCTTCATAACCTGCTGGCTGATCCATATACACTTCTTCCTACAAATCACCATACAAGAAGGCATTCTTCACATCCATTTGTTGCAACCTCCAACCTTTGGCTACTACCAAAGAAATCACACATCTGACAGTTGCCATACTAGCAACTGGACTAAAGGTTTCTTCATAATCTATGCCATATGTCTGGGCATAGCCTTTTGCAACCAGCCTAGCTTTGTACCTACTAATAGAACCATCTGCATTGTGTTTAATCTTATAAACCCACTTACATCCAATAGCTTTATTTCCCTTCGACAATGATACTAGATCCCAAGTCTTATTGGCCTCTAATACGGCCATCTCCTCATCCATTGTTGCATCCCAATGAGTATGACCAACAGCATCCTCAAAACAAATGGGCTCAACATCCTCAACTAGTTTCACCATATAAGCATGATGGTGAGCTGCATAACCTTCAAAACCAAATATTTTAATAGGGTATCTGACCCTGCTAGATCTACGTACGATCGGATCACTCAATGGAGCCTTTACATTATTATAAGCTCTCTGTACACTTGGTGTCCTGACAGAAGGAATACCAAGCTCATCATCCAAGCTCTCTGAGCCATTGGAGTCTCCATCAAGAATTGCATCAATGCCATCTGACACTTTATTCTTTCCTTTGTCTTTAACTATAGTGCTACTAGATGCACCTGAAGATGTAGAGCTACTCCTTAGTCTCCCAGACCATGGACTACCAGATGATGTCTCTGGTCCACTAAGAGTCCATGATTCTTGCTTTTCAGCATGCACATGAGTGTCATGATTATCATCATCATCCAATGCATCACCACTAGATGCATACCAACTGCTCATTTCATCAAAGATGACATCCATGCTCACTCTGAACTTACATATGGCAGGGTTATAACAACGATACATTTTTGCTCTAAAGAGTATCCAATAAAGACACACTTTTCAGCCTTTGAATCCAGTTTTTTTCGCAACTCATCTGGCACATGAACGTATGCAACACAGCCAAATACCTTCAAGTGCGATACATCAGGCTTCTTGCCAGTAAAGCATTCTTCAGAAGTCATACCATGAACTGCAGCTGTGGGAGTTCTGTTCATAATATAAACAGCAGTATGAATAGCCTCAGACAAAAAATGCTTAGACATATTCTTTTCAACCATCAAGGCACGTGCAACTTCTGTAATATGCCTGTTTTTCCTTTCTGCAACACCATTTTGTTGTGGGGTATACCTGCATGTGAACTGTCTCTTTATCCCATGAGACCTCAGAAAATCACTGAACTCATTCGAGAGGTACTCTCCCCCTCCATCTGACCTCAAGCACTTTACTTTCAAGCATATTTCTCTTTCAACTACAGGCTTGAAAGTTCTAAAGTGCTCAAACGCTTCACTCTTTTTCTTCATAAAATATACCGACAACTTTCTAAAACAATCATCAATGAATGTGACAAAGTATGAACTTCCTCTAAGAGATACATTTTGTGTAGGCCCCCAAATATCTGTATGTACAACATCAAGGATATTTCTGCTTACATCTCTGTCATGTGAAAAGAGTTGTCTTGCTTACTTACCAAACTGACATGCTTTGCATACCTTATGAAATTCTGCAAGTCTAAATGTAGGCAAACTTGTAACCACCAACCCTTTGGACTGCATTAATTTCAACCTTTGTACATTTGCATGTCCAATGTGTTTGTGCCAAATTTCAATATCTGCAACATCTTTTCCTTTAGCATACATAGCAGCATTCATAGTAGAAATTCCAACATCCAGAGTAAACATACGTCCAACTCTACTTCCCTTTGCAACCAACCTGCACTTGTCATTGAAGTCTTCTCTAAAGTAGTCCTTTGCATTAAATCTGACTTGCAGTCCTTGCTCTACCATTTGACCGACTGACACCAAGTTCTTTGTAATAGATGGCACATGTAATACATCTGAAAGACTCTTTGTCTTACCATCATGCAAGGACAATGAAACTTTTCCAATGTGTGAAATTGGGTGGCATGAATTGTCACCCGTCTGCACATAACCTGCATTTTGCAAATCCTCCATCTCTCCAAACCATTCTACATGGCTGGTCATATGATTGGATGCACCTGAATCAACATACCAAACATCATCATGTGTTCCCTTTTCTATAATAACATTCAGCATGTGCTACATAACAAACAGACGTTCGTTTTTGTCTTCATTCTGTCGTGCAGACGATTCATAGTTTCCTTGCTGCAACTTACCACTGCGAATATCATCTTTCTTAGCATAACATTGGGCTACAATATGACCTGTTTTGCCACAGTAGTGACACAATACCAGAGTTGTTAAAACCTCTGTTCTGCCATCCACCTCTTCCTCTAAAGCTCCCCCTACCTCTAAAGTTACCACAACCTCCTAAAACCTGCATATCGCCAAATTGTTGATTCAATCTGTTTTGCTGGTTGTCACTACCATGTCCTGTACCATGGCCTCTTGAAGAGAACATGCCACGTCCCCTTCTCAAACTGGAGTAGAAAGCTTGGACATATTCACCACTTCTTTCAGATGTCTCACTCTGCATGTTGATCTCTTCAATGATCATAAGGGAGACCAACTCATCGAAATCTGAAAATGGCTTTCTGACATATACAGAAGTTACAAAAGACTTCCAAGCCTTTTCATTATTAAGTCCACCCAAGGTAGACGACACCAAATCATCATCATCGGGCATTGCATCAATCGCTGCCAAGGCATCTACAATGCTCCTTATCTTCAGTGCATACTCATTGATAGACATCTTCCATTTCTTCAATGTATTCAACTCTTGCTTGAGTTGAATCTTTCATGCCTTTGTATTTACGAAAAACATACTTTCAAGTATGGTCCAAGCTGTATATAAATTCTTTGCATTTCTGATATGTCCCAGCATATTATTGTCAATTATTGCAGACAATGAATACATGACCTTTTTGTCTTTTGCATACCATTCCTTCCATGCCTTTGTCTCTTCTGCAGACAGTTGGAGGATCACTCACCTCCAGCTCCTTTTCTTCACCTGACACAAACTCGTAGAGACATTTTTTAATAAGGAAGTTCATGACACAAAACTTCCATGAAGGGTAGTTGTTCTTGTCGAGCTTCTCAATGATGGGGTTTCCACTGTTCTCTGCCATTATCACAAAACTAATACCAAACAGCAAGCAAATCTTCTGCAACCCTCGACCTGTAGTACACAACAATACACCAAATAACCTTTTTCACTGTCTGCTCAACAATACATGCAATCTGCAACCAGTTTCCAGATAAACCTTGTGTTTATTCGCTAGTAAACACCTTTGAAATTACAGATCTGAAATCTGTAACCTGTGCACCTGTATAGGGCAGACACAACTAAAATTGCAGGGTATTTCGAACTGCTGTCTGTAACCTTGCAGCTCTAAAACGGGGCCTGAAATGACCTCGAATGGCCAAAATCGTAACAGCAATGCCCTAAAGGACTGATCTATAGAATACACATCGCTCTTTGCGCACACCAAATCTCACTGCAATCTGAAATTTTTGCTCTACCCTGCTTCTAGTACCTCCACAAGCACTGTCCAAGAGAAAGAGTGAAAGAATGGGAGAGCTTCTTACTCATAGCTTGCTTACTCGAACCCTGCTTCTTCTCCTTCACTTTAGCCTTCGAAATTAGTGGCACGGCTCTGATACCATGTCAGGAATCTCATGGTGGAGGAACTTGCTCAAGATGTTGCGCCGAACACACACAGAATGCACAAGGAGAAACTCACTCAAGAGACAAGAAGAGAGATGGAGGCCAAAACGTTTTCTTGCTAGTTTCTTCTTCTTCTTCCACACTCTTTACAATGTACACAAAGTATAGATAAGATACAACATAAAGAAAAGTGGCCTACTAAGTCAAACAATGCATAATCGACTACACTAGTCGACTGGCGCTATAACTATGCCAACTGTAAATAGGTGTAACAACCTGAATATAATAAGTAATGAGTCAGTGGCTATGTGAGTGTCATAATGACCACCAACGTGCTAAGTATAGATGTGTGGACCCATCTAACCAGGCGATCCATCATCAATGTCCGCATGTGTTGAGCTTGTCATCTCAACAGTTAGTGACCTAACCCTAAATGGATTGTTAACCCAAGTTATGCTTAACGGTTTGAAAAGGTTGTAAATCTCTTAAGCAAGTGATTTGATATATCTAATTAAAATTCTAATTGTGCATGCAATGAGATTGCGATGCCTTGAAGTAAGAGGTTGTGCATTCATCTGTTTGTTAATGTGGTTTTGGATGTTAACCCAAGTGGGAAGTATTTGATGATTTCATGGCTGGGTCTGAGATGACTGATTGCCATGGAAACGAAAGGGATGTTTTCCCTAGCAATTGTTATTATATTGGTTGCTTCAGCTATGGTTGATTTCCTAAAGAAATAATTAAGGAAGGATGGCGCTAGCTCCCCCCCCCCCCCCCCCGAGCCACCAAACCCTAACCAAGGGGGCTATGAATCTGCACCGAGAATGTGGACCGAACCCGCCGCGAGGGGTTTCTCCGTGGAAACCACTTAGCGTAGGAGGATGCTTGGGTGCCAGTGGGGGCTCTGGCCGTAAATCCCAATACCTCCGAACCCTACACAAGTGTTCTACGTGACTCGAGATGGGATCTTGAGACCTTGATACTAATTACAAGGAATTTTGGTAAAATAAACCTTCCAGTTTTGTTGCCAGGAGACGGAAGGATTTTTTTACAGAGACAGAAAGGAACACTTAATTCTCCTGTATGGGCGGGAGACAAACATTAATCCGAAGATAAGTTAAGAATGTGTTTAATCTTGTTTTTTCTTGTCTTCGTATCTGTGCCTTAAATTACGTAAAGGAACCTATGACTAATGGGTTAATTAAGGAGACTGCTTTTATGTGTCAAACATAACGTGGTAGATAATTAGATAACTAAAACAAACCTCGAGGGAACCGTAGTGGATGTGACCAATGGGTCTATCCTATGGAAGGGTGGTCTCGATTAGCCGAGAGCTTTCCTCAAAGGAAATATTAAGAGGAAATGCTAGGAAAAAGTAAGTCTATGACCTTAGACAACGTTGACTAGGAACCCGGACTTCAAGTCGATCCTAGTGGGAATGGCCGAATAAGTTCTGTTGCAGGGCAGACTCGAGAGACCCTAGTTGGCAAACCCCGTGGCATTCCCTGGGAGTGCCAGATGGTGTCTTCTAGATATATCTCTCGATGGACTGCTAAGACATATCCCACAATTGAGGAGTGGCCACATTACACAGAAATGGGAGGGTAGATTTCCATGACACCTTTGTATCTATAGCTCGGATGGCTACAATTAGAGCCATTCCTGCCTTAGCCAACCAGTGAATGCTATTGAAGCAATCAAAAAAAGCACAAATCCTAAACATATATGATTTCCTCTTCCATTTTGTAGCTCCATTGTCATGATTGCCATGGATTCTCCTCGTAGTCCTTGTTGCATGCAACACAATTGTACCAAGCTCATGTATTACATTGTCATTTATTGCCTTGCTAGAGATAATTCAAAAGAAGACAATTTTTGTAGTTCTATTTTCAAATCCCTTTTGATTATTAACCCATTAAAGTTAAACATAAAATAAAGGAGAGAATATTGTTGTTGATAAGAGACCTCAACAAGGATGAGTTGTTATGCATACCAGTATTTCTACATCATCACGAAAGCTTTTTCTACCTAACTAGGCCATTCATTACTTTTAGGTAGGTACCAATTTCCACACACAAATTGACAAGTCCCAACTAATAATAGATGTTTCTCAATGTCAAGCTGAGTACCATGCTAGTCTACTGATTGCAGGGGTATAACATGGGAGATGTGGTGGTGTTCTACACTATCATTAGCTATTGTAGACTCTATAGCATTTGGTTGTGTTAAAAGCATTGGAGAGTTTTCTCTTGTTGCGGACCCACTAGCAACAGCACAATGAAGGGAAGTGCTTCCATCACTTCCACACTTTTGATAGATGTTACCTCCCATAAAAGCATACAAATGGAGAACATACTTCATAGACCATTTGTAGGGCATCTTCCAAACATATCCAGAATATTTAAGTCAGCTCCAAATGTGAATAACTATTTGGCATTCTCTACTGCATTCAATGACCCACCAAAAAGGGATGTCCAATAGACACTCGCTCTCATGGGAGCAACCTGAGGGAGTGTTGAAGTGTGTCCTTCTCCAGAATGGGTCCAAACTTTATACTTTATGCTAATTATGAAGTTGAGGTAGAAACAATGGCTAAAGTAGATGCCAAACATAGCAATTCCTAAGCAGCAAACGTGCAGAGGATAAACGAAGCAGTCTAGATATGACAGCTCAATTACAACAAGAGTGGGCTCAAAACTGAAATGCAATATTCTAAAGGACTAGATGAGGAAACATAGTACCAACACGCTCTTGGAAATAGCATCCAAAGGCTATAAAGTAGGTGTAGCATATGCTAATGATGAAAACAATTTTCCATTAACCCCTATCCACAAATTTCAACATGTATCTCTTAACCTTTATCAAGTACTCTTATGTTGCAATGGAAGAAAACCTACTGCAATGGAAGAAAAAAAATAACAATATGATCAATGATTGATCTTACTCTCACCATGGTAGGATCATACCCATCATTGTCAAACTAGAGCGTATAGTGTTCTCGACTCTTGCCATCATACGCAAAGCCCACCTGTGCATTTGTATGTGTACCAGGTTTGATAGCTTGTGTGCAGCCTATTGCCTACAACTACAAGAAGTTTAATCTCTCTCTTAATTGAAGCACTGATCCGTACCAAAAAACCATGTTATACTTAATACAATAACGTAAATGGAGGCATCTCACCTATCTGACACAAAAGGTGCTACATCCTTCGCCTCCAGTTCCTGCTCAACATCCTCCAAACCTTGTTCATCATTGACTGAACAAACAAACGTACAACATAAATATAAATACAAATGTAGACCAGACCCTGACCTTATCAAATTTTTAAAACATAAATGTACTTGCAACAAAGGACCGAGCTATATCATTGTTATTATTAAGATGTAAGAGATTACAGACATCCATGCCATTTGTGTTTAATCAAATCTCGATAATGTTTAAATTTCACAAGTTCCTCTATCTCTTCCTTTTGATTAATGTTATGTCTGAATAGAAGTGACATCGTTGTGCACCTTGTTGAGCCGAACGATGATCAAGCCTGGCAACCATTGCACCATGACCAAATATAGATAAATTATCATTGATACCGATGTAATAGAAACCCACCACACCATGGAATTGATGGATTGCAGTCACATATAGGCACATACTACAACGGCCTAGTTCAACACAATCATCCAAGCACACACATGTGTACTATAGTTTAGACCCTTCCACCCAAAGAAAGGCATACTGATTTGGAACATTCGATCTGTTATAGGGGCCGATATATAACACACCAAACTCTACTGTTATCTCACCTTCATCTTTGATCTGAGCCAGTCGTTAACATTGGGGTAACTGCTATAATAGCTGGGTGCGTTTGCGCCCGTCGCCCCTGCCGCAATGTTTATACTTTAACACAGTGCAAGAGCATATAGGCATTACCAAATATTCATCTAGCTGCAGTACATTAAACCCTTGTAAACATGGACGTGCTATAGACCCAGCTACTCACCAGCTACAACTGCAAGTGCTGATGCTGAAGCATTCATCCACTGCGAAATATTTAGATCATCATAGCTAAAGCGGACGGTTTCAACTCCAAATGAATCATCGGAATGAAGAATGGCCAATGCAAGCCTCTCTCTCTCTCTCTCTCTCTCTCTCTCTCTCTCTCTCTCAAAGCACACTAGTTAGGTCCTTTCTTCTTCATCTTGTTCTTCCTCTTCTCCAGTCTCTCTTTCTTTCTCCTGCCAAGATGAACATTGGGAAGCCTAGTTGGCATTAATAACATTCTTTGTCTTTTTTTGGGGCGCTTGATCAATCCACTCAAGGATTAATTACTTTGGGTGATGAGTGATTACTTTGGGTAATGATTTCTCCTTTGCAATTAAGGTAGAAAAAATAAAAAAAGATATCTTAAATTTATTAATCCTATAAATTAAGGTATATCCTATAAATATTCATTTTCTTGCTATATATTATTGGCTAAGGCTAAACCTTGAAATTTCTTATAGCTTAATACCTAACCCCCAAATTTGAATAGTGCCTGATTGAAATTTATGTATAGTAGGATTCTTCCTTGTTCCTAAAGAAATCAATGTTTGTGCTACTCATCAAATATATTAAGCACCTTGATCTATATGTTCTAAGACTATGGGAGTCTCTTGTACTCACCTGATTGAGATTGATTTTCTTCTTGATATGATTTTTATATTGTAGCTGGTATATTAGATTTCTCCCTTTGTGAATAACGGGTTTAGACTCAAACTAAGTCAAGCTATCATGCCATTCTAATCTGGGAGTTAGTCACAACTTATGCAAAGGCAATGACATTGATTTGCAAAGATAGCATTTGCAAGAGAGTTGATATGTCAACATGAAATTGATGTGCAATAGCAAAGAAAGATTGAAGTATTGACCTTTGATGCATGGCAAATGACTAGTCATACTGTAACACAATGACAATCACCACCCATTCTTGTCTTTTTCCCATCACCCCATCTCAACTTCCTTGCCATAATATATTCTCACCAATAGAATCACTATTCTTCTCCAAGTGATTGAAATATGTAGCCAATCATTTCTCTACACACTACAGGAATGAGAAACTTGTAGGGTATGAATATGTATCATGTTATGTCTTTTTTATTGGGATAAGGCATAAACAAGTAAACATCGACAAGGGGATGCACCTCCCCTCCAAGGGAGTGAGAGAGAACCATGTTGGAATGGATTCTATGTGAAGATAGCTTAGTTCACAAGACCAATCAACATCAAAATTTAATTGTGCTAGGTCTCTCCTCCCCAATAACAAAGCAACTGAGTGCAATTGGGAAAATGACCCACTCATGACGTGGCGCCATGTGCATACTATCAACATTAGGTCCAAGTGTCGAGAAAAGTGATGCACCTACCAACATATGAGCCCACAACCTCATAAGTATGATCCCAAGTTTGAGCCAGTTACCATCACCACTGGGAGCATTTTGTTTCATACTTCCTTTCACTAGCATGCAATTTCACTTTGAAAAAACTTTCAATGTGATTATGTGAAGGATATAACAATGCAAGTCATGGAAAGGGCCTTGTATTTCTTAATTACCAAAGGCTAGAATGGATAGTAAGAAGATGACATGAATGAAAATAGGAACTTTCTTTCCATATGACTATCTAGAGACAAGCCTTAGCATGACTAGAATGATCCTTTGCAAACATCTCATTTGGGGTATAAATTGAAAATTTTTTGACATGATGATATGGTAATGATAATGTGGTAATGGTGGTGTGGCAATGATGATGTGGCAAGACACTTGATCATATGGCAATAGTTATGTGGTAAATTTTGATTAAAGTTACAATTTGCATTGTAGGATATTATAATATAAATTTGAGCCAAATTTTGTGCAATCCAATCAATTAGACACAAATGGTGTTCGAGAAAAAGTAGGAACATGCAAAGCCAAATAAGGGGAACCAATTGGGGTACAAATTGCAATTAGACATTGAAATTGTAATTTATCTAGAAAAGGTCATTGAATTGAGAAGCACATACTGAATAGCAAAGTGAAATTCACTTTGCAAGAGATTCTTGGCATTGAAGAGTTTTAGAAAGCGAGGGAAACTTGGTGATCATCAACATAGATTTAGACAAAGTCTATGATATGGTTTGGTGGAATTTTTTCACTATAGTTGTCATGGCTAGACTAGGAATGGGGAGATAATTTTACCATATGGTGAATGTATTCTTCAAGAATGTAGCCACAAAAGTGGAGCTCACTAGATACATAGCCCACCCTTTTTAGTTTAAGGAGATCACTCAAACAAGGATGCACCTATTCTCTTCAAACATAGTTGGTGATCCACAACTTAATATGGTGGATAACAAGGTGTAGAGAGGACTAATCCATGGTCTTGTTGAGACTGGAAAAAGACTGAATTTTTTATTGATTTTTGTTATTCTTGAGGCCTGAATGGTTGATTTTGATGGATTTTAAGTGATGATTAGTTATTTTGGAAGTGTTTGAGAGCGTTTTTGGATGATATTGATCATGTTTTGGAAGCTCATGATGATTTTTAGTAGAAATATGAGGCTCTATGATGTTTTGGTAGGTTTTGTTGAGGTTCTGATACCTTCTGTTTAGCTTCTGTTTTGTTTTGATTTTCTTTTGTATGAAGCATGGATTGATGATTGATGAAGGTTGAAATATTTTGAAAGCTTATTGAATATTTTTTGATAGTTTGGAATGATTTTAGTATGAGTTATGAGGATCTAATATTCTCTATTGACCTTCAGTAACCCTCTGATGAGCTTTTGTAAAGCCTCTGTCTCTGCTCTGTTCCTGTTCTGTTCTGTTCTGTAGATCTTCTGTAAGTGTTTTTTGGAATGAGGGTGTGACTTTGGAAAAGGTTTCTAAATTTTGGAAAGAAAGAATCTAGGTTCAAAAGAGCTAAAACAAATGGAAGAAGTAGCTGCTAAAGACTGAAGAGGAGACTGAAGTGACAAAGACAGAAGTGAGCTATGAAGAGACACTCTAGTGGCTCCGGTGCCCTTTTATACGTCCCATGCCTCTTGGGAGGTGAATCGACGACCTATGAAGGATTATTGAGAGTGATTATTGAGTATTGTAGTAAGGAGATGATATACTATTGAGAGAGAGAGAGAGAGAGAGAGAGAGAGAGAGTCAGAGATAGTCAATTCTATCAAAAACAATGTGTCTATCTATGAGAGATTGAGAGAGAGAACTATGAAGACAATGAAGATGAATACTATGTGATTATTTCCATTTAAAAATTGTGTATTCATTTTTGTTACTTGTTCTATTGATGAATTCTGTAAAGATATTGAAGATTATGATTGATTCTATTAAATTTGTGGGAGATATCTACTATGAAGATATTGAAGATTATGATTGATTCTATTAAATCTGTGGGAGATATCTACTATGATGTTGCGTGAAGATTTGTTATTTTCCTTGTTGTGGTTCTCTAAAGAATGAAACAAAAGCTTGTTGATGTTACAAGATAGATTTTCTTGTAGTAGAAACCCCTTTTCCTTGGTGTTCCTTTTGGCACTCCATGTTTTTGCTGCGCAGCCGGGGAAAGTTGCCATCAACAAGCATTAGAAGAGGTTGAAAATGAAGAAAATTGCATTGCCAAGAAGAGGAAAATTTAATGGATGCTTGCAAAGTTCCTTCTGTCACTGAAGAGTTGGAGATTCTCATTATCAAAGTCACTTTCTACAAGAAGTTCATCTCACAATGGTGGAAACATATTACTATCATGATGCAAGCTCTATGTAGTGGACTATTTCCTCTTCCTGTTAAAGCAAGTTACAGAGATGTGCATCTTGGTGACAAATTGATTGGGAATAAATTGAAGAGCAGAAATAGAGAGAATGACCATCCATGGAAGATTTAGCATTCATTGAGAGGTTTCCAGACATCATCAAGTGGGAGATCGTGAAGAAGCTTCAGGAGTCGTGGTCAGTGGAGGTTCACGAAAACAAGAAAGAAAAGAGTTCGAATTTGTTTGTGGACACTCAACAACAAGATACCTGGGATGCTTGGTGTTCTAACAATCTTCTATTTGTCCAATTAGCAACCCACTGGAAGTTGGTAGATAGAGCGTTCTTTACAACATACACTATTGAAACCATCAGAAGCTGGCATTATTATAATGATGGCACAACAACGATCCTAAGAAAAATGAGTTTTGATACTTTCAGAATGGAATATCCCCCCTCTATAGTGGTTTGAAAGCTGAATTCAGAGATGTTGAAAAGAAGGAAGTAGAAGAGATGTTGGCCGGAGAATCCTCCAAATATTGAAGCCCCTCTCTGATTCTATTCTATTGAGTAAAGACCAACTAGTTGGATCCAACCTCCTGATGAATGATGTAATCAAGAAGCAAGCATTAGAACGAGTCCAGGTACATGAGAAGAGAGAAGGCAAGAATCAAGGTTGAGAATGAGCTTGCAGCAAAAGCCTCCTTTGATGCCCTAAAAGCACTCTTTACAAAAGTCTCCATGGCGACTCAAGGCCCCCTTTCTAGTCAGATTTGCCTTGGAAATATTGATGACAGGTTAGCAAATGTGAGGATCTAGGTTTGCAAGGAATGCAACCTACCCAGTGGCTTATTAAATTGGCATACCAAAGCAGAATCAAACCGTTGGACGTCCTCCCATACGTAAAAACAAACCTTGCAGGAAGAGACTATTGGCTGACATATTCGGTGGTCAAACCAAATTCTATGGGACCTCATACCATCTGCTCTTGGGAAGACCTTGGCTTTTTGAAGCAAGAGCCAGGACGGACTGGTTCAAAGGAACCCTAACCCTAGGCAGAGAACCCAATAAAGTGGTGTTGAAATTGTATGGATCACAAAAAGGCAATGGATCCACATCCATTGAAGTCATAACAAACTCCTCCAATGAAGTAATAGATGGTACATCAGGAGACGAAGAGGCTATTAAACAGATCTTTCCCAAGAAAACAGAGGCACAGTCCCTAATAGTGGGCACTATAAGCCAACTACCGAAGGAAGCAAAGTCTTTGTCCATGGGAGTACACCTCGTGCCTCAACCCAAATTGACTTCTAAAATCACCTCTAACAGTGAGATAGAAGCATGGATGTATTGTTCTCCCTTTTACATTGTAGTCGTAGAGATAGAAACAGAGATAGAGCCACAGATAGAGACAGAAGTAGAAGCAGACACAGAGAAGGAGGACTTGTTCTTCTCCTACAGAGCCTCTACAGAAGCAGAGAGACAGAGCCTCCAGAGGAAGAGGATGAAAATTATGAGGAAGAAAAAGAAGCAGGTTATAGAAGTGTAGTTGAAGAAGTTCCTCTAATAGTGAACGATCTTATTGATGTCCCTACAAAGACCTCGAAGGCTGAGGATCTCAGGATATTGGATGGAATGACCATGGTTCCATTTGGGTTAACCAATGGACCACAAAGTATGTAGAATTTGCATAAGCAATGGATCAAAGGTATAAAAATTAAGTTCACCAGTGTCTCCTATCGCCTTGACCATTCATTCTGGAGAAAAGATGATGATGATGCCCCTTGTCAAAGAAGCCAGAGCCATCAGAGCCATGGCTTATAGAAGGTCCATGCTATGTGACATTCCTAGATGCATCCTCTGAAGATGAATCCCTAAGTCTAGAAGAAATCACCACTCACACAAAAAAAAACAAAGCTCTGATACCCTTCCAGCAATCTCAACAGACAAATGAGTCATCTGTTTAGAAGGAGGATACTGGTTCTAGTGGAACATCAGACGATGACACTTCTCCCTTGAAGGAGTCAGACCTCTATCCAGAAGCAATCCGTGGGACATTTATCCATGAAGTGGAAGGTGAAAGGCAATTTACGTTCCTGGATGCTGACGGTACTGAACGTCACCTGAAAGTGGGTCTAAATCTTCCAGAAGAAGAACTAGTGGTCCTGCGAGACCTACTAAAGGAGAACTTAGACGTGATTGCTTGGTCGTACAAAGACCTAAAGGGAATTGACCCTACAGTTTGTCAACACCACATCGATCTAGAGCCTCATGCCAAACCAGTGAGGCAGAGACAGAGGCGTATGAATCCCAATTATTTTTCTCTGGTGAAGGTTGAATTATTGAAGCTCCTTGAAGCAAAGTTCAATTATCCTCTAGTTAATAGTGAATGGGTTTCGCCCATTGTGGTCATACCTAAGAAGAACGGGAAACTTCAAATATGTGTGAACTTTTGAAAGTTGAACTCCAAGATGAAGAAGGGTCATTTCCCTATCCCTTTCACAAATCAATTGTCGGACACAATGGCAGGCCATGAGCTCTATTCCCTCTTGGATGGATTCAGTGGATATAACCAAGTCCAAATCGCAAAGGAGGACCAATCCAAAACAACCTTCACCACAGAATGGGGGACCTATGCCTACAGAGTGATGCCATTTGGGCTCTGTAATGCTCCTGGTACCTTCCAATGAGTAATGATGGCTATCTTCCAGAATGATCTGCATGATTTCATTGAGGTGTATCTCGATGACTTCTGTGTCTATAGCCTAATCCGTGAGCATTCAGGACACCTAGAGCAATGTTTTGACAGATGCCGAGAGTATGGGATCTCTCTCAACCCCAACAAATGTGTCTTTGGCATCTCATCGAGAGTTCTTTCGAGCCATATTGTCTCTACACAAGGGATTGCAACAGACCCGGTGAAGATTAAGAAGATTGCCGCCTTGATAGCACCAACAAACCTCAAGCAATTAAGAGGATTTCTAGACCATGTGGGCTACTACAAAAGATTTGTTGCACATTTTGCAACTAAGGCAGCCCCTTTGCATAAGCTCCTAAGGAAAGATGCGGATGTCCTTTGTACTGATGGTTGCGAAGAAGCCTTTAATACCCTAAAATAGTGCCTCATCAAAGCACCCATCCTACAACCTTCTGATTGGACAAAGGAATTCCATGTGCACACAGATGCATTAGTTGAAGGGCTAGGTGTTATTTTATGTCAAAAGGGCCCCTCTAAATTAGATCAACCAATCTATTATGCAAGTTGGAAAGTAACCGACCATGAGCAGAACTACACAATGATAGAGCTTGAGTGTTTAGCAATGGTGTTTGCACTGGAGAAGTTTCAGCACTATCTACTGTCAACGTATTTCAAGTTCTACATGGATCATGAAGCCCTATCCTTCTTCCTAATGAACAAAGCAGATGTCAAAGGATGACTAATGAGTTGGTTGCTCCTGTTCCAAGAGTTTTATTTTGAAGTGATCACTAAACTCGGTCGTTCCCATGTCCTAGCCGATCATTTGTCATGAATCCCTCAAACTGCAGAAGAGGAACATGATAATCTAGATCTTCTTGATGCTTCCTTGTTTCAAGTTGACAGAGTTACCCCATGGTATGCAGACATAGCCAACTTCCTTGCAACTCAACAGTATCCTCCTGGCATCTCGAGCCCTGAGAAGAAGAAGCTTCTATTAGAATCAGCCCTCTACACCTTGCTAGGCGGTGTACTGTACAAGAAAGGCGAAGAAGTATGATGTGTTGCAGAGATGAAATTGGCATAATATTAAAAGTATGCCATGACGAACCATGTGGTGGACACTTTGCAGGAGAAGCAACAGCCACAAAGACTCTCTTAGCAAGATAGTGGTGGCCAACCCTCTATAAGGATGCATATGACTACTGCAAGAGATGCGATGATTGTTAGCGAATGGGAAAACCCACCAAAACAAGTTCCATGCCACTGCAATCTATCATTCCCCTAAAGTCGTTCAAGAAGTGGGAGATTGATTTCATGGGTCCCATTGATCCGCCTACCAGACGGAAGCAAAACATATACATCCTGGTATGTACAGATTATGTCACAAAGTGGTGTGAAGCTAAAGCTTTGAAGCGGGACGATGCCAACATAGCCCTATTCATATATGAGAATATTATCACCCGTTTTGGCAATCCCCTCGATCTAGTCAGTGACAAAGGTACTCATTTTCTTAACAAGATGATGGAAGAGTTGACGAAACTGTATAAGATCCACCATCGTAAGTCCACCCCCTATTACCCGAGAGCCAATGGCCAAGTTGAAGTCACCAATCATATCCTCTGCTCAATCCTGACAAGGACAATTGTCGCACATTGTCGTGATTGGGATAATCGACCTACAGAGGCCCTCTGGGCATATAGAACCTCTTATAAGGTAGCTACAGGACAAACTCCTTTCTAATTATTGTACGGCACAGAAGTTGTTTTCCATGTTGAGCTAGAGTTGCCCTCTTTGCAAGTGGTAGTTAAAGAATGCCTCAGAGATGATGAGTCCCTCCAATGCCGCTTGCTGCATTTGGAATGTTTGGATGAGATTCGGCAGATGGCCCTACAGTGCATGGAAACCACTCAAGCGCGACGCAAGGCCTATCATGACAGCTTCATCAAGTACAAAGAGTTCAAAGAAGGTGATCTTGTCCTGGCCTATGATTCACAATTTGGAAAGTTTCTTGGCAAGCTTCAACAACGCTGGATGGGTCCCTATAAGGTACTTGCTGTCAATCCTAATGGCTCTATCCAAGTGCAAGCCGTTTATGCCTCTGATGATCCCTTTTTTATCAATGGCTATTGCTTGAAGATGTACTTCCCTCCCTGGGGATCCTAACAATCACAGTCGACGTACCTTTTCCTTATGGGCATCACACTGTTCTTCTCCTTGTGCTTCTAATAGCCCTTATAATCTTCCTCATGAGGCGGTCTCATTCTGCTAGCCCCTCCCAGACACCTCCCATCCTTACTATGTTCTCCTCTCGTCTGATACAACAGTGGTAATGTGGATGGTCCTGCCACATGGTATGTCAAGATTGTGGGAGAGAAGGAAGGAGTCTCACTTGTAGCTTTCTCGCTTGCACAATGGGGGAATACACACAAAGGTGGAGGCTAAAAACAGTTTCTCTTCTTAGTTGTGTAAGCCAAAAAGAACTCTAGTACAAAGAAATAGAAGAACCCTATATATGGGTCTCAAGCCAAACTCAACTAACTAAGGTGGCATACTAACTGAGCCATGAACTAGAGTAGATAAGGATAGCTATCATCTAGCTATTATTCATGGGCGGTGTACCAACCGCATCTGCAGCTAACAAGTCGGTGACATAAATGCACAACGGTCACCCTAGCATATCACGAGTGGAGCTCGATATCTCAACACTCCCCCTCGAGCTCAATCCCAATTCCTGCACACCAAGCAGGTCTCTGAACTTGTGCAGCTTCTCTGCTCCCAATGCCTTCGTAAATATATCAGCTACCTGATCCTCTGTGCTGACATAAACTAGATCAATAAGACCTAGCAAAACCGTCTCCTGCACATAGTGATAATGCACCTCAATGTGCTTTGTTCTAGCATGATAGAATGGGTTATTTTCCAAGTGTATACTACTCATGTTGTCACAATAAATGACAACTAGCCCATCTGTAGAGGCTGATGAATATCATAAAATAGCTTATGCAACCAAGCTACCTCACATGCAGCCATTGCTGCGCCCCTGTACTCAGCCTTTGTGCTCGACAAGGCAACTGTAGGTTGTTTCTTGCTGCTCCAAGTGACTGCAGCACTCCCAAAGGAGAACACATATCCACTAGTAGATCGTCTATCAGAAATACTACCAGCCCAATCAGCATCAGTGTATCCATACAACTATATCTGAACCCCAGTCTCATAAAGTAGTCCATACTGCAATGTGGACTTCACATACCTGAGTATGCATCTAGCCACATCCAAATGCCATTTCCTTGGAGCCTGCATAAACTGATTTACCAATCCAACAGCATAGCTCAAATCTGGCCTGGTAATAATCATATAAATCAAACTTCCTACTATGCGTCTGTACATAGTAGGGTCTTCCAGAAGCTCACATGCATCTGCGCTCAGCTTCACATTCTGCTCCAAAGGAACTGAAATAGGCTTGCAGCCTGTCATCCCATATTTGGACAGCATGTCCAATCCATACTGCCTCTGCAAGAGCCGTATCCCACTTGGTGATCTAATCACCTCAATGCCCAAGAAATAACGCAGCTCTCCCAAATCCTTCATCTCAAACTTCTGCTTCAATAGCATTTTCACATGAAGGATATCTTCATCACTGTCACCTGTCATAATCAAATCATCAACATAAATGACAAGTAGCATAATACCTTTCTCTGTTTTCTCACATAAAGTGAGAAATCTGCCTTGGAAATCTGAAAGCCAATAGTGACAAAATACTGTCCTATCATTAGGGGAGTTTTGAGGCCTCGAAAATGCCCTGTAAGAGATCCTAGAGAGAGAAAACAATTTACGAAATAAAATCATTTATAGAATTTTTAAAAGGTTTATATTTTGGTAAGTTAAGATATCAAAATTCGTTAATAAGTCATTGTCGTGATATTCTTGTGGTCACATCAAACCTAGAAATCTAGGTCGCCATAAAGTTGGCAAGGTTGTCATAATGAAGATCTTACCTCTCCTCATTAAAGTGAAAAGTAATATTCAATTTGAATTTTGGTGGATAGTCGATTGCCTCCCTCCATCGTTTCTCCATCGTTTCTCTCTTCTTTTTTTCTCCTCCTTAGTAGTCTCTTCTTTGTTTTCGTTCTTGCTTCTAATCATATCCTTAGCTATGGATCAATCACCCAATGATCTCTGTAACTCAACTATGGATCAATCATCTAATGATCTTTGTAGCTCTCATAAAAGACCTCTCTATCATCTTCATATTGAGTTGGACAGTGAGTATGAACCAATAAGAAAGAGAACAAAATCTATCACGGTTACAGAGTCTATGAAACATATACTGAGGTTTGAAGGAAAGAAGAATATTGATCTTTGGTTAGATGGAAAGCTATATCCCAAAGATCCTAGCAGAAATAACACTCCTCCTTTCTATAATAGCTCATCATTAATGAGGTTTATTGGTGATGGCTACAATGGATTTTTAGGTTATACACTTAATCTTGTTGCAAAAAAGGATATCCTTGGACTAGAGAATCATCTTTTGATGAAACACAATATAGAGTTGTTGCAGAAGCTAGAGGATTGTCAACAAAAAAATCATTCATTGGAAAAGCATATCAAAGCTTATCAACGAAAGCAAACTTTATTAGGCCTTCGAAATCGACAAAGAGCTCTTAAAAATATTGAGAATCTCAAACAAGGAGGAGGAGGCTGTGGTAAAAGAATCCAAGCAGCAAAGTATATTTTTTTTCACTTGAAAAATCTTAAATATTGCTTTATTTAAACTACTTGCATTGATTTGTGATGTTAATTTTGCTTAGATCTCTTCTACAACCAAATGCAAGTGAAAGAGATTCTTTAAAAGCAGCTCAGTTTTATTATCATCTTCTTCCTTCAGTAGTTTCAAAGGATATTTTGGAGAAGAAGAAATTTAAAAAGGCAAAGAAACAATGCTTGGAGTCATTTGTAAAGGATCATTCTTTGGATTCTGAGTTAGTACAGAAGACACTGGATAGTATTGCTATCAGTCGAGATGCTTATATGCAACTTTTCCAACTTTTACAATCAAATATGAAGCAAGGACAGGTACGCAATTGCATACTTCTGAAGCCATTTGTGGTTAGGACTATCAGACTGAGAGTTAATAACAAAGTGATGGAGATTCTAGGTGAGCCTTTTCATATCAAGGCTAGCTTCAAGGGCAAGAAAAAGGAGGTTACATTCAATGAATTTAACAATATTTTACTTGACTTGCCCACCCTACAATGCTTAATGATCAAATTTTATGACTTGTCAGTAGCAGAGGCACAGGGAGTGGATAGATTTGTGAGTAGTGAGACTCTGAAATGTAAAAAATTGGAGAGAATCTCTATCATCTTGATGAATAGAGCACTTTCGTCAAGTCATTGCAATCACTCAACATCATTTAGTATTCAATATGAATATAACATCTGGTGGCTAGGAGCATTTGAGGTGGATACTGAGAATTTTGATATAGTATATTGGGTTTTTCATCAAACATCAATAGCTAATGTTATTCAAAGGCAACAAGCAGGAGAAGAGCTATTTGTTGAAGGATTTGGGAACTAAGGATTGAGTGGCACATACCTGGTGACCTAAAGACACTTAAATGTATGTATAATGTATCAAAGGGAGCTAACTCGAGATCTCCTTGCTTATACTGCATGTCACCAGTTGCAGAGTTAAACTCAAGCAATTAGAATAGAGCTCCCTCTAGGCACAATAAGGATCCACAGTTTAAACTAGTCTTGGACATTCCTATAGCAAATGCCCATATTTGTACACTTCATGCACTTTGTAGGATAATTGAAAAGCTTGTTCATCTCTATATAGGATTTGCATGGAAGTTGAAGCCATTATCAACTAGAACAGATACTATAACAAAGGTTGAAAAAGTTCTCTCTGCAATTGGTTTGCATGGTGGCAATGTTGTTATTGAACCAGATCTTCAAAAGTCTAAGGATGGTAATTGTGTCCCAAAAAAACCATCTATTGGTGGAGTGAAGGCTAGAAGGTTTCTAGGCTTTCATGGGAGACTTGTCAAGATAAACTCAAGAAATGGTGGCTCAAGTATTAAATTTAATCAGTGGAAATCCCTACATAATGCAGTTAAGGATCACACTGATAATGGACAAGCTCGAAATAGAAAAGCTAAAGTTTGGGAAACACTAGACAAAGTGTTTTTTTATTGTGATAAGACTGAATGGAGTGATGATGATCTCAAAGACTTTAAAAACCAATTGAACCTTTTCAAAAAGGCGATGACAGAAGCTTGGGGTGATCAACACTTTACTCACTATATGGTAAGAAGTTTGTATATGTTTGTTTCTTCATTGTTGAACTCATATAATGTTTTTTAATAACTTTCTTTATTTGTTGACTATGCAGCATATTCTATACAACCATGCTCCATACTTTATTAAACAATATGGATCTCTATCTATCTGGTCAACCCAAGGTATGGAAAAATCACATTATCAAGCAAGAACAAAATTTTTCAGACACACAAGACATGGAGGTGGAAGACACAAAGCCAACAGTTTATTAGAGGTCTTTCAATGGTTCTATCGACAAATTTGGCATAAATTCAAGCTTAAAGATACAACCACATCAAGCAATACATCATCTTTAGCAAGGACTATACAAATTGTTACCCAAAGAAGAAAAGATAGATATTTAAATTCTTGCGCAAAGCAAAGATTTACAGAATGGGTACAAACCAAACAAAGAGTTGGAAAAAGATGGGTTTCAAGAAACCCTTAATCTTTGGCATCTTCTAGTCTGATTGTGTTGCAAAAGAGTCCTTAGTTTCAGGCACCTCAACAGGGCCTTCATAGGAGTCCTTAGTTTCAGGTAGCTCAACAGGGCCTCTAGAGGAATCTTTTGTTTCATCCCACTCAATAAGACCTCTGTATTTCAAAAACTCTTGTTTCTAATAGCCTGGAAGAAGCTTCAAATTCTTACTATCTCCTACATAAGAGAGCAAATAGGAGCTAAGAACTCCAAAATATCCAGCTCTAGATCCACTGTATCCAGGCATGAAGCCAAAAACTATTATGGCTTCTTCCTTCTCCACCAAAATGATATTGTCCAAACCTCTGCTGAAAACTTGAGATCCAATTACCTTTGAGATAGCTCTCAAAGCCATCATTGGTAGACTTGGAGGGCTTGACAATCTACTATGATATATTACAATTGTTTGATTGTTTAAGTTTCCAATATAATGGCCAAGGCTTTGATTTTTTCCAAGCTTCATTGGCCTAGAGCCCTTGGCCCTTCCAAGAAAGTTTTCCAGATCTTCAATCTCAATCTACAGAACAAACCACAACAGTACAAGATATAAGATATTTATCTATAATGCATAATAAAGTCTAACATAAACTCAATGGGTAACTTCGAATTATATTTCATACCTTAGGGTATTCATCTTCTTCAAGAAGACTATCATCATAAAGATTTATTGAACTCTTGGGCTTCTCATCTGATGGAGACTTGAATCTCTCTTCATACCCTACATCATCAATATGAAGTTTCTTCTAGACCTGCAAGAACTCTTCTTCTGTAGTAGGTAGCCCCCCCTTTTCATATTCTATGATCTGATTAATACATGTATGTAAGGCTATAGAGCTATCTTGGAAATTCTCTCTCTCAACATCAAGACTTGCTAGTGGTTCTTGTTCATAACCTATAAAATTCATGTCATTTTTGCCCCAACCTGCAAGGATTGCTAAGCAATAATCTTCTCTAAGATCAAAAAGATGTTGAATATCATTTAGCAACACATATCTCTTCTTGTTGATAAGATAAGTGGGAAATGTTGGAATACATGCAAGAGGACCTTCTTCATCAACTTGTGCACTTGGCTCGATATCCTTTTCTTCCACCATTGTGATATTGTCACTCTTGAATAAACCTACATCAAAACCTTGGACAAGTTGATTCTCAACATCTTCTTGGAACATCTCCTCCTTCTCTTCGACCTCCTTATCCATACTTGCAATATCCTCTAGCTTTCTCTGTTGGTCTATATCTGGAGAAGAATTTTCCATGTACTGAAGATACACAATAAATCCAACGTCCTTGTAGATCAGAAGGCATTGGTGTTGATACCTGTGGAAAGGGCAACATGTTTCTTTCTTTCTGAATTCCTCATCAATGAGGTTGAACCTGCCTAGCAAAGTTGACATGGATGTACTGGTGGCTCCTATGACATCACTATAATGAACAAATCCATTAACTTCCAAACCTTGCACATGTCTATCATAAAAACATCTGTACTCCTTAAGTTTATCTTCAAGATCCTCCAATAACTCCTTCAAATCAAAAGGAACATTGAAAATTTCCCTGATATAGCCAAACTTGGAAGAATTTCCAGTAGTGTGTAAGAAATCAAAGAGCCTATCATTAGATGTCTCAATTGTCTCCTCCTCATCCATTCCTTCCAGAGATCGCTTCCTCTTTGTCATCTTGACCAGGAAAATATTTATCCCTGAAAAAAAAAGCAGAATAGAACCAATATCCAATAAAACAAGATGGAACCATGGAAAGAGGCCCGAAAATTGCATTTTCCAAGACAAAAAAATCAAAAAGGAGAAATTTTTTTAGTTGACCGGTGAAACGCGAAAATTAAAGTGTCCAAGGCAAATGCCTGTGAAAAAATCGCGTTTCACCGGACACTACCTTGAAGACAAAAATTATTTCAATATCTCGCCAGTGAAACGCGATACTTAGCAAAATATCACTAACAGGGACATTGTTTCACGTTTCACTGGTCAAAATATGAAAATCAAGAAGAGAAACATGAACTATAAATTAATTCTATGGAAACACAAAAATTTATGATAAAATCCTTTCTGGAAAAACTATGCTGCTTTTAAAAGATACAAAGCACATAACATCTGTAATTATTCAAGTGTTATTAAAAATTCTTTCTATATTAATCAAATTTATTTTGTTAAAATACTTGTAATAAAAAAAATTTGTTACCTATATTAAAGATTGTTGAACTACTCTCCACACAGGAAGCAAGGACCTTGAAGGGAAGTCGAGACGAAATTTCGGCAGAAAAGAAGACAATGTCGGAGAAATGGCTTTGAAATGCTTTTATATTGACCGTTAAGCATGTGGTGATAGTTCCAACGAAAAAGTTTGTGTAATAATGGAAAAATACGTGCACACGTGTCTCACTTAACACACCGTATCAAACTCTTTAGAAGACGTGCGCACTCTCTTTTTTCAAAAATACGTCACACGTGTGTTACATAACACTTTTCCAAGTTTTAAAAAAAATCCGGTAAGCGAGAATATGTCACACGTGTGTTATTAACACTTTGCCAAGAACGTTGAGTCCATGCAAATTCACCGCCTTCGCCTTTCATTGCATTTTCAGCAAGCAGAAAACATTGCTACTCCGCCTTTACCTTTGGTGTTCCTTCCAATCTCCAAGCATTTCACTGCCTCCCCAACAAAGGAAACCTTCGAGCATATTGTCGTCATTAGGCTGAGATTGCGAAGAACAAGCTAAAAAGAAGGTATAGTTTCTGCATCTTGCTTTTCAATAACAGGCTCCATTCAATGCATTCTTTTGATACCTTTCCTTAATCCTTTATGTTATTATGAGCTTATCACCACTACAAAAGATTTTTTTCCACAGTGGGAGCATTCCTTAATGTTGTGGAGATTTAAGGAAATCTTCAAACTTCTTCCCTAATTCTGTGGATATTTTATGTAATTTTAAAAGCTTTCCTTAGATCAAAGCTCTTTTTTCTTGGTTTTGTCGATTTTTATGCTATTCATGAGTTGTCCGGTGAAACGCGAAAATAAGGTGCTTCAAGGAGGTCTCCTGGCTTAAATTCGCGTTTCATTGGACACAATGGACAACAAGTCTGATGAAACGCGAAAAGAAGCAGCTGCAAGGAGGCGCCTTGCTTGACACTCGCGTTTCACTAGACACGCTCGAGAAAAATTCAGCTGAAACACGAAAACGACATGCAGCATGGATACCTCTTGTCTGGGACTCGCGTTTCGCTGGACACGCTGGAGAAGAAGTAACATGTCTTTTTTTGGCAGATGGCTAGGACTAAGGCAACAGCAAGAAAGGAGAAGATTGATCCTAGGGATTTAGCATCAAAGATTCATCAATCTTCAAAGCCTCAGAAGCTCTCTAAAAAGTCAAGGCCAAAGAGAAAGTTTTCTCAAAATGTCAGGTGCCTAAGGGAGATTAGGAAGGCAGTAAAGGCTCTTGACAATACAATTCCAAAGTTGTCTTTTCAGAGGCTTGTCAGGGAAATTTGTGACAGACATAGTTTGGATAGTTTCAGATGGACAAGAACAGCTCTTAATTGTATACAAGAAGCCACAGAGGATTTTTTAGTTGAGTTTTTTCAAGATGCCTATATTTGTGCTGCTCATGCTCATAGGCTCACACTCATGGACAAGGACATGGTAATTCTTAGGAGGCTAAGATATAGATTTTCAAAGGTCCTTGAGCCAATTCCCCTCACTGATGTGAAGACATTTAATATCCTTAATGTGCCCCCAGCTAGGAGAAAGAAAGATGTTTCTGGTCTCAGGGTTGAGGATGTCACCCATGAGAAGGATACAAGGCAACATGAAAAAGAGGAGAAAGCTAAAGAGGAACAAGAAGATAAATGGAGAGAGTATAGAAGGCAAAGGGTTGAAGAAAGGGAAACAGAGCAACTAGAGTCCTTTGAAAATGAGCTAGCCACCCTTCTTGAAGCAGCTAATCCAAAAGGATTCAGTGTGTTTTGTTTCTTACCTGGTGACTTAGGCAAAAGAACTGAGGTTATCTCCTTTGATGCTGCATGTGTTCAGATTCTTAAGGATAAAAGAAGAAAAGTAAATGATAGTATTATTCTTGTTGGCCTAAGGTATGTCCATCCATAATTACTTATACTTTTTGATATTTTTTTAACAATAAGATTTTTCTTGTCTATACTCACTATTTCTATGCCTTTTCTAGGTGTATAATGCATGAGTTTCCTTTGGATATACAACAAAAAATTGAGGTTCTTGATCCATCTATCTCATTCTTTATGAGGAACGAGCTTGATACAACTTTTATCAAGCACTGGCTCAATTTGATTGACTTCGATACTTTGGAGCTCCTTATAATTCCATATAATGAAAAGTAAGTGATTCAATATTCTATTAGAGTTTTTGAGATTCTATCCTACTAATTTGTTGAGATATGATTGCTTTTAGTTCTCATTGGAGCTTGATTGCAATAGACCTTGTGGATAAGCAATGCTTTTTAATCAACTCTATGAAAGGAAGCCATGGAAATGCTAAATTGTAAGTTATATTATCCAAGGGCTCCTTGATATTTCAATTCTTTTTTTTGTAAGTACTCTAAATTTCAACATATTTTATATACATAGGTGCCAAAAGATTAATTGAAGAGCTAGAGAAAAGACCCCCTATGCCGTCTGATTTGCTTGCAACAATGCAATATAGACAAGTTGCGGTAAGTTATTCATTAAAATAATTGAAACATGAGTTTATTCTATGAACTACCATTCATCCTCTTTATAGTTTTACTTTGTGTTGGTGGTTGCAGTGTCCCCATCAGGATGATAGCCATTCTTGTGGCTGGAGGGTGATTGCAAATGCTAGAAGAATGGTTAACTTTGTTTATCTTAATGATGATAAACATGTAAAGGTAATATGAAAGATGCTAAACTTTAAGATAGATATTAATTGCAAATAGTCCATTGATGATAAAAATATAGTCTATTGTAAGAACAATAATGAACTAAAACTCTTTTTTCTATAAATGTGTGACAGTTTTCGAAGGATTGCTATACATCTGAGCATGTTTGGTACATTAGAGCAAAGCTCTTGAAGTATATAATGGTCAATTGTATACAACCAACAACAGAGATTGGTGGGGATTTGCACCATGAAGGAGATGCGGTGCCTATAACCACGGAAGGCAAAGCCATAGCTTCAACACCTTCTATACCCAAGACATCAAAGAAAGGCAAAAGGACTCCTAGAAAGGATAGTTCTCCAAAAAAGAAATAGATTTGCCATATCGCCTTGTAAGCCTTCATATATAGAAATTTTCCCTTCAGCCCTTGTATATCTCATAGAGATGGCAGATAGGCATCTGCTACAAAATTTGTACATATATTTTATATTGATAGTAAAGATATCTTTTCTTGAATGTCCTTGCAGTGTATATTATTTTCTCTCCTTTTCGATATCTGCAAAAAATAAATTACAAATGTTTGTTAGTTAGAAAGTGAGATCTTGATATACATCTAAGTACATATAATATGATGTGAAAACTTACTCATTTCTTATCAAGTTGGAATACAAAGGAGCATGGTAGTTCAATGTCTTCATTTTGTAAATCCATCCTCACTTGATGTAGCGTACATGATTTTCTGATCTTTAAGATTGCAATAATATCCTCGTTGAACCAAATATCAAGATCCACTATAGGATCCTTGCTGAAATCATTAAGATTCTGGTCTAAAGCAACTAGACTACTACCAACAAAATGCCATCGACTATAGTAAAAGCTAAGGATAAAATTTTGAGTAGCAATCATATATTTACAAGCTATAGAGTCTTGATCTATCTTATATATAATTTTTCCTTCTGTCCTTGTATCCCATCCTTCATCAACAAATTGTATGATATGATCATATGTTAGTCTCTTCACTGAAAGCATGGTTTTTGTTATTCTTATCTCTATATTAGAGAAGAAATCAATAAATATATTAATAGGCATAAATAAAGTAACTTTGCTTAGCCTACTTGAGATATTAGATTTTAGTGCTTTCTGGATCTCAGAAAATATCTTACATCTATAGCCCTCACTAGTAGCTAGACTTGGCAAAGGCCACTCAAAGCTTGAAAAATCTGGCAAAGGAAGGAGTTTTATTGATCCCCATTGGCAACGCCGCATAGGAATAACATAAGAATGGTCATAAAAGAATATTCCATTCTCTGCAAGCTCTGTCTTCTTTCTGTCTCTATACATTTCTTCTCCAATTGAACCATGTATAACATCAATAACATCAATAATAGATTCCACTAGTTGCCATTCCTCAAGATTAGAGGAATAGACATCTACAAGACAAACAAATATTATAATGGAAAAACCTAAACCATGTTTAAGAAAGGAAAAACTTTAAGAATCAAGTTTTTACAATTTGGTCTATGCATTGGAAGCTTTGAAGATCCAGGTTTCAAACACAGCTCTCTATGCATGAACACATGTTGCACTAGTACCTCTTTGATGCTATTCTTATTTGCTCCAAGCTTAAAATCTCGGATTCTGCCCTTCCAAGCAAAGATAAACGAGCTCTCATGTCTTTGCCTTTTTCCACGTTTTGCTTGTTGCATGGTGATCCAACTACCTTTGCTAATGATAGTAGGAATCCATCTTCCATCAGTTTGGAATGAGTTAAACACTGATATGGATGTGATTTGGGAGCTTGGACGCCTTGTTGAAGGTCGAATTCTGTATCCATAGTAGAAGAGAGAGATACATGCACAAAGAGAGAGAGAGAGAGAGAGAGAGAGAGAGAGAGAGAGAGAGAGAGAGAGGACTAGGCTACCATAACTGAGGGAAAAACAATAGAGGAATAAAAGAAAGGAGGGAAAAAACTGAGCGCCATGCTTTTCACCAATTTGAATTTCGATTACATCAGTCATTATCATTAATCTAGAAACATCATTAAATAAAAGTAGCTGAGACTCTATGCCATTAATGCAAAAGTTGTCATAATCATGAATATAAGAGACTAAAAATACATAATAAAAATACAAATTTGTAATATTATTATATTTATATATTTTTGTAAAATGATTTTCTATTTTTTTTAATAGAAGTTCCATTACGGAGGCTTTGCTCTTATTGGTCTAGAGCACTCTCTCTCCACATCCTAAAAGGCATTTTCGAGACCTCAAAACTCCCCTAATGTCTTGTCAGACCATGCTCTAGGTGCTTGCTTCAAGCCATACAAGGCTTTCTTCAACCTGCAAACAAACTCAGGATGAATAGCATGCACATAACCTGGTGGCTGCTCCATATAGACCTTTTCTTGCAAATCACCATGCAAGAAGGCATTCTTTACATCCATCTGATGTAAAGACCATCCCTTTGATGCAGCCATAGCAATCACTGCTCTTACGGTTTCCATCCTTGCAACCGGGCTGAATGTTTCTTCATAATCAATGCCATATGTTTGTGCATACCCCTTGACTACTAATCTTGCCTTGTATCTATTCACAGAACCATCTGCATTGTGTTTCCTTATAAACCCACTTACAACCAATTGCATTCTTATCTTTAGGCAAAGGTACCAATTCCCATGTAGCATTTCTTCCAAGGCATCCATTTCTTCATCCATGGCTTTGTTCCATTTTTCTTTTCCCATGGCTTACTCAAAAGAAGTGGGTTCTGGTTCCTGTATCACTTTGACCATATAGACATAGTGAATGACCGTAAATCCATCATATTTCAGCCTATCCACACGATACCTAGCTCTGGTAGACCTGCGCAAAGTAGGTTCACTCCCAGGTGCTCTCAAAACATCCCTGGTCTTCCTTACTCTAGGTGTAACAATAGAAGGAATACCCAACTCATCATCAATGCTATGTTCTGAGCCACTGGATTCACCATCCACATAAGAGTGACTTGTATTCACATCAAACATGGGCTGATCTACCTTCTCTTTTCCTTTTCATGATACCGGCATACCACTATCTGCATTGCTTTGAGAAGATTCTCCTGATCTCAATCTGCCTCTCCATGGCAAAGAATGTGAACCACTGCTAGAGGACGCTCCACATCCACTAATATCTTGTGACTGCTGCTGTGAATTCTGTGCAGCATTACCATTTTGTGCATCTACATTATCAATCACATTTACTGGTTTATACCAGCTACTCATCTCATCAAAAACAACATCTCTGCTCACTGTAAACTTACGAGTAGAAGGGTTATAGCATCTATACCCTTTTTGCTGACCAATAAAGATGCACTTCTCAGCTTTTGGATCCAACTTGGATCTCAACTCATCTGGTACATGAATATAGGCAATGCAACCAAAAATTTTCAAATGAGAAATATCTGGTTTCCTACCAGTATACCTCTCCTCTGGAGTCATGCCATGTATTGCTACAGTGGGAGTCATGTTCATCATGTAGACTGTTGTAGCAACTGCCTCAGCCCAGTAAAAATCTGGCAGGTCTTTTTCATTGAGCATGGCATGAGATACCTCTCCAATATGCCTGTTTTTTCTTTCTGCAATTCCATTTTGCTGTGGGGTATGACTACATGAATATTGTTGCTTTATGCCATGCTTCTGCAAGAACCTTGCAAACTCATTTGAGAGATACTCTCTCCCTCCATCTGACCTTAGGCATTTTATTTGCAGGCCTGTTTCTTTTTCAACCATAGCTTTAAGAGTTTTGAAATGCCCAAAAACTTCACTTTTCTTTTTCATAAAATACACCCAAACTTTTCTGCTATATTCATCAATAAAAGTGGCAAAATAATGGCAGCCTCCAATAGATGCAGCTTTAGTAGTCCACACATCAAAGTGGATTAATTCCAATGGCTTCTTACTCTCTTGAACATGTCTAGGAAATGGTTTTCTTGCCTGTTTTCCAAATTGACAGGCTTCACATACCTTATGCATTTCTGCAACCTTGAATTTAGGCAATCCTGCAACAATATTTTGGGCTTGCATTGATTTAAGTCGTTGTACATTAACATGACCAATGTGTTTATGCCAGATATCAATATCTGCAACTACACCGGTCCCATGTGCAAACATTGCTGCACTCAATTCAGGCATGTCTGCATCCAACGTAAACATTCTGCCCTTCTTCTTTCCTTTTGCTATCAAGCGACCTTTATTTTTCATATCCTCAATAAAGCATTCATGAGAATTAAATCTGACCTGCAAGCCCTGCTCAACCATTTGACCAATAGAAACCAGGTTCTTGGTGATATTCGAGACATGAAATACATCCGACAGGTATTTCTTTTTCCCATCTTGCATAGACAAAGGAATTTTTTCAATCTGCACAATAGGATGTGCAGTATCATCACCAGTCTTCACAAATCCTGGTTTTTCCATTTTCCTTGCATCTTGCATCCATTCTCCATGACATGTCATGTGGTTTGATGCACCTGAGTCAACATACCACACATCGTTGCTTTCTTCTGCACTGGTCACAGAATTGGTCATGTACTGCACCATAAACAAATGCTCATTTTTGTCATCACCCTATCTACTAGAAGATGCATAATTCCCTTGTTGCAATTTTCCATTCATGATGTCATTCTGCTTTTTATAGCAGTCTTTAGCCATATGATCCATTTTACCACAGTAGTAGCATTCAACATTGTTGTTTGCATTTTGGCCTCTTTGCCATCCACCACGACCTCTTTGGCTCCCCCTGCCTCTAGAGTTACCACGTCCTCCTCCATAGGACTAGTTTTCTTGAGTTTGCTGCATATTCTAATTTCTACCACGGCCTCTAGATCGGCCTCCTCTACCTCTGCCTCTACCTCTTCCAGCATTTGAGTAGAAGACAGCTTCTTTTGAAGTTCCTCCGGAAGAAGATGCACCACCATTTCTCTGCTCCTCAGAAATTAGAAGAGCAATCAACTCCTCAAAATCAGGAAATCTTTCACAGATGGAAATCAATGTTTGGAACTGTGCATAATCCTTTCCTAGACCATTCAAGGTCACAGAAACTAAATCATCATCTTTCACTGGCGACCCAATGGAAGCAAGTGCATCTACAATCTTCTTCACCTTCATGTGGTAGTCATTGATGCTCATACTTTCTCTTTGCACATTGTGCAACTCTTGCTTGAGCTGCATTTTCCTGGCTTGCGTATTTGTGCTATACATTTTTGACAAAGTATCCCATGCCTCCTTTGATGTACTTGCATCCTGAATATGCACAATCATAGAGTCTGAAATGCTGATAGACAGCCAGTACATAACTTTCCTGGCTCTCTCATGCCATCCTTTAAATGCCTGCATTTGCTGTTGATTGGGAACATCGGGAAGAACTGGTTCTTCTTCATTTCCTGCAACGAATTCCCAATATCCTTTTCCCATAAGGAAATTCGTCATTCTAAACTTCCATGCTTGGAAGTTGTTCTTATCAAGCTTTTCAGTGACAATCTGTGAAAGAGAATCAGACGCCATTACAGAACACTACAAAAAATTCTGTCACTGCAAAAAACACAGCTTCAACCTCACAAGGGCAAATCTGCAAAACTGATGAAAGTGGTATTTGACCACACAGTCACTTCTTAGTGATGATTTTGCATCAATAGGCAACAAGGATGATTATGTAACTCTCAATGTCTCTGCACATAGGCATACGATGCAATTTCTACAGTAACTTTCACCGACCTATAGAACAATGGTCGCACAGCAAAAAATAGGGCCTTTTCCTGAGTGCGTGCGGAAAACTTCCACCTCCAAAATAGGCACCGAAATGGCCTCAAATCAAAAAAATAGTGCAACCAAGGGCTGAAGCCCTTGCTCGCAGCATATACTGCCCTCTTGCTACACCGCGAAGGGTCTCTCAATCTGAGACAATGCACTCTTGCACTTTTTGGCTGTGCTACCTACTGCAGAGACACAGAAAAATGAAAGCCACACTGGTCCTCTTACCAGAACACCGCAAACTTGATTTGCTTTCTTGAGCTCCTTACCACGAACAAGGCTCTGATACCATGTCAAGATTGTGGGAGAGAAGGAAGGAGTCTCACTTGTACCTTTCTCGCTTGCACAATGGGGGAATACACACAAAGGTGTAGTCTAAAAACAGTTTTTCTCTTCTTAGTTGTGTAAGCCAAAAAGAACTCTAGTGCAAAGAAATAGAAGAACCCTATATGTGGGTCTCAAACCAAACTCAACTAACTAAGGTGGCATACTAATTGAGCCACGAACTAGAGTAGATAAGGATAGCTGTCATCTAGCTATTATTCATGGGCGGTGTACCAACCGCATCTACAGCTAACAAGTCGGTGACATAAATGCAGAATGGTCACCCTGGCATATCACGAGTGGAGCTCGATATATCAACATGGTATTTCTACCATACTGTTTATTATAAGAAAAAAAAAGAAAAAAAAAACAAACAAACTTTTATGGGAGAAAAGGAAGCAATTCGTTGTCATAGCAGGCCTCGTTCTAGAAACGGTGGCAAACACCCTTGTGCGGGAAGCTAGCTGTGGAAAAGGTGGTAACACCCAACAGTCCAAAAATTTGATCCATTAGTTGACATCTCCAGGACCCAGTTCCAAAGCCGCCTCCCTTGGTACGTTGTGTCCTATGCCTCTGTATCGAGTGTCTGACGATCTTCTAGCATATAACATGTTCTATATCCGATAAACAGTTTCGATCTATTGGCTACCTACCTGGGTATGCCTCTTCATCAATAGATGAAGCGATCTTCATTGACAATCCCCTGAGTGATTGTAATAAAGCATAAATGCTTTAGTCTAGGGTAAGTATAAAAGGTGAAGGTGTAACATGTGCAGTAACTTTTTGCCATTTTACAAACTTTACTTGTTGATATCTCAACCTCCCACCATCTAAGAGGGTGAATACTCTTGGCCACCATAGCTTGGGGTGCGTACCTTGCTGTAGCATCTCATCATTTGATTCTCAACCAGCATTGGTAATACCATTTCTTGCCAAGCCACCTTAGTTATGGCTTCTTGGCATTTTATGTCTATTTCTTGTAATTTCAGTTTAAAAGCTTGCTGTGGAATTTAGCTTTATTACATTGGTATAAGAGCATGGACTTTGATCCATGGGAAGAGTCATTTTCTTGGAGAATTTAGTCACAGGGACAAGAACCAATTAACAGGAGCACCAAGATTTGGTCACAGGGTTTGGTATAGTTCAAACCGTGACTAATAAGAGTTCTCTACAACAAGTCGAGACTAATTTTGAAGGCTTCTTGAAGAAGATCGTGAGGAAGATGGAGGTTCTTGGCTGAAATAGCAGGAGGTGATCAAATGGAGGTCCATTTTGAAGGCTTTTGTCCCTAACTAGAGTCTAAGTGGGGTTACATAGTTTAAACTGATGTTACTTTTTGGGGATAGTTTCTCTTTCTTCTTTCTCCCAAGATTTTCTCCAATAATCCATAGAGTCAATTGCTAAAATCTTCTTCCAGTGGCCATTTTTCCCTAATGAGACATCAGAGCTTGATTCTTTATGTCATAAGCTTCAGGTGGAGTAGCATATTACTCAAACTTGTTGAGTTTGATCAGCCAGGACAGCAGGCTAAGTCTGCGCATTTTGTGTTGAATTCTTGCACCTCTTTCTCCACAAAATTTCATCATATGAAGCTTGGCTATGGTTAAGGCAAGCTTTGGCAAGGCTCCTTCGGATCTTCAACAAGCATCTATGGTCTCCTTACACTTCCTTGATCATCCTTGATCATTCTTAAGCTTCCCAAACCTTGGCTATGGCTTCTTGGCATTTTATGTCTATTTCTTGTAATTTCAATTTAAAAGCTTGGTGTGGAATTTAGCTTTAGAACCATCTAGAGTGAGGGGCAACCATCATCCTTCACAAATTCATGGTATTCATACCCGAAGGCCTCATTTTAGCAGTCCAAAGGATAATCATAGACATGAAGGGGAACAAGAAAACACTTGATGGGATAATGATTATCATGGATGTGACCCCTTCTACAATAATTTTTATCATCAGCCCTCAAATGCACAAAAAGGGAATGCATGCAACAATCAAGTTCATGAAGGTGGAAGGCATGATGAGTGAGAATCAGCTCATGACATCCCAAACCAAGAGCATGTTTCAAATGGACAACCTTCATCTCATGGTTTTTGACCACCTACTTTTAGATAAAATTCATGGAATAAAGATTCATGGATATAACAATCTCATGGACAACCATCTTACAATGAAAAAGAATATAAAGAAAATATCAATATCACTAATTTCAAAGGAGATAATGCTTCACCTTTGGAATGGGAGGAGTGGATCAATAAGCTTGAATTGTACTTCACCATTTACCCTAGAAGTGAAGGGGCCAAAATTTATTTCGCGGCTCTTCATCTTGAAGGTTATGCCCATACTTGGTGGTGTTACATGCAAAAGATTGGGCAAAATTTTGACTCTTGGGAGGAGTTCAAGCAAGCAATGATTTATATATTTGTGTCTCCTTTGGAAAAAGAAATGCTTCAAAGAAGATGGTATGCATGCGGTCAAAGAGGAATGTCTGTTAGAGACTATTCCAATACCTGCTTGAAACTTTCCATGTCTGTTTAAGGTATTTTAGATTTTGCTAAGCTGAATAAATACATTTTTTGTCTTGACCCTTCCCTATCATCGGAGATAGGAGCTCAACAACCAAAAACATTACATGAGGCCATACAATTGGCTGAAAGATACTCTTTGAAGTACAAAAGAGATGTAGGAAACTTTCAGCAAAGAAGTATGGGCAATAATGTTTCCAATCAACCTACAAAGTATGGGCAAGTTTTCAGCCAATCAAGAGACTCTTTTAGGCAAGAAAACAGAGGTTATAATAGTCCAAACAATTATAACAGTAAACTACCAATATTTTCCACTGTTTATGCCTCTAAACAGGGTGGAAATATTGTACAAAAACAGGGGCAAACTTTCAAAAATGTGACTGAGCCAAGAGGTACTTTTTCAAGAGTTGAAAATGCTCCTCAACTGCCCCAAAACGATTCTAACAACAACTTCCTTCCTCACGACAAGCTTAGGGAAATGCATACAAAAGGATTATGCTTCAATGTGGGAAGAAGTGGTCACAAGATCATAAGCTGAAGTGTAATGCTAAGAACTAAAAAATCAACATGCTGATCACTCAGAAAGTGGAAGTTGAAGAAGAAGAAGATCAAGAGGGAAATTTACTGTATGTTGATGTATATCCAATGGTTGCGCAGATTCATGAAGAAGAGCATGCCACCAACGAAGAATTCTATGATCCCATGGATGGATTTCCTTTTGATCTAGGTGGTAATCATGATTCTCATGCTTCCTTGTATACCATCTCACATGATGCATGGAATGGTTGCAAAGGGAAAAATACACTTAGACTCAAAGGTTTCATTAATGGCAAGGTTGCCCATATTCTAGTGGATACGGTGTCGTGAAGTTATAGGGACACAGCGTGAAAAAGTATGGAATGCATCATCATCCGACTTCTTTATTGATCTAGAGAGTCAATGTGATCTAAGCAATTAGCCCTTTTCTTTGTGGGCTTATAGAACCACTCATAGTGCAGTTACAGGGTATATGCCTACTGAATTAATGTATGGATTTAAGACATGCAAGGATGGATGGTCGACAAAGGGAAAGCATGCATCTAAGAGTTTCAATAACCTGGAGAAGGGAAGGTAGAATATTTGATGGAATGTCATGATCTAAGAGAAGATACAAGGTACTATATACTGATGGGTCTAGTGTTGATTTGGAGAATAATACAAATGGGCTTATGTGTTTTGAATTGCCTTAACTTTGGATGCCTTATGAATTAGAAGAAAATACTTGGGATAGTTACATGCTATTTTGGAGGTCAGATAGTTGGGGTTTTTAATCTTAGTGGACATATCATTGTGTGCATGAAGCTTAGAGAGGTCATAACATGGATCTTTGATCCAAGATGGGTTTTATTTATGCTCTAATAATGGGTGATTACAATATGCTTGTTTCATGCAAGAGAACGATATGACTATAGGATTTTGTAGTGGACAAGTAGGACTAAATTGAAGATGTCTAAAATATTTTTAATTGGGGTTATAATTTTATTTTTTCAACCTCCGAAAATCAAGTTATGGTTCAAAAGATACGAGCAATTATCTGCAAGGAGGTCTTGTAGGAGAGTTTTCCAAGCAAGATGACATTGAGTTTGATGGACTTGCCAGCATTAGGATTTCCTCTATCCATTTTTAATGGGTTAGCAGAGGAAGATGCATAACTTCATAGTAATGAAATCCAAAAGTTAATGTTCAATTGCCGGATCCAAGATAGAGGACACTTGATGATGTTCTTTAATGACTTTGAAAGGACGAGTTGCAGTATGGTATCATAGCCTAGAGGCTAGAACCATAATTATGATTGATGTATTATTTGCAGCCTTCTGAAGAGAGTCTGCACTTGAAAGGGGAGGTCAATATTGGCTACGTGTTCTCAATGTAACATGTTAATAACCTCACAAGAATGTTTGAGGCTATGCCAAGAAACTGAAGGAAGTATTTTCTAAGTTGAAAACCTATATCCTTATTCTAGTTGTCGCTCAGTTGCAGTACTATTTGTAGGTGCAGTTGAGCAATATTGCTCTTGCTGACATAGATACGACTATTACATGAGCAGAGGAGGTAGAGTCGTGACGATTACAAGCAGCCTATACCTATAGGGAAAATTGGAATCTGAGTCTAGGTCTTGGAAATACTTTGGCACGATGAATGGAGGTCAAGGGATTCCCATGAGTACTTCCAATGGGAGAGGAAGCATGATTTTGAATGTGCCCATGTTGCCAGCTCCTCCTAGTGTGACCATGCCTATGGCTAGTCAAATGGCTCCACCAAATCTTGGAGGTCAAACAATAAATTCCAATGTTGTTTAAGGGAATCAAGATCCAATTCCTCATCAAGTGGTTAGGCCAACGGAATGACAAGTAGACTATCATGGCTATGAGTCAAGTGCCTCAAATGTCCTTAGTGAAGTTAAGGATATGATGCAGCACTATATTGACATTATTAGAAACAACATAAGAAAATGGTTGTTGATGTTAATTTCCTTAAGAAGCAATAGAATTTGATGGGGAATCGATGCCTTGAAGAGGGTGCCCCCTCAAGATTTAGCTGTAAGTGGTATGGTGGCCAACATTTCCCTAGGAATTGTCCAAATGTCAAATGTGACATATGCGGGAAGTCTAGCAACTTAGCTAGTACATGTTAAAATAGCTAGGTCCATCGAGCACAATAAAATAATCTCCAGCAAGATGAGGGACCAAAACAAATAGTGCAAATAGGGAAAGCTATCATAGAGGAGTTGCCTAGTGGTAGTGGAGTTAGCCTTATTGAAGCTGTTTGTGTCAATGGCACTAAAGTTTCTAATCTATGGGTTATTACAAGAGGTTTAAAGGGTAAAGACATTGACAAAGATAAGGTAAAACCTATCGAGGGGAACCCTAAGCAAGATAATAAGGGGATGCAAGTCCTTAATCCCGATATGGAAGGCGGACCTCCAAAAGCCATTGATGGTAAAATTGACCACAAGAAGGATAAGGTATTGCCAAAGAAGAAGAAGAAAGCCAAGAAAGAGGCACCAATGCCTATTCAAAGACCAAAGAAGAGAATCATCTGGCAAAAAAAGAGAGCTCTTGCTAGCTATCATGAATTTGATTTAGCGAGTTCTCTTTGCAAAGTTAAGTTAAAGGTAAACTTCTTGCAGTTGATTACGTTGTCCCCACGAGTGCGTAAGGAATTTAAAAAGATTCTATGCACGGGGTATATCGTTGAACTCTTGGGCATAGAGCGGATAGGAGATGATTGATTTGAGCACGTTGAAAAGCATTGCCCAAGGGTAGCATCATATGTTGATGGCATATTAGTGGATTATGCTATTGTGGATACATGATCCTCTGTCAACATTATGATTTTGGAATTAATGGAGAGGCTAGGTCTAGAAATAAAAAAATATGCCTCCACGACTCTTCGAATGGCACATGACAATTGAAGTCAACCTGAAGGGTGCATTACTAAAGTCCACGTGACTATTGCCAATGTGGAATGCATTCTAAACTTTAGGGTTATCAGGTTTGTAGGGAAGCCTAGCTATCGAGTACTACTAGGCAGGCCATGAATCTTACAAGCAGACAGTCAGGTTGATATACCCGCTGGCCAGTTGATCTTTGGTAGAGATGCTAGACATGTAGTAATAGATGCCTTCCTTGAATCTCCTCAAAGTGAGAGAGTTCCTTTATCCTCTATAGAGATAGATACATTGGAGAATGCAACTAGTAGTGAGACATCATCAAGTGATGAATCCAATGACATGTCCATTACAAAGGATATCTACCAAGTAACTTTGAATGAGCCAATAGAGACTTAAGAGAGGATACGACATAATTGAGTTAAACCTTGGTACACTGAATGATTCATGACCAATTACATTAGGTTCCATGCTCAGTTTGGAAGAAAGAAAGAACTATGTGCCGCTGATTTAGGAATTCTACGACATCTTTGCTTGGAGTTATGATGAGTTGAGAGATATTCCTCCCGAGCTTTGGCTATTCATACAATTCCCTTAAAGGAAGGTAGCCATCTTGTGTGACAAGAAGTAAGGCGCATGCCTTTCGAACTAAGGGATGGGTTATTTGAGGAGTTGACAAAACTATGAAAAGCTAGCGCGATATTTCTTGTACAACACACAGAGTGGTGTTCACCAATTGTTATCATGAAGAAGAAGGATAATCAGATTCAGCTTTGTGTAGATTTGAGAGAGCTTAATAGGTAGATGGTTAAGGATAACTATCTGTTACCATTCATTGATTGGATTTTAGATTAATTAATGGGTAGGAAAATCTATTCATTTATGGATTACTTTGCTGGATACAACCACATGGCTATTGCAGAGGAAGATAAGCTAAAAATGACGTTTATCATTGTATTGAATGTCTGTGTATATCATGTCATGAGCTTTGGGTTATGCAATGCGCCAGATTCTTGGCAACGTATAGCTGATAAGACTTTTGGTGATATCTCCCCAGAGGAGTTAAAAGTCTTCATCAATGATTTGGGAGCAGCCACCACAAGGAAAAGACAATTGGTCATTTTAAGGAAATGTTTTGAGCATTGTAGACAATTCTGCATTACTTTTAATCCGTGAAAGTGTGTCTTTGGGGTGCCCTATGGGTTGTTATTGGGCCATGTGATTAGCTTAGTTGGTATCACGACTGACCCTGAAAAGATAAAGGTTATAATCACTATGAGTCCACCATGCACTCCAAAAGAGGTACACATCTTTATGTTCATCAGTGGGATATTATGAGAGATTCTCAGGGAAGTAACTATATGTATATCCTCTACATCACGCGTGTTCATGGCCTATTTATAAATATTCTTATCTGTGAATTTTTTCTAAATAAAACATAATCCTTTTCTATTCAATCTGTAAATAATCCCTTTATATTACACCACTCTGTATGTAAAAAATGTATACAAATAATATTTAAAAATTACCTTATTTTGAACCCATGTGATGCACACATATATTCATGAGTAACTTACCTGAAGAGAGATTTATCAATACGTTCAGAAAGAACATTGCCATTGATGAATCTATTATCTTTTGACTATCTGTTTGATTAGAGTGAAGCTTGTCAAGTATCCTTTGAGGATGTGAAGCTAGGAATCAACAAAAGCACCAATCCTAAGAGTACCCAAAAGAGGTGAGGTCTTTTATATCTTTTCAATAAGCAACAATGCATAGTATTAGCTACTATTTAGCCCAAATTTAGAAAGAGAAATGATAATATCCAATAGCCTTTGCTAGCTAAAAATTGGGGATATTTGAAGTCAACTATACTTATATGGAGAAATTGTGCCTTGGAATGGTTTTTGTGATAAAGAAATTTAGGCATATATGTTCTATGAGAAGGTGGTATTTTTTACGAAGGAAGAAGGACTTAGATTGTTGATGAACAAGTTGCAACCGCTTGACCATTTAGCAAAGTGGTAAATTACCTTACAAGAGTTCAATTATGAGATTATGAGTGAGCCACCGAAGTTACAAGGTATTGTGGTAGGAATCTTATCCAATATATTGCCTGAAAGTAAGCATGAATGGAAAAAGAAATTGTATGCGAAAGTTTGGGCTTACAATACAACATTCAAGAGAGCCACATGCCACACCCCATTCAAGCTTGTATATGGGGAAGAGTGTGTCTTACCATTGGAAATAGAGCTGCTCACCACTGTGTGATTCACTCTTAATCATTCGTTGGGTGAGGCAGAAGCTAGTGACTTGTCTGCTAGTTCCTTGACAGTGGAATCGCTTTGCGGATTCCATGGCTAATTATACTTTTGTTGAAGATGTTTTTTCCAATTGTGATCTAGGGGAGCTCTTACAATTACCTTCTAACATTCGCCTAGGAGTACTTTGGGGTCTTCTTTGTGGACACGTCCTATTTTGGCCGCCAATGGCTAGTTGGGTTATGAGTCAGGTAGCAATTGAGCACCTTCCTATTCTATCCTGGATGCATTAGATTGTTTATCGTCATATTCTTTGGACACCCCTTGCTATTTATGCAAAGAGGTTAGCCAATAACCTGATGCATTTAGTGTAGGGCTTGAGGAGCCCTTATCCTTGGTCAGTCTTGTGCTTCAGTACAGTTATGTTAGGACCAAGGGCTTGTTTCAGCAATACGTTGCTGAATGGTAGTTTTGTGGATTATTTTGTTAGGCCAAGAGGGCTAGTTATTATATAGTGAAATGTCACATTTCATTAGGCCAAGAGGGCCATGTGTTTGTTTAGTGCGGGTGTGGTTAATGGTTTTGTTTTAGTGTTGTGCTAGACAAATTTACCAGAACCTAAAGGGAGGCTCTTGCTGCATAGAAGCTTTTTGTGGCCAAGTCCAAGTGATGTTCTTCCTTTATGAGTACTTTTCTTTTATGCTATATGTGTTGTACTTGGAGAGAATTTTTCTTCTGTTGGGGGAGTGGCAATCAAGGCATGAAGTTCTAAGTTTAGGTAAGGTATATCTGGGGGAGGTTTGAGTAGTTGTCTACTTCTTGTAAAGAAATTATTAGGCATTAAAACACTTGTTTTTAGAAGGTAGTCCTAGTGACCCTGTTCTGCTAACTTGCTAGGTAGCTGTTCTAGGAGTCCTTGCTAGTGTGAGTTGTTGGCCTTACGCATTAGACAGTTGGAAAGAAAGTCAGAAGACATAGAGGCAGCAACTGCAAAGTTAAGGGTAGCAAGGATACATAACAAGAAACGGTTTGACAAAAGACATAGACTGAGACCAAGAACCATACAAGATGGGGATTGGGTATTGGTTTATGATAGCAATTTAGATAACTAGCATACTGTCATGCGTAAAGTTTCCAAAAGATGGTTTGGACCCTATGTGGTAAGACAAGTGTTTGATAATGCTACTTATGCATTAAATGAGCTAGATGGAATAGCCATCAAACTTTCAATAGCAAGGAAAAGAATCAAATTATTCAAAAGGTGAGAATCTACTACCTATGAGTTGCCAGAATTGAAAGAAAATAATGGTCATGATACAGGGGCTAGCCAGGAAGATATGGAAGATGAAGAAGTAAAGGATATGGTTGCAAAAGATGAGGAGGACTCAGAATCCGGTGACAAATAGGATTTTGACACATACCGAAGGATGTGTAAAAGTATGGAATGCATCATCATCCGACTTCTTTATTGATCTAGAGAGTTAATGTGATCTGAGCCATTAGTACTAGTGTGAGTTGCATAGATTATCCAAAAATACTAGATTTTTGGATAATTTTAGCCTATTTTTAATATTATTTATTGTAAAAATCTGAAAAAGTTAGAAAAAACTTTTAGATTAGGGTGGCATGTAAAAAGCTAGTGGCTTTTTCAGCCAATTATGGGATTTTCACAAGAGAGACAGATTGACAAAATCGTGCGCATCGCGATCGCTATAAATAGGCTGAAACCTGCAGATTGAACTGAAAGAAGAAGAAGGAGTGATCTAGGAGATCCATGATTAGGTGTCCTCTGGTTTTACCCCCCTTTTGGAGCCAACGGAGCCATCAGATTTGGGTTTCGAGCAGCAGAGAAGGAGCTGTAATTTTTATGCACATTTTGTTCCTATGAAGAAGCTCCAGGAGATCTAATGCCTGGAGATTGCTTCGGAGTAGTGCGAAGATTCCAAGTCCTTTCAATACATATTGATTCAATTCATTGTGATTTGTCTTTGTAGTGTTTACCACTTGGGTATTCTCTATCTTCTCTTCCATCTCCTATCTCTACTTCCTTCTACTTCTAATCCTCAATGGATTTGACCTTTCGATAAAAACCCATCCAACAATGGGTAGCACTCATAGCTTCGTCAACACCAAATCTTTAAATGGGCTGAAGTTGCTACCCATTGATATGGATTCTTCCTTGCAGATACAAGTTGCCAATGGTACATATGACTCTAATAAAGAAGTGTGTCCATGTACTTCTATTGAGTTATCGCCCTCTTGCACAATAAAAGTAGACTTGACCACTATGGATATGGGGCTTATCGACATTGTCATTGGATGTAATTAACTGAAAACACTCGAAAAATTTACCTTGGACTTGGAGCCAATACAAATGGGATTTAATTGCCAAGGACAGCACATAGAGCTGAAAGGCATAGACCACAAACAAATAAAACTCATCTCCATGAAGAAATTGCGAAAAGAAATCAATGCAAAGTCATGTATCTTCACTCTTTTGCTTGCAAAAGTAGATGAAGGACAATCAACAAATCAGCCATCTTCTTCTTCAAAGGAAAGGGATCCAAGATTACAATAGCTATTGGAGGAATACAAGGATTTATTTCAGCCACCATCATCTTTACCTTCAAAGCAAGAGGTTGACCATCCTATTGATTTGTTTCCCAATACAAAGCCCATCAACAAACCTCCCTATCACTCGTCCAAGTTTGAAAGGCAAGAAGTGGAGCGAAAACTCAAAGAATTGCTGTAAAGGGTTTAATTCAACAATGTCAATCACCGTTTGCCTCTCGCGTGCTCTTAGTCAAAAAGAAGGATGGATCATTTCGCCTGTGTATTGATTATCAGGATTTGAACAAGTCAACTGTCAGAATAGGTATTCTATTCCCCAAATCGATGATCTTTTGGATGAGCTGAAAGATGCAAAAGTCTTCACCAAAATAGATATTCAATCAGGTTATCATCAAATTCGAATGAAGGAAGGAGATGAGTTCAAAACAGCCTTTAGGACTGAAAGAGGGTTATACCACTTCTTGGTTATGCCATTTGGACTTTCCAATGCACCCGCTACTTTCGAAGCCCTCATGAATAAAATATTGTACCCCTTCTTGTTCAAAACAGTCCTTGTTTTCTTTGATGATATCCTAATCTATAGCAAATCCAAGGATGAGAATTTGAAGCATATGAGAGAGGTCTTTGACACCTTATGAAGACACACACTCTTTGCCAAGACGATAAAGTGTTCTTTCATGGAAGATGAAGTTGAATACTTAGGTCATGTTGTGGGAGAACAAGGGATTAGAGTGGACCCCAATAAGGTAAAATGTGTTAAAGAATTGCCTACTCCTACGAATGTAACTTCTTTGAGAGGATTCCTTGGGTTATCATCCTTCTATAGGAGGTTCATCAAGAATTATGCTCATGTTGCGGCTCCATTGATGGATAGGCTCAAAAAGGAGCTTTCTTTTGGGACTCCATTGCTGATCAAAGCTTCAATGAGCTAAAATCTCTTCTAATTTTAGGACCCATCCTTGTATGCCCGGATTTCTCTAAGGAGTTTATCATATTTGTGGATGCTAGTGAAAGAGGAATTGGGGTTGTTTTATATCAAGATCATGGAGTCATAGCTTATGAAAGCCGAAAGCTTGATGACAAGGAGCATCAATTACATGTTTATGAGCAAGAGATGTTAGCAATATTGCATGCTATCAAAAGTTGGCATCATTACATTTATGGCAGCCATTTCAAGGTCAAAGGCGATCATCGTGTGCTGAAATACTTTCTTTCACAACCAAATTTATCTCCCAAGCAGTGAAGATGGTTAGCTACTCTTCAAGGATATGACTTTGAAATATCTTATATGGCTGGAAAAGATAATGTGGTGGCAGACACCTTATCAAGAATTTGGGCATGTTCCATTTCTATCATTTCAACTGTGCATAAGGATTGGCTCCATTATATTCAAGAGGATTATTTGCTTGATGAGCAAGCATCAAAGATGATGAAGGAATTTCAGCAAGGCAAAGGGGAAGAGTATCCAAATTTCAAATGGCCCAATGGTCTTTTATGGTATCGTGGTAGAGTATTCTTGGCACCACAATCTTCTTTCAACGACCATATCTTGCATGAGATGCACTCTTCACCCTTGGCGGGACACCATGGGTTGTTCAAAACATTTGACAATATCCATAAGAGTTTCTATTGGAAGGGCATTTGGAGGGATGTTAAGGAATATATTCTGCAATGTCTTTCGTGTCAACAAAATAAAGATTCCTCTCTTCTACCTGGTGGTTTACTTCAACCACTTCCTATTCCTCAAGGCAAGTGGACTGATATTACAATGGATTTTATTGTGGGCTTACCTACAACAAAGCATGGGTGGAATAGCATTTATGTGGTGGTGGACCGGTTGACTAAATCAGCTCATTTTATCCCTACCAAGGCTCAATTTATAGCAAATCAAGTGGCTAAACAGTTCATGGAATGTACTTTTAAGCTTCATGGTATGCCATTGAAAATAGTATCTGATTGTGATACTAAGTTCATGGAAAGTTTTTGGAGGAGTTTATTCACTTCTATGGGAACAATTTTGACTCCTAGCATGGCATATCATCCCCAAACCGATGGCCAAACGGAGTGTGTCAATAAATGGTTGGAAGTCTATGTTTGTCAGGTTTGCCATAACACTTAAGCTTTGTGGGATCATTGGTTACATCTTACTGAATTTTGTTGCTGAAATACTTTCTTTCACAACCAAATTTATCTCCCAAGCAGCAAAGATGGTTAGCTACTCTTCAAGGATATGACTTTGAAATATCTTATATGGCTGGAAAAGACAATGTGGTGGTGGACACCTTATCAAGAATGTGGGCATGTTCTATTTCTACCATTTCAACTGTGCATAAGGATTGGATCCATGATATTCAAGAGGAGTATTTGCTTGATGAGCAAGCATCAAAGATGATGAAGGAATTTCAGCAGAGCAAAGGGGAAGAGTATCCGAATTTCAAATGGCACAATGGTATTTTATGGTATCGTGATAGAGTATTCTTGACACCACAATATTCTTTCAAAAATTGTATCTTGCATGAGATGCCCTCTTCACCCTTAGTGGGACACCATGGGTTGTTCAAAACATTTGACAATATCCATAAGAGTTTCTATTGGAAGGGCATTTGGAGGGATGTTAAGGATTATGTTCTGCAATGTCTTTCGTGTCAACAAAATAAAGATTCCTCTCTTCTACCTGGTGGTTTACTAAAGCCACTTCCCATTCCTCAAGGCAAGTGGACTGATCTTACAATGGATTTTATTCTGGGCTTACCTACAACAAAGCATGGATGGAATAGCATTTATGTGGTAGTGGACCGATTGACTAAATCAGCTCATTTTATCCCTACCAAGGCTCAATTTACAGCAAATCAAGTGGTTGAACAGTTCATGGAATGTATTTTTAAGCTTCATGGTATGCCATTGAAAATAGTATCTGATCATGATACTAAGTTAATGGGAAGTTTTTAGAGGAGTTTATTAAGCCAAGGCTAAAGTTGAGAAAATGGATGCTCTTTTGCATCAATGTAAGGAAAACATTAGGAAGGCACAAGATATTATGAAGGCTTATGCTGATGAAAAGAGGAAACCTTTGGAGTTTGAAGAAGGAGATTGGGTATTCCTCAAAGTGCCTAAATCTAGGTATGCTTCTCTCAAAGGCAGTCATAATAACTTGGCTCATCGTTACTATGGGCCTTATCAAATCCTCAAACGAGTTGGTGAGCTTGCATACAAGCTTGATTTGCCTTCATTAACAAGGATTCATTCTACCTTCCATGTTTCCCAATTTAAGAAACATGTGGGTCTAGTCATAAAGGTTTTAGAAGAGTTATCTCCCATGGATCAAGATGGTCTTGTCCTTTATGAACCTGAAAAGGTTATTGGCAAAAGAGAAAAGGTTTTAAGGAACCCTTCACTACTACAATACCTTATTAAATGGCAGGGTTTACCCATAGAGGAGTCTACTTGGAAACCATCATCATACCTTGATTCTTTTCCATGGCTTTTGCAGGAAACAGAGTAATATCTGAACAAGACAGCTTGTTGTATTAAATATCTATCATAAAAATATTACTCTATGGTCATCAAATTTGGATTTTTATGGCATGACTGGATATTAGGGATTGTCCTCTATATTTCTATAGCTCCTACATGATGTTGAAAATTTCTTCTTCAAGTTATGGCCATTCTTGTGTAGCAGCCTATTTTGGACAGTTTCCAGCAGCATATTCAAATTTCATACCCATACTTCATTAATATATGAGATCTTCTTCAGCTTGGAGTTTCATTACAGCATGGATTCATCACTTACAAAGCTATCCTTGTAATCTTTCTTCATCAATTGTCCCAATTCCAGCTTTGAGGACAAAGCTCTTTTAGGTCGGATGGCTTGTAATAAAGCATAAATGCTTTAGTCTAGGGTAAGTATAAAAGGTGGAGTAGTAACATGTGTAGCATATTTTTGTCATTTTACAAACATTACTTGTTGAGGTCTCAACCTCCCACCATCTAAGAGGGTGAATACTCTTGGCTACCATAGCTTAGGGTACATACCTTGCTACAGCCTCTCATCATTTGATTCTCAACCAACATTGGTAATACCATTTCTTGTCAAGCCACCTTGGCTATGGCTTCTTAGCATTTTATGTCTATTTCTTGTACTTTCAGTTTAAAAGCTTGATGTGGAATTTAGCTTTATTACAATGATGCGAGTCTTCATCCTAACCGGATGGGGATGTGAGTATGGTCTTCCCTCTGTATCTATGAGTGAGCGTGAGACAGAAGGTGGGGTGAATGACCAGTCCTTTCCCTTAAATGGAGTGTTGCACGTACGGGTTGGGTCTTTCAAAGCACAAAGCACGATCTGTTCATGTGCACTACACTATAAGGCTCCTTGGCCTTCTTGCTCGCACTATATACCGGCATAGGTTGCGATGTACAATTGCACCATCAAATGCGCACAAGGCATACAACCTTTGCACAAGTGAATGTGAGGATTACATCAATGGGTTTTAGGAATGGGCTGCCCTCTGTATCTTTCAATAGAGCGTGAGATAGAGGGTGGACTGAGTGTGACTGGTGTTTCTCAATCAATTTCGAGAGGTGAGATTGAGAGACATTACGACAATTGGAGTTAGGTACATTTATGTTTCCGTGTGCACACATGAGACGGGTCTCTGTCACCATCACAAGCCATGCCACCCTGTTCTGTGCACTGCACTACAAGGCTCCCTGGCCTTCCTGCTTGCACCTATGCCTCATGGGGGGTGGAATGCACGAATGCACCATCAATTGTGCACACTGGCATACTCCCTCCCAATCACTTTCCCCTTGTTCAGTTCTACACCGACCGTGAGTTATGGGATTTCATGCTTATTCATTAAGCAATGTGCATCATGGGGTGAGCGAATGTTCTATCATCCTCTTGGGTGCCCGTGAGCTGAGAGTTCTATTCTTCGTCATTGACACTTGACTCGACGGACTTTATCGACAAAGTTACCTCCGTGGGTGTTGTTGCATGGTCCTTGCCATGTTGGACGTGTTTTCTGGCATACCTTGGTTCCTCTTGCCACCCGATGACGACTTTGATCTTTTTGCATCAACAATGATGATTCTCTTCAATCATCTACGAAATGGACCAAGTGTTCCTAACCCTACCTTTCTATTTGCAAGTGCATGTTATGTCTTAATTGTGGGGATATCAACGTCCAGTTGGTTGACAAGTCCGCGTCCGTATCAATCAATCTACCCTAACTAGTAAGGTCTTAAGTGTGGGGAGGTGTCCTTGCGCATCTGCTGAACATACCCCTTGCATATGTCATTACCCAATCATGTGTGTCTACCCCGTATTAGTTCTACCTTGATGGGGTCCCTTCCTCCCCCACCCACCCTCATACCCCCTGTCATCGAGGTCGTTTCCCATGTGGTTGCTTTTATTGCGCAATTTTTTCCTTTTCTATGTGACCATATCCTACCTTCACCAAACTCCAGATCCAACCTTATAGCCATGTTTGTCCCTTCGAATGACACACTTTTCCTTTTTGCATCCCCCTATTCTAGCTTACCGTTTTTGCGTTATTAATTTTTGAAGCTTTTCTCGCAAAATTGGATGTATTTCCATGCAAACATGCCCTTATTGCTTTGAAGCAGTGATCTAACATACCAATCCTGTCCTATGCCTTTCCTGGACATTTTTCCTTTTATCCATATATTATTCTGATGTACAGTTTGTCCGTAATTAATTTTTGTGTGGTTTCGTACCTTTTTCACATACATTTTTATTCTTTTTCCATGTAAACCTACCCTATTCTCTTTCGAATTCAATTTTGACTGGATAGCCTTGTCCGGCGACCCTTTCTGCACAATTGTCCTTTTTTCTCTGCCCTGTTCTGACCTCTCAATTTTTTGTTATTAATTTTTATTAGTGTTATTGAGCTCCATTTTATTGTTTTTTCCATATGAATGCCTCTTAACCCCATCCGAACTGCGGATTGATGTGGCATACCTGAATATTCTATATGTTCTGACATTTTTTGTTTTTTCTGCCTTCCATTCCGGTACACGGATCATTCGCTATTAATTTCCGAATCCCTTTTCGGATACGATTTTTGAGTTTCTTCCATGCGAACAGGGTTTCTTTTGCTCAACACTATGTTCTGATGTGATTGGATTATTAGGCACAATTTTTTGCATATTTTTCCTTCTTCCCTCGCTTCATTCTGCCTCAGGGATTTTTTTATATTAATTCTCGAATGTGTTTTCAGGTTCAATTTTCATCTTTTTTGCATGTGAACCCCTCCTCATTCCCCTGGATATGCATTTTAATGTGCCATCCCTATCAGCCCCCTTTCCCCGAACCTTTTTTCTTTTTATTGCCCTTCGTTCCGATGACCAGATCTTTTTATATTAATTTTTATATCCCGTTTCAGAGTTGATTTTTTTGTTTTTTCCATGTGAACAGGTCTTATCTCCATTAGAACTATGTTTTGACATAATAGGCCTGTCCAGCATGACTTTTCTCACAATTTTCCTTTATCCCTTGTTTCATTTCGGTGAATGGATTTTTTGATATTAATTGTCGTATGAGTTTTTTTGCTTGACTTTTTGCATTTTCCCCATGTGAATGCCCTGATTTGATCCCAAAAACCTCATTGTACCTTTCCACAGTCTCCCTCTCCACTTTCGGCCTAGTTTTTCTTTTTACCGCATTGTGTTCCGGCTCACAGTTTACCTATTATTAAATTTTATGTGTTTTTTCGTGTCCCTACACAACTCACCTCGCACGTGAACACACGTGTTTTTGTTTTTACGCACATCCCAACGCCCCCGCATCGTCCGTGCCTTCCCCGTCGTTGTCTCGGCCCCCGATGCTTCCCCTCACTGCAAAAAAAAATTTACCCCCGCCCCACGCACGCGTGCGAGACGAAGGCGGCCTCCATTCTTTCCTTCTTTTTCTTTATTTATCGATCATGTTTTTTTTAATAACCAAAAAATAACACAAAAAAAAAACAAAAAATAACCCAAACACAAAGAACCAACCAACACACAAAACAACAAAAAACAAAAAAAAAACACACAAACAAAACAACTATCCCAAATAATAATAATAATAATAATAAAACAAAAAAACAACAAAACAACACAAAAAAAAAAACCAAACAAACAACAAAACCAACAAAACAATTTTATTTTTAAAAAAAACAAACAAAAAGCCACAAAAATACAAAAAAAACCCCCCAAAAAAATCAAACCCCCCCAACGGTTTTCCCTCCTCCCTTCCCCTTCTTCTTCTTCTTCTTTTTCCTCCTCCCTTCCTCTTCCTTCTTCTCCCCATCTTCTTCTTCCCCTCCTCCTCCTCCCCCTCCCCTCTTCTTCTCCTCCTGCATCCCTCCTTCCCCCTCTTTTTCTTCCCTTGGCCTCTCTCCTTCCTCTCCCTCCTCTTCTTCTTCTTTTTTCCTCCCCTCTCCTCCCCCTTTTCTTCTCCTACTTCTCCCTCCACCCCACTGCCTACTTCTCCCTCCACCCCGCCTAATCCCTCCCTCCACCCCACCGCCTCCTTCTCCCTCCCCCCCACCGCCTCCTACCTCCCCTTGCTCGGCCGCCTCATCTGCCCTCCATCACGCCTTAGCCCCATCGGCCACCCTCCTCTACGCCCTCCCTCCCACCTCGTTCATCCGCAACCTTCTCCCCTCTTTTCGGCCCCCCCCAAACACCCCCCAGCCGCCCAGTATCCCCCCACATGCCGTCATGCCCCCCCCATTTCCTCCCCGCCCACCCCCCGTGGCCTCCCCCCCTAATTTGGCACCCCCCCTCTATTTTGGCCCCCCCCCTCTAATTCCCCCCTCCCCCCACATTCACCTCCCCGCCCGCCCGTGTCCCCCCCTTTTTCTAACCCCCTTGTCCATTCACCCACCTACCACCCACAACGAAATAACAAAAAAAAAAACAAAACAAATACACTCCCTTGGCCCCCGTTCCTCCGCCGTGGCCTTCAAGCCCCCTTTGCCCCTGTTCTTGAGTGGCTCTATGCCACCCCATTGACATCCCTACCCCGTCCTCCCACCTTGTTTGCGAGTGTTCACGCACCACCACATGTTCGTGTTCGTGTTCGTGTTCACGCACCACCACGTGTTCGTGTTCGTGTTCACGCCCGAGGATGCACGTCTAGACTTGTTCGTATGGTGTTGCGTGCCGTCTGAGAACACGATGTTGTTCACACGCAGCCCAGTGGCTATTGTTTTTTTGTTGGACTCATTGCATCTTGGGATCCATCCGTTCGCCCTCAGTCTCTTGTATACACACCCCTGTCAGGTATTTATATTTCCTGCTTTTTTTTTTGTCACCCCTTGACCATGGTTAATGGTTAAAATGAACTTAAATCACCCACTTTTCCACATGCAGTCGCGCCAAACACACATTTTTCTAAACAACTAAAATGAACCAGTCATTCGCTCAGCACGCGCTTCGTGCGCTACAAACACATCTAAGTTTATTAAAATGAACCTATCGTCACGAATGCATGCACTACACAAAAAGTGCTAAACACACACTTAATTTTTAATCAATGAATATGCATTTAGAGACCCAATCTAGGTATCAAAGTTCGGGATCCGTTAAAAGCACCGTTGCATATTAATAAATTGTAACTAACAATTTAAAAATGAATCGTCGTTTCTTTATTAAGGTTTACAACCTAATAAAATCTCACCCATTTTTAATAATTTATTAAAATGAACCCTTCACTAAAATCATTCCCCTCACTGCACTTTTTTTCCTTTTTAATAAATGCGCTTCATGGGATGGGCACGTGTAGTCTTTCAAGTTGTCATTGCTTACCAAAGTTCTGATTATATCCTGGGAGGGTTATTGAGGTATTATGGTTTGATTGTATGATACGATTACGGTTGCAGTATGTAGTTTTTTTTTCTGCTTGATATGGGGTCTCGGGCGCATGTTTGTTGCATAGCATGAAGCTTTGATCGCATATGTGTAGAGGTCATGCTGAATTTTTTCTAGAATGTGAATTGTTTGGGTTGGTCAGTTGGTTAGTCACATTTGTGTGTGCTTATTCTAGTCGATTTCTTTTGATGGTGGATATCCTATTGTTTTGCAGGCATTCCCTGTGATTGTATGTGTGTGTGGTGTGTGTGTAATCTATCTGAATGGCGCCTCAAGCTCCTCCTCCAGTCCAGTACGTCCCATTGGTCTCTCACAATTATTCTTTATTACTGGAGTCTAAACTTATTGGCAAAGCAGGCTTAACAAAGTTCATCGCACTCTCATTACCACTCATTCCAGAGGATACTGATACTTGTGATCAGTTTCTAGCCTCTTATAGTAAGAGGTCTGGCCCTGTCAGAGGAACCATTGTCCAATTGACGCCTAAAAGTTTGGGCAAGGCTCTATCGTTGCCCTGTCAGGGAGACTCTTTCCCTACTACTAGACAATTGTTCTCGAATGAGGATATCCTTAAACTATTGCAAAAGCAAACACAGGATGTGTTGGATCCCAAGTTCTTACCACTTCTGGCATTAGTGTCTCCATGATCTCCAATCCTGTGTGGAAGCAACTATGCCAGTTCCTTCAAGACAGGTCTATGCCTGCCAAGATACCCTCTAATTACCTTTCAAAGGAGTTGTTTACAACTTCTAGAATCGTGTTAAAAGGCATAACGATTTATTGGAGTTTCTACCTTCTGTCCAAAATGGATCAACACTTTATCAGAGCTACCAAGGGTAATATAACTAATGTTACATTTGGATCCTATCTTTCTGTATTTTTGGCATATGCTGCCCCTTTGAAGGAAGTTCCTACCTTGATAGTTGATCCACCAAATGCTCCTCCCCCTGTTGAACACTCTGATGTCGTCATTGAGGATCTTGATCCTATCCCTCATGTGGTAGTTCAGCGGAAACGCTTAAAACGAGTGGTTGAATCAGCTCCAGCTCCTCCTCCAGTCTCCGTTCTTGATCAATCTAGCAGTCACCTACCAGTTTTCCTCACAACGCTAAATCTTTTCAGAGCACATCATGAGGGTACTCTAGAGATTTCCATCCCTTCAGTGCAATGCTTGGTAACTAGAGATGCAATTCCCTTCCTATATCAAGATGTTCAATGTTCTATTGAGCTCTCAGTGACTGCATGTATCCAGCAGCTTTATTCTTCTTGCTATGATGAAGTACAACAGACCAAAGAAGAGCTGACAAAGGAAAATCTATAGCTAGCTTCTGCTCATTAACATTTTTATGATCTTTATACCCAAATGGAGCAACAGACTAAGATCGTTGATACTCAGAAAATGGAAATTTCTAGTTTGCACACTCAGTTGGCTGACACTAACACTCAAGTAGTTAATGTAATTGAGGAACGAGATAGATTGTTGAAAGAATCTCAGAGCTTCAGGTTTTTCTAACTGCCCAGACAGAGTAGCTTAAAATAGCAAATACCACCTTATACAAGAGCCAAAACCAAATTCAACACCTTAACAAGCAACTGGTCCAGTCACGTTCTTCTTCACATAGCCCTATTGTGCAACCAGTTCATTCTTTAACCCCTGTGGACTTGGTAGTTCTCCAGAGACATACCACATTATGTCCATTGTTTCAAGCTAAAGTGGAAAGATTGCAGTCTATGATGGATTTATTATGGTCTACATTTGAGCAATTTTAGGAGTATATTCCTCTTGACCATTCATTTTTTTCCACTATCAGCTACTGTAGAAGTTGGCCTTCTATATTAAGCTCTCAACGATGGATCTACCTCTTCCAGAGGATGGTTGGAGTGGAGCTTGGTCTTCTGATTTGTTAACAGAAGTTGTTAGTATGGTCTTTGAAGATTCTGACTTTGGATACCATGCTGCTGTCTTATATGTATCTACGAGGTGATCTGTTAATTCTAGATGATGTAGATCTGGCTTGGTATGTAGGGGATGTGGTCTTACAAGCTGCCTTATATGGCAACCATTTGGAGTTGAGGATAGATTAAATGTTCCAGTGCTATTCTTCTAAAGTGGCTGCTTTCCCTAACACTTTATGGCATTCAATGGTTGATTCTATAGTCCTAAACCAACAACAGAATACAACCTCTACTCATGTGCAGAATACTAACCAACTGAGGGTGGATCTTTTAGCTTATCTTTCCAAAAACCATCCATTTGATTAATCCTTCTTTGATGCCTACCATCAATGATTTGTTTTAGGTCCCTCTGTTCCTAGCTTATTTTATTATCAACAAATGGCCCATCGCTATGATACTTATTTTTTCCTTTATCAATCCAACTCAGCAGCCATCGTACCTCTCCTTTTCCAACCTCAGGGTGCTCCTCAAATTCCGATCTTTACCTATTGTTCTTTCATTGAAGATCAAGTAGTTTCCCCTTCTCTGCCTTGTCCTTCCCCATCTATCCAAATACCTTCTACTTTTCTTGCTTATCAATTAACACCTTTCTTAACTGATTCGCCTGAATTTTCAGTTAATCCTTCTTTAGCTTATTCCTCATTTTATGATTTTGCTTACCCATTTCTTCGTCCTCTTTTACTCATTCCTCTTCCATCTCCTACCACTTCTATTTCTCAACCCCCTTAGTTGGTTAGTGGGTATGAAGGATTTGATCAACAAATTCCAAGAAGAAGAGGATGGAGCTCAGCTAATTCTCTTATGGGACCACATATTAATTGGCCATTAATTCCAGGGGACTAGACAACTGCTAGTCAAGCGTATCAAAATTATCTCCATTTTTCCCAACAATATTCGCAATCTCTAGATCCTTTGGTGAGATTGATAAGATTTAAATTTTTTGCAATTAATTCTCTGTATTATAACCAGCAAGATAAACTAGAAAATTTTTCGATTTAGTAAGGAATATTTCAATAAATTTTTATTTTTAAATTCAATTTTTATGAGTTTTTAAGGATTTTATATGTTTTTTCTTTTCGGGTATTAATGGGTTTTTGAAAAACAAAAGAAGGTACCCGGGCTGCATATGAACAGCAGCGTGTGCTCGAGCAGCACACACCACCATACGAACAAGTCGAGATGCATGTCCTCGCGTGTGAACATCCATGAAGCAGGGCATAGATGTAAACACGAACAAGAACACGCGATGGCGCGCGAATACCCGTAAACAAGGTGGGCTGTGGGTGGTGGGTGGGTGGATGGACAAGGGGGGGGGTGTGGGCAGCGGGGTTAGAAAAAGGGGGGGACACGAGCGGGCAGGGAGGTGAATGTGGGGAGGGGGGGTTAAAAATTAGGGGGGCCCAAATTGAGGGGGGGCCAATTTAGGGGGGGTCAAATTAGAGGGGGGAGGGCAAATTTAGGGGGGGAGGCCACCGGCGGGACGGAGAGGAAATGGGGGGGAGCGTGACGACAGGTAGGGGGTAACTGTGCGAGAGGATACTGAGCGGCTGGGGGTGTTTGGGCGAGGCCGAAAAGAGGGGGGAAGGTTGCAGATGACGAGGCAAGAGGGAGTGCATAAAGGAGGGTGGCCGGCAACTGAGGCGTGATGGAGGGCGGCCAAGGCGGGTAGGGATGGAGGGAAAGGACGCCGAGCAGGGGGCAGGAGGAGGTGGTGGTGGCAAGGGGAGGTAGGAGACAACGAGGGGGAGGGAGAAGGAGGCGGTGGGGTGGGGTGGGGTGGGGTGGGGTGGGGTGGAGGGAGGGAGGGAGGGAGAAGGCGGGGTGGAGGGAGAAGTAGGCAGTGGGGTGAAGAGAGAAGTAGGAGAAGAAAAGGGGAAGGAGAGGGGAGGAAGAAAGAAGAAGAGGAGGAGGGAGAGGAAGGAGGGAGGCGAAGGGAAGAAAAAGAGGGGGAAGGAGGGAAGCATGAGGAGAAGAAGGGGGGGGGGGGGGGGGAGGAGGAGGAGGAAGGGAAGAAGAACATGGGGAGAAGAAGGAAGAGGAAGGGAGGAGGAGAAAGAAGAAGAAGAAGAAGAAGAGGGAGAAGTAGGAGGAGGAGGAGAAGGAGAGGGAGAAGGAGGAAGAAAGAGAAGAAAAGGAGAAGTAGGGAGAGAGGGGAGAGAGAGAGAGAGGGGTCAAGGAGAGAGAAGAAGAAGAGAGAGAGAAAGAAAACGAGAGAGAAGAAGGGAAAGGGAGAAGGGAGAAGGGAAAACTATTGAGGGGGGTTTGATTTTTTTTTTTGTTTTTTTTTAAATTAATTTTGTGTTTTTTTGGCTTTTTTTTTATAAAATTATTTTTTTGGTTTTGTTGTTTGTTTGGTTTTTTTTGTGTGTTGTTTTGTTGTTTTTTTTGTTTTATTATTATTAGTTCTTTTTTTTGTAGTTGTTTTGGTTGGTTCTTTGTGTTTGGGTTTTTTTTTTTTTGTTTTGTGTTTTTTTTTGTGTGTTTTTTTTTAAAACATGATCGCTAAATAAAGAAAAAGAATGAATGAATGAAGGCCGCCCCTATCTCGCACGCATGTGCAGGGAGGGGGTAAAAGAAATTTTGCAGTAACGGGAAGCAACGGGGGCCGAGACGACGACGGGGAAGGCACAGACACCACAGGGGTGCCACAAGGTGCGTAAAAACAAAGACACGCGCGAGGTGAGGCGCGCAGGGATCGTGAGCCGAAACCAAACCGTGAGCCAAAATGCAATGCGCTAAAAAGAAAAAGTGGCAGAAAGGTGAGGGGGAGACTGGAAAAAAATTCAACGGGCTGTCCAAGATCAAATCAGGGTGTTCACATGGGAAAAATGCAAAAAATAAGCCCGAAAATGCATACGACAATTAATATCAAAAAATCCATTCGTCGAAATGAAACACAGGAAAAAGAAAAATTGTGAGAAAATTCATGTTGGACATGTCTATTATGTGAGAACACAGTTCCGATGGAGATAAGACTCATTCACATGGAAAAAACCAAAAAATCAACCCCGAAACGGGATGCAGAAACTAATATAAAAAGATTTGGTCATTGAAACATAGGGCACTAAAAAGGAAAAAGGTCGAAGGAAAGGGGAGTGACAAGGCTAGCACATTAAAATGCATATCAAGGGGAATGAGGAGGGTTTCGCATACGAAAAAGGCAAAAATCAAACCCAAAATTGCATTCGAAAATGAATATCCAAAAATCCATGAGCCGGAACGAAGGGAGGAAGAAGGAAAAAAGTGCAAAAATTTGTGTCCGATAATTCTATCACATCAGAACATAGTGCCAATTAAAACAAACCCTATTCGCATGGAAAAACCCCAAAAATCGTATCCGAAACGGGATTTGGCAATTAATAGCGAATGATCCGTGCATCAAAATGGAGGGCAGGAAAAATAAAAAATATCAAGATATATAGAATCTTCAGGGCTGTCACATCAAATCGCAGTTCGGATGGGGTTAGGAGGCGTTCACATGGAAAAAATAATAAAATAGAGCTCGATAACACCAATAAAAATCAATAACAAAAAATTGAGAGGTCAAAATAGGGCGGAGGAAGGCCGCAGACTTGTCAACCAACTGGACACTGGCATCCCCACACTTAAGACATAATATGCACTTGCAAATAGTAAGGTAGAGTTAGGAACACTTGGTCCATTTCGTAGATGATTCAAGGGAACCGTCATTATTGATGCAAAAAAATCAAAGCCGTCATCGGGTGGTAAGAGGGACCAAGGCGTGCCACAAAACACGTCTAGCATGGTAGGGACTATGCAAGAGCACCCACAGAGATAGCTTTGTCAATAAAGTCCGTTGAGTCAAGTGTCGATGACGAAAAATAGAACTCTCAGCTCACGGGCACTCAAGAGGATGATAGAAGATTCGCCCACCCCATGATGCACATTGCTCAATTAATAAGCATGAAATCCCATAACTCACGGCCAGTGTAGAACTGAACAAGGAGGAAGTGATTGGGACGGAGTATGCCAGTGTGTACAATTTCGTGCATTCCACCCATCAGGCATAGGTGTAAGCAGGAAGGCCAGGGAGCCTTGTAGTGCAATGCATAGAACAGGGTGGCATGGCTTGTGATGGTGGCAAAGACCTGTCCTGTGTATGCAGAGGAAAACGGAACGTACTGACTCCAATTGTCGTAATGTCCCTCAATCTCACCTCTTGGAATTGATTGAGGAGAAACACCAGTCACACACATCCCACCCTCTGTATCACGCTCTGTTGAAATATACAGAGGTCAACCAATTCCTCAAACCCATTGATGTAATCCTCACATTCACTTGTGCAAAGGTTGTATGCCTTGTGTGCATTTTATGGTGCAATTGTACATCCCACCTTGTGCCGACATATGGTGCGAGCAGGAAGGCCGAGGAGCCTTATAGTGCAGTGCACATAAACAGATCGTGCTTTGTGCAATGAGAGGCCCAACCCGTGCGTGCAACACTCCATTCACACATCGCACCTCTCAATATAATTGCCACTCGCAAAGAGGGCAACTCCAGCTCAACAAGGAAGACAGCTTCTATGCCATACACCAATTAGAAAGAAGTTTGTCCTATAGTTGCCTTATAAAATATTATGTATGCCCAGAGAGCCTCTATAAGTCAATCATCCCAATCGCGATGATGTGTGATAATCGTCCTTGTCAAGATTGAGCAGAGGATGCGATTGGTGACTTCAACTTGGCCATTGGCTCTCGGGTAATAGGGGGTGGACTTACGATGGCGGATCTTATACAGTTCCATCAACTCTTCCATCATCCTGTTAAGGAAATGAGTACCTCTATCACTGACCAACTTGAGGGGACTGCCAAAACCTGTGATAATATTCTCATACATGAACATCATCCCGCTTCAGAGCTTTAGCTTCACACCACTTTGTGACATAATCCATACATACCAAGATGTATCTGTTCTACTTTCATCTGGTAGGCAGATCAATGGGACCCATGAAATCAATCCTCCACTTCTCGAACAACTTTAGGGGAAGGATAGGTTGCAGTGGCATGGCACTTGTTTTGGTGGGTTTCCCCATTTGCTGACAAGCATCGCATCTCTTGTAGTAGTCATATGCATCCTTGTGGAGGGTCGATCACCAGTATCCCACTAACAGAGCCTTTCTAGTTGTTGCTTCTCCTACAAAGTTTCCACCACATGATTCGTCATGGCATGCTTTCAATACTACGCCGATTTCATCTCTTGCAACATATCTTCGCAATACTTCATCTTTGCCTTTATTGTATAGTGCACCGCCTAGCAAGGTGTAGGGGGATGATTCTAACATAAGCTTCTTCTTCTCACGGATCGAGATGCGAAGGGGATACTGTTGAGTTGCTAGGAGGTTGGCTATGTCTGCATACCATGGGGTAACTGTGTCAACTAGAAACAAGGACGCATCATGAAGGTCTGGATCATCCTATTCCTCTTCTACAGTTTGAGGGATCCGTGACAGATAATCGGCTAGGACATGGGAACGGCCGAGCTTAGGGACCACTTCAAAATCAAACTCCTGGAATAGGAGCAACCATCTCATTAGTTGTCCTTTGACATCTGCTTTATTCATCAGGAAGGATAGGGCTTCATGATCCATGTAGAACTTGAAATGCACTGACAGTAGATAGTGTCAAAACTTCTCCAGTGCAAACACCATTACTAAGCACTCAAGCTCTGTCACTGTGTAGTTCCACTCGTGGACGGTTACTTTTCGACTTGCATAATAGATTGGTTGATCTAATTTAGAGGGCCCCTTTTGACATAAGACATCACTTAGCCCTTCAACTGATGCATCTGTGTGCACATGGAACTCCTTTGTTCAATCAAGAGGTTGCACGATGGGTGCTCTGATGAGGCATTGTTTTAGGGTATTAAAGGCTTCTTCGCAATCATCAATCCAAAGGAAATCTGCATATTTCCTTAGGAGCTTGTGCAGAGGAGCTGCCTTAGTTGCAAAATGTGCAATAAATCTTTTGTAGTAGCCCACATGGCCCAAAAATCCTCTCAATTGCTTGACGTTTGTTGGTGCTATCAAGGTGGAAATCTTCACCGGATCTATTGCTATCCCTTGTGTAGAGACAATATGGCCCATAAGAACTCTCAATGAGACGTCAAAGACACATTTGTCAGGGTTGAGAGAGATCCCATACTCTCAGCATCTATCAAAACATTGCTCTAGGTGTCCCCAATGCTCACGGATTAGACTATATACATAGAAATCATCGAGATACACCTCAATGAAATCATGCAAATGATTCTGAAAGGCCGCCATCATTACTCATTGGAAGGTAGCATGAGCATTACAGAGCCCAAATGGCATCACTATGTAGGCATAGGTCTCCCATTCTGTGGTGAAGGTTGTTTTGTATTGGTCCTCCTCTGCGATTTGGACTTGGTTATATCCACTGAATCCATCCAAGAGGGAATAGAGCTCATGGCATGCCACTGTGTCCAACAGTTGGTCTGTGAAAGGGATAGGGAAATTATCCTTCTTCTTCTTGGAGTTTAGCTTACAAAAGTCCACACATATTTGAAGTTTCCCATTCTTCTTGGGTACGACCACAATGGGAAAAACCCATTCACTATTAGCCAGATGATAATTAAACTATGCTTCAAGGAGCTTCAATAATTCAACCTTCACCAGAGCAAAATAATTGGGATTCATACGCCTCTGTCTCTACCTCACTGGTTTGGCATGAGGCTCTAGATCGATGTGGTGTTGACAAAATGTAGAGTCAATCCCCTTTAGTTCTTTGTACGACCAAGCAAACATGTCTAAGTTCTTCTTTAGTAGGTCTCATAGGACCACTAGTTCTTCTTCTGGAAGATTTAGACCCACTTTCAGGTGAGGTTCAGTACCGTTAGCATCTAGGAATGTCAATTGCCTTTCACCTTCCACTTCGCAGATAAATGTCCCATGGATTGCTTCTGGATAGAGGTCTGACTCCTTCAAGGGAGTACTGTCATTGTCCGATGTTCCACTAGAACCGGTGTGCTCCGTCTGAACAGATGACTCATTTGTCTGTTGAGATTGCTGGAAGGATATCAGAGCTTTATTTGTTTCTGTGTGAGTGGTGATTTCTTCTGGACTTAGGGATTCGTCTTCAGAGGATGCATCTAGGAATGCCACATAGCACGGACCTTCTATAAGCTGTGGCTCTGATGGCTGTGGCTTCTGTTGACAAGAGGCATCATCATCATCTTTTCTCCAAAATGAATGGTCATGGAAATAGGAGCCATTGGTGAACTTAATTTTTATACCTTTGATCCATTGCTTATGCAGACTCTACATACTTTGTTGTCTGTTGGTCAACCCAAATGGAACCATGGTCATTTCATCAAACACCCCGAGATCCTTGGCCTCTGAGGTCTCTGTAGGCACATCAACCAGATTGTCCGCTATCAAAGGAACTTCTTCAACTGCACTTCCATAACCTGCTTCTTTTTCTTCCTTGTCATTTTCATCCTCTTCCTCTAGAGGCTCTGTCTCTGCTTCAATAGAGCCTCTGTAGGAGAAGAACAGGTTCTCCGCCTATGTGTTTGCTTCTGCTCCTTCCTCTGTCTCTGGCTCTGTCTCTGCTTTTGTCTCTAAGACTGCAATGTAATAGAGAGAATAGTGCATCCATGCTTCTATCTCGGTGTCAGAGGTCATTTCAGAAGTCAATTCAGGTTTGAGGCACGAGGTATTCTCCCATGGACAAAAACTTTGCTTCATTCGGTAGTTGGCTTACAGTGCCCACTATTAGGGACTGTGCCTCTCTTTTCTTGGGAAAGATCTGTTTAACAGCCTCTTTGTCTCCTGATGTACCATCTCTTGCTTCATTGGAGAAGTCTGTTATGACTTCAATGGATGTGGATCCATTGCCTTTTTGCGATCCATACAATTTCAACACTACTTTATTGGGTCCTCTGCCTAGGGTTAGGATTCCTTTGAACCAGTCCATCCTGGCTCTTGCTTCAAAAAGCCAAGGTCTTCCCAAGAGCAAAGGGTACAATGTCCCATAAGAATTTGGTTTGACCACCAAATATGTCAGCCAATAGTCTCCTCTTGCAAGGGTTGTTTTTACATATGGGAGGATGCCCAACGGTTTGATTCTACTTTGTTGCATTCCTTACAAACCTAGATCCTTCATTGTCACATCCGTCATTAAGTTTACTGATGAGCCTCCATCAATCAATGCATCTGAAATAAAGCATCCTTCTATCCATATACTAGTCTCTACGGTTCCTCCACTTCCTTTGCAAGTTCTGAGGCTCTGTTGGACTTTTTTGTTGTTGGGGAAACAATCCTTAGGCCATGTCTTCTTGTCAAAATGCTTTTAAATCTCTTTCGGCAACTAGGAGATAGCATTAGCACCTGTCGAAATGTTAGGTTTGGGTTAAAGGTGTCTAGTTCTTTGACCAAATCATACTCTTTGATAGGATCCATAGGCTTTTCCAATCGGCTGGGAAATTGGGCCACACCCGTCACCCACTTTTATTTTTTATTTTTTTTTTTCCAGGAGCGGCAACATATGTGCTTCTTTGTCATGAGGAGGGACTTCCGCATCCTCTATTTCCTAGACCTCTGGTCCTATCTCTACAACTATCTCTATAGCTCTCTGTGGCTCTATGGTGCTCTGTACTTCCTTATTTTGGATTGCATTATTCTATTTTTTCCGAGGGAGGTTCAACTTCACCGTCTTGGCAGAAGGAACGTTCTCTTTTGGAACTATGGGCTCTCCCTTCTTTGCTCGCGTTATTGCGGCCACTTCCAATTCCACCAAACTTGTTGAGACTTGGGGTTGTTGATTCCAATTGGTAGGTTCCACTGTTGTTGAGGCACCGTTGGGAGAATTGTTTGAGACCATTGCTATTGGGTTTGAACCATCATTTGAGGCATTGTTGTTTGCGGCCACTAAGGATTAGGTGCATTATACTACAGCACTATTTGCATCTGGGAATAGGGGTACGAAACTGTCCTTGGGACTACATTTGGTGGGTATACAATTCCTGGCATGGGAGGAGGTAAGATTCCTTTTCCTAGAGTCATTGACAACCTTGCTTCAACTTTGTCATACAATCTTGCACTTTCCACTGCAGCTTGCAGATTGACTAGTCTTCTTAATTCCACGAACTTGCAAACTTTTAGTTGTAGGCCTCTGAGGAATACTCCTTTCTGGGTACCTTCATCCAAATGATGGTTAGTCTATCTCTTCAAGATAGATTCCATTCGCGAGACATAAGCTTCTACTCTTTCTCTAGAGGACCAACTTAGGTTCATGAACTCCTCTCACATCCGCTTTTCAAAACCTTCACACCTAAATTTGGTGAGGAAGGCCAACTTCAGGTCATCCCATGTGCTAAAAGTTCCTACGGCTTGTCTCTCATACTATTGAAATGCCACGCCCTTGAAAGTGGCGAGGAATATCACTAACTAATACTCAGGGGTTCTTGTATTGTTAGCCACACATGCTACCATAAACTCTGCTACATGAAGATCGGGGTCTTCATTGTACTCTCCCTTAAAAATTAGCAATGGGACTACATTTGCTGGCCGGTCACATCAATATTTCCAAGACGAATCTGACTAGGAAGGGGACCTTGAGTCGCTATGGGGACTTCTGTAAAGAGTGCTTTTAGGGTGTCAAAGGAGGCTTCTATTGCAAGCTCGTTCTTAGCCTTGATTCTTGCCTTCTCTCTTCTCACATACCTCTAGACTCATTCTAATGATTGCTTCCTGATTGTGTCATTCATCAAGGGGTTGGCTCCAACTAGTTGGTCTTCACTCAATAGAATATAATCAGAGAGGGGCTTCAGTCTCTAGAGGATTCTCTAGCTAACATCTCTTCTACTTCCTTCTTTTCAACATCTCTAAATTTAGCTTTCAAACCACTACAGAGGGGGAGATATTCCGTTCTGAAAATATCAAAACTCATTCTTCTTAGGATCGTTGTTGTGCCATCATTATAATAATATTATTATGTTCATTATAATAATAGTGTATGTTGTAAAGAACGCTATGTCTACCAACTTCCAGTGGGTTGCTAATTGGACAAATAGAAGATTATCAGAACACCAAGCATCCCACGTATCTTGTTGTTGAGTGTCTGCGAACAAATTCCAACTCTTTTCTTTCTTGTTTTCATGAACCTCCACTAACCACGACTCCTGAAGCTTCTTCACAATCTCCCACTTGATGATGTCTAGAAACCTCTCAATGAATGCCAAATCTTCCATGGATGGTCATTCTCTGTGTTTCTACTCTTCAATTTGTTCCCAAACAATAAGATGCACGTCTCTATTGCTTCAACAAGAAGAGGAAATAGTCCACCACATAGAGTTTGCATCATGATGGTAATACGTTTTTGCCATTGTGGGATGAACTTCTTGTAGAAAGTGGCTTTGATAATGAGAATCTCCAACTCTTCAGTGGGAGAAGGAACTTTGCAAGCATCCATTAAATTTTCCTCTTCTTGGCAATGCCATTTCCTTCATTTTCAGCCTCTTTTGATGCTTGTTGATGGCAAGTTTCCCCGGCTGCACACCAAAAACATTAATGTATTCAAAGATTCTCCCATCTTGTATTTCCTTCTTCTAACGACCTTTCACATTAGGTTCACCAATGTCAGAGAGGTTTTTGTCGAAAGGTCGAATCCATCGGGGATTAGAAGTAGAAGGAAGTAGAGATAGGAGATGGAAGAGAAGATAGAGAATACACAAGTGGTAAACACTACAAAGACAAAGCACAATGAATTGAATCAATATGTATTGAAAGAACCTGGAATCTTTGCACTACTCAAAAGCAATCTCCAGGTATTAGATCTCTTGGAGCTTCTTCGTAGAACAAAACGTGCATCAAAATTACAGCTCCTTCTCTGTTGCTCAGAACCCAAATCTAATGGCTCCGTTGGCTCTGAAAGGAGGGTAAAATCCTAGGACACTTGCTCACGGATCTCCCAGATCACTCCTTTCAATTCAATCAGCAGTTTTCAGCCTGTTTACAATGATCACGGATCTCCCAGATCACTCCTTCTTCTTTCAGTTCAATTTGCAGTTTGCAATGATCACGATGCGTGCGATCTCGTCAATCTATCCCTCTTGTGAAAATCCCATAATTGGCTGAAAAAGCAAATATCTTTTTGTATGTCATCCTAATCTAGAAGCTTTTTCTAACTTTTTTGCATTTTTACAGTAAATAATATCAAAAATAGACTAAAATTATCCAAAAATCTAGTATTTTTGGATAATCCATGCAGCTCACACTAGTACTAATCTCTCAGATCACATTGACTCTCTAGATCAATAAAGAAGTTAGATGATGATACATTTCATACTTTTTCACACTGTGTCCTCATAACATCACGACAGCGCACCGCACCTGCAATGATGCACAAACTGGGTCCTCAAGTGTGGAACTACACCCAAGCTTGCATGTGGTTTGACCCAACTCCTAGCTCCACTAGCACGAGCACAATGCACCACACGATAAGGCAGACACACCCACAGATAGTGTACCTTCTTTTCTTTTCAGGTAAATACAAATGCTGCAACCCACCAACTTCGGAGGCCCCATCATCCACTCAATTCCCTCTCGGCCCCCACCACCTCCAACGATTGATCAGTTTCTTCCCAAGACCAATTCCCATGAAACCACATCATCATCAACTTACACAACAGCCTATTGCACAATATGTTACCATGCAGCCAACTGAAACAAAATAGAGGAAGTCCAAGGAAGCCTAAGTCAAAAAGTAAATAAAGAAGCTCATTTTGCTCAGTCAAGAGAAATGCAAGAGATGGCAACCTCAAAAAAAACGTGGGGAGCTCTGAATATTTTAGCAATGTCCTCTCAAGGATGAGGAAGGTCCTATCAAGAATCAAGGATGCTCTCTCAAGGATGGAGGAAAGCATTGAATATTCTAGCAAGGGTCTCTCGTAATGTAATTCATTTTATAAGAACTATCATGTTTTCTCCTGTGTAAGTGGTAAAGTCTAAATGGATATAGGTGAAGGGATAAGGCAACTTGAAGGGAATAGGGAAAAGCCATGTTAAGCTCACATGTAGCGAACTCGGAGGGCGAGGAGGAGGGATCCATCCAATACCATCTTAAATTTCAAAGATAGATATGCCCACCCATCATTCTCCAAAAGAGATCTGTCCAACACCATCTGCAATTTCAAAGGACCCATCCACCCACCTTCACGATCAAGGAGGAACTAGCCCTAACACCATCTTCAATCTCAAGGGCCGAGCTATCCAACACCATCCCCCGCAAGGGCTTGTATACAAACTCAAAAATCCATCTCGCTACACCCATCCCACCTTCTAACTACTGCCCATTAGTGCCATGGGACTAGCACTAGGCTAGGAGGGGGATAATGTTAACCTCAGCACAAGAAAAAATGAAAATTTTGGAAAAGCGTAAGTCATGAGAGCTGAAAGAGGTGGCCCAGAAGGAAATCTGACACAACAGAAGAAGCAAGAAGGGAAACGGCCAAAAGCGCAAGGGTGGCCAAAAGCCAAGTCAAAGAAAAAAGTGCATTTTTAAAATCCAAGACACCCCTGAAACTTTTGTAAAGAGTGTGAGGCTCCCTCTTATGCAAATTGTAAGGGTACATAGGTGGTAGAAAGGAAGCTAAGAAGATAGAAGGACAATGGGAAGATGACCCATGTAAAAAAGGGGATGACCGCCCAAAAGGAATTAGGGTTTTGTATATAAACTCAAAAAGTAAATGAGTATCTCATTCTTTGTTGTCTGACAAAGTGGACTCATCTTCTTCTCTTATTCTCTCCTCTTTTGCTTGCTTGTGTGTACTTGAGAGAGGGAGTGTGAGAGTGTGAGGGAGTGAGTGAGTGAGGGTGAGGGATCTTGAAGATGAAGCTCTCCATCATCTTCTCTGCTCTTCTCTTCTCTTCTCTTCTCTTCTCTTCTCTTCTCTTATTCCATGCGCGGTTATGGAGGATGGAGCTTGGAGGTGGAGGCTTGAGGATGCTTGAGCTCGCATCTCGAATCATGGAGCTACCGGTATGCTTGAGGGAGGAGGCAACTCATTTTGGAATCCATGTAAGCTCACTATGCCCCAATAGAATGATCAAAGGTGCATCGGCTAGGTGAGAGATAGCCATAGGTGTTCACTTGAAACGCTTGAACAATAAACAGTCCATGAGTCTTGGTGGTTGCCTCTACAAAGAGCTCCATGAGATCTTAGAGCACCTGATGGACAAATTAGCTGGTAATCCAATCACGAATCTTAAATGACTCAAGGATCTCTTGGAAAAACCCAAGTGGAAATTGACCAGGGTGCATGATCTGAACTTGATGTACAATTGGGCCTTAGTCACCAATGACAAGGAAATGCAGTATCAAGACCTAAGGGATGATGAGAAGTCAGATGGTGATGACTCAAACGATGAGTATGAGGATTGATGTCCCTTTAGTGGATAAGAGCAAAGGAGAGATCAACACAATAGAGTATGACACTTAAGTAAATACGGGTAGACTCCGAACCGCAGAAGAAGAATGTCTTTAGAATGGAGAAAGGAGTCATGTGAATGGATTGCGATCACACATGGTTGGAGCACACGGGAGTGATTGATTACGAACAAGCAGGCCATGCCCAACCAAGTGTCCTACCACTATTTAGAACGAAATCACCATCCAAGCTACACCTCCAGGAGAGACTCCCTCTTCTAGCAAAGATGGAGAGTTGGATTCTGAGTCAAAAGTAAGCTCAGACAGTGTTCCTAAGATACCCCAACCACCTAAGACCAAACACACCAAGGGAGACCTACCAGTCCACCTAAGGCGTCGAAGGTTGAAGAAGAAAAGAAGGAGACATGCTAGGGATCTATAAGCTAAGGAGCAGAGGAAGCCATAAGACCTGCCCGAAACGATTCACAAGATTTAAGAAAGGCGATAGGGTAGTAATCTTGCTAGGAACCAAAAGACAAGGGCAAGTGAGTGAGCATATAGAAGGACCTGTCAAAGTCAAGGAGGTCAATCTAGCTAAGGGGAGATGCCCCAACTTGTTTTCATAGCCGACTACTTAATCAAGGAAGAGGAGGCAATTCTTATTGCTCTCTTGCGAGAGTACATTGTGAGAGTACATAGACATACTCGCTTGGTCCCTCGATGAGCTAAAAGGGGTAGATCCAAGTAGCATGGTGACTCATAACATCCCATGATACCTAAGATGCAATGAGGTCAAGCAGTGACCATATCCTATGAATCCCAAATACGCTTATGCTGTCAAAAAGAGGAAATCAATAAGCTACTGAGAGTAGGATTCATTTATGAAATTGACCACATGGATTGGGTTTTTCCCATTGGGTTTTGCCCATCATGATCGTACTAAAGAAGAACAAAAAGATTAGAGTGTGTGTCAATTACAAGAAAAGTCAATGTTGCTACAAAGAGAGACAATTATTTGCAATCATACAACACTGATCATATGCTCGAGACAGTAGCTGGTGAAGAGGCCTATAGTTTCCTAGACAACTTCTCAGGATACAATCAGGTGTAAGTATATCCTGATGATAGGCATAAGACCACATTTGCTACCAAGTGGGGTGTCTTTGTCTACATAGTCATGCCCTTTGGGCTGACAAATGCACTAGCCACGTTATAATGGCTCATGTGTGCTATATTCAACGACATGCTTAGGTAAGAGTTAAAAGTGTTCATTGATGACATGTGTGTCCACTCAAGTTGAAAGGAACACCTAGATAAACTCCAACCGATCTTTGAACGGTGCAGATTATATCGTCTCTCATTGAACCCCTTGAAGTACCAATTTTGGGTGAAGCATGGATGCATCCTAGGGTATGTGGTGTCTAAGAATAGCATTGCCACCAACTTCTTGAAAGTTAGGGTGATTTTCGATCTTCCACTACCAATCGATTACAAGGGAGTTCAGTGCTTCCTAGGCCACATGGGATACTATTGCCGATTCGTGTTGAACTATGCATTAGTTACTAGACCTCTATACAAACTGTTGATAATATTCAAATGGATTGAGGAATGCTAATGTGCATATGAAGAATGGAAGAAGACTCTAACCAGTGCACCAATCCTAAGAGCCCCAAAATGGACCATAACCTTCTGCGTTCACATTTACGCCTCGAAGTTTACTATGGGAGTTGTGTTGTGCTAGCTTGGTGAACACAATCTAGATTATCCAATACGCTTTACTAGCAAGTAACTCATGGATATGGAGATGAACTACTCCACAACGGAGAGAGGGTTTATCCATGGTGTTTGCTGTAAAGAAATTTTGGCACTATCTTTTGGCTACGCCTTTTATCTTTTTTATTGGCCATCAAGCCTTGCTTTATCTTGTTATTAAACCCTGCACTACTGGTGATGCATTGCTTGATGGTTACTTCTACTATTAGAATTCTACTGCTCTATAGTTGTATGCAAAGGGACATACCCACAGGAGAAGCTGCTGGACAAGGCATCACGGATGATTTGCCAAACGTGCATCTGTTTGACTTGTCTAGCGAAAGGGATTTGTTTAGAGCCGATTTGATCCCATACTAGGCAGATTACATAGTCCAAGTGCTAGAACACAGGCAATCTAAACAACCTATCAAAAAGGCCCAACTTAGGTGACTCATCCTTAAAATACAACCATATAATTGATAGCATGACAACTCTATAGGTTAAGGCAAGATGTCTTGCTATGTAGATGTGTGTGTGAACATGAGATGCATGATGTAATTGCAGAAGCACACAGTGGAATTGCAGGAGGGCACTTCAGTAGAGATACGACGACCCGCAAGGTGTTGCAGTCTCAATTGTGGTGGTCTACTCTTTTTCGAGATGCAACACAATTTGTAAAGCACTATGACGAGTGCCAATAGACCAAGGTACTTGTTTGCAAGAACAAAATGGAGCTGAGTCCAATCATTGCAAGACAAATATTCGAGAAATGGAAAATTAACTTCATCAGGCCGATTAGTCATGTGGCACAGTATTTACAGGCCAAGTACATTATCATTGCTACTACAGACTATCTCACAAAGTGAGTAGAAGCACGAGCCACGATGAAAAATGATACTAGAACCATTGCTAAGTTCCTTTGGGAGTAGGTAATCTCACGATTTGGTTGCCCATTGAACTAGTTAGTGATCAAGATGGCACACACTTCATTAATGAAGTGGTTGCTTACCTCCTGTCAACCTTTTTCATCATCCATCATCAAAAAACCTCACCCTACTACCCTCAAGCGAATGGCCAGGCTGAGTCTACTAATAAGATCTTAGTGACCAAAGTAGTCTCTACCTTGTGCAACCGACCGGGACAATAAACTGATGGCAGCCTTATGGGCCTATCGAACAGTCTATAAAACAATGGTAGGACAAACTCCCTTCAAGTTAACATATGGGACCGAAGCTATTCTACTTGTAGAGTTCTTTGTCACAAGCATGAGAAGCCATCCAAGAGAGATGGGATGGAAAGGAGGCATGGACGAACGCTTATCAAAGACTCAACTTCTAGCCACCCATGCATTGATTTGCAAAAAGGTATGATGCAAGATCTCGTTTGACAGGCATGTCAAGCAACAAGAATTCGAGTAGGGTGACTTAGTGTTGTTGTACTCAATAAAAGGCCAGAAAGAAAAGATAAAATTTAGGGAATTAGGGCCTTTTCGAGTCTGCATTATCAGTCGAACCGGCAATGTAGAGCTTGAGACCCTAGATGGGAAGGGCATAGGCTTCTTCAATGGTAGCCACATAAAGAAGTACTACCCTCCCACATATCCACTGCACGAGCCTCCCATGCTAGAGTCCCCTATGAAGGTTCGAGTTGCCATAATAACAAAAATTGATGAGGAGAAGGACGAGGCAGTAGCACCTGCTTACCTATGCATATAACGGTCACTACTGCCCAACAAACACATGCTTTCCATGCATTGATCGATGAGGGAGATGATTTTAATATCTTAACTCACGATCGTTGGACTCAAATTGGTTGACTGCAACTACAACCCACCAATGCCAAACTTAGCCCATTATCGTATGTACTTTTAGGAAACTACAAAGTCATAGTCTCTATCGAGTCTGAAAGCATGCCCATAATCTTTTATGTGCTGCCAAACACAAAAGACATTAGTAAGGAATCACTATTAGGACATTCATTTAAAAAGCAAGCACATTGTAATGTCTACTACAAGTCACAATGTATTCACCTTGCTATCGGCAATGTATGAATAGTCACAGCTTTCAGCAAGGGCAACGTGGCTCCATCAAAGCCCACAAGGCCACTGATAAAGAAACCCACCACCATGCCTAAGGAGGGGGGTCGAGACTTGTCACAACCTGCCAAGTCACATCACCAGCAAACCGCTGAGATCAAATCTAAGGTCCCTGAGCCACAGTTCAATTGGGTACCTAAACATTAAGGACTACCACCTAGAAGTATACAAAAATGACCTTGCAAGCCTAGGATCTCATACTCGAAACCTAGGAGGCAAAGAAGAAACTATAGATACCAATGAATGGTCAAACCGCAATGGATCCCCAAGAACTTATTGTAAGCGCAATGCTATTATGAGGGCAATGCCTAGATATGGGTGTCTTAAACTAAGAGGGCCAGTGGCATTATTCAAATGCCACCCTCAAACTTAACCACACAAAGCCCCACGATAGATCAGGCACTAAAGGTGCAAAGGACTCAAGCTACGAAGCCCATAGAGCCCAATGACATTAAGCCTATAGAGCCTCAATAGGTCTATCACCCAAAACTGCAGCTTGTTGACTCCAAACAGACCCAACCTAGCATTGCTAGTTCCCTTGAAGCCCCACAAACATCTGGCAACATAACGTCAAAATCACAAACCATGCTTAGTGCAGAAAAGGTTAAACCACAAACTCAAGAGCAATCGCAACCCCGTAGATGCCAACTATTGAGGTCTTGAATCCAGTCAAACCTCAGCCTCTGGCAGGCCTTAAATCCTCCTACAAACAACAAACGATTCTTACCTTACCCTCAAACTTAGCTGAAAATACGAGGATGACTTGGTTGTTTGCCTTTGGGACTTGAATGCCACATTTACCACACTTGCCAAAAGCTATGACTGATTAGACCTAGGACTTTTAGATGAGCCTTTAGCAACGGAGGTATGCACGCTACCTTGCTCATGGGAAGAATCAAAATTTGTATTCATTAAGGCTCCCCAAGAATCTGAGGAACTCATTGCCACAGAGATTTCCTGTGAACAAGCACGTAAGCAACGCCTCATTACATCTTATGACAAGGGCATAGTCCTTGCTACCGACCAGGAAATTGAGGAGTTGAAACAACTAGCTGACAACGACTCCTCTTTCTTGTGCAAATGGTATGCTCTTTGGCTTCAATGGGAGCAATAAGGCTACCAAATCATGACCAAGACTGAGTAGAAATGTGCAATCATGACCTCAAAATAAGACCCAACTTACATAGCTCCAACCTCCTATAGGGTGTTGACCACTCAGCCCCAAGAGGAGCACATCATGACTCACCCCTACTTAGATCGCATTTTGATAGAGGAAGAGTTACACATTTCTAGCAAAATAGACTCCAGTGATTTCCTAATGGATTCCTCACCTACATCACTCATGTAAGCATACGACCTTTTGACATGGACCACTATGCTAACATGGAGTACAACCCGAACTTCTACGCTTGGCTTATGCGAAAGTGAAGCATTGTGAGCATACATTGAATGCCCTTAACCCTTCAGATCCTAGGAATCATTCTTCTCATCTCCCAAGAGGAGGGGATAAGGTGTGGAACATAAAGACAAACATTAAACCTCAATCAATGCCCAAATGGATAAAAACCAACTTATGAGTGAGGAAAAGTGTCATACATTTTTTGTGGAATACATGGATTGTTTAAATGAAAATTTTCTTTCTCTATTCAAGAATTTCAATTTTCCACAAGCACACAACCATTTTCTATGTGTCTTTCTACAAGAAATTAATTTAAAGGACACTAATGGTGAGCTATGGCTTCATGATAGACACCTACAATGGCAAGATAGGAGAAAACTATCAAGCTACCATTCTCAAAGGAAGAGCAAGCAAAGTATGGCCTCTTAGTGGAGATTAGGGCCTTCAACCAATTCAGGTTCAGGCATGTCCTAAACTTCAAGGATGTGGCCATGGAAGAACAAGCCGTAAAACAAATAGTGAAGCAATGCAATCTGCAGAAGTACTTGGAGAAAGTCGGGGCAATCCATGGATTATGAAAAGTGCACGGAATTCCTCCAAACCTTCAACAAGAACCGCGGCATCGTAACTTTGCGTCAAGAAAAGGAAACCTACCGAGCTAAGCCCTAAGTTGGTGGAGAGAGCGTTGGGCCTACCCAACAAAGTTGAGAGATAGCCCATAAGAGATGTATATGATATGCACGGAATGGACAAGATTCTGGTCCACACCAATGATGGCATCAGTCTCGCCGACATCCCAGATCCAAAAGTCCATCCGCAAAAGCAAAGATGGTACATGCCTTGTTCTCTAGTCATATATACAATGCACTGATGAGCCAGATCAACATACCTATGTTGGAAAGCATTGCAACCAAATCCTTGGATGAAGTAAACCTGAACGGCTTTGTGCAAAAGATAATAGAAACTTCAGTAAAAACACTAGCCATAGGTGGAAGTCCAGCAGCAGAAGGTGAGTCTCTGACCTCCAAGGTAAGGAAGAAGTCGTCGTCTAAGGCCTCAACCATTGGATTTGGAGGGGTCTTGATGGCCACCATCAGATAGGCATTGGGGGAAGCACAAGACAATGAAGGAGTTGGCGAGACACTAGACATGTCCCCTCTCCACCAAGAGTAGGAATGGTCTAATGAGACGACCGTGAGCGACAAAGAGGGGAAACATGAAATGCAGTCCATGGAGGGGCCAAAAAGTCTAAGAAGAAAACCCGTAAAGGAAAGGTGGAAGAAGAGAGAAGGAAGAAAGAAAAAGCTAACTACCTCAAGGCCCAAAGGGAGTCCAGGGAGGCGAAAGAGGAGACAAAGTGAAAAGCTAATGAAGAAGATGAAGAGCTAAGGAGGAAGGAAGAGGACATAGCTTTAGCAACACGCATGTCCATAGGGCAACGCTCAAGAAAAGAAGAGCTAGTTGCCATGAGCCCACCCACCAGAGACGAAGTCCCAAGTTCTAACACCCAAGTGCTAGAAACTTTAGCACCGCGTTACAGAGGGCAAGGTTAAAGGTCTGTTGCATCCACTTCCAGCCAGCCTAGTGCTGACCACCCCAATAACCATAACCACCCAAGGCTCTATGCCTAAAGTCGATGCCAACAACATCATGGCCTGGATGCAGTTTTTGGTCAATAAAGAAATAGTCTAGGAGGGAGGTAAAGGACTTCCCACGACAGGGACAAAGAGACCAGCAATAGCCAGATGCCGAGTCAAGGCAGGATCCTAAAAAACAAAGAATTGAAACATCCACAACCACTACCCCCACCACACTGCCATCGTCCACGAACTATGATGACTATGCTAATGAACTTCTGTCACAACTTGAGAGAGCACAAGAAGAAAAGAAAATAGTTGTTGCTGAGTTAGAGGCTGAAAAGGAGACTATGGTAGTCTTTCAACTAGGAAAAACCCACCAAGTGGCCATGTGTCAAAGAGAAATAAATGGGCTAAAGGAGGAGCTCAATACCAAGGAGAAGAAGAAAGGTGGCAAGAAAAGCTCATTGAAGAAACGCATGCTCTCATGCAACGATTGAATAAAGAGCTAGTAGTGCTATACAAAGAGTTGCAAGGGGAGATGAAAAACGTCAAGGATGCCACGAAGATGTTAGAAGCAGCAAGAGAAGAGAGGGCCTGAAGGTATTAAGAAGACATAGAAAATTTGAAGAAGAATGTAGCCTTAGAGCTAGAAGAGCGGAAGAGATTAGAATGGGAAATTGAGGAATAGGAGCAAAGAGTAATGATCCTAGCTCAAAGATAGGGAGAAATCTTCGAAGAAATGAAAAAGAAGGCAGAAGAATGGACAATTAGAGGTGAAAGAAGAGTAAAAGACTTAGAGCGGCATCTAACTCATGTAGAAGGGGACAAGATGCTCGTAGAGAGCATGGTAGAGGCCGCACAAGTAAGCTTAGAAACCCAACAATGCACCTTCCTCAACACTATCATGGATGTCACCCAAATGGAAGAAGGGGAGGTTGATGATTCATTGAAAAGAAAGCTGGGGATTGCCCATAGGGCCTTGAGTCAACCTAAGTCTACAGGATCAAAGGAACTATTTGCTAAGGGCAAACTTGACAATGTAAGAAGTGGATGCCCTGGGATTCACCGAACGAGCACCACAGGAACATAGGGAGGAGGAAGAGGTAGAACACTTTGAGATGGGACAACAAAGTATGTGCTTCAAGATTTGATCCTTAGCATCAAATATGCAACTAAACCTCTTGAGTAGAAATATATACACACATACTCAAAATACTTGAAAAACCCACACAGATCAAAAGTTGAGATAAGGTGACTCCTCCTTCGAATATGCACACATAAGAATCTATAGTTGCAACACAAGGATGATAAAGAAGAGAGGATGGACAAAGAGAGTTTGCAAAAGAAGGAAGAAGGAAGTTAAAGAGCCACCAAAATCAAGGGTGCTTCAACCTTATCAACCATTTTTTTCAAGAATCTCAATTGCACCCTTTTTAACCTTTATTAAATTTAAATATTTGAGAGCAAGCATGAAGAAGACTGAATGCTCAACCGATAGTGGTGCCAATAGTGCCTATCCCACCGAGGGAAGATTGTTTTCCTATAAATTATAATATTGAACTCATATTTTGGGAGCAGAGAGAGAATAACTATGAACCATTCAACTTTGATTTCCAATTCCCCACTGCATTGAGCAGAGTATTATCAATCAAGGTGGTGGAAGAGGTGATTAATATCAGAAGGAGGTTGGGCGACTAGTGAACCTCTGAGAGAGAAAAGAAGAATCCTACCCAATGGGGAGCAGAGACTTCAGACTACTTGGAGAACAAAGTCTATGAAGTGCCCAAAACTGTGAAGGGCTCTGAGTGCCAACTGAAGTGGAGGAGGCATATCTAGGAAGACAACATAGACGTGTGGATGTCATTTTGTAACACCCTACCCTTCAAAAGAAATAACCCTACTTTCATGCCATATCCAAGAAGGGTAGTAGTGGGTTACAATCCAGATATCCATGATCAATATGACTTCCCAAGGATATGCAATGTCAATGCCACCAAGCCTTTTAAAGCCCTCACTTTTAGGCTGCAAGACCTATACGACTCAATAGCCCACTTTCTTAATGAATTCACTTCATGCCCAAACCTAGCCTTCCTGACTACATGTAATTATCTTAGATTGCTTAGAGTATTGTTAAAGCAAGATCCTACATCGCAAGAGTATTGCCTACCACCACTCTTTTTTTATTCAAATGGCATAGACAGCTGCATTATGACCAAGTTAATGATACAAGCTACCCTCCTTCCCTCTTTTTTCTTAACTCTCTATGAATGATAGCTCTTCACTCGTTGTAACTTGTAATCATCCATTTCTTTCCACTACTCCTCTCCAGGCACAAATGAACCTCAAAGTATGCATGCAAGGCTAGAAATTCCTTAACAAATCTCTTAAGCCCCCAGCTCCTCCCTCCCATGACTCTAATGACGAAGATTAGATTTTCATCCATTCAAAAAAAAAAGAGAAAGAAAGAGAGAGAGAGAGAGAGAGAGAGAGAGAGAGAGAGAATAAAAGAAAAGAATAAGAGACCACAAGAAGAAAATCACATGAGAAAGCAAACGAATCATTTCACTACATGTAGGCCACGGTCACTGCACCTAGGGGTCCTTAAGTTATGTGTGTTTGGTGGCTTTGGTCGACGGGCTCCGTCCCTAACTCCCTGGCCGATTTTGATTCTCCACATCACACTTAGGGCACATCAAGGGTAGGACATACCTAGGGAGGTCACCCTCGGACCTGTCTCCCTAAGTCACACTCACTACACCACCCTTATGCACAAATTGGGTCCTCAAGTATGGGACACCACCCAAGATTTATTGTGGTCAAACCCAGCTCCCAATTCCACTAGCACGAGCACAATGCACCACACGGTAAGGTAGACACACACCCCAGATAGTGCACCTTCTTTTCTTTTCAGGGGAAAATACAAATACTACAAAAAACCACCAACTTCAAAGGCCTCCACTCAACCCACTCTTGGCCTCCACCACCTTAATTATATAATCAGCTTCTCCCTAGGACCAATCCCCACAAGGCCCCATCATCATCGACTCTCTCACACGACCACCGTTGAGATCCCCAAACCCTCATCAATACAGACCCGCAAATGCTATGGGACTGGCACTCATCTAGGAGGAGGTAATGTTAACCTCGATGCAAGACGGCAAAAAGAAAATTCAAAAATATGGAATAATGCAAAAAAAGGTAGCCAAGTAAAGGAATAAGAGAAAAAAGGCCAAAAGCGCAAGGGTGACCTCAAAGGCCAAGTTGAAGACAAAGGCGCATCTTAAAATGCAAAGGTGCCACTAAATTTTGTAAAAGAGTGCCAGGATCCCTCCTATGCAAATTGTAAAGTCTAAATGGGCATAGGTGAAGGGATAAGGTAACTAGAAAGGAATAGGGAAAGAGGACCTTAGTAAGATGCACGGTCATGTAAAAAAGGGGATGGGTGCCCAAGGGATTTAATGTTAGAAATCAAGCTCACCGTCAGTGTGTCTTCATCTATGACCGACATCTATGACAGCTAGTGTGTACAGCTGTCTACATGTGACTACATTAAATAAGTCGGGTTAGCAGTCAGTCAATGACCTGACTAGAGTTAGTCAGTCTAGTCTACATCTACACTAGGTCACTTTACCTTGTAGAGTATGTGTGCTTTTCAGAAGAGTGTGTGGAAATGAAGGAATGAGCTTGAGAGCCTGAAGGCTCATGGATATGGAGTCTTTCCCTTTCTCTCTCTCCTACTCTTTGAACATGGTATCAGAGCTTCATCCATGAGACTGTGGGAGAATGGGCATGACAACCTACAGTGCAAAGGATATGGAAGTAAGGAATGAGAAAGAAGCTGGACACTTGCAAATGAAGCCATAGTTAAAGGAAGAAATCAGCATGGACTGCCTTCTGAAAATCGTGGACTGCCTCCTGAGTCTGAAAATCGTGGACTGCCTCCTGAAACCTGTGTCTAAAAATCGTGGACTGTCTCCTGAAAATCAGCAACCTCTGTCTGAAAATCGTGGACTGCCTCCTAAAAATCAGCAACTTGTATTTGAAAATCTGCGCCTGCTGATCTGAATGGACAGCAACCTGTATCTGAAAATCTGCGCCTGCTGATCTGAATGGACAGCAACCTGTATCTGAAAATCTGCGCCTGCTGATCTGAGTGGACAGCAACCTGTCAATCTTCAGTGGGGCACTTGGACAAGGTTCATAGAGCATGTATGCTCACTATTGAAGGTATTTGAAGTGTGCAAGGAGTAAATGCTTGTATGGGAGCTCTGTTATGAGCTGGAGTGACAGACACAGACCTGTAATCATTTCTGAACTGCTGTAAACATGAATAGACAGCATGCATTCAGTTCATTACTAACACACAAGAGCCTTGTACTACACTCAGAAGGCATCTTTGGAGTACAAGAATGTGTCAAAGCATGTATACATTTGATCAAATGTCTTGGAGTTGAGATCTCTTGCTCAGAATACTCAGATCTGAAAATCAATGACTGGCTAAAAACTGTCATACACAGTCAATGACAGAATACTCAGATCTGAAAATCAATGACAGGCTGAAAACTGTCATACACAGTCAATGACAGAATACTCAGATCTAAAAATCAATGACAGGCTGAAAACTGTCATACACAGTCAATGACAAAATACTCAAATCTAAAAATCAATGACAGGCTAAAAACTATCATACACAGTCAATGACAGAATACTCAAATCTGAAAATCAATGACAGGCTGAAAACTGTCATACACAGTCAATGACAGAATACTCAGATCTGAAAATCAATGACAGGCTGAAAACTATCATACACAGTCAATGACAAGTACTGTGCATTACTGAAGCAATACAGGTCATCTTGGGGGTTCCATCATCTATATAAACTGGCCTATACATGCTGAATGCATGGAGAATTGAAGCAAGCAATGAGCATTATTGAAAACTGAATTTTGAAGCTGAAGTAAATGCAGTTACACTGTCCTGGTTAATTACAAACAGCTCATGTATTGAACTTGCCACTACAAAGTAAATGTATGACATGGTCAAAAGACATTTTGGAGCTGCTTGGAGCTTGGTATGCTGAATTCTGGTTGACTGCAACCTGAAACTGAATTTGTTGACACACTCAATTTTGGACTTGAAATTGCTGCTGGTTACTCACAGTTTACAGTTTTCAGATTGCATGTATGTACCTTGGCAATGAGGTTACATAAGCTTAAGCTGAAGCAAACACATAGCTGATGTATTGACAGTTATATCTACAGTTGAGACCACTTGTTTGAGGGTTGTTTTGGGGTGTCAGTGGGCTGAAATACCCTGGTTTTTTTCTGCAATTTAGTGCAGAAAACTGTCATAAACTGTTACGAACTGAACTTAGTCAGTCATACTTATTGGACTGCAAGGAGTCAGGCACTTGATAGATAGTCTATTGCATCATGGCTAATGCACATGGGACTGACAATATCACTCAGATAGTTGGAGAGAAGTTGGATAATAAGAACTTTACATTATGGAAATTCAGAATGAAAAACTTTCTGGTTGGCAGAGGTTATTGGGATTTATGTATAGGAGATGAAGTTGCTCCTGAGTTGCCTGCACACAATCCAACAAATGAACAAAAAAGAGCCTACAGGCTATGGAATGAAAGAGCATGCAAGGTGCTGCATTGGTTTTCCTTATGTATATCTGATGCTATGGTAATTCAAATCACTGGATGTGAGACTCCGAAGGATGCTTGGGACATACTGATGAAAAATTATGGAACCATGACACATGCAAGAAAGATCCAGTTGAAACAGCAGCTCAACAACATGTCTAGGAATGGCAAGAGCATCCAGACGTATACCACGGAGATTAAGACCATAGCTGATCAACTTGCTACTATTGGCTCAAGTGTATCAAAAGATGATATGATTGCTGTTGCTTTGAATGGCTTAGGCAAAGAGTACAAAGCTTTTGACACTTCCATTTCTGTCAGAGAAGAGCCCCCTAGCTGGGAAGAGCTAGTTGCTTTGTTGCTGCATGAGGAAGTCAAACTTGGTTTGAATACAGGCTCTAGTGCATCTCAGAGTAGAGACACTATGTTGTACTCTAGCCAGCGTGGCAGAGGAGCTAGAGGTCGTGGTGACACTCGTAATACTTATGGACAGCAGCAACAACAGAGTAATTGGCATGGTGCAAATACACAAGGCCAGCGTGGATCTGGTGGGTTTAGAGGCAGGGGGAGATCACCCCGAGGTAGAGGTGGTGGTTCTGGTTCATAGCAGTCATCTGATCAGTCCAACAGGGACAAGGACTGCCATTATTGTGGCCAGTATGGGCATATTGCAAAGGATTGTTACAAGAAGCAATGAGATATGAAGGCAAAGGGCAGACAGCATGGGCACTATGCATCTTCCAGTGGTGCTCATGATGAGTCAGTTGATAGACTCTTTGCCATGCAGCATGTATCTAAAAAAGCATCGAGACGTAATAGTGATAACAGATGGTACATTGACTCTGGAGCGTCAAACCACATGACCCCGCATGGAGAGTGGTTTGATGAGATGGTTGCAGGTACACATGGTCATGTATGTACTGGGGATGATACCCAACATGACATAAAGCATAAAGGGATTGTTCCATTGATGATGCCTGATGGCAAGAAGAAAGGCCTGCATGATGTTTTACATGTACCGACCATAACAAAGAATTTGTTGTCTGTGGGTCAAATGGCAGAACAGAATCTGCAAGTGAGGTTTAACAAGGATGGATGTTTCATTGAGGAGTATGGAAATGGTTGCAAGCTAATTGCCAAGGGCAGATGTTTACTTTGGAAGCGACCATTCCTGAACTTAAAGCAGCTATGTTTGCTCATGATGAGAGTGCCATCAGAGATGTAGAGATCTGGCACAAGAGAATCAGACATGTCAATGTACAAAAGCTGAAATGTATGCAGCAGAAAGAAGTAGTACTTGGATTACCTAAATTCAAGTATAATGATTTTGGTCATGTATGCCCTACATGTCAGTTTGGGAAACAGGCACGGTTTCCTTTCATGAGACATGTAAAAAACAGCACTAGGCCTTTACAGTTGGTACACTCTGATGTCTGGGGTCCTTCACATAATGCTTCCTTTGGCGGTGCACGATATTATGTCTCATTTATTGATGATTTGAGCAGGTACACTTGGCTTTATATCTTGAAACATAAGGATGATGTGTTTGATGCATTCAAAGACTTCAAGAAACATGTTGAAAATGAATTGGGCTGTTACATATCATGTTTGAGATCAGATGGAGGAGGTGAATATGTCTCAAACTACTTTGACAGGTATCTTGCTAAACATGGGATCAGAAGACAACTCACATGCAGTTATACACCGCAGCAAAACGGTGTTGCAGAGAGGAAAAACAGGGTTTTGGTGGAGTCAGCTGGAGCTATGCTGAATGAAAAATGTCTACCAAATGGTTATTGGGCTGAAGCAGTGGTGACTGCTATATATGTGCTGAATCAAACCCCTACAGCAGGGATTCATGATGTCACTCCGTATGAACGGCTGTATGGTCATAAACCTGATATTTCACACTTGAAGGTATTTGGCAGCATTGCATATGTGCATATACCGGATGAGAAGAGGAAGAAATTGGATCCTAAGGCAGTGAAAAGTGTGTTTATTGGATATGCACATGAACGGAAAGCTTATAAGTGTTATGTACCTTCTACGCATGAGACACTCATAAGCAGAGATGTGGTATTTGATGAGTTAGCATCTTGGTATGGGAATCCTGTTGCAGTGCCTACTGATGGCTCACCCAGTATGAGTCATGCTGAAAGTACTCTTGCAGAGAGTACTTCCATGACTGGTCAGACAGGTGATGTATCATCTACAGTGAGTCCTTGGACAGGATGATTACGGAGTCGCACTACTGCATCCACTGACACGGATATGTCAGTGAGGGGGAGAACAGATAAGGGAAAAGAAAAGGTTTTTGAAGATGTAACAGGTCCACTCACTGCAGGTTATGATTCATCTAGCAGTGACAGCTTAGATAGTGAATTGGGGATTCCGTTTGTTATGACGCCAGGTGCTAGACAGAGCCGTTATGTGCCGCCTCATGAGAGGCAAGCTCACAGTGAGCCACAGCTCAGGAGATCAGAGAGGGTCAGACAACCTGTTGACAGGTATACTTACACTGGATATTTAGCCCATCATTATGCTTATATGACGAAAGTAATAGGTTTTAGAGAACCAAGTAAGTTTGATGAGGCAGTTTCAGATGAGAATTGGCGTGCTGCTATGGATGAGGAATATTCAGCTTTGGCTGAAAATTGTACATGGGATTTGGTACAGTTGCCTGAGGGCAAAACACCTATTGGATGCAAGTGGGTGTATAAGGTAAAATGTAAATCAGATGGATCATTGGAAAGATATAAGGCCAGGCTGGTTGCAAAAGGGTATGCGGAGCAGTATGGTCTTGATTATGAGGAGACTTTCAGTCCTGTAGCAAAGATGGCTACAGTTAGAACTGTGATTGCTTTGGCAGTAGCTAGAGGCTGGAAACTATGGCAGATGGATGTAAAGAATGCATTTCTCAATGGAGAATTACAGGAAGAGGTTTACATGGAACAGCCTGAAGGCTATGTACATCCAGAATTTCCAGCACATGTATGTCGGCTGAAAAAGGCATTATATGGGTTGAAACAGGCACCCAGAGCATGGAATGCTCGCATCAGCGGTTATTTACAGCAACATGGTTTCCGATTGGGAGATGCTGATCATAGTCTGTTTGCGAAGAAGACATATAGTGGCTATGTTTTTCTAGTTGTCTATGTTGATGACTTAATCATTACAGGAGATGATGAAAATGGGATTGCAGAAATAAAGACATGTTTACAGGCTGAGTTTAAGGTCAAGGATCTTGGAGAGCTGAAATATTTTTTGGGGATTGAGGTTGTCTCTACACCTCGAGGCATATGGCTGCTACAGAAGCAGTATGCTCATGACATGTTACAGAAATATGGTATGGTTGATTGCAAGCCTATGGATACGCCTTTGGAGCAGAATGTCAAGCTGTAGATTGATGTTGGGACGGAGATTGAGAATGTTACTATGTACAGACAGATGGTAGGCAGCTTGATCTATCTCACGATCACTAGACCTGACTTGAGTTATGCTGTGGGGCTGATCAGTCAGTTCATGCAGAAGCCTCGCAAACCACACTTGGATGCAGTCAGAAGAATTCTGAGATATGTAAAGGGTACCACAGATCATGGGCTGTTTTATGCATATGGAAAAACCCTTGACTTGATGGGGTACACTGATGCTGACTGGGCTGGTTGCACATATGACAGGAGGTCAACCAGTGGCTATGCATTTGGATTGGGTAGTAGCATGATCAGTTGGCAGAGTAAGAAACAGCCTACAGTTGCATTGTCTAGTACGGAAGCAGAGTATCGTGGTGCGACCTTAGCGGCCTGTGAAGCTAAGTGGTTAGCAAAGTCAAGCTGTACTGTGACAATTTGAGCAGTGTTATGTTAGCAAGCAATCTTGTTTATCATGCAAGATCAAAACACATTGAGGTTCACTACCATTTCATCAGGGAAATGGTTTTAGCAGATCAGATTGACTTGGAGCATGTGAAGACTGAAGACCAGGTAGCAGACATCTTTACCAAATCACTTGGTAAAGATAAGTTCATTCACTTTAGACAGCTACTTGGAGTGATGCAGATGATTTGAGTTTTTTTTTAGCTTGAGGGGGAGTGTTAGAAATCAAGCTCACCGTCAGTGTGTCTTCATCTATGACCGACATCTATGACAGCTAGTGTGTACAGTTGTCTACATATGACTACATTAAATAAGTCGGGTTAGTAGTCAGTCAGTGACCTGACTAGAGTTAGTCAGTCTAGTCTACATCTACACTAGGTCACTTTATCTTGTAGAGTGTGTGTGCTTTTCAGAAGAGTGTGTGGAAATGAAGGAATGAGCTTGAGAGCCTGAAGGCTCATGGATATGGAGTCTTTCCCTTTCTCTCTCTCCTACTCTTTGAACATTTAAGGCTTGTATATAAACTCAAAAAGTGAATGAGAAGCTCATTCTTTGGTGTGTGGCTAAAGTGGTTTTTTCTTCTTCTCTCCTTGTTGCTTACTTGTGTGTACTTGAGAGAGGGAGTGTGTGAGGGTGAAGGAGTGAGTGTGTCAGGGTGAAGGAGTGAGTGTGTGAGGGTGAGGGACCATGGTGGAGAAGCTCTCCATCTTCTTCTCTCTTCTTCTTCTCTTCTCTTGTCTCGTGCTTGGCTATGGAGGATGGAGCTTGGAGGTGAAGGCTTGAGGTTGCTTAAGCTCACATCTCGAATCGTGGAGCTACTAGTTTGCTTGAGGGAGAAGGCTACTCATTCGAGCATCAAGGTAAGCTCATTACATCCCCGTGGGATCGAAGGTGCATTGGCTAGGTGAGAGATAGCCATTTGTGCTTGCTTGAAACGCTTGAAGCAATAAGCAGTTCGTGGGTCTTAGTGGATGAGTGTGAGCTCCCACTACAGTAGCATACAAGACCATCCTATCAAAAATGTCTCTAAATATATGTGACCATGGATTTCTTACCTTTGGCCAAGATCGACAGAGCGTCTTCTCATATGAGCTTGGACTAGGAGCCAATACCACACTCTATAAAATAACACCCTATTATGAACCTGAATGTCAATCCTAGCTCCAAGATTTTCAAACCTACCAAACTTTGATCAATGCATTAGGGGCATCCCTCTCTAGAACCTATGCACCTATATACATATATATATGAGGTATACTTGCCCCACCTCACCACTTGCTCGCACTCCCTCTCTTTGGCACTAGAGAGTTATGAGGGATGACTGCATCATGGGTACTAGAAAGCAGAAGAAAGAGGGGCTGCCAAGCCCTCCCCATGATTTAAATAAGATGACCCTAGCCATGCCTTGGCATTGGCCTCAGCTAGAGGATCCAAGACAGAGTCTAAGGATGAGGATGACCTGACAGAGGAGTTAGGATCCTGCTTTATCTTTGTCTCCTTCTTCCTCAAAGAAGCTACTAACTCTTTGCAATCCTTGTCAAATGTCCATTCTTACCACAGTTATAACACTGGGCATTCGACTTCTTCTTCCTATCACCCCTCTCTAAAGCTATAAAAGACTCATTGGATCCACTAGACTATGAGGGAAGCCTCCCCTATAACCACAAAGACTTCTCATACTCAAGCAGCATCAAGGACATATGTAGAAAACAAACGGGTGTCCAATGACGTTTGAGCTCACAAAGCATTGAACACTCAATTAAACTCAAGGGGGCTTGTAGAGCACAATCCCCACAAGATGAGCCTCTGGAAGAGTGAACTGCATGGGTCAAATTTGGTCCTATATATATGTGACATGAAGTGAGAAAGATTAAACCGTATCCTTCGGCTTGAACTTCATCTATTGGAGATGTCCGTAAAAAGTAACTACACGTGTGCATAGATGAGGGAGCCTCATACAATATCTGAAGCTTTGCCCAAATCACGGGAGAAGTTTTATAGGCAGTGACTGATGGAATAACTTCTTTGGAAATGCAACAAAGAAGGGTAGAATATGAACGGGCATCATCAGTATCCCATGCAAGCACAACTTCTTCATAACTACCCTAGTCAAAATTAACTTGAAAAGGAGTAGGATACTCAGGATCCAACCTTTCATAGTAGCACTATGTGAGATCATCAAGGCCATGTAATTTGTCATCAGTGGAACAATAGGGGGAGCCATCTAGAGACTATAGGAATAGAAAAGAATAGAAAGAGAGGAGGGAGAGAGAGTACATCCAAACCAAGAGCACAAACTCTATGGTAGAGTTCACACACAATGGGGATAAGGTGAAAATATGAACCAAACACAAAAAGAATCAGTTTGAAACATTGTCAACGAGCCCTAGAAAGCACAAGTAGTGAAAATGTAGAGGCTGAAGTCAAAGTATAGTCAGTAAAACTATAATCTCAACCTACTATCCCCAAAACACAAATGGTAGACTGCAAAACACTAAGAAAAAGAGTAAAAACTAGGGAAACATTTAGTATACTGCAAAATTTCATTTCCATTCTCCTATGTATTTGTTGAGAAATAGACAAATGATGTATGCTCTAGGAAGAGCTATACTAAATCCCATATGCACAGTGAGAGGAGAGTGGAACAACCAAACTTCTATAAAGGATTGTACTTGACTATCACTTTCATATGGAATGAATACGATGTCATGATGCTTTGTACTTTTAGTTAAGTGTCTTATCATTGTCAGTCCTACACAAGATTGTGTTTATGAGTCCAAGCTTCCATCTTGGAACCTAATTCACTTGTGTAATAGTTTGTCTCTACTTGTCCATGTCATCATGAGTTTGGTTTTCATCTTTCATCTGTCATAGCTTCTGTCATGCTCTAGATCTGCATCTTCTAACATGGTATCAGAGCCTAGTCGAGCATGGCATAGCTCCTCTCCATCTCTTCTCAGCTGAGTTTGAGTTCTGGATCCCATCCTCAACCTCATTTCCATCTATACCTTCAATGAAGCTTCCATGGCAGTCATAGTCAGCAACACCCTGTCACCTTGAAGCTCTCATATCTCTCTCCACATGCCAAATCTCTTTGAACTTCCTTCTGAAGAAGTGATCATCTACTTCCAGAGCTTCTTCTTGGTACATCAATCATTGACATTGGGCAACTATAGCTCCAGCATTGCACAAACTATTGCTTGATATACTGGCTATGTTTGTAGACTGCTATACCTACTGACCTTGGAGGAAGTAGTGTGAAAAAACTAAGATACCTCATCCCTTGCTCTCTTCAAGAGAGTTAGTTCAAGAGCCTAAAAACCCAGCTTGCAACTCTTAATAAGAATATTGATGATGATGAAGCAATAGTTGTACTGCTTACAAGTGTAAATAAGGATCATATGAGAACCTTGTGTCCACCCTAAGTAATGTTCCCAATCTCTCACTCAAAGACATTGAGCACTTATTGCTTGATGGAGAAAGAAAATTTAAAAGCAAAGATATAAAAGAGACAAACTCAAGGAAAAATCTCCTATATAGGAAAGGAGCTACTGGACCCAAAGGAAGAGGTCGAGGATTCAACACTGACAACAGAAGTTGGATGTAATGTCATTATTGTGGTAAGACTGGCTATATTGCTAGTGAATGTTTTCACAAGAAAAGAGCATAGCAGATGCAGAATGACCACCACCAAGGTCAATTCATGAATGAAGAAGAAGAAGAAGATGCTTCCGCAATCATCAACAAATTTGACAGATTGTTCAAAGGAATATATTTACGTAGTGGATTTTCTTTGTAAAAATCCTTGCCAAAAATGTAGAGTCTCAAGCTTTAACTTGACTAGGCTGTCTATGAGCTAGTCTCCTGGGCCATGTTATCATGTAGGGGGGAAAAGCTAGCAAGTGTAGGGACTCATCATTTGAGGGGGGGCTGTTGAGAAATAGACAAATGATGTATGCTCCAGGAAGAGCTGTACTGAATCCCATATGCACATAAGGAGAGTGGAACAACCAAACTTCTATAAAGGATTATACTTGACTATCACTTTCATATGGAATGAATACAATGTCATGATACTTTGTACTTTTAGTTAAGTGTCTTCTAATTATCAGTCCTACACAAGATTGTGTTTATGAGTCCAAGCTTCCATCTTGGAACCTAATTCACTTGTGTACAGTTTGTCTCTACTTGTCCATGTCATCATGAGTTTGGTTTTCATCTTTCATCTGCCATAGCTTCTGTCATGCTCTAGATCCGCATCTTCTAATAGTATTCACTTCCATTTTTCCAAAAATACCTCCATTTTCCATCTGACATATCCCACTTCTAGAAGCCATTATAAACATTTCGATTTGCATGTTGCTTTTACAAAATCCATGTTTTTTGTTCAAAATCTAGCAAGTCCTGTATATCATGTTGTGGCAAAACCAAAATAGATCAACTGTTGGCTCAATTCCATATTTTACTCTCATCATCTCAATTACTCCCTACCCTAGTTGACCAAACTAGCATGACTACATGTAGAAAGCAAACATGTGATAGTAATAGAATCTAGCTTTACACCTTGTTCTTGCATTTTCTTAAAGGATTTTACACAACCAAGTTACCCTCCTGATTCTCACCATGTTCTTTTATCATAATAGTCCATAAAACAACATCTTGAATAAGTAACATATCAAATACTTCACGTCCATCTATGGTGGAGCCACACTTGGTATGCATTTTTATCAACATGTTGCCCATGAGGAAACTTTGTCATGTCCTGGTTTTCTAACCTCAACATGTATTGCATGGCGTGTTAAAAAATAAGTGCATTCCATATGACTTCATTTTGAAATGGCAACCCATGGAACACCTGGATTGCTTTTCCACATGTCCTCAAATGGCATAAAACCTTCCAATCTCTGATCCTCTGTCTCATGCCCTACTCATAGACAAGGTAAACATGGAAACCATTACTAGAAGTAGGATTATTGTGTAATTATAGCCATAGTACAACTTGATTTTCCATCCTAAAATGATATAAAATATTACAAAGATACTCAAAAACAGTTTATTTCAATCAATTCATCAAAACAAAGCAAGGCACTCTAGTATACAACTTCCAGCCAAGTAGAGAAGGCTCAACTGAAATCTTTCCTCCATAGGAAATTTCCACATTTGATGCAAGATATACCAAACATCCCAAAACTATTCCAAGGCAAGTATTTCTCCTAAACTTTGTAGCAATATACAAGGTATTTTAGAAGCTTCATACAAAAAGGGGCAAAGAACTCAACAATACATTTATTTAGACAGAAATACTTTGAGACTCCCCTGATTTGTGCCACAATAGTACAAATGGGTTTGTACATTATCTTGAGCCTCTCCATAATTAAATGTTAGCTCCCTCCTTCCATGATATATTTGCTAGCAAAAAACACTAGCCTCGAAACAACAGTATCAATCTTCCAAATCAGGCATGGAAAAATATTACCTTGTAGATTTCCAAAATTTGTTGCATACAAATTCTAGCAAATGCATAATTGACATGATGGTAGGTGCTCCTTAATTACAAGAAAAGCATGTACCAAAGTCTTGTCATTTTTTTGTCTTGCATCATATAAGCTTGTATACTTTTAGCTTTTGTGATGATCAAGAGCTTACCTGTAGAAGTAACACAATTAGCTCATGTTAAGAACTTTTGGAAGTGTTTGCATCATGGCAAACTTGACAAACTAATATTGTAAGTGCACACATGTTCATTGATACAAATAACATAATCACCATATTAGAAGATATGTTATTTATCTCTGGTAAGGCTGGAATAGTATTCACATCATAAAAGAGCCTCTTGAAATGAGTTGTTTGCTATGCAATCCCAAACCCTTGTGTGGATGCCAACAAACAACAGCCACCTTGACAGAAAGCCCATGCTTAGTTATCCACTACTTGCAATTATCATCATAAGCACAGAGAGGGCCATAGTCCATTATACACATAATCATTCATGATCTATTTTTTGTTTATGAATTACTAGGCTTACTCAAGTAGTGAAGCCTAGACTCTCTCATCATAAGCAATAGTTCCAGTACATCTGAAAACCACTCCAACATATTTTTGTTAGTATAGATGTAGTCCAAGGCGGAGGTTCCTAGTGTTTTGTTGGCAACAATAGGTGATATCTTTTTTACCTTATTTTTCCACTGAATTCCTACTTTGTGCTGAGTAGCTAGCCCCATTCTCCACATGCATCAGATCCTACCTCGGAATCAACACGAGTGTCTTTGTAATAGTTTTTTTGTCCAAGAGTCATCAAATCAGCTATCATCATTACTCATCTCAAAACATGCCTTTGGGCTTTACACTCTTAGTTTTCAACGACCTAACTTGCTCCTTTTGAACCTGTCATATCTATGTCTTCTAATAGTTGAAGTTTGTGCCACGAAGATTTTCAATATTGAAAATAGCACTAATTCGAAGAACCAATCATAATGATAGTATACCAATCCAAAATCCAAGAGAATGGCTAAAATAAATGGTTGCAAATCACCCCCCAAAACTCAACCAAAAGAGGGGTAAAATAGGAAGGAATACAAAAGTATAGAGCTTACTAAAACTACAAGTAATAGATTGCCAAAGTGCAATGTCTACTCTCCAAGACAATGTTAAAAAGTGTAATTACAATAATGCTAAAATAAAGACAAAATATATGTCAATCTAGCTAAGATCAAATAGTGAAGAAAGCAAGCTCTCACTGCTAGGGATATCCGAGTATCAGCTGAGATACAAAGAATGTAACTAGTAATGACTAAGCATAGACCACTAGTACCAAAGACTGTCACAAACTCAAGGTGCTAGTAAATCATGCATCCCATAAGCATATATATCACTAATAAACGGTTGACAAAGGTAAGCGCCGGTGTCCAAATCATATGAAAGTAAATTAGTCCACAAGTGGAGATAACTGTGTCCAATAACATTATAAGAGAGCATATACATGAACTAAGAGTCCCACTATCTCAAAGAACCAAACTCTGCCAAGTAAGTACATGTATCTCCCCCACTTGAAGCAAACCCTAAATACAAAGCGGGCAAGAAAAGCTCAAGACATATACATCAAAGCATCTGGGAAGCCCAAGTGCATCACAAATACATCTTGGAGCATAAGTGACCAATGAAGCTTCAATACATGTAAGTAAGAAAGAACAGAAGCTCAAAGCAACCGACCAAAGCCCAAGTACATCAAAAATATCTCAAATCCAAGTACCATAGCATGTCATAACCATACCCGGGCTCATACATCATCAATGCTACACATCACCATAGACATGTAGCATACCCAAAATACCATATAGGGATAATAGGCATTCAAAGCATGAAGCTCACTGTTGTATGCTTATTATCCTAATTATTATGATAGTAATGAACCCCTGCAAAATTAAGCTAATCAAATAGCATCCCAATCATAACCATATCATCGAGGCATGAAAATAGCATTCCTAAAGCATTAAACATGCATTATGGAATTTACTATTTGCTATCCAAACCAAAATTGTTTTGCTCTATGTAAAATAGAGAACTAAAAACTACACAAAATCAACTCTATGAATACTTAGATCTATAGCTCTCATTGCACTCATTTGTTTCTAGGTGTCAAGCTACCATAGCTATCCATGACTACTATCAAGCTTTAAGGATTAATTCTAATCAAGGAATTGTGTTTTCATTTTGTATGACACATGAGCACATGTAGATAGGCTAGGCACAAATTCTCCAGTGCATCCATATTTTCATGTGGAAGCATCGTTTGATTGGTTGCATAGCATGGATTTGACATTGCATATTTTCTCAAATCATGTATGGTTAGGCATGAAGTTCTATAGCAAAGCATATTCTTGCTAGGAAAATTTTCACTGCAAAAAAGCATATATGTCTGAACATAGCAAAAAATTTTGAAGACTCAAGGATCAAAGGAATGGTCATATGTCTTTAGTGAAGATATGGGGTTCCTTAATGACCTTAGATGGAACTTTTTTATCACTATGGTACAAGCAGAATAACACTTTTAATAGGCCCTTTGCTATTAGCTAGAGACAAACTTCTAGATGGTTCAAGGAATCCATTTGTTGTTCTCAACTATGATATTGTCAATGAGTACTCTTTGAAGCAGATGGTAAATTTCCATAGGTCTCATGAAGGAGAAGCCTTGATAATGCTCAAAAATGTGGTTGAGCTTTTCAAGTATGGAGTGGATTGTGATGGAAGAGAAGACAAGTCAAGTGTACCTATTTGGGGAGGAGTTACAACTTTTAGTGCAGTAGTCCCATCAGGCATGGCATTCAACATGGGACAAATGGTTTAGGAGTCTATACCTAACTATTTTGAGGCACATGAAGGGCTTTGTTTGTGTATAGCTAGGCTACTTTGGCCAGAGTGGAAGCTTTCTGTTATGGTGTTGAAAGGAAAATCAAGTTTTGATGATAAGGATGGCGGCATTGTCTTGTGCAGGCTTTCCATTGAAGCTCTATAGGCTTTGGAAGATAAGGTTTTTTGGTAATGGAGGCTAAGATTCAGTGACCAAGAATTGATTGGATGCACCTCGAGGGATAAGCCAACCAAGGAGCACTTCACAAAAGGAAAAGGATGCCTTACAATTCTACAAAAGTATGTGTCATGGAGGTAAAAATATGGGGCTTGAAGGCCTAGGCAATCAAAGTATGAGGCAGAAATGAGAGCTTTTGAGAAGAGTTTGCCAAAGCAAGGCATGCATTAGGTGTCTCTTTCATAGTAGCATTGGTGGATTCTAATTGTAGGTGAACACGAAAGGAAGGTGGGTGGAGTAGGAGTCTTGAAAAAGAGGCTTTCTACATGGAATACAGGTGACTGCAACATTATAGACGAGGGTGGCTAGCATCTAGTTGAGAACAATCTACTGGATCAGTCTAATATCCAACAGTTACAACATCAACATGATGAATAATTCAGAATATTTGAAGGCTTGTCGATGTGTATTGTTGTGGGAAACTCGCTCTCCTCTCACTAGGCAACAACATGTTTTTTTAAAGGCTATGTTTGGCAAATTCAGCGGAGGCAATAGTTCCTGCTATCAGAAGAATCTCTGAATTAGAAATTTTGCATGGATAAAGGTCATTCAATTTGGATCAGAAGGATGAAGGAAATCATGATGAAGAAGACGAAGAGATTAATCAAACGTGGTGAGTCAACAAAGATAGTAGAGAATGAAACATAGAAGACAACAGCATTCTTGATGATGAAGATTCACAGTAATGGCGATATATTTTCGAACGCGAAAAGATTCACTAGCTTTAGCTTTCACTACAAGGATATGGAGATATAGCGACGGCAGTTTCCGATGTAAAATAGCGGCGTCGCTATAAGTGCGACGCAAATAGCGACAGTACTCAAACGAAAAAAATGCAGGCCGAAAGTCGAGCGCGTTATTTTGTGCGCATACATGAAAGAGAGAGTGAAACGGAGAGCGAACATCTTGCATTTGAGAGGGAGAGGGAGAGAAAGAGAGAAAGAGGGAGAAAGAAGGCTTCTCGCCGCCGCCGCCGCCATTCGCGAAGAAGAGGAGGACGTGTACGGAGGGCGAAGAGGAGCCGCCAAACCCTTCTTCGAGCCTTTACGGTAAGTGCATTGTTCATTCTTACTTTGCTTTTTTGTTTTCTCTCTCTCTTTTACTTGTTTTTATTAAAATTCGTGTGTATTGAGAGAGGGAGAGGGAGAGGAAGAGAGAAAAAATATTAAACATAATAGGAAAAAACATTAAATATAATAGAGAAAGTGAGAAAGAGAGAGAGAGGGAGAGGGAGAGGAAGGGAGAGGAAATGAGAGAGGGAGAGGAAGAGAGAAAAGGAAATGAGAGAGGGAGAGGAAGAGAGAAAAAACATTAAACATAATAGGGAAAGAGAGAAAGAGAGGGAGAGGGAGAGAGAGAAGGAGGGAGAGGAAAGAGAGGGAAACATTCAACATAATAATAGGGAAAGAGAGAGGGAGAGGAAGAGAGAAAAATCATTAAGCATAATAGGGAAAGAGAGAAAGGGAGGGAGAGGAAATGAGAGAGGGAGAGGAAGGAAAAAACATTAAACATAATAGGGAAAGAGAGAAAGAGAGGGAGAGGGAGAGGAAATGAGAGAGGGAGAGGAAGAGAGAAAAGGAAATGAGAGAGAGAGAGAGGAGAGACAAAAAAATGAGAGAGGAAGAGGAGAGAGAAAAAGAGAGAAAAAACATTAAACATAATAGGAAAAGAGAGAAAGAGAGGGTGAGGGTGAGGGAGGGAGAGGAAGAGAGAAAAGGAAATGAGAGAGGGAGATGAGAGAGAAAAAACATTAAACATAATAGGGAAAGAGAGAAAGAGAGGGATAGGGTGAGTGAGGGAGTAAACATAATAGGGAAAGAGAGAAAGAGAGGGTGAGGGTGAGGGAGGGAGAGGAAATGAGAGAGGAAGAGAAAGAGAGAAAATGAAATGAGAGAGGGAGGAGAGAGAAAAAACATTAAACATCATAGGGAAAGAGAGAAAGAGAGGATGAGGGTGAGGGTGAGGGAGAGAGAGGAAATGAGAGAGGGAGAGGAAGAGAGAAAAGGAAATGAGAGAGGGAGAGGAGAGAGAAAAAGAGAGAAAAAACATTAAACATAATAGGGAAAGAGAGAAAGAGAGGGTGAGGGTGAGGGTGAGGGGGGGAGAGGAAATGAGAGAGAGAGAGGAAGAGAGAAAAGGAAAGAAAAAACGAGAGAGAGAGGGAAAAAACATTAAACATAATAGGGAAAGAGAGAAAGAGAGGGAGAGGGAGAGGGAGAGAGAGGTTGTTGTTTTCTTGTTTGTTGTTGTTGTAGTAGTAGTAGTTTTTTTTTTTTCTTTTCTTGTTTATTGTTGTTTAGTTTTCTTGTTTTTTGTTGTTGTAGTAGTAGTAGTAGTAGTAGTAGTTTTTTCTTCTTTTCTTATTTATTATTGTAGTAATAGTAGTTGTTGTTTTTTTTTCTTCTTCTTTTCTTGTTTATTATAGTGGTAGTGGTAGTCGTGGTCATGGTCGTAGTCATGATCGTGGTCATGGGGTGGTCGTGGTCGTGGTAGTAGTAGTAGTAGTTATTGTTGTTGTTAATGTTTTTTCTTCTTTTCTTGTTTATTATACTGGTAGTGGTAGTGGTAGTGGTAGTCGTGGTCGTGATCGTGGTCATAGTCATCGTCGTCGTCGTCGTCGTCGTCGTCGTCGTGGTCATGGTCGTGGTCGTGGTCATAGTCGTAGTCGTAGTTGTGATCGTGGTCATCATCATAGTCGTAGTCGTAGTCGTGGTCATAGTCGTAGTCATAGTCATAGTCGTGGTCGTGGTCATAGTCATAGTTGTAGTCATAGACGTAGTCGTGGTCATAGTCATAGTCGTTGTAGTCGTGGTTGTGGTAGTAGTAGTGGTTTTCTTGTTTGTTGTTGTTGTTGTTGTTGTTGTTGTTGTTATTGTAATGGTTTTTTTTGTTTTCTTGTTTATTGTTGTCAAGTTTTCTTATTTGTTGTTGTTGTTGTAGTAGTGGTAGTAATAGTAGTTTTTCTTTTCTTTTCTTGTTTTTTGTTGTTGTTGTTGTAGTAGTAGAGAGAGATATATATTTTGTTAACGACAATGAGAGAGGGGGAGAAAGAGAAAAAAGAAAAAAGGAACGAGAGAGAGGGAATAAACATACAGCATAATAAAGAAAGAGAAAAAGAGTGAGATGGAAGAAGAGAAGATAATGAATGGATAAAAAACAAAGAGAGAGTGGTGGTGAGGTCCGGTGCAACACCACGAGACGGAAAACACTCCGACATATATACGTTAATTTGTGGGTGGGTGGGTGGAGACTTTACATACATTAATTTTTGCTGAGTTACAAGAGAAGAAATCCCTTCTCAAACAATTTAAGAAAGAAAAAAAGAATGATAACAAAAACAAATTGTTTGTCGTAACATAGACAAAATGGAAAATGATGAAGGTCTTGATGTTCAAGATCGCGAGGTGTATCTTAATCAGCGTGTCCCGTGTCCTTGCTCTCAATGCAAGCTGGCAATTAGACGAAAACATCGATTGTCTATAGAACGTATGATGCTTCAGCGAGTTTCAATCTGAGATCATTGATCAGGCGATCTTGGATTTTCAGCAAAAAGTAAGAAAAGTTAATATCAATCATGCATTGTACTCGCAAGCTAATTCAATACTATATACAAAAAGATTGAGCGTGGCTGGCAAATTTTCTATCCAGGGAGATGACGCCTCGTCCCAAGGAGGAGTGCTTGAGACTCAATATGCAGAGAGGCACGGTCTCACTGCATTGATCAACTGATTGTATAGACGCAACGGCCCTATAAGTCACTCATCTTTCTTGTCCGTAGTTACCATGTTTAATTAGAATGCATTATTGTATGGTGGACTGATATGTAGTTGTTTCTTTTTTTGCAAAGTCTATTTGATGCTCCTTTGCAGCAGGATGAGCTTTCGGATGGTGAGGATGTATAGCTCGCCCTTGGATCCCTGGAGCTCACACACCCTTCTTTTTTGGTTGCCTAATCTGTGTACACATTTTCTATACAGTAGTGATATCTTGCCATGATTGTACCAGTCGCTTTCATTATGTGATCATGTATTTATTTCATGTATCAGTGTTATGATTTAAGTACAGTTTTTCTTTATTTACACGAGTATTGTACATAGTGTAGAAACTATTTTGTATGGCCCAAATAAAGCACATCGTGATATATGTGGCAGTGCAATCCTACCACAATTTTTTTTTCATGTTACCGTCGCTATTAGCGTCGCAAATTTACCTACACACATTGTTATTGACGTTGTTATTAGCATCACAAAGCATCATTATCAGTGTCATTATTTGCGTCAGTATCAGTGTTCTATGGCATCGCCAATAACGACGCTTTTTGCGATGATGGGGGCAAATTTCTTTATTTACATTTTCGTCGCTTTTAACGTCAGTATAAGGCCTATATCTTGTAGCGTTTCAAGGCTTAAGTTTAAAAAGAAAACGTAAAGCTTATAAAAAGCTTTGTAACTTATGAGGCTTTTCAATTTGCCTTTAAGTTTTAACGTAAAAAGCCTCTATGCTTTTTGAAAAGCAAAAAACACAAATGTGTATTATGAAAAAACTGCATTTGAATGGGTGTTATGGTAAAAACAGGATGATTTTTTCTCTTATTTGCATGGCCAAAGCAATAGAGTGCTCTCTAGAGCGTTAGGGATGAGCTCCCCTTTGTAGATGAAGGGCCCCACCTTTCCCACCCATGCCTTCCCACAAGAAGCCCAATTTTCCTACTTCTCCCTTGCTTCTCCTGCCATATAGCCTTTAACTTTCCCCTGTAGATTTTCATTCAAACCACTTTATAGATGTGTACATGTATGTTCATTTTTTTTTTCATTCCAATACACTCCATATGGTCTAAGTAGCAACAATCAATTTCAAAAGGCAATCCCTGTAAAACTATATAGACTCAATCTACACGGATTGATCTATATGGACTTGATGTATATGGACATGTATGTTGTTTTTTCCCAACACTTTCAAACATCTCTTATGTGGCATGTCTAGTATCTCTCTCATGTCACATGGTAGCCAAAATGGCGTGTTTTTTTTTTAATGACAGTAGTCGATATTATTGTATCTTTTCTTGGTAATATATTGAATACCTTGAAACCATTGTCACAACTTTCACATTTGTAGTGCATGTCAATAAGCATGCTAACAATTAGCATATGAGTCACAACCATTTTTTATGACATGTGCCAACATGCCTTTGCATAGGGCAACAATCTAAGAGCATGCTTTTAGGATGGTAATGCATATGTGTTTGCTTTGATGGATGCTTTTGTAAGAGTGGAGCATCATGGCCTACACACTATGAGTGAGCTCTGTATGTACATTGATGGTAGCATTCTTGCTATTCCATCTAATGGAGCCATATCCATGTTTATTGGATTATATTTGTGTATGTGTGCACATAGACTTTTGACTCAATAGATCTATGAGTAGGTGCAACAACAAGCAATGAGTTGATGAGCTTCCATGTGAGTATACTTGCTCAATGGGAAAAATCACCCTTCCCCTTGATATTCATGGCATTTTCTTGATCCTCAGTAGTATAGCAGACTACCCATCTCATAGGTTGTTACTCTCTTTAATCTACTCACCTATAAAATGATTGTATCCCAACTTCAATCTGCTCATGTCTTCAATGGCCATATGCTTGGGGTATGCTATAATAGCTTGATAGTACAAGGCTGAATGCTCAAGGCAAAGGGGATCTATTGTAGAGATAGTGAAAGAGGCACTAGCAAAGAAGAGAGAGAAGATGAATAGAAAGTCTATAGCCAAAAGGGCTCATTGTGGGGAGGGCAAGCATGCAATACATAGTTAGACTTGGCATATTTGATTACAACACTCAGATAAGTTGAAGAATGATTGCCAAATGGTGCAGACATGCATACATTCTTATATAAATTTTCAAACTTAGAGGATGGCCAGTAGCACACAATGCAGAGGTGACCAAGGGTAGCAAACATAGAGCACAGGCGGATGCAGCTGCTGTTGTTGGTGGCAGTTGAGGAAATAGGGTGTAGGTAGACGAAGTTATTGGTGGTGGCAATGGTGAGCATAGACACTCACGGTGGTAGTTGCGAGCATAGACACTAGTAGTTGGGAGTGGAGGGAGGGAGAGCGAGAGAGAGAGAGAGAGAGAGAGAGAGAGAGAGAGAATCATCTTATATATATATATATATATATATATATCTCTCCTGCACACACTAAATCAAATAAGTAGCTTGAACTAGGAGTGATTTTATACTTTATGATCACTTGCAACATGTGCAATCCTTTTTGCTTGATCCTAAATTAGAAACTTGTGGAACTGAAAATATCAATGGAATTGGCACCTCCAAATATACTATGCAAAATCTACTTCTTTTTATTGGGTTGAAATCTTCCAATCCTGTGAGGATGTAGTTTTCATCCTTACCTTCAGTACTTTCACTTAATTTGTTCTTAGATTTTATGGAGGCATACTTGTAGGTAACTTGCTTCAGTATGAAGATGAAACTCTATGTGTGTGTGTGTGTGTGTGTGTGTGTGTGTGTGTGTGTGTGTGTGTGTGTGTGTGTGTGTGTGTGTGTGTGTGTGTGTGTGTGTGTGTGTGTGTGTGTGTGTGTGTGTGTGTGTGTGTGTGTGTGTGTGTGTGTGTGTGTGTGTGTGTGTGTGTGTGTGTGTGTGCATTATCGCCAATTACAAACATTTGCAAGCCCTAAATGTTACTTAGAAGTTTCATGCTAGTTGGGCAATATAGGCTTTAGAAATATAAAATATAACCTTGACCTTGAGATTGGAATGTATGTTTTTTGTGCTTTCTATTATAGCAACACAATTATACATATGCAACACACACGCGCGTGCATGCGCACGTGCGCACACACACACACACACACACGTGTGTGTGTGTGTGTGTGCATTTACACTACTAAAGGCATCTTGATTTCATGATACCTTATGGCCTTTTTAACTATATTATCGTGGCTTACAAATCTATAAGATTTATAGCATGGGATAAACTAGCACGCGCACACATGTGCATCCATGCACACATGTGTTAAAACTTGGTGAATGAATATTGATTTCATGATACTATATGCTTTTCATATTGTATCAACATGGCTAGCATATATATGTGATGTGTAGCATGGGGATTGTGTGGAGCAATTATTCTATTGTAGTAATGTCAATCGGGCATTATCACTATGATAAAGGCAAGTTGGTACAATTATGTGTTCTCTCTCTCTCTCTCTCTCTCTCTCTCTCTCTCTCTCTCTCTCTCTCTCTCTCTCTCTCTCTCTCTCTCTCTCTCTCTCTCTCTCTCTCTCTCTCTATAGAGCATATATGGCATCTCAGGAGATGGCTCGAGCGGGGGATACCACATCATGGTATGCACAGACTAGAGCTTGGTTTGACAGACATGGGCTAGACATTGATAGACTCCCACCTCTTCTATATGATACTCAGGCTCCCACTTACACCTTCTCTCTCTCTGAGAGGAACAGAGTCATCAGACAGGAGATATGGCATATTTATATACAGAGGACATGGGTCAGCCCTGCACAGCCACTGCCATCGAAGATGGCACATTATTATACACACTTCTTGAGTATATCAGAGTAGGGATTCATAGAGATTCCGAGATATATGCTTATCTATATGCCACATCGATTGAGAGTTCTTATTGGACAGCTCATGGTATCATCACATCAGCTTATGATTGAGAGTGGCAGAGCCAGTGGCATCCCACGGGAGGAGAGGATATGCCCCCTTTGCAGATCAGAGGTGGAGAGTGAGGAGCATTTTGTTCTCAGATGCCCGGCATACTCAGAATTGAGATCTAGATACACATTGAGCAGCTCACTTCAGGGATGTATGACTGATATGGATCAGAGATCATTTGGCCGTTTTCTAGGAGAGGCATGGCACATCAGAGAGCAGAGCACACAGCGGGTCCCAGTCAGAGAGAGGCCCACCCAGACGACTATTACACAGTTCTTTCAGACAGATAGAGTGAGAGCTACTGTACCAGCCTCCAGCCAGACCTCCGGGCTCACACTACAGTAGGCTGAGGACCAGCGTACCCGATGCCGCACGAGGATCCGTGGGTTTCGGACCCCATAGCCACAGCGACAGGAGATCAGGAGGATTCTTGATCTACATCGACAGCAGACTGAGATCCGACGACACTCGACACATTGGATCTCAGATCTCCAGTTTGCTCTTTCTCCACCGCCGATGTGCCACATCCTGCATCCAGGAGGGATCACCTGCTATTAGCGACTTCGACGACTGCTACTACATCCCAGGATAGTATATCTCCCTGCATCTGTTACATATACACATCGCACCACTTTATCACAGCCGACAGTTGTTTCCCTATCACAGCCGACATTTGTTCCCCTTTTGTAGCCATTATCTGGAGTACCAGAGCTACATACGCACATACACATACATGACATTTATCACACTCACAGCACCGTATTTTCAGTTTCCAGTTTTTAGCTTTTCATTCAGCACTTTTATTTTGGATAGCTGGACCTCATCAGTTGTATCACAGTTTGTCTCATAGGCCAGTTTTGGTCTTTAGAAGACGTTAATATAACTTTCTTCTTTCTTTCTCTCTCTCTCTCTCTCTCTCTCTCTCTCTCTCTCTCTCTCTCTCTCTCTCTCTCTCTCTCTCTCTCTCTCTCTCTCTCTCTCTCTCTCTCTCTCTCTCTCTCTCTCTCTCTCTCTCTCTCTCTCTCTCACACACACACACAACAAGGAGCATAGATGGGTTGAGCAAGTATGGGAGTACAAGGCAAGTGTGGGTAGAAGCAGAGGCTACTAAGGTTCGCCCAATTTGCACACAGTTCTCTCTCTCTCTTTCTCTCTCTCTCTCTCTCTCTCTCTCTCTCTCTCTCTCTCTCTCTCTCTCTCTCTCTCTCTCTCTCTCTCTCTCTCTCTCTCTCTCTCTCTCTCTCTCTCTCTCTCTCTCTCTCTCTCTCTCTCTCTCTCTCTCTCTCTCTCTCTCTCTCTCTCTCTCTCTCTCTCTTATTGACATAGGTCAAGAGGTACAAGTGTAAGCATTATGCATTAAAGAATTTTAGTGGTAAAAAATGGGCCCTCTAAGAAGGTACAACCTTGAACTTTCTCTCTCTAGAAAAATAGCACATTTTCTCATTTTTGGGCCAAAAAGTGTCCCCATCTGTAGTACTAAATGGGTGAGATACTAAATCAACTTCTTCCATGAGGTGAAAGCAACATCATTAAATGCCCTGAATTCAAAACTTTCGAAAAGTGAGAGTTTCTTCTAAAGCCTTTCCCGCTTCTATAGCAATGGTGCAAAGTCCACCACACGTAGGTACAATGGCGAATACAAACTCACAGAATCCACCACACATAGATGCAATGATGGACACAAACATGCAGCAACCTCCTCTCAACACCAATGCCAAATATCACCTCCACATAGACATAGAGAATGTTTATACCCCATTACAAAAAAGGAGGGGAGGAAATTACATCTCAGAAATAGTGAAGATGCAACTACATGAGGGAGGAGCAAGGCATGTTGACCTTTGGTGTGATGGTTCTCTTTATCCCAAAGACCCTCACACTATTAGCACCCCACCCTTTTCAAGCCCAACTACCCTTCTTAGGTTTGTTGGAGATGGCAAGAATGGCCTTCTTGGCTATTGCAAAGCTATCTCTAGAATACCTGCAATGGAGAGTGCAATGATGCACATTAAGAGCATAACCATCAATAACTTAAGTCAGAATGCAACCTCCAAGAAGAAAATATCAAAGCCCAACAACAGGGGATAGAAAGGATGAACAAGCAGCTGCAAATTTTGAGACAGAAGCAAACATTGCTTGGCCCTCGACAAAGGAAACGAGAACTAAAGAACATAGAGGATTTGAAGGTGGGCTCTGGAGGTATGAAGAAACGAATAAGGGCTATCAGGTTAGGAATCTCTTATCTTACTATTCTGTGTTTTTTTGTTATTATGTCTCCTTGCTTTACATTGTCCCTCTTGTTTAGGGATGTGCTATAGCCAAACAAGGAAAATCGTAACCCCAATGTCAATCTTGCAAGGCGACTTAAGCCACTTGTTAGCTCAAAGATAGCAAAAGAACTCATATAGGGAGAAGAAGTTTAAGGTAGTGAAGAGGCAAGTTATTAATCAATTTGTGAGTCAGAACACGGTTTCTATGGAGGGTATATAGAGCGCCATGGATGAGAGTGGTATAAGTCACAATGGCTATGGTTTCTTACAAAAAGAGGTTACAAGTTCATTTAAATCACAAGGTATTAAGCCAAATCTCCTACCCCAACTGTAGCAATCTAGAGACTTTGGAAATATCTTAACTTAAAGCAGGAGGAGTATGTTGGAAAGCCCTATCACATCACTGGAGAGTTTCAGGCAAAACAGGGTCTGGTTGTCTATGACGAATACAACAATATCTTCATGGATTTGGAGATACTACATGTTTGAATGGTTGAGTTTTACAACATCTCACATGCAACGACAAATGGAATATTAAAATTTACATTAAAGATGGATGAGTGTTAGATTCTGAAAGACGTTAAGATGGAGAGGGTAGCCATTACATTGATGGACAGGGCAATGGCAAACATGCCAAGGGATGATCCCCATTACTTCAGTGTATAGTCCAAAATGAATTTATGGTGGCTTGGGACATTTCTGGTTGTGTCAGAGAATTATGAAGCATTGGAATGGGTCTTTCAGAGGACTCCACTACCAGATGTTATTAATGCTCAAATGAAAAGACAAAAGACACTACTGGTTCCAAACAGGGGAAACTTTCAAGTTACTTGGCAACTTGCATCAGACTTGAAGACTCTAAAGTGCTTATATAATTGTAGCAGAGGTCTAGTCACCCTTCCTTGCCTGTATTGCATAGAAGATGTAAAAACACTTGATCAAAAGTGGTGGAAGAAGGCGCCTAATCGTCACCAATTTGACAAAGATTTCAAACCAATCTTTGATATACCTCTATCGAATGTACATATATGTACAATGCATGCACTTTGTCGGGTGATTGAGAAGCCTGTCAACCTGTACATTGGATTTGCTTGGAAGATTAGGAACCACACAGAATGAAAGAAGGGGATTGCCGCTCTTGAGATGTTATTGGCACACATGAAGCTTCATGGAGTAGAGATGCAAATTGTGTAGGATAAAAAAAAGTCAAACAACGAAATAGACATACCAAGAAAAGTTTCTCTTGGAGACGTGAAGGCAAGACGATTCCTCTCAAGACCCATTGACAATAGGCAACAAAAGCTTACCAAACGTGGAAAGTACTACAAAAGGATGCATGTAAGTAGGATTGAATTTGTGATGTGGATATCATATCCAGATGTTGGATAAGGAGACATAGACAAATACAGATAAGAAGACATTTCAGACTACTCTAGATCTATTCAAGAAAGAGTTCCTGAAAGCATGGGAAGACATTAATTTCACACACTACATGGTTAGATAAGTCTTTGGTTTCATACATGTTAGTATAAAATTGTCCGTGTCTACTAAACACTGTTTAGAGACTAACCATTTATCTGCAGCACATCATATACCATCATGTACCATATTTCATTGAAAAGTATGGAGATCCAAGTATTTGGAGCACACAAGGCATGGAAAAGTCCCATTACATGTGGCACGCAATGTGTATTTCAGGAATACCCAACATGGTGGTGGTAGTAAGAAAGCCAACAATCTTTGTTAGCTATTCCAATGGTTTTACATAAGGATATTGCAGATACTACAGACAAAAGAGGAATTAAAATCATCAACCATTGCACAAGAAGTACGAGATGCTAGGATAAAGAAAGACAAGAATATCGAAGCATTCATAAATTCAAATGCACTTGAAGGACTCACAAAATGGAGGCAAGGTCGATACTATCACAATCGTCATTGGGTTAGAATACAAGAGGAGACCTCTCAAATTGATGATACACCATAAACTTGATAACTATGATCACCCCAATGTATAATACATGCTTTTGAATGATATTACATTTGATGTTTTGGAGTCAGTGTCTACTGCTTTTGTTATCAATGAGTTGATTCTCTCCCCCTCCCACTCCACCTCCCCCTCTGTTGACTCCCCTGGCACCGTGGAGGGGATCATGTTTGGCGCTTCCTCTGGTCAATCTTCCATCGGGCAGCCTCCATGTCATCATCCCATGCTACCTATTCCAACTATTCTCTCCACTCCCTTCGACTTCCCTTCTAATACAACAACAAGCTCCAATGCTTACTAATTTAACATGGAAAAACAATTATTGGCAGCATGCTCGTGTAAGGCCTCTTAAAGATATTCTTTAATAGTCACTACATACCTTTGATTATAGGCCATACAGATGATTTTAGTGTCATCCAGCCGGACAAGCTTGAATCAATCAAGCTATCGGATGAACGCTTGTGCATCATCGTGCAATGCAATGGAGAACAGAGGGTCAAGAACAAAAACTTGTCTTTAATGTTCCTCTACTAGAGACACCAAATTGAACCTATACGTAATAGCAATTAGGCAAGCAAGACTCAAGCATTTGATCAAATACTTATTAAACAAAAGACAATTGAATAGAATACTTATAGCATTACTACATGCACTACTGTGTCCGTGGTCATCCGGCTTTCAAAATGCGGCATGCATTGCACGTCGTGCAGGTCCATCGATAAAATCTCTCTAGCCCCCAGAATGGCAAAGCCACAATTTATAGAAGAAGAAGAAGAAGAAGAAGAAGAAGTGGAGGTTAGCATATTCTCGTAACCCTGGAGGACGGCCTCCACCTCCACCCTGAGTATGCTAATGATACACTCCTCATTAATATCTTGGCGCTCTTCAGAGGGGCCGGCTCCTAAGTCTTGTGGCTGGGTCATGGGCTCCGGGGCTCCGACTGCTGGGGCTCCAATTGTGGCTGGGGCTGGGACTCCAGCTGCTGGGGCTCCAACTGGGGCTATGGGGCTAGGGCTCTAGCTTGGCCATGGGCTGGGGCTGCTCTTGCAAGACTTCCTCAACAAAAATCTGTGATTCATGCCCTCTCTGCAACCTTGTATTGAGAGGGTGGGACGCTTGATATGGTTATGCATTATGGCACCCTGGATGGATAGGAGGGATTGCAAGAATGTCATGCATGTGAGGGTCATGGATGGGAGGAGGCTGAAGCAGCTAATCATATCTGTAGTGGAGCCTCCTGTTAGTGTCAAAGTCTCTTGCCATCACAGTAACCCTATGTGCGTGTGCAGCAAACGTGTAGGAATCCTCCATGAATTCAATCAAGAAATCTTCACATATCTCTTGGAAGGAAAGGAGAGCAGAGGCAGTCCACCACATCCCTATTCTATGACGCTCACATATCTCTCTAACAACCCTTTGGAAAGGGAGCCTTGGGATTACAACCTGCATGTGGTGCACGAAATGCGCCTAAGCTCGTCAAGAACTCCCCGGTGTGCATTGTATATTTGTCTCCAGGACTGAACTGGTAATGTAGCATCACCTTGGTCTGAGTGAGGCTTTGTTGTGGTTGGCCTTTTCATTGTGGCATTTGCAAGCATATGACAGTAAGTCCTTGGGCCTTGCATCAAATCATGATGGCCCAGGAAGGAGAGGCCATCACAAGGCGAGGGGAGTGCAGTCGACGAATGCCTCTCTCGCACCATGATGGCCCAAGAAGGGAGGTCATCATGGGGCAAGGGGAGCACGGTCGACGGATTGAGGGGCCTCTCTTGCACCGTGATGACCCAAAAGGGGAGGTCATCACGGGGCGAGAGGGGCGTGGTCGATGGATTGAGGGGCCTCTCTCGCACCCTGATGGCCCAAGAAGGGAGGTCATCACAGGCCGAGGGGGGTACGGTCAATGGATTGAGGGGCCTCTCTCGCACCGTGATGGCCCAGGAAGGGAGGTCATCACAGAGCGAGAGAGGCGCGGTTGACGGATTGAGGGGCCTCTGTCGCAACATGATGGCCCAAGAAGGGAGGTCATCACAGGGCGAGGTCGACGGATTGAGGGACCTCTCTCGCACTATGATGGCCCAAGAAGAGAGGAAGTGAGACAAAGAGTAATGGAACCCTACTGCAAAGAAGACAACCAGGCTTGGAAGATAAGAGGCTTAACATACCTTGGTAGATGAGAAGCTTTGTGTTCTGACAGTGAGCAACTCGAAGATGCAAGGACAAAGCGGTAGGGGACCAGGCGAGCAGCATGAATATGAAGAGGCAAGGGAACAAGGTGAGCAAGAACGCAAAGAGGCAAGGAAGGGGCGGCAATACAAAGAAGTAACTTACCTTGTGCCTATTGTTTTAAAAAATTAAAAATAAAAAAAATCCAAAACCACTCATCAAACGACAAGCCCAAAACAAGTCTTTCTAAATTTCATGTACTTGCAACGAAAAAAATAATAATAAGGAATGAGTTGCCGCCTTCAACGAAAAAATAATAATGTCTTCTGCAGCAATCTTGGAATAGACTCTACAACATTAGGGTTCCTTGATTCTCTTTAGAAGGGGAAAGGGAAAGTTTGTTCATCATGACCACATCCTCAGCTTCAAGCTGATTAGCAAATTCGGTATCCATTTCTTCTGTTTTGCCTACAAACTCGTTCTATTTTGTGCTTGGTTTTGAGCCTATTATGTACATTCCATATTGGGTCTAATTCGTATTATGTGCTTGGTTCAGAGCCTGCGTGCATGGTTAGTATGTGTTGCTACTAAGAGTCTCGCCATGGACCTTCCTCTTGGCACTTTGTAATTTCTTTTTTTCCTTTGAATCAAATTCTGTCTTTCTTTAAAAAAAAAGGAATGAGCCGGGGCCGTGGCCCGTAACAAACTTGATGCGGGTCACTTCAAGTGGCATTAAATGCGAACAGTATGGATACACTTCCTAGCAAATCAGTCTCGTGAGTCGTGTTTATCCACCATCAGTGCTCACATAAAACTGTCCTTTAATGTATTTTTTCCAAGCAAGATTCTTAAAAGAAGGGTTGAAATTGAATCTCGTCTTGATGAAAACTGGCTATTTTTTAGTATTTTAGTTATAAAACCAGCTACTTCCCTCCAAAAACCAGTTAGGGTTAAGCACGCTCCTTTTTTCCATTGTTTAGTTTTTCGTGAGCACTGGTTTGCAATTGGCTCTAACGAACCTCGCATCTTCTTCCTACGGTTGTCTTTGACAAACCTCGCGTCTTCTCCCTGCTTTCTTTCCTCTTGCACCTCGTGTATTTCGCCTGCTTTCCTTTCCATCTCATACAAGGTATGCTTAATCTTCCCTTACTGGTCACAATAGCATACGACGATGGCCCCTCTCGCCCCTCTCATCTTTTCTTATCACAAACCAAAAGCAATCCCTCTTGCACCTCTCGTCTTCTCCCTACTTTCCTCTGTCAGTCTTTAGGTCATTTGGGGGATCTTCGCCTTTAGGTCAAAACATTTACACTGCCGGACTAGGAGAACTCTCTTGTGCAATAAGATGACCAACTGGTAGTCCTTGGGCCTTACGCTAGTTAGTCCTTGGGCCTCACTCACGCCATTCTGACCCATTGGCCTTCAACATGCCCAACGCAATCAGCATGGGTCACAACGGTGAAATAGAGGCCCCCCTAGGAAGGTCCATCAGCCTCACTCGCGTCGTTCTGGCCCATTGGCCCGAAGCTCCTTTTTTTCTATTTTCTTGAATTTTTTTTCTTTTGGTTTCTATTTTCTTGATTCTTTTACTAATCTTTGGTTCCTATTTTCTTGAGCCCCTTTTTTAGAAGTTGTAATCAAGTGATGGCACGAAGTTTCCTGTTCAACGTCATTCTTCTTCCGAATAATGAGATTGCCCGAGAGCTTCTAGAGGACAAGCTTTTTGAATTTTTTTACAGAGTAGGTGCTGTGCTTAGGGCACACGAACTCTCTTGTATGTTTACAACAGATTTTCCATTAGAGTAGGTGCTAAAATTCAATGCCTTTGAGAACTATGAACGTGAGTTTAAAAGTCTGACCGCGGTGAGTGTTGTTGTCCTGGATGGAGTGACTTATGTCCATCTAGGGCTTTGGTCATTAGATAGAGCAAGTGCAAGAAAGCTTAGAAGGGATTTGGAGAACATTCCCTTGTGTGGCATAGTGTGCCTGGATAGTTGTCCCCTGCATTCGAAGAAATGTCTACTTGTTCAATACAAGTACGAGTTTTTGTGTTTTTTGCACCTTCAGCTCTTCGAGATGACATAGAAGCATAGGCTCCACATTTGAGGGCCCTCAATTGGCAAAGGATGAGGACTATGATGAAGAGATACCCATCAACTTAGAGGAAGAGCCAGCCTTGGCAGGTAGCTACCATGGGGTGCCAGGGTTCAATGTGGATTCCCCAGGGAAGGGTAAAGAGATGGAGAACGAGCCTCAAGGCCTTCCTTTATCATGCCTGCCGAGCTTCAAGATGGGCCCAAAAAATGAAGAATTTATTCTTTTAGTGAACATTATGCAGCAACTAAATATGTGTAAGGATTGCTGTCTTGTGGCATTAGCTAAATTCAGCGATGCTAATATTGGTTTCTTTGCGGATGAAGAAGATAAATATTTCTTGGCCGACTTAGAAGTCAAGGAGGGGGATTACAGGATAGGAAAAAAATTGATCTTATAGTTTTTTGAGGAGGCTAAGTCACAAGAGAGTCTGTTTCCCCCTGAGATAGAGACTGCTCAGGCTGCAGAGCGTTTAGGAGTGTTGGACATGGGCAGGATCCAAGAGAGAGAAGCAATGCCAGACATTGGGGGGACAATCCCACTATGGTCAAGAAGAATGCTAGAAAATGATGAGAATCGTCTGGTAGTGCGTGTTCCTTTTGTTCTTAGCGTTAAGTGGTTTCTATTGCTATGGCATTTTTCAATTTTGATATGTTTGAGTTCAGCTTCTCGTTTGCGAAGATGAGTTCATTAAAAGAGCTGGAGGAAGCAGGTCGGTAAGGCAGTGCATCCTCATCTTCCTCCAATTTAAAAGAGATTAGAAAGGATTTTGGGTTGGCCCACTATGTGGGACGTTTCAATAATAAAAAGGTAACAAGTCATATGTACACATGTACATATACGCATTTGAGAGACAAATATCTATATACATATTATTTGGCAATGTTTCCTTACAAGCATATTTTCTTTTCTTGTTTCTTGACATATCATAATATTTCACGAGGATTTCTCTCCAGACAATGTGGTGCTACCTCTTTTTGCACTAAAGGTAGTTTTGAGTTATTTGGGTGGCCATCCTGTGGCAACTAATGCTGATAAGGTGATATTGGTAGCAAAGCAATTCGCCTTGCGATTTTTTAGTATAGGATATGGATGCCAGATGCTTCAAATGCCATATTATTTGTCATATGTGGGTCAAGCTATTGTAGCGGGGATGACACAAGTTGAGGACCTGCATCCATATGGGAAGAGAAGATTCATGAGGGAAAAGAAAACAAGGCTATGCAGGGGTGCACTGCCGCAACCTGATGAAGGCCCCTCCATGATGATGTTGATGCTAGAGATGGAAGACAAGAATGACCGAGAGCACTCCCCAAAGAGGATGAAGCCGTCATCAAGTCCACCTTCTCCCGGCTCTGACTCTTGATTGACACCATAGCTATAATATGTATTAGTTTCCAAGATGTGCTACTGAATATGTATGGTCAAATGATATAATGTAGAAACACATTATTCTTTGATTTTTAAAGACATTTGGACAGTGTATCGTGTTGTATCTTCTTTGATATCGTGTGAATTTAAGAAAATGTCTGAATTACATCATCTTTGTATGTGTGTTTCAACAAAGCGTTAAGAAGTAACATTGCCAAAGTATACAAATTTAAAATTATTCAATTAATTTTAGAAGACAATAACATGAGCTTGATAGGAATAATCCAAGAGGCAAGGATTATCTCAAAGCTTCACAAGAAGTAAGATGCATAAGCAAAGAAACAAGCTCAAGGGAAAGGATGCCGCCCATTACCTACAAAATTGAACATGCAAATTATTAGTGATGAGGACTAGCTAATCAAGGTTGCAATGTAGGTGGCGATATCATCATCTGATTGCTATCTTGGTCACTCTTAAGAACAAGATTACCTTGTTCATGTCCATGATAATTCTCAAAGAGCTAGTCCACACTTGTTGAGAGTAAGAAGAATGGTACACTTTGATGTTGAGAAAGTTTCAAGGCTAGCACTACGCTTTTATAGGCCTTTAACCCAAATGAAAAGTCATATAAAAATCGAAATTGGTTTTTCCTACCTAAAAAGTCATTTATTTGTCATGAAAAGCTACTTAGGTCTATTGGCCAAAGGTCGTCCCTAAAGGTAGTGTACTGTAAAGGAAAAAATCCCACATTTAAGGCAGCTTTTATTAGAGAGTAGAGTATATAGCTATCACAAAGGTGAAGATATGTAACAGGAGAAGAGGATTATATAATATTACCTCATCATAATATCTAAGTATAATTTAAAAATCCAAGTTATGTTAAAAATAATAAAGGCAATATACATTAATACATTTAAAGGGAATGATACCACAAAGGATGAATATATGTAAGGGGGGAGGAGGATTATAGGGGATTACACAACCATAGCATTGAGAGCCTTCTAGTATTAGGTATAATCTAATAAACCATGATAGGTTCAAAAATAAACACAGGGAGTCTCAGAGTTATTTAGGAACCATAGAGATAACCTTACAAAAATGTTGCTAAGAGCAATTGTTATAGAGAGGTATACCCTTACACTTGAGTAGAAACAACACCCATGTTTATTTATATATTATTGACAAATTATTAAATATATGTTGATATTATATAACATACATTATATTCTATATTTATTTGTGTGTGTATACACTTATATATAATTATTATCATGCACATATATATTTATTAATAAGTATACTTAATAATATACATATATGGTAATAATATTTATATACATATGTATATATGTGATGTATAAAAAATATATTAACAATATTTATATACCCAATATACTAATAATATTTATATATACCTTATATATAAAAGCTTATGTTTATTTAGTAGTATAAAAATGAAAAATAAAATAAAAATATAGATATTAATAATGTTTATGTACACATTATATATTTAAAATATAAAAATAAAATGTATTAAAACGCATATATTAATGATATTTATATCTGTAGTATGTAAAAACACGTATATTACTAATATATATATCATATTTATATATGCATCAAATATTAAAATGTATTTATAAAAACTTATAATAATATGTATTATGATTAAGTATTATGTTTTCTGTCTACAAATTCATTTGTAATATTCTTAATCGAATTTGATAAGCTCTCATTGCGTAGAGGAAGGAGGAAAAACACGCAGGCCTGTAGGTGACACGTGGTGAGCTTTAGAACGAGAGCGAGAGGGTGCTTGGGGTTAACATGTGTCTAGAGGAAGAGATTCTACAAGGCTAGAACCTACTTTGTTTTTTTGCAATAATGAATAGTAAAGAAAAGGGCACGTCTTCTTGAAAGACGAGGGAATGGCACCTTCTCCTATAATTATAAATTGACGAAGATACTTATGCTAGCTTTTTGACATGTTGCTTGTATAGCATGTTTATGTGCTTTTTAAGAAAAGGTTACTGCAATGCTTTTATAAAGTTAAAAGTTAATTATTAATATTTAAAAAAGAATAAAATGTCAAAGGCACTGCATCTTAGACTTTGACCAAGTAACTTTCTAGCTCCTTGTTTTATGCTTTGCAAGGTATTCTTCATCAACACAATATCTCAGGCTATACGATAAGTTTCCAACCAAATTTGGTTAGCTTCAAGAATTTGTGAGTGTTGTTAATCTTATGCATAATTTTAAAGATATATTCATTTTGCATAGATATGGTTAAAAGCACACACACACATTCAATAGTATAGACTAGCGTTCTGCGCGCGCTTCGTGCGCACAAAACGCTATTCCTCTTCGCAGCAGCTTTGTTGCCTCGAGGCAGCAAGCAAAGCTTGCACGGCAACTTTGCTCAACAATCCATTTCTCATCTTTCTCTCTCCTCTTTTTCCTTTCTCTCTCTCTTTCTTTGCCTTCTATTTTAGTTTTTTTCCTCTCTTGGTTCTCTCTCTCTCCTTTTTTTCTCTCCCCGCTTTTCTTCTCTCTCTCCATTTATTCTCCCCCCTCTCTCCTCTTTTTTCCTTCTCTCTCCCTCTCCTCTTTTTTCCTTTTTTATCTTCTTCTTCTTCTCTCTCTCTCTCTTCATTCTCTTTTTAATTTTTTTTCTTTTCTCTCTATCTCCCTCTCTCCTTTTCTTCTCTTTGCACTTTTCTTCTCTCTCTCTCTCTCTCTTTCTCTTCCTTCTCTCTTTCTCCTCTATTTTTTATTCTCTCTCTCTTTTTAAATTTTATCTTTTCTCTCTCTATAATTCTCTCTACATGTTCTCTCTCTCTTCTTCTTCTTTCACTTTCTTCCCCCCCATTAGTCTCTCTTAAAGTATGTAAATTTTATCTTTTCCTTATCTATAATTCTCTCTTTATGTTTATGTTCTCTCTCTTCTTCTCTCTCTCTCTCTCTCTCGCTGTGTCCCCTTTTCTTCTTCTCCCCTTTCTCCTAATTTTCCGTTTTTTCTTCTCTCCCTCTTTTAAATTTTATCTTTTTCTTCTCTCCTTCTCTCTTTCAAATTTTATATTCTCTCTCTCTCTCTCTCTCTCTCTCTCTCCCCCCTCTCTCATTCTCTCTCCCTTCCTCTCTCTCTCAAAAAATATTTAAATTTTAAAAAGACTTCTCTTTTCTCTTTTTCCCCATCTCTCTTCCTTTTTCCCTCTCTATTCTTCGTATTCTTCTTCTCTCTCTCTCTCTCTCCCCCCTCTCCTCCCCTTTCCTTCTCTCTCCTCTTTTTTCTTTTCTTTTTCTTCTCTCTTTAATTTTTTTATTTTCTCTTTCTTTTAAATTTTATCTTTCCTCTCTCTATAAATCTCTCTATGTTCAAATTCTCTCTCTTTTTCTTCTTATTTTCTCTCACATTTTCTTCTCTCTGTCTCTGTCCCCCCCTCTCCTCTCTTTTCCTTTTTTCTTTTCCTCTCTCTCTCTCTCTCTCTCTTAAATTTTATATTTCCTCTCTCTATAGTTCTCTTTCTCTCTGTTCCCTTCCTCTCCTCTTCTTTCTTTTTTGCTCTTTGTATATTTCTCTCTCTCTCTCTCTATTTTAATTAAAAAGAAAGTTTCTTTTTTTCTTTTTCTTTTTCTTTTCTCTTTCTTTTAAATTTTATCTTTCCTTTCTCTCTGTGTTCAAATTCTTTCTCTTCTTCTTATTTTCTCTCTCTCATTTTCTTCTCTCAGTCGCTCTCCCCCCTCTCTCCTCTCTTTTTCTTTTTTCTTTTCCTCTCTCTCTCTCTCTTAAATTTCATATTTCCTCTCTCTATAATTCTCTTTCTTTCTTTTAAATTTTATTTTCTCTCTCTATAATTCTCTCACTGTGTTCAAATTCTTTCTCTTCTTATTTTTTCTCTCTCATTTTCTTCTCTGTCTCTCTCTCCCCCTCTCTCCTCTCTTTTCCTTTTTTCTTTTCCTCTCTCTTAAATTTTATATTTTCTCTCTGAGAGAGAGAGAGAGAGAGAGAGAGAGAGAGAGAGAGAGAGAGAGAGAGAGAGAGAGAGAGAGAACCTAGGCCCTACACATGAGAGAGAGGGGAGGGGGTATGTATTTAATTAAAAAGGGAAGGGGGTTTTAATTTAAAAAAGGGAGGAGGGGAGGCTTTAATGAAAAAAGGAAAGGGGAAGAGAAAATGAGATATTATACTTGAGAAAGAGAGGAGGGGAGGGGGTTTTGATTAAAGAAAGGAGGTTTGGAAAAGGGGGTAGGTTCGGGAAGCCCTCTGGAGGTTTGGGGCTTTCCAAATCTATAGCTAAAATAATATAGTAGTAAGATACAAAATCCCACTATTTAAACCTATCTACACATTGTACTCATCCCACTAGTTGAAAAGGGTCAAAGTCTTCTTAAATAATTTCAGTGAATTTAATTAAGTCTCCCTTCTCAACTTATTAGTCAAAGACTAAGGTTGGGTTCACACTTAGTGGAGAAGAAAAAAGAAAAGGGGTGCTTTTAATGTGTGTACTTTGAAAACATTTGATTCAACAAAAGAGTGTATGATGAAAACTTATTTAAAGGTACAATCACACGGTATTTAAAAAAGAGAGTGTATGATGAAAACTTATTTAAAGGTACAATCACACGGTATTTAAAAAAAAGAGTGAATGATGAAAACTTATTTAAAGGTACAATCACGCGTTATTTAAAAAAAACAGTGTATAAACTTTTGGTGACTGGTTGATTGTATTAAAGAGTAAGAATGCTTGTCTTGTAGAAAACACCTGATAACATTAACAATAAGGCTGGTTACACACCAAGTGATAGATGACCAACCCTTGCCGAGAGTGTGGGCATGCACTTTTTGAAATTGGGCGTGGATATAAGTGTTATACCTTTACATACCAAATGGACACAGTTTGTAAAAATTTAAAAAATAACAAACTTATACGTTTTTTGATTGGTTGCAAATACAAAAAGTGCACCCTTGTCCATCATTATACAAAGTGGGTTGGAGAAACTCCTCGTTCAAAAATGGACAGAGAGTTTACTTGTATAGTAGATAAACAACAGATCATGTCCTCTCCAATATGTAAAAGACTGCGGACGCCCAATCCTTAAAAGACTGAGGACGCCCAATCCTTAAATTTGATTAGTTGAAGCTTAGAAAGTGATCTCTTATCGTACGAAATACGGCCTCCGTAGTGAAAACATTGCCTGGAAACTTTTGGCGCTGCAACATGCCCTTATTTAGACAGAGTCAACTCAGACTTCGAAAAGGACTTCAGAAAGCCGCAGCCGGCCCGCAGGTAGGCGAGCTGCGTCTCGTCCGTCCACTTCACTCGCGCCTTTCTTCTGCACCGCGACAACTTTGGAAGTTGCATCGAAGATGGCTTCCTCCGACGGTAAAGCCTGCGCAGTTATCATTCAGGAGCGACATCCATGACGGCGTTGAGGAGCAACGTCTATTACGGCGGGATAGCCTCCTTCCGCGCCCGTTGAGAACCTCCGGGGATCATGCAGTGCAGGACCTGCTCTCAGGTTCGCAAGATTCATTTATGGTTCCATTCTTCCAATGCGGTACCTGTTGCGGAAAGAGAAATCAGCCATCTGCAACATCTCCTACAGGTTTCTCATCCAATCGCCGTTATAATCGCTTCTTCAAACTTCCGCCCTCTTGTAGGCTCCTTATGCTTCAAAATGCGTAAGTGGTAGGGCTGGCTTTCTCATTGCAGGTGACCGGAGCCTTAGCACTGCTAGCTGGATGTTCTCCTTGAGGGATCTGAAGTCGGCAACGAATGACTTCAATAGTGAAGCCAAGTTGGGGCAGGGAGGCTTTGGTACTGTTTACAAGGTCAGGAAGCTAGACAGAAAGGTCAGTGCTTTGCTGGTTCTGTAGATGGTTGATTTATGTTCCTTTCTCATGGCCAGGGGACCTTACAAGATGGAAGGGAAATCGCTGCGAAGAAGCTCTCTGTGGGAAGCCCGCAGGGCAAGCAAGAATTTCTAAATGAAGTTCGCCTTTTGACCACTGTGCATCATCGGAACCTTATCAAACTTTACGGTTGCTGTGTGGAAGAGTCTGAGAGGATTCTTGTTTACGAGTATTTACGTCATAGAAGCCTTGACAAGCATCTTTTTGGTGCGTCTCAGAAGCTGATCACAGTCCTTTTATTTTCTCTTGAAGTGTGTCATTATTGTGCTCGTGGTCATGAAGACCAAACCGTTGCATTTTTAACTTTGTTTCGTTACTGTTATATCTTGATGGTTAAAGGCGCAGAACCAAATTGTTTATGAAATTGCTCTTTTGGAATGGGGTTAAAAGGGTTGCAAACGAATTAAGTGCCTCACATTCATTAAATGGCATGCCATATGAAACACAAAAGAACAGAAGGAACGCAAAGAGAAGAGAAAGACCAGAGATGAAACACAAAATGTTAGAAGGAACACATGCATAAGGCTACACACAATCAGCCCCTGCATGCTGCTAATGTACGCTAGTGAGGACACTGGAATGATGGCAGAAGATCTGATTGAAAAAGATGAGTGAGAATGCTGATGGCTGGAATAATGATGTGCAGGAGGCATGGATTGGGGCAGCCTTAAAGAGGCAATGGTCAACAAACAGGTCAACCTGCCTATAATGATGTTTGACCAGCAAATATGGCTGGGTACAAGTTTGAATTGAGGCATCCAACTGCCGTGTGGCTTAAGTGACAAATGCACTCACCAATGTGAGACTGTGCACAATGTTAACAGCCTAAAATGGATTGGTGGATGAAAATGGAGAAGCAACTCTAATCTCCACATAATGTGCCCGAAATGGAAAAGACAAACACGAGAATGAATGACAGACTAAGACTGTCATAGAGCTCCCAAAGTCCTTGTGTGACTCAAACTGCGGCTCACAAGCAGGAGATGGTACACAGAAGAAGATAGAATAACATGTCTAGTAACAACCATGACTGATAAAATACTGAAGGCGATGGACGGGGTCCTTGCATGAGTGGGCAATGCAGGGCAGGATGAGTGAGGGCGCCAGACATAGAAGAAGAGAAAAGAGAGATCTACTGGTGAGTAGAGAGGAGAGGGACTGCAGAAAACCCAGCTTGGAGACAGATGATTGAGAGAGAAGATGACTAACTGGTAATTGCAGTTGTTAACCTCAAATCGGAATGGCGAAAAAATAAAGGAAAATGCGTAAAAAGAACAGAAAGAGAGCAAAGGCATCGAGGCGGTCTCGAAAACTAAACTGAGGCAAAAATAGCAATTGTAAAGGAAAGGCGCCTTAAAAACTCTAAAAACTCTTGTAAAAGAGCGCCAGGCTCCCTCTTGTGCCAGTTGTAAAGGAATAGATGGGTATAGGCATGAACCAAGAAGAGGAAATTAGGAAAAGGGACCTTGCCACAATGGCCGGTCATGTAACAAGGGATGGGCGTGCATGGGGGTTTTAGGGTTTGTATGTATAAAGTTTAAAAAGTGAATGAAAGCTCATTCTTTGGTGTGTGGCTAACAAGAGTCCTCTCTTTTTCTCTTCTTCTCTTCTTCTTGCTAGTGTGTGTGCTCTTGAGGGAGGGAGTATGAGAGTGTGAGGGAGTGCGTGGAAGTGAGGGATCAAGAGGGTGAAGCTTTTTACCATCTTCTCTTCTCTTTTCCTCCCTTTTTCCTTCCCTTCTCTTACATTGCACGTGGCTATGGAGAATGGAGCTTGGAGATCGAGGAGGCTTGGGGATGCTTGAGTTAGCATCTAGGATCATGGGGCTACCGACTTGTGTGGGGGAGGAGGCAACTCGTTTCGGCATCAAGGTAAGCTCACTACATCCCGAGAGGATTGACGATGCATTGGCTAGGTGAGAGATAGCCATGAGAGCTTGCTTGGAACGCTTGAAGCAATAAGCGGTCCGTGGGTCTTGGCGATTAAGCGAAAGCTCCCACATTTTGGTTCCGTTGCTGTGACCAACGGATTCAAGCTTGAGCCGTCGTGCACCGCATATCGAGCATCGAAGTAAGGGATTCATCCCCGAACTAGAGCTTGAGGTAGGTAGGAAGTTTGGGTTTTTTGATCTTCGAAACAAGTAAGTATTTCGGGTTATTTTGTTGGTTTGATGATTGGAAAAGATTGAGAAATCATTTTAGTTTTTTGCTTTCGATTGTTGCATTTAGAGTAGAATAGGATTAGAAAACTGGATAGGAAAAGCGTAGGGTTTACTGCTGAAAAACAGGGCAAAACAGAGCATAAGTAATGCAAAAATGGAAAAAAAAGAGCGCTTGGGATGTTAATGCCGGCAAGTAAGTGATTGGGGATATCGAAACCTTACCCAACAAGGGATTTAAGAGCCAAGGGGATTGGGAAGAGCTCATTTCATGCCCTGACATTGAGAGACAGTTAGAGAGAGTGAGAGTGCTTCCAGCATTGATTCGATTCAATCTTGCCATTGAGGAGCTCTCCGCGCGATTTAGGTACGCTAGGATCTCTCTGCTATGTATTTGTTGTGATCTGGAAGGTGTCATGCTCGTCGATTGCGAGGATTGTTAGATTCGACGAAATCATTTCCGACGCGGCCGTCGTCGCGCACGGCTTAGCCCGTTTGAGTGTCGGTGATTCTGGGCCGACTCGGCCAATCGGCCCTCGGACCACTCGGTCAATCGGCCCCCTACACTTGGACATCTTTCACTCGGTCCGTCCGAGTGAAGCATTTGGACCAACTTTGAAATTTGGCCCTCCGTCCTGTCGACTCGGTCCAACCCTACTCGGACAAGTTGACATTCAGCCCGGTCGAATTTACCACTCGGCCCATTCGGGCTAGTTACTATTTAGCCCTCGATTCGTCCAAGTGAATTCACTCGGCCTACAACACCATTTGGCCCTCGGTCCATTAGCCTCGGCCCATTTGTCTCGACCCTCGGCCCTCTGCCCTCTTGACTCGGCCCATTCGGGCTAGTTACCATTTGGTCCTCGGCTCGTCCGAGTGAATTTACTCGACCTACAATCCCATTTGGCCCTCGGTCCATCCGAGTGACACACTCGGCCCCTGCAACTTGGACAAATAACCCAAAGACAGACAAGACGGTTATATGCAAGTTAACAAGCCTACTAGGCCTAAAACGAAGTGAGAGGGTAGGTAAGCCATCCAGACACTTGTTTTCTGCACTCACCTTGAATTTCCGCACCTGAAGTACACTTAAGGACAACAAAAAGCCTGATTTAGCACAAGTGCACGGGAAAGAACACACACATTGAGGAGGGGTAAATTGAGGATTGGATGCAATAAGTCAAGGAACTCACTCAGATAAACACCTAAAGGAATCCACTAGTAGGAGAAGATCCCAAGACATAGACGGGCAACCAAGGTACAGAGTAGGACCAAGCAAGTAGCACTAGAGAAGTGGATTTCACCAGCTGGTGCAACCTAATCGACAGCTTGGTGGAGCACGAGAACGCAATCATGTCAGAGAAAAGCTTAGACCATAGGCCGAACGAGAAACTCGACTTAGGAGTTTTTCTAGAGGCGATCCAACAGTTGGTAAGTAGCTATGATGCACATGCTCGATATGAGCACCACGGTAGAACAACAGAAGCCATCATAACAGACTTGGAGGAGGAACGGAAGCTAGCCCACAAGGCCCTGCAAGGCATAGTGAAATACAACCAGGATCAGCGGGCTAGGAGCTTAAGGCAGAATGCAGAATTGTGCGAGGTACAGCGGGTGCTGAACCTGGCAGGTGGGAATCGGACTGATCACGAGAGAGCCCTGGAAGGAGACTTGACATTAAGTGAGCTTCTCATGAAGCGATTGCTTGATAACACCGCAGCAGAGTAGAGTGCTGCAGCCCTAGCGACATCATTACTAACAGGATTATGAACAAACCAAGGCTCTAAGGGCCAGTCTAGAATCCCAATCGTTGCAAAGCAACTCGACAAGAACCAACCCCACGACGATCCATACAGCTTTGTAGAGCAATTTGAGCAAGTCTGCGAGGCCAACGGCCTCACCGACTTGACTCAACGCTCTCAAGTATTCGGGCTTTGCTTAGGCGACAAGGGTAGGACTTCGTACACGAGTCTAGATGCCGGAGAACGAGCGGATTTTAATGGCCTCAAAGATCTTTTTATCAAGAGGTTCTCTGAGCCCGGATACTTTGACAATTTGCTAGTGAGACTGATGAATGTTAAGCAGAAGGAGAAAGAGGACATTCGCGATTATGTTACCCACGTAAGGAGCCTCTTCAAGAGAATTCCCGTGGGCAAACGACCTACTGAGAGAGTGGTGTCCACCGTATTTATCAGTGGAATACGGAGCAAGGAGCTGTATATGGCCTTGGTAGGTAATTCGAGCTTGCAGCGAGACTCGATAGCTAGGGTGTTTGAAGAGGCCATTCGAGTGGATGACCAGTTGAAAGAGCGGAGCTCCAAGAGCTCAAATTCAGAAGAAACCAACTCGCAAAGTTCGGAGAGAGCGTCAGCCTCTAGTGAACGATCAGGTCCAACAGCCCAGGACAAGGGGAAGGCCTCTGAGACAAACCAAGACTTGACTGAGGTGAAAATGGAGATAGCCAAACTGCAGGATATGTTGAGACGACCAACACGCTCGCATGTACAATGCGTGTATTGTGGCGGAAGCCACTTGCCGGCCGATGTCAAGACCCTAGGTCATGACCTTGCGCTAATTGCGGTAGATTTGGTCACGACGTTGCGTGCTGTAGATTACCAAGAAGACTTCCTTACTCACAACCCTACGGCCACCCATACCTAGCGAGCAGACCCCAGCAATTCTTCGGAAGGGCGGTCCCATTGGCCCTTCCTGCGCCTAACGACGTTAAACCGGCTGTTTCTAGAATGGACATAAATCCTACAGGTCTACCAAGTCCTCTTAGTTTTTACGTGACTTATCCACCAACTGAGGCGCCAGTCCACTATGTGGAGGAGCCAAATGAGGAAGAGACTTACGTATACCCATACGTCTCGCACGACGACGAGGGCAATGCAGTCCTTATGGACTATCGGCCAGTGCCGATGATGGTGTTAGGAAGAGGCCGAGGTAGAGGCCTAAGAGGGTAGATGCAGGATTTAATCATATGTTGAACTTGCAGTCATCCAGGGATCGTCTCATCACGTTGCCCTGAACGGAAGCAACCAAAAAGAGATAAGGCAGACCTAAGATGCCTAGAGTGCGGAATCACTCCTCTTCATTGACTGTCCCAAGCGAAAACCATCCTCAAGTTCAGTCAACGTGCCATTTGTCCCATTGGGACTGCTCGACGTGGAGAATCTCGATGGGAAGGCCACACCTATCCCATTGTGTGTCATGACCCGAGCACAGACAAAGCAGGCCAGCATATCGTTCCTAGGTCCGAGCAACCTCGATGTAGCCTCGATCGGAAAGAAGAGCCGTAGATGGAGAAAGAAGAAACCCGAAGCTAAGATCACGCTGAAAACCGAGATTGCCACCACTCTGCCTGCGGGAAAGAAGATTACTGATGTGGGGGCAGAAACCTCAACCCCTAAGATAGCCGAAAAGGGAAGTGCTAGGGTAGGGGAGTATCCGCACCCTAAGCGCCAACTAGAGGCTATCGAGAAAGTGAAGGAATGGGTAAGAGAGGCCCAAGAGCACCTAAAAGATGCGGAGCCCATCCTAGAGGACGAGATCGAAGCTCTCTCCAGCATAAGCACACCAGTCTCACCCCCTCAATCAAAAGCAAGAGATGCAATTGCACCGCAAGCGGTACTGTGCTTAGGCAAAGCCTCGACGCTACAAGCCAACAAATCAGTCACGGCCATTGGCCAGGACAATTTGGAATAGGAGAAAGGCGAGCAATCAACGGCCTCGTTACCATGCTCGTGACTACCCCTGTGGCGCTGAGCCTGGGAGACCTGCTTAGGTTGCATTCCACCCCATGGCAAGACCTGAAACAGTGGGTTGAAGGATCACTAGAGCAAGCTGTTGTAGACCTGCACGATCGTGAGGCAGAGATACAAATACCAACCCTGACGCTGCACTCTATGTCTAAGTTCTTGTACGTTAATGCTTTCTGGGAAGGCACCGAGATGCATGCGGTTCTATCTGTCTTAGCCTTGGGCGATACAACTCGAAAGGGGATTGTAGACACAGGAGCGGGTGTTAGTGTATTGAGCCACACAGTGCTTCAGACATGGGGAAACCCGCCGGTGGAGACCGCCAGGTTCAACGTCACACTAGCAAACGGTATGAAAGTGAAACCATTTGGGGTACTTAAAAACTGGCCGGTGAAGATCGCAGGTGACTAGTTCTCAGTTGACTTTATAGTCATGAAGGGAGTGGACTACGACATCCTATTAGGCCGACCCTGGATGCACAATGCCAGAGTCATTGAGGATTAGGGTAACGACTTATCTTCTTGGGCAATAGGACGGAAGCTGTGAGGGTACACGTGAAAAACCTCACCAGTCGACTTGAATGCTATCTCCGCGATGCTTAAGGGTAACGCTCAGGTCAAAAAGCCCTATGGGCCCTTGAACAAGTATATCCCATGCACATAGCTCGATGGCTCCTACTTTTAGAATTCGACTTCTCCGTGGTGGTACGGAAGGGAAAGCAACACTATATGGCTGACCACATTTCATGCATTCCCACAGGAGAGGCCGCTGGACAAGGCATTGCCGATGAATTGCCAGACTCCCATCTGTTCAACCTTTCTAGCGAAAAAGATTTATTCAAGGCTGATCTAACACCATACTGGGCAGATGACATCGTCCACGTACTGAAGCACGGACTACCTAAGCAGCCAATAGAAAAGGCTCGACTTAGGCAACTCATCCTTAAAATCCAGCCCTATCAGTTGATAGCAGGCCAACTATATAGGTTGGGGCAAAACGGGTTACTACGTAGATGCATATGCAAGCATGAGATGCACGATGTGCTCACAGCGGCACATAGTGGAATTGCTGGAGGACACTTTAGTGTACGACAGCCCGCAAGGTGTTGCAGTCTCAATTGTGATGGCCTACGCTTTTTCGTGATGCAGTGCGATTCGTTAAGCATTGTGATGAGTGTTAACGGACAAAGGTATCGATTCACAAGGATCAAATGGAGTTAACCCCAATCATTGCACGACAACCCTTTGAAAAGTGAGGAATTGACCAGTATTCGCAGGCCAAATATATCATTGTGGCCATGAACTAAATAACGAAATGGGCAGAAGTGAGAGCGGCACGCAAAAATGACGCTAGAATGACAGTTAAGTTCTTATGGAAACAGGTGATCTCATGGTTTGGCTGCCCCATCAAACCAGTCAGTGACCAGGGCACGCACTTTATCAATGAAGTGATAGCGCATCTTCTATCCACCTTTCTTATCATCCATCGAAAATTCTCTCTATACTATCCTCAGGCAAACGGATAGGTAGAATCCACAAATAAGATCCTTGTAAATGTCCTGACCAAAGTAGTCTCTGCTTCGCGCAGTGAGTGGGATAACAAGTTGATGGCAGGCTTGTGGGCTTACTATACAGCTTATAAAACGGTTGTCGGCTAGACTCCCTTTAGGTTAACCTGTGGGACTGAGGCAATTCTACTAGTAGAGTTCTTCGTCCCTAGCTTGAGAATAGCACTTCAAGAATGGTGGGAAGGGAAGGAGGCATGGACGCAACGCCTGGTAGAGCTTGAACGCCTTTCGAAAACACGCCTTCTGGCCACTCATGCGCTCATATGCGAGAAGGCACAACGCAAGAGCTGGTTTGACAAGCATGTCAAACAATGCGACTTTGAACAGGGCGACTTAGTGCTTCTGTACTCAGTCAAGGGACACAAGGAAAAAATGAAGTTTAGAGGTCTTGGGCCTTTCAAGGTTCGTGCAATCAACCGAACCGGCAACATTGAGCTCGAGACTCTAGACGGCAAAGCCATCGGCTTCTTTAATGGTAGTCGCATTAAGAAATACTACCCTCCCGCGTATCCGCTACATGAGCCACCAATGTTGGAACCCCCTATCACGATACGAGTCGCCACAGTTATGGAAGTTGGGGATGAGGACGAGGAAGCCGTAGAACCTGTATACCTTCACATCACGGTCACTGCCCAGCAAACATGCGCTTTCAATGCCTTGATCGACAAGGGAGCAGACTTCAATGTCTTAACTCACGATCATTGGACCCAACTTGGTAAACCACCACTACAATCTACTAATGTCCAATTAAACCCATATGGGGACTGCTCATACGCACTTCTTGGCAAGTGTCGGACCGCTGTTGCTATCGAGTCTGAGACTGTACCAATGATCTTTTACATGTTGCCAAACACTAAAAACGCAGGCACAGAGTTGCTGCTAGGGCGAACCTTCAAGAAACAAACTCGCTGAGCATTAGCTTGCAAGACATCCCCGATGTTGAGATTCGCCTATAGGCAAAGTTGGTGCATGCCCTTTTCTCCAGCCATTGCTACAATTCCCTTATGCACCGAATCATTGTACCTGTGCTGGAGAATTTGGCAGCCCGCACCTTGGACGAGGTGGATTGGAATGGCTATGTGCGTAAAACAATAGACCAAGCAGCCAAAGCACTAGCCTTGGGCAACAAACAGGCAGGTGGAGAATCCCCTTCATCTAAGAATACGGAGAGGAAGAAACCCTCCTCGAAAGCCTCCTTCATCGGGTATGGAAGCATACAAACGGCCATCATCCAGGAGGCTGTGAAAGAGGCCCAACAGGGAAGCAAAGGAGCAGATGAGACCCCGGACAGGTCACTGACCCATCAAAAAAAGGAGCAATCGAGCGATCGGACAGAAATTGAAACAGAGAAGGAGGAGCGGGAGGCTCAATCCGAACGAAGAAAAACAAAGGAGTTCAATGGGAAGGCAACTCAGAGGAAGAAACAGAAGGCGGGCAAGAAAAAGGAAGAAGAAGATCTGGAAAGAGCAAAAAAGGAATCCCTAAGAGAGGAGACAGAGTGGAAAAAGAAAGAGAAGGAAGAAGCTGAAAGGTTGGCCGAGGAGGCAAGGAAAATAGAAGAGAGAGAAAAAAAAGCTAGGGAAGAGGAGGCAGAGTTGAGAAGACAAGAGGAAGAAGACGTGGCCGAAGCAGTTCACCGGTCGATAGAACAATAGAGCCGACTCGATGGCCTAGGGATCTTAAGTCCGCCTAGGGAAGATAGACCCGGCTCAAGCGCACAAGTACTTGAAGCCATGCCGTCCACGGTCATTGAGGGCAAGGGTAAGGCCCCCCTCCATCCCATCCCGACCCCCTTGGTACCCGATAGCGAAGCCACCATTGTCATCCCCAGCATCCCAGCCAGCACCGACATGGATAGGTTTGTGGCATGGATGCAATACTTTATCAATAAGGAACTAGCACAAGGAAGGAGCGGGGAGGCCACAGTCACCGGGCACAAAAGGCAAACTACGGATACTGAATCCAGGCAAGAGCCAAAACGCCAAAAAATGGAAGCCTCGACCACCCCAATCCCCACCACCGTGACGCCGCACGTAAATCATGACGAATACGTCAATGAACTGCCCTCGCAGTTAGAAAGGGCAAGGGAGGAAAGGAGGATCGCGGTGGCCGAGCCGGAGGCAGAAAGGGAAGCGATAGTGGCCTTCCAGCATGTAAAAACAAGCAAATGATTGCGCAACAAAAGGAAATTCTCGATCTGAAGAGGGAATTGAAGACCAAGGAAGAGAAAGAGGAAAGTTGGCGGCGACAACTCATAGATGAAAATCAAGAGCTCGAGAAGATGCAAAAAGAATACGACTTGCTGATTATGCAATACGAGGATCTAGCAGCGAAAATAGGGCGGATCGAGTAGGGCATGAAGGAGTTTACCGCAGGGGAGGAAGGGAGAAAACAAGAAGAGGAGCACCACCATCGAGAAATGGAAACAATGATTGAAAGGTTGAGCCTCGAAAGAGAAGAACAGGAGCGAATGGGCAGAGAGTTGGAAGATCAGTAGTGGAGGCTCACAGCCTTGGTGCCAAGACAGGGAGAAGGCATGGAAGAGATGAAGAAAAGGGCTGAAGTATGGGCAGGCCAGAATGATCAAAGGGTGAAGACCTTGGCGCATCGCTTAGCTCTGGCGGAGAAAGAGAAAATCCTAGCAGAAGGCAGAGCAGAGGCAGCCCAAGTGGCCTTCCACAGTCAGCAACAAATCTTCTTGAACACCTTGATGGATGCCACGCATGAGAAAGAAGGGGAAGCCGTGGAGGCAGTGAAAAAGAAACTAAGCATAGCATGCAGAGCCCTACGTGTAGGGCTACACATGCCCTCCCAACCCGTGGCAGAGGGGCTAAGCCCATGGGAACACCGTAGGTATCTGCTATCGGCCAGCCTAAACCCCCCAGGAAATTGATGCCTTGGGGTTCGTAGAAGGGATGCAACAACAAGAGCGCCCAGGGAGTGAGACAGAACTGCACGTTGACCTAGGGGGATTCGAAGAAGAGGTGGTTCCACAACCCCCTTCACCTCATCCTGAAGGGCAAGCGCAGCTAACAGACGCATCTACGGACAAGAAAACCACCCTGAGGGAGAAGAGGAGGAAACTGGTGGAAGAAGCCAGACAAAGATTAAGAGCTAACCCTATGGCCCAACCCTCTGTACCCCTCCCGCCATGCCCAAATGACATGCCCCCCAGTTTTCATGTGGAGCTTATACTTTGGGAGAGACAGGAACAGGCGAAGCAACCCATCACCTTTAGCTTCCCCACCCCCAATGCCCTGCGCAGAGTTCTTCCCACCAAAATAGTGGACGAGGTGATCAACGTCAGAAGCCGCCTGAGCCAACACTGGCTGCAGGAAAGAGAAAATAATCCCACTCTCTGGTGCACCGAGGATGCGGAATATTGGTAGAATAAAGTTTTTGAAGTTCCTCGGTCCGAGCCCGGATATGAGTGTCAACCATTGTGGTGAAGGCGCATCTGCGACAACAATGTCTTTGCACGGATGGCCTTTTGTAACACTTTCCCTTCAGAGAGGAATGACCTTGCCTACATGGCATACCCTCGACAAATAGGAGTAGACTTCGATACAAATGCCCACGGTCGTTACGACTTCCCTGTAATATACAACCCATGTACCACCACTTTAGCCTAGACCCTCACCTTCACCTCCGACAACTTAGATGCCACCATGACACACTGCCGATTTCTCCTCTTGCCCGGATCCTGCCTTCATCACCACTTGTAACTATCTTAAGCTCCTAAAAATCCTACTTAGGCAAGACCCCACCCCGGCCAAACGCGGCCTTCCCTCGCTCTTTTTTGAATCTAACGCAATCGATAGCTGCGCAATGACCAGCCTCATGATGTGGGCCAGCCTCCTCCCTTCTTTTTGCATCGTTGTTCTTGAAGACATGAGCGACAGCCGGTTCACTTGCTGTAGCCATCTTTTCCTCTCCACCACTTCCCTCCAGGTTCGTTTGACCCTTAAGAATTTCCTGTAGGGTTGGAGATTTTTGAGCCACTCCATTAAATCTCCTTCACTACCCCTCTCTGAGGACGAGGACTAACAAGTCCCTACAACTAAACCCAAAAAAAAAAAAAAAACGCATCCGCACGCCGGTCCAGGCATACTGCTCACAATTCCTCCACCTAGGGGTCTTTAAGTTAGGTGCGTCTGGTGACCGCGGTTGGTCGGCCCCGCTTGTAAGACCACGCAGGCCACGACCTTGACAGGAGGCTCTCGAGAAGACGATCAAGAACAGAGAAAAAGTCCTTCGATTCTAATGAGCACGAGCGAGCCTTTCACCTCCCAGCCTTGCCTAGTTTATTGCTGGCTAGACCCATCGTGATCCGATTGCCAGCCGTCAAACCTTGGTGAGTCCTACTATTCTTGGACTCTCTTTGGTTCTAGGCTCCCCTAAAACCCATTCGGGCGCCCAAGACCCGGGACGGTCATCCTCGTGCATGTTTCCCTTGATTTACCTTAATGTCACATTTCCTTCCCCTTAAGAATCGGTTTCGTCCTCGAAAACGATACTTGGAAGGTCTAACTGTAAATTGGGAAACCTTTTCTTTAAAGTACTTACTCGCTCCCATGTTGAGCTTTTTTCTGAACAATCTTTCCACTTAACCAAACATTCTTGATAAATAGTATTCCTTGTTCGTCTATTACGAACTTTTAATATTCTTTCTGGTTCATGTGGATTAGATTGGTTATTTAATAGCTTCTCAATGTCATCATTTAAGATTAGATTATCCAAATCACCCAGCTTCTTTCTTAATTTACTTACATGAAAAACTGGATGTATTTTACTACTAGCAGGTAGTTGGAGCTTGTAAGCCAGTTCTCCCACCTTTTTAAGTATTATGAAAGGACCACAATACCTCGGTGAAAGCTTTGGACATTGTCCCGTTTTCATGGTTTTAGTTTGTTCAGGCACCTTAAGATAAACCAATTCTCCTTCTTTAAAGGAGATGTCTCTTCGGTGAGGATCTGCATATGCTCTAGCTCGAGTTTGAGCTTTTTTAATATTTTCTTGAGTAAATTTCAACATACTATTCATATCCTCCAAAAAATCTTTAGCTGCTTGAACCTTTTCCTTATGCAGTTATGCAGGAGCTTTGGGCTGAAACCCATACATTAACATAAATGGACTATATCCAGCGGAAGAGTCCTTTTCCTGCATAAGGAGCTTTGGGCTGAAACCCATACATTAACATAAATGGACTATATCCAGTGGAAGAGTGCTTGGCACTATTATATGCAAACTCTGCTATCGGTAGATACTCTTTCCAATTAGTTTGCCTTTTACTTACATATGCCCTAAGCATATCTTCAAGGATTTGGTTAACCCTTTCAGTTTGCCTATCTGTTTGCGGGTGATCCGCCGTACTCATGCTAAGTTTAGTATCCAATTTCCTAAATACCACACGCCAGAATTGACTATCAAATTTTCTATCCCGATCAGAAACTATATTTGCCAGAAGGCCATACAATCGGTATATGTTCTCTACGAACAATCTAGCCAATTCTGGTGTTTTAACATCAGTTGAAGTTGGAATGAACCTAACCATTTTGGTTAACCTATCCACAATCACCCACACAGAGTCGTGCCCCCTCTGTGTTCTGGGTAAAGCAACAATAAAATCCATGGAGATACTCTCCCATTTTCCCGAAGGAATCTCTAGTGGATGGAGAAGTCCTCCCATTTTCAATCTTTCAGCTTTATTAACCTGGCATTTATTACATTTGACCACATAGTCAAGGACGTCCTTATTCATTCCAGGCCAATAGAACTGCCTTTTAATAAGACTATAAGTCTTATTAACTCCTGGATGTCCCACGCTAGGGGTATCATGACACTCAAAGAGTATCTGGCGCCTTATTTCTGTATCTTTCGGGACACATACCCTACCCTTGTAGAGTAAATAACCATTATCAATGGTAAAATTCTTCCACTTGAATCCGGTTTGAGTAACCCCTGATGCTCCATTTCCTTGTTGAACATCCTTAGATATTCCTTCCTCAGTAGAAGCACTTTCATTTGGATCCCCATTTTTTATTGCTTCCCATATGTTGGAATATGCCGGATCAACCTGGCATTTCCCTTTTAAGGATTCAAGCAAGTTGGAAGTGAACTGAGTAAAACTCAATTCATTAATGATGGGCATTCTGCTGAGTGCATCAGCTACTATATTATACTTTTCTTTTCTATATCTTATCTCATAGTCGAACTCTTGGAGAAGTTCGGCCCATCTGGCTTTACGCCCGTGTAAATCCGGTTGATCATTAAGCCACTTAATGCTTTCATGATCCGATAAAATCAAAAGTTTGGCACCGTACAGATAGTGCCTCCATTTCTTCATTGCATGTACTATTGCATACAACTCCCTCTCATAAACAAAATAATTCTGTTTTGCACGGTCTAATTTTTTGCTTTCAAAAGCAACTGGTCGATCTTCTTGTAATAAGACCGCGCCTATCGCCTCATCACTGGCATCAGCTTCAACCAGCTGTAGCAATAGCTACCTTAAGTTTTTGAAAACTTTCATTTTGGTCTGTTTCCCAATTAAAACTCTTTCCTTTCCCTTTAAGTTGGTCTGTCATTGGAACAGCTATTTTGGCATAATCTCGAATGAATCTACGATAAAATCCAGATAAACCTAGGAAGATCTGCAGCTCTTCCAGGTTCCTTGGAGATGGCCATTCAATAATTGCCCTTACTTTTTCTGGATCCATGTTGATTTCCTCTTTCGAGATAATATGCCCCAAATATTTGACCTCTTGTGCAAAGAATTCACATTTAGTTTTCTTCGCATAAAGGGAATGTGTTCTTAATAGTTGGAATACTAATTGTAAGTGTTCCAAATGTTCTTGTTTTGATTTACTAAAGATCAAGATATTATCCAAGAAGACTACTACAAAATGTCCTAGATAGGGCCGTAAAACACTATTCATTAGCTTCATAAAGATAGCTGGTGCATTAGTGAGGCCAAAAGGCATCACCAAAAAATCATAATGCCCGTATCTAGTACGAAATGCTGTCTTGGGAATATCTTGTGCCTTAATTCTTACTTGGTGATAGCCTGATCTTAAATCTATCTTTGTGAAGAATTTTGCCCCTTGTAATTGATCAAAAAGATCTTCCATTCTGGGCATAGGAAATTTATTCTTCACCGCTATTTTATTAAGTGCTCTATAGTCAACACAAAGTCGCATAGAACCATCTTTTTTCTTTACTAATAAAATTGGTGAAGCCCAAGGTGAATTACTGGGTTGTATAAACCCTTTATCAAGGTAATCCTTAATTTGTCTTTCAACTTCTTGGTACTGTGTTTCACTTAACCTATACGGTGGTTTAGAAATAGGGTGTGTATCCTTATTTGTGTCAATTGGGTGATTTATATCACCCCTATCTGGTGGAAGGCCACTTGGTAAATCAGAAGGAAACACATCTTTAAAATCATCTAACAAACTACTTAATTCATTATTTACATTCAACTCACAAACATAAGAAAATTGTTGCTTTATATTACAGAAAGTAAAAGTGTTTTGTATAGGAAGAGACCATAACATATATACCTCACAAACTTCCTTCTTTAGCAGCTTCTGAATCTCAGTGGAACACAACAAAGGATTATCAGATACTTCATGTTCACCTTGAATGACAAAAGTCTTACCATCCCTTTCAAATTCCAGTGTATTATGATGGTAACTACGTTTTAAGAATGGTTCCAATCCCCATAGCCACTCCCTCCCTAGAGCAATATCAGCTCTTTCCATGTTCATAATTTGGAAATTAAGTTTATCTTTATATCCTTGAATCTCAATTTCCAAATTGGATACCATTGTATCCCATATTTTATTGTCTTGGCCTTGCATCATACGAACAATATATTGATGCCTACTCTTTTGTTGGGGAAGTTTCAATTTTTTGACAAGTGCATAATTTATAAAATTATGTGTAGCAGAGTCAGCAATCATGACTCTAACTCTCTTTCCAGCTATCAATCCATGCACTCTAACTAAATCATGTGGCCCAAAGGTAGGCTGCCACATAGAAGTTGACATACAACACTTGTGTTGTACATCCATGTGCAAGACCTCTAAAGATTTATATCTTTCATGCCCCTTTAATTCTAAGGTCTGCACTACATGGATTTGTTTTTCTTTTCCCTTGGCCTTGTCCTTATCCTTTCCTTTGTCTTCCCCCTTTTTCTTTTGAGGGCAATTCCAAGCAGCATGGTTAGGGGATAGGCAATTGAAACACAACTTTTCTTTTTTGGCCTTATCAAAGTCATCAGGACTTAACTTTGGCCTCACATATTGTTTCTTTTCAAAAGGTTGTTTTTTACCCTTAAAAAATGGCATTTTTCTTTTAAATTTGCCCACAAATTTGGAGGTTTCCAATTCCTTAGACTTGGGCTCCGTATCAGTGAGACTAGTGAGTGTACTTGGACGCATACTATCTTCATTGATTAATGCAAATTTAATTGCCTCTTCCAGCGTCTTAGGTGAACTCCTTTTTACTTGCTTTTTATAGGCTTTATCTAGTCCCCTAATGAATCCTCTTGTTTTTTGAAATTCATCTATTCCTTCCAATTTGAGGATTATCTCACGATATTCCTCCAGATATGTCAGCAGGGGTCTTCCCTTTTGTCTGACATAATCCCAATCTTCCCAATTTCTTTTCATTTCATTTTCAGGAAGGAATTCTTTTAAAAAGATGGATTCAAATTGAGCCCAAGTTTCAGGTATTTTATTTGCCTCCTTTAAAGTTTGCCACCATTTATATGCTTTGGGCCCCAAAGTTAAACTAGCCTCCAGTGCTTGGAGATGTGGTGGAGTATTTTTAAGTTTATGTAAATCTTCCCATTTTTGGAGGAAATTAAAGATTGTATCTTTATTTCTATCTTTTTCCTCCCCGTGAAACTGAGGGGGTTTCATATCCTTTAGAACTGGATTATCCCTCAACTTGTGGTGGGGTTCCTTAGGATCTCGCATAGTCACATCTAAATCTTTCGATGAAGATGGGACATCCGAGGTTTCTATCTTATTTTTATCTCTTTCTAACAATAAAGTTAATTGAGATTTTATTTCAGTGAGTGTTTGAGTTAAAAATTCCATTTGAACCCCCTGAGCCTGTACACGAGCAGTAAGATCATCAAATTGTTCTCGTGTAGCAAAAAATTCTTCCCACTGTTCTTCTTGCATCTCTGGTTCATGGGGATCTACCATAGGGTGGTCCCCAGAACTAGAACCTTCCATTACTCCCTCTTTCCCTTTTTCTGTCATTAATACACTGGAATTGGAAAGCAAAGATAAGAAATTTGCATACAAAGTAAAGTACTTCCCTAGTTTTAATGGCAGGCAACTGTTGCTGGTTTTGTAAATAAACCCGAAGAGTAAGGAACAAATTTTGCCTTTCCGGACTAAAGCAGTGAAGCAGTCATGCTGGAAATGAAGTTTCCTGACTTCAATCGTGTATCATCTGACGTTTTTCCGTCCGTCCCATGACGTTTTTCCGTCCGTCCCACAGCAGTCGCCTCACGCACAGCAGTTGTCTCACGTTTCTGGCGCACAACAGTCGCCTCACATTTCTGGCTCCTTTCCTCACGGCCACCACAGTCGACTGTCACCTCAGTCCGCCTTACCTTTTCTTCTGTCTGCTACGTGTCACACTTACGTGATGTGGCACACCACAAGTTACCACTTCGAATAAAAGTCTTCGACGACTGTCGGATGACGGGCGACCTTAATCGACTGGCGACCTGGCGGATGACGGACGACCTGGCGAATGACGGGCGACCTGGCGGATGACGGGTCATGTCCGTTGAACCATATGCTCTGATACCAATGTAAGACCACGCAGGCCACGACCTTGACAGGAGGCTCTCGAGAAGACGATCAAGAACAGAGAAAAAGTCATTCGATTCTAATGAGTACGAGCGAGCCTTTCACCTCCCAGCCTTGCCTAGTTTATTGCTGGCCAGACCCATCGTGATCCGATTGCCAGCCGTCAAACTTTGGTGAGTCCTACTATTCTTGGACTCTCTTTGGTTCTAGGCTCCCCTAAACCCTGTTCGGGCGCCCAAGACCCCGGATTGTCATCCTCGTGCATGTTTCCCTTGATTTACCTTAATGTCACATTTAATGTCACATTAATGTCACACCGCTCCTAACCTCCTAGCCCTTTTTTGTCCCTACTTAACGCCGAGGGCACACCAAGGGCAGGACACACTTAGGGAGTTAACACTCGCCTATGGTTAGACTTGTCACCCTACGTTACACTCACCGCACCTCCCTACCGCACAGGGGGTCCTCAAGTGTGGGACATCACCCAGGCTTACTTGTGGTTAGACCTAGCTCCCCGTTCCACCAGCACACTCACAGGGCACCCCATAATAAAGAAGACACTCCCCTTAGGTAAGAGCACCGCACTTTCTCCTCGCAGCCACTGCAAGATGTGCCAAACCATCAACTTCGGAGGCCCCATCACACACTTGACAGTATTGCCCACGCTCCCATGGGAGCCCAACCCCCCTATGGCCCTACCATCGCCTGACCAACAACTTACCGACTTGTGAAAGAGCGTCAGGCTCTCTCCTGTGCCACTTGTAAATGAATAGATGGGTATAGGCATGAAGCAAGAAGAGGGAATTAGGAAAAGGGACCTTTGCCACAATGGCTGGTCATGTAACAAGGGATAGGCACCCATGGGGGTTTTAGGGTTTGTATATATAAAGTTCAAAAAGTGAATGAAAGCTCATTCTTTGGTGTGTGGCTAACAAGAGTCCTCTCTTCTTCTCTTCTTCTGTTCTTCTTGCTAGTGTGTGTGCTCTTGAGGGAGGGAGTGTGAGAGTGAGGGAGGGAGTGAGTGTGTGGAAGTGAGGGATCAAGAGGGTGAAGCTCTTCACCATCTACTCTTCTTTTTTCCTCTCTCTTCCCTTCCCTTCTTTTACCTTGCATGTGGCTATGGAGAATGGAGCTTGGAGATGGAGGAGGCTTGAGGACGCTTGAGCTAGCATCTAGGATCGTGGGGCTACCGACTTGTGTGAGGGAGGAGGCAACTCGTTTCGGCATCAAGGTAAGCTCACTACACCCTGAGAGGATCGACGATGCGTCGGTTAGGTAAGATAGACATGAGAGCTCGCTTGGAACACTTGAAGCAATAAGCGGTCCGTGGGTCTTGGCGGTTGAGCAAAAGCTCCCACAGCAGTGATGTGACCACAACCAGCAGCTGAGGGTGAAGAGAAGATGGCACATGATAAGTGGTAGCAAGGCAGAGAGACCCGATATAGTAGTAGGGAGTGATGCCTAAATTTGCTAATCTGTCTGAGGACCTGCTATAAATGCTGCCAACCTGCCTGCCATGATGGTTGACTGCCTAGAAGAACATGCTGCCTGCCATAAATGCTGCTGCCAACTTGCCTGCCAATGTATCATACTACTTGAAATAGGCATGAACTGTGAGAAAAAGGTGACACCTGCGGAGGGAGTGTCCCGTGACATGCTGGACAGCAAGTGGATAGGTCAAGGTTATTTCATACAACAAACTGCACCTGGTTTGTGATTTGATAGATCATGTACCTGGGAAGAAATTGGACTGGGACATGAGGAGCATTATTCTGGGAAGGACAAAAAGCTTTTGGGACTTTCCATAGGACAAGCTGTAACCAGTTTGTGATTTGGTAGATCATGTGCCTGGGAAGGAATTGCACTGGGACATGAGTTGCATAATTTTGGGGACCTCAGACATATTCTAGACACAAAGTGTTTTAAGTGTTCAAGAGTGTTGTTGTAGTTAAATTCTGATAAAGTTTCTTTGGCTTTTGTGCTAGATATAAGGGGACATGATTTATGATGCAGGAAGATCTGTGACACAGTGATGTAACTCAAGATGATCTTGGAGATCCTAATTTAGTCTTTGAATGTGTGCTTTCTTTTTGGACACCTTTTATTTCTGTCAGTTCTTTGTGATGGAGTGTGGTCATATTACTATAGGATTTTTCATAGAACAAGCTGCAACTGGTTTGTGATTTGGCAGATCCTGTGGATGGGACAAAATTGAACTGGGACATGAGGCGGAGCATTATTTTGGGAACTGCTAAAGGGTTGAGCTACCTACATGAGTATTCTCGGTTTCCAATGGTTCATAGAGATATCAAACCTGGCAATATTTTATTGGATGATCACTTTTTACCCAAGATTGCAGACTTTGGCTTGGCAAAACTATTTACTGATGACCAGACTCATATTAGCGCACAAGAAACTGCTGGCACTCTGTAAGACTTTGGGCCTATGATAGCATCTTAATTTCGTTCTTTGTGGAGATTAGAGCAGTGCTTTTGAGCATTTGTTTGTTTGTTTGCTTGGAGAAGAGGTTATCTGGCTCCCGAATATGCATATCATGGTAAACTCAGTAAGAAGGTTGACGTTTTCAGCTTTGGAGTAGTGATTCTGGAGGTGATAAGTGGCAGGAGAAATGGACAAGAACTGTTGTTGGATCTGGTGAGTGTAAATGCTTTACACCAGCTCTCTGAGTCTCTTTTTTAATCTCTGAGAGTTCAGTAAACCACCAATAACTTTCCCTAGCTGCATCATTATGGTATTTACCAAGTTCTTTTTTGTGCTTACGTAGTTTTTTGTGGCTGGTGTGGTTAGACACACACCAACCAGATCTGTATTGTGCTTTAGTCTCATGTGCCCCTGCAAGGGACACACACACATGCATGCACGTGCATGTGCCCTGCAAGGGAGACACACACACACACACACACACACACACACACACACACACACATGCATGCATGCATGCACGTGCGTGTGCCCCCCGGGGCCCCCCCCTCTCCCCGTGCCCTGCAAGGGAGACACACACACACACACACCCCCCCACCCCCAGAATCAAAACAAGAAACAAAACAACTGAAGTGCCTGATGACTGCCCAGGCATGGAGGCTTCACGAGACAGACAATTTGCTGGAACTGCTGGATTCAAGGCTATTGACAAATGACCAGAACGCGAGCTCATTGGCTAAGGAAGTTGTGCAGATGGGGCGTGTGGCCCTCCTTTGCACGCAGGCTGAGCCAAGCTTGAGGCCGCCCATGTCCAATGTGGTACTGCTACTGTCAGGCAAGTCCTCCATCAAGCAGGTAATTAAAAGGCCTGCTTTTGTGGGGGTATCTTTAGTTTCATCCATGGCAGGGAGTAGCAGCAGTGGAGGATCATCCAGCACAGGAACTGGTGCCTCTGTTGTTGGAAACCTTCAGCGGGTGAGCGCCTCCCATATGCATCAACAAGGGGGCCTGGCCAAAGGTTCCAGTAACCTCACCTATGATTGGACTGGAGTACATCCTCGCTGACGGAAATGAAGTTCACAGTAAGCTAGAGCTATAAGCAGCAGCAGCAGCAGCAGCAGCAGCAGAGGTTTAATCAGCGTTAAGGCCACAGTAATCAGATTGCCTGTGTGTACTCTAGCTTCAGTTGAATGCTGAACACTACCTAGGAGGAAACATCCTGCAGGCGAGGGATGTTGGTCCATAGGTAGCATCCCTCCAAAGCGACATCCTTGGGCGATGATTGGAGCTGACTGCAGCCTAAGATTATCCAGGATCTTTGCTGCGTTTTAAAAGAACTTGAAGTGTTGAAAGTAAGGCGTATAATGACGCATGTATGTATGTCATCGCCTTCAGAGCAACAGACCATACATGGAGATGGGATTCATGTCGAGTGTATGTATCTCTGTACGAATGGATAAACAATGCAGCGTGTGGCACATGCGGTATTCCGTCAGGCATTCGATAAGCACACAATCTGTCGGACCCTGACAGAATTAGAGGCACATCAACATGCCGCTCTGGAGAAATCCGACTCCTATCTGATTCAGGGGCATATGGACCGACAAGATTCTGTTAGGCAAAGGGGAACAGACATCTACCCACCAGACTCGAAATGGAAATACGGGCACATGTATGCTGGATTGTTGCCAGACTTCAACGGAATTTCAGGCACTTGTTTATTTTATTTCCATTAAACAAGCCATAATGCATTTTCTACAACGTTTGGGGATTGGAACCTGAACGCAAAGGTCCATGACAGAAGCCTTGGCTACCTAGGCTACATATAGACTTAACTAATAACCCAAGCAAATGCTCAAAACGCACAGATAGGTAGGCAATGCAAACACAACCTAGGTAAGCAACATGCACAACATAGGACCACACACATGATCAAATAGCAAAAATGTGGGAAAAAACACACATCACATGCCATGCAAATGCAATAAACTGCATAAACAAATGACTTCAAAAAGATAGAAACCTTTTGGAATGAACTTGCACAGCATCAATCCCGTGTAGTTGTAACACATCGAAACAGTTCTTAAGCAAAGTAATCAATTTCGCTCTTCATTTGTTCTTCCTCTTATTCTCCTTTGTTGTCACTACTTTCCTTCACAATCTCTTTACTCACTTCAACCTTAGGGATCTAATGGTGAAATCTATAAAATCAAGCTTCTCTTAAACCTTAGGTTTGTTTGCCCTCCACGACTTCTATTATGTATCATTGTATATATGCATATCATGTAATCTATGAGTGGATGCATGTATGTATACTATATCTTGTATGTAGGCATATAATATCTTCTATGTGTATGCTTTGATGTATGAGTGTATGTATCAATGTCAATGAACATGTTAATAAGGTATATAAACATGTTCTACATTAGTACATAGCTTTAACAAGATTTGTCAAAGTAGCCAAGGTTTGTATAAGTAAGATTATTCAATCTTTTATAACAAGTTACAATATCATGTTGTAAGTGGGATTGAAAAATCTTTTACTTTAGTAATTATAGGAGGATGTATGGAGCCCATTATATGCAAAAATGCAAGAAGAAATGTGATTAAATGATTGATTTCTATTGTTGAATTGAGCTTGATGGCGCGCTAGTTAAAAACAACAAAGGAATAATGGATTTGTTATCTATCTTTGTTTGTGATGAGTTTTATTGATATTTTTTAAATTAAAGGTGAAAGATCAACACGAATTATTAATTGCTTTGCAAATTTACTCATGTTTTGTATGATAGGATCAATTGTAGATTTTCAAATCATACGGTCCATCTAATCTTCAATGGTATGTATGGGGCTTTTGAAAGATAGAAAATTAACCACCTTGAAAGTGCTATAGTTCCATGTATTCGATACCTTTAGTCACTTTATATAGGAGTTGATGCAAGTAAGACTAGCACAAAGGAACCATGGTTAGCAAAGTTCTCTTGTGAGAGAAGTGGCAACAAATGGAATTGTGAATGTGCTATGGTTCCATGTGTTCAACACCTCGAGTCACTTTATATAAGAGCTTATCTAAGTGAGACTTGCATAAGGGATTTGTGGGTAGCATAGTACTCTTGTGAGAGAAGTGGCAACAAATGGAATCATGGATGTAGTCCCCTTTTTGGAGACATTCATATTGTACTAAAAGAAAAGGGAACAATCCAGTTTTTTCTACCCTTAGTTGGATGTAAATTTTCTTCGGGAGATGTGAGGACTCTCTTGCTATGAGGAATTAGTGAAGGAGTCCATAGATTGAAAAATATGGTTTTGGAAAAAAGAAATTAAATAATTTTATACATGTTAAGAAGTCCATAGATTTAAAAAATATTTGTATTGGAAGATTTTGAGCATTTGTATTGGAAGAACGTGTCATAGTTTACTTATATGATAGGACATTTCAATGAATAATTACATATCTCTTTCTCAAGCATAAATCCTAACTCCACTTTCGTTACTACCCATGTGAGATAATATTTGAGGTCTTTTAAGTATCGTTTGATATCCCTTAAGAGGTGGTGGGTTAACAATTGCATGAAAAATGAATAGCATTGACATTGCATACTATAAACTTCAAAAAATTAATGTAGGAAAAATATTTTCTTGAATCCCTTAGCTCTCTCTCTTTCTCTCTCTCTCTCTCTCTCTCTATCCTTGTTTCACCTTGCTCGTTGTCGTGTGGTTGGAAGGTAGGATATAAAAATACTAGTATGACTCAATTGAAGGGGTTTTGCTTGAGATGTATTGCATTGATAATCATGTAGGACTTAAATGTGCTTTATATTTGTGGAAAATGTGTCAAAGGAAATAAAGTAGGATTAAAGCAAAGCTAAAGGAAAAATTTCGGCATATAAATTATAGTTCGACATTGGAACAATTATAGACTTGAACAAAGTGTAGGAAGAAAGGATTTTGAGTAGTAAGATGGAATTTACTTTGGGACAAAATCTTGGGATTGCTAAATAAGAATTTTATAAAAAAATCATAGATCTTTTTAAGAGAAAGTGAGAGATGATTTTTGATGCCGAGAAGTACTTAAAAATAACCAAAATTTTAAATTTTAGGAAAAAAATAGACTTCGTTGAAGACGGTGGTTACAATTAGTACGATTTTAAGCGGCAAGTCCTTAGAGCGCTAGTGCTTGTTTGTATGAAAAATCAAATGGTAGTGGATGGCCAAGCTGGAGTTTTCCTAGGTGCAAAACGATGTGAAAAATCCAATGTAAGTCTCGGATCTCCATTCCGAGGTCATTTGATTTCCCATTTGATCCCCGTAAGGTTCGGGATTGTGAAGAGGCTACTGGATCTGGAAGCTAGGAAGAGCGTGATGGGACGGAGCTTTGTAGATTTTGATGTCACGGAACCACCTGTCTAGACGGATCTTAAATCTGACATCGTTTGCTCCCTCAAAACTGAAAAAACCACTTGTCGGAAGTGTGAAACTAACAAGCTATGAACTAGATATTTGGTTTAAAGCTTAAAGGCTCTTAACAAAGAGCTTAATGACAAGAAATGAAATGCCATGGGGGGGGATACATTTTTTTTGGCACCTCCCATCTTGGCAATGATTGGTTATTTTCTGATCTACAGAGAGAGAGAGAGAATCCTCTTGGACCTGAGATGCCTTTATTCTTTGCCCTCCATCGCCATAATCTGATCAAGAATTGATGCATTGAGCAAAGAGATTAAAAATCAATTTTTCTCTCTCCTCCCTGTCTCTCCCCTTAAGAGGCATTTTATGTGGCAAGAATCAATAAGTGAATCAGGAGATGGATGCTTGTCTGAGAGGCACCAGATTGTTCCAAGAGGCTGAGGAGGTTGAAGGTTGAAGATCTATACTGAAATCCATGGTTGGTTGGTCGATACACAGTCCTAATTAAATATTAAAAAAACTCGAAACATGCAAAAAGGCGGTATGCTCTATTTTATGAAAGAAATTTGCTTGTTTTTGATCGTCCATGGTCTAAATGGTGTGTACATGGGTTGAAATTTTATTTGAATGTTCCTTGCATTATGTTTGAGGGCTGCAATCACTATTATGCAGAACCCATATTGATTTACAATAATTATAAATTTTCAAAACTCGAAAAACCACTAATTTTGATGGAAATTGATAGTTTTTTTTATTTTGAGTGGAAAAAAATGAGTGGATATGGGATAAAATAAGAAAAAATATTGAGTTTCAGTTCCAATGATGAGTCATTATAAAAACCCAAAGAATACACATTTTTATTAAAAATAAATAGAAAAAATAGAATAAAAATAAGAAAAATAAGTTTTTTTGTGTTCAAAAAAATTAAAAAAATAAGATCTATGTATGTGAATGTTTGATGGGGCTAAAGCATGAGGTTAAGCCTCAGTTTGGCCTTGTCTTTTGTGTTAAAGTGCATATTTATTGCTTTTACATATAAAAAATAACATAAAAATTCTCTACACCTATGTATCACAGCAAAATTTGAACGGTAAGGGGGAATACGATGTTATACAATAGTTTAAACATTGAAATAATAAAAAATTTGATTGTTCTCTTTATGCATAACATTTAGGACGCAGTTTATTTTGAAAATAATGGATCTAGTAGCACGAGGTTAGCCTTGGTGTTAGGTTCCTAAAACGAGGTATTGCGTATTAGTAGAAATTCATTAAAAGGGCTATTTTTGCACGACACATAGGTTGATTTTAAACCATAATTGTTTGTGCACAAAATAAAGCATCCATGTTTGCATGAATCATATACACATGGTATCTATTCCTAGTATGCATAGCACTTGGTTGAAGTACAAATGATCCACGCTGGAGAGAGTAAGGCACCCAAGCTGTAGGTCTAGACGGTAGGGTCCAAGGGAAAAAGTAAGTGAGGATTGATACATTCTTGGAATGATATAATATTGGTACCAAGAGTGGAGTTTGTTTCATATGTGTTATATGTGTTAGCGGTGCATCGAGGGGCCAATCCCCAAGGTGTAGGAGAGTCGCAGTTGGGGATGTGGCAATCAGCTGAGGGGTGTCTCCTATGTTGTTCTACGTGGTGAATTACACCAAAATGTGTAGGGTCTCCCTTTGAGGAGTCTGGGAAGGTTAAGGGTTGGACTATAAACACAATACAAACGCAAAATGTATGTATGATGACATGATAATGTATCTTGTAGACGCTCTTGATCGTGAGGCCGTGGGGCTATCTTGTGCATGTCAGAGGTTTGGCTAGTGCTATAGCCAGTGCCAGCCCATTTTAGGTCCCAACAGTGGTGAGTTTTCCGGGAGCTGCCTATAAGTGGCGGTCTTCGAATCTAGGTCATGAAGGGACATATGTTTATAATTTCCATTAGGAGTGTGCTAAGCTAACCATAAAATAGGGTTTGTTCAAGGATGGAAAACCTTGGCTTTTCCTATACAAAACTTACTGATGGACTTAGTTAGTTATGTAGAGCATGAGTCCTCTACAGGAGATAATTTAGGTGATGAGAAGAGTAACCAGTTAGTGGTTACCCCATCCTCTAATGCGATGGCATGGGCCAAGGTTCGCCTTGGTGTGGTCTCTACCCAAGAGAAATCATGTATAACCATCCGTCAACCTAGAGGGCATGGGACCGGTATGTTGGAAGCTATGGTGGCCATGGCATCAACAAATGATTATGCTAAAACCATAGTGCCATGGAAAAAACTCGACATACAGTGGAGCGCAGTTATGGCTGAAACATCCCATGTGGTGGGGCATCGTGCCAAAATTTTAGGTATCACAAGGATATTAGAAGCCCTAGCTGTAAAGGGAAAACCATTGCTTAAAAGGGACGGTCCCCAAGACCTAAATGCTAAGGATAAGTTTACTTTTGACGAGGGGCAGAAGCTCCTAGATAAAGCCATCATGGAACTGCCTAGGAAGGGGCAAGATATGGAAGATCCTCTGAGAAAGGATCAGAATGACATGCTAGGAGCTATATGCCTCTCTAAACCACTTTATGAGTTGGCAGAAAGGGAAGTTCATGGAGGCAATGACCTTTCAACACCAGTAAAGGTGGAAGTTGACAAAATTAAAGACCCTAATACACTGGTACTAGGTCAAGAGGAATATGAGGATTTTAATGGCCTAGTGCTGATCCTGAAGGAAATGACTAAATGCCCTCCTCCTCATAAGGATCTCCCAGTGTTTCATGGGCTGGTTAATGAGGATCCGATGGTGCATTTACAAGAATACGGCCTAACTTGCCTTGCAAGTGGGTTCAATGATATTCATCGGATGCTCGTATTCTCAAGTACCTTGAAGGGAGAAGCTAGGAAATGGTACTGGAGCCTCCCAGGAGCGTCGATTAAATCCTTTGATGAGCTATGTGATAAATTTTTAGATGAATATGAGAAGAAGGTGCCTATGAACCAAGTTTTAGGGCAGCTGATGCAGATTAGGCACGAGTCCTATCCTTTTGTTAAAGAATACGCTAGAGCCTTTGATGATATTCTGAGGCTTTGGCCAAGAAGAGCTACTGCATTGCCAAGTGATGTGCTATGTGAGCTCTTTTTGAGTGGCTTAGAGATTAACATGCAAATCTAAGTGGGAATGCAGAATCCTAAGTCGTTAAGGGAAGCAAAGATGCATGCCATTGATTATGAGGGACATATTCAGAGATGTTGGGAAAACTTTTGGAGTTTTCCTTGCTTAGTACAAGTGCATCATAGCTTCCAACCATTTCGACAAGGATATAGTTCACTTGTTGATACCAAGGCAGCCTATGAGGGAAACCTTGGTAGCCAAAATCTCCAAGTAGAAAATGGCAATAATAGGGATAGTATACCCCCCATCCGGCCTATGAGTATGAATAAGTGTGCTATGAGTGGTCCTAGTTGTACTGCTAGTAAGGCTCTTGAGAAGCCTTTTCAGTTTAGTGATGAATTATGCTTTCGACTCAATTCTATTCCTTTTAGTAAAAGCATGGTTCCTATGGCTAAGTAGTTGCAGAGTGGACAAAAGCAAGTAAAGACCTCTCGTACGAAGAAGATGCATCATGCCAAAGGTCCACTTGTACTAAATAGAGGTCATAAGGATGTGAGGCCATCTGGCTATAGCAATAAATCCACAGTGAGTCCATTGGACCAATGTGGGTAGTCAAGGCAGCCTAAGAATGCAAGAAGGGATGTGAGTGGGTTTGGAAACCCAAGATCTCTCAAAATGTGGATGGTGCATTAGATACAAGGTTAATAACACCATGTGGGTATATTGTGATCAATTCCCATGTAGGTGTGATAAAAGGCCATAATGATACGTCTGACAATATGCACTGCCCTAGGATACAGTCATGTGATGGGTCTCACATTGAAACCCTACCTAGTTTTGGTTGCAACACTGACTTATGTCAAAACCCAAATAGGGAAGGTTCGAATGAGCACCAAGTTGTGATTCTTTCTACCAAAGGAGCCTCTAAGCCGCTTGAATGACCAGTTCATTTGGATGACAATAAATGTGGGACATGCGAGCCCAATGATGCCATTCACCTAGCCAATGGTATCCAAGGAAGGATAGGCCATATCGAGGTTATATCAGTAGAAAGACTTGGGGTAGTGGATTTACAAAAGCCTAAAATCAAGCCTTGAGCTGCGTGGCATGAGTAGCATGGGGCTCGCCGTTCCAATTGTTGCTATCCTTGGTATCCTGGTTAGTTTGATAGAATGTGATGTATATGCTAGCTAGTTTGCAGTGAAATGTGTTATTTCTTTAGGCCAAGAGGACCCTATGTCTGTTTGGTGTAGGTACAATTAATGGGTTTTTTGTTGTAGTGATTGCATCATACAGGTTGACGAAGTCGCTGGAGGGAGCCTTGGTTGCGAAGGAGCTTCTTGTGGCCATTCTAGGTGGTTTCGTCCCCTTTTCGAGCCTTTTCCCTTAATTAATTAATGATATATGTGCATGTAGGGTTACTTTCTTTTGTTTGTTGGGGACCGGCATTCGAGGCATGAAGTCCCAGGTTTAGGCTCTGTATGTATGGGGAAGGTCTGAGTAGTCATTACCCCTTGCAAAGGCATTGTTGGGCATTGAAAGACTTGTTTTAGAAGACAATTCTAGTGACCCTGTTCTGTTGACCTGCTAGGCGGCCGTTCTAGGAGTTCTTGTTAGTTGTGAGGCAGTTAGAGAAGCCTATTAAAATAATGATGGAAAGAGGTAAAAACCTAAATATCTGAAAGACAATATATGAATATACGGAGGTGTGTAAAAATGGGTTCTAACCCCTATAAAACTAGAAAAGGAAAGAAATGAAAATCCTTGAGTTGTTGTTTATCGCCTTGCGGAGGCTTGGTAGATTCTTGGGGACAAGACAAGACCCGGGGCCAATGCCTTGTCTTTCAAGGGGTGGCATCTAGCTGAAAAACAAAGAATACAAGAAGGTTGGAGCGAAAATAAAAGTGAGCGTTAAAAAAGGATTGTATGTTGCCTTGCGAGGGCTTGGTAGGTTCTTGGGTACCGAGACACGACTTAAGGCCGATGCCCTGTTCTCCTTGAGTCACTATGCTCAGCTTCCTCCTTTTTACACGCCCAAGTATGAAAAATAAGAGGCTAAAAGACCCAATGTGCTAAAGGATAATATTTCTTGATCAGGCTATATGAGTTCTCGCCTAGTAGAAGCTCCTAGTTGAGTTGTCCTTAGTTAGGTAAGTAGTTCAGATCACCACTTAGGATGACCTCTCTGATAGTTCTTTTTAGCATTGGCTGTGTTGGAGCAGTTGATCAGTGACTCGCTTTAGACTTTCTGTCAGATTATGCTAGGCCTACTCGTGGATTTCATGCCTTGGTTTTGTCAGGGGGTAGGGTGAGAGCTGTGATGTGTTTTGGAGTGCATCTATTTTATATCAGCTTGATGCTCTTTTTGGTTATGTTTATGTGTAGATCTGTTCATGGGATTCGACGGACTGAGTCGTCCTATCCCGTGATCGTCAATGACAGACGATTTTTGATGCTGAGAAGTGCTTAAAAATAGCCAAAAATTTTGAATTTCAGGGAAAAAATAGAATTCATCGAAGGCTGTGGTTACAATCAATACAATTTTAAGCGGCAAGTCCCTAAAGCGCTAGTGCTTATTTGCATGAAAAATCAAACAGGTGGCAGATGGCCGAGCTGGAGTTTTCCTAGATGCAAAACGACATAAGGAATCCAACGCAAGTCTTGAATCTCCATTCCGAGGTCGTTTGATCTCCCATTTTAACCTCGCAAGGTTCATGGTTGTGAAGTGGCTACTAGATTCAGAAGTCGGAAAGAGCATGATAGGACTGAGCTTTGTAGATTTTGACGTTACTGAACCACCCGTCTAGACAGATCTCAATTCTGACGTCGTTTGTCCTTTCAAAACTAAAAAACCCACTTGTCGGAAGTGTGAAACTAACAAGCCATGAACTAGATTTTTGGTTTAAAGCTTAAAAGCTCTTAACAAAGAGCTTAATGACAAGAAATGAAACGCCATGGGAGGGGGGCACATTTTTTTGGGCACCTTTCATCTTGGCAATGATTGGCCATTTTCCGATCTAGAGAGAGAGAGAGAGAATCCTCTTGGGCTTGAGATGCCTCTATTCTTTGCCCTCCATCACCATAATCTGATCAAGAATTGATGCATTGAGCAAAGAGATAAAAAACTTGTCTTTCTCTCTCCTCCCTTTCTCTCCCCTTAAGAGGCATTTCATGTGATAAGAATCAAGAAGAGAATCGGGAGATGGATGCTTGTCCGGGAGGCACTCGATTGTTCTAAGAGGCTAAGGAGACTAAAGGATGAAGATTTATGCTGAAATCCATGGTTGGTTGGTCGATACACAGTTTCAATTAAATATTCAAAAAACCCAAAACACGCAAAAAGACGGTATGCTCTATTTTATGAAAGAATTTTGCTTGTTTTTGATCGTTCATGGTCTAAATGGTGTGTACATGGGCTGAACTTTTATTTGAATGTTCCTTGCATTATGTTTGAGGGTTGGAATCATTGTTATGCAGAACCCGTATTGATTTACAGCAATTATAAATTTTTAAAACCCGAAAAATCACTAATTTTGATGGAAATTGATAGTTTTTTGATTTTGAGTAGGAAAAAATGAGTGGACATGGGATAAAGTAAGAGAAAATATTGAGTTTTAGTTCCAATGATCAGTCATCAGAAAAAAATAAGAAAATATCTATTTTTATTAAAAATAAATAGAAAAAATAGAAGAAAAATAGAGAAAAAGAGATTTTTTATGTTCGAAAAAAGTAAAAAAATAAGATCTATGAATGTGAATACCTGACGGGGTTGAAGTATGAGGTTAAGCCTGAGTTTGACCTTGTCCTTTGTGTTAAAGTGCATATTTATTGCTTTTACATACAAAAAATGACATAAAAATCCTCTACACCTATGCACTACAACAAAATTTAAACGGTGAGGGGGAGGATGATGTTATACAATAGTTTAAACGTTGAAATAATAAAAATTTTAGTTGTTATTTTCATGCATAACATTTAGGATGCGGTTTATTTTGAAAATAATGGATTTAGCAACACGAGGTTAGCCTTGGTGCTAGGTTCCTACAACGAGGCATTGCGTATTAGCAGAAATTCATTAAAAGGGCTGTTTTTGCACGATACATAGGTTGATTTTAAACCATAATTGTTTGTGCACAAAATAAAGCATCCATGTTTGCATGAATCATATACACATGGTGTTTATTCCTGGTATGCATAGTATTTGGTTGAAGTATAAATGACCCACGTTGGAGAGAGTAAGGCACCCAAGTTGTAGGTCTAAATGGTAGGGTCCAAGGGGACAATTAAGTGATGATTGGTACATTCCTAGAATGATATAATATTGGTACTAAGAGCGAATTTTGTTTCGTATGTGTTATATGTGTTAGTAACACATCGAGGGGCCAATCCCCAAGGTGTAAGAGGGTCGTAGTGGGGCCACGTCAATTAGTCGAGGGGTGTCTCCTATGTTGTTCTACGTGGTGAATTACACCAAAATGTGTAGGGTCTCCCTTTGAGGAGTCTTGGAAGGTTAAGGGTTGGACTATAAACACGATACAAACGCAAAATATATGTACGATGGCAGGGCAATGTGTCCTATAGATGTTCCTGACCATGAGGCCGTGGGGTTGTCTTGTGTATGTCAGAGGTCCGGCTAGTGCTATAGCCAGTTGTCGGACCATTTCAGGTCCCATCAGAAAGTAATAAAAATGTGGGAGAGTTAATTAATATTGTCTTAGAGATTGAAGTGGCCCAAACACTCAAGGGGATCCTTGAGTAAAGACCACAATATTGTCTTAGAGATTGAAGTGGCCCAAACACTCAAGGGGATCCTTGAGCAAAGACCACAATCTCATAAATATCAATCATTGGGAATGCGTAGTTTCCGTGCCTCAAACTCTAGGCTTAAACGGCAGAGTTAGCGCTCCTATAGTTCACACGTAATTAAGTAGTATTGGGTTCCAAAAGCCCTATCGTGAGCCCAAGCATACTATGAGGGTACCACCTTCCTGTGGGTGCTTGAACTCTCAAGGGCTATGTATCATCCTCAATCTCATGTCCCAAAAACCAAGGTTCAAAAACATTAATCGAAACATGGGAAAAATGAAAACTAAAAGGCAGGGTGCTCAATCCTTGAGTTCTCAAATGGTCTATCGACCCAAACCTCAACCAAGAGTCCATGAGCACCCGCTCATGAGTGAGCTCCTGCCTAATGACTCTAAGGTGATCACCACTGCAAAACATGATGACACAGCATCAATCGAACTCCAAATCTCTCAAACCAAACTTGCCACACCCATTGAGAATCCTCAAGTGGAAGTACCACGCATTAACTTGTCTGAAGGTTACCAAATCATGGCCAATGTGGAGCAATGACATGCCATCAAGACTTTTGAGTATGATCGGACCTATGTGGCCCCAACCTCATTTAAAGTGTTAGCCATAACAAGGAATCAGCCATTAGAAAACAATATCATGCTCCACCTATACTTGGATAGAATCCTAATGGAGGAGGAACTCCACATTGCAAGTCAACTCAACTCCGGTGACCTCTTGACTGATGTATTAACGTATATCATGCAAGTGGGTATTTACTCTCAAGATATGGACCGTTATGCGACTCTAGAGTATAATCCCAAGTTCTACGATTGGCTCTTGAAAAAGTAAGGCAGACCATGGACACACTGAATGCCCATATACCTTGATTCGCACAATCCTAGGAAGGATTTTCATCCTTTCCAAGGGGGTGGGAGTAAAAGTAGAAAAAGAGAAAAATGGATAAAAACTCAAAATAGGCATTCAATCTTAAAGGGAATAATGAATGTGTAAAAATATGTGGATTGATTGGTGTTAGAATTCTTATTTTATGGGTTATATCCTTCATCATTGGACACTAATATTTCTAATCACATTATCTTTAGTGCAAGAGATGCCCTTTAAAGAGAACTAATTGTGGACTATTGTGTGGTAACATGAACCTAAATGGTAGGTCAATAGGATAAAGCCAAAAGGCTACCCTTCTTATCAGAGGAGAAGCACATAAGATATGGATTAGCCATGGAGATATGAGCATTTAACTAATTAAAATACCGCAGTATCCACAATTTGGAAGGAGTGGTGACATTCGAAGATGTAGTGGCACAAATGATAGAACGATGTAATCTTGCCAACTACTTGGAGAAGATTGAGCAAGACATCAACCACATCAAATGTACAGAATTCGTGAGAACTTTTGATGTCCAAAGGAACAACAACATGGTAACCATTAGGCAAGAAGAGACCTCCAGAAGGGTGGAAATTGCCCTTAGTCTAGAAATCATGGAAAATGCCATAGGATTATTAGATAAGATAGAGAAGAGGCCAAAGAGGGACGTATATGGGATGCTGGGGATGGACAAAAAGAAGGTCTACACAAAATATGGGATTAGCATGGCTGACATTCGTAACTCCACCATCTGGCTATAGGCAAAAGTGGTCCATACCCTCTTCTCAAGCTAGAGATATAATTAATGCTCATGAATAGAATAGGCACCATTGTTGGAGAGCCTTGTAGCAAACACCTTCTTGCATGAGGTAAATTGGAATGCCTACATTTGGAAGACAATACAGGTGCGGCAAAGATACTAGCTACAACACCAACAAGGGTAGTAGGAGGGGAGTCTCCAGCTACCACACTGGAGTCAGAAAGGGAAAAACTTGCTTTCAAGGCTTCAACCATAGGATTTGGAGGAGTACTAACAACCATAGTTCAGGAAGCCCTGGGAGAGGCGAAAAGAGTAGTAGAGGAGACCCTGGAGCCGTCGCCTATCCAAGAGAAGCATCACTTCCCCACCCTAGCAAGCTCGAGTATTTTGCTTTGAGCAGAAGAACAGGGGAGGACAAATTCCACAATTAACATTAGGGTTGGAGCCCCGAGAGGAACACCAAGGAAAAGGGAATTCTCTTGCAAGAAAATCTATCTTGTAACATCAACAAGCTTGTTTATCATGTTTCATATGATCACAATGAAGAAAAGAACACCAGGCACAACAAATCTTCATGCAGCATCATGTAAATCTCCCACGGTTTTTAATAGAATCAACCATATTCTTCAATATCTTCACAAAATCCATCAATATCACAAAGAAAACAAAGAAGTACACCATCTTTGAATGGAAATACATCACATAGTATTCATCTTCAATATCTTCATAGTCTTCTCTCTCAATTTCTCATATACAATCACTTTGTTTCAATAGAATTGGCTATCTCTGACTCTCTCTCACACACTCCATCAATAATACATCATATCCTCACTACAATCTCTCCAAAATTACTCTCAATAATCACTCTTAGGTCGTGGATACCCCTCCCAAGAGGTATGTCTGATATGAAAGGTCACCAGAGCCACTACAGTGTCTCTTCACAGCTCACTACTGTCACTTCACTCTAGTCTTCTCTTGAGTCTTCAGCAGCTACTTCTTCCACTTCTTTCAGCTCTTTTGCACTTGTATTCACCTCTTTCCAAGGCTAGAAAACTTTCCTCAAAATCACACATACATTCCACAGAACACTTACAGAACAGTCTACAGAACAGTACCAGAACAGTTACAGTACAGAAACAGAACAGAACAGAACAGAAACAGAACAGAAACAGAACAGAAACAGAAGACCTACAGAAGGTTACAGAAGGTCATCAAAACTACATAACTCACTCTCAAACCATTCAAAACTCTCACAAACCATTCACTAAGCTTTCACAATATCTCATTCTTCATCAATCCATACTCCATCCCTCCTTACAGAAGACAATCAGAACAAAAACAGACCAAAACAGAACAAAACAAAAGGTATACAGAACCATTCAGAACCTATCAAAACATCATAAAAACATCAACAAACATCATGATCTTCCAAAACACAATCAATATCATCCAAAACACTCTCAATCCACTTCCAAACCAATCAATCATCCCTTAAAATCAACCATTCAGCTCTCAAAAACAACAAAAATCATCCAAAAAACAAGTCATTTCAACACTTAACATATCCCCACACTTAATAAGGAAGCGTCCTCGCGACCCAGGAAAAAGGGAATACAAGTTCATTTCAAAGCTTCACTTTTAATCTTCAAGATCTTCATACAAAGAATCCATCCACCACGACCCCATCTTATAACCTGTTTCTGATATAAAAATACAAAGAAAGGAAAACTCTTTTATACATTAACACTTCTTATCAAACTAAAAATCACAAATTTGTAAAGGATATAAGAGTTTGCTTCTTCTTCTTCTGCATCAGCTTCAACTCTCCAACCACGACCCCATCTTAACAAATCTCCAAAACATAGCTCGTACACAAAATCCACCACGTTCGTTTGACATAAATGAACTCACAACACTAACACTAATACACAACACAACCATCTGAATGACTTCTTCAAAAAGAAGAGTTTGGCATTAAAAAGCTTGCACCATACATTGGAAAGGTATCAATGAAGATGATCCCTCTTAAAAGATTGATGTTGTCTGAATCGATCCATAGATAAGGATTCATCTACAAAGTTTTTAGGAGGATTTTGAAAAAATTGGAGACAACACATCCTTTCCAACAGGACCAGGTATCTGCTAGGCAAACAAAGGGCATGAAAATACAATATCTCCAACTGTTGAGAATCAATGCTAACATTGACATTCATGCACAACTTTGGGATAGGCTTTGAATCAGTATGGGAGTGCCTATGCATATACGCCAGGTACCAAGCAAAGGGAGCAGTTAATCTCACTGAGGGATCTGCAGACTGTGAATATTGTTGGGCAAAATGAACATAGTTTTGATAAGCTTGACTTGAAACTGTCCATTCCCCTGGAATTACTGGCCAATTAATCTGCGGTCCTGTAAGGCAATCATCCGAACTCCATCCCCTTCTTCTGGAAATCTGATTATCAAAACCGGCACAGTCACTAACCAACTGAGGTGGTTGAGATATGGAAGTGTTAGGAGAGGGTAATGGAATAAGAGAAAGTGGATGTAGGGAAGGATAGGAAAAATCATAAAAGGAAGAAAAGGTTAAAGAAGGAGTGGCAGAAATTTGTAAGGAATCACTAAGGAAAGGTGTTAATTGATAAATAGGAAATGTGGAGGGTACATTTATGAGGGGTGAAGGACAGGGTGGAGAAGGGGAAAATACCCTATCCTCAATAAAGGAACAATAAGTGAAAATAGGAATTTGAGGGGAATTGGAAGGTTGGAAAAGAAGTGGTAAAATTACTGTGGAATGAGTTTGACAAAGGGAGAAATATATAGCATAACGGTGAGCCAATTGTTGATAATAAAGGAGGGTAGGAACAGAAGGTCCCAAGAGAGATCGTCTCTGATAGGCATCAAAGAAAGTAGCATCAAATGGATTATGTTTGGAAAGATAGGTTAAAAGATCCAGCCGCAGTTGGTTAGTACTCTGTACAAAGGTAGGAGCTGTGTTTTGTCTTTGATTTAGGACCACTGACTCAATCATGGGATGCCACGAATTATCCTGACAATCAGGCACTTTGGAGGAATAACTTTGAAACATTTCAGCTATACGCAACTCCAAATGATTGACATAGAGAACAGCCTGTAAGACCACATCCCCCACATACCATGCCATATCTACTTCATCTGGAATTAACAAATCTCCTCGGAGATACATGTATGACATCAACATGGTGTCTGGCGTGACAGAATCTTCAAAGAGCATTCTGACTACCTCTGTCAACAACTCAGCAGACCAAGCCCCACTCCAGCCATCCTCTGGAAAAGGTAAATCCATCGTGGAAAGTTTCATATAGAAGACCAGCTTCTGTAAGTGGTAGTGGACAAAGAAAGAATGGTCTGGTAAGACATAGTCCTGAAATTGCTCAAAGGTAGACCATAATAAGTCCATTCTGGACTGCAATCTTTCCACTTTGTCTTGGAATAAAGGGCACAAAGTAGCCTGTCTCTGTAGGGCAGCCAAGTCCTGCTGTGAAAGAGAAGGAATTAATGGAACAGGAGGGCTTGGAGGAACAGAGCGGGACTTTGCAAGCTGATCTTGCAACTGCTGGATTTGGGAGGCCTGGTTGGCCACTGTGTCATTAGCCATCTGTAAAGCTGAAAGCTTGTCATCTAATTGAACTTGGAATTCTTTCGCTTCACTGGACATCCTCTCCTTCTCTACTGAAAGGCTAGTAACCTGTGACTGAGCCTCGAATAACTGGGTTTTCAATGAAGAAATCTCCTCGCTTTGAGTGGCAACCAGTTGGGTTTGCTGTTCCATTTGCTTGAATAGATCTGCTAGGGTATCCTTAGTAGAAGATAATTCAGAGGTTGCCTTATCCAACTGGTCTTTGGACTGCATGAGCTCCTCATAGAAAGATGCGTACAGCTGTTGAACACAGGCTGTCACTGACAACTCAATGGAACTTTGAATATCCTTGCAGAGGAAAGGAATGGCATCTCCTGAAACGAGACTGTTCAGGGAAGGAACGGAGATATCCAAGGATCCTTCTCTATGTGCCCGAAATAGATTATTGCAAGTGAGAAACCCAGGGAGTTCACTACCAGAAGTAGCAGGGATAGGCACTGAGGGAAGTACAGCAGGGGCTTTATCCGCTACCCTCTTCAAGCGTTTGCGCTGTATGACCAGGGGAGGCGGAGAATCATCATCCTCAATGTCAATAGGTGCTGACTCTTCTGAAGGTGGAGGAGGAGGTACTGGATCTGATGGAGGAGGTGGAGGCACAGTCTTCTGTAAACCTGAATAGGTCAAGAAGGCAGACAAATATGATCCATAGGTAACATTGGTAACATTACCCCTCGTGACTTTAACAAAATGCTGATCCATCTTAGTAAGGAGGTATGTGCTCCAATCAATGGCAACTCCTTTTAGCACCATCCTGGAAGCTGTGAAAAGCTCTTTGGACAAATAGTGTGATGGCGTTTTGGCAGGCATGAACCTGTCCTGAAGGAACTGGCACATCGTCTTCCAGACGGGATCAGTAATCATAGAAAACGAAACTCCTGAAGAGTTTATCACTTTCTTAACATCAAGGACTTCCCTTGTCTGCTTCTGCAACAGTTTGAGAATCTCTTCATTAGAGAAGAGCTGTCGAGTGGTCACGAAAGGTTCCCCTTTAGAGGGTAAGGACAAAGCCTTCCCTAAGCCGCGAGACGTCAATGTCATAGACATGCCTTGGACTACTCCTGTCTTCTTGCTGTAAGAGGCCAGGAACTCATCACAGACGGACGGATCCTCTGGAAGTAATGGAAAAGGAGTGGCCACAAAAGCAGCAAGTCCTGCCTTCGTGAGGGGCTCAAAAGTAAGTAGGGACGAGTAATCCCTACTAACTAGTGGGACGTACTGGATAGGGGGAGGAGCATGAGAAGGCGCCATTCAGATGGTTACACACACACCACAACACAGACAATCAAAGAGAATGCCTGCAAACCAACAGACAAAAACCAAGGATAAGAGAATTACCAATCAAAACGTGACCCGACCTACTAACCCCAAGCAAACCACATCCTAGAAAAAATTTGACATGACCTCGAGACAAATGCGACCGAAAGCTTCATGCGATGCATTAAACAAACACCCTGAACCCCGTATCAGGCAATAAAAGAAAAAACTACATACCGTACCCGTAACCGGAACCGTAACGAAAACAGGAAACCAAAACCATACCATATCCGACACATATCAATACGACATCTGTGATAGAACCAAGACTGGACCATGGAAAACAACACTAAGAACTGCGTATACCCATCCCACGAAACGTTTCATTAAAAAGGGAAGTAAGTGCAGTGAGGGGGGATTTAATTTAATGAAGGATTGATTTTAATCAATTATTAAAAATGGGTGAAGTTTTATTAGGTGATAAACCTTAACAAGAAAACGGCGGTTCCTTATTACAAATTTAATTACCAATTATTAGGTTAAACCGGTGCAGTTATGCGAGTCCCGGACTGCGATTCCCGACTGGGTCTCTAAATGCACTTCATTGATTATAATTTAAGGTGATGTGGAGCGCTTTTTTGCCAGCGCGTGCTCATGTGACGGCTGGTTGATTTTAATTAAAATTTTAGAGTGCCTCTGTAGCGCACGTAGCGCGTGCGAAGTGAACGGCTGGTTTATTTTAATTAAAAAAGGATGTGTGTTTAGCGCGAATGCGCGTGCCATGGTGGGTGAATTAAAGAGTTTATTTTAACAATTAATTGTGATTAAGGGGGAAAATAAATAAATAAATAACAGAAAATAAATACCTGGCAGGGTGTGTATGAAATGCAGGAATGCGCACGGAAGAGTCCCAGGAGAGGAAAAGCAAAAAGCACTGATGAAACAACAAATAACACCTTAGCAGATGTTTGAATTTGATTTCGGTTGGTTTTTTTATTTTGATTTATTTAATTTGATTTTTAGTTGTGATTTTTTTATGTTGGAATAAATGGAAAATGAGCAAGGGAGGTGAGGGAAATTTTTTAGAATGTTTTTAGAATTTTTTACAAATTTTTACAATTTTTAAATGATTTTTCCAATTTTTTTTGGGCAATTTATGGGTAATTTTAGGAAAGATGGATTTTTCTAAAATTATAGGAAAGGCAATTCCTAGCAGACAAAGGTCCAAAAATTAACAAAAGACAGAAGGAATTTTTAGAAATTTATTTGAAATTTTTTTATGAAAAAATGAATGTTGTGATTAAGTAAATCACATTAATCACATAAATCACATAAGTCACAAGTCACATTAATCACTTAAGTTAGGTTAGTCATGTTAGTCAGGTAAATCTACCTAGGTTAGTCTGGTAAGTCAACCTAGGTTAGTTAAGTTAGGGCTACCTAAGTCAGTTAGGTCAGGTCTACCTAAGTCAGTTAGGTCAGGTCTACCTAAGTCAGTTAGGTCAGGTCTACCTAAGTCAGTTAGGTCAGTTCTACCTAAGTCAGTTAGGTCAGTTCTAACTAAGTTAGGTAGGTCAGTGTTTAACTAGGTTAGTTAAGTTAATGTTTAACTAGGTTAGTTAAGTTAATTAGGTTAGTTAAGTGTTAATTAGGTTAGTTAAGTGTTAATTAGGTTAGTTAGTAACCTGAGGAGGAGGTGGAGGTTGGAGGTGGAGGGGAGGGGAGGTGGAGGTGGGCGACGGCGCTGCGGCGGACTGAGGGCGGCGGACTGAACGACAACGGCGGCGCTGCGGCGGACTGAGGGCGGCGACGGGCGACGAGGGCGGTGCCGTCGCGGCGGCTGAGGGCGGCGACGGGCGACGAGGGCGGTGCCGTCGCGGCGGCTGAGGGCGGCGACGGGCGACGAGGGCGGTGCCGTCGCGGCGGCTGGGACAGGGCGCGGGCGTCTAACGGCTGATGGCGGGCACACAGGCGGCGTGGGGCACGGCACGACGGCCAGAGGGAGGAGGTAGGGCGTTGTCGGCGGCGAGGGAGGAGGGTGAAGACGGCCAGAGGGAGGAGGTAGGAGAAAGAAGGGGGGGAGGAAGATGGAGAAGGCGCAGAGAGAGAGAGAGAGGAGGAGGAGTGGGAGGAAAGGGAGAAGAGAAGGAGGGGAGGTGGAGATGGAGGAAGAAGGGAGAGGGAGGAGGAGATCGTGAAGGGGGGAGGAGAAGGAGGAGAGAGCGCAGGGAGAGGAGGGCGCTGTGGAGGCGGTCGTCGGGAGGGAGGAGAGAAGGAGGGAGAGGGAGAAGAAGTGGAGAGAGAAGGAAGGGAGGAGGAGCACGCACAGAGAGAGAGAGAGAGAGAGAGAGTAGAAAGAAAAAGAGAGAGAGAGAGTGGGGGAAGACGGTTGGGGGGAAGGGACGGGCAGTTGGGGGGGAAGGGTGGGGGGCAGGGGCAATGGGCGGGTGGGGGCCCATGGGAGGTGGGTAGTGAAAAGAGGGGTGGGCAAGGGCAATGGGCGGGGTCTAAAAGGGGGCGTATCCCCGTCCCGCGCACGTGCGCGGGGCGGGGTAAAAAAAATTTGCCGTGACGGGATTGAAATGATGCGGAGAAGACGGTACGGATTACGCGGACACGACCGAGGCGCGTGGAGACGCGTTAAATCGAAAAAAAAAGCGCGTTTACGCCCAAAACGGGCGCGAGAAAAAACGTAAAAATAAAGAAAATTTAATAACTCCCAATCCGGATGTCAAAACGAAATACCGTAAAAACGAAAAGTGGACAGGACGACAGGGGGGAAACATTAAAAATACGGGACGAGGGTTCCGGGAGGGGTAAAGGGCGTTCACGTGCAAAAAACACAAAAAACGAACAAAAAACGCAATGGAAAAATTAATATCGAAAGATCCGTGCATCGGAATGAGGTACGGAAAAAAGGAAAACTGGGCAAAAAGATGTGCCCGACAATCTTATCATATCAAAACATAATTCCGACTGAAATAAGAGGCGTGCACATGGAGAAAACCCAAAAAACAAACCCGAAAATGGGATCGGAAATTAATATCGGACGAACCGTTTACCGGAATGACAGGCAGTAAGAAGGAAAAATGTCCGCAGGAAGGAGTGGCATAGGGTTATCACGTCAAACCACAGTTCAGGCGGAAATAGGAGGGGTTCACATGTGAAAAACTCCAAAAATACGCCCAAAAACTCATTTAAAAATTAATAAGTAAAAATCCGAACATCGAAAAAGGGTAGAGGAAAAAGGGAAAAGGTAAGGGAAGGCACAGCGGACACGGCTGTCAAGTCAAATTGGAATTCCGATACAAATAGGGCAGGTTCACATAGAAAAATGTCAAAAATACGCACGAGAAAGGCTTAAAAACCCGGAAAATTAATAACGGACAAACCATGTATCGGAAGGATGCGGAAGAAAAAAGGAAAAATGTCAGGGGAAAAGCGTTGGTCAGGGCTATGACGTCAGATCACGGTTTCGAAGCAAGAAAAGCGCGTTCACATGGAAAACCGTCTAAATTGCGTAAAATGCTTCAAAAATTAATAACTCAAAAACCGTGCACCGGAACAGGGGTAGGTAAAAAGGAAAAATGGACCGTTCAAGGGGAGGAACAGGGCTATAAGGTTGGATGTGGATTGAAGTGAACGTAGGGTGCATTCACATGGAAAAACCTCAAAATCAGGGAATGAAGGAAAACAGCAAGGAAACAGCCCCAAGGGTGAGTGAAACATAACCGGGCGGGTGGGAAGGGACCCCAGGAGGGTAAAAGCAAGTCATGGTATACATGCATGAGCAAGATAAGGCATATACAGATGAGTATGCAATGTAGACGCGCAGGGACGCGTCCCCACACTTAAGACCTTAACGGATAGGGTTAACCGAACATTGGGGACCTAGGACCATGCCACAGACCATCCACTGACTTCCCCACACTTAAAACATGACCGTCACTAAGAAACAGAAGTTGTAGGGTTAGAAAAACTTGGCCCATTTCGTCAAGAATCAAGGTTGAGTGTCAACGACACGTCCAGTGTGGTTGTCGGCGCTAGAGGGACCAAGGCATCTTCTTGGCACACGTTCGTCATGGCAGGGACCACGGAGCAGCACCCAGGGAGGTAGCTGATGGAAGGAATCGCAGGAAATTCGTTGTCGAGGAGGGATATTGCACTCAACTCACAGTCACTCAAACGAAATGAAAGAACAGTCACTCGCCCCATGACTAATATCACACGAGAAAGAATGATTAAAACCCATATCTCATACCCGGTTGAGGAATCAACAAGGGGGGAAATGGTGCAGAAGGAGTATGCCAGGGTGCACGATTGACGGTGCATTAGTGCGTCCAACCCGTCTGGCATAGGTGCAAGGAGGAAGGCAAGGGAGCCTTACAGTGCAGTGTACAGAACAGGGTGATGTGTCTTGTATTGACGGTAAAGACCCATCCCGTGGGTGCATAGGGAAACGGGAACATACCTGACTCCAAGTGTCGTAACGTCCCTCATTCTCACCTCTCGGTATTTGATTGAAGAAACTCCAGTCACACTCAACCCACCCTCTGTCTCACGCTCTGTTTGATAGATACAGAAGGGCAACCTTTTCCTGAAACCCATTGATGTAATCCTCACAGTCACTTGTGCAAAGGTTGTATGCCTTGTGCGCATTTGATGGTGCAACTGTGCATCCCGCCCGGTGCCGGCATACGGTGCGAGAATGAAGGCCAGGGAGCCTTATAGTGCAGTGCACAGAAACAAATTGTGCTTTGTGCATTGAGAGGCCCATCCCGTGCGTGCAACACTTCATTCATATTTCTCACCTCTCATTTGATTTGAAGGGAAAAGACTGGTCTCTCGCCCCACCCTCTGTCTCACTCTCTGTTGATAGATACAGGAGGGCAGCCTTACTCACTTCCCCATCCGGTTAGGATGAAAGCTCACATCACTCAAGGGGTTGTCGATGAAGATCGCGTCATCAGTTGTTGAAGAGGCGTACCCAGGGAGGTAGCCATCAAATCGAACATTGTGTTGGACAGGAACATGTCGTCTGCTAGAGGACAGTTAGACACTTTGCAGAAAGACCCAGGACACAGCGTACCAAGGGAGGCAGCTTCGGAATTGGATCCTGGGAATATCAATCAATGAATCCGCTTTCTGGACTGCTGGGTGTTACCACCTTTTCCACAGCCAGCTTCCCGCCCAAGGGTGTTTATCACCTTTTCTTGGAACGAGGCCTGCTATGACAGGGAATTGCTTCCTTTTCTCTCATAACAGATTTGTTTTGTTGTTTTTGTTTTTTTCTTTTTCTTCTTTGTTTTTTTTTTCCCTAGCCCCGAGGGTGTTTCCACCTTTTCTCGAAGGATAGGTCGGCATGACAGGGACCTAAGTCCTTTTCTCCCATAACCGATATGTTTTTTTTTTTTTTTTCCTTTTTTTTTTTCTTTCTGCAAAATGAGCAAGGGAATGGTAGAAAAAACCATGTGTCAGAACCCACCTCGCCACTGTCGCTGGTGGAAAATAGAGGATAAGAGATCAAGGCTAGAAGGGGGTTTTGAGGGGACAGAGGGTTGCGTCCACTTCATCAGGATTGATTGAAGAACGGCTATCAGAAGTAACATCATAAGAAGTACAGTGCCGCGCCAACGAGGGAAAGGATCAAGTGTCCGTAATTGTCAAGATCCCCAAGGAGGGAAGTACTTCTTTAGGCGATATCCATTGATCAGAAAGGGATCATCAGAGGCATCCAGGGTCTGTATTTGGACAGAGCCATTAGGGTTGACTGCAAGTACCTTATAGGGGCCCATCCACCGCTGTTGGAGCTTGCCAGGAAACTTGCCAAATCGTGAATCATAGGCTAGGACCAAATCACCTTCTTTGAACTCTTTATGCTTGATGAAGCTATCATGGTAAGCCTTACGTCGAGCTTGCGTGGCTTCCATGCACTGTAGAGCCATCCGACGAATTTCGTCCAAACATTCCAAGTGCAGGAGACGGCGTTGCAGTGAATCGTCATCCCCCAACCGCTCTTTGATCGCCACTCTCAAAGAGGGTAGTTCCAGTTCAACAGGAAAAACAGCTTCTGTACCATACACCAACTGGAAAGGTGTTTGTCCTGTTGCTGCTTTATGGGAGGTTCTGTACGCCCAGAGGGCCTCTGTAAGTCGATCGTCCCAATCACGACGATGTGCGGCAATCGTTCTTGTCAGAATCGAGCAGAGGATGCGATTGGTGACTTCGACTTGGCCGTTGGCTCTGGGGTAATAAGGAGTGGACTTGCGATGGCGGATCTTATACAATTCTGTCAACTCTCCCATGACTTTGTTAAGGAAATGAGTGCCTCTGTCACTTACCAGCTCTAAGGGACTGCCAAACCGGGTGATGATATTCTCATACATGAACAGGGCCACGCTGTTACCATCGTCCCGCTTGAGGGCTTTAGCTTCACACCACTTTGTGACATAATCCGTACATACGAGGATGTATCTGTTCTGTTTCCTTCTGGTGGGAGGATCGATCGGACCTACGAAGTCAATGCCCCACTTCTCAAACGGCTTCAACGGAAGGATAGGTTGCAGCGGCATGGCACTTGTCTTCGTGGGTTTCCCCATTCTTTGACAAGCATCACATCTTTTACAATAATCATAGGCATCCTTATGAATGGTAGGCCACCAATATCCTGCTAGCAGAGCCTTCCTGGCTGTAGCTTCTCCTGCAAAGTGACCTCCACATGGCTCATCGTGGCAAGCCTTCAGAACAATCCCAATCTCGTCTCCTGCAACACATCTTCTGAGCACTTCATCTTTGCCTTTCTTGTACAGTGCACCGCCTAGCAGGGTGTAGGGGGATGATTCTAGCATGAGCTTCTTCCTTTCCCGACTAGAGATACCAGGAGGGTACTGTTGGGTTGCCAGTAGATTGGCAATGTCTGCATACCAGGGAGTTACAGTTTCCACCAAGAATAGGGAAGCATCAGGGAGGTCTGGATCATCCTGCTCCTCGTCTGTAGTTTGTGGGATACGCGACAGATGATCAGCCAAAACATGGGAACGACCAGGCTTAGTAACCACCTCAAAGTCGAACTCCTGGAATAGAAGGAGCCATCTCATCATTCGTCCTTTCACATCTGCTTTGTTCATTAAGAAGGACAGGGCCTCATGATCCACATAAAATTTAAAGGGGGTAGATAGGAGGTAATGGCGAAACTTCTCCAGGGCAAACACCATTGCCAAGCACTCCAACTCGGTCACTGTATAGTTCCGTTCCCTATCAGTGACTTTTCGGCTTGCATAATAGATCGGTTGATCCAGCTTCGAGGAGCCCTTTTGGCAGAGGACAGCACCTAAACCTTCAATTGATGCATCAGTGTGTACGTGGAACTCTTTCGTCCAATCAGGAGGTTGCAGGATGGGTGCCTCTATCAGACACTGCTTCAGAGTGTGGAAGGCTTTGTCACATTCTTCTGTCCAAGTAAACTCTGTATCTTTCCTCAGGAGCTTGTGCAAGGAAGTTGCCTTTGTCGCAAAATGGGCTATGAACCTTCTGTAGTAACCCACATGGCCTAGGAATCCCCTCAACTGTTTGAGGTTGGTGGGTGCTGTCAGAGCTGAGATCTTTTCGATCTTTGCAGGGTCTGTTGATATCCCTTGTGCTGAGACAATGTGGCCCAACAAGACTCCAGAAGAGACCCCAAAGATGCATTTGTCGGGGTTAAGGGAAATCCCATACTCCCGGCATCGGTCAAAGCATTGCTCCAAATGTCCCCAGTGTTCACTGATCAAACTGTAGACACAGAAGTCATCCAAATATACCTCAATAAAGTCGTGCAGATGATTTTGAAATGCAGCCATCATGACTCGTTGGAAAGTAGCAGGGGCATTGCAGAGCCCAAATGGCATCACTCGGTAAGCGTAGGTCCCCCATTCTGTGGTGAAGGTTGTTTTGGACTGGTCTTCTTCTGCGATCTGCACTTGGTTGTATCCACTGAACCCATCCAGAAGAGAATAAAGCTCATGTCCTGCCACTGTGTCCAACAGTTGGTCTGTGAAAGGGATAGGAAAGTGATCCTTCTTCGTCTTGGAATTAAGCTTTCGGAAATCCACACATATTCGCAATTTGCCATTCTTCTTGGGTACAACCACGATGGGTGAAACCCATTCACTGTTTGCCACTGGATAGATGAACTCGGCCTCCAGAAGCTTCAACAGCTCCGCTTTCACCAATGTGGAATAATTCGGGTTCATTCGCCTCTGTCGTTGCCGTACTGGCTTGGCATCAGGCTCCAAGTCAATATGATGTTGACATATTGTGGGATCAATCCCCTTTAGGTCTTTGTAAGACCACGCAAACACGTCCAAATTTTCTTTCAACAAATTGTACAAGGTTAACAACTCCTCTTCTGGGAGAGTGCTACCCCCCTTTAAGTGGCGTTCAGTGCCTTCTGCATCCACAAAGGTTAACTGCCTTTCACCTTCTACCTCACGAATGAAGGTCCCGCGGACCGCTTCTGGATACAGATCCGACTCCTTCAAGGGAGTGATGTCCTCTTCTGATGTCCCACTAGAACTGATTTCTTCTTTTGGTGGAGACTTAGGTTGCTCTTTAAGATATTGGAGTGGGATAAGAGCCATTTCGGGTTTGGTTTCAAGATTAATTACGTCTTGGCTTGAAGACTCATCTTCTGATGATACATCCAGGAACGTCACATAACAGGGACCTACTGATGCCTGTTGGGTTGATGGGACTGGTGCTTGTTGGTACGGTGCATCATCATCATCTTTCTTTGGCAAGGATGGGTTAGGACGGCAGGAGCCACACTTGAAAGACGGCTTGTTCTTCTTCATCCATTTCTTATAAAGGTTTTGCATATGAGAAGATCCATTTACCAGACCAAATGGTACCATCGCCATTCTGTCCCATAGCATAAGCTCATCGGCTTCTGATGCTTCTGGAACTTCTTCCTCCAATGTATCCTCTTCAGGTGGGATAGACTCTTCCATTTCACTTACATAATCCTCTTCATCCATATCATATTCATCCTCTTCTGTCTCTGTCTCTGTCTCTGCTTCTGCTTCTGCTTCTGCTTCTGTCTCTGTCTCTGCTTCTGCTTCTGCTTCTGCTTCTGCTTCTGCTTCTGTCTCTGCTGTGGCCATGTAACAGGGAGAACAGTACATCCATGCTTCTATCTCATTGTCAGAAGTGATTTCAGAAGGCATTCCTGGTTCAGGCAGGAAGTATTCACCCATTGATAATGGCTTTGCATCTTTTGGAAGTCGGCTTACTGTATCCACTGTTAAGGAATGTGCCACTGTTTTCTTAGGAAGGATCTGTTTGACAGCATCTTCGTCTGCTGATGTTCCATCCGTAACCTCATTAGGGGAGTCAGAAGATAATTCCAAGGAGGTGGATCCATGTCCTTTTTGAGAACCATACAGTTTCAGCACCACTTTGTTGGGTCCTCTGCCCAAGGTCAAAGTTCCTTTAAACCAATCCGTCCTTGCTCGGGCTTCAAAAAGCCATGGTCTGCCTAGTAACAGAGGATAGGATGTACCATAAGAGTTTGGCTTCACCACCAGATAGGTTAGCCAATAATCTTTTCCCGCCACTGTAGTCTTCACATATGGGAGAATGCCCAAAGGCTTGATTCTGCTCTGATCCGCCAGTCTGATGAGCCATTGGGTTGGTTGCACACCTTGTAAGCCTAGATCCTTCATTGTCACATCCGTCATAATGTTCACTGATGAACCTCCATCAATCAGTGCATTTGCAATGAAGCAGCCTTCTATCCATACGCCAGTCTCTGGAGTACCCGGATCTAGGAAAGCATTAGCCACATCCACTTCTTTTACAGGCTCTGGAGCCTTGTTGGACTTTGTCACTGTTGAGGGAGCAATCCTTAAACCACGTCTTCTTGTCAATATACTTTTGAATCTTTTCCGGCAACTAGGAGACAACATCAATAATTGTCGGAATGTGAGGTTTGGTTTAAAGGTATCTAGATCTCTAACCAGATCGTATTCCTTAATAGGATCCACTGGCTTCTCTAACCGGTTAGGAAATGGGGCAACACCCATTTTCATTTTCCCTCTTTCTTCCAACAGAGGCATTACAGAAACTTCTTCTGCCACTTGTGGCACTTCCTCCTCTTCTGCCTCCTGGACCTCTGGTCCTGCCTCTGTAACTGTCTCTGTAACTCTCTGTGGCACTGTAGGGCTCTGTACGGCACTGTTAGGCTCTGTTCTGTTCTGTTCTTCTGGTGGAAGATTAAACTTCACTGTTCTGGCAGGAGGATTATTTTCTTTCCGGGTAGGTGGTTCCTTCTGCTTTGCACGCGTGATGGCAGCAACTTCCAATTCTACCAAATTGGAGGTAGGCTCTTGGGCCTTGGACGGACTATCAGTAGCACTGTTTTTCACTGGGGCTGGGCTTGGACAGTCTTTTGCAGTGTGGCCTTCTCCTTTGCATCGACTGCATAAGGGCTTGTAATCCACTGACCTTCGAGGATTTGGACAATTTGGTGAGATGTGTCCCTTTTCTCCGCATCTGTAACACTCCACTTCTGATCTCTGACCACCGCCAGACTGTCTTCCTCTGTAACTTTGTGAGGGAAATCTTCTGGGTCCGAAATTAGGACCAAACTCTCTAGGCTTGGGTCCAATATCTTGTGTTGTCATTTTGGATTCCAGCAAGTTAAATCTTGCGTCTTCTTCCTTTCTTCTCCTATCATGCATCTCTTTTAGGGAGCAAATGTCCTCTGTATGATTCTTCCGCAAACAGTAGGAACAGAAGGCTCCAGGGATTGTTGGTTTCCGTGTACATTCAGTGGCTAAATGGCCTGCTTGATGACACTTACCACACCAAGTATTTGACCGCATCACATCTCTTCCTGCTCCTGCAACATTGGATATGCTCGCTGTGTTCACTTTCAACGTCTGTAGTTGCTCTGTAATCACATCCATCAACTCCTTTTTGATGTTTGCAACTGAGTTGGATAAATAATCCTTCAAGCTTTCTCCTCCGGACGTACTGGCAGGAGGGTTTTGAGGAGTCTCTGTAATCACTGCATAAACTGGTTGGGCTGGTACAGAGGGGTCTCTGTTCTGGTTCTGATTCAGGGCTCTTGTTTGAACTGTTGACTGTTGACTCCAGTTGGTAGGGTTCCACTGTTGCTGTTGATTTTGCATTGAGGAGATTGGTTGGGACCATTGTTGTTGTGGTTGAGCCATCATTTGAGGCATGGATTGTAGCCACTGTGGATTTGGTGCACTGTACTGTGATACCGGGGGCATCTGTTGGTAGGGATAGGAAACAGTCCCAGGGACTGCATTAGGTGGGTACATCATTCCTGGCACCAGAGGAGGTAGGACTCCTCTTCCTGTATTCATTGCTAATCTAGCTTCCACTTCATCGTACAGTCTTGCACCTTCTGTTGCAGCTTGCAGGGTGGCTGGTCTTTGTAGCTCCACAAACTTACGGACTTCTGGTTGTAATCCTCTGAGAAACACTCCCTTCTGAATGCCATCATCTAGATTATGGTTAGTCCATCTCTTCAGGATGGATTCCATTCGTGAGACATAGGCTTCTACTCTTTCTCCAGAGGACTGACTTAGGTTCATGAATTCCTCTCTCATCCGCTCTTCAAAACCTTCACGCCTGAATTTAGTGAGGAAGGCCAACTTCAGGTCGTCCCATGTGCCAAAAGTTCCTGCTGCTTGTCTCTCATACCACTGAAACGCCGCGCCCTTGAAAGTGGCGGGGAATATTGCTAACCAATGCTCAGGGGTTCTGGCATTGTTAGCCACACATGCTACCATAAACTCTGCTACATGAAGATCGGGGTCTTCATTGTATTCTCCCTTAAAAACTGGCAATGGGACTACATTCGCTGGTCTGTCATCAATATTTCCAGGACGGATCTGGCTTGGAAGTGGACCTCCAACAGGAGGAGGAAGGGCTTGATGTGCCATTGGGACTTCTGTAAAGAGTTTCGCAAGGGCGTCAAAGGCGGCTTCTGCTGCGAGCTCGCTCTCGGCTCTGATTCTTGCTTTCTCTCTTCTTACGTACCTCTGGACTCGTTCTAACGCTTGCCTTTTTATCGCATCATTCATCAGGGGGTTGGCTCCACTATGTTGTTAGTGCTCCACAGAGGGTTAACAGAAGGCTTCAGTCTCTGGAGGACTCTCTTGCCAACATTTCTTCTACTTCTTTCTTTTCAACGTCCCTAAATTCTGCTTTCATGCCACTGCACAGAGGAAGGTATTCGGTTCTGAAGGTGTCAAAATGCATACGTCTGAGCATTGTGGTGGTGCCATCATCATAGTAATGCCAGCTTCTGATGGTTTCAATAGTGTATGTTGTGAAAAACACTCTGTCTACCAACTTCCAGTGGGTTGCTAATTGAACAAACAGAAGATTATCAGTACACCAAGCATCCCATGTATCTTGCTGTTGAGCATCCACGAACAAATTCCAACTCTTTTCCTTCTTGTCTTTGTGAACCTCTACAGACCAAGACTCCTGTAGCTTCTTCACAATTTCCCACTTGATGTTGTCTGGAAACTTCTCAATGAATGCCAAATCTTCCATGGATGTTCATTCTCTCTGTTTCTGCTCTTCAGTTTGTTCCCAAACAGTTTGCCACCAAGATGCAAGTTTCTGCTGCTTCAACAGGAAGAGGAAACTGTCCACCACATAGAGCATGCATCATGATGGTGATGTGTTTCCGCCATTGTGGGATGAACTTCTTGTGGAAAGTGGCTTTTATTATGAGAAATTCCAACTCTTCAGTGGAAGAAGGAACTTTACAAACATCCATTGAATTCTTCTCTTCTTGGCAATGCCAATTCCTTCATTTTCAGCCTCTTCTGGTGCTTGTTGATGGCAAGTTTCCCCGGCTGCGCACCAAAAACATGGAGCCCCGAGAGGAACACCAAGGAAAAGGGAATTCTCTTGCAAGAAAATCTATCTTGTAACATCAACAAGCTTGTTTATCATGTTTCATATGATCACAATGAAGAAAAGAACACCAGGCACAACAAATCTTCATGCAGCATCATGTAAATCTCCCACGGTTTTTAATAGAATCAACCATATTCTTCAATATCTTCACAAAATCCATCAATATCACAAAGAAAACAAAGAAGTACACCATCTTTGAATGGAAATACATCACATAGTATTCATCTTCAATATCTTCATAGTCTTCTCTCTCAATTTCTCATATACAATCACTTTGTTTCAATAGAATTGGCTATCTCTGACTCTCTCTCACACACTCCATCAATAATACATCATATCCTCACTACAATCTCTCCAAAATTACTCTCAATAATCACTCTTAGGTCGTGGATACCCCTCCCAAGAGGTATGTCTGATATGAAAGGTCACCAGAGCCACTACAGTGTCTCTTCACAGCTCACTACTGTCACTTCACTCTAGTCTTCTCTTGAGTCTTCAGCAGCTACTTCTTCCACTTCTTTCAGCTCTTTTGCACTTGTATTCACCTCTTTCCAAGGCTAGAAAACTTTCCTCAAAATCACACATACATTCCACAGAACACTTACAGAACAGTCTACAGAACAGTACCAGAACAGTTACAGTACAGAAACAGAACAGAACAGAACAGAAACAGAACAGAAACAGAACAGAAACAGAAGACCTACAGAAGGTTACAGAAGGTCATCAAAACTACATAACTCACTCTCAAACCATTCAAAACTCTCACAAACCATTCACTAAGCTTTCACAATATCTCATTCTTCATCAATCCATACTCCATCCCTCCTTACAGAAGACAATCAGAACAAAAACAGACCAAAACAGAACAAAACAGAAGGTATACAGAACCATTCAGAACCTATCAAAACATCATAAAAACATCAACAAACATCATGATCTTCCAAAACACAATCAATATCATCCAAAACACTCTCAATCCACTTCCAAACCAATCAATCATCCCTTAAAATCAACCATTCAGCTCTCAAAAACAACAAAAATCATCCAAAAAACAAGTCATTTCAACACTTAACAAGGGTAAAACAGAAAGAGCTACTAATGAAAAAGAGGCTGAGTGATCCACCCAATATCAAGGAACCTCGAGCGAGAGGACAGTCAGCGAGCAGCAAGGCTCAGAGTTGTCAAGCTAGGGCAGAGAAAAAAGACCACTCTTAAAATCTCCATAAGAAGAACTTGGTCTGCCTCTAAAGGAAACAATGAGTTGAAAAGGGTGGAGGAAGAATTGAAAAGGATTGAAGAAGAGCGCATGAAGAAACAATAAGGGGAGGAAGATTGACTGAGGCGATATGGGAAGGAGAGATAACCCTGGCCATTTTTAGATTAGTGGAGCAACCCTCCCGATCTTAAGAACCCCGTTTAGAAGTACCAACTACTACTGTAATGCCTTCAATCGTGTGCGCAACATTGAAGACCATGACAAATTGGTAAAAGAGCTTCAAAGCCAACTTGACAAGATGGAGGAGGAGAAAAGACCGTGCTTGTTGAGCTGGAAGAAGAGAAGATTGCCTTTGCAGCCTACACGGTAGAAATAACAAGGGTAATTACCATCTTAAATAGGGAGATAATTGCATTGAAAGAGGCCTTAAAGGCAAGGGAAGGATAAGAGATCTTAAAGGATTTGTACAATGAAGTAAGAGAGAACTGCATTGCCCTAGAAAACATGTGTGCCTTCAACTCTAGGGAAAACAAGTGTGTAGAGTTAGAAATGGAGGAGTTGAAGAGGCAAAGAGAGGAGGCAAAGAAAGAACTGCAGGTGGAAAGGACCCAAAGAGATGAGGAGACCATGAAGAAGCTAGCTGAGCTGCACAACCAACTTCAAGTAGCTCTCCATGAGTAAACCATATTGAGGGAACACATAGAACACCCAAACCGAGAGTAGTAACAAATGCACACATTGTGGCACGAACATTAGTAGGTGATTGTCACCTTAGCCTTGTACGAAAATCAAGGGCTAGAGCAGATGAAACAAAAAGCAAAGGAATGGTCATCCAAGAATGAAGATAGAATTAAAGACTTAGCTTATAGGAAGGCCCATTCCAAGAGTGAATGCCTTGTGGTAGAGAGCAAAGCCGCAACTATCGAGATAGGAATGCTGGAACAACAACACACATTTTTGAGCACAATGTTGAATGTCACGTAGTCAAGTGGAGAAGAAACACTAAAAGAAGTAAAAAGAGAACTAGAACTGGCAAGGAGGGCACTGCAACATGGACTCCATGCCAAGGTACCCAATCCTGGTATCGACTTCTTGGGAGTAGAGGAGCAATGAGCCATCTAATCTTAGGTGGCTTAACCTCATAGGAACTTGCTTTGTTAGGGTTTGGGGAGCTAGAGCAACAAGTGCAGCCGCTTCAACAAGAGCCAACACAGCTGGTCAAATAAGAAGGGCTCAATTTTAAATAGGACCAACAAGAAGAAGAACAAGTGCAAGAACCTAGCTTCCCTCTGTAGCCAAAAGCGTAGCTAGAAGAGCAAGGAAAGAAAAATATGCCACATGAATGGATGATGGAGATGAGGCACAAACATAGAGAACATGTGGAACTCGCCCGCAGGAAGCTCCAAGCCAAGACATTGCAAGTTCCATAGGTGGCCATCCCCTCAAAGCAAGGAGTGTGACCATGTGAATTGGGACTAAAAACTTGCAGTGTGGAAGCAATGGAAAAACCATGACTATCCTTTCGAGTTCTCCTTCGCCTTACCTTGTACATTGGATAGGATACTAACTCCAAGGGTGGTAGAGGATGTCATTAAGCTTTTAACAAGGCTAGGAAGGAGATAGCTAGAGAAACAAATGAGGTATCCCAATGAGGTGGCACTAGGAACTTGTAGATTACTGGAAGATAAGGCAGTGGAGGTACCCCTGAGGATGGAGAGTTGTTTTCTATCCTAGTCAGGGATTCAATGGAAGACCTAATCGATTATGATTACACGGATGTGCATCCAACAATGGCAGAGATTGGAAGATATGATGGCACAAGCTTATATACTGTGAGTGCGATCATAGCAGCAAAGTAGCATATAACCTCGATTGAAGAAGATTACCTTGTGCCCAATGCTGAATTTGAAGCACTACAGCATGATTTATTTGGACCAAGGCCCTAGCTTCCTACCAAGGAGTTTGTATATCCCTCTGCCAAAGAGGTGCCTCCCTGACACACGAGGAAATAAAGATACAAGATGATCTAGAGAATGTGAGATTTCTAACTACCATATATTTTTATGCAATGAAACTTGATGGTAGGGTGCGTTGGGTCCCCGGAGTCCACCGGTGAAATCTTTGCCAAAAATGATTCCTGTAGAGCTGCCTTGTCCGAAGTCTGGCGCTAGACTTCGGACTAGGGGTTTGCAGGCACATTTTTTTTCAAAAAAAAAAGGGCTCTTGGCCACCCAACGAGTGCGCGTGTGAAGTTTTGTTGCATTCAGATACAGTTTAGTATTTTAAAAATTATCCCACACTAAAATTATGGATGGATTGATAATTGAGCAATCAACATCGCGACTATTGGCCCTTAGAAACTTCGCACCACATAAACTATATAGAGGCATTAGGAGTAAAGTCTATAATAAGAAATGGCAAAATTTTGCATGTTATTCCTATTGAAATTGACAGTGCTAACAAAAACTATAATTAAGAATTGAAAATACAACGAAGATGCACAGTCAAAGTTGAGAGTGAAGGACAAGTGTATTTTTAATTCATATTTTAAGGGCGCACATAATAGTTTTGCATTGGGACATAGTCATATGTCCAATGCACGAGGATAACACTATGCCAAAAAAGATAACATTGCAAACTATGTTCATTCCATTGGAATGAATGCATCTTTCACTGCTTGAAGATTTCTTACAAGTTGGAAGTCCTTGGGAGTTACAGTGATGCGCTTCGCATGTATTGCACAACGTTAAGCATCAGTCATCAAGTCAACTAAAAAGGCCTCTGCAGCACACTGTAGAGCATGAAGACATTCTTTTGTGAAGCGATCACGTCTATCCTGACCTTGTACCAAAAACCACCTCCTGCTTTCTGTGCGGTAGAGGTCTTGCACAATCTTGCGAACAAGTCTCGAGAAGCTCGCCTTCAGAATGATGAGATCAAAAGAGCGTTGATACCTTCTAATTTCTCTCAAGGCCACTGTACTTGGCTTCCACTTGCATTTCTTGTGGGGATGCTGAGGAGGACCCTTGTGATGGTGACTTGAGGATGGTGGATTAGGTTGAGAAGGGGGTGCATCTAAGCTAGTAGATGCTCCAAGGGGCTGAACACGATATGGGGCTTTGAGTGGAAGCTTATTTGCAACTGCCTTAGACCTAGCCATATTTCCTGCACAAGAGATGTGAGAACTCAATGAATAAGATAGAAAGTGAAACCCTCTTTTATATAACCCTAAACTATGAGACTCATTCACATAGATGCACACTCTCTCTTTCTCTCTTAAACTAGGAATTGCATTCACACTGACTCACATTATTCATCTTACTATCTTAGCTCTTTTCGAACCCATTTGTTGCCTTATCAAAGCCTTGTTTCTAGCCACTCGGCATGGTTTTCTTTGGCACTTGAGGCTTCATAACACACTCTGTTAGTGACATGACGTGATTCCATCATGTCTGTAGCCGATTCATCAACACTTTCTATTGCTCTCTTTTGCGAGAGTTTAGCTTCATCCGCTACTATAATCCTATACCACCAAGATAGCAATTGGATCATTGGATTGCTACCATTCACCCCTCCACCATGATTAGTTTTTCTTTGATATGCATCACGCGCTATCCAATGTGAATTTTCCATCCCTTGTGTGGACCAAATTCCAATGCTTCCCTTTTCTGCAAAGTATGGCCCATGTGCCTCAAGGATATGCTACAAAGACACATATCACACATGAGTAAAACTACGCTCAATAGTTTATACAGTTCATACAATTTTAAAATATTAACTTAGTACGCACCATGTAATGTGTGATAGAGCTTTTGCCCCATGCTTCCACAATGTTTTCATAGAAGCTATACACAACATTGATAAATTCTTGCTTATCTTCATTGTTAAACACCATCTTGCGAAGTAAGGGAGCCAATTTGCTAAGACTTATCCAAACCTTAGCTTTGGCCAATCTTGTTTTTCCTCCATTACTTCGATCAGGAACTGCAAAATGTAACTTTTTCCACCCATCGTAGTCCTGCGGCCTACGAACCATGACATTCCCTTCCTCATTGATGGGTACTGAGAGAAACTTCCTAGCTTTACTCCTCTAAAGCAAGGCTTTTTTGGCAAGTTACCAGATTTTCTTGATCTCTTCTCATCTTTTTCAATCGTCACTTGATGCTTGTGTAGCCCAATTTCTGATAGCACTCGCTCCACATTCCTACACGTTGCAATGGATTCTTTTTCTGGTTGCATCCTATAAGCAAAGCAAATGTATTCATATACAAGTTTCTCCATGATTCTGACAAAAGCATGCAATGAACAAATGTGAATACGATCCAAGGGAATGTTGAAGATGGTCTTCCAAGTGGGATCTTCTCTATTGCGTGTCGGTGCAGCACTTGTCACCTTTCGCCAGTTCTTCTTTCCGTCCTTTCCTTCCACCCTCTCTGTCAAGAAATATAGGCATGGATTCTTTGTATTTGCACCATTGGAGATTCCACACATGCATTTTAAAGTTTTCAAGTTTCCTGCAAGATGCCATTCAACCAAGTATTGACCATACCCTTCAACTGAGAGCATCTCACCATGTTCCTAATGATCGATGATGCTTGGAATGCTTGTGTGCATAAAGAATAGCTGCAACACCTCAAATGTTTCCTTAGGAACTTCAAATGCAGCGAGCCACCACACATGATGCTCAGATTGAACACTAAAGTTCCCTGGGTTGTTTTTGTCGAATTGTAAAGCTCTATTCATTAGAGTTACACTAACTTTTTCAAGCTTTACTCCTTTGACGACCTCACTTTCATCTAATTTTATAACAAACTGCAATTTACCATTACATTCCTCAACAAACATATTGTAGTACATTACCATTGTCGACTGCACCTTGTTCAAATCTAAATAGTAATTATTGAGTTCGGTGAACTTCACCTCATATGGATTTTTGGTCCCAACCTTTAGTGTTTCCACACATTGAACATGCATGGGATCTCCTATCAACTCCAAAACCTTTGTATTAAGTTGCCATCGGGCCTCTATTAACCTTGAAGGTTGAAGAAGAGGCACGATTCTATTTCTCTTCAGCACATGACCAAACCCATCCTTCACATCTTTGAATATCTTTGAGTAAGTCATTGTGCTAATGCCGGCCCTGTCACAAATAGATTGTGCATTCACAGAGCTGAGAACTCATTTGACACATCTTTTAATGTGCACTAAATCACCTTTTCCTTCACAGCCTTAAACTTACGATTGCTCAAAGCGTTTTCCAGTGTACTTGCCTTCAGCAATCTATTAATACACGATCCAACCTCACCCTCACCTAGGTTCTCTTTCTGAGCTACCTTACATGCTTTGATACGTCGCTTCCACTGGCCACTATTCACAATTAACTCATTGATTGGCTTCTTCTTTCATTTGCGCTCTTGTGTTAGCTTGCTGTTGATCTTTCTCAAGTCTTCCAATTGTGCCTTTGCCTCCTAATATGAGATACCAATGTCATGGATAGTATCCTACATTGAAATAATTTGATTGTTTTGTCGAATTATAGTGTCATTCAGTTGTACCACTTGTCCTATGAGCTGTTGTATATGAAGTTGATGTGCAGTGATCACATCATGGCAATTTTTTATGGTTGCCTGGCAAGTTGTAAATACTTTGAATGCCTGATCATTGAACCGCCTACTATAACCAAGTAACCCATTTTCACCCTCGCACACATACTTCAACAAATTTGTGATTCCTAAGAAAGTTGTTCTATTGTTTAAGGGGTCAATTGGGTAGATTCCCTCATCGACCCACAAATCCACATGTTTCAATCCCATTTGCCTGTAACTCTGCAAAACCTGAGGGTTGACACTGGTATGCTGGGTTCTTTTGAGTAATGGGGCATATTCAATCTCTACCTCAATATGCAGCTCCTTCTTTCATGTATTCATTTGTAATATTCCCAAATCTAACCACGCATTCTGCATACGAATCTCCTCTTAGGAGGCCAAAAGGTTAGGATAATAACAAAATTTTTAAAAATAATCCCTCTCTCCAACCGACTATCGTGTTGGAGGAGAAGGGTTTTAGCAAGAGCCACTAAGCTCCTTGCTGGTGGAGCTTGAAGGGGGGAGAACCCATGCGAATTGATGCGTGGGGGAGGGAGGATTCCCCTCCTCTCACCTATATAAAGGGTATGGGGCATAGCCAGGGAGTGGAGGGCTGCCGTGAAGCAAGACGAGATGCCGCCCAGTCACCATTGCAGCTGCCGCTGCAGTTCGACCCCCTGCCCACATTGCTGTTAGCCGAGAAGGGAAGTGTTGGTGTTGTGAGAGAAGGAGAGTTAGACTGCCGACGTTGCCGTGGAGCACTACAGTCGTGAAGGAGGGGAAGACTGCCGATGCCGCCGTGAGAGGGAGAGGAGGAGTCGACACGCTATCGCTGCCGCCAGTCAACGCTCCACATGCTTCTTTTTAGAAGCTTTAGAAGCTTCTAAGGGGGGGCTCTATAAGCCCCCTTTCCCCCCCAAATTTGCCTTGAAGGGTCTTCATGTGGCCTATTTAAGCCTTCATATTACACCTTCCCCCCCCCCACAAATTGTCCTTGTAGGTTCTTGTTCATGTGGGCGCGGTAAAGCCCTTCCCCCCCCCCCCCCCCCCCCCCCCCCCCCAATACAAAATTCCTTCATGTGCCTCTTTTAAGCCCCTTTTTTCCCCCACCTAAAACCCCCTCTTCAAGGTTAAACAACCCTTCCTTTTTCCCCTTTTTTCCCTTTTTTTTTCACACCTAGGGCATCCTAAAAAAAATCTACCCCCGGGATCAAGTTAAAAAGCCCCATTTCCGTGGCTTTAATAAGCCTTACCCTCGAAAGACTTTAAACCCCCTCCATGGGATCTAAAGCCCCTTTTCGTGAGCCTTTTTATTGCCCTCGCAAGTGGGGTTTAAAAGCCCAGTTACCATGTTGAAATCAAGCCCTTTTGCCCTCTTTAGGCCGCGGTTTAAAGACCCTTTCTGTGGGAATTTCCCACTCAAATTCATAGGAGGAAACCTTCTACAAAAACCGTTTTCGAAAGACGGTGCAAGCTGTCACAAAGGGGAGCTATGCATGCAAAGGAGACGGCCAAGGTCATAAATCTGCATCCAAGACGGAAAGGCCGTATTCGCAATGGCTCCTAAGAAAGCACAAGGCACAGCCTCCGCAGGAGGATCGTCTCCTAACATCCATGTGGACATCTCACCACAAGTCCAGGTTTTTCTTCCTAATTTTTATTTATGTCATTATAATTCAATCGTGCGCGAATGATTTTTGGAGATAGGATGCATTTTTTACTTTGGTTAATTTAAAAGAATTGGCTCACGATGGAAGAGTTCGGTCATTAGTACTTTCAATAAAATAAACAAATAAAGTGAGCAGAAAATTAGTATGCATTTTTAGCAAGTAGTTTTTGTGCATTGCAACGAATTGAAATTAGATTAATGTCCATATTTACAAAACAGAATTATGAAAGTACACTCCGATTAAGCATGAAAGGAATAAAACCGCATATTGTATTATTGAACATCTTTTTCGAAATAATTCCTAAAGAAAGTTGCTAGAAACCGTAGGAAATTTCTAGGGTTGCATGAATAAGATTTTACTCTGGGCAAGTGGCCTAAAAGCTTAAATCAACGAAAGAGTGTGTAAGTTCTGCATACGACAAATTCATTCAGAAATGAAAGTAGTAAAAGGCTGCATGTTTTAGCATGAATCTTGTTCGCATGTTATAGAATGATTAATTGGAATTAGGCTATAAGCTAACCTATGCTTGATCTTAAACCGAAAAGTTAGGATTTGAAAATCAACTTACGCGTAGACAATAAGTCATGCGGTTATGGAAATGATAGCGTAATTATCTTCAAGAATAGATAGGTTCAATTGGCATAAACCTAAACACCTAAAACCACGGAATACTCGTTTAGAAAAGGGTTAATTCAATGCGATGTATCCCAAAGAACTGACTAGGGTTAGCCCGGTGAAGACATTTACTTAGTCGCACGTATTGCCAAAAACTGAAACTCCTATACCCTAAATACTTGCCCACATTCACGGAATGTAGGGGACAGTAGGACATACTTGCGAGAAGTGATCTAGAGTTTTTCTAAGAATCTCTTGCTAAAAAGATGAAACTCGAAACCCTAGGACTAACAAGTCGGCCTAATGCCATCAGGAAAAGATTATTTCGTGACTCCATTTGATGGTGGGTAAATAGTCCCATAATTGATGCGACACTTGTGCAACAAGTTGTAGAGTCGCATGATCTTGTGATTTGATCACAGGGAATGGCCAATTCCTTGAAATGAGATTGGCAGATTCTTACGCAAGTTATCTTGCAAGAGGATGAATAATCGTCCTAATATAGTACCTTTCTGGGGTAAAGATAATTTCTTGGAAGCAAAGGACCAACCAATAAATTGGAATAACATATGAACTTAAGGTATTGATCAAATTGGGTTAATAGGGTACGCCCTAACCCAGGATATAGGGGATCTTGCCAAACCACAATTGATCCCGGATCGAGTGCTGGATGCATTCGGAAACAAGGATTCACTCTTAGCAGTTGGCAAAAAATAACGACCAATGGAATTGTTTGTGCTTGTAAATAATTTTAAGAGCACTGTTTTGCTTTGTTTGCTCAAAGAATTAAAGGATAAGTGGATATCCAATGCTTCAAGCTGAAGGCCTGAAGGGAGAGGCAGCTTCAGTTACCCCCGACTGCGTGCCTGACCCTAACCAAGGGGGTTGTTAACCGCACTGGGAAGATGGACCGAACCTGCCGCAAGAGGTCTCTCCGTTAAGTGCTACTTAGAGTAGGAGGACGCTTGGGTGCCAGGGGGGCTCTGGTCGTAAATCCCTCGCCTTCATTTCCAAGTATTGTAATACATTTGATAGATGTACGTATTGTACACCATCTACTTCAATGGGTGTCAAGGAGGCAAGGTTGGGTTTGTTGACTTGTTGCTGTTCCGAAGAAGATGGCACCATGAGAGCCAACCCTTGCTCTATCACCACTTGATGTTTCTCTTCAACATTTATGATTTTTTCAATCGGTTCTTCTCCCGTGTATATGATAGAAACAACCTGTGGAGTTGTATCTTCATCGCTCTCCTCCTCTAGGGGTGTATCCAATGTAAGGAGGTAAATTGCCAATGCGCAATCACACTCCACGAGATCTAAAGGTGATGTACATGGTGCATTTTCCATGGGAACAATGCATACTCTATGCGAAGGATCCACATGGGCTAGACACCTACTCACCACTTTTTGGTGATTTTTTCCTACCTGAAATACCATGAGCTATTCCAGAGGCACCGAAGTCATGTCGGATCCCTCAATGGAGTATGTCATGTAGCAATGGTGCTCACAAAGTTTTCCAAAACCTAAAGGGGGGGATCCAACGATGAGAGCACACTTTCAAGGTTGAAGTTCTTAGAGAAAACTTGGAATATCTCGTCACCCTAGTTGACAAAGATAGTCTCGTGGATCCACTCATCAAAGTGTGTGCGAGCATCCATCGTAGCAGGTAGAAGGGATGTGGTGGATATAAAGAGATAAAGAGAAAAAGTGTGAAATGAAACAATGAAACAAGAACTAAACTATTTCTACCTTAAAAACCTTAAGTTTTAAACCATTAAGGGTTGTTCTCATACGATATTTAGTTATGGCTTTACTTACATCTTTGTAAAGTTTACATGCATATGTAAATATGTTGATGTGGAAAGTGTGTAACAAGTGTATGATTTTGCATAAATACCATAATTTTTAAATATTGCAAGTTTGTAAGTGACAATATTCTATTGGAAAAAAAATCCAAAAATTTACAAGTGTTGGATTTGTGGTGTTGGGATTTTTAGGGAAACTCTACAATTTCTAAAATATGTGGAGCCACACACTTTCCGCTGGTAGCAGTATCCTCAGCTCAGCTTCAAATTTTCCTACCATCTAGTTTAAAATAGAAGCTAACAAGTGGATTCTACATTAACATTGTAATTTCGTGGCGCAATATACTCAAGGGCCAATCATCCTCCATTTGCAACACTTGGGGCTCGCAGCCCTCACAAATGACAGTAACATCCACAGCTGCACTTTAACGCATGTCTTGATCAAGGCACAACCATTTACCCTTGAGCATCCTCCATCTACGATACTTGAACACTAGGCATGAAGTTTGTCGTGCGACAAAGTACCTGTAATTGGAAAGGAAAGTTAGCCGATTCATCCCAAAGTAATATAATAGTCAACTAAGAGAGAAAATTTTTACTTGAAAGCCATGTCCCTTGTTGTGACTAGACACTCCACTGTGTCAGGACTATGAGTTATTTTTTATGTCCAAGTTTTGCCTAGAATCCTTGTTACATAGTCCTTTGATGTATTTTTTATGATGTACGTGCTTTTGGTACGTCTCAAACCCTTACATTCCTTGAACATGTGTGCGAAAATTGCAATTGGTATGAACCAGCTTAGATGTACATTCTTTGAGCTGGTGCTTGGCTTCATAGAATTCAATATGTCTGCGAAAATTTTTGTGCTACACATGTGCAAAATGTCACTACTACACAATGGCCATTCTATGCTATTGAGATTCAATATGTGCATATACTCAAGGGTTCCATATTCTTGACTCCCCTTGGGTAATATGTACTTGGAGTCATAGAAAAAAACAAGGTCCTTTGCGAGTTGCTTAGCTGTACGGCCCTCAAAGAGCAATCTAGCGATTTCGAGGTGATAACACTTAAAAAAATTAGTGAAACTCTCAACATTTTGCCACTCACAGCAATCCAAAGGGTATAATTTTGTAAATACAAGACAAGTTGTTACATAGGTATCATGAAAGTTCTCATTCTCAATGAGTTGCAAATACTTACTATTTGTAATGTTTCATTGAAAGGGCACAGTGGACGCAATGTGCATTTGTTTTTGCATGAATACATGTTGTACAAACGCCTCTGTTATGAGGTGAAAATCAACTTTCCTTTGTCTGAGAGCCAAAATTTTACCCTTCCAGTGCTTTGATACATCTGCAATTGCATATGCTTTCACCCTAAAAGCTCCCTTCATACTTGCACACATATGTACCCAGGACGAGCAATGATACGTATCAGTGATCCAATTCCCTTCTTCATCTTTTCTGTTACATACTTCTATCGAGAGAATGCTTGTTCTTCTCTCAGGCATTATAACCTATGCATTAGATATAAAGAAGTATATATTAACCCCTAAATAATAAGCATTTTAAGTCTGTCCAGTAATCACCAATATGCCATACAATTCAACATGGAATTAAGAGATGTTTGCACTTTTGTAAACATGCATAAACATCGACATCGAAATGCATGTGGATATATACATCAACACAAAGTATATATTTAATTTCAAGACCACTTTAATCATACCATTTACATGAAATATAATAAAAAGAATAGCACAAGAATACTCAGAGAATTTTGCCAAAATAAATTTTATTATAATGAAGAGGAGTCTAATTTGACTCAATACATTGTATGAAATGTGGGTATTATAGAGTAGTTGTTACAAGGATAGTAGCCACATGGCATACAAATCTTAATAGGCACATTGGATTAACACCTGAGATATTCTAAGAATCAACACATTGTGTGTTATATGGATGATATGATATAAGAGTTTCATGGATCATTGCCAATTGGCATGGAGATCCAAACGGGCACATAGGACCAATAAAACAGAGGATTTTTGAACCATCGACTTCCAGCAGATCCATATCATCCAACACAAAGGAATCACTCGCCACATCAAAATAGTTGATGGAGAATTATATGCTTAACCTAAACCTTGTACAATACCTGCATGTACAAAAAAACACCTACATGAATCCCTTTTAACAAAAATACTTGCATAAATTCCTTTTAGCAAAAAATCTAGATAACTACATGAATAGAAGCAATACAAAACAGGGCCAATTTACCTATGAGCTGATTTGCTGAAGATAAGATTGAATCATTGCAAATCAAAACCCATTGCAAATGGTGGACATAAGAAAACATCAATCCCATCAAATATAAAATTTACTAATTAAATGAAAAAATTTTGGCACCACAAAATATGGTGGATTTACCTGTAAATTGAGCTACAAATTTTTTGCTCCACCTTGTGTTAAGTGCTACAACAACAATTAATCCTTAAGTTAGAACTAGCATCAAACCCTATTGTAAAGATAGTAGAAAAGGGATAATGCAGAGAGGAAGAAAGAGAGAGTTTGTGTGAGTACGCAGGAGAGAGAAAGAAATGAGCACCTATCCAATCTTGCCCAAATTGATCTCTGCAAAAAAGACAATTTTGCAAGAGTTAGTATTTACGTGAAGGTATATTGAAAAAACAGTAGAAAAGAGGAAACATACATAGAGAAAGAGAGAGGGAGAGAGAGATAAGCACTTATGCAATGTCACCCAAAATGATCTCTGCAACAAAACAACAACAAGGGTTAGAACTAACATTGTGTTGTATTGAAAAGATATCAGCAAAAAAAAACCAAACAGAGAGAGAGATTAACACCTTTGCCTCTTGCTCCAAATAAACTCTCCAAGAAAACAACAATTAGAACCAACATCAAATTCTATTGAAAACACAACATAAAAGAGAAACAACACATAGAGAGAGGGTGAAAAGAAAGGAGAGAGAGACGAGCACCTCTGTCTCCTGCGCCAAACAACCTCTGCAATAAAACAACAACAACAATAAGAAACGACATCAAACCCTATTGAAAAAATAGCAAACAAGAGAAAATGCAAAGAGAGATGGACACCTGTGTTTTGCCCAAAATCTGAAGCTGCGTGGAGAAGAAAGTGCAGAGGTAAGCAGAATGCTCAAAACCCTAATTACTCTCAGCAGGGAGCTTCAATGGAGACAAAAATTCACGAGTATAGAGAAGAGAGGGAAAGTGGTTTGCTGCTCAACTTTTGGGTCAAACTGATTTCGTGAGAGGGAAAAAAACCAAAATTGAAAATTCTCCAAAAAAAGGAGGGAAATACAAGGTGAAAGAAAATCAAATTTTGTGTACTATTCATTCTCACTTTTTTTAATCCCCCCCTTTTTTTAATAGAAAACCCAAGATTTGGAGAGAGAAGATTTACCCTCCATGGATGTCAACATCTAGCCTTCCTATTGGATAATCCAAAAGGCCCACATCTTAAACTATATTATTTTTAAGGGCCCATTTGTGAGTTTATTTTTTTCCTAATGTGAAAGGAAGAAAAGTAATGGAAGATTGGAAAATTATTGAAACTGTGGAAGAATTGGAGAGCTTCATTACCAAAGCCACATTCTATAAGAAGTGCATCCCTCAATGGCAGAAGCATGTCACTATCTTATTGCAGGCTATATATTCCCACTATCTTTTGAAGCTATAGAAAGTTGTATCACAATAGCCAATTGTTTCTTCCCAAAAAACTAAAAAGAGAAGTAGAAATAGAGAGAATGACCATCTATGGATATTTGGCCTTCATTGAAGAATTTCTAAATATCATCAAGTGGGAGATTGTGAAGAAGCTTCAAGAGTCTCGTGAGATCAGTTGAAGTTTATAAGAACATAAAGGAAAAGAGTTGAAATCTCTTCGTGGATGCTCAACAGTAGCAAGATATGTGGGATGCTTGGTGCATTGATAACCTTTAGTTTGTCCAATTGGCAACTCATTGATAGTAGAGAGAATGTTCTTCACAACCTACCCTCCAAAGTTGGTATTATCAAGATAATGGCACATGGTGATCCTCATAAGAATGAATTTTGATACCTTTAGAATTGAATATCTTCCCCTCTGAAGTGGAATGAAGTTGAATTTAGAGGCGTTGAAAAGAAGGATGTAGAGAAATGTTGGTAAGAGAGTCCTCTAAAGACTGAAGCCCTTTTGATTCCATTCTATTGAGTACAGACAAAGTGGGTAGATCTAACTCCCTGATGAATGACATGATCAACATGCAAGCACTGGAACGAGCCCAAAGGTACGTGAGAAGAGAGAAGAAAAAAATCAAAGTTGAGAAAATAAGCTAGTAGTAGAAGCCTCCTTTGACGCCATTGTGGCCCTCTTTATAGAAGTCCCCATGACGACTCAAGTTCCTCTTCCTAGCTAGTTTCATCTTGAAAATATTGATGATGATAGGCTAGTAAATGTAGTCATGTTGCCCATCTTTAAGGGAGAGTACAATGAAGACCCTAATCTTCATGTAGCCGAGTTTATGGTAGTGTGTGTAGCCAACAATGCCAGAACCCGCGAGCATTAGTTGACGATATCCCCCACCACTTTCAAAGATGTGGTGTTTTAGTGGTATAAGAGACAAGTAGCAGGAACTTTTGGCACATGGGATGATCTGAAGTTGTTCTTTCTCACTAAATTTAGGCATGAAGTTTTGAAGAGTGGATGTGAGAGGAGTTTATGAACTTAAGTCAGTCCCGTGGAGAACGGGTGGAAGAATATATCTCTAGAATGGAATCCATATTGAAGAGAAAGATGGACCTATCATCACTTGGATGAAGGCATCTAGAAGGGAGTTTTTCTTAGAGGCCTACAATTGAAAATTCTGTAAGTTTGTGGAATTGAGAAGACCAGTTAACCTGCAAAATGTAGTGAGAGGTACAAGACTGTATGATGAAGTTGAAGAAAGGCTGTCGATAATCTCATGAAGATGAGTCTTATCTCCTCCCATGCTAGGAATGATATACCCACCAAGTGTACTCCTAGGGACTATTCCCTACCCCTACCCTCATATGCAAACAATGTCATAGTATAGTGTACCCAATCCATAGTGGGCGCCGCCCTCAGGGGGGTCACTCATGAATATATGTACATATAATGTGAGTTCAAAATAATGGGTTTTCTAAACACCATTTTTATACATTTTTTACATACAGAAGGGTGTCATATAAAGGGGTTACTTATAGATTGAATAGAAAAAGGTTGTTTTTTTTCAAGGCAAATTCATAAATTAAGAAATTTATAAATAAACCATGAACACACCTTTTATAGAGAATATATATATAGTGAACCCCCTGATCCACCACTGGAGAGACAATAGTACCTCAAATGATGGTTTAACCACAACAACAGTAGCCATAGATAGTTCCCTCGATGGCGACTCAACAACAACAATGGAACCCTACCAATTGGAACCAACAAACACTAGTCTCAACAGGAGCTCTAAAGCAGAATCAAAATAGAGGACCCTTTGGATCAACCCAACTAGTCTACGCAATGATTACAAATGCTTCCCAAAATCCTACCATCACTATTCCAGGAGGAGAAAATTTGAAGGACTATTTGTTCAATTGAGTTGCAAGCATCAAGAAAGAGTTTATGGATATGATTACAAAATAGCTACAAATATTGAAGGTGAATACCGCCAACCTATCCAGCCCTGCAGGAGATGGGAGAGATGTAATGTGATCTAATACATGGTGTGGAGAGTGTCATTAGGCATGACATTTAGCCACTGAATATACCCAAAAACCAACTATCCCTAAAGCCTTCTGTTCCTATTGTTTAAGGAAGAAAAAAGATATCTATTTTATGAAGGAGATGCATGAATGAAGGAGAAAGGATGAAGAAGCAAGATTCAACTTATTGGAATCCAAGATAAAATTCCAGTATATTGGACCAATGCCTAGAGGGTTCAATCCTAATTTCGGTCCAAGGAGGTTTCCCTCTCAAAGTTATAGAGGACGACAATCTAGTGGTGGCTAGAGATCAAAAGTGGAGTGTTACAAATGTGGAGAAAAGGGACATATCTTCCCAAATTGCCTAAATCCTAGAAGGTCCATAGACTACAAACCCTTATGCAAGCGATGCAAAGGAGAAGTCCACACTGCAAAAAACTATCCCAATCCAGGTCCTGTGAAAGCTATCACCACTAATAATAACCAATAGAAGACCCAAGAACATGCCTCCAACTTGGTGGAATTGGAAGTTTCCAAAGATGAAGTGTTGCTCAGATGTATTGCATGAGATGAGATGAGATGAGGATAGTTATAAAAGCATGCCATGAGGAGCCCTGTGGAGGAGAATTTGTAAGAGAAGCGATAGGTAGGAAGGCTTTGCTTGCTGGCTACTAGTGGTCGACTCTCCACAAGGATGCTTATGATTACTACAAACATTGTGATGCATGTCAACATATGGAAAAGCCTATTAAAACCAGTGCTATGCTCCTACATCCCATCCTTTTCCTAAAGCCATTTGAGAAGTGGGGCATCAACTTCGTTGGCCTCATCAATCCGCCAACCAGAAGGAAGTAGAATAGACACATTTTGGTTTATATTGACTATGTCACAAAGTGATGTGAAGCCAAAGCTCTAAAGTGGGATGATGGCAACAATGTGGCTCTATTCTTATATGAGAACATCATCATCCAGCAAATAAGTGATAGAGGTACTCACTTTTTGAATAAGCTTATGGAGGAGCTGACAGAGCTATACAAGATCTGCCATTGTAAGTCCACACCTTACTACCCCAGAGCCAACGGCCAAGTCAAAGTCAATAATTACATCCTTTGCTTAATCCGAACAAGGACGATTGCTTCACATCACTGTGATTAGGATGATCGACTTATAGAGGCTCCTTGTGCATAGAGAACCTTCCATAAGGCTGCTACAAGACAAACACCCTTATAATTAATGTATGATACATAAGCCATTCTCCTTGTAGAGCTGGAATTGCCTTCTCTGGGAGTGGCTATCAAAGAATACCTCCATGATGATGAGTCCTTGTAGTTCCATCTCCTACACTTGGAATGTCTAGATGAGACTCACATGATGGCCCTACAGTGCATGGAAGCCACACAGGCTCGATGAAAGGCTTACCATGAGAGCTTCATCAAGCATAAGGAATTCAAGGAAGATGACCTAGTCCTTGCCTATGATTCGAGATTTGGCAAGTTTCCAAGAAAACTACAATAGCGTTGGATGGACCCCTATAAGATACTTGTCAATCCTAATGGCTCTGTCCAAGTGTAGGCTATTGATGCATTTGACGATCCCTTCCTACTTAATGGATATCACCTAAAGAAGTACTTCTCTCCCTGGGGATCCACATAATCACAGTCCCCAGTTCCTCTCCCTCTAACGCATCGCTCCTTCGTGTGTGTGAGTATGCAGGAGAGAGAAAGAAATGAGCACCTATCCAATCTTGCCCAAATTGATCTCTGCAAAAGACAATAGCAAAAGTTAGTATTTACATGAAGGTATACTAAAAAAATAATAGAAAAGAGGAAACATAGAGAGAGAGAGAGAGATGAGCACTTATGCAATGTCACCAAAAATGTTCTCTGCAATAAAACAACAACAAGGGTTAGAACTATCATCATGCTATATTAAAAAGATAGCAGCAAAAAAAAAAACTAAACAGAGAGAGAGAGATTAATACCTTTGCCTCTTGCTCCAAACAAATTCTACAAGAAAACAACAATTAGAATCAACATCAAATTCTATTGAAAACACAACATAAAAGAGAAACGACACATAGAGAGAGGGGGGAAAGAAAGGAGAGAGAGACAGAGGCAAAGAGATGAGCACCTGTACCTCCTGCCCAAAACAACATCTATAATAAAACAACATTAACAGTAAGAAATGACATCAAACCCTTTTGAAAAAATAGCAAACAATAGAAAATGCAAAGAGAGATGGGCACCTATGTTTTGCCCAAAATCTAGAGTTGCATGGAGAAGAAAGTACAGAGGTAAGCAAAACACTCAAAACCCTAATTACTCTCACCAGGACGCTTCAATGGAGATGAAAATTCACCAATATAGAGAAGAGAGAAAAAGTGGTCTGTTACTCAACTTTTGGATCAAATTGATTTTGTAAGAGGGGAAAATACCAAAATTGAAAATTCTCCAAAAAAGGGGGAAAATACAGGGTGAGAGAAACTCAAATTTTGTGTACTATTCATTCTCCCTTTTTTTAAATCCCCCATTACCCCTTTTTTGGAGAGACAAGATTCACCTAAGATTCACCCTCCGTGGATGTCAACATCTAGCCTTCCTATTGGACAATCCAAAAGTCCCACATCTTAAACTATATTATTTTTAAGGGCCCATTTGTGAGTTCATTTTTTTCCTAATGTAGTGATTTTCTGAATGTAGGTATTGATCCAGAGAGTATTGAGGTTATGAATTCTGACTCTTTTTTTGGTGTTGTTGTTGTTGACTCTGAAGAGTCTTGTGAGTTTGTTGACAATGGTTTGAGTAGACTTGGAGAGGCTTTTTTCTGTGGTGTTACTGATGTTGTTTTGAGTAGAATTGACCTCATGCTTCTTGATAGCTGTATGGATGATTGTATGGTTGATTTAGGAAACAATGATGAAGAGAAAACTTCATTCAATAGTCTCTCGGTTTCTTTAAGTTATCCTACATTTTTAAATTATGTTTGTGATGATTCTGATTGGGGTTTTGAGAACCCTGAGAGTGATATTGATGAGGATGTGAAAGAAAATTTGAGTAAGGCTTTGAAGAGGATTGAAATATTGAGGGAAGAGAGATCTAAAACTAAGGGAAAAGAGTTTGAAAAAGATTGTGAGGTAGAAGTTGAAGAGAATTGGACAGTTGAGTATTTGAATGAGGATTTTAGCCCTAATATATTGCCTAGTATTTCTATTTGTGATTCTTGTGAAAGCTCTCTTGAGTTTAATTGTGAGAATGATATGGAAAGGGTTAGTCATTGTGATTGTGGAGTTGAAGAGTTGGAGTCTTATTTACTTCTAGAGTATGTACACTTGAGAGAGCACCAGATAAGACGAAGCTGAAAGTGGGTGTTTTTAGTGAAACCAATGCTATCTCGCAGGCTGTCGATTGATGTGGTTACGAGGAAGAAGAGGACAAGTGATCGTTTTGGGAACCTTTCAATGTTGAAAAGCCTTAAAGTTTTTTTTTTGGAAAACAAAGGAAAATCCCAAAAACGTTTTTCAAATCGATTAAAATTTTGTTAAGCTTTATGAAAAGCAAAAATGATTGAGAGGCATAAAGGCTTTTCAAAAGCCCAATTCAACGTATGGAAATACCTATAAAAGGAAGAGAGAGTGAAGTGCAAAGGGCAAGTCCTACCATTGAGATTTAATTTTTTGTTTTTGTGAGAGAAGTGAGTGGAGGATCACACACTATAGTGTGGAGGTTTGATGTTTTGTTGATCAAAATCTTTGAAATTTTTAAAGTTAAGGTGCCACAATTATGTATCAAAAATCAAAGAGGTACGCACAATTGTTTTTCTCAAACTCAAATTTTTAAGTTATTGATGTTGTTGATCCTCTAGCTTGTGTTTGATTTTGGCATACTTGAGGCTACAAAGAGGCCTTATTGGTCGTTTGTGTTAATGAGTTGGTCGTGTTATGTTTGCTAAAAATTGGAAATTTTCCTTTTGTGTTGTACATCAACAACGCCGATACCCGAACCGACAGTCCTTATCATCCTGTTTTTGGGTTGTGAGAGAGGCTAGTCTTTGATCACCACTCGCTTACTAGTCGCATTAAAGAAAGTGATATTAGAGGAGGGGGCAACTAGTGTTTTCCTAGGAAATACTTGACATTCACCTTGAGGACTACTTTGTGATTAGTGTTTCTTGGGTGTACTTTTTTTTTGCTTACTTGCATGAAAACCAATTTTGGTTTTTGGAGGTGATTTTTGAATGTGACCCTATTTGGCACCTCACACATTGTGTGCTACACTCATTGTTTACTTGCTCTTGGTTGGTGCTTCACTCTTGGTCCCAATTTGTTGCGAGTGTTCTCAGTAGCTCGCTTTGGTACAAGTCTTATGTGATTTCCATTATTATGGATGTACTTTTTATTTTTCCTCATTAATCTTATTTATGTTCTACACTATTTTATTACTAACTAAGAACATATCTTGTGATGTTGTAAATACACACTCTATCTTACTTATGATTTACATTGACTTATTACTAACTAAGTACATATACTATGATGTTGTAAATAAACACTCTATCTTACTTATGCTTTACATTGTCTTATGTTATGATGTGTAAATACACACTCTATCTTTCTTTCAGAGAGCAGCTTGCTAACTTGTAATGAATGAAGCTAAGAGGAGAGGGGAGAAAGAATTGAAGAGAGAGAAAGAAAGCAAGAAGAAGGGAAAGGAAGACTAGAAGAGGAGAGAGAAAGACAAAAAAGAGGGGAGGAAGAAGGAGGAAGCCATGGAAGCTGAAGATGAAGGTGAAGAGCATGTTCTTGATAATAACTGGTTGCCCTAATCTGGGAGTCTTACACCTTATATACCCTGATCAGTGTGACTAGGCGTCTAACCCACCCCTAGTTTCTATGTAATCCGCTTATTACAATCCATCATCACGCCTGAAAGGTCTTTGCCCTAAAAAACGAAGAGGACTGGAGGGGAGTGATGGGTGGGTGTAGGGAGATGTAGAGTACTGCTCTGAGCCACATTACAATGAAAATTGGTGGGTAAAGACTAAGGACATCATGATGTCCATGATAGGGTTGCTAATGTAAAATTGTCATAACTTTTGATAGGCTGCTCCAAATGGGGCATTTTCATGGGATTTTATGTTTACAAAGTGAAAAATGGAGAAGCTATGGATCATGTATGTCTGCATACTTGGTCAGGAGTTTCAAGACAAGTCACAGGATGGAATGTAGGGACCCTTTAAGTTCATTTTTGTTTGGAATTCTCTAAGTTCAGCAAGACAACTAGTTTTGAGCACGGGACATGGAATAAGAACTTTTAGTGGCTTAGGAGACTGAGGAGTGTCTATGTGAAACTTGAGAGTTGTGTGATAGTGAATAGGGAGCTCAACGTGATTTGCTTTGTAAATCACAGGCATGAGCTACAGGGGCAGAGCTGGACCATAGGTGGAGTTACTAAAGGCATGAAATTGGAGTTCCACTCAAAAATGGGCTCTAACAGGGAAAAGTAAGGTGTGACTATTGTATGCATTTTTTGGGGAAAAAGAGAGGAGCTATGGTGTTGTCCTGAACATGAAAGAACAGGGAATCCATGACCAATAAGGTTTCTTCTTGTTTCATCTTCATTCACAGGGCTTTTCTTGATGCCCAAATCTTGAATCTTGCCCCTGGGATCTAACTATCATTTGGGGTAGCCAAAGGAATGATTTTTCTTCATCTATGGGTTGTTTTGGACTATTCAAAATTGTCATAAATAGGGCAGGCCCACAATCCAACCAACCCATAGTCCAATCAATTTGGAAGAGCTAGCAACACTACAAGGATATTCACCAATAGCGACGCAAATAGCGACACCACTCAGAGAAAAAAAGAACGCGCCAAAACCCGAGCATGGCATTTTACCACGAAGAGTAAAAGAGAGAGTGAAATAGATCTTGCATTTTGGAGGGATAGGGAGAGAAAGAGAGAAAGAGAGAAAGAGAGAGAAGGAGAGCTTCTCACCACAGTCATCGCCATTTGCGAAGAAGAGGAGGAAGTGCACGAAGGGAAAAGAGGAGATGCCGTACGAAGAGAAGACAAAGAATCCATCCTCGAGCCTTTGCGATGAGTGCATTGCTCCCTCTCGGTTTGTTCTTGTTCTTTCTCCTTTTCTTTTGTTTGTTTTGGTAGAGAATGAGGTACATTGAGGGAGAAAGAGAGGAAATGAGAGAGACAGAAGAAGAAAGAAAAAGGAAGAGAAAGAATGAGAGAGAGAGAGAGAGAGAGAGAGAGAGAGAGAGAGAGAGGGAATAAACATGAAACATAATAAAGAAAGAAAGAAATAGAGAGAGAGAGAGAGGGAGGGAGGGAGGAGAATAAATGAGAAAACACAAGGGGGTAGAGAAAAACGATGAGGGTTTGTTCTTGTTCTTTGATTTCTTCTTTTTTTGTTTGTTTGTTTTTACAATGATGTGCATTGAGAGAGAAAGAGAGAAAATAAGAGAGGGAGAAGAAGAAAGAAAAAGGAAGATAGAACAAGAGTGAGAGGGAATAAACATGAAACCCCAGAGGGTCCACTAGGGTTTATCGTATGGTACCATGTGAGTGTAAGTGAGGGGGGTTATTTAAGGGAAGAAATGTACATTTTATAAGGTATTCACTTTTCAATTGATCAGTCAAGGGTGTTGCAATGGTGGCATAGTGCTTAATGAAGTGTTTATAGAATGAAGAGAGACCAAGGAAGTCACACAATGAAGTGGTGGTGAATGGAGTGGGTCAATTCCTAACACATTGCACTTTCTTTGGGTCAGCTTGTATGCCATTTTTTCTCACAATGTGTCCCAAGTACTCCATAGATATCTGCATGCAGATACATTTGAACTCCTTAGCAAAGAGTCAATGCTCTCTCAATATGTCAAACACCCTTTTGACATGTGCCAAGTGCTCCTCTGGTGACTTGCTATAAATGAGGATGTCATCAAAGAAAACGAGCACAAATTTGAACAAAAAGAGTTGAGGAATTTTGTTTATGAGACTTTGAAATGTGGTAGGGGTGTTAGTCAACCCAAAAGGCATCATGAGAAAATGATATAGCCCATGATCAGTCATGAACACCATTCTGATCTCATCTCCCTCCCTCATATGAATCTGATGGTAGCCGGAGCATAAATCAATCTTAGAGTGAAAAAGCATGCCCCTTTCAACTCATCAAAGCAAGTCATCAATCCGTGGGATGGGGTAGTGGTTCTTCACTATGATTTTGTTCAAGTCTCTGTAGTTGATGCACATGTGGAAAGAGCCATCTTTCTTCTTGACTAACAGCACGATAGCGGATGCATAAGGGGAAGAACGTAGTTCAATAAAACCCATCTCCAACAGTTTCTTAACTTGCTTTGCAACCTCTTCACGTTCACACTTGGAGATTCTGTAAGGTGGCTTGTATAGTGGCTTGTAATGGGGCTCTAAATCAAGTGGGTGGTCCACTTGCCTCTTAGGGGGAGGGACTATAGGCATCTAAAGTAGATCATTGTACTCCTCAAGTAGGGCCTACAAGGCTGAATCCTTAGATACTTTTGAGGGTTGACCTAAATTGTCCTTATTCAATTGCAAGACAAAGATCTATGACCATTTCTTAAACTCCTGTTTGGGTTGCTTTGCTGTAATGAGCTAAAAATCATCATGATCTTGAACTCCCTCTAAGAAGATGGGCTAGTCATGCATCACAAACTCCATGTAGAGCTAAGAAAAGTCCATAGAAATTTTTTCCAATTGTTTTAGCCAATCACAACCCAAGGCAACATTAATGAGTCCCATATCTAGGGCAATTAGATCAACCAATGCCACATAATTTTCAGCCAAGCATAAGGGGAATATGGGGCATACATGTGTGTTAACTTCTTCTTCTCCATTTGCTACTTGGACCTTCAAGAAATGGTGTGATTCAATAGGGGTGCATTTCAACTGGTCAATGGGTGATTTATTAACAAAAATGTGAGTGCTACCACTGTCTATCAAGATGAAGACATGCTTCTCATGGATACTACCTTGAATGCGTAGGGTGTTGGGGCTCCGAGAACCGGTCCAAGCATCCAAGGAGATGGAGAAAAGGGAAGTGGTAGGTGGGTGGGATGTTAGATCAAGCATCTATGATGGACAACTCCTCGGGTTAAAAGAAAACCCATCCTCTGGGTCATAGAATTGCTCATGATCCATATCATCGACATGCTCAACATGGTTAGTAGGTAGGTCATCCTCATCATTGTGCCAATCTTCCATGGCATGCATGCTATGAAACTTGATCTTAGTTGTCTTGTAAGGGCACTTGGAGGCATGGTTAGCAGTGTACTTATCTCCACATTTAAAGTATAGGCCTTTTTCCTTCCGTTCCTTCACAACATCCCGTGAAATGAAACATTGGCCACTGGAGCCATGGGAAGGTGATGCAGTGGACTATTTATTTTCAGCATACTTACTCTCAACATTAGAGCCAAATGCTGTCCCAAAAATACTCAGTTTCTTTCAACATGGAAGGTGGGGTAAGTGGGTATTTTGGGGTTGTTAGTAGGCATAGAAGTGCCTTGAAAACCAGCCCCATATGGGACTGATCTTGAAGGGATACGGGGGTGTCTAGAACCTTATTGAAAATGTCCATTCTTACGGTACTTCCTTGCATATCTCTCAACCAATTCAATTGCTTCAAATAGTGTGGTAGGATTTTGGGCCATGGCATCTACCAATAGGCTCAGTTCCAACCCATAGATATACTTATGCAATTTAGTATCATTGCTAATGCTCTCCACATACATGGTCAAGTTCATAAATTGATTGGTGTACTCACGTGCAGTGAGATTACATTGGTCAAGAGTGTACCATCATCTTGCCAACCGCTATTTTTCCACACAGGACACAAATACTTGGACCATATGCAATTTAAAGTCTTCCCAATCAATGAACTAATGATTCTCTCAATTGATATAGTGCCACCATGTGTGGAAAAATCCTTCCAGGTGGAGAGAAGCAAAGATCATTTTCTAATCATCAGTGCAGGGGTAGATATTAAAGTAGCACTCCAACTTGGACATCCATTCCTCCAAGTTTGATGGTGAGGGAGATTGCCCATTGTACTTAATGAAGATAATCTTGTCATGTAGATCATGAGGGCCTTGCTGCCCATGAAACCCTCGATGTCCATACATACCTTGCTACCCATACATACCATGTGGTACATTTATCCCATGTTATCCATTATAGCCATGTTGCCTATATTTTCCATGCTAGCCATTAGTACCATACTATCCATGATGGGGCTGATTCATATAGGTTGCATGGGGACTCGTAAGGAGAGTGGGGGAGCTTCCACCAAGGGTGAGGGAGGGCTTCAATGGGGTGTTTGCTACATGATTGATGGGGGATCTCAATAGGGGCTCTCATCATGCGCATGAAAGGGTTCACCAATCTCATAGGTAGAAGGGGGGATTCCCTTATTACTAAGTATGCCCTGTGGACCATGCAATGGCTCTTGAGGTAATGGACGTCTAGATTCGCACTTAGAGTCATTTGCTTTCTCTTGGAATGAAGTTGTAGCTAGCTGAGCAACAAGAGTGGTGAGCTGCTCCAAGGTTTGTTGAGTTCTCGAGTTTGAGAGGTCCATTTGTTCAATTGCTTCATCAAACTTGGACATCATTTGGTGGTGGTTGGTGACCATGTCATTATGTCGTTCCATGTGGCAAAGCTCATGCTGACATATGGTCTGGTTGAGCAAGTTGTAGGGATCTGTATCAGGCATCTCCTCCTACATATCACCATGGTAATCTTGTGCCAAGCTTTGTTCATCATTCATGGAGGTCGTGGAGTCTCTAATCTCCCTCTGGAGTTCTTCATGGACCTTACTTTTCCCTTTCTGGCCAACCATCTAGATGCACTCCCCACAGGATCTACTATCAGTAAATGGGGTGTATCTTTTGGTAGGAAACTCCGATTGGTGAGATTTTTTGTTCATATCGGAGGGGGAAAAGCCCTCTTTGAGATGAGCTATTAATCTTTGTAACAAAAAATTATCACAATATTCTGCAATGGGATTTCTGTGTCTGTCCTGGAGTGGTTTGCACCATGTCCACAATGTGTAGCCATGCTTACACAAACACCTAGGCATATGTGCTATACTTCAAGGAGTAAAAATCATCAAACTAACTTACACATGATTTATACAAAAGAAAGTTTTACTATGTTTTTATCATGTCTACATTGAATGATGTTAATAATGCTAAATTGCAACTATATCATGACAAGAAAGAATAACATTATGGTTATATTAATTTGTGTGGTTGCAATATAGCTATGCTTACATAAACACCTTACACATGTGCACCATACTTGAGTGAAAATCATCAAACTAACTTGTAGGTAATTTATATAATTTAATTATGCTTATATCATAACTAGAGTAAAAAACACCATCAATGATAGATTCTAACTGTCATATACTCTTCAATTAATTTATCTACCAATATGTGCATCTAGTTTTATACATACATCATTGTTTTATTTATATGGGGATATCTTCATGTAATTGATACATTTTCAATGTGTAGCTATAGCTATAGCACATGCATGCCTACACATTTATGTTTGATTATATACATATTATTGCAATGCGTGGTGCATAAAGAGAGAGAGAGAGAAAGAAAGAAAGAAAGTTATATTAACGTCTTCTAAAGACCAAAACTGGCCTATGAGACAAACTGTGATACAACTGATGAGGTCTAGCTATCCAAAATAAAAGTGCTGAATGAAAAGCTAAAAACTGGAAACTGAAAATACGGTGCTGTGAGTGTGATAAGTGTCGTGTATGTGTATGTGCGTATGTAGCTCTGGTACTCCAGATAATGGCTATAAAAGGGGAACAAATGTCGGCTGTGATAGGGGAACAACTGTCGGCTGTGATAAAGTGGTGCGATGTGTATATGTAACAGATGCAGGGAGATATACTATCCTGGGATGTAGTAGCAGTCGTCGAAGTCGCTAATAGCAGGTGATCCCTCCTGGATGCAGGATGTGGTACATCGGCGGTGGAGAAAGAGCAAACTGGAGATCTGAGATCCAATGTGTCGAGTGTCATCGGATCTTAGTCTGTCGATGTAGATCAAGAATCCTCCGGATCTCCTGTCGGTGTGGCTGTGGGGTCTGAAACCCACGGATCCTCGTGCGGCGTCGGGTACGCTGGTCCTCAGCCTGCTGTAGTGTGAGCCCGGAGGTCTGGCTAGAGGTTGGTACAGTAGCTCTCACTCTGTCTGTCTGAAAGAACTGTGTAATAGTCGTCTGGGTGGGCCCCTCTCTGACTGGGACCCACTGTGTGTTCTGTTCTCTGATGTGCCATGCCTCTCCCAGAAAACGACCAAATGATCTCTGATCCATATCAGTCATACATCCCTGAAGTGAGTTGCTCAATGTGTATCTAGATCTCAACTCTGAGTATGCCGGGCATCTGAGAACAAAATGCTCCTCACTCTCCACCTCTGATCTGCAAAGGGGGCATATCCTCTCCTCCCGTGGGATGCCACTGGCTCTGCCACTCTCAATCATAAGCTGATGTGATGATACCCTGAGCTGTCCAATAAGAACTCTCAATCGATGTGGCATATAGATCTGCATATATTTCGGAATCTCTATGAATCCCTGCTCTGATATGCTCAAGAACTGTGTATAATAATGTGCCATCTTCGATGGCAGTGGCTGTGCAGGGCTGACCCATGTCCTCTGTATATAAATATGCCATATCTCCTGTCTGATGACTTTGTTCCTCTCAGAGAGAGAGAGGGTGTAAGTGGGAGCCTGAGTATCATATAGAAGAGGTGGGAGTCTATCAATGTCCAGCCCATGTCTGTGTCAAACCAAGCTCTAGTCTGTGCATACCATGATGTGGTATCCCCCGCTCGAGCCATCTCCTGAGATGCCATATATGCTCTGTATGCAATGCGATCTCTATCCATATCCTGAAATCTGTGTAGGAAGCAGACTGTCTGAAATAATGCCTCGACTAGCATGGGCGGTGTGGCAAGCTCTACTCGCACAATGTCATGTGGGACTGAGGCCTTGCTGCGAATCAATCTAGATATCATGATCACCTGAGGTCTCTCCATCAATATCCATACATAATCGGCAAGGCCTGGCCCCCATATAGCTGCTCCATACATCAGTGCTGGAGTGACTAGAGTAGAGAGAGAGAGAGAGAGAAGAGAGAGAGAGAGAGAGAGAGAGAGAGAGAGAGAGAGAGAGAGAGAGAGAGAGTGTGTGTGTGTGTGTGCATGCACGTGTGTGTGTGTGTGCACGTGTGCATGTGTGTGTGCATGTGTACATGCACACATGCACTCATGCACATGTGTGTGTGTGTGTGTGTGTGTGTGTTATGGATTGACTTACAATGATGCATGTACTAAAATGTGGTATAAAAGTAATGAAATAGTAAAAATTTTAATGTAGTTGAAATGTTAACATCTCAAAATCCTTGTTTCAGCAATGATTGTGACCAACCTATGTATTATAAGTTATAGTCTTAGTAGACTTCTATATAGTATGTGAGCTCTATTTGAGAATGCTTTTATGTATGGTCAAGAATATCCCTAATATCCAATCATATGTCTGTTTCCCAATTTGGATTTCTACTCTCAAGGTGCTTACTATAACAACATTGTACTACCTACGTTTTTATGCACTTATCTTAACATTTTTTGTGATGCTCTCTTGAAATGTTAGAATGTTTTTACTCACAAATAATCAATTATAGTATCTATATAAACCTTAAGCATATGTCAATGTGGAAAATCTTTCTATATATACCCCAAAAATTATAAATATTAGGGCAAATTTAATCGATTTCTTTGAATTTTTCTTTTAAATTTAACCAATTTCTTTGAACTTTTCTTTCACATGAATGGCTAAAGAGCATTTATAACCTTGATATGCCTTAGAAATGTGGGTGAATAAAAAATCTCAAAGTTAAAACTCGGCCTACTCAACTTTCAAAAAAGAACTTGTAGATATATAAAGTTTTAGCCAATTGATAAATATTATCCACTAAAGGGATTCCTTATTTACATACACACACACACACACACACACACTCTCTCTCTCTCTCTCTCTCTCTATATATATATATATATATATATATATATATATATATATATATATATATATATATATATATATATATGGCCCTTCACATTCCCCCCTTCTCTCTCACCCTCTCACATTCTATGAGTCCTTTCCCTATCATGTAGACCTGCAAAGCTTTAGCGTGGTACCAAGAGTAGGCAGAGACATAAGCACACACACACACACACACACACACACACACACACACATATATATATATCTTCAGCCCTTTACATTTCCCCCCTTCTCTCTCACCCTCTCATATTTTGTGAGTCTTTTCCCTATCATGTAGACCTGCAATGTTTTAGCATGGTACCAAGAGTAGGTGAAGACATAAGCACAAATCTCTCTCTCTCTCTCTCTCTCTCTCTCTCTCTCTCTCTCTCTCTCTCTCTCTCTCATATTTTTGTTCCAACCCACATACTTACAAAATTTGTAATCACAATTTTGAGCACAAATGTATCGAGAATAAAAAATTAATCATCTCACCTTGTGATTGTTGGAGGTAGAAAGTGTGTCCTCATCAAGAGAGTAGATTTTTTCTCTTTTTTTATATATGCTTCCTTATCCTTCCATGTGTTGCACAAGCCACATCCAATGCACAAAATTACTTTAGAGATCGGTGGTTTTTCCCTAAGTATCACACATTCTAGTTTAATCCACAACAAATTAATGAATCTAGGAAATTGTACATGATAAGCTATTCCTCAAGAGGGATTCACTAGTAGTAATAAGGAGACATTACCTGTGTGCAAGAAATATATGAAAATACCCCTTATCTACCCCCTATTTATGGGACCTTACCTTATAAAATGTACCTTCATTCCCTTAAATAACCCCCTCCCTTACACTCACATGGTACCATACGGTAAACCCTAGTGGACCCCTCAAGCAATTCCTTAAGCACTCTAGAATATTGTACGCATCATTCTAGCTTCTTCTTTGCTTGGTTCTTCCATACTAGCTAGTAGAAGGCAATGGTGACAAGGTATGTGAGAGCGGAATTTTGATGCCGAGAAGTGCTTAAAAATAGCTAAAAATTATGGATATCAAGGGAAAAATATTCAACGTTGAAGGCGGCGGCTCGATCTAGGACGATTTTAAGCATCAAAGTGCTTTAAAGGCACCCGAGCGACACTTGTTGATTTTTCATAAATTTTCAGTCTGTCGTGCGGGTTGTCAAGAGTTACCAACCGATGCGGGATGCCGAGACGGACACCCAAGATTTTTCAAAGCTCGATTTGGAGCCTGGACGGGGAAATGGCCACAAAATGGTCAATATATGAAAAGGTGGACACTTGGGAGGCCAAAATTGGGCATGCCTTTTGAGTTTGGACCCCCCCTCCCCCCCTCCCGCCCCCGTCCCTAAAACTTTATGCACTTTATGAAGCAAAAAACGTGGAGAGAGAATGAGGGATGAAGAAAAAACGTGGAGCAACATGGTGGCCGTTTTTTGCGCCCTCTCATGATGGAGATGGAGTATGTAGGCTGAAAGTAACCCATACAATCGATCATGGGGCTGATCTTCCGTCTCTTGGCTGGTCTTATCACATTTCTTCGCCCGTCAAATGGTGGCCTAAATGGAAATCTCTGATTTCAGTCTTTCTCTCTCCTCTCTCTCTCTCCCCTAAGGGCAGATTCATGTGGTAAAGAAGAAGAAGAAGAATGGATGACGGATGCTTGTCCAATGAAGACCGGATTGCTCCGTGGTGCAAGAGGAAGGAAGATTGCTGATTGTGGACTGTCATGAGCATTAATGGTGGCTGGAAATCAGTCCCGAGATATGGCAAATAAAAACCCGCAACCCGCAACCCGCAAAGAACGGTAATTTCATTTTTACAAAGAAAATTGATGTTTTATGCAATTTGCTTCATGAATACTTGTTCCCATGGGATGATTATGCATTATAATGTTGTTTGCAATGTCTTCCAACTGTTTGAAATTAGAAAATCAAAAAATCATAAGTGTTGTGGATGAAATTAATGGTGTAAAACCCGTAAAACATGTGAAATATGGAAAAATTGGGTGTTTTTGAGATATAAATGGAAAATATAATAAGACACACCAACTAAATTTGTGTTTTTTCTGCAAATGAACCTAAGTGCCACAACCCACAACTCATTTTGTATTTTCAATCATTTAATATTGTAAAAAATACAAGAAAAATAGGAAAAATGGGGAAAAATAGATTTTGAGTGCCGAAAATTAAGAAAAAATAAGAACCATGTTTGTGGATGTATGGGGGGTCTAAAGTATGAGGTTTAACCTCAGTTCAGCCCTACCTTTATTTTTTAGTGAGTTTTTATTGCTTTTCATACAATAAAAATGTGAAAAATGAACTCTAAATCGATCAATAACGCACAACCTAAACGGGTGAGGGGGTAGAGTGTATAAAAGGTGTTTAAATGCTGAAGGAAATGATGAAAAGCTTGCTGGTTTTTATGCATACCATTTAGGTTGGTCGATAATTAAAAATTAAGAAACTTGTAGCACGAGGGTTTATCGGTGCTAGGTTCATGCAACGCCGCATACGAGCGATAGTTGAAATCATTGAAAGAAATGTTTTTCATATGTGCACCATGCTGATTTTCTTGATTGTTTGAGCACGTGGACATTCACAATTTGCATAAATCATAAAGAAACTTAAAGGTATTAGGAACTCCTAGATGCATGGCAATTGCTTTCTAGAGGAACATGACCCGCGATGAGTGAGAGACAAGATATCCCAAGCTGTAGGCTAGGCGTTGGGTCTAAGGGGAAAGTAAAACGAGGTATGGTACATCCTGGAACGAAATAATTGGTACCTTGGGAGGACTATGTGCGAAGTGTTATATATGTTTAGTGATGCATCGAGGGGCCAATCCCCAAGGTGTAGGAGAGTCGCAGTGAGGTAGCGGCAGTCAGCCATGGGAGGACCTCCTATGTTTGTGCTTTGTGCTATTTGGCAATGTGCTGTGACTCCCTTTGAGGAGTGTTAATTGGGTTAGAGTTGGACTACGATACGTGATACAAACGCAATATGTTTAGGAAGATGATGTATGTGTCATCCACGCTCCTAGCCGCGAGGCCGTGGGGTTGTTGAGCGCATGATAGAGGTCAGGCTAGTGCATGAGCCAGTGCCAGCCCGTTTCAGGTCCCATCAGTGGTGCGTCTGCCAGGAGCCACCTATAAGTGGCAATTTTCGAATCTAGGATTTCAAGGGACCCTAAATTATCCATAAAATGGGGTTTGTTCAAGGATGGAAAAACTTGGCTTTTCCCATACAAAACTTACTAATGGACTTAGTTAGTTATGTAGAGCATGAGTCCTCTGCAGAAGGTAATTTATGTGATGAAAAGAGTAGCCCAGTACTGGTTACCCCCTCCTCTAAAACAATGGCATGGGCCGAGGTTCGCCTTGGTGTGGTCTCGACCCAAGAGAAATCATGTTTAACCATCCATCAACCTAGAGGGTATGAAACAAGCATGTTGGAAACTAGGGCAGTTATGGCATCAGCAGGTCATCATGCTAAAGTCATGATGCCATGGGAAAGTGCAGATGTAGGATGGAATATACTTGTGGTTGAAACATCCCATGTAATGGGCCACCATGACGACATAGTCGGCATCACAAGGATGTTAGAAGCCCTAGCTGTCAAGGGAAAACCGTTGCTTAAAAGACACGGTTCCCAAGTTTTAAGAAGTGGTAATGATAAATCAGCTGTAGATAAGGACCAAAAGCTCTTATATAAACCCGTTATGGACTTTCCTTTTAAAGGGAAAGGTATGGAAGACCCTCTAAGAGGGAATCAAAAGGACATATTGAAATTTATAGAACTCCCTAGACCACTCAGTGAGTTGGCAGAAAGGGATGTCAATGAGGATATTAACCCCCCTACACCGAAAAGGGTGGGGATGGAAGAGGTTAAAGGTCCTAAGAGGCTGGACCTAGATCATGATGAATATGAAGATTTTAATGACCCGGTGTTGATCCCAAAAGGGAGGACTAAATAACCTCCTCTTTATAGGGATCTCCCAGTGTTTTATGGGTTGCCAGATGAGGATCCGATGATTCATTTAAGAGAATATGACCTAACTTGCATTGCAAGTGGGTTCGATGATATACATCGGATGCTTGTATTCCCAAGTACCCTAAAGGGAGAGGCAAGGAAATGGTACTGGAGCCTCCCAAGAGGATCGATCAGATCATTTGAGGAGTCTTGTGATAGATTTCTAGATGAGTATGAAAAATAGCTCCCTATGATTCAGGTCTTAGGGCAGCTTATGCAGTTTAGACAGGAGTCTTATCTTTCTGTTAAAGAGTATGCTAGAGCCTTTGATAGTACTCTTAGGCTTTGGCCAAGAAGAGCCATTGCATTAGTAGATGATGTGCTATATGAGCTCTTTCTGAATGGCTTAGAGATTAATACGCAAATCCAAGTGGGATTGCAGAATCCTAAGTCGTTAAGGGAAGCAAAAATGCATGCCATCGATTATGAGGGTCATATTCAGAAATGTTGGGAAAACTTTTGGAGTTTTCCCCGCTCAGTACAAGTGCATCCTAGTTTCCAACCATGTCTGCAAGAAGACAACTCACTTGGTGATACCAAGGTAGCCTATGAGGGGAACCTTGGTGGCCAAAATTTCAAAGCAGAAAATGGCCATCCTATGAGTAATAATGACATGCCTCTCAGTGAAAAGGTTCCAGGCCACGTAAGTCCCATTAGGGCTTGCAACACTTCCACGAGAGGTAGTTGTGATGGCAACATGGATAGAACCAATGGGCCTGTGAGTGCTGATAAGCATTCTGTGTGTGGTTCTAATTTTGTTGCTAGTAAGGCTCTTGAGAGACCTTTGGTGTTCGAATCATGCTTCCGGGTGGATGGTTGTTCCCTTCAGTGAAAGCATGGTTCTTATGGAAGAAAATTTACAGTATGGACGTAAACAAGTAAAGACATCTTTTGTAAAGAGGATGCAAAATGCTAAAAGTCCACCTGGGCTTCACAAAGTTCATAAGGATGTGAGGCCATTTGGCCATAGGGATAAGTTTGCATTGAGTTCGTTAGACCAATGCAGCAAATTGAGGGAGTGCAAGATTATTATGGGAAATGTGAGATGGGTTTGGAGACCCAAAATCTCCAAAAGTGTGGCAGGAATGTCGGATGCAAGGCCAAGGATCCCATCTGGATATATTCTGTGGAACCCCCAAGAGGATAAGATTGGATATACATCTGACAATATACACTGCCTTGGGATACACCCATGTGATGTGCCTAGGCTTGAAGCTCTATTTAGTTTGGGTCATAGCACTGATTTATGTGAAAACCCAAATAGGGGAGGTTCGACTGAGTACAAAGCTATGATTCTTTCTCCCAAAGGAGCCACTTAGCCGCTTGCACGACTAGTTTATTCGGATGACAATAAATGTGGGACATGCGAGCCCATGGAAGCCGTTCATTTAGCTCATAGTGCCTAAGAAGGGATCGGCCTTATTGATGAGTTATTTGTGCAAAGCCTAAGAAAAAAAAAAAAGAACCACACAATATCAAGCTTTTAGCTAACTCGCATGAGTAGCATGGGGCTAGTTGACCTATGATGTGCTATCCTTGGTACCCTGGGTAGTGTGATAGGGTGTGATGTATATGCCAAGAATATCAGCATTACGTGGACTAAAATGACCTACCTAGTTTTAAGCTAGGAAGGCTAGCTGCTTTGGATATTACGTCCAGATCTCGTAAGGCCAAGAGGGCCAGTGCTGTGAGGTTTTGAATGTTGTATTTCGTAAGGCCAAGAGGGCCAATCGTCTGTTTAGTACATGTGTGATTAATGGTTTCTTGTTTTAGTTCTGTGCTAGATAGGTTCGGAAGAAGAGCTTGGAAGGAGCCTTTTGTTGCGTGGAAGCTTCTGGTGGCCCTATCCAAGTGATATCTTTCATTTATGAGTACTGTGGTTTTTATGTTATATGTGTTTGTGTACTTGTTAAGGGGGGTTTTCCGTTTCTTATTGAGGACCGACGTCCAAGGCATGAAGTCTCAAGGTTTAGGTTAAGTATGTTTGGGGGAGGTCTGCGTAGTCATTGCCTCCTATAAAGACATTGCCAGGCATTGAAAGACCTGTTTTAGAAGGGAGTCCTAGTGACCCTGTTTTGCTAGCCTGCTAGGCAGCCGTTCCAGGAGTTCTTGTTAGTTGTGAGGGTGTTAGAGAAGCCTCCCGAAGAACAAAATAAAGATGATAAAGGGAAAAAAAAACCTGAATATCTTAAAGCTAATAACAATATACAAAGGTGTGTAAAAAGGGGTTCTAACCCCTATAAAAATCGAAAAGGGAAGAAAGAAAAATTTATGAGAAGTTTTGATGATCGCCTCTAGTGGAGGCCTGATAGGTTCCTGGGGACGAGTCAGACCTGGGGCCGATGCCTTGTCTTCCTAGGGGTGGCATCTTGCTGGAAGAAAAAAAATAAAGGAAGGTTGGAGCGAAAATAAAAGTGAAAAGGATTAAGTGTCACCTTGCGAGGACTTGGTAGGTTCTTGGATACCGAGACATGACCTGAGGCCGATGCCCTGTTCTCCTTGGGTCACTACGCTCAGCTTCCTCCTTTTTACATACCCGTGTATGTCAATAAAATAAAACCCTAAAAGAAGAAATGTGCTGAAAGAAAATACTTCTTGATCAGGCTATAGGAGTCCTCGCCTAGTAGGAACTCCTAGCTGTGTTGTCCTTAGTTAGGTAGGTAGTACAGACCACCACTTAGGGCAACCTCTTTGAGAGTTCTTTTTAGTTTGGCCGTGTTGGAGCAATTGGTTAGTGACTAGCTTCGGACTTTTATCAGATTATGCTAGGCCTACTCCTTGTGGATGTCATGCCTTGGTTCTGTCAGGGGGTAGGAAGAGCGTTGTCATGTGTTTAATATGTATCTATTTTGTATCAGCTTGATGCTTCCTTTCGTTGTTTTGTGCAGATCTATTGTGGGATTCGACGGGCTGAGTCGCCCTATCCCGTAGTTGCCAATGAGAGCGGAATTTTGATGCCGAGAAGTGCTTAAGAATAGCTAAAAATTATGAATATCAAGGGAAAAATATTCAACGTCGAAGGCGGCGGCTCGATCTAGGACGATTTTAAGCGTCAAAATGCTTTAAAGGCACCCGAGCGACACTTGTTGATTTTTCATAATTTTTCAGACTATCGTGCGAGTAAACAAGAGTTACTAGCCGATGCAAGATGCCGAGCCGAACGCCCAGGATTTTTCAGAGCTCCATTTGGAGCCTGGACGGTGAAATGGCCACAAAATGGTCAAGATATGAAAAGGTGGACACTTGGGAGGCCAAAATTGGGCATGCCTTTTGAGTTTGGACAAACACACCCCCTCCCCCGCCCCCCCCCCCCCCCCCCCCCCCCCCCCCCCCCCCCCCAGGCCTAAAATTTTATGTACCTTATGAAGCAAAAAACGTGGAGAGAGAATGAGGGATGAAGAAAAAACGTGGAGCAACATGGCAACCGTTTTTTGCGCCCTCTCATGATGGAGATGGAGTATGCAGGCTGAAAGCAACCCATACAATCGATCATGGGGCTGATCTTCCATCTCTTGGCTGGTCTTATCGCCTGTCTTCACCTGTCAAATGGTGGCCTCAATGGAAATCTCTGATTTCAGTCTCTCTCTCTCCTCTCTCTCGCTCCCCTAAGGGCAGATTCATGTGGTGAAGAAGAAGAAGAAGAATGGATGACGGATGCTTATCCAATGAAGACCGGATTGCTCCGTGGTACAAGAGGAAGGAAGATTGCTGATTGTGGACCGTCATGAGCATTAATGGTGGCTGGATATCAGTCCTGAGATATGGCAAATAAAAACCCGCAACCCGCAAAGAACGGTAATCTCATTTTTACAAAGGAAATTGATGTTTTATGCAATTTGCTTCATGAATACTTGTTCCCATGGGATGATTATGCATTACAATGTTGATTACAATGTCTTCCAACTGTTTGAAATTAGAAAATCAAAAAATCATAAGTGTTGTGGATGAAATTAATGGTGTAAAACCTGTAAAACACGCGAAATATGGGGAAATTGGGTGTTTTTGAGATATAAATGAAAAATATAATAAGACACACCAACTAAATTTGTGTTTTTGCTCTCCAAATGAACCTAAGGGTCACAACCCACAACTCATTTTGTATTTTCAGTCATTTAATATTGCAAAAAATATAAGAAAAATAGGGAAAATGAAAAAAAAAGGAAAAAATGGATTTTGAGTGCCGAAAATTAAGGAAAAATAAGAACCATGTTTGTGGATGTATGGGGGGTCTGAAGTACGAGGTTTAACCTCAGTTGAGCTCTACCTTTATGTTTTAGTGAGTTTTTATTGCTTTTCATACAATAAAAATGTGGAAAATGAACTCTAAATCGATCAATAATGCACAACCTAAACGGGTGAGGGGGTAGAGTGTATAAAAGGTGTTTAAATGCTGAAGGAAATGATGAAAAGCTTGCTGGTTTTTATGCATACCATTTAGGTTGGTCGATAATTAAAAATTAAGAACCTTGTAGCACGAGGGTTTCTCGGTGCTAGGTTCATGCAACGCCGCATACGAGTGATAGTTGAAATCATTGAAAGAAATGTTTTCCACATGTGTACCATGCTGATTTTCTTGATTGTTTGAGCACGTGGACATTCACAATTTGCATAAATCATAAAGAAACTTAAAGGTATTAGGAACTCCTGGATGCATGGCAATTGCTTTCTAGAGGAACATGACCCGCGATGAGTGAGAGACAGGATATCCCAAGCTGTAGGCTAGGCGTTGGGTCTAAGGGGAAAGTAAAGCGAGGTATGGTACATCCTGGAACGAAATAATTGGTACCTTGGGAGGACTATGTGCGAAGTGTTATATATGTTTAGCGACGCATCGAGGGGCCAATCCCTAAGGTGTAGGAGAGTCGCAGTGAGGTAGCGGCAGTCAGTCGTGGGAGGACCTCCTTTGTTTTTGCTTCGAGCTATTTGGCAATGTGCTGGGACTCCCTCTGAGGAGTGTTAATTGGGTTAGAGTTGGACTACGATATGTGATACAAACACAAGATGTTTAGGAAGATGATGTATGTGTCATCCACGCTCCTGGCCGCGAGGCTGTGGGGTTGTTGAGCGCATGATAGAGGTCCGGCTAGTGCATGAGCCAGTGCCGGCCCGTTTCAGGTCCCATCAGTATGTTTGCTAATATAACCAAAAAGAGCTCTAAGTTGCACCTTACTTTGATTAGCTCACAATGATTCTATGTGCCATAGGATTAGTGAGTCGACACTTAGGAAATATTGTCACATCATTGTAGAGATCCTTGCTACCAATATTAGATCAAGCTTCATCTCCATTCCATTAGGTGAGTATCTCAAAAGGATTATTGCTAACTTCCAACAAGCATTGACTCTCTTTCCCAATGTTTGTGGTGTAATTGATGGTAGCCACATCAAGCTTGTTAGAAATCCTAACATTGAGGTGATTCCCATGCAATATTGGTATATCCACCATTTTCACTCCATACTTTTGCAAGACATTTGTGATGCACATAGGTGGATTTGGGATGATTGTGTGGTTTCTTTGGGTGGTGCAAATGATGGGGACCCTAGAAAGCTTCTTCCATCTAAAAGAATTTCAAGGGCTACCAAGTGTTGCAAGAACTTGTCATTGATATTAATGGTGTTTGGATCACCCATACTTGCTAGGTGATTTGGGCTATGAGCTTGCAGGAATCTTATCACCCCCTTCAAGGAGTCCCACCCTCTAGCTCTAGTGGTGATTGGAAGCTTTGTAATGAACACATGTCTAGAGGTTGTATGTGCATCAAGAATGTGTTTGGGATGCTGAAAGCTTCTTATCTTGTGTGCATTCTTTGTGTGTTGTGTGTCTTGCAAGAGCTCAAGCTCCCTCTCTCTTTCCCCCATCTTTTCATGGTACCAAAGCAGTGTTCAAGCAAGGAGTTGTGAGAGTTGTGAGCCACAAGCACAAGAGTCTACAAGGAAGCCCTAATATGGATTATACTTGTGGAGTTCTCTCTTATGTGATCTCTAATTTATGAGCTAACTTCATGAACGTGCTCAAGGAGTGTAAAAGGCTTCTAGTCTAAGATTATGCAATGACATTCATGTTTTGAGTGCATTTTACTCTCCATTTAGGAGTTAGAGGCTTTTCGTATACAACTCTGATAAGGTACACAAACTCTGCAAACCTTGTCATTTCGCAAAATAGCTTGTAGGTGTTGGGTGCAACACACAATATTTTGATACTATTGGAAATTTTAGGTGTTGCTCACAATATTCTTATATACTAAATTCAATATAGGTGACAATTTACCTGAGTTAGCAGGTTGTTAAGTAGATTTTTGGGTTTTACTATGCAATGTTTGAGGGATTTAATGAGATTGTTAGTGAAAAGCTTGACAAGCATAACTTTCATACTTGGGAGTTTAGATTGATCAACTTCCTTATGAGTAAAGGTTATTGGAAGTACATTGAATGAGATAATGCTAAGACTCCAAGGTTACCAGAGGAAAATACCACACCTAAGCATGCTAATGCATTTAAGAAATGGAGCTACGATGCTAGAAAAGTTATGTATTGGCTTTGTTTCAATGTTTTAGATAATATGATTGGGCATATACATGATGCAAATACTTCTTCAAAAGCATGAAATAACCTACTTAAAATGTTTGGTAGAAATACCAAAGCTAAGAAGTTATAGTTGAAATCTAAGTTAAATAATTTCAAGCATGGCAATCTATCTATTAATGACTTTGTATTTAAGATTAAGAGCATTGTTGAAGCTCTTGGATCTATTAAAGTATAGGTTGATGATGATGACGATGATGATATAGTGGCTGCATATTTGGATGGCTTGGGTGAGGAGTACAAGCAATTTCAGACCTCCATTAATATAAGAGACTCCATCTCTAATTTTGCTAATCTAATGTCTATGTTAATATTAGAAGAGAAAAACTTGGATCTTGGTGTATCTTTGTCACAAAGCAAGAAAAAATTCAGAGCAATCGCTTTAGTCTAGCATAGTAGAAGTAGAGCTCATGTGGAAAGGGCTACAATGGTGACTGTTATAGGGAAACCTCATCCAAATGAGCACTAGTATCACTGGTCACAGTGGTTATGAAGTGACTTAGTGTGAATGCACTAATAACACTTCAGGGTTAGACCAGTTGAGTGCTATTTATAGGATGCAAGGATGAGTGCGCACTTTCATTGTATGATCACCACTCTTGGACTCTTGTTCCATTGGTTGATGCATCCATACACTGGGATGATGTTGATTGGTGGTATGGGATGCCAATCCTTGGGGTGCGTTCATGACCAGGAGTACTGATAGCTCTTAAACTTGGGGGTGAGCCCATTTGGCTCTATGGCTAAGAGGTGAGTCCAATGTCCAATCCCTTTCATGTCCCATGTGTAGGTTGGATCCTAGGGGGACATTTCATTTATATTAGAGCATCAACCTGTTATTGGATGTGAGATTCGATGACATGCACAAAACCACTTGTGCTCATGGAAACGTGATGTCACCCCCCCTAACATGTATATTTTTATTTCATTAAGGGTGATATGGAACATTGCTAGCATGAGGGGTGTGCATGGAGGGCATGTGTTGCAGGTGGTGGGTATGAAAGCAAGGTAAGTTTCTTGTTTTGTACTCATGCTGAGCGATGCTTGTGCGCAAGGGGCTTTTTAGCGATTTTGACAATCGAAGTCCAAGGAGCTTCCACTCTCGGGCTATGGCAAACCGACATGGAAAGTTGAAACCTTATGGCTTGGGTAAGCATTAGGGTTCAAGTTGACTGTAAGAGAGGGGGACTTAATTAAGTCCCCCTCTCTTACATTGATAGTAAATTTTTAAATTAATATATAATGTTGATTATTAATTTTAATGCTAATGTAACATTAAACATTAGCATTACTTTAATACTGGTGCGCAGATCGGATGCTGTACGCTTGCGTAGTGAATGCCGGAAGGTTCCCAAGAACAAAAGAACTCTACTTTTTGCACAAAACTCAAGGTAAAAAGCATGCACGACATGAACAAGAGACCAATTGGGTGCAATCTCCCCCCATGCCTTTGTGTGAGTGCTCCACAAAGCATGTATTTTATGTATTAATCATCTTCAAGCTCAAATAATAGCCCAAATTACAAAATAGCAAGCTTTTAGCTTTTGAGTTTGCTTTAGCGCAAAATAGAAATAAAGCTAATGGGCGGTGCCCAAAGAGTCTGGCATGCCCAATACAATGTCCAAGTACAAATAACATAATCGTGCACCCATGCGCATACAAAATAATAAATAAATATCCAATGCCTCAATAAATAGGCGCGACAAAATATAGGCGCCATGCCTAAGGTATGCGCCCATCAAAATATAAATGATAAATCGAATACTCGCTATCCTCCAATGCTTTCCTCCGCCACTGCTCCTATCTCTACACATCAACTGAAACATTCACAATCGTTAGTAAAATAATACAATTAAACCGACAAAAGTGAATACCTAGCAGTCTTCATCTATATAAATAAATCAACTGGTTAGAAATCAATCCTAACCTTAATTTATTACGAGTGTGCACTCTAAACTCATAAACGTTTATTAATTTAATATGCATTTTGCGGAATCACCCGCTATGGAATCACCCATGTACACACTAAATTAATGAAACGCCCGAAAAGGACAGGCGTCCCCATCAACTTCTCGCACAAAGAATCCACTTTGTGTATGAGCCCGGTCATCAAAGTTTATGGAATCCACTGTAAAACCTCACGGAATCCACCGTGGCACGGAATCCACCGAGAAATATGCCTCCTGGCATCATACCCCCGGGGTGGAATAGCAATTGCCCTCAATTGCTATTAGCTCAATGTGGAGCTAATAGAGTGGGGAAAGCATTTAAGTCTCTAGCATGCATCCATTGGGCTTCTTCTACAGGATGGTTCTTAAATTTGACTAGATATCTAGAATATCTTCGGCTAGTTCTAGTGGTCATAAAGTCAGTATCTATGATAGCTTCAGGTTCAAGTATTTCAGTCTCTTCCTCTAATAAGGGTGGGTTTTCATAAACAGGGTGTACAGGTAATTGGCCTCTAAATGGTCGTAATAAACTAATGTGAAATGTGTTGTGAATTTTCCAGTCAGGTGGTAATTCTAACTTGAATGCATTGTCATTAATTTTGTGAATGATCCTAAATGGTCCATAGAATCTAAGGGCTAATTTCACAACTGGGTGTCTATCTACACTTTGTAATCTACGTTTTTCTATTCTCAACCAAACATAGTCATCAACTTTGAAATTCATTGCTTGTCTTTTCTTATTGGCTTGCTTGGTATATGATTGCTGGGCTTTGGCAATCATGTCTTTAACCTAATCAAAAATAGTATTGTGCATACTCGCAATATCATCAGCACTTTGAATTCTATTTGACAAAGATGCAACAGGTGTAGACAATCTATAACCATAAATCACTTGAAACGGTGCTTTCTTTGTAGATGTGTGTGGTGTATTGTTATATGCAAACTGCAGTAAATGCAAATGTGTATCCCATGTCTGTGGTTTAGAAATAGTGTAAGCACATAAAAGATCTAGTATAGTACTGTTAGTGGCTTCTATTTGTCCATTAGTTTCAAGATGAAATGCAGATGAGAAATCAATTTTTGTGCCAAGGTTAGCAAACAAAGTAATCCAAAAGTTGTTACAAAATCTAGAATCACGATCAGAAATAATAACTTTTGGTAATCCATGGTTAGTGAAAAAAGTTTTCAAAAATAATTGTGCTGCCTGTGATGCTGTTAAAGTTTTCTTACATGGAATGAAATATGCTTGTTTACTAAACCTGTCTACTACTGTCCAAATCATATCATGGTTAGATTTAGTATTAGGTAAACCAATAATAAAATCCATAGAAATTTGTTCCCATGGTCTTGATGGAATAGATAAAGGCATAAGTAATCCATACTGTTTACCATGATGTCTCTTAACTCTTTGACAAATCAAACATTCAGAAACAAAGTTAGATACATCAGTGTCCATATGCGGCCAATAAAAATCTTCAGTTAATGTACGTAAAGTAGATATGATACCTCTATGTCCTTGATATGGAGGACAATGAATCTCATTCAAAACAAAAGATCTGAATGGAACTGTAACACATAATCTCTTTTCATAAAACATGAATCCATCGTTATAAGATAGTGAATCAATAGGAATCAAGTTATTTTGAACTAATTTATTCCAATCAGCATGAAAAGTAATGTCCTGATGGTAAGTATCTTTCATAGCAATCAAAGAATCAAATGATATAACAGAAATATTATGAATGGTAGGTCTTCTACTTAATGCATCAGCCACCCACTACATTTTCTTTACCGGGTTGATATTGGATAATCGGATGAAAACTTTGGATAAAAGATGCCCATTTGATATGTCAGTCAGATATTTGAGGTTGGCTAAGTAAATGTCTAATACTTTTCTGATCGATCTTAATCATAAATTCAGAGCCCATTAAGTAGTGTTTCCACTGTTTTAAAGCTTGTACCACAGCTAATAATTCTTTGTCATATGTGGAATATTTTAGTTCAGAGGGTTTCAACTTACAACTAGAATAGGATATGGGATGATTATCCTGCATAAGTACGGCTCCTATTCTAGATCCACTAGCATCGGTCACTACTAAAAAGAATGGTCTATTAAAATCAGGCAATTGTAGTACAGGAGCATGGGTTAATGCATGTTTCAATAAGTCAAAGGATTTTTGTTGATTATCGGACCAATGATAAACAATACATTTCTTTAGAAGTTTAGTTAATGGTAAAGCAAGTAATGAGAAATTACGCACAAACTTCCTATAGAAACTAGCAAGACCTAGGAATGATCGTAACTCATGCACATTTTTAGGTACAGGCCAGTTTAATATTGCTTCTATTTTCTTAGGGTCAACTTTAATTCCATCAGATGATACAATATGACCTAAATACTCAATTTCTATTTTAAAGAACTCACTCTTTTCCGAATTTGCATACAGTTGATTATCTTTTAATAACTGGAAAACCAAGGACAAATGCTCATAATGTTCTTTCTCATTTTGACTAAACACCAAAATATCATCAAAGAAGACAATTACACAATACTGATATTTCAAAAATATACGGTTCATCATTCTACTAAATGTAGCAGGTACATTAGTCAATCCGAAAGGCATCACTAAAAATTCATAATGACCAAACTGTGTCCTAAATGCAGTCTTGAATATGTCTGACTTATCTAGTCTCACCTGATGATAACCAGATTTAAGGTCTATTTTACTAAATATGGCAGAACCTTGCAGTTTATCCATAAGGTCATCGGCTCTAGGAATTGGATACCTATTCTTTACTGTGATCTTATTTAAAGCACGATAGTCAATGCACATACGATAGGTATTATTCTTTTTCTTTACTAATAGAACAGGTGCACCAAATGGAGAACTACTAGGTCTAATCAATCCTCTATTTAGTAATTCCTCAACTTGACTTTGAATTTCTTTTTGCTCTATCTGGTTATGTCTATATGGTGCTTTGCAAGGTGGTTGTGTACCAGGAATCAAATCTATTTTATGGTCTTCTGGACATGAAGGAGGTAAACCAGGGGGAAGATCTTCGGCAAAACAATCTTTAAAGTGTGCAAGAAATTCTTTATGCCTAGGGTACATATGATTTTCTTTAACTTGCAGTTCATTCACCCATATGAGATAAGATTTACTACTTTTGCGTAATGCACGTTTAGCTTGAGTATGCGAAAGCAGTGGAAAAGCATTAGATGCATGCATATCATACAATGTAATATGTTTTCCTTGAAATTGAATATTAATCCAATGTATGGAATAATCTATATCTGGGTTATGCTGATGACGCCAAGGCATACCTAAAATAATGTCACTGGACTGTAGTGGTACAACTAGAAAATTTCTTATTTCAGTGTATTCACCAATTTGAATTTCTAAGTCATGCACTTCCCGTGTACCATTATACCTAGTACCTAAGAATGCTGATTTGATGCGATAATGCGTAGGTACAGTCTGTAACTTTAATTCTTTTACTAGCTTTGCAGAAATGAAATCATGAGTACTACCATCATCATGCAAAATAATCTTTTCCTTTCCATGCACTAAACATTTCATTGTCAATAAAGAATGTGGAGTTGGCATACCTGGTAAAGTATCCGAAGGAGTAGTAATGTTGTCTTCATCTTCCGTGAAATCAGGCATTTCTTCATGTTCATCATCTTCCATTGCTCCAAGGTAGTTGATATGGATAGGTGGCTTCTTCGAATGGCAATTTGCTGCTAGATGTCCAGGCTAGTGGCATTTATAACAGACTATAGGTTTGGCTTTGGTGACATTGTTTGCAATGGCAGGAAGTCTAGGGATATTAGGATTTGGCTGTGGAATAGGCTTGGGGTTTTGGTTGGTATTGGATGGTAAAGCAGGTGGTTTTGCCCAATTCTTACGGAAAGATGATGAAAGGAAACGACCTTGATTAAATCTTCTAAAATTTGAGTTGAATTGCTTAGATCCATAGTTACCATTGGCTTGGAATTGCTGTGGACGCTTGTCTCTTCCTCGCAGCTTGTCTTCAGTGTCGTGAGCTAATGAGATTGCGTCTTCAAGAGTTTCAGGCTTGAACATGTTAACTTCAGCGTAGTAATGCCCAAGTAATCTAGACATATACTTGCGCTTGTATGTCGCTTCAGGTACGTCTTCAAGCATGCGTAACTGGAGTAATGCATTCCAAAAGCGCTCGGTGTACTGAGGAATAGGCTCACGATCTTGTGAAGGTCCCATTGCTTTTATGGCTTTTTCATGGAATTGTGGAGGAAGGAAATTCTGCATAAACTTCTTCTTGAAATTCTCCCAGTTAGTGGGACAATCTATACTTTTACGAACCACGGTCCACCAAAGAGATGCTCTATTCACTAAATGATTAGTGACACACTTGATTTTATCTTTTTCTGCATAGGTTTCCTCATGAAAGTAGTCATCAAACTGACTAATGAATGCAAGAACAGTTTTTCCCTCTCGAGTGCCATTGAAAGTACAGAATTTGAAATTTCTTTTACTTATCTTTGTTTCCTTGCAGATGGATTGAGCTTCGAGAGTCTCGTCAATGGTACGTCGGATAAGGTCTTCAGATTGAGGTTCTTCTTTGTCGGTAGTCGATCTTTGTAAATTAGCCAATTGAACTTGCAATGCTTGCCTAGCTCATCGTTCTTCATCCAATTGCATCATAATTAAGTCCAGCTTTTGCTCCATCGTAGGTTCAGGTAGGTCACCTTCAGCCATTAAATCATCCATATGTGATTCCGTCATCCTGCAAAACTCAAAAGACCTCTCACTCTCAAAATCAAGTTAGCGGGATGAGCGTAGCTCAAGATCGGGTATACAAGGCTTATATATTTTTGTGTGTGGCTTTCACAATCTTTGTCTTTGACTATTGAGGGATTTGTAATTTTTGAAAAATCTGTGTTTTATCCTTCTTCGTATGCTAAAATTGCTTCAGCAAACCTGCGTATGCGAAGAGTACCTTCCAATGAATAACTTTGCAGTTCGGAGTTTCTGTGCAGGAACAACCCTTCTATGAGTTTTGAATAGAAGTCAGTTTTGACTTCAGATGACTTGTCTGACTTGCAGAGTTGCAGACTTATGTGACTTGCAGAGTTCCAAGACTTGCAGAACTTAGTTGCTTCATCTGACTTGCAAGATTTGAACTTGGAGAACTTTGAAGACTTGAATAGTTGAATGACTTTAGATGACTTAGGGGATTAAGAAGCTATATGCTTCCTGGTCAATCGTCAATTTTGAGGACATGAATATGTCCTTGGCGGAAAAATCGGTGCCCAGAACGTCCTCACGTTCTCCATAATCAATCGTTTTGAAGCTTAAGTAAAGCTTCTAATTAACTAAGCTTTGAAACTTTTAAGATTTAAGCTTTTAAGCTTGGCAAGAAATATGGCTTATCTTTGTTTCTTCACGACTTATAAGTGAGGATGTAGGAGTGGTCCTTCGCTGCTGTAGGCTGGTCCTTCGCAGTCTGATGATGGAAACAGAGGTTCTTAATCGCCAGGAATCCACCCGTATCGACCGTTCGACGAGATTGACCGTAGAGCTCGACCGTTCGAGGAGCTCCGCCTTCGCACAAGATGGGTAGCGATTGGAAGCTCTTGATCTCAGCTTCGCTTTGATACCATTGGTGCGCAGATCGGATACTGTACGCTTGCGTAGTGAATGCCGGAAGGTCCCAAGAACAAAAGAACTCTACTTTTTGGACAAAACTCAAGGTAAAAAGCATGCACGACATGAACAAGAGACCAATTGGGTGCAATCTCCCCCCATGCCTTTGTGTGAGCGCTCCACAAAGCATGTATTTTATGTATTAATCATCTTCAAGCTCAAATAATAGCCCAAATTACAAAATAGCAAGCTTTTAGCTTTTGAGTTTGCTTTAGCGCAAAATAGAAATAAAGCTAATGGGCGGTGCCCAAAGAGTCTGGCATGCCCAATACAATGTCCAAGTACAAATAACATAATCGTGCGCCCATGCGCATACAAAATAATAAATAAATATCCAATGTCTCAATAAATAGGCACAACAAAATATATGCGCCATGCCTAAGGTATGCGCCCATCAAAATATAAATGATAAATCGAATACTCGCTATCCTCCAATGCTTTCCTCCGCCACTGCTGCTATCTCTACACATCAACTGAAGCATTCACAATCGTTAGTAAAATAATACAATTAAACCGACCAAAGTGAATACCTAGCAGTCTTCAGCTACATAAATAAATCAACTGGTTAGAAATCAATCCTAACCTTAATTTATTATGAGTGCGTACTCTAAACTCATAAACGTTTATTAATTTAATATGCATTTTGCAGAATCACTTGCTATGGAATCACCCATGTACAGACTAAATTAATGAAATGCCCGAAAAGGATAGGCGTCCCCATCAACTTCTCGCACAAAGAATCCACTTTGTGTATGAGCCCCGGTCATCAAAGTTTACGGAATCCACAGTAAAACCTCACGGAATCCACCGTGGCACGAAATCCACCGTGGCACGAAATCCACCGTGAAATATGCCTCCTGGCATCAAATACTTAATATTAGCATTCATTTTAATATTAACATTAGCATTAAATGTTAGCCTGAACATGGATATGAATGCCAAGTATTGGAGAGAGAGAGAGAGAGAGAGAGAGAGAGAGAGAGAGAGAGAGAGAGAGAGAGAGAGAGAGAGAGAGAGAGAGAGAGAGAGAGAGGGTGATGTTGAAGAGAGAATGATTATGATGGTGAGGAGAGAGAAAAAATATCTTAGACAAAAAAAGAATGTGGTAGACTCCAATCCCATGGAGAGGGAAAACAAGATGGACAAAGTGAGAAAGACAAAGATGAAGGTGGATGGTGGGCTTATTGAAGGCTATGCAAGGATGAGAAGATGAATGGTCACTTGGCGGACATGGTCAGCTTTAGTGGATAGATTTTCCATTGAATGGAGTTTAAAGAGGGCTGACAGACTGATTGATAGTCTAATAGACTATGTGGCATGTTTGTTTTCTTGATTGAGGAGCGCATGGTGTCTCACCTATTTGCATGGCATTCAACTAATGCATTGAATCTTTAGGTGATGGATGTGTATTTTAATGTGGCATGTTCATTCTCTTGATTGAGGAGAACATGTTGTCCCACCTATTTACATGTGTATTCATCTATTGCAATACTTGAGGAAAGAAGAGCTTGGATGTGTATTCATCATTGAAGTTCAAAGATCTATTGCAAGCAAGAAGGATAGTATGATGTGTTTCTGTACTGATTACAAAGGTCTCAATAGGGTGACCATCAAGAATAAATATACATTTCTTAGGATAGATGACCTTATAGATCGGATTTGTGGTGTGCAGTATCTTATCAAAATCCATCTAAGGTCCAGATACCATTAGATATAGACTACTTCAAAGAATGTTCCAAAAAGTGTGTTTCAAATGCAATATGGACACTAATTTTTAGCCCAATATTTTGGATTGATCGATGCTCCCATAACTTTCCAATAGATGATGAACAATTTCTTTTAATCATACCTTGAACACTGGATAGTTATTTTCCTTTACTGCATCCTTATTTATAATAAGTCATTGGAGGAATATGCCAAACATTTGTGCATCATCTTACGTATCTTAAGGTTTTACTAGGATTTTTTCAAAATTCATAGACTATGCTGATATTATTAAACCCTTTACAGATTTACTTAAGGGTATTCGAAGCAAGAAGAAGTACATTTGTCTACCGATTGGTTGGAGTAGTGAGCTCTTGGAGCAGGACAATTGGGGGGATAATTATTTGTTTCTTATTTTGGTTTTTAATTTAAAATCATTTTAAAAAAAAGCATGCCCCCTCATTCCACGCACCAATGCGGGGTAGGGTAAAAACTTTTACCAGGATGGGATTGGACAGTAACAGAAAAAGCACAGCAACAAAAAGACAATTAACGAAAAAATTAATTCTGGAAGATCTAAAGATCAATTGAAAATGCTGTTAAAGGAAAAACTGGGTAGAATGACAAGGGGAAGGAACTAGAACACACCATCGACATGTCCAATGACAAAACAAACATTCACATGGAAAAATATCCAAAATCGAGCAGGAGAAGACACCCAAAAATTAATTCAATAAAATTTGTCACTCAAAATAAAGTATGAAAAGAAGGAAAAATGATTGAGATGAGGCATTGGACAGGTTGTCATGTCCGAACATAGTTCCGACAAGAAGATGACCCATTCGCATGAAAGAAATGTAAAAAACGCAACTAAAAATAGAAATAAAAATTAATACGAAAAATTTCTACTGGCAAAACCAAGGGGAGCAAAAATGGAAAATGTATGTAGTAAAGCGTCAGATAGGATGGGTAAGTGAAAACACAGTTGCAGGAACAATGGGACATCAGAACAAAAGACAACAAAAATGAAAATGTCAAGGTAAAAGTGTTTGACAAGGATGTCAAAGTAGAATGTGCTTTTGGTCATGAGAGGACACGTTCAGATGGGAAAAATAGTAAAAATGAGCACGAAAACACATGTAAAAATAGTAAAAACGAGCATGAAAACACATGTAAAAATTAATAGCATAAAATCTGTGTCAAAATGGGATGGAAAAAAAATAAAATATATGCGGTTTGGTAGGTTGGTGAGGGTATCCAATCAAAGCAAAATTTTGATGAGAATAAAGCAAGTTCACATGGAAAAATAGTAAGAATCATGTTCGAAAATATCTATGAATACGCAGTAATTAATAATGGACAAACCGTGCATCGAAATGATGGACTATAAAAGGAAAAAATGTCAAGGGGAAGGCACAAGTTAGGGCTATAAGGCGAACCGGTTGAAACGAAGGGCTGAAAAAGAAAAAAGTGTCTGAATACAAAGGGACGAATAGGAGGGTAAGGTTAAATGTAAGTGTTGGTGAACGTATGGTGTATTCACATGGAAGAGTTGCAAAAGAAGAGAAAGTGTTGATGAACATAGGGTATATTCACATGGAAGAGTTGCAAAAGAAGGGAAAGGGTCAAATAGGCAAGAAAAGACCTTGGAAGTGGGGTAAAATAGGATAGGTGGGTAGGGAAGGGAGCCCAGCAAGGTAAAGAATAGACATTTTAACATGTAAAGATCAAGTTACAATAGATGTAGGCATTTATGCAAGCGAGACATGTGGGAATGCATCCACACACTTAAGACCTTACCAAGAAGGGAGAGAAAATAAATTGAACTTATGGACATGATTGACAATGGGACTAAGTCATCCCCACACTTAAAATAAAATATACGCTTGTAAACAAAAGGGATAGGGTTAGAAACACTTGGTATATTTAGTTGATATTTGGGGTGAACCACTGTCCATGTGTGAGGTGTGGAAGTCATCTATAGGAGGTACCACAACTCGCCTCAACACACTTCTGGCATGGTTGGGACCATGCAATAGCACGCAGGGAGATAGCCTTATCAATGAAGATCACCAATAAAGATATCAAGAAGGAAAGATACATCAGGCACTCACCCCATAGCTCATGTCATTCAAGGAGAATGATTGGAACCTATAGCTCACACTTGGTTTAGAAATCGACAAGAGGGATGGTTTAGAAGGAATGTGCCAGCGTGCAAAGTTGATAGTGCATTAGTGCATCCCAACCCATATGGCATAGGTACAATAAGGAAGTCTAGGGAGCCTTGTAGTGTAGTGCACCGAACAGAGCGATGTGTGTGTAGTGGTAGCCAAGGCCTATCCTCTGTGTGTACATAGGAAAGTAAAAATGTACCTAATGCTAATTATCATAACGTTCCTCAAGCCTCACCTCTCAGTTGTTGATGAAAGGGAAATCAATCATGCTTATCCCTCCCTTTGTCTCACGCTTTGTTGATAGAAATAGGAGGGCAACTGAGTTCCTCATACACATTGATATAATCCTCATTGCCACCTGTGTATAAGTTGTATGCCTTATACACAATTGATCGTACAACAGTGCATCCTGCCTTCTGCTAGCATACAGTGCGAGAAGGAAGGCCATGGAGGCTTATAGTGTTGTGCATAGGAATAGATATTGCTTTGTGCATTGAGCGTCCTAGCCCATACGTGCAATACGCCATTCACACATCTCACCTCTCAATTGGATTGAAAGGGAAAGGACTAGCCACTCACCCCACCCTTTGTCTCATGCTCTGTGTTGATAAGTATAGAGGGCATCCCATGCTCACATCCCCATCCTGTTAGAATGAATGCTCAGATCACTCAAAGGGTTATAAATGAAGAAGGGCTTCATTTGGTTGATGATGTCCAGTAGAGTTAGCCGATGAAGAGATGTACCCAGGGAGGTATCCAACAGATCTAAAACTTTGATTGTTGTAGGTGAGAGATATCGTTTGTTGTAGGAGTCAAATGCACTGATGGAGTTGCAGGATACAACACATAAAGGAAAACAGCTTCAAAATTACATCTTGGAAAGTTTGACTATTGATTCAACTGAGCTACCTTTTCCAAAGCCAGCTTCTCATCTTCAAGAGTGTTTGCCACCTTTTCTTGGAACGAGATATGTTTTATTGACAGGGAATTTCATCCTTTTCTCCCATAACAGTTTGGATTTTTTTATTTTTCTCTCTTTTTGTCTTTGTTTTTCCTCTTTTTTTCCTATTCAAGGGTGTTTTCACCTTTTCTCAAAGAATAGGTTGGCGTGACAGGGACCGAAGTCATTTTCTCCCATGATCGATATGTATTTATATATTTTTTCCTTTTTTATTTTAAAATTCCAAGAGGAGAATTGCAAAAATTCCATGTATCAAAACTATCCTCGCCATGTCGATTAGATTGAATAGGAAGGTAATTGAAGAGGAGGCAGAGGTCAAGGTGAGGAGTGAACAGAATGGTGCCACCCTATCAAGCTAAGAATGATGGACATCAATAGCAGCATAAGAAGAAGGAATGAGCAATGCATCAGAGGGAGAGGAACTGCCAACTGTGTTTGTCTGGATCCTTGGGGAGGGAAGTACTTCTTTAGGCGATAGCCATTAAGTAGGAAGGGATCATCAAAGACATCAACGGCCTACACTTGGACAAAGCCATAAGGATTGATAGCAAGTACCTTATAGGGGTCCATCCAATGCTATTGAAGTTTTCTTGGAAACTTGCCAAATCTTGAATCATAGGCAAGGACTAGGTCACCTTCCTTGAATTCCTTATGCTTGATGAAGCTATCATGGTAAGCCTTCCATCGAGCTTGTGTGGCTTCTATGCACTATAGGGCCATCCTACGAGTCTCATCCAAGCATTCCAAGTGTAGGAGATGGCACTGTAGGGACTCATCATCACGGAGTTACTCTTTGATAGCCACTCCCAGAGAAGGCAATTCCAGCTCTATAAGAAAAATGGCTTCTATAGTACCATATGCTAATTATAAGGGTGTTTGTCTTGTGAGAGCCTTATGGAAGATTTTGTATGCACAGAGAGCCTCTATAAGTCAATTGTCCCAATCACGGTGATGTGCAACAATCGTCCTTATCAAGATTAAGCAAAGAATGTGATTGGTGACTTTGACTTGGCTGTTGGCTCTAGGGTAGTAAGGTGTGGACTTACAATGGTGGATCTTTTATAGATTTGTCAACTCCTCCATAAGCTTATTCAAAAAGTGAGTACCTCTATCACTTATTAGCTCTAGGGGACTGCCAAAATGGGTGATGATATTATTGTACAAGAATAGAGCTATGATGTTGCCATCATCCCGCTTCAGAGCTTTGGCTTCACACCACTTTTTGACATAGTCAGTACAAACCAAAATGTATCTTTTCTACTTCCTTCTGGTTTGGCTGATCAATGAGGCCAACGAAGTTGATACCCCACTTCTCAAATGGCTTTAGGGAAAGGATGGGATGTAGGAGCATAGCACTGGTTATAATAGCCTTTTCCATATGTTGACAAGCATCACAACGTTTGTAGTAATCATAAACATCCTTGTGGAGAGTCGACCACCAGTAGAGCCGACAAGCAAAGCCTTTCTAGCTATCGCTTCTCTTGCAAAGTCTCCTCCAGAGGGCTCAACATGGCATGCTTTTAGAACTATCCTGATCTCATCTCATGCAATACATTTGAGAAACACTTCATCTTTGTCTCTCTTGTATCACATAACAAGGTGTAGAAAGATAATTCCAATAGAAGCTTCTTCTTCTCACGGCTGGAGATGCCAAGAGGATATTGTTGAGTTGCCAAAAGGTTAGCTGTGCCTGCATACCATGGGGTTACAATCTCAACTAGAAATAGGGGAGCATCTAGAAGGTCTGGGTCATCTTGTCCCTCTTTGTCGCTCTAAGGAATTCAAAGCAGATGATCAACTAGGACATGGGAGCGACCAGGTTTGGTAACCACTTCAAAATCTAACTCCTAGAATAGAAGGAGCCACTTCATCATTCTTCCATTCACATATGCTTTGTTCATCGTGATAAGGACAGTGCCTCATAGTCCACATAAAATTTGAAATGCATCGATAGCAAGTAGTGCCGAATTTTCTCCAAAACAAATACCATTGCTAGATAAAGGGATGGTATTCTTTTGGAACTGTGGATTCTCCTTTCTTGGAATATGTTATTGCAAAAACTTCTAATTTCACCAAGAGGCGGGTTCTTGGGTCTTCTATTGGTTATTATTAGTGGTGATAGCTTTCACAGGACCTAGACTGGGATAGTTTTTTGCAGTGTGGACTTTCCTTTGCATTTCTTGCATAAGGGTTTATAATCTATGGACCTTCTAGGATTTAGAAAATTTGGGAAGATATGTCCCTTTTCTCCACATCTGTAACACTCCACTTTTCACCACTAAACTGTCGTTCTCTATAACTTTGAGAGGGAAACCTCCTTGGACAAAAATTAGAATCAAACCTTCTAGGCATTGATCCAACATACTAGGTTTTCATCTTGGATTCCAACAAGTTGAATCTTGCTTCTTCATCCTTTCTCCTTCATTTATGCATCTCATTCATAAAGCAGATATCTTCTGTATGGTTCTTCCTTAAACAATACAAATAGAAGGCTCTAGGGATAGTTGGTTTTTGGGTATATTCAATGGCTAAATATCCTACCTAATGATACTCTCCACACCATGTATTAGATCACATCACATCTTTGCCACCCCCTATATATATATATATTCTCTATATAAGGTGCGTTCATGGTCTATTTATAAATATCCTAATCTGTGAATTTTTCTTGAATAAAGCACAATCTTTTTCTATTCAATCTGTAAGTAACTCCTTTATATCACATCCTTCTATATGTAAAAAATGTATAAAAATGGTGTTTTAAAAACCCATTATTTTGAACTCACGTTATATATACATATATTCATGAGTGATCCCCCTGAGGGCGGCGGCCACTGTGGATTTGGTACATTGTACTATAGCATTGTTTGCATATGGGGTAGGGGTAGGGAATAGTCCCTAGGAGTGCACTTGGTGGATACATCATTCCTAGCATGGGAGGAGATAAGACGCCTCTTCCTAAGATTATCGACATCCTTTCTTCAACTTCATCATATAGTCTTACACCTTTCACTGCAGCTTGAAAGTTAACTGGTCTTCTCAATTCCACAAACTTACAAACCCCTTTCTAGATGCCTTCACCCAAGTGATGGTTGGTCAATCTCTTCAATATGGATTCCATTCTAGAGATATATTCTTCCACCCGTTCACCAGGGGACTGATGTAAGTTCATAAACTCCTCTCACATCCACTCTTCAAAACTTCATGCCTAAATTTAGTGAGAAAGGCTAACTTTAGATCACATCCCATGTGCCAAAATTTCCTACTACTTGTCTTTTATACCACTAAAACACCACACCTTTGAAAGTGGCGGGAAATATCGTCAACCAATGCTCACGGGTTCTGGCATTGTTGGCTACACACACTACCATAAACTCGGCTATATGAAGATGAGGATCTTCATTGTATTCTCCCTTAAAGATGGGCAACGTGACTACATTCACTGGCCTGTCATCATCAATATTTCCAAGATGAAGTTGGCTTAGGAAGAAGACCTTGAGTCGTCATGGGGACTTCTATAGCCACAACGGTGTCAAAGGAGGCTTCTACTACTAGCTTGTTTTCTCAACTTTGATTTTTCTCTTCTCTCTTCTCACGTACCTTTAGACTCATTCTAGTGCTTGTCTCTTAATCTCGTCATTCATTAGGGAGTTAGCTTAACCCAGTTTGTCTGTACTCAATAGAATAGAATCAAAAGGGCTTTAGTCTCTTGAAGACTCTCTTGCCAACATTTCTTCTACTTCCTTCTTTTCAATGTCTCTAAATTCAACTTTCATTCCACTTTAGAGGGCAAGATATTGAATTCTAAAGGTATCAAAATTCATTCTTCTAAGGATCTCCATAGTCCCATTATCTTGATAATACCAACTTTGGAGGGTTTCAATAGCATAGGTTGTGAAGAACACTCTCTCTACTAACTTTCAATGAGTTGCCAATTGGACAAACTAAAGGTTATCAATGCACCAAGCATCCCACATATCTTGCTGCTGTTGAGCATCCATGAAGAGATTTCAACTCTTTTCCTTCATGTTCTTGTGAACTTCAAATAATCACGACTCCTGAAGCTTCTTCACAATCTCCCACTTTGATGATATCTAGAAATTATTCAATGAAGGCTAGATCTCCCATGGATGGCCATTCTTTCTACTTTTCTTTTTAGTTTTGTGGGAAACAATTGGCTATTGTGATACAACTTTCTATAGCTTCAAAAAATAGTGGGATCAATCTGTCAACATATAGCCTGCATCAAGATAGTGACATGTTTCTGCCATTGAGGGATGCACTTCTTATAGAATGTGTCTTTGGTAATGAAGATCTCCAATTCTTCAACAATTTCAAGGATTCTCCAATCTTCCATTACTTTTTTTCCTTTTCAACAATGTCACTTTTTCCATTTTCAGCCTCTGTTGGTGCTTATTGATGGCAATTTTCCCTGGCTGCGCACCAAAAACAGGGAGCCCCAAGAGAGACACCAAGAAAAGTAGAGAAACTACTGCAATAACATCTATATTTTATTCATCAACAAGCATATTCTTCATAGTTTAATCAACCACAAGAAGAAAAACAATAATAAATCTTCTCAAATCTTCACATAGCATTATATCATTTCTCCCACGGATTTCACTTTAACCAAACTTTGCACATTCTTTATACTCTTCATAGAAACCATCAAATAACCACAATGATACAAAATAAATGTTAACTTTTAATGAAAATTATCATATAGTATTTAGCTTTCATCATCTTCATAGTCTCTCTCATGTAGATATAATGTTTCTCATTAAAAATTGGCTATCTCTCATAGTCTATCTCTCTCATATATTCTCTCTCTCAATAATACATTAGAATAATTAATAATAACACTCCACAATCCCTCTTTGATAATGGATACCCCTCCCAAGAGATATGTCCGATATGAAGGGTCACTAGAGCCACTACAGTGTCCTTTCGTAGCTCAACAATATCAATATCACTTCAGTCTTTACTTGAGTCTTCAACTACTTCTTCTAGTTCTTTAAGCTATTTTGAACTTGTATTCATCTCTTCCCAAGACTAGAAAACTTTTCCAAGCTACACATTCATCTCACATAACACTTACAAAGGCATATAGAGGATTTGCAGAAGCTCTACATAAGCTCAACAGAAGGTCTACAGTACCATACAGAAGGTCATCAAAAAGTATTCAGCTCAACTAAAACCATTCAAAACCATCAAGAATAATTCAATAAGCTTTTAAACACTCTTAAACTCCATCAACAATCATTCCAACCTCTCATATAGAAAGAAATAAGAATAAAACAGAAGGTAAACAAAACCTATCAAGCACCAAGAGAACCTTTTAGCACATCATATCTCCACTAAAAAACATCATGAGCTTCTCAAACCCATTCAACCTTATCCAAAACTCTCTCAAACACTTCCAAACCAATCAATAATCACTCAAATCATATGAAAAGCACCCAAAAATCCAACAAAAAATAGCCAAAACACAATCATATCAACCCTCAACAACTCCATCAATGTTTTCAAAGATCAAAATGGCTTGTTACCACTATACCAATTTTTCAAATTATCAATTTGAACAAACCTTTTGAGGTTTATTCGGATCCAAAATAATATGATTTAGATGTTATCCTTTATTAGGATAGCTTACCTATCACATTTAAGGGTTGTAAGTTCATCGATGGCCAAACATGTTATGCTACTCAAGAAAATGAATAATTGGTTGTCATCCATGTGCTTAAAGTTGGGATCATTGTTTGTATGGCATTTGATTTATTATTTGGATGAACTACAGTAATTGAAATACTTATGTGATAAGCTCAATCCCATGGCTGCAAGGCAATATGGACACTGCTTATGCAAGAGTTTGACTTTGCAATTATCTCCTTTTTGGAGATTTTGACTAATTGCTATCTTTCTCTCAAAGAGCATTGCCAAAACTATCTTCACTTTGGTAAGTTCTAGAAACTAGTTCAAGAGGAACCTAATATTGCAGGAAGCATGCAAAAAAAAGAAAAAGCAAGAACTTAAAAAGGACGCTTTCAATGTATTGTGATCTGGGGGGGTCACTCATAAATATATGTATATATAACGTGAGTTTAAAATAAGGTGTTTTTAGAACACCATTTTTTACATACAGAAGGGTGTCATATAAAGGGGTTACTTAGAGATTGAATACAAAAGGTTGTGTTTTATTCAAGAAAAATTCAAAGATTAGGATATTTATAAATAGACCATGACCACACGTTATATAGAGGATATATATATATAGTGAACCCCTTGAGATTGTGAGTGCAAAAGCTTAATTAAATACTTTAAATATATGCGTGGGGAGGTGCTTATCCATGCATGGGGGGAGATTATATCCAATCTTGTGTCATGCAAGTTTTGTGGAATTCTCTTCTCTTATGCAATTTGTTCCTTTCATATTTTTCTATCAATTATTGGCTATTGTATGATGAAGGCTAGTAGTATGGAATCTATGATCTATAGTTGAAATTTTCAAGGATAGAAGAAAAGGGTCAATCTATTGCACCAAGAGTCCCAACAAGAGAAGGGTCGCGATCTATAGTTGAAATTTTCAGGGATAGAAGAAAAGGGTTGATCTATTGCACCAAGAGCCCTAACAACAAGATAAGGATTTATACCAATGTATATGGTGTGACAATACAAAACATGAGTGTCGGGATCGCAAAAATTAAGGGATGCACTAGAAAAAAACTTAGTTTTTTTAAATGATAAGATCCACTTGCACGAGATTGGTCTACCACTTACCTCAAATTTTGAGAATTGTAAAATATGTAAAGATTAGTGGATGAGATGGATGTGAGAAATGCATATATAGCAATGAAAGCTCCTACTTTAGGTCTTCAATTTGAAAAAAACACTTGGTTGTGTTTGTAGTTTTTGGTAAAAGACTAAACTTTGGTCTCATGTAATGCATGTAGCAAAAAGGGAAAAACCCCCTAAGGCTGAATTACATGATGCAAAGAAGAGTATCCATGAAATGATAAGTTGGGATGCACTCATAGAATCTTTTTCTATCTTTGTGTATATTGCTAAATCATAGAATATAGATGTGATTATGTAAAAGAAAATAGAGAGGGATGATGGCAATCTTGGTATTATCTAAAAGGGTCAACAAAGAGAGTAGTAGATCTAATTCTAATTAGCCACCTCATCCACCTCCTACTAGGCATCTGCACAAACATACTATTGAAGATATCACAAAAGAGAAAAGGCATGACTATGTAAAGCCTAAGCAAAAATAGTTGAGATAAAAATTACAATCATGCATTGAAAATGCAACAAAGTTGAAAAAGATTCTTAAGGAGCACATCTTGAATAGAAAAGTTGAATTCACTCTTGGTAAGATTCTTGGCATTGCCAAGATAGAGTTTCATGATAAAATTATTGACATTATTAAGAGAAAGAGGTATTTTTTGGAGAGCCTAAATGCTATGTTGTAGGGTAATGAAGAGCATAATTTATAGGGTATTTAGGCTGTTTATACAGAAGTTATAGGTGCCGTAATTGAATTTTCTAAAACTAAAAATGTCATTGTTGCTTATGAAAAGCTAGTTGATATGGCTAAAAAGTAATAATTTGAAGCAATACACAAAGAGATGTGAGATAGATGCACTATAGTGATGAGGAGATTTCATGTATGATTCTTAAAAGTTATTATACACATAATCATTGGGCTCATGCTACTACAAAGACAATTGTTAAGAATATTGGGAATCTTGAAGCTCCTTGTATTGCACTCATCGGTCTTGGTTTAGAAATTAATATCATGGTTCACATGTTGTGTGAGAATGGTAAGTGGCCAGTAGATGTTGATGATGGATGGAGGATAAGGGAAGCCAACAAATATCTAGGGAATGTATGCAATATGCCCAAATTTCAAGGTTACAGCTATAGGTGATGTCCAAGATAGTACCACGTTTTCATGCAAGTCTCCTCCTCTTATCCCATTATTCTTGGACAAATATATATCATTGTTGTGTGTAAAGAGGCAAAAATTTTAGACAATGCATCAACCTATGCAAGGATTAAGAGCTAAGATAGTAAGAGGGATGTTCAGTTTTTGACTATTTGTGTTAATAATGCCTAGAATTAGGATACAACGAGTGCCATTTTAAAGTGGGGCTATGATGGTGCTAAATGGGAAAATATTTGACCTCATATAACAATCTCAATTTCTTTTTCTTTGGGTTTCACTAGACTTTCACCAAGGAGTTTCACATGCCTTTAGAAAGTTGAAACTATTAATAAGGACAAAAAACACTATTTTTAAAGGTGGAAAAATATATAATAAGGCATGGATTATTGGCCAAATGAATGTATTTCTAGCATACATGATGGATTGTCTTATGCAAATACATTGGGTGAAATTATAGCTATATTGAAATTTGAGAAAAAATCTAAAAATGGTCAAATACATGTGTGTTCTTTATACATGTACTATGTGATTGTTAACTTTATGATGGAGAAGGGTCTATGCTCAAATGAAAAGGTTGAAGCTAAGTTTGAAACAAAGTATAAGACTATAGATAAAAAATAAAACTAGTTGTATTGCCATTGCCTCTAGATGGTGAGAAGACAATTGAATTAGCTTCTCAACAACCTAAACAAGGTATTATGGGGTTATATAGCTCATTTGAGTATTACTTTTTTAGACCATGTGCTAATAAAAGAGTGTGCAGAAGAGGATAAGGATGAGGAAATGAATGACTAGGGATGCAAAAGGCTCATTTTGCTAATCATATTTCTAATAGTGAGAGGATCTTGGCTTTGGACTGAAAGAGGTGAATCTAATTCTTTCAAGTAAAAAGTTAGTCTTTGGAGTTAATAAAGTATTGATTGTTAGATATAAGTGTGAACCATATGGTAGAAGGCCATCACCAGCAAAAGTGGATGCAATTGAGAGGATAGTTTATATATATAAGTAATCAAATATAATAAATGGTAAGTCAGTGGCAATGTGAGGATCATAATGACCACTAATGGGTCATCTAAATATATAGATACATCTAACTAGGTAATCTATCATCAACGTATGCATGTGTTGAGCTTTCCATCTCAACACTCCCCTTGAAGCTCAACTGTATCTTTGTCATTGCAAGTAAACTTTTAAATAATTGAAGCCTCTCTATATTCAATGTCTTCTTAAAAATGTTAGCTACTTGATCCTATGTAGTACTCACATACACCAATTAAATCTCATCTACAATTACATTCTCTCTCAAAAAATGATAATGTATCTCAATGTGTTATATTCTATCATAGAACATTGGGTTCCTAGCCAACTATATTGCGCTCATGTTATCAAAATGAATGGCAATTGGACCATCTCCCTACACATCTAAATCATCCAATAACTTTTGCAACCATAACGTCTCACACACGCTATCATACAAGCACCTCTACACTTAACCTTTGTACTCAATAAGTAATAAGTAAACTATTGATTGCTTTTTGTTGCTCCAAATAATTGATGTATTATCCAAAGAAAACACAAATATGCTAATAGATATTCTATCATACATGCTACTAGCCTAATCTATGTCTATGGACCCAAACACATACACATCCTTACATGCCTCATAAGCAATTCCATAATGCAAGGTGGACTTCACATACCTCGATATGCATCTAACTACATCCAAATGAGGCTTTTTAAGTACCTGTATAAATTGACTCATAAGTCTAACACCATAGCTCAAGTTTAGTCTTGTGATGGTGGCCATATAGATCAACCTCTCTACTTTCCTTCTAAACATTGCAGAGACTTCTATCTCATCCCCAATCTCGGCACTCAACTTTACATTTTGCTACTGAAAGAGACTTACATGCCATCATACCACACTTGGATAATACATCTAAGACATACTACCTTTGGTACAATCATATACCATCATCATATCTGATCACCTCAATACCAAGGTAGTACCTCAGCTGACCCAAATCCTTTATCTCAAACTTTTACTTCGAGAAACCCTTGACATTAGCGATCCAACTATCACTATCTCCTATAATAATCAAGTCATTCACATAGATGACTATGATGACTAAACTTGCATCAATCTTCCTCACATAAAGTGATTAATCTACATCAGAAACATAACCTTTTGCTATGTCAAAGTAATCGCACCTCTAACAATTGATATCCTAGCAATTGGACTGAATGTCTCTTCACATTCTATGCTATGTCTTGCATAGCCTTTTGCAATTATCTTAGCCTTTTACTTTGTTAAAAGAACCATCTACATTATGCTTTGTTTTATAGAACCACTTATAGCCAATAGCTTTCTTGCCCTTGAGCAATTGCACTAGATCTCAAGTCCTGTTGGACTCTAATGTAGCCATCTCCTTATTCATTATTGCATCATAATGAGCATGACTAACAACCTCTCAAAGAAAGTGGGCTCAATATCCTTGACTACATTTACTATATAAGCATTATGATAAGCTACATAATCCTCAAAACCAAATCTTCTAATAGGGTATCTTATGGTAGACTTGTATACCACTGGATCACTCAATGGAGCCTTAAAGTTTGCATTACCATATGCCTACTGTATATCTAGTATCCAAAATGAAGGAATCCCTAGAGTCTCCATTAAGAATTGAGAGTGTGTATATGCATCATTGCCATTTGATACTTTTTTCTTCCCTTTGTAACTACCTACAACACTAGTAGATGCACCTAAAGATGTGGGGTTACTTCTTAGCCTCCGAGACTAAGGATTAACTCTAGATCTATTATTAGATGATCTCTTTAGTCCACTAAATATTCATGTTTCTTACTTTTCTATCTATTGTACATGACTATCTTGATCGTCAATATCATCCAATGCATCTCCAATAGATGCATATCAATTTCTCATCTCATAAAAAATAACATTCCTACTCACTCTTAACTCACTAATGACATAGTCATAGACAATGATACCCTTTCTACTCAATAGAGTATCCAATGAAGATACATTTTTTAGTCTTTGGGTCTAATTTCTTCCTCAATTCATTAGACACATGAACATATGTAATACAACCAAATACTTTTGAGTGTAATACATCAAGCTTCTTGTCTCTAAAATATTTTTTAGGGATCAAACCATGAGTTACAACTATGGGAGTTTTTTTTCATGATATAGACAGTAGTATGAACAATCTTAGTCTAAAAATACTTGTGCATATTACTTTTAGCGACCATCAATGCATGTGCAAATTTTGTAATATGCATTTTTTTCTTTCTACAATCCCATATTATTGTGAGATATGCCTACATGTAAACAACTGCTTTATCCCATGAAACTTCAAAAAATCAATAAAATCATTAGAGATGTATTCTCTCCCTCCATTTGACTAGAAGTAGTTAACTTTTAAGTCTATTTCTATTTTAATAATATTCTTGTGCTCAAAAACTTCACTTTTTTTCTTCATGAAATATACCCACAACTTTCATCAATAAATGTAACAAACTACTTGTTGCCATCAAGATATATATTATACATAGATCCCCAAATATCTATATACATAACATCAAGTATATTCGTGTTCATATATTTGTCATGAAAAAGAGATTATATTTTCTACTTTTTAAACTGACATGCTCCATAGATCTTATGTAGCTAACTCTAAATGCAGATAAACTTGTAACCAATTCTTTGGACTATATTAATTTTAGCATTTGTATATTAGCAATGTCTAATATGTTTGTGTCATATCTTAATGTTTGTAAACACACATTTACCTTAGTGTATGTAATAGCATTTATAGTCAGAATTCTAGTATCCAAGGTAAAAACATGCAACCATCTCTACTTCCTTGTGTAGTCAGCCTAAACTTATTATCAAATACTTCAACAAAATATATCTTCACATTAAATCTAATCATCTATCCTTGCTCTACCAAAAGATACCAAATTCTTTATGATAGATGGCATATTTGATACATATAATAAACACCTTGTCTCACCATCATCCAAGGATAAAGGAACTTTCCCAATATGTGAGATCAAGTAACATGAATCATCACTTGTCTCTACATAATCTAGACGTTGCAAATCCTAGATTCCTCCAAAACATTCAACATGGCTAGTCATATGATTGGATGCATCTAAATCAACATATCATACATCATCACATGCTCTATTTCTTGTAATAACATACATTATATGTTGCATGACAAACAAACACTCAATTCAATTATCATTCAATCAATGTTTAATTCTCTTGCTGCAATTTACCACTATGAATGTCATCCTTCTTATCATAACAATGGATTGCAATATGACTTGACCTTTCATAGTTATTGTAAACAATACCACAATTTCTAGAATCATTGTTCTGCCATCCATCTCTTTATCTAGGGCTTTCATTGCCTCTAGAGTTAGCACGGCCTTTTGAAATATATATCTCATCGAATGATTGATTTAACCTTTTTTGTTGATTATTACCGCTTTAACAAACCATAGCCTGTTGAAGATTCTACCATTTTCTCTTTTTGAACTTAAGTAAAATGCTTGGACCTATTCACCACTTCTTTGAGATGATTCATCCTAGAAGTTGACCTCTTCAATGATCGTGAGAGAGAAATTTAGAATTTCTAGAATCTATGTTCTAATATCCACCTCTTCCTCTAGAGCTTTCCCTAACTCTAAATTACCACAACCTCCCAAAAACTATATATCATTGAATTGCTAATTTAACCTATTTTCTTGGTTACCATCATGACAAACCATAGACTCTTGAAGCAAATGTATCACGTCCCCTTGCTAAACTTGAGTAAAATGCTTGGATCCATTTACCACTCTCTTGAGATGATTCACCATGTAGGTTGATCTCATTAGTGATCATGAGAGAGACCAACTCATTAAAATTTGAAAATCAAATTCATATATACACAGAAGTAACAAAAGATCTCCATGATTTTTCACTATCAAGGTTACATAATGTAGATAAAACCAAATTATCATCATCTAGTATTATATCAATAGGTGTTAAGACATTTGCAATGCTCCTCACCTTCAAACCATACTCATTTATATGCATCTTCTTGTTTTTCAAGTATTCAATTGTTTTTTAAGTTGAATTTTTTGTGTCTTTGTATTTACTGAGAACATACTTTTGAATATTGTCCAAAGTATATATTAATTATCTAAATTTTTAATATACCCTAACAAAGTTATGTCAATAAATATAGACAAGTAATATGTCATTTTTTAACTTTTTTATTCTATTTTATCCACACCTTCAATTCTTCTATAGTTTGCTCCATTAATTTATCTTTGGTTCCTTTTCTTCACCTAAAACAAACTTATAAATATATTTTTCAACAATGAAATTTATCATACAAAACTCCCATAATGAGTAGTTATTCTTGTCTAGCTTTGCAATAATAAGATTCTCACTGTTCTTAGTCATTATCACAAAACTATGAACTGAACAACAAGGCAAGTTTTCTATAATCCTCTACAATATGTGTGCAATAATAGACCATGAAACTTTCTTCATTTACCACTCAACAATACATATGCTCTACCACCTGTTTATAGATAAACAATATGTTTGCTTCCTAACAAATACCTCAAAATGTATAGATTTGAAATCTGTAACATGTGCACATGAGAACGATTGACATAGTTAAGATACAAAATGCCTTGAAACTAATGTCTATAATGGGGTCTAAAATGGCCATAGATGGCCAATAATAGAGCATACCAAATCTCACAACAATCTAAGATTTTTTTCTCTACCCTAGTTTGGTGCCTCCACAAGCCCTATCCAAGGGAAAGAGTGAGAATAGAAGAGCTTCCTACATGCTTGAATCCTTGCACTATATAAGGAAAAGAGTGAGAATAGAAGACCTTCCTATTGGTTGCTTATTTTCTTGAATCATTGCTCCTCCTTTAGTTGAATCTCCAAAACTAGCATCTCTTCATGGCGTTGCTTTGATATCATGTCATGAATCATGTGAACTTGCTTGAGCTATTGCACACAACACATATAAGATATGCAAGAAGAAGCTCACTCAAGGGCACAAGAAGAGAGATGGGGACCAAAATGTTTTTTAACTAGTTTTTCTTTCCTCTTCCTTACACAATACAATGTACACAAAATATAGATTTAATGTAATATAAAGAAAAGTGGCCTACTAAGAAAATAGTACATAATTATTGACTATACAAATCGACTGACACTATAAGTATGCCAATTATGGGTAGATATAATCAACCAAATATAATAAGTGATAATTCAGTAGCCATGTGAGGATCATAATGACCACCAACACGCTATGTAGATATGTGGACACATCTAATGAGGGTTCCATAACATCATTATCTACATACATTGAGTGTGCCATCTCAAGATCCTACACCTTACCCTCGAATATTTACTAGATCTTATCTCTATCTTATTATGATATGATGGCCCCAAGGACAAAGAGTGAAATTGTATCAAAGCAAGTCCCTACCACAACTCCATTAGAGCAAGTGGTTATGTCAATGAGCACAACCCTTCTTCAACCTCCACTGCTAGCTTAGGAGGTGGCTTCAGATGAGTTATATTTTCACTATGCAAAGTCCTCTTTTTTCCTCCCCTAAAACCAATTAAACCATTAGCTTTTTAAGAAAAACATTGCATACTTTTATAGTCATTGAGTAGTAAAACTATTGCTTGTTGTGTTGCTTCAATTCAATAAAATCATTGTTTTGAAAAGGATTATACCCTATCTTGTATATCAGTTTTGTGATTGTGCTTTTAAATTAATAAGAAAGATATGGATAGATTGAGAGAAATTGTGGCTATTACCAAGTGCACCATGCTAAGTTTCACAACCGAAATTTACTAATTTTGTCATAATGGATGCTTGGATCAGGCCCATAGATGAGAGCTCTCTTTGCAAGGTGTGTCTCATTTCTCAAGACCATGATAAGTAGTGAGACTCTATGAAGATATTCATGGGTCCAAGATGGGATTAGTGACAGCCAAGATGCATTCAGGAAGGTCCCTATACTAAGTAGGGAATATTGTGAAGGCTCCATATTGATAGTGCTAGTCTATAGTGGTTTAGTTATGATCCATCATGAGTAATACTTGATATCGATACTTTCAAGCTACAGTGGTTTACTCGATATTGAAAGAATGATCCAAAATGGTTTTTGGATCAATAGGGTGATTTTGTCTAAAGCAAATTTTGCTTATATATTTGCAATAAATGACTCCTTTTACTTATTTTTGTCTATATACTCTAAAGGCATGTAATGTACCTGTGTTAAAAGATTAGGAAAGCTAGCTTTGAATATCCAAACTAAATGTTCTAGGACTCCAATTAGAAAACTAAAAATATTTGGATATTTGTGCAGGAAACGAAAGGATGACTTCCCCAATGAGAGTCATCCTATGGATGAGCGGACTCAATTAGTGGAGTGTCTTCTCAATTTCTAGGGTTTAGAACTGAAAAAATGACTTCCTAAGGTCTAGGTCTCAATATAGAACCATTTTCGGGCAGTGGTAGAAGACTATGCCTTATGGATAGAGGAATCCATATTCTACTCTCCCTCGTTTTTTACTCTCTTTAAATTAAGTGTGATGCTTTCTTGGTTTGAGTTTTGATTAAAGTAAGTGTGGTGCTTGCTTGGTTTGAGTTTTTTGCTATCTTTAAATTAAGTGTGGTGCTCGCTTGGTTTGAGTTTTGATTAATCACACAAGTGGATTTCTTAACTCGATGATGCAATGTTGTTAGCAATTATAATTGAGTCATTGGGAATCTTAGATTGATCCTAGTGTATCAATGTCATCGCCCTCATGGGTAAACCATGTGATCCACAAATCGCTTATTGCTTCAAGCGTTTCAAGCCGAGAGCTATGGCTACCTCTCATATCGCCGTGCACACTCTTCCACCCACTAATGTAGTGAGCTTACCTTCAAATTCGATCGAGTACCTCCTCCCACGAACTCATTGATGGCTCCACAATTCAAGATGTGCTCTCAAGCAAGCTCCATCTCCAAGCTTTGAGCTTTGACCTCCATATCCCCACGCACAAGGAGGGGGAAGAGAAGATGATGATCATAAAGAGAGGAGAAGAAGAGCTTCTCTACGATCCCTCATTCCCTCACACACACTCTCTCCCTCTCTCATGCACAAGAAGAAAGCAAGAAGAGAGCAAGTTTTGCCACACATAAGAATAATATTCTTTATTCATTTCTTGACTTTTATACATCCCTTATCCCTTCCTTGGGCATTCATTCCCTTTTTAGTCCAACCTTTGTCCATTCCTCTACTCTATTTTCTTCTTGTTCCTATTAGCGTAGACCTCAACCCACACCTCTCATCCTTTACAATTTGCATGAGAGAGAGCCCGGCACTCTTTAATAAAATGAATTGCAATGTGCCCGGCGCTTTTCTTGCTAGCATATCTTGTGTGTGCTTCCTTTTACATTTGAGGCTTTTTCCTACATTTCATGTCTTTAAAATTTTTTTGAGTGTGCCTTTCTCTTCCGTTTTTCTCTCACCTTAGGACTATCCTCCATTTCTGATTTTTCAGCTTTTCCATCTTGGTCTTTCAAGGATGTAACATTACCCCCATCCTAGCTGGGTGTCAGTCCCATGGCACCTGATGGTACGAACTGAGTTTGTAGAGCATTGATGAGGAATGGTTCTTGGGGTTGTTGGGGAGGTGGGTCATGTTGGGCATGCTCTATGAAGTGAGTTTGGGAGGTTGCTGATGGCAAAGATATCTAGATGAGTTGTAATGAAGGAGACCTAACTGTCCTAACTAAGGGGAAAGAGAGAGAGAAGGACTACAGAAGAAGAGGGAGAGGAGAGAGAAAGGCAAGAAGAAGAGAGAGAAAGAGGGAGAGAGGAAGAAGAAGAGAAAGCCATGGAAGCTTGAGAAGGTGAAAAGAGAGTTTCTTGATAATTTCTGTGATGCCTCAAAATAACCTTTTACACCTTATATACCATCACTGTGACTGGTATGTTCCCATGCCATATTCCCGTGATCCCCGTTCATTACAAACCATCCCGTCTCATAAAGTTTTTGTCCTTAAAAACAAGGGATGTGGTCATGGGGTGTAAGGGTATGCTATAGGAAATCAGCCATAACTTTGTGTGGGAAACTTCGAATGGGACAATTGAGGTGTCGTTACGAAGCCCATGAGATGTACTTTCAGCCCATGTGGGTGAGGCGGGGCTGCAATCAGGTCAGGACCAAAATTGGTACAAAATAAAGGACTGTCCAGGAATTTCTAGTGTGCAGTCCCAGGTGGTATGGCTGGAGAAAAACAGCCATAACTTCCACTAGGGAACTCCGATCAGGGCAAGTAAGGTGTCGACACAGAGCCCTCGAGGTGTACTTTTAGCCCATGTATGGAGGATGGGGCTGAGAATGGACCAGGACCAAATCTGGTACAAAATAGGAGGCTGTCCAGATGCCAGACTGCAGCCACCAAAACAGGGGTCATGGTGAAGTGCCAGCCAACACAGCCTCCTTGAGGTGTGAAAATTCATCCAATATAGATGTTGGGCGCCAAGAGGCTTCCTCTATCGGTAGGCCTTGCCATTTGATCATGTATTCATGTATGGAACAGGTGCAGAGTTGCTTTTCACGTTGCCCAATGACCGCTTTCGGAATGTACTGAATAAGGCCCTCCTCATCTATGGGTGGGAGCTCCTCTACATGATCTTTGGGAGTGCCAATGAAAGGTTTCAATTGGCTCATGTGGAAGACATCATGGATCTTAGTGGTGGGATGGAGTTGGAGACGGTAAGCTAAGTCCCCGACCTTCTTAATGATCTTGTAGGGCCCATAGTAACGGTGTGCCAACTTGTTGCAAGAGCCGTCCTTTAGCATGGCATAACGGGACTTGGGGACCTTGAGGAGTACCATTTCACCCTCTTGAAAGTCAAGGGGTCTTCTTTTTGCATCAGCATGGAGCTTCATGTGCTCTTGAGTCCTTTTGAGGTTTACCTTGCATTGTTGAAGTAGAGCTTGCATGCGGTCCAACTCTTCTTTTCCCAAGGGGTTGAGCTTTTCATTGAAGATCACGGTAGGAAGGGGCACCCGATAACCATACAATGCTTTGAAGGGAGAGACTCCAATGCTTGAATGAGTGGAGTTGTTGTAAGAAAATTCAGCCAAGTGCAGCCATACGTCCCAAGAATTCTGCACATCATGACAAAAATGCCGCAAATAAGTTTCAAGCCACTTATTGACTCTTTCGGTCTGCCCATCCGTTTGGGGATGATAGGCTGTGGATGGAGCCAATTTGGTCCCCATGGAGCTGAAAATGGTCTACCAAAACTGACTCATAAATTTGGTGTCCCGGTCATGTACTATGACTTGGGGCAAGCCATGCAACTTAAAAATATGCTCCATAAACTGAGTGGCAACTTGGGATGCTGTAAACTGGGATTTTGTAGGGATGAAATGGGCTGCTTTAGTGAGTCGGTCAACTATCACGTATATGCTATCCCAACCCTTCTTAGTTGTAGGTAAACCAGTGATGAAATCCATGGTAATGTGGGTCCATTTTCCTTCGGGAATAGGTAAAGGCTACAACAAGCCACCCGGTTTAAGAGAGCTATCTTTATTTTTTTGGCAAGGCACACATCTAGACACAAAGAATTTTACATCCCACCATAGGCCTTTCCAATGGAAGCTTTTTAAAACTCGAACATATGTTTTGAAGACCCCTAAGTGGCCAGCAATCGGTGAAGAATGCATCTCTTCAAGGATCCTTTGGGTGAAGGGAGAGGCATGGGGAATCACAATACAGCCATGGATCCAAATGAGGCCATTATGGAGCTAATATTGGGAATTGTCATCCATGACACCTTGCTGTAATTTCTGGAAAAGAGGGCTGAATTCAGCATCAAGCAAGTATGCCTCTTGGAGCTCTTCAATCCAATCATGGTGGAGTTCAGTGATGGATGAAACCTTGCATGCCCACATGCGAGAGAGTGCATCAGCCACTACATTGTCCTTGCCACGGGTGTGGGTAATCTCAAAGTCATAGTTTTGTAGTGTCACCACCCATCTACGTTGTTTGGGAGTGAGGTTGGGCTGAGTCAAGAAATATTTGAGCACACGGTGGTCACTTTTCACCTTAAATCTGCTGCCATACAAGTAGTGATGCCACTTTTTGATAGCATGAATGACTGCCAACATCTCCTGATCATAGACATGCAACTCTCTCTCTTTATCATCCAATTTTTGGCTCTCAAGAGCTATTACCATGTGTTCCTGCAGCAAAACTGCACCAATATCCCGTCCACTAGCATCGCATTGGATGGTAAAATCCTTTGAAAAGTCGGGGCATACGAAGATGGGGGCTAAAGTGAGCAAGTCTTTCAGCTGTTGAAAACTACGGGCAGCCAATTCATCCCATAGGAAAGCCTCTTTTTTCAGCTTATCGGTTAACGGGGCTGCAATTGTGGCATAATGGTGAATAAATCTCCTATAAAAGGAGAAGAGACCAAGAAAACCACACAAGGAGGTAGTGGTAGTGGGGGTGGGCCACTCCCGGACACATTGCACTTTTTTAGGATCAGCTTGGATGCCTTTTTCACTAACGATGTGTCCTAAGTACTCTACCTCTGTTTGCATAAAGACACACTTACTTTCTTTGGCAAAGAGGCGATGCTCTCTCAGTACATCAAAAATTTTCCTGACATGCTTCAAGTGCTCATGCATTGACTTGCTGTAAATGAGTATATCATCAAAGAATACCAACACAAACTGGAAAAGCCATGGCTGCAATATCTTGTTCATTAAGCTCTGAAATGTGCCGGGTGCATTTGTGAGCCCAAATGGCATTACAAGGAAATGGTACAAGCCATGGTCAGTCCGAAAGGCTGTTTTGACTTCATTACCCACCCTCATTTTGATTTGGTGGTAACTGGATCGCAAATCAATCTTAGTGAAGTAGCGTGCTCCCTGGAGTTCATCAAGCAAGTCATCAATTCGAGGGATGGCGTATCTATTTTTGATGGTGATCTTATTGAGATCATGGTAGTCAATGCACAACCGAAAAGATCCGTCCTTTTTCTTAACCAATAGAACCGGGGAGGCATAAGGGGCTAGGCTCTATGAATCCCATCTCAGTGAGCTCCTTGACTTGCTTTGCTACTTCCTCTCTCTCACATTTAGAGAGTCTATATGGGGGTTTATTGATGGGCTTGGCATGGGGCTCCAAGTCAATCGGGTGATCCACCAATCTTTGAGGGGGAAGGGTAGTGGGGGGCTGAAATAGGTCCTCATATTCAGCCAAAAGTGCTTTTAGTGCTACATTTTGCTTCCCCAAGGTGTGTTGGTCATCATTATCCTTATGCAAATGCAAGACAAAGATTTGGGAGCATTTCTTGAATTCCTTGTTGAGTTGTCTTGCTGTTAAAAGCTGAAAAACTGCATTTTCTTTGATTCCCTCTAAGTGTACAAGCTGCCCATGCATTACAAACTCCATATACAGCTGAGAGAAGTCCATAGAGATTTTTTCAAACTGCTGAAGCCAATCACATCCCAATAAACATCCACGGGGCCCATATCAAGGGTAATCAAGTCCACCTTTGCTGTGTAATTTTTAGCTAGCATAAGAGACACTTGTGTGCATACATTGGCCACTTGGACCCAAAGAGGTTGCTCTAATTCAGTGGGAACACATGTTAAACGGCCAAGAGTTGATTTATTCACGAAGCTATGTGTGCTGCCACTATCTATGAGGATGTATACACTCTTGCCATCAATGTTACCATGCACCCGTAAGGTGTTCGGACTCCTAGAGCCGGTTCATGCATCCATGGAGATTGAGCAGGCTGATATAGCGGTGAATGAGGGGTGCCAAGGGTCATTCCCAAGCATGTCATCAATGGGGCAGCCACCACCGGGGTCAAAAGGGAACCCATCCGGTGAGTCATAAAATTGATCGGGATCAATATCCTCCTCATATTCAGCATTTTCAGCAAGTGTCATTATTTGAGAGTTGTCATGCATGTCCTCTTCTAGCTTGTCACTATCTTCCAGCACATACATGCTATTAAACTTGACAGTGGCATTCTTAAAGGGGCATTTGGATGCATGATCAGTCGCTATCCCTGCATTTAAAACACAAGCCTTTGGCTTTTCTATCCTTGACAACTTCAGGAGGAATAAATTTTTGACCGTTGGGCCCGAAGCCATTCCTGGCCTTATTTTCAGCATACTTTGGGTCACTTTTGGAGGGTGGTGCTATCCCAAAACTGCCATATTTCCTTTCAGCATTAAAAGTGGGGTAAGTAGGAATTTTGGGGCTTCCATTCCCTGCATTACTCCTGCGATAATTATTAGCATATGGGGGCTTCCTAATAGGGTATCTTTGATGTCCTGCAATGGGTTGCGTGCTCTCAGTGCGGCGGTACTTTCGACCATAGCGTTCGGCCAATTCTATGGCTGCAAACAGGGTGGCTGGCTTTTGAGCCATTACATCAGCCTGAGAGATGTGCATCCAGCCCATAAATGTATTTATGCAATTTGGCCTCATCACTAACTACCTCAACATACATCAATAGGTTCATAAATTGGTTGGTGTACTCCCTCACGGTGAGATTTCGCTAATCAAACTGATACCATTTGCTGGCCAAGCGTTCTTTTTCCACCGGGGAGACAAAAACTTGGATCATATGCATCTTGAACTCTTTCCAATCATGAAACTGCTGGTTTTCTCGTTGAAAAAATCTCCACCATGTGTGGGCAAAACCTTCTAAGTGAAGGGAGGCAAAAATGATCTTTGCTTCATCGGTACGGGGGTAGATGAGAAAATAGGCTTCCAATTTAGAGGTCCATTCCTCTAGTTCAGCTGGGGATGAGGATTGCCCATTGAATTTTGTAAACACAATATTGTCACGTAGCTCATTTGGGCATGGCTGCCCATGAATGCCATGTGCTACATGCTGCCCATACATGCCTTGCTGTCCAAAATTCCCATGGGGGCCATGTTGCCCGTGCATTACATGAGGACCAAATTGCCCATTAGGATCTTGCTGTCCAAAATGTCCATGCTGCCCATTACCATATACATGCTGCCCATTGCCATATGCATGCTGCCCATTGCCATATGCATGCTGCCCATGCACTCCGTGCATTCCATGCTGCCCAAGATTTGCATTGGAGCCATTCCCTTGAGTGTGCAAGTAGCTTCCGTTAACGGGGGAGTTGGGGTGCCAATGATGGGCTGAAAGGATTCTGGGGGAGGGAAGGAGGGGCTCAACATGTCAAGTGGAGGGCTCACCCATCTCATAAGTGCTATGGGGAATGCCATGGGTTCCACCAAGACCTTGTGGGCTGCGCCTGGTCTCCAAGGGGGAAGGGTGGTTAGCCTCACGGGGAGGGACATACTCCTTGGGTTGATCCGAGGGGGGGGGCAATGGCAGGGATGAGGGCGCCCATGCACTCTATGAGTAAGTCCATCTTGGCCATCATCTTGGAATGACGATGATCTTGGCGGGTTTCCATCTCCCTGTGGCGTTGCTCCATCTCTCGATGTCGTTCAACATGACGGGTCTCATGTTAGCATAAGGTTTGGTTTAGCAGAGACAAGCGATCTATCTCGGGGGCACCTTCTTCAAACATGTCTTCACGATCCTCCTGGACTGAGCTAGGATCGTTCATTGAGGCATGGGAGTCCCTTATTTCACGCTGAAATTCCTCCTGGGCCTTTGCTTTACCCTTGTGGCCTGCCATCCCAAGTGCAGTCCACCAGACCCCTTGTTACAGAAATGATGATAACTTGAGCTAGGAAACTCCGATTGCCAAAATTTTTGATTCAAATGAAAGACCTTGATCCCCTCTACGAGGTTATGTAAAAATATCTCCGACAATAAATGATCAAGGCTTTGCTGTAATCACTTTTTGTGGGCTAACTGTGTAGGACTGCTGCCTATCCCACAGTACCTCTGGGCACAAAACTAAGTGTATCTCCCAAACCGTAGGGCAGAATGGGGAGGTTTTTATCTCAGATTGAAGGGGAATATTCCCTCTTCAAATGAAGCTATAGAGATCATGCTCAGTCACACAAGAAGGCTTTGCTGTAATCAATTTTTGCGGGCTGACTGTGTAGGACTGATGCCTGTCCCGCAGTACCTCTGAGCACAAAACTGAGTGTATCTCCCAAACTGTAGGGCAGAATGGGGAGTTTTTTAGCTCAGATCGAAGAGAATGATATCCTCTTCAAATCAAGCTATAGAGCTTGCGCTTAGTCACACAACAAGGCTTTGCTGTAATCAATTCTTGCAGGCTAACTGTGTAGGACTCTGGCTGTCTGCAATATCCTGCAAAGACTCCCTCAAGGAGAATACTTTATCCCAATGGTGAGGGTCTTATCCCAGACATCCAGGGCCTCAATGGTGGCTCTCAATGCCCCATAAAGCCATACATCCTTTGCATCCATAGCTCATTGCTGAGACCAATTCCACAATTGCATACCCTGCCCTTCTTGCATTGCATCCACCATACGTTACCAAGTGGTTCATGACATTACCAATGCATGTAGGGGTTTGTGGGCTCAAGTGATCAAGGTTCAGGCTATTCCATCAAATATACCTGCACCTGCAATAATTATTTGGGCTCCGGATCACCGGGAGGTGGGCAAAGTTCCCCTCGGGCCGGGTTGTGCACCCCTTCAGGGTCTTTGATGGCAAGGGGGGGTCACCCCTCTTTTGTCTTGCCACCTCGCCTGGCATCGGGCTTTTCCTCACCCGGAATATACATGGTAGACATTTATTAATTAAACAACCAGCATGAGATGCATTTCAGGAATTAAAATTTTGGGCTTTTCATGAAGTGCATGGAATTGGAATGGGGAATAGGGATAGAGAGCTTACCGGTAGTGACTCACTGCCTACTCACCCTTATACAATGGATTTTTTAATCACTTCTTAGCTCAGCCAATTCACAAGAAGCCAAACGGGTTATGGATAAGCAAAATATAATCACAATGAAGCTTCAGCATGAGTAAAATCCATTTCAGCACTATAAGGTCAAAGGGAAATGACTAGGACTAATACTCAGCATGCATTCAAGGTCTGGGCCTCCTATTATCTACTTGGACTCATACATTCTCTCAAATAAATGGATGGGATTCAACAAGAGGCTTAAACGGAGAGAATGAGACCAAGAATCAGTTACCTTGAGTCCTTTGGAGAAGAAGGCAACCACTAATGCCACCTCAGTCCTTCATGAGAGCTCCATTTGATCCTGAATGCTCCATGGCTCCAAAATGGATGTGCTCCGTCAAGAAAGGGTGAAGTCAAGCTTGGGGCAGGATGGTTCAGGACCTTCCCATGAAGAGTTCTTGCTGAAATTGAAGTCCTATTCCATAGTCATGGCTGCCCACAAGTGCATGCCTTCAAATCTTGCTTGTAATCTTCTTCCCGTTCTTCTTGATGTGGCTGAAATCTTGAGCTATGTTGAAGAGGGACTCCTGAGGACCAAGGAGAGACCAAAATCTTCAAGATTTTTGAGCTTGATGCCAAGGTTCCATCTGACTGCCATGGATTGCACCAGACCAGGGTTTCTTGAGTGCAAAAGGGGAGTCCAAGGGCTGAGGAAGATGCCTTTGATGCTACCCAAGAAAGTTGCCAAGGGCCAAGAGTGAAGCCAGGAAGGAGGGAAGGGCTGGGAGGACTGTCCTGCAGGCCACAAGCAGGGGGAAGCCAAGGTTGCTACTGCTCAATGTGCTGCTCCAACTGAGAGGAAGACCTTGGGACAAGCCAATCTTGCTGAGGAAGAGGAGGGGGAGCAAGATTTCTGAGTTTCTTGGGCTAGAGCTTCCATGGCAGCTTGGGGAAAAGAGAAGAGAGAAGGTCTTCTTGAAAAGTAATTGAGTTTTTGGCCTTCTCTAACTGTGCTACCCTCCTTTTTGCCCAAAACCCTAAAAAACTTGCATGAAAATTAGTGACGACCTGTCAAATTTGTCTGCCCACCTCCAGATTTGTCCATGGTTCTTGGGAAAGCTCTAAGAAAGGCTGCCACAGTCTTCAAGAGGGCTGACAGCCTGCCTGAGTACTCCTGTGTACCTGTGAAAGAGATGTAATTGGAGCTTTCTAACTGTGGGAAACTGTGAGAGCCCTAAATCTATGGGGAAAGAGAAGGATCAAGGACAAAGCTCTGATACCACTTGTAATGAAGGAGACCTAACTGTCCTAACTAAGGGGAAAGAGAGAGAGAAGGACTGCAGAAGAAGAGGGAGAGGAGAGAGAAAGGCAAGAAGAAGAGAGAGAAAGAGGGAGAGAGGAAGAAGAAGAGGAAGCCATGGAAGCTTGAGAAGGTGAAAAGAGAGTTTCTTGATAATTTCTGTGATGCCTCAAAATACCCTTTTACACCTTATATACCGTCAGTGTGACTGGTATGTTCCCATGCCATATTCCCGTGATCCCCATTCATTACATAAGTGGTCAAAGAAGGCCTCCATAGGTGTTCGTTTGCCATATACCACTGTACAATGATTCTGAAAAGAAAAAGAGTGCACTTCCTAGGGTTTGTGTCTACCTTACCATGCAGTGCATTGTGCAAGTGATGGTGGAACTGAGAGATGGGTTAGAACCATAGGCAAGCCTAGGTGTTGTCCCACACTTGAAAACCCAATTCGTGGAAATGGGTATGCTGAGAGTGACTTAAGGAAACAGGTCTATCAATCATGCCATGCCCTTGATGTGCACTAAGTTGTGATGTGGAGGAAGGGCTAAGGTGGTCCCTATAGGTGCAATGCTTGTGACACTCATAGAGAATAGATGGGTTGATTTCATTGTTGTGTTTCTTTTCTTTCAACTTTTTTTTGTTGTCCTTTTTATTTTTCTGGTCTTTTTTCTTCTTTCTTTTCTCTTTTCTTTTCTTTTTCCTTATTCTCTTAAAAAAAAAAATCATAAAAGGAGCACACTAAGAAGCATCATGTTTATGATCAGGGGGGCCAACCTATGTGGCAGCTTAAGGGCTTTGCTTAGGAAGGCCTTGCTCTACAAACACCCCTTCAAGTTAGCTCTTATATTGAGTGGAGTAGATGAAAAAAGCAGGTGGTTACACCTGGTAAATCTACTATCACTCGTCTTCTAAGAGGTTCATACAAAATGCTAGCAAGAGAATGGCTCTCATCATGAGGCACACCATTACACAACTATCTATTACAGCATTGATATCAAAAAAGAGAAGCAAAACCCACTCTTCTTCTACTATAGGTTTTTGTTTTAATAATATTTGCAAGAGATAGAGACACATACATGTGGTGATGAATGCAGGATCGGGGCATGAGGAGAAGTGTTTGAGAAAACCTGCTATGGATGGGCGAAGGTCCCTTTCAGTGATCATGCTTTCTTCAGGGGTTGAGGCATTTACATTGTAGATCAGATGGAAGTCATACCTACCATGCACCTCCTAGTTAAAGTCAACTCCAATCCTCCTCAGGTAGGGCATGTAGGTATGATCATCCCTTTCATGTAATAGGGTGCTACAGAAAGCCATCCAAGCCTCTAAGTTAGAGTCCTAGATGTTTATGTGCTACCTAGGCTACCTTGTACAAGAGGTTAACGTGACTCGGGATTGGATCTCGAGGCCCGCATACTTGTCTATGGGTGGAATCTTGGATTAGTGATCCCTGTGGATTGTTGGATAGCCTTCGGGCGGATTGTGGATAAGCCTACGGGCTGGACTTTATGTATTTCAAAGATAAATATGATAACCTGTTAACAAGGAGCTTGTTTGACATTACTTTTGTATGTCAAGTGCTATGATTATGTGAAGGAACCAGTGCCTAATGGGCTAATTAAGGAAGCTGATTGTTACATGTACAAATAAATGTGTTAGGTAATTAAATAACTAAATCAACCTGAGGAAAGTGTGGAGGATGGACCATGGGTCCGTCCTACGGATGGGTGGTCCCGGTTGGCGGGGAACTTTTCTCAATCATGATGGACAGCCAGAAGATCGTTTAAAGAATACGAACAGCAAGAGCATTGACCTAAAATCTAAGATACAGATGATCCCAATTTACGCTGTTTTAGGGGAACAGAATGGGACTATGCCTTATGGCAGAGAGGTTGAGCTTCGCATGCCTCTCATTTCCCATTCTCCTTGAACCAAGTGGAGCGTGAATCTGCTTCGAACCTAGCGTTTCTGCGTAAAGTAGTTCGCTCGAGTTTGACGCTAGTTGCCATTAGGAAATGACCAATAGGAAAAACCCTAATTTAGGTCGATCCTAAGTGGGAACGGCCGGAATACTTTCGCTACGTGGCAGATGCAGAAGTCCTAGATCACAAACCCCGTAACATTCCATGGGAGTGTCGGGCGGAGCTTTCTAGACATCCTTTCCGATGGACTACTAAGATGTGTCCTGAAGATAACAAGTGGACACGTTACAGTTGGTATCCGAGTGAACCAATGAAGGATTTGTTTTTATGAAATCTTAATAAGATAAAGTAAAGAAAATGTTGCTGTCCAAACATTTCCTTACTTTCAATGCTGTCTTGTAGAATTACGAAGCATGGAACAAGTTCTTAGTGTTCCGAGTCATGTTTATGACTGTGATGCATTTCTTGGAGTATTAACAAAGGGTTGAGATGATGAACATCCTAGAGCATATCTATCTATAACCCATCGCCTTTGTACATGGAACGAAGATGGATGGGTACCTCAGGAATCTACTATATAGCTACCCACTGGTTTGCATACCTTCAAACCAACCTAAAGAGGATAAAGTGGTTAGAAGACCTGAAAGTCGTGAAGCTATCTATTTTTGTGGAGGCTCACGTAAATTCAACTTTACATATTCGAGGTCGGAGGGTTGAACTGAACTCATATGTATATGAGGAACTGACCCGTGTAATCCTCGCCGATAGGATTAAAGTGTTGGGGCGTCATGAGAAGAATGGGTTCCAAAGGAAAGGATACCCTGAACTTCCAATGACTTACCAATTCTTGAAGATCCATGATCCGAAACCATATTATTATCCAGTTCCTGTAGATAAATGTAATACAATATTATTCTCCCCAAACTGAATGTAAACAGTTGGCTTATCATCCCAAGACATGTTGTATTCCGAAAGGGCTATGCCCATATAAATATAAATAAGACTTCTTTTTATCAATGTCTGATTGTGCATGAGAATTAATAAAAAGTTAAGTGGTTAGATTGCTTGGTTGATAGTGGAAATGGAGATGAAATATAAATCATAACGATTATCATGTAATAACATTAAGAAACCTTTGTCCAGGCACAATCCCAGGTACAGAATCCCAGTTTGCCTCCTACATCAAGTACTACTGTAATCCAGGAGAAGAAGTTTCTTCTCAAGCAGATTAAGCCGCTCGAATTTGACGGGAAAGGCAGGTCTGTCCAAGCAGATGCTGAAATTTGGATTGAATCCATGGAGGATTACTTTGAAGCAACCAGGACTGCACCCGCCAACCAGGCTATGCTCGCCAAGCTAAAGCTCACCGACGAAGCCAGGCTTTGGTGGAAGCAATGGTGCAAAGATCAAGGGATCGCAGAAGGATCCGTTACCTGGGAGAAGCTGAAGAAAGTCGTGCAGGGAAGATACTTACCACCTGCGTATCACACGCAGAAAATGAATGAGTTCTACGAGCTAAAACAACTGGGACTCACTCTTAACGCATACTACTCCAAAGTTGTCTCACTTCTTAAGTATGCGCCACAGATGGACATTACAAAACTTCGAGCTGCCCCTATAATTCAGGAGGTGCAGGCTAGACCAAGAGGTAACAAAACTTGGTCTTATAATGACCTGAACAGAGGACATTTACCTAGTCGCACGTATTGCCAAAAACTGAAACTCCTATACCCTAAATACTTGCCCACATTCACGAAATGTAGGGGACAGTAGGACATACTTGCAAGAAGTGATCTAGGGTTTTCCTAAGAATCTCTCGCTAAAAAGATGAAACTCAAAACCCTAGGACTGACAAGTCGGCCTAATGCCATCAGGAACAGATTATTTCGTGACTCCATTCGATGGGTAAATAGTCCCATAATTGATGCGACACTTGTGCAACAAGTTGTACAGTCGCATGATCTTGTGATTTGATTACAAGGGAATGGCCAATTCCTCGGAATGAGATTGGTAGATTCTTACGCAAGTTATCTTGTAAGAGGATGAATAATCGTCGTAATATAGTATCTTTCTGGGGTAAAGATAATTGCTTGGAAGCAAAGAACCAACCAATAAATTGGAATAACATATGAACTTAAGGTATTGATCAAATCGGGTTAATAGGGTATGCCCTAACCCAGGATATAGGGGATCTTGCCAAACCGCAATTGATCCCGGATCGAGTGCTTGATGCATTCGAAAAGAAGGATTCACTCCTTAGCAATTGGCCAAAAATAACGACCAATGGAATTGTTTGTGCTTGTAAACAATTTTAAGAGCACCGTTTTGCTTTGTTTGCTCAAAGAATTAAAGGATAAGTGGATATCTAATGCTTCAGGTTGAAGGCCTGAAAGGAGAGGCAGCTTCAGCTACCCCGGACTGCCTGCCTGACCCTAACTAGGGGGATTGTTAACCGCGTCGGGAAGGTGGACCGAACCCACCACGATAGGTCTCTATGTTAAGCGCTACTTGGAGCAGGAGGATGCTTGGGTGCCAAGGGGGGCTCTGGCCGTAAATCCCTCACCTTTCGGACCTTGCACAAGAGGTCAACGTGACTCAGGATTGGATCTGGAGGCCCGCATACTAGTCTACGGGCGGAATCTTGGATTAATGATCCCTGTGGATTGCTGGATAGCCTTCGGGCGGATTGTGGATAAGCCTACGGGCTGGACTTTATGTATTTCAAAGATAAATATGATAACCTGTTAACAAGGAACTTGTTTGACATTTCTTTTCTATGTTGAGTGCTATGATTACGTGAAGGAACTAGTGCCTAATGGGCTAATTAAGGAAGCTGATTGTTACATGTACAAATAAATGTGTTAGATAATTAAATAACTAAAACAACCTGAGGAAAGTACGGAGGATGGACCATGGGTCCGTCCTACGGATGGGTGGTCGTGGTTGGTGGGAAACTTTTCTCAATCATGATGGACAGCCAGAAGATCGTTCAAAGAATACGAATAGCAAGAGCATTGACCTAGAATCTAAGATATAGATGATCCTAATTTACGCTGTTTTAGGGTAACGGAATGGGACTATGCCTTATGGCAGAGAGGTTGAGCTTTGCATCCCTCTCGTTTCCCATTCTCCTTGAACCAAGTGCAGCGTGAATCCGCTTCGAACCTGGCATTTCTACTTAAAGTAGTTCACTCGGGTTCGATGATAGTTGCCATTAGGAAATGACCAATAGGGAAAACCCTAATTCAGGTCGGTCCTAAGTGGGAATGGCCGGAATACTTCCACTACGTGGCAGATGTGAAAAGTCCTAGATTGCAAACCCCGTAACATTCCATGGGAGTGCCGGGCGGAGCTTTCTAGACATCCTTTCCGATGGACTACTAAGACGTGTCCTGAAGATAACAAGTGGACACGTTACATCATTTTGCTATTAATAGAAATGGGGAGCCTACTTGGTTGTCACAAGAGGTAGAGTGGAGATGCACAGAGAGGTACACAAAGGTGCCAAGGGAAAGAAGGGTGTAAGTAATTCATTATGTTAATGAAGGTTGCATAAACACAAAGAAGATGTCACAATAGAGCCATGAGAGAGTATAGATATGGGGGGAAATAGCTCAGAGGGTAGGGATGTCCAAGACTTTTCGTATTTTAGATATTTCTATTTTGCCTCCAAAAACATCTCCAAAAGACACGAAATTTGACCAGTTGGTTTGTTTTTGACCAAAAATTAGGATATAAAAAATCCCCAAAATAACTTAAAAGAAACTTTCAAAATTTCATTTTTCTTGTTCTCGATTAAAAAATCAATTACCTCGTATCTACTAATCATTTTGCATTGAAAACGAAGCACCACACTCCCGTAGCTAGCTCCTTTTTGAATATAAAATTTGGTTGAAAAATACTTCTTCAATGAGGAGAGAGAAGGAATATGAGTATATCTTTGTAGATAATATAAAAAAGGCAAAACGAGATTGCAAAAGTGGACAGAGAGGGGGATTATTTTACTATTCTTCTCTCCTCTTTTCCTCGTTTTAAGGAGGAGAGAGGGGGGGCTAAAAGGCCCATTTGTGAGTTCATTTTTTTCCTAATGACAATGTCACTTTTTCCATTTTTAGCCTCTATTGGAGCTTATTGATGGTATTTTTCCTTGGCTGCTGCGCACCAAAAACAAGATGGAAGTGGGAGAAGGGTTGGAGCCAACAGTGCAGAGTAGAGAACTCACACACATGTCTTCATTGACCATAACACATAACTAAAGGGAGTACTTACAACCTAAGGTCACAACAGGACCATTCACACCAAAGACAACTAAGCTAAACACCGACTTATTCAATGCCAACATGTGCATAACTGGACATGCTAAGTGTCAGGTACAATCATACCAAAGATAGAGAAGTTGAGCTTGAAGTCTAACGCTCCCCCTCAAGCTCAAGAAAGAATTTGTACACCAAGAAATTGTCTAAAAACACTGAACTTATCTTTACCCAAAGACTTGGTAAAGATATGTGCAACATGTTCATTAGTCTTCACATTCATGAGATCAAATCTCCCTATAAGAACCATCTCTTTGATGAAGTGGTAGTGTATCTCAATGTGTTTAGTCATGGCATGGTATATGAATTCGCTGCCAGGAGTACACTACTAAGATTGTCACATAGCAAAGTCACTGGAGCATCCTCCTGTATGTCCAAAATTAGCCATAAGCTTGAGCAGCCATGCAATCTCACATGCTGCCAATGCAGCACCCCTGTATTCAGCCTCATTACTACTCGACAAAGCAACTATAGGTTGCTTCTTGCTACTCTAGCTGATCATTCCGCTTCCCAAGCCAAAAGCATAGCCACTTGTAGATATATGGTCATATGAGCATCTTTCCTAATCTGCATCCGTGTATCCAACCAGTTTCAAGGGCTTATCTCTCACATAGAATAGCCCATAATCTGTAGTGGACTTAAAATATCTCATAATACGCCTAACAACATCCAAATGCAGCTTTCTAGGCATGAACTAGCTTATGAGCCCTATAACATAGCTCAAGTCAGGCCGAGTGATGGTCAAGTCAATCAGACTTCCGACCATTTGCCTGTACATAGTCACATCCTCAATTTCAGTGCTCATGTCTAGCTCATGTCTAGCTTGACATTCTACTCAAGAGGTGTATCTAATGGTTTGCATTCAACCATGCCATACTTATTTAGCATTTCCATGGCATAGTGATTTTGCATCAACCATAAACAATTTTGAGCTTTGACCACCTCAATGCCCAAGAAATACTTCAAGTCACCTAAGTCTTTCATGTCAAATTCTGATTTCAACATTTCCATAACATGATGTATGCCCAAGTCATCATCCCCAGTAATGATCAAATCATCAACATATATGACCAACACTACCAAGACATTGTTGGTCTATTTTATAAATAGGACGTGATCAGTAGCCTTGCTAACAATAAATCCCAAGCTCTGCAAGTAGTTACTGGTCCTTGCATGCCAGGCTCTTGGAGCTTGCTTGAGCCCATACAATGCTTTTTTCAGCTTGCACACATAATGCTGAAAATTAGGGTGAACATACCCTTCGGGCTGATCCATGTAGACATCCTCTACCAAGTCATCATTAAGAAAGGTATTCTTAACATCCATCTGCTGCAATTTCCAGCCTTTAGCAACAGCCAATGCAATCACTGTGTGTATGATTGCCATCTTGGCAACATGACTGAATGCTTTCTCATAATCAAGTCCGTAATGTTGAGCATACCCCTTAGCAACCAGCCTGGATTTGTACCTTTCAACACTACCATCGGACTTGCATTTGATCTTGTAGACCCATTTGCAACCAATGTTCTTTTTCCCTGTAGGCAGTGGCACAAGATCCCATGTTGCATTTTCAGCCAAGGCATCAATTTCCTCATCCATAACTGTGCACCAATGTTCATCTTTCAATGCTTCAGCATATGTACTTGGTTCTTTAATCTCCATCACCTTTGTCATATAAGCATAGTGCTTCACAGAGTAACCACTATAAATCAACTTGTCAACAAGGTACCTGATTCTCTGTGAGCGTGTATCGTGTGGTGCACTACTCGGTTCCCCTCTCTCATGAGGTGGAATGTACGTGTGCCTTGTGCCAGGTGTATAGACAGTCATAATGTGAAGCTCACTATCTAAACTACTGGCAGAGTCATAGCCTGAAGTCATGATACTAGGTGTCATCAAACGAGATGCATCCTCAAAGACTTTTTCCTTCCCTTTGTTGTCCAATACATCATGTCTCCCCCTCACTGACATAATGCCATTAGTGGATACTGTTACAATCCTCCTCAATCTACCTGTCCAAGGAGACGTAGGAGAAGAAACATATGTCACTGTACTTGCTACAAATCAACTGTAGACACCTGTGTCGAAGGCATATCAGATGGCATTGCAGCAGGTGATGCATACCAATAGTCCATCTCATAAAAAATCACATCCCTACTCATAGGTGTCTCACGTGTAGAGGGATCATAGCATTTGTATGCCTTCTTCTCCTGCGAATATCCAAGAAAGACACACTTATGTGCTTTAGGATCCAACTTCCTCCTCTTCTCACCAGGGATATGCACATAATCTTTGCAACCGAATACCTTCATGTGACTTACATCCGGTTTATAGACATATAGCCTCTGAAAAGGGGTCACATCATGAATACCTGCAATGGGAGTCATGTTAAGAATGCATATGGCTATCATAACAGCCTCTTCCCAATAATACAATGGCACATTCTTCTCATTCATCATTGCACGAGCAACTTCCATTAACACCCTGTTCTTACATTCAGCCACTCCATTCTGCTGTGGAGTACAACTGCAGGTAAGTTGTCTATGTGTATGCCATTTTCAGACAAAAAAATGTCAAAAGCATTTGACACATACTCACCACCGCTGTCTGATCTCAAGCAAGAGATATAGCAGTCAAATTCTTTCTCTACGTGCTTCTTAAACTGCTGAAAAACAGCCAACACTTCATCTTTTTCCTTTACTATGTACACCCAAGTATAGCGATTGTAATCATCAATAAATGTCACATAGTACCTGGAGGCTCCCATAGATGCATTATGGGTTGGACCCTAGACATTAGAGTGCACTAACTGCAACGGACGTGTGCTCTGGCCTTACATGCTTGACAAATGGCAACCTAGACTATTTATCAAACTGGCAAGCATTGCAAACATGACCAATGTCAGAATATGCAAACTTGGGTAAACCTATAACAAGTTGTTTTTTCTGCATCATTTGCGGCCTCTGCAAGTTAACATGCCTCACTCTCTTATGAAAAATTTCCAAATATCTAACATTGCTAGAACCATGGGCAAACATAGCTGAATTTAGCTTTGGCGGCAAAGTGGCATCAAGAGTAAACATCCTGCCATTCTTATGACTGCGAGCAATCAACTTGCATTCATTGCCAAATTCTTCAATAAAGCACCCATGCTTATTGAACCTAACCTAAAAGTTTTGCTTGGTCATTTGGCCCACATACAATAAGTTCTTTGTAATCGATGGGACATGTAGTACATCATGTAAGTGCTTCTTCTTGCCATCATGAATCACAAGAGGCACTTTGTCTTTATGCTCAATGCTATGTTGCATGTCATCACCTGTGCATACATAGCCATTTCTCTTAGCCACCATGTCAGTGAACCAATCAAGGTGAGGGATCATGTGATTTGATGCCTCTGAATCAATGTACCATACTACATCATCAATGGATTTTTTAGCAACCCTGTCTTTCACATACTGCATGGCAAATAGTACTGGACGAAGCAAAGTGTCCATCTTGTTTGCCTTTTTGATTTCCCTGCTTCTTCCAACAATCCTTTGCAAATGACCATACTTCCCATAGTAATGACCATCCTTATCCTTATTCGGATTATCAGATGGACGCTGTTGCTGCTACCAAGGGCCTCTACCACGAAAGCTAGATCTCCCCCTGCCTCTGAAGTTTTCCACCTTCTCTTGCATTTGATCCCTATTGGTTATTATTGCCATAGGATGCATTTTGCTAGCCTCCTTGACCAGAACCATAGCCTCTACTATGACTGCCACAGCCGCGTTGATTGGAATAAAAAACTACATCCTTGCTTTTTGTACTACTAGAGCTTGTATTCAAGCCAAGTTTATCCTCCTCATGGATAAGAAATGCAACCATCTCATTGAAATTTGGCGTTTCAGCCCGCACATACACAAAAGTATCAAAATACTTATACTCTAGACCCAAGCCATTCAAAGTCACAGCAACCATGTCTTTATCTTCAACCTGAGTACTAATAGATGCCAGCTGATCTACAATGGCCTTGATCTCTGTCATATAGTCTTGTATGGACATGCTCTTTCTCTCCATGTTGTAAAATTTCTGCTTTAACTATATCTTCTTGCCACTTGTAGTGGTGCCATAGTATATGATCAAAATGTCCCATGCATCCTTAGGAGAGCTGCAATTCATAATCTGCATTACCATGGTATCTGATATACATAGGGATAGCCAGTGCATAACCTTGCGTGCTCTCTCTATCCATGCTTGATGAACTCACAGTTCATCTTGTGTCGGATGCTTGTCACCTGTAGGCAGCTTGGGCTCAGCCTAAGCTCCAGTCACTAGCTCCCAGTAGCCTTTCCCTATCAATATGTTCTCCATGTGAAACTTCCATATGACATAATTGTTGTTGTGTCGAGCTTTTCCCACACAATCTGGGTAATATTGTCTGTCCTCTAAGCATTTGCCATAGTGTAAACCTTGCTTGACTACCTACAGACCAAATCTTTTTGACAGTTCAATTTCAGCCTACAACTTTTTATGACAGTTTTCAGCACACCCTCTACTCAGACAAGCAGTGTTTCAGTCCAAAAACAATGGTACATTCACCTCTTGTTAGTTGGTAATCACTTAGGTATTGCAGCCTGCATATATAGACTGCATTCACTACATAACCAACATGTAATCAAGTAGACTGTTCATGTACAGAGAAGTAGTCTATAAGCATCAAATGACAGTGACCAGTAGCTTCTCTTCTAGTCAAACAATAGAGTATATGTGCCTCAAATAGCCCCAAGACATCTCAGAAATTTGCTATTACATGTAGTGCATGTACATCATGTATGGAAGCTAAACTAATAAAACAATTAATACCCTGCTATAACCAGCAGTACATTAGTCCAAAATTTGGGCATTTAATGCTCACAGTATCCCAAAACACACTTATAGCTCCAATGGCATGACTCAAGCTTTACAAGTGAAATGCCAAAACACTTTAACCTTCAAGTGATAACTGCTGTACATTTAATTTCAAATTTCAGCCTGTAATTTTCAGATTTGTAAATGCATTCCAAAAATGAAAATTTAATCCCTTTTTTGGTCATGTCTAGGTGTACATGGGTGTTGCACATACATTTACCAAGCATTCTTGATGATCATATGCATCATTCCAAAGGCATTTGTGGACCAAACAGTGCCCTGTAGTAGTGCTGGAAAATTCTGGACAAATTTCAGCTTGTTATTCCCTTCAAAACCTGAGCATTTGACACTCCAAACCCAAGCTCAAAAGCATGAGAAATAATACTTGTACCTTGCCAAGTATGCCTACACTTCAAAAGAGTTCATTGTACATGTCAGATAGCTTCCAAACTTCAAGAGTATGTTTCCTTGAAAGTTTAGCAAAAGGTTTGTCCCTGTTTTCAAATCTATACATAACCATGTAGCTAAAAAATGAGCTCAAGACAAAGCATCAATACCATGGGTTCTTGCATACCCCTTGACAAGTGATTCATCAAGTAGTAGAGCACTATCCACCCTTCCTATGCCTTGGGTTAGACCAGCAGAGTGTAGATAGCAGCCAGGATCAAATACATGATCTGTTTGAAGATATTTTTACCTCAGACTTTCTCATTGTGAAGATTAGCATCCACTTTACCATGCTCAAACAAGCTTCTCCAAGCTTTACATAGCATTGCTCCTCCTTCATGAGAAATAGAGTTCACCATTGGATGACTTAAGCTATCCAATCCTTCCCATAAAAAAATAGGTGCAAAAATTCTAGCTCCACGTCTGTATTCAGCTGCTCATGCTAAGCATGGATGACATCATACATAGGCTCTAATACATGTTCTTGATCCCTTGAGCAACCCCCAACAAAATCTAACAGTTCTAGAGACTCAAATTGAAATGCATACCTTTCATATGAGATCCATGGCAGCCTGCTTCTTCAAGAGACATACTTTGTCTTCAAGCTTCAGGGTCTGCTCCACCAATGCCATCCTCTAGAGAGCCCATTCATGGCTCTGATATACCATGATGAAAGTGAGAGAAGGTTTGGAGCCAACAGTGTAGAGCAGATAACTCACACACATTTCTTCATTATCCATAACACATAACTAAAGAGAGTACTTACAACCTAAGGTCACAACAAGACTATTCACACTAAAGACAACTAAGCTAAACACTGACTTATTCAATGTCAGCATGCGTACTACACATCTAGACATGCTAAGTGTTGGGTATAGTCATACCAAAGATAGTGAAGTCGAGCTTGAAGTCTAACAAAATAGGGAGCCCTGAGAGAGACACCAAGAAAAGCGGGGAATCTACTACAAGAAAATCAATATTTTATTCATCAAGAAGCACATTCTTCATAGTTTAATCAATCACAAGAAGAAAAAGAACACCAATCTTCTCAAATATTCATGCAACATTATATAGCAATTCTCCTACGGATTTCACTTTAACCAAACTTTGCAGATTCTTTATACTCTTCATAGAAACCATCAAATAACCACAATGATACAAAAGAAATATCAACTTTGAATGGAAATCATCATATAGTATTCAACTTTCACCATCTTCATAGTCTCTCTCATGTAGATATAATGTTTCTCATAAAAATTTGGCTATCTCTCATACTCTATCTCTCTCATATATGCTCTCTCTCAATAATACATTAGAATAATTAATAATAACACTCCATAATCTCTCTTTGATCATGGGTATCCCTCCCAAGAGGTATGCCTGATATGAAGGGTTACTAGAGCCACTACAATGTCCTTTCGTAGCTTAACAATATCACTGTCACTTCAGTCAGAATAGAAAAAATTTCCAAGCTACACATTCATCTCACAGAACACTTACAGAGGCATATAGAGGATCTGTAGAAGCTCTATAGAAGCTCAACTGAAGGTCTATAGTACCATATAGAAGGTCATCAAAAAGCATTCAGCTTAACTAAAACAATTCAAAACCATCAAGAATCATTCAATAAGCTTCCAAACACTCTTAAACTCTATAATCATCATTCCAACCTCTCATATAGAAAGAAATCAGAATAAAATAGAAGGTAAATAAAACCTATCAAACACTCAAGAGAACCTTTCAACACATCATATCTCCACTAAAAAACATCATGAGCTTCTCAAACCCATTCAACCTTATCCAAAACTCTCTCAAACACTTCCAAACCAATCAATCATCATTCAAATCATACAAAAAGCACCCAAAAATCCAAAAAAAATAGCCAAAACACAATCATATCAACCCTCAACAGCTCCATCAATGTTTTCAAAGATCAAAATGGCTTGTTACCACTATACCAATTTTTCAAATGATCAATCTGAACAAACCTTTTGAGGTTTATTCTGATCCAAAAGAACATGATTTAGGTGCTATCCTCTATTAGGATAGCTTATCTATCACATTTAAGGGTTGTAAGTTCATCGATGGCCAAACATGTTATTGTTGAACAATGCGTGAGGGAGACGAGGAACGTAGGAAGAGAGAGGAGAAGAGAGACACGAGACACCGAAAGTGGAACCCCAAAAGTGTGTCAACTGAGCACACATGATAGGAATATATAGAGGGGACTTGGGGCGCTATATATAGACAGACTATATATAGCGAACTATATATAGCTAACACCCCTGCTCAAATAAAGGTCCCTTACTGTGGATGAAAAAACCCTTGGGGGCTCAAGGGAAAAACCCACAGCTCTATATAGGCCTACCGTTATATTAATAATATTCAAAATATAAAATTATACAGTTGAACTTACAAGAGCCTATTCATAGGCATCAAAGGAGCTACATCACTCCTGAATTACAACATCCTATTTAGAGGCATCAAAAGAGCTTTATCACTCCTAAATATACAACATGTAAAATAAGGATAAGCGACATCACTGCAAAAGATAAAATCTCCAAGAAATTCCTTCAACTGAACTTGGGATGTAAGCAATATATCTGTCACATCAAAACTTAAAGAAAAAACGTTACAGTGACATTAGAACAACACAAGGTCTATAGAGACGGTTCGTGACACCGCTCTATAGATAACATAACACATGTGGGGCCCCATGAATAGAATATAAATAAAACAATTTGTCATTAGTTGGAATATAGACACTCATTAGCTAGAAAGAATATAAACGAAATAATGTGTCATCAGCTGGAAATAATATAAACGAACACAATGTATCATAGCTAGAATATAGACACTCATCAATGGAATAACGAATGATGAACACAATGTATCATATCTAGAATATAGACACTCATCAATGGAATAACGAATGAGGACCATCATCATGAAGCATGGCAATATCAACATCCAAAAGTAATGTTGTTGTAATGTTGATGTTCAATGGAATAACAAACGAGGACGAAGTAATGTTGATGTTCAATGGAATAACGAACGAGGACGAAGTAATGTTGATGTTCAATGAAATAACGAATGAGGACGATCATCATGAAGCATGGCAATATCAACATCCAAAAGTAATATTGATGTTGAAATGTAGAGAGAGAAGCTTCTTGCAGAGCACGACAATGCTTTTATTAGTTGCTCCCCTCGCCCCTCCCTCATGGACTCCTCCTGCAGTAGCCCCTCCCATGGCCTCCTCAAAGGCCTCAGTCATGACCGTGATCGGCCTCGTTCTGCTGGCCCTGCCGGCTGCCACGACGACCTCAAGCACTCCACCCCCTCCCATGACCGTGAGAATGGAGGAGCCTCGCACGAGCGTGGTAGCAGTGACAGGGCCTCGTCGGAGGAGATGCTGGTCAGCTTGCCTGCCTCTCGGTCCTTTGTCAACCGCGATGGCAAGGACAGGGGCGAGGAGGGGTGCGAATTCAGAAGGAAAGGGCATGGCACTGAGAAGGAAGGCGGGGATGAGTATGAGGACAGCTCTGACAGAGCGAACAGAAGCCGCAATGCCTTGAGAAAGGTGTCGATCCATGAGCATTTCGACAGACACTACCCCGGGAAGTCCTATGCAGCAGAGCATGATAGATTTGAGAAAAGTGATGGTACTGCAAGGATCGGGGTTGAAGAGTCTTCACTAAGGGTTCCGCCCATCACACTCTAAGAAAAGTGATGGTACTACAAGGATCGGGGTTGAAGAGTCTTCACTAAGGGTTCCGCCCTTTTGCCATAGCCACGGAGCTTTGGCTTTTTGTTAAACGATATTGTCATCATCCGTCAACACCGTCACTCTCCTCCTCACAGCGAGAAGCGGGGCATCGATAAACCTGGCTAGAGCTGTACGTCGGCACAACGACTGGCTCCGCATTCGACGATCACCCTAGCTCCCACATTCGACGATCACCCTTCTTCTTGTGTACAGAGCTGAGAAAAGGCCTCTGTCCTCTTTCGCCTGTGATAGCCAGCGCTACAGGGCCTTTCCTTCGTGAGTGGAGATGGCGGCTTCCATAGGATGGAGCAAACTGGAGGACCTCGTGGAGAATCTTAGCTCGCTTGACATGACTGCTAGACTCAAGGCTCTTCGGGATGTCAAGAACCAGATTATTGGCAACAAGACCAAGAAACTTTCGTACATCAAGCTAGGGGCTGTACCTCGAGCGGTGGAGATACTGGCCAGTGACACAAAGACACCATTGTTGGTACAGTCTGCTACTGCTATTGGGAGTTTTGCATGTGGAATTGAAGCTGGTGTAAAGGTTGTTTTGGACAGCGGTGTTCTTAACCAGGTCAAATCCTATCTATGAATAGGCTCTTTTGGTCACTGGACTACTGCAAGACTTTGCTATGGCTTCGAGGCCGATTGTCGAGAAGCCCAAGCACTTGTCGAGCTCAAGACTGTGAAGCATATGACCACGTTCCTTGGCCAACAGGAGCAGGTCCTTGTCAGAAACAATCATGCGGTGCAGGCGGATTGCCTTGAGGCATGGCCAATTCAGGGCCATCTCAGAGATCCATGCCACATCTCAGAGACCCATGGCTTGGCATAGCACAGTTCTATATAGGCCTACCGTTATATTAATATTCAAAATATAAAAGTACAAAGTTGAACTTACAAGGGCCTATTCATAGGCATCAAAGGAGCTACATCACGCGTGAATTACAACCCGTGGATTAGAAGCTCGTCCTTAAGAACCTCGAGAGCCCGCTCTTTGACGGCTCTCGATGCTTCAACGTGGAGGATGAGTGCCCGACGGCTCCCGATGCTTCAACGTCGAGGATGCCGTCTTCATCCTACAGCCCTTGGTCATGGCATACTGTGAAACAACATCTGTTTTGATAGCTCCCGATGCTTCAACGTGGAGGATGCCGTCTTCATCCTACAGCCCTTGGTCATGGCATGCGAAACAACATCTGTTTTGATGGCTTCCGATGCTTCAGCATGGAGGATGCCATCTTCATCCTGCAGCCCTTGGTCATGGCATGCGAAACAACATCTGTCAAGGTGGTCGAACACGCCCTGGATGCCATCCAAAAGTTGATCTCCCATGGCTTCTCCTCGAGCGACTTGACCGTTGCTTCCAGACATGGATCCAGACCTTCCCCTATTTTCTCATCTATCTCCAGTGACCTTCGCGCTTGAAGCACGATGCTCTGATACCATGTTGAACAGTGCGCGAGGGAGATGAGGAACGGAGGAAGAGAGAGGAGAAGAGAGACACGAGACACCGAAAGTGGAACCCCAAAAGTGTGTCAACTGAGCACACATGATAGGAATATATAGAGGGGACTTGGGGCGCTATATATAGATAGACTATATATAGCAAACTATATATAGCTAACAGTTATGCCACTCAAGAAAAGGAATAATTGGCTGTCATCCATGTGCTTAAAGTTGGGATCATTGTTTATATGGCATTTGGTTTATTATTTGGATGAACTACATTAATTGAAATACTTATGTGATTAGCTCGATCTCTATGCCTGCAAGGCAATATGGACAATGCTTATGCAAGAGTTTGCCTTTACAATTATCTCATTTCTGGAGATTTTGACTAATTTCTATATTTCTCTCCACTTTGGTAAGTTGTAGAAACTAGTTCAAGAGGAACCTAGTATTGCAGGAAGAATGCAAAAAAAGAAAAAGCAAGAACTTGAAAAGGACACTTTCAATGTATTTTAAGTGCAAAAGCTTGATTAAATACTATAAATATATGCGTGGGGAGGTGCTTATCCATGCATGGGGGGAGATTATATCCAATCTTGTGTCATGCAAGTTTCGTGGAATTCTCTTCTCTTATGCAATTTGTTCCCTTTATATTTTTCTATGAATTATTGGCTGTTGTATGATGAAGGCTAGTAGCATGGCATCTATGATCTAAAGTTGAAATTTTCAAGGATAGAAGAAAAGGGTCAATCTATTGAACCAAGAGTCTCAACAAGAGAAAGGTCAATCTATAGTTGAAATTTTCAAGGATAGAAGAAAAGGGTTGATCTATTGCACCAAGAGCCCTAACAAGAGAAGGATTTATACACCAATGTATTTGGTGTGACAATACAAAACATGAGTGTTGGGATCGCAAAAATTAAGGGATGCACTAGAAAAAAACTTAGTTTTTCTTAATGATAAGATCCACTTGCACGAGATTGGTCTACCACTTATCTCAAATTTTGAGAAGTGTAAAATATGTAAAAATTAGTGGATGACATGGATGTGAGAAATGAATATAGAAAAAAAAACTTGGTTGTGTTGTATTTTTTGGTAAAATACTAAACTTTGGTCTCATGCAATGCATGTAGCAAAAAGGGAAAAACCCCCTAAGGCTGAATTACATGATGCAAAGAAGAGTATCCATGAGATGATAAGTTGGGATGCACTCATAGAATATTTTTCTATCTTTGTGTATATTGCTAAATCATAGAATATTGATGTGATTGTGGAAAAGAAAATAGAGAGGGATGATGGCAATCTTGGTATATCTAAAAGGGTCAACAAAGAGAGTAGTATCTAATACTGATTAGTCACCTCATCCACCTCCTACTAGGCCTATGCACAAACATACTATTGAAGTTATCACAAAAGAGAAAAGGCATGACCATGTAAAGCCTAAGCAAAAATAATTGAGATAAAAATTATAATCATGAATTGAAAATGCAACAAATTTGAAAAAGATTCTTAAGGAGCACATCTTGAATAGAAAAGCTGAATTCACTCTTGGTGAGATTCTTGGCATTGCCAAGTTAGAGTTTCATGAGAAAATTATTGACATTATCAAGAGAAAGAGGTAGTTTGTTGGAGAGCCTAAATGCTATGTTGTAGGGTAATGAAGAGCATAATTTATAGGGTATTTAGGTTGTTTATACAGAAGCTATAGGTGCTGTAATTGAATTTGCTAAAACTAAAAATGTCATTATTGCTTATGAAAAGCTAGTTGATATGGCTAAAAAAGTAATAGTTTGAAGCAATGCACAAAGAGATGTGAGATAGATGCACTGTAGTGATGAGGAGACTTCATGTATGATTTCTAAAAGTCATTATACACATAATCATTAGGCTCATGCTACTACAAAGACAATTGTTAAGAATATTGGGAATCTTGAAGCTCCTTGTATTGCACTCATCGGTCTTGGTTTAGAAATTAATGTCATGGTTCACATGTTGTGTGAGAATGGTAAGTGGCCAGTAGATGTTGATCATGGATGGAGGATAAGGGAAGCCAACAAATCTCTAGGGAATGTATGCAGTATGCCCAAATTTCAAGGTTACTATAGGTGATGTCCAAGATAATAGCACGTTTTCATGCAAGTCTCCTCCTCTTATCCCATTATTCTTGGACAAGTGTACATCATTGTTTTGTGTAAAGAGATAAAAAGTTTTAGACAATGCATCAACCTATGCACGGATCAATAGCTAAGATAGTAAGAGGGATGTTCAATTTTTGACTATTTGTGTTACTAATGCCTAGAATTAGGATACAACGAGTGCCATTGTAAAGTGGGACTATGATAGTGCTAAATGGGAAAATATTTGACCTCATATAACAAGCTCAATTGCTTTTTCTTTGGGTTTCATTGGATTTTCACCAAGGAGTTCCACATGCCTTCAGAAAGTTGAAACTATTAATAAGGAAAAAAAACAAAGGTGGAAAAAGATATAATAAGGCATGGATTATTGGCCAAATGAATGTATCTCTAGCATACATGATGGATTGTCTTATGCAAATACATTGGGTGAAATTTTAGCTATATTGAAATTTGAGAAAAAATCTGAAAATGGTCTAATACATGTGTGTTCTTTATACATGTACTATGTGATAGATAGCTTTATGATGGAGGAGTCTATGCTCAAATGAAAAGGTTGAAGCTAAGTTTGAAACAAAGTATTAGACTATAGATAAAAAGTAAAACTAGTTGTACTACCATTGCCTCTAGATGGTGAGAAGACAATTGAATTAGCTTCTCAACAACCTAAACAAGGTATTATGGGGTGATATAGCTCATTTGAGTATTCCTTTTTTAGACCATGTGCTAATAAAAGGGTGTGTAGAAGAGGATAAGAATAAGGAACTGAATGACTAGGGATGCAAAAGGCTCATTTTGCTAATCATATTTCTAATAGTGAGAGGATATTGGCTTTGGAATAAAAGAGGTGAATCTAATTCTTTCAAGTAAAAAGTTATTCTTTGGAGTGAATTAAGTATTGATTGTTGGATATAAGTGTGAACCATATGGTTGAAGGCCATCACCAGCAAAAGTGGATGCAATTAAGAGGATGGATTATATATGTAAGTAATCAAATATAATAAATGGTAAGTCAGTGGCAATGTGAGGATCATAATGACCACTAATGGGTCATCTAAATATATAGATACATCTAACTAGGTAATCTATCATCAACGTCTACACGTGTTGAGCTTGCCATCTCAACACTCCCCCTGAAGCTCAACTATATCTTTGTAATTGCAAGTAAAATTTTAAATCATTGAAGCCTCTCTATAATCAATGTCTTCTTAAAAATTTTAGCTACTTGATCCTATGCAGTACTCACATACACCAATTCAAACTCATCTACAAGTACATTCTCTCTCAAAAAATGATAATGTATCTCAATGTGTTATATTCTATCATGGAACATTGGGTTCCTAGCCAACTATATGGTGCTCATGTTAGTAGAATGAATGGCAATTGGACCATCTCCCTACACATCTAAATCATCCAATAACTTTTGCAACCATAACACACGCTATCATACCTATAATGAAGAAGACCTAGCTAGCCTAACTAAGGGAGAGAAGAGGGAGAAAGACTGCAGGAGAAGAAGAAGAGGAGAGAGAGAGAGAGACAAGAAGAAGAGAGAGAGAGAAAGAAAGAGAGAGAAAGAAGGAGAAGCCATGAGATCTGAAGAGAGGTGGAAGAGATATTTCTTGATAATTCCATAATTCCTGAGGAAACCCTCTTACACCTTTTATATTGTTAGTGTGATTGGTATTTTCCTGTATGCCCGGTCCATTACAAACCATCCCGTCTCATGAAGTTTTTGTCCTAAAAAATGAGGAATAGGGAGGGGAGGCTACAGAATACTACTCTGCATGTAATACAAGGGCAATAAGAAAGGGCATCCATGTCATGAAAACAAGGCCCTGGATGGAGTGGTCCAAGATGGGTTTGTTGTAGAGTCAACCATAACTTTGGGTAGAAGACTTCGAATGGGATGAGTGAGGTTTCATTGTGGATCCCACAAGATATAATTTCAGCCCATGTGGGTAAAGTGGGGCTGAAAATAATTCAGGACCAAAATTGTTGCAAAACAGATGGCTATCCAAAAGCAGACGGGTATGCTGTCCAAGACAGGACTGCTGTGGGAGAACAGCCATAACTTCCAGTAGAAGACCTCAATCGGGATAAGTGAGGTGTCCTTGTGGAGCCCTTAAGGTGTACTTTCAGCCCATGTAGGTAAGGTGGGGCTGAGAATATCTCAAGACCAAAACTAGTGCAAAAACGATGGATGTCTAGAAGCAGGCTATAGTCCAAACAGGGGCCAAGTGTGGTCAAGATCCAGCCAATGCAGCCACATATCCCAAGCATTCTGCACAGCATGACAAGAATGTCTTGAGTAGGTCTCAAGCCACTTGTCAACCCACTCGGTCTGCCTGTTCGTTTAGGGATGATAGGCCATAGACGGAGCATGGTGTTGAAAACTATTTGCCAAAATTGACTCATAAATTTGGTATCCTAGTCATGCATTATGACATGTGGCACATGCTCCATAAATTTGAGTGGCAACTTGAGATGTTATAAACTTAGATTTTGTAGGGATGAAATGGGTTGCTTTAGTGAGGCGGTCAACTACCACATAGATGTTGTTCCACCCAACAAGCCAAATCTGGGGCAGCCATCAGGGTCAAAAGGGAACCCATCCGGAGAATCATAAAACTGATCGGGGTCAAGATCCTCTTCAAATTCTGCATTTTCAACATGTTTCATTATTGGTGGTGTGTCATGTGGGTCCTCATCCACTCTATCACAATCTTCCAACACCCCTATCAATGATAATACTAAAGATGGGAAATGCTATTGTGTTCCAAAAGTTGATGTCGTTGATGGTGGCCCTAACTGAGATGAACCACTACTAAAGCTATGGAAGATTCTACTCATACTATTTTCAAAATATAGCTCTCTTCTCTGATCTCAATCTTTCGTCCATCGATGGCATCTTCTCCTCTCTCTTCCTCATCCCATTGAAAACACATCCACCTTTCTTTTTCCATGCTATCCTCCTCATTTATTTCCTTAGATTTAAGCACATAGGCTCCATTTCATCATCCGCTACATTTTCAGCAATTGTTGCTGAATGTCATCATGTTGAAACCTTGTAACTCAAGTCTAAGCACTTTGACTATTTTGGGTAACTCTAACTAGCATGAGAACTTCTTTACATCTTGCTTTTCCTCTGGCATATTCATTTTCTTCATGATTTTCGTAATCTATTTCTAAAGGAAGGAAAATAAGGCACCACCTTTGCTCCTTCCACAACATCTTCATCATCTACATTCTTCTTCCTCTTCTTGGCCCTCTACCCAAGTAACCATTTTTAACTTAAATCGAAGAAGTGTTTTCCAAAATAAAAAATTTGGCTCAAATCACCTCCCCCTTTGGGTCTTCAAAGACTGAGAATTTTCACATGTACCTTGTTTCATTTAAGCAATGTGTCCTAACAAGAATATGCTTTGAAATTATACGTTGTGCTCAACCATTCATGACATTGAGAAGAGATGCCAAATCAATTCTAAGCTATGCACCCAAAACAAACGATGTTCCACACAAAAATAATGTATGAACTGAAGAAATTGTGCCTAGCCCATCTACATGTGCCCATGCATCATGCAAAATGCAAACACAGTTCCTTGATTATTTAAGATCCTTATCCTCACCTCTCAACAATCAGCAATAAGATATTCTACTCTGCTCCACCCACCCAAAATATCATAGTCGCTCAAAAAAATGATGGTCCTCAAGATGTTGACCACTAAAACAACCCATCTTACAACTGACGACATCCTTCACGACCCTCAAACTCACCCAACCACTTTACCCACTCAACTAGAGGTTCCTAATTTGGTGATGAAAATCCCATCTCTTGTGCATGCTAGAAATAGTGCGTGCTCATTAAAAGGTGCTCTCTTCAGTGCGCATGCAACTAAAATTTAGTCCATAGAAATGCACTGGGCCTCATGCCGTGGTAGTGCTCAACGATGGTGCAAAAGGTGCATCAACCCAACCCTTGGTATGGAAGTATTTGAAAAAATCATGAGACGACCCCTGAGTGCAGTGTATCATCAGACAAGTGCAACGTGAAGTGCTCGTGAATCCATAATCCCTATGATGTGCAAGAGTCTCGAAAAGAAAACATACATGTTCCACAATGTTCGGCAAGCTATTGGCAAACTTTAGCTCCATCTTGACCAAAAAATACCAAACTCGACCAAGACCATTAAGTTTCCACACTAAAAAATCAAACAAAATGACAAAAAAAGATTCCTAAACTAGATAAACACAGAAAATCCAACTATGAAACAACAAAAAAAACAACCACACAGACAACTATGCTAACAAAAACCAAACCTATTTATAGCATTAGGGCCAAAAACGCTTCAAAAATGCACTTTTGTTAATTACGGGATTAAGAAAAGGGCCAAAGAGAGTTTGCCACATGTGCAAGAATATGGTATTCTTGTCTCCTCTTTTTTGGAGATAGTAGAGTCCACTTCGTGATTCTCTCCTCATTTTTAGCCAAAATCTCCAAAGTCTGACATGTTTTGGTAGTCCCGAAGTCCTTATTTACTTATAAAATCTGACAAATGACATGATAAAGTTGATGTGAAGTTAATGATGATTTTTTTGGAAGTCGAGAACTTTTTGGTGCCCAATATATTTTCATTAGTCTTCTTAATATTCCTTTTTAGTTCATTCACCTTTCTCGGTGAGCTTCTTTCTCTACTTATTAGTTCATTCATCTTTCTCAATGAGCTTCTTTCTCTGCGAATTTAATTTAAGTATGGCATCCAGAAGGCACTCTATTCGTTTAGTAAACTCTTGCACTGTCTATAGCCACAGAGTTGATGAAAATTGGGAGCCAAAGATCTTTAGTATAAACGATTAGGTTGGCATGTTTCCCTCTTGCAAGGACTCTCATAAGGTGAAAAGAAAAAAATGAGAGGATATTAAACATCACTGGAAGGGACATATCATTTCTTTTAAAATTATGCATGAAGGGTGGTTTATCAAACTGCAACATGTTTACATGGTGAAGGATATGCACTTGCCTCCAAACGAGCGTGTTTCGTAGCAAACACATTGTAAGACTTGAGTTGATAACGTATGTACTTTTTTTTCATTTAAGCAATTACTAATAATGAATTCTTGGTTGTAGATATATTTCTATCAACAAGTACTGAATGGCAACCTATGGAAAGCTTAAGTGGAGCATTCCATGAGATTCATAAGGTGTTTGCAGACATTATCTATGCTGATCAAATTGTGGGTTTTTTTATTATGCATGTTTCGTGGCTTTGTGGAGGGGAGTCAGAATCAACTAGTGTGATTACCCTATCCAAAATCAACTCAATACATTGCTCCCTTATCAACTGCATATATGAGTTAGGGTAATCTTAGCACTACGAGAAAAAATGTCGGATGCTCCAATTTTGCCGCAACTACAAGAAAGATGGATTACCCGATCTTCCTCCGATATATCGATTTTTGGGTATTTATTCTTAGAATCCTAATTACTATGAAATTGATATATCGCAATGCCATACCTAGATTGTGGTAGAAAAATCTTTTCCAAGAATAATATGAGCTCTCGAACTACTGAAATAATGTATTCCCTTTCTATTGATATAAAGAATTATTTTTGTCCATTCGTTTGTCTCCTTGATGAATAAAAAATAGTAGATAGAGTTTTTTCCTGATTAAAAATTAAAACTCTCTTTTGAAGTATAAACCCTGATCATTATTGGAAAGACAAGTAGTACATAATTTCCTTTCTAAATTATTGAGGTAGAGTAAACAAGTAAATATCTTTTTTTTTCTAAATATGGTTGGAATGAAAACTGATCATAAATTTGTATAATTCTCAAAACATCACCCCGAATCTCAATACTATGGAAGCCGAAAGAGAATAAATTTCTTCTCAAGCAATACAAGCCACCAGAGTTTGATGGTAAAGGAAGGGATATTCCAACTGAAGCAAAAAAATGGATAGAATCTATGGAAGACTATTTCATTGTTGCATGAACTGCACCGTCAAATCAAGCCATGATCGCCAAACTAAAACTCACAGGAGATGCCCGTCTTTGGTGGAAACAATGGTGCAAGGACCAAAGAACGCCTGAAGGCACTATCACTTGGGACACAATTAAGGATGTGGTACGTGGGAGATATCTTCCACCCACATATCAAGCCCCCAGAAGATGAACAAGTTTTTTAATCTAAAGCAGTTAAACCTAAGCCTAGAAGCCTACTACTCCAAATTCGTAAAAAAGGGTCCCTAAAAAAACCAACAATATGAAAGAGACTTACATTTACTCCATCTATCTTGAGTATCTTTGAATCTATTGTCCTGCAGACATTTGAAAAGCACTCTCTTTCCACAAGTATATGTATGACTTTGCGATGGTACTTCTTGTTAGAGAGAGCTATATATGGTTTTTTAGGATCAATAATATCCTCATATGTGGTGTCCAAGAAGGTAGTCACGAGCTTGCCAGCACTGCAAATGGAAACATGTAACTAAAATAGAAAATCAAATAAAATAAATAATTGACCAAAAAGCAAGCAGTATTCCATTCAATCCACATTCTTCCTTGGCCATGGATACCACTTAGAGAGTTCATGATAATAATTTCTCTGGTGAGTATATCCGATGTAATGAAAAAAATATGGTAGTTTGTGATGAAATCGAAAGCTTTGAAAGACATTGCTATATTTGAACCAGATCTCAAAAACAATTCCATTGATAACAATCACGGATCAACAATACACATAATTTTAGAGATTTATTGGTTAAGAGATGCAATCAATGCCCTAAAGCTAATAGCAAAAATAAAGGCGTGTTATTTGCAATCAATAGCACAATCATTCTATATACTAAAATTTTTTAGAGTCAAAATGCCTTACCTTATGCAACAATAAACTACAGAATCTAACAATTAAATATCATTTTTACAACTAGCATGGACTTGTCCTCATGAGATATGCTAAGATATTCCTCTTCCTCAGAAGTGCAAGAAACATTGATAACCATTTGCCCATACACCTTACCGTTTCTCTTATAATTAATAGGGCCAAGTACATCTATTTTTCTCTTGCAAACATCATCCTCGGTACCTTATTTTGCTAATCATATTAAAATCTTTGTTCATTAGGGTGATCTTATGAGCATGAGCAGCAATAATGTAAGCATAATTCATAAAGTCAATAACAAAGTCTTTAACTGCCTCCTAAAGAGAAAGAATCGCTGCAAGCTACCATTTCTTTTGCAGGCAAGCTACCATTTCTTTTGCAGGCTAGTTTTAGTCAACATTCTTGAAAATCTATCATAAATATCCTTGATTTGTTGGCTGATCAAGTACTCTATGGGAGATTGGAACCTTGGCAGTTGTCTACTTTGTCCTTGTCATTACTATTGCTTGAGAAAATGACAAGAAGAGTAATAAAAAACTATTCAATGGTATGGTCGATACGACATGGAGAGGATAAGTTGATACGATGCGAGAGCAGCAAAGCCAAATCTTCACAGGGTCCTATTCGTGCCGTATCGTGGAGCAGATGATACGGTGCGATCGTGGCAAAACATAATGTTTGGTACTATACTTCTCGCTCCGTATCATGGATGACCTGATATGGCACGAGAGTGGCACAACTAAATCTCCATAAGGAGAAGTCCTTGCTTCGTATCGTGGAGGAGTAAACATGTGCGTGCAAAGTACAACCCCTTGTAATGACTTATTTTTTGTGAGACCTTAAACTTATAAAAAAAATTCCAAAAATTTTCCATAAGATTATTAGGCTTTGAAAAAAGTTTAGAAAATTTTAAAGATTTTTTTGAGCTCGTTTGCTATTTAAAAATTATTTTTTAGTAAAAAAGGGGCTTAAAAATGACCAAAAAATCACAAAAAATCACCCAAAAATAGCATATCATGATACCGCACATGGAAATTTTTTGATGGGTTTAAGGTCTCACAAAAAATAAGTCATTATAGGGGGATTATACTTTGCACGTGCATGTTTACTCCTCCACGATACGGAGCGAGGACTCCTCCTACGGAGATTTTATTGTGCCATTCTCGCGCCATATCAGGTCATCCACGATACGGAGCGAGAAGTATAGTACCAAACATTATGCTTTGCTACGCTCGCGCCATATGAGCTACTCCACAATACAACGCGAATATGACCCTGTGAAAATTTGGCTTTGTTGCTCTCGTGTCGTATCAACTTATCCTCTCCATGTCGTATCGACCATACTAGCGAATAGTTTTTTTTTACTCTTCCTATCATTTTCTCAGGCAAGAGTGATGACAAGGACAAAGCAGACAACTGCCAAGGTTCCAATCTCCCCTAGAGTACTTGATCAGCCAACAAATCAATCTAGATTCTCTTCTGCTCAAGGAAGTGAGCCTTCCAAGCCAAGGAGAAAGAATATATATTGCATTTTATTATAGCTTGATTTATAAAGGCATCTTTTTGTGGATTAAGGGGGAGCATCTTGTGATGCTTTGTAATCCAATGTCGCATTGAGGGGGGGAGGGGGGGGGGGGCAGGGGACGAGGTATTGAGAGTGTATACATGTGAAACTTCCTAATGCTATAGAGGATAAGAGGAGCTGAGTGTGAATGGTCTTGAGGGAAAGGAGAAACCCTAACCCAAAAAAAGCACAAAGAAATCACAAAAAAAGGCTATCATGATATGGCGCAAATGGGGGGGTTGCGTGATGACCCAACCCCCCTATTCGCGCCATATCATGATGGCCTATTTTTTGTGATTTTTTAATACTTTTTTGGGGTTAGGGTTTCCCCTTCCCCTCAAGGCCACAAAAAATAGGCCATCATGATATGGCGTGAATAGGGGGTTTGGTGATCATCACCCAACCCCCCTATTCACAGCATATCATGATGGCCTTTTTTTGTGCTTTTTTGGGGTTAGGGTTTCCCCTTCCCCTCAAGACCATTCACACTCAGCTCCCCTTATCCCTTACAACATATAAGGAGGATCCTCTTCTCCTTTTTTTCTTAAAATAGCTTTAAACTAACAAATGAGCTCAAAAATTTCTTAAAGCTTAAAATTTTTGGGCCTACTTCTTTACTTTTTTTTCTACCTATCATTACATAATTTGGATCCAAAATAGACTATCTTTTTGAATAGATATTGCATTAGTATATATTTGCTATAGATATTCTATCTTCTTTAAGAGCTTTAAAAATATATAAGAGATATGAATAGTTACATATTTTTGAGATAATATATATTTTTAATAACTTATTTACTAATCATTCTATCAATTCACTAAATTATTTTTATTTTAGAGAGGGTATCTTCTTGAAGAGTTATGAAATATAGTTATCTTTACTAAATAGTATATTCTATCCTTTTGAGCTATAGAAAAAAATTGAAGAGATATTGAATAATTATATCTATTATCATGGGTTTCATATAAGAATTTGACTATTAATGACTTATTTATTCAACTCTATTGATTTATCAACGGTTTATATTATTATATAAACGACCCCATTAATAATTTATTTATCTAACTCCATTGACTTGTCAAAAGTTCATGTTATTTCATGTAGAGAACTTTGTATAACATCATATAATACTCTTTAAATTATTTTTTAAAAATAAATAAGATAATGAATGCTATAGAGTAAAGGAGATCTATAATCATAAAGATTATTTTGATGGTCATTTTTTTGTGAAGTTGAGATATATTACATTTGAAAAAAGATATACAAGGATAAAGCATCAATAATGTAGTGATGCTTTCAATTATAAAATCAGGCTGCATTAGAATCAGAGTTCCGAGAAAAAGAAATAGAGTCAAGTCCTTTCTATTTCTTCTTACAAATCAAGGGAAGAGATCTTAAGAGATTTGCTATGATATGATAGCATGTGCATTAGAATCAGAGTTCTAAGAGAAAGAAATAGAGTCAAGCCCTTTCTATTTCTTCTTACAAATCAAGGGAAAAGATCTTAAGAGATTTGCTAGGATATGATAGCATGAGTAGTATCATCCCATGACATCAAGCCACCATTTAGGTATTGAAATCTGATAGTGCTAATAAGAATTGCAATTTAGGATATTGAAACTTGAAACCCCATAGTGCTAATCATAGTTGAGGGTATGATGAGAAAAAAACTCCCAAGAGCTAATATCAAGTAAGAAGTTGTATCCTTCATATTCTTTGAAGCATCCTGCACATATAAAATTGTCTTAGTCCTAAAGTTGATATGATATACAATATCACTAATAATTCTATCTATTACTTGTTTAATGTTTTTTATATTTTAAGGGACTAAAAATTGAATAATAAAAAATTTTAATCTATTACTAGGTAAATATTTTTGTCTCCCAGAAATCAAAGTACTTCCTTTCTTCTAATTATAATATATTATCCTTGGGTTGCCTCTTCTTCGGGAGAGAAAACCAACAGTGGCAAGAACTCGCAAGATGCGAAGGCAAGCCAATCAAAGGGTGACTCCTCTTCCTTAGATGGAACCAAAGAATCTAGATATATCTAGTAGTAATTCCCTAAGAAAAACCAGTTTTAAACACATTGCCAGAGAGTAGGCCATGTGGACAAGGTGTGTCGGCTTGGATGTCCCAACGTAGTTGTGTCTGCTGAAAACTAATGAGATGATCTTGTCTTAGGTCCATGGAGGACCATATCTCTATAGCTCAATCGGCAAGTAAGTGGTATTGGTCCTCTATGTAGAGACTCTTTTGATTGTTGATCACCTTCTCAAGATTTTGTGAAAGGAGACGAAGGGAGACCAATGCAGACAGCTGGTAAGAACCAGACGTGATTTTGGTGAGAAATTTTATGACAGAGTAAAATCTGCTTTAAGAACTAAGAAACAAAGTGAAGAGGAGATAACGATGATTCAAATGAATGCATACGAAAAAAGAAGCATGATTTTGGTGGGAAACATGATAGTAGAATATTCAAAAAGAAATAATAATGGCCGAAAAGTGACCTCTGACATGAGTTAACATCCTTAGGCATTTAATGACTGACCTCTTAAATGAATAATAAAATCTCTCATTAATCACGTCTGAATGGCCAAATTTGGAGGGTTCATTATTTTAAAATCTCAACTAATTAGTAACTAAATCATTTTCTTACAAGTGCCATTTTTGAAACGTTTTTGGCCCTAATGGTTTCACTAGGGGTTTTCAAATTTTTTAAAAAAAAGCTTGACAACATGACCAACTCACAAACACAAAAGACCAATAATGCCTCTTGTAGCCTCAACTACGCCAAAAATAAACACAAGGTAGAACATCAACAACATCAATAACCTTAAAAATTGAGTCCAGGGAAAACAGTTCTGCATACCTCTATGATTTCTGATACACAAATGTTTCCCTTTAGCTTCAAAGTTTTTGAAGATTTTGATCAACACAACATCAAACGTCCACACTATACTGTGTGACCCTCCACTCAGTTCTCTCAAAAAAAACACAAAATTGAAGCTCAAAAGTAGGTCTTACCCTTTGCACTTCACTCTCTCTTCCTTTTATAAATCTTTCCACATGTTGAATTGGCCTTTCAAAAAGCCTTTATGCCTTTCAATCATTCTTTTTTCCCATAAAGCTTAAGAACCTTTTAATCAATAAAAAAAAACTTTTTTACTTTTCCTTTGTTTAAAAAAAAACAACTTTAAAGATTTTCAACATTGAAAGGTTCCCAAAATGATTGCATATCAGCGCCTTCCCCCTAACCACATCAATCGATAGCTAGTGAGATAACATCAACACTTGGTTTCACTAAAAACACCCACTTTCGGCTTTCTCTTATCCAAATCAATGTTTCTAGCAAGAACTGAATAGCTTTTCACCATGCAAAGGATACATTGTGATCTTCAGAAAGACAAAAATTAACTCTTTTTTCCTTCTATAGCTCAAGTCTCCCTTAATCTCGACACTCACATTCGATGAACTATGCATTTCTTTATCACTTCTTTCATCTTCTTTGTTGTCAGAAAGAAATTCATCTCCCTCTTGATGTCAAGCCTTTTAAATCCCTCAATCTCATTTTCATATTTTTCCGTTTTATTAGTAAGCGCTTTGGTATGTGCATTTTGCAAAAAGCAAGATCTTTGTGGATTTTCAAAAATTTTATTCGATGTTGGTAACGGCATGCATATTAGCAATCTTGTCTTTGCCAAAAAAAACAACATTAATAACATCAAAAAAATTATGTAAAGTGGATTAATGTGGATGAAATCGAGCAAGCTATCCAAAAATTAGCTATGCATTCTCCTTATGATTATCTTATTAATTTGTGTGCTTCGATTCTCAGTATTGTATTGCGTTTCCTTAAAAATTTCCTCTTCTTCATTATGCCTTGAAGCATCAGTTATGAAACCCAATCTTAAAGAGTTAGCATCTTGATTGAGGCTATTGATAGCTTTTCATCATCAGGAAGTCTTCTTTGGCACATGACACTCTTCTGTTTGATTTGAAAAAAGAGTTAGCATCTTGATTGAGGCTATTGATAGCTTTTCATCATCAGGAAGTCTTCTCTGGCACATGACACTCTTCTCTTTGATTTGAAAAAAGATTCTGCAACATTCTTGCACAAAGATATCCATGTAGTGGTCTTTACTTGGGCTTGCATAATCTTTTTGAACTCCTCTAAAATCTACATTGTAAAACATGAGGTTCTTCAATTGCTTCAAAAAATCAATCCACTCTAATACGACTGTAGAGGCACTTTGAGAGCTTGTGTGAGCCCCTATGCTTGTGGTATCGTCTCTGTCTTCTTCCTATCATTTATTCACTTTGCCACTTGTTTCTTTTTCAAAGACATATCAAATTCTAATTTCCGAACTCATTCTTTATGACTAAGCGGACATTAGTTAACTCCTTTGTCTTGACTATGTTGACATTAAGATCCATGTCCTTTGAATGTTCTCCTATAACCATGCCATTATATGCCTCTATGCTAAGAGACACGAACAAAATCCCTTGAGCTTGATGATTTATTAAAGTATGAGCTGTGATTATTCCAGTGGCCATTGAAATCAATACACCGTTTCTTTCATTTTCAGCATGAGAACTTCATTTCCTTCCCTTTAGTATGTCCACTAAAGTGGAGAAAAAAAGTAAGGAATAGCCTCTACTCCTTCCATAGCATCCTCGCCTTCACATTATTATTCCTATTCCTTAGCATTATAATCATCATCCACCTCTAAAGAGCTTTCCACAAGTCACAGTCTGCCTTGAATATGGTAACCAAAATGTGACCAGTTCCAGCCTTTATAGGAAAATTCTCTTTCAAGATGATTAGCTCTAACTCATGGTAATTCCCCCCTTTGAGTCTTCAAAGATGGCTATTTTCCTCATATGTACTTGATTTTGTTCATACAATGTGTCCTAAAGAACATGCTTTCAAAAAATAAACTCCATGCACAATCACACATGATTTGAAAAGAGATGCAATATCAGATCCATGCTATGCAATCAAACAAGCAATGCTACACACAAAAGGATGCATTGAAAAAATAGTTCCTAGCTTATCTACATGTGCCCATGAGTCGTCATGTGAAATGCAAACATAATTCCTTAATTACTTGAGATCGTTAAACCCACCTCTCATCACTCAGCAAATACATATTGTACTCCGCTCCACCCACCCTAGTCTCACATTCACTCAACAAAAATAATGGTTCTCAAGATGTTGACCAAGAAGGCAACCCATCTCAAAACTAGCAACATCCTTTATGACCCTCAAACTCACCTAACCACCTTTCCCACTCAACCAAAGGTTCCTAACTAGGTGATGAAAATCCCAACTCTCGTGCGTGCACAATGAATGGTGCTCTCTCAAGTGCATGTGCATCTAAAATTTGCTGCGCATATAGCTACAGTGGGCCTCCTGCCGTGTTAGTGCTCAACGATGGTGCAAAATGTGCATCCATCCAACCCTTGGCATGGAAGTAATTGATAAGATCAGGATATGACCCTGAAGTGCATTGTATTGAACAAGTGAAACATGAAGTAATTGTGATTCCACAATTCCTATGTGATGCGTAAGAGTAACAACAAGAAAATATACCTATTCCAAGATGTCCAGAAGCTTCCAACAAACTCTTAGTTCCAACCTGACAAAAAGTTACCAATCTCAACCAAAGCTATCAAGTTTCCACACTCAAAAAATGCAACAAAATTACAAAGAAAATTCTTGAGCTAGTGGACAAACATAGAAAATCCAACTACAAAATGACAAAACAAACAATCATGCAAACCTCTATGATAACAAAAATTCAACCTATCTATAGTTTTTCTAGGGGTTTTTAGTTTTTGCAAAAACGTTTGACATGTTTAGCCCTCCCCCTAGTCTACAAGTAGGTGAGTTCCAACGTATCCGCCTCTATCTTCTATAGCCCATTTATGAGCCAAGGAGGATGTTGAAATATGGCTCTTTAACCAAGCTGATAGGAATATACTCTTAGTTGAGGATAAGTATATGATCTCATTTCTTATGCAAGATATGAATGATGTCACCTATGGTCTAATTATCCTACCCCACTTGTATTTGCCCATATAAGAGGCATTAATGTAGCCCATTTAGTAAGTGAGTGTAATGAGAGAGCATTGAGAGTAGGAGTAGTATCAGACTACCTCTCTCTCTCTCTCTCTCTCTCTCTCTCTCTCTCTCTCTCTCTCTCTCTCTCTCTCTCTCTCTCTCTCTCTCTCTCACACAACAATGGTAAAAGCTATTTTCCCTTAGTTTTAGATCTCCCTTCCCTCAATATTTCAATCCTTTTCAAAGCCTGACTCAAATTTCCTTTCACATCCTCATCAATATCACTCTCAGGGTCCTCAAATCCCCAATTAGAATAATCACAAACATCATCAAAAGCTATAAGAGAACTTAAAGAAATTGAAAGAATATCAGATGAAGTTTTCTCTTCATCATTGTTTCCAAAATCAACCATACAGTCATCCATACAACTATCAAGAAGCATAAGATCATGACTACTCAAAAAAACATAAGCAACACCACAAAAAAAAGCCTCTCTAGGGCTTCTCAAACCATCATCAACCAACTAACAAGACTCATCAGAGTCAACAACAATGACACCAAAACAAGAGTCTGAATCCATAACCTCAATACTCTCTAGATCAACACCCACATTCAAAAACTCACTTTAAATCTCAATAACCTCATCAGGCAACAAACCTAAACCCTCAACTTCATCTTTAAATCTTTCAATTTCTAAGCCCTCCCCCTCACGGTCTTCTAACAAACTTAAAAAATCCTCCTCAATTCTCTCTTCTTCTCTCAAACACTAAGTTCTCTCATCAGGACCTTCTCAACTCTCTTGTTTCTCCCCATCACTCTCAAGATTCACTAACTCTATTGCAGTAGATGACACCTCTCATTTAGAATCACTTTCTGAAGTTTCATCCTCATTCATTGTCTTCAGAACTTTCACTCTCTTCCTCTTCCTCCTCCTCCTCCTCTTCTTCTTCTTCTTCATTGTCATCCTCATTCACCAGTTCTTTTTTGAAGACATATCAAACTTCTTCGATACTCCTCTACGATCATAAATATTTATCATTCATTTCTCCCAATCTTGTATTGCTCATGCTTTTCTAAGACAAGCAAGACTGATTCAAAACTTTGATCCTTCGATAATTCTAAGCCCAAATTGCTCTACACAAGCTTGAGTAATCACACTAATTTGTGGTCCTCCATCAATATATGCTTCACCTATATTTTGATTCTTATACCAAGCATCAGCAATAGGAAAAATACGAGGAAATTCTTGTACACTCAAATCTCTCACTGTTCCTTTCTTTTTTTCCATGAACTTTGGATTCCCTAATTCCTTGCACTGTCCTCTCATGCCACCGTACAACTCCATTAATTGAGCAAAAGATATATAAACTTTCTTACCTATCATATCTCTTTTAGGATCATGATCGCTCTCTCCTTCTCCCAATGGAATATAAGATATATGATAATGTTTCCTAGGCACTCTTGATTTATTTTCTTCTTTTTTCTCTCCTCTCTTTATTTTATTCCTCTTTCCTCACTAGCCTTACTAGTTTCAGGTTCATCTCTTTCAACATTTCTCCTCTTTATTGGAGGTATTACATCAACCATTTTCTTTTTCTCATTCTAATTTTCTAAAAGAATACAATTAATGGCACTTTTTCCTTTCTCTTCTTCAGTCATCCTAGGAATTTGAGAAGCAGAATCATTTTTATTTCCATCCCAAAATCATTTTGTCTATTCGGAGGGTTTTGAGGTAAAGGATACATATCCCCTCTTTCTTTAGGTGGACAAGGATAGTTTCTTCTTACATGACCTATCTCTTCACAAGAAAAACAAGTTTCCATTGGTCTTCAAAAATATCCTCTTCCATTTCTTGCTCTTTCACTTTCAAATTCTCCCGATGACTGGTTTGTGCTATAGATCCTCCACTTCCTCTTCCCCAAGATCTTCCTCTCAAAGCTCCTAATCTCATATTTTGCATTTGTCCTGACAATTGATCCTCAACCTTTGATGCTAGTTGAGCATTTTGTCTTGTTAAAATCTGAAAATTTTATCCATCCGCATGCCAAATTTGATCTCTATTTTCAAATGTTAGGTGTTCTATATGGCTCTCTCTTTTTTATTTTCTAAAAATTTTTCTCTTTTTCTATGACAATCATTATAGCTTCCTCAAACGTACTTGGTTCCTTAATTTCTAATTTTGTTCTCACCTCTCCCCGCAACTTTTTTGCAAAATGTTTTATTTTCAACATTTCAGGTGCTCTTTCTCTTGGACCTAGATATGTGTTCCAATGATCCAAAAGTCTAGTGTATTCTAGGGCAATAAATTCTATGGTCTGGTATTCTTCTTTCAGACAAATTTCTAGTTCTTCCCAAAGGTTGTGGAAAGTTTTAGTTTCCTTAAGTCAATTAAGAAATGCACGCTTGATTGCTTCATATTCCATAGGAAGAGTACGATTTCTCATTTTGAGAGTTTTTTCATACTCCTTGAACCAATTTCGACCTTCATCTAACAATTGAAATTTTAGAAATTGGAGTTTCAGGGATGAGTCACTTATTTGTTGCATGATACATCCAAGCTCTAAATTTTCAAGGAATAGTTGAGGATCCTCTCCTTTTTTGCCGCAAAATTCAAAAAATGAATTGGCCATCAAAAAATAGTCTCTAGCAAGAAAGGAATCCACAAATCATAAACAAAGTCAGCTTTTTTGGCACTCCTCAATGGGGCACCAAAAAAGAGATGTTAAGTGAGTGCTGATCAAAGACTAGCCTCTCTCAGAACCCAAAAATAGGACAATAAGGACTGTCGGTTAGGGAATTGACTTTGTTGATGTAAAACGTAAAAATGAAAATGTTTAGTTTTTGACAACATAACATGACCAACTCACAAACAAAAATGACTAATAATGCCTCTTGTAGCCTGAAGTATGCCAAAATTAAACACAAGATAGAGCATCAATAACATCAATAACTTTAAAAAATTGAGTCCTAGAAAAACAAGTTTGCGTACCTCTTTGATTTTTGATATATAAATGTGGCCCTTTAGCTTCACAATTTTTGAAGATTTAGACCAGCACAACATCAAACCTCCATACTATAGTGTATTACCCTCCACTCACTTCTCTGACAAAAATGCAAAATTGAATCTCAAGGGTAGGGGCTCGCCCTTTGTACTTCACTCTCTCTTCCTTGTATAGGTCTTTCCACATGTTGAATTGGGCTTTTCAAAAGCCTCTATGCCTTTCAATCATTTTTTCATTTCATAATTTTGGCTTTTTCTTTGTTTTCCAAAAAACAACTTTAAAGATTTTCAACATTAACAATCGCGTGTCATCTTCTTCCACGTAACCGCATCAATCAACAGCGTGTGAGATAGCATGCACTATTGATTTAACTAAAACACACACACTTTCAGCTTCGTCTTCTCGAAAATGATGTTTCTAGCAACAGTTGAATAGCTTTCCACCATGCAAAGGATACATTGTAATCTTCAGTAAGAAAAAAATCAACGCAAGTCTCCCTTAATATCCCAACACTCGCATTCGACGAACTGCTCATTTCTTTATAATTTCTTTTAGCTTCTTTGTCATCAAAAGCAATGAATATCTCCCTATCTACCACAAATATTTTAAATCCCTCAAGCTCATTTTTTTCTTCTTTGATTTTATAAGTACGCACTTCTGCATTTGCATTTTACAACAAGCAAGATCTTTGTGGATTTTCAAATATTTTATTTGATGTTGGTAATGGCATGCATAACAACAAAATTCTCTTCCCCTGAAAAAGAAAACATTAACACCAGTAAAAAAAAATAGTATGTAAGGTGATTTAATGTGGATGAAATCAAGCAAGCTAGCTGAAAATTAGCTATGTGTACTCGTGATTATCTTGTTAATTTGTATACTTCAATCCTCACTATTGTATGCTGCTTCCTTACAAAGTTTCTCTTCATCATCATGCTCTAAAGCATCATGTATGAAACCCAATCCTAAAGAGTTAGCATCTTTCTCTAGGCTATGGATAGCCTTTTATCATCAGGAAGTCTTCTCTAGCACATGACACTCTTCTCTTTGATTTGAGAAAAGATTCAGTAGCCTTTTCGCACAAAGATATCTATGCATTGTTTTTACTTGGGCTCACTACAAGGATATGGAGGTATAGCAACGGCACTTTCCGACGCAAAATGGCGGCATTGCTATTTGCGTCGCAAATGCGATGCTAATAGCGATGCAAATAGTGACAGTGCTCAGACGAAAAAAACACAGGCCGAAATCGAGCGCGTTATTTTGCGCGCATACACGAAAGAGATAGCAAAAGGGAGAGCAAACATCTTGCATTTGAGAGGGAGAGAAAGAGAGAAAGAGGGAGAGTGAAAGCTTCTCACCATCGCCGCTGCCATTGCGAAGAAGAGGAGGAAGTGTACGGAGGGCAAGGAGGAGCCACCATAACGAAGAGGAGCCGCCGAATCCATCCTTGAGCCTTTACGGTGAGTGCATTGTTCCTTCTTTCTTTGTTTTTCTGTTTTCTCTTTCTCTTTTACTTGTTTTTGTTAAAATTCATGTGTATTGAGAGAGGGAGAGGAAATGAGAGAGGGAGAGGGAGAGGGAGAGGGAGAGGGAGAGGGAGAGGAAATGAGAAGGGGAGAGGAAGAGGAAGGGAGGGAGAGGAAAGAGAGGGGGAGAGGAAGAGGGAGGGAGAGGGAGAGGAAATGAGAGGGGGAGAGGAAGAGGAAGGGAGGGAGAGGAAGGGAGGGAGAGGAAAGAGAGGGAAACATCAAACATAATAGGGAAAGAGAGAAAGAGAGGGAGAGGAAATGAGAGAGGGAGAGAAAAGGAAATGAGAGAGAGAGAGGAGAGAGAAAAAACATTAAACATAATAGGGAAAGAGAGAAGGAGAGGGAGAGGGTGAGGGAGGGAGAGGAAATGAGAGAGGGAGAGGAAGAGAGAAAAGGAAAGAAGGAATGAGAGAGAGGGAGAAAACATTAAACATAATAGGGAAAGAGAGAAAGGGAGGGAGAGAGAGAAGGAGGGAGAGGTTGTTGTTATTATTGTTGTTGTTTTGTTTTTTCTTTTCTTTTTTTATTGTTTGTTGTTGTTGTGGTAGTCGTAGTAGCGGTAGCTGGAGATTAATTTCTTATTTTCTTATTTGTTGTTTTTGTGGTTGTCGTGGTAGTGGTAGTGGTAGTGGTAGTGGTAGTGGTAGTGGTAGTGGTAGTGGTAGTGGTAGTAGTAGTTGTTGTTTAATTTATTATTTTTTGTTTGTTTGTTGTTGTGGTAGTTGTAGTAGTAGTGGTGGTAGTGGTAGTGATAGTAGTAGTTGTTGTTTAATTTCTTCTCGTCTAGTTTGTTGTTGTTATGGAAGTCGTAGTTGTGGTCATAATTGTAATTGTAGTAGTAGTACTAGTAGTAGTAATAGTAGTTTTCTTGTTTGTAGTCGTAGTTTTTCTTTTCTTTTCTTGTTTATTGTTGTTTATTTTTCTTATTTTTTGTTGTTGTTGTAGTAGTAGTAGTTTTTTCTTCTTTTCTTGTTTATTATTATTGTAGTAGTAGTAGTAGTTGTTGTTTTTTTTTTTCTTTTCTTGTTAATTATAATGGTAGTGGTAGTGGTAGTGGTAGTGGTAGTGGTAGTGGTAGTGGTAGTGGTAGTGGTGGTTGTGGTCATGGTTGTAGTCGTAGTCGTAGTCGTGGTCGTAGACGTAGTTGTAGTCGTCGTAGTCATGGTTGTAGTAGTAGTAGTGGTTTTCTTGTTTGTTGTTGTTGTTGTTGTTGTAGTAATAGTTTTTTTTGTTTTCTTGTTTATTGTTGTCTAGTTTTTTTATTTGTTGTTATTATTGTAGTAGTGGTAGAAGTAGTAGTTTTTTCTTCTTTTCTTGTTTGTAGTAGTAGTAGTAGTAGTAGTAGTAGTAGTAGTAGTAGTAGTAGTAGTAGTAGTAGTAGTAGTAGTAGTAGTAGTAGTAGTAGTAGTAGTAGTAGTAGTAGTAGTAGTAGTAGTAGTAGTAGTAGTAGTAGTAGTAGTAGTAGTAGTAGTAGTAGAGAGATATGTTTTGTTAAAGGAAATGAGAGAGGGAGAGGAAGAGAAAAAAGAAGAAGGAACGAGAGAGAGGGAATAAGCATACATCATAATAAAGAAAGAGAAAAAGAGAGAGAGATGGAAGGAGAGGAGATAATGAATGGATAAAAAACAAAGAGAGAGTGGTGGTGAGGTTTGATGAGGTCTGGTGCAATACCACGAGATGGGAAACACTCCGACATACGTTAATTTGTGGGTGGGTGGGTGGAGACTTTACATACGTTAATTTTTTTTGAGTTACAAGAGAAGAAATCCCTTCTCAAACAATTTAAGAAAGAAAAAAAGAATGATAACAAAAACAAATTGTTTGTCATAACGTAGACAAGATGGAAAAAGATGAAGGTCTTGATGTTCAAGATCGGGAGGCGTATCTTAATCAGCGTGTCCCATGTCCTTGCTCTCAATGTAAACTGAAAATTAGACGAAAATGCCGATTTTCTATAGAACATGTACGACGCTTCGGCGACTTTCAATTTGAGATCATTGATCAGGCGATCTTGGATTTTGAGCAAACGGTAAGAAAAGTTAATATCAATCATGCATTGTACTCGCAAGCTAATTGAATACCATATACAAAAAGATTGGGTATATTGGAAAATTTTCTATCCAAGGAGGTGATGTCTTGTCCCAAGAGGAGTGTACCCTTACTTCGGCGCGATTTGATGCTTCAGTTTTGAGCAGACTTGCTTCATGTAGCTACGAAATCTCCTTACATCCCCAAAGTGTGACATAGTGGAGTCCTTTGCCTTTGTGACAGTCATGAGAAGTAAAATCTCCCTTTTTTTAATATATTGGTTATTGAACAAAACATAACTTCAATATTATTGAACCAAATTATGTTCAATTCCAAAAAATAAGAGAACATTAGTCCATGAGGAAAACATACCTCTCCGCAGCAATATTAGCACTACAAATGGTATACAATTTGTCCTTGGTAATAGCCATCATGTTCTTTTCATCCCAATTCAATGCAAACAAAACAGAAAAGAAATCCTCTCCATGCGCAGGATTAGCTATTCCAAGGTACTTGTATCCTTTGTCCCTCAATTTATCTTGCTCTTTGTTTATGAATTGTTTTCTTTTTGCCTCTCTTCATAGTCAATGCCATATGTTTGTGCATACCCCTTGACTACTAATCTTGCCTTGTATCTGTTCACAGAACCATCTGCATTGTGCTTCACCTTATAAACCCACTTACAGCCAATTGCATTCTTACCTTTAGGCAAAGGTACCAATTCGCATGTAGCATTTGCTTCCAAGGCATCCATTTCTTCATCCATGGCTTTCTCCCATTTTTCTTTTCCCATGGCTTGCTCAAAAGAAGTGGGTTCTGGTTCCTGTATCACTTTGACCATATATGCATAGTGAATGGCTATAAATCCATCATATTTCAGTCTATCCATAGGATACCTAGCTCTCGTAGACCTGCGCAAAATAGGTTCACTCCCAGGTGCTCTCAAAACATCCCTGGTCTTCCTTACTCCAGGTGTAACAATAGAAGGAATACCCAACTCATCATCAATGCTCTGTTATGAGCCACTGGATTCACCATCCACATAAGAGTGACCTGCATTCACATCAAACATGGGTTGATCAACCTTCTCTTTTCCTTTTCGTGATACCTGCATACCACTATCTGCATTGCTTTAAGAAGATTCTCCTGATCTCAATCTGCCTGTCCATGGCGAAGAATGTGAACCACTGCTAGAGGACGCTCCAGGCCCACTAATATTTTGTGACTGTTGCTGTGAATTCTGTGCAGCATTACCATTTTGTGCATCTACATCATCAATCACATTTACTGGTTTATACCAGCTACTCATCTCATCAAAAACAACATCTCTGCTCACTGTAAACTTACGAGTAGAAGGGTTATAGCATCTATACCCTTTTTGCTGCAGAGAGTAACCAATAAAGATGCACTTCTCAGCTTCTGGATCCAACTTGGATCTCAACTCATCTGGCACATGTACATAGGCAATGCAACCAAAAATTTTCAAATGAGAAATATCTGGTTTCCTACCAGTATACCTCTCCTCTGGAGTCATCCCATGTATTGCTGCAGTGGGAGTCTTGTTCATTATGTAGACTGCTGTAGCAATTGCTTTAGCCCAATAAAAATCTGGCAGGTCTTTTTCATTGAGCATGGCACGAGATACCTCTCCAATATGCCTGTTTTTCCTTTCTGCAATTCCATTTTGTTGTGGGGTATGACTGCATGAATATTGCTGCTTTATGCCATGCTCCTGCAAGAACCTTGCAAACTCATTTGAGAGGTACTCTCCCCTTCCATCTGACCTTAGGCATTTTATTTGCAGGTCTGTTTCTTTTTCAACCATAGCTTTAAGAGTTTTGAAATGCCCAAAAACTTCACTTTTCTTTTTCATAAAATACACCCAAACTTTTTTGCTATAGTCATCAATAAAAGTGACAAAATAATGTCAGCCTCCAAGAGATGCAGCTTTAGTAGTCCACACATCAGAGTGGATTAATTCCAATGGCTTCTTACTCTCTTGAACATGTCTAGGAAATGGTTTCCTTGCCTGTTTTCCAAACTGACAGGCTTTACATACCTTATGCATTTCTGCAACCTTGAATTTAGGCAATCCTGCAATAATATTTTGGGCCTGCATTGATTTAAGTCATTGTACATTAACATGACCAATGCGTTTATGCCAGATATCAATATCTGCAACTACACCGGTCCCATGTGCAAACATTGCTGCACTCAATTCAGACATGTCTGCATCCAACGTAAACATTCTGCCCTTCTTCTTTCCTTTTGCTATCAAGCGACCTTTATTTTTCATATCCTCAACAAAGCATCCATGAGGATTAAATCTGACCTGCAAGCCCTGTTCAACCATTTGACCAACAGAAACCAGATTCTTGGTGATATTCGGGATATGAAATACATCGGACAGGTATTTCTTTTTCCCATCCTGCATAGACAAATGAAATTTTCCAATCTGCACAATCGGATGTGCAGTATCATCACCAGTCTCCACAAATCCTGTTTTTTCCATTTTCCTTGCATCCTCCATCTATTCTGCATGACCTGTCATGTGGTTTGATGCACCTGAGTCAACATACCATACATCGTTGCTTTCTTCTGCAATTGTCACAGAATTGTTCATGTGCTGCACCATAAACAAATGCTCATTTCTGTCATCACCCTGTCTACTAGAAGATGCATAATTCCCTTGTTGCAGTTTTCCATTCATTATGTCATTCTACTTTTTATAACAGTCTTTAGCCATATGACCCATTTTACCAAAGTAGTAGCATTCAACATTACTGTTTGCATTTTGGCCTCTTTGCCATCCACCACGATCTCTTTGGCTCCCCCTGCCTCTAGAGTTACCACGTCCTCCTCCATAGGACTGGTTTTCTTGAGTTTGCTGCATATTTTGATTTCTACCACGGCCTCCAAATCGGCCTCCTCTACCTCTGCCTCTACCTCTTCCAGCATTTGAGTAGAAGACAGCTTCTTTTGAAGTTCCTCCTGAAGAAGATGCACCACCATTTCTCTGCTCCTCAAAAATTAGAAGAGTAATCAACTCCTCAAAATCAGGAAATCTTTCACGAACTGAAATGGATGTCCGAAACTGTGCATAATCCTTTCCTAGACCATTCAAGGTCACAGAAACTAAATCATTATCTTCCACTGGCGACCCAATGGAAGCAAGTGCATCTGCAATCTTCTTCACCTTCATGTGATAGTCATTGATGCTCATATTTTCTCTTTGCACATTATGCAACTCTTGCTTGAGCTGCATTTTCCTGGCTTGCGTATTTGTGCTATACATTTTTGACAAAGTATCCCATGCCTCCTTTGGCGTACTTGCATCCTGAATATGCACAATCATAGAGTCTGAAATACTGATAGACAGCCAGTACATAACTTTTCTGGCTCTCTCATGCCATGCTTTAAATGCATGCATTTGCTGTTGATTGGGAACATCAGGAAGAACTGGTTCTTCTTTATTTCCTGCAACAAATTTCCAATATCCTTTTCCCATAAGGAAATTCGTCATTCTAAACTTCCATGCTTGGAAGTTGTTCTTGTCAAGCTTTTCAGTGACAATCTGTGAGAGAGAATCAGACGCCATTACAGAACACTGCAAAAAGTTCTGTCACTGCAAAGAACACAGCTTCAGCCTCACAAGGGCTAATCTGCAAAATTGACGAAAGTGGTATTTGACCACACAGTCACTTCCTAGTGACGATTTTGCATCAACATGCAACAAGGATGATTCTGTAACTCCCAAAGTCTCTGGGCACAAGCATACGATGCAATTTCTACAGTAACTTTTCACTGACCTGTAGAACAGTGGTTGCACATCATAAAACTGGGCCTTTTCCTGAGTGCGTGCAGAAAACTTCCGCCTCCAAAACAGGCCCCGAAATGGCCTCAAATAAAAAAAACAGGGTCACCTAGGGCTAAAGCCCTTTCCCGCAGCATATACTGCCCTCTTGCTTCACCGCGAAGGGCGTCTCAACCTGAGACAATGCACTCTTGCAATTTTCGGCTGTGCTACCTGCAGAGATTTGCTCCCAAAAAAGAAAATGAAAGCAACACTGCTCCTCTTACCAGAACACCGCAAGCTTGGCTTGCTTTCTTGAGCTCCTTACCACGAACAATTTTCTGATACCATGTCAAGATTGTGGGAGAGAAGGAAGGAGTCTCACTTGTAGCTTTCTTGCTTGCACAATGGGGGAATACACACAGAGATGGAGGCTGAAAATATTTTTCCTCTTCTTAGTTGTGTAAGCCAAAAAGAACTCTCATACAAAGAAATAGAAGAACCCTATATATGGGTCTCAAAACCAAACTCAACTAACTAAGGTGGCATACTAACTGAGCCACGAACTAGAGTAGATAAGGATAGCTATCATGTAGCTATTATTCATGGGCGGCGTACCAACTGCATCTGCAACTGACAAGTCGGTGACATAAATACACAATGGTTACCCTGGCGTATCACGAGTGGAGCTCGATATCTCAACACTTTTTACCTTCCACACCAAAAGTGATATTAGCAAACATGGGTTCTTGTACCATGGATCATTGCCATGGTTACTTTTTTCCTCAATTTCATACTCTATTTCAGCCCACCGTCTTTGAGAAGGGCTCATCCTTTCCAAAATGCTTTGTTTATCATCGATGCCAAACTTTTGGAAGATGAAAATTTCATGGCCTAGGTTGGGTTTGACATGTGCTCTTGTTACACTACAACATTGAAAATTGTCTTTAAATTTTAAGATTCACACATAAATAAAACCTATTCACATTCACATAACTAATAAATGAAACCTATTGGCATTGACACGTAAATGAAACCTATTGGTATAAATAAAATATCTTGACATTCATACATGAATTATCTTTATATTTTGAGATTCACACATAAATAAAAACTATTGGCAATATTCACACACAATTGATGATCTATTAACCCATTTGAAAAAGTTAATAGTGATAAGTATACTTACGCATTTGATACAGTATCCAATGCTAACAATAGTTCTCCTTCTTTCTTCTTCTCCACTTGAATGAATTGACATAGAACTCTAACATGTCGCAAAATATCTTCATTATAAACTACATACATCAAATAATAAAATAAATAATTAGTCAAAGAAGGAGTATCATCACAATAAACAAGAGAAAGCAAGACAATGCATAGTTACCTTCCTTTATCCTATTCATCCATGTCTTCAACCTATGATTACCGTCCCATACCAAAAACTTGCACCCTCTTAAATCAGCCCACTCATCAGTCAATTCATCTTCAAACCTTTGGTTAACTTCTCTCCAAAGAGGGCCCCACTCTTCCAAATTTTGGGGAGATACATCAATTAGCTCACTAGTGGGCCTTCTCAAAGAAACCAAAAATTTTCCCATTGTTTCCATATACGAAGCATTATCGAAAGATGAAATCAACCATGTAGCAGAATTAGATGCAAGCCTTATAGCCTCATAGGGCACAAGTCTACACAAACGGATAGGAGGAGGAGAAGTAGACCTCATTACAAAAAATGAGGCCAACACATCTGGCATAAGCCCAAATTTGACCTTCTCTCCAATGTGTCTATCATGCTCACTGACCTCTTTCTTTTCTTCATTAGCAACATCCTCATTCACCTCTTCATTTTCCTCATGTACAGTTTGCAAATATAAAGACCTTCCTTGTGTTGTTTCACCACACTCCGTGGTGGTAGTGTGGGTGCTCATAGGATCAGCATGAATGTCATTGCTTGCTTCATCCATGCTATCCTCAAGCACTTCATCATCAATGAAAGGACATTTTTTCCTTGGTTTTCCACCCTTGTTATTTGGAGATTCAGAGAATGCACGGGAGGATGCTTCTTGATCAATACTTACTAGTCTATTGCATAGACCGGATCTTAACCTTGTAATTGGAGTATCTACAAAATAATTTGAAAATAGAATATAACATTTATATGGAAATTTAAAAGAGTTGCTTAACCATTAAGAATAGAATATGTAAATTTAAAAGAGTGATTGAATGACTTACTTGGACGGTCCCTTTTGCTTTGACCTCTCCTACCACCACCACGCCGACCTCTAGCCATGCTGAGAAGCACTAAAACAAACCACAAATCATTTTAAAAATGAAGACAACTCAACTAAATCACATGTTCTATTAATTAATCTCCACCAAAATATGACCATTTGACGTAGACAACACACTTTAATATCATTTGTTATTTGGTTTTAATAAATGTATTAACTTTTCTTTATCTTTTGAACCTCCTGACCACATTTTCACCCCCACACCCCCAAAGGGGGGATACTCCCAACCCCTTGTTCCTGTCTGCGTTGACGCAGACAATGCTAAGTGTTTGGCAATTCCCAATCCAAAAAAATCAAATCATGTCACACTTATTTCTTTAGGATGATTTGCATACGATTTAAAAATGGTTTAATTTTTCATGCCTTGGACTCGCGCAGTTTACACCCACTCTATATGGAGGGGGGTGTAGGCGGGCATCAGCCCTCCCTACTACTGTCGTTGGGGGGTTCCAAGGGGGACTTGGCTATAGAAGAGGTTTAAGGGGCGATTTAGGAAGGAGCAGTGGTTTAAGGATGAGGGGCTGAGAGGGGAGTGGTTTAGGGAGCAAGGACTGAGAGGGGAGTGGTTTAAGGAGGAGGGGCTGAGAGGGGGGCGGCTGTGCACTACCCGCCCCATTTCATAAGGTACCCCGCCCCCCCACCAGGTCGTCTACGTTGACACAGACAACGGGCAGGTACTGAGGGTTCCCCCTCCTCGCCTTCTCCCTCTCCTCCTCCTCCCTCCAAATGGGGCTGCGCCCAACCCCTGAGAGTTGTCTGCGTTGACGCAAACAGCCATGGGTGTCCCAAAGGTCTCCTCCTCTCTCATTTTTTCAGTTTACCGTCTCCTTCTCTACCTCCCCTTTCCTTCTCTCCCCTCCCATTGTTGTCCTCTCATTGTCTACCTGCTCTTCCATTTCTTTCAACCATGGAGGAAAAATGAAACTTGAAATATAGATTTTCAGCCATAAGGATGGAGTGTGGAGCTTACCCAGTGAGTTTGATGGAGAATGTTGATCTTGTTTGAGCTTGTTGCAAGGGCTGCTCTCCTTCTTGATTCTCCTTTATGCCTTCCAACTTGCAATGGGAGAGAAGAAGAGGGAAACAAAAGAGAAAAGGAAGAAGAAGAAAAAGAAGAAGAAGAAGAAGAAGAAGAAGAAGAAGAAGAAGGACAAATAAGAAGATATGTTTAAACCGTTACACACAACTTTCAATGGCAAGTGGTACGTGCATATTGAACATCCATCATGAGAGAATGTTTCTCTTGAGCACCGAAAAATTATTTACTAAAAAATGTAAATGATGATGGCGCCTGACATTTGACAAAATAAAACGTGCTTATAAAAATATGTGCTACAACACGACATGATTTTCGAAAAGACATGATTTATTTTTGAAAAGACATGTTTTTTAAAAAAATTTATTTAACTAAATCTTGTGATTTTTCAATATGTACACTTTTTTTAATGATTTGGTTCATTAATGGACTGATTCGCAACTTCAACTGTCACAAAGAACTTGCCCATGGAGTAAGAGCTCATTTAATCCATATTTGGTGGGGGTAACAAACTATTATTTCTACGTTCAAAGAAATTGATAAACAATAAGCATGCTATTAGATATAATATTTCGCCTTCATAGCTCCATTGTTTGCTGAGTTTCAAACCGGCTTTTGTGAGAGACGATGGCAGAAGTTACTCTTCAATGGTCAGTTGGCTCCGAATCACTGGAACGTGTTGTGCCCCTGAGGGATGGAAAGATTCTTGTGAGCTCTTATTTTCTTCAATCACTTCTACCCCCTGATCGGAAGCTGGTAGGTTTGTATGCTATTTTCCAACTTGATGCTTACAGTGAAGAGATCGCGGTTCATGGCCAATCGGATATCAATGGTGCGGAGCAATTTTTGTTCGATTCTTCTCTTTCATGTCAGTATAAAATAGTATACTGTGATACCACTTTCACCATGGACCAAGATGAAGGACTACACACTGTAGAAAATAACAAACAAGCTCATTCACTTTCAGGACCTGTTGTAGACATTACATCCGATTCCTTCGCAAAGACGTCGTCTCAAACTTCTTCGCCACTTATAACAAATGCTTTTTGTGCACCTGTCTCAACTCCGACTATTGACTTAGAGTCGGATGATGGACTTGATAGTCCTCATTCATTTCCACAAATAAAGAAAGAGATTTTACCTTGGATTGCTAATAGCTCCAGAGGAAAGAAGTTGAAGGCTTTATTGCAGATGAGTGAAGGCCCTTTTTTTTTTAGTGAGATTCCGAGTACAATGTTTCTGTTTCTTTCGTTCTTCTGCTGACATATGGCACATCTTCAAACATGGATGGGATGCAGCAACAATATGATGGTCATGTCTGGACAAGACCCCATCCAACTAATATCTTCGCTGATGCTACTTCGAGAATTAGCCATTACCTTGGAGACTTACAATATCATCGAGTTAATTGTCCTTACTATGAGAGCAACAATCAACATAATAAAATATATTTTCATGGTTACCTCAATAGCACAGTGAGCAAGGGGCTACTTGCAAGTGAAGAAAAACATTCAATCACGTGTCACTATTGTAGTAAAGTTGTCCTTTGTTATGCAACTTGTGATTGCAAAGTTTATTACATTTTGCCAAAGGACACAAGCATGGAGAGATTGATGCTTCATGTAGGCACTCACGCACACAATGTGCAACCAGGGACTTCAATGGCTGCAATTAAAAAATTTAGATCTCTAGTTCACTCAGTTTTGCAAGGGAATCGACACTGTGGTGCTAGGAAGATTCAAATGATTGTAGCAAAACAAATTATCACTAAATCTTTGACAACTAATGGTTCAATGGTGGAGGGAGAACAAGAGCTTACAAACTTTTAGGAGGAGTTGATGCCATTGGTTCAAAATCAGAGGTTAGTTTTGGTTATTCAAGTCTGCAAAATATGGTTTGTAGCATTGTTATTAGTTTAACAAACTTTCATTTGTTGAGGTTGCAGATTCAATAGTATCGTGACATGCAAGAAAAAAAAAGAAACATGTGTTGTTGGAGATGGCTTTGATAACATTTTGGAGTTGAAAAAAAGACGCATGTTTCGTGTGGGAGCTTTCGCTCAACCGCCAAGACCCACAGACCGCTTATTGTCTCAAGCGTTCCAAGTGAGCTCTAATGGCTATCTCTCACCTAGCCGACACGCCATCGATACTACGAGTGTTGTGAGCTTACCTTGATTCCCGATCGAGTACCCTTCTCTCTCTTGCACTCCGGTAGCTCCACGATTCTTCATGCTAGCTCAAGCATCCTCAAGCCTCCTCCATCTCACAGATCCATCCTCCATAGCCGCGCGTGCAAGAGAAGAGAAGAGAAGAGAAGGGAAGAAGAGAAGAGGAGATGGTGAAGAGCTTCACCCTCTTGATCCCTCACTCTCATACACTCTCACTCCCTCACACTCTCACACTCCCTTTCTCAAGAGCACACACAAGCAAGAAGAAGAGAAGAAGAGAGGAAGAAGAAGACTCTTTTTGCCACACACCAAAGAATGAGCTTCTCATTCACTTTTCAACTTTATATACAAAACCCTAAATCCCTTTTGGGCGGTCATCCCCTTTTTCCTCTTTTACATGGCCAGCCGTAGCCTAGGCCCTTTTTCCCATTTCCCACCATTCTAATTTATCCTATTCCCACTAATGCATACACTTTGCATAGGAGCGAGCCTGGCACTCTTTTACACAGATTCAGGGCGCTTTCGCATTTTAATGGTGCGCCTTTTCCTCTTTTATTGCCATGGCCCGACACCGAAGCCTCTTGAGGGTCATGTCCGAACATTTGAATTTTTCAGGGATTGGTTGCCAGTCAAGGCACCTTTTTCTGCTTTTAGTTTTCTCTGCTTTTATCATGCGCCCTTTTTGCTATTTTCCCTTCTTCCCAGTTTTCGCTCCTTTGTGCTGTTGTAACGCAGTCAGAAACACGGTAACATTACCCCCCTCCTAGCCAAGTGCCAATCCCATGGCACTGTGGTGGGACATAGTGGCAAATTAGGTTGGCTATTAGGCGGAACAGGTAGGTGGGTGGTTAGGGATGATGACCCGAAGAGATTTTGGCGTGCTTTAGGCTCCATGAAGATACTCAGCATCTGTCACCCGGTTGTGGCACTGGTTATGTAGCTGGTCGTCTTTTGAGTATGAGAAGTGCGTGAAGCAATAAGTGATCCCTTATGATGATGGTGTTGGAGGGATTTATTCTAGGAAAACCCCTCGAACTCTGTTTGGCTTGAAAACCCGTGGCTTTGATTGAAGATCCGTGTCTTTGATTTGAAGGTCCTCAGGTTGGTGGAATCAATAAGCTATCGGTGGATCTTGAGGCGTTGGGTATGGATCATTGGATGATGCAGTTCCAAGATCTATGCCAATGGCAATTTTACCTCGACCTGGTTCGATCATGGTGGCCATCAGCACTCAGGCGGATGGCTGGAGGCCGGCACGCTTTGGGTCATTAAAGGGTGCCATGGGTGATGGTCTTCCGCGGGTAGCCATTTCTTGAGAGTCGAACATATCCTGCAAGAAAAGTTGTGCCCTCCCTAAGGGGTGTGCTGCTTACCGTGTAGTGTATTGTGCTCATGGCAGTGGAACTGGGAGATGGGTCTAACCTTGGGCAATCCCTTGGTGATGTCCCACACTTGAGGACCCAGCTTGTGCTTCGTTGGAGGTGCGGTGCAAGCCTTAGGGTGACAGGTCTGAAAAACCTGCCCTTGATGTGCCCTAAGCGTGAAGTGGGGGAGGGGGCTAGGGAGAACCCTAAGTGCAGTGACTGTGGTGCTTCTTCTCTTTTTTCTTTTTTCTTTTTGAGATGATACATAGGCCTAAGTGTCTTAGTCGGAACAAGGAGGAGAAGGGGGGTGGAGAGACTTGCTCAAAAATTGGCGACTCTGCATGTAATCTTTTAGATTCATGCGGACATGAAGGGAGGTAGTGGAGAGAAAGGGGTGGTTGCATCTAGTGAACTGGTTGTCGTTCATGTCCTCTAGGAGGGCTAGGCAAAAAGAGGAAAGGAGACTAGCCCTCATCATGAGATGAGCCATGGCACAAGTATCTATAGCATTAGGATCAAAGAATAGGGGAGGCAGGCTACGCTCTTTTAGAGTCGGGTCCTGCTTAAGAAGTAGCCTAAGTAGCCTAAGATAGTTACACATGGTTATAAAAGCTGGGTCAGGACATGAGGAAAAGTCCGCAAGGAAGCGCATCATAGACTCATCTAGGCTTTCTGCGGTAAAAAGAAGGGCATTGTCAAAGGATGCTACAATGGAGTTATAAATGACGGGAAAGTCATACCGCCCGTGGAGGGTGGCATCAAAATCTACGCCTACCCTTCAAGGGTATGCCATGTAAGTAGGGTCATTCCGCTCGAACGGCAGGGTATTACAAAAATCCATCCAGGCGAGCATGCTTATGTCGCATACTCGCCTCCTCCACAGGGGTTGGCTCCTATAGTTTTGTACAGTGTGGGGGATTTCAAAAATTTTGTCTTGCCAGTAGTTTGCCGCTTCGGTGCCCCAAGAGGTTGGGGTCTTTTCCCACTCTTCCAGCCATTTTTTCCCCAACCAGCCACCCCGACCGCGATCACCTCGTCCATCACTTTGAGAGGCAGGACCCTCCGCAGACTGTTGGGTAGGAGGAAACTGAAGGATAATGGCTCTTTTCCTAGTTCCTGCACCTCCCACACCACCAGTTCTGTGTGGAATCCCGCGGGAAGTTCATCTGGGCACAAAGGGAGAGGCGCGGACGGTAACACGGCTGGCTTGGCTCTCAGATTCTGTCTGGCCTCCTCCACCAACTTTTTTTGCCTTTCTTTAGAGATGGCTTTTCTTTCTGCAGCAGTTGGATCTTCTTGTGGCGGGTCTTGGGCTTGTGGCGAGGGGGGTTGTGGGACCACGTCTTCCCTGAATTGATTCACATCGATTTCCAGCTCTGCTTCTTTCCCCTGCCGTTCTACGTGTACTGCTTCTTCCTCGAACCCGAGGGCATCTATCTCCTAGGGGGTTAGGCCGGCCCGCATCAGGTATTTCCGTTGTTCCTCCAAACTCAGCCTAACCTCCACCGGTAGTGGTGGCATCTGTAGTCCAGCGTGTAGGGCTCCAGTGGCTCTCCTTGTGCTATGTGGGTGGCGTCCAAGATGGTATCGAGGAAGGCCTTCTGTTGAGCGCTGAAGGCCACTTGGGCTGCCTCCGCCTTGCTCTTTGCGATGATTTTCTCTTTTTCTGTTAGAGCAAGGCGACGCGCCAGTGTCTTCACCCTCTTCTCGTTGTGCGCGGCCCACTCCTCTGCCCTTTTGTTCATTACTTCCAGGCCCACCCCCAGTCTTAAGGTCAACATCATGATTTTCCGTCCATAATCCTCTAGTTCCTTAACTAACCTCTCTTGTTCTTCTCGTTTAGAGGTCAGCTGATCTGTTAGGTGCTTGAGCTCCTTCTCTTGCTCCTCCATGCCTCGTTGCCTTTCTTCGTCCCTGGCATTCAGCTCCACCCCGAGTGCATCCACCTCAGCAGCTTTCGCAGCAAGCTCTTGGTACTGCACTATTAGGAGCTTGTGCCCTCTTTGCATGCTTACTAACTCTTTCGTCTCATTTTCGAGTAGCTGCCTCCAATGTTCCTATCTCTCATCCCTAGCCTTTAGTTCTTGTTTCAGATCTGTAATCTCGCGCTGCTGCAAGGCTATCATTCTTGTCTTGTCCAGCTAGAAGGCGACCACGGTTTTCTTCTCGGCTGCCAACTCAGCCACGGCTATTTTGCATTCCTCCTTCGCTCTCTCCAATTGGGAGAGCAGCTCGGTGACGTATTTGTCATAATTAGCCGGTGGCATCATTGTTGCGTGAATGGGCGAGGTGGAGGCTTCAACTTTTTGCTTTTTGGGCTCTTGCCTGGACTCTGCATCCGTGGCTGGCCTTTTCTGTCCTGTGGCCGTAGTCTCCGTGCTCTGCCCCTGGCCCATTTCTTTATTGATAAAATACTGCATCCACGCCACAAAATTTGACACGTCTGCGCTAGTGGGGATGCTGGGGGTGATGGTGGTGAGTTCCGCGGGGGGTACCAGGAGGGTAGGGATCGGATGGAGCAAGGCCTTGCCTTTGCCTTCGGAGACTGGAGGTGGCATGAACTCTGGCACCTACGTGTTGGATCCTGGCCCCTCTTCTCTGCATGGGCTCAAGTTCCTTAGCTCGTCTTCTCGGCACTATTGTTCGATGGACCGTCGGGTGGCCTTCGCCAGGTCCTCCTCCTCCTTCCTTCGCAGCTCCTCCTCTTCTTCCTCCGCTTTTCTCTTCCTTTCCTCCTACCTTTTCTTCTGCTCCTCTTGCTTTTTCCCTTTCTGTTCTTTTTCCCTCCTTTTCTCCGCTTCAGCTTCTTGTTTCGTTCCTTGGCTTTCTGTAACTCCTCTTTTTCCCTCTGCTCCTCCTGCCTCTTTGTTCTCTCCCTCTCCTTTGCTTCTTTCAGGGATTCCTTCTTCGCTCTTTCCAAGTCTTCCCTTTCTTTCTTCTTGCCTTCATCACTCTTCTTCTTCCCCTGCGCCGCCTTCTTCTTCGTTGTCCTAATTGTCTTCTTACTAGTTTGTCCCTTCCCTTCTTCTTCTACTTCCGTTCTGTCGATGGACCTGTCTTTGTCCCGTCGAGGGGGCGACTTCTCCGGCGTTTCTCCTTCTCCCTCCTTCAGCTCCTGTGCTGCCTTTACTGCCTCCTGAATGAGTGTAGTCAAGACTCCTCCGTAGCCGATGAAAGAGGCTTTGGAGGAGGCTTTCTTCCTTTTCGTCACCTTAGAAGCCGGAGATTCTCCTCCTGTTGGTGCACTTCCCAGGGCTAGTGCCTTGGCCGCTTGATCAATCGTCTTTCGCATGTAGCCATTCCAATCCACCTCGTCTAGAGTGTGGGCTGCTACATTCTCCAGCATTGGCATGCTAATCCGATGCATTAAGGAATTGTAACGTTGGCTGGAGAAGAGCACGTGCACCAACTTGGCCTACAGCCTGGCGTCAGTGTCAGGGATGTCTTGGATGCTTATGTTGTCGTTCGTGAGTACCTCTTCCTTCTTCATTTTCAGCAAGGCATAAACATCCCTTTTTTGTCGCCTTTCTATCCTAGGTACCAATCCCAGAGCCTTTTCCACCAAGGCTAGATCCAACTGGACTTGCACCTGCTTTGCACCCTCTTCTCAGCCCACTGTTACAATGCCACCTTCCTGGAGTCGATGGGCACGGTCTTGCTGCGACATTTTCTGCTCCTGCCATAATTCGTAACTTCCATTAGTATTTTCCACATAGCACTTTGCTGTTTATGCGAGAATAAAAACTCTTGACTGAATTTTTGGAAGCCATTTCTCATACTAATGCTTATGCCTTTCACTACTTTTACTTTACCATATCCCCTTTTTATTCATTTCCTATCTGATTCTTTTCACCTTCACCACATACCCCACATACGTACCCACATACCCCCTCCTCTTCCGGCTAAGAGAAGAATCCTTCCTAGGATTGGGGGTTAAAAGGTGAAAGGCGTTGGTCCTGTTGGGGCAGGACTTTACGTGTGGAGAAGCCACGTGTAGAATTTTGGATTGTATTCTAGTTGAGCATGACAATCAAGAGCAGCTGGTTGGCGGGAAATGTAGGTTAGGACATCATGAAAGAGATCTCCAGTATTAAGGCGGCTGGCGACATGTAATTCCTCTTCCGTGAGGAATTGGTCAATATAGGGGTGGGCGAGCACATGGTCGTCCAAATGCTGATTGTGGGTGATGGCCAAAACCCTAAATGAGATGGGTGCACATAAGTGGGGTCATATTTAATGGTTTTAACTGCCCTGCGTTGCTCAGCATTGGTCATTATTCGGTAACCTTTTTTCTCCCATTGGATTCTCAGAGTAAACCACTGCTGCAAGAACGTGGAAGGCGAGCTCGCCATCTGCGTGAGCTCGTGCATCTCGTGTTCAGGAATAGAATGAGGAGGCTTTCGATATGAAGTGACTAGGCGTCTGAGGGCAGCTTGCTCCTTTGAGATTTCATCGTTTGTTATCAGTTTGGCAGCGATTTTGGGGGATTTAGTAGTCATAAGTTCGTATTCTTCCCAAGTGCATGGTAATGCACGAACCTCCGAAGTAAGGGTTCTGTCAAGAAGGCCTAGATCTAGCCTCTCATAACTTCTAGCGAATGTGGTGAAAGTCTCGTCCAACATCTTGATGCAGGTTATTAAGTCATCTCCAGAGGTCGCCGCAAGGTCCTTAGCCAAGGAGAGGAAAGGTTGTATCGCGTATGAAGATTTAAGACCTGCTGGTGGTGATGGTGCAACTGGACTGGATAGTGGTGACTCCCTCATCAGTGTCACAGGTTGGGCTTTGCACTCAGAAGCACGTTGAGACGTTGCAGGAAGCTCTGGGGGCCTGGGGGTTGTGCTGGGTTCTGAGTGAGCAGTCATAGGGATTTTTAAGTCCTCTAGATTAGGTAGTTTTAAGGCTTGTGGCAATTGCTTTGGTCGATAGATGAGCTGAGGCTTACTAGCCACAACTGGCAATGGCGTGCTGACTATGTTTTGGGCACCACGTGTGCAAGCCTCCCGCACTAGGGTGAGATCGCTTGTAGATGAGCTTTTTAGCTGGCCATTTTTAGGCACCCAAATCCAGGGGTTTCCCGCATAGTATCCTTGTGCCTGCAAGAGATCCTTGGGAATCCATCGCAACGTGGTTGTGTGTCTACGGCGATAGCGTCTAGACTGCCTCTTAGGCCGGGACGGCTGATGATGTTGGCGGTTAGGATTGCATTTGGGTGTACCCAGATGTGGTTTTTGTTGTTTTGGCACCCACATAAGTTTGGGCTCCTTGGCCTTGTGAGCACTCTTGGTGGGTTTGGGCCTGGGGTCGAGAGACTGGCACAAGGCCGCAGGTTTCTCTTGTTTAGGCCTAGGCTGGATTGTGGTCCCATGGATTTCTACCGGTGGCGTCGTGATGGTGGAGGAATCATGACAGCCCTTGCTGAAAGTCGTCACTATATGGACGTTGCCGATAGCAAGATGAATGCGTTTTAGGTTGTAATCCACATTATAGTGCGTTATCTTCTTGAAGGTACGACCCAATAGTGACACGTTACCGGCTTCTTTAGTGTCAGGCAACACATGGAAGAAAGCTGGTAAACTTTCAGACTTGATGGAAATGAGTACCTTGCACTTCCCCAGGAGTGAATAGGCAGTACCCCCAAATGGGGTGAGGTTGGCATTAGTGGGCTATAGCATTGGTTGACCAATGTGTGTCCAATGGTCATGCATCAAGATGTTGTAGTCGGCCCCTTCATCAATCAAGGCATCAAAAGAATACACCGCTCCTGCTGGGACTGTGATTCGTAGATACACCGGTGCCACTGCTTCTTCGTCTTGATCTGTAAGGTCGGTTACAGTAGCCATGCAGACGTTCAATGGGGGTTCTAGCATGGGTGGCTCATGTAATGGATGGGAAGGAGGATAGTACTTCTTTACGCAGATGCCGTTAAAAAAGCCTATTCCTTCGCCGTCAAGTGTCTCCAACTCAACATTCCCGGTTCTACCAATCATGCGTACTTTGAAAGGCCCTAGCCCCCGGAACTTCATCTTCTGTTTATTTCCTTTTAGCAAGTATAGCAGAACAAGATCCCCTTGTTCAAAGTCTCGCTGCTTGACATGCTTGTCAATCCACATCTTTCGTTGAGCTTTTTCACAAATCAGAGAGTGAGTGGCGAGGAGTCAGGTCTCCGTTAAGCGCTCTAGCTCCACCAAGCGGTTGGTCCAAGCCTCTCTTCCCTCCCAACGCTCCTGGACTGCTAGCCTCAAGCTAGGGATGAAGAATTCTAAGGGAAAAATGGCTTCAATTCCGTACGTCAGTCTAAAAGGCATCTATCCTACATCCGTTTTATAAGCTGTGCGATAGGCCCACAAGGACGCCATTAGCTTGTTGTCCCAGTCTCTTCTTGCAGTAGACACGACTTTTGTAAGCATGTTGACTAAGATTTTATTTGTGGATTCCGCTTGGCCATTAGCCTGAGGGTAATAGGGAGAGGACTTTTCGATGAATTATTAGGAAGGTAGAGAGCAAGTGGGCAATCACCTCATTAATGAAGTGTGTGTCTTGGTCGCTTACCATCTCGATTGGACAGCCAAACCATGAAATGACCTGCTCCCACAAGAACTCTGCAGTGGTCCTAGCATCATTCTTCCTCGTGGCTTGTGCCTCTGCCCATTTCGTTAGATAGTCGATTGCCACGATGATGTAGCGAGCTTGGGAATACTATGCTGCAGGACTGATAGGCCCAATAAAATCAATGCCCCATTTTTCAAAGGGTTGTCAGGCTACGATAGGGGTCAACTCCATCTTGTCCTTCCGCACAGGCACTTTGGTCCTTTGGCACTCATCGCAGTGCCTTACGAATTTAGCTGCATCACGGAAGAGGGTGGGCCACCATAGTTGGAATTGTAGCACCTTTCGGGCTATTGTGTCCCCGCTAAAGTGTCCTCTAGCGATTCCGCCATGTGCTTCGTTCAATGCGTCGTGCATCTCGTGCTCACATACGCATCTACGCAACAACCCGTCTTGTCCCAACCTGTAGAGTTGGCCGGCTATCAGTTGGTATGGCTGAATTTTCAAGATAAGCCTCCTCAGCCTGGCCTTCTCAATGGGTCACTCAGGTAGTCCGTTCTCTAATACTCGCACTATGTCTTCGGCCCAATACGGCGTCAAATCAGCTTTAAATAATTCTTTCTTGCTAGACAGGTTAAAGAGATGAGCATCCGGCAAATCGTCAGGTATGCCTTGTTCAGCGGCTTCTCCTGTGGGTATGTGAGACATGTGGTCAGCCATGTAATGCTGCTTTCCTTTGCGTACAACCATAGAGAAGTCAAACTCCAGTAGCAGGAGTAACCATCTAGCTATGCGTCTCGTAGCGCAAGGCTTATTCACAAGATACAGCAAGGTCTGATGGTCAACAAAGAAGACAAAGGGAGTGGCCAACAGGTAATGCCTGAATTTCTTTACCGTGAATACCATGGCCAACCCTTCCATTTCTGTCATTCTCTATGAGCTACCTGCTGGCAAAACTCACCGGTTAGTCTAGATTATGTTTGCCCGGCTGGCATAGCACGGCTCCGATAGCAAACTTAGAGGCGTCTATGTGTACATGACACACTATGTTCCAGTTTGGGGCTCGTAAAATTGATGCAGTAGTGAGAGCCTTTTTCAACTCCTCATATGCGCGCTGGCATTCCTCAGTCCACTCGAACACTATCAACAGCTTGTACAATGGTCTAGCAATTAGTGCATAATTTAGTACAAAGCGTCGATAATATCTCGTGTGTCCTAAGAAGCACTGAACTCCCTTGTAGTTATCGAGTGATGGTAAATCCACAATGAATCTGACTTTAGAAAATTCAGTGGAAATTTTGTTCTTTGACACTACGTGCCCTAAGATGCATCTGTGTTTCACCCAAAACTGGCACCTTAAGGGGTTCAAGGAGAGACGATATAAGGGGCACCGTTCAAAGACTGCCTGCAGTTTGTTTAAGTGGTCGATCTAGGTCGAATGGACACACAGATCATCGACAAAGACCTCTAACTCCTTGCGAAGCATGTCTTTAAAGATGGTGCACATGAGGCGTTGGAAAGTGGCACTGGCATTGGTCAACCTGAAGGGCATGACTATGTACACAAAGACACCCCACTCAGTGGCAAAGGCGGTCTTGTGCCTTGTCTACAAGATGTACTTGCACCTGGTTGTACCCTGAGAAGCCATCCAAGAAACTGTAGGCTTCCTTGCCTACCACCCTCTCAAGCATGTGCTCGGTATATGGCAAGGGATAGTTGTCTCTCTTTGTAGGAGCATTCACCTTCTTGTAATTGACGCACACTCGAATTTTTCCATTCTTCTTCATCACAATGACGATGGGTGACACCCAGTCCGTGTGCTCAATTTCATAGATGAATCCAGCTCTCATCAGCTTGTCGATTTCCTCTTTGACAGCATGAGCGTGTTTTGGGTTCATGGGGTACGGTCACTGCTTGACGGGCGTTGCGTCCAACGTCATGGGTATGTTGTGAGTCACAACACTCGGATCTACCCCCCGTAGCTCTTCTAAGGACCAGGCAAATATGTCTATGTACTCCCGCAAGAGAGCAACAAGACTCAACTCTTCTTTACCAGTTAAGTCATCGGCAATGAACACTGGTCGGGGTATCTCCCCTTCCAGGGCTAGGTTTACCTCCTTGACCTTGGCTGGTCCTTCGATTGGTTTGCTCGTCTGCCCTTGACACTTGGCACCTGGCAGAACCACTACTCTATCCCCTTTTTTGAATTTAGTGAAGTGTTTAGGGAGGTCCTGCGGCTTTCGCTGCTCTTCTGATCGTGCATCTTTGGGGTACTTTGCCCTATCCTGCTTTGACCGTCTGCGTCTTAGGTGGATGGGAAAGTCCCCCTTGGTGTGTCTGGTCATGGGCGGCCTAGGGATCTCTGGGTCACTATCCGAAGTAACTTTCGATTCAGAGTCAAACCCTTCATCTTCGCTGGAAGAGGTGGTCTCCCCTGGTGGCCGCAATTTGCATGGTGATTTGGTTCTAAGTATTGATGTCGTCCCTGGTTGGGCTAGGCCTGCTTGCTCAAGGTCTATGGCCCCCATACATTCCAACCATGCACGGTCACATTTCATGCCCATGACTCCTTGCTCCAGTCTAAGGGTTTGCCTATTCTACGGCTTGGCATCTACTCGTATCTGATCAATTTCTCGTCCTTCAGTGTCGTACTCTATGGTATCCACTTCACCCTCGCTTTCATCACTGAAGGATTGGCAGTCTTCGTATTCATCGCAGGAATCCTTGTCATTTGACTACCCATCGTCTCCTAGGGCTTGGTATGCCCCGTGTCGTTGGTCTGGAATCAGGGCCCAGTTATACATGAGGTTTAGCTCATGCACCCTGGTCCATCGCCACTTAGGATCCTCTAAAAGATCCTGGAACGGTTTGAAGTTGGTAGCCGGGTTGCCCGCTAGCTGGTTTGCTAGGTATTCCAATACCCCCTGGAGTTCCCTTTTGTTGGATGGCACTTGGAAGGTAACATGCTTAGGCCTACCATGGAGGCTTGCTGCCATCATGTAGACGGGTGTAGAGAGTGCTTCGTTTGTCTTGCCGATTGTTTTGATGGCCTGCTCATATGCCTCATGGTCTAAGAATGGCAGGTCAATTGTAGCGAGAATGTGCATCCAATCTCGCTCATCCTCTGGGCATGGGATGTACTTAGTTAAGGGCCCATAGGGCTTCTTGACCTAAGTGTTCCCTTTGAGCATAGCAGAGATGGCATCTAGGTCGACTGGTGAGGTCTTCCAAGTTTCCATCTCTATTCTTACGGCGTCAGTTCTATTGCCAAGGAAGATCAAGCCGTTACCCCAATCTTCTATGACTCTATCATTGCGCATCCAGGGTCAGCCTAATAGGACATCGTAGTCCACTCCCTTCATGACTATAAAGTCGACAGAGAACTGGACAGCTGCGATCTTCACTGGCCAATTCTTCAAGACCCCGAATGGCTTCACTCTCATACCATTTGCTAGAGTGACATTAAACCGAGCAGCTTTGACAGGCGGGTTTCCCCAAGTCTGCAGCACTGCGTGGCTAAGCACACTAACCCCGGCTCCTGTGTCTACAATTCCCTTCCTTGTTGTGTCACCTAGGGCTAGGACCGGCAGGACTGCGTGCATCTCAGAGCCTTCCCAAAAGGCGTTGCGTGCAAGGATTTAGGCACGGAGTGCAACGTCAGACTTGGCAATTGCATTTCTGCATCTTGGTCTTGAGGGTCTACCGTGACCTGCTCTTGTGATCCCTTGACCCACTGCTTAAGGTCATGCCATAGGGTAGGGTGCTGCCTAAGCAGATCTCCCAGGCTGTGTTACAGGGGTGGTCGCTAGAGTGGTCAAGAGGTGGTTAGATACTCGTCCTTTCTTTAGCCCTGGCTGTCCGGGCCAATGGCTGCGCAGCTGATCTGTGGCTCTATTGCGTCTAGACTTGGTCTCAGAGGCACTACTCGTGGCTTAGTGGCTTCGGCCGTTGAGGCGGTGACATTGGCGTGCTCACGCTGGAGAGGTCGTCGATCTCGTCCTCTATGATGGGTTTAGCGTCTGTGATATGCTGTTGAGCCTCCCTCACCCACTCCCTCACCTTTTCTATGGCCTCTAATTGTCGCTTTGGATGAGGGTATTCCCCTGTCTTAGCACTCCCCTTTTCAGCTGTCTTAGGGGCTGAAGTTGCTGCCTCCGCGTCTGAGACTTTCTTCCCAGTAGGTAAAGACGTAGCACTCTCGGTCTTCAATGTGACCTTAGCTTCCGATCTCTTCTTTTTCCACCTGCGGCTTTTCTTTCCTATTGAGGTAGCATCAATTTGCTAGGTCCTATAGAGAGATGCCGGCCTGCTTCATTTGGGCTCAGGTCATAACTCGCAAGGGAATAGGTGTGGCTTCCCCGTCGGGGTTTTCGACACCAAACAACCCCAATGGGATGGATGGCACATTAGCTGAGCTAGAGGACGGCTTCCACTTTGGGCAGTCTATGAAAAGATGGATGATTCTGCACTCTGCGCACCTTTGGTTAGCCTTGTCCCTGTTTTGCTGCTCTCTTTCAGGGCAGCGTGATGAGACGTGACCGGGGTGCCCGCAAGTCCAACAAGTGACCGGATTCTGTGGCTGCCCTCCTAGGCCTTTACCCCGTCCCCGTCCTAACGCCATCACCTGCATGGCTCGATAATCCATGAGGACTGCGTTGCCCTCGTCATCATGCGAGATGTAAGGGCATATGTAGGTCTCTTCGTCAGTAGGCTCCTCCACGTAGTGTACTAGAGCGTCACTCGGTGTGGGTGGGTCACATAAGGACCAGGCGGTCTAGGAATGCTGTTAGGATTTATGTCCATTCTAGGGATAGTTGGTTTCATATCGTTAGGTGCGGGTAGAGCCAATGGGGCTCCCCTTTCGAAGAATGGATGCGGCCTATTACCTAGATAAGGCTGGCCGTAGGGCTGCGAGTATGGAAGTCTTCGTGGTAGTCTGCAATGTGCGGCATCGTGGCCGGAACCTACCGCAGTTAGCGCAAGGTCTTGACCTAGGGTCTTGACACTTGACTGGCAAGTGCTTTCCGCCACAGTACACGCACTGGATGTGCGAGCGCGTTGCCTCAACATGCCATGTATCTTGGCTAATTCCATCTTGACCTCAGCCAAGCCTTGGTCTGTCTCGGTGGCCTTCCCCTTATCTTGGGGTGATGGGTTTGACTGCTCTCTCGAGGCTGACGTTCTCTCCAAGATTCTCTGGTTAGTCTCTTCTAGAGTTGAGTTCCTAGAGCTTCGCTCTTTCAGCTGGTCATCGACTCTCATGGCTTCCTCAAAAACTCTAGCCACTACGTCCCGTTGCAAGCTTGAATTGCCTGCCAATGCCTTATATAACTCCCCGCCTCTAATTCCGCTGATGAATATAGTTGAAATTGCTCTGTCAGTCGATCGCTCACCTAGAGAAATTGAGCCCTCATTAGACGGATGGTCTGAGCCTTCTTCCATCATGGTCAAATTATGGCGCCCCGCTGTGCTGTTAATTAGGTCGAATAGTCGTGACGGATCCTCGTCTCGCTCGCGCTCCTTGCTTGGTTCTACCCTACGTTTTGCGTGTTTGTCTATGTCTTGGGTCAGCTCCTATTAGTGGGTTCCTTGAGTGACTTATCTGAGTGAGTTTCTTCGATTATTGAATACAAACCTCAATTTATGGTTACTCGGTGAGTGTGTTGTTCCTTGTGCACTTGTGCCCAATCAGGCTTTCAGTTTCCTTAAGTGTACTTCAAGTGCAAAAATTCAATGTGAGTGTAGCAAGCAATTCCTCGGCGCCTCACTCACTCTCACTCGTTTCTAGCCTGATAGGCTTGTAGATCCATTTTTCGGCTGTTTAGTCAGGGTTTAGGATTCCTTGTATGTTTCCTTGTTTGCTTCCAATCGATTAGGTCTTTGTGGTTCAGTGGCTCGCGTCCTAATCCTTGGGTCCCTCAACTGTCTACTACCCACTGCTAAGCGGCTGTGTACTACAATTTCTCTTATTACGTGTGCCAAAATCAAGTCCTGAATGCCCCAAGGGTTTCGACAAGTAGCGCTAATGCGTGTTTGCCGGGTCGGGTCAAATTTCTGACAAATTTGACAAAAAGTTGTATTCAGACCAACTGGTCCGAATTGCAGGGTCCGAGTGGGTCACTAGGATGGGCCGAATGGCACAGGGTCAAGGGCCGAATCTCCAGATCTGACTTGGCAATTTTTATTCGGACGGGCCGAATGACAGGTTCGGACAGGATAATTCGGACGGGCCGAAGGGCAGTTGGCCGAGGGCCGAATTCCGGGTGTGGCCAAGGGCCGAACTTGGGACTCGGACAGGTCGCTCGGATGGGTCGAATGGCGCAGGGCCGAATGTGCCACGTGGTCAAAAAGTTCTGGCTCGGACGGTCCGAGTAGGGTTACTCAGATGGGTTGACTTGGATGGTCAGAGTGCCGACTAGGGTTCCAGGCCGAGTGGCCGAATGGCAAGGGCCGAGGGCCGATTCTGGGACTCGGCCCAGAAGCAACCACTCGGACGGGCCGAACGCGGCGCGATGGAGACAGCGCGATGTCGATTTCGATCGTTTCTTGAGATTTACACAATCATACCAAGCACAACCCTCCAGATCCTATCTAGGGGGATTGAGGGAGGGATTCATATACCTGAATGGGTCGGTGAGTGCGTCGGTGATGCGATCGAATCACACGGCCTAGGGCTCTCTAGCTCTCTCGCTCTTTCTCTCTCACACTGAAATGGCACAAATGAGCTCTCTTTTGGCCTCCTGGCTCTTATATGCCTTTCCAGCTATGGCGTTGACGTCCCCAATCACTCTCTTATCGATCTTAGTCCTCATTAGCGAGCATTTTATGCATTTTGCACGATTTTCTCCCTCTTTTTGCCCTTTTTTGAAACACTGAACCCTACCCTTTTCTGGTTCAATTTCCTAACTCTAACCTATGCTAAATGCAACAAAAATCGAAGACAAAAAACTGAAATAGATCCTCCAGGCTCCAATCATCAAACAACCAAAATATCCCAAAATACTTACTTGTTCTAAAGATTAAAAGCACCCAACTTCCTACCTATCTCAAGCTTCGTTTCGGGGATGAATACCCTACTTCGATGCTGGATGTGAGGCACGCAAGTGCTCAAGCTTGAGTCCGTTGGTCCCGGCAACAACAGAACCAAAATGTGGGAGCTTTCGCTCAACCGCCAAGACCCACGGACCGCTTATTGTCTCAAGTGTTCCAAGCGAGCTCTAATGGCTATCTCTCACCTAGCCGACGCGCCGTCGATACTACGAGTGTTGTGAGCTTACCTTGATGCCCGATCGAGTACCCTTCTCTCTCTTGCACTCCGGTAGCTCCACGATTCTTGATGTTAGCTCAAGCATCCTCAAGCCTCCTCCATCTCCAAGATCCATCCTCCATAGCCGCATGCGCAAGAGAAGAGAAGAGAAGAGAAGGGAAGAAGAGAAGAGGAGATGGTGAAGAGCTTCACCCTCTTGATCTCTCACTCTCACACACTCTTACTCCCTCACACTCTCACACTCCCTTTCTCAAGAGCACACAAGCAAGAAGGAGAGAAGAAGAGAGGAAGAAGAAGACTCTTTTTGCCACACACCAAAGAATGAGCTTCTCATTCACTTTTCAACTTTATATACAAAACCCTAAATCCCTTTTGGGCGGTCATCCCCTTTTTCCTCTTTTACATGGCCGACCGTAGCCTAGACCCTTTTTCCCATTTCCCACCATTCTAATTTATCCTATTCCCACTAATGCATACACTTTGCACAGGAGCGATCCTGGCACTCTTTTACACAAATTCGGGGCGCTTTTGCATTTTAATGGTGCGCCTTTTCCTCTTTTGTTGCCGTGGCCCGACACCGAAGCCTCTTGAGGGTCGTGTTCGAACATTTCAAATTTTTAGGGATTGGTTGCCAGTCAAGGCCCAAATGAGAGAGGGAGAGGGAGAGAGAGATGGGGGGGGAGACGAAAACATAATAGGGAAATGAGAAAGGGAGAGGGAGGGAGAAGAAATGAGAGAAGGAAAGGAAGAGAGAAAAAGAAAATGAGAGAGGAAGAGGAGAGAGAGAAAAAAGAGAGAATGAGAGGACAGAGAAAAAGAGATAAGATGTTAAACATAATAGGAAAACAGAGAAAGAGAGGGTGTGGGTGAGGGTGCGGTCGGAAACACGGTAACATTTCCTTTTTTTCATGGCAGTAGATTTCTAGGGCAAGGAGGGGTGGGTGAAAAAAGTTACATTTTCAAGATGTCTACTAAAGGACTCGGCTCTGGAGTGGAATTGGTTAATCGAATGCGACGCTTAGGAAATGGAGACCTTTGCAAGTCTTGGGTTCACTTTGACTTTACATACAGAATAGATGACTGGGCAACAATGTCTTGTTATGTGTACAATCCATGGTTTGTTTGGGAACCTTACTTGTTATCAATTTTCGTTGACATATTCTAGTTGCTAATCACTGTATTTCTTATTGCAGCTTGAAGGGGATCATGGTGATTGCTATTTGTGATACAAAGGAAGAGGATACAGAAACACAAATTCTTTTTTGGAGATGCCTTAATAATCTCAAGTGTGGACACCCTCCTGTAGACTTTGCAGGTTTTATGGCGGATGAAGCCGGTGCAAATTGGATGGCGATCCGCATTGTTTTCAATGCGGGACCTGACAATGTTTTGGAAGGAAGAGAGCGATCGTGTTTGTTTCACTGGGAACAAAGCTTACAAAAGCACACAACAAAATACGTGCCTTCAAACCTTCGGAAGCATCACTTGAATTTATGTGAGAGGTGGCGCCTTTCAAAATCCATTGAAGAGGGCAAGAGGAATGCCACAGCTATACAAAATTGGTGGCAGCAAATAGGACTACCTCGAGATAGTACCGTACCATTGAAGAGATGGATCAAATGGTGGGAGAATAGGATAGACCATTGGGGTAGTACTACACATGTAAATATTTTTTTTTGTTTCTATTTGTTACATACACATGAACTAATATCATTGGGGTGGGAATACCCAAGTATGAGAACAAAATAGACATGTAAGAGGAATTGCTGAGTTTTTTATTGGGTTGCAGGCTTCCTTGAGTCCTTGGGAGAGGGCTTGTATTCCCAACACAAATCTTTCTGAGAGTGTGCATGCAAGTTGGTTGGCAGGGGAGGATGGAAAGAAGAAAATTGGTTTGTATGATGCATGCATCATTGACTTGATCAACTCATATATTCAATGTTCAAGGCAACTGGCCTTCACAACTGGAAGATACTCTGGAAGTGGTCCCGACATAGATGCTCTTATTAATAGGGTGGTTGCAAGAAATACCCCTTCACCTGCATTCATAGCTCGAATAGTTCAAGGAGCAGTTCTTGGCACCCCCATGTATGGAGAGCCTTTCATTTCTGGAAACAAAGAAACAATTCAAAGGAAAAGAAGAACTCTAGATGGTTGTAGCTCTCATAAACCTGGCTATGTAATGGAGTCAAGGGATAGAAAACAAAAAGGATGACCACACAAGATAAATTTTCAAAATAGAAATGACCAACCTACAGAAGTGGGCTTGGGCCATGAGGTGCATGTAGTGTCGATTGAAATGGATCTCCCAACTAATATTGTCTCAGAGGAGGAAATGCATAGAAGTTTGTGGGCCATTTGGAGAATGCCTGTTCATTGCAAACGAAAATATTTTGGTATTATAAATAGAAAGAAGTGCTGCAATGTGATAGAAAGTAGATCACCTAGATTACTATGCCCTTCATTTTGGTCAGAGAGGGAATTTCAAGGTAAGCCTATTGCACAATGGTTCTGGTTTTGCAGTCATGATGTGGAGCATACATGGGATGTTGATAAACAAGTTAAGCATGTGCCCTTGCGACCAAGGATTTGGTCTATTGACAAGGGCACCAATGCTTCTGCAGAGGAGATTTCAATTCTTATAAAAGGAGGTTTTGTATTCAAGCATGATGGCATTCCACCTACCCCCAAAAATAGTACGACCCATGGGACAGAACCACTTACCTCTTCAAGTGGCAAGAGAAGAAAAAAATGGAGACATTGTATTTCTAAGGATGCAGAAAGAAAAATTGCATTGGCTGAGGCATTGGATGTAGTTTTCATGGAAGAGAAAGTAGTGGTGGCAAATGAGAAAGTCATATTTTATGTTATGTCAAAGCATTTGTATGAGGTGCATGTCAATCCCGAGCCCTTCTGCACGTGTCCTGACTTTCAAAAGAGAGAGTTGGAAAGTAAACCCTTCCTGGCCTGCAAGCACATGTATTATGTCTACATTTTTGTGCTTGGGATGGACAAAAATCAACATATGATGATGCATCAACCTTCCCTTAAGCAAACTGATTTAAATTTTATGCTTGCCCTTCCGCAACGCATAAAATGCAAATCAAAGACTTGAGAGTTTTATGTTGGCTATTATTCAATGAGATGGGGACCATGCAGTACTAAATGAAATATTTAAAGGGCATATGAAGAAGTGGAGGTGGACGTTCATTTTGGATACATGATGTAAAGGGACCACATATTTGGTATTTTTGTTTTTGAGCATAATGAAAACTCTAGTAAAAGTAGACATTATTAATCATGGACCAGTTATCCATTTGTGGACATGATTGGACGAGGGTCTAAAAGTGGAATTATTGATCATGCTTTTTTGATTCATTGAGGGGGACCATCTATTTATAGGTTAGGGATCTCTTTATAAACTATGCTTATTTAGTATGCAAAGTAATTTTATTTTTCTTGATTTGATGCTCCAACTTCATTGTTATTGAGCCAATTTTTTTTCAAGGTAATCTATATATTGCTCCTCTTCTCCTATTATGAAAAGTATGCAAGTTTATTGTTTGCCTTTTGCTATGATGAATACATCCATAAAGCTTGGTATTCACTGAGGGGGGTACCTATTTGTAGGTGATGGATCTCATTATAAATCATGCTTATTTTGTGTGCAAAGAAATTTCATTTTTCTTAATTTTAATGCTCCAAGTTCATTTTTGCTAGTTGTGACAATTTTTTTCTCAAGGTAATCTTGATTTTGTTTCATAAAGCTTGTTGATCACTTCGTTTTAATTCCCCTCAAAGGATTGTCTATTTATATGTGAAATATCTCTTTATAAATCATTATTATTTTGTATACAAAGCATTTTCATTTTTCCTGGTATTGATGTTCCAAGTTCGTTTTTGTTGATTGTGATACTTTTTTATTAAGGTAATCTTGATCTTTGTCCTTTACTCCTATTATGGAAAGCATGGTTACATAGAATCTAATCATGTATCATCTACTCTAGTCACATTTCTAATATATATTATGGTTGCTTCTCCTTCCCATGTTATACCTTCTCAATTGTTTGCTTCCCCTTATCACGTTATCAAGGTGTTTTTTAATGTAAACCATGTTCTAATTTCTAATTTTCATTTGTTAATTGGGTATTTTTTATCTAAACCATGTTTCATCTAACCTTTGATTGGCAAGTCTACTATTGATATAAACCATGGCCAAGTTTGATGTTGAACCAAACCATGATATGGTTGCTTCCCGTCCTTATGCAACAACTCTACTCTTTGCTTCTCTTTTGCATATTGCTCTTCCTTCCACTTTCCGTAGTCAATTCTACTAATTTTTATTTTTAGCACAAGGTTTTCTTTAAATTCTACATGAGTCCAATCATGCCTAAACCTACACAGGAGGAGCTAGACATGAGAAAGACCTTTAGAACCGCAAATGGTAAACTAGATTCGTTGTCAAAAGCTACAAACTATGATGAGAAGTGGTCAATAAATGATGCAACCTTTGCCATTGGAAAGGTCGAACAAATACTTGGCCAAATTTTTCAACAAGAGGATGAAAATGATATATCCCTTGTAGATATGTTAGAGTTAAAGCTCCCTACAACCATTGCATATATGAGAAGCTTTGGAGTGATTAGTAAAAAATATGAGGAAGATATTGACATTTGTTGCTATCAAGTCCACATATCGATACTATATAATAGTTATATATAAGTGGCTTTCATAATTTGCCTAGATAGTTGCAAGAGAAATAATTATATTTTCCTATATTGAGTTCTTTTTGTGTTTTGTTTAGATTGACTCATAATTTTAGAGATTAGTCTAACTGATAAGGGTACTTTTTGAGATGTGTGGTAGAAACCCAATTTTGTTCATTTTTCTCTCTTCGGTATATTTTGAGAGTTTGAAAAAAATGGTCCCTTGAATAGCTTGTTTAATACAAATTTTCAATATGGGTAACAAGATTATCCCTCATAAAGTTACAAATTTTGTGAAAAAACTCCAAGTTTTGGCAAATACATTGAAAAACTCCAATTTTTAGAAAATTTTGTGAAAAAACTTCAAATTGGGGGCTTGCTTTTTTAAATCCCCCCATATTATGAAATATATTATCAAAATATATTTTAAAAATATATATATTGAATTAACTTATTAATAATTAATAAATATAATTTAAATATATTAAATCATATTTTGTAAGATTATGTATATTAAATGTATCTAATATGTAATGTGTAATATCATTGAGGATTTTGAACCCACCTTAGTGATAGTTCGAGAGTAGAATCTCTAGTAGGGTAGGATAGAGAGTATGTAGGAAAAATCTCTAGCTGTGGAAATAGGGGCAATATCCCAATGGTGGGTTCTTAAGGAGGGGCGAGGGGGAAGGAGCTGGTCTAGGAGAAATGCCCCTAGTAAGAGTGTGAGGGCAATGTCTTCCTCAGTGGAGGTTTGGGAGCAATGCCCCCAGTTGGGTTTCGAGATAGCGCTCATTGTAGGGATTTGGGGGCAAAGCTCCCAATGGGGGGTTTAAGCGGTAGGGATTTGCGGGCAAATCTCCCAATGGGGGGTTTAAGCGGTAGGGCCCTTGGTGGGGGTATGCAGGCAACACCCCTAGTAGGGGGTTGGGGATAGTGTCCCTGATGGGGGTTTGGGGGCAATGCCCCTATAGTGGGGGTCCGAGTGTAGTACCCCTGGTGTGGGGGTTTGGGGGCAACATCCCCAATGGGGGGTCCAGGGAGCAGCGCCCCCTTGTGGGGGTCTGGGGGCAACACCCCCAGTGGGGGTTCAGGGGCAGCACCCCGTGTGGGGGTTTGGGGGCAGCGCCCCCAACGGCGAGGTCTGGGGGCCATTGCGTGATTTTTGAAAAAATCGCAACTTGAAATCTTTAATAAAATCAAAAAATAGACACAAAAATAAGATCTAAATCTACTCGTATTCCGTAACAAGTTATGGTTATTCGAATAACGTGATACATTAAATGATTCGTTTCATGAGTCAGTCTTTACAACTAATCATGACGTTTTTCAAAATGAGTTTCTCTTCCCCTCCCTCTCTCTTCCAGGCGACTCTCTAACTTGAGCGTTTTCTTTGTTGCGTTTTTATAGTTGCAGGTTTTGCATCTCTAATCCTCTGCGTTTTTATCTCTGCTCGTGTCGCCCCTCTCGTACTACAAGTGTTGCAGCCCTAATCTTTAGCGGTTTTATCCCCCTCCTCTTCTTAGACTACTCTCCACTGTTTCATTTTCTCAAATTGAAACAGATTGTGTAGTGCAATTTTTGGTTCGAATCACGGTATTATGACCAAAACTACATGCGTCTTCAAATCAGAAATCTTGCTCCAAGGCTTCAGCAATTCAACAAGGTAGTGAATGATCGCCAGTCCATACCGTACCTACTCCTACTTCACGGGTGATTTCTGTTACGTTGGCACACATTACTGACCTACTAATTACAACAGGTTTTAAACTTTTCCCTAATTCATTTCTGATTTTGAGTTAAACTACATTGATTATGACCATTTCAATCCATACAATTACTACAAATCACACTACTACTCTTTTGTATGATTGGTATTGAATAATATTATGATCAAACACCAAAAGCATTTTCTAAATAAGAATCATGTATGAAAACTAAATGCAATATGTATTTCTATATATGTATTTCTGTAGCAATGAGATTAGGCACTCACTCTTGAGAATTCAATGTCTTCTTCTTCTTCTCAATTGCTTGATTGATCTCCTGGAGCGCTTGTGTTTTTTGTTGTCCAACCACTACCTTGCAAGTGATAGCTTCACTCTACGTCAATATTAAAAACATGACTTCTTGCACGGTTGAAAATACTCTTTTTGTTGTGAATATGAAATATATGATTTGTGTAATGTTGAAAAAAGTCTCTTAGATGTGAATATGGAATAAATGGTTTGTGCAATGCTTTTATCAATGATGAGTGCTTTCAAATACTAACCTTTCTTTCTATTCTATGATGCTATATACCTCAAGATTTTGCCTCAAGGCTAAACCTAGCCTTATATTTGTTGTATCATTCCGTAATATTAGAGCATTTTATCAAGTTCTTATACATTGTATTATACTTTACTATATAGAACTTTCCATTATACTGTATTTTCATAGTAAAAGCATTACCATCAGATTTTATGGTTACACTCTTTATAATTTTGCAATAAGCATATGGCTATACAATACTTACAAATACTCAATATGATTTTGCCATAGGATGTAATTTGATTTTCTAACAACACATATCATGATCTTTCATCAATTTATAGATTAGACCATATGGTCAAAAAATTTCTTGCAATATAAGAAGTACTTTTTGTTATTTTATTCAATACAATTTGAGATTTGGCCATGAGGTAAAATATTTTCTTATAATATAAGAAGTAATATATGTTCTTTTTTCCAATATACTGTGAGATTTTGCCATGTGGCCAAATCTTCTCCTTAAGCTATCTCTTGGCCAAAATAAGGACTCTTGTAGTATCACAATATCTTGCAACCAATCAAGCACTTTGTTCATTTTACTACAAGAATGACATTTTGCCATTTGGTCAAATGCTTTCTTATATTATCAACCCTTGCTTACTTCCAAAAGGAAAGGCTAGTTGCTACTTAGAATTCCTTACTTTCTATAATTTGGCCATGTGGTTAAATCTTGTCTTGCAACAAACAAACCACTTTTTTGAAATTGATCCTAAAAAATTAAGACTAAATCTATGGTGGGTTCAATCACACAAATTTTGGGTATGCTAGATCTCGTTGTATGGAAAAATGTTCTAAGAAAAACATCCTCTATATTATCTCCAAAAAAGGAAGACCATATTCTACTTGGAACTCCTTGATTACCTACTATATTTATAGGAAGTCTCGCCATGTGGTCAAAACTGGTTGTGCAACAAACAAACCACTTTGTTTTCATAAACCATTTCTTTTATTTCAATTTTTCATAACTTCTTATAAATATCATATCATTTTGCCACAAATTAGCCACTTTTTCCATTCCACTACAAAATAAAAATTGGCCATATGGTCAAATCTTTCATTTTTTATCAATGCTAGCATCCAAGAATCCCCCATTCTTGTTTTGTTCAGTCCTATGATCAAATCTAATCTCATAAATCTTGCAAACCGTGAGACCACTTTTTCATTCCATTATAAAACAATATTTGGCTATATAGTCAAATCCAATTTCACAGCATGTTATAACAAATGAATCACTTTCTTCATATGGTTATGAAACTAGGTTTGGCCATATGGTTAAAACCAGTTTATAGAAATTGTCTTATCTTGTAGGTTTTGCCATGAGGTCAGATCTCCACCTTTCAAGTGTTTTTCACTTTATCTTATATTGATATCTATGGGATTTGCTACATAGCTATATTTGTTTATATGTGAATCTCATATCACAATAAATCGCATCCTCTCTTTAACTAGCCTTTAAGAACCCTGTGGTAAAAAACCATGGCAAAGTTTCTAATCTGATATATAAGTCTTATGACTAAATAGGATTTGACCACATGGCTAAAACGAATGATAATGTTTCTACAATATAGCTCATTTCAAGGGAAACTTATATGTGCAGTAATTAAAATGTTAACTTTGGGCAAAATGGAATTGTGAGATTGCTACATAACCACATTGATATATAGGTGGATCTCATATTGGACTAAATCTCATTCTTTGATTAAATAGGATTTGACCACATGGCCAAAAATCTTAGCAAAGTTCCTAGAGTATGATCCTTGCATAGAAAACTTACATGGAGAAGAAATCCAATATTAACTTAGGGACAAAATCATCCATGATATTTTCTACATAACCACAATGATTTTTCACTATATCTCATACCATACTCACACTCAACATTTCATTATCACTTGACCATTTGGTTAAGCCCATGGTCAAGTCTCACTATTAATAGAATTTTATCTTCTCATCGAAGTCCATGGCAAAGTTTTTACTATATGATTCTTGCAAGAGAAACATAATTAATGCTAACTTAGGGCTAGGATAATCCATGAGATTTGATACATAAGCACACATATTTATGGTTCGATCTCATACCACACTTAATCTCAAATTTCAATATTTCATTTTATGGAAGAGTCCCTTTAGAGTACATTTGTCTTGTATTTCGTAAAATCTTGTGTTGTTGTGTTTTCAATTTTCAACTTAGAAATATTATACGTTTATTTGGGTTTTTTGAATTTTGAATATTTTTAAATCCACTTTTGTCTAACAACTTTTTCTCTTTGTAGAACTATTCAATGGCAAAGAAAGATAGCACATCGAAAAAGGAGACCCAAACCATTGATGGAGTTAGTGGTGGTTTTGTGTATCCATGGTATGTGGATGTTTATGATAGTCAAGGAAAAAGGGCTGACAATGTTCTCTTATTCACTTTGAAGAGTGATATTACATTTTTTCAACAAGATGGTGTCATAGAGAAGATATGGTGCACATATTGGATGTTGCAAGCGCGCGTAGTGAGCGTCATAAGGTCCCCAAGAACAAAAGAACTCTACTTTTTGCACACAAATCAAAGTAGAAGACTTGCACGACATAAACAAGAGACCAATTGGGTGCAATCTCCCCCCATGCCTTGTGTGAGCGCTCCACAAAGCATGTATTTTTTTTGTATTAATCATCTTCAAGCTCAAATAATAGCCCAAATTACAAAATAGCACGCTTTAGCTTTTGAGTTTGCTTTTGTGCCAAATAGAAATAAAGCTAATGGGCGCCCAAGAAGTCAGGCATACCCAAATACAATGTCCAAATACAAATATCTAAATCGTGCGCCGATGCGCATACAAAAATAATAAATAAATATCAAACGCCTTGATAAATAGGCGCGACAAAATATAGGTGGTATGCCTAAGGTATGCGCCCATCAAAATATTGATGATAAATTTGAATACACACTATCCTCCCATGCTGCCACCGCTGCTATCTCTACACATCAACTGAAGCATTCACAATCGTTAGTAAAATAATACAATTAAACCGACAAAAGTGAATACCTAGCAATCTTCAGCTAAATAAATCAATTGGTTAGAAATCAATCCTAACCTTAATTTATCACGAGTGCGCACTCGAAACTCATAAACGTTTATTAATTTAAATATGTATTTTGCGGAATTACCCGCTATGGAATCACCCATGTACACACTAAATTAACAAAACGCCCAAAAAGGATAGGCGTCCCCATTGACTTCTCGCACAAAGAATCCACTTTGTGTATGAGCCTCGGTAATAAAAGTTTACGGAATCCACCGTAAAACCTCACAGAATCCACCATGTAATATGTCTCCTGGCATCATACCCCCGAGGTGGGATAGCAATTGTCCTTAATTGCTATTAGCTCAATGCGGAGCTAACAGAGTGGGGAAAGCATTTAAGTCTCTAGCGTGCATCCATTGGGCCTCTTCAATAGGATGGTTTTTAAACTTGACCAAATATCTAGAATATCTACGGCCAGTTCTAGTGGTCATAAAGTCAGTATCTATAATAGCTTCAGGCTCAAGGATTTCAGTCTCATCATCTAGCAAATGTGGGTTTTCATAGACAAGGTGTACAGGTTGGCCTCTAAAGGGTCATACTAAACTGATATAAAAGGTGTTGTGAATTTTCCAATGTTGTGGTAGTTCTAGTTTAAATGCATTGTCATTGATTTTGTGTATGATCTTGAATGGTCCATAGAATCTAGGTGCTAATTTCACAACTGGGTCTTTATCTACACTTTGTAATCTACGTTTTTCTATGCGTAACCAAACATAATCATCAACTTTGAAATTCATAGCCTGTCTTTTCTTATTTGCTTGTTTTGTATATGATTGCTGGGCTTTGGAAATCATATCTTTAACTTCATAAAAAATAGTAACGTGCATGTTAACAATATCATCAGCAGTCTGAATTTTATTTGATAATGATGCAACAGGTGTAGGCAATCTATAACCATAAATAACTTCAAATGGTGCTTTCTTTGTAGCTGTATGTGGTGTATTGTTATATGCAAACTGAAGTAAATGTAGATGTGTATCCCATGTGTGTGGTTTTGAAATAGTGTAAGCATGTAAAAGATCTAAAATAGTACTGTTAGTAGCTTCTGTTTGACCATTTGTTTCAAGATGAAATGCGGATGCAAAATCAATCTTTGTTCCTAAGTTAGCAAACAAAGTAATCCAAAAATCATTACAAAATCTAGAATCACGATAAAAAATAATAACTTTTGGTAAACCATGATTAGTAAAAACAGTTTTCAAAAACAATTGAGCTGCTTGAGATGCAGTTAGAGTTTTCTTGCATGGAATGAAATATGCTTGTTTGCTAAACCTATCTACAACAATCCAAAGCATATCATGGTTAGCTTTAGTGTTAGGTAAAACAATGATAAAATCCATAGAAATCTGTTCCCATGATCGTGATGGAATAGATAATGGCATTAGTAAACCATACTGTTTACCATGGTGTCTTTTAACTCGTTGACAAACTAAACATTCAGAAACAAAGTTAGATACATCAGTGTCCATATGTGGCCAATAAAAATCTTCAGTCTCAATGTACGCAAAGTAGATATAATACCTCTATGACCTTGATATGGAGGACAATGAATCTCATGCAAAACAAAAGATCTAAATGGAGCTGTAACACATAATATTTTTTCGTAAAACATGAATCCATTATTGTAAGATAATGAATCAATAGGAATCCAATTATTTGCAACTAATTTATTCCAATCATATTAAAAAGTAATATCCTGATGATAAGTATCTTTCATAGAGATAAGAGAATCAAATGATATCATAGAAATATTATAAATTGTCGATCTTCTACTTAAAGCGTCAGCTACAATATTCTCTTTTCCTGGTTGATATTGTATAAGGGGATGAAAACTCTGAATGAAAGCTGCCCATTTAATATGTCGGTCAGATATTTGGGGTTGACTAAGGATACGTCTAATGCTTTGTTGGTCAGTTTTAATCATAAATTCAGAACCCATTATGTAATGTTTCCATTGACGTAAGGCTTGTACTACAGCTAGTAATTCTTTATCATACGTAGAATATTTAAGTTCGGGTGGTTTCGGTTTACAGCTAGAGTAGGCTATGGGATGATTATCTTGCATAAGAACGGCTCCTATTCCAGATCCACTAGCATTAGTAACTACTAAAAAGAATGGTCTATTGAAATCAATTAGTTGTAATACAAGAGCATGGTTTAATGCATGTTTCAATAAATCAAAAGATTTTTGTTGATTATCAGTCCAGTTATACACAATACCTTTCTTTAAAAATTTAGTCAAAGGTAATGCAAGTAATGAAAATTTTTGCACAAACTTTCGGTAAAAACTAGCAAGACCTAGAAAAGAACGTAACTCACGCACATTTTTGGGTATGGGCCAATTTAAAATTGCTTCTATCTTTTTAGGGTCAACCTTAATACATTCTGATAAAACAATGTGACCTAGATATTCAATTTCCGTTTGAAAGAATTTACTCTTTTTTGGATTAGCATATAATTTATTATCTTTTAACAACTTGAAAACTAAAGATAAATGTTCATAATGCTCATTCTCATTTTTACTAAATACCAATATCATCAAATAATACTATAACACAATGCTGATATTTCAAGAATATGCGATTCATCATTCGACTAAATGTAGCAGGTGCATTAGTTAATCCAAAAGGCATCACTAGAAATTCATAATGTCCAAATTGTGTTCTAAATGTAGTTTTGAATATATCAGATTTATCCAATCTTAATTACTTGATGATAACTAGATTTAAGATCTATCTTACTGAATATGGCAGAACCTTGTAACGTATCCATAAGATCATCTACCCTAGGAATCGGATATCTATTCTTAACTATAATTTTATTCAGGGCGCGATAATCAATGCACATGCGATAAGTATTATTTTTCTTTTTCACTAATAAAATAGGTGCACCAAATGGAGAACTACTAGGTCTAATTAATCATTTGTTAAGCAATTCCTCTATTTGATTTTGAATTTCTTTCTATTCAATTTGGTTATGCCTATATGGTGCTTTACATGGTGGTTATGTACCAGGAATTAAATCTATTTTGTGATCTTCAGGACGTGAAGGTGGTAGTCCAGGTGGTAAATCATCAGCAAAACAATCTTTAAATTGAGCAAGAAATTGTGTATGCCTAGGATACATATGTTTTTCTTTAGCTTGAAGTTCATTTACCCAAATTAAATAAGATTTGCTACTATTACGTAATGCACGTTTAGCTTGAGTATGAGTAAGCAGTGGAAAATTATTAGATGCATGCATACCATGCAATGTGATTTGTTTTCCTTGAAAATAAATTTTAATTAAATGCGTAGAATAATCTATGTCAGGATTATACTGATGACGCCAAGGCAGACCTAAGATAATATCACTAGGCTACAAAGGTGCAACTAGGAAATATCTTCTTTCAGTATATTCACCAATTTTAATTTCTAAGTTATGCACTTCTTGTGTTCCATTATATCTTGTGTCTAGGAATGCTGCTTTAATGCGATAATGTGTAGAAACACTTTGTAAATTCAATTCTTTCACTAACTTTGCAAAAATAAAATCATGTGTGCTACCATTATCATGCAAAATAATCTTTTCTTTACCATGCACAAAACATTTCATTGTCAACAAAAAATGTGGAGTTGGTATACCTGGCAAAGTAACCGAAGTAGTACCAATGTCGTCATCATCTTCTGTAAAGTCAGGCATTTTCTCACGTTCTTCATCTTCCATTGCACCAAGATAATTGATATGGTCAGGTGGCTTTTTCGATTGGAAATTGGTTGCTAGATGTCTAGGTTAATGGCATTTGTAACAAACTATGGGTTTGGCTTTAGATGCATTGTTTGCAATGGCAGAAAGTCTAGGAATATTGGGATTTGGCTGTGAGGATGGCTTAGGGTTTGGATTGGTATTTGATGGCAAAGCAGGTGGTCATGTCCAAGACTTACGGAATGAAGATGGAAGAAAATGACTTTGATTGAATCTTAGAAAATTTGAATTGAATTGCTTGAAACCATAGTTACCATTTACTTGAAATTATTGTGGACTCTTGTCTCCTCTGCGAATCTTGTCTTTAGTGTCATGAGCCAAGAAAATTGCATCTTCAAGGGTTGTTGACTTGAACATATTGACTTCAGCATAGTAATGTCCAAGTAGACCAGATATAAACTTGCATTTGTGAGTCGCTTTAGGTACATCCTCGAGCATCCGTAATTGTAGTAGGGCATTCCAAAAACATTCAGTGTATTGGAAAATAGATTCACAATCTCTTTGCTATAGAAGATCCCATTGCTTTATGGCTTTTTCATGGAATTGAGGAGGAAGGAAATTCTGCAAAAACTTCTTTTGGAAACTCTCCCAGGTAATGGGACAATCAATGCTCTTGCAAACCACAGTCCACCATAGAGATGCTCGATCGACTAAATGGTTAGTGACACATTTAATTTTGTCTTTCTCAGTATATGTCTCTTCATGAAAGTAATCATCAAACTTACTGATAAATGCAAGTACAGTCTTTCCATCTCGAGATCCATTGAAAGTACGAAAGTTGAAATTTCTTTTACTTATCTTTGTTTCTTTGCAAATGGATTGAGCTTCAAGTGTCGCATCGCTGGTACGTCGAATAAGATCTTCGGGTTGCGGTCCATCTTTATTAGTGGTAGATCGTTGCAAATTGGCCAATTGAACTTGCAAAGCTTGTTGGGCTCTTCGTTCTTCATTAAGCTGCATCATAATCAAATCCAATTTTTGTTCCATCGTTGGTTCGGGTAAATCACCTTCAGCCATTAAATCGTCCATCTTTTGTTCCGTCATCCTGTAAAATCCAAAATACCTTACACTCTCGAAATCTGATTAGAGATGAGCGTAGCTCAAAGTCGGGTATACAAGGCTTATAAATTTTTGTTTGGCTTTTGTAGTCTTTGTCTTTTGCGATTGCGAGATTTGTTATCTTCATAAAAATGGCGTATAATCTTTGTATGACCTGCATATGACCTTCTGCGTTTGCTGAAACTGGTTCAGCAAGTCTGCATGTGTGAACAGAGTCTTCCAAAGAGCAATAAACGAACTCTGTGCTTCTGCGTATGAACAGTCTTTATGGGAATAGTTGGAGTAAGTCTATTTTGAGTTATGTGGACTTGCAGGACTTGCAGAAATAAGCAAGCTTGAAAGACTTAGATGATTAAGCTTATTTTAAGCTTAATTGACTTAAGCTTTAGAAGACTTAAGTCTGTTTGCCAACGAATTCGATTTAGGAGGGGGGGCCATTTTTTCGCCGCCGTCTCAGACAGAAAGATACCGTTGCCGTCGATTATGAAATTCTTGACTTAAGGTTCCTTATTAAGCTTAATAATAAGCTTTTCAACCTTTGAATTAAAGCTTTTAAGATTTTTGAGATATGAAGCTTATCTGTTTGTCTGTTGGAAAAAACGACTTGAGAGGGAGATGTACGAGTGGTCCTCCGCCTCCTCATGCTGGTCCTTCGTGATCAAAGGATGCAGATAGAGGTTCTTGACTGCCAGGAAGTCACCCGTATTGACCCTTCGCGATGAAACTGACTGTAGAGCTCGTTCGTTCCAGGAGCTCCAACTTCGCGTAAGATGGTAAGCGATTGGAAGCTCTCGATCTCAGCTTCGCTTTGATACCACTAGTGCACAGATTGGATGCCGTAAGCGCGCGTAGTGAGCGTCAGAAGGTCCCCAAGAACAAAAGAACTCTACCTTTTGCACACAAATCAAAGTAGAAGACTTGCAAGACATAAACAAGAGACCAATTGGGTGCAATCTCCACCCATGCCTTGTGTGAGCGCTCCACAAAGCATGTATTTTTTTTGTATTAATCATCTTCAAGCTCAAATAATAGCCCAAATTACAAAATAGCATGCTTTAGCTTTTGAGTTTGCTTTTGTGCCAAATAGAAATAAAGCTAATGGGTGCCCAAGAAGTCAAGCATACCCAAATAAAATGTCCAAATACAAATATCTAAATTGTGTGCCCATGCGCATACAAAAATAATAAATAAATATCAAACGCCTTGATAAATAGGTGCGACAAAATATAGGTGCCATGCCTAAGGTATGCGCCCATCAAAATATTAACGATAAATTTGAATACACGCTATCCTCCAATGCTTTCCACTGCCACTGCTGCTATCTCTACACATCAACTGAAGCATTCACAATCGTTAGTAAAATAATACAAATTAAACCGACAAAAGTGAATACCTAGCAGTCTTCAGCTAAATAAATCAATTGGTTAGAAATCAATCCTAACCTTAATTTATCATGAGTATGCACTCTAAACTCATAAACTTTTATTAATTTAAATATGTATTTTACAGAATCACCCGCTATGGAATCACCCATGTACACACTAAATTAACAAAACACCCGAAAAGGATAGGCGTCCCCATCGACTTCTCGCACAAAGAATCCACTTTGTGTATGAGCCCCGGTAATAAAAGTTTACGGAATCCACCGTCAAACCTCAAGGAATCCACCGTGGCACGAAATCCACCGTGGCATGGAATCCACCGTATAATATACCTCCTGGCATCAAGATAACAGATGTATGTGTTGGGAAAGAGGGAATGCAATGTAATCTTGTTAAGATCAAGGGGAAAAATGTAGTATACAAACTTGATCTTTTGTCATTTCACTTTGCCCGTATTAAAGAGGATAAATAATACTCTTTGAAAACAATGGGATGGACCTTATTTGAGAAGGTAAAGGGCACAGTAGACATTATATTAGCATTCCAAGCTGTTCAAAATAGTGAGCTACTTTCCCTATCAAGAAAATGTGATCGCCCCAACAAAAGAATGAAGCTCCAAGATAAACAAATAGACTTAAGATCTTCACCTTCTCCTCAAGAAGAAAATAATTCATGGAATCCCACAAGTTCAAAGTCAAAATCACCTCAACAAAGTTCCTTATCACAAGCTCTTGTTGTTAGTATGGCTGCTAACACTAAGAATGATGCCACTTTACCTTCCATGTTAGAAGTTACACCTGCAAAGCCAATAATTTCTCTTGAGGTCAAGGGAGTAGAAAGAACATTCGATTTTCTTGAAATTGTTAAGAAGAAGGGAAAGAAGGAAAAATCAGGATTTCACATGTTTGAAAAATTCTTTCCATTTGGTCCAACAACACAATTTCCTATTCTCGTTGATAGGTGTTATGAGGCACCGCCTTTGTATGCTTATAGGCCACTATGTTGGAATTATGAAGAGAAGCTAACCACGTCTTTCATAAAGACTCCCATGAACCCAGCAACAGCAGCATATCTTATGCCTTTTGTACAACACAACAATGAGAAGAGACCCATGCATCATGATGAGGTGGATGCTAATAAGTTGGGCACTTATAGTTATTGGATTATATCAGGGCTTCACTCAATTCATGCAACAAAGATATATATTCAGAGTAATACTACACGTTGTCTAGAAACCAAGCATTTATACACCACAAGAAATGCTAGAATATTAGTTGATTGTCCTGCGGAAATGTGCATTGAGCTTTCACGAATGACAAATATGGAATCACATAATGTTATGAAGAATGCACCTTATGTTGAGCAACTTCAACAATTAAGAGATCGGTGGCTAGCATTTGGTTCTCCACCAAAACCCCAACAAGGGCTTTCTAAGACAAGCTCTCAAAGAGTACCATGGCAGGTAATCACATATAAGCTTACCTTCTTTTTTTGTAAAGATTAGTGTGATGCTCTTTCTTTTGTTCTATGCTCACTATTTTGATCTTTTTTTTGCAGAGATTTGTGGCATACATTGGAGAAAATTGTGCATCTAGAGATTGCCATATGATTGTTAGCTCCCAAGAAATATTTGATAGTTGGATCAAAATCATGAAGAGATACTCTAGAGGTGAACTTATATCCCAAGAGGAGAGTTTGAGAAAAAAGGGAATGAAACCTTCTCCTACTGCATTTCGTTGCCTTATGGGTTTAAAGGATGAAGTCATCCTTACACTACAAGAGGAGATCAATGAAGGTCATATCCTTTTTCTTAGAAATAAATGGGATAAGGAAGATATGATTGACATGGAAACAAGGGCTAAGCAAATCAAGCAAGATAGGGTCCTAAAGGAGGAATTAGTCACTCTTTTCAATGTTTCAGTTCCAGAAAGTAGCGCTATGATGAAGACTTGGGAAGAGCTTGTTGATGATTATGATATCAGTGATGAAGTCTACACAAAGATTTTAGGCATTTGCAATGTTTGGGTATTAAAGAAGCTCACACCTGGAGCTGATGCAAGGTCCCTACCAAATGGAGCAAAATATATTGTGAACTTCCTAATTGGAAAAAAGAAAAATCCTCTTTAATCCTCCACTACTTCCCCTTGGCGTGTATATGTTGTCGGATGCAATCTAGAAACCTTTGATCTTATACATAATGTTTACAAAGATCCAATTACCATTGGGGTTGTTGTTCTAGATGTAGCACATGGGGTTGAGGGAATGAAATGGGACTCTATAAAGTTTGGAAAGGTTGTATCCATTCTACTATAAATGACGTGTGAACCTAAACAATTCATGTTGTTATCATTTCTTGATCAAAAGCAAATGGCAGCTTTGGAAAATGCTCTTGAAAGCATTTCTTGCAAGTATCGCATGCTAGTTGGTAGTGTTGACTTCCTACCAATGGATAGAACATTTTCTTTTGGATATATAGATTCTTTTGTGGTTTTGAGATTAGTGGCCATGGAGAAAAGCTTCATCAATTTTGAGCGATATATAAACAATGTCAGCAAGCCTTCCATTTTGGACTTTGAAGGCTTGGCCATGGAGTGCAATGATGAAGATCTTGAAGAAGAATAAAGGATTGCAAAGGCCGTTTTGAGAAAGAAAATGAAAGTTATGGAAACTACAATCAAAGCATTCAATGATGCTCATGAGGTTGTGTTTGATGTATATGCAAGTGGACTTGCATCTAAGGTGGCATTAATAAATCATATGAAGACTATTGCAGTGGTTTGCAACACTCAAGAGCAAAGAGAGATTGAAGCACAATTGTGGAGGGTCCATGAGAGTGCCAAACAAAATTCAAACTCCCAAGAGGTTCCTCCTACTGAAGTTCAAGTTCTTGAAGTACCACTCGAGGGCATAGAAGAATCAAGCCAAGATATAGCAAGTCTAATTATGAAAGAGAAATTAAGGGCTACTTCAGGTGTTTAAACTCCGTTCCTTCTCCTTTCATTAAGGAAGACACATTGATGTAATTTTGATTTTTTTCTTGAGAAGTTACTTCCATTAGCATTTGCAATATTTTCTTTCTTTGATGATATTAATTAAAGAAACTGTCTTTGGTTTTTTACTTTTTTATAAAAGGTACCAAGCATGTTTGGTTTAAAAAATCTATTTAAGTAAATATTTTACAAAATCCGTATTAAAGAGCTCATTAAAATTTATCATCCTTTGTAAGGATAACTATTTAATTGTAATCTAGTGTGTAAGAATACTTATCATAATGAAAAATTTGAGCTAGCTATGTAAAATTTACTTAAGTCTATTTTAGATCTTATTCAATTAAACTCTTATATGCGTTGTGTTATGATCTTGTCATGTTAGTTTTGGTTAGATTTGTCCACATGGTCAAATCTCTTATCTCTTATAGCCTCTTTTACTACATCACTAGTGTATGTCTATGCATGTACCTTAGGATAAGAAAGCCAACAATATATTGCACACCCCAAAAAAGATTCATTGCACCTCCCAAAGGAGTTTTACCTCAGTAATAAATATTGCAACAAAGATTTCTCTCCAATGTATCTTTTGAGATGTGTATTTGGAATATTAAGGTAAAATCCTTGTTACAATTCGTAAGTTTAAATATCTATGGGATATAACTAGTTCAAAAATAGAATGGTTAGTCCTTAAGAAGAAACTATGAAAACTTATTCAAATAGAGTATAACTTATCTCAATTAAATTGTCATGTGTCACTTATATGTGACATAGGTCACATAGTCAAAAGTATCATGTTTAAATTTTCTTTTAATAATTAGGACTAATAAACATCTTCTTTGTACATGCCATTTTGAAGGCCTTTTTAAAAATTGAGTATGTTAAATATTATAATGATAATATAATTTGCGCAACTAATTATAATAATCTACTGTTAGTATCTCAAGTATACTTATAACTAGCGATAAAAAGTAGGTATGGAAAAATGACTTTATTAGAATAGATTTTACTTCAAAAAAATTGTAATATATATTTTTTTCACCTCATGATATTACTTTTGATTAGATTTGACCACATGGTCAAATGTCTCTTTTCTTAAGACATCATTTTTTAAGTAGTACCTATTTATGTATTTATCAATGTGAAGTTAAATTGGTTTAGTGTTCTATGCCAGTTTATAGCTCAAACATTAGGTAGAATGATGAGGAAGTAAATGAATCTAATGTGCTTCTTTTTCTTCTTTGTAACTTCAACTAAGACATCTATGGTTGGATACAATAGAGCACAATGATGTGATTGATGTTTCCTTGATAAGAAATGCAACACAATTATGTGTAATACTTGATCTCAATGGCCTTCTTTTACAACGATGCTTTGCTAAGTCTAAAAGGTTTCAAAGCTTTCAAATGGGAAAGTAATGGCTTATTCTTAAACATGATGTATGGAGTTTCTTGAAGCCTTATTTGCAAGATTCCAAGTGGGAGTTTGGTCAACAGCTTTACATAACAATGTCATGGCAGTTATTAAGTGCTTGGAGATCCATGCAAAAAGGAAGTATCCTTTCTTCATGATTTGGGGCCAAGAACAATGTCATAGACATCGACTCAAAATCATATATAGGCCAGATAAGATGGGAGTAGAAGCAATGTTCAAGCCTCTAAAGTATGTATGGGATCAATATGGAGATGTTTGTCAGCATACCAAGACTATTCTCATAGATGATAGTCCTTACAAAGGATGTCCAAATCCTGTTGAGAATTGCATTGATCCAAAAATATTTGATATTGATCGTGAAGACTCTATCTTGATCAAAGAACTTCTACCATACTTGACTCGCTTAAGCAAATACCATGATGCACGTGAAGTCATCAAGTTTGATTGATATGGATAGGATCCAGTTCAATATGGACATGAATTGTATGCTCAATTCAAGGTTGTCATTGATGAATGAACTATAGCAGAGAATGATGGTATTTCATCTTCATCATTAGCATGGCACGATACCATGATTGATAAAGATGGTATATATGTTCAACCTTCAATTAATTCTTGCTTCAAGAGACCATCTATTATACAAACATCCTCAACAAATGCCTCACGTCATCCATCTCTTACATTGAGAAGCTCACAATTATCCATGTTGAAGCAGACTCCTTTAGTCTCTACTTTGAAAGATATGGAAGCAATGCAACTTGCTCATGAGTTAGGATATCACAAACATTTCATAAATGTAGTGCAGCTAAACGTTTTATACAAAATTTGTATTTTTCCAATATACATGATGTAACAAGAAGGCGCTGACTCTATATGGACTAATGTTGACTTTCATAATAGATATATCCCTTACATTAAAGGCTTTTGCATGGCTATGAAATATATGCTTGTTAGAAATTTAAAGTGTTTTATGTAATTACCTTGGTGTTTCTAAACACCACCAATATCAATGAGAGAATCTACTTAATGTTTTTTATTGTTTCAATAACATTAGTTAATTGTGTTGAAATTTCTTATAAAGTGGTTTAAATCCTATTTTGTACTTTATGATAGTCTACTATACAAACATACACAACAAATGCCTCGCATCGTCTATCACTTACATTAAACAACTCACAATTATCCATGTTGAAGTAAACTCCTTTAGTGTCTACTTTGAAAGATATGAAAGCAATGCAACTTGCTCATGAGTTAGGATATTACAAACATTTCATAAATGGTAGTGTAGCTAAATGTTTTATACAAAATCTACAAAATTTGTATTTTTCCAATATACATGATGTAACAAGAAGGCGCTGACTCTATATGGACTAATTTTGACTTTCATAATAAATATATCCCTTACATTAAAGTATTTTGTATGGCTATGAAATATATGCTTGTTACAAATTTAAAGTATTTTATGTACTTACCTTTGTATTTCTAAACACCACCAATATCAATGAGAGAATCTACTTGATGTTTTTTATTCTTTTAATAACATTAGTAAATTGTGTTGAAATTTCTTATAAAGTGGTTTAAATCCTATTTTGTACTTTATAACCATCTACTATACAACCATACTCAACAAATGCCTCACATCATCTATCACTTACACTGAACAACTCACAATTATCCATGTTGAAGCCGACTCCTTTAGTCTCTACTTTGAAAGGTATGGAAGCAATGCAACTTGCTCATGAGTTAGGATATCACAAACATTTCATAAATGGTAGTGCAACTATCTACAATAGTTGTATTTTTCCAATATACATGATGCAACAAGACAGTGACTCTATATGGACTAATTTTGACTTCCATAGTAAATATATCCCTTGCATTAAGGGCTTTTGCATGGCTATAAAATATATGCTTGTTAAAAATTTAAAGTGTTTTGTGTAGTTACCTTGGTGTTTTTAAACGCCACCAATATCAATGAGGGAATCTACTTAATGTTTTTTATTCTTTCAATAACATTAGTTAATTGTGTTGAAATTTCTTATAAAGTGGTTTAAGTCCAATTTTGTACTTTATCTCTTAGCTAACAAATAAGTCTTGATTGATAATAAAATTTATGTGTATTTCTTTGGAAACACAAACATTGGTCAAAGGTTAAATCTTTAGTCTTAGAAAAATCATAAACTTCTAGCTTGGTATATAAATCTTTATTTTATGATATGAAAATTCATTTAGCTAGTCAAAGTGTGAAGCTAGTTAACTTTTGCCAAAGTCAATATCCATCTTATCCATATATTGTCAAGATAGAAAGAAATTTTGAATAAAAGATATTTACATATCATGCATATACATACAAAAAATGTAAATGGGGTGAGCAATTATTTGACATACTTGTGTCTATTGGTTTACACAAAAAAAGAACCATCACATCATAGGTTATCCAAACTTATTACGATATGGTATTAGATCAAGTTATTAAACCACACCTAGTTAGTGGTGACTCCTTTAAGGTCCTAGTTCATGAAACTTATACATGTCACTTTAAATGATGCTATATCTAAAAGAAAAACTCGTATTATAATATCTTCAAATCCATAACATTATATATTTTGGCCATGAAAACATATTTTCATACAATGTTTAAGGCTCTTGTATTCTAAATTCTCTCTCCACTCCATCAAACCTTTGTATTCTTACATTAAACTTGGAAATTTCCTAGGTATATACTAGTTAAGCCTCCTTGATGTTTCCACCACCATACAACATCATATTTTGTTAGTATGCAAGAAAAGATAGAGGTGAAATCCAAATCTCGTAACAACCACATAGCTTACATTCATCATTTAAGCTCTCAAGATGTGTGATCTCATATTTGTAACGTACAAAGTGCCCTTTAAAGATAAACATAAACATAGTGCTCTCTTTCATTCACAAAAGTAAGACATTCATTCAAAGTGGGACTTGGAAAATTCCCAAAATCTCTAATATGGTGTTCTTGCTCTTATTCTAGCAGGTACCAACTAGGAGCATCCTCCTCTAGATAGATGGCTACTACTTCTCCCTTCCTATCTTCCGTGATTCTAGCATATTTCAAGTATCTATCTATCTTTGCAATCGATTTCTTTAAAATTAGCCCATCTCTCTCCCTTATACTTGGTGAATTGAGGCATCTTGAATTTTCCATGGTCATCTTCTGAGCTTTCACTCTCCTCTCCACCCTTCTTGCTTTGTCTCTTGTCCTTCTTCTTTTCTTCTACTTTAGATTCCTTCTCCTTGTCCTTCTTTGTGTCTTGAGACCTCCTAAATGTTTCCTCCTAGCTAACCTATCTACCAATCTATCTATCTCCTCTTGTATTTTGTGTCTCTTCTCTTCCTCTTATTGTTGTATCAACCACTCCCTATATCCTAGCTCCTCTTTGAACTTTCTTATCTTTTTCTCCTCTTCCTCCTTCATTTGCATGTTCTTCTAAATTGAGTCTAGCAAGCTTGACATGCCCTCTAATTTTCTCTCTAATCTAGTTTCTTTCTCTTCCTAACTTCTCTCAATTCTTGACATCACCTCTTTTTCCTCTCTTCAACCACTAGGATGGGTGTGTTCTCTTCATTGTCCTCCACATTGTTATGGGGAGTCATGCCTCCATTCTAGGGCTGTTGCTTTGGGGAAGCCATGTTTTGCCTTTGGGTGGTAGTTGTAATGCAAGGAAGTTGTGTCTTATCTTCAAATGGTAACTCATGGTCATCACAATAGGGGTTGCCCCACCAAAGATCATTGTGCCAAGGGATGTCGCAATGGGGGTTGACACAACATGGGGAAACACAATGTGTGTGGTAAGCCTGCTTGGCTAAGTATACTACAAACTCGCTCCTAAATCATCCTATTTATGCACTCAGCCATACTATTCCAGGGTGGAGTGTAAGGGGCACTAAAAAAACCCTTAGTACTCCTCTCATCACAAAACTACTCAAAGGATTTAGAGACATATTCAACCCCATTATTTGACCTTAGGTATTTTAATTAATACCTAGTCCGGTTCTCAACCAAAGCAAGTCAATGCTAAAATGTAGCCAATACTTTTAATTTCTGCATAATAGGATATGCCCAGACCTTATGCATATTGTCATCAATAAAGGTAATGAAATATTTCATACCACCTTATGTTTTGCAAGGCATAGGACTACATACATCCAAGTGAACAAGAGCCAAAGGCTCACCCATGTGTATCATACCAGATGCTTTATGCATATTGCATGTCTATCTACCATATAAACAATGATCACACGAGTCAAAACATTTAAAGTCAATGGGCAAAAGATATTGCAAATGGATAAGCTTTTTCATTCCTTTCAAGGACATGTGCTCAAGGAAACAATGCCATAGAGATACATATGGAAGTGTATCTACTACTAAAATATGGTCAATTGACCCCCCAAATACAAGCAAGGGGTAGAGAGTATTGGACTTAGTACCACGTGCAATGACAAGATTCCCACAAGTAATCACCAAAGGAAAATACATAACCTACATCATCCAAAGTGCTAGCAAAGATAAGGCTCTTCATGAGAGCTAGTACATGATGTACATCATGAAGAGTAAACATGCAACATGCAGCTGGACATCACCAATATCAACTATCTCTGATGCTAGGTTATTACGCAAATAGACAAAATCCAATCATATGGAAATAGGAGTGAAACCACTCGGTCACATGAAAGGAAGCCCTTGAATCTATGAGCCAACACTGATTATACCCTAACAAAGTATCAATCAACTGTGAAGTATCAAGAGAAGAAGCTACAAGTATGAAATCATCATCAAAATCAATCTGCATAACATTAATCTCTTTAATATTAACACCTGACTTGCCAAAGATAATGTTGTGATTATCATTTTTGTCATATACTTTACCATCGCCCTTTTTCTTTGCTTGTCTTTGTACATCTTATGGCACTACAAGCTGAATATGTCCTGCTTTCTCACACTAATGACAAGTCGATGAGGACTAACGTCCATGGGACTTACTACAAGATTGTTCACATGATTGAGAGCAAGACTGTTGAGAGTCTTTTCCACAGTAGGCATTACTACTCCTACCATTATTGCCTCTAACTATCAAAGCATGAGAGGTGCAAAAAACATCGATATTCTTTGTGTTAACCTCTTAAATCACAAGAGTTCCCCAGGGGGTCCACCTATAACATTAGGGCCAATAACACATCCAAAAATGCACTTTTGTTAATCACGGGATTAAGAAATAGACCAAAGAGAGTTTGCCACGTGTGCAAGAATATGGTATTCTTGTCTCCTCTTTTTTAGAGATAGTGGAGTCCATTTCATGATTCTCTCTTCTTTTTTAGCCAAAATCCCTAAAGTCTGACATGTTTTGGAGTCCCAAAGACGTTATTTACTCACAAATTTGACAAAATACGTGACAGAGATGTGATGAAATTAATAATGTTTTAGTTCATTCACCCCTCTTTGAGCTTCTTTCTCTGCGCTTTCATTCTTTTCATGGCTTCCTCTAGGCGCCTTTCTCGTTTAATACACTCTTGCGCAGTCTATAGCCAGGGAGAAGATGGAAATTGGGAGCCCAAAACCTTTACTATAAACGATTGGGTTACCACGCTGCCATCTTGCAAGGGCTCCCATAAAGTGAAAAGAAGAAAACAAGATGATATAAAACATCACTGGAAGGGGCATATCATTTCCTTCAAAATTATACCCGAAGGGTGGTTTGTCAAGGTGCAACATGTTTATATGGCCAAGGATATGCACTTGCCTCCAAACAAACGTGTTGCCCAACAAACACATTGTAAGTTATTAGTTGAATAACGTATGTAATTCTTTTCCATTTAGGCAAGTACTAACAACCGATTCGTCATTGCAGATATCTTTTCGTCAACAAGTATTGAATGGCAACCTATAGAAAGCCTAAGTGGGACTTTCCATGCCATTCATAAGGTATTGGCAGACATTATTTATGCCGATCAAACTGTGTCTTTTTTTATTGAATGCAAGGTTTTTATATATTATGCACAGTATGTGGTTCCCTCTAAAGCGGATAGGTATGGGAATATCGAAGATTTTCCATTGCCAAGCCTTTCATCTCTAAACTGGGAGATTCCTGACAAGGTAACAGTGTAGAGTTTCAAATTCAAAATATCTCAGGATATTCAAAAGTCTATGACAGTTGGAAGGATCTCAAGAAGAATATTTTTATCATGGTTTGTGCCCCTCCATATCTTCGTGGCTTGCTTCAAAACAGCAAATTTACAAAGAACGAAGGTATCCTGGCTAAGTAGAAACTTTTCGGAAGCGGATTTGGACAACACTATAGGGACGCTTTGGAAATCTAGAGAGTGTGACCATAAGGGTGATATCTTGAGGTGCAGTGCATGCCCTCAATCCTTGGATTTGGCTTACAATATCCCTCGCCAAACTCTTGATTTGGGCTTTGATTATAGGAGATACAAACTAAGATTGGGTATTTGGATTCCCTTGGATTCTGATACAGATTGCACACCATATAAACTTGCAGTGCACGTTTTGCCGCATGAAGAAGTAAAGAAGGTGAATGTTATTTCCAGTTGGAGTCTGAAAGATGTGAGGGATACCTTGGAATTGCTAGACAATACATCCCCTAGATATAAGTTCAAAGTGAATGGCGTAACAATTGGTAAAAGAGCCGAGCACTCTTTCTCTTGTACGAGTTGTTTGTCTCCCACAATTGTGAGTTTTGAGCCTTGAGAATGAAAACTTTGCAGAAATTTATCTTAATTGACTGTCCTTAAGATATTTCTTAGTGGGAACTCATAAGCTATCATGAAGCAAGTTGCCTTTCGAATGTATAGAAATAAATGTACATTACATTCGATTTATAAGAGAAAAAGTTCATTACATCATGAGGTACAAAAATGTCATATAAATGTACAAAGCCAAAATAATAAGGCTTGTGTATGCTTATGTTTGCTCTTTTGATTCTTTATCTGCTGCCTTCTCCTTTGTTGGCTTTGTGGCTTCTTTATCAAATTTTTCAAAGATGTTTTTTCTCACAGGGCCTTTCTTTGATTGTTGAAAGAATTTCATCTTTACAGGTACTCTCTTTTCTTGGGGTTTAAGAGGGGATGGATCAAATTTCAGAGGAGAAAGCAGTGGCATTCCCTTTCTTTTAGACTCTGCAGCAGTGGTCTTTGTGGCTGACTTACCATTACCATTGCCATTGCCATTGCCCTTGCCCTTGCCCTTGCCCTTGCCCTTGCCCTTGCCCTTGCCCTTGCCCTTGCCATTGCCATTGCCATTGCCATTGCCCTTACCATTGCCTTTACCCTTTCCCTTGCCCTTTCCCTTGCTTGTGCCCTTGGCCATTGAAGTTTTGGGAGGAAGAGGGGAGTCAGGATCATATGGTGTGATTGCCTTGTCCAAAATCAGCTCAATGCATCTCTCCCTTATCCACCAAACATACGAATCAGGATAGTCTCTACACTGTAAGAATAAATGTTATAAGTTAGTGAAAAGACATCATGATAAGGGTTAAACAAAAATCAAATGAAATTAACTTACATTCACTCCTTCTATTTGTAACAACTTTGAATCCACTGTTCTGCAAATATTTGATATAACTCTCCATCCAAGAATGCACATCGCTTTGCAATGGAACTTCTTGTAGAAGAAACGTATAAGGCTTTTGAGGATCAGCAAGATCCTTGTATGTAGTATCCAAAAATGTAGAAACAAGTCTACCAGCACTACAAAAGGAAGCTTTGTAAGTTCAAAATATTTTTTGTAAATATAATCAAAGCAAGTAATTTTCTTTCAACATACATTCGTGCTTGGCCATGAACACCACTGAGAGAGTTCATAAAGATAATTTCTCTAGTAAGACAATTAATATAGATAAGACTCCAATGCCCTCTGCAAATTCAAAATAGAGGTGAGCAGAAGGGTGAAAGCATATGAATATAAATTTTCCTCTATATAAAAGAAAAATACATTTCTACATAAGGGAAAAAGATGTGGTAATTTGTCACACTATCAAAAGTATGAAAGAATGGTGCAATATTAGACCCAGATCTTGCAAATAGTTCCACTGAGAGAAGTGGATCAACAACATATATGGCTCTACGGATATCGAGAGTGAGAGAGGAGACGAATGCCCTACAGTCAATAGCAAAAGCTATTTGAATCGATCAAAATCAATACAAATTACATATAAAATATACTTGAATCTATAAGCCTTACCTTATGCAATAAAAAAAATAGAGTCAGATAGTTGGACATCCCTTTTCTCCAACATGGGCTTGTCCTCGGGAGATATACTAAGGTAATCCTCCTTAGGTTCCAAAGAAATATTCACAACTATTTGCCCATACACTTTACCCATCCTCTCATTGTTGATGGGAGCAAGTGATGCAGCTTTCCTCTTGTAAACTTCGTCTTCAATTTCCAATACCTCCTGAATTTTTTCACTCAGGATAGACTCCTGCTGAGTGGCACCCCTTGTAGAGTAAAGGTGAGTTACATCCTCAACCTTTAGCTTTTTCCCTTTCCTGGACAATTTCAGGGGAATGTTAAGGATTTCAAGGGCTTTTTGATCGTTGGAAGGCAAGGGCCTCAACACTTTATCGAACCTATATACCTGATTCTGTTGATCATGCTGAAATATTTATTCATAAGGGTAATTCTATGAGCATGCGCAATAGCAATGTAAGCATCGTTCATGAAATCAATAAGAAAATCTTCTGCAGCCTCTTGTAGAGCAAGAATTGCTGAGAGTTGCCACTTCTTATTTAGACCAGAGACAGTTGCCACTCTAGACAATTTGTCAGAGATCTCTTTAACAACTCTTATGAAAGCAGCCTTTGGAATCACGTGCTCTGTAGCTCTCTGGGCTTTTCTAATCTCACTGAAACACCTCTGCATGTAGAAGAACCGGGATTTCCTCTTTTTCTTTTGTGACTTGGGAGGCTCACTGGCTTCAACAGAAGTAGGCTCAGGTGCAATTGGAGGGGATGAATCCTTCACAGGGCAAGTCTCACCCTTTGCTTCTTCAACTTCAGGAGAAGAAACATTCTCTGCACTGAAATGCTTTAACTCCATGGAAGATGCTAGGCCAACACCTGGTGTAGGGGGGATCTCTGTGGCAAAATGCTCTGGGCCTCTGATGGCCCAGCCTTAGCAATATTTGAAGAGGGTTCCTCCTCAGATTCATCAAATTGTAACTTCCTTCTACCCTCACTGTCCTTCCTATCCACATAAACTTTTCCTGTAGTTTGCTTTGTCCTTGCCATATAGAGGAGAAAATAGAAGAGCCAGAAAGAGAAAAATGATATAAGAATTCTCTCAAAAATCTGACAAGAATGCAGCAGGCACGATACGGCGCGAGAAGGAACAAACAAACAAGACGAATGGTCACGTTCGCACCGTATCAGAGACGAGGACAACGAGATAAAAAATCTCGATATGACGCGAAATGGCAATTAGGAAGACCACCGAACGACACTCTCGCTCCGTATCGGGCCACTGAGGGAAGACCACCGAAATGAGGAAAATCGAAATACACCCTACATAAGGGGGTGTCCCTCATCCGTACGGCTTTTTCGGCTTTCTTTGTGGAATTCTCATTCTTCTCCCGATACGATGCTAGAGTGAGTGTTCCTGTTTTGCGCTTTTGCATGTTCGCGTCGTTTCCAAACTCCTAACCTGATACTTCGCGAGGGCGTGTGATCACTGATTCTGGTTTTTGAGACCATAATTGAGGAGAGCCAAGGAGATGCAAACCGTGCAACTGATGAGATTTCTCACCATACTGTTCCTTCTCTACCATCTATACCTTTCAAGGAGAAGGAATACATTTTACTGTCAGATATTCAAAAACTTTTCAATGTTAGGGAAGATTATTGTCTAGCCATTATTGCAGAGGCTTCTGATGCTGCAAATGGGATAGTTGACACAAAGAATGAATCAAAGGAAGAGATACTCAAACTTGATAAAGAAACTGTAGACGATAAGTTTATTGATGCTGGTGAGGCCCTCTCTCTTTGTTTTGAAAAGGCAAAAGAAGCTGAGAAAGAGTTGAGTATTACTGATGAGGAGTTCGATCGCATGCAAAGCCAACTTGGGATTTCCAATTTTGGAAGAGAGGAGTCTGAATACGTTAAAGAATTGATTAGCACCAATGAGACATCATCATCAATAATTTATGGAATCCAGTTAAATTGGAGTACGATGAAAACCAAGTGGTAAGATAATTTTGAATTTGCTTTTACACATTGGTAGGTTTGAGTTTCACGCTCATTCAGTATGGGTTTTATTTGCAGTTAGAGATTGCTGATTTAGATAACTTCTTGGGACGTGGCAAAGGATCGAGAGCTGGTGGTAGTACATTGAAAGACATTGCACTCGGCCACTACTTGGCTAGGATTGACCCTAATTCCTTTTTACTACTTCATAGTAGTTTCTCAGAGGATGCAGCATGGCCCATACTTTGTATTAAAGCTCTTACAAGGCTTCTAGGTTTCTCAGGATTACAATATAATGCCCACAAAGTAATGTTTTTGGAAAAGACTGCAGCAATTAGGATTTTTGGCTACCGTCCAGGCTACTCTGTTTCTAGAGTAGGATACTTTTTGGCATTCACATCCTATGCCTTGGCTACAAACCGAACTGATGTAAAATCTATAGCTAGCTACAAGAGAAGAAAATTTCTATGTTATAGAGGAAAGATTCCTGAGAGGAAGAGAATGTGAGAGTTTTGGAAAGCTAGCTTTGTATATATTCTTTCTTATATATAAAAGTGCAACTGCTCATGTGTCATTGCCGTCTTTTATCTGCATTCTTTGAAGTTGTCGTCGAAAAAACCAATTGAATGGCTCCTCCAAAGCATTGCTTTTTGTAACTCCTCCCCCATGCCTTGTGCTTTGAAAATAACTTGTGCGTGCTTGATAGTGGGATTTTTCCATGCCTTGGTTACTATAAGTTGCTAAGGGGCCATGCTCCTCCACAAAGTAAGGCCCATGAATATAAAGAATATACTACAATACAAAGTAATACTTATTTTATACCAATTGAAAAACCTGTCAAAATAAACCCATATTAAATAATTGTTACTTTACCAGATAAAAAGTGATCTTTTTTTCTCCATTCCTCTTTTATCGCCTGAACAAGATTTGTGATTGATCTTTTGAACTCTTCCGCATATGTATATGTTGTCTTATGTTGCCTGAGGAGTTTCAAAAAAACATCAAGGTGTATCCAAACCTCCATTCTAAGAAAATCACCCATTAGATCAATCAAGTAACTTTCAGTTGCTTCTTACAGAGCAAGCAAGGCTTGGCTTGACCATCCCCCCACATTCCTTGCCTGGTTTGTTGAAAAGAACTTGTGATGATGCCCTAACTACAGATCTTGCAATATTTCTCGCACCAACGTAGAGAATGATGCCTTAGAAATAATCAAGTTAGCACTCTTTTGGAATTTTCTTATCTCACGTAGCGCAGCTGTGCCTTGTCTCCGTCTTCTCTTTTTATGTGTTGAAGGACATATATTACCAGTTGGAGCAATAGTGGGAGGTGGAGCAACTAGAGCATGTGGATTACCATTTCTGGACAATGGCAAACCATAATTATTGACCACACTGGGACCACCATTGTTGGACACATTAGTGCCACCATTATTGACTACAGTAGGGCCACCATTGTCACATAGCTCTCTCCAACACTCCCAAGCCGCATTCACTTGCTTTCCTGAATGGTTTCCTAAGAATCGTCTAGCTTTTGAGCCTCCCATAGAAACATCGGCCAAGATATCTCTTGTTTTTCCTAAAAGTATTGGATCCTTTCTCAAGTGAACTTGGCCTCCATGAAATTCCATTTTCGATAATAATGCCTCGCATTTATCAATACACTCATCTGATAAAGAAAATGGCTTAATGGAATATGCGTAGTCAAGATGCAACCTGAGAAGCTTATCAATTATTCTAATCTCTGCATGCAAAGTACAAATATGAACATTCTTAAGAGAGATTGAAAGAATGGGATCCGAGATGTCTTCTATGTTTTTAAATTTACTCAAATCTATAGAGTCTCTATTTGGGGCTCTTCTTACTGGTTACAAACTACTCCAATCTTTGGATCCAATACTTTCCATGCAATAAATGCAAGGATATTTTGCATTTGCACCATTACATATTCCAAGCATACATTTGATAGTTTTTAAATTAGCACTCATATGCCATTCCACATTAAAATTACCAACCCCATCAACTACCAACATTTCGCCTTCACTTTGAGACTTAATGATATTTGGAATACCTATATGGTTGAACAACCATTTCAAAGTTTGATGATTTTCAATTGGTACCTGGGCTGCACCAATCCACCAAATCTCCATCTCGGATTGGATCTTATGCAATGGAGCTTGGCCCTCACCATTGCTATGGTCCAATGCCATGTTCATGAGGCAAATGCTAATTCTTTCCATCTTCTGTCCCTTTTGAATCTGTGCTTCATCCAACTTCAAGGAAAACTTTAGAACGCCATAACTTTCTTCTACTGTGATTTTATACATGTGAACCATTACAATTTGCACCTTTTTTAGATCAACCCATATATTGTTAAACGCATTGTAATAAAAATTTACATTTTTTTTGTTTTTCATAGGACATAGACTTTTCGATGTGAATGTAATCTCCAAAAATATGTGGAATCTTGTGATTCATGGCAATTCTTACAGTCGAAACTACAAGGGCTCGGGGCAATCCAAATATAGTTACCCTATTGCGTTTAAGATTTTTAAACCATAATCCAGAGATAGCACGATAACCTTTTCGACTTATACCCACAGTATCACACGTCTCTACAATTTCATTTGCTTTCATCGTGGCTTTTAAGTCCTTCACTAACTCTTTGAGAGTTGGACCTCTCAACTCTGCATTTTTGGGTGATTTAAGAATCCTCAAAATATCTTTCTTATTCATGGTTTCCTTCAAAAGTTTGATTCTTTCCTCATTCTCTCGAATATTGATGCCTAATATGTTAGAGACATTTCTTTGTAAGATTTAGTCTCCCTTTCTTTGATCTCTCACACAAGTTGGTTATATTTTTTAATGGTCTCTTCCTCTCTCTAAATCCTACTGGAGTTTCTCTCAAGCGTGTTAGCTTGTCCTACAATGACTTGTTAAAATTTTTCAAAACATCAATCTGACTTGTCAACTCTAAAATATTTGTTTGTGTAGTTTCTAGTGCTTTTTTCATTTCGTGCATTTGAGCTATATATGTGTAAGATGCAGAGTATAACCTCATACAGTAGCCAAGCATCCCATTGTAACCTTCTCCAACACATCTTATATAGTCATGGACATTGAAAAAAGGAGGTGGCTTACCTGTAGAAGGATCCCTGGGATAAATATTTCCGTCCACCCACAAATCTATATGCTTCATTCCTTGTGTTCGCAACCTGTTGGCTTCGATCTCATCTATCAATACTCGATGATGTATACTTCTCCAAGATGTGTAAATCGGATCTAGTTGAACAGTTAGCTTGTATTTATGTGTGCTTGCACCTATGTTATTTGAAGAGGTATTGCTAGACATTTTAGCAAATGAACCGAGCAAGAATCTCACAGTGATAGGAAGCAAGTGCAACAAAAAGAATGGCAAAAGAGAATAGTGTGTAGAAAGAAAATGCAGGAGCAAACAAACGTGAATTTCATACAAAAATCTCGAAAATACAAAATCTCTCGAGTTCCAAGACAAAAACGGCCGAAAAGGTGACCCCTAACCTGGATTAAAAGATGAGGGCAATTAATGGCCAACCTCTTCAATGAACCAAATATTCTCTCATTAATCACATCTGGACAACCAAATTTAGAGGTTTTATTCTTCCCAAACCTCAACTAATTAGCAACTTAATCACTTTCTTACAAGTGCCGTTTTTGAAGTGTTTTTGGCCCTAATGAGAAATCATCTATATAATGTGCATTCAAATGATATTAAGAAATATTCTTTTTTTACATGTTATAAGGTCTTAAAATAGCCCCTTTTACTTTACTAAACTTATAAATATTTTTAAAATTATAATTAAAAACTCTTTTATAAATATAATCTTGTAAACTATACTAAATTTAATATCTTTTCTTTGAGCTCATGTGGCGTCTTACATGTTCTATAAGGTGGACTCCCCGGGAAGAGTGCACCCTCTATATCTTGCAAGTGTACCTAGCCATGTTGGCACACATAGTAGTACAAAATATATCTCATGATTTAGACGGTGTAACTAAGAGGAGTAAGAGAAGAAGAGTACCCTTTAATTCAATCCCCTACGAAGACAAATGATAATAATGGAATGAAACTCATTTAACTGAGTTGGCATAGAAGTTATCTCCATCATGCAAAAGTCCATGAGTTGCTTCAACCAATATATCTGAGAAGCAAGGCTTTGTTGGTCATAAGCATTGTGAATCTTTTTTCATAAGTCCCATGTAGACCTTCCATCAAAGACAACATTATAGAACACCTTCTTAGATAGGGACAGTATGATGGTGGACTTATACAACTCATCTAATTCAGCCCAATCCTCCACATGAATAAGTTCATGCTTGATACCCTTTGTTTCAAAGGCCGAACCTACATTTTTTACACTAAAAATTGTGAAATTTGAACCATCCAATAGCTGTAGTTGGTGACATCCATCTTGTCAATATTAAAGATTGCACTATCACTTGAGCCACCAGCAACCATAATGAAGGTAAATAAGTGCATAAACTATCCAATCAGGTTGTTGTAATTACTGCAAACAGCTCTAAAACCACTGCTAAATCACGTTGAAAACAAGGGGTACTAAGCATGTAATGAACTATCCACAAACTCAATGCAAAGAACTATCAAATGGAGGTGATTGCTTGCATAAATAGTGTAGAAAATTGCAATCAAAGCATGCTGAAAATGAAGTATAACAATAAGAAATCAATGCCAAAGATGGGAAATCACTGACATAAGATAAACTGCAGCTGCCACGGAATAGCTCTAACTAGTAGTGAGTGAATGTGTGACTGGCACCGAGAACTGTCAAAGAATCAATGTGTCAAACTGAGAGACATTTCATAGGCATAACCATCTTACATAGAGTGGGTCTCACATATGACATAAGAGATCAACTAATGGCACAATGGACCAAGAAATGTAACAGAAGCTCAATACATATCAATCAATATGTATACATAACTGACAACATCATGAGAAAGAGATAGATGCCGGCCCAAGAGGAATGCTAGATCAGCCCACTAAGCATCAACTACGTACATAAAGCATGCCAACAGCATGTATATGTTACCAAGTCCCACAGTCTCACTAGAAGACCCTCAAGCTCAACTGCATAACCAAATGCTCAATGTAATATCCAAGTGTCAAGTAGCGGCTCCCACTAGAACAAAAGTTGAATACCAAACAATCAAACAAAGCTCAAAACATCATGTGGAAGGCATCCATACATCCAAGATCCAAGTAGCATATATAGGGGAGCATCCGACCCAAGTAACCTACAAAGCTCTTACTCGAGCATCAAATAACCATACACAATAGTGAATCACAACCAATCTCAAGATTCAAAGCTCCAGTCTTAGCTCAAAAGCAATCCAATATATAACCAAGCATGTAAGTTAAATGGTATACTCTAGCATCCAAAATGCTCAGGAAGCATCAAGAAGAATAGAGATACAAGATCTCTGATAAAATAATATGTTGCCTTGTTATTCCAACAATGAAATAACCTGTGTAAACTAATCCAAATGAGTTCAATAGAAGCCCAAGAATTATCCCACACATCAAGCTGATATACAAGTATCCATGTCAAGCCCCGAGAGCATCAAATAGGTAGAGATAAGCTCAATACTTAGTGTCCACAAGCAGTATACATTAGATCACTCTAAATACACAGTCAAAATTGAAATACGAAGGCTCAAATCCAACTCCAAGAGCTCATAACCAATGCCGCAATGCCAAAGGGTGAATGCCCAAGGTTAGCCAAGGACTAGATGAGAGCGGAGTTTTGAGCCGGGGATGTGCCTAAAATTTGCCAAAAAATCTGGAATTTAGGGGAAAAATATTTAACATTGAAGGCGGTGGCTGCAGCTAGGATGATTTTAAGCACCAAGTGAAAGACAGCTTTTAAAAGGCGCCCGAGCAACACTTGTGGATTTTTGATAATTTTTCTGACTACAATACGGGATGCCAGGAGCTACCAGTGAGTGCGGGATATCGAGATGGACGCGTAGGATTTTTCAGAGGCCTAATCGGAGCTCGGATGAGGAAGAGGCCAAAAAATGGCCAAGATACGAAAGGGTGGACAAACCTTGGACCAACCTTGGACCAAAAGGGGGGGTGTCCTTTGGGGATTTTAACCCCCCTCTCTCAAAATGAACAAAAAAAACGTGAAGGAGAAAAAGATGGCATGCAGTTCATGGCGTCGAAAAATGCGCCCTCATCCTCCCACATCATGATTGGAGGCTGTGAATAAGCCATGTAATAGAGATTACCTGCCAACTTCTCCCTCTTGGCTGATGATATCGCTGGTCTTCATGCGAGGAATGGCTATGTGGATAAAGAGAACAAATTCTAGTCTTTCTCTCTCCTCCCTCTCTCTCCCCTCTATGGCCTGTTCATGTGTACCATCTTGATGAAGGAACCGAGGAAGCAGAATGAAGGAAATGGTGATGGAGATTGATGGAGATGCTGAAGATTGAAGCACAACATTGGATTGAGAGCAATGGAGGCTCCATTTGCTGGTTATGCAGTCATTCAAGGTGTCTCGGGTTACGTAAAAACATGGTATGACCATTTTTATGAAGAAAATGAAGGATTTTTTATAGTTTATGATGATAATTATGTTCTTATTGGATGAAAATTTGATTGTGTGCTAGTTGCATCATGAGTAATTGTTGTTTATCAGAAAATCTTGGTTTTGCAATGATTTACATGCTCTATTTAATTCCCGTAAACCCGAAATGTGGTTTTTAAGTGGCAAAATGGTAGTTTTTCCATTTCGGGTGGGTAAAAGGTGTTCCCATGGGGGGAATATAGAAGATAAATTGAATGATAGTATGTTGAAGTGATTGCAACAAGAAAAATCAGAAAATAGAATATTTTATTTCCAAATAAATCAAGAAAATGAAAAAAATAAGAGGCAAAATAGAAATACGTCTTGGAAAAATAAGGAAAAATATAATGATTATTTGTGGATGTATGGTAGTGGCAAAGCATGAGGTTTAGCCTCATTTTTCCCTATCTCTTTGTCAAAGTTTGTGATTTATTGCTTTTATACATCAAAACATAACAAAATGAACCTCTACACCTATGCAATGAAAGCAATACCTAAACGTAGGGGGTTAGGATGTTTGAATGGCGTGATTTGCGTGCTGATTATTGCTGATTTTCTTATGCATATCATGACATAGAGTCTGTGTTATTTTAATTAAGAGGATAGTAGCACGAGTATCGTCTCGGTGCTATCCTTTCATCGCCGCAACGGTTTAGGGAATAAGCATTTGAAAAGCCTGGTTGTGCACACCATGTGTCTGATTTGAAAATTATGATTGAGCACTTTAGGATCATTCACTTTTGCATGTGCATGTAAACCATGGTATCGAAACAAAAAAACCTGGATGCATAGCACATGTTTTCAATGACAATGACCTACGCTTGAGTGTGGAAAGGCATCCTAAGCCGTAGGATAGATGTTCATTTCTTGGGGGATTATTTAGTAAGGACACATAATATCTCCTGGAGTACTTGTAAAATGAAAGAGTGGAGTTTGTTCTTTTGTTTTATATGTTGAGCAACGCATCAAGGGGCCAATCCCTGCAGTGTAGGAGAGCTGCAGTGGGGCCGCGGTGATTCTACTAAGAGGCTGCCTCCCATGTATGTGATTATCGTGGCATTGCCAATGTGTAAGGGTTCTCCCTCTGAGGAGTTTATAGAAAGGGAAACGTTGGACTACAAAACTACAAAACTACAAAACTATAAACACATAGATTAGGCTTTAGGACAGTTTGTCCTTTAGCAGTAAATAGACGCTCCTGGCCCGCGAGGCCATGAGGGGGTGTTTGTTTGTCATGAGCATGAGGTCCGGCTAGTGCCATAGCCAGTGCGGGCCCATTTCAGGTCCCATCAGTGGTGCGTCTGCCGGGAGCTGCCAACAAGTGGTGGTTCTCGAATCTAGGGTTTTTAGGGACCAAAAAGTTGGTTTATGTCCTCTAACAAGGACCGTCAAGCCGAAATACAAAAAATAGAATGTGCTGAGAGAGCTAGACGGCGGTTGGAGATTGGAAGTCGCTATTCTCCTCAATGGAGTAGTCTGATACGCATAAGAGGCAGTGGTCTTAGTAACCCAACTGTTGTACATAGTCCTTTAGGTGCAGGAGGAAGCATAAGTTCTTTCTCTCTTCCACCAAGTCAACCCACTTCAAGTGGGGTTGTAATCCCGTCAATTCAAACTCCTATTTTCAATCCGATTGTCGTCATGGCACAACCCATTGCAATTCCTGCAGGGACGCCGGATCTGCCAGCTTTATGAGTGCCTTTGCCCATTTTTAATGGGTTAGCCGAAGAAGATACGGAGTTTCACATTTGTGAATTCCAAATATTAATGTTTAATTACCGCATCCAAGATGAGGGACATCTTGTGATGTTCTTTAACATGACGTTAAAAAGAAGGGCTGCAGTATGGTATCATAGCATAGAAACTAGAACTATAACTACAATTGACCAATTTTATGCAGCTTTCCGAGGAGAATATGCCCGTGAAAGAGGTGGCCAATACTGGTTGCGTGTTTTGAATGTAACACGCCAAGACCCCCATGAGAATGCGAAAGCCTATGCCAAGAAGCTTAAGGAAGTGTTTCGTAAGTTACAAAATTACATTCCTATTCCGTCAGCTGCCCAATTGCAATACTTCTTGCATGGATCAGATTTCAATATTTAGGTACAATTCAGCAGTGTGGCTTTGGCTGATATAGACACTGCCATCACGCGAGCAGAAGGAGTAGAGTCACGATTACAAACGGCCTACTCCTCTTGAATAAATCTTAATGCGGTTCTAGTACTTGGAGGCAATTTACCATTGATAAATGGAAGTCAAGGGATGCCTATGAATAACCCTAATGGGAGAGGAAGCGTAGTTCAAAATGTAACTTTGATGCCAGCTTCTCCCAGTGTGACTATGCCTATGGCTAGTCAGTTGGCTCCACCAAATGTTGGAGGCCAAGTTTCGAACCCTGATGTTGTTCCTGTGAGTCAACAACCAATGCCCAATCAAATTGTTAGGCCAATGGAACGACGGATAGATGATCAAGGCTATGAGTCGAGTGCATCTAATGTCCTTGGCAAAGTGAAGGATATGATGAAGCACTACATCGACATGATTTCTGAACAATATCGGCAAATAGCTGTTGACATCAATTTCCTGAAGAAGCAGTAGAATCTGATAGGGAGTCGACACCCTGAATAGGGTGGTCCCTCAAGATTCAGTTGTAAGTGGTGTGGCGAACAACATTTCCCTAGAAACTTTCCAAATGTTAAATGTGATATTTGTGGGAAGTCGGGCCACTTAGCCGCTACCTGTTGGAGTAAGATTAGTTCCCTCCAACAAGGGAGTAAACAGCCAGGTCTAGTTAATCATAGAGCGCAAGGTAATAACCTACAGCAAAATGATGGACCAAGACAAATATTGTAAAGGGGAGAGACCACTATAGAGGAGTTACCACAAGACAATGGAGTCAACCTTATCGAGGTTGTACACGTCAATGGCGCTGAAACCTCTAACCTAAGAGCCGTGACAAGAGGCCAAAAGGCTAAAGAGGGTGACAGGGATAATGCAAAACCGGTCAAGGGAAACCCTAAGCAAGGGGATAAGGGGACGCAAGTCCTGAATCTTGGCATGGAAGGTGGGCCTCTAAGGCTTGTTGACAGGAAAGTCGATCCTAAGAAGGATGAGGAAATGCCAAGAAATAAGGCAAGAGCTAAAAAAGAAGCACCAAAGCCGATCGCGAGACCAAAAGAAAGGATGGTTTGGCGAGAAAATAGAGCTTTGACTACCTATCATGATTTTGATTTAGCAAGTTCTCTTTGCGAAGTCAAACCAGATGTTAACCTCTTACAGTTGATTAAATTATCTCCAGGAGTATGCAAGGAATTTAAGAAGATCCTGCGTATTGGGTATATTGTAGAACCTTTGGGCATAGCACGAGTAGGGGAAGATTGGTTTGATCATGCTGAAAAGAATTGCCCTAGGGTTCCAACATACGTGGATGGAATATTAGTGGAGCATGCGATCGTAGACACTGGGTCCTTCGTCAATATCATGAGTTCAGAGTTGATGGAGAGGTTGGGTCTAGGCATTCAAAAATATAGCTCCACCCTTCTTAGAATGGCTAATGATAGCCTAAGGCAACCAGAAGGTTGTGTTACCAAAGTCCATGTTACAATCGCAAGTGTAGAATGCTTCTTGGACTTTAGGGTGATAAGATTTGCAGGACGTCCTAGCTATCGAGTCTTGCTAGGTAGGCCTTGGATCTTACAAAAAGATTGTCAAGTCGATATACCCGCCGGTCGAGTGGTTCTAGGTAGAGGTGCTAATCGAGTAATGGTCGATGCTTACCCTGAGTCTCCTTAGAGTGAGAGAGCTCCTTTATCCTCTACTGAATTAGAGACAACAAATGATCCATCTGGTAGTGAGACATCATCCAGTGATGAATCTAGAGAGGGGTCCACTACATAGGATATTTTTCAGATAACTCTAAATGAGCCGATAGAGCTGCAAGATAGGATAAGAGATGCAAATGTGATTGAGTTGAACCTTGGCATGCCGAATGATTCGCGGCCAATTAAATTAGGTTCCATGCTTAGTACAACAGAAAGGGAGAACTATGTGTCCTTGATTCAAGAATTCCGTGACATCTTTGCTGAGCTGAGAGGCATTCCTCCCAGCCCGGCTGTTCATACTATTCCTGTAAAAGAAGGCAATCATCCTGTGCGTCAAAAAGTAAGGCGTATGCCTTTTGAATTAAGGGACGAGCTGTTTGAGGAGTTACAAAAGTTACGGAAAGCTGGTTTAATCTTCCCTGTACAGCACACAGAATGGTATTCACCAATTGTTATCAGGAAGAAGAAAAATAACCAGATCCGACTATGTGTAGATTTTAGAGAGCTGAATAAGAAGATGGTTAAGGATTACTACCCGTTGCCATTTATTGACCAAATTTTGGATCAATTAGTAGGTAGGGAAATATATTTGTTTATGGATTGCTTTGTAGGATACAACTAGATGGCAATTGCAGAAAAGGACAAGTTGAAAACAACTTTCATTACTATTTTGGTACTTTTGCATACCACGTGATGGCCTTTGTTTTGTGCAATGCACTTGGATCATGGCAATGAACAGCAGACAAGACCTTTGGTGACATCTCCCCAGATGAGTTGAAAGTAGTTATCGATGACCTGGGGGCAGCCACTGTAAGGGAAAGGATGTTGATTATTTTAAGAAAGTGCTTTGAGCGCTGCAAACAATTTTGTATCGCTCTTAACCCACGGAAGTGTGTCTTTGGAGTGCCTTATGGGCTATTGCTAGGCCATGTGGTCAGTTCAGTAGGAATCGCAACTAACCCTGAAAAGATCAAGGTTATAGTCATTATGAGTCCACCACTCACTCCGAAAGAGGTACATAGCTTTCTGTCATCGGTAGGGTACTATCGGAGGTTTATAAATGCCTTGGCAGAAATGACATTGCCACTAACGAACTTATTATCCTTTAGCTGTCTATTTGTATGGAGCGACCCTTGTAAGGTAGCTTTCGAGGATGTGAAACAGGAGCTAGTAAAAGCACCAGTTTTAAAAGCACCCAAAAGAGGCGAGGTATTTTACGTATTTTCAGCAGCCACCATGCATAGTATCAGCTGTTGTTTAGCCCAAATCTAGGAGGAAAAGTGGTATCATCCGATAGCTTTTGCTAGTCGAAAATTGGGCATATCAGAAATTAGCTACACCTATATGGAGAAGTTGTGCCTTGCGATGGTCTTTGGGGCTAAAAAATTCAGGCACTACATCCTCTATGAGAAGGCAATGTTATATACGAAGGCGGAAGGGCTTAGATTGCTTATGAACAAGCTACAGCCGCCTGATCATTTGGCAAAGTGGTTAATCACTTTGCAGGAGTTTGATTATGAGATTAAGAGTAAGCCACCAAGGTTGCAGGGGATTGTGGAATGCCTTGTGGATTTCGGGGAGCCGAAAGAGACTTTGGCTGAAGGAAGTGATATTGAAGAAATCTTTAAAATTGATACAGCTTCTATTCCATCTTGGTATGCTGCTATCACACATTATCTATCAACAGGAGAGACTAGAGCTGGTTTATCAAAATCTGAAAAGAGAAAAATCTGGCAATATGCTTTGAAGTTTTCTTTGATCGTAGGAACACTATATCGGTAGGGTGTTGATGATATCTACCACCGATGTGATGCCTGACGAGGTTCCTTTCGTCCTGAAAGAGTGCCATGACTCTGCATGTGGAGGGCACTTCGCTGGACGATTGACATCACAAAAAGCTTTAAGAGCTGGATATTGGTGGCTGTCCATCTTCCAACACTATATCGGCAAGGTGTTGATGATATCTACCGCCGATGTGTGATGCCTGACGAGGTTCCTTTCATCTTGGAAGAGTGCCATGACTCTACATGTGGAGGGCACTTCGCTGGACAGTTGATGGCACAAAAAGCTTTAAGAGCTGGATATTGGTGGCCATCCATCTTCCAAGATTCCTTTGAGTATGTTAAGAGATGTGATACCTATCAAAGACATGACAGCAGAGAGAATAGGAAACAGCCACTTACCCCTATGATGGCTATCCTTTCATTTGAGAAGTGGGGTATTGACTTTGTGGGTCCTATTACCCCGTCATCTACTACCCAGAAGAGGTATATTATAGTAGCAACTGATTATTTTACAAAATGGTCAGAAGCGCGGGCGACGAGATAGGACAATGCAAAAGAGACTGCAAGTTTCCTTTTAGAGCAGATTATTTGCCATTTCAGTCCACCAAAGGAACTAGTGTAGGACCATGGAACCCGTTTTTTGAATAAGGTGATCAAAAGCCTGATTGAAGCTTGGCAAATCAAGCATAACAAAATGACCCCTTATAATCCGCAAGCCAATGGACAAGTTGAAAGTACTAATAAGCAGCTTGTGGGTATCTTGTCTAGAATAGTCTCGCAGAAGAAACGAGACTGGGACAAGAGGTTGTATGTGGTAGTATGGGCGTACAATACAACGTTCAAGCGAGCTACCGGCCATAATCCATTTAAATTAGTTTATGGGGAAGAGTGTGTGTTACCCCTCGAAATCGAGTTGCCAACCATATAGTTTGTAATTAACCACTCTTTGGGAGATGAGGACGCACTCTTTGAGCGTTTCACCACTATAGCCCACCTGGATGAACTGAAATTGCAGAGCTTATTACAGTAGGAGGTAGCTAAACGTCGGATGAAGCGATTGTACGACCTTAAAGCAAAGAAGTATACCTTTAAAAAAGGGCAATTATTTCTATATTACGATGCACGTAGGGAGCTGTTTCCAGGGAAGCTGGAACCTAGATGGGATGGCCCCTACAAGATTGTCAGGATAGGAAAAAATAGGTCTATGGGTAGCTGATCTGTAGGGAGTAGAATTTAAAAATAAGGTTAATCTTAATAAGATTAAACCTTATTATTTCTGAGTATGCTAACACAGAAAAATGCATTGCAAGTCCATGCTGGGGTTGATTTGAGACCTGCAAAAGAGCTTAAAGCTGGTTGATGGGGCGGTTAATTCCTTATTTGGAGTACCCATATCTAGAGCAGAGATACCATCAGGGGAAACTTATCTGGTGGAGCAAAGGATACAAAGTGATTGAGCAAGAAGACGGAACCTTTGTGTGGGAAATCAAAATCTTCTATCATCACTGCTTATAAATGTTGACAAGTATCCCTGTTGAGTTCAATGAAGAAGGTGGGATGGAGCCGTCAGTTCATCCTCTAAACATGTTAAATTTTGACTATCATAATTACAAATAGAGGAGTTCGTGATGGCACGCTGTGTAAACCCATTGTGGACGTACACATTATATTTTGACGGAGCGTCCAGGGGCTCTAATAAAAAAGGGAGTGTTGGAGTAGTAATTCGAGATCCTCGACGTAGAGTTACGATAAAGTTAGCTGCTTATCTCGGGGTAGGATTCACTAACAATATGGCGGAGTATAAAGACTTGATTATGGGACTGCATATTGCCAAGCAAGGTGGTATTCAGCGGTTGTTAGTAAAAGGGGATTCCCAATTGATCCTGAATTAGCTAGATGGGACATACACAGTGCGGAATCCCATCCTTTGTATGTATCATCGAACTGCGATGACCCTACTTGAGGAGTTTGAGAGAGTGTCTTTTTAGCTGATTCCACGTTACTGGAATCAGTTTGTGGACTCATTGGCAAATCTTTCTTATGAAGAAGACATTTTTTCAACTGTGGTCCTAGTTTGGATATTGCTAACAATGAGACAGGACCCAGTCGCTTGTGGGGAATGTTATCAGAGCATGCAATATATGGCAAGTGATGGTTGATATGGGTGATGCAAAGAGTAGCCGAGACCAATCTACCATTGTTATCCTAGACCCATAGGCTGATTAGACAACATGTTATGCATACGCCTCTTGCTGTATATGTAGGAGGGATGGGTCATAACCTTATGCATTTAGTTTAGGGCTGTGAGCCCTATTTTTTCTCCTTGGAACGGAGCATATTATTGTATATTTGTACTATTTCGGGGAGGGATGTGTAGGCGCTGTTCTGTTTGATCTCGTTAGGCCAAGAGGGCCAGTTTTGCGAGGTTTTGAATGTTTTATTTCGTTAGGCCAAGAGGGCTAGTCGTCTATTTAGTATGGGTGTGGTTAATGGTTTCATGTTTTAGTCCTATGCTAGAAAGGTTTGAAGAAGAGCTTGGAAGGAGCCTATGTCGCATGGAGATTTCTCGTGGCCCTATCCAGGTGATATTTCTCCTTTTCGAGTACCGTGTTTTTATGTTATATGTGTCTGTGTACTTGTAGGGGATTTTCTTTTCTTGTTGGGGACCGGCGTCCAAGACATGAAGTCCCAGGTTTAGGTTAGGTATGTCTAAGGGATGTCTGAGTAGTCGTTGCCTCCTGTAAAGACATTGCCAAGCACTGAAAGACCTGTTTTAAAAAGCAGTCCTAGTGACCCTATTCTGCTAGCCTGCTAAGCAGCCATTCTAGGAGTTCTTGCTTAGTTGTGAGGCAATTAGAGAAGCCTGCCAGAAAAATGATGATGATATAGAGGAAGAAAAACCCTGAATATCTCAAAGACAATAAATATATACAAAGGTGTGTAAAAAGGGGTTCTAATCCCTATAAAAATAGAAAAGAAATAAAGGAAAATTTGGAAGCAGTTGATCATCGCCTTGCGAAGGTTTGGTAGGTTCCTGGGGACGAGTCAGACCCGGGGCCGATACCTTGTCTTCCTAGGGGTGGCGTCTTGCTGGAAAAGAAGAAAGTCAGGAAGGTTGGAGTGAAAATAAAAGTGAGCGTCAGAAAAGGATTAAGTGTCACCTTGCGAGGGCTTGGTAGGTTCTTGGGTACCGAGATAGGACCCGAGGCTGATGCCCTATTCTCCTTGGGTCACTATGCTCAGCTCCCTCCTTTTTACATGCCCGAATATAGAAGAATAAAAACCTAAAAGAAGAAATGTGCTAAAAGAAAATACTTCTTGATCAAGCTATAGGAGTCCTCGCCTAGTGGGAGCTCCTGGGTGTGTTGTCCTTAGTTAGGAAGGTAGTTCAGACCACCACTTAGGGCGACCTCTTTGATAGTTCTTTTTAGTTTGGCCATGTTGGAGCAGTCGGTTAGTGACTAGCTTGGGACCTTCTATCAGATTATGATAGGCCTACTCCTTGTGGATTTCATGCCTTCGTTTTGTCTGGGGGTAGGGTGAGTATTGTGATGTGTTTTAGTATGTATCTATTTTGTATCAACTTGATGCTTCCTTTGGTTGTTTTGTGCAGATCTATTGTGGGATTCGACGGACTGAGTCGCCCTATCCTGTGGTTGCCAATGAGAGCGGAGTTTTGAGCCGGGGATGTGCCTAAAATTTGCCAAAAAATCCAGAATTTAGGGAAAAAATATTTAACATCGAAGGCAGCAGCTGCAGCTAGGACGATTTTAAGCACCAAATGAAAGACGGCTTTTAAAGGGTATCTGAGTGATACTTGTGGATTTTTTATAATTTTTCCGATTGCAGTACAGGATGCCAGGAGTAGCTAGTCAGTGCGGGATGTCGAGATGGACACGTAGGATTTTTCAGAGGCTGAATCGAAGCCCGGACGAGGAAGAGGCCAAAAAATGGTAAGAATACGAAAGGGTGAACAAACCTTGGACCAAAAAGGGGGGGTGCCCTTTGGGGATTTTAACCCCCGTCTCTCAAAATGAACAGAAAAAACGTGAAGGAGAAGGAGATGGCGTGCAGTTCATGGTGCCGAAAAATGCGCCCTCATTATTCCACATCATGATTGGAGGCTGTGAATAAGCCATGTAATAGAGATTACCCGCCAACTTCTCCCTCTTGGCTGATGATATCGCCAATCTTCGTGCGAGGAATGGCTGTGTGGATGAAGAGAACAAATTCTAGTCTTTCTCTCTCCTCCCTCTCTCTCCCCTCTATCGGCTGTTCACGTGTACCATCTTGAAGAAGGAACCGGGGAAGGAGAATGAAGGAAATGGTGATGGAGATTGATGGAGATGCTGAAGATTGAAGCACAGCATTGGATTGAGAGCAATGGAGGCTCCGTCTGCTAGTTATGCAGTCATTCAAGGCATCTTGGGTTACGTAAAAAGACGGTATGACCATTTTTATGAAGAAAATGATGGATTTTTTATAGTTTATGATGATAATTATGTTTTTATTGGATGAATTTTTTTTTGTGTGCTAGTTGCATCATGAGTAATTGTTGTTTATCAAAAAATCTTAGTTTTGCAATGATTTACATGCTCTATTTAATTCCCATAAACCCGAAATGCAGTTTTTAAGTGGCAAAATGGTAGTTTTTCTGTTTCGGGTGAGTAAAAGGTGTTCCCATGGGAGAAATATGGAAGATAAATTGAATGATAGTATGCTAAAGTGATTGTAATAAGAAAAATAAAAAAATAGCATACTTTATTGCCAAATAAATCAAGAAAATGGAAAAAATAAGAGGCAAAATAGAAATACGTCTTGGAAAAATAAGGAAAAATATAATGATTGTTTGTGGATATATGGTAGTGGCAAAGCATAAGGTTTAGCCTTATTACCCTATCTCTTTGTCAAATTTTGTGATTTATTGCTTTTATACATCAAAACATGACAAAATGAACCTCTACACCTATGCAACGAAAGCAATACCTAAACGTAGGGGGTTGGGATGTTTGAATGGTGTGATTTGAGTGTTGATTATTGCTGATTTTCTGATGCATATCATGACATAGAGTCCGTGTTATTTTAATTAAGAGGATAGTAGCACGAGTATCGTCTCGATGCTATCCTTTCATCGCCGCAACGGGTTAGGGAATAAGCATTTGAAAAGCCTGGTTGTGCACACCATGTGTCTGATTTGAAAATTATGATTGAGCACTTTAGGATCACTCACTTTTGCATGTGCATGTAAACCATGGTATCGAAACAAAAAAACCTGGATGCATAGCACCTGTTTTCAATGACAATGACCTATGCTTGAGTGTGGAAAGGCATCCTAAGCCGTAGCATAGACATTCGTTTCTTGGGGGATTATTTAGTAAGGACACATGGTATCTCCTAGAGTACTTGCAAAATGAAAGAGTGGAGTTTGTTCGTTTGTTTTATATGTTGAGTAGCACATCAAGGGGCCAATCCCTGCGATGTAGGAGAGCTGCAGTGGGGCGATAGTGATTCCTCCGAGAGGTTGCCTCCCATGTATGTGATTATCGTGGCATTGCCAATGTGTAAGGGTTCTCCCTCTGAGGAGTTTATAGAAAGGGAAACGTTGGACTACAAAACTACAAAACTATAAACGCATAGATTAGGCTTTAGGACAGTTTGTCCTTTAGCAGTAAATAGATGCTCCTGGCCCGTGAGGCCATGAGGGGATGTTTGTCTGTCATGAGCATGAGGTCCGGCTAGTGCCACAGCCAGTGCCGGCCCATTTCAGGTCCCATCACTAGACGCCAAACGGGAGGTGGGAGAAGTGCTAGATGAGACAAAAAGAGGGGCACGACAGTCAACACAAACATGCTATCTACAGCCCCTCTTGTTGTAGCTATTGTTGTCCATAATGGAGCCCAAGGCAATGATTACTGGGGCTAGGGGAAGGCTTGGAGCAAGCCTCAATAAGTCTTCTATCACCTGGAAGAGGAAGAGCACTAAATCATACCTCTCCAAGCTGAGCCATGGTTGCCATTAGCTTTTCTCCACAAGTTGAAGCAATGTTAGGTTGAGCTCCTCAAAGCCGATGCAATGGCTCTAATACTAGTTGAAAGGAGTGAGCCACCCTGAAGTGAAAGCACAAAGCAGAAGCAAGAGCTATGATGGAAGGAACAAGAGCAAGAGAGAGAGACACACACACAATGTGGAAACTCCAACAATCACAATGTGTGATTGGCCTTCCCTTTATTCAAATGTCACTAAAAGAATAAAGAATGAAGTGAGAGTGATGGGTGCCCAACATCTACAGTATACAAGTGTGTAAGTATGTGGATACTTTTAGTGTAACTAATACATGGGCAGCTAGGCACAAGTGCCTTTACCCCAACAAAATGGCCCCATATATTCATTTGGATTCTTAACTCTAATGTCACTTATGCCTTTGCAAATAACTTTGAAAGAAAAAAGTTAAAAATGGTTTTGAACTCAAGCTTTTTAGGTAGAGGACTTAACCTTTTTATGTAGACACAAACCTTTAAATGGATGGGGGCCCTTTTTTTAAAGCAACTCCCCAAAAAAATTAGGTCAAGAAAGAATGGGAGTAGAAGAGCCAAGTTATACATATATCAACGGGTGTAGAAGGCCCCAAGCTATACACCCCTACTTACCCAATTACATCTATAAAAAGTACTCTTATGTGATCTCCATCATTCTTAAACTACTTTTCATTTGTCCTCGTTACTCTTGTTTATGCTTTGGATTGTTTTGTTACTAAGTGCATCATCTTGTGGTGTTGTAGAAAATGCACCTTCTCTTTCTCCCCCAAACTCTCGCCCCACCACACTTCCAAAATGGTATTAGAGCTCTCATCTCTCAATTGTTGGCATAGAAAATATTGTACTTGATTTATTGCCTTTTACTTCATCATTATTTCATGTTATCCATGTTTTGTATTTTGGATTTGTGTCTTTCATGTTTATGCATGATGAACCTCCATTCTTATGTGTCCAAAACATTTTTCTAATAGCACTACATCAAAATGTGTGTGTGTGTGTGTGTGTGTGTGTGTGTGTGTGTGTGTGTGTGTGTGTGTGTGTGTGTGTGTGTGTGTGTGTGTGTGTGTGTGTGTGTGTGTGTGTGTGTGTGTGTGTGTGTGTGTGTGTGTGTGTGTGTGTGTGTGCGTGCGCGCGTGCGTGTGCCTGTGCGTGTGTGTGTGTGTGTGTGTGTGCCCTTATGTTTTATGCTAGCTTAGGGCACTTTTCATAGACACAAGACTCTTTGTCTTAGCTTCATGTGGATAGTGGTCTCTCCCACACAACGACTTTTTCAATGACAGTCTTTGTATTTGAATCTACATTTTTCTTTGTTGGCCCCCATGAGACCTATGAGAATTAGGTGTGGATGTGCATTAATTAGTCATGATTAACATGTGGTGGCATCATGCTTCTCACATCAAATGTTAGTGATTTGAAATCATTTATGCATTACATTGAGCTTTTCTTTTGTGAGTTTTGGGGCTATAATTTTGTGTAGTTCAGTGTTTATTTTTTTTAAGTGATTGGACTTGCACCTCCATCAGGTCTCCTCTATGTAAAACTCCAAAAGATATGTTTAGTGACACTAACTATTTTCATTAAATGCTTTAAAAAAAGTAATGAATTGTGTATGTCAAGAAAGTCTAAAAGCATTATTTCAAGTGGAGAACCTAAGTTAGAGCACCACAAATACGTGAGGAAGACCCAAGAAGAGGAATTTCTAGAGTTACTTGAAAGGTGGGAGGAGAGGGTGGGAGGAGAGGGACTCAAGGCTTTTTCTTTGATGTCCATGAGCCTTACTTCAAAGAAGGTAGCCGCCATTTTTCATGAGCCTCACTTCAAAGGTAAACATCCATTGTTCAATTTTGAAATACCTTATGAGGTCTGGGAATTGTCACAATAGCTTTATGAATGGACTTCTTCTTCTTGTTCAGTTATTCTTTAAACATAACTATACACCCTCCCTTATACACATGGGGAATTAGCCCAAACCTTTCTCATGAAGATGATGGACCTCTAGGATGAATTGTTACCTATTAGGGCCAATATGAGGATGAGTCAACTTATTACTTTCGTTTTGAGCAAGTTACCATATGAGTTTAGTGCATTGATGTAATGCCTAAAAAAGGAGAGATGTTGAAAGAGATGAACCTAAAACTAGTAAGGTTAGTGAGGAAAGAGGAAGAAAAATAAACAGATGAGAGAAGAGAGATAAGAAAGAAGAAAACAAATTTAGAGTGCCTAGGAAACATTTTCATACTTCTAATATTCCATTGGGAGAAGGAGAGATTGATTATGGCTTCCACAAGTTTAGGATTCATGGTCAAAACCTTCTCTTTGCTATAACTCTCACACTGTTGATCCAAATTTATTGTTCAGTAGCTCAATAGATTCCATTTTTCATAAGGTTTCCAATTATGTGTCACATGATAGCTTTGGGAAACTTAAATGTGTCTTTTTGGAGTTCCAATATTCTAAATAATGAAGAATGGGACTTGAAAGATTCTCAAATTCACTAAAATTGTGTTTGCTTAGTTCATGGAGTTTTACCCTAACATGAGAGGATAGTGGAAGAAATTAGTGAATCCAAAATTCAAGGAAAAAATGAAAGGAATAGTGACAGTTTTGAGTATAGAAGATTTTCTTGATATTTTTCCTATTGTTAATGCTTGGTATAAGAATCAAAATATAGTTCAAGCATATATTGATGGAGGAGCACAAATTAATGTGATTATTCAAGCTTCTATAGACCACTTTGGGCTTTGAATTATTGAAGGATCAAAGTTTTGAATCAGGTTGCTAATCATGCTAAAGCGAGGTGCTTAGGCATAATTCAGAATTTGGAATTTGAAGTTTATGGTATGTCTATAAAAATTGATTGTCATATTATGCCAGCAGGATTGGGAGCTTTTCCGCTTATATTGGGTAGACTTTTGCTTAGGAAAGTGAGACCAATACAAGATTGGGGGAAAGGAATCATAAAGATTTATGGTTGTAGAGGAGTACCAAAGAAGTGTGATATGTCTTCAAGAAAAGAACTTGGTGAATGAGGATGATAGTGAAGAAGAAGAAGAGGAGGAAGAGAGTGATAGTTCTAAAGAAAATGATAGTGAGGATGAAAGTTCAGAAAGTGATTCTGATTGAGAGGTGTCATCTATTGTAGTAGAGTTCGTAAATCTTGAGAGCCATGGGGAGAAACAAGAGAGTTGAGAAAGTCCTGATGAAAGAACTGAGTGTTTGAGAGAACAAGAGAGAATTGAGGAGGATTTTTAAGTTTGTTAGAAGACCATGAGAGGGAGAGCTTAGAAATTGAAAGATTTAAACAAGAAGTTAAGGGTTCAGATTTGTTGCATGATGAGGTTATTGAGATTTTTAGTGATTTTTTGAATGTAGGTGTTGATCTAGAGAGTATTGAGGTTATGGATTGTGACTCTTGTTTTGGTGTTGTTGTTGACTCTAATGAGTTTTGTGAGTTGGTTGACGATGGTTTGAATAGCCCTGGAGAGGCTTTTATTTGTGGTGTTGGTAATGTTATTTTGAGTAGACCTGACCTCATGCCTCTTGATAGTTGTATGGATGATTGTATGGTTGATTTAGGAGACAATGATGAAGAGAAAACTTCATTTGATATTCTTTCGATTTCTTTAAGTTCTTCTAGAGTTTTTGATGATGTTTGTGATGACTGGAATTCGCGTTTTGAGGACCATGAGAATGATATTGATGAGGATGTGAAATAAAATTTGAGTAAGGCTTTCAAAAATATTGAAATATAGAGGAAAGAGAGATCTAAAACTAAGGGAAAAGAGTTTGAAAAAGATTGTGAGGTAGAAGTTGAAGAGAATTGGACAGTTGAGTATTTGAATGAGGATTTTAGCCCTAATGTGTTGCCTAGTATTTCTATTTGTGATTCTTGTGAAAAGTATCTTTTGAGTTTAATTGTGAGAATGATATGGAAAGGGTTAGTCATTGTGATTGTGCATTTCAAGAGTTGGGTTCTTGTTTGTTTGTAGAGATGAGTAGTTTGGATGGGTGTCTTGGAGAGGTTTCTTGTTTTGATGAGTTTGGTAAGGAGATGATCCACTTTGATGTGAATGATGGTATGTTTGGATGTATTGTAGTGATGGAAGATATTTTTCTAGTTTTTTCTTGTTAGTTTGATGTCTTTGTGGATGGAATTGAATTTGGTAACATAGAAAGGGTTGAGGCCTTGTTCCAAAACTTTAGAATTGTCATGTTGTCGTTTTGGAAGGATTGGGAGAGGTATGTTGATTGTTGTGGATGATGAGATGTTTTGTATTGACAGTGTGAGTTGTTTTGAGAATTTTGGATTTGAAAACTTTGCTGATTTTAAAGAGAAATTTGTAGATGACTTTTACATGTTCATTGAGGAGTTGCTTGAGAGGAGTGATGTGCCATTTATTTTTCTAGATTTTGAGTTTGAAGAATTCAAGGATGGAGTGTTGGATTTGATTTTTGATTGGCTCATAAGACTTGCATTGCTTTATGAAAGCAACTGCTGCACATAAATGCTTGCAGACTAGGGGGGCCGATTATGTCAAGCGTTTTTGCGAAAACTAAAAATCCCTAGAAAAATTGTAGATAGGTTTAATTGTTTTAGCTTAGAGGTTTGCGTGGCTCTTTGTTTTATTGTTCTGTAGTTGGATTTTCTATGTTTGTCTAGCTTAGGAATTGTCTTTGTCATTTTGTTGGATTTTTTTAAGTGCAAAAACTTAATAGCTTTGGTCCATATTGGTAATTTTTTCATCAAGTTGGAACTAAGAGTTTTTTGGAAGCTTTCGCACATCTTGGAATAGGTATATTCTATTGTCGTTACACTTGCACATCAAAAGAATTGTGGGATCACAAGCGCTTCATGTTGCACTTATTCAATACACTGCACTCAAGGATTGTCTCTTGATCTCATCAATTACTTCCATGCTGCCAAGGGTTGGCTTAATGCACATTTTGCAGCATCGTTGAGCACTAGCACGACATGCCCATTGTAGTTATATGCAGTAAATCTTAGTACACACACACACACACACTCTTGAGAGAGCACCATTTATTATGGGGCACTGTTTCTTTCTACGCACAAGAGTTGGGATTTTCATCACCAAGTTAGGAACCTTGGGTCGGGTGGGAAATGTGGTTGGGTGAGGTTGAGGGTCATGATAAAGGATGCTGCCAGTTCTAATATGGGTTGTTTTCTTGGTCAACATCTTGAGGACCATTATTTTTGTTAAGTGAATGCGAGACTAGGATGGTTGGAGTAGAGTACAATATTTTTTTGCTGAGTGATGAGAGGTGAGGTTAAGGATCTCAAGTAATTAAGGAATTGTGCTTGCATTTCGCATGATGCACGAGCACATGTAGATAACCTAGGCACTATTTTTTCAGTGCATCCATCCTTTTGTGTGTAGCATTGCTTGTTTAATTGCATAGCATGGATCAAATATTACAACTCTTTCCAAATCATATGTGATTGTACATTGAGTTTATTTTTAAAAGCATGTTCTTTAGGACACATTGTATGAACAAAAACAAGTACATATGAAGAAAATATCAGTCTTTGAATACTCAAAGGGGGGAATTACCATGAGGGAAAGCTAATCATCTTGAAAGAGAATTCTCCTATAAAGGCTAGAACTGGTCACATTTTGGTTACCATAATCAAGCCAAACTGTGACTTGTGGAAAGCTATTTAGAGGTGGATGATGATTATAATGCTAAGGAATAGGAAGAAGAATGTGAAGATGGAATGCTAAAGGGAAGGAAAAGTGTGATGAAGTTCTCATGACTAAAATGTGAGAAATGGTGTACTAGTTTCAATGGCCGTTGGAATAATCACAACTCACACTTTAATGAATCATGTAGATCGAGGGATTTCGTTCATGTCTCTTAGCGTGGAGGCATATAATGGCATGGTTATAGGAGAACATTCAAAGGACATGGACCTTAAGGTCAACATAGTCAAGACAAAGGAGTTAACTAATGTTCACTTAGTCATAAAGAAAGAGTTCGAAAATTAGATTGTGATATGCCTTTGAAAAACCAACAAGTGGCATAGTGAATAAATGATAGAAAGAAGATGGAGACGACACCACAAGTGTAGGGATTCACACAAGTTCTCAAAGTGCCTCTATAGTCGTAGCAACCTGACTAATTTTTTGAAGTAATTGAAGAACCTCAAGTTTTACAAGGAGCATTTTAGAGGAGTACAAAAAGATTATGGAAGCCACTACAAGATATAGGCCTTATACCGATGTTAAAAGCGACGAAAATGTTAATAAAGAAATTTACCCCCATTGTTGCAAAAAGTGTTGTTATTGGCGATGCCATAGAACAGTCGGTATTAGCATCGTTATCACCATCGCTATTTGCATCGGTATTAGCGTCGAAACGCTGATACCAACGCAAATAATGACGCTTTGTGATGCCAATAATGATACGTGCAGTAAATTTGTGATGCTAATAGTGACGGTAACAGTGGAAAAAAGAAATTGTGGCAGGGCAGTAAGCTGTCCTGCCACATATAGCACTATGTACTTTATTTGGGCCATACAAAATAGTTTCTACACTGTGTATAATGCTCATATAAATAAAGACAAAGTGTAATTAAATCATAACACTGATACATGAAATAAATACATGATCGCATAATGAAAGTGACTGGTACAATCATAGTAAGATATCACTACTACATAGAAAATGTCTACACAGATCACATGACCAAAAAAGAAGGGTGTGTGAGCTCCAAGGATACAAGGGCGAGCTATAGATCATCGCCATCCGAAAGCTCGTCCCACGGCAAAGGAGCATCAAATGGACTCTACAAAAAAAGAAACAACTACACATCAGTCCACTATACAATAATGCATTCTAATTAAACATGGTAACTACGAACAAGAAATATGAGTGACCATGCCTCTCTGCATATCGAGTCTCAAGGCCGATCGGATCGCGATTTGTAATGGAGTGCAAAGAAAACAAAATACTAACTGTTAGAAATAGTATTGTCAGTACAAAGGATATTACTATTTGAGAAGGAAATATAATTTTTATCATAGTTAAATATTTATAAATCTTATACTACCTACTTGTTGATAATAGTAAAATGTATCATATTACATTTTATTTTTAAGTTATACTATTTTAGTCTAAATCATGTTATATTAGTATATCGTACTATGTGCATATTATGGAGTGCTATTATTTAGCAAGCTCTTCATTTGGAGCTTTTTAAGTGCTTCTTGAAGCTTTTTGGTCATCACTTGGATTTTTTTGGTTATTTTATGGAGCTTTTTGTTTGATTATGTTATCGCTTTGAATTTAATTATTTTGTAATTGCAAACTAATTAGCTCATTTATATTAGGATGTTGAATTGCAAACTAATCGCAAACTATTGAATGCTTTGATCTCTAACAAAAAATAGGTATGCAACTACTTCTAAAGCATGAAGTTTTAGCATAATTTTATAAGTTTATGAAGTAATCCCAGTTTAAGTGAGATCCAAAATCCATAAAGTCATACATAATTCCCGAGCATCATCAAGCCCCATGGCATGCACTACCAATACAAGGCATCATATTAAAAATAATGCAACTACAAATCATGTGAAATCATCATCGTCACTAGGATGAACAGATGGCGGTCCGCATGCCACATCAACCAAGCACTGGTTGTAGAGGTGAAATTTTATCCTTGTTATATGTATTTGGCTTGAGTTTTGACCATTTGGCTAAATATTTTTCTATGGAGACCACAATGAACTTTTATCCTTTTTGTCATGTGAAATACATACAACAAAGGTTTCAATCATTTGACTATGTTTTCCCCTATGGGAATCACAAATAATTTTTATATTTGCTATTGTATGGAATACATACAATAGATTTTTGACCAGGTGGCTAAATCTTTTCCTATACACATTATAAATAATTTTAATCATTGTTCTCGTGTTGAATAGATATAGTACAAGTTTTGAACATTTGCTATATATTTTCCCAATGAGAACACACAAGGAAGTTTTTACTTACTCAAAGAGTAGCTAATAAAATAATGTAAAATCAAGGCAACAGAAAATAATAGAAGAAACTTTTCTTATGTACTTTAGGGCGGCACAGTTCATAAGAAAATTTGTTTTTGGCCATATGGTCAAATCTATACCCTTCTTTCTGTATGATATTTCCATTAATACTTTCTATTATGGAAGTTAGACTCATTCTATCTAATGTATAAGTACTTTTTTTGTTTCAATGAAATTTGATACTTCATTGTATTTAGCAATTTCATCACTATTTTCTTCTTTCTGAGAGGTGACAACATACAAATGATAAAATCTCCATTTTCTCACTTGTACAGGTATCATGAATAACGAATTTTATTTTGGAGAAACTGTGAATTTGCTAGTTGATCATGAGATTGTTGCACTTGGTGGAGTGCATGCAATACATCCAAATGAGACATTCCATGGAGAAACACTTGAAGATGGATATATTTCAGTGGCTATTGATAAATTTTTAAATGTAGCAGCGTATTTGCCATTCCCAACAGTTGATGCAATGAAGGCTCATGAAGCTGTAGGTGGTTTTGCAAAATGGGGAAAGAAAGATGTGGTGGTTGTTTCAAACTCAATAATAATTCATGACAGAGGAGATGATTACGAATCAAACCATGTCCTACCTTCTGAGGATATTGATGTGCTTAGCATTCGTGAAAGTTGGAGAGTTCGTAGAGTGATGCTATGGACAGAAGGCAACCCTGTGTGTGTTGGGATAGGGGTTATATTATTGTCTTTTCCATATGATGTGATAAACTTTGAATTGCTAGGAGAAGAGGATGTTCACAGTAACATACATAGATGACAACCTCCACTATGTCACTTTGGAAAGATGGCCTATTAAACAAGTCACCTTTGATGATGGAACATCACTGCTACAACAACAATCATACATGCAATTTGTCTCTACAAATGCTTGTGCCAAAAACATGGAAGATACCAATGAAGACTATGTTTTTGCAAAAAAATCAATTTTTGTTTAGAAGAGATCATATTGTATGGTCAATAGAAAGCCTCGAATTATTGCCCCTAAAGGTGCAAAATTGAGGACTTCTATGGACTCCATTTCACAGGTTTCCATGATTGATTGTTGCCAAGAAAAGTGTTGTCAATTTGCTGATAGAGAATCAATGCAACAATTACGTAAATACTTTTGGGGATTGCAATTTGAAGACCGCACAAACTATGTTTATGACAAGTTTGAATCATCATGCATGATTGATTACTTGGGAACAAGGAAGTACATCTTTATCTTCAATGGACAAGTGGTATGTGGAAGGGCATGGTATGAGATTCATGGAATCCCAAATACATGTTTTTACAAGTACAAAATACAATTTGAGCATGGCGTGAGGAGGGCAATGCATGGAAACAAGGGGGTAATGAGAGCAGCTTGGGATCACACAGAGATGGGAAGAGCCATCCTTAGAGACTTTGTTAAGAAGAATGCAGAGCAAATGCCACACAAGAGTAGAACAATGCAAGATGGATCAAGGGAGACACAATTGGTCATCCCAGATGTTTACAAGCAGGTAGATATATGGGCAGAAGTAAATACAACATTGAATGGTATTGGATGTAAGCAAATGTCCTTGTCCACCTTCAATCGTATTTGGAACACAGAGTTCAAGCATGTAACCTTAGCAAAGACAAGTGAGTTCTCCAAATGTAGTATTTGCTCACAGATCAAATAGCAACTTGCAGCAACAAAGTGTCTTCAAGAGCGAAATGTGCTTCTAAAGAAGCGTCAATGTCACATGCTACAACAACAAAGTTGTCGGAACATATACTACAGTTGGCGCTTGGCCTCAGCATTAGATCCAGATAAAAACTTGTGCATCATACATGATAAAATGGACGAGCAAAAGACAACTATCCCCAGGTTAAGGCTTCGATCAAAAGAGACTAAAAGATATACTCAACTACCAGTTTCTTTAATAGGCATGATTACACATGGACATGGAGAAGGTAGATATGGACATTTCTTACTCGATCTATGGCCTCATGATCCTAACTTCACAATTGCCTCATTGTCATTGTGCTTTAGGAACTTAGAGCGACTACACAGGCATGCAAATGGTTGTTTACTAGTAGATGGAATGCCAAGATCAACCTCTGTGCTACTAAATGCCCTCAACTCGAAAAAAGCACTAGACCACCATCAAGATGTTGCACAAAATAAATCATGCATGGAAGATAATACACCACAGGATGACCATCATCATTTCAAACGATTGCCAGAGAACTTACTTCTTCAACTTGATAATTGTGGGTCAGAAAACAAAAATCACTATCTCTTTGCATATCTATCATTGCTTGTTGCACGAGGAACATTCAAGATGATCTAGCTTGGGTTTCTCATGGTGGGTCATACACATAAAGACATCGATGCAATGTTCAGCAAATTTTCACAGAAGCTAAGGACAAGCATGACCTTCACTTTTCCTCATCTTATGCAACATTTTCAATCATGCCAAATGACTAGTCCTACACCTTTCTTATTGACACATGTGCCTGACTTTAAGAGATACATTGAGGGATACTTGTGTGATTCGAAAGATACACTTGTTGGTCACTCAAAACCTTTTCAATTTTGATTTTATATGCAAGGAGATACACCTGTCATGCAATACAAGATGCATCCAAAGTCCCCAGACTGGTGACCAAGAGAATGTGGCATTGAATTATGGAAGAGAGACTTTGCAAGAAAGCCCACTCTTCCAAAGGGTGTTCCAATGTTGCTGCCCATGTTTGAGTACGTTAAGGATCATCAAGAAGTAGTAAGTGGAGTTAAAGATTATTTGAAGTATTGGGAAAGATGGTCAAATGTACAAGGACCTGAAGCAGAGTTCACAAAGTTTATAACACCAGTGATTGATTATTGGAAACATATGATCTACGCTCTTTAAACTCCAAATGTCCAAGAAGATTTATTTTTCATAGATTTTTGGCCAAGAACACAAAGTGATGTAACCAATATAGATGTAGATAATGCAGATGACTTCATTGAATTGGAAGAGTTGAATTATCACTATTGTGGTCCTCTGAGCAAACGACCCAAACATGCATTCGAACCAATGCTTGATGTTAAGAAAGATGACTTTGTGCTTGTTAGACCTTCAGATCCAGTATATCCAATATGGCTTGGTGTTGCACAAAGTGAGGTCGATACAAATAGACATTCCAAAAACTTCAACAAGGTACGTATACAATATTGGGCACCAGTTTGTAGTCGTCAAAATGCTACAGATGCAGAGGTGTATTTTAATTGTTAGGATAAATATTGGATGTGCAACAAAAAATATCCTGAACAATGGGAAACAATAGATAGCATTGTCTTCTCTTGGATGAAGAAAGGTACAAAATCTCCCAAAAAAAATAAAATTCCCCCAAAGGTTGTATTGAAGGCTAAAGAAAGTCTACATGAATCCATCGACTGAATATTTTCCTTAAATAATTCAAGGATATTAAAACTAAGGTGTTTATTAACACCACCTTTTGAAGGTGTAGTCAAACTCTTGGAGTTGTATCACCCACTTAGCGATTTTGGCTGAAACATCCATGTGTTGTAAGGCATAGGGAAAATGCACTTTTGTCGTGATCACTATGAACGGCCTAGGGAGAAGATAAGTAAGAAACTTACTTACGGCAAGCATTAGAGAAAAACCATCACCTCCACCATCTTGTACCCTCATTTTGATGCTGTCATTACTTTGCTAGAAAAGTAAACCGGTCTCATCAGGCCAGTTTTAGCATCCTTTTTTATTAGTACTGCCCCTAGAGCATCTTCCCCAAAACTTGGGTTGGCAAAAAAACGCTTGATCCCAGCAAGGCTATAAAATTATGGGAAGGGTGCTGAGAGCCTTCTTCACCTCGTGAAAGCACCTTTCGCTTTCGTCACTCCATAGGAGCTCCTCAGAGTGGGTCAACTATTGTAGTGGAAACACTAATTGGGAGAGGAGATGAATGAACCATATTGCACCTTCTAAATGAAAGAGGTTATTTGCTTCACAAAAGATGGTGACCACACCACCAATAGGCTTTTAACTTTGTTTGGATCCACTTCAATGCTCTTCTCACTTACAACATGCCCTAACAAAGTTACACTACTTTCGCTAATACAACACTTCTCATGGTTTAGCTGCCCCCCATTTGTGCGAGAGGCAATTGAAACCTTCATCCACCTTCCCTAGATGTAGAGCCTTAGAGCTATAAATACAAAAATCATCAATAAAGACCCTGATGGACTTACCAAAATATGGCTGGAAGACATAATTCATGAATTGCTAGAAGGTAGCTACGACATTTGTTAATCCAAATGGCATTACTTTGTAACAAAACACCCCCAAGGAGTGATGAAGGTGGTCTTCTGTTGATCCTCCTCAGCTATTTGGATCTGGAAATAACCTGAATACCCATCACAAATAGTGTTTGTCTCATGCTCGGCCACCTCGTTGAGTATTTCATCCTGAAAGAAAAGAGGGAAGTGATCTCTCTTTGTTGCAACATTTAGCGGCTTGTAGTCCACACAAATCTGCCATTTTCCATTCTTCATGGGTGTCACCACTACAGGTGAAACCCCCTCTGAGTCCCCTATTGGATAGATGAAGCCTACCTTCAAAAGTCGTTGCACCTCAGTGAGTAGAGCGTTTTGTTGAACTACTCCCAACCGTCATAGCCGTTGCACCACTGGCCTTGCTACATATTTTAGATTAATGTGATGTTGTACTGCTGTCACACTTGTGATGTGTTCATAATTGGAAATAAAAAGTGCAGAGTGTTTTATCACCACTTCCATGTAGGCTGCCTTCTCCTCAGCTGATAGATCCTTAGCCAATATTTTTTCTAAACCCTCCTTCTCGACCTTTGGATCACTTCTAGAGAGCTTTCTTTCTCCTCATTAGAAGACTCGCCCTCCATCATAAATGACCAATCCTCGCTGGAACTCCATTCATCAGCGGTGGTCTCTAACACAAGATCCTCCTATCGGCCCTCCTTCATGTTGTAGATAGTGCTCTTCCATTTTTTTTGCAGCTCCTTCTGCGGCCTTAGTTATAAAACCCATGTCTCCCAATCTTGTCTCGCTTTCATTTCCATTAGCCATGGTTGCCCAAGAATGAGTGGATAGCCGTCTCCCTTCACTAGCATCACATATATATCAAGCTCCAATTGCACTCCACGCACCTTTACCTTGACTTTATTTATAACTCCCAAATAATTTACTACTACATTGTTATCCATTTTGACCCCAAATTCAAAAGTTTCACTTACCTCTAATCCCAAACGATGCATCAAGTTTTCTATCATGACACAAATTTCTGCACTCCCATCCACATATGTCTTCAATACTCTCTGCCCATTGATTTCGGCTTTCATTAGAGGCACAATATCTTTTATCTTTCAAGCCTTCTTGATTGCAGTCACATATCTATTCTTCATGGGCTTAATGCTTATCATCTTTGACCATTCTCACCGCACTCTTGGAGATAGATGTAGTAATTGTGGCCATGAAATTTTTGGCCCTTGATCCCTCACATCAGTAAGCAAATCATAAGCTCTGGTATATTTACCTAGGGAAAAATCATCTAGCTCAATGAGTCAGTGTGAGCGAGCCCTCCTCTTTTTACTGCCGCGTGTCTTTAAAGCCTTAGAAGACTCTGCCTCTTCTTCCATATTTTTAACCTCCTCTGGTAGTGTAGGCTCCATCCTCTCAATTCTATGGGCTTTCTTCACTGGCATTGCTTCAACATCTGTTACTTTGGCCTTTCCTTTGACATCACTCTCATCCAAACTAATCATCCTGATGTCACAATTCTCTAGTGGGGCTGGACAAGCAAGGGCGGCACCTTTGCAAGTGGTCAAGGATGCTGGAGAACTTGAACCGGCAGTGGAGGCCTTGGATTTGGTGGAACAAGCCTCTCCCTAGGTGGTGTCACTTGTTGTCCCCTCCTTCTTGGTTGGAACCCATTTCTTGGCAGATGCTGGGATGAAGGCAAAAGTACATACCATGGCCAGTCTCCCCACAATTGTAACAAACATACTCTCTTTCTTGTCTCCTTGGGTCCCAATTGCCCTCATTTGCGAGGGGAGGGGACGGTATTCCTTGCACTAAATTCAATGAAAGTCTTTCAAGTTGATTAGTAATGTGTTGTAAGAGCTCTCGCTATGGCATTTCTGGTTCGGGTGGGGCTTGTGCTATTTCTCTAGGCTTTGGCATGGTTGGTAAAACCTGCACCGGCTCAACTCCCCCCTTTAACTGGGCTTGATACTTCAATTTCCTATTTTTCTCCCTAGCATAAGTGAGTGATGCTTCATAGGATGTGGGAAACTTGCCTTTGACCTTCTTCCTTAGTAGAGGGTAGAGTCCGGCCAGAAAAAAATCTTTCTTAAGAAAATCAGGTACCCTATTTCCCTCAGCTAAGGAGGATATCCATTTATCCCACAATTTTATAAACATGTCTTCATATGCTTGGTACTCCCTTGGTAAGGTTTGGCAGAGATCTAGGAGTTGTCTCTCCAAAGATCTTCAGGAGGGTCTGTATCTTGGTACTCGTGCAAGAATGTGGTCTTGAGATCCTCCCAGTTACCCCTTGTAGCCTCTGAGAGAGCTTGATACCACACTCGAGCATCAACCTTTAGAACTAAATAGAAGGTGCGTACTTTGGTTGCTTCATCATCCCGTCTTGTGACTAGGAAGGTCATTTCTAAGTCATCCAGAAAGTCTAGAGCTTTCTCCCCTTTGTGTCCAAAAAAACTTGGAAAAGCCATGATAGGAAGATGTTGATCTAGCTCAATAAAAAACAAAGATGAACACATCTACGCCCAAGTCAAATCTTATTAAGGGTAGAATAAATGGATTCACAGATGTATTAATCTCAACAAGACGACGAGGGCCCAATAAGTCCCTTATGATATTTTGGAACCTGAGCTTTGTGCTAGCTATTATGTGCATGGTTTGCCTCTAGCAAGAGGATGGATAGATTTGTACAAATTCCTATAGTTAATGGGATGCACTTAGAGTAGAATAAATATGTACACATTAAAGGAGATGTTATAATCCAAAATAGGGAATATTATGGGATTAGGGGATAATAAGATCTCTTTCAACCTCTCAGCTCCAAAATAGAAGACCAACCTTTATTGAAAATTCATCTTCCTAGTAATGTACACATCCACCCTAATGTGTTGAACCAATTGAAAGTTGTAGAAAATAGGATTATTAATTTATGCATTAACTACAAATTTCCACTACAAACTTTCATGAAGCGTGTTGGTAAAGCTCTGGCCTTTAGATCCCCGCCATTCGAGAGATGTGAAGGATTTTCTCACCAGTGATTAGCCTAGCTTTGCTGTGACCATCATCAGTCTTGTAAAGTTCATAGGCTTTGATAGCTACTTTCTCAATTACTTTTAGCCTTCTTGCTAGTAGTAGTTGAAGCCCATCACCATATGTAGCCTCTAGCCAATAGCACACACCATTGATATGTAACTCCCCCTCCAAAAACTTGTTAGCCCTCGAATTTGAAAGCGCATTCACCACTTGAGAATAAGGCTTCTTAGGGAGTGTCTTTACACTAGATACAAAGCACTCAACACAATAGCTTGACCCAAGGACTTTATGAGAGCAAGATTTCTCTTGAAGCAAAGAAGAATGTGTGTAATTAACTTGCTTTATCCACATACGTGCTGTTTGCTGATAAAGATTCTTATTCTCTTGTTGAGGTTCTTTTGGAGACCATAGTGATACTCTTGAACAATGAATCCCTTGAATAGGGTTTGATTAAAATCCCTCCTTAGTAATCCCTTGACAAACACTCGTTAAAGAAGATGACACTCCTTAGATATTTCTTCCTTCATAGAAATTGTAAAGCATAGCTTGAGAATTTCCTCAACGGGGGCACAAAAAATGAGAGCTAAAAATATGAGTGTGTTGTCTCTTACCCACCCAGCCTCCAATCCTCACTAAGAGAGCTAAAGAATGGCACCACCTAGCCAGAGGGAGGATGGGCTATGCTATTCCTTTTCTAAGTAAATGGAAAGAACCAAAGTACAATTTCACAAGAGAGAATTTGTAGACCATCTTGAAAGAAAATGAAGATGATGGAAGGTTAAGAGAGGTGATGGCTCCTACTTTCTCCCATGAACATATATATAACATGAAAAAATAAGGATTCCCCATCAATAGAGCATATGACAAGTTTTACTTAATAAGTTTAAGTATGAATGTAGAGGGAGAATCATAAGAGAGTACATATGATCTAGACACCATATTAGAATAAGAGAGAGAGGGAGAAAGATGAGAAGAGATTGAGACAAGAGGAGAAGAGGTAGAGGAAGCTTGCCATTATGTATTCATGGAATGCTATATAAAAAAGAAACTCACTCATAGCTTACCTCAAAGAGATAGACTAGCATGAGGGTGTTGTATGATGTGCTCTTAGTGGCTCCCCTTTGGGCTTGGTGATCTAGAGTGCTCTCATGTGCCTGTGATTGTGTCTTTCTTTACATCTCCATGGGCACCTTCTATAGATTAATTTAATCTTCTTGATTAACATAATCTTAGATGATGTATGTCATCTTTGATAATATGGAGAATAGTGTATGGGACAAGTCCCCACCTTAGTCATCATGCAAGAAGCCAAGGGTAGTGATAGACAAGCTAGAGAAAGGGAGCTAGATTACAAGAGGTGGGTGCTCAAAGCTCATTATTATAATATATTTACAAGAATGATAAAATGGAAAGTTTATGTGATAAGCGTGAAAGAGAGAATAAAATTGCTTATAGCCAGCAGTCTGCGCCTTCATAACTTCAAATTAGTGAAGAATTTGAAAAAAGCTTCCTTTGCAACTTTGTAGACCAGGTCAAAACTGGTCGGGTAGAGCGAAAAAAAATTTGAAATTAAATTTTCTCTATAATCTATTAAAATTATTTAAAAATACTTCCAAAATCTGCTTTGACTTTAATACATATAAGCATATGACAAAGGAAATCCATGCTTGTAAGCTTTTGTATAAGATCCAAATGACACCATGATGTGGACATTGACTTGTGTATAAGGGTGAGATGTCATCTAATGATAGTGATAGATCCCAAATCTTGGTGATGTTGTAGGTGGAACCCAAGTGTAGTTGGAGGCTAGTCCTTTGAAAAACCTATGCACTCACTTAATCCCTAGGTGTAATCTATTTCCATCTTCACTAAGATAACCCATCCCTTTTACCTTTTATATTGACATCACTCCTAAGAACTTGTTTTCCCACTTGCTAGAGTTATCATAATCGAGAAGCAATGTAGCATACCTAGTGCTTGAAGAGTAAACCCAAAGTGATAAGATGTAGGGAGCTATGGGTAAGGCTCTTGATAGGGGTTTTGGACAAATTTTGTGGTAGAAATCCGGTTTGTAAAAAACCCGGATCAATATCTTAGATTATCATAGGACTTTTAAGCCTCCCCAGTTCTCAAATGTAATTGAGTGAAGGCTGTAGGAAACCAAAAAAGAATAAAAATAAAGAGTATAGTGGATAGACACTATCCAACTTGATATGCTAAGACCTCCAAGTCATAGTGTGATAAAAATTGGCTAGCTTGATAGAAAAGGCTATGTTAAGACCTTACAAATGAGTCGAAGTCCTAGACTAGAAGACGCTAATTAGCTTCGTTGCCAGTTGCAATTACATCCCAATAGCTTAATCCATAATCTATATCCTTTTCTCAAAATGATATTTTGGCACTCTTTGATTAACTCTATTCTAGCAATTGTGTGAGCAATTGCAATTCCTTCCACACTTATAAAAGTAATGCAAGTGTCCATATATTGCAACATGAGGATATGAAGCATTAGTTGGCTATTAAGAGCTAGTTCACTAGGACAAGCCATTCAAGCTTTTAAGGTGGTTGCCATCAATGAGAAAGGATGTATGAATAGATAAACCATAGTGTTGGAGCTAGAGGTTGTTTTACTTTGTGAGAATCCCAGTCACTTACTCTTTCTTTACACTTGTCGTCATAGGAGAGTCATGGTTCAAAACATTTTTGGAAGACTTGTGAGATTTTAAATTACTAGAAATGATGCTTTTCATTAGGTCCATGTTTACAATGTTGAACCACCCTGTAGTAGATTTTAGCCATGTTGGATGTTACGTATGTACCAGTAGATGGTGCATTAGAGATAGGTATGCCAACTCTCATATCTTTTTTGTCAATATAGTTATTATGAATTGACTTAAAAATGGAGGTCAATAAATGCCCCTTATACAAAGGTCTCACTTTGCAATTATAGTTCCAACACTATGCTTCTTATATGATCCATTGTAACACAACACATGTATTTACTCAATTTTCAAATCTACTGATGCCTCATTGACAATTCAAGTTGCAGTCTAATGGACTTCATTAATTGTAGGTACTCTAAAGGTAGTTTGAAGTATTGAGCTATTTTAGATTGATGCAATTTGAAGGGTTGTATGCTAGAAATGCAATGAGTGGTATGCATACAAATGATTTAGTGTATCTTGTATAACATGTCTCACTTATAAAAAGTGAATCCCCCATAGGAATTATGTGATTATCATGGATTCTAGGTAGTTCATTTAATTTGAAATGTATAAATAATTTATGGTAGATAGGTTTTTCAATGCTTTAAAAGAGAGGAATCTTGTATTTTCCACATTTCTCAATGATCTACAAGATGGTGGTGCATGTTGGATTGGAGGTAAAGCTAGAACATGAGGATGTACTTAGAACTACTACCATATCAACTCAGACCAGCTTGAACACATGTTAGCATGAAAAGGAGGTGCAATTTCTCTTGTCATTCATTGTATATCCTATGAAGGTGTTATTTTGAAAATAATAGAACACTATATTAAAGAATTCGAGAATCTCCCAAGTTCCACTCTCAAATTAGAAATAAAGATTTGACCATGTGGTTAAATATTAATCCCTTTTTTGAAGATGGAACTTGGTACTATCATCTATATAGTATTAGAAATAAGTTTCACCTTCAAGTAAGGGGGTAACAATTTGACCATGTGACCAAATATTGACCATCCTATAAATTCCCAAAGTATATGAGAATTCCCGAATGTCCTAATATAGTGTTATAGTGGTACTTTTGAACTAGATGTATGGATTCATCTTTAGTAACAAATATTGTATTTGACAAAGTATAGTTTAGGGCAATTAGTTTAAAAGGGACAAGTATTTGGATTTAATCTTGTAGTGCATTTATTTATTGTAGATAGAATGATAATGTTGAATGAAGAAATTATTTAAAGATATCATGATAGAATTCTCATTTTTAGTGTTCTCTTGATAGCTTTGTGACAAAGAAATCACTTTGATTGATGGGCTTGGGTCAAGAAAAATCTTACATGAACTGCTATATTCAAGAACATATTGAGACAAAAGAAAAGTATATTTACAAGTTAAGTATTGGAGAATGAAAATCATAATGTTGTGATAATATTGTTCTAGGAAATGCATTGGTAAGCATGTGTGGTATGGGATGGATTTCGAAAAAATGGCCCAAGTACATGTACTTAAAACTCATGACTTGGTTCTTACTTTTTACCTTGATTGGTAAGCTCGAGACATTCAAGAATTTTTCTTTGTATATAATAAGCATGAATATAAATGCTTTTCAAAGGAAAATATAGATCGATATGGTGCTATATTTGTTGAATATATTATTTATGGATATTTGTTAGCAGTAAGGTTGAGCTTTGATAATTTTATACTTTGTGATTTACATTGCTTTAGTCATATTATTTTCTTTCTATTAACACAATTAAACTATATGTCATTCTATGCTTTCACTATCTTATTTATTGAGAAAATTCTACTGTTATTGGTCTAAAAGTAACACTTTCAAAGTTCTATATCGTTATGACTATTATTGGAAGTATTTGCTAGACGGATTATAAGATTTCTTTTATTTAGACAAAAAATTGCTTCACTTTCTAAAGGTTAAGCCAGAGCTTTAGCCACATATTCTATTACATAAAATTATAGATATGTCCTTAAAGGGTTTCCCGATCCCCCCCACCCCCTCCCCCCAAGTATAGGAGGATGAAAAGGATAATGTTGTGAAAATATTGTTTTAGGAAATGCATTGGTGAGAATGTGTGGTATGGATGTATTTCGAAAAAATGGCTCAAGTACATGTACTTAAAACTCATGACTTGGTTCGTACTTTTTACCTTGATTGGTTGGTAAGCTTGAGACATTCAAGAAATTTTTTTTGTATATAATAAACATGAATATAAATGCTTTTCAAAGGAAAATATAGATCGATATGATGCTATATTTGTTGAATATATTATTTATGGATATTTGTTAGCAATAAGGTTGAGCTTTGATAATTTTATACTTTGTGATTGATGTTGCTTTAGTCATATTATTTTCTTTCTATTAACATAATTAAAGTATACTTCATTCTATGCTTTCACTATCTTATTTATTGAGAAAATTCTACTGTTATTGGTCTAAAAGTAACACTTTCAAAGTTCTATATCGTTATGACTATTATTGGAAGTACTTGCTAGACGGATTATAAGATTTCTTTTATTTAGAAAAAAAATTGCCTCACTTTCTAAAGGTTAAGCCAGAGCTTTAGCCACATATTCTATTACATAAAATTATAGATATGTCCTAAAGGGTTTCTCGATACCCCTCCCCCCAAGTATAGGAGGATGAAAAGGATAATGTTGTGAGAATATTTTTTTAGGAAATGCATTGGTGAGAATGTGTGGTATGGGATGGATTTCGAAAAAATGGTCCAAGTACATGTACTTAAAACTCATGACTTGGTTTGTACTTTTTACCTTGATTGGTTGGTAAGCTTGAGACATTCAAGAATTGTTCTTTGTATAGAATAAACATGAATATAAATGCTTTTCAAAGGAAAATATAGATCGATATGGTGCTATATTTGTTGAATATATTATTTATGGATATTTGTTAGCAATAAGGTTGAGCTTTGATAATTTTATACTTTGTGATTTACGTTGCTTTAGTCATATTATTTTCTTTCTATTAACACAATTAAACTATATTTCATTCTATGCTTTCAATGTCTTATTTATTGAGAAAATTCTACTGTTATTGGTCTAAAAGCAACACTTTCAAAGTTCTACTTTGTTATGACTATTATTTGAAGTATTCGCTAGACCACTTATAAAATTTCTTTTATTTAGACAAAAAATTGCCTCACTTTTTAAAGGTTAAGCTAGAACTTTAGCCACATATTCTATTACATAAAATTATAGATATGTCCTTAAAGGGATCCCCCCCCTCCCCCTCCCCCTCCCCCCCCCCCCCCACAAGTATAGGAGGATAAAAATGATAATGTTGTGAGAATATTGTTTTAGGAAATGCATTGGTGAGAATGTGTGGTATGGGATGATGGATTTTGAAAAAATAGCCCAAGTACATGTACTTAAATCTCATGACTTGGTTCTTACTTTTTACCTTGATTGGTTGGTAAGCTTGAGACATTCAAGAATTTTTCTTTGTAGATAATAAACATGAATATAAATGCTTTTAATAGAAAATATAGATCAATATGGTGCTATATTTTTTGAATATACTATTTATGGATAATTGTTAGCAATAAGATTGAGCTTTGATCATTTTAAACTTTGTGATTTACATTGTTTTAGTCATACTATTTTCTTTCTATTAACACGATTAAACTATATTTCATTTTATGCTTTCACTATCTTATTTATTGAGAAAATTCTACTGTTATTGGTCTAAAAGCAACACTTTCAAAGTTCTATTTTGTTATGACAATTATTTGAAGTATTCGCTAGACCGATTATAAGATTTCTTTTATTTAGACAAAAAATCGCCTCACTTTCTAAAGGTTAAGCCAAAATTACATAAAATTATAGATATGTCCTTAAAGGGATCTCACACACACACACACACACACACACAAGGAGTTTATTTGTGTCTGTCTTTGCCTACTCTTGATGCTAGGCCAAAGCTTTGTAGGTCTACATGATGGGGAAAAAAACTCACCGAATATGAGAGGGCAAGAGAGAGAACAAGTGGTTAGGCAGCACTAGTAGGGCTATCCCATTTTATTGGCAAACAATGCAAACTTTGAAAACCAATTAGAAAAGTGTCTTTGACACTATTAAGCGTATGATTTCTTTTGTCTCTTTCTTTTCCGCTATACTTTGAGTGGAGTACTTTGACACTAAGCCTGTTAGCCCCCGTTGTCCCTATGTGCGACAATTTACAAGGGTCTCACAGATGTAGTACCATTCAGATGAAAGGTAATAGATTTTAAAAAGCAGGTACATGCCCTTCGAATCTCTTTAAAAGAAAAGTAAAAGAAAAGGTAGATATTTTAGGGCTTCCAAATGAGACATTAGTCAAGTCGCAACCCTCAAATTTTGAGGCCTTAGGCGGCTCTATATTGCTGCAGGATGGTGGTGGGTACTGGATGGTGCCGAGTAGACTTCAAAGCCAGGGACGGTGGGCTTGGAAGGCAATGTCAGTAACTCAGACTCACCGAGCAACATACACCCTACCTCAGACATGGTCGGACGAACGTTCGGCACAGTTTGTATGCACAAAAGGGCCACATGCACCACGCGAACTACCTGATCTGCATTCTCGATGCCGGACTTGCCTATCTTCCAATCCAATAACTTGCCATGTTTTCTCCTCTCAAACAACACCCATGCCTGCGACGCATTTTTGGTTGTCACTAAAATTATTTGAAGCTATATCCATAGCGATGCCATTGAATTAATAGCAGAAATCCGACTAAACTATCTCGTCTAACAACCAAAGATTCCCTTTACCCATTCGAGCAAATGCTGCTTCTCCGATGGCAAGGTCAGATCTATGATCCTCCTTCCACTCACGATCTCCAGCATGAGTACACCGAAGCTGTAAACATCTGCCCTTTCCGTGAGCTGCCCACCAAGGGCATACTCAGGTGCCACATACCCCCTTTTTCGATGGGAAACATAAGCTATAAGCCTTCATCTCGAAACAACAAAACGTAGAATTAACAAGAAGAGGGAAGAGGCGAATTGCTTAGTACCGGGTTCCGGCGACCGTCGTAACGACGTGAGTGACATCGTCCGAGAGGAATCTCGCCAGGCCGAAATCAGCAATTTTGGGGCTGAAATTGCTGTCTAGAAGGATGTTGCTGGCTTTGATGTCTCTGTGCACGATCTTGATGTGGGAATCTTCATGGAGATAAGACAAGCCCCGGGCTACACCCACGATGATCTCGAACCGGGTTCGCCAGTCTAATCTCCGTGGCGGATCTGAGCCTGCATGTGAAAAATGTTCAATTATATTGATCTCCAGAACTAAAGCGGTACAAGGATTGAGAGGACTTACCGAATATGAACAAGTCTAAGCTGCAATTCGGGAGATACTCGTAGACGAGCAGGCGTTGTGAACCTTCAATACAGCATCCCAGCAGTCGGATGAGGTTCCGATGCTGGACGGTGTTGATGAGTTTGACCTCAGAGAGAAACTGTGATGCGCCCTGATGGCTCTCGGCAGAGAGCATCTTGACGGCCACCTCCTGGCCGGAAGGGAGGCGTCCCTGGGCAAAATATTAGCGGCACAGGGTGAGACGCTATTATAATTTCTATACCCAGAACACCTGAGAGAGAGAGAGAGAGAGAGACCTTATAAACAGGACCGAATCCTCCTTCCCCTAGCTTGTACCTCGGATCGAAGTCGCTTGTTGCCTGTCGGAGCTCATCAAAAGTGAATTTTGTTGCTCCCTGCTGGAAGTGGTAAGGCAGGCTCCAAGACTTGCCTGCACGTAGAACTCGACAGAATATGCATTAGGAATACTGCAAGTTGACACGAGAAAATATGTATAACAATTAGTTGTCGGCAAGATGACAGAGTTCCGCAGGAGCTGCAGGGCCTTACTTTGAGTTCCGACTATGACCTGGCTTCGGATTCGGCGTGTCGGGCGAAGGAGGACGGCCGCAGCCACAGCAGCAGCGAGAATGAGCACGCCCGCTACAGTACTTCCCATCACGACGGGAAGGGAGGTGGACGACGTTTTCTTCTTGAGCTGATTGAGCAATAAAGCTGTTGGCGGGGGAGAAGGGGCCGAAGAGAGGGCGAGGGTATTAGCTGGGGAAGGCGCACTAGGGGATAGGGATGCTTTAGGCGCAGCGGCGGTAGACGAGGCGTTGAAGAGGACTAGGGGGGTGTTGGAGAAGAGGTAGTAGCAGGTGACGAAGTAGACCTCGCCGGCGAGGGAATCGTTGCAGAAACCGGAGAACTGAGAGAGGCAGGAGGCGCACCGGGAGGGGGAGATGTAGCCCACACACTGGGCGAGGGCGTAGGCGGCGGTCTGGCCGCTGCCACGTGTGGCGGCCCAGAACCCGGAATGGGAGGGTGCCTCTTGAGCGGTGAGCTTGAGGGCGGCGGCCAGATTGGCGCTGTAGAGCTGCCCAGAGCGGGAGCTGCTGCTGATGGTCCTGTTGTAGGTAGAGGAGCAGTTATTTCTCACGAGCGTGATCTCGGGGTCGACCAGGAAGTTGTAGTTCTCAAATCGCAAGTAGCAGCCCTGCAGAAGTATGCGCATGCCTGTGGTCCGCCCGCAGGGGGCCGAATCGAAGATCGCTGACACGCAGTCGCGGCACTGCGCCGGAGAGAGGTCGCCCCTGCACTGGTACATCACATACATATCCGACACGTTTGACGAAGAAACGGATATCGACATTGACTGGTAGAGAAGCACCGACGACTGCAGCGAGCCCATCACCGCGCCATGCACCTGGTTGAGAATAATCGCGAACGTGCTGTCGCTCGTGAAACTGGCCGTGTTGCAGAGGCCGTAGACCATATCCGTAACAGCTGACTGAGCTTGTAGCGTGAATTGCCTCGAACAACAGCACAGAACAACAACAACCAGGAGGAACACCGATCCCGGCCAGTGCTGCAGTGCTCCCGCCATAGCCGATCACAGAACTATGAGGAAAGCGCACCTTCCTTCCATGGTGTGGCATCAACCTTCATTTTTGCCAGTTAGGACCCTATTGTCTCAAGAAGGGCACTCTTTCAGGTTACCTTTCTTTTTTTCTAATACCTTTCAAGAGCATAGCCGTGAAAAAAATGCAATTTTACACACACACACTCATATCTAAAAATTTTACTATGTAAACTTAAAGGATAGAAAACTCTACCAAAATAAAGGTAAAATCCACATGGTAAAGCTTCAAAAAATATCATAATTGCAAACCAAGACATTGTTTGTTATATTGAAAAAAAAAGGTTTATGGACCAACACATGTTAAAAGCACCAACAAGAAAACCACTTTCTTATTTTGTCATCACATTGGGATTTCGACGATCTTTCAGGCCATCCCAAGCAATATACATAGCATCCCAATCCACAGCATGAGGATTCTTCTCACCATTGTAGGATTAAAACATGAGCATATTTAATGTCTCCAAAGCTAAGTGATTTCTCTCAAGAGACTTAATTCTATTCATTTGAGAGAACCCTCTATCACAATCCACCGTACTTGCAACAATCACTAGACAAGCATGCCAAAGCTTCTTCATTTCTCCATACAGGTGCTCCTGATGCTCATCAACTCCACATATTGCCCATGCCTCGTGCATACTCATGCCTGGACAAGTCCTTTTCAATCTAATCATGACACTGCAAGTTACATACATTCACATCAACTAAGCCCCCAAAATTTTCTAACAAAATAGGCATCCAGCTCCTTCCCATGGCAAACATTGCCTTTTGCTAAATAGGGTAGTCTTTTGGAGTAAATACTTTTGCTGCTTCAAAGAGTTTCATATTTTTGAATCACAAACATAAGGATGATATTATCTTTCCAACAAATTGTTTACCCATAGATATGCAACTCTCCCAAGAGTTTAGATTACCACTTGGATCCTTATCTCCAAATGAATTACGAGTGTGAAGAGCATGCACTTCTTGTCCATATGTGCCGCATGTATAGCGAAGATATCCATCATTTGCTTTTTCAACAAAGGATGTGTACTGTTGTGATCCAATGCCAAATATATCTCCAAGAAACCTTGTCTCCAATGTCTCCATTGTCACTACAAGCTCAATGCCAATGGAAGTCACATCAACATTCTTGCTTTGAAACTTTATATTGGGCATGTTTAAATAATGAAATACATCTGCAACAATGTGTAGAAAGAATTGTACCTTGAAATATGTAAAAAAGTCATATAAATCATTCCAACTTCAAAAGATGCAATAAAGCATGCATAAGTTTCACAAATCTTAGTGCAACATCACCCCGTGAGAGCCAATGAAAATCATGCATTCTCAAAACCTCTTGCACTAGCAACTCAAAGGCACTTGCAAGTTCTCTTAGCTACTTATGGCATTTATAAGAGCTTCTAATCCACTTGTATGCTTTCTTAATAATCTTTTCCAAAATTTTAAAAAACAGAAAATGGTCCTAATGCATCCTTAGTAGCTAGTGCCTCTCTGTGTGCAATGCAATGCACACCCACCAAATGGGGAACTTCCCTTGCAAATTGAGTCACAATGCCATTTTGACAACCAGTCATTACAGTATATCCATCACTTGCAAAACCAACGAGTTTTTCCTTAGGCAACTCAAGCTCCAAGAGGTATGTTGTAAGACTTGTATACAATGCATCTACAGAACCATCTACTGTCTCCAATAGTCTCATAAATTGACGGCAAATGGTCCCATTCGATTTTTCAATAAGATATGTGATACATATAATCATTCTATGATTACATGATATGTTTGTGCTTTCATCAACCATTATTGAGAAGTATGGACTTTCCTTTAGTTCATTATTGATATTATCATAATACACATTATGACAAGATATGAGAAAAAGCTTTGCAGCATATGAAGATGTGTATGCACCATAAGAGTTTACTGTCAGTGCATTTAGCACATTAGTTCCTCAACATCTGCCTCAAAGTCAAAAATAGGTTTTTCTCTCAAAGCAATTCCATGCATCTTTTGAAGAAGTAATTTGATGTGAGATATCCTTTTTTCCTCTTCACTATCATGCAAAACTTGCACATGATTTTCAATGGGATAAGTGATCCTTTTTTGCTTTTCAAACCACATTTGTATTGCCTTTTTATGCTCTTTTGATTGTTGATGGCCTTCTAGACCAAGTCTTTGAACATTCTTGCTACCTGTTGTGCCAAAAGGATTTTGCATTTTGAAGTGTGTACACCAAAGACAATGTACTCTTTGTTGCCCCTCATCATCATAAGATGAATAACTCCATTCATAATACACCTTCTAGTGCTCCTCATAAGTTCAAAATACCTTTTTACTTTTTGGGAGGCTTTTAATTTGTTCTTTGCCCATGGGTAGCATATTGGGCTTGGATCTCATGAAGATTCTTTAATGCATCCTCAAGAGAAGCTAAATCCACATGACTTGGAGGTAATCCATCTCCACCATCATCAATCACACTTTGCAATGGCATATTCTTGAATGGTCAGAGATTGTGGAGTTCTTCCATTAGTGGGGGGTGCATATTTAGGGTGGTCAATAGGAAGAAAACGATGATGATTGTCATAGATAACCTTCTTCAAGTGTGTCGGTCTAGAAGAAACGAGAGAGGGACCGCAAATTGGACATGCATGATATCCTGATGTAGCTAAACCTGTAAAAACAAGTGAGTTAATGATGACATATATTTGATTAAGGGTAAGAATGAATAAAATAGAGTATGCAACTACCTAAACACTCTCCATAGCCTGGAAACTCATGCATGGTCCACAACAACATGCCCTTTAAAGTGAAATCTCTAAAGGACAATGATGCACTCACATCTTACACCTCAATACCTCTCCATAGCATTTCTAGCTCCTCGATCAAAGGCTCTAAGTAAATGTCCATGTTTTTCACTTTGTGTTTTCCAGGAATCAAAAGGGACAACATTACATGTCCTTTTTTTATTGCCATAGACGGAGGGATATTATAGTTCAGCAATACCACTGGCCATACACTATATGAGGTGCTTTTGATGCCAAATGGATATATTCCATCTAATCCTAGACCAAATCTCAAATTTCTGGGCTCTTCTTTGAAAGTAGGCCGCAAATTATCTACGTGTTGCCAAGGTGGTGTGTCTAAAGGAATTCTCAACTTTCCATCACTTGAATGGTGACTAGCATACCATGATATGAGTCTCGCAATATATTCACACGTAAACATAAGTTGAATACGTGGAATAATAGGAAAATGTCGCAAAACCTTACGAGGCACATCCATTGATTTCATCTCCTGGTTGTATCTTGGTTCACCACAAATAGAAAAGTGTCGTGCATATGCATGATTCCCACGAAACAAGATGCAATCAGTGAAACATGCATGGATTTTAACGTAATTGAGACCTCCAAGAGATGTCAAGAAACGCCTTGCTTGCTCCCTTCTAGTTGGTAATTTATTTCCATTTGGAAGCATTTGTGACAATAACCTGCATATATTGTGCAAACACAGTTAACAAACATTGAATATTGTCTAGAAGCATTCATGAATTAATATCAAATGATACATACTTCAATAATGCATTCAAGCTAGCATTACTCCATCCATAAATGGTTTGTAAGTTCAGTATCTCGAGAGATGCACGTAGAACGGAGTAGATGCAACCTTCGTACAATGGAGTTTTCGACACTATGTGTAGTAGGTCATCTGTCTCTCTAGTGGCACCCTCCCCCCAAACCTCATGGGAAAATAAATCGTGCATCAAGTTGTCCAAAATATCTTCCTCCAAAACTTGATGGGGCATTTGAAGAGGGTTGTTATCGTCATCATCAGTCTCTACTCTTCTTGAGGACTCTGCCTCCTCGCGTCGACACTTCGCAGCCTCTCGATGCCCTGGAGGGACCATTTGAGGATGTGGTACCGCATCCTACTCAATTTAAAAAAATGAGGTTTTGTTTAATGGTGAAGACGCAACATAGACCAATAATATGTGTGCAAATAAAGCAATAAAAATTACTGGGTCTTTTTCTTGGTCCCACTCTCCGTACATGCTGAGGTGTGACATTATGATTCGACATGCTTAGAAAAAACATCCTCGACAACGATCACACATACATTTGATTTTTTGTCGTAGCCAAGCATCTTGATTGTGAAGACGCAATGGCTCATCCTCACTGGAGGATGTACTATTTCTTGACTCAGCATGTCCCATACCAGTAGAAGATGACGACAAAATTATACATGTATCATAAGGACATATATGATTTCATTTGATATATATGTCATATTCCCTAAATGCATTGATACTTACAACATGGAGGCAAACATTTTGATATTGAAAGACTAGGAAAGTCATGTTGATCCAAAAACAACCAAAAGCTAGTATCTAATCAGTTTAATTGTAATTGCGCGTCTATCAGCACGTGTAATATGTCTTATCTGCGCAAATACACGTGCAATTATACACGCTTACAAATGCACCACGCAAATATAAAAAAAATTTAAAAAATTTTTGGCTTTCTTTTCAAACCTGTACTTTCCTGCGTTTTTTACGTGTTTTCTGTAGTTCGAGCTCGACATCACTAATCATGTCTATCTATCACTTCATGAAGACAATGAGGGAAGGAATAAGAGTAAAAAGAGGACAAGATGAAGAAAGAGCCAAAGAGTAAAGAACAAGAGCTAAACAGCAAGGAAGAGAAGAAGATTCAAGCAACTTACCAAAGGAAGGGAGAAGGAGGACAAGGAGCTTGCAACCTAGCCGCCACCCGTCAGAACAAGCAAAGAGGGTGAGTTTTTCTCTCTCTCAATCTTGTTTGCTTTCTGTGTCTGTTTGTCTCTCTGTCTCTCTCTTTACATGCTATAGACTGTTATCTATGGAGGTTTTTTTGCGCATTTTTTATAACAGTTTGCAAAATATGGTCCGACTATGCGCGTCTGTTAGCGCGTCTAGATGACAGTGTAGATGCATGTATAGACGCAGGAATAGACGTGCTGACAGACGTGGGTATAGACGCAGATATAGACGTAGCATGTAATATGTTTTTTCTACACATTGTAGTAATGGATTTTTGCTTGTGTAGATGTGGAATCATGGATCTTCCAGCACTGATCCTGAGTTGGAACGCATGAACAACACCTTAGCGGAGTTTTCTAGAGGTGTTAATAGCTTTTTTGGAGGTTTTCCGAACAAGGAGTAATTCATGGGGGAGATGACCAATTATCTTGGTCGCCCTTCCACTGTAGAGGAGGTTTTTAATGTCATGTCTGGGACACCTATCACATCTTTGCCTAGCACTGCCGCACAAATACCAAACCTTGGCACACCAAACCTTGGTACACCTCTACTAATAGGTACTCCACGCACTATGCATACACACAGATTAGTTGATGCACAGGGATCAACTGAAGTCCATGGATCGGCCGAAGCACATGCATCTACAGAAGCACGTGCATCGAGTGAGGTAGATGGTAGTGCCCGTCGAGGGAGGAGGAAGAGTCGTGCGGGAGGACGAGGAGGTCGAGGGCTTTGTGGGGGTTGCCTAGGAGGTGGCTCTCGATCACCCTCATCGGGAAATGAGAGAGGTGAGCCTCCACAAATGTACTACTCTATCATTGATGTTAGTGGTATCTTGCATAACCCTGAGGGGAGGGAAGTGATAGCCTACTTGAGGAGTGTCGTGCATGCCACATACAAAGATTTTATGATTCCCTTCAAGCATTAAAAAAATGGTTTGTGGCAAGAGGTGTTGCGGGCAGTACATAGAAGGTACCCTAATCCCGAGAATTCACGATTCTCAAATGATTGGGGACGGTCAAAGGTGAGAGACACGCTTCATAACAAGAGGTCTCAACTTATGACACGCGCCAAGGAGTCACTACGGAGACAAGAGCAGGGGCACCCTGGATATGGCCAACCACCGAATTGCCACCGCAGGGAGTGGAAAGAGGCCAAGAAGAGAGGAGCAGAGAAAAGGACAAGTCGCCAGCATGCAGAGGCGCGACGTATCTAGATGGCAACCATGGGATCATCACATTATGGATTGGGTGGCAGGGAGTCATGGGAGGATGAGTTTGTAAGTATTATTTGATTTTTTTTAAAATTAAATTTTTGTAATTTATTTCAATTCATTATGTAGTGTGTTCTAATACGTTGTATGTTCAAATTTTTTTGTAGTACCATATCGTTGGTAGGATGCCTACTCCTAGAGAGGTAGGCTACCATCGAGGTCAGAACCAAGCGTCCACTTGGCAGCATTTCTACAAGGAGGGACTCATCACGGAGGAGCAATATAATTGTGTCATGAGGATTCCACAACCAGAAGAGGTATGTTTTATTTTTTACATGAAAAGTATAGGTAACTCTAATTTATTGTTTGTAATGGTATTTATATACCTTAATCCTTTGTGTAGGCGAACCCTGATGCAGTTGAGGATAGTGAAGGGGGGACTAGCAGTAGTGGTGGCGGCAGCGGCATTGGCACCGACAGTGGTGGTGATAGCGACGATGATGCCTCTTCTGAGGAGATGTAGAGGAGCCCCATGCATGCATGCCTCCCCTTGGCTTGTAGTTTTCATTTTTGATATGTATTACTTTTAGCTAGTGCTTGCGACATGACCATGCTTGAGGTCACAAGCACTAGAACTCATCATGTAAAAACATTTCATCTATATATATGAAATTTCGTGTTCTACATACGTTGTTTTGTTTTCAGTACAAAAATCTTCGAAATAATCTTTCTCTGTTTTCCCTAAGCATATAATTTGATGTTGATGGGGGAAAAAAAACCAGAGAGCAAAGCTCTCTCGTTTTTTTGTCATACCTTTGTTTTGCGCATCTATCAACACGTCTAAATTGTGGGAAAAATACGTGTCTATTATCATAAAAAATTTGCAGAGTACACGTCTTTTTAGACGCACAGTTACATGCGTGTATAGACGCAGAATATGAATATATCTACTTTTTTATAAATATGATTATATATTTACGAAGCGCGTCAATATGCGTGTCTATATGCGCGTGTAAGTTTCACTATAAGCGCACTTTTAGATGCGAAATTTTAGACGCGGTAATAAACGTGCCTGACATTTTTTAACACAGTTCAAATATTGCATTTACAAGTACGTCTATGGAGCCTTTTTGTTGTAGTGAACCAACCTCCACACGTCACAGGAGTCTAGTCACCAGTGGACGAAGGGAGAGCCACCGCATTGCCGCAACCTGGCATTTCTAGGGACCAGCGTCCAGAAGTTAGAACACTCGTGAGTTGTCACTGGCCAAGAGACTAGAGGTCGTTGTGCCATCGGTAGCTCTATAGACTACCAGTCTGCCGCCCTTCAGTCCCATCCAATGGCCCTGGCCCCCAGCCCCAATCATCAAGCACGGACAGGATCTCCTGCAGCCAATTACGAGAGCATCTTTGTGGAGTCTAGATACGTCATCATGGGCCTCGGCATTGTTTTGAGCCTCTGTCAACCTGTAGAAGTGGAGTCTGAGTCATGAATCGTTGCTCTAGAGAAGCGAAGTCCAGAATCTGAACTCCGGAGCTTTAGCATCAAGATTCCACACTTCAAGTTGCAACTCCACTTATTAAGGTAGGTGCATATATGACATCTCTCTTTCAGTTATTCATCAATGTTTATGCATTTTCTTTTTTGCAGAGAGAGAGAGAGAGAGAGAGAGAGAGAGAGTGTGTGTGTGTGTGTGTGTGTATGCTAAGTCTAGTACCATTGTTGTATGGTTTTGTGTTTTGATAAATGATATCATATAGGCTATATCTCTTTCTCCAGATTATGGGTCCTGGTCGGCCAAAGAGAGATACTCTACAATTGAGTATTTTTAGTGCATTTCTTGAAAGAGAACTGCATAAAGTGGGTGAGCTCGTGAGGTATGTATACTTTATACTTATTTTTTAGTTTACATATTACGTACATCACATAGTAAACCCACTTGAATTAATGGAAAAAACTAATCATCGTTCTCAATTGCATGTTGGTAGATTTGTGAGTTTGAAGGAAATCGATCCAAATACGTTGCAAGAGGCTTGAGTATTGTCCATTGAGGTGGTTTGTTTGGTGGAGGAAACTTTTCCTCGCTCCATTTTGACTACTCAAGTACACTTACTCGTACATTTGATTGATGGGATCGCAATTTGTGGGGTAGTTATTCATGCAAGGTGGATGTTTTTTCTAGAGCGCTTTATGAAAACCCTAAAAGACTTTGTAAGGCAAAATGCACGGCTCGAGGGAGGGAAGCATGGCTGAGGGTTGGTTAGTGCAATCATCCCTTGTACAAATCTCTGAATATCTTACTAAAGTGGACCCCTCTTTACCATGACTATGGAAAGATGATGAAGATTTGAGGATGACCTCTATAATACCTCAAGGAAAAGGAAGGAGCAAAGTGCTAATGAAAGAGGAACTTCGTAAGTTAAATGTATTTTGTGTGCTTAATAGCGAAGTAATGAGCAAATGGGTGACACTATATAAAGAAGCAAGGGCAAGAAAAGTAAGCGAAAGGCAAAAATTTCGTGCTAGACATGGATGTAATGTCTCATATCTAGGACATTTAAGTGCACTTCCATATCATATTGATACAGATTGGCTACATGAAGAAATGGAGAAGATGGAAAAAGAGGAGGCGATGGATATATCGCAAGAGGAGTGGGAATACGCACAAGGTTGCTTATCAAAGGTGAGACATACTTATAATTAAATTATCTTTAGTTATATATGATATAATAATTTCACATGTTTCACCTTTAACTAAATCATTAATATGATCTCAACAATGTACTACTAGTGCACATTGTTCAATGCTATTTGGTGTGAAGGTAGACATTTTCGAACTCAACGTATAGATGATAAGAGAAATACCCAGGATTGCGGTATCCTTGTAAACTTCGAGGACACCAATGGCACCATGGAAGGTTATTGTGGCTTGATCCAAGATATTTTGAAGCTTGACTTTAGGAGATTTTTAATATATGTACTAGTTGTGAAGTGGTTTAAAGAACTAGTAACAATGGGTGAGCATTGCACAATTAGACGTCATCCAAGTGGTTTTGTAGTGATTGACTCTACAAAATTTCACCAAGGCAAGAATGGCACATTCGTACTACCTCAACAATGCGAGCATGTATATTAGAAGCTATTTATTTTTATATATATTACTTCTTGATACATTCTCAAAATACAATAAATATTTGAGTTGCTTACTTTTTGTTTTTTAAATGCAGGTTGTGTATCACCCAATGGTAAACAATAACCGACGGTGGCACGTCATCCCCATATCTAATCGTTCAAAACCAATATATGGCAATGCTACCAACATAGAGATAGTTGATGACAATCCAACAATCAATGATGATGCCATGATCGATGATATACATGATGTAGTGCAAGATGATCCCCGTGAGGATGTTCAAGGAAGCGCAGAAGAGGATAACAATATGGTTGCAGATGATGATGAAGAAATTGAGCATAGCAATACATCTGACAGTGGGATAGACTTATTTGTTTCATTGCCTATTGGTAACATAGACCTAGAGTTAGATAGTCTAGCAAGGGCTGATCTCATTGAACATGAGATTGATCATTCATTGTAGCATATATAATTAGCTTTGAATGATTGGATGTATATTTGTAATACTCAGAAAGAAGTAAAGTTAGTAATGTATTCAAAAAAATACTAGATGTTAAGATGCTTGGTCATATTTAGGGACTTTATGAGAAATGAAAAATATGTGTGTTTATTTTCGCATCTATAGGCATGTTTAAAAGCATGGGTATATAAACACGTTCTATATACTAGTGCGAATAGACACACTGATAAACTGGCCAACTATTTTGTGTGTACAGTGCGCGTCTATAGGGCCTTTCTTTTGTAGTGGTTGTTGTTAGGAGTCCGGGACTCTTGAGCATTGAGTTATCACTGGTCACTCAAGACCAAGCGGGTTGCGTAAGTCGGGACTGGCCACTCCAGGCTCGAGCCAAGAGCACGCATGGAGCTAGCTGTTGTAGTCAGGCGGGGTTTGAGTTGCAGCCTACTGGAGCACACGTTGGGCAGACAGGTGATGTAAGCAATTGGGGCATGCGTCAAATGGGCCGCTACTAGTTGGATCGAATGGGTTGGCAGGTGATGCAGGTGTGCACTGTTGAAGGGTTTGTGAAAGTAAAGTCGCGTCTTCAGAAGACCTTGATAAATTTCTGGATAGAAGATCAGCAAAGATGCGAAGATGAAAGAATCTGTGTACAATAATAGATCCGTCAAACTTTCATTAAGACCTCATCTATGCAGCAATGATAAGATCAAAAGCAAGTTTTCAGCTGAGCATAGAATTCATCCTTCAACATAGGAACCTTCAGTATAAATCTGGTTATCAACTACAGACAGAAATTTCAGCATTGTCCTTTCAGCAACATCAGCCAAAGGATGGATCTATGGATCCACAGACTTAACAATAAACCCAAAGGAAACTTGATTCCAAATGTTGAGGTGAACAATATCACCACTATCACATAAAAGATAGACACTACTTTCGTTCATTCGCCTCTGATAATTTGAACCTAGACATCTCACTTAAAGCCCTGAATTGGAGAGACTGCTTGTAGCCACTGATGGCTGTAACAAGAATAACAAGCAGAACAGCAACAGTAAAGCTCACACCATCATACCAGCCTTTCCCTACACCATGGCTCTTGATACTTAGGCCTAAAGAAAGGGCTAGTATAAGAATTGGGCCTGAAAACTGTCTTTCGTGACTCCACTTTGTGAGGTCTTTCTTTATACCCTTAAAGGAACTTCTGATTTTCATGTCCAAGAAGCAGAATATACTCTTGGCCTAAGCTGCAGGAATATGTTCGCAGAAGAATGCTCGAAGATAGATGCATTACCACCGAATCTTCTTGAGAAATGACAAAATAAAGGTTGTCTTCGTTATGCTTTAATAAGATACTTCTCTGAGAACTAGATTTCCTGCAATAGTTCTCTCCTTGAGAAGCTTCTCTTCGGCACCTGTCTGGTGGATACGGAGCTGCTTATTATCTCGTGTATGACAGCCTCTATTGCTCTAGATCTGAGTTCATCCTTTGATGGCCACAAAAACAAATCCTCTCTGCTCAGCCGTTAGGGAAACAAATCACTGACGAAAAGCAGGTTTTGCTGTTGAGCACCTAAGGTGGTAGTTATGGCATGGAGCAACCTCTATTCCACAGAGCTGATGGCTTCCCTCAGCAATTTACAAGCTCACACCACAGGGAAAGTGGTTGTGTTGATTAGCTCTGATGTTTTGCAGTACGCCACCACACGTATTGGAAGGTTAAACGGAGAAGGTGATGGCCAACATATTGAGAAGCTTGTCGAAGAAGGTGATGGTGTCTTCCGAAGTAGTTATATCTTTTGTCACCCACATTGATCACCACTTGGAGTGCAATCACAGTAGTCGAGTAGAGCAGTTGCCTAGAAGACCGGGTTTTCTTCTTGATCTTCGTCGTTTTCTTCAGCGTCGTCAGCCTTGAAGCCTCCAAATTCACACTGGACATTCCCTGCTAACCACCTCTTCGTCCTCTCATAACGATCAGCAAGGACCCTTCAAATTCCCGTAAACTCTCTGATTTCGTCTCTCTTCGTCCTTCGATTCCCATTCATATTCTCCAGTTCATTTTCTGATAGGTAATGCGGAGTGTGGCTACCGTGACGTTAATGCTCTTAATCCTCCCCTTTGTCTTCTCCATCTTCATAAACAGAGCATCCATTCCTCTTCATCATCTCGACGTGACGATAATGCTCTTTGAGAGGAAGGCCTTCAAGAGATCTTTCCTGGGTCAAATTCATGAAAGCAGAACTCCTCATGAACCAGGAAGCAGAAGAACAAATCTGTGTGTCTCTATCACGCCTTCTTCCCCATCGTGCCCTCTCGTTCTTTTTTTCCCCCCAAAAAGGCTCGTTTTTAAAAAATAGTCCTCTGTTCTCCTCATCTTTGTTTTTTTTTCTCTGATATCCGCCCCCAAATTGACTTCCCTCCCAGAAAAGCTTCTGAAAGCGGCCTGTTTTTTAAGACTCCTAAAGCCCCACAAGATTTTAGACAGCAAATAAATATGAGAGCATCTAAAGGTACGCTCCCTTGTTGCATCTCTCCAAAACATTTTAAAACTTCCTCATCAAAACCATAATCAGCATATCCTGACATAAGTGATGCCTAGGATGCTGCATCTCGAGTTTCCAATCTATCAAAAACTCCATGTTCTTCTACACGCATGTCACATTTAGCGTACATGTCAACCAGAGCATTACGGATAAGTTTCTCTTGCACCAAACTCCTCTTCACTATATTCCCCGCATAAAATGAAAGAGCAAACATAACAACTAAGTATGTACAAAGTATTAAATCACAAGCACAACTTTTGGGTGGTTTTCACACCTCGAATGCGCAGCAATACGACATCCACCCCCTCTAATCCTGCGCATCCTCCGGATGGGCCAACTACCCATGATCGTTATCATCAAGATCCACAAATAGATCAATCTCTTCATTAAGCATTTCCGGTATATCATCAAGATTAACTGTCATATCATCTATCTCTTCCATTGAAGTTTCTTCTCGTTGCTCTTCTCTTGAAAATTCTTCCAATGCATAATCCTCATAATCTCTTTTCTTGAAAATCTTGATTCTTTTTCCAGCAATAGGCACTCTAAGCACTGTTCCATCCAATTCTGTCAGCTCATATGTTGCATTATCAAAGACATGTCTGACTATGTACGGCCCAAACCATCTTTTCATCATCTTCCGAAGTGCAGTATGCTGATTTTCAAGACTGCTATCAAAGAACAATACCCAATCTCCCTCTTCTATTGCTCTAGGCTGCAAGCGATGCCTGCTGTCAAACCTGCCCTTATTCCTTAGTCTAGCAACCTTCAACCTGTCAATAGCTAGCTGAATATCATCAGGTCTCCTCTCCAACTGTCGAATCCAAAGAGCTAAGAGCTCCTCTCTCGTCAAATCCTCCTGCTAAGGAAAAACTGACCAAGTCAAAGCACAAGTCTCAATCGGCATAACCGGTTTCTGACCATACATCAACTCTGCAGGCATATATCATGTGGTAACACTATGAGTCGTACGATCAGCCCATAAAGCAAATGGTAGAAGTCTCGGCCATTCTCCAATTCGTCCTCTGCATGCTTTGGCTAATGCTTTCACTATCGGCGGATGCCCTCTTTCACTCTTTCCATTTCCCTCTGGATTATATGCTGTAGTTAGAGCCAACTTGATTCCTAGCTGAGAGAAAAACTCCCTAGCTTCATCTGCATCCAATTCACCACGATCCGCAGTGATCTTACCCACACAACCATACCTGCGAAAAATTTCCTCCAATAAGAACTTACACACTGCACTAGTGGTCTTCGTTCTCAAAGATCTGCCCTCAACATGATTGGTAAGATCCTCTCTAGCCAAAACAATATACCTCATCTGCCATAGACCCATAGGCATAGTAACCAAATCAACTACCCACTTATAATGAATGCATAGCGGATAGGTCGGATGAAGCTCATCTCGATGACGCACTACCGAATACATCTGGCAGTCTCTGCAAGTCTCAACAAAGTGAGAAACATCTCTATACATGCCTTTCCACCAATATTTCTCCTTGATTTTCTCATAAGTAGCCCACACTCCTCTATGACCAGCCCAAGGACTCTCATGAAACTTCCTCATCACCTGTAACTGTGTCTCTCCATCGCAGACAACCCGCAAAGGTAATCCGCCTCTTTTCTTCGGATGCTTCCAAAGAAATCCGTCCTTGAGAAAATAATCATAGGCTTTCCTTCTGATCTTCTTGAACTCTTCATCTGTCCATTCATCTCTTTTGCTTAGTGTGCTAAGGTACCTGCCAATCTGCAACCAATCTCCAACATAGAGTTCTTCTATGAAAGCCACAATATCATAGACATGACAAACATGATCAACCATAGTGGCTGAAATTTCTACATCATCCTCTTCTGCAAGTAGAGTCTCCTCATCATCATATCTGGCTCTAGACAACATATCTGCCACTGGATTATCCTTCCGTGCTATGTGTTTAAATTTCGGATTTAATGACTTGATGTATGCAATCCATCTCAGCATAGCTATATCCGGAGTAGAGCAACTCGTGATCATACCAATCAATGGCAAGCAATCTGTCTCTACCACAACTGAAGCTCCAATAAAGTACTCCTTGTCACATTTGAGAGCCGTGACAATCCCCAGTAGCTCCCTCTTGATTTGCGGATATCTCCTTTGTCTCTCGTTTAGGACTTTTGCCCCAAACCGAATAGCATACCTATTTCCATCTGCATCATCTTGACCCACAGCCCAACCTATGCCATTGGACTAGTGTCAACTGTCAATACAATAGGCTTCCCACAATTATAATCCGCTTTCTTGAGAGTAGGAGCATTCTGCAATAACTTCTTCAATTTTTGCATGGCTCTAGCTTGGCTCTCATCCCAATAGAATTTCTGCCCCTTTCGAAGCAACTGATATAAATAATCTGCTATGTGTGCAAAATGAGGTATCCAAATCATGTAAAACACACAAACTCCAATGAATCTCTGTACCTCTGAAGTGGTAAAACAATACTCCGCAATCTTGCCTATAGCATTCACCTTATCAGGTGAGGGTTTCCTACCATAATATCCACACATATGTCCAACAATGACAACCTCATTCACTCCAAAAACAGATTTTTACCCTGAAAGTGTCAAGTTCACTTCTTCTAACCTGGCCAAAATCTTCTCACATGCTGAAATATGATCAGCCACAAAGGATCTGCATCCCTGCTCATTTAGACTCTCATTTTTCTCTTCTTCTGCACACCCCTTAATGGGCAGATCATCCAAGAAAGGCATGGTAAGCTAAGGTATATAATCACGAAGGACCTTATGCATGGCATTCATCATATGCGCAACAGAATTAGTGGCACCTTGAGGCAAGGTACACATCCTGACAAGCCCAATAAGAGTTCTCATGGTGGTTATGTCCCTGCTTTCCAAAGCCAGCTGAAACTGATCATATCCTAAATACAAATCACCTAAAGAATAGATGGCACGACTAGCAAATGCTTCTGCAAACTCATCCACAACTGGACCTATACCAACATTCCTGATAGTAACTCTATTCACTGGCTGCATGTCCTGAATAAATCGGAGAGTACCATTCTTCTTTGGAACTGTAAACCACCTGTTTGAGTATGGTGCAGATGAAGGCTCAAGAATTCCCATCCTGATTTTCTCATTCAATAAATCAATCAGCTCTGGCAGGTGTGCTTTAGACACTCGAATAGGTCAAAGATTCCAAGGAATATGAGGAATAGTAAAAATGACCATAGGAGCAACAATATCAGGATTCATACATCCAATCTCATGCGGGAAAAAAGAAAATCCCCTTCCATGTCGCTCAAGCATCTCCTGAAAGCATTGCTTCTCTATGGGTAACAAAAAATCACCATTTCCAATTTTCAATTCAGCAAGAGTCTCTGCTGAAAATTTATGGCCAATATGCTCCAGATTCCTCAAAATTGGCTGTTTGGCAGCCCTCTCTATTTGCTGATCACTGTCAGGTGGAAGCGGTACAGCTACCGGCTTCACCTTCTTATCCACAGTTTTGTATTTCGTGTCAACCCTGGCTTCATTATACTCTTCTGCATTACTCAAATCTTGCTGTAAATCAGCAATTCTGCACTCCAATGGCTGAATATCCTCAGCCCTCTGCTCTATGGACTACATAAAAACAGCCCTAAACTCTGGATGCTGAAATATTTCAGCAGTAAACTCTGTTGGCTGAAAGTTTTCAGCCCTCTGTGTCTCTGAAAGCTGATCATAACCAGCTGGAAACTCTGTTTGCTGAATTTCTTTAGCACTCAACACTCTTTGCTGAGTTACCTCAGCCTCTGACTCAATCTGTGACACAAAATCTGCAATTTCATGAAACATGTCCAGGGACTGCACTAATACATTACTGTGACAACTCTGCATATCAGTTTTCAGCATATCTTCCATCTCTTCCATTGTATCTGCACAAATCATACTGTCATACATCCCATCTATGTGCTCATCATCCTCCAAAATTCTTGCATTTTTCAAATTTTTCTCATTCCTGCATATATACTGCCTGGCAGCTCTAGGCAACCTAAAAGTCTTCTGATAGCTCATCGAACTGTTTGCTGAAATCCCAACAAAACCGGAGGAGAAAACATCGCTGCCAGGAGGCGAGAACTCCAATCCCATCTGCTCTGTACCAGCGTCGTCTCATGAAACGACGGTGTCATATTGCTGCGCATTCGAGGTGTGAAAACCACCCAAAAGTTGTGCGTGTGATTTGATACTTTGTACATACTTAGTTGTTATGTTTTCTCTTTCATTCTATGCTGAAGACGGAGAAGAACAAGGAGTTTTGGTAGACTAGTAACTCGAGATGCAATTCCATGGGCTACACTTATTTCAAGATATGCCGATTATGGGCTTTGTGAGGATGTTTCCAACATCTACAACTGGATGTACTATGTGTGAAATGGCAGTAGTATGGGCACAGAACCAACTGATCACTGATGAGTCTGGAGAGCTTATCAACGCGTATCTTAGCAAGATGTGCGAACGCCTTTCGAATCCAAATGGAGAGAGTGTTGTGGAGTGTGACCAAGTTTCTTCCATGCCCACAGTGACCTTTACGATAGGAGGGAAACATTTTGATCTTACACCTGAGCAGTATATCTTGAAAGTTGGAGAGGGTAATGAAATGCAATGTGTTAGTGGGTTTATGGGTCTGGATGTTCCTTCAGGGCCTCTATGGATGCTTGGAGATGTTTTCATGGGTGTTTACCACACGGTTTTCGATTATGGAAATACACGTGTAGGCTTTGCTAAGGCCGCCTAATTGTCGTGATGGCCATGGGAAAATATCTTTAATCATATTGACAATGAAGTGATTTGCAGGCTTGGTCGATATAAAAAAGTGTGATTAATGCTGAAGTTGGCCCGCTTTCCTGGGGAAAAAGAGGCTTTCTGAAAGAAAAAAAAGGGAATCGCTGTCTTTGGGGAGAAAGGGAATCTAATTTGGGGGGGAAGATTGACTTTGGAGAGAAAGAACACAGAGTTTTGTTGGAGCGTTTTTGAATCGAGGAAAACGGAGGGAGGAACAGAGGAAAGACATGGCATTTTTAGAATTGGAAAAGAGGGTGGATCTTTGCTTAAGGGTTGCATATTGGACAGTTTCATAAACTACGATGATCAGAGAGAGAACCAAGCTTTTGAGGTGGATTGTTCTGCAAATCCTAAGTCATTGAAGAGCACGCCTATCAATTCCTTATCTACTAGTTCAGTAGAATCCTGCTATTTGGGGGGAATGGAATCTGACAGAGGAAGGAAAAAAAAAGCCTCTTTGGCGGATCACGAATCTGGTCTAGGTTCCTCTCTCTGCGATTCTTTTTGGGACTGTTGGACGATGATGAAGATCGAAGCAGCGACGACTGATGAAGACGACACGCAGAAGGTGACGAAATAAATGCTGCAATGAAGGTTGACAGGCAAAAGGACAGAAAGAATATAAAGGAGCGAGTCACGGCATCGATGAGCTCGATGAAGCACACGAAAGGAGTCCTGCATTCGGAGAGGCCACTGTAATCGCAAAGAAGGCCTAGTCGACGACAAGTCGAAGGGACCACAGCAACAGAAGGGCAGAACGAACGAAGAAGGAGGAAGTTTAGTCCTCCAAGCAATGCGGACGTCGAGAAGATCAACGCTGCCTGTCAAGATGGTGTTCTCACTGTGACTATTCCAAAGATCCCTCCTCCTACTCCAAAGGTCATCAATGTGAACGTTAACTAATTGTATACAGTCATCCCGATAGCAAAAAGATCCCTCCTCCTACTCCGAAGTTCATCAATGTCAACGTTAACTGATTGTATACAGTCATCCAGATAGCAGAAAGGTTCTTAGGATTTTGTTCCGGTTCTTGGCTTGTGCCTTCCAGGAACAAGAAATTGTTGCTCCGATTCAGATATACTCAAAGGCGCTGGCTCGGATCCAATTACCTGATGCTACTTGTGAATGCACAAAAGGGTGGAACCACAACTGCCACCACCGTCGACGGCCGAAAACTCTACAGCTCAAATGACTCAAGATGCAGGTGATACCCTACCCGTACCTGGAAGTGCAGTAGATGCAATCGCAGGTGCAGCAGCAACAGAGCCAGTGGTCATTGATGCTGATGACGATGTGGGAATTGAGAATAGCCCTGGGGCCAACACAGAAGGGAGAGAGAGTCAAGGCGGAGAGACGCCTGCAGGACTAGAAGGTAGTGCTGCCGCCGTGGATGCCCCTGCCGAATCTGCAACATGTCCTATCTGTATGGAACCTTGGACAGGGGATGGCATCCATAGAATATGTTGTCTTGCATGTGGTCATCTGTTTGGTAGATCATGTATTAGGCGATGGCTCAAGCAAGCAGGAAAGAAGAATGTGTCCTCATTGCAACCGAAAAGCAAAACTTGAGGATATTCGGAATTTGTATGTTCCTTTCTTGACTGTCCTTGATGGGGCACATCAACTTCTGCTCGAGGAGCTAGGAGTGCTACAATCAAAGTACCAAGATCTTACTGCTGAAAATGACAGATTGAATAAGGAAAAGCGAGATTTGCATGGACTGCTTGTATCCCTTTTCTTCAGATACTAATGGCAAATCAAGTAGATTCCAGAAAACAAAGAGCTATGGGCACGATAATTTTGGGGAGAACAAGTTTGTTCCAAACAACAGAGATGCACCATTCAATCAAGGTTCTTTTAGGGAACACTTATACTCAAATAGAAGTCCATCCATAGACTTCAGAAGCTCTATCTATCCTGCTGAATTATCTGGTCGAAGCAGTAGGGAAAAGGTTGCTGGGACAGAGTAGAAGGAAGAACTTTGGAGAGCTCAGAATGAAGATAAAGGCTGAAGAAGGAGGATTGAAAACAGGAAAACTAACGCTGAAGCAAAAGAGCCAAAAGATGACAAAAACTTCAAAGGTTGACGGCTGAAAAGAATGTGTCACAGAGATTTCACTTCTTTGCATGATTGCAACAAAGACAAGCTTTAGAACGTGTTTCAACAAGTGTCAATTTTGTCACCTATTTAGTCCACCACCATCATCGAATACATTGACGTCTCCTCACCTTCTCCTAACCCGCTTCTCCCTAAAGACCCTTACACATGTATAAGTACATGTTTCTTGACAGATTTTGTAGAAGGGAAACCTTACTTTGAAGGGGACTTTCTTGGCTCTAAGACATTATGGTTGGCTCATATGCTACATCACTACAACAAAAAGGGTTTCTAGACGCGTTTGTGGACTTCAGTTTTTGAACAACCAATTTAAAAATTGAATTTGTTTCCTTTATGAAATTGAAACTGTTGATGTTGATTAAGGATGTAAATGTCACGCTTGATTGATCTTCTATCCTGAAATTTAACAAGGACTTCTGAAGTTGCGACTTTGCTTTCTTAAACCCTTCGACATCTTTGGTGAACCCGACGTGAAAGCGTCACAGAAATTTCAGGATGGGAGATACTTCAGCCTCTATTTCAGCTTCTTCTACAATTCCAGCTGTGCCTACTTTAGCTCCATCAATGACTGCTGCGTCAAGTACTTCAACAGAGGATCTAAAGCAGATTTTGCAGAATATGTCCATGTATATGCAGCTCCAAAATCAGCAGACACAATTGTATATGCAGTAGCAACAACAATTGCATCAATAGCAGTTGTCTCAGCAAAGGCAACTCTATTCGGAGCAGGAGAATGCAAACAGCGCGACTAAGGCTATTGAAGCAGTTGAGAATGAGAAGAAGCTATTTGACGGCCGCAATCTTTCAGCATATTTGAAGACATATGAGATCAAGATGGGGTTTTTTGAAGTTCCAGCTGGAATTATGAGTAAGTACTTCCTTCGTCTTGTCACACCCGCTTTGAGGACAAAAGTGACTAATCTTTTTATTCAAAATACACATTGGCAAGATTTTAAGAAGGCCTTGAAAGAAGAATACTTCCTTGAGGACTTTGGTATGGCTACTCGGCGGTCATTCTGAGAGTGGGTCTACATGCCAAACAAAGGTCTAGCTGCTTCAGAGTTGATTCGAGAATTTGAGGAGAGGTATAGTCAGCTTGATGCCATTGAACAAAGAGCATTGGATGTTGAAAAAGTTGAGCTTTTCTTGCAAGCTGTAGATCCTCCTCTTCAAGAAGAATTGGGTGAGCTTCTTGAGGATTGCACGAAGCCTATGGGTCTTAAAACGGATTGGCAAGATGCTCAGGATGCAGTCTCAACTTTGACCAAGAGAAGGATATGGAAGACTCGCCTACAGAATGGTTCCATGACACCTACACCATCATCAGCTCCTATGCCTGCTTCTATCCCTCTAATTTCTTCTCCTCCTCAGCCAGTTTCTTGGTCTATGCCAGTGCCTACTGTTTCCACTCCACCTATTCCTCCTGTTCCACGACCGATGCCTACACCTTCTGCTCCGAAACCATCTGCTCCATCGGTGCCTACCTCTCTTGATGACATAATCAAAGGCATAACAGATTTGACACTGGAGTCAGTCAAAGCGGAGTTGGTGGGAAAGTTGAAGGAGCAGTTTGCTTCGACTGCGCCTACTACTTCATCTAGTGCTCCTACTGCACCTAGGAGTGCTCCTAGTGCACCTAGGAGAGATCGGAGATGTATTTGGTGCGATAGTACGGACCATCAGCATTGCAAGGATTGTGAATCTTTTCAAGATGCAAGGAGGCAGAATTTGGTATATTGGGGACAAGATGGTAAGATTTGGTTGACTGAGACAGGAGCTCCACTTGCTACCAACTTTGGTAAAGGTGGAATGAAGAAGTTAGTGGATGACATGGCTACGCGTACTTCTTATGTGACAGCTAGAGGTGATGCTTCTGCATATGGAGTCCAGATTGAGAAGGGAACAGAGACTCAGTCAGCGCTATGGACTTATGTTATGGAGACTGCAAACAAGGGGAAAATTCAGCAAACTGTTTTGACTAGTGCAGTCTCTAGCATCAGATCAGAGACAGGTTGGGACTCGCCTGTTGACAGGTACTCTATTTATGCTTATTTGGCTAAGTCTCATGGTACAGATGTACTTGTTGAGGAGAAGCGTAAGAGGGATGAAGAAAATCCAAGTGCAGCTAAGAAGACTAGAGGGGGTGAGTTTGTTACTCCACCTACTGCAGGACCGTCTTCACGATCAGGGCCAGATCGACAGATGGAAGATGCTCAAAAGAGAGAAAAGAGGCAAGAGCCTAGAGAGAGAAAGCAGCCAGGATTTAGATTGATGTCCGATATTGAGACATCTACAGACATGAAGAAAATCTTTAATGACAAGATACTTGGCAGTGAGGTGACTTTCACTATTTCTGAGATTTTGGGCATCTCGAAAAGAGAATTTCAGGATCAGTTTCAGGAGGTTTTGAAGAGGAAAAGACATGCATTGTCTACCACTGATACACAGGGAGTTTTGATTGGGGAGTTGGATGAGGATGAGGATGAGGTTATGGTTAATAATGCTTCTGTTTTTCCGCAGGTAGAGAAGAGGGTTCAGCCTATGCATTATGTTGAAATTGATGAGCCTGTCATGATACCGCGTAGTCACTTTTCGCAGAGCCATTGGGCTAGGGAAACTACAGAGACGATGGTAAAGATTGGAGAGAAACAGGTGCCTTATGTTGCATTGGTGGATCATGGTTCAGAGATTAATCTCATAGTTCGTGGAGTTTATGAGAGTAACAGATGGCCTATGGATGTAGAGCATGGGTGGCGTATGAGAGCCGCCAATAACACTGCAGATGATTTGTATGCTGCCTGTCCTAGTGTCAAGGTTTCTATTGGTGATGTAGAGGAGGATTTTCATTTCTTTGTGCAGGATTCATGCTTTTATCCTATAATTCTTGGTCATCCATTCATCACAGAGATGCGTATGGAAACAAAGGTCATGGATGATGGATCTGCTTATGCACAGATTCGCAGTAAAGATGGTATGAGAGCAGTTCAGTTTATGACTGTGTGTGTGAACCATGTTAGAAACAGGGATACTCTCAGAGATACACCTTTGCCCACTGTGAGGGATTCGGGTTTTCATTAGGTACCGCCGTTTCGCGAGACAACGGTGGTACAGAGGAGAGGAGATTGGAGTTCTTGCCTCCTTGCAGTGGTGTTTTCTCCTCTGGTTTTGTTGGGATTTCAGCAAACAGTTCGATGAGTTATCAGAAGACTTCTAGGTTGCCTAGAGCTGCCAGGCAGTATATATGCAGGAAGGAGAAAAATTTGAAAAATGCAGGAATTTTGGAGGATGATGAGCACAAAGATGGGATGTATGACAGTGTGATTTGTGCAGATACGATGACAGAGATGGGAGATATGCTGAAAACTGATATGCAGAATTGTCACAGTAATGTATTAGTGTAGTCCCTAGACATGTTTCATGAAATTGCAGATTTTGTGTCACAGATTGAGTCAGAGGCTGAGGTAACTCAGCAAAGAGTGTTGAGTGCTGAAGAAAATCAGCAAACAGAGTTTTCAGCTGGTTATGATCAGCTTTCAGAGACACAGAGGGCTGAAAACTTTCAGCCAACAGAGTTTACTGCTGAAATATTTCAGCATTCAAAGTTTGGGGCTGTTCCTATGCAATCCATAGAGCAGAGGGCTGAGGATATTCAGCCATTGGAGTGCAGAATTGCTGATTTACAGCAAGATTTATATAATGCAGAAGAGCATAATGAAGCCAGGGTTGACACGAAATACAAAACTGTGGATAAGAAGGTGAAGCCGGTTCCACCTGACAGTGATCAGCAAATAGAGAGGGCTGCTAAACAGCAAATTTTGAGGAATCCGGAGCATATTAGTCATAAATTTTCAGCAGAGACTCTTGCTGAATTGAAAATTGGAAATGGTGATTTCTTGTTACCCATAGAGAAGCAATGCTTTCAGGGGATGCTTGAGCGACATGGCAGGGGATTTGCTTTTTTCCCGCATGAGATTGGATGTGTGAATCCTGATATTGTTGCTCCTATGGTCATTTTTACTATTCCTCATATCCCATGGAATCTTCGACCTATTCCAGTGCCTAAAGCACACTTGCCAAAGCTGATTGATTTATTGAATGAGAAAATCAGGATGGGAATTCTTGAGCCTTCATCTGCACCATACTCAAACAGGGGGTTTACAGTTCCAAAGAAGAATGGTACTCTCCGATTTATTCAGGACATGCGGCCAGTGAATAGAGTTACTATCAGGAATGTTGGTATAGGTCCAATTGTGGATGAGTTTGCAGAGGCATTTGCTGGACGTGCCATCTATTCTTTAGGTGATTTGTATTCAGGATATGATCAGTTTCAGCTGGCTTTGGAAAGCAGGGACATAACCACCATGAGAACTCCTATTGGGCTTGTCAGGATGTGTACCTTGCCTCAAGGTGCCACTAATTCTGTTGCGCATATGATGAATGCCATGCATAAGGTCCTTCGTGATTACATACCTCAGCTTACTATGCCTTTCTTGGATGATGTGCCTATTAAGGGGTGTGCAGAAGAAGAGAAGAATGAGAGTCTAAATGAGCAGGGATGCAGATCCTTTGTGGCTGATCATATTTCAGCATGTGAAAAGATTTTGGCCAGGTTAGAAGAAGTGAACTTGACACTTTCAGGGCAAAAATCTGTTTTTGGAGTGAATGAGGTTGTCATTGTTGGGCATATGTGTGGATATTATGGCAGGAAACCCTCACCTGATAAGGTGAATGCTATAGGCAAGATTGCGGAGTATTGTTCTACCACTTCAGAGGTACGGAGATTCATTGGAGCTTGTGTGTTTTATATGATTTGGATACCTCATTTTGCACACATAGCAGATTGTTTGTATCAGCTGCTTCGAAAGGGGCAAAAATTCTATTGGGATGAGAGCCACACTAGAGCCATGCGGAAATTGAAGAAGTTATTGCAGAATGCTCCTACTCTCAGGAAAGCAGATTATAATTGTGGAAAGCCTATTGTATTGACAGTTGACACTAGTCCAATTGGCATAGGTTGGGCTGTGGGTCAAGATGATGCAGATGGAAATAGGTATGCTATTCGGTTTGGGGCAAAAGTCCTAAATGAGAGACAGAGGAGATATCCGCAAATCAAGAGGGAGCTATTGGGGATTGTCACGGCTCTTAAATGTGACAAGGAGTACTTTATTGGAGCTTCAGTTGTGGTAGAGATAGATTGCTTGCCATTGATTGGTATGATCACGAGTTGCTCTACTCCGGATATAGCTATGCTGAGATGGATTGCATATATCAAGTCATTAAATCCGGAATTTAAACACATAGCAGGGAAGGATAATCCAGTGGCAGATATGTTGTCTAGAGCCAGATATGATGATGAGGAGACTCTACTTGCAGAAGAGGATGATGCAGAAATTTCAGCCATTATGGTTGATCATGTTTGTCATGTCTATGATATTGTGGCTTTCACAGAAGAACTCTATGTTGGAGATTGGTTGCAGATTGGCAGGTACCTTAGTACACTAAGCAAAAGAGATGAATGGACAGATGAGGAGTTCAAGAAGATCAGAAGAAAAGCCTATGGTTATTTTCTCAAGGACGGATTTCTTTGGAAGCATCCGAAGAAAAGAGGCGGATTACCTTTGCGGGTTGTCTGCAATAGAGAGACACAGTTACAGGTGATGAGGGAGTTTCATGAGAGTCCTTGGGCTGGTCATAGAGGAGTGTGGGCTACTTATGAGAAAATCAAGGAGAAATATTAGTGAAAAGGCATGTATATAGATGTTTCTCACTTTGTTGAGACTTGCAGAGACTGCCAGATGTATTCGGTAGTGCGTCATCGAGATGAGCTTCATCCGACCTATCCGCTATGCATTCATTATAAGTGGGTAGTTGATTTGGTTACCATGCCTATGGGTCTATGGCAGATGAGGTACATTGTTTTGGCTAGAGAGGATCTTACCAATCATGTTGAGGGCAGATCTTTGAGAACGAAGACCACTAGTGCAGTGTGTAAGTTCTTATTGAAGGAAATTTTCTGCAGGTATGGTTGTGTGGGTAAGATCACTGCAGATCGTGGTGAATTGGATGCAGATGAAGCTAGGGAGTTTTTCTCTCAGCTAGGAATCAAGTTGGCTTTAACCACAGCATACAATCCAGAGGGAAATGGGAAGAGTGAAAGAGGACATCCGTCGATAGTGAAAGCATTAGCCAAAGCATGCAGAGGACGAATTGGAGAATGGCCGATACTTCTACCATTTGCTTTATGGGCTGATCGTACGACTCATAGTGTTACCACATGATATATGCCTGCAGAGTTGATGTATGGTCAGAAACCGGTTATGCCGATTGAGACTTGTGCTTTGACTTGGTCAGTTTTTCCTTAGCAGGAGGATTTGACGAGAGAGGAGCTCTTAGCTCTTTGGATTCGACAGTTGGAGAGGAGACCTGATGATATTCAGCTAGCTATTGACAGGTTGAAGGTTGCTAGACTAAGGAATAAGGGCAGGTTTGACAGCAGGCGTCGCTTGCAGCCTAGAGCAATAGAAGAGGGAGATTGGGTATTGTTCTTTGATAGCAGTCTTGAAAATCAGCATACTGCACTTCGGAAGATGATGAAAAGATGGTTTGGGCCGTACATAGTCAGACATGTCTTTGATAATGCAACATATGAGCTGACAGAATTGGATGGAACAGTGCTTAGAGTGCCTATTGCTGGAAAAAGAATCAAGATTTTCAAGAAAAGAGATTATGAGGATTATGCATTGGAAGAATTTTCAAGAGAAGAGCAACGAGAAGAAACTTCAATGGAAGAGATAGATGATATGACAGTTAATCTTGATGATATACCGGAAATGCTTAATGAAGAGATTGATCTATTTGTGGATCTTGATGATAACGATCATGGGTAGTTGGCCCATCCGGAGGATGCGCAGGATTAGAGGGGGTGGATGTCGTATTGCTGCGCATTCGAGGTGTGAAAACCACCCAAAAGTTGTGCTTGTGATTTAATACTTTGTACATACTTAGTTGTTATGTTTGCTCTTTCATTCTATGCTGAAGACGGAGAAGAAAAAGGAGTTTTGGTAGATTGGTAACTCGAGATGCAATTTCATGGGCTACACTTATTTCATGATATGCCGATTACGGGCTTTGTGAAGATGTTTCCAACATCTACAACTGGATGTACTATGTGTGAAATGGTAGTAGTATGGGCACAGAACCAACTGATCACTGATGAGTCTGGAGAGCTTATCAAAGCGTATCTTAGCAAGATGTGCGAACGCCTTCCGAATCCAAATGGAGAGAGTGTTGTGGAGTGTGACCAAGTTTCTTCCATGCCCACAGTGACCTTTACGATAGGAGGGAAACATTTTGATCTTACACCTGAGCAGTATATCTTGAAAGTTGGAGAGGGTAATGAAATGCAATGTGTTAGTGGGTTTATGGGTCTGCATGTTCCTTCAGGGCCTCTATGGATTCTTGGAGATGTTTTCATGGGTGTTTACCACACGGTTTTCGATTATGGAAATACACGTGTAGGCTTTGCTAAGGCCGCCTAATTGTCGTGATGGCCATGGGAAAATATCTTTAATCATATTGACAATGAAGTGATTTGCAGGCTTGGTCGATATAAAAAAGTGTGATTAATGCTGAAATTAGCCTGCTTTCCTGGGGGAAAAAGAGGCTTTCTGAAAAAAAAAAGAAGGGAATCGCTGTCTTTGGGGAGAAAGGGAATCTAATTTGGGGGGGAAGATTGACTGTGGAGAGAAAGAACACGGAGTTTTGTTGGAGCGTTTTTGAATCGAGGAAAACGGAGGGAGGAACAGAGGAAAGACATGGCATTTTCAGAAGTGGAAAAGAGGGTGGATCTCTGCTTAAGGGCTGCATATTGGACAGTTTCATAAACTGCAATGGTCAGAGAGAGAACCAAGCCTTTGAGGTGGATTGTTCTGCAAATCCTAAGTCATTGAAGAGCACGCCTATCAATTCCTTATCTACTAGTTCAGTAGAATCCTGCTATTTGGAGGGAATGGAATTTGACACAGGAAAGAAAAAAAAAGCTCTTTGGCGGATCACGAATCTGGTCTGGGTTCCTCTCTCTGCGATTCCTTTTGGGACTGTTGGACGACGATGAAGATCGAAGCAGCGACGACTGATGAAGACGACACGCAGAAGGTGACGAAATAAATGCTGCAATGAAGGTAGACAGGCAAAAGGACATAAAGAATATAAAGGAGCGAGTCACGACATCGATGAGCTCGGTGAAGCACACGAAAGGAGTCCTGCATTTGGAGAGGCCCCTGTAATCGCAAAGAAGGCCCAGTCGACGACAAGTCGAAGGGACCACAGCAACAGAAGGGCAGAACGAACGAAGAAGGAGGAAGTTTAGTCTTCCAAGCAACGCGGACGTCGAGAAGATCAACGCTGCCTGTCAAGATGGTGTTCTCACTGTGACTATTCCAAAGATCCCTCCTCCTACTCCGAAGGTCATCAATGTCAACGTTAACTGATTGTATGCAGTCATCCCGATAGTAGAAAGATCCCTCCTCCTACTCCGAAGGTCATCAATGTCAACATTAACTGATTGTATACAGTCATCCAGATAGCAGAAAGGTTCTTAGGATTTTGTTCCGGTTCTTGGCTTGTGCCTTCCAGGAAAAAGAAATTTTTGCTCCGATTCAGATATACTCAAAGGTGCTGACTGGGATCCAATTACCTGATGCTACTTGTGAATGCACAAAAGGGTGGAACCACAACTGCCACCACCGTCGACGGCCGAAAACTCTACAGCTCAAACAACTCAAGATGCAGGTGATACCCTACCCATACCTGGAAGTGCAGTAGATGCAATCGCAGGTGCAGCAGCAACAGAGCCAGTGGTCATTGATGCTGATGACGATGTGGGAATTGAGAATAGCCCTGGGGCCAACACAGAAGGGAGAGAGAGTCAAGGCGGAGAGAGGCCTGCAGGACTAGAAGGTAGTGCTGCCGCCGTGGATGCCCCTGCCAAATCTGCAACATGTCCCATCTGTATGGAACCTTGGACAGGGGATGGCATCCATAGAATATGTTGTCTTGCATGTGGTCATCTGTTTGGTAGATCATGTATTAGGCGATGGCTCAAGCTATTTTTTATATTACTTTGTAAAAATCCAAAAAAGTTAAAAAATATTCTAGATTAGGATGGCATGCAAAAAGAAAGTTACTTTTTCAACCAGTTATGGGATTTTCAAGAAAAAGACAGATTGATAAAATCGCGTGTGTCGCAATCGCTGCTAAAAACTGCAGATTGAACTGAAAGAAGGAGTGATCTGGGAGATCCGTAACCTGGCATCCTGGAGTTTTCGCCCCCCTTTCAAAGCCAACGGAGCCATCAGATTTGGTTCTAAATAGCAGGGAAGGAGCTGTAATTTTAACGCACATTTTGTTCTACAAAGAAGCTCGAGGAGATCTAATGCCTAGAGATTGCTTCTGAGCAGTGCAAGGATTCCATGTTCTTTTAATACATATTGATTTAGTTCATTGTGCTTTGTCATCATTGTGTTTACCTCCTATGCATTCTTTATCTTCTCTTCCATCTCCTATCTCTACTTCCTTCTACCTTTGATCCCCGTTGGATTCGACCTTTCGATAAAAACCCCTCCGACACCGTGTGGTGGTGGAGGTATCTGTTGTGTGCATGAGGTCGGCTAGTGCCATAGCTAGTGCCGGCCCATTTTTGGCCCATTTTTTGTCCCATCAGTGCTGTATTTGTTGGGAGATGCCTAGAAGTGGCAGTTTCCAAATCTAGATCATGAAGGGACCTATGTTTATTATGTCCATTAGGAGTGTGCTAAGCTGCCCATAAAATGGGGTTCATTCAAGGATGGAAAACCTTGGTTTTCCCTATACAAAACTTACTGATGGACTTAGTTAGTTATGTAGAACATGAGTCCTCTACACAAGATAATTTAGGTGATGAGAAGAGTAACTAGTTAGTGGATACCCTGCCCTCTAATGCGATGGCATGGGCCGAGGTTCGCCTTGGTGTGGTCTCTACCCAAGAGAAATCATGTATAACCATCCATCAACCTAGAGGGCATGGGACCAGTATGTTGGAAGCTATGGCAGTCATGGCATCAACAAGTGATTATGACAAAGCTGTAGTGCCATGGGAAAAACTCAACATACAGTGGAGTGTAGTTATGGCTGAAACATCCCATGTGGTGGGGCACTGTGCAAAAATTTTAGGTATCACAAGGATGTTAGAAGCCCTAGTTGTAAAGGGAAAACCGTTGCTTAAGAGGCACGATTCCTAGGTCCTAAGTGTTAATGATAAGTTTGCTTTTTATGAGGAGCAAAAGCTCCTAGATAAAGCCATCATGGAACTGCCTAGGAAGGGCAAGATATGAAAGATCCTCTAAGAAAGGATAAGAATGACATGCTAAGAGCTATAGGACTCCCTAGACCACTCTGCGAGTTGGCAGAAAGGGATGGCAAGGATAATATAAATTTTCCTACACCAATAAAGGTGGAAATGGAAGAGGTTGGAGATCCTAAGACATTGTGGTTAGGTTATGATTACGAGGATTTTAATACCCCAGTGCTGATCTCGAAGGAAAGGACTAAATGCCCTCTTCCTTATAGGGATATCCCAGTGTTTCATTGGATAGTTAATGAGGATCCGATGATGCATTTACGAGAATAAAGCCTAACTTGCCTTGCAAGTGGGTTTGATGATATTCATCGGATGCTTGCATTTTCTAGCACCTTGAAGGGAGAAGCTAGGAAATGGTACTAGAGCCTCCCAAGAGGGTCGATTAAATCATTTGAGGAGCTACGCAATAAATTTTTAGATGAATATGAGAAGAAGGTGCCTATGATCCAAGTTTTAGGGCAACTTATGCAGATTACACAAGAGTCATATCCTTCTTTTAAAGAATACGCTAGAGCCTTTGATGATATTCCGAGAAAAAGAAATAGAGTCAAGTCCTTTCTATTTCTTCTTACAAATCAAGGGAAGAGATCTTAAGAGATTTGCAAGGATATGATAGCATGTGCATTAGAATTAGAGTTTTGAGAGAAAGAAATAGAGTTAAGCCCTTTCTATTTCTTCTTACAAATCAAGGGAAGAGATCTTAAGAGATTTGCTAGGATATGATAGCATGAGTAGTATCATCCCATGACATCAAGCCACCATTTAGGTATTGAAATCCGATAGTGCTAGTAAGAATCGCAATTGAGGATATTGAAACTTGAAACCCCATAGTGCTAATCATAGTTGAGGGTATGATGAGAAAAAAACTCCCAAGAGATAATATCAAGTAAGAAGTTGTATCCTTCATATTCTTTGAAGCATCCTGCACACATAAAATCGTCTTAGTCCTAAAGTTGATATGATACACAATATCACTAATACTTCTATCTATTACTTGTTTAATTTTTTTTATATTTTAAGAGACTAAAAATTGAATAATAAACATTTTTAATCTATTACTAGGTAAATATTTTTGTCTCCCAGAAATCAAAGTACTTTATTTCTTCTAATTATAATATATTATCCTTGTCTTATCCATTAGTGCTTGCTAAAAAGTTGATATTACAACAATATATAATGAAGATATTCTATTTTCAAGTGCCAAGATCAGGTGAAAATTTTCACTTTCTATTCTATTAGCTTGATATTGAGAGAGGGAGAGGAAATGAGAGAGAAAGAGAAAGAGAGGGAGAGGGAGGGAGAGGAAATGAGAGGGGGAGAGGAAGAGGGAGGGAGAGGAGAGAGAGGGAGAGGAAAGAGAGGGAAACATTAAACATAATAGGGAAAAGAGAGAAAGAGAGGGAGAGGAAATGAGAGAGGGAGAGGAGAGAGAAAAAACATTAAACATAATAGGGAAAGAGAGAAAGAGAGGGAGAGGGTGAGGGAGGGAGAGGAAATGAGAGAGGGAGAGGAAGAGAGAAAAGGAAAGAAGGAACGAGAGAGAGGGAGAAAACATTAAACATAATAGGGAAAGAGAGAAAGGGAGGGAGAGAGAGAAGGAGAGAGAGGTTGTTGTTATTATTATTGTTGTTTTGTTTGTTCTTTTCTTTTTTAAATTTTTGTTGTTGTTGTGGCAGTCGTAGTAGCGGTAGCTGGAGATTAATTTCTTATTCTCTTGTTTGTTGTTTTTGTGGTTGTCGTGGTAGCGATAGCGGTAGTGGTAGTGGTAGTGGTAGTGGTAGTGGTAGTGGTAGTGGTAGTGGTAGTGGTAGTGGTAGTGGTAGTGGTAGTGGTAGTTGTTGTTTAATTTATTATTTTTATTTGTTGTTATTGTGGTAGTCGTAGTAGTAGTGGTGGTAGTGGTAGTGATATTAGTAGTGGTTATTTAATTTCTTCTCTTCTAGTTTGTTGTTGTTATGGTAGTCGTAGTCGTGGTTGTAGTCATAATTGTAGTAGTAGTACTAGTAGTAGTAGTAGTAGTTTTCTTATTTGTAGTAGTAGTAGTTTTTTTCTTTTCTTTTCTTGTTTATTGTTGTTTAGTTTTCTTATTTTTTGTTGTTGTTGTAGTAGTAGTATTTTTTTCTTCTTTTCTTGTTTATTGTTATTGTAGTAGTAGTAGTTGTTGTTGTTGTTTTTTCTTCTTTTCTTGTTTATTATAGTGGTAGTGGTAGTGGTAGAACAACACCTTTCATATCAGTTTATTACGACCTTTTAGAGGCCAACTACTTGTACACCTTGTCTATGAAAACCCTTCTTTACTAGATGATGAAACTGAAATACTTGAGCCTAAAACTATTATAGATACTGACTTTATGACCACTAGAACTGGCCGTAGATATTCTAGATATTTGGTCAAGTTTAAAATTCATCCTGTTGAAGAGGCCCAATGGATTCACACTAGAGACCTAAGTGTAACGTGTCCACTTGTATCTTCAGGACACGTCTTAGTTGTCCATCGGAAAGGATGTCTAGAAAGCTCCGCCCGGCACTCCCATAGAATGTTACGAGGTTTGCAATCTAGGGCTTTCCACGTCTGCCACATACGGAAGTATTTCGGCCGTTCCCACTTAGGATTGACCTAAATTAAGATTTTCTTTATTGGTCATTTCCTAACGGCAACTAGCATCGGACCCAAACAAACTACTTTATGTAGAAACACCATCTGATAATACCTAGATCTGAGATCTATCTTTGAGAAGATCTTTGCTCCTTGAAGACGGTCAAGTAATTCATCTATTCTTGGAATGGGGTATTTATTTTTTATGGTTGCTTGATTCAACCCTCTGTAGTCAATGCGTAGGCAAAGTGTTCCATCTTTCTTCTTTTGGAACAACACTGGAGCTCCCCATGGGGAATTGCTAGGTTCATGCCACTCTTGTTGGAAACAGTGGAGGTTCTCCCTCTGGCCATAGCGGTGGTTCCTTAGCCATGAGTGGCTCTATTTTGACCTTGGAATTTCCCTTGGTGATGTCCTCTGCCAAGCTTGGGACACATCCCTCCTGAAGTGTCCAGGCTCGTTGCAATGGAAGCAACGTGGGTTGTGATCATTACTTTGTGTTGGAACAAAGTTGTTGACAACATTGGCCCTAGCTTTCTTTCTTTGGCCCTGATTCTAACCCTGTGCTCTCTTAGTTCGAGCACCACTATTTCCATTAAAGTCTCGCTTTGCCTATAAGCTTAAGTTTGGCGAGCATGGCTTGGTTAGCAGGTGCAGTTCCTGCTAGTCCTCCATGGACTCAATCCAGATCTCGATGTCGGCTTGAACAGTCCTTCCCTTTCCATCAAACTCGGGTGGCTTAATTTGTTTGAAAAGGAACTGCTTCTCTTGAACCACAGCTAGACTTAGTGCAGGAGTCAGATTTGGAACCTGCACTTGGGTTGCGTCTGAACAATAAGACTCTTTATGTTAGCATCTCATCACACATTTTCATATTATGTTAATATGACTAGCTTAGCTTTTTAGCTAGGTGATTTAACCACTTAACACCTTAGCTAATATTTACGATCAAGATAGACAATTGTAAAAAGTCTTATTTATTCATGAGGGCATAACCCTTTGGGTACGTTTATTTTGGATAGGTAGGACAAAGCTGATTGATACATCAGTTTGGGGAAAATAGGATTGTGTTACAATCGGCTACAAGGACGGAATAATAATATGGAGTGGGGTCATGGATTTTTAGGAAATGGTAAGTCATAGGAAGCTTGGGGTATCCCTTCCTTTGATACCCGTTCTTCTCATAGTGCCCTAACACTTTGATCCTGTTAGCAGAGATCACCCGGGCCACTTCTTCATAGACATACTTGTTTTGCTTGACTTGCCAACAGCTAACATGCAAAGTTGTGTTTACGGAGCTTCGACAAAGATGAACAGCTTCACGATCTTTAAATCCTCCATCCACTTGATTCTCTTCAAGTTGGCCTGAAGGTACACGAGTTGATGGGCTGCTATGTAGTATATTCCTGAGTCTCCCATCCATCTCCGTTCTGCATACAGGGGCGAAGGATTATAGATGCAGTCAAGAATATCCATCATGCCAAGCCTCTGGCAATAGTTCGAAGTGTGCATTACAGTCATGAACACGACCTGGAACACCAAGAACTTGTTGCATGCTTCGTGACTCTGCAACCCAGCATCCATAAGTGAGTAAAGAAATGTTTTCAACAGAAAACACTACTATATTCTACTCACCTTCCCCCCTCTATCCCCTTATTCCCTTTACTTTCCTCCACTTAAGTTCCCTTATAATCCTTAGACCTCGTTGGCTCGCTCTGATACCAACTGTAACGTGTCCGCTCGCCCACTTGTGGGACACGTCTTAGCAGCCCATCAGGAAGAGATTCTAGAAAGTGCCACCTGGCACTCGCAAGGAATGTCATAGGGTTTGCAATCTAGGTCTTCCTGAGTCTGCCTCGAGCGGAAGTGTCCGGCCGTTCCCACTTAGGACCGACGTGAAGTCAGGGTTTCCTTCCTATTAGCAAAGTCTCTAGGAAGTAGCTATTGTTGAGGTCCAGATGAACCACTTTGCGTAGAAACAACAGAGTCGAAGTAGATTTATGCTGCTCTTGGTTCATGGAGAATGGGAAATGAGAGGGATGCGAAGCTCAGCCTCTCTACCCATAAGGCATAATCCCATTCTGTTCCCCTAAAATAGCATAAATTGGGATTCTAAGTCTACTGACGATAGGTCTTCATAGTCTCGTTATCTCGTCTTTTGAGAAAAGTTCCCAGCTAACCGGGACCACTCTTCCGTAGGATAGACCCAAGTCTCGTCCACCGCACTTTCCTCGGGTTTCTTAGTTATCTAATTACCTACCGCATTATGTTTGACATGCAAAAGTACATTTCTTAATTAATCAATTTAAATATAGGTTCCTTCACGTAACTTAGGCACAAACACAAAAACAATGTCAAGCAAGTTTAGGATTGTTGCTCCAAGTTTTGCCCGTAGACTAGTACACGGGCCTCAAGATCCCATCTCGAGTCACCTCGGCCTCTTGTGCGGGATCCAAAGGCAAGGAATTTATAGTCAGAGCCTCCCCTGGCACCCAAGCATCCTCCCACTCCAAGCAACACCCACGGAGAGACCTGTCGTGGCGGGTTTGGTCCACATACCCGGCGCGGCTAACAACCCCCTTGGATAGGGCCAGGCAGACAATCGGAGGTAACTGAACGTGCCTCTCCCTCCAGGATTTTAACTTAAAGCATTAAGTGTTTTTCCTTGAATTAGTTCCTTGAGCAAGGAAATTAAAACAATGTACCTAAGTGTACAATCACGATCATTTTGGAGGCCATTTGTACGACCAACTACTAAGGTGTGATTCCTTTTTCCTGGATGCTCCCAGCATCCGACCCTAGATTGTTCGCGGCTTGGCAAGATCCCAAGGGCTTGGCAAGCTAGGTTGCTTTTCCCTTTTTCTTTGGGTTAGGGTTTTTACCCTTCCGACCCTAATTATCCTTACCTTAGGTCTTCTTGTAAAATAGATCATGGACAACCCTGTTGTCCTTGGTTGGTCAACTTGCTGGTTATTTCCTAGATCCCTTGTAGTGCCTATGTACCTTTATCTTTGATCCTAATTGATCGAGATTGTCTATTCCCTTGACCATGGTTAGTCAAGATGGTTCTGTTTAGAATAGATCCTACTCCGACTTAAGTGTAATCTTCTTAAGCCCTCTTAACAATGCTCATAGGTGCTTAAGCTTTTACCTATCCCTCTTGAAGTCACCAAGGACTTTGACATGGGACTTATGGATCTCCGTCCCATTTGGTGAATTACAATCAACATTGAATTTTTCCCCACAACTCTAATGCACGCAACATAATGCCATGCCTTCATTTCAATGCTTATAATTTTGATATAATCCACATGATATTTTATGCCACACATGCAAAGGTACTTTCTATGCATGCAATCTTAACATTACCCTCTATGTGATTATTTACACGATCTATAACCTTCTTGAAGGATCTAACTTTATGTGATTATTGTATGAGTCTAGCTACACTTAACCTTTTCTGCAAATTATTACATGTACCTTAGAATCCTTCTTGCGATGCAGACATGCACTTTGTCTCTTTCAATGTCCTCCGAAATGCATTTTAAGTAAGAACTTGTGCAAGGAACAAAGCACTTTATGCAGGAATTCTTGCAAGTTGTTTCTGGTAAATTATGATGCGATTATCTAATCAATTTCACCTATTGTGATGCCATCTTACAACGAAAATTATCTTGCTTGTTACAAACATCACAACTAAGTTCATACCTAGGAAATTATCAAACACGCAATTTAATGTGATGTATGTGAATATGATTTTTTGCTGTGATAATTATAACCTATGATTTAATAACGAAACAACCTGGGTTTGGAGTGATGCCATGATCCCAATGGTATTAATGCCTGATAAACCATTCGCAGTTGCGGTGCCATCTTGTTTCGAACCTCCATCCACGCTTGCAGGGTTTCCGGCCATCTTTGTGGAACTGCGCTTCGGGGCCATACTCAAAGACGTGTGTACGAGTAATAGAGTTCTCACACTCTCCTATGCAAGATTCGCCGCCTCTCCTTGAGTGGAGGAAGAGATTGAGGGGGACGGTCGTATTTCCGAAGATGGGTGTGTGACCTTTCTAAGGAGGGGGGAGAAGAAGCTCCCAGAAGCTTCTCTCTCTCTCTCTCTCTCTCTCTCTCTCTCTCTCTCTCTCTCTCTCTCTCTCTCTCTCTCCTTCTTCTTCTTCTTCTTCTTCTTCTTCTTCTTCTTCTTCTTCTTCTCTCTCTCTCTCTCTCTCTCTCTCTCTCTTCTTCTTCTTCTTCTCCTCTCTCTCTCCCTCTTCTTCTTTTTCTTCTTCTTCTTCTTCTTCTCCTTCTCTCTCTCTTCTCCTTCTTCTTCTTCTTCTTCTTCTCTTCTTCTCCTCTCTCTCTCTCTCTTCTTCTTCTTCTCTTCTTCTCCTTCTCTATCTCTCTCTTCCCCTCTTCTTCTTCTTCTCTTCTTCTCCTTCTCTCTTTCTCTCCCTCTTCTTCTTCTTCTCTTCTTCTCCTTCACTCTCTTCCTCTTCACCTTGAACATGGGGAGGGGGGTTTCTGATGGTGAGGGGGGGTGTGATGACCCGGGAGGAGGGGGCTATGGACTGACCAGGGCGGGGGCTTTGTCAACCAAGGAGGAGGGGGGGCTTCCCTTATAATGAGGGAGGGAGGTGGTATGGGGGGGGAGACGGCCGTTGACAGGGTCACCACCCCTTCCACCTATGGGGTTGCATGCCCTCCCTCTCTACCTCTTACTCACTCTCTCTCTCTCTCTCTCTCCCCGCCATGCAGTCGGCAGGGGGAGAGAGAGGGAGAGTAAAAAAATTATTTTAAAATTTTAAAAAGAAATTAGGGGGGGTTCTCATGGGAGGGGAGTCAAGGGGGGGATATTACAAGCGGGATGTTGTAGTTAACAACAATTACAGGCGACACACTGTAAGAAGTTGAGCGAAGACCAAACAGGTTCACGCCATCCATAGCAAGACCAAGTAGAAGATTCCTTGGCTCTCGTGCAAAACCTGGAAAGGTAGAGTCAATGTGGGTATAGTCTCAACTCAGGCCCCCTAAAATGACATCAATTTGGATTTAGGATGACACACTAGAATAGTTGATATTCGATTATTCCTAACTTGGCCTAATCTAGAATTTTAGAGTTTTAATGGAATTCTCTTGGCTAACTAAGACCACTTTGCTGTATACAAAATCCATGGGCAATTTAGACACTCCCTTCCCTCGAAGAGTAGCTTTAGTTTTCTAACTAACCTAACACAATTTATCCACCTCTCTTTGCGCTCTTCTTTTTATGTTCTCTCCCCCCTTCTCTTTTTCTCTCTCTCTCTCTCTTTCTTTATTACCTCTCTCTTTGTTTCTCTCCACCCCCTCGTGTTTTATCTCATTCTCCTCTCTCCCTCCCTCTCCCTCTCTCTCTTTCTCTCTTTATTTGTTATCTTTCATGTTTATTCTCTCTCTCTCTCTCTCTCTCTCTCTCTCTCTCTCTCTCTCTCTCTCTCTCTCTCTCTCTCTCATTCTCTCTTCCTTTTCCTTTCTTCTTATCCCTCTCTCTCTCTCATTTCCTCTCTTTCTCCCTCAATGCATATCATTTTAAAGAAAAAAAAAAGAACAAGAACAAACCAAGAGGAGGCAATGTACTCACTGTAAAGGCCCGAGGATGGATTCTTTGTCTCCTCTTCACGATGGCCCCTCTCTTTATTTCTCTCCACCCCCTCGTGTTTTCTCACTCATTCTCCTCTCTCCCTCCCCCTCTCTCTCTCTCTTTCTCTTTTTCTTTGTTATCTTTCACATTTACTCTCTCTCTCTCTCTCTCTCTCGTTCTCTCTTCCTTTTCCTTTCTTCTTCTCCCTCTCTCATTTCCTCTCTTTCTCCCTCAATGCACCTCATTCTCTTAAGAAAAACAAACAAAAGAAAAGAAGAAAGAACAAGAACAAACCAAGAGGAGGCAATGTACTCACCACAAAGACTTGAGGATGGATTCTTCATCTCCTCTACATGATGGCTCCTCTTCTTTCTTCGTGCCCTTCCTCCTCTTCTTGACGAATAGCGGCGTTGATGGCGGCAACGGTGAGAAGCTCTCCTTCTCTCTCTTTCTTTCTTCCTCTCCCTCTCCCTTCCAAAGCCACGATATCTTTTGCTCTCTCTCAAACTGTTTGTGGTAAAATGTCCCGCTTGGGTTTCGGCTGCTTCTTTTTTGTCAAAGTACCATCGCTAGTTGTGTCGCACATAGCGACACCACTAACTTGCTTCACAAGTGCCCATCATTATGACCCTACATCCTTGTAGTTCTTTTCTCTCAACACTCAGCTCTAACTAAGCAAGCATCTTCCTATCCAACCCAAGAACGAAAAAACACAAGATTAGCTCGAGTTGTAGTAAAATCATTTAACTTACCTTCTTGCGTTTGATGATTCCAAGGCTCGAAGATGGTTTCTCCACAATGACCAATACGATCCAATGCCTTCACTCCTTTTCATCCACTACCAAGAACACCAACGAGTCGATAAAGAGCTAGTAGAGAAGACAAGAAAATCAAGACAATGGCGAAGAGCTTCACCTTCCCTCAATCCCTCAATCAACACACCTCTCACTCTCTCGCTCTCAGCTTTTCTCAACACAATGGAAGCAAGAGGATAGACTAGAAAGATTAAATAGAAAGCTTGACTAGTCACATTGATAGAGCTTCCACAGCATGGATGTGTCAAAAGGGTCTATACAATTCAGACCTCCTACACTTTATAGACCAAGAATTAGGGTTAGGATTAGGGTTTGCACCTCTTTTGGCTTTGGCATTTAGGGTTTGTATCCCTTTTTCATTTTGCGCTTAGGGTTTTCACCCCTTTTGCATTTAGGGTTTGCATCCTCTCTTGGGCATCCTACCTACTTTGTGGGCTCTAAGCCGATCAATCATCATTGCATGTTTCAACCTTAGCCTAATTAGACCAAGCCTAAGATATTCTAATCACAAATATATGTGTGCAACCCATGCAACACTTGCAAATGTGACAAATACAAGTGCGGGTGGTGAAAACAATGTGCACGGGAGTAAGCCCCGCTCTCACAAAGTAATACATCCATGATAATGTGGTGATGCCTATGAAGTACAAATATAATCCAAGTGTCCAAAAAATAAGGCACTGAAGCTAATATCTACCAAAAAATAGTAGCCGGAACTTCCACTTTTGCAATCTTCTCAAAATACCATTAATATTATTCTCCCCTAGACAAGTGCTAGTCCCATGGCACTCATGACATAGGTAGCATGCTGGAGCTAGCACCAAAGAGGCAAGATGATAATGTTGGAGATGATGTCTAGAATATGTATCTCAATTGAGGAAAAGGATGGTAGCATGAACAATCAAGCATGGCTCTATTGAATAAGAAATCATGGAAAGGTGAGGATGTAGAGGTCATCGATGTGGATAATTCTTGAGTTCTTCAAATAGTCCTTCACAAGAATCATGCAAGACAACTTGTGCTCTCCCTAAGGGGTGTATCAAAATTACATGTGCATTGATTTTTCCATGTGCAAGTGCAACTGGGAGATGGGTCAAAATCGAAGCAAGACTGAAGTGGTATCCCACACTTGAGGATCCAGTTGGTGAACTATTATGGTGTAGTGCAAAACTCAAGGAGACAGGTCATCTGAGGAAGCCCAAGATGTCCTACCCTTGAGGTGCCCTAAGATTGTCCAAAGTCACTGGACGCATCGAACTTGAGGACCCCTAGGTACAATGAAAGGTAAGTGCGCCTAACTAATCATGGAGCTTTCATTCTCCTTTCTTTTCTTTCTCTCTAATTTTTTTATTTTGTTGTGTTTTTTGTGTTTTCAAAAAAACTTAAAATTCATTTCTTTATGTGAATGTACAAGTGATTCGCTCTAGAGAGAGTGGCAACAAGGTAAGGGAAAGATACCCTTTGCTCAAAAGATATGACTGAAGAAAGGTGTGGAGATCAATGGGTGATCTTGGGTAGAAAGGGTGTGTACACCGAGAAAATTTATTGTCCACTACATCCTTGAGTAAGGCTATACAATAAGATGGGAAGAGTACAACTCAAAGAAGAAGTCTTGCCATAGCAATGAGGTAAATCCATGTGTTGATGTCGAAGAATAAGGGTGGCAGGCCATCCTCATAGGGAGTTGATGGTCGCTATTATAAAAGCTTGACTATGAGACAGAGATAATTACAAGTAACTATGAATGTTGGATCTAGACAATTTGAGTAAAGTTTAAGAAAATTGTTGAAAGAGGGTAGTAGGTCATGCAACTAGAAGTGATAGATTTCACTCTCATATGTAGCATTGACATTGGGGATTTCGGGAAAGTTATGTATGCCATGCTTCTCATCATCATAGTTTCTTCCATACCTTCTTGGGTAAGGGCAATGGAGCACATTTGTCTTTTAATTTAAGTAGCAAAGGCAGAATGGGCCATTTCATCTACTTTGAGGATAGGATATCTCCACTTTGTTTGAAGCTTCCACACCTCTCATGGTTTCTTTGAGAGATACACCATCCTATTCTTCTCCTTAGAAATATTACAAAATGCTTTCAAAGATTATCTATCATGGTTCTTCAACCATTTTGTGGACATTTTTTCTCCCACTTGGATGAGCCTTTGCATTGTACTAATAATTGGCAAGAGTATTCTGAATTTGGTATCTTCATAGACATTGAAACCATAAATGGTCTCCTCCTTCTTTTACTTCTCATGATAGGTCTTAATGGGTGCATCCAGATCCTCTCTATTGTGTGCCTCAATATCTTGCATGGCAATGGAATACTTTGGCACATCTTGGGGGCTAGCCCGAAGGATTTGAACCATCCTATCAAAGCGCTTGTGGACCTCAGATGCCATGGTAGGTATTGGTGGTGGCCCCTAAGTTTTGTTCATGACTTTCTTTTCTTATTCAACAAAATCCTGGGGGTCCGTGTAATCAAAAGATGGAACCATGTCCTCAAAAGGCTCTTCAGCAACAATGGGGTCTTCAACAAGTGGCTCATGTTGTGTATCACATGGCTCAATGGAGGTTAGTTGCACCATTCCCACATCTCTCAACTGTTGATCATTATAGCCCATATCATGTAGGTGATCAATCATCTCCCTTCTAGTTGGGTCTGAGGCTAATAATGTAAGCTCCTTCCCTTGGCTAGAAATGGCCAAGGCACCTGCATCAACTCCCAACTAAGCATTGAGTTCCTCCACATCATTTGTGATGATGGATGACATAGTGCAAATGATATGCAAAAAGAGCCCTTGATATAAGAAGGATAGTGTATGTTTATAGGCAGCTGCATAAAGCTTAGACTGGTGTTCCTTGTGAAGGGAATTTGACAAGACTGTGAGCAGCTACTGTAGCATCTCCTCTTAAGGTCTATTAGCACTCTCTTAAACCTGTCTAACAGTAGTAGTTGGACTCATTCCAATTGTATCTTACAGCCTTGTGATGGTCTTGTTATAAGTGAACAAATGGTGGAAGACCTATTGTTAACCCCAATGCAAGATGGCGAAAAAATGAAGGAAAAAGTGGAAAAAAGATGGAAAAAGAGCAAAGGTGTAGAGGCTGCCCCTAAAGCTAACATGGGGCAAAAAGCACAATTTTAAATGAAAAATGCCTCAAAAATATCTAAAAACTCTTGTAAAAGAGCGCCAGACTCCCTCCTATGCTATTTGTAAAAGAATAGATGGGTATAGGTTAAGGGCATGAGGCAGGAAGAGGGAATTAGAAAAAGAGATCTTGCCACAATAGCCGGATATGTAAAAAGGGATTGTTACCATGTTTCCGACCGTGTTTCCGCAGCACAAAGGAGCGGAAAATGGAAAAAAGGAAAAATAGCAAAAAAGGCGCAGGATAAAAGCAAAAAAAGATAAAAATCGAAAAAGGTGCCTTGACCGGCAACCAATCCCTGAAAAATTCAAATGTTCGGACACGACCCTCAAGAAGCTTCGGTGTCGGGCCAAGGCAACGAAAGAGGAAAAATGTGCACCATTAAAATGCGAAAGCGCCCCCGAATCTATGTAAAAGAGTGCTAGGCTTGCTCCTGTGCAAAGTGTATGCATTAGTTGGGAATATGATAAATTAGAATGGTGGGAAATGGGAAAAAGGGCCTACGCTACGGTCGGCCATGTAAAAGAGGGAAAAGGGGATGACTGCCCAAAAAGGATTTAGGGCTTTGTATATAAAGTTGGAAAGTGAATGAGAAGCTCATTCTTTGGTGTGTGGCAAAAAGAGTCTTCTTCTTCCTCTCTTCTTCTTTCCTTCTTGCTTGTGTGTGCTCTTGAGAGAGGGAGTGTGAGAGTGTGAGGGAGTGAGTGTGTGTGAGAGTGAGGGATCAAGAGGGTGAAGCTCTTCACCATCTCCTCTTCTTTTCTTCTCTTCTCTTCTCTTCTCTTCTCTTTCGCGCACGGCTATGGAGGATGGAGCTTGGAGATGGAGGAGGCTTGAGGATGCTTGAGCTAGCATCAAGAATCGTGGAGCTACCAGAGTGCAAGAGAGAGAAGGGTACTCGATCAGGCATCAAGTTAAGCTCACTACACTCGTAGGATCGATGGCACGTTGGCTAGGTGAGAGATAGCCATTAGAGCTCCCTTGGAACGCTTGAAACAATAAGCGATCCGTGGGTCTTGGCGGTTGAGCGAAAGCTCCCACATTTTGGTTCCGTTTTGCCGGGACCAACGGATTCAAGCTTGAGCACTTACGCGCCTCACATCGAGCATCGAAGTAGGGTATTCATCCCTGAAACTGAGCTTTAGATAGGTAGGAAGTTGGGCGCTTTTAATCTTCAAAATAAGTAAGTATTCTGGGATATTTTGGTTGTTTGATGATTGGAAAGCATGGAGGATCTATTTCAGTTTTTTGCCTTCGATTTTTGTTGCATTTAGCATAGGTTAGAGTTAGGAAATCGAACCGGAAAAGGGTCAAAACAGGGCAAAACAGGAAAAAAATCGTGCAAAATGCGCAAAATGCTTGCTAATGAGGCCTAGATCGACAAGAGAGTGATTGGGGGCGTCAACGTCATAGCTGGGAAGGCATATAAGAGCCAGGAGGCCAAAAGAGAGCTCATTTGTGCCATTTCAGTGAGAGAGAGAGAGCTAGAGAGCCCCAGCCCGTGTGATTTGATCGCATCACCGACGCACTCACTGACCCGTTCAGGTATATGAATCCCTTCCTCAATCCCCCTAGATAGGATTTGGAGGGTTGTGCTTGGTATGATTGTGTAAATCCCAAGAATTGATCGAAGTCGGCATCGCGTTGTCTCCATCGCGCCGCGTTCGGCCTGTCCAAGTGGTCGCTTCTAGGCCAAGTCCCAGAATCGGCCCTCGGCCCCTTACCATTTAGCCACTCGGCCCGGAATCCTAGTTGGCCCTCGGATCGGCTCTCGGACCATCGGAGTCAAACCATCCGAGTCAACCTACTCGGACCGTCCGAGCCAGAACTTTTTGACCACGTGGCACATTCAGCCCTATGCCACTTGGCCCATCCGAACGACCCGTCCGAGTCCCAAATTCGGAACTTGGCCACACCCGAGATTTGGCCCTCGGCCAAGCGCCGTTTGGCCCGTCCCAATTACCCTGTTCGAACCTGCCATTCGGCCCGTTCGAGTGACCCCCTCGGACCCTGCAATTCGGACCAGTTGGTCTGAGTGCAACTTTTTGCCAAATCTGTCAGAAATTCAACCCGACCCAACAAATACGCATTAGCGCAACTTGTTGAAACTCTTTGGGCGCTCAGAACTTAATTCTGGCACACGTGATAAGGGACATTGTAGTCCACAACCACTTAGCGGTTAGCAGTAAAACACTTGAGGGACCCAAGGACTCGGATGCGAGCTGCTGAACCGTAAATCTTGATCAACTGAAAGCAAACGAGGCAACGTGCAAGGAAACCCTAAACCCTGAATAAACGGCTAGAACTGGACCTACAAGCCTATCAGGCCTAGAAGGAGCGAGAGTGAGTAATTAGACGCCGGGAAATTGCTTGCGGCACTCACATTGAATTTTCGCACTTGAAGTACACTTAGGAAAGCTGAAAGCCTGATTGGGCACAAGTGCACGAGGAACAACACACTCACCGAGTGACCATAAATTGAGAATTGTATTCAATAATCAAAGGAACTCACTCAGATAAATCGCTCAAGAAACCCACCAATAGGAGAGGACCCAAGACATAGACAAACACGCGAAGCGCAGGGTAGAACCAAGCAAGGAGTGCCAACGACGAGGATCTATCACGGCTATTCAACCTGGTCGATAGCGCAGCGAGGCGCAAGAATTCGACCATGAGCTCAAACTATCGGTCTACCGAGGAGCTTGATTTGAGTGTATTCCCAGACGCTATACAACAGATGGTGAGCAGTTATGATGTGCACACTCGACACGAGCACCATGGCAGGACAATAGATGCAATCATTGCAGACCTAGAGGAGGAGAGAAGGCTAGCTCGCAAGGCATTGCAAGGCATAGCTGATTATAATAGGGATCAATAGGCTAGGAGCCAAAGGCAAAGCATGGAGCTGCATGAGGTGCAGCTAGTGCTGTACTTGGCTCGCCGGAACCAAATAGACCATGAGAGAGCACTAGAGGGAGACCTGACGCTAAGCGAGCTCCTCATGAAACGACTGCTTGATAACACCACAGTTGAGCAGAGTGCCACTGCACTAGCGACGTCTCTGCTTTGCAGGATTAGGGGAAAACCATGGCTCAAAGAGCCAAGCCAAAATACCGAGTGTTGCCAAGCAACTCGACAAGTACCAACCGCATGACGATCCGTACAGCTTTGTTGAGCAGTTTGAGAAAGTTTGCGAAGCCAACGGCCTCAACAACCAGACTCAATGTTCACAAGCATTCGGGCTTTTCTTAGGTGACAAGGGTAGGACGTGGTACACAAGCTTGGATGCCGTGGAATGAGCCAACTTCAATAATCTCAAGGATCTCTTCGTCAAGAGGTTTGCTGATCCCGGATACTCTGATAACCTGCTAGTATGCTTGGTGAATGTCAAGCAGAAAGAGAAGGAGGACATCCGTGACTACGTGACCCATGTGAGAAGTCTCTTTAAGAGAATCCCTCTAGGCGAGCGACCGACTGACAGAGCAGTTTCAACTATAATCATCAACAGAATTAGAGATGAGGAGTTATGTAAGGCATTGGCAGGCAATTCAAGCTTGCAGCGGACATGGTGGCTAGAGTTTTTGAGGAAGCCATCAGAGTCGATGACCAGCTGAAAGAGCGAAGCTCTAGGAGCTCAACTCTAGAAGAGACTAACCCGCAAAGCTTAGAGAGAACGTCAGCCTCTAGTGAGCGGTCAAACCCATCATCCCAAGACAAGGGGAAGGCCACCGAGACAGACCAAGGCTTGGATGAGGTCAAGATGGAATTAGCCAAGATACAAGACAAGTTGAGACGACCAATGCGCCCGCACATCCAGTGCGTATATTGTGGCAGAAACCACTTGCCGACCAAGTGTCAAGACCCTAGGTCAAGACCTTGTGGTAACTGCAGTAGGTTCGGCCACGATGTTGCACATTGTAGACTACCATGAAGACTTCCATACTCGCAACCCTACGGCCAGCCTTATCTAGCTAACAGGATGTAGCCATTCTTCGGAAGGGGAGCCCCATTGGCTCTATCCATGCCTAGCGATATGAAACCAGCTATCCCTAGAATGGACATAAATCCTATCAGCATTCCTAGACTGCCTGGTCCTTATGTGACCCACCCACCGAGCAACGCTCTAGTACACTACGTGGAGGAGCCGAATGATGAAGAGACCTACATATACCCTTACATCTCGCATGACAACGAGGGCAACGCGGTCCTCATGGATTATCGACCCATGCCAGTGATGGCGTTACGAAGAGGACGGGGTAGAGGCCTAGGAGGGCAGCCACAGGATCCAATCACTTGTTGGACTTGCGGACACCCCGGTCATGTCTCATCACATTGCCCTGAAAGAGAGCAGCAAAATAGGGAAAAGGCTGACCAAAGCTGCGCAGAGTGCCGAATCACCCATCTTTTCATAGATTGCCCAAAGCGGAAGCTGTCCTCTAGCTCAGCTAATTTGCCATCAGTCCCATTGGGGCTGTTTGGTGTCAAAAACCCCGATGGGGAGGCCAAACCTATTCCCTTGCGAGTTATGACCCGAGCCCAAACGAAGCAGGCCAGCATCTCTCTGCCAGGACCTAGCAATCTTGACGCTACCTCAATAGGAAAGAAAAGCCGCAGGCGAAAAAAGAAGAGATCAAAAGCTAAGGTCACATTGAAGACCAAGAGTGCTACATCTTTACCTACTAGGAAGAAAGTCTCAGACGCGGAGGCAGAGACTTCAGCCCCTAAGACAGCTGAAAAGTGAAGCGCTAAGATAGGGGAATACCCTCATCCAAAGCGACAATTAGAGGCCATAGAAAAGGTGAGGGAGGCTCAACAGCATCTCAGAGATGTTGAAACCATCATAGAGGACAAGATTGATGATCTCTCCAGCATGAGCATGCCAATGTCACCGCCTCAACCTAAGTCGACCGACACCACTGCGCCACAAGCAGGGCCGCTGAGACCAAGTCCAGATTCAACAAAGCCGCAGATCAGTCACAGCCATTGGCCCGAATAGTCTAGGCTAAAAGAAGGACGAGTATCTGATGACCTCTTGACCACGCTAGTGACCACGCTTGTAACACTTAGCCTGGGGGATCTGCTTAAGTAGCACCCTACCCTATGGCAAGACCTTAAGCAGTGGGTCGAGGGATCGCAAGAGCAAGCCACGGTAGACCCTCGAGACCAGGATGAAGAAACACAACTGCCAAGCCTGAGGCTACACTCCGTGTCTAAATCTTTGCACGTCAATGCCTTTTGGGAAGGCTCTGAGATGCACGCAGTCTTTCCAGTCCTAGCCCTGGGAGACACAATAAGGAAGGGAATCATAGACACGGGAGCCGGGGTTAGTGTGCTTAGCTATGCAATGCTGCAAACTTGGGGAAACCCACCTATCGAAGCTGCTCGGTTTAATGTCACGCTAGCAAATGGTATGAGAGTGAAGCCTTTTGGGGTCCTGAAGAATTGGCCAATGAAGATCGCATGTGTCCAGTTCTTTGTCAACTTTATAGTCATGAAGGGAGTGGAATACGATGTCCTATTAGGCAAACCCTAGATGCGCAACGCTAGGGTCATCAAAGATTGGGGTAATGGCTTGATCTTCCTTGGCAATAGAACTAACGCCGTAAGAATATAGATGGATACTTGGAAGCCTCACCAATCGACCTAGACACCATCTCTGCTATGCTCAAAGGGAATATTTAGGTCAGGAAGGCCTATGGGTCCTTGACGAAGTATATTCCATGCCTAGAGGATGAGCGGGATTGGATGCACATTCTCGCTACAATTGACCTGCCATTCTCAGACCATGAGGCATATGAGCAAGTCATCAAAACCATCGGCAAGACAAACGAAGCGCTCTCTACACCAGTCTACATGATTGCAGTAAGCCTCCATGGAAGGCCTAAGCCTGTTACCTTCCAAGTGCCATCCAACAAAAGGGAACTCCAGGGGGTACTGGAATACCTAGTGGACCAGCTATAGCGGGCAACCCGGATGCCAACTTCAAACCGCTCCAGGATATCTTAGAGGATCCTAAGTGGCAATGGACCAGGTGCACGAGCTAAACCTCATGTATAACTAGGCCCTGGTTCCAGACCAATGACACGGGGCATACCAAGCCCTAGGGGACGATGGGCAGTCCAATGACAAAGATTCCTGTGATGAATATGAAGACTGCCAATCCTTCAATGATGAGAGCGAGGGTGAAGTGGATACCATAGAGTACGACACTGAAGGACGAGAAATTGAGCAGATACGAGCAGACGCCAAGCCGCAGAAAAGGCAGGCCCTTAGACGGGAGCAAGGAGTCATGCGCATGAAATGTGATCGTGCGTGGTTGGAATGTATAGGGGCCAAAGACCTTGAGCAAGAAGGCCTAGCCCAATCAGGAACGACATCAATACTTAGAACCAAATCGCCATCGGAATTGAGGCCACCAAGGGAGACCACCTCTTCTAGCGAAGATGGAGGGTTTGACTTTGAATTGGAAGCTACTTCGGATAGCGACCCAAAGATCCCTAGGCTGCCCATGACCAGACGCACCAAGGGGGACTTACCCGTCCACCTGAGACGCAGACGGTTAAAGCATGATAGGGCAAAGCACCCCAGGGATGCACGATCAGAAGAATAGCGAAAGCCGCAGGACCTCCCTAAACGCTTCACTAAATTCAAAAAAGGGGATAGGGTAGTGGTTCTGCTAAGTGCCAAGCATCAAGGGCAGACGAGCGAACCAATCGAAGGACCAGCCAAGGTCAAGGAGGTAAACCTAGCCCTGGAAGGGGAGATACCCCGACCAGTGTTCATTGCCGATGACTTGACTGGTGAAGAAGAGTTGAGTCTTGTCACTCTCTTGCGGGAGTACATAGACGTATTTGCTTGGTCCTTAAAAGAGCTACGGGGGGTAGATCCGAGTGTTGTGACTCACAACATACCATGCCAGTCAAGCAGCGACCGTACCCCATGAATCCAAAACACACTCATGCTGTCAAAGAGGAAATTGACAAGCTGACAAGAGCTGGATTCATCTACGAAATTGAGTACACAGACTGGGTGTCACCCATAGTCATTGTGATGAAGAAGAACGGCAAAATTCGAGTGTACGTCAATTACAGGAAGGTGAACGCTGCTACAAAGAGACAACTATCCCTTGCCGTATACCGAGCACATGCTTGAGAGGGTGGCAGGTAAGGAAGCCTACAGTTTCCTAGATAGCTTCTCAAGGTACAACCAGGTGCAAGTGCATCCTGCAGACAGGCACAAGACTGCCTTTGCCACTTAGTGGGGTGTCTTTTCATACATAGTCATGCCCTTCGGGTTGACCAATGCCCCTGCCACTTTCCAACACCTCATGTGCACCATCTTTAGAGACATGCTTTGCAAGGAGTTAGAGGTCTTTGTCGACGATCTGTGTGTCCATTCGACCTAGATCAAATACTTAAACAAACTCCGAGCAGTCTTTGAACGGTGCTGCTTATATCGTCTCTCCTTGAACCCCTTAAAGTGCCAGTTCTAGGTGAAACACGGATGCATCTTAGGGTACGTAGTGTCAAAGAACGGCATTGCCGCTGACTTTTCTAAAGTCAGAGTCATTGTTGACTTACCACCACCCGATAACTACAAGGGAGTTCAGTGCTTCTTAGGACACACTAGATATTATCGACGCTTTATACTAAATTATGCACTAGTTGCTAGACCATTGTACAAGCTGTTGATAGTGTTCGAGTGGACTGAGGAATGCCATCGCGCATATGAGGAGTTGAAAAAGGCTCTCACTACTGCACCAATCTTACGAGCCCCAGACTGGAACATAACGTTTCATGTACACATAGACACCTCTAAGTTTGCTATTGGAGCCATGCTATGCTAGCCTGGTGAACATAATTTAGATTACCCGATGAGTTTATCTAGCAGGCAGCTCATAGAGACCGAGATGAACTATTCCATGACGGAAAGGGAAGGGTTGGCCATGGTATTTGCAGTAAAGAAATTCAGGAATTACCTGTTGGTCACTCCCTTTTTCTTCTTTGTTGACCATCAGGCCTTGCTGTATCTTGTGAACAAGCCTTGCACTACGGGACGCATAGCTAGATGGTTACTCCTGTTATTGGAGTTCGACTTCTCTATGGTTGTACGCAAAGGAAAGAAGCATTACATGGCTGAGCACATGTCCCGCATACCCACAGGAGAAGCCACTGGACAAGGCATACCTGATAATTTTCCGGATGCTCATCTCTTTAACCTGTCTAGCGAGAAAGAATTATTTAAAGCTGATCTGACGCTGTATTGGGCCGAAGACATAGTGGGAGTACTAGAGAGTGGACTACCTGAGCGACCCATTGAGAAGGCTAGGCTGAGAAGACTTATCCTGAAAATTCAGCCATACCAACTGATAGCCGGCCAACTCTACAGGTTGGGACAAGACGGTTTATTGTGCAGATGCATATGTGAGCACGAGATGCACAATGCATTGAACAAAGCACATGGCGCAATCACTGGAGGACACTTTAGTGGGGACACAACAGCCCGAAAGGTACTACAATATCAACTATGGTGGCCCACCCTCTTCCGTGATGTAGCTAAATTCATAAAGCAGTGCGATGAGTGCCAAAGGACCAAATTGCTTGTGCGGAAGTACAAGATGGAGTTGACCCCTGTCATAGCCCGACAACCCTTTGAAAAATGGGGCATCAATTTTATTGGACCTATCACTCCTGCGGCACAATATTCCCAAGCTCGCTACATCATAGTGGCAATCGACTATCTAACAAAATGGGCAGAGGTACGAGCCACGAGGAAGAATGATGCTAGGACCACTGCAAAGTTCTTGTGGGAGCAGGTAATTTCACGATTTGACTGTCCAATCGAACTTGTAAGTGACCGAGGCACACACTTCGTTAATGAAGTGATTGCCCACCTGCTCTCTACCTTCCTAATAATTCATCGGAAGTCCTCTCCCTATTACCCTCAGGCTAATGGCCAAGCCGAATCCACAAATAAACGTGTCTACTTCAAGAAGTGACTGGGACAACAAGCTAATGGCGGCCTTGTGGGCCTATCACACAGCTTATAAAACGGCTATAGGATAGACGCCTTTTAGGCTGACATACGGAACTGAAGCCATATTGCCCTTAGAATTCTTCATCCCTAGCTTAAGGCTAGCAGTCCAGGAGCGTTGGGAGGGAAGAGAGGCTTGGACCAACCGCTTAGTGGAGCTAGAGCGCTTAACGGAGACCCGACTCCTCGCCACTCACTCTCTGATTTGTGAAAAGGCTCAACGAAAGATGTGGTTTGACAAGCATGTCAAACAGCGAGACTTCGAACAAGGGGACCTTGTCCTGCTATACTCGGTAAAAGGACATTAACAGAAGATGAAGTTTCAGGGGCTAGGGCCTTTCGGAGTATGCATGATTGGTAGAACCGGGAATGTTGAGTTGGAGACACTTGATGGTGAAGGAATAGGCTTTTTTAACGGCAGCCGCATAAAGAAGTACTACCCTCCTTCCCATCCATTACATGAGCCACGCATGCTAGAACCCCCACTGAACATCCGCATGGCTACTACAACTGACCTTACAGATCAGGACAAAGAAGCAGTGGCACCGGCATATCTACGAATCACAGTTGCATCAAGAGCGATGTATTCTTTCGATGCCTTGATTGATGAAGGGGCCGACTACAATAACTTGACGCATGACCGTTGGACACGCGTTGGTCAACCGACACTACAGCCCACTAAGGCCAACCTCACCCCGTTTGGGGGTGCTGCTTATTCACTCCTGGGGAAGTGCAAGGTACTCGTTTCCATCGAGTCTGAAAGTTTACCAACTTTCTTCCATGTGTTGCATGACACTAAAGGAGCCGGTAACGTGTCACTATTGGGTCGCACTTTCAAGAAGCAAACGAACTGTAATGTGGATTACAACCTAAACCGCATTCATCTTGCTATTGGCAATGTCCGTATAGTGACGACTTTTAGCAAGGGATGTCATGATTCCTCCACCATTACAAAGCCACCGGTAGAAACCCCTAGGACCACACTCCAGCCCAAGTCTAAACTGGAGAAAACTACGGTCTCATGCCAGGCTCTCGACCCCAGGCCCAAACTCACCAAGAGTGCTCACAAGGCCAAGGAGTCCAAGCTTATGTGGGTGCCAAAACGGCAAAAACCACATCCGGGTACACCATCCAAACGTGATCCTAACCGCCAAAATCATCAGCCGCGTCACGGCCTAAGAGGTAGTCTAGATGCTATCGACGTAGACACACAACCAAACCGCGATGGATTCCCAAAGATCTCTTGCAAGCACAAGGATACTACGAGGGTGACCCCTAGATTTGGGTGCCTAAAAATGGCCAACTAAAAAGCTCATCTACAAGCAATCTCACCCTAGTGAGGGAGGCTTGCACACATGGTACCCAGAACATAATCAGCACGCCATTGCCACCTATGGCTAGTAAGTCTTAGCTCATCTATCGACCAAAGCAAATGCCATAGGCCTTAAACCTACCTAATCCAGAGAACTTAAAAACCCCTATGACTGCTCACTCAGAACCCAACACAACCCCCATGCCCCCAGAGCTTCCTACAGCACCTCAAAGTGCTTCAAGGTGCAAAGCCCAACCTGTGACACCGATGATGGAGTCACCACTATCCAGTCCAGTTGCACCATCCCCACCAGCATGTCTTAAACCTTCATACGCGATACGACCTTTCCTCTCCTTGGCTAAGAACCTTGCCGCGACTTCTAGGGATGACTTAATAACCTGCATCAAGATGTTGGACGAAACTTTCACTACATTCACTAGAAGTTATGAGCGGCTAGACCTAGGCCTTCTTGACAAAACCCTTGCTTCGGATGTTTGTGCATTACCATGCACTTGGGAAGAATACGAACTTATGACTACTAAATTCCCCAAAATCGTTGCCGAATTGATAGCAAACGATAAAATCTCAAAGGAACAAGCTGCCCTCAGATGCCTAGTCACTTCATATCATAAGCCTCCTCATTCTGTTCTTGAACACGAGATGCAAGAGCTCACGCAGATGGCAAACTCACCTTCCACGTTCTTGCAGCAGTGGTTTGCTCTGAGAATCCAATGGGAGAAAAAAGGTTGCTGAATAATGACTAATGCTGAGCAACGCAGGGTAGTTAAAACCATCGAATATGACCCCACTTATGTGGCATCTATCTCGTTTAGGGTTTTGGCCATCACCCGCAATCAGCATTTAGACGACCATGTGCTCGCCCACCCCTATATTGACCAATTCCTCACGGAAGAAGAATTACATGTTGCCAGCCGCCTTACTTGACCTACATCTCCCAAGTCTCTATCCAACCATCTGCTCTTGATTGTCATGCTCAACTGGAATACAATCCAAAATTCTACACATGGCTTCTTCACACATAAAGTCCTACCCCAATAGGACCAATGCCCTTCACCTTTAGACCCCCAATCCTAGGAAGGATTCTTCTCGCAGCCGGAAGAGGAGGGGGTATGTGGGTATGTATGTGGGTATGTGATGAAGGTGAAAAGAATCAGATAGAAAATGAATAAAAAGGGGGTACAGTAAAGTAAAGGTAGTGAAAAGCATAAGCATTAGTATGAGAAAAATGGCTTCCTAAAAAATTCAGTCAAGAGTTTTTATTCTCGCATAAACAGCAAAGTGCTATGTGGAAAATACTAATGGAAGTTACGAATTATGGCAGGAGCAGAAAATGTCGCAGCAAGACTGTGCCCATTGACTCCCGTTCACTAACGAGGAAAGGAAGCAGTATTGCATCCAATTGGAGAATCGCACCTTCGGCCAGCTCAAGTTCCAAACCATCCACAATATCGAAGTCGTGGTGGCGAAGGAGGAGGCAACCAAGAGGGTAGTGGAACAGTGCAACCTTAGAAAGTACATTGAAAAATTCTCGCAGGAGCCGGATCACTTTAAATACGTAGAATTCCTCAGAACATACAATCCATACCAAGAAGGTGGAATTGTAACAGTGGGCCGAGGAGAGGGTGCAAAGCAGGTGCAAGTTCGGTTGGATCCAGCCTTGGTGGAAAAGGCTCTAGGATTGGTACCTAGGTCAGAAAGGCAACAAAAAAGGGATGTTTATGCCTTGTTGAAAATGAAGAAGAAAGAGGTGCTCGCGAATGATGGCATAAGCATCCAGGACATCCCATGCCAACGCTGGCGAATGTAGCAGCCCACACTCTAGACGAGGTAGATTGGAATGGCTACATGCGGAAGACGATTGATCAAGCGAACAAGGCACTAGCCCTAGGAAGTGCACCAACAGGAGGAGAATCTCCGGCTTGTAAGGTGACAGAAAGGAAGAAAGCCTCCTGCAAGGCCTCTTTCATCGGCTACGGAGGAGTCTTGACTGCACTCATTCAAGAGGCAGTAAAGGCAGCACAGGAGCCGGAGGAGGGAGAAGGAGAAATGTAGGAGAGGTCGCCCCCTCGACAGGACAAAGATAGGTCCACCAAACAGAACGGAAATAGAAGAAGAAGGGGAGGGACAAACTAGTAATAAGACAACCAGGACAACGAAGAAGAAGGCGGAGCAGGGGAAGAAGAAGAGTGATGAAGGAAGGAAGAAAGAAAGGGAAGACTTGGAAAGGGCGAAGAAGGAATACCTGAAAGAAGCAAAGGAGAGAGAGGGAACAAAGAGACAGGAGGAGCAGAGGGAAAAAGAGGAGTTACAGAAAGCGAAGGAGGTGTCAAAACAAGAAGCTGAAGTGGAAAAAATGAGGGAAAAAGAATAGAAAGGGAAAAAGCATGAGGAGCAGAAGAAAAGGGAGGAGGAAAGGAAGAGAAAAGCGGAGGAGGAAGAGGAGAAGCTACGAAGAAAGGAGAAAGAGGACCTGGCGAAGGCCACCCGACGCTCCATCAAACAGCAGTGCCGAGCAGACGAACTAAGGAACCTAAGCCCGTGCAGAGAAGAGGGGCCAGGATCCAACATGCTGGTGCCAGAGTTCGTGCCACCTCTAGTCTTCGAAGGCAAAGGAAAGGCCCCACTCCATCCGATCCCTACCCTCTTGGTACCTCCCGCGGAACTCACCACCATCACCCCCAGCATCCCCACTAGCGCAGATGTGTCAAACTTCGTAGAGTGGATGTAGTATTTTATCAACAAGGAAATGGGCCAGGGGCAGAGCATGGAGACTACGGCCACAGGACAGAAGAGGCCAGCGGATGCAGAGTCCACGCAAGAGCCCAAAAAGCAAAAAGTTGAAGCCTCTACCTCGCCCATTCACACAACGATGATGCCACCCGCTAATTACGACGAATACGTCGCCGAGCTACTCTCCCAATTGGAGAGAGCGAAGGAGGAACGCAAAATAGCCGTGGCTGAGTTGGCAACCGAGAAGGAAACCGTGGCCGCCTTCCATCTGGACAAGAAAATAATGATAGCCTTGCAGCAGTGCGAGATTGCAGATTTGAAACAAGAACTGAAGGCTAGGGATGAGAGGGAGGAACATTGGAGGTAGCTACTTGAAAATGAGACGCAAGAGTTAGTAAACATGCAAAGAGAGCACAAGCTCCTAATAGTGCAGTACTAGGAGCTTTCTGCGAAATCTGCTGAGATTGATGCACTCGTGGTGGAGCTGAATGCCAGGGACGAAGAAAGACAACGAGGCATGGAGGAGCAGGAGGAGGAACTCAAGTGCCTAACAGATCAACTGACCTCTGAAAGAGAAGAACAAGAGAGGCTGGTTAGGGAACTAGAGGATTATGAGCAAAAAATCATGATGCTGACCTTGAGACAGGGAGAGGGCCTCGAAGTAATGAACAAAAGGGCAGAGGAGTGAGCCGCGCACAACGAGAAGAGGGTGAAGACAATGGCACACCGTCTTGATCTAACAGAAAAAGAGAAAATCATCGCAGAGAGCAAGGCGGAGGTAGCCCAAGTGGCCTTCATCACTCAACAGAAGGCCTTCCTCAACACCATCTTGGACGTCACCCATGCAGCACAAGGAGAGCCACTGGAAGCGGTGCAAAGGAAGCTCGGCATGGCAAGAAGAGCCCTACACACTGGACTACAGATGCCACCATTACCGGCGGAGGTTAGGCTGGGTTTGGACGAACAACGAAAATACCTAATGCGGGCCGGCCTAACCCCCCAGGAGATAGATGCCCTCGGGTTCAAGGAAGAAGCAGTACACGTAGAACGGCAGGGGGAAGAAGTAGAGCTAGAAATGTATGTGAATTGATTTAGGGAAGACGTAGTCCCGCAACCCCCCTCGCCACAGGCCCAAGACCCGCCACAAGAAGATCCAGCTCTACAGAAAGAAAAGCCATCTCTAAAGAAAGATAAAAAAAGCTGGTGGAGGAGGCTAGACAAAAACTGAGAGCCAAACCAGCCGTGCTACCGTCCGCGCCTCTCCCTCTGTGCCCAGATGATCTTCCCGCAGGATTCCATGCAGAACTGGTGGTGTGGGAGGTACAGGAACTAGGAAAGGAGCCATTCTCCTTCAGTTTCCTCCTACCCAACAGTCTGCAAAGGGTCTTGCCTCTCAAAGTGATGGAGGAGGTGATCGCAGTCGATGGCCGGTTGGGGAAAAAATGGCTGGAGGAGTGGGAAAAGACCCCAACCTCTTGGGGCACCGAAGCGGCCGACTACTGGCAAGATAAAATTTTTGAAATCCCCCACACTGTACAAAACTATAGGAGCCAACCCCTGTGGAGGAGGCGAGTATGTGACATAAGCATGCTCGCTTGGATGGCTTTTTGTAATACCCTGCCTTTCAAGCGGAACGACCCTAATTACACGGCGTACCCTCAAAGGGTAGGCGTAGATTTTGATGCCACCCTCCACGGGCGGTATGACTTTCCCGCTATTTATAACTCCACTGTAGCATCCTTTGACAACGCCCTTCTTTTTACCGCAAAAAGCCTAGACGAGTCTATGATGCGCTTCCTTGCGGACTTTTCCTCATGTCCTGACCCCGCTTTTATAACCACTTGTAATTATCTTAGATTACTTAGGCTACTTCTTAAGCAGGACCCGACTCCACAAGAGCGCAGCTTGCCTCCCCTATTCTTTGAACCTAACGCTATAGATAATTGTGCCATGGCTCGTCTCATGATGAGGGCTAGTCTCCTTTCCTCTTTTTGCCTAGCCCTCCTAGAGGACATGAACAACAGCCAGTTCACTAGATGCGACCACCCCTTTCTCTCCACTACCTCCCTTCATGTCCACATGAATCTAAAAGATCACATGCAGAGTCGCCAATTTTTGAGCAAGTCTCTCCGCCCCCCTTCTCCTCCTCATTCCAACCAAGACACTTAGGCCTATGTATCATTAATTTAAAAAAAAAAGCACCACAGTCATTGCACCTAGGGTTCTCCCTAGCCCCCTCCCCCACTTCACGCTTAGGGCAAATCAAGGGCAGGACTTTCAAACCTGTCACCCTAAGGCTTGCACCGCACCTCCAACGAAGCACAAGCTGGGTCCTCAAGTGTGGGATGTTACTAAGGGCTTTCCCAAGGTTAGACCCATCTCCTAGTTCCACTACCACGAGCACCACACACTACACGGCAAGCAGACACACCCCTTAGGGAGGGCACAACTTTTCTTGCAGGTTATGTTCGACTCTCAAGACATGGCTACCCGCGGAAGACCATCACCCATGGCATCCTTTGATGACCCAAACGTGCCGACATCCAGCCATCCACCTGCTGATGGCTACCATGATCGAACCAGGTCAACGTAGAACTGCCATTGGCATAGATCTTGGAACCGCATCGTCCAATGAGCCATTCCCAACGCCTCAAGATCCATGGATCGCTTATTGATTCCACCGGCCTAAAGACCTTCAACTCAAAACTGAATACCTTCAACTCAAAGACAAGGATCTTCAATCAAATCCATGGGTTTTCAAGCCATGTTCGAGGGGTTTCTCCAGAATAAATCCCTCCAATACCATCATCCTAAGGGATTGCTTATTGCTTCAAGCGTTTCTCATACTCAAAAGACGACCCGGCTACATAACCACCGCCACAACCGTGTGATAGATGCTGAGTATCTTCACGAAGCCTAAAGCACACCGGAATCTCTCTTGGTCATCATCCCCAACCACCCACCTACCTCTTCCGCCTAACAACCAACCTAACTAGCCACTATGTCCCACCGCAGTGCCATGGGACTGGCACTTGGCTAGGAGGGGGGTAATGTTACCGTGTTTCCGACCGTGTTTCCGCAGCACAAAGGAGCGGAAAATGGAAAAAATGAAAAATAGCAAAAAAGGCGCAAGATAAAAGCAGAAAAAGATAAAAATAGAAAAAGGCACCTTGACCGGCAACCAATCCCTGAAAATTTCAAATGTTCGGACACGACCCTCAAGAAGCTTCGGTGTCGGGCCAAGGCAACGAAAGAGGAAAAAGACGCACCATTAAAATGCAGAAGCGCCCTCGAATCTGTGTAAAAGAGTGCCAGGCTCGCTCCTGTGCAAAGTGTATGCATTAGTTGGGAATAGGATAAATTAGAATGGTGGAAAATGGGAAAAAGGGCCTAGCCTACGGCCAGCCATGTAAAAGAGGGAAAAGGGGATGACCGCCCAAAAAGGATTTAGGGCTTTGTATATAAAGTTGGAAAGTGAATGAGAAGCTCATTCTTTGGTGTGTGGCAAAAAGAGTCTTCTTCTTCCTCTCTTCTTCTCTCCTTCTTGCTTGTGTGTGCTCTTGAGAGAGGGAGTGTGAGAGTGTGAGGGAGTGAGTGTGTGTGAGAGTGAGGGATCAAAAGGGTGAAGTTATTCACCATCTCCTCTTCTCTTCTTCTCTTCTCTTCTCTTGCATGCGCGGCTATGGAGGATGGAGCTTGGAGATGGAGGAGGCTTGAGGATGCTTGAGCTAGCATTAAGAATCATGGAGCTACCGGAGTGCAAGAGAGAGAAGGGTACTCGATTGGGCATCAAGGTAAGCTCACTACACTCGTAGGATCGACGACGCGTCGGCTAGGTGAGAGATATCCATTAGAGCTCGCTTGGAATGCTTGAAACAATAAGCGGTCCGTGGGTCTTGGAGGTTGAGCGAAAGCTCCCACAGGGATGGGTGTCCATGGAAATTTAGGGTTTTGTATATAAAGTTCAAAAAATGAATGAGAGCTCATTCTTTTTGGTGTGTGGCTAACAAGAGTTCTCTTCTTCTTCTCTTCTTCTCTTCTCCTTGCTTGTGTGTGCTCTTGAGAGAGGGAGTGTGAGAGTGTGAGGGAGTGAGTGTGTGGGAGTGAGGGATCAAGTCTCTTCTCTTCTTCTCTATTTTCTCGCATGCCCGGCTATGGTGGATGGAGCTTGGAGATTGAGGAGGCTTGAGGATGCTTGAGCTAGCATCTAGGATCCTGGAGCCACCAACATGTGCGAGAGAGGAGGCAACTCATTTTGGCATCAAGTTAAACTCACTACACTTGTAGGATCGACGGCGCGTCGGCTAGGTGAGAGATAGCCATTAGAGCTTGCTTGAAACGCTTGAAACAATAAGCGGTCGGTGGATCTCGGCAGTTGAGCATGAGCTCCCACAACATTTTAGTTCCATTTCTAGGAGGAACAGATTCAAGATTGAGCACTTGCGCACCGCATATTGAGCATGGAAGTAAGGGATTCAACTTGAACTAGAGCTTGAGATAGGTAGGAAGTTGGGTTTTTTAATATTCAAAGCAAGTAAGTATTTTGGGTTATTTTGTTTGTTTGATGATTTAAAAACATGGAGAAATCATTTCAATTTCTTGCTTTCGATTCTTGTTGCATTTAGCGTAGGTTAGGACTAGGAAATTAAATTAAAAAAGGATAGGGTTTACCATTGCAAAACATGGCAAAAAAGGGCACAAATCATGTAAAAAATGGCAAAAAGATTTTTTGGGATGCTTATTGTCAACAAGTGAGTGATTGGGAGCATCCAAACCTTACTCGAGAAGGGGTTTAAGAGCCAAGAGGCCAAGGGAGAGCTCATTTGCAACCCTTGCAGTGAGAGAGAGAGAGAGCCCGCGGAGAATTGATTCGATCTTGTTGTTGGAAAGCCTACCGATCGCTTCAGGTATACCAATCACTTCCCCTTGCACCCTAGTTGTGATCTGGAAGGTTGCGTGTGAAATGATTAGCTAATTCATCGGTTTTGATTAAAATCACATCGATTCTACCGCGTCCTACGCAACTCGGTCCGTCCGAGTGGCGGGCTTCTGGACCGAGTCCTAGAATCGGCCCTCCGCCCTTTGTCTTTTGGCTGACCCGGCCTTAAAACCCTACTCGGCCCATCCGAGTGACCCATTCGGCTCTCAGACCATCCGGCCATTCGGCCTACTACACTCGGACGCCTTTCACTCGGCCCGTTCGAGTGAAGCATTCGGACCAACTTAGAAATTCGGCCCTCAGCCCTGCCAACTCGGCCCAACCCCACTCGGACAAGTTGACATTTGGCTCGGCCGAATTCACCACTCGACCCTTGGGCCACTTGACTTGGACACTTGGCCCTCGCCCCACTTGGCCCTCGGACAACCACACTCGGATTGGCCGAACTTGACATTTGGACTAGTTACATTCGACCCTTTCTCACTCAGCTCTCGGCCCCTTGGACGGGCCGAATCGGGTAGTCAACCCTGCAATTCGGACAAGTTGGGCCAAGTGTGGACCTTTCCAAAATTTCCAGAAATTTGACCAGACCAAGCTAGAGCTCAGCCGCACAACATGTCGCAAGTCCTCCTGATGCTCAGAACTCGATTCTGGCGCAACGAATAGGTGAAATCGTAAGAAACAGTTGCTTAGCAGCTTGCATAGGTTGCCGTGAGACCTAGAGTCCTAGAGACAACCCGCTGAGCCATAAACCCCGACCGGACAACATGGCAGGAAAACCCGAAACCCTATGAAGATGGATAGAGAATTGATCGACAAGCCAATCAAGCCCAAAACAAAGCGAGAGTGCGTAAGACGCTTAGATATTGTTTGCCGCACTCACCTTGAATGTCCACACTTGAAGTACACCTAAGGACAACTGAAAGCCTGATTGAGCACAAGTGCACAGGAATAAACACACACACTAAGAGGAGATAAATTGAGAATTGTATTTAATAAGTCAAGGAGCTCACTCAAATAAACAACTCAAGGAATCTACCAATAGGAGAAGGCCCCAAGGACATAGTCAAACTATCAACGCACGGAGTAGGACCAAGCAAGCAGCGCCAAAGAGGTGGATTTGACAAACTTACTCAGCTTGATCGATAGCTTGGTGGAGCACGAGAATACAATGATGGCAGAAGAAAACCCAGACCGCAGGCTGAACGAGGAACTCAACTTAGGAGTCTTCCCAGAGGTGATTCAACAGCTGGTTAGTAGCTACGATGCGCACACCTGGTATGAACAAAGCGGTAGGATAACAAATGCCATCATTGCACACTTAGAAGAGGAGAGAAAGCTAGCCCATAAGGCACTGCAAGGTATAGTAGAGTATAACAAAGAGCAGCATGCTAGGAGACAAAGGCAAAGCACAGAATTACGCGAGGTACAACGGGTGCTATAACTGATCACGAGAGAGCCCTAGAAGGAGACTTAACGCTAAGTGAGCACCTCATGAAGCGACTGCTAGACAACACAATAGCAAAGCAAAGTGCCGCAGCACTAGCGACATCACTACTAGCAGAATTAGGAGCAAACCAAGGCTCCAAGAGCCAGTCAAAAATCCCAATCATTGCTAAGCAGCTCGACAAGTACCAGCCCCACGATGATCCATATAGTTTCGTAGAGCAATTGAAACAAGTCTGCGAAGCCAATGGCCTCACCGACCTAACTCAGCGCTCCCAAGCATTCGGGCTCTGCTTAGGTGATAAGGCTAGGACTTGGTGTACGAGTTTAGATGCCGCAGAGCAAACCAACTTCAATGGCCTCAAGAATCTCTTCATCAAGAGATTTGCCTCCAACAATGTGCTAGTGCGACTGATGAATATCAAGCAAAAGGAGGAGGACATTCATGATTATGTGACCCATGTGAGGAGTCTCTTCAAGAGAATCCCCACGGGCGAACGACCAACCAAAAGAGTAGTGTCAACTATATTCATAAGTGGAATTCAAAATGAGAAACTATATAAGGCTTTGGCAGGCAACTCAAGCTTACAGTGAGATGCATTAGCTAGGGTTTTTGAGGAAGCCATCAGAGTTGACAACCAGCTGAAAGAGAGAAGCTCTAGGAGCTTAAACTCAGAGGAAACCAACTCGCGGAGCTAAGAGAGAGCTTCAACCTCTAGTGAACGATTAGGCCCAACCATCTAAGATAAGGGGAAAGCCACCGAGACAAACCAGGAATTGGCTAATGTAAAGATGGAGATAGCCAAACTGCAAGACATGTTGAGATGACCAACGCGCCCACATGCCCAGTGCGTGTACTGTGGCACAGACCACTTGCCCACCGAGTGTCAAGACCCGAGGTCAAGACCTTGTGCTAGCTTACAGTAGGTTTGGTCACGACATCATGCATTGTAGATTACCAAGAATACTTCCGTACTCGCAACTATACAGCCAACCCTACCTAGCAAACATGCCGCAGCCATTTTTTGAAAGGGGATCCCCATTGGCTCTTCCTGCACCTAACGACATTAAGCCGGCTGTTCCTAGGATGGACATAAACCCTACAAGCATACCTAGACCACCTGGTCCCTACATGACCCATCCACCAAGTGATGCTCCAGTCCACTATGTGGAAGAGCCAAATGAGGAAGAGACTTACGTATACCCTTATGTCTCGCACGACGACCAGGGCAATGCAGTCCTTATGGACTATCAACTAGTACCGGTGATGGCATTAGGAAGAGGACGTGGTAGAGGCCTAGGAGGGCAGATGTAGGATCCAATCGTCTGTTGGACTTGTGGTCACCCAAGGCATGTCTCATCACAAAGCCTTGAGAGGGAGCAACAAAACCAGAGACAAAGCTAACGTGAGGTGCATTGAGTGCAAGATCACTCATCTCTTTGTCGACTGCCCAAAGTGAAAACCATCTTCGAGTTCAGCCAATGTGCCATTTGTCCCATTGGGGCTATTTGATGTCAAGAACCTCGATGGGGAGTGACTCGTGCCCAGACAAAGCAAGCCGGCATATCACTGCCAGGGCCTAGAAACCTCGATGCAACATCGATAGGAAAGAAGAGCCATAGGTGGAGAAAGAAGAGGCCTGATGCTGATCTACACGACCATGATGCATAGACACAAATACGACTCTGATGTTGGACTCTCTGCCAGAGTCCTTGCACGTCAATGCCTTCTGGGAGGGCACTGAGATGCATGCAGTCTTATCGGTCCTAGCCCTAGGTGACACGATGAGAAAGGGGATCATAGACATGGGAGCTGGGGTTAGTGTGCTTAGCCACGCAGTGCTTCAGACTTGGGGAAACCCACTTGTTCAGACTGCTAAGTTCAATGTCACACTAGCAAGTTGTATGAGAGTGAAACCATTCGGGTCTAAAAAACTGGCCAGTGAAAATCGTAGCTGTCAAGTTCTCGATTGACTTTATAGTCATGAAGGGTGTGGACTACGATATCTTATCAGGCTGACCCTAGATGCGCAATGCCAGAGTCATCAAAGATTGGGGTAACAGCTTAATCTTCCTTGGCAATAGAACAAATGCCGTGAGGGTAGAGATGGACACCTGGAAGACCTCACCAGTCGACTTGGATGCCATCTCTGCGATGCTTAAAGGGAATGCTCAAGTCAAGAAGTCCTATGGACCCTTGACCAAGTATATTCCATGCTTGAGGACAAGCGAGATTGGATGCATGTCCTTGCTACAATCAAGTTGCCATTCTTGGATCATAAGGCATACGAGCAAGCCATCAAGACAATCGGTAAGTCTAAAGACACACCTTCCGTACCAGTTCGCATGATGGTAGGAGCCCTTCAAGGGAAACCTAAACCTGGTCACCTTCCAAGGGCCAAATAACAAGAGGAAACTCCAGGAGATTCTGGAATATTTAACGAACAAGCTAGCTGGCAATCTAGCAACAAACTTCAAACCACTCCAGGATCTCTTATATGAATCCAAGTGGCAATGGATCAGGTTACATGACTTGAACCTCATGTACAACTGGGCCCAATCCTCGATCAAAGACAAGAGATATACCAAGACCCAGGAGACAATGAGTAGTCTGATGAAGAGGACTCCAACGACAAATACAATGACTGCCAATCTTTTAGTGACAAAAGCAAGGGTGAGATGGATATGGTAGTATACGACATTGAGGAATGAGAAATAGAACAAATATGGAAAGACTCCAAGCCACAGAAAAAGAGTTTCTTCAAGATAGAGAGAGGGGTCATGTGTATCGATTATGATCTTACCTGGTTGGAAAAATAGGAGAGCCATAGATTTCGATCAAGCAGGCCTAGCCCAATCCGGTACAACACTAGTGCTTAGGATAGAATCACCATCTGAGTTGCGACCACCTCTTTTAGCGAAGACCGGAAGTTCAACTTTGAGTCGGAGGTAAGTTCAGATAGCAACCCAAAGATACCTAGGCCGGACAAGACGAGACGCACCAAGGGGGACCTACCCGTCCACTTGAGGCGCAGACAGTTGAAAGAAGAAAGGATAAAACAACCCAGGGACACATGAATGGAAGAACAGAGAAAACCGCAGGACATCCCTAAAAGCTTTACGAAATTCAAGAAAGGGGATAGGGTACTGATCTTGTTGGGTGCCAAACATCAAGGGCAAACGAGTGAACTGATCGAGGGACTAAGGTCAAGGAGGTGAGCCTAGTCCAGGAAAGGGAGACACCCCGACCAGTCTTCATTGCCAATGACTTGACTAAGGAAGAGGAAAAAAGTCTTGTCGCTCTCTTACGAGAGTACATAGACGTGTTTGCTTGGTCCTTAGAAGAGCTTAAGGGGGTAGATTCGAGTGTAGTAACTCATAACATTCCCATGATGCCAGATGCTACGCTGGTCAAGCATCGATAGTACCCTATGAATCCAAAATACTCTCACGTGGTCAAGGAAGAGATTGACAAGCTGATGAGATCAGGACTCATTTACAAAGTTGAGCACACGGACTGGGTATCGCCCATACTCACTGTCATGAAGAAGAATGGAAAAATCAGAGTGTGCATCAATTACAAGAAGGTGAACACTGCTTCTAAGAGGAACAACTATCCATTGTTGTACACCAAGCACATGCTTGAAAGAGTGGCTAGCAAGGAAGCCTACAGTTTTTTAGACAACTTCTCGGGCATCGCCCACTGACTTTTTGAAAGTCTGTGTTATTGTTGATCTTCCACCCCCAATCAACTATAAGGGAGTTCAATGCTTCTTAGGCCACAAAGGATACTATCAGTAGTTTGTGCTGAATTACACGTTGATTGCTAGACCTTTATACAAGCTGCTAATTGTCTTTGAATGGACTGAAGCATGCCAACGAGCATATGAAGAGTTGAAGAAGGCTCTAACCACATCATCGATTCTACGAGTCCCAGATTGGACCATTACCTTCCACATGCATATCAATGCCTCAAAATTTGTTGTGGGGATAGTGTTGTGCCAACCTAGAGAACACAACATGTACTACCTAGTGAGTTTTGCTAGCAAACAACTCACTGAAATGGAAATGAATTACTCAACGACAGAGAGAGAGGGCTTGGCCATGGTGTTTGCTGTGAAGAAATTTTGGCATTATCTATTGGCTACACCCTTTACCTTCTTTGTGGACAATCAAGCCTTACTATATCTAGTGAATAAACCTTGCGCTACAGGATGCATAGCTCGGTGGCTCCTTCTGCTCTTGGATTTCGACTTCTTCGTGGTTGTATGGAAAGGAAAACAACACTACATGGCTGACTATATGTCACACATCCCCACGGGAGAGGCCGCTGGAGAAGGCATTGCTGATGAATTGCCCAACACCCATCTCTTTAACATTTTCAGTGAGAAAGATTTATTTAAGGTAGATCTAATGCCATATTGGGCAGATGACATAGTCCAAGTGCTTGAGCATGGACTGCTTGAGCGACCGATAGACAAGGCAAGACTTAGGCAACTCATCTGCAAGATCCAACCCTACCAGTTGATAGCAGGCCAGTTATATCAACTAGGGCAAGATGGACTGCTGCGTAGATGCGTGTGCGAGCATAAGATGCAAGATGTGTTTTCAGAAGCGCATAGTGGAATCGCTGGTGGGCACTTTCGCGGAGGCACGACAATCCGAAAGGTGCTATACTCTTAACTATGGTGGCCAACATTGTTTCGTGATGGGGCACAATTCGTTAAGCATTGTGATGAGTGTCAGCGGCGCGGACAAAGGTCCCGATTTGCAAGGATAAAATGGAATTGACCCCAATCATTGCACGACAACCCTTCGAAAAATGGAGAATTGACTTCATAGGACCCATCAACCCAGCTGCACAATATTCACAGGCCAAATATATCATTGTAGCCATAGACTACCTAACGAAATGGGTAGAAGCCAGAGCAACACGAAAGAATGATAATAGAATGACTACCAAGTTCTTGTGGGAGCAAATGATTTCACGATTTGGTTGCTCCATCAAACTAGTCAATGACCAGGGCACACACCTCATCAATGAAGTGATAGCGCATCTTCTATCCACCTTTCTAATTATCCATCGAAAGTCCTCTCCATACTACCCTCAAGAAAACGGTCAGGAAAAATCCACGAATAATATTCTTGTAAATGTCTTGACCAAAGTAGTCTCTGCTTTGCACAGCGACTGGGATAACAAGCTGATGGCAACCTTGTGGGCTTACCGTACAACTTCTAGAACGACAGTCGGCTAGACTCCCTTTAGGTTGACCTACGGAACTGAAGCAATTATCCCTATAGAGTTTTTTGTTCCTAGCCTAAGAATAGCACTTCAAGAATGATGGGAAGGAAAGGAGGCATGGACGCATTGCCTGGTTGAGCTCGAATGCCTCTCAAAACCTTGTACTCTAGCCACTCAAGCACTCATATGTAAGAAGGAACGACGCAAGAGCTAGTTTGACAAGCACTTCAAGCAGCGTGATTTTGAACAGGGAAACTTAGTACTCATGTACTCAATTAAGGGGCATAAGTAGAAAATGAAGTTTAGAGGTCTTGGACCTTTCAAAGTTCATGCAATCAGCCGAACTGGCAATGTTGAGCTTAAGACTCTAGACGACGAGGGTATAGGCTTCTTCAATGGCAGTCGTGTCAAGAAGTGCTATCCTCCCACGCATCCTCTGCATGAGCCACCAATGTTAGAAGACCCTATCAAAGTACGAGTAGCCACGATCTGAAATGGATGATGAGGATAAGAAAGCCGTAGAACCTGCATACCTACACATCACGGTCACTGCCAACAAGCGAACATGCGCTTTCAATGCCTTGATCGACAAGGGAGTAGACTTCAATGTCATAACCAATGATCATTGGACCCAACTGGGCAAACCACCACTACAGCCCACACCAATGCCAAATTAAGCCCATATGGGGGCTGCTCATACGCACTTCTCGACAAGTGCAGGGCTGCCATTTCTATGAAGTCTAAGACTGTACTAATGATCTTCTACGTGTTGCCAAACATTGAAGACACAAGCATGGAATAGCTGTTAGGGAGAACCTTCAAGAAGCAAACTCACTACAATGTTGATTATGGATCGCAGTGTATCCACCTCGCCATAGGCAACGTTCGCATTGTTATAGCCTTTAGCAAGGGCTATGCGACCTTGTCAAAGTCTGCAAAACCACTGATAGAAATGCTAGCAGCCAAGTCTAAGGAGGGGGATAGTGCTCAGCCACCACCCACCGAATCTCTAGAATCACCTCACAGCAGCAAAGGCTAAGGTCCAATAGCCTAGGATTCAATGGAGGCCTAAGCAACCGCAACCGCCGCCTAGAACTCAATGCTCAGGTCCTCATAACACCAGAAACTCTAAACCTAGGAGGCCAAGGCGTAGTTACAAAAATCGAAGCATGATCAAGCCAAGATGCATCCCTAAAGCCCTCTTGCATGTGCAAGGCTACTATGAGGGAAATGCCTAGATATGGATCCCTAAGGCCCACATGGACGTAGGCACTACTCGCATGCCACCCTCAAGTTTGATCACACCAAGCCCCATAAAAACTCAAAGCCAGATGCCGCAATGCTTTCAAGACCCATATTCATCAAGCTCATTCGCACATACGCCCAAGAAAGTTGAACAAGCCTATCGGCCCAAATAACAAACACTGTCACATGACACCTGATAGAGCCACTCAGACTTCCCTGATCCATACCGAAGGTAGCAGTCTGTCAAACGTCACTGTTACTACCCCAGCCCTAATTCAAGAGGTCCAACCGCAATCCCAAGAACACCCGCAACTGCAACTATTTATTGTCAAAGGCTCTAGTTCTATCAAACCCCAACCGCCAACAGGCATTCGACCCCCTTATGAGTAGAAATCATTCTTAACATTAGCCGCCAATTTGACTGAGGACACAGAGGAGGATGTGGTTGATTGCATTAGACGTCTGGATGCCACATTTATGTCACTAGCTCTAAGCTATGATTGCTTGGATTTAGGCCTACTGGAAGAACCCTTCGCAAATGAAGTTCAAACGATGCCTTGTTCTTGGGAGACATTTGAATTTGCATTTGCAAAAGCCTCTAACTCTGCTACTGAATTGCTCACCAACGAGATATCCAAAGAGCAGGCCATCAAACAATGCCTCATCATGTCCTATGATAAATGCACCACTTCTGCCATTATTGACCAAGAAATTGCAGAATTATCAAAACTTGCTAATATTGAATCCCCATTCTTAAGGCACTGGTACACTCTTCGATTGCAATGGAATGTTGAAGGATACCAAATAATGACCAATGCTGAGCAGCGCCATGCAATCAAAACAATGGAGTATGACCCCACTTACGTCGTGCCAACCTCGTATAGAGTGTTAACCACTCTTCGTGGTCGACCCATGGAAGAGCACATCAAAGGACACCCCTACCTTGATCGCCTACTGACTGAGGAAGAGTTACATATTGCTAGCCGTATCAATTCTGGTGACTTCCTAACAGATGTTTTCACATATGTCACAATGTAGGCATTCGACCCTTTGATCTAGATTGCATAGCTCAATTAGAGTACAATCCAAATTTCTATACTTGCCTCCTACGCAGGTAAATCCTAGACCACATTGCAAAATGCCCTTAACCTCCTAACTTTCAATCATAGGAAGGATTCTTCTTAAGCTGGAAGGGGAGGGGGGTAAGGTGAATCAAAGCAAAACCAAGGAAAATCAAGCAAATGCATGAACACACAAAAAACGAGTGAGGTAGGGGAAATGGCACGAGAACTTTGGAAAAAAAAGGTCAGATCTGAAGGGAAGAATCTACATTGGATTTTAATGCATTCATTCAATAAATACATAGAGTCTTTCTTTTCCAGCAAATTATTATTTTGAAAGCACTATTGAAAACTTGGGTTCATGGCAGGAACGAAAGATGTCGTAGCAAGACCGTGCCCACCGACTCCCATTCACAGAGGAAAGGATACAATATCACATCATTCTAGAAAACCAGACCTACAACTAGCTCAAATTTCAAACCATCCATAACATAGAGGGTGTGGTGGCCAAGGAGGAAACAACCAAGAGAGTTGTTGAGTAGTGCAACCTCACAAAGTACCTTGAGAAGTTTGCACAAGAGCCTGACCACATGAAGTGTGTGGAGTTCCTCAGGACATGCAACCCAGACCAGGAGTGTGGCAGCGTGATGGTGGGAAGGGGAAAATGTAAAGAATCATGTGGTGGGGGGAGTTGCTTGAGTTACGGCACCAAACACAACATGACGGTGGGAAGGGAAAAATGTAAAGAATCGTGTGGTGGGGGGACTTGCTTGAGCTGTGGCACCAAACACACACTGTATACACAAGAGGAAGCTCACTCAAGAATACAAGAAGAGAGATGGAGGCCAAAACGTTTTCTTGCTAGTTTTTTCTTCTTCTTCCACACACTATACAATGTACACAAAGTATAGATAAGATACAACATAAAGGAAAGTGGCCTACTAAGTCAAACAGTGCATAACCGACTACACTAATCGACTGGAGCTATGTCTTTGCTAGCTGTAGGTAGGTGTAACAAACTAAATATAATTAGTGATAAGTCAATGGCCATGTGAGTATCATAATGACCACCAACGTGCTAAGTGTAGACGTGTGGACCCATCTAGCCAGGCGGACCCATCTAGCCAAGCGGACCCATCTAGTCAGTGGCCATGTGAGTGTCATAATGACCACCAATGTGCTAAGTGTAGACGTGCGGACCCATCTAGCCAGGCAGTCCATCATCAGTGTCCACACGTGTTGAGATTGCCATCTCAACACTCCCCGTCAAGCTCAACTCTATCTTTGCAACTCCAAGTAAGCTTCGGAACTTCCGAAGCTTCTCTGCACCCAATGCCTTTGTGAAAATGTTAGCTATCTGATCTTGTGTACTGACATATATCAAGTCAATCTCTCCTGCAGGTACCTTCTCTCTCACAAAGTGATAGTGTACCTCAATGTATTTTGTCCTAGCATGGAACACTAGATTCCTAGCTAACTGTATGATGCTCATGTTGTCACAATGAATGACAACTAGACCATCTCCCTGCACATCCAAATCACCTAATAACTTTTGCAACCATACCACCTCACATGCTGCCATAGCCGCACCTCTATACTCAGCCTCTGTACTCGAAAAAGCAACTGTAGGTTTCTTTTTGTTGCTCCATGTAACTGCTGCACTACCAAGGGAAAACATGAATCCTCTTGTAGATCTTCTGTCTGACATGCTACCAGCCCAATCTGCATCTGTGTATCCAAAGACCTGTATGTCCTTACCTGCCTCATAAAAAAGTCCATAATGTAAAGTGGACTTCACATACCTCAATATACATCTAACTGCATCCAAATGAGGCTTTCTAGGCATCTGCATAAACTGACTAACAAGGCCAACAGAATAGCTCAAGTCTGGCCTTGTGACAGTCATGTAAATCAAACTCCCTACTATCCTCCTGAACATAATAGGATCTTCTATCTCATCCCCAACATCAGCACTCAACTTCACATTTTTCTCCAATGGTACTAAAAGAGGCTTACATGCTATCATACCATACTTGGATAACATATCCAAGCCATACTGCCTTTGGAATAGCCATATACCATCATCACATTTGATCACCTCAATACCAAGAAAGTATCTCAGCTCACTCAAATCTTTCATCTCAAACTTCTTCTTCAAGAAGTCCTTAACTTCAGCAATCCCATTGTCACTGTCACCTGTAATAATCAAGTCATCCACATAGATGACTATGATGACCAAACCTGCATCTCCCTTTCTCCATAAAGTGAGTGATCAGCATCAGAAATACAAAATCCAATATTGACAAGATACTCTCCAATCTTGTTAGACCATGCTCTAGGTGCTTGCTTGATCCCATAGAGCACCTTCTTTAACCTGCACACATATGTGGGATGCTCGAAATCCTCATAGCCTGTTGGCTGCTCCATATACACTTCTTCTTGCAATTCACCATGCAAGAAGGCATTCTTAACATCCATTTGCTGCAAACTCCAACCTTTGGTTGCTGCCAAGGCAATCACACATCTAATAGTTTCCATCTTAGCAATTGGACTGAATGTCTCTTCATAATCTATGCCATATGTTTGAGCATAGCCTTTTGCAACCAACCTAGCTTTATACCTGCTAACTGAATTATGCTTGACTTTGTAAACCCACTTACAACCAATAGCTTTCTTACCCTTAGGTAAGGGTACCAAATCCCAAGTCTTATTGGCTTCTAATGTAGCCATCTCCTCATCCATTGCTGCATCCCAATGAGCATGACCAAAAGCATCCTCAAAAGAAGTGGGCTCAACATCCTCAACTAGTTTCACCATATAAGCATAATGGTGAGCTACATAACCTTCAAAACCAAATCTTTTAATAAGGTATCTGACCCTGCTAGATTTGCGTACCACTGGATCACTCAATGAATCCTTTACATTACTATGAGCTCTTTGTACACCTGGTGTCCTGAGAGAAGGAATACCAAGCTCATCATCCAAGTTCTCCGAACCACTAAAATCTCCATCCAATCCCAAATGACTGGTAGATGCATCATTACCATCCAACACTTTCTTCTTTCCTTTGTCCTTCCCTGCAACACTTATAGATCCACCTGAAGATGTGGGGCTACTCCTAAGTCTCCCAAACCAAGGGCTCACTGTAGGTGTAGTACCAGATGATGTTTTTGGTCCACTAAGACTCCGTGATTCTTGTTTATCTTTCTGCACATAGCTGTCCTGATCATTATTATCATCCAAAACATCACTAGCAGGTGAATACCAACTTCCCATCTCATCAAAGATAACATCCCTGCTCACTCTGAACTCACCTGCGATAGGGTTAAAGCAGCGATACCCTTTCTGCTCTGAATAGTATCCAATAAAAACACATTCATCTACCTTTGGATCAATCTTCTTCCATAGCTCATCTGGCACATGAACATATCCAACACAGCCAAATACCTTCAAGTGTGATACATCAGACTTCTTGCCAGTAAAGTATTCTTTAGGAGTCATCCCATGAACTGCAGCTGTGGGAGTTATGTTCATAATGTAAATAGCAGTATGGACAGCCTCAGACTAAAAATGTTTGGGCATATTCTTTTCAGCCATTAATGCCCATGCAACTTCTGTATTATGCCTTTTTTTTCTTTTTGCAACACCATTTTGCTGTGGGGTATACCTGCAAGTAAATTGCTTTTTTATCCCATGAGTCCTCAAGAAGCCACTGAACTCATTAGAGAGGTACTCTTCCCCTCCATCTGATCTCAAGCACTTTACTTTTAAGCCTATTTTTATTTCAAAAGCTGCCTTAAAAGATTTGAAGTGCTCAAGCACATCACTTTTTTCCTTCATGAAGTATACCCATAACTTCCTTGAACAGTCATCAATAAATGTGACAAAGTATTTGCTGCCACCAAGAGATACATTCTGTGTAGGCTCCTAGACATCTGTATGTACTACATCAAGTATGTTTCTGCTCACTTCTCTATCATGTGAGAAGGGTTGTCTCACCTGCTTACCAAACTGGCATGCTTCACACACTTTATGCAATTCTATAACTCTAAAAGAAGGCAACCCTGTAACCAATCCTCTAGACTGCATTAGTTTCATCCTTTGCACATTTGCATGTCCAATACGTTTATGCCATATTTCAATATCTACAACTACTCCTTTTCCTTTAGCATATATAGCAGCATCCATTGCAGGAATTCTAGCATCCAAAGTTAACATTCGGCCAACTCTACTTCCTTTTGTAACCAACCTGCACTTATCATTAAAGTCTTCTACAAAACAACCTTTTGCATTGAATCGGACCTACAACCCTTGCTCTACCATTTGGCCAATAGATACTCGATTCTTTGTAACTGATGGCACATGTAATACATCTGTCAGAGTCTTTGTCTAGCCATCATACAAGGATAAGGGAACCTTTCCAATGTGTGAAATTGGGTGGCATGAATCATCACCCGTCTGTACATAACCTAGGTTTTGTAAGTCCTGCATCTCTCCAAACCATTCAACATGACTGGTCATATGATTAGATGCACCTGAATCGACATACCATACATCATCATGTGTCCCCTTTCCTATAACTGCATTCATCATATGCTACATAACAAGCAGACGCTCATTTTTGTCTTCTTTCTGTCGTGAAGACGATGCATAGTTTCCTTGCTGCAATTTACCACTGTGAATATCATCCTTCTTTGCATAGCAATGGGTTGCAATATGTCCTGTTTTTCCACAATAATGACAAACAATAGTAGAATTGCCAGAACCCCTATTCTACCATCCACCTCTTCCTCTAGAGCTCCCCTTGCCTCTAAGTTTCCTCTGCCTGCAGAAACTTGCATTTCACCAAACTGTTGATTGAACCTGTTTTGTTGGTTATCGCCAGCACGTCCCATTCCATGGCCTCTCGAAGAGGATCTACCACATCCCCTTCCTAAATTCGAGTAAAATGCTTGGACTTGTTCACCATTTCTTTCAGATGAATCACCCTGCATATTGATCTCTTCAGGTAATCATGAGAGAGATCAATCAAAATCTGGAAATGGCTTCCGTACATATACTGAAGTAACAAATGATTTCCATGCCTTCTCATTGTTAAGGCCACTCAGAGTGGATGAAACCAAATCATCATCATCTGGCATTGCATCAATTGTTGCTAAAGCATCTGCAATGCTCCTCACCTTTAACACATACTCATTGACAGACATTTTCTCTTTCTTTAAGGCATTCATGCCTTTGTATTTACTGAAAACATGCTCTGAAAAATTGTCCAAGCTGCATGTGAATTTTCTGCATTCCTGATATGTCCCAACATAGTATTATCAATTATTGTAGATAGCCAGTACATCACCTTTTTGTCTTTCGCATTCCACTCTTTCCATGCTTTTAACTCATCTGCAGTCGGAGGGATACCCAACTCTGGCTCCTTTTCTTCACCTGAGACAAACTCATATAGGCCCTTTCTGATGAGGAAGTTCGTCATACGGAACTTCCATGAAGGGTAGTTGTTCTTGTCAAGCTTCTCAATAATGGGATTTCCACTGTTCTCTTCCATTATCACAAACAAGGATATAACACAGCAAGCTAGTCTTCTGCAATCTTCCACAACACGTGCACAATAATACACCAAGCAACCTTTTTCACTAATTGCTCAATAGTACATGTAATCAGCAACTTGTTTGTAGATAAACCTTATGTTTGCCTCCTGCAAACACCTCAAAAATTACAGATTCAGAATTTGTAACCTGCACATCCACTTTGGTCAATAAAGCCATGAAACTGGTGTCCGTAATCTTGCAACTCTAAAATGAGGCCTGAAATGGCCTCAGACGCCCAAAATAACTGCACAAAAACCCTAAAGGACCTATTTGCAAAATATACAATGATCTTCTTGCACACCAAATCTCACAGCAATCTAAGATTTTTGCTTGACCTTGCTTCTAGTGCCTCCACAGGCACTATCCAAGAGAGAGAGTGGAAAGATGGGAGAGCTTCTTACCCGTGGCTTGCTTGCTCAAATCTTGCTTCTTCTCCTTCACTTCAGCCTTCGAAATCAGCCTCTCTTAGTGGTGCGGCTCTGATACCATGTCAAGAATCACGTGGTGGGGGGACTTGCTTGAGCTATGGCACCAAACACACACTGTATACACAAGAGGAAGCTCACTCAAGAACACAAGAAGAGAGATGGAGGCCAAAACGTTTTCTTGCTGGTTTTTTCTTCTTCGTCCACACACTATACAATGTATACAAAGTGTAGATAAGATACAACATAAAGGAAAGTGGCCTACTAAGTCAAACAGTGCATAACCAACTACACTAATCGACTGGCGCTATGTCTTTGCCAGTTGTAGATAGGTGTAACAAACTAAATATAATAAGTGATAAGTCAGTAGCCATGTGAGTATCATAATGACCACCAATGTGCTAAGTGTAGACGTGTGGACCCATCTAGCCAGGCGGTCTGTCATCAATGTCCGCACGTGTTGAGCTTGTCATCTTAATAGAAAAAAGGCCAAGAAGGTGCAGGTACACTTGAACCTAGCCTTGGTGGAGAAGGTGTTGAGGTTGGAGCCAAAGGTAGAGAAAAAGCATAAGAGAGATGTTTATTTCATGCTTAAGATGAAGAGGGAAGAAGTGCTGACCAATGACGGCATCAACATTCAGGACATCCCTGATACAAAAGCTCATCTACAAGCAAAGCTAGTGCATGCACTCTTCTCCAACTAGTGCTACAACTCCTTGATGCATTGAATCAGCGTACCTGTGTTGGAGAATGTGGTAGTTTACACCTTGGACGAAGTCAACTGGAATGTTAATGTATGTAAGACCATTGACCAGGCGGGAAAAGCGCTAGCTTTGGGCAGTAAACCAGTAGGTAGGGATTCTCGAGTGTCCAAGACCACAGAAAGAAAGAAGGCCTCATCCAGAGCCTCATCCATTGGCTATGAAAGAATTTTGACTGCCATCATTCAAGAGGCGATAAAACAGGATTAGGATGCAGAGGAAGGAGAGGGAGAAACACCCAAGAGATCGCCCCCTCACCAGGACAAAGAGGTATCTAGTGACAGAACTGAGAGTAAAGAAGAAGGGGAAGAATAAAAGGTGCAGAGGAGCAAGGAAACAACAAATAAACCTGTTAAAAAGGCGACACAAAAGAAGAAGCAGAACGAAGGCCGAAAAAAAGAGAAAGAGGATTTAGAGAGGGTAAAGAGGAAATTCCTTACGGAGGCCAAAGAGAGGGAGAAGAAGAAAAAACAGGAGCCGAGCTATCACTAAGGGCAAAGGCAAGGCTCCCATTCACCCTACTCCGACCCTTTTGGTGCCTCCCACCGAAGCAAAAACCCTCAACCCAAGCATCCCCACCAGCACAGATGTCTCAAACTTTGTGACGTGGATGTAGTACTTTATTAACAAAGAGCTAGCCCAAGGGAAGAGCACCGAGACCACAATCACAGGGCACAAAAGGCCAGCCATGGACGCCGAGTCAAGGCAGGATCTGAAGCACTAGAAAGTGGAGGCCTCCACCACTCCCATCCACACAACAATGACACCACCAGCTAATTACGACGAGTATGTTGCCGAGCTGCTCTTACAATTAGAGAAGGCTAAGGAGGAAAGGAATATAGCTGTGGTGGAGTTGGCGGCAGAGTATCTTTGCTTATCATTTTCCTAGTCAAAGTAACTAGTATTATGTGCTAGATTAGATTCCTTGAGCAAAGTTGTTGAGTAGAAATGTTTGACCGTTCAATTAAGTGATGCATTCTTAGCGTTCTAGTTGATCCTTTATACAAACAAAACTTAAATTCCAATCCAAGTAATAAAAGTTTGGAAGAGTCTATATATTCATCCTTCGAAAGGTAAGAAAAATAGAAAGAAAAGAAAAGAAAAGAAAAAACACCCTGAGACTGTAGGGTTAAAGGAAGGAAAAAAAAACCAAAAGAAGATAACCATTGCCTCTAAGGTCCTAGTAGGCTGTAGGGATTTCCTTGACGGGTGGCTTGCATCTCTTTGGGGTGGGACCTTTTGGGAAGGAGAATCAATGTATATACTCTTTTGGCATTGAAAGAAAGCCACTACCATTTAAAAAACAAATAAACAAAAACTTTGGATAGTTGGAAGTTAGGGACCATTGACTGGTTGTTCTAGTAGAACATGGAGGGTTAGCAACTAAACCATAGGAGTCCTATTTGGTGTCGTAATGTTAGCTTTCTTTGTTTGGGTTCTTTGTTAGGCATGGACCTTATCCGTGATGCTATTTTGAAAGGAATATTCCTAGTAGGCTAGTAGTGTGGCATTTTCTTGCCTAGAGAGATTATTGTTGTTTAGAGGCTCTAGAAAGCTTCCTAGTTGATATGTTCTATGCACTAGATGAAGCTATATTATGCACTTAAGTGGGGAGAGTGAGTAAGGGAGTATTAGTATGCACACAACTCCAAATGGACACAACTTACTTGAATATTTGCTTTGCTAGATTTATAATATGACACCAGTAAATATTTTCCTATCTTTTCAGTGTCTACTAGTTTTCTTTGTGTGGCTTTGTAGTTCTTGTAGCTGTGCTCGCAAGGATGCTTTGTAATTAAGCGAGTGAGAGTATATTTTCATTTTGAGGTTGTGTCACAGTGCTCGGGGTAGCTGTATTCATGATGCTGGATGTTCGTGATGTAGATGTGCTCATGAGGACACTTCGCAATTAAGTGGGGGAGAAATGACAACACGCAACACCTAGAAACAATGCCTAATATTGCAAAATTTTTTAGAAACATTGCATAAAACTGGCACATTGTTACCAAATTTTCACATCAATTTAATGCAGATGTAGTCGAGATTTCATCTTTGGAGGATGTGTCTCTACCGTCCGGCAAGTGGAAAATCCTAGTTCGAAGGAGTTTTGTACTAGAGGGTGGACTTAGGAAAATACTAGGTAGAATTTGATAGTTTTATCTAATCATAAGGGATTAGAATTTTGGCTTGGAGGATCATTTGACCTTTCTTCCCATAAAGAATATATTGACAAATCCAAATGAGTTGGTTTTGGAAGGTTAGAGATGGTTGAGTGTATAGTGGAGTACAACTTGGCAAAAGCAAAAGACATGAGTATTGATTGAACAAAGTGGTCTTGGTTGTTGATGATGATCATAGATAGAAGTAGTTGAACTAGAAAATTTTTCATCGCATCATACATAGGATATGGTAGGGAGAGAGTTGTATTTCTAGGATGATCACATTGAAGATTAAAGGAGGGGAGGGAAAAGTCAAAGAACAATGGCAAAAGTAGCTAACATTTTAGCTTAACAAAAAATTTATGAAAGAGAGAATGCTAATTGATAGAGGGGGGGTCATGATGAAGGAAAAGGGCGCCATCATAATGGAAGATGAGGAGAGGGAGAAGGGGAAAGGTCAATTGTTGGTGGAAGAGGAAGGGGAGAGGAAGCCCAAAAGGTGCCAATTGGAGAAGAGGAAGGGGAGGAGTTAGTGGGAAGTTGAAGAGTCGTGATGTAGAGAAGGGGCGCCATCATACAAGGGGGAAAGAGAACAAATAGGAGGATAAAGAAGGGCACCATATTGAACACCATGATGCCATCAATTGGAAAAGAGGGAGGGAGATATGAAGCTCCCCAAGCCATCAAACTAGAAGGGAACAAGAAAATTATAGTAGAAGAAGAGCAAGAGAGGAGCATTGAAGCCAATGGCTTATTGGAAGCCATCGCCATGTCTTCTCCTTCTACCTCCATTGTGGAGCTTCAATGTACTCTCTCCTTCTAAAGTGATAGGGTAGGAGAATTATCTATTGCCTTCCAGTCGCTCTACTTTGCTCCTAATTTTGTGAATAGATTATGGAGATATTGCATTACTCTCCTCCCCTCTCTTATAAAACCATGGAGGCTAAGTCTTAAAAGAGAAACAATTAGCTATTCCTATGGCAACAATGCAATTGGCCAATAGATCTCGAGAGAGAGGAAAAATGATGAGCTCAAAGTTGGGAATAACTAGATAGACTCCCCTTGGCTAGATTGTAAAGGACAGGGCTCCCAAAGACCAAATTACGATTCTTGTACTTTACGTAAGTGCCTAACTCATTTAACAGAAAAAAATAATTTTTCATAAATATTTTTTTAGTATGTAATTATTATAAAATGTATTGAAACCTCAATTTCAACTATAGATATTTTTTAGAATTTATGTAGGTTTTATTTTATATTTTAAACATAAAAAATAATATAAAATACTTTAAAATGACTTAAAATAATATAAATAATTTTTTATAAAATATTTGGCAAAACAATTATGAGATATGATATTATTTTGATAAATTATGTATTGCTAGAAGTATTGTGAGATTTTTTGAGAATTTTTAGAACATTATATTATTTTTTGATAAAAATCATGTTTTTAATTCAACAAAAATTAGGATCTTTTATAGAAAACCTAAGAATATAGTTTTTAATGTTTTATGAAGTGTTCTTGGGGTTAGATAAAAGGAAAATCTATTCGATGTTATTACTTTAAACGTTATTAATATAAAATATGATGTATCTAACTTTATGCAAATTAAAAGTGTTGACAAGGTATTATGTTATACCAACATTGGACAAGGGAAATGTTTTTAAAGGAAAATTATAATTTTTGGGTTTGAGGAATGTTATTTGATCTGATAATGAAATGAATTAGATAGAACTATTGGATTTATGCTCTAAAGTTAATTCGCGAAGGGATTAAAATCCTAGGGTTAGTATTTAAGTGTTCAATATAGAAATAGAGACGAAGTGCAAGAATATGTAAGCTTATTGAGTTCTCGATATTAGATTAGTTGGACTACTAAGAACGAGTGTCGTAAATATTGAGGAAGACTAGGATAAATCATTTAAATTAGTTACCAATATCACCTATTCAATGCAACAACTCCTAGGAGTTGGCTTGACAACCTGGTTAAAAGTGGTCTTTGGACGATCAGAGAGTTGAAATATTCATCATTTAAATAGAAACTTCTCAATGAGTGGGAAAGGTGGTTGGGTTACTTTGAGGATTGTGAAGAATACCTTCAGTCATGAGATGGGTTGTTTTCTTAGTCAAAATCATGAGGACCACTATTTTCTTGAGAGATTATGAGCTTTTTGGTGGAGCAGAGTATAACATTTTTTCTTTGCTTAGTAATGAGAAGTGAGGTTAAAGATTTAAAGTAGTCAAGGAATTGTATTTGCATCTTATATGACACATTGGCACATGTAGATAGGCTAGGCATTAGTTTACAGTGCATCCATTTTTTTGAATGTAGCATTGTTTGTATAATTGTATAGGATATGTAGAACTAATGCATCGTATGCTCACATTTTATTGTAGGCAAATGTATGATAGTTAGAGATCTTATCTTATTCAACTCATCATATATCTTCATCTCCTCGTGTGTCAAGGAGGTATCCTTTTGGGGTAGATAGATCCACAAGCTATCATAGGCTTTGTCAAAATCTATTTTGAAAATTTAAAATCTTGATTCTTCTTTTGAGCATATTCAATCCCTTCCCAAAGAGCAATGATAGAATCTAGGATATACCTTCCATTAATAAACCTATTATGTTCCTTTCTTATCCAAGAATTTAGATGTGGAGAAAGCCTTCTAGCCAAAGCCTTAGCAAACACTTTATATGCGGAGGTCAAGCAGGTGATTGATCTCCAATTGGAGAGTAGATCTTTCTCATCTCTCTTGTGTATAAGCTTTACCACCCCTTCATTGATTATGTGAGGTAGGGCTCCATATCTCAAGGATTCCTTCCATACTTTTAGTAGGGGGTAATCAATAATTCTTTAAATTCTTTAAAAAACTCATTAGGGAGACCTCTATCCGTGGGCTCTTTCCTCTAGCTAGAGCATCTATGGTGTCTTCTAGTTCTACTAGGGCTATTTTGGCTTTTGCATTGGTATCCTCTAGATTACTAATTCTAGAAGAGCTAAAGATATTAGAGAAGAATTCTTTAGCAATTACTAGATTCTCAGTATTGTCTTTATCTTTGGTACCATTGACCTTAGTTGAGAGAGGGACAATATCATTCTCCTTTTTTTTCCTTATAATGTTGAACATTTATGTGGTTGTTTTATCACTCGGGTAAGTTACTCATGAATATATGTGTGCATTACGTGGGTTCAAAATAAGGTATTTTTAAAATACTATTTTTATACATTTTTTATATAAAAAATGGTGTAATATAAAGGGATTATTTACAGATTGAATAGAAAAGAATTATGTTTTATTTAAGAAAAATTCACAAATAAGGATATTTATAAATAGACCTTGAATGCACGTGATGTAGAGGATATAGATATAGTAACTTCCTCGAGGTTTATCAGCTTTCCCAATCCACCATTGTCTAGTGAAAATTTGAATGCTCGATGCTTCTTTATCTTCTAAAAGTCTCAATTCTTCCTTGACCTTGAAACACCATATTGGGGAATATGAAAATTTTCCATAATTTTGGGATACGTGGTCAAATATTTGGATTTGTCATAACTTGAACACCATTACTCCAAATCGAAAACTCTATAGCTCAATAGATCCCATTTTTCAAGCGCTTTCCAATGAAAGATCACATCATATGGCTTTGGGAATTTTATGGGCATGTTATGTGGGTATTCAAAAAATGGGAATTGGGAGATTCCCAAACTCACTAATATTATGTTTTGAGAAGATCTGTCCATAAGTGTACTTGCCATGTTTCAATTTGGACTTCTAGAGACTTACTAAGGGAATACTTTCTTGCTCTTTCAACCCTAGTCTCCATTACCCTCCTAGCCTTAATTTGTCTAAGAAATTCTTGAGTATCTTCGATAACCCTCATCCATGCTTGATCTAGGGAGATGAAGGATTGGAATGAGCATTCCCATATATCCTTGATAGAGTCCCTAACCTCTTTTAGTTTAAATAACCATGGATCTAGTGCAGAACCATCCAGATTTTACAATTCGGGAGTCATTTGATAGATTCAATTGAATGGGGAAATGATCTAACATAACAATATTTTTAAGCATTTTACACCTAGCATTAAAGAATGTAACTAGAAGACCTGCTCAAATATAAAACCTATCTAACTTAGCTTTCCTAAGGCTAGAATTTACTTGATTATTAGACCAAGTGAAACTCAAACTATCACTTATGTCCACAAGTCCATGAAAGCCCTTCGTTGCCATCCACTTTTCCTTCTCAATACCTAAGATGCAATGTCCCTTTTCTAAGAACCTGTCCTTCAAGGACTCCACCATGTTAAAATCTCCAGCCAGTATGATGGGGCACTTTATAACCTGCAAGGAATCCCAAACTTTTCCTCTTTCTAAAGAAGAGTTAGGGGCATACATGGAGACAACTACAAACATTTTTTTTAAAAAAAAGTGGGTAGCTATCCAATTATTATTGTTGTCCATAGAGTATTACTTAGCTGATCTTTGACCCTGTTGAAATGCCAATACATGCACCTCCTTTCTATGATTATGCTTATTAGTGGTGAACCATACAAAATATTTTGATATAAGATTTTGATTCTTAGTCAATGTATCTTTTGTAGCTTTGACTTCTTGTAGGCAAATAACCTCCAGGAAGAATGGCTTCTTGGTTAAGCCATTTCTTGATAGTGATTTCCCTTTTTGGGGTAGTGAGACCTTTTGAGTTATTAAAAAGAATAGTAAACTTATTCATTACTGATTAGTTTTTTTAAGGCTTAGCTTTCTTTTGAGAGTCCTTACCCTATCCAAAGGGGTTACTAGCACTTTGACCTATTTGTGTTTTTTGTGTGTTGTTTTCACCCTTTTTTTTGCTTTGTGAGGAGGGTGGACTATTAGGGATGTAAGCCCCACTAGGTAGTTCCTCCTCCTCAGCTTGGGTAAAGTCCACATCTTCATTTTGTACGTTCAAATGAAAATTTGAATTGTCTACTGGAGTACCCCCCTTATTTTGTTGTTCTTGTTGGCTTTCCCCGACAATAACCTCATCATTATTTGAATCTGTATTGTTTTGGCATTTAGTATGGCCAGTTTCACCTAGCTTGGAAGTCCCATTATCCAAATTCATTAATAATGCAACATATCTATTGTTATTTTTACCTTTGTGATTAACATTAGTTTTTTGGCTTGTCTGACCATTATTTTTGTTGTTCCCCTTCCTATTAATATGTTAAAAACCATCATCTTGGGTTTATCAATTTTATGGGGGTATCATCTTGCTTATTATCAACAATTTCATGTGTGTTCCATTCAGGATAGTTCATGATAAAATGACCAATTTTAAGGCACTTAAAACATGCATTAGGCAGATTCTTATAGATTACCGGTTGGTCCTTAATAAATAACCCAACTGTATATGAGATTATCAATGACTCTATCAATTTCTTACTAGCATCTACTTCAATGATTATCTAAGGATGCCATCTTTGATTTATGTCCATATATGGCCTTTGACCAAGTAATCTTCCTATGGGGGTAGCCAAAAATTTCAAGAATAGATAGAGATTCAAAGGAAAATTTGAAAATTCTACCCAATAGGAACACATGTTAGATTTGGTCATGTTATTGGGTCAAATTACAAGGTCCATTTTAGTAGGCAAGTTACGCAGCATCCATCCGCCATAACTCAATAGAGTTAAGGCTACTTTTTTTGTCTCAAACATGAAAAAGAAATAGTTATTCGGTAGGTATTGCATGCTAATAGGTTTAAACCCAATTGATTACCAATTATTTCTAACCCACTTTCTTAGAAAGTCAATCGACGGGTGAGTGCCATGACAAAGATGACCTATCAGTGCTCTTGACTGATAGGTGCAATTAATTTTCTTCAGTTCCATAGTAGGGACTTAGAGAGGAACCTTGTTACCTAGGAGGCTTGAAGATGGGTTACCTTGATGACTCTCTCCCTGAGTATCCTGTGGGGAAAGTCCAAAGTCTTCATATCCTCCATTAAAGCCTTCACCCGCCACTAGTTTATTGAATTGAGCAGGGTGGATCTGATGTAGAAAATTATTTGTCTTGTCAGTAGTACCTCCACGCTCATAAGGGCACTCCAGCAAATTGTTGCTACCCCCTCTGCTAGCTCCTTGAAGTTTCCCATTTCCTCCCTAGGATGCTGCCTCAGGGGGTTCACTATATATATATTCTCTATATAACGTGCGTTCATGGCCTATTTATAAATATCCTAATTTGTGAATTTTTCTTGAATAAAACACAACCCTTTTCTATTCAATCTGTAAGTAACCCCTATATATGACACCCTTCTGTATGTAAAAAATGTATAAAATTGGTGTTTTAAAAACCCCTTATTTTGAACTCATGTTATATATACATATATTCATGAGTGACCCCCTCGAGGATGTTGCACCACCACACAAGGCCCAACCTTCACTACCATGGTTGCTGGCTTCTCTACGGTTCCAAAGTTATGCACTCCATTATTCAGATACTATGCTAAGAGACCATTAAAGAGGGGGTTTTTAAAGAATGGGATTAGAGGGTCTTACACGGGGTTAACACGGGGATAGCACATACAGATATTTGGTTACATGGATGGGGTATTTAAGGTGTACAAGGACCTGGTTAGGTCATCGGTGATGGTGGCCACGCTGATGGAGTGCCCGTGCAGGTCCACAGTAGTCTCTTAATTTTAATTAGGGATTGAAAATGAATTGACCTCCAATTTGTCCAAGCCTCGTGCCATAGCTTGTGTGGTCTTCAAGAAAGTTGCCATCCCCCCTATGGTACTCCATCACTACTCCTTACAGCTCCTACTGTCCATGCTGTACCTCTCTAACTAGCTTTTTTTTTTAAAAGTAGGACTGGATGTGAGAAAAGAGAAATAAAAAGGGACCAAATACCTAAGCTCTGATACCAACTGTAATGAAGGAGACCTAGGAGAGAGAAGGAGAGAAGGGAGAGACTGTAGAGAGGAGAGAGAAAGAGGAAGAAGATGAGAGAGAAAGACTAGCTGAAGAGAGAGAAAGACAAGAAGAGGAGAGAGAAAATGGCTGGCAGCCATGGAAGGATAGGGAAGAAGGTGAAGAAGGTGAAAGGACAGATGTATATTCATAAAAATGGTGCCCTAACCAAGTCCTTGTACACCTTAAATACCCCATCTATGTAATCGGGTATTTGCATGTGCTATCCCCGTATTAACCCCATGTAAGACCCTCTAATCCCATTCTTTATAGGGTTCCCCACAATTTGATCATATGATCTTTGCAAGGAGCTAGCCGTACATGTCTTGTGTAGGAAGGCGTTCGGATGAGTTTAGTGTATGAAGGGTTACAAGACAAATCCAACTTGCAGCATAGTAGTATGCAAATTCCTGACAGATGCTCCAAATGCGAATGAGACTGCTAGCATACTTAGAAGCATCTCCATGTGAGAGGCTTGATGCAACATTTCCCCCCAAGCAGAAAAGGGGCTCAGGCTTCTTGCAAGAGATCTGGTTTGCATATATACATAGAGAACATGATATATATATATATATATATATCGTCAGTCTCGGCACCTGGCTTTGTTTTGATAAATAGATATTTGTCGAAAATTCTTTTTTTCTACATCGCTGTCGTGCCACTATGCAGACACAGTGTGAAAAACTCTAGAGTGCATCGTCATTTGGCATTGTTATTAATCTTGAGAGTCAATGCCATATTAGTCATTAGTGTCAATGTCTGTAGTGTAGATGGTTCAAAAATACTAGATTTGTGGATAAGTTTAGCCTATTTTTGATATTTTGGATATTATTTCTTGTAAATATCCAAAAGTTGTAGACAACTTCTAGAATAGGATGACATGTAAAAAATAAGCAAGTGGATTTCAGCCATTTTTGGGGGATTTGATATAAAAAGAAGGATTGGCAAAATCCTACGACATGCAACCGTAGTTTATAGGTAATAAACAACACTCGGAACTGGGAGAAGAAGAAGGAGTGATTTGAGAGAATTCTGATTAGATATCCTACTAGTTTACCCCCCTTTTGGATCCAACAGAAGCATTAGATTGGCGGTCTGGGCACAACAGAGAAGAAGCTACTATTTGATGCACGTTTTTGGTCTACAAGGGATTTATCTTCTCAAGATGCAAAAATAAATTGATAGGCTTCACCTCTATGAGTATTCTTCTACATCTTCTATTACTTCAAATGCCTTCTCTTTCATCAATCACTCTCCTTGAATCTCCCTTCACCCTACAGTCTCTTATCCTTGTGGTAGACTTTTGACCCTTAATTCTCCGATAGTGGTGAACCTAACATGAAAGTCGGTAGCAAGCGTGTAAAGATGGGGGATTCCGCAGGTTCAAGTAGTGGTGATGCTTTACAATAGATGATTGCTTTGTTGTAGTAACAACAACAACACAAGTTTTTGTTACAATAGCAGATGCAAACTTTGCAGGAAGCAGAAAGAATTGATTCCTTAGTTGTGAATGCATTGCAAGTAGTGGGACATGAATTGAAGTAGTTTAAGGGTCAAAATGTTTCGGCCTTCATCCGCTTGTATGAAGAAAAGATGTTGTTTCATGGGATACCGCAGTATACATGGATTCGGTATTTTTTCCATTTGGCCATGCATGCATTTCATGATCGGATTGATGAGTTGCCTAGAAGAGATGCTGATTGGGCAACCTTTAAAAAAGCTTTGAGAGAAGAGTTTTTCTTAGAAGATGCAGGATTGGTAACTAAAAAGACATTTATAGATTGGATTGAAAAGCCCAATAAAGGGTTAGCTACTACAGCTTTGCTCCATGAATTTGAAATTTGGTATGCGCAATTGGATGCAGATGAGCAGCAATCATTGGAGAGTGAGAAAATTGATATTTTTTAAAAGGCTGCAGATCCTGTCTTGCACAAGAAGCTAACTCATCATTTAGAAGGTACCTCTTCTGAAACGGGGCTAAAATCAAATTGGGCTAATGTAACTGAGATAGTGCATATGTTGGTAAAGAGAGATCAAATGAAATTAGAATGGGGACCAGGCACCAGACCTGCCAGTACTTAGAAGGGGGCTAAAATTGCAGCCAAGGCACCTGTAGCTATGGTAGAATAGTCGACTATACCTATTGGTCCGTCTCTTAAAGGTGATGTTGTGGATGAACGAATCAAGGGTATGTGTTTTGAAGATGAATTTGACAGAAATCAATGCAAAGGTAAAAAATTGGATGTCAAGGTAGAAGAGAAGGGTCAAGCAAGAGCCTAAAGGCCACATAGAGAAGGATATAAGAGGAGATGTATTTAGTGTGACAACTTATAGCATGAAAAGTGAGACTATATAGCCTACCGTGAAGCGGAAGCAAAAAGGTTAGTCTTTTGAAAAGATGGCAAAATACATGCAACAGAAACTAGTCTTCCAATAATAGAGCCAAATTTTGGAAATGGTGGCATGCAAAAGAGGTTGGAAGAGATTGTTGCAATGATAGCATTTGTTGCCATAGATGCAACCACATATGAGTTGAGAATTGAAAGGAGTGATGAAGCTCGTAAAGGAGGCATAGTTGAAGCTAAATCTCGCGTTTGGATGTAAGCATTAGATTACATGGAGAAGGGCAAAACAACAAAGTTTGAATTGGTTGATGCAAGTCAGAGTATACAAGGAAGAACAAGATGAAGTGCACTAGTGGATTCTTTTTCAACCTATGGTTATTTGGTTGAGGTCCATAATCAAGAAGCTCTTGTGGAAGAAAAGAGAAGAAGAGATGAGGATACTATTGGTCATTCCTCTTCAGACCTATCTAAATGCATAACATGAAGTAAAATGGAGCAGCAGAAAGAGGCTGAAAAAGCCATACCTGAGCATGTTATGGAGGATGCATCTCAAGAGAAGAAACAAGAAGGGAAGAAAAGGGGCAAGAAGCCTTGTTACGGGTTATAATTGGATCTTGAGACTGCCACAAACCTTAAAAAGGTCTTGGAAGATCGTATACTTGGCAGTAGAGTGGAATTTACGCTTGGCGAAGTTCTTGGAATCACAAAGCTTGAATTTCATGGTGCAATCATTGATATGCTGAAATGAAAAAGCTAGTTTGAGGAAGTTTTGCAAGCATTGATGTATGTTGACAAAGACATAGAGAAATAACTTCAAAGGGAATATGATGATGTATGTAATGCTAACTTAAAGCACACTGATATTAAAAATGGGTTATATGGGAATGTAGATAGGAAGCTTGGCTGAAATGGGTCTTATGGTTAGCAGTAAGCATAGAGAGAAGGCTATGTATAATGGGGATGTCCATCAACAAGTACACGAAGAAGAAGATGCTCAATTTCTTCCAAGCAGTCATTATTCACGAATGTTGTACTACAATATAGAAAAATGTTAAAGTGGGAGAAAGAGAGACGGCTTGCATAGCTCGCTTGGATCATGGTTCCGAAATCAATGTTATGGCATATAGTTTGTATGAGAATGGAGGTTGGCTAATTGATATAAATCTGGGATGGCGCATGCAGGTAGCCAATAATTCATCAGGGGATCTTTATGCAACTTGTCCAAATGTATCCGTAACTATTGGAGATGTTAGGTATAAATATAAATTTTCTATGCAAGATTGGTGTAGCTATCCAATGATTTTGAGGCAGCCCTATATTACGGAATTAAGATTGGAAGCAAAAGCCTTAGATGATGGTTCATCATATGCTCGGGTACCAAGTAAAGATAATACAAAGATAGTACAGTTTCTTACTGTTTGTGTGAATCAACCTCACAATCGGGATAGGTTATGGGATAATCCTATGCCATCTAATGCACGAGAGTTTAAGGGTTTTTAGAACAGCATTGCTGTAAGTGGAGGCTATGGCAGTACCTCTAGGAATATAATTATGTCTCCAAAAAAGGGGGAAACTATGTTTGTGTTTAGATTAGAAGAATGGATAGCACGTAGTCTTGGCAGTTTTAAGAATATTTGAGCCATGTGCATGGCTGAAAAGAAATATGTAGGATGGGCTAAAAAAGAGTTGAAGATTTATGGTTTGATGGCTGCAAATGAGGGTATTTTAGGGTTTTTTTAAGGGCTCATTGATATTGATATAGTGGCTGAAATTTTTGAAGTAATTAATAGTGATTTTGTATTTGGTTTTGCCCAAATAAAGAATAAAGCGATTAGATATCCCAAAAATCGGGATGTGCCCAATTACAATGTCCAATAATGAAATATTTAAAATGAGTGCCTATGCGCATACAAAATAATAAATATTTGTCAAGAGCTTTAATAAATAAGCACGCTTAAATAAATATTGATGCCACATCTTTAATGATAAGACGCGCCTATCAAAATAATAATTCTTCTAGGTAAATTGAATACATGCCATTACCCGGTGCTTTTCAACGGCACCGTTGCCTGCTCTACACATCAATTGAAACATTCACAATTGTTAGAAAATAATGAAATAAAACCTACAAAAGTAAATACCTAGCAGTCTTCAACTGCAAAATAAATAAATAGGCTGAAACTCTATCCTAATCTTAATTTAATACGAGTGCACTCTAAACTCATAAATATTCATTAATTTAATATGTATTTTACGGAATCACTCGCTGTGGAATCACCCACGTGCACATTAAATTAACAGGACGTCCAAAAAGGACAAGCATCCCTGTCAACTTCTTGCACAAGGAATCCACCTTGTGTACGAGCCGCGACAAATACATATCGTTTTATGAAATCCACCGTGGTCTCACGAAATCCACCGTGAAATATGTCTCCTGGCATCAAATAAAGAGCCTAAATTTTTAGATTATTAGCCATAATATAATGTGCAAAAATGCATTCATATTTGAATTAGCAAAAGGTTGCAACAATTGTATTAATTTATCATGTAAATTTGCAAGTCAAGTGTGATACTATATGTAATATTAGACTAGGCTCTTGAGGAAAAACTCCAAAGGTTCTAGTTTGTTCATATCATAGATAAAGCATGCAATAAGAGATGATTGGTCTTGAGGTCGCTTTCTTGAATATAAGTCGAGTTACTTTGAAGGGACCTGAGGGGTTTGAGAGCGGCTTATATGACCTTTGAAAAGGTGAGGTATCCGCAAAGGAAGCATTTGTAGTTCGGGTGGCATCGAGGAAGTCATGAGTGCGGCTCGTAGTCAAGGAGGTGGTATCGAGGAAGTCATGAGTGCGGCTCGTAGTCAAGGTGGTATCCCCACCTCAAACGTTTATAAGGCGGCAACGAATTAGTCGTAAGTGCTATGCAACATAGTCAAGGTGGTATCCCCACCTAAAACATTTAAGGCTACCAACCAAGTCTCTTGCGGGCAGGCCGCTTGATCTGTTGACTCCTGCTCCGGCTTTCCGCGACATGTCGTGCTTTAGTTAAATGCTAACTTAAATTTTTTTAAATAAATTGATTTTATAAAATGGACATGTAAAAATTTATTTTCCATATTCATCCACCTTCCATTCTCCTCTTATTCCTCTTTTCCTATTGAATCATCCCGTATACCCTCATACAATCTCCCACACATTCTATTAGCATCGATCCTTATACAACCTTTCATGCTAAGCTAATTGAGACACAATTCTCCCTAAGTGCAGTTGAGATTCCCTAGTTGTTCTAAAACTCGTCAAATCATCACAATGAATCCAGAAAACACCATTGCTATAGTTTATTGATACTTTCGACCACAACACTTTCCACTTTTTGCTTTCAAGCTTCAAAAGGTTCCAAAAGTTTTCCTACAATTTTTGAAGATTCAGGGTAACGGAAGGGTAAGCATAAGAAGGTAATCAAATGGAACCTTACAAAAGTGGAACCAATTGACAAGGTCATATGAACTCTTGTGTAAGCCATATGCCTTATAACCTTATAGAGTTGCTTGAGAAAGATGTAGCACTCATCATCTTCATACTTTCATTATAATAAAATCATAGGAGAGATGTGGAGGCATGATGCACAGTAGCGATTATGTCTAGTTTTCCATGAAAATTCACGTACAAGCGTGTGGGGGTATGTTTCATTAAAAAGAATGTGTAAATGGCATTTTTGACATGCTTTTCATCAACAATTTTTTTATTCAAAAAATGAAAGTTACATATGCACAGGATTTTAAAGTCAGGAAAGAGGAGAGGAGAAACAAAAGAAAACACTTGAAGAAAAGGAAAAGAACCTTTTATTGTATTTAGAATATTGTCAAACAAGCCCTAACACTAGTTTAATGACAAACACCTAGTAAGTGACTTAAGTATCCTTGTTGATTAGTCCTCAACTTGAAATAGGCCATTTTCTTCTAGGAGTAGTCGTGATCTAACCAAAATCCTAATAATTTAACCCTGATCAAGAGTGATTATATGGTGCACTTTTACCTTGGTATTTTCATCTTCTAGTTTCCTTTTTGTCCCATTATATAAAACCTTATTAAACTATACCTTGCACCAAATTGTAAACATGTTTATCTTCTTTAGATTCTCTTAAGATTAGGCAGGTTCGTAAGCTTTCTCCCCTTCTTTTCTATTGAAATATCCATATCATAAATTTGCCACCCTTTACATAGTACCTCCAAAGTTGATGTAATTGCTAACAAAGGATGATGTGATTGAAGATCATCATGACTGAATAACAGATTGAACAAGAAACAAACATCTAAGTTGAACTCCATCATTCACATTAGGAGTTTCTTCCCATGCAAAAGAATTTCCTTCGAAAGCACAAGAATTTTCTTTTCAAGCACAAGAAGGTATGCTATCCCATTAGCACTCGCTTTCTCTTAACATAAAAACATCCCCTTAGCTTACAATTCAAATTACCATCAATTGGATTGCTTGAAAAAATCCATTGCAATTTTTTCAATCCATCTCTATTCCTACCTTGCATGGTACTTTTGGGAATTGAGTTGCTCATGCCACCACTATCATGTCAAAATTGACAGCCTTACACATAAGTTGTCACATGATTGGAAGATCACAAAGGATCGGACTAGGAAACATGTTAATGCCACATTGATGCTACACAATAGCATGAAAGGATTAAGTGTAGTTCACCTTCTTACTACTCTTCACCTATGCACACATCAATTCTTGTGTTTCTTCATGAAATCCACCATGCATTATTGGCATGCATGCTATTTTATAGACAACCAGCTATTTGTGAGTATGTTCGTCACTTCACACTTGAGCTCTTCCCCCCAAAATTTGCATGCCTATAAGTGAAACCAACCCCCTCTCCTTCAAATGTGGTTATTTGACTTTGATGTGTGTGTTCTTCCTTAGTTTGCATCTGCAATTGACACTGCATATCATGGACACACCATCTACTAAGATTGATTTACTAGACACTCCCTTGCAGACATGCGGTCCAAGGATGATTTGAAAGTTGTGTTTCCTTAGCATGAATATGGGGAGCTAACGTTCTCATGTGAGGATTTGAAGTAGATAATAAATCCCAAAGTTCAAAAGGTATGTCAACAGGTATGTCTGCAAGGACATGTGACAAATCAATCTTAGAATATGATGTGTACAAGGAAATTTTGAATATTTGATTCATAGATATATTGATCCTTTGATGAGTTTGCAACTTCAATTTCATGCTCAAGGGAGCATAAGAAAAAGAAATTCCCTATATGTAAAGCCATCATATTATTCTATAGTGAAGTTATAAGGATATGACCAAGTCACCCTCTTCCCACATTGATTGGTGGCCTCTAGAGGAGGCTACGAAACATTGTTTTGGTTGGGTCATAAGCTTCTACTATTTCATAACTCTAACTATTGTAGGGATGCCTTGCAAGATTTTAAGATAGATAGGGTTAAATGAAGCTTTACACATGTATCCACACAACAGCTCCCCATATTTTTCTTGGCACTTCCCTTCTCAAAAATCATGAAAAAAATTAGCATGCTTTCTTGTGTGTATTCTTGACTCGTAGCCTTGTTTGTATCCACAATTTGCAATGCATATCACAAATATACCATTTGATGAGATTGATTTGCCACATTGCCTTGCAAACATGTGATCCAAGGAAGATTTAAAAGTTGGGTATTCTTAGCTTGAATATGAGGAGATAACATAATCATGTAAAGATTTGAAGTGGATAATGGATGGTGAACTTCAAAAGGTATGTTAACAAGGGAATGTTGCAAATTGATCTCGAAAAATTATGTGCCCATGGAAGATTTAAAATCTAGGTTCATACATATATTGATCCTTGGTTAACTTTGAAGCTCTTGTTTCAATCTCAAGGGAGTGCAAGGGAAGGAATTTCCTATATGGATAATCATTATATAATTTTTTGTTGAAGCAAGGAGGGTTCAAGGTAACACTAGATAGGATGATCAATTATCTTTGCTCTTGATTGGGGATCTAACATTTCTTGGTTCATTAGAGCTATGACTTGGTAATAAGATTGGGAATTGAAGTATTTTTAATTATCAAACTTCCAATTAGTTTCTTGGAAGTAGGATTTCTTTTCTTTTAAGGGTTGGAATCACATGATCACTTCTCAAGTGCATCTACTTGTAGTCTTCGAAGGCTCTTCTTTAGCCTTATGTATTGAGATAGGGTCTCACTTTCTTATATTCATTTATGTGGATTTAGACTCTTTCTTGATTAATTTAAACTTGAAAGGAGGGGGTATTTTAATCCATTTTCTAAAAAAGGTTAGGGTTCTCACCCTCTTGGATGCATGTGAACATATGGCATTGGTCACATAACTCTCTTTGCAAACTTGCTTCATGCTCCATAATGGAGGGATTGAATTTTGTATACTATTACTGTATGCTAGTCACATATTAGACGAGCTAATTAAGTGATGCCTTCACAACATGTCAAATGACTCTTATTAATCTTGCTCAACAAGTTTCAAAGTTTCCATCCAAGACTAGGTACCATAAATTAAAAGACCTAGTGGCACCTTTTCCAAGAGCCAAAGTGTCCCCTTCTTAGAAAAATTACTTACCAACTCTTTTTAATAAGGTTTGATAGTCTTGAATGCAAACAAATTGATATGATTGGATGAATGATCATAATTTAAGTGGTATGTTATATGATGTATGTAAGGTCTCATGCATGATCCATGATTTATTACAACAACATGTGTGTGTGATATTGACTACATTATGCCTCATAGATATATGGAAGTATATTAATTGTATTGTGGTGAGGAGGTTATTAGACAAACACTTTTTTTTAAAAAGATGTGCATTTTAATGCATAGAATTTATACACTTCATAGCATGGAAATAGTATTGAACATTGTATGCTACACAATATGGAAACATTATATTTGTATGCACTCATAAGAGTAAAAACTTTGTGTGCTCACATGCACAATATTTATCAATGTATATAAATCCATCATACATTATCATATCTAAATATACAACATGTCACTAACTTTATGAAACTTGCCACACTTTTACCTAATGAATTTGCATTTATTCACAAAGCAAAATATATTGTGTTCATCAAGAAAAGTACATTTAACGGTGGCTCATGGTAATGAATAATATGAAGTCTCAATATAACAAAATGCAAGTAAGAGTTCCATTCATTCCTTAGCATTTTTAACAACAGAGAAGAGGGGCCTTCGGATGCCAAAGTGAGTTCTTTCTTTGCATAAAAAAGGACATGCTTTCCATTCAATTCTTCCTCTAGGAGAATCAAGCCCCAGACTTTGGCAAGCTCACCTAATGTAGTGAGTATATATATTACTCCACCATGGGCTTGGTCAAATAAATAAAGTACCTTTGACTACTTGATTAACACCACCTTCTCCAAGGTAGATGATATAGGTATTGTTCAAAAAGATCCATACTTAGTCAACACCCAAATTTTCATGATTGTTTCCTCCCCTCCTAGTGAGCATTTCTTATGGAAGACCATTGCATTGGAAAAACAAGGTTGCCAGTGTACTCCTTCAAGGCTAAGCCCTTCCACATTGATCCACATGTCGAGATCTTCCTTACCTTTATGCAAAATCATCTATATACAATACATCATAAACCACATGATCAAATCAACAACATGACTATTAAGTTAACTAGAGTTATTGGAATATGACAAAACTTGAGCATACGATGCATTGGGTCCATATGAGTCCACAAAAGAAAACTTGGATCAAGATGAGGCCTAAAGAAACCATATCCAAAGTCTTGTGTCTGGGGCTACTTTCCTACCAAGATAAGTAGCCCTAGATACCAAACTTTCGAAAAAAGGCTACTTCAAGTCTCACCCTTGACACAAGACTTCAGACAAGGCTACTCCATTCCTCATCTTGACTCAAGATTTCACTAATAAAGTGATCCTAGACGTGAGACTTCAAATATAGCTGCTCCAGGCCTCAATTTGACCCAAGATTCCACCTATGGAATCTTTTATAGATGATGCATAATTTGCTCAAATTTTATTGTAGGTAAATGTATGATAGTTAGAGACCTTATCTTATTCAACTCATCATATATCTTCATCTCCTCGTGTGTCAAGGAGGTATCATTTTGGGCAAAGAGATCCACAGGCTCCCTTGTAGTAACCTTAGGCCTTGGTCTGAATAAATCATGCAATGTCACTTCAAACTCAACCTTAAGGATAAGGTGATTGCCTCAACCATGGCCATCTAATCCTATGCTGTGATTATATCACTCACTATATCTAAGCTTGTGCCATCATATCTTTCCACCTCTGCCATCATTGGATGGATTTCCATGTAATCATAATTAATCAATTCATCCATCAAATTTCTACCAAGGACAATGAATAAATTTCACTCATGAAAGTGCACATAAGCATGTCACGACAAATAGAAGGGATGTAGTGGATGTGAAGAGATGAAGAAGGAATGCGTAAAATGAAACAACTTAAAGAAGAAAAAAAAAAACTAGTTCTATCTTAAAAACCCCAAGTTTTAAACCATTAAAGGACCATTCGACAATATATGTAGCTATATGTTTTACTAACATCTTTGTGAAGTTGACATCTTAGTATACATATGTTTATGTGGCACTTGCAAATGATAATTTTGAAGTTCATTTACACCATATAGTAAGTTTAACAGTTTCGTTTTTAAGTCAAGTCTCTCCTTTCACTTTTTCCCATTACTCTTCACTCTACCCTCCACCTTTCTATCCTTCATCATCACAACCATGGCATGTTCCAAGCTTCCTATCAAGAAGGTTCTTGCAAGAGCAAGAGCTCAACACTCTTCCGAATCTAATGAACATACTGTGAGTGACAAAGGTCCCTTGGTGGTGGCTGACAATGGCGGCTCTACTATAGTAATAATGGTGGCACTACTATGGCCAATAATGGTGGCCCTAGTGCTGTCAATAATTCTGGTTTGCCATTATGCAGAAGTGGTGGTCCACATGCTCTAGTTGCTCCACCTCCCACTATTGTTCTAGCTGGTAATACACATCCTCCAACACATAAGAAGTGAAGATGGAGGCCAAGAACAACTGCGTAAGTGAGATAAGGAAATTCCAAAAGAGTGCCAACTTGATTATTTTGAAGGCACCATTCTCTAGGTTGGTGCAAGAAATGCTTCAAGATCTACAGTCATGGCATCATCACAAGTTCTTTTCAAGGAACCAGGTAACGAATGTGGGGAAATGGTCAAAGCCAAGCCTTGCTTGCTCTCCAAGAAGCATTTGAAAGCTACTTGATTGATCTAATGAGTGATTGTCAACTTTTATCCATTCATGCCCAACATATCACTATTAAGCCCATAGATTTGGTTCTTGTTCATATGATCCGCAACAATAAGGATGCATTTAATCTTAATGTCAACAATATGGTTTTAGAAGTTACCTTGTAGTTAGATCTATGTTTTTAGCTCAGGCTTGGTTGTAGATTGTAAGGAGCTTAGTTTTGGATTATCTTTCTAGTAGATCTTCAAGTATTTGATAGGAGTGGCCTAGAAAATGGAGTTCTAGTTCTACTTGGTGCGATGCACTATCTATGGTGTATTTCATGGTTTTGTAATGCTAAATCCGATATGTGATATTCTATTTTGACCATGATTTGCATTGTGCAAATTTTCATGTTTCCAAATTCGTAAGTAGTTTTGTTGAGGATAAATTCAATGTGCAATCATGCACACGTCAATTGTACATGGGCCGATACACTATATCTTTACTATATTTAGTGGTTTGGAAACACTATATCCGATATGTGATATTCCATTTTACCCATGTTTTTTTTTTGTGAATTTTCAATTTTCCAATTTTTTAGATAGTTTGATTGGCAATATATTTAATATGTCGTTGCGCACACTTGTTGGTGAGTTTTTCTGTTATCAGTGAAGTAAAATCTAGTTAATGCATTTTCTAAAAAAGATTGAACTGTCAATTTTATAAATCAGAATCTAGTGAAACCTCACCCACATGTTGGGCATCATAAAAAATCATGGATATTAAAAAATTGGCCCTATCAAAAGCTTATGGGACTTCTGTTTGGATGCTCACGTCTAGGGCCCTGTTGAATCTAGGAATTCAAGGCCCCATACGCAAGCCTCCAGACAGGTGTCTTAGAGGCTTTTGATGGGGCCATTTTGTTTTTGTGCGGTTGATGTGTCCTAGGAGTTTACAAGTAAAATTTCACGTCAATTAGATCACTAGTCATATTTTTCGAAAGCCTAGATACATAATTCAAGTTTAAGGGTTTTTAAAAAGTTTAGCTATAAGTTTAAAGTTTCACCTCATTTCACACATTTCACTTTTGATTTTTGAGTTTTCTCTCTTAGAAGACATGGCATATACCAAGCAAGCAGCTCGAAAACACCCCTTAGAGAGATCACATGCACAAGCCACCTCCCCAGCTCCACCACCACCACCATGCCAACATCGCAAGCATCGATGGAGACTAGGAACATTGGTTGTTTGCAAGATCCACCATTACCAGAAGACCACGTACCCTCCTGATACCGATGGCTCCATTCTAGAAGCTAATACGGGAGATTATGGAAAGCATACTCATTAGGAACAAGTGCCTCTACCAAGGTATCTCCCAAACCATCTATTTTTACTAGATCTGTAACATTAGAGTATACAATAGGTGGGGTATCTTCTGCTATCTATATCCTCATAACATGTCCATGTAACAACTTCTTGTATGTAATCCATCCCCTTCATCATCAAATAATGCATTTGCATCATGTACCTCCTCATAGGCAATCACAGTCAATACACATATCTTAGCATTATTTGCTAGCATTATTTCTACTTCTGCAACTCATGTCACTGCATTAACTTTAGGTGCTACCAATGCATCCTCTACATGGTTAAAAAAAGCCTTGATAGAGAGTACTACAATACTAAAAATATCCTTTACCTCCTCTATCAAAGGATTTAGTGAAAAAACATTTGAAACATCAAACAATTCAACATGCAAGCTCGGGGGGGTCACCTTATAGAAGCCCTCTTTATAACGTGCATTCAAATGATACTTTAAAAACCCCTTTTAAATTTTCTTTCACCATTTTATATACCCCTTTTGTGAATTTTGAAGAAAATAGTTATATCCCCTCTATAAATACAAAATTCAAATTGAATGTTCATTTTCATGGCCCCTTCTGTATAATTCAAATTAAAACATAATACTATAGTATTTTAGCCATGGAATTCTCACAATGATCCAAGATGGATATCCAAACATGATGTTAATATTATGAAACTTTTACAATAGCATTGTAACATAGAGCTATATGCAAAATACTCCAAGATCCACAAGTCCAAAGCATGTCTTATACATTTGGATTGTGTAGTATGATAAAGGTTGTATACTATAAAAAAGAATAATACATAAGTAAGTTGATTTTGCTGCTTTTACAACTAGCCATATTTGGAGCTTCCGCTCCGTTGTATCAACTTTTCTTCTCATAGCATGATGTAGTGTATCATCACCATATTCTTCTAGTATTTTTTAGTTTCTCTTCTCTCTCAGTGTTTGCTGTACACACACTATGTTTCTCCCCGCAAACCCTACTCTCTCTCTACATCATCGCACATCTTGACACTAAATCACATATGGTAGAAGACTTCTCTATACTCCACCTTTGTGAAAGAAAGGGCAATTGTGGGCTGCTTTTTGCCACTCCAAGAGATAACAGTTGGTTGACCTCCATTGGTCAACATCTCCAATCCAATTTGAATCCATCCGACCCGTTAAGAACCAAAGGCGAATCTCCAAAACCCATTGGATAATGAGTACAAAATCAAACACCCCCCCTCGGCAAGTACAAAAACCTCAAAGAAAGATTCCAATGAACCACCTTGGGTTCACTAATTAACCTAGCCAACAAACCTATAGAAAGCATAAATCAAACCAAGTGTTAAGAAGCCAAATCAAGGACCAAATCAATTGCCTTCAACCTGCACACTTGTCCACATGATGATGGAAAAGCCTAAAGGTTTCCCAACATAGATCTTGTCCTTCAAATCGCCATTGAGAAGGGTAGACTTCACATCAAGTTGATAAATTGGCCATCTACTATGGCTAGCTAAGGCAAGAACTGCCCTAATGGTAGCCATCCTAGCTATAGGTGAAAAGGTGTTATGGAAATTCACTCGTAGCCACTATGCAAAGCCCTTTGCAACGAGCCACACTTTGTGCTTATCCAAAGTGCCACCATTGTGGTATTTGGTCTTAAAGACCCATTTAACACCAATCACCTTCCCATGAACATGCCTAGGCATAAGGTCCCAAGTGCCATTCCACTCAATAACTGTAATGAAGCTAACGTGGCTTAACCTAAAATAGCCTAAATCCAACCATGGATGATAAAAAAGAAACCAACAAGACAAATTGAAAGGAAAGAAACTAATCTGCATTAATCATGGCTGACAACCATAGCTAAACTAGGAAAGAAGTACAAGAAAGTTACCAAAACATGAATTCTCCAAATGATCCAAAGATGATGCTACATTTGGCTAGCCTCACCTTTTATAGCTAACCCTAGCCAAACCTAGCTAACCCTAATCCTCTAATTATAGGGTATGTTTACATATGTCAACCCATTTTATGGCTGTAATGGTATCCTAGATACATGGAAGTTTTTCCTACATTACAAACCATCCCCTCCTAGAAAAGCTTTGTCATCAAAGCTGAAATTACAATGAATACAAGGATAGATACATGTAGCAAAAGAGAATATAGGACACAAAACTCATGACAAACTCTAAAAGTGGATCTTCAACGAATGGTCTTCATAGGATAGGAGATTTGCCATGAAACAATGAATCTGGGCTGAATAGGGTAGCTGTAGAAAAATGATCATAACTTTCAATAGGAGTATCCAAATGGGGCATATGAACACTAGAAACAAAGTTCATAACATAAGATATCAGCCTGTAACAAAATTTTCCATGCTTGATGAAGTTATACTGATTAATTTTCTCACATAAAAATAATACAACAAATTGTCCCATGTCTCCAGCCACATGAAATTCTCCCGAAATCAACCCGGATCGTACGAGATTCCAAAGTAATAGTCGTCTACAGCCCAATGAATCCGATCCTCACCTGGATCAAAGGGTATCCCATCATAATAGCCATCTAGGGTAGGAAAATCAGCATCAAAACTATCAACAAAATATTGACCACCACCTAGGTCAAAAGGATAAGAAGAGTCATGCCCATGATCTGCATAATCTCCCCCATATACCTCAAATTCATCAATATCACCATCATTATCATCAAACATGTGCGTACCATGATAGTAGAGATCATCATCATCAATAGACAGATAAGCATCATGATGCACATGAGGCACCATAAGATCTACAAGACTATCATTGTCATATCCTTCTTGAAAGACAAAAGGATCATGAGTGTCTTCAACGTCATCTTCTTCTCCTTGATCCCCTTCTTGATCATAATCTTGTTCCTCATTTACTGCATTGTCCTCTTCTTCATCTTCTTCTTCATTATCTTCTTCATTTTGTAATGTGTCATGTACTTCATAATCTTCATTTTGTTCAATGCTTCCCACTCCTTCAACTTTCAACTCTTCTCCATATGCATGATCAAAATCAATTAGTATGGAACACATCCTCGCATTAAATGATGTATGGTGCTATCCATTCTTTACTACATATGGCTGAGAGAGAGTAGTCTGATTCCCATCAGGTTGCTGTCCATTGGAGAAATCATAACCACTGCATACATATGTATAATGCTAATCATAGCTGTAGGCATTTCTATAAGCACTATCATAAGTACACTGTCTAGAAGCATTTGAGTATGGTCTTGAAGAAGAAACATAGTCATTAAGTAAATATGGCTGAACCAAAGAACCTTTCTATTGTTCAAAACCATGAGAGTATTGTCCAACTTCATGGCAGGAAGAAGAATATGTATGCGATTGTTCAACACAACCATCATAGATATGGCCACCATGATCATTGGTACACAGGAAAATCTGTCATAACATTGCTCGTTTTCCAAGTATGTTGAACTACATATATATCCCCCTTGATCATAATCATTATGTTGCTCACCAACATCATGTGAATACTACCTTTCTTCAATGCATGAAGCATAATCACCATATGGATAAGATCCACCATAATGACTTTGCCGCTGCTCTAAAACATCATGCCTCTGCCCATAGACATTGCTTTGATAAGGGATGATACAAACACAACTCTCATGATAGTGATTATCATGAATAAGACCATCTTGCTGCTAGAAATAAGCATTTGAGAAGGGATCATTTTGGCATGCATTATCATGACCATAGTATCCCCTAGAATTGCTAAAATATTGCCCACTAGTGAAGGAAGAGGAGATCCATAATTGTCATGGAGCATCATAGGAAGCATAACCATAAGCATTAAATCCAAAAGCATGATCATGTTGACTCATAGATGCTAGTCCAACACCTTTATCAACAAGAGACACAAGGTTTTCAACCTCTAACTTCATTTCCTTGACATCCTTCATTAAATTGTCCCATGTAGGCAAGCTGCCCCGGGTACCTAGTTGCATAGTTTGGGCCATACCTTGAGAAATACTGATCCAAATGAGGTGCTTGATGGATCTGCTCGAGCCCATGATGTCAAGTACCAATTAAAAGTCCTGATTCACATTAAAATATTCTAATACCCCATTGTAGAAATGATTTACTATGTCTGTCCACAGTAGAAAACACCCTGTCCCAAGTAACTAGTTGCATTGTTTTGGCCATAACTTGAGAAATACTGATCTGAATGAGGTCACTCAAAGCCCAAAATGTCTACTTTTAACTAGAAGTCCTCTTTTGCATTATTTTCTACCTACAACCCATTCTCTAAATGATTCTATAGGTTTGTCTACAATAGATAGCACCCTGTTTTGCCATGTTTGAGTGTTTTTGGTAATTCTCATCCAAATTTGAGCCAATACCCAATACCAAAGAACTCAAGAGAATAGGGAAGAGTTGCAGGTTACTATGGTAAGTGAAAATAACCTTTGCAAATCCAAAACTGAAGCAAATATTGCTTGTAGGTGACCATAAGAATGCCAATGAACATGTATGTCCTGTCAATACTACTGCATACTCCAAAGTACAAACCCTTATAAGTGTAGGGCTGAAATAGATTGCATTATACATTCATTGAATCTTCACCCCTGCATTACGTATACCCATTGGAGAGTACAACTTACTACTAAATCCATATCCCCATCCTTCTTGCCACAGTGCCATACACTGGAAGCATTCAAATTTCATAGGCTTTTCTGTCTCCACTGTTTCTTCTAGCTTGCTGACGAAACTATTGCTAAGCCTGCATAATCCGCACAAAATGCACTGAGTGGAGCTGATGATTATGTGCGTTGTTGCTGAATCGTGTTGACAAAACTGTTGCTAAGCTTCCCAGAGGATGCATGTGTATTATTCACCAATTCTAGAACCTGGGATAGTGCTCTACCAATTGCATTGTTTGACACTTGTGCTATATGGATGTATGAACTTTCTTCCTATTCATTGATTGGAATACATTTTCTTTAGATATATTGATGAGAAATGTGATTAATATTGATCTTTTCAACTCTCCTGATCTTTTAATATATTTCCAAAGTCTCTTATCATACAACAATGCTTAGCTCTCATGGAATCTTTCTAAGCTAATTCCAGTGTCCATCCAAAAGACTGCGACTCGATTCCCCATCAAGTACCAGGATGACCACGATGAGTTCTCTCCATTTGGCCCATTAAGCTAGACAAAAGTCCAGAAAAAAGTCCTCAGATCTGTTCCATTTGATTCTAGAAGTTGAAACTACCTTATTAAGCCTTTGGAGCTTAAAATAAAGCTAACGATGGAGATTATGGAGCCCTAGAAACCTCAAGCAACAATTTCAAGGATTATGGAGCTATCCCTAGTCTATTTTGCTACCTATTAATAACAGTGTATATTGCATTGATCAATAGTCACATTTCCTTGTCTTCAACCTCCCTAACAATGGTAGAAAGCATGCTCCATTTTTTGAGAAGGATAAGACTTTGATTAGATTGACCGAACTGAGGATCTTTCATGAATTAAGCTTGCTTCCACTCAGCTAGGCCTTTGCTAGGAAATTTGGGAAGATCAACCTAATCCAACCATCTTTCCAGTCTCTGTTCACCCACTACAATTTGATGGTCGTTCCAGTAACACAACTGAGGATGAACTGCTTCAAAAAAAGGCTCATGCAATTGTTATCACAAATCTTGATGAAGTTGCCTGACTATATAGTCTGAGAGGCGAGATTATTTTCATACAATCCAGTAGTGCACTCGTATTCTATTGTGGCATGAGCTCACCCATTAGCTACAGTTCTTCTGCATTTCAGGACCACAATATCAAGCAAAGGTCGAAACCACAGAGCATGTTACATCACCAAGAACCTAATGAATAGACAATATATGGCCAAGTAGTTGCAACACGGTGTTCAAAGTGGTAGTTCAAGTGGTATCCCACAGCTAGACACACAAATGTACTTCAATGTAATGTAACAACTAATGCCGAATCCTCAATTTATGACCATGGCTGAGAAACTTGAAGCCTATTCTAGAGAAATTAAACCAAGGAAACCTGTAGCAATGATGAGATATTGGAATGATCAAGAAGTGTTGAGAAAATTGTATGATGCTACGGGCTTTGTAGTCCCACGAGGAATGACATTTGTTGATGGTCACAGAAGAATTTGAGATGATATATCAACATAATCATCATTCAGTAAGACCTCCATAACATCAGACTTTGCCATATCCTGTAAGGAACAACCTCCTGAAAGAAATCTTTTGGTTGTTTACTTGGTACACGGAAGCTTTGTGAAGCATCCTCCCAAGAAGGGGCAGGCGATGGTACCCTCGTTTCTCCTTCCCCAAGCCCTAAGTGCAAGCACACCACTCTAGACTTGCCTTGGAGACATTTAATGCTGCCTTGCTAGTCCTGTAATAACAGTTAATGCTACCTTGTCAGTCCTGCAATATCAAACCCTAAGTGCAAGCACATCACTCTGGTCTTACCTTGGAGACATTTAATGCTTCCTTGCCAGTCCGTGCTCAAAAGAAACAACACAGAGGTTGTCTTAAATGCTTTCATTTATGGCCACAAGCATTCCAATCGAGATGTGAAGCAAAGCAATTTCTTGCACCTCCATCTGCAATACGTTCATCCTCTCCAATACCCACTCATCCATCCTTTATGGCACTCGACATCTTCTCTTGCCAAAACACTCCCCTTGTTAGGAAGACACAGACTCAGGCTAGGAAAGATGCAAGTCGGTCAAAGAATGCATCATCAATCCAGATTTCTCCATATAAGGGCAAGCAGAGATGCAAGACTGTCAAAGGATGCATCGTCAGTCCAAATTTCTATGTATGCTTGCAAAGAAAAAGAAGAAGGATTATTGAGAAAAGGAACAAGTAGCTAAAGCCAAACATGAATAATCTGGAGAATGGCCGCCCGAATGTGACGTTAAATAGGAAGATCTTGTGATCTATCCACTTATTCAATCTCCTTATCGTATTTGCCATTGCGTGCAGTTTTGGAACAACTAATTGTTAACCTCATTTCAAGATGATGAAAAAATGAAGCAAAAAGTAGAAAAAGAACAGAAAAAGAGCAAGGGTGCAAAGGCGGCCCTTAAAAGACTAAGCGGAGACAAACACACAATTTTAAAGAGAAGGCGTCTCAAAAAACTCAAAAAACTCTTGTAAAAGAGCACCAAGCTTTATTTTAAGAGTGTCGGGCTCTCACCTGTGCAATTTGTAAAGGTAGACAGACAGTAGGAAGGAAGCTAGGAAGATATGAGGACAATGGGAAAAAGGGCCTAGGCCACAGCCGGCCATGTAAAAAGGATAGGCACCCATAGAATTTTAGGGCTTATATATATAAATTTCAAAAAGTGAATGGAAGCTCATTCTTTGGTGTGTGGCTAACAAGAGACCTTTCTTCTTCCTTTCTTCCCTTCTCTTGGCTTGTGTATGTGCTCTTGAGGGAGGGAGTGTGAGAGCGTGAGGGAGTGAGTGTGTGGGAGTGAGGGATCAAGAGGGTGAAGCTCTTCACCATCTCCACTTCTCTTCTTCTCCTCTCTTCTCCTTGCTCACACAAGCATGCCATGGTGGATGGAGCTTGATGGAGGAGGCTTGAGGAGCTTGAGCTAGCATCAAGGATCATGGAGCTACCAGTGTGCGTAAAGGAGGAGGCAACTCATTTCAACATGGAGGTAAGCTCACTACATTCGTAGGTTTGAAGGTGCGTCGGCTATGTGAGAGGTAACCATTAAAGCTCGCTTGGAATGCTTGAAGGAATAAGCAGTCCCTGGGTCTTGGCGGTTGAGCAAGAGCTCCCACATCTTGGTTCCGTTGTTGGGACCAACGGATTCAATCTTGAGCACTTGCATGCCTCATATCGAGCGTCAAAGTAAGGGATTCATCCCCGAATGGAAGCTTGAGATAGGTAGGAAGTTGGGGCTTTTGATCTTTGATACACCTAAGTATTCTGGTTATTTTGGTTGTTTAATGATTGGGAAAGAAGGGGAGATCCTTTCAGTCATTTTCTTTTGATTCGGGTTGCATTTACCATAGGATAGGATTACGAAATCGGTTTGGAGAAGCATAGGGTTACTACTATAAAACAAGGCAAAACATGCACAAATCGGGGTGAATGGAAAAAAAAAGTGGTTGGAATGATTAATAATGGTAAGGGAGTGATTGGGGATGGCAAAACCCTGTTTGGGAAGGGGTTTAAGGGCCAGGGGACTATAGAGGATCTCATTTTTCACCATAGTAGTGAGTGAGAGAGAGAGAGAGAGAGAGAGAGAGAGAGAGAGAGAGAGAGAGAGAGAGAGAGAGAGAGAGAGAGAGAGAGAGAGAGAGAGAGAGAGAGAGAGAGAGAGAGAGAGAGAGAGAGTGTGTGTGTGTGTGTGTGTGTGTGTGTGTGTGTTTGTAGCATTGATTCGATTCGACCTTGCCATTGGGGAGTTCTTTGTACGATTCAGGTACATTAGAACCTCCTTGCTGTGTATTTGTTGTGATCTGGAAGGCAGTATGCTTGGTGTTTGTGCGGATCGTTAGATTCAACGAAATCATCCCCGGCACGGCCCTCGTCGCACGTGGCTTGGCCCGTTCGAGTGGATTGGGTTTGGGCCGAGTCCCAAAATCGGGCCATTTGGCCAACCCACTCAGACACTAAGCTCTTAGCCAACCCACTCAAACAAGTTACCATTCAGTGTCGAAGGATTTCAAAAGCAAGGTCGCAACCACAGAGGACTCTGAATAATTTCAGGATAGAAGATCAATCTAGCAGATCAAATTCAATTTGAAAGCTCTATTTCTGCATCAACTCTAGTCTCTGAATTTGTAAATAACCAGGGTGTTCCTATTGCACTAATGCCATCTATTTCTTCAATTAAAGAATAGGCAGTCTGAGTATTGAAAACATTATCCAGCTTGATTCCATATTAGAAGTACAAAGCCTCACTATCCTGCTTACATTCATGCACAACATTGGTAATATGAGGAGAATCTAATGCAGGTTTGTAATCCTGCATCAATATATTTTTGTCTTTCAAAGCATCAACAGGCTAAACTTCATCTTCAAAAGCAAACTGCATAATACAAAGAGAACCATGTCGGGCAATATCAAAATCTTCACAAACAAAACCTATGATAGGGTGCTGTTCTGGATCAGGCTCTCAGTAAAGTCATGGTAATTGTGCTGAATCTGTAACAAGATGGATAAGCATTGGTAGACAGTTTGCCAAAATAGCAACTATATATCCCACTTGCACTACTTTCACAGGCATCAAGTGAACGGAGATCTTTTGGTATATGAATTCGAACAACACTCAGACTTTCTATCTAAGACAGGGGTAAAGATGCAACCTCTAAGTGTTGCTGCAGCAGCTGCGTCATCAACTTCAGAAGATTATGTCAAGCTTCTTCACCGTCACAGCAGTGCCTAGCTTCATATCTGTCGCAGCAGCAATCACTAGATATCTCTCTCTATCTCCTCTGAGCATTCTCCTCCTTGATTCCTCTGATTTGACCAGAGATGCATATTCTGGATTAAACCGAAATCATGCAATTTCATTCAAAAGGACCACTGTTTCAATCTGCAAGTTTTCAACCAGAAGAATGAAAAGCCTTCTTATGGCCCCCAAATGATACAAGAGCCTTGCATCCTTCTTTTTCCAAAGTGACTTGACAAAGAGCAGGAAGAAGAAGCTACACAATCATGGAAGAACTTTCTACAAAATCTGATGTAATACCAAACAGATACTGAAGCAAAGACAGAAATTGAGCTCTGAGTTTCTTCTGGGAGGGAGGTGCGTCTGTCAAATATCTTCCAAACCAGAAGTAATTATTCAGAACTGCCAATCATCCGAGCCGATGCCAAAAACTCATCTCCTTTTGTCAAATTCTTCTTCTGTCAATTCCAAAAGTACACATCTTTGTGAAGCTATATTGGGCTTCTCTGCAAGCAAAAACTTGTTATTTAAGTTAGCAAGTGACTGCTATGTCAAAATTACCTTTGCTTCCCTTTTCTTCAACAATCACATCCATGACAGTTTCCAGTAAGGCATAACAAGTCGCCAAATTATACTACCTCCTCCTTCTGCACCTTTCTCTCATCACAGTCCAAAAGTACCGTTCTCCATATTGCGCTGCCAATCAGACATGGCTTTTTCTTCTCTTTTTCTATTTTTCTTCTGCTTTTTCCTTTGGTTCGATCCCATAATAGCCATCCAAAAAGTGGCCTGTTTTTCCCCCAAACCTCTTTTCATCTGAGTTCAGAACAACCTTGTACTTGCCAGGTTTTACGCAACCCACTCTATAATCTGGAAAACTCTTTTGCCAGTGAAAATTGAAAACGAACACCAAATTTTCTCTCTCAAAGACTATAACTTTATCTCCTTAATCTTTGCGTGACACGTACTGATGCTCAGAGACCATAAACCCATATGTTTCTTCCAACTGCTGCATTGCACAATCAAACTCCTGCAACCAATGATACCTCAAGTATTCTGCATCACCCAAGTCAAATCTTCGTCTACATTTGTCAAAACTATTGTTGTTCCCTAGTACAAATTTGCCATTGGGAAGATGTTGATCTCCCCTGGGAAAGTCAATCCATTCAGGGTGACCAAATTCATTTCCCATAAAGTTTAGATAACCTTCTCCACCCAAGCTCATTGTAATCAATCGTATCATCTTATGCAGAGAAATACCACGATCAATGGTTGGTGTGGTCAGGCCATCAATGGCCATAAAATCATACATGTCCTTGTCCATCAGCCAGAATGCAATTGTCTTATCTCCAACAAGAGCTTGATCGTGTGCTTCCCGCATAGGCAACACATTTCTCTTTCCACTGCCTGTTTGTAAGTGCATACACAATGTCACCCATTTGCCAGTCTTCATCCTTTTTCTTTGATAGAAGTTCAATCCATTTATCTGGAACAGCCATATGGAGCCTGTGATCGAAACCTATGCCACCATCTGCAAAACTTGGATGGAAATGACTGGCATTCCACTCACATCTTCTCCAACTGTTATAGCATTAGGATAAAGGGCATGAATCATGTCATTGGCAAGCATCAAATAATTGACTGCATCCATATCAGTTGCTAGCCCAAAATACTATCATATCCCCCATGTCAACATAGCCAAGGATAAGGGAGCTCCAAGAATACTCATTGCGTTGTGGCAGGTAGTCAAACGTGTGCTGAACATCAAGCAAGCTCCCACATTTGGCATACATATCCACCAGTGTACTTCGATCTGCATCTCTTTGAAACAGTTTAGTACTTCCTCACAAAGCCCATAATCGGCATATCCTGAAATAAGTGTAGCCCATGAGGCTGCATCTCGAGTTACCAATCTATCAAAAACTCCCTGTTCTTCTACAAGCATGTCACATTTAGCGTACATGTCAACCAGAGCATTACGGATAAGTTCCTCTTGCACCAAACCCCTCTTCACTATATTACCCACGTGGAATAAAAGAGCAAACATAATGACTATGTACAAAGTGTCAAATCCCACACACATAACTTTTTGGTGGATTCCACACCTCGGATGCACAGTAGTATGACATCGGCCCTCAGCCAAATCACCCACTCGGCACATTGTACTCAAACGCCCTTTGCTCGGCCCATCTAAATCAAGCATTCAGACCAACGTTTCATTCAGCCCTTGGCTCGGTGTCCTATATTTGACCCTTGGCCCACTTTTGTCACTCGGCCCACTTTTTTCATTTGGCCCAATTTTGTCATTCATCCCTTGGCCCGCTTCTATCATTCAGTCCTCAGCCCGCGTCTGTCATTCGGTCCTCAGTCCACTCGGCCCTCGAACATATCTATTCGACTGTCCAAGTTCACCACTCGGCCCCTGTAACTCGGACGATTTGGGCCGAGTCAGACTGTTGCACATCTTGTGGAAGTTTTCACCAGACCTAGCTAGATCTTAACGGCGCTAACCTTTGTGAGCCACCCCGATAGTCGGAACTCGATTTTGGCTCAAGGGATAGGCAATTCCGAAAGATGCAGTTGCTTGCAGTTAGTGTAGGTTGTCGAGAGAGTCAGCACCTTAATGACAGCTAGCGGAGATGTAGACAGACAATTGGAGCCCAGTGTAGGACTAAGTGAATAGCAACAGAATACTTGGCTCTACCCAACCTCCTTAGGTGTATCGTGAGCTTAGTGGAGCAAGAGGACCAAACCATATCGGAGGAAAGCTCAGACCATAGGGAGAACGAGGAATTTGACTTAGGAGCTTTTCCAGGAGTGATCCAGCAGTTGGTGAGTAGCTATGACTCTCACGCTCGGTGTGAGCACCATGATAGAGCGGCAGAAGCCATTATGGCTGACCTAGAGGAGGAAAGAAAACTAACCCACAAAGCATTGCGAAGCATAATGGAATACAATCGGGACCAGCAAACAAGGATCTTGAGGAAAAATGCGGAGATACATCGAGTGCTGAACCTAGCGGGCAAAAATCAAACTGACCATGAGAGAGCGCTAGAAGGAGATTTGACGCTAAGTAAGCTTCTCACGAAGCAATTTCTAGACAACACAACAGTAGAGTAGAGCATTGTAGCATTGGCCACGTCACTACTAGCGGGGTTGGGGGTGAACCAAGGCTCCAAGAGCCAGCTAAGATACCAGTGGTCGCGAAGTAGCTTGATAAGTACCATCCCTAGAACGATCCGTATGACTTTATAGAGCAGTTCCAACAGGTCTGTGAGGCCAATGGTCTAACTGACTTGACTCAACGCTCTCAAGCATTCAAGCTTTGCTTGGGACACAAGGGTTGGACTTGGTACACGAGTCTAGATGCCACGGAGTGAGTAAACTTCAATGGATTGAAAAACCTTTTCATTAAGAGATTTTTTGAGCCCTGATACTCGGATAACCTGCTATTACGCCTTATGAATGTCAAGTAGAAGGAAAAAGAGGACATACGTGACTATGCGACCCATGTAAGGAGTCTCTTTAAGAGAATCCAGACAAGTGAACGACCGACCGAAAGAGCAGTGTCAACGGTATTTATCAGTGGAATACGAAATGAAGAGTTGTATAAAGCCTTGGTGAGAAACTCGAGCTTGCAGTGAGACACGCTAGCAAGGGTGTTTGAAGAGGCCATTCGGGTCGACAACCAATTGAAGGAGAGGAGCTCTAGGAACTTGACCCAAGATGAGAATCACCTGAGAAGTTCGGAGAGAGCTTCAGCATCCGATGAGCGATCAGGCACAAGCACCCAAGATAAGGGAGAGGCTGCAGACACCAACCAAGAATTGGCTGACATGAAAATGGAAATAGCCAAGATGCAGGAAATGCTAAGATGATCAACATGACCACATGTCCAATGCATGTACTATGGTGGGAACCACTTGTCGACCGAGTGTCAAGACCCCAGATCACGGCTTGTGCTAACTATGGTAGGTTTGGTCATGATAGTGCACATTGTAGATTACCTAGAAGACTTCCGTACTCACAATCGTATAGTCAGCCGTACCTAGCAAGCAGGCCGCAACAATTCTTTGGGAGGGGAGCACCATTGGCCCTCCCTGCATCAAACGATACTAAGCTAGCTGTCCCTAGAATGGATATAAATCCTACTGGCATACCTAGACCACCAGGCCCCTATGTGACATATCTGCCAAGCGATGCTCTAATCCACTACGTGGAAAAGCCAAATGAGGAGGAACTTTACCTATACCCTTATGTCTCGCATGACAATGAGGGCAATGCAGTCCTTATGAACTATCGACTAGTACTGGTGATGGCATTGGGTAGGGGACGAGGTAGAGGCTTAGGAGGGTAGACCCACGAACCAATCATGTGTTGGACTTGTAGCTACTCGAGACACATCTCATCTCGCTATCCTGAAACAAAGCAATAAAATAGAGACAAGGCTGACCTCAGGTGTCCTGAGTGTGGAATCACTCATCTCTTCGTTGACTGTCCAAAGTGAAAAACACCCTCAAACTTAGCTAATGTGCCATTCGTCCCATTGGGGCTAATTGGTGTTGAGAATTTGGATGGTAAAGATACACTTATCCCATTGCATGTCATGACCCGTGCACAAACAAAGCAGGTCGATATGTCACTGCTGAGCCCTAGCAATCTTGACATAGCCTCAATAGGGAAGAAGAGCCATAGATGGAGGAAGAATTGACCCAAAGCTAAAATCATGCTGAAAACTGAGAGCGCAACAACACTACCTACTGGAAAGAAAGTCATTGATGCTGAAGCAGAGATATCAGCCCTGAAGATTGCTGAAAAAGGAAGCACTAAGGTCAGAGAGTACCCCAACCCAAAGTGCCAACTAGAGACCCGAAGCTAAAATCACTCTAAAAATTGAGAGCGCAACAACACTACCTACTCGAAAGAAAGTCATTGATGCTGAAGCAGAGATATCAGCCCTGAAGATTGCTGAAAAAGGAAGCGATAAGGTAGGAGAGTTCCCCAACCCAAAGTGCCAACTAGAGACCCTTGAGAAGGTGAAGGACTAGGTAAAGGAGGCTCAGGAACACCTGAAATATACGGAGCCCATCTTGGAGGACGAGATTGAGGATCTCTCTAACATCAGGACGTCGCTCTCACCCCCTCCGTTGAAACCGAGGGATGCAGGTGTGCCCCAAGAAGTATGGCTTCGGCAAGGCCTTGAATCTACAAGCCAGCAACCTAGCCATGGATGCTGGCTAGGACGATCCAGAATAGGAGAAGGACGGTAGCCAACGACCTCCTTACCACTCTAGTGACCACCCTGGTGACGATAAACCTGGGAGATCTACTTAGGCAACAACCAAGTCTATGGCAGGACCTGAGGTAGTGGGTTGAAGGATCATAAGAGTAAGCTACTGAAGACCTACAAGAACATGATGCAGAGACATAAATATCGAGTTTGATGTTACACTCCGTGCCCAAATCCTTGCACATTAACGCTTTCTGGGAAGGCACCGAGAAACATGTAGTCTTGGCAGTCTCAGCCATAGGCAACATAACAAGGAAGGGGATTGTATACACAAGGGCGAGAGTCAGTATACTGAGTCATGAAGTTCTCTTGACTTGGGGGAACCCACCTATCGAGATTGATAGGTTCAACATCAGTTTAGCTAATGGAAAGAAAGTGAAGCCATTTGGGGTGCTAAAAAACTGGCCAGTAAGAATTGCTAGAATCCAATTCTCGGTTGACTTTATAGTCATGAAGGGAGTGGACTATGATGTCCAATTGGGTCAAACCTAGATGTGCAACGCCAGAGTGATAGAAGATTGGGAGAATGGTCTCATCTTCCTAGGGAATAGGACAATGACCCTGAGGGTAGAAATGGACTCTTGGGAAACTACACCAATTGACCTCGATGCCATCTCCACGGGTGGTACCCAGATTAGGAAATCCTATGGGCCCCTAGCTAAGTATATCCCATGTCCCGAAGATGAGTGAGATTGGATGCATGTCCTTGCTACCATCAACTTGCCGTGCTCGATTGACGAGGAGTATGAACAGGCCTTTAAGATGATTGGAGAACCCAAGAGTGCACCCTTAGTGCCAATCTGCATGATGGTAGGAAACATTTGCACGAGGCCCAACCCTGTCACCTTTCAAGTGCTCACCAACTGGAGGGAGCTCCAGGGGGTCGTAGAGTATTTGACCAACAAGCTAGCAGGCAATCCAACAGCAAACTTCAAGCAACTCCAAGATCTCTTGAATGAACCAAGGTGGTGATGGGCTAGGGTGCGTGACCTAAACCTCAAGTACAATTGGGCCCTGATTCTTGGACAACCATACGAAATAGACCAAGACCTACGAGACGACGGGTGGTCAGATGAAGATACTTCCAATGACGACTGCAAGGACTGTTGTTGCTTCAATAACGAAGGTGAGGATGAGGTAGACACCATAGAACACAACACTAAAGGACAATAGATAGAACATATATGGGCATACTCTAGGCCGAAGAGAAAGAACACCTTCGGAATAGAGCAAGGGGTCATGCGCGTGGATTGTGACCGTGCTTGGTTGGAATGGGTAAGAGCCATAGATATGGAACAAGCAGGCCTAACCCAACCAGGTAACACACTAGTGCTTAAAATAGAGTCACCCTCCGAGTTGCGACCACCGAGGGAGACTACCCCATCTAGCGAAGGTGAAGATTTTGATTCCGAATCGAAGGTAAGCTCAGACAGCAACCCAAAAATACCGAGGCATCCCAAGACTAAGCATACCAAGAGGGACCTGCCCGTGTGGTTTTTGTTGTTTGTCCACTCTTGCATCCTTAGGTTGGTCTGCCCTTTCTTCTTTCAAGCATCTGCGCCTCAAGTTCGCGGTGTTCTGGTAAGAGGACCAGTGTTACTTTCATTTTTCTAGTTTGGGAGCAAGTCTCTACAGGTAGCACAACCGGAAAGTGGAGGAGTGCATTGTCTCAGATTGAGATGCCCTTTGCGGTGTAGCAAGAGGGCAATATATGCTATGGGAGAGGCCTTTAGCCCTTGGTGTCCCTATTTTTTTGATTTGAGGCCATTTCGGGGCCTGTTTTGGAGGCAGAAGTTTTCTGCACGCACTCAGGAAAAGGCCCAGTTTTATGTTGTGCGACTACTGTTCTACAAGTCAGTGAAAATTTACTGTAGAAATTGCATCGTATGCCTGTGCGTAGAGACATTGGGAGTTACAGAATCATCCTTATTGCCTGTTGATGCAAAATCGTCACTAGGAAGTGACAGTGTGGTCAAGTACCACTTTTGTCAGTTTTGCAGATTTGCCCTTGTGAGGCTGAAGCTATGTTTTTTGCAGTGACAAAATTTTTTGCAGTGTTCTGTAATGGCGTCTGATTCAGTATGCTTTAAATGCCTGCATTTGCTGTTGATTGGGAACATCAGGAAGAACTGGTTCTTCTTCATTTCCTGCAACAAATTCCCAATATCCTTTTCCCATAAGGAAATTTGTCATTCTAAACTTCCATGCTTGGAAGTTGTTATTGTCAAGCTTTTCAGTGACAATCTGTGAAAGAGAATCAGACGCCATTACATAACACTGCAAAAAATTCTGTCACTGCAAAAAACATAGCTTCAGCCTCACAAGGGCAAATTTGCAAAACTGACGAAAGTGGTACTTGATAGACAGAATATTTCAAACATGGTCAAAAATTCAGACTGATAGAGTATGTACTGGTTGTCTATTAGTATTTCAGACTCTATGATTGTGCATGTTTAGGATGCAAGTACACCAAAGGAGGCATGGGATACTCTGTCAAAAATGTATAGCACAAATACGCAAGCTAGGAAAATGCAGCTCAAGCAAGAGTTGCACAATGTGCAAAGAGAAAGTATGAGCATCAATGACTACCACATGAAGGTGAAGAAGATCGCAGATGCACTTGCTTCCATTGGGTCGCCAGTGGAAGATGATGATTTAGTTTCCATGACCTTGAATGGTCTAGGAAAGGATTATGCACAGTTCCGAACATCCATTTCCGTCCGTGAAAGATTTCCTGATTTTGAGGAGTTGATTGCTCTTCTAATTTCTGAGGAGCAGAGAAATGGTGGTGCATCTTCTTCAGGAGGAACTTCAAAAGAAGTTGTCTTCTACTCAAATGCTGGAAGAGGTAGAGACAGAGATAGAGGAGGCCAATCTGGAGGCTGTGATAGAAATCAGAATATGCAACAAACTCAAGAAAACCAGTCCTATGGAGGAGGACATGGTAACTCTAGAGGCAGGGGGAGACAAAGAGGTGGTGGATGGCAAAGAGGCCAAAATGCAAACAGTAATGTTGAATGCTACTACTGTGGTAAAATGGGTCATATGGCTAAAGACTGCTATAAAAAGCAGAATGACATCATGAATGGAAAACTGCAATAAGGGAATTATGCATCTTCTAGTAGACAGGGTGATGACAGAAATGAGCTTTTGTTTATGGTGCAGCACATGAACAATTCTGTGACAAGTGCAGAAGAAAGCAACGATGTATGGTATGTTGACTCAGGTGCATCAAACCACATGACAGGTCATGCAGAATGGATGGAGGATGCAAGGAAAATGGAAAAACTAGGATTTGTGGAGACTGGTGATGATACTGCACATCCTATTGTGCAGATTGGAAAAATTCCTTTGTCTATGCAGGATGGGAAAAAGAAATATTTGTCCGATGTATTTCATGTCCCGAATATCACCAATAATCTGGTTTCTGTTGGTCAAATGGTTGAGCAGGGCTTGTAGGTCAGATTTAATCCTCATGGATGCTTTGTTGAGGATATGAAAAATAAAAATCGCTTGATAGCAAAAGGAAAGGAGAAGGGCAGAATGTTTACGTTGGATGCAGACATGCCTGAATTGAGTGCAGCAATGTTTGCACATGGGACTGGTGTAGTTGCAGATATTGATATCTGGCATAAGCGCATTGGTCATGTTAATGTACAACAACTTAAATCAATGCAAGCCCAAAATATTGTTGCAGGATTGTCTAAATTCAAGGTTGCAGAAATGCATAAGGTATGTGAAGCCTATCAATTTGGAAAACAGATAAGGAAACCATTTCCTAGACATGTTTAAGAGAGTAAGAAGCCATTGGAATTAATCCACTCTGATGTGTGGACTACTAAAGCTGCATCTCTTGGAGGTTGTCATTATTTTGTCACTTTTATTGATGACTATAGCAGAAAATTTTGGGTGTATTTCATGAAAAAGAAAAGTGAAGTTTTTGGGCATTTCAAAACTCTTAAAGCTATGGTTGAAAAAGAAACAGGCCTGCAAATAAAATGCCTAAGGTCAAATGGAGGGGGAGAGTACCTCTCAAATGAGTTTGCAAGGTTTCTGCAGGAGCATGGCATAAAGCATCAATATTCATGCAGTCATACCCCACAACAAAATGGAATTGCAAAAAGGAAAAACAAGATTATTGGAGAGGTATCTCGTGTCATGCTCAATGAAAAAGACTTGCCAGATTTTTACTGGGCTGAAGCAGTTGCTACATCAGTCTACATAATGAACAGGACTCCCATTGCAGCAATACATGGGATGACTCCAGAGGAGAGATATACTGGTAGGAAACCGGATATTTCTAATTTGAAAATTTTTTGTTGCATTGCCTATGTTCATGTGCCAGATGAGTTGAGATCCAAGTTGGATCCAAAAGCTGAGAAGTGCATCTTTCTTTGTTACTCTCTGCAGAGAAAAAATGGTATAGATGCTATAACCCTTCTACTCATAAGTTTACAGTGAGTAGAGATGTTTTTTATGAGATGAGTAGCTGGTATAAACCAGTAAATGTGATTGATAATGTAGATGCACAAAATGGTAATGCTACACAGAATTCACAGCAGCAATCACAAGATATTAGTGGACCTGGAGCGTCCTCTAGCAGTGGTTCACATTCTTCGCCATGGACAGGCAGATTGAGATCAAGAGAATCTTCTCAAAGCAATGCAGATAGTAGTATGCAGGTATCACAAAAAGGAAAAGAGAAGGTAGATCAGCCCATGTTTGATGTGAATGCAGGCCACTCTTATGTGGATGGTGAATCCAGTGGCTCAGAACAGAGCATTGATGATGAGTTGGGTATTCCTTCTATTGTTACACCTGGAGTAAGGAAGACTAGCTGAAGAGAGAGAAAGACAAGAAGAGGAGAGAGAAAATGGCTGGCAGCCATGGAAGGATAGGGAAGAAGGTGAAGAAGGTGAAAGGACAGATGTATATTCATAAAAATGGTGCCCTAACCAAGTCCTTGTACACCTTAAATACCCCATCTATGTAATCGGGTATTTGCATGTGCTATCCCCGTATTAACCCCATGTAAGACCCTCTAATCCCATTCTTTATAGGGTTCCCCACAATTTGATCATATGATCTTTGCAAGGAGCTAGCCGTACATGTCTTGTGTAGGAAGGCGTTCGGATGAGTTTAGTGTATGAAGGGTTACAAGACAAATCCAACTTGCAGCATAGTAGTATGCAAATTCCTGACAGATGCTCCAAATGCGAATGAGACTGCTAGCATACTTAGAAGCATCTCCATGTGAGAGGCTTGATGCAACGTTTCCCCCCAAGCAGAAAAGGGGCTCAGGCTTCTTGCAAGAGATCTGGTTTGCATATATACATAGAGAACACGATATATATATATATATATATATCGTCAGTCTGGGCACCTGGCTTTGTTTTGATAAATAGATATTTGTCGAAAATTCTTTTTTTCTACATCGCTGTCGTGCCACTATGCAGACACAGTGTGAAAAACTCTAGAGTGCATCGTCATTTGGCATTGTTATTAATCTTGAGAGTCAATGCCATATTAGTCATTAGTGTCAATGTCTGTAGTGTAGATGGTTCAAAAATACTAGATTTGTGGATAAGTTTAGCCTATTTTTGATATTTTGGATATTATTTCTTGTAAATATCCAAAAGTTGTAGACAACTTCTAGAATAGGATGACATGTAAAAAATAAGCAAGTGGATTTCAGCCATTTTTGGGGGATTTGATATAAAAAGAAGGATTGGCAAAATCCTACGACATGCAACCGTAGTTTATAGGTAATAAACAACACTCGGAACTGGGAGAAGAAGAAGGAGTGATCTGAGAGAATTCTGATTAGATATCCTACTAGTTTACCCCCCTTTTGGATCCAACAGAAGCATTAGATTGGCGGTCTGGGCACAACAGAGAAGAAGCTACTATTTGATGCACGTTTTTGGTCTACAAGGGATTTATCTTCTCAAGATGCAAAAATAAATTGATAGGCTTCACCTCTATGAGTATTCTTCTACATCTTCTATTACTTCAAATGCCTTCTCTTTCATCAATCACTCTCTTTGAATCTCCCTTCACCCTACAGTCTCTTATCCTTGTGGTAGACTTTTGACCCTTAATTCTCCGATAGTGGTGAACCTAACATGAAAGTCAGTAGCAAGCGTGTAAAGATGGGGGATTCCGCAGGTTCAAGTAGTGGTGATGCTTTACAATAGATGATTGCTTTGTTGTAGTAACAACAACAACACAAGTTTTTGTTACAATAGCAGATGCAAACTTTGCAGGAAGCAGAAAGAATTGATTCCTTAGTTGTGAATGCATTGCAAGTAGTGGGACATGAATTGAAGTAGTTTAAGGGTCAAAATGTTTCGGCCTTCATCCGCTTGTATGAAGAAAAGATGTTGTTTCATGGGATACCGCAGTATACATGGATTCGGTATTTTTTCCATTTGGCCATGCGTGCATTTCATGATCGGATTGATGAGTTGCCTAGAAGAGATGCTGATTGGGCAACCTTTAAAAAAGCTTTGAGAGAAGAGTTTTTCTTAGAAGATGCAGGATTGGTAACTAAAAAGACATTTATAGATTGGATTGAAAAGCCCAATAAAGGGTTAGCTACTACAGTTTTGCTCCATGAATTTGAAATTTGGTATGCGCAATTGGATGCAGATGAGCAGCAATCATTGGAGAGTGAGAAAATTGATATTTTTTAAAAGGCTGCAGATCCTGTCTTGCACAAGAAGCTAACTCATCATTTAGAAGGTACCTCTTCTGAAACGGGGCTAAAATCAAATTGGGCTAATGTAACTGAGATAGTGCATATGTTGGTAAAGAGAGATCAAATGAAATTAGAATGGGGACCAGGCACCAGACCTGCCAGTACTTAGAAGGGGGCTAAAATTGCAGCCAAGGCACCTGTAGCTATGGTAGAATAGTCGACTATACCTATTGGTCCGTCTCTTAAAGGTGATGTTGTGGATGAACGAATCAAGGGTATGTGTTTTGAAGATGAATTTGACAGAAATCAATGCAAAGGTAAAAAATTGGATGTCAAGGTAGAAGAGAAGGGTCAAGCAAGAGCCTAAAGGCCACATAGAGAAGGATATAAGAGGAGATGTATTTAGTGTGACAACTTATAGCATGAAAAGTGAGACTATATAGCCTACCGTGAAGCGGAAGCAAAAAGGTTAGTCTTTTGAAAAGATGGCAAAATACATGCAACAGAAACTAGTCTTCCAATAATAGAGCCAAATTTTGGAAATGGTGGCATACAAAAGAGGTTGGAAGAGATTGTTGCAATGATAGCATTTGTTGCCATAGATGCAACCACATATGAGTTGAGAATTGAAAGGAGTGATGAAGCTCGTAAAGGAGGCATAGTTGAAGCTAAATCTCGCGTTTGGATGTAAGCATTAGATTACATGGAGAAGGGCAAAACAACAAAGTTTGAATTGGTTGATGCAAGTCAGAGTATACAAGGAAGAACAAGATGAAGTGCACTAGTGGATTCTTTTTCAACCTATGGTTATTTGGTTGAGGTTCATAATCAAGAAGCTCTTGTGGAAGAAAAGAGAAGAAGAGATGAGGATACTATTGGTCATTCCTCTTCAGACCTATCTAAATGCATAACATGAAGTAAAATGGAGCAGCAGAAAGAGGCTGAAAAAGCCATACCTGAGCATGTTATGGAGGATGCATCTCAAGAGAAGAAACAAGAAGGGAAGAAAAGGGGCAAGAAGCCTTGTTACGGGTTATAATTGGATCTTGAGACTGCCACAAACCTTAAAAAGGTCTTGGAAGATCGTATACTTGGCAGTAGAGTGGAATTTACGCTTGGCGAAGTTCTTGGAATCACAAAGCTTGAATTTCATGGTGCAATCATTGATATGCTGAAATGAAAAAGCTAGTTTGAGGAAGTTTTGCAAGCATTGATGTATGTTGACAAAGACATAGAGAAATAACTTCAAAGGGAATATGATGATGTATGTAATGCTAACTTAAAGCACACTGATATTAAAAATGGGTTATATGGGAATGTAGATAGGAAGCTTGGCTGAAATGGGTCTTATGGTTAGCAGTAAGCATAGAGAGAAGGCTATGTATAATGGGGATGTCCATCAACAAGTACACGAAGAAGAAGATGCTCAATTTCTTCCAAGCAGTCATTATTCACGAATGTTGTACTACAATATAGAAAAATGTTAAAGTGGGAGAAAGAGAGACGGCTTGCATAGCTCGCTTGGATCATGGTTCCGAAATCAATGTTATGGCATATAGTTTGTATGAGAATGGAGGTTGGCTAATTGATATAAATCTGGGATGGCGCATGCAGGTAGCCAATAATTCATCAGGGGATCTTTATGCAACTTGTCCAAATGTATCCGTAACTATTGGAGATGTTAGGTATAAATATAAATTTTCTATGCAAGATTGGTGTAGCTATCCAATGATTTTGAGGCAGCCCTATATTACGGAATTAAGATTGGAAGCAAAAGCCTTAGATGATGGTTCATCATATGCTCGGGTACCAAGTAAAGATAATACAAAGATAGTACAGTTTCTTACTGTTTGTGTGAATCAACCTCACAATCGGGATAGGTTATGGGATAATCCTATGCCATCTAATGCACGAGAGTTTAAGGGTTTTTAGAACAGCATTGCTGTAAGTGGAGGCTATGGCAGTACCTCTAGGAATATAATTATGTCTCCAAAAAAGGGGGAAACTATGTTTGTGTTTAGATTAGAAGAATGGATAGCACGTAGTCTTGGCAGTTTTAAGAATATTTGAGCCATGTGCATGGCTGAAAAGAAATATGTAGGATGGGCTAAAAAAGAGTTGAAGATTTATGGTTTGATGGCTGCAAATGAGGGTATTTTAGGGTTTTTTTAAGGGCTCATTGATATTGATATAGTGGCTGAAATTTTTGAAGTAATTAATAGTGATTTTGTATTTGGTTTTGCCCAAATAAAGAATAAAGCGATTAGATATCCCAAAAATCGGGATGTGCCCAATTACAATGTCCAATAATGAAATATTTAAAATGAGTGCCTATGCGCATACAAAATAATAAATATTTGTCAAGAGCTTTAATAAATAAGCACGCTTAAATAAATATTGATGCCACATCTTTAATGATAAGACGCGCCTATCAAAATAATAATTCTTCTAGGTAAATTGAATACATGCCATTACCCGGTGCTTTTCAACGGCACCGTTGCCTGCTCTACACATCAATTGAAACATTCACAATTGTTAGAAAATAATGAAATAAAACCTACAAAAGTAAATACCTAGCAGTCTTCAACTGCAAAATAAATAAATAGGCTGAAACTCTATCCTAATCTTAATTTAATACGAGTGCACTCTAAACTCATAAATATTCATTAATTTAATATGTATTTTACGGAATCACTCGCTGTGGAATCACCCACGTGCACATTAAATTAACAGGACGTCCAAAAAGGACAAGCATCCCTGTCAACTTCTTGCACAAGGAATCCACCTTGTGTACGAGCCGCGACAAATACATATCGTTTTATGAAATCCACCGTGGTCTCACGAAATCCACCGTGAAATATGTCTCCTGGCATCAAATAAAGAGCCTAAATTTTTAGATTATTAGCCATAATATAATGTGCAAAAATGCATTCATATTTGAATTAGCAAAAGGTTGCAACAATTGTATTAATTTATCATGTAAATTTGCAAGTCAAGTGTGATACTATATGTAATATTAGACTAGGCTCTTGAGGAAAAACTCCAAAGGTTCTAGTTTGTTCATATCATAGATAAAGCATGCAATAAGAGATGATTGGTCTTGAGGTCGCTTTCTTGAATATAAGTCGAGTTACTTTGAAGGGACCTGAGGGGTTTGAGAGCGGCTTATATGACCTTTGAAAAGGTGAGGTATCCGCAAAGGAAGCATTTGTAGTTCGGGTGGCATCGAGGAAGTCATGAGTGCGGCTCGTAGTCAAGGAGGTGGTATCGAGGAAGTCATGAGTGCGGCTCGTAGTCAAGGTGGTATCCCCACCTCAAACGTTTATAAGGCGGCAACGAATTAGTCGTAAGTGCTATGCAACATAGTCAAGGTGGTATCCCCACCTAAAACATTTAAGGCTACCAACCAAGTCTCTTGCGGGCAGGCCGCTTGATCTGTTGACTCCTGCTCCGGCTTTCCGCGACATGTCGTGCTTTAGTTAAATGCTAACTTAAATTTTTTTAAATAAATTGATTTTATAAAATGGACATGTAAAAATTTATTTTCCATATTCATCCACCTTCCATTCTCCTCTTATTCCTCTTTTCCTATTGAATCATCCCGTATACCCTCATACAATCTCCCACACATTCTATTAGCATCGATCCTTATACAACCTTTCATGCTAAGCTAATTGAGACACAATTCTCCCTAAGTGCAGTTGAGATTCCCTAGTTGTTCTAAAACTCGTCAAATCATCACAATGAATCCAGAAAACACCATTGCTATAGTTTATTGATACTTTCGACCACAACACTTTCCACTTTTTGCTTTCAAGCTTCAAAAGGTTCCAAAAGTTTTCCTACAATTTTTGAAGATTCAGGGTAACGGAAGGGTAAGCATAAGAAGGTAATCAAATGGAACCTTACAAAAGTGGAACCAATTGACAAGGTCATATGAACTCTTGTGTAAGCCATATGCCTTATAACCTTATAGAGTTGCTTGAGAAAGATGTAGCACTCATCATCTTCATACTTTCATTATAATAAAATCATAGGAGAGATGTGGAGGCATGATGCACAGTAGCGATTATGTCTAGTTTTCCATGAAAATTCACGTACAAGCGTGTGGGGGTATGTTTCATTAAAAAGAATGTGTAAATGGCATTTTTGACATGCTTTTCATCAACAATTTTTTTATTCAAAAAATGAAAGTTACATATGCACAGGATTTTAAAGTCAGGAAAGAGGAGAGGAGAAACAAAAGAAAACACTTGAAGAAAAGGAAAAGAACCTTTTATTGTATTTAGAATATTGTCAAACAAGCCCTAACACTAGTTTAATGACAAACACCTAGTAAGTGACTTAAGTATCCTTGTTGATTAGTCCTCAACTTGAAATAGGCCATTTTCTTCTAGGAGTAGTCGTGATCTAACCAAAATCCTAATAATTTAACCCTGATCAAGAGTGATTATATGGTGCACTTTTACCTTGGTATTTTCATCTTCTAGTTTCCTTTTTGTCCCATTATATAAAACCTTATTAAACTATACCTTGCACCAAATTGTAAACATGTTTATCTTCTTTAGATTCTCTTAAGATTAGGCAGGTTCGTAAGCTTTCTCCCCTTCTTTTCTATTGAAATATCCATATCATAAATTTGCCACCCTTTACATAGTACCTCCAAAGTTGATGTAATTGCTAACAAAGGATGATGTGATTGAAGATCATCATGACTGAATAACAGATTGAACAAGAAACAAACATCTAAGTTGAACTCCATCATTCACATTAGGAGTTTCTTCCCATGCAAAAGAATTTCCTTCGAAAGCACAAGAATTTTCTTTTCAAGCACAAGAAGGTATGCTATCCCATTAGCACTCGCTTTCTCTTAACATAAAAACATCCCCTTAGCTTACAATTCAAATTACCATCAATTGGATTGCTTGAAAAAATCCATTGCAATTTTTTCAATCCATCTCTATTCCTACCTTGCATGGTACTTTTGGGAATTGAGTTGCTCATGCCACCACTATCATGTCAAAATTGACAGCCTTACACATAAGTTGTCACATGATTGGAAGATCACAAAGGATCGGACTAGGAAACATGTTAATGCCACATTGATGCTACACAATAGCATGAAAGGATTAAGTGTAGTTCACCTTCTTACTACTCTTCACCTATGCACACATCAATTCTTGTGTTTCTTCATGAAATCCACCATGCATTATTGGCATGCATGCTATTTTATAGACAACCAGCTATTTGTGAGTATGTTCGTCACTTCACACTTGAGCTCTTCCCCCCAAAATTTGCATGCCTATAAGTGAAACCAACCCCCTCTCCTTCAAATGTGGTTATTTGACTTTGATGTGTGTGTTCTTCCTTAGTTTGCATCTGCAATTGACACTGCATATCATGGACACACCATCTACTAAGATTGATTTACTAGACACTCCCTTGCAGACATGCGGTCCAAGGATGATTTGAAAGTTGTGTTTCCTTAGCATGAATATGGGGAGCTAACGTTCTCATGTGAGGATTTGAAGTAGATAATAAATCCCAAAGTTCAAAAGGTATGTCAACAGGTATGTCTGCAAGGACATGTGACAAATCAATCTTAGAATATGATGTGTACAAGGAAATTTTGAATATTTGATTCATAGATATATTGATCCTTTGATGAGTTTGCAACTTCAATTTCATGCTCAAGGGAGCATAAGAAAAAGAAATTCCCTATATGTAAAGCCATCATATTATTCTATAGTGAAGTTATAAGGATATGACCAAGTCACCCTCTTCCCACATTGATTGGTGGCCTCTAGAGGAGGCTACGAAACATTGTTTTGGTTGGGTCATAAGCTTCTACTATTTCATAACTCTAACTATTGTAGGGATGCCTTGCAAGATTTTAAGATAGATAGGGTTAAATGAAGCTTTACACATGTATCCACACAACAGCTCCCCATATTTTTCTTGGCACTTCCCTTCTCAAAAATCATGAAAAAAATTAGCATGCTTTCTTGTGTGTATTCTTGACTCGTAGCCTTGTTTGTATCCACAATTTGCAATGCATATCACAAATATACCATTTGATGAGATTGATTTGCCACATTGCCTTGCAAACATGTGATCCAAGGAAGATTTAAAAGTTGGGTATTCTTAGCTTGAATATGAGGAGATAACATAATCATGTAAAGATTTGAAGTGGATAATGGATGGTGAACTTCAAAAGGTATGTTAACAAGGGAATGTTGCAAATTGATCTCGAAAAATTATGTGCCCATGGAAGATTTAAAATCTAGGTTCATACATATATTGATCCTTGGTTAACTTTGAAGCTCTTGTTTCAATCTCAAGGGAGTGCAAGGGAAGGAATTTCCTATATGGATAATCATTATATAATTTTTTGTTGAAGCAAGGAGGGTTCAAGGTAACACTAGATAGGATGATCAATTATCTTTGCTCTTGATTGGGGATCTAACATTTCTTGGTTCATTAGAGCTATGACTTGGTAATAAGATTGGGAATTGAAGTATTTTTAATTATCAAACTTCCAATTAGTTTCTTGGAAGTAGGATTTCTTTTCTTTTAAGGGTTGGAATCACATGATCACTTCTCAAGTGCATCTACTTGTAGTCTTCGAAGGCTCTTCTTTAGCCTTATGTATTGAGATAGGGTCTCACTTTCTTATATTCATTTATGTGGATTTAGACTCTTTCTTGATTAATTTAAACTTGAAAGGAGGGGGTATTTTAATCCATTTTCTAAAAAAGGTTAGGGTTCTCACCCTCTTGGATGCATGTGAACATATGGCATTGGTCACATAACTCTCTTTGCAAACTTGCTTCATGCTCCATAATGGAGGGATTGAATTTTGTATACTATTACTGTATGCTAGTCACATATTAGACGAGCTAATTAAGTGATGCCTTCACAACATGTCAAATGACTCTTATTAATCTTGCTCAACAAGTTTCAAAGTTTCCATCCAAGACTAGGTACCATAAATTAAAAGACCTAGTGGCACCTTTTCCAAGAGCCAAAGTGTCCCCTTCTTAGAAAAATTACTTACCAACTCTTTTTAATAAGGTTTGATAGTCTTGAATGCAAACAAATTGATATGATTGGATGAATGATCATAATTTAAGTGGTATGTTATATGATGTATGTAAGGTCTCATGCATGATCCATGATTTATTACAACAACATGTGTGTGTGATATTGACTACATTATGCCTCATAGATATATGGAAGTATATTAATTGTATTGTGGTGAGGAGGTTATTAGACAAACACTTTTTTTTAAAAAGATGTGCATTTTAATGCATAGAATTTATACACTTCATAGCATGGAAATAGTATTGAACATTGTATGCTACACAATATGGAAACATTATATTTGTATGCACTCATAAGAGTAAAAACTTTGTGTGCTCACATGCACAATATTTATCAATGTATATAAATCCATCATACATTATCATATCTAAATATACAACATGTCACTAACTTTATGAAACTTGCCACACTTTTACCTAATGAATTTGCATTTATTCACAAAGCAAAATATATTGTGTTCATCAAGAAAAGTACATTTAACGGTGGCTCATGGTAATGAATAATATGAAGTCTCAATATAACAAAATGCAAGTAAGAGTTCCATTCATTCCTTAGCATTTTTAACAACAGAGAAGAGGGGCCTTCGGATGCCAAAGTGAGTTCTTTCTTTGCATAAAAAAGGACATGCTTTCCATTCAATTCTTCCTCTAGGAGAATCAAGCCCCAGACTTTGGCAAGCTCACCTAATGTAGTGAGTATATATATTACTCCACCATGGGCTTGGTCAAATAAATAAAGTACCTTTGACTACTTGATTAACACCACCTTCTCCAAGGTAGATGATATAGGTATTGTTCAAAAAGATCCATACTTAGTCAACACCCAAATTTTCATGATTGTTTCCTCCCCTCCTAGTGAGCATTTCTTATGGAAGACCATTGCATTGGAAAAACAAGGTTGCCAGTGTACTCCTTCAAGGCTAAGCCCTTCCACATTGATCCACATGTCGAGATCTTCCTTACCTTTATGCAAAATCATCTATATACAATACATCATAAACCACATGATCAAATCAACAACATGACTATTAAGTTAACTAGAGTTATTGGAATATGACAAAACTTGAGCATACGATGCATTGGGTCCATATGAGTCCACAAAAGAAAACTTGGATCAAGATGAGGCCTAAAGAAACCATATCCAAAGTCTTGTGTCTGGGGCTACTTTCCTACCAAGATAAGTAGCCCTAGATACCAAACTTTCGAAAAAAGGCTACTTCAAGTCTCACCCTTGACACAAGACTTCAGACAAGGCTACTCCATTCCTCATCTTGACTCAAGATTTCACTAATAAAGTGATCCTAGACGTGAGACTTCAAATATAGCTGCTCCAGGCCTCAATTTGACCCAAGATTCCACCTATGGAATCTTTTATAGATGATGCATAATTTGCTCAAATTTTATTGTAGGTAAATGTATGATAGTTAGAGACCTTATCTTATTCAACTCATCATATATCTTCATCTCCTCGTGTGTCAAGGAGGTATCATTTTGGGCAAAGAGATCCACAGGCTCCCTTGTAGTAACCTTAGGCCTTGGTCTGAATAAATCATGCAATGTCACTTCAAACTCAACCTTAAGTATAAGGTGATTGCCTCAACCATGGCCATCTAATCCTATGCTGTGATTATATCACTCACTATATCTAAGCTTGTGCCATCATATCTTTCCACCTCTGCCATCATTGGATGGATTTCCATGTAATCATAATTAATCAATTCATCCATCAAATTTCTACCAAGGACAATGAATAAATTTCACTCATGAAAGTGCACATAAGCATGTCACGACAAATAGAAGGGATGTAGTGGATGTGAAGAGATGAAGAAGGAATGCGTAAAATGAAACAACTTAAAGAAGAAAAAAAAAAACTAGTTCTATCTTAAAAACCCCAAGTTTTAAACCATTAAAGGACCATTCGACAATATATGTAGCTATATGTTTTACTAACATCTTTGTGAAGTTGACATCTTAGTATACATATGTTTATGTGGCACTTGCAAATGATAATTTTGAAGTTCATTTACACCATATAGTAAGTTTAACAGTTTCGTTTTTAAGTCAAGTCTCTCCTTTCACTTTTTCCCATTACTCTTCACTCTACCCTCCACCTTTCTATCCTTCATCATCACAACCATGGCATGTTCCAAGCTTCCTATCAAGAAGGTTCTTGCAAGAGCAAGAGCTCAACACTCTTCCGAATCTAATGAACATACTGTGAGTGACAAAGGTCCCTTGGTGGTGGCTGACAATGGCGGCTCTACTATAGTAATAATGGTGGCACTACTATGGCCAATAATGGTGGCCCTAGTGCTGTCAATAATTCTGGTTTGCCATTATGCAGAAGTGGTGGTCCACATGCTCTAGTTGCTCCACCTCCCACTATTGTTCTAGCTGGTAATACACATCCTCCAACACATAAGAAGTGAAGATGGAGGCCAAGAACAACTGCGTAAGTGAGATAAGGAAATTCCAAAAGAGTGCCAACTTGATTATTTTGAAGGCACCATTCTCTAGGTTGGTGCAAGAAATGCTTCAAGATCTACAGTCATGGCATCATCACAAGTTCTTTTCAAGGAACCAGGTAACGAATGTGGGGAAATGGTCAAAGCCAAGCCTTGCTTGCTCTCCAAGAAGCATTTGAAAGCTACTTGATTGATCTAATGAGTGATTGTCAACTTTTATCCATTCATGCCCAACATATCACTATTAAGCCCATAGATTTGGTTCTTGTTCATATGATCCGCAACAATAAGGATGCATTTAATCTTAATGTCAACAATATGGTTTTAGAAGTTACCTTGTAGTTAGATCTATGTTTTTAGCTCAGGCTTGGTTGTAGATTGTAAGGAGCTTAGTTTTGGATTATCTTTCTAGTAGATCTTCAAGTATTTGATAGGAGTGGCCTAGAAAATGGAGTTCTAGTTCTACTTGGTGCGATGCACTATCTATGGTGTATTTCATGGTTTTGTAATGCTAAATCCGATATGTGATATTCTATTTTGACCATGATTTGCATTGTGCAAATTTTCATGTTTCCAAATTCGTAAGTAGTTTTGTTGAGGATAAATTCAATGTGCAATCATGCACACGTCAATTGTACATGGGCCGATACACTATATCTTTACTATATTTAGTGGTTTGGAAACACTATATCCGATATGTGATATTCCATTTTACCCATGTTTTTTTTTTGTGAATTTTCAATTTTCCAATTTTTTAGATAGTTTGATTGGCAATATATTTAATATGTCGTTGCGCACACTTGTTGGTGAGTTTTTCTGTTATCAGTGAAGTAAAATCTAGTTAATGCATTTTCTAAAAAAGATTGAACTGTCAATTTTATAAATCAGAATCTAGTGAAACCTCACCCACATGTTGGGCATCATAAAAAATCATGGATATTAAAAAATTGGCCCTATCAAAAGCTTATGGGACTTCTGTTTGGATGCTCACGTCTAGGGCCCTGTTGAATCTAGGAATTCAAGGCCCCATACGCAAGCCTCCAGACAGGTGTCTTAGAGGCTTTTGATGGGGCCATTTTGTTTTTGTGCGGTTGATGTGTCCTAGGAGTTTACAAGTAAAATTTCACGTCAATTAGATCACTAGTCATATTTTTCGAAAGCCTAGATACATAATTCAAGTTTAAGGGTTTTTAAAAAGTTTAGCTATAAGTTTAAAGTTTCACCTCATTTCACACATTTCACTTTTGATTTTTGAGTTTTCTCTCTTAGAAGACATGGCATATACCAAGCAAGCAGCTCGAAAACACCCCTTAGAGAGATCGCATGCACAAGCCACCTCCCCAGCTCCACCACCACCACCATGCCAACATCGCAAGCATCGATGGAGACTAGGAACATTGGTTGTTTGCAAGATCCACCATTACCAGAAGACCACGTACCCTCCTGATACCGATGGCTCCATTCTAGAAGCTAATACGGGAGATTATGGAAAGCATACTCATTAGGAACAAGTGCCTCTACCAAGGTATCTCCCAAACCATCTATTTTTACTAGATCTGTAACATTAGAGTATACAATAGGTGGGGTATCTTCTGCTATCTATATCCTCATAACATGTCCATGTAACAACTTCTTGTATGTAATCCATCCCCTTCATCATCAAATAATGCATTTGCATCATGTACCTCCTCATAGGCAATCACAGTCAATACACATATCTTAGCATTATTTGCTAGCATTATTTCTACTTCTGCAACTCATGTCACTGCATTAACTTTAGGTGCTACCAATGCATCCTCTACATGGTTAAAAAAAGCCTTGATAGAGAGTACTACAATACTAAAAATATCCTTTACCTCCTCTATCAAAGGATTTAGTGAAAAAACATTTGAAACATCAAACAATTCAACATGCAAGCTCGGGGGGGTCACCTTATAGAAGCCCTCTTTATAATGTGCATTCAAATGATACTTTAAAAACCCCTTTTAAATTTTCTTTCACCATTTTATATACCCCTTTTGTGAATTTTGAAGAAAATAGTTATATCCCCTCTATAAATACAAAATTCAAATTGAATGTTCATTTTCATGGCCCCTTCTGTATAATTCAAATTAAAACATAATACTATAGTATTTTAGCCATGGAATTCTCACAATGATCCAAGATGGATATCCAAACATGATGTTAATATTATGAAACTTTTACAATAGCATTGTAACATAGAGCTATATGCAAAATACTCCAAGATCCACAAGTCCAAAGCATGTCTTATACATTTGGATTGTGTAGTATGATAAAGGTTGTATACTATAAAAAAGAATAATACATAAGTAAGTTGATTTTGCTGCTTTTACAACTAGCCATATTTGGAGCTTCCGCTCCGTTGTATCAACTTTTCTTCTCATAGCATGATGTAGTGTATCATCACCATATTCTTCTAGTATTTTTTAGTTTCTCTTCTCTCTCAGTGTTTGCTGTACACACACTATGTTTCTCCCCGCAAACCCTACTCTCTCTCTACATCATCGCACATCTTGACACTAAATCACATATGGTAGAAGACTTCTCTATACTCCACCTTTGTGAAAGAAAGGGCAATTGTGGGCTGCTTTTTGCCACTCCAAGAGATAACAGTTGGTTGACCTCCATTGGTCAACATCTCCAATCCAATTTGAATCCATCCGACCCGTTAAGAACCAAAGGCGAATCTCCAAAACCCATTGGATAATGAGTACAAAATCAAACACCCCCCCTCGGCAAGTACAAAAACCTCAAAGAAAGATTCCAATGAACCACCTTGGGTTCACTAATTAACCTAGCCAACAAACCTATAGAAAGCATAAATCAAACCAAGTGTTAAGAAGCCAAATCAAGGACCAAATCAATTGCCTTCAACCTGCACACTTGTCCACATGATGATGGAAAAGCCTAAAGGTTTCCCAACATAGATCTTGTCCTTCAAATCGCCATTGAGAAGGGTAGACTTCACATCAAGTTGATAAATTGGCCATCTACTATGGCTAGCTAAGGCAAGAACTGCCCTAATGGTAGCCATCCTAGCTATAGGTGAAAAGGTGTTATGGAAATTCACTCGTAGCCACTATGCAAAGCCCTTTGCAACGAGCCACACTTTGTGCTTATCCAAAGTGCCACCATTGTGGTATTTGGTCTTAAAGACCCATTTAACACCAATCACCTTCCCATGAACATGCCTAGGCATAAGGTCCCAAGTGCCATTCCACTCAATAACTATAATGAAGCTAACGTGGCTTAACCTAAAATAGCCTAAATCCAACCATGGATGATAAAAAAGAAACCAACAAGACAAATTGAAAGGAAAGAAACTAATCTGCATTAATCATGGCTGACAACCATAGCTAAACTAGGAAAGAAGTACAAGAAAGTTACCAAAACATGAATTCTCCAAATGATCCAAAGATGATGCTACATTTGGCTAGCCTCACCTTTTATAGCTAACCCTAGCCAAACCTAGCTAACCCTAATCCTCTAATTATAGGGTATGTTTACATATGTCAACCCATTTTATGGCTGTAATGGTATCCTAGATACATGGAAGTTTTTCCTACATTACAAACCATCCCCTCCTAGAAAAGCTTTGTCATCAAAGCTGAAATTACAATGAATACAAGGATAGATACATGTAGCAAAAGAGAATATAGGACACAAAACTCATGACAAACTCTAAAAGTGGATCTTCAACGAATGGTCTTCATAGGATAGGAGATTTGCCATGAAACAATGAATCTGGGCTGAATAGGGTAGCTGTAGAAAAATGATCATAACTTTCAATAGGAGTATCCAAATGGGGCATATGAACACTAGAAACAAAGTTCATAACATAAGATATCAGCCTGTAACAAAATTTTCCATGCTTGATGAAGTTATACTGATTAATTTTCTCACATAAAAATAATACAACAAATTGTCCCATGTCTCCAGCCACATGAAATTCTCCCGAAATCAACCCGGATCGTACGAGATTCCAAAGTAATAGTCGTCTACAGCCCAATGAATCCGATCCTCACCTGGATCAAAGGGTATCCCATCATAATAGCCATCTAGGGTAGGAAAATCAGCATCAAAACTATCAACAAAATATTGACCACCACCTAGGTCAAAAGGATAAGAAGAGTCATGCCCATGATCTGCATAATCTCCCCCATATACCTCAAATTCATCAATATCACCATCATTATCATCAAACATGTGCGTACCATGATAGTAGAGATCATCATCATCAATAGACAGATAAGCATCATGATGCACATGAGGCACCATAAGATCTACAAGACTATCATTGTCATATCCTTCTTGAAAGACAAAAGGATCATGAGTGTCTTCAACGTCATCTTCTTCTCCTTGATCCCCTTCTTGATCATAATCTTGTTCCTCATTTACTGCATTGTCCTCTTCTTCATCTTCTTCTTCATTATCTTCTTCATTTTGTAATGTGTCATGTACTTCATAATCTTCATTTTGTTCAATGCTTCCCACTCCTTCAACTTTCAACTCTTCTCCATATGCATGATCAAAATCAATTAGTATGGAACACATCCTCGCATTAAATGATGTATGGTGCTATCCATTCTTTACTACATATGGCTGAGAGAGAGTAGTCTGATTCCCATCAGGTTGCTGTCCATTGGAGAAATCATAACCACTGCATACATATGTATAATGCTAATCATAGCTGTAGGCATTTCTATAAGCACTATCATAAGTACACTGTCTAGAAGCATTTGAGTATGGTCTTGAAGAAGAAACATAGTCATTAAGTAAATATGGCTGAACCAAAGAACCTTTCTATTGTTCAAAACCATGAGAGTATTGTCCAACTTCATGGCAGGAAGAAGAATATGTATGCGATTGTTCAACACAACCATCATAGATATGGCCACCATGATCATTGGTACACAGGAAAATCTGTCATAACATTGCTCGTTTTCCAAGTATGTTGAACTACATATATATCCCCCTTGATCATAATCATTATGTTGCTCACCAACATCATGTGAATACTACCTTTCTTCAATGCATGAAGCATAATCACCATATGGATAAGATCCACCATAATGACTTTGCCGCTGCTCTAAAACATCATGCCTCTGCCCATAGACATTGCTTTGATAAGGGATGATACAAACACAACTCTCATGATAGTGATTATCATGAATAAGACCATCTTGCTGCTAGAAATAAGCATTTGAGAAGGGATCATTTTGGCATGCATTATCATGACCATAGTATCCCCTAGAATTGCTAAAATATTGCCCACTAGTGAAGGAAGAGGAGATCCATAATTGTCATGGAGCATCATAGGAAGCATAACCATAAGCATTAAATCCAAAAGCATGATCATGTTGACTCATAGATGCTAGTCCAACACCTTTATCAACAAGAGACACAAGGTTTTCAACCTCTAACTTCATTTCCTTGACATCCTTCATTAAATTGTCCCATGTAGGCAAGCTGCCCCGGGTACCTAGTTGCATAGTTTGGGCCATACCTTGAGAAATACTGATCCAAATGAGGTGCTTGATGGATCTGCTCGAGCCCATGATGTCAAGTACCAATTAAAAGTCCTGATTCACATTAAAATATTCTAATACCCCATTGTAGAAATGATTTACTATGTCTGTCCACAGTAGAAAACACCCTGTCCCAAGTAACTAGTTGCATTGTTTTGGCCATAACTTGAGAAATACTGATCTGAATGAGGTCACTCAAAGCCCAAAATGTCTACTTTTAACTAGAAGTCCTCTTTTGCATTATTTTCTACCTACAACCCATTCTCTAAATGATTCTATAGGTTTGTCTACAATAGATAGCACCCTGTTTTGCCATGTTTGAGTGTTTTTGGTAATTCTCATCCAAATTTGAGCCAATACCCAATACCAAAGAACTCAAGAGAATAGGGAAGAGTTGCAGGTTACTATGGTAAGTGAAAATAACCTTTGCAAATCCAAAACTGAAGCAAATATTGCTTGTAGGTGACCATAAGAATGCCAATGAACATGTATGTCCTGTCAATACTACTGCATACTCCAAAGTACAAACCCTTATAAGTGTAGGGCTGAAATAGATTGCATTATACATTCATTGAATCTTCACCCCTGCATTACGTATACCCATTGGAGAGTACAACTTACTACTAAATCCATATCCCCATCCTTCTTGCCACAGTGCCATACACTGGAAGCATTCAAATTTCATAGGCTTTTCTGTCTCCACTGTTTCTTCTAGCTTGCTGACGAAACTATTGCTAAGCCTGCATAATCCGCACAAAATGCACTGAGTGGAGCTGATGATTATGTGCGTTGTTGCTGAATCGTGTTGACAAAACTGTTGCTAAGCTTCCCAGAGGATGCATGTGTATTATTCACCAATTCTAGAACCTGGGATAGTGCTCTACCAATTGCATTGTTTGACACTTGTGCTATATGGATGTATGAACTTTCTTCCTATTCATTGATTGGAATACATTTTCTTTAGATATATTGATGAGAAATGTGATTAATATTGATCTTTTCAACTCTCCTGATCTTTTAATATATTTCCAAAGTCTCTTATCATACAACAATGCTTAGCTCTCATGGAATCTTTCTAAGCTAATTCCAGTGTCCATCCAAAAGACTGCGACTCGATTCCCCATCAAGTACCAGGATGACCACGATGAGTTCTCTCCATTTGGCCCATTAAGCTAGACAAAAGTCCAGAAAAAAGTCCTCAGATCTGTTCCATTTGATTCTAGAAGTTGAAACTACCTTATTAAGCCTTTGGAGCTTAAAATAAAGCTAACGATGGAGATTATGGAGCCCTAGAAACCTCAAGCAACAATTTCAAGGATTATGGAGCTATCCCTAGTCTATTTTGCTACCTATTAATAACAGTGTATATTGCATTGATCAATAGTCACATTTCCTTGTCTTCAACCTCCCTAACAATGGTAGAAAGCATGCTCCATTTTTTGAGAAGGATAAGACTTTGATTAGATTGACCGAACTGAGGATCTTTCATGAATTAAGCTTGCTTCCACTCAGCTAGGCCTTTGCTAGGAAATTTGGGAAGATCAACCTAATCCAACCATCTTTCCAGTCTCTGTTCACCCACTACAATTTGATGGTCGTTCCAGTAACACAACTGAGGATGAACTGCTTCAAAAAAAGGCTCATGCAATTGTTATCACAAATCTTGATGAAGTTGCCTGACTATATAGTCTGAGAGGCGAGATTATTTTCATACAATCCAGTAGTGCACTCGTATTCTATTGTGGCATGAGCTCACCCATTAGCTACAGTTCTTCTGCATTTCAGGACCACAATATCAAGCAAAGGTCGAAACCACAGAGCATGTTACATCACCAAGAACCTAATGAATAGACAATATATGGCCAAGTAGTTGCAACACGGTGTTCAAAGTGGTAGTTCAAGTGGTATCCCACAGCTAGACACACAAATGTACTTCAATGTAATGTAACAACTAATGCCGAATCCTCAATTTATGACCATGGCTGAGAAACTTGAAGCCTATTCTAGAGAAATTAAACCAAGGAAACCTGTAGCAATGATGAGATATTGGAATGATCAAGAAGTGTTGAGAAAATTGTATGATGCTACGGGCTTTGTAGTCCCACGAGGAATGACATTTGTTGATGGTCACAGAAGAATTTGAGATGATATATCAACATAATCATCATTCAGTAAGACCTCCATAACATCAGACTTTGCCATATCCTGTAAGGAACAACCTCCTGAAAGAAATCTTTTGGTTGTTTACTTGGTACACGGAAGCTTTGTGAAGCATCCTCCCAAGAAGGGGCAGGCGATGGTACCCTCGTTTCTCCTTCCCCAAGCCCTAAGTGCAAGCACACCACTCTAGACTTGCCTTGGAGACATTTAATGCTGCCTTGCTAGTCCTGCAATAACAGTTAATGCTACCTTGTCAGTCCTGCAATATCAAACCCTAAGTGCAAGCACATCACTCTGGTCTTACCTTGGAGACATTTAATGCTTCCTTGCCAGTCCGTGCTCAAAAGAAACAACACAGAGGTTGTCTTAAATGCTTTCATTTATGGCCACAAGCATTCCAATCGAGATGTGAAGCAAAGCAATTTCTTGCACCTCCATCTGCAATACGTTCATCCTCTCCAATACCCACTCATCCATCCTTTATGGCACTCGACATCTTCTCTTGCCAAAACACTCCCCTTGTTAGGAAGACACAGACTCAGGCTAGGAAAGATGCAAGTCGGTCAAAGAATGCATCATCAATCCAGATTTCTCCATGTAAGGGCAAGCAGAGATGCAAGACTGTCAAAGGATGCATCGTCAGTCCAAATTTCTATGTATGCTTGCAAAGAAAAAGAAGAAGGATTATTGAGAAAAGGAACAAGTAGCTAAAGCCAAACATGAATAATCTGGAGAATGGCCGCCCGAATGTGACGTTAAATAGGAAGATCTTGTGATCTATCCACTTATTCAATCTCCTTATCGTATTTGCCATTGCGTGCAGTTTTGGAACAACTAATTGTTAACCTCATTTCAAGATGATGAAAAAATGAAGCAAAAAGTAGAAAAAGAACAGAAAAAGAGCAAGGGTGCAAAGGCGGCCCTTAAAAGACTAAGCGGAGACAAACACACAATTTTAAAGAGAAGGCGTCTCAAAAAACTCAAAAAACTCTTGTAAAAGAGCACCAAGCTTTATTTTAAGAGTGCCGGGCTCTCACCTGTGCAATTTGTAAAGGTAGACAGACAGTAGGAAGGAAGCTAGGAAGATATGAGGACAATGGGAAAAAGGGCCTAGGCCACAGCCGGCCATGTAAAAAGGATAGGCACCCATAGAATTTTAGGGCTTATATATATAAATTTCAAAAAGTGAATGGAAGCTCATTCTTTGGTGTGTGGCTAACAAGAGACCTTTCTTCTTCCTTTCTTCCCTTCTCTTGGCTTGTGTATGTGCTCTTGAGGGAGGGAGTGTGAGAGCGTGAGGGAGTGAGTGTGTGGGAGTGAGGGATCAAGAGGGTGAAGCTCTTCACCATCTCCACTTCTCTTCTTCTCCTCTCTTCTCCTTGCTCACACAAGCATGCCATGGTGGATGGAGCTTGATGGAGGAGGCTTGAGGAGCTTGAGCTAGCATCAAGGATCATGGAGCTACCAGTGTGCGTAAAGGAGGAGGCAACTCATTTCAACATGGAGGTAAGCTCACTACATTCGTAGGTTTGAAGGTGCGTCGGCTATGTGAGAGGTAACCATTAAAGCTCGCTTGGAATGCTTGAAGGAATAAGCAGTCCCTGGGTCTTGGCGGTTGAGCAAGAGCTCCCACATCTTGGTTCCGTTGTTGGGACCAACGGATTCAATCTTGAGCACTTGCGTGCCTCATATCGAGCGTCAAAGTAAGGGATTCATCCCCGAATGGAAGCTTGAGATAGGTAGGAAGTTGGGGCTTTTGATCTTTGATACACCTAAGTATTCTGGTTATTTTGGTTGTTTAATGATTGGGAAAGAAGGGGAGATCCTTTCAGTCATTTTCTTTTGATTCGGGTTGCATTTACCATAGGATAGGATTACGAAATCGGTTTGGAGAAGCATAGGGTTACTACTATAAAACAAGGCAAAACATGCACAAATCGGGGTGAATGGAAAAAAAAAGTGGTTGGAACGATTAATAATGGTAAGGGAGTGATTGGGGATGGCAAAACCCTGTTTGGGAAGGGGTTTAAGGGCCAGGGGACTATAGAGGATCTCATTTTTCACCATAGTAGTGAGAGAGAGAGAGAGAGAGAGAGAGAGAGAGATGTGTGTGTGTGTGTGTGTGTGTGTGTTTGTAGCATTGATTCGATTCGACCTTGCCATTGGGGAGTTCTTTGTACGATTCAGGTACATTAGAACCTCCTTGCTGTGTATTTGTTGTGATCTGGAAGGCAGTATGCTTGGTGTTTGTGCGGATCGTTAGATTCAACGAAATCATCCCCGGCACGGCCCTCGTCGCACGTGGCTTGGCCCGTTCGAGTGGATTGGGTTTGGGCCGAGTCCCAAAATCGGGCCATTTGGCCAACCCACTCAGACACTAAGCTCTTAGCCAACCCACTCAAACAAGTTACCATTCAGTGTCGAAGGATTTCAAAAGCAAGGTTGCAACCACAGAGGACTCTGAATAATTTCAGGATAGAAGATCAATCTAGTAGATCAAATTCAATTTGAAAGCTCTATTTCTGCATCAACTCTAGTCTCTGAATTTGTAAATAACCAGGGTGTTCCTATTGCACTAATGCCATCTACTTCTTCAATTAAAGAATAGGCAGTCTGAGTATTGAAAACATTATCCAGCTTGATTCCATATTAGAAGTACAAAGCCTCACTATCCTGCTTACATTCATGCACAACATTGGTAATATGAGGAGAATCTAATGCAGGTTTGTAATCCTGCATCAATATATTTTTGTCTTTCAAAGCATCAACAGGCTAAACTTCATCTTCAAAAGCAAACTGCATAATACAAAGAGAACCATGTCGGGCAATATCAAAATCTTCACAAACAAAACCTATGATAGGGTGCTGTTCTGGATCAGGCTCTCAGTAAAGTCATGGTAATTGTGCTGAATCTGTAACAAGATGGATAAGCATTGGTAGACAGTTTGCCAAAATAGCAACTATATATCCCACTTGCACTACTTTCACAGGCATCAAGTGAACGGAGATCTTTTGGTATATGAATTCGAACAACACTCAGACTTTCTATCTAAGACAGGGGTAAAGATGCAACCTCTAAGTGTTGCTGCAGCAGCTGCGTCATCAACTTCAGAAGATTATGTCAAGCTTCTTCACCGTCACAGCAGTGCCTAGCTTCATATCTGTCGCAGCAGCAATCACTAGATATCTCTCTCTATCTCCTCTGAGCATTCTCCTCCTTGATTCCTCTGATTTGACCAGAGATGCATATTCTGGATTAAACCGAAATCATGCAATTTCATTCAAAAGGACCACTGTTTCAATCTGCAAGTTTTCAACCAGAAGAATGAAAAGCCTTCTTATGGCCCCCAAATGATACAAGAGCCTTGCATCCTTCTTTTTCCAAAGTGACTTGACAAAGAGCAGGAAGAAGAAGCTACACAATCATGGAAGAACTTTCTACAAAATCTGATGTAATACCAAACAGATACTGAAGCAAAGACAGAAATTGAGCTCTGAGTTTCTTCTGGGAGGGAGGTGCGTCTGTCAAATATCTTCCAAACCAGAAGTAATTATTCAGAACTGCCAATCATCCGAGCCGATGCCAAAAACTCATCTCCTTTTGTCAAATTCTTCTTCTGTCAATTCCAAAAGTACACATCTTTGTGAAGCTATATTGGGCTTCTCTGCAAGCAAAAACTTGCTATTTAAGTTAGCAAGTGACTGCTATGTCAAAATTACCTTTGCTTCCCTTTTCTTCAACAATCACATCCATGACAGTTTCCAGTAAGGCATAACAAGTCGCCAAATTATGCTACCTCCTCCTTCTGCACCTTTCTCTCATCACAGTCCAAAAGTACCGTTCTCCATATTGCGCTGCCAATCAGACATGGCTTTTTCTTCTCTTTTTCTATTTTTCTTCTGCTTTTTCCTTTGGTTCGATCCCACAATAGCCATCCAAAAAGCGGCCTGTTTTTCCCCCAAACCTCTTTTCATCTGAGTTCAGAACAACCTTGTACTTGCCAAGTTTTACGCAACCCACTCTATAATCTGGAAAACTCTTTTGCCAGTGAAAATTGAAAACGAACACCAAATTTTCTCTCTCAAAGACTATAACTTTATCTCCTTAATCTTTGCGTGACACGTACTGATGCTCAGAGACCATAAACCCATATGTTTCTTCCAACTGCTGCATTGCACAATCAAACTCCTGCAACCAATGATACCTCAAGTAATCTGCATCACCCAAGTCAAATCTTCGTCTACATTTGTCAAAACTATTGTTGTTCCCTAGTACAAATTTTCCATTGGGAAGATGTTGATCTCCCTTGGGAAAGTCAATCCATTCAGGGTGACCAAATTCATTTCCCATAAAGTTTAGATAACCTTCTCCACCCAAGCTCATTGTAATCAATCGTATCATCTTATGCAGAGAAATACCACGATCAATGGTTGGTGTGGTCAGGCCATCAATGGCCATAAAATCATACATGTCCTTGTCCATCAGCCAGAATGCAATTGTCTTATCTCCAACAAGAGCTTGATCGTGTGCTTCCCGCATAGGCAACACATTTCTCTTTCCACTGCCTGTTTGTAAGTGCATACACAATGTCACCCATTTGCCAGTCTTCATCCTTTTTCTTTGATAGAAGTTCAATCCATTTATCTGGAACAGCCATATGGAGCCTGTAATCGAAACCTATGCCACCATCTGCAAAACTTGGATGGAAATGACTGGCATTCCACTCACATCTTCTCCAACTGTTATAGCATTAGGATAAAGGGCATGAATCATGTCATTGGCAAGCATCAAATAATTGACTGCATCCATATCAGTTGCTAGCCCAAAATACTATCATATCCCCCATGTCAACATAGCCAAGGATAAGGGAACTCCAAGAATACTCATTGCGTTGTGGCAGGTAGTCAAACGTGTGCTGAACATCAAGCAAGCTCCCACATTTGGCATACATATCCACCAGTGTACTTCGATCTGCATCTCTTTGAAACAGTTTAGTACTTCCTCACAAAGCCATAATATCCTGAAATAAGTGTAGCCCATGAGGCTGCATCTCGAGTTACCAATCTATCAAAAACTCCCTGTTCTTCTACAAGCATGTCACATTTAGCGTACATGTCAACCAGAGCATTACGGATAAGTTCCTCTTGCACCAAACCCCTCTTCACTATATTACCCACGTGGAATAAAAGAGCAAACATAATGACTATGTACAAAGTGTCAAATCCCACACACATAACTTTTTGGTGGATTCCACACCTCGGATGCGCAGTAGTATGACATCGGCCCTCAGCCAAATCACCCACTCGGCACATTGTACTCAAACGCCCTTTGCTCGGCCCATCTAAATCAAGCATTCAGACCAACGTTTCATTCGGCCCTTGGCTCGGTGTCCTATATTTGACCCTTGGCCCACTTTTGTCACTCGGCCCACTTTTTTCATTTGGCCCAATTTTGTCATTCATCCCTTGGCCCGCTTCTATCATTCAGTCCTCAGCCCGCGTCTGTCATTCGGTCCTCAGTCCACTCGGCCCTCGAACATATCTATTCGACTGTCCAAGTTCACCACTCGGCCCCTGTAACTCGGACGATTTGGGCCGAGTCAGACTGTTGCACATCTTGTGGAAGTTTTCACCAGACCTAGCTAGATCTTAACGGCGCTAACCTTTGTGAGCCACCCCGATAGTCGGAACTCGATTTTGGCTCAAGGGATAGGCAATTCCGAAAGATGCAGTTGCTTGTAGTTAGTGTAGGTTGTCGAGAGAGTCAGCACCTTAATGACAGCTAGCGGAGATGTAGACAAACAATTGGAGCCCAGTGTAGGACTAAGTGAATAGCAACAGAATACTTGGCTCTACCCAACCTCCTTAGGTGTATCGTGAGCTTAGTGGAGCAAGAGGACCAAACCATATCGGAGGAAAGCTCAGACCATAGGGAGAACGAGGAATTTGACTTAGGAGCTTTTCTAGGAGTGATCCAGCAGTTGGTGAGTAGCTATGACTCTCACGCTCGGTGTGAGCACCATGATAGAGCGGCAGAAGCCATTATGGCTGACCTAGAGGAGGAAAGAAAACTAACCCACAAAGCACTGCGAAGCATAATGGAATACAATCGGGACCAGCAAACAAGGATCTTGAGGAAAAATGCGGAGATACATCGAGTGCTGAACCTAGCGGGCAAAAATCAAACTGACCATGAGAGAGCGCTAGAAGGAGATTTGACGCTAAGTAAGCTTCTCACGAAGCAATTTCTAGACAACACAACAGTAGAGTAGAGCATTGTAGCATTGGCCACGTCACTACTAGCGGGGTTGGGGGTGAACCAAGGCTCCAAGAGCCAGCTAAGATACCAGTGGTCGCGAAGTAGCTTGATAAGTACCATCCCTAGAACGATCCGTATGACTTTATAGAGCAGTTCCAACAGGTCTGTGAGGCCAATGGTCTAACTGACTTGACTCAACGCTCTCAAGCATTCAAGCTTTGCTTGGGAGACAAGGGTTGGACTTGGTACACGAGTCTAGATGCCACGGAGTGAGTAAACTTCAATGGATTGAAAAACCTTTTCATTAAGAGATTTTTTGAGCCCTGATACTCGGATAACCTGCTAGTACGCCTTATGAATGTCAAGTAGAAGGAAAAAGAGGACATACGTGACTATGCGACCCATGTAAGGAGTCTCTTTAAGAGAATCCAGACAAGTGAACGACCGACCGAAAGAGCAGTGTCAACGGTATTTATCAGTGGAATACGAAATGGAGAGTTGTATAAAGCCTTGGTGAGAAACTCGAGCTTGCAGTGAGACACGCTAGCAAGGGTGTTTGAAGAGGCCATTCGGGTCGACAACCAATTGAAGGAGAGGAGCTCTAGGAACTTGACCCAAGATGAGAATCACCTGAGAAGTTCGGAGAGAGCTTCAGCATCCGATGAGCGATCAGGCACAAGCACCCAAGATAAGGGAGAGGTTGCAGACACCAACCAAGAATTGGCTGACATGAAAATGGAAATAGCCAAGATGCAGGAAATGCTAAGATGATCAACACGACCACATGTCCAATGCATGTACTATGGTGGGAACCACTTGTCGACCGAGTGTCAAGACCCCAGATCACGGCTTGTGCTAACTATGGTAGGTTTGGTCATGATAGTGCACATTGTAGATTACCTAGAAGACTTCCGTACTCACAATCGTATAGTCAGTAGTACCTAGCAAGCAGGCCGCAACAATTCTTTGGGAGGGGAGCACCATTGGCCCTCCCTGCATCAAACGATACTAAGCTAGTTGTCCCTAGAATGGATATAAATCCTACTGGCATACCTAGACCACCAGGCCCCTATGTGACATATCTGCCAAGCGATGCTCTAATCCACTACGTGGAAAAGCCAAATGAGGAGGAACTTTACCTATACCCTTATGTCTCGCATGACAATGAGGGCAATGCAGTCCTTATGAACTATCGACTAGTACTGGTGATGGCATTGGGTAGGGGACGAGGTAGAGGCTTAGGAGGGTAGACCCACGAACCAATCATGTGTTGGACTTGTAGCTACTCGAGACACATCTCATCTCGCTATCCCGAAACAAAGCAATAAAATAGAGACAAGGCTGACCTCAGGTGTCCTGAGTGCGGAATCACTCATCTCTTCGTTGACTGTCCAAAGTGAAAAACACCCTCAAACTTAGCTAATGTGCCATTCGTCCCATTGGGGCTAATTGGTGTTGAGAATTTGGATGGTAAAGATACACTTATCCCATTGCATGTCATGACCCATGCACAAACAAAGCAGGTCGATATGTCACTGCTGAGCCCTAGCAATCTTGACACAGCCTCAATAGGGAAGAAGAGCCATAGATGGAGGAAGAATTGACCCAAAGCTAAAATCACGCTGAAAACTGAGAGCGCAACAACACTATCTACTGGAAAGAAAGTCATTGATGCTGAAGCAGAGATATCAGCCCTGAAGATTGCTGAAAAAGGAAGCGCTAAGGTCGGAGAGTACCCCAACCCAAAGTGCCAACTAGAGACCCGAAGCTAAAATCACTCTAAAAATTGAGAGCGCAACAACACTACCTACTCGAAAGAAAGTCATTGATGCTGAAGCAGAGATATCAGCCCTGAAGATTGCTGAAAAAGGAAGCGATAAGGTAGGAGAGTTCCCCAACCCAAAGTGCCAACTAGAGACCATTGAGAAGGTGAAGGACTAGGTAAAGGAGGCTCAGGAACACCTGAAATATACGGAGCCCATCTTGGAGGACGAGATTGAGGATCTCTCTAACATCAGGACGTCGCTCTCACCCCCTCCGCTGAAACGGAGGGATGCAGCTGTGCCACAAGAAGTATGGCTTAGGCAAGGCCTTGAATCTACAAGCCAGCAACCTAGCCATGGATGCTGGCTAGGATGATCCAGAATAGGAGAAGGACGGTAGCCAATGACCTCCTTACCACTCTAGTGACCACCCTGGTGACGATAAACCTGGGAGATCTACTTAGGCAACAACCAAGTCTATGGCAGGACCTGAGGTAGTGGGTTGAAGGATCATAAGAGTAAGCTACTGAAGACCTACAAGAACATGATGCAGGGACATAAATATCGAGTTTGATGTTACACTCCGTGCCCAAATCCTTGCACATTAACACTTTCTGGGAAGGCACCGAGAAACATGTAGTCTTGGCAGTCTCAGCCATAGGCAACATAACAAGGAAGGGGATTGTATACACAAGGGCGAGAGTCAGTATACTGAGTCATGAAGTGCTCTTGACTTGGGGGAACCCACCTATCGAGATTGATAGGTTCAACATCAGTTTAGCTAATGGAAAGAAAGTGAAGCCATTTGGGGTGCTAAAAAACTGGCCAGTAAGAATTGCTAGAATCCAATTCTCGGTTGACTTTATAGTCATGAAGGGAGTGGACTATGATGTCCAATTGGGTCAAACTTAGATGTGCAACGCCAGAGTGATAGAAGATTGGGAGAATGGTCTCATCTTCCTAGGGAATAGGACAATGACCCTGAGGGTAGAAATGGACTCTTGGGAAACTACACCAATTGACCTCGATGCCATCTCCACGGGTGGTACCCAGATTAGGAAATCCTATGGGCCCCTAGCTAAGTATATCCCATGTCCCGAAGATGAGTGAGATTGGATGCATGTCCTTGCTACCATCAACTTGCCGTGCTCGATTGACGAGGAGTATGAACAGGCCTTTAAGATGATTGGAGAACCCAAGAGTGCACCCTTAGTGCCAATCTGCATGATGGTAGGAAACATTTGCACAAGGCCCAACCCTGTCACCTTTCAAGTGCTCACCAACTGGAGGGAGCTCCAGGGGGTCGTAGAGTATTTGACCAACAAGCTAGCAGGCAATCCAACAGCAAACTTCAAGCAACTCCAAGATCTCTTGAATGAACCAAGGTGGTGATGGGCTAGGGTGCGTGACCTAAACCTCAAGTACAATTGGGCCCTGATTCTTGGACAACCATACGAAATAGACCAAGACCTACGAGACGATGGGTGGTCAGATGAAGATACTTCCAATGACGACTGCAAGGACTGTTGTTGCTTCAATAACGAAGGTGAGGATGAGGTAGACACCATAGAACACAACACTAAAGGACAATAGATAGAACATATATGGGCATACTCTAGGCCGAAGAGAAAGAACACCTTCGGAATAGAGCAAGGGGTCATGCGCGTGGATTGTGACCGTGCTTGGTTGGAATGGGTAAGAGCCATAGACATGGAACAAGCAGGCCTAACCCAACCAGGTAACACACTAGTGCTTAAAATAGAGTCACCCTCCGAGTTGCGACCACCGAGGGAGACTACCCCATCTAGCGAAGGTGAAGAGTTTGATTCCGAATCGAAGGTAAGCTCAGAGAGCAACCCAAAAATACCGAGGCATCCCAAGACTAGGCATACCAAGAGGGACCTGCCCGTGTGGTTTTTGTTGTTTGTCCACTCTTGCATCCTTAGGTTGGTCTGCCCTTTCTTCTTTCAAGCATCTGCGCCTCAAGTTCGTGGTGTTCTGGTAAGAGGACCAGTGTTACTTTCATTTTTCTAGTTTGGGAGCAAGTCTCTACAGGTAGCACAACGGGAAAGTGGAGGAGTGCATTGTCTCAGATTGAGATGCCCTTTGCGGTGTAGCAAGAGGGCAATATATGCTATGGGAGAGGCCTTTAGCCCTTGGTGTCCCTATTTTTTTGATTTGAGGCCATTTCGGGGCCTGTTTTGGAGGCAGAAGTTTTCTGCACGCACTCAGGAAAAGGCCCAGTTTTATGTTATGCGACTACTGTTCTACAAGTCAGTGAAAATTTACTGTAGAAATTGCATCGTATGCCTGTGCATAGAGACATTGGGAGTTACAGAATCATCCTTATTGCCTGTTGATGCAAAATCGTCACTAGGAAGTGACAGTGTGGTCAAGTACCACTTTTGTCAGTTTTGCAGATTTGCCCTTGTGAGGCTGAAGCTATGTTTTTTGCAGTGACAAAATTTTTTGCAGTGTTCTGTAATGGCGTCTGATTCAGTATGCTTTAAATGCCTGCATTTGCTGTTGTTTGGGAACATCAGGAAGAACTGGTTCTTCTTCATTTCTTGCAACAAATTCCCAATATCCTTTTCCCATAAGGAAATTTGTCATTCTAAACTTCCATGCTTGGAAGTTGTTATTGTCAAGCTTTTCAGTGACAATCTGTGAAAGAGAATCAGACGCCATTACATAACACTGCAAAAAATTCTGTCACTGCAAAAAACATAGCTTCAGCCTCACAAGGGCAAATTTGCAAAACTGACGAAAGTGGTACTTGATAGACAGAATATTTCAAACATGGTCAAAAATTCAGACTGATAGAGTATGTACTGGTTGTCTATCAGTATTTCAGACTCTATGATTGTGCATGTTTAGGATGCAAGTACACCAAAGGAGGCATGGGATACTCTGTCAAAAATGTATAGCACAAATACGCAAGCTAGGAAAATGCAGCTCAAGCAAGAGTTGCACAATGTGCAAAGAGAAAGTATGAGCATCAATGACTACCACATGAAGGTGAAGAAGATCGCAGATGCACTTGCTTCCATTGGGTCGCCAGTGGAAGATGATGATTTAGTTTCCATGACCTTGAATGGTCTAGGAAAGGATTATGCACAGTTCCGAACATCCATTTTCGTCCGTGAAAGATTTCCTGATTTTGAGGAGTTGATTGCTCTTCTAATTTCTGAGGAGCAGAGAAATGGTGGTGCATCTTCCTCAGGAGGAACTTCAAAAGAAGCTGTCTTCTACTCAAATGTTGGAAGAGGTAGAGGCAGAGATAGAGGAGGCCGATCTGGAGGCTGTGGTAGAAATCAGAATATGCAACAAACTCAAGAAAACCAGTCCTATGGAGGAGGACATGGTAACTCTAGAGGCAGGGGGAGACAAAGAGGTGGTGGATGGCAAAGAGGCCAAAATGCAAACAGTAATGTTGAATGCTACTACTGTGGTAAAATGGGTCATATGGCTAAAGACTGCTATAAAAAGCAGAATGACATCATGAATGGAAAACTGCAATAAGGGAATTATGCATCTTCTAGTAGACAGGGTGATGACAGAAATGAGCTTTTGTTTATGGTGCAGCACATGAACAATTCTGTGACAAGTGCAGAAGAAAGCAACGATGTATGGTATGTTGACTCAGGTGCATCAAACCACATGACAGGTCATGCAGAATGGATGGAGGATGCAAGGAAAATGGAAAAACTAGGATTTGTGGAGACTGATGATGATACTGCACATCCTATTGTGCAGATTGGAAAAATTCCTTTGTCTATGCAGGATGGGAAAAAGAAATATCTGTCCGATGTATTTCATGTCCCGAATATCACCAAGAATCTGGTTTCTGTTGGTCAAATGGTTGAGCAGGGCTTGTAGGTCAGATTTAATCCTCATGGATGCTTTGTTGAGGATATGAAAAATAAAAATCGCTTGATAGCAAAAGGAAAGGAGAAGGGCAGAATGTTTACGTTGGATGCAGACATGCCTGAATTGAGTGCAGCAATGTTTGCACATGGGACTGGTGTAGTTGCAGATATTGATATCTGGCATAAGCGCATTGGTCATGTTAATGTACAACAACTTAAATCAATGCAAGCCCAAAATATTGTTGCAGGATTGTCTAAATTCAAGGTTGCAGAAATGCATAAGGTATGTGAAGCCTATCAATTTGGAAAACAGATAAGGAAACCATTTCCTAGACATGTTTAAGAGAGTAAGAAGCCATTGGAATTAATCCACTCTGATGTGTGGACTACTAAAGCTGCATCTCTTGGAGGTTGTCATTATTTTGTCACTTTTATTGATGACTATAGCAGAAAATTTTGGGTGTATTTCATGAAAAAGAAAAGTGAAGTTTTTGGGCATTTCAAAACTCTTAAAGCTATGGTTGAAAAAGAAACAGGCCTGCAAATAAAATGCCTAAGGTCAAATGGAGGGGGAGAGTACCTCTCAAATGAGTTTGCAAGGTTTCTGCAGGAGCATGGCATAAAGCATCAATATTCATGCAGTCATACCTCACAACAAAATGGAATTGCAAAAAGGAAAAACAAGATTATTGGAGAGGTATCTCGTGTCATGCTCAATGAAAAAGACTTGCCAGATTTTTACTGGGCTGAAGCAGTTGCTACATCAGTCTACATAATGAACAGGACTCCCATTGCAGCAATACATGGGATGACTCCAGAGGAGAGATATACTGGTAGGAAACCGGATATTTCTCATTTGAAAATTTTTTGTTGCATTGCCTATGTTCATGTGCCAGATGAGTTGAGATCCAAGTTGGATCCAAAAGCTGAGAAGTGCATCTTTCTTGGTTACTCTCTGCAGAGAAAAAATGGTATAGATGCTATAACCCTTCTACTCATAAGTTTACAGTGAGTAGAGATGTTGTTTTTTATGAGATGAGTAGCTGGTATAAACCAGTAAATGTGATTGATAATGTAGATGCACAAAATGGTAATGCTACACAGAATTCACAGCAGCAATCACAAGATATTAGTGGACCTGGAGCGTCCTCTAACAGTGGTTCACATTCTTCGCCATGGACAGGTAGATTGAGATCAAGAGAATCTTCTCAAAGCAATGCAGATAGTGGTATGCAGGTATCACAAAAAGGAAAAGAGAAGGTAGATCAGCCCATGTTTGATGTGAATGTAGGCCACTCTTATGTGGATGGTGAATCCAGTGGCTCAGAACAGAGCATTGATGATGAGTTGGGTATTCCTTCTATTGTTACACCTGGAGTAAGGAAGACTAGGGATGTTTTGAGAGCACCTGGGAGTGAACCTACTTTGCGTAGGTCTACTAGAGTTAGGTATCCTGTGGATAGGCTGAAATATGATGGATTTACAGCCATTCACTATGCATATATGGGAAAAGTGATACAGGAACCAGAACCCACTTCTTTTGAGCAAGCCATGGGAAAAGAAAAATGGGAGAAAGCCATGGATGAAGAAATGGATGCCTTGGAAGCAAATGCTACATGGGAATTGGTACCTTTGCCTAAAGATAAAAATGTAATTGGTTGTAAGTGGGTTTATAAGGTAAAACACAATGCAGATGGTTCTGTGAATAGATACAAGGCAAGATTAGTAGTCAAGGGGTATGCACAAACATATGGCATTGATTATGAAGAAACATTCAGTCCGGTTGCAAGGATGGAAACCATAAGAGCAGTCATTGCTATGGCTGCATTAAAGGGATGGTCTTTACATCAGATGGATGTAAAGAATGCCTTTTTGCATGGTGATTTGCAAGAAGAGGTCTATATGGAGCAGCCACCAGGTTGTGTGCATGCTGTTCATCCTGAGTTTGTTTGTAGGTTGAAGAAATAGTTGTATGGCTTGAAGCAAGCACCTAGAGCATGGTCTGACAAGATAGGACAGTATCTTGTCACTATTGGCTTTTAGATTTCCAAGGCAGATTTCTCACTTTATGTGAGAAAAATAGAGAAATGTATTATGCTACTTGTCATTTATGTTGATGATTTGATTATGATAGGTGACAGTGATGAAAATATCCTTCATGCGAAAATGCTACTGAAGCAGAAGTTTGAGATGAAGGATTTGGGAGAGCTGCATTATTTCTTGGGCATTGAGGTGATTAGATCACCAAGTGGGATACAGCTCTTGCAGAGGCAGTATGGATTGGACATGCTGTCCAAATATGGGATGACAGGCTGTAAGCCTATTTCAGTTCCTTTGGAGCAGAATGTGAAGCTGAGTGTAGATGCAGGTGAGCTTCTGGAAGACCCTACTATGTACAGACGCATAGTAGGAAGTTTGATTTATATGACTATTACCAGGCCAGATTTGAGCTATGCTGTTGGATTGGTAAGTCAGTTTATGCAGGCTCCAAGGAAACCGCATTTAGATGCGGCTAGACGCATACTCAGGTATGTGAAGTCCACATTGTAGTATGAACTATTTTATGAGACTGGAATTCAGATACAGTTGTATGGATACATTGATGCTGATTGGGCTGGTAGTATTTCTGATAGAAAATCTACCAGTGGATATGTGTTCTCTTTTGGGAGTGCTGCAGTCACTTGGAGTAGCAAGAAACAGCCTACAATTGCCTTGTCGAGCACAGAGGCTGAGTACAGGGGTGCAGCAATGGCTGCATGTGAAGTAGCTTGGTTGCATAAGCTACTTTATGATATGCATCAGCCTACAGATGGGCGAGTTTTCATTTATTGTGACAACATGAGTAGTATACACTTGGCAAATAACCCAGTCTATCATGCTAGAACAAAGCACATTGAGGTGCATTATCACTATGTGCGGGAGAGGGTTTTACTAAGTCTTATTGATCTAGTTTATGTCAGCACAGAGGATCAGGTAGCTGACATATTCACGAAGGCATTGGGTGCAGAGAAGCTGCGCAAGTTCAGAGACCTCCTTGGTGTGCAGGAATTGGGATTGAGCTCGAGGGGGAGTGTTGAGATATTGAGCTCCACTCGTGATATGCCAGGGTGACCGTTGTGCATTTATGTCACTGACTTGTTAGTTGCAGATGCAATTGCTATACTGCCCATGAATAATAGCTAGATGACAGCTATCCTTATCTACTCTAGTTCGTGGCTCAGTTAGTATGATACCTTACTTAGTTGAGTTTGGTTTTGAGACCCATATATAGGGTTCTTATATTTCTATGTACTTGAGTTCTTTTTAGCATACACAGTTAAGAAGAGGAAAACTATTTTCAGCCTCCACCTTTGTGTGTATTCCCCCATTGTGCAAGCGAGAAAGCTACAAGTGAGACTCGTTCCTTCTCTCCCACAATCTTGACACTAACACCCTTAGCTTCTTGCATGATGACCAAGGTGGGGACTTGTTCCATCCACTATTCTCCATATTTTCAAAGATGCCATATATAATCTAAGATTATATTAATAAAAAAGATTAGCTTAATCTAATCTCTCATGGAGGCTATATAAGGAGTCCATGGAGATGTAAGGAAACACAAACACAATGACAAGCACATGAGAGTACTCTAGAATACCCTCATGCTAGTCCATCTCTTTGAAGTAAGCTTTGAGTGAGTCTCTTTTATTATATAACATAATGGTAAGCTTCCTCTACCTATTCTCCTCTTGTCTCCCTCTCTTCTCATCTTCTCATTCCATGAAAACATAATGGCAAGCTTTCTCTACCTCTTCTCCTCTTGTCTCTCTCTCTCTCTCTCTCTCTCTCTCTCTCTCTCATATTCTAATATGTTTTCTAAATCATACATACTCTCTTCTAATTTTTCCTCTATATTCATACTTAAACTTATAAAGTAAGACTTGCCATATGCTCTATTGGTGGGGAATCCGTATTTTCTCATGTTATATATGTTCATGGGAGAATTTAAGAGCCATCACCTCTCTTAACCTTCCATCATCTTCATTTTCACATTGTCATTCAACTTTCTTATTGATCTAGAGAGTCAATTCCATATTAGTCATTAGTGTCAATGTTTGTAGTGTGGATGGTTTAAAAATACTAGATTTTCTAGACAAGTTTAGTCTATTTTTTATATTTTGGACATTATTTCTTGTGAATATCCAAAAGCTATAAACAACTTCTAGAATAGGATGACATGTAAAAAAAAGTAAGTGGTTTCCAACCATGTTTGGGGGATTTTATGCAGAAAGAAGGATTTGTTAAATCGTGCAATGCGCAATCACAGTTTACAAGCAAAAAACAGGACTCAGAATTGGAAGAAGGAGTGATACGGGAAAATTGTGATAAGGTGTATTGGTATTTTACCCCCCTTTCGAAGCCAACAGAAGCATCAAATTGGCAATTCGGGTAGAGAAGAAGCTACTGTTTGATGCACGTTTTTGGTCTACAAGGGATTTATCTTCTTACGATGCATTGATAGGCTTCACCTCTATGAGTATTATTATACATCTTCTATTTCTTCAAACCCCTTCTCTTTCATCAATCTCTCTCCGTGAATCTCCCTGCACCCTATTGTCTCTTACCCCCATGGTAGACTTTCGACCTTAAATTCTCCGATAGTAGTGAATTCGTGAAAGTGGGTAGTAGGAAACATGTGTAAAGATGGGGATTTTTGCAAGTTCAAGTAGTGGTAATGCTTTACAACATATGATTGCTTTGTTGCAGCAACAACAATAGCAGCAATTGTTGTTACAACAGTAGATGCGAACTTGGTAGAAAGTAGAAATAATTGATTCCTTAGATGTGAATGCATTGTAGGCAATGGGATAGGAATTGATGCAGGTTAAGGGTCAAAATGTTTCAGCCTTCATCTGATTATACGAAGTAAATATGTTGTTTCATGGGGTACCGCAACATGCATGGAGTTGGTATTTCTCCCATTTGGCCATGCATGCATTGGATGATCGGATTGATGAGTTACATAGAAGAGATGTTGATTGGGCAGCTTTTAAGAAAGCTTTGAGAGAAGATTTTTTCTTGGAAGATGCAAGATTGGTAACTAAAAAGACATTTACAAATTTGATTGAAAAGCCCAATAAAGGGTTGGCTGCTACAACTTTGCTTCGTGAATTTGAAAGTTGGTGTGCATAGTTGGATGCTGATGAGCAGCAATCATGGGAGTATAGCCTACCATGAAGCGGAAGAAAAAAGGTTAGTCTTTTGAAAAGATAGCAAAATACATGCAATAGAAACTGGTCTTCCAATAGATCCAAATTTTGGAAATTGTGGCATGCAAAAGAGGTTGGAAGAGATGGCTGCAAGGACAACATTTGTGGCCATAGATGCATCCACATATGGGTTGAGAATTGAAAGGACTGATGAAGCTCATAAAGGAGGCATGACTGAAGAAAAATCTCCCATTTGGATGCAAGCATTAGATTACATGGAAAAGGGCAAAACAACAAAGTCTGAATTGGCTGATGCAATTCAGAATATATGAGGGAAATTAGGATGGAGTGCATCAATGGATTCATTTTCAGCCTATGCTTATATGGCTGAGGTTCATAATCAAGAAGCTCTTGTGGACAAAAAGAGAAGAAGAGATGAGGACACTACTAATCCTTCCTCAGACTTGTCTAAATGTATAACACAAAGTAAAGTGGAGTAGTAAAAAGAGGCTGAAACAGCCATACATGAGCATGTTATGGAGGATGCATCTCAAGAGAAGAAATAAGAAGGAAAGAATAGCGGCAAGCAGCCCAGTTACAGGTTGTAATTGGATCTTAAGACTACCAAAAACCTTAAAAAGGTCTTAGAAGATCGCATACTTGGTAGTAGAGTGGAATTCACACTTGGTGAAGTTCATGGAATCGCAAAGCTTGAATTTCATGATGTAATCATTGATATGCTAAAACAAAAAAGATAGTTTGATGGTGAAATTTTGTAAGCATTGATGCAGGTTGACAAAAACATAGAGAAACAACTTTAGAGGGAATATGATGATGCATGTTATGCGGACTTGGAGTAGACTGATGTTGAAAATGGGTTAAATAGGAGTATAGACAGCAAGCTTGTGATTGAAATTGGCTTTATGGAAGCCAATAATTCAATAGAGGATCTTTATGCAGCTTGTGCGAATGAACCCATAACTATTGGAGATATTAGGGATGAATATCATTTTTTTGTGCAAGTTTCATGTAGCTATTGAGTGATTTTGGGTGAGCCCTATATTTCAAAATCAAGATTGGAAATAAAAGCCTTGGATGATACTTCATCATATGCTTGGATACGAAGTAAAGATAATACAAAGGTGGTACAGTTTCTCACTATTTGTGTGAATCATCTCCACAATTGGGATAGGCTGTGGGATAATCCTATGCCACCTAATGCACGAGAGTTTAAGGGTTTTTAGGAAACACTGCTGTAATTGGAAGCTATGGCAGTGCCTCTAGGAAGATATTTATGCCTCCAAAAAAGGGGAAAATTGTGTTTGTGTCTAGATTGCAGAAATAGATAGCATGTAGTCTTGGCAGTTTTAAGAATGTTTTTGCCATGTGTAGGGCTAAAAAGAAATATGTAGGATGGGCTGAAGATATATGATTTGATGGTTATAAATGAAGGTATTTCAAGGTTGTTTTCAAGGCTCATTGATGTTGATACTATGGCTAATTTTTTTGCAAGAATTAATATTGAAAACATGGCAAAAAAGAGGTTACTTATGTTGACACTTTAGAGATGTATGAAGTCATTCAAGAGTTTGTTGAGCTTGAATGTTATAGGCTACAATTTAGCCTGCAAAACAGGGCTGTGAAGCAAGGGTTGATACAAAGTGGAAAACAATTACAAAGAAGGTTAAGCCTATGGCTTGCCTTTACCACCTCAAAGTGATGGGTTGGCTCAAAAAGTGACTCAATAGCCTAGTTTACGGGATCCACATGGAGTAGGATATAAATTTACAAGTGATACAAGCTTCCTTTTGCCTGTAGAAAAAGCTTGTTTCGTACAAATGTTAGCAAGGCATGGAAAAGCCTTTGTGTTTCAGCCAGATAAAATTGGATGTGGTGATGCCAACCATAGTTGCACCTATGGTGATCTTTACTAGTTTCACCTATGGTAATCTTTACTAGTTGCACCTATGGTGATCTTTATAGTACCTCATGCGCCATGGAATTTAAAGCCTATTCGAGTGCCTTGGGCATATTTGCCTAAGCTGCTGGAGCTTTTGAATGAGAAGATAAAAATGCGGATTTTGGAGCCTTCTTCAACTCTATATTCGAATTGGTGGTTTATTGTTCCAAAGAAGAATGGCGCTTTGATGTTTATATAGGATTTACAACCAGTTAATAAAGTCACCATAAGGAATGTTGGATCACGCCCAATAGTGGATGAATTTGCAGAAGCATTTGTAGGCAAGCTAATTTACTCTATGGGTGATTCATATTCAGGATATGATTAGTTCCACCTTGCATTGGAAAACCGCGATATCACTACCATGAAGACACTGCTTAGGATTGGTTAGGATGTGTATGCTTCCACAGGGAGGAGCAACCAATTCAGTAGCGCATATGATGAATGCTATGCATAATGTTTTAAGGGAGTATATTCTTTAGTTGACCTTACCCTTTCTTGATGATGTGCCGATCAAAGGATGCGATATCTATGAGAAGAATGAAGATTTGAATGACCATGGATGTAGAATATTTGTGGCTGATCATATTGCTAATTGTGATATGATTTTCAGCTGTCTCGAAGAAGTGCATTTGACTCTGCCACAAGAGAGAAGTCAGTTTTTGGAGTGGTGGAAGTATTAGTTGTTGGGCACATGTGTGGACCATATGGAAGAAATCCCTCACCAGTAAAGATTGATGCCATAAGAAGGATGTGGGAGACATGTTCAAATATATATCTGAGGTGAAGATTTTTGGGTGCATGTGTCTTTTACTTGATATGGATTGCACATTTTTCTCATGTGGCTGAAAGTTTATATCCACTCTTGAGAAAAGGGAAAAAGTTTTGGTGGGGTAAACGACACATGCATGTAGTTCAGAAGTTAAAGAGCTTATTGATTTCAGTCCCAACACTAAAGAGAGCAAATTATGAGAATGGAACCTATTATTCTCACCATGGATACAAGCCCAATTGGCATTGGTTGGGTAGTGGGTTAGGATTATGCTCATGGAAATAGGTATGCCATTTTGTTTGAAGCAAAGGTCTTCAATGAAAAGCAACAGCGGTATTCTCAAGTCAAAAGAGAGCTTTGGAATGTAGTGATAGCCCTTAAGTGTGATAGGGAGTATTTTATGGGAGCTCATGTAGTGGAAGAGAGTGATTGTCTACCTCCCTTAGGCATGATAGTAAATTGCTCAACTCCCAATATTTCCATGTTATGGTGCATTGCATATATAAAGTCACTTAACCCTAATTCTAAGCATATTGGAGGTAGAGAAAACCTCGTGGCTAATATGCTTTCATGAGCAAGTTTGAAGATGAAGAGGACCTGATGGAAGATGAAGAGAACGATGTGATAGGTGCTGAAAATGACTTTATGATAGCAAGGAATGAGTATGTAGCTGTTGTTACTGTAAGTACACATCTGAAAACAGTAAGTACAGCTGTCATTAATGCAAGTGGACAACTATCATAACAGCAAATACAATAGTTATAACTTTTGTAAGAGGGATTTGAGCAGTAAGAAAAGATTTTACACCCATGGAGAAGAGATGGGCAACATCATAGAGAAAGCATCATCATTAGTGTTATGCTTTAGTGAGAACACATTTTTGGAAGAGTTGTATGAGGATGATTGGCTAAAAATAGGCTAATATCTTAGCCCCATGACAAAGAAGGATAAGTGGTCTCAAGATGAATTCAAAACGATTAAAAGGATATCTGATGGGTTTTTCTTAAAAGATGAATATTTATGAAAGGATGCAAAGAAAAAGAGAGGAGCTCCAACACGTGTATTGGGAGATATGGCTTCTCAACAACAACAGGTGATGCATGAGTTTCATGAAATCTTATGCGCTGGATATGGAGGAGTTTGGGGCACATTTGCCAAGATCAAAGAGAAGTATTTGTGGCATAATATGTATAAATATGTGGAGCATTACGTGGAATCATGTAGTGACTATTAGATATATTCCATGGTAAATCATAGAGATGGGTTGCAACCGACCTATCCATTGTCTGCGCATTACAAATGGGTAGTTGATTTAGTTAGCATGCCTATAGGTTTATGGAATATGAGATATCTTGTGCTTGCACAAGAAGACTTGACAAATCAAGTGGAAGTTCTAGCTCTTAGTACAAAGACTACTCAAGCAATTTGCACGTTCTTATTGGAAGAATTCTTTTGCAGATATGGTTGTGTTGGTAAAGTGGTTTCATATAGAGGAGAATTCGATGCCAATGAGGCTCATGACTTCTTTCCACAATTGGGTATCAAGATCGCTTTAACTTTAGCCTACAATCCTAAAGAAAATGGCAAAAGTGAAAGAGGTCATCAGCCTATCATTAAGGCATTAGCAAAGTCATGCAAGGGCAGGATAAAAGAATGGCCAAGAATGTTACCCTTTGCTTTATGGGCTGATAGAACCACTCATAGTGTAGTTATAGCTTGAAAAATCAATATAGTGCAAGTCGGAAGATGAAAAGTGGTGGTTTGGTCCATATGTGGTAAGGTTTGTTTTTGACAATGCTACCTATGCATTAAATGAGATGGATGGGATAGCTCTAAGGATTCCAGTGGTGGTTGGAAAATGTATCAAGCTCTTTAAACATAGGCAGTCTTTAGCATATGAGTTGAAGGAGTTGGATACTAAGCATGAACATGAGAATATAGAAGAAGAAGAGGTATAAGATAAAGACATTGACATGGCAGAGGATACTTCTTCTAACACTGCACAGATCCATAAGACTTTGGCACATGCTAGAGGATGTGCAAGCTTTAAGGGGGGTGGATGTCATGCCGCTACATGGACACAGTGTGAAAAACTCTAGAGTGCATCCTCATTCGACTTTCTTATTGATCTGGAGAGTCATTGCCATATTAGTCATTAGTGTCAGTGTCCGTAGTGTGGATGGTTAAAAAATACTAGATTTTTGGACAAGTTTAGCCTATTTTGGATATTTTGGATATTATTTATTGTAAATATCCAAAACCTTTAGATAACTTCTAGAATAGGATAACATATAAAAAAAAGAAAGCATCTTTCAACCATTTTTGGGGAATTTTTTGCAAAAAGAAGGATTGGCAAAATCGTGCAATGTGCAATCGCAGTTTACAAGCAACAAATAACACTTCGAACTGGGGAAGAAGGAGTGATCTAGGAGAATTCTGATCAAGTGTTCTAGTATTTTACCCCCCTTTTGGAGCCAACGGAAGTCACAGATTGGTGGTTTAGGGCAACAGAGAGGAAGCTATTGATTGATGTACATTTTTGGTCTACAAGGGATTCATCTTCTTAGGATGCACAAATAAATTGAGACGCTTCACCTCTATGAGTATTCTTCTACATCTTCTATTTCTTCGAACCCCTTCTCTTTCATCAATTTCTCTCCCTAAATCTCCCTTTAGCATACTGTCTCTTATCCTCGTGGTAGACTTTTGACCCCAAACACTCCAACACTGCCGCATTTAGGAGGTTGAAGGGTTATTTTCAAGAAGCACTATAGCTCTACATGGATGTGGTTGACGGTGATCCATTTCTACCTTACCTTTATCAGGATATCATGTACAATCTCTTAGGAGAGAAGGATATCCACATGGTGACCTAGGTGTTTAAGATATATTAAGAAGCAAAAGTGTTTTTTGTTAAGCAAAATGTAAATAAAAGCTTAATGCTATTTGTTAAAAAAGTTAAGAAAAGTTTTAAGAGTTTAAAAAGCATGACACAAGTGTGAGGAGGGAAAATTTCTATATAAACGGAGAAAGTAAAGAATGAGGGGCTCTTCTCTTGATTTGGATTACTTGTTTCTATGTGAGAAGAGAGGAGGGTCACACATAAGCTTGTGGAGACTTGTTTTGTTTGTTATACTTTCAAACACTTAATGCATAAGGTTCGATGTATTGTCATAATTCTGAAGAGGCACAAAGACTTTATGCAATTATTTTTTAAAAGCTTGCATTCTAAACATTGATCAAGGTTTTAGATGCTCTACATTGTGTGTATTTTCATTATAATAGAGGCTACAAGAGGCAAAGTTGTCATTTTTTGGATTGGTTGTACAGGTGTTTTGGTTTTGTTGTGGTTGAAAAGACTATTTTTTTTTAATTTTATGTTGTACATAAACAAAGTCAATCAGCACTCCTTATCATCTTATTTTTGGGTTGTATGAGAAGAATATCTTCGATCACCACTTGTGAAGCAACGCGCACTCATGTAATATTAGTGCCACAACCTATGCATGGCTTAGGTCCTCAAGAGAAGGATAACACCACGTTTTCATGGAACAAAAAATGTCCTATGCATGACAAAAAGACTAGCATTGTCCTTAAAGGAACAACTATATGAAGGGTATTTTAATTGTAGGTACTGAGGATCCTGAGGAGTAATGCACCTTCAACTTCTATTCAAGTTCTTTCATCCTCAACCTAATAGTTCTAACCTTCAACTCACCATGGAAACTTGCCAAGAGACTAATTACCATAGGAACCCACCAAAAGAATCCCTATAAATATCACCAGCTTCAATAACCAGGCCACCTATTACTACTCCAACCACAACATACCTTACAATAAGAAGCTTTGATGCCACCAATAACCTAAAGAACTCTATATTGACAACACATGACTGTCCTTGGCATTCATGTCCTTAGTGCAAGCTAAAGTATACCACCTGCAATGAAGAGTGCAAGAAGTAAGTAGTATGCAATATGCAAGCAAGCACAAATAAGGAGCGGGATTTTTTAGATTATTAGCAATAACATAGCATGCATAAGGTGCTTGCATATTTGAATTACCAAAAGGTTGCAACAATTTTATTAATTTATCATGTAAATTTGCAAGTCAAGTGTGATCCTATGTAATTTGTAATATTAGAGTAGGCTCTTGAGGAAAAACTGCAAAGGTTCTAAGTTTGTTCATATCATAGATAAAGCATGCAATAAGAGATGATTGGTCTTGAGGTCACTTTACTTTGAGGTTCTAGTTTGTTCATATCATAGATAAAGCATGCAATAAGAGATGATTGGTCTTGAGGTTTCTTTCTTAAATATACGTCAATTTGGAAGAATCCTAGTTATCAAGTGATCTAACCCTTGAGAGAGAAGGGCCTCAATACTTCTCCCTTCACATAAAAGTCACATTTAATAAAAAATTTCCAAGCATACCTACTACCATTCTTTTTTATTTTTTATTTTTTATTTTTGTTTTGAGAAGGTTTGATCTTTGAAAGATGTGAGATGTGTCAAGGTAGTATCCAGATGTTGAACTCACACACCCATCTATACACCCATGCACTCAAACCACTTGGGAGAAAACCCATTGGCACCTACTACCATTCTTAAGTCAATGCAATAAAAAGTTGTTCATATTTTTCCCTCATTTTCCCATTTAGAAGGACTACCCTTCAAAACCAGGTGCTCTTGATAGGCATCTCCTTAATAGATTCTCACATCAACCTAGTTTCCTACTAAGGGAAAGAATAAAGCTTGCATGTTTAGCTTGGTGGGGGGCATTTCTCTAATTAGGCATGCATTGTCTAGCACATCAAAAACTAAGACTTTGGGGCTTGGATTCTCATGTAGGGTCATGGAGGGCCCCATTATAATATATTCCTGACTAGAGAAGATCTAGAGAGCTAGATTCATATGCAATGGTGTCAAACTATCATAGAGGAGCAGTAGATCTTAGATATATACCATTGAGGTAGCAAACATTGGATTTGATATTTATAGATATATAAGTACTTCAATGTTCAAAAAACTTCACGTATGATCTCTACATATTAGCACTTGTAGCTACTAAAAGGCAAGTGGATTAGTATGGAGGAAGATATGCATGATATAGAAGCTATGGACCTATAAATCAAACATGGAGATCAAAACTGAGAGTGATTGGCCTTTTTCAATCGACAAACACAAAATTAATTTCTCTATGTAGACTGGATTTGTAGATTGAATATGTAGATCAAGAAGAGATCATGATGCAAGTCAAGAGAAATCGACCATTGTTATTTGTGAGACAAGAAATTTGTGAGAGTTCTACAATGTTACTCCAAGTCTCACCCCAGACACGAGACTTTAGAGAAGGTAGTACCATGCCTCATCTTGACTCAAGATTTTACAAATAAAGTGACCCTAGACATGAGACTTTAAATATAGCTACTCCACGCCTCAATTTGACCAAAGATTCCACCTATGGACTCATGTAGAACTAATGCATCCTATGCTCAAATTTTATTGTAAGCAAATGTATGATAGTTATAGGTCTTATTTTATTCAACTCATCATATATCTTCATCTCCTTGTGTGTCAAGGAGGTATCATTTTGGGTAGATAGATCCACAAGCTATCATAGGCTTTGTCAAAATCTATTTTGAAAAAAAACAAAGTCTCGACTCTTCTTTTGAGCATATTCAATCCCTTCCCAAAGAGCAATGATAGAATCTAGGATATACCTTCCCTTAATAAACCCGTTCTATTCCTTCCTTATCCAAGAATTTAGATGTGGAGAAAGCCTTTTGGCCAAATCCTTAGCTATACCTTCCCTTAATAAACACATTCTGTTCCTTCCTTATCCAAGAATTTAGATGTGGAGAAAGCCTTTTGGCCAAATCCTTAGCTATACCTTCCCTTAATAAACTCATTGAGTTCCTTCATTATCCAAGAACTTAGATGTGGAGAAAGCCTTCTAGCCAATGCCTTAGCAAACACTTTATATGCTGAGGTCAAGCACGTGATTGATCTCCAATTCGAGAGTAGATCTTTCTCATGTCTCTTTTGTATAAGCTTTACCACCCCTTCATTGATTATGTGAGGTAGGGCTATATATCTCAAGGGTTCCTTCCATAATTCTAGCAAGGGGTAATCAAGAATTCTTTAAATTTTTTAAAAAACTCATTAGGGAGACTCTTTCCTTTAGCTAGAGCATCCATGGTGTCTTCTAGTTCTACAACAGTAAGGTCACCATCAAGTAGGGAGGCTATGGAAGATGAGACCACCTTCTTCCTAACCAGGGCTATTTTGGCTTTTGCATTGGTATACTCTAGATTACTATTTCTAGGAGAGCTAAAGATATTAGAGAATAATTCTTTAGCAATTACTAGATTCTCAGTATTCTCTTTAGCTTTGGTACCATTGACCTTAGTTAAGAGAGGGACAATATCCTTCTCCGTTTTTCTCTTTAGAATGTTGAACATTTCTGTGGTTGGTTTATCAACTTTCCCAACCCACCATTGTCTAGTGAAAATCTAAATGCTCGATGCTTCTTTATCTTCTAAAAGGCACAATTCTTCCTTGACCTTGAGAAGACCTATCCAGAAGTGCAGTGTTTGAATTTGGATTTCCAAAGACTTACTAAGGGTATACTTTCTTGCTCTTTCATCCCTAGTCTCCATTACCTTGCTAGCCTTAATTTTTCTAAGAAATTCTTGAGTATCTTGGATAACCCTCATCCGTGCTTGAGCTGGGGAGGTGAAGGATTCGAATGAGTTTTCCCATACATCCATGATAGAGTCCCTAACGTCTTTTAGTTTAAATAACCATGGATCCAGTCCAGATTTTACAATTCGGGAATCATTTGATAGATTCAACTGAATGGGGAAATGATCTAATATAACAATGTTTTTAAGCATTTTACACTTAGCATTAAAGAATGTAGCTAGAAGACTTGGTGAAATATAAAACCTATCTAACTTAGCTTTCATATGGCTAGAATTTACCTGATTATTAGACCAAGTGAAACTTAGACTGTCACTTATGTCCACAAGTCCATGTAAAGCCTTCGTTTCCATCCACTTTTCCTTCTCAGTACCTAAGATGCAATGTCCCTTTTTCAAGAACATGTCCTTCAAGGACTCCACCATGTTAAAATCCTCAGCCAGTATGATGGGGCACTTTATAACCTGCAAGGAATCCCAAACTTTTCCTCTTTCTAAAGAACAGTTAGGGGCATACATGGAGACAACTACAAACCCATCAAAATTTTTAAACTGGGCAGCTATCCAATTATTGTTGTTGTCCACACAGATATTGCTTAGCTGATATTTGACCCTATTGGAAGTGCCTATACATGCACCTCCCTTTCTATAATTATGCTTAGTGGTGAACCATACAAAATCTTTGGATATAAGATTTAGATTCTTAATCAATATATCCTTGGTAGCTTTGACTTCTTGTAGGCAAATAATCTCCAGGAAGAATGGCTTCTTGGTTAAGCCATTTCCTGTTAGTGATTTCCCTTTTTGGGCAGCAAGACCTTTTGAGTTATAAGAAAGAATAGTAAACATTTTCATTACTGATTAAGTTTTTTTAGGCTTAGCTTTCTTCTAAGAGTCCTTACCCTATCCAAAGGGGTTACTAGCACTTTGACCTACCTTGGAAAATCTTCTTGTTTTTTTGTGTGTGTTGTGTCAACCCTTTTTTTGGCTTTCCGAGGGGGGTGAACTGTTAGGGATGTAATCCCCACCATGTAGTTCCTCCTCCTCAGCTTGGGGGTAAAGTCCACATCTTCATTTTGTACATTCAAATCAAAGTTTGAATTGTCTACTGGAGTACCCCCTTCATTTTGTTGTTCTGGTTTAGTTTCCTCAACCATAACCTCATCATTATTTGAATCTGTATTGTTTTGGCATTTTGTATAGCCAGTTTCACCAAGCTTGGAAGCCCCATTATCCAAATTCATTAATAATGCAACATATCTATTGTTATTTTTATCTTTGTGATTAACATTAGTTTTTTGGCTTGTCTACCCCTTACTTTTGTTTTTTCCCCTTCCTATTAATTTGCTGAAAACCATCATCTTGGGTTTAGCAGTTTTACGGGGGTAATATCTTGCTTATTGTTAGCAGTTTCATGTGTGTTCCATTCAGGAAAATTCCTGATAAAATGACCAGTTCTAAGGTGCTTAAAACATGCATTAGGCAGATTCTTATATATTACTAGTTGGTCCTTAATAAATAACCCATATGTATATGAGATTATCAATGACTCTATCAATTTCTTACTAACATGTACTTCAATGATCAACTGAGGATGCCATCTCTGATTTATGTTCGTGTATGGCCTTTGACCAAGTAATCTTCCAATGGGGGTAGCCAAAATTTTCAAGAATGGATAGAGATTCAAAGGAAATTTTGGAAATTCTACCCAAACAGGAACACATGTCAGTTTTGGTCCTATTGTTTGGTCAAATTTTGGGGTCCATTTAAGTAAAGACAGAGGCAAGTTACATAGCATCCATCCACCATACTCAACAAAGTTAAGGCTACTTATTGCGTCTCAAACAAAAAAAAGAAATAGTTATTTAGTAGGTATTCCATGCTAATAGGTTTGAACCCAATTGATTCCCAATAATTTCTAACCCGATTTCTGAGAAAGTCAATAGGTGGATGAGCACCATGACAAAGACAACCTATCAGTGCTCTTGACTGATAGGTGCAATTAAAGTTCTTCAGTTTCATAGCAGGGACTAAGAGAGGAACCTTGTTACCTAGGAGGCTTGAAGATGGGTTATCTTGATTATTTTATGTCTAAGTACCCTGTGGGGGGAAAGTCCAGAGTCTTCATGTCCTCCATTGATGCCTTCACTAGCCGCTCGTTTATTGAATTGAGCAGGGCAGTTCTGATGTAGAAAATTATTAGTCTTGTCAGTACCACCTCCAGGCTTATGAGGGCACTCTAGCGAATTGTTGTTGCCCCCTCTGCTAGCTCCCTAAAGTTTCCCATTTCCTCCCTGGGGTGATGCACCACCACTTAAGCCCCAACCTTCACCACCATGGTTGCCGGCTTCTCCCCACGATTCCAAAGGTTATGCACTCCATTATTCAGATATTGCATTAAGAGACCATTAAAGAGGGGGTTCCCCATGATTTGACCATATGATCTTCGCAAGGAGCCAACCATACATGTCTTGTATAGTAAGAAAATTGTATGAGTTTGTTGTTTGAAGGGTGACAAGACAAATCCAACCTGCATATCATAGTAGTATGCAGATTCCCTGTGGACGCTCCAAATGCAAACAAGACTACTAGTATACTTAGAAGCACCTCCATGTGAAAGGCCTGATGCAGGGTTCCCCCCAAGAAAAAAAGGGGCTCAGGCTTCCAATGAGAGATCTGGTTTGCAGATATATATAGAGAACACAATAGAGAGAGAGAGAGAGAGATCATCACTCTGGGCACCTGGCTTTGTTTTGATAATAGCCATTTGTCGAAAATTCTTTTTTTTTCACACCGTTGTCTTGCCACTACATGGACATAGTGTGAAAAAATCTAGAATGCATCGTCATTTGGCATTCTTATTTATCTTGAGAGTCAATGCCATATTACTCATTAGTGCCAGTGTCCATAGTGTAGATGGTTCAAAAATACTAGATTTTTGGACAAGTTTAGTCTATTTTTGATATTTTGTATATTATTTCTTGTAAATATCCAAAAATTTTAGACAACTTCTAGAATAGGATGACATGTAAAGAAAAAGTAAGTGGCTTTCAGCCATTTTTGGGGGATTTTATATAAAAAGAAGGATTGGCAAAATTGTACGATGCACGATTGCAGTTTACAGAGACAGCAAACAACACTCCAAACTGGGAGAAGAAGGAGTGATCTAGGAGAATTCCGACCAAGTGTCTAGGTATTTTATCCCCCTTTTGGATCCAACAGAAGCATCAGATTGGCAGTCTGGGTAACAGAGAAGAAGCTATTGTTTGATGTACGTTTTAGGTCTACAAGGGATTTATCTTCTCAAGATGCAGAAATAAATTGGTACGCTTCACCTCTATGAGTATTCTTCTACGTCTTCTATTTTTTTAAGCCCCTTCTCTTTCATCAATTTCTCTCCTTGAATCTCCCTTTACCCTAAGGTCTCTTACCCCCGTGGTAGAATTTTGATCCCAAATGCTCCAACAGTGGTGAACTTGACATGAAAGTCGGCAAGCATGTGTGTAAAGATGGGGGATTTTGCAGGTTTAAGTTGTGATGATGCTTTATAACAGATGATTGCTTTGTTGCAGCAACAACAACAATATCAGTTATTGTTACAATACCAAATACAAAGTCAGTAGGAAGCAGAAATAATTGATTCCTTAGCTGTGAATGCATTGTAGGTAGTGGTATATGAATTAAAGTAGTTTAAGGGTCAAAATGTTTCAACCTTCATCCAATTGTATGAAGAAAAGATGTTGTTTCATGGGGTATCGCAGTATGCATGGAATCAGTATTTTTCTCGTTTGGCCATCCATACATTTCATGATCGCATTGATGAGTTACATAGAAGAGATACTGATTGGGCAACCTTTAAGAAAGCTTTGAGAGAACAGTTTTTCTTGGAAGATGCAGGATTGGTAACTAAAAGACATTTACAGGTTGGATTGAAAAGCCCAATAAAGGATTAGCTGCTACAGCTTTGCTTTGTGAATTTAAAAGTCGGTATGTGCAATTGGATGATGCAGATGAGCAACAATCATTGGAGAGTGAGAAAATTGATTTTTTTAAAAGGCTATAGATCCTATCTTGTAGGAGAAGCTAACTCATCATTTAAAAGATGCCTCTTCTAAAATGGGACTGAAATTAGATTGGGCTAATGTAACTGAGGCAGTGCATATGTTGGTAAAGAGAGAGCGGATGAAATTAAGATGGGATATAGGTACCACACCTGCCAGTGTTCAAAAGGGGACTGAAATTGCAGCCAAGGTGCTTGTAAGTATGGTAGAACAGCTAGCTATACCTATTGGTCAGACTCTTAAAGGTGATACTATGGATGAATTAATCAAGGGGATGCGCAATTTGAGGCTAAATTTGACAAAAATCAATGCAAAGGTAGAAAAATTGGATGTCAAGGTAGAAGACAAGGGTCGGGAAAGGATACAATAGGAGATGTATTTGGTGTGATAGTTTACAGCATGAAAAGCAAGATTGTATAGCCTATCGTGAAGCGGAAGCAAAAATGTTCTTGGAAGATTGCATACTTGGTAGTAGAGTGAAATTCACGCTTGGCAAAGTTTTTGGAGTTGTGAAGCTTGAATTTCATGATGTAATCATTGATATGCTAAAACGAAAAAGACTGTTTGATGGTAAAGTTTTGCAAGCATTGAACATAGGTTGACAAAGACATAGAGAAATAACTTTAGAAGGAATGTGGTGAGTCATGTAATGCTAACTTAGAGCAAGCTGATGTTGAAAATGGATTAAATGGGAGTGTAGATAGCAAGCTTGTGGCTAAAATTGGTCTTATGGGCAGTAGTAAGCATAGAGAGAAGGCTATGTATAATGGGGATATCCATCAACAAGTACATGAAGAAGAAGATGCTCATTTTATTCCAAGTAGTCATTATTCACAAATGCATTGGGCTCGTACTAAAATAGAGAAAAATGTTAAAGTGGGAGAAATAGAGATGCCTTGCATAGCTCTCTTGGATCATGGTTTCGAAATAAATGTTATGGCACACAATTTGTATGAGAATGGGGGTTGGCCGATTGATGTAGATCTGGGATGGCACGTGTGGGTAGGCAACAATCCATCAAGGGATCTTTATAAAGTTTGTCTGAATGTACCCGTAACTATTGGAGATGTTAGGTATGAATATAATTTTTTTGTGCAAGATTGATGTAGCTATCTAGCCATTTTTGGGCAGCCCTATGTTACGGAATCAAGATTGGAAACAAAATCCTTGGATGATGGTTCATATGCTCGGGTATGAAGTAAAGACAATACAAAGGCAGTATAGTTTCTCATTATTTGTGTGAATCAACCTCACAATCGGGATAGGGTATGTGATAATCCTATGCCACCTAATGCATGAGAGTTTAAGGGTTTTTAGACAGCATTGTTGTAAGTGAAGATTATGACAGTGCCTCTAGGAATATAATTATGCCTCCAAAAAAGGGAAAAACTGTGCTTGTGTTTGGATTGCACGAATGGATAACATGTAGTCTTGGTTATTTTAAGAATATTTGAGCCATGTGTAGGGCTTAAAAGAAGTATGTAGGATGGGCTAAAAAAGAGCTGAAGATATATGGTTTGATGGATGCAAATGAAGGTATTTCAAGGATTTTTTAAGGACTCATTGATGTTGATATAGTGGCTGAAATTTTTACAACAATTAATAGTGAAAATAGGGCAGAAAAAGAGGTTATTTATGTTGGCACTTTAGAGATTTATGAAGTCATTCAAGAGTATGCTGAGATGAATGTTATGGACTGCAAAACAGGGCTAAAGTAAGGGTAGATACAAAGTACAAAACAGTTGCAAAGAAGGTTAAGCTTGTGGCTTTGCCTTTACTGCTTGAAAGTGATGGGTTGGCTGAAAAAGTGACTCAATAGCCTAGTTTAGAGGATCCACATGGAGTAGGATATAAATTTACAGTTGAAACTTTACAAGAGTTGAAAATGGGTGATACGAGCTTTCTTTTGCCTGTAGAAAGAGCTTGTTTCTTGAAGATGTTAGCAAGGCATGGGAAAGCCTTTGAGTTTCAGCCAAATGAAATTGGATGTGTTGATCTGACCATAGTTGCACCTATGGTGATCTTTATAATACCTCATGTGCCATAGAATTTAAAGCTTATTCCAGTGCCTTAGGTATATTTGCCTAAGCTGCTTAAGCTTTTGAAGAATGAGAAGATCAGAATGAGGATTTTGGATCCTTCTTCACCTCCATATTCGAATCAGTGTTTTATTGTTCCAAAGAAGAATGGCGCTTTGAGGTTTATACATGATTTCAACCAGTTAATAAAGTCACCATAAGGAATATTGGATCAGGCCCGATAGTGGATGAATTTGCAAAAGAATTTGCAGGTAAGGCAATTTACTCTATGGGTGATTTATACTTAGGATATGATTAGTTCTAGCTTGCATTGGAAAGTTGGGATATCACTACCCCATGAAGACACTACGTGGATTGATTAGGATGTGTACGCTTTCACAGGGAGCAACCAATTCTATGGTGTATATGATGAATGATATGCATAATGTTTTGAGGGAGTATACTCCTCAGTTGACCTTGCCCTTTCTTGATGATGTCCTGATCAAAGGATGTGATATCTATATGATGATGTCCTGATCAAAGGATGTGATATCTATGAGAATAATGAAGAGTTAAATGAACATGGATATAGAAGATTTGTGGCTGATCATATTACTAATTGTGACAGAATTTTGAGTGGTCTTTAAGAAGTGCATTTGACTCTGTCAGGAGAAAATTCAAATTTTGGAGTGGAGGAAGTATTAGTTGTTGGGCACATATGTGGACCATATGGGAGAAAGCCCTCACCAGTAACGATTAATGCCATAAGTAGGATGCTACTACGGGAGACATGTTTGAATGTATCTTAGTTGAGAAGATTTTTAGATGCATGTATCTCTTACGTGATATGGATTCTACATTTTTCTCATGTGGCCAAAAGTTTATATCAGCTCTTGAGAAAAGGGCAAAAATTTTGGTGGAGTAAATAGTATATGAAGGTAGTTCTGAAGTTAAAGAGCTTATTGATTTCAGCCCCAACACTAAAGAGAGAAAATTATGAGAGTGGGCAGCCTATTATTCTCACCGTGGATACAAGCCCAATTGGGCAGTGGGTTAGGATGATGTTGATTGGAATATGTATGCCATTGGGTTTGGAGCAAAGGTCCTCAATAAATGGCAATAGCAGTATTCTCAAGTCAAAAGAGAGCTCTCGGGTGTAGTTACATCCCTTAAGTGTGATAGGGAGTATTTTATGGGAGGTCATGTAGTGGTAAAGACTGCTTGTCTACCTCTATCGGACATGATAGTAAATTGCTTAACTCCCGATATTTCCATGTTACCGTGGATTGCATATATAAAGTCAATTAACCCTAATTTTTAGCATATTGCAGGTAGAGAAAACCCCGTGGCTGACATGCTTTAATGAGCAAGGTTTAAATATGAAGAGGAGCTTATGGAAGATGAAGAGAATGATGTGATAGGTGCTAAAAATGACTTTATGATAGCAAGGAATGAGTATGTAGATGTTGTATTACTGTAGGTACAGATATGAAAACAACAAGTACAACTATCATAACAACAAATACAACAGGTACAATTGTTGTAACAGGGATTTCAACAGTAAGAAAAGAACATACAACCATGGAGAAGAGATGGGCAGTAGAGAGAAAGCATCATCAGTGTTATGCTTCAATGAGAATACAATTTTTGGAAGAGTTGTATGAGGATGATTGGCTAAAAATAGGCCAATATATCAGCCTCATGACAAAGAAGGCTGAGTGGTCTTATGGGTTAAAAGAAAATCTTATGGGTTTTTCTTGAAAGACAGAAGATATTTATGGAAGCATGTAAAGGAAAAAAGAGGAGCTCCAGTACATGTATTGGGAGATAGGGCTTCTCAACAACAGGTGATGTAGGAGTTTCATGAAAGTTTATGGGCTGCACATACAGGAGTTTGGGGCACATTTGCCAATATCAAAGAGAAGTATTGGTGCAGAACATGTAAAGATGTGGAGCATTATCTAGAATCATGCAGTGACTATCAGATGTATTCCATGGTAAAGCATAGAGATGGGTTGCAACTGACCTATCCATTGTCTCCGCATTACAAATGGGCAATTGATTTGGTTACCATGGCTATAGGTTTATGGAATATGAGATATCTTGTGCTTGCACGAGAAGACTAAACAAATCAAGTGGAAGGTTGAGCTCTTATTAGTACAAAAACTGCTCAAGTAGTTTGCAGGTTCTTATTAGAAATAAGTCTTTTGCAGGTATGGTTGTGTTGGTAAAGTGGTTGCAGATAGAGGAAAATTGGATGTGGATGAGGCTCATGACTTATTTTCATGATTGGGTATCAAGCTAGCTTTAAATTCAACCTACAATCCTGAAGCAAATGGAAAAAGTGAAAGATGTCATCATCCTATCATTAACACATTAGCAAAGTCATGCAAGGGCAAGATGAAAGAGTAGCCAAGAATGTTACCCTTTGCTTTATGGGCTAATAGAACCACTCATAATGCAGTTACATGGTATATGCCTACTGAATTAATGTATGGAGAATAGCCAATCATGCCGATTGAGGAGACTATTGCTACTTGGAGTGTTCTACCATGGGAAGAGGGTTTGAATAGAGAAGAGTTGCTGGTCCTATGCATTAGATAGTTAGAAAGAAGGCTTGAAGATGTTGAGAAAACAATGAAAAATATGAAAACTACAAGGATGAAGAATAAGAAGAGGTTTGACAAGTGACATAGACTACAACCACGAGCTATACAAGAAGGGGACTGGGTAATGGTTATGACAACAACTTGGAAAATCAGCATAGTGTCAATCGGAAGATGAAAAAGTGGTGCTTTGGTCCATATGTGGTAAGGTTTGTTTTTGACAATGCTACCTATGCATTAAATGAGATGGATGGGATAGCTCTAAGGATTCAAGTGGCTGGAAATATATCAAGCTCTTTAAACATAGGGAGTCTTCAACATATGAGTTGAAGGAGTTGGATACTAAGCATAAACATGAGAATATGGAAGAAGAAGAGATAGAAGATAAAGAAATTGACATAGCAAAGGGTACTTCTTCTGACACTACAGATCCATAAGACTTTGACACATGCAGAGGATGTGCAAGTTAAGAGGGGGTGGATGTCATGCCGCTACACGGACACAATGTGAAAAACTATATAGTGCATCGCCATTTGGCTTTCTTGTTGATCTAGAGAGTCAATGCCATACTAGTCATTAGTGTCAGTGTCCGTAGTGTGGATGGTTCAAAAATACTAGATTTTTGGATAGTTTTAGCCTATTTTTGATATTTTGGATATTATTTCTTGTAAATATCCAAAAGATGTAGATAACTTCTAGAATAGGATGACATGTAAAAATAAAGCAAGTAGCTTTCAACCATTTTTCGGGGATTTTATGCAAAAAGAAGGATTGGCAAAATCGTGCGACGTGCAATCGTAGTTTACACGCAGCAAACATCACTCTGAACTATGAGAAGAATGAGTGATCTAGGAGAATGCTGACCAGTTATCCTAGCATTTTACCCCCCTTTCGGATCCAACAGAAGCATTAGATTGGCGATCTGGGTAGCAGTGAAGAACATACTATTTGATGCACGTTTTTGGTCTACAAGGGATTTATTTTCTCAAGATGCAAAAATAAATTGGCAGGCTTCACCTCTATGAGTATTCTTCTACATCTTCTATTTCTTTGAACCCCTTCTCTTTCATCAATTTCTCTCCCAGGATCTCCCTTTACCCTATCGCCTCTTACCCCTTGGTAGAATTTCGACCCCAAACACTCTGACACCGTTGTGTTTAGGAGGTTGAAGGGTTATTTTCAAGAAGCTCTATAGCTCTACAAGGATATGGTTGATGGTGATCCAACTGATTTTCGGCCTTACCTTTATTAGGGTATCATTTACAATCACTTAGGAGAGAAGGTATATAAACAAGTGACCTAGGTGTTTAAGATATATTAAAAAGAAAAAGTGTTTTGCCTTTAGCAAAACGTGAAGAAAAGCTTAATGCTTTTCATTAAAAAATGCTAAGGAAAGTTTTAAGAGTTTAAAAGCATGACATGAGTGTGAGGAGAAAAAATTTCTATAAAAAGGGAGAAAGTAAAGAATTAGGGGCTCTTCTCTTGATTTCGATTACATGTTTATATGTGAGAAGAGAGGAGGTTTGTTATACTTTCAAAAACTTAATGCTTAAGGTTCGATGTATTGTCAGAATTTTGAAGAGGTATGAAGACTTTATGCAGATATTTTTTTGAAGCTCTCATTCTCAACATTGATCAAGGTTTTAGATACTCTAATTGTGTGTGTTTTCGTTATAATAGAGGCTACAAGAGGAAAAGTTGTTATTTTTTGAATTGGTTGTATGGGTGTTTTGGTTTTGTTGTGGTTGAAAAGACTCAAAAATTTTCATTTTATGTTGTAAATAAACAAAGTCAATTCAGTAACACACACTACTTATCATCTTATTTTTAGATTGAATGAGAAGATTATCTTCAATCCCCGCTCATGAAAGAACGTGCACTCATGTAATATTAGCGCCACAACCTATGTATGGCTTAGATCCTCAAGAGCAGGATAACACTTCAGGTTTTCATGGAACAAAAAATGTTCTATGCATGACAATAAGACTAGCATTGTCCCTTAAAGAAACGACTATATGAGAGGTATTTTAATTGTAGGTACTGAGGATCCTGAGGAGTAATGCCAAGTTCTTTCATCCTCAACCTAATAGTTCTAACCTTCAACTCACCATGGAAACTTTCCAAGAGACTAATTACCATAGGAACCCACCAAAAGAATCCCAATAAATATCACCACCTTCAATAACCAAGCCACCTACTACTACCTGAGCCACAACATACCTTAGAACAAGAAGCTTTGATGCCACCAACAACCCGAAGAACTCCTCCAATGACAACACATGACCGTCCTTGGTGTTCATGTCCTTAGTGCAAGCTAAAGTATAGCACCTACAATGAAGAGTGCATAGGACTGGCTCTCATCTAGGAGAGGGATAATGTTAATTGCAAGAAGTAAGTAGTATGCAATATGCAAGCAAGCACAAATAAGGAGTCTAATTTTTTAGATTATTAGCCATAACATAATGTGCATGCATATTTAAATTACCAAAATCTTGCAACAAGTGTATTAATTTATCATGTAAATTTGCAAGTCAAGTGTCATACTGTATGTAATATTAGACTAGGCTCTTGAGGAAAAACTCAAAAGGTTCTAGTTTGTTCACATCATAGATAAAGGATGCAATAAGAGATGATTGGTCTTGAGGTCGCTTTCTTGAATATAAGTTGCGTGACTTTGAAGGTACCTGCGGGGTTTGAGAGCACCTTATATGACCTTTGAAAAGGTGAGGTATCCACCTTTGTAATTCGGGTGGCAACAAAGAAGTCATGAGTGCGGCTCGTAGTCAAGGTGGTATCCCCACCTCAAACGTTTATAAGGCGGCAACGAATTAGTCGTAAGTGATGTGCAACATAGTCAAGGTGGTATCCCCACCTAAAACATTTATAAGGCACTGACCAAGTCTTCGTCTTCATGTCATGTCTTGACACGTTCTACTAGCATCGATCCTTATACAACCTTTCATGCTAAGCTAATTGAGACACAATTCTCCCTAAGTGCAGTTGAGATTCCCTAGTTGTTCTAAAAATCATTAGATCATCACAATGAATCTAGAAAACACCATTGCAACAGTTTATTGATACTTTCGACCGCAATACTTTCCACTTTTTGCTTTCAAGCTTCAAAAGGTTTCAAAAGTTTTCCTACAGTTTTTGAAGATTCAGGGTAACGAAAGTGTAAGCATAAGAAGGTCATCAAATGGAACCTTACAAAAGTGGAACCAACTGACAAGGTCATATGAAATCTTCTGTAAGCCATATGCCTTACCTTGTAGAGTTGCTTGAGAAAGATGTAGCACTCATCATCTTCATTCTTTCATTACAATAAAATCATAGGAGAGATGTGGAGGCATGATGCGCAGTAGCGATTGTGTCTAGTTTTCCATGAAAATTCACATATAAGCATGTGGGGTTATGTTTCATTAAAAAGAATGTGTGTAAATGGCATTTTTGACACACTTTTCAGCAACAATTTTTTAATTCAAAAAATGAAACTTACATATGCACACGATTTTGAAGTCAAGAAAGAGGAGAGGAGAAACAAAAGAAAACACTTGAAGAAAAGGAAGAGAACCTTTTATTGTATTTAGAATATTGTCAAACAAGCCCTAACACTAGTTTCTAGGAGTAGTCGTGGTCTAACCGAAATCCCAATAATTTAACCGTGATCAGGAGTGATTATATGGTGCACTTTTACATTAGTATTTTCATCTTCTAGTTTCCTTTTTGTCCCATTATATAAAACCTTATTTAGCTATACCTTGCACCAAATTGTAAACATGTTTGTCTTCTTTAGATTCTCTTAGGATTGGGCTGGCTCTTAAGCTTTCTCCCCTTCTTTCCTATTGAAAAATCCATATCATAAAGTTGCCACCCTTTACATGGTACCTCCTAAGTTGATGTAATTGCTAGCAAGGATGATGTGATTGAAGATCATCATGGACTAAATAATGGGGATTGAAGAAGAAACCAGCATCTAAGTTGAACTCCATCATTGACATTAGGAGTTTCTTCCCAAGCAAAAGAATTTCCTTCGAAAGCACAATAATTCTCTTTTCAAACACAAGAAAGTATACTATCCCATTAGCACTCCCTTTCCCTTAACATAAAAACACCCCCTTAGCTTACAATTCAAATTACCATCGATTGGATTGCCTGAAAAAAGCCATTGCAAGTTTTTCAATCTATCTCTATTCCTACCTTGGATGGTACTTCTGGGAATTGAGTTGCTCATGCCACCACTATCATGTCAAAATCGATAGCCTTACACATAAGTTGGCACATGATTGAAATATCACAAAGGATCGGGCTAGGAAGCATGTTGTTGATGCAACATTGATGCTACACGATAGCATGAAATGATTAAGTGTAGTTCATCTTCCTACTACTCTTCATCTATCCACACATTGATTCTTGTGTTGCTTCATGAAATCCACCATGCATTATTGACATGTGTGCTATTTTATAGACAACCAGCTATTTGTGAGTATGTTTGTCACTTCACACTTGAGCTCTTCCCCCCAAATTTTGCATGTCTATAAGTTAAACCAGTCCCCCTCTCCTTCAAATGTGGTTATTTGACTACTCATGGCTCTCTTGGTCTACTCACGTATGTGATCACATCTAGATACTGAGTGTGATTGTTGAGTGCAAATCGGTTACATGAGCTGTGTGGGATAGCAAAGCCTTATTATACCTAGACCCAATAAAGGGGTATGTTGGCATTTGCGACTTAACTTCAAAGCATACCAACAATAAGGGAGAATCATACTAAGCTATTAAGATAGAGTGTTCATGCCGAAAAGTGAATGCTCATATATTCCATCAAATGTATACAAGGGATTGATGATAGGCATTGGACATGAAGTTTAGCTTTGGAGTAATCTAGTCATATGAAAATACATGATAATGGGTTGGACTACTTGATCACTACTTGCAGAGTAGTGGAGGATTACAAAGTGTTCATTAGGGTTTACAAAAGGTCAAGACCCAAACACCATGTCAAAGGGAAAAGTAAAGATAAAGATTAATGGATGTGAATTCAAGAGGAGAGAGCCAAGCTCAAGGTAACCGAGGGAGAGTCCATGTAAATATGACTTGAGGAGTAGAATAAGAAAACACAAAAGATTGAGAAGGAGGAGAAGACCACTTCACTTCTTCCTTCATCCTTATATATCTTGCAAAACCAATGTTACCATAAAGTCCTTCTACCATAATCCTTGGCTAATCCATTGCCTTGCATTATTGTGCAACTAACGGCAAAGTTGGTGGCCTTTTTTCATCCAGGTCATCTGGCACATGGCATGTATGGAGGACCGGAACCACATGAGTTGTTCTTTTATGGAATCTTCATCTTTCAGAGTGGGCATGTCTTGTGCGGGGTTGGGGGTGTGGGTGGGGGGTTGGGTTCAAGGTTTAGCAGATCCGGTAGCAACAAGCAAGTGGGATAGGTAGTTCTAGATGTGAGGGGTAAAGTATAATGGGGCATGAAGCGGCAGGAGAAGCTTGAGGGAGTGACGAGAGCAGGGAGTACTTAGGGAGGAGTGGTGGAGGCTATTTTGCTAAAGCTAGAGGTCCTTGGAGGCCCAATGCAAAGGCTACATGATTTGGTGAGTGTAGATTTTGGCTGCTAGGATTTCCAAATAATAGGCACTGACCTCTGCAACTTGCTAGAGCCAATCACACTACATCCTCAATACTTGGAGTTGTCAAGTCAAGGTTTCAAATTGTTCATCTTGATGGCCTACAACATCTTGGAGGGAGTAGAGGCACATCATGCACTTGGATGCTAGGGCGTTGGATTGTGTGTGTCTCCCCTTTAGTTGCTCAACTTAGCACAAAGCTTATGTATTGATGGTTTGTTCTTCGTTTCCGTTAGTAGTAATGCATGCATGTTCCAAGATCGATGCAATGATGGATTTTTCTAGGATTGTAGTAATGTTTCTTCAGTTCATGCAAAGCTCACAAAATTTTATCATGTTGAACATAGTCCTAAACTAGAGCTAGCCTTCGTTATCTTGTGCTCTTGATCTCAACCTTGACAATTCAATTGAAGAAGGGCCTACAACACAAAGCTTGCTCCTAGACTAATACTCTTCTGCCTATGTTTCCATGCAATCGTCCTCCTCTAGAGCTCACTAGTTATCAATGACTCCTAAGTCACTAGAATTGCTAGTTATGAGGCTCCCAAAGCAGCCACAATATTCACCCCTCTAGTTTGCAACACTCCCTTATAGACATGTGGTCCAAGGATGATCTAAAAGTTGGATATCCTTAGCATGAATATGGAGAGCTAATATTATCATGTGAGGATTTGATGTAGAGAGTGCAAGCAAAGGGAATTCACTATATATAAAGCCATCATAGCATTGTGTGTTGAAGTAAAATGCATGAGACCAAGTTTCCCTCTCACCACATTAGTTGGTGGCCTCTCGATGCAGTGGCCTCTAGAGGTGGCTACCAAAAATTATGTTGGCTGGATCATGAGATTTTACTATTTTATAACTTTGATTGTTATAAGGAGGCCTTGCAAGGGTTTAAGTACACAGGGTTAAATGAAGCTTTATACCTGCATCCACACAACAACTCCCTATAATTTCCTTGATTCCCTTATCAAAAAGCATGAGGAAATCTTGTGTGTTTTGATGTGTGTGTTCTTCCTTTGTTTGTATCTGTAGTTGACACTGCATATCATGGACACACCATTTTTTGAGATTGATTTGCCACACACTCCCTTGCAGACATGTGGTCCAAGGATGATTTAAAAGTTGTGTTTCCTTAGCATGAATATGGGGAGCTAACATTATCAAGTGAGGATTTGAAGTAGATAATAAATGTCAAAGTTCAAAAGGTATGTTAGCAAGGACATGTGGTGAATCAATCTTAGAAAATGGTGTCCAAGGAAATTTCAAATATATGATTCATAGATATATTGATCCTTTGATGAGTTTGCAGCTCCAATTTCAAGCTCAAGGGAGTATAAGAAAAATAAATTACCTATATATAAAGGCATCATATTATTCTATAATGAAGTAATGAGGGTATGACCAAGTCACCCTCTCCCCACATTGGTCGGTGGCCTCTAAAAGGGGCTACCAAACCTTGTTTCGGTTGGTCATATGCTTGTATTATTTCATAACTCTAACTATTGTAGGGATGCATTTGTATAGAATCCACCATAAAATCTCACAGAATCCACGATGACTATGCCTCTTGGCATCATGCCTTGGAAGATTTTAAGATAGATAGGTTAAATGAAGCTTTACACATGCATCCACACAAAAACTCCCTATATTTTCCTTTGCACTTCCCTTCTCAAAAATCATGACAAAAATTAGTGTGCTTTCTTTGTGTATTCTTACCTTGCAACCTTGTTTGTATCCACAATTTGTAATGCATATCAAGGATATACCATTTGACGAGATTGATTTACCACATTGCCTTGCAAACATGTGGTTCAAGGAAGATTAAAAATTTTGATACTCTTAGCTTGAATATGGGGAGCTAACATTATCATGTAAATATTTGAAGTGGATAATGGATGCTGTACTTCAAAAGGTATGCCAACAAGAGAATGTTGCAAATTGATCTCAACAAATTATATGCCCATGGAAGATTTAAAATCTAGGTTCATACATATATTGATCCTTAGTTAAGTTTGAAGCTCCTATTTCAAGCTCAAGGGAGTGCAAGGGAATGGAATTTCCTATATGGATAATCATCATATAGTGGTTTAAGGTAAATGGAAGTCATAGGAGGAAGTTTTTTAGAAGCCAACGACCATGCCCTTAAAGGTAGGATATGCACCGATGCCTTTCTAGTCTTTCTTAAATAGGAATCAACCAGGACTTGGTACTTATTGAGTCTCTTAAGAACTATGGTAACTTTAGTCTCTCCACTTAATCTCAAATTTTCTTAGGAAGGTCAATTGGCTAGATAGGATGATCAATTACCTCTACTCTTGGATGGGGATCTAACATTTCTTGGTTCACTAGAGCTATGACTTGGTAATCAAATTGGGAATTAAATTATTTTCAATTATCAAATTTCCAATTGGTTTCTTGGGAGAGCAGGATTTCTTTTCTTTTAAGGCCTGGAATCACATGACCACTTTTCAAGTGCATGTATGTGTAGTCGTCGAAGGCTCTTCTTTAGCCTTATGCATTTTTGATATGGTCTCACTTTCTTATAGTTATTTCTCTCGTTTTAGACTCATTCTTGTTTACTTTAAACTTGAAAGGAGGGGAGATTTTAATCCATTTTCTATAAAAATTTAGGGTTTTCACCCTCTTGGATGCATGTGAACATATGGCATTGGTCACATAACTCTCTTCGAAAACTTTCTTCATGCTCCATAATGAAGGGATTGAATTTTGTACACAATTATTGTGTGCTAGTCACATATCAAACTAGCTAATTAAGTGACGCCTTTACAACATGTCAAATGACTCTTATCAATCTTGCTTAACAAGTTTCAAAGTGTGTACCATTATTTAAAATATCTAGTGGCACCTTTGCCATGAGTCAAAGTGTCCCCTTCTTAGAAAATTTACTTACCAAATCTTTTTGATAAGTTATGATTGTATCAAATGCAAACAAATTGATATGATTGGATGAATGATAATGATTTAAGTGGTATGCTATATGATATATGTAAGGTCTCATGCATGATCCATGATTCCTTACAAAAACATGTGTGTGTGATACTGGCTGCATTATGCCTTGTAGATATATGGAAGGATACTAATTGTATTGTGGTGAGCAAGTTATTAGACAAAGTGACACTTTTTTTTTTAGATGTGCATTTTAATGTGTAGAATTTATACACTTCATGGCATGGAAATAGTATTGAACATTGTATGCTACACAGTATGGAAACATGATATTTTGTATGCACTCATAAGTGTACCTTTGTGTGCACACATGCACAATCGCTTTATCAATGTATACTAATGCATCATACATTATGATATCTAAATATACAACACATCACTAACTTTATGAAAGCTACACTTTTACCCAATGAATTTGCATTTATTGTGACAAAGAAAAATATATTGTGTTCGTCAAGAAAAGTACTTTTAATAATTGATATTAATGACTAATATAAAGTCTCAACATAACAAAATGCAAGTAAGAGTACCATTCATTCCTTCACTTTTTTGACAAGAAGAGAGGGGGGGCCTTTAGATGTAAAAGTAAGTTCTTTCTTTGCATAAAAAAGGACATGCTTCCCATTAAACTCTTCCTCTAGGAGAATCATGCCCCACACTTTGGTTAGCTCACCTAATGTAGTGAGTATATATATCACTCCACCATGGGCTTGGTGAAATAAATAAAGTATATTTGACTGCTTGACTAACACCACCATCTCCAAGGCAAATGACATAGGTATTATTCAAAAAGATCCAAACTTTGTTAACACCCAAATTTTCATGATTGTTTCCTCCCCTCTTAGTGAGCATTTCTTATAGAAGACCATTGCATTGGAAAAAAAGGTTGCGAGTGTACTCCTTCAAGGCTAAGCCCTTCCATCGATCAACATGTCGAGATCTTCCTTACCTTAATGCAAAATCATTGATACACAGTATATATCATAAACCAGATGGTCAAATCAACAATATGATAATGAAATTAACTAGAGATATTGGAATATGACAAAACCTGAGCATAAGATGTCAAAATCTATTTTGAAAAAAAACAATGTCTTGATTCTTCTTTTGAGCATATTCAATCCCTTCCCAAAGAGCAAGGATAGGATCTAGTATATGCCTTCCCTTAATAAACCCATTGTTGGAGCATTTGGGGTCGAAAGTCTACCGCGGGGGTAAGAAATAGCAGGGTGGAGGGAGATTCAAGGAGAAGAGCAGACGAAAGAGAAGGGGTTAAAAGAAGTAGAAGATGTAGAAGAATACTCACAGAGATGAAGCCTATCAATTTATTTCTGCATTATGAGAAGATAAATCTCTTGTAGAAAAAAGCGTGCATAAAACAATACCTTCCTCTATGCTGCTTAGACCACCAATCGGATGCTTTCATTGGCTCCAAAAGGGGGGTAAAATACCATGACACTTGACCAAAATTTTGCCAGATCACTCTTTCTTCATCTCCCAGTTCTTCGGAGTGCTGTTCAATGCCTGAAAACAGCGATCACGTATCGCATGATTTCGCCAATCCTTCTTTTTATATAAAATCCTCCAAAATTTGCTAAAAGCTACATGCTTTCTTTTACATGTCATACTATTCTAGAATTTTTCTATCATTTTTTGGATTTTTAGAAGAGATAATATCTAAAATATCAAACATTGGCTAAACTTGTCCAAAAATTTAGTATTTTTGAACCATCCATACTACAAACACTAACATTAATGACTAATATGGCATTCGCTCTCTAGATCAATAAGAAAGCCACACTCTAGAGTTTTTCACACTGTGTCCGTGTAGCGGCACGACATCTACCCCCTCTTAACCTACACATCCTTTGGCATGTAAAAAAGTCTTATGGATTTGAAGTGTCAGAAAAAGTATCCTCTATCATGTCAATGTCTTCATCTTCTACCTCTTCTTCTTCCATATTCTCATGTTCATGCTCAGTATCCAACTCCTTCAACTCATATGTTGAAGTCTCCCTACATTTAAAAAGATTGATATGTTTTCTAGCCACTGGAATCCTTAGAGCTGTCCCATCCATCTCATTTAATGCATAGGTAGCATTGTCAAAAACAAAACTTACCACATATGGACCAAACCACTACTTTGCCAGCTTTCGATTGGCACTATGCTGATTTCCCAAGCTACTATCATAAACCTGCACCCAGACCCCTTCTTGTATAGCTTGTGGTCAAAGTCTCTGTTGCTTGTCAAACCTCTTCTTATTCATGATCCTTACAGTTTTCAGCTTTTTCATGGCTGTCTCAATGTCTTTAGGCCTTCTTTCTAACTGTCTAATGCGTAGGACTGGAAACTCTTCTCTAGATTCAAACCCTCTTCACATGATAGAACAGTCCAAGTAGTAATAGTCTCCTCAATAGGCATGATTGATTTTTGTCCATACATTAATTCAATAGGCATATACCCTGTAACTGCACTATGAGTGGTCCTATCAGGCCATAAAGCAAAGGGTAACATTCTTGGCCACTCTTTCATCCTACCCTTGTATGACTTTGCTAATACCTTGATGATAGACTGATGACCTCTTTCACTTTTTCCATTTGGTTCAGGATTGTAGGCTGAAGTTAAAGCCAACTTGATACCCAATCTTGAAAAGAAGTCATGAGCCTCATCCACATCCAATTCTCCTCTATCAGCAACCACTTTACCAACATAACCATACATACAAAAGACTTCTTCCAATAAGAACTTGCAAACTGCTTGAGTAGTTTTTGTACTAAGAGCTTGACCTTCCACTTGATTTGTCAAGTCTTCTCATGCAAGCACAAGATATCTCATATTCCATAAACTTGTAGGCATGGTAACGAAATCAACTACCTATTTTTCATGCATAGAGAATGGATATGTCAGTTGCAACCCATCTCTATGCTTTACCATAGAATACATCTGACAAACATTGCATGATTCCACATAATGCTCCACATCTTTATACATGTTCTACCACCAATACTTCTCTTTGATCTTGGAAAATGTGCCCAAAACTCCTCTATGTTCAATCCATAAGCTTTCATGAAACTCCTACATCACCTGTTGTTGAGAAGCCCTATCTCCCAATACACGTACTGGAGCTCCTCTCTTTTTCTTTGCATGCTTTCATAAATATCCATCTTTCAAGAAAAACCCATAAGATTTTCTTTTAATCCTTTTGAATTGAGCTTCAGAACACTCAGCCTTCTTTGTCATGAGGCTAAGATATTGGCCTATTTTCAGCCAATCATCCTCATACAACTCTTCCAAAAATTGTATTCTCACTGAAACATAACACATGATGCTTTCTCTCAACTGCCCATCTCTTCTTCATGGCTGTAAGTTCTTTTCTTACTACTAAAATCCCTATTACAACAATTATACTTGCAGTAACAATATATTAATTACCTACTGTCACAAGTCATTTTCAGCACCTATCACATCGTCCTCTTCATCATCCATCAACTCCTCTTCATCTTCAAACCTTGCTTGTGAAAGCATGTCAGCCACGGGGTTTTCTCTACCTACAATATGCTGAAATAAAGGGTTAAGTGACTTTATATATGCAATCCATCGTAACATGGCAATATCAAGAGTTGAGCAATTTGGTATCATGCCCAATAGAGGTAGACAATCAGTCTCTACCACTACATGAGCTCCCATAAAATACTCCCTCTCACTACATCCCAAAGCTCTCTTTTGACTTGAGAATACTGCCATTGTTGTTCACTGAGGACCTTTGCTCCAAATCGAATGGCATACCTATTCCCATCAGCATCATCCTGACCCACTGTCCAACCAATGTTGATTGGGCTTGTATCCACGGTGAGAATAATAGGCTGCCCATTCTCATAATTTGCTCTCTTTAGTGTTGGATTTGAAATCAATAAGCTCTTTAACTTTTGAATTGCCTTCGTGTGCTGTTTACCCCACCAAAAACTTTGCCATTTTCTCAAGAGTTAATATAAACTTTCAACCACATGAGCAAAATGTGGAATCCGTATAAAGTAAAAGACACATGCACCCAAAAATATTCTCATCTCGGATATGTTCGAACATGTCTCCCACATCCTACTTATGGCATCAATCTTTATTGGTGAGGCCTTTCTCCCATAAGGTCCACACATGTGCCCAACAACTAATACTTCCTCCACTCCAAAAATTGACTTTTCTCCTGATAGAGTAAAATGCACTTCTTCAAGACGGCTCAAAATCCTATCACAATTAGTAGTATGATGAGCCACAAATCTTCTACATCCTTGCTCATTGAGATCTTCATTCTTCTCATGGATATCACACCCTTTTATCAGCACATCATCAAGAAAGGGTAAGGTCAACTGAGGAATATACTCCCTCAAACATTTATGCATAGCAGTCATCATATGTGCCATTGAATTATTTGCTCCCTGTGGAATCATACACATCCTAACCAATCCAAGCGGTGTCTTCATGGTAGTAATATCCCAACTTTCCAATCCAAGGTGAAACTGATCATATCCTGAATATGAATCTCCTATAGAGTAAATTAATTTGCTTATAAATGCTTCTGCAAATTCATCCACTATCGTGCCTGATCCAACATTCCTTATGGTAACTTTATTAACTGGTTGTAAATCTTGTATCAAAGAACCATTCTTCTTTGGAACAATAAACCATCAATTCAAATATGGAGCTGAAGAGGGCTCCAAAATCCGCATCTTGATCTTCTCATTCAAAAGCTCCAGCACATAGGCAAATATGCCCAAGGTACTAGAATAGGCTTTAAATTCCATGGCACATGAGGTACTTTAAAGATTACCATAGGTGCAACTATGGTCGGATCAACACATCCAATTTCATCTCACTCAAACCCAAAGGCTTTCCCATGCCTTGCCAACATATGCAAGAAACAAGCTCTTTCTGCAAGTAAAAGAAAGCTTGTATTACCAATTTTCAGCTTTTGTAAAGTTTCAGCTGTAAATTTATGTCCTACTCCATGTGGATCCCGTAAACTAGGCTGTTGAGTCACTTTTTCAGCCAACCCATCACTTTTAGGTGGTAAAGGCAAAGCCATAGGCTTAACCTTCTTTGCAACAATTTTGTACTTTGTATCCACCCTTGCTTCAACCATGTTTTGCAACCCATATATTGGAGCCCATAACATTCATGCTCGGCAAATTCTTGAATGACTTCATATATCTCTAAAGTGTCAACATAAATAACCTCTTTTTCTACCCTGTTTTTAGCATTAATTGTTGCAAAAATTTCAACCACTATATCAATATCAATTAACCCTGAAAACAACCTTGAAGTACCTTCATTTGCAGCCATCAAACCATATGTTTTCAGCTCTTTTTCAGCCCATCCTACATATTTCTTTTAAGCCCTGCACATGGCTGAAATATGCTTAAAACTGCCAAGACTACATGATGTCCATTCTTGCAATCTAGACACAAACACAGTTTTCTCCTTTCTTAGAGGCATAATTATCTTCCTAGAGGCACTTCCATAGTCTCCACTTACGTCAGTGCCATCTAAAAACCCTTAAATTCTTGTGCATTAGGCGGCATAGGATTATCCCGTAGCCTATCTCGGTCATAGGGATGATTCACACAAACAGTGAGAAACTATAACACCTTTGTATTGTCTTTACTTCGAACATGAGCATATGAAGATCATCATCCAAGGCTTTTGTTTCTAGCCTTGATTCCAAATATAGGGCTACCCTAAAATCACCAGATAACTACATGAATCCTGTACCAAAAAATGATATTCATCGCTAACATCTCCAATAGTCATGAGTACATTTGGACAAGCCGGATAAAGATCCCCTGATGAATTGTTTGCTGCCAGCATGGGCCATCTTGGATTTATATCAATCAGGCAACCTCCATTCTCATACAAACTGTGTGCCATAACACTGATTTCAAAACCATGATCCAAGAGAGCTATGCAAGGCGTCGCTCTTTCTCCCACTTTAATAATTGTCTCTCTTATAGGACGAGCCTAATACATTTGTGAATAATGACTGCTTGGAATAAAATGAGCATCTTCTTCTGCATGTGCTTGTTGATGGACATCCCCATTATACATAGCCTTCTCTCTATGCTTAATGCTGCCCATGATACCATTTTCAGCCATAAGCTTTCTATGTATACTCCCATTTAGCCCATTTTCAACATCAGCCTTTTCCAAATCAACATTACATGCATCATCATATTTCTTCGGAAGTTGTTTCTCTATGTCTTTGTCAACTTGTATCAATGCTTGCCAAACTTCACCAGTCTCAAGATCCGATTGTAACCTGTAACTAGGCTGCTTGTCCCTTTTCTTCCTTTCTTGTTTCTTCTCCTGAGATGCATCCTCCATAACATGTTAAGGTATGGATTTTTCAGCCTCTTTCTACTGCTCCATGTCTTACTTCATGTTATGCATTTAGATGGGCCTGAAGAGGAAGGATTAGTAGTGTCCTCATCTCTTCTTATCTTTTCTTCCACAAGAGCTTCTTGATTATGAACCTCAACCAAATAAGCATAGGCTGAAAATGAATCCACTAGTACACTCCATCCTGTTCTCCCTCGTATACTCTGACTTGCATTAGCCAATTCAGACTTTGCTCTTTTGCCCTTTTCCATGCAATCTAACGCTTGCATCCAAGCACAAGATTTTTCTTCAACCATGCCTCTTTTACGAGCTTGTTTGGTCCTTTCAATTATCAACCCATATGTGGTTGCATCTATGGCAACAAATGCTCTCCTTGTTGCAACCAAATCTTCCAACCTCTTCTACATGCCACCATTTCCAAAATTCGGCTCTATTGGAAGACCAATTTCTATTGCATGTATTTTACCATCTTTCCAAAAGACTAACCTTTTTTCTTCTACTTCACAGTAGGTCGTAGAGTCTCGCTTTTCATGTTATGAATTGTCACACCAAATGAATCTCTGATTGTATCCTTCTTTGCACAGTCTTTGGGTTGTTTCTCGAGCCTTCTCTTCTACCTTAGCATCCAACTTTTTGACCCTTGCATAGATCCTTTGTCAAATTCAACCTCAAATCATGCATGCTTTTGATTAATTCATCCACAGTATCACCTTTAAGAGCCGAACGAATAGGTATAGCCGGTTGTTCTACCATAGCCACAAGTGCCTTGGCTCTAATTTCAGTCCCCTTTTAAGCATTGGCAAGTGTGGTGCCTATACCCCATCTTAATTTCATCCACTCTTTCTTTACCAAAATATGCACTACCTCAGTTACATTAGCGCAATCTGATTTCAGTCTTGTTTCAGAAGAGGCATCTTCTAAACGATCTGCCACCTTCTCCTACAAAGCAAGATCTGCAGCCTTTAAAAACAAATCAAATTTTTGACTCTCTAATGATTGATGTTCATCGGCATCCAACTGCGCATACCGACTTTCAAATTCACAGAGCAAAGCTGTAGTAGCCAACCCTTTATTGGGCTTTTCAATCTAATTTGTACATGTCTTTTTAGTTACCAATCCTGCATCTTCCAAGAAAAACTCTTCTCTCAAAGCTTCCCTTAAAGCTGCCCAATCAGCATCTCTTCTATGTAACTAATCATGCAATGCATGCATGGCCAAACGAGAGAAATACTAACTCCATGTACATTGTGGTACCCCATGAAACAACATCTTTTCTTCATACAACTGGATGAAGGCCAAAACATTTTGATCTTTAAACTACTTTAATTATTGTCCCACTACTTGCAATGCATTCATAGCTAAGGATCAATTCTTTTTGCTTCTTTCCAAGTTTGCATTTTTTAAAGCATCTCCACCACTTGAACCTACATAATCCCCCATCTTTAGACACCTACTACCAACTTTCACCTTGGGTTCACCGCTGTCAAAGCGTTTGTGATTGAAAGTCTACCATGGGGGTAAGAGACAGCATGGTGGAGGGATATTCAAAGAGAGGAGTAGACGGAAGAGAAGGGGCTGAAAGAAGTAGATGTAGAAGAATACTCACAAAGATGAAGCCTGTCAATTTATTTCTGCATTATGAGAAGATAAATCTCTTGTAGACAAAAACATGCATGAAATAATACCTTCCTCTATGCTGCTCAGACCACCAATGTGATGCTTCCATTGGCTCCCAAAGGGGGATAAAATACTAAGACCCCTGGCTAGAATTCTATCAGATCACTCCTTCTTTATCTCCCAATTTAGAGTGCTATTCAATCCATGAAAACTACGATTGCACGTCGCGCAATTTTGCCAATCCTTCTTTTTACATAAAATCTTCCAAAAATGGCCGAAAGCTACATGCTTTCTTTTATATGTCATCCTATTCTAGAATTTCTCTACATTTTTTGGAATTTTTACAAGAGATAATATGTAAAATATAAAAAATTGGCAAAACTTATCCAAAAATCTAGTATTTTTGAACCATATATACTGTGAACACTGACATCAATGACTAATATGGCATTCGCTCTCTAGATCAATAAGAAAGCCACACTCTAGAGTTTTTCACACTGTGTCCACATAGTGGTATGATACCATTATGTTCCTTCCTTATCCAAGAATTTAGATGTGGAAAACGCCTTTTGGCCAAAGCCTTAGCAAACACTTTATATGTCGAGGTCCCAGGTGATTTATCTCTATTGGAGAGATCTTTCCCATCTCTCTTGTGTATAAGCTTTACCATCCCTTCATTGATTATGTGAGGTAGGGCTCCATATCTCAAGGATTCCTTCCATAATTTTAGCAGTGGGTAATCCAGAATTCTTTAAATTCTTTAAAAAACTCATTAGGGAGACCATCTCTCCCTGGGTTCTTTCCTTTAGCTAGAGCAACTATGGTGTCTTCTCGTTCCACAGTAGAGTAAGGTCACCATCAAGTAGGGAGGCTATGGAAGATGAGACCACCTTCTTCCTAGCTAGGGTTATTTTGGCTTTTGCATTAGTATCCTCTAGATTACTAATTCTAGGAGAGCTAAAGATATTAGAGAAGAATTCTTTAGCAATTACTAGAATCTCAGTATTGTCTTTAGCTTTGGTACCATTGACCTTAGCTAAGAGAGAACTATGAAGGCTTGTTAACCCTCAAACGAATGAAGGTGGAAAATCCGAAAAAGCTAAATAAGAAGACAAAGACAGAGGCCAAGGCAAAGAGAAATGGAAGACAAAGACGCACAAGGAGAAGAGTCCTAAATAAGGGAGAAAGGCGCACAAGGAAAAGCGCAAGTCAAAACTTTTGTAAAAGAGCGCAAGCGCATCATGGTTTAATTTAAGGAGCACGGGCTCTCACCCGTGCAATTTGTAAATGTAGATGGGCGGTGGAAAGGAAGCTAGGAAGATAGAAGGACAATGGGAAAAAGGGCCTAGGCTACGGCCGGCCATGTAAAAAAGGGGAAAAGGGGATGACTACCCAAAAGGGATTTAGGGTTTTGTATATAAAGTTGAAAAGTGAATGAGAACCTCATTCTTGTGTGTGGCCAAAAGTAGCTCTCCTCTTCTTCTTCTTCTTCTTGCTTGCTTGAGCTTGTGCTTGAGAGAGGGAGTGTGAGAGTGTGAGGGAGTGAGTGTGTGAGGGTGAGGGACTGAGGAGGAGAAGCTCTCCATCTTCTCCTCTCTTCTTCTCTTCTCTTCTCTTCTCTTGTCTTGCTCATGGCAATGGAGCTTGGAGCGTGGAGCTTGAGGATAGAGCTTGCTTGAAGCTTGCACTTGGATCGTGGAGCTACCGGAGTGCGCGGGAGAGGAGGTAACTCAAACTGCACGGAGGTAAGCTCACTACACCCGTAGATATGGATGGCGCGTCGGTTATGTGAGAGGTAGCCATTAGTGCTCGGCTTGGAATGCTTTCTTCTTCTTCTTCTTCTTCTTCTTGCTTGCTTGAGCTTGTGCTTGAGAGAGGGAGTGTGAGAGTGTGAGGGAGTGAGTGTGTGAGGGTGAGGGACCGAGGAGGAGAAGCTCTCCATCTTCTCCTCTCTTCTTCTGTTCTGTTCTCTTCTCTTCTCTTGTTCGTGGCAATGGAGCTTGGAGCGTGGAGCTACCGGAGTGCGCGGGAGAGGAGGTAACTCGAACTGCACGGATGTAAGCTCACTACACACGTAGATATGGATGGCACGTCATTAGTGCTCGGCTTGGAACGCTTGAAACAATAAGCGGTCCGTGGGTCTTGGCGGTTGAGTGAAAGCTCCCATATTTTGGTTCCGTTGCCAGGACCAACGGATTCAAGCCTTGAGCGCTTGCGTGCTTCGAATCGAGCATCAAAGTAAGGGGTTTCCCCCGAACCGGTGCTTGAGATAGGTAGGAAGTGAGGGGGTTAAAGATGGTATTCGATCTCCTTGGGAAGTAGGTTTTTTGATTTTTTGAGATTTATGTTATGAGATGGAGTAGTGTAGGTATTTACTTTGTGTTTTGGATGTATTTAGGATAGGAAAAAACTAAGAAAAAGAAACAAACAGTAGGGTTCTCTATTACTGTATAACAGGCTAAAACAGGGAAATAGGGGCACAGATCCTTGGAGTGCCATTCGATTCGAGCACCACAGTGGTTCCAAGCATGTCTGGCATTCCCTTGTAGTGTCTCGCACCTATCTGGAAGGCGCTAGACGATTCGGTGTAGTAGACGTCAGTCTAGAGGCATTGCGTGCAACTCGCAGGCCGTCAGCCACGTAGTCGGACTAGGTCATCCGAGTCCCAGAATCGGACCAGTCCATACTTGGACACTCTGACTCGGACCACTCGGACCAGTCCATAATCGAACGCTCGGACCATCTTGTCCGATTGGACCACTCGGACCAGTCCATAATCGAACGCTCGGACCATCTTGTCCGATTGGACCACTCGGACTAGCTTGTCCGATTTTGGAACTCGAACCACTCGGACCAATCCGTCCGATTTTGAAAATCGGATGCTCGGACTAAGTCCGATCGGACCACCGTCCAATCGGACCACTCGGACCAGCCCGTCCGATTTTGGAAATCGGACGCTCGGACCACCGTCCGATCGGACCACTCGAACCAGCCAGAATCGGACTAGTCCAGAATCGGACCGTCCGACTACTAGAATCGGACCACCCTATCCGATCCGATTCCCAGAATCGGACCACTTTTTCGATCCGAGTCCTAGAATCGGACGTGACCAAAATCGGACCATTGGGCCGATCGAACCAACCCAAAATCGGACGTCCGATTCTGATAATCGGACTCCTGAAAATTGGACATCTGAGAATCGGACAAAAAAGTGTCAAAATCAGACAGGTATCTAGAACACAAATTTTGACACATCTAAACCCCGAGATTGACCCCAAAGGCTACCTAGAGCTAAAGGCACATGATAGATCCATCACTGGGCTAAAATTTAGAGCACTTAGTTCAAAATTTGGCTATAAACGATCCTCCAAATTGTGCATGGCTATAAACGGTCCTCCAAATTTGGAGGACACCCACAAGCACTCATAGGGAAGTGCAAAATTCTTGCAACAATTGAAACATAAAGCTTGCCTATCCTATTTCATGTTCCTCCAAATAGTGATAGCTGCGGGAAAGAAACCCTCCTAGGAAGACCCTTCAAAAGGGCAACCAAGTGTGAGGCCAACTATGTAGCACAGAGGATACACCTAACACTACCGGATGTGAGGATAGTCACAACCTTTAGCAAGGGTGACCTCATCAAACCTCACGGGAAAGGCAAGAAAGGTGCTGACGTAATAGTCAAGCCTACTAACGAGAGCAAGGACTTATTGGAAAAAATGATACAAGCATAGGTCGAACAACGAGAACCAGTGAGTGAGGCCATGCTTGAAACAAGAAGGTCAACAAACAATGCCAAGGATGGGCTTTGCACTTACAAATATCGTAGAAGACCCCAAAAGAAGCCCAAGCCTTATAGACACAGGCATCGATGGAGGGTCAGCACAACGCCGCGATGGATATCCAAAGCGTTGCTATGTGCTCAAGGGTACTACGCAGGTAACCGATGGATTTGGGTACCAAAATCCCATGCTAAACCACCTCTATCAGCTGAAGGCCAGAGTGCATCAAAAGCAACGAAGCACAGGAGGAAATCTAAGAGAGACTCTAGGTCTCGAGGCAAGAAAGCAAACACGAGTGTTCGAAAGAAAGAGCCTCAACTTAGCATGCTTAATAAGCAGATGCCATATGTAGCCATTGAGCGTACACAAAAGCCATTAGTGCCCAAAGAGCCTTTGATTCCCCAAGGGGAGAACAAGCATCATAGGCACAACATTGCTCAAGGCAAGGCTGATCGCTCAACAAAACAAATGGCACAATCGCCTAATAGCCTCAAGCAAATTCTCCAGTCAGTGCCAAGCCCACGTAGGAGTCCCAAATCTCCTACATCCTCTTCACCCAAATGGACACAGGAAGCACTACAGCAGTTGTCAAGGGCAGCTTCTCAATTCCAATCTCTATCTCCATCTAAGCTTCCAACCATCAAAGAGGTGGGACGTGATGCCATCTGTAGCTCTCAACCCAAGGATATGCCTGAGCCACCTAATGCGACTAGATCAGCTCATGTTCAATCTACACGGATGAGTGCTCAAAGGCCAACAAAAGGCACAATAACTTCTGATCGCCCTAGGGACTTGACACTGCAATCCACCAAGGGTAGCCAGCCCACTAAACTAGTTGCTACTGTTCCAATCAGGGATCACAGCAGTCATAGCCCTTGGCCGTGACAATGCCCCTTGTGGAACATATCCTTAGAAGTTTACCTAGGGAGGAGGTGTCACAACCAACTTCCTCGACAACTCCAGCACTTTCAAAGTGCCTGAAGCCTAGGCTGGAGGAGTTACATGCAAGGGAGTTGGTTGAAGAGCTAGACTCCCTGAAAAGGGAGGCAGTTATGCCCTGACAGCTTGGTAAGGCTATTCAGCAGGCCACGACTGTGTCCCATGAGGACACACTTGTGAAGGGAAATGCTGAGGCCCAACCAAGCACGTCAGCGGTTGACTTAGCCCAAGGTCCTAAGCCATTAGATGCACCTGCGCTGACCAAGAAAAACAGGAGAAAACACAAAAGGCAACAACAATCACAGGTGGACGTGGGGCCCAAGAGCATCAAGAGCGATGGAGAGCTGGGGAATAAAGCATCAAGTCCATCCACCAATGAACCCATTGATGTCTCTCCTAATAGCGGTGAAACCTCAGTCACATCTATGTGCTCTGAAAAATCAAAGAAACAGTTGCCATCAACTGTTGCTTGCAACACTCTATCCACTGACAATAGAACTCACATTGATCAATCAAGAGTGGATACAATGCTGTCACAACAGGGTGACAAGGTCCTACCAGTCACACCCGAGAAGAACCATGACGAAATAGCAGCAAAACCTCAGGAGAAACGTGAGAACCCCAAGAGCATGAGAAATCCTAGCGTTGACCAAACTTGCTCATCTAGGCCTGAGCCCCCAGCCATGCTAAAGCCTAAGGAAACTCTTAGAACTTTGCATGAGATAGAAACCGAGCAAGCCCTCGTTGAACATAGAAGTGTCACAGAATGCTTAACTGAGTTGGATGCTAAGCTCAAAGTGGTCGCACGAGTCTATGTCCTTGTGGACATGGGCACAATTCCCAAGGAGAGCTTGGAGATTACTTGACCTTTCCTCTATCATGGGAGGAACAAGAACATCTTAACGGGCACTACGATAGGCTCTTGCATGAATGCATGCGACTCATCCCTGATGAGGAGGCTGACGAACTGCGCTTAACCGTCACGTTCAATGAAATGCTCTGTCGACCAAATCTCTTAGACATAGAGCAACTAAAGCAACAGTCAGCAGGCCAAAGTCAATTTGAGCAGCGTTGGTGCGAAAGCCGCGTTGTAATGGCTGAAATAGGGGCTCAGATCACAACGGTCTCAGAAGAGCGATTGGCCAAATGGCGGTCTCAAAGAGACCCAACCTATGTGGCACCAACTTCCCTTCGAGTGTTGATTGCCATTCGAGGTATGGACTTAGGTGGAACTAGCCAAGAGAATGCTCTGTTGGATAAGGTTCTCACTGAGGAGGAGTTACATATAGCCAATAGACTCGGACAAGGTTCCATGCTACTCGATGTGGCAAAATATCTATCGGTATTAAGTAAGCTGCCACGAATAATAAATGCGTGTGCCACTCTCCGGTACAACACCGAGTTCTACACTTGGTTCTTATCCTCGTGAAGTGACATGGATTCATAAATATGTATATAAATAAACACTGCTTTTTGTGTCACCGTGTATAAACAATGTCAACACACACAAGCAATGATAGTCAAGCGCAGGGAAAAGAGTGGGGTCAAATAAACTAAGCTCCTCAAGTCCTCATCTCATCACACATTCAAAAACCGTGTGACCAGCCCCACCTCCAAGTGAAGGGCATGCAACCCATATTGCCACCATAAGAAGCCTTGACCAACAACTCTGATGGTGTAGACAAGGTGTAGTCCCTTTCTATACACCTTCTTCCCTTTTGGTCTATCCTTCTGAGGATATACCTTGTCCCACTCCATGACAACCAGTCCACACAACTTAGCATAAGCCAATATCGGCTAAGGACTGGGGGCAAAGCGAACATCAGCATGGGGGCCATCCCTCTACAACAAACACTGCATGCCTCACCCCTCCCCTCCTTGTCATATGCGCTTCATAGACCACACTAAAATCCCTTCCATGCAAATAGTTGTATCCTATATCTAGGTCTAACCCTTGGATTGTGTCTTGCAGGTTTACTTTTGTGGCAGAACGCATGGAGAATCATGGAGATCTAGCATGCAAAGACGCTCTTCGCAACAGATGGGAGCATGGGGCACGCGCCCCTCCACCGGAGCGCTATGTGCCCACCATCAAGAGGTATGCCAAGAAGCGAGGCCCTAAGCGACACTGTCCAAGGCAAAGGCCGAAGAATCCTTGAGTCAAGAAAGTTGAGACTCAAAACGCACAACAGGTGGCAACACTAGTGGCACAAACCCCCAACTCACGCTCGGGCACTAGATGCTCAAAGACAGAAAGGGCAGCTCGGGAAAGGGAAGAATTTAATGAATTGTTTAAAGACATTCTGGAAACGGTAGCGGGCCGGGACTACACCATTCATGTCCCGGCCGACATGTTCCCTGCCCAACCCCACGGGAGCCCCACACCAGCAGCGCCCCAATCACCCGACCACCCAAACTCGCCCCACCTCATACAAATAGAGTAGCCCCGTGTTGTATAAAGGACTTATCAAATGCTACCTGGCCATGACTTTTTGTCTTTAAATGGTTAAGTGTTGACATGTTCCCGAATTGTACAAACTTTTCATATCTGCGTTTAATATATTTCACGTCTTTAGCAAAAGAACAAACTAATCAAGTGCAGGTGATAAATGTCTAAGTCAACACCATAGAATTAAGATAAGTGATGTCTCCTTGCATTGCACTGGTTTATTATAGATTGTACTCTCATGAAGCGACAAGTGAATACAGGATGAGACAGGTCTTTGGGCGAAAGTGTTCAATGCCCGATCACCGCAAGACCATCGATCCCACAAGCAGCCGCGGCAAAGCCACGCTGTCGAAAGCATGAATCACCCTTGCCAACCTCCCACATCGCATGGCCTAAAGCACATTCATGGGCCACGCTCCCTTTCTGGGTCAAGCTCTATAGTTGGCTCACTGCAGTCGTTACCTCAATCATACCAACATCGCGGGTGTCGCAAGGAGGTTTGCAATATCTCAAGTGTATCTCCCCATCTCGACAACAGCTTCTCTAACAACGAGGATAGGGCACAATCATCACTATAATATCAATTTTTCGGAGCCTTCGAAGCTTGACATTTTCCAACCCATTGGAAGGCTGATAGCCTCAACATATTGTAATAGTTGTACTCAGGCAAGTTCCAAAAAAAAAAAGGAAAAAGAAGAAGAAGAAGAAAATAAAATAAAATAAAAAGAAGCAAATGAAAAGATAAGAAGCACCCACGATCACAGCACAGCACCTAGGGGTCCTCAAATTAGGTACGTCCGGTGACCTTGTTCGACTGGCTCCGTCCCTAGTCCCCTAGCCCTTTAGCATCACCCACAATTGTTCTTGGCACATCAAGGGCAGGACACACCTGGGGAGCTTGTCTCGCCTATGGTTAGACCTGTCACCCTGACCCACTTGCACAATTCTCTCTTACACTCTGCCTTAGTACCATTGCAGTCAGTGGTGATAAGCACCGCACGATTGGCCATGAAAAGTACACCGTACTCATCAAGCAAGTCCAATAGTTTCCAACTACTGAAAGTGCGGTGTCCTTGTATTCAATTATGCTACGTCATGCAGTCACAATGCAAAGGATGTCTCATATACCTTCACGTGTACCTCTTCTCCACATGGACAACTTTGCTTCATCCATGCATTGTTATGAGAAACTAGCCCACGGTCTTCTAACATGAGCACTCACATAACATCTGCACAGAAGTATATCCACAATTTGGGTCCTCAAGTGTAGGACAATACTCTAGGCTTGCTTAGAGTTCAACCTATCTCCCAAACTAATCAAATATGTCTTATGCACGATAAAAAGACTAGCACTACCCCTTAGGGAGAGACCACACGAGAGGTTTTCAAATTGCAGGTGTTGAAGACTCCACAGAAAGTGTCGTTCAATCTTTATCAACACCCAACTCTAAATGCTTATCCTTTACTATCCGACAAGCCCGCAAGGGATCACCATGTGCGGAATCCCCAACAAACCAACACTTGTGCTGGCCATCAATGCAATCCCCAACACAAAATAGCCCTACCGCCAACTCCAACAACCTTCCACCAGCCACCTTGGCCACCAACAGGCCCCCAGGACCTTCTACCACACCACCACCAACACTCCTCCACGGAAACCACCAGCGTCCTTGTCACCCACGTCTTCGGTGCATGCTATGTAGCCTACTACCTACGACGGTGAGTGCCATGGGATTAGCACTCATCTAGGAGGGGGGTAATGTTAACCCTCAAATGAATGAAGATGGAAAATCCGGAAAAGCTAAATAAGAAGACAAAGATAGAGGCCAAGGCAAAGAGAAATGGAAGACAAAGATGCACAAGGAGAAGAGTCCTAAATAAGGGAGAAAGGCGCACAAGGAAAAGCGCAAGTCAATTTTTTTTAAAAAGAGTGCAAGTGCATCATGGTTTAATTCAAGGAGCGCCGACGTGCAATTTGTAAATGTAGATGGGCGGTGGAAAGGAAGCTAGGAAGATAGAAGGACAATGGGAAAAAGGGCCTAGGCTACGGCCGGCCATGTAAAAAAGGGGATGACCGCCCAAAAGGGATTTAGGGTTTTGTATATAAAGTTGAAAAGTGAATGAGAAGCTCATTCTTGTGTGTGGCCAAAAGTAGCTCTCCTCTTCTTCTTCTTCTTCTTGTTCTTGCTTGCTTGAGCTTGTGCTTGAGAGAGGGAGTGTGCGAGTGTAAGGGAGTGAGTGTGTGAGGGTGAGGGACCAAGGAGGAGAAGCTCTCCATCTTCTCCTCTCTTCTTCTCTTCTCTTCTCTTGTCTTGCTCGTGGCAATGGAGCTTGGAGTGTGGAGCTTGAGGATGGAGCTTGCTTGAAGCTTGCACTTGGATCATGGAGCTACTGGAGTGGGCAGGAGAGGAGGTAACTCGAACGGCACAGAGGTAAGCTCACTACACCCGTAGATATGGATGGCGCGTCGGTTATGTGAGAGGTAGCCAGTAGTGCTCGGCTTGGAACGCTTGAAACAATAAGCGGTCCGTGGGTCTTGGCGGTTGAGCGAAAGCTCCCACAAGGCTCCTTAGCCGAGGGAGAGAGAGTACCTGATTGACTTAAGAAAGTTTTTTTTCTGGCTGGACTTCACCCTCTACTAAGGGAGAAGGTCAAAGGTAAGTTTCCCACATCCTATGAAGAATCAATCACTTATGCTAGGAAGAAAGATAGGAAAATAAAGTATCAGGCCTAGTTGAAGGGGGGATTTGAGCCCATGTAGGCTTTATCAACCATGCCAAGGCCTAGAGAAATAGTAGAGGCCTCACCTGAACTTGAGATGCCACAGCAAGAGCTCCTACAATGCATTACTAATCAACTTGAAAGCCTTTTGTTAAATTTAGTGCAAGGAGTATGGCCCCCTCCCCTTGCAAATGAAGGCAATCGAGGTCCAAGGAGACAAGAAAGAGAGTATGTTTGCTATAATTGTGGGAAGACTGGCCATGATATCTACTTTTTTCCTCATCCAAGGTTGAAGGAGGGGATGACAAGTGACACCACGTAGGGAGAGGATTGTTCCGCCGAATCCAAGGCCTCCACCAACGGTTCAAGTTCTCCAGCATCCTCAACCACTTGCAGAGGTGCCGCCCTTGCTTGTCTAGCCCCGCCAGAGAATTGTGACATCAGGATGATTAGTTTGGATGAGAGTGATGTCAAAGGGGAGGCCAAAGTAGCTGAGTTTGAAGCAATGCTGGTGAAGAAAGCCCGTAGAATTGAGAGGATGGAGCTACACCACCAAAGGAGGTTGAAAATATGAAAGAAGAGGCAGAGTCTTCAAAGGCTGCAAAGACATGCGGCAGTAAAAAGAGGAGGGCTCTCTCACACCGATGCATTGAGCTAGATTATTTTTCCATGGGTAAAGGTACTAGAGATTATGATTTTCTTGCTGATGTGAGGGATCAAGGGCCAAAAATTTCATGGCCATAATTACTATATCTATCTCCAACTGTGCGGTGACAATGGTCAAAGATGGTAAGCATTAGGCCCATGAATAATAGACACGTGAATGCAATCCAGGCTAGAAAGACGAAAGATATTGTGCCTCTAGTGGAAGCCGAAATCAATGGGCAAAGAGTATCAAAGACATATGTGGATGGAGATGTAGAGATCTATGTCATGATAGAAAAGTTGACGCATCATTTGGAATTAGAGGTAAATGAAACTATTGAATTTGGGGCCAAAATGGCTAACGATGTGGTAAATTGTCTGGGAGTTATAAAGAAAGTCAAGGTAAAGGTGTGTGGAGTGCAATTGGAGCTTGACATGTATGTGATGCCAGTGAAGGGGGACGGCTATCCACTCATTCTCGGGTGACCATAGCTAATGGGAATGAAAGCCAGAGAAGATTGGGAGACAGGGGCTTTGGAGCTAAGGCCACAGAAGGGGTTGCAGAAAAAATGGAAGAGCACTATCTAAAACATGAAGGAGGGCCGACAAGAGGATCTTGTGTTAGAGACCATTGTTGATTAATGGAGTTCTAGTAAGGATTGTTCATCTACAACAGAGGGCGAGTCTTCTAATGAGGAGGAAGAAAGCTCTCTAGAAGTGATGGGGATAACATTGAAAGGGTCTTCTAGTAGTGAAATTCTGCAACAGCTTCCAAAGGTTGAGAAGGAGGGGTTAGAAAAAATGTTAGCTAAGGATCTGCCATATGTTCACATGCATCCAAGAGGGTGAGAACCCTAACCTTTTTTAGAAAATGGATTAAAATACCCCCTCCTTTCAATTTTAAAGTAAACAAGAACGAGTCTAGAACCACAGAAATGACTATAAGAAAGTGAGACCCTATCTCAATACATAAGGCTAAAGAAGAGCCTTCGAAGACTACAAGTAGATGCACTTGAGAAGGGATCATGTGATTCCAACCCTTAAAAGAAAAGAAATACTACTCCCAAGAAACTGATTGGAAGTTTGATAATTGAAAATACTTCAATTCCCAATATTATTACCAAGTCATAGCTCTAGTGAACCAAGAAATGTTAGATCCCCAATCAAGAGTAGAGATAATTGATCATCATATCTAGTTGTACCTTGAACCCTCATTGCTTCAACAAAAATTATATAATGATTATCCATATAGGAAATGACTTCCCTTGCACTCCCTTGAGCTTGAAACAAGAGCTTTAAACTTAACCAAGGATCAATATATGTATGAACCTAGATTTTAAATCTTCCATGGGCACATACTTTTTTGAGATCAATTTGCAACATTCCCTTGTTGACATACCTTTTGAAGTTCAACATCCATTATCCACTTCAAATCTTTACATGATAATGTTATCTCCCCATATTCAAGCTGAGAATACCCAACTTTTAAATCTTCCTTGGACCACATGTTTGTAAGGCAATGTGGCAAATCAATCTCATCAAATGGTATATTCTTGATAGGCATTACAAAGTGTGGATACAAACAAGGCTACAAGGCGAGAAAACACATAGGAAAGCATGCTAAGTTTTTTTATGATTTTTGAGAAGGGAAGTTCCAATAAAAATATAGGAAGTTTTTGTGTGGATACATGTGTAAAGCTTCATTTAATCCTATCTATCTTAAAACCTTGCAAGGCATCCCTACAATAGTTAGAGTTATGAAATAGTAGAAGCATATGACCCAACCAAAACAATGTTTGGTAACCTCGTCTAGAGGCCACCAACCAATGTGGAAGAGGGTGACTTGGTCACATCCTTATTACTTCACTATAGAATAATATGATGGCTTTATATTTAGGGAATTTCTTTTTCTTATGCTCCCTTCAGCTTGAAATTGGAGCTGCAAACTCATCAAAGGATCAATATATCTATGAATCAGATATTCAAAATTTCCTTGGACACATCATATTCTAAGATTGATTTGCCACATGTCCTTGCTGGCATACCTTTTGAAATTTAGTATTTATTATCTACTTCAAATCCTCACATGAGAATGTTAGCACCCCATATTCATGCTAAGGAAACACAATTTTCAAATCTTCCTTGGTTCTCATGTCTGCAAGGGAGTGTGTGGCAAATCAATCTCAGCAAATGGTGTGTCCATTATATGCAGTGTCAATTGCAGATGCAAACTAAGGAAGAACACACACATCAAAGCACACTAGTTTTCATCATGATTTTTGATAAGGGAAGAAAGAAATATACATGGAGTTGTTGTGTAGATGCATGTGTAAAGCTTCATTTAACCTTGTCTATCTTAAACCCTTGCAAGGCCTCCTTGCAATAATCAAAGTTATAAAATAGTACAAGCTCATGACCCAACCAATGTATGTTTTGGTAGCCGCCTCTAGAGGCTACCGTATCTAGAGGCCACCAACTAATGTGGTGAGAGGGTAACTTGGTCTCATGCATTTCACTTCAACTCACAATGCTTTGATGGATTTACATATAGTAAATTCCCTTTGCTTGCACTCTCTTGAGTTCAAAATTGGAGCTTCAAACTCACGAAATAATCAATGCAACTATGAACCCGTCCTTTGATCGGATACATCATTTTCTAAGACTAAATTACGAGATGCCCTGGTTGACATACCTTTTGAACCTCTTCAACATCCATTATCTACTTCAAATCCTCACATGATAATATTAGCTCCCCATATTCATGCTAAGGATATCCAACTTTTAGATTATATTTGGACCACATGTCTACAAGGGAGTGTTGCAAATGAATCTCAACAAATGGTGTGTCCATGTTATGCACTACAAATTGTGGATGTAAAAGGGCTGCAAGGCTAGGATATACACAACAAAGCACACAAGTGTTTGTCATGATTTTTGACAAGGGAAGCAATGAGAAAAATCAATGAAAATACATGGAATTGTTGTGTGGATGTGTGTATAAATATTCATTTATGAATATATTAAGTGAATCATTTAGCTCCATGCATATTTAAGCAATCCTAACCACACATAACACAACTTGTATGCAATAATAAAAACTAAGAACCAAAGAGCTATAGACTACATGGATGCAAATTTTTTAAAAACAACAAAAAATTTGTAACAACATAAACATATGAAAACCATAGATAATTCTATAGATATAAAAAACAAAGTCATCCTTAGATGTTTTGAGAAGAGGGGATATAAGAGCTCTAACACCTTCAATCAACTCTCTCTCTCTCTCTCTCTCTCTCTCTCTCTCTCTCTCTCTCTCTCTCTCTCTCTCTCTCTCTCTCTCTCTCTCTCTCTCTCTCTCTCTCTCTCTCTCTCTCTCTCTCTCTCTCTCTCTCTCTCTCTCTCTCTCTCTCTCTTTTGTGTGTGTGTGTGTGTTTGCATGCGTGCGTGCTTGTTTACTTCCTACTTGCATCAAAAAGTTTTTGTTTCCTTTTTCTTCTTTAGCTTTTTGCAATGCCTAATACCCTTGGGTTCTATGTTTTGAAAGTTGTCATGTGTAATCACATGTGAAATTATGTTTGAAGATGAAGGGAGGCCATAATTGCATGTGGGTTGTTACACATATAGAAATCTAATGCAATCTAGAGGGGGGTAGATTGTGGCTGCTCTCAGAGCCTCATAACTAGCCATTCTAGTAAGTTAGGAGACGTTGATAACTAGTGAGCTCTAGAGGAGGACAATTGCATGGAAACATAGGCAAAACAGTATTAGTCTAGGAGCAAGCTTTGTGTTTTAGGCCCTTCTTCAATTGAATTGTCAAGGTTGAGATCAAGAGCACAATATCAAATAGAGAAGGCTAGCTCTAGTTTAGGACTACGTTCAACATGATAAAAATTCGTTAACTTTGCATGAACTAAAGCAACATTACTATCATCCTAGAAAACGCCATCATCGCATCGGCCTTGGAACATGCATGCATTAATACTAGTCGAAAGGAAGAATGAACCATCAATACATAAGATCCGTGCTCAGGTGAGCAGTTGAAGGGGAGACACTCACAATCAAAAGGCCCTAGCATCCAAGTGCATGATGTGCATCTACTTCCTCCAAGATGTTGTAGGCCATCAAGATGAACAATTTAAAACCTTAACCTGACAACTCCTAGTATTGAGGATGGCGTGTTATCCACTCTAGCAAGCTACAGAGCTCAGTGCCTATTACTTGAAAATCCTAGCAGCCGCACTCTACACTCACCAAATCCTATAGCCTTTGCAGTGGGCTTGCATGGACCTCTAGCTTTAGCATAATATCCTCCACCACTCCCTGAGTACTCCTTGCTCTCGTCACTCCCTCTAGCTTCTCTTGGCCCATGCCCCATCCTACTTTACCCCTCACATCCAAAACTACCTATCCCACTTGCTCGCCCCTACTAGCTCTGCCAAACCTTGAACCCAACCCCCCACCCACACCCACAACCCCACACAAGACATGCCCACTTTGAAAGATGAAGATGCCATAAAAGAATACCTCATGTGGGTTCCGGTCCTCCATACATGCCATGTGCCAGATGACCTCGATGAAAAGAGACCATCAACTTTGCCGGTAGTGGCACACTAATGCAAGGCAATGGATTATCCAAGGATTATGGCAAAAGGACTTTATGGTAGCACTAGTTTTGTAAGCTATATAAGGATGAAGGAAGAAGTGAAGTGGTCTTCTCCTCCTTCTCAATATTTTGTGTTTGCTTATTCTACTCCTCAAGTCATCCTTACATAGACTCTCCTTCGATTAACTTGAGCCTATCTCTCTCCTCTTGAATTCACATCCATTTATCTTTCTCTTTACTTTCTCCTTTGACACAGTGCTTGGGTGACCTTTCCTGAACCCTAATGAACATGTTGTAATCTCCACTACTATGCAAGTAGTGATCAAGTAGTCCAATCCATTATCATGTATATTCATATGAGTAGATTAATCCAAAGTTGAACTTCATGTCCAATGCCTATCATCAATCCCTTATATACATTTGATGGAATACATGAGCATTCACTTTTTGGCATGAAATCTCTATCTTAATAACTTAGTATGGTTCTCATTATTGTTGGTATGCTTCGAAGTTAAGTTGAAAATGCCAACATACCCCTTTATCGGGTCTAGGCATAATAAGACTCTGCTATCCCACATAGCTCTTGTAACCATTTTGCATTTAGCAATCACATTTAGTATCTAGATCTGATTAGGTTGTCAAAGGGGTTTCTATTTTCATGGCATAAAACATGGAGTTCTTATGTTTGCAGAAGAACTTCATTAGGATCCACATAAAAAACTTTCATACATAATTCACTCATTATTCCCTTACATTTGTCTTAGATGTCATTTAATCTCATAAGTTCCTTTGTAACTTGACATGCAATTTTCAGTTTGTATCAAGAAAAATGGCAATGATAGTGTATATGAGGACCTTCAACTTTATCAACAGGTGGTAATTGATAGTTTACAGGTTATGTCACATTAGTTTATGAAGTTCATTAGCTTGGAAGATCCAACTTTTGTCAAGAGTACTCCAGAGTTGACTAGGTCCATAAGAGACACAGAGTAATAGTTGCAAAGGACTTATATGACTTGTATATGATTTATGAGAACTTCTTTTTGTGTGGAAGAAGGAGAGGAGTGCAGCCGCGTTTTGCGGTGCATTTTTCGGGCCTGCACACCTGTGGAAGATGGAGGGAGAGTTGAAGGCTATGGTGAATGCTCCAAAGCATGCAAACACAAAGCAAACTGAAGATAAAGAGGAGATACAAACAAAGAAGGTAAGAGTCCTTTTTGCCCCATCCATTTGGTATCACAAAAATGAGTGGTATGATAGTCCATGAAAGGAAAAAATAGAGATAAAGTATTCAACCTGCTCTTATGAGCGTCTTCTTCCATTCTCTTACCATATTCGTGTACCATTGAAGCCCTTCTTGAGCCCAAGTACTTGAGTGACTTTGGGGCAAGTCAAGATGTGATTTTTGCCAACGTATGGGCTGAATAGGCTCTCCCAAAACTGTCATAAATAGGGCAGCCACTAAAACTCATTCATTTAAAGGGGTTTCTTGAAATCTAATCACTTCCTTGTGTAGACAATGCTCCCGATACAATAGGGCATTGGTTGATATTGTAATGAGAGGCTTTCCCATGAGTTTGTATACATTTATGAGTCAAGTTTGAGGGCTGGAAATTACTATTTTAATGCAGGGATGAAGTACATTTGTGGTTCTAATGATGCATTTTTATCATCCTTTGGACTCTATGTTAGTTGTAATGAGTTCTATCTCTCTATACCTTGTATCTTGAAGTTTCAAAACATGTATCTTCATGAAATGGAGGGTATTAGAGCTTGAATTTGTTGTAGGAAATGGAACAAAATCTGATATAGATCTATGCATAAACCTCATGGTTATTGATGTAATCACATCCAAGTTTATTATGGTAAACTTGTATGACACGGCTATGTAAGAAATTGGTTACTCTCTATCTCATCTACTCACTCCATAACCCGCGAGAATCCATCAAACCCCAATCATTTTCCTCTCTCCTCTTTGAATTTTTCACTCCTTTTCTGCTCTAAACCCTGGTGGTAGACCTTCAACCCCCAACACAACGACAGTGGTGAACCTGACGTGAAGGTCGGCTGCAGAAGAGAAAGCACAATGGGAGAATAAACAGGTTCGAGAGGAGATGCCTTGCAGCAGTTGGTTCGTCTGATGCAAGAGAACCAACAACAACAATTGTAATTTCAATAGCAGATGCAACTGCAGCAACAATGGAGGCAAGATGAAGAGCAGAATGATGTTGTTGCCATTAAAGCTTTGGAGGCAATTGGACAGGAGCTCAAGCAATTTAATGGGAAAAATGTGTCCTCTTTTATCCGCCTCTATACTAACAAGATGGCCTTCTTTGGGGCCCCTCATCATGCTTGGAGCCGATATTTTTCCCATTGTCGTACTACTGCGCATCCGAGGTGTGGAATCCACCAAAAAATTTGTGTGTGTGACATTTGTTACTTTGTACATACTTAGTCATTGTGTTTGCATTTTGTTCTGCGTGGGCAGTATAGGGAGAGAGAGCTCTCCATTTGTATGATAAAATGCAACGGTCAATTTTGAGAATTGGCAAATATTCCTATGTTGCTGCACTAAAAGCATGTGCCTCGACATCAAACATTGATCGGGGAAGGCTCATCCATAAGTAGATCATGGAGAGTGGGATACAATCAGATATTATGTTGGGGAATACACTTGTTGCTAAGTATTCAAAGTGTGGGGATTTTGAAGAGGCAAGGAAATTCTTTGATAATATGCCTCATCGTGATGTGGTCTCGTGGGGTGCATTGATCACGGGACATGCACAACATGGAGAAGGCCTTCTAGCTCTTGAGTATTTTGAGCAAATGCAGCTTGATGGCATAAAGCCAAATAAAGTGATCTTTGTAAGCATGTTGAGGGCCTGTGCTACTATAGGAGCTATAGAACAAGGCAAATTGATCCAAAAGAAGATAATAAAAGATGGGTGCAAGTTAGATGTTTTTGTATCAACTGCCTTGGTTGATATGTATGCTAAATGTGGTATCTTGAAGGAAGGAAGCCGAATATTCAGTGGTCTGTCAAAAAAAAAGGATGTGATTTCTTGGAGTGCAATGATTGCAAGCTACGCCAGTGTGGGAATTTCAAGCACACAAAGCAGTATTTTGATGGCATGCTGCATGAAGGGAATTCTGCTATTGTGAGGGGCTGCTTTTCGACATGTTGATGTAGAAGAGCTATATTGGGGGGAATAAAAGTGTAGTGTATCTGACAAAGAGAGCGAGGAATCAGGGATGTTTTTTTGAAGCTCGAAAGGGGTTTTGCCTGAGATAAGGGGATTGGGTTCGTGTTCCCAGGGCTGTGCAGCTACTGTGCAAAAGGATCTTCTCGCCAGGGCGGACCAAGCCCACGTGGAAGCAGTAGCTCGAGTTCTTGAATAGGTGGCCATCCTCAAGCAGAACGTTGCTGACTTTCTTTGGGGAACATGGAGATAATTACTTCCAACATTGAGAATGATGGCTCTGGATACCTTGGTGCAATTGCTGCACGTAGCATAGTAGAAGATTTTATGTTCGATCAAGCTGCACATAGCGATTTTCTTGGTGCTATTCTAAGTACTGGAATCTCTCGAGCAAAAACTAGTGACATTGTTGTCCAGGGTGACATTGGTGCACAAGTGATTATTGCTCCTGATCTAGCCAATTCCCTTATTTCTTCTCTTACTCAGGTTCGTAGAACTCCAATTATTTGTAAAGTGGTTCCATTGGCAGATCTCCAAATTAAACCTCCCAGGTGAGAGGTAGCAAAATGGTTCAGATCATAAAATCTGTTGAAGCGTCTCTTAGAGTGGATGCACTAGCAAGTGCTAGTTTCAAGATATCCCGGTCTAAGCTGGTTGACCTGATTAGTGCTACGGGTGTCCATGTAAATTGGGAGGAAAAGCTGAAGCTGATGCTAAGGGATTACTGTTGAAGGGAGCGATCAAGCGACAGATGTTTGGGTGTGATCGAATTTAGGGGAGAAATTAAAGTCATATGATCCTATTATTTGCGAAGAAAGCTATTAATGTGGTGATCAATTTTGACTTCCCTAGGAACTCCGAGACGTATTTACATTGAGTGGGCCGCTCTAGAAGGTTTGGACATCCGGGGCTGGCTGTAAGTTTGATAACATATGAATACCATTTTCAATTCTACAAAATTGAGCCAGAGCTAAACATTGAAATCAAATCCATAACTGCAGAGGTTGATAAGGCTATGTATTGTAGATAAACACCATGGTTTTCACCAAGGTTTTTCATTTGATTACTAGCAGTTACTGATTATGGACAGCATGGAATGTTGAGGCTTTTCTGGACTTTGACTGGATGCGATAAGCTTCTGGTTCTGCACAGTCAAGTTGCTATTAAGCTAGACTCGAATGACTTGCCATGAGATCTAACACTTGGATATATTAGTGGTTTCACAGCATAAGAATCTTCCTTCATACAGGTTTAAAATGGTTGAATTTGCTCCCATTACACCAGCATTGTTGTTCAAAGACTTTGCTGCAGGGATTGGGATGCACATAATCATATTCATTTTTGCAAACAGCTTACTGGAGCTAGAAAAGATTCATCGGAGAGTAGTAGCAGGCAACTAAACAATGCTAACAATTTTGAAAGATTCACTTGTTTGTACTAGCGATGGTTCAGTATCTGTACATGGTATAGAGGTAAAGAAATCTTGCTTAGTCAACATTGTATATAAACCAGCAGTAATGATAAAAATTCATGTGGTGCAAGTTTCTAGAGTGGCAGTTGTATGAACCTGTAGAGGACAGACTACTGTTCTGCCAGTGTCATTTAGTGGAATATTTTGGTTGCAGATATTGAGCTTGGTTCTAGTATAAGTTATCATTTGTGCAATGCTGTTGAGATATCGAGCTCCACTCGTGATATGCCAGGGTGACCGTTGTGTATTTATGTCACCGACTTGTCAGTTGCAGATGCGATTGGTACACCGCCCATGAATAATAGCTAGATGACAGCTATCCTTATCTACTCTAGTTCGTGGCTCAGTTAGTATGCCACCTTAGTTAGTTGAGTTTGGTTTGAGACCCATATATAGGGTTCTTCTATTTCTTTATAAGAGAGTTCTTTTGGCTTACACAACTAAGAAGAGGAAAACTGTTTTCAGCCTCCACCCTTGTGTGTATTCCCCCATTGTGCAAGCAAGAAAGCTACAAGTGAGACTCCTTCCTTCTCTCCCACAATCTTGACATGGTATCAGAGCCTTGTTCGTGGTAAGGAGCTCAAGAAAGCAAGCCAAGCTCGCGGTGTTCTGGTAAGAGGAGCAGTGTTGCTTTCATTTTCTGTTTTGGGAGAAGATCTCTGCAGGTAGCACAGCCGAAAATTGCAAGAGTGCATTGTCTCAGGTTGAGACACCCTTCGCGATGAAGCAAGAGGGCAGTATATGCTGCGGGATAGGGCTTTAGCCCTAGGCGACCCTGTTTTTTTTATTTGAGCCCATTTCGGGCCTGTTTTGAAGGCGAAAGTTTTTTGCACGCACTTAGAAAAAGGCCCTGTTTTATGCTGTGCGACCACTGTTCTACAGGTCAGTGAAAAGTTACCACAGAAATTTCATCGTATGCTTGTGTGCATAGACATTGGGAGTTACAGAATCATCATTGGTTCCTGGTTATGCAAAATCGTCACTAGGAAGTGACTGTGTGGTCAAATACCACTTTCGTCAGTTTTGCAGATTAGCCCGTGTGAGGCTGAAGTTGTGTTCTTTGCAGTGACAGAATTTTTTGCAGTGTTCTGTAATGGCGTCTGATTCTCTTTCACAGATTGTCACTGAAAAGCTTGACAAGAACAACTTCCAAGCATGGAAGTTTAGAATGACGAATTTCCTTATGGGAAAAGGATATTGGGAATTTGTTGCAGGAAATGAAGAAGACATTCAATCTTATGCAAGAAAAAAGCAAACCCCCTTCCATGTCGCTCAAGCATATCCTGAAAGCATTGCTTCTCTGAGGATAGCAAGAAATCACCATTTCTATTTTTTAATTTAGCAAGAGTCTCTGCTGAAAATTTATGGCCTATATGCTCTGGATTCCTCAAAATTAGTTTATTGGCAGCCCTCTCTATTTGTTGATCACTGTCAAGTGGAAGCGGTACAGCTACGGCTTCACCTTCTTATCGATAGTCTTGTATTTCGTGTCAACCCTGGCTTCATTATGATCCTCTGTATTCCTCAAATCTTGCTATAAATCAGTAATTCTGCACTCTGGTGGCCTGAATATCCTCAGCCCTTTGCTCTATGGACTGCATAGGAACAACCCTAAACTCTGGATGCTGAAATATTTCAGTAGTAAACTCTATTGGCTGAAAGTTTTCAGCCCTCTGGGTCTTTGTAGGCTGATCAAAATCAGCCAGAAACTCTGTTTGCTGAGTTTCTTCAGTACTCAATACTTTTTGCTGAGTCACCTCAGCCTCTGACTCTATCTGTGACACAAAATTTGAAATTTCATGAAATATGTCTAGGGATTGCACTGATACATTACTGTGACAACTCTGCATATCAATTTTTAGCATATTTTTCATCTCTGTCATCGTATCTACACAAATCATACTATCATACATCCCATCTATATGCTCATCATCCTCTAAAATACTTGCATTTTTCAAATCTTTCTCCTTCTTGCATATGTACTGCCTGGCAGCTCTAGGCAACTTAGAAATCTTCTGATAACTCATCGAACTGTTTGCTAAAATTCCAACAAAATTGGAGGAGAAAACACTGCTGCCAGGAGGCGAGAACTCCAATCTCCTCTGCTCTGTACCACCATTGTCTCGCGGAACAATGGTACCTAATGAAAACCCAAATCCCTCACAATTGGCAAAGATGCATCTCGAAGAGTATTCCTATTTCTATCATAGTTTACACACACAGTCATAAACTGAACTACTCTCACACCATCTTTACTGCGAATCCGTGCATAAGCAGATCCATCATCCATTACTTTCATATCCATGCGCATTTCTGTGATGAATGGCTATCCAAGGATTATGGGGTAAGAGCATGAATCTTGCACAAAGAAATGGAAATCCTCCTCTACATCTCCAATAGAAATCCTGACACTGGGACAAGCAGCATACGAATCACCTGTAGTGTTATTGGCGGCTCTCATATGCCACCCATGCTCTGCATCCATAGGCCATCTATTACTTTCATAAACTCCATGAACTATGAAATTATTCTCTGAACCATGATCCACAAAAGCAACATAAGGCACCTGTTTCTCTCCAATTTTTACCATCATTTCTGTAGTTGCCCTAGCCCAATGACTCCATGCAAAATGACTGCGTGGTACCAAGATAGGCTTATTAGTTTTAGCATAATGCATAGGCTGAACCCTCTTCTCTGTTTGCGGAAAAATAGAAGCATTTTCAACCATAACCTCAACCTCATCCCCATCCAACTCCCCAATCAAAAATCCCTGTGTATCAGTAGTAGGCAATGCATGTCTTTTTCTCTTCAGGACTTCTTGGAACTGATCTTGAAACTCTCTTTTCGAGATGCCCAAAACCTAAAAAATAGTAAAAGTCACCTCACTACCAAGTATCTTGTCATTAAAAATTTTCTTCATATCCGTAGATGTCTCAATATCGGACATCAATCTAAATCCTCGCTGCTTTCTCTCTCTAAGCTCTTGCCTCTTTTCTTTCTTTTGAGCATCTTCCATCTGTCATTCCGGCCCTGGTCTCAAAGATGGCCCTGCAGTAGGTGGAGTAACAAACTCACCCCCTCTACTCTTTTTAGCTGCATTTGGATTCTGTTCATCTCTGTTACGCTTCTCCTCAACAAGTACATCTGCTCCCTGAGACTTAGCCAAGTAGGCATAAATAGTGTGCTTGTCAACAGGCGAGTCCCAACCTGTCTCAGATATGATGCTAGAACCTGCACTAGTCAAAACAATCTGCTAAATTTTCCCCTTGTTTGCCATCTCCAAAGCATATGTCCATAATGCTGACTGACTCTCTGAACCTTTCTCAATCTGGACTCCATATGCAGAAGCATCTCCTCTAGCTACCACATAAGAAGTACCCACAGCCATATCATCTACTGATTTCTTCATTCTGCCTTTCCCAAAATTGGTAGCAAGCGGAGTTCCTGTTTCAGTCAACCAGATCTTTCCATCTTGTCCCCAAAATACCAAATTTTTCCTCCTTGCATCTTGAAAAGATTCACAATCCCTGCAATGCTGATTGTCCGTACTATCACACCAAATACATCTTTGATCTATCCTACGTGCAGTAGGAGCACTCCTAGGTGCAGTAGGAGCACTAGAAGAAACAGTAGGCGCAGTCGAAGCAAACTGCTCTTTCAATTTTCCCACCAATTCGGCTTTAACTGACTCCAGTGTCAAATCCATTATGCCTTTGATTATGTCATCAAGAGAGGAAGGAACCAATGGAGCGGATGGTTTTGGAGCAGAAGGAGCCGGCATCGGTCTTGGAATAGGAGGAATATGAGGATTAGAAACAGTAGGATCTAGCATAGGCCAAGAAACTGGCTGAGGAAGAGAAGAAATGACAGGGGTAGAAGCAGACATAGGAGCACAAGATGGCGTCGGTGTCATGGAACCGTTCTGTAAGCGGGTCTTCCATATCCTCCTCTTGGTCAAAGTCGAGACTGCATCCTGGGCATCATGCCAGTCCATTTTAAGAAGCTCTCCTAATTCTTCCTGAAGGGCAGGATCTGCTGCTTGCAAGAAAAGCTCAACTTTCTCAACATCCAACGCTCTTTGTTCAATAGCATCAAGCTGACTATACCTCTCTTCAAATTCTCGTATCAATTTTGAAGCAGCTAGACCTTTGTTTGGCATGTAGATCCACTCTTGGAATGACCGCCGTGTAGCCATCCCAAAGTCCTCAAGAAAATACTCCTCTTTCAGAGCCTTCTTAAAATCTTGCCAATGCGAATTTTGAAGGAAAAGATCAGTCACTTTTACCCTCAAGGCAGGTGTGACAAGGCGAAGGAAATATTTACTCATAAGTCCTATTGGTACTCCAAAAAATCCCATATTGATCTCATACGTCTTCAAAGTAGCCGAAACATTACGGCCATCAAATAGCTTCTTTACATTCTCAACTACTTCCATCACCTTAGTCGCGCTGATTGCATTCTCTTGCTCCAAATATAGTTGCCTTTACTGAGACAATTGTTGTTGATGCAACTGCTGCTGCTGCTGCATATACAATTGTGTCTGCTGATTTTGAAGCTGCATATACATAGACAAATTCTGCAAAATCTGCTTTAAATCATCCGTAAAAGTACTTGAAGCAGAAGTCGATGATGAAGCTGAAGTAGAGGACAAAGCAGGAATCGTAGAAGAGGTTGAAATTGATGCTGAAGTATCTCCCATCCTGAAATTCAAGTGTGACGCTTTCACGTTGGGTTCACCAAAGATGTCGAAGGGTTTTCGAAAGCAAGTCGCGACCACAGAGGACCTTGACTAATTTCAGGATAGAAGATCAATCAAGCGAGTTTAGGTTATGCAGGACAACCTATCCGTTCTCTAGGCTCCCACATCTAGCATACATGTCAACAAGAGCACCTCCAAAAAAAAAAAAACTCGGCATTGTCTCAGATGAGTCTAGGTCAGGATCCCATCCCTGTTGTTCTTGACCATTTATCATCATAAAGAACCTGACAGACATAATATCTTGTAAGCCCTCAAGGCAGTCAAGATTGTGGGAGAGAAGGAAGGAGTCTCACTTGTAGCTTTCTTGCTTGCACAATGGGGGAATACACACAAGGGTGGAGGCTGAAAATAGTTTTCCTCTTCTTAGTTGTGTAAGCCAAAAGAACTCTCTTACAAAGAAATAGAAGAACCCTATATATGGGTCTCAAACCAAACTCAACTAACTAAGGTGGCATACTAACTGAGCCATGAACTAGAGTAGATAAGGATAGCTATCATCTAGCTATTATTCATGGGCGGTGTACCAATCGCATCTACAATTGACAAGTCGGTGACATAAATACACAACGGTTACCCTGGCGTATCACGAGTGGAGCTCGATATCTCAACACTCCCCCTCGAGCTCAATCCCAATTCTTGCACACCAAGCAGGTCTCTGAACTTGCGCAGCTTCTCTGCGCTCAATGCCTTTGTGAATATGTCAGCTACCTGATCCTCTGTGCTGACATAAACTAGATCAATAAGACCTAGTAAAACCCTCTCCCGCATATAGTGATAATGCACCTCAATGTGCTTTGTTCTAGCATGATAGACTGGGTTATTTGCCAAGTGTATACTACTCATGTTGTCACAATAAATGACAACTGGCCCATCTGTAGGCTGATGCATATCATAAAGTAGCTTATGCAACCAAGCTACCTCACATGCAGCCATTGCTGCGTCCCTGTACTCAACCTCTGTGCTCGACAAGGCAACTGTAGGCTGTTTCTTGCTGCTCCAAGTGACTGCAGCACTCCCAAAAGAGAACACATATCCAGTGGTAGATCATCTATCATAAATACTTCCAGCCCAATCAGCATCAGTGTATCCATGCAACTGTATCTGAACCCTAGTCTCATAAAGTAGTCCATACTATAATGTGGACTTCACATACCTGAGTATGCGTCTAGCCGCATCCAAATGCGGTTTCCTTGGAGCCTGCATAAACTGACTTACCAGTCCAACAGCATAGCTCAAATCTGGCCTGGTAATAGTCATATAAATCAAGCTTCCTACTATGCGTCTGTACATAGTAGGGTCTTCCAGAAGCTCACCTGCATCTGTGCTCAGCTTCACATTCTGCTCCAAAGGAACTGAAATAGGCTTACAGCCTGTCATCCCATATTTGGACAGCATGTCCAATCCATACTGTCTCTGCAAGAGCTGTATCCCACTTGGTGATCTAATCACCTCAATACCCAAGAAATAACGCAGCTCTCCCAAATCCTTCATTTCAAACTTCTGCTTCAATATCATTTTCACATGAAGAATATCTTCATCACTGTCACCTGTCACAATCAAATCATCAACATAAATGACAAGTAGCATAATATCTTTCTCTGTTTTTCTCACATAAAGTGAGAAATCTGCCTTGGAAATCTGAAAGCCAATAGTGACAAGATACTGTCCTATCTTTTCAAACCATGCTCTAGGTGCTTGCTTCAAGCCATACAAGGCTTTCTTCAACCTGCAAACAAACTCAGGATGAACAGCATGCACATAACCTGATGGCTGCTCCATATAGATCTCTTCTTGCAAATCACCATGCAAGAAGGAATTCTTTATATCCATCTGATATAAAGACCATCCCTTTGATGCAGCCATAGCAATGACTGCTCTTACGTTTGCCATCCTTGCAACTGGACTGAATGTTTCTTCATAGTCAATGCCATATGTTTGTGCATACCCCTTGACTACTAATCTTGCCTTGTATCTGTTCACATAACCATCTGCATTGTGCTTCACCTTATAAACCCACTTACAACCAATTGCATTCTTACCTTTAGGCAAAGGTACCAATTTCCATGTAGCATTTGCTTCCAAGACATCCATTTCATCATCCATGGCTTTCTCCCATTTTTCTTTTCCCATGGCTTGCTCAAAAGAAGTGGGTTCTGGTTCCTGTATCACTTTGACCATATATGCATAGTGAATGGCTGTAAATCCATCATATTTCAGCCTATCCACAGGATACCTAACTTTGGTTGACCTGCGCAAAGTAGGATCACTCCCAGGTGCTCTCAAAACATCCCTGGTCTTCCTTACTCCAGGTGTAACAATAGAAGGAATACCCAACTCATCATCAATGCTCTGTTCTGAGCCACTGGATTCACCATCCACATAAGAGTGACCTGCATTCACATCAAACATGGGCTGATCTACCTTCTCTTTTTCTTTTCGTGACACCTGCATACCACTATTTGCATTGCTTTGAGAAGATTCTCCTGATCTCAATCTGCATGTCCATGGTGAAGAATGTGAACCACTGCTAGAGGACGCTCCAGGTCCACTAATATTTTGTGACTGCTGCTGTGAATTCTGCGCAGCATTACCATTTTGTGCATCTACATCAGCAATCACATTTACTAGTTTATACCAGCTACTCATCTCATCAAAAACAACATCTCTACTCACTGTAAACTTACGAGTAGAAGGGTTATAGCATCTATACCCTTTTTGCTGCAGAGAGTAACCAATAAAGATGCACTTCTCAGCTTTTGGATCCAACTTGGATCTCAACTCATCTCGCATATGTACATAGGCAATGCAACCAAAAATTTTCAATTGAGAAATATCTGGTTTCCTACCAGTATGCCTCTCCTCTGGAGTCATTCCATGTATTGCTGCAGTGGGAGTCCTATTCATTATGTAGACTGCTCTAGCAACTGCTTCAGCCCAATAAAAATCTGGCAGGTCTTTTTCATTAAGCATGGCACGAGATACCTCTCCAATATGCCTGTTTTTCCTTTCTGCAATTCCATTTTGTTGTGGGGTATGACTACATGAATATTGCTGCTTTATGCCATGCTCTTGCAGGAACCTTGCAAACTCATTTGAGAGGTACTCTCCCCCTCCATTTGACCTTAGGCATTTTATTTGCAGGCCTATTTCTTTTTCAACCATAGCTTTAAGAGTTTTGAAATGCCCAAAAACTTCACTTTTCTTTTTCATAAAATACACCCAAACTTTTCTGCTATAGTCATCAATAAAAGTGACAAAATAATGACAGCCTCCAAGAGATGCAGCTTTAGTAGTCCACACATCAGAGTGGATTAATTCCAATGGCTTTTTACTTTCTTAAACATGTCTAGGAAATGGTTTCCTTGCCTGTTTTCCAAACTGGCAGGCTTCACATACCTTATGCATTTCTGCAACCTTGAATTTAGGCAATCCTGCAACAATATTTTGGGCCTACATTGATTTAAGTCGCTGTACATTAACATGACCTATGCGTTTATGCCAGATATCAATATCTGCAACTACACCAGTCCCATGTACAAACATTGCTGCACTCAATTCAGGCATGTCTGCATCCAATGTAAACATTCTTCCCTTCTTCTTTTCTTTTGCTATCAAGCGACCTTTATTTTTCATATCCTCAACAAAGCATCCATGAGGATTAAATCTGACCTGCAAGCCCTGCTCAACCATTTGACCAACAGAAACCAGATTCTTGGTGATATTTGGGACATGAAATACATCAACAGATATTTCTTTTTCCCATCCTGCATAGACAAATGAATTTTTCCAATCTGCACAATAGGATGTGCAGTATCATCACCAGTCTCCACAAATCCTGGTTTTTCCATTTTCCTTGCATCCTCCATCCATTCTACATGACCTGTCATGTGGTTTGATGCACCTGAGTCAACATACCATACATCGTTGCTTTCTTCTGCACTTGTCACAGAATTGTTCATGTGCTGCACCATAAACAAATGCTCATTTCTGTCATCACCCTGTCTACTAGAAGATGCATAATTCCCTTGTTGCAGTTTTCCATTCAAGATGTCATTCTGCTTTTTATAGCAGTCTTTAGCCATATGACCCATTTTACCACAGTAGTAGCATTCAACATTACTGTTTGCATTTTGGCCTCTTTGCTATCCACCACGACCTCTTTGGCTCCCCCTGCCTCTTGAGTTACCACGTCCTCCTCCATAGGACTGGTTTTCTTGAGTTTGCTGCATATTCTGATTTCTACCACGGCCTCCAAATCGGCCTCCTCTACCTCTGCCTCTACCTCTTCCAGCATTTGAGTAGAAGACAGCTTCTTTTGAAGTTCCTCCTAAAGAAGATGCACCACCATTTCTTTGCTCCTCAGAAATTAGAAGAGCAATCAACTCCTCCAAATCAGGAAATCTTTCACAAACTGAAATGGATGTCTGAAACTGTGCATAATCCTTTCCTAGACCATTCAAGGTCACAGAAACTAAATCATCATCTTCCACTGGCGACCCAATGGAACCAAGTGCATCTGCAATCTTCTTCACCTTCATGTGGTAGTCATTGATGCTCATATTTTCTCTTTGCACATTGTGCAACTCTTGCTTGAGCTGCATTTTCCTGGCTTGCGTATTTGTGCTATACATTTTTGACAAAGTATCCCATGCCTCCTTTGGTGTACTTGCATCTTGAATATGCACAATCATAGAGTCTGAAATGCTGATAGACAGCCAGTACATAACTTTCCTGGCTCTCTCATGCCATGCTTTAAATGCCTGCATTTGCTGTTGATTGGGAACATCAGGAAGAACTGTGTTGTTCTACCACTTCAGAGGTACGGAGATTCATTGGAGCATGTGTGTTTTACATGATTTGGATACCCCATTTTGCACACATAGCAGATTGTTTATATCAGCTGCTTCAAAAGGGGCATAAATTTTATTGGGATGAGAGCCACACTAGAGCCATGCGAAAATTGAAGAAGTCGTTGCAGATTTCTCCTACTCTTAGGAAACCAGATTATAAATGCAGAAGGCCTATTGTATTGATAGTTGACACTAGTCCAATTGGCATAGGTTGGGCTGTGGGTCAAGATGATGCAGATGGAAATAGGTACGCTATTCGGTTTGGGGCGAAAGTCCTAAATGAGAGACAGAGGAGGTATCCGCAAATCAAGAGGGAATTACTGGAAACTGTTACGGCTCTCAAATGTGACAAGGAGTACTTTATTGGAGCTCCAGTTATGGTAGAGACAGATTGCTTGCCATTGATAGGTATGATTATGAGTTGCTCTACTCCGGATATAGCTATGTTGAGATGGATTGCATACATCAAGTCATTAAATCCAGAATTTAAACACATAGCAGGGAAGGATAATCCAGTGGCAGATATGCTGTCTAGAGCCAAATATGATGATGAGGAGACACTACTTGTAGAAGAGGATGATGCAGAAATTTCAGCCGCTATGGTTGATCATGTTTGCCATGTCTATGATATTGTGGCTTTCATAGAACAACTCTATGTTGGGGAATGGTTGCAGATTGGCAAGTACCTTAGTACACTAAGCAAAAGAGATTAATGGACAGATGAAGAGTTCAAGAAGATTAGAAGAAAAGCCTATGGTTATTTTCTCAAGGACGGATTTCTTTGGAAGCACCCGAAGAAAAGAGGAGGATTACCCTTACAGGTTGTGTGCGATAAAGAGACCCAGTTACAAGTGATGAGAGAGTTTCATGAGAGTCCTTGGGCTGGTCATAGAGGAGTGTGGGCTACTTATGAGAAAATCAAGGAGAAATATTGGTGGAAAGGCATGTACAGAGATGTTTCTCGCTTTGTAGAGACTTGCAGAGACTGTCAGATGTATTCCGTAGTGCGTCATCAAGATGACCTTCATCCGACCTATCCGCTATGCATTCATTATAAGTGGGTAGTTGATTTGGTTACTATGCCGATGGGTCTATGGCAGATGAGATATATTGTTTTGGCTAGAGAGGATCTTACCAATCATGTTGAGGGCAGACCTTTGAGAACGAAGACCACTAGTGCAGTGTGTAAGTTCTTATTGGAAGAAATTTTCTGCAAGTATGGCTGTGCGGGTAAGACTGCAGATCGCGGTGAATTGGATGCAAATGAAGCTAGGGAGTTTCTCTCTCAACTAGAAATTAAGTTGGCTCTAACCACAGCATATAATCCAGAGGAAAATGGAAAGAGTGAAAGAGGGCATCCGTTGATAGTGAAAGCATTAGCCAAAACATACAGAGGATGGATTGGAGAATGGCCAAGACTTCTACCATTTGCTTTATGGGTTGTTCGCGACTCACAGTGTTACCACTGGGAATATGCCCGCAGAGTTGATGTATGGTCAAAAACCGGTTATGCCGATTGAGACTTGTGCTTTGACTTGGTCAGTTTTACCTTGGTAGGAGGATTTGACGAGAGAGGAGCTCTTGGCTCTTTGGATCCGGCAGTTGGAGAGAAGACCAGAGGATATTCAGCTAGCTATTGATAGGTTGAAGGTTGCTAGACTTAGAAATAAGGACAGGTTTGACAACAGGCATCGCTTACGGCCTAAAGCAATAGAAGAGGGAGATTGGGTATTAGTCTTTGACAGCACCCTCAAAAATCAACATACTGCACTTCGAAAGATGGTGAAAAGATGCTTTGGGCCATACATAGTCAGACATGTCTTTGATAATGCAACATATGAGCTGACAGAATTGGATGGGACAGTGCTTAGAGTGCCTATTGTAGGAAAAAGAATCAAGATTTTCAAGAAAAGAGATGATGAGGATTATGCATTGGAAGAATTTTCAAGAGAAGAGCAACGAGAAGAAACTCCAGTAGAAGAGACAGAAGATATGACATATAATCTTGTTGATATACCAGAAATAGACAAAGAAGAGATTGATCTGCTCGTGGATCTTGACGACAATGATCATGGGTAGTTGGCCCATCCGGAGGATGCGCAGGATCAGAGGGGGTGGATGTCGTACTGTTGCACATCTGAGATGTGGAATCCACCAGAAAATTTGTGTGTGTGACATTTGTTACTTTGTACATACTTAGTCATTGTGTTTGCATTTTGTTCTGCGTGGGCAGTATAGGGAGAGAGAGCTCTCCATTTGTATGATAAAATGCAACGGTCAATTTTGAGAATTGGCAAATATTCCTATGTTGCTGCACTAAAATCATGTGCCTCCACATCAAACATTGATCGGGGAAGGCTCATCCATAAGTAGATCATGGAGAGTGGGATACAATCAGATATTATGTTGGGGAATACACTTGTTGCTAAGTATTCAAAGTGTGGGGATTTTGAAGAGGCAAGGAAAGTCTTTGATAATATGCCTCATCGTGATGTGGTCTCCTGGGGTGCATTGATCACGGGACATGCACAACATGGAGAAGGCCTTCTAGCTCTTGAGTATTTTGAGCAAATGCAGCTTGATGGCATAAAGTCAAATAAAGTGATCTTTGTAAGCATGTTGAGGACCTGTGCTACTGTAGGAGCTATAGAACAAGGCAAATTGATCCAAAAGAAGATAATAAAAGATGGGTTCCAGTTAGATGTTTTTGTATCAACTGCCTTGGTTGATATGTATACTAAATGTTGTATCTTGAAGGAAGCAAGCCAAATATTCAGTGGTCTGTCAAAAAAAAGGATGTGATTGCTTGGAGTGCAATGATTGCAGGCTACGCCAGTGTGGGGATTTCAAGAACGCAAAGCAGTATTTTGATGACATGTTGCATGAAGGGAATTCTGCTATTGTGAGGGGCTGCTTTTCGGCGTGTTGATGCAGAAGAGCTATATTGGGGGGAATAAAAGCGTAAAGTATCTGACAAAGAGAGCGAGGAATCAGGAGATGTTTTTTTTGAAGCTCAAAAGGGGATTTTCCTGAGATAAGGGGATTGGGTTTGTGTTCCCAGGGTTGTGCGACTACTGTGGAGAAGGATCTTCTCGCCAGGGTGGACCAAGCCCATGTGGAAGCAGTAGCTCGAGTTCTTGAACAGGTGGCTATCCTCAGGCAGAACCTTGCCAAATTTCTTTGCGAGACATGGAGATAATTACTTCCAACATTGAGAATGATGGCTCTGGATACCCTGGTGCAATTGCTGCACTTAGCATAGTAGGAGATTTTATGGTCGATCAAGCTGCACATAGCGATTTTCTTGGTGCTATTCTAAATACTGGAATCTCTCAAGAAAAAGTTGGTGACATTCTTGTCCAGGGTGATGTTGGTGCACAAGTGATTATTGTTCCTAATCTATCCAATTACCTTGTTTCTTCTATTACTCAGGTTCGTAGAACTCCAATTATTTGTAAAGTGGTTCCATTGGCAGATCTCCAAATTCAACATCCCAGGTGAGAGGCAGCAAAATGGTTCAGATCATAAAATCTGTTGAAGTGTCTCTTAGAGTGGATGCACTAGCAAGTGCTAGTTTCAAGATATCCCGGTCTAAGCTGGTTGACCTGATCAGTGCTGCGGATGTCCATGTAAATTGGGAGGAAAAGCTAAAGCTGATGCTAAGGGATTACTATTGAAGGGAGTGATCAAGCGACAGATGTTTGGGTGTGATCGAATTTAGGGGAGAAATTAAAGTCATATGATCCTATTATCTGCGAAGAAAGCTGTTAATGTGGTGATCAATTTTGACTTCCCTAGGAACTCCGAGACATATTTACATCGAGTGGGCCGCTCTAGAAGGTTTGGACATCTGGGGCTGGCTGTAAGTTTGATAACATATGAATATCATTTTCAATTCTACAAAATTGAGCCAGAGCTAAACATTGAAATCAAATCCATACCTGCAGAGGTTCATAAGACTGTTTATTATAGATAAACACCATGGTTTTCACCAAGATTCGCCATTTGATTACTAGCAGTTATTGATTATGGACAGCATGGAATGTTGAGGCTCATCTGGACTTTGACTGGATGCGGTAAGCTTCTGGTTCTGCACATTCAAGTTGTTGTTAAGCTAGACTCGAATGACTTGCCATGAGATTTGACACTTGGATATATTAGTGGTTTCACGGCATAAGAATCTTCCTTTTTACAGGTTTAAAATGGCTGAATTTGCTTCCATTACACCAGCATTGTTGTTCAAAGACCTTGCTGCAAGGATTGGGATGCACATAATCATATTCATTTTTGCAAACAGCTTAGGGGAGCTAGAAAAGATTCAATGGAGAGTGGTAGGAGGCAACTAAACAATGCTTACAATTCTGAAAGATTCACTTGTTTGTACTAGTGATGGTTCGGTATCTGTACATGGTATAGAGGTAAAGAAATCCTGCTTAGTCAACATTGTATATAAACCAGCAGTAATGAAAAAAATTCTTGTGGTGCAAGTTTCTAGAGTGGCAGTTGTATGAACCTACAGAGGACAGACTACTGTTGCCAATGTCGTTTAGTGGAATATTTTGGTTGCAGATATTGAGCTTGGTTCTAGTATAAGTTATCATTTGTGCAATGCTGCCTTGTGGGCTTACAAGATATTATGTCTGTCAGGTTCTTTATGATGATAAATGGTCAAGAACAACAGGGATGGGATCCTGACCTAGACTTATCTGAGACAATGGCGAGTTTTTTTTTTTTTTTGGAGGTGCTCTTGTTGACATGTATGCTAGATGTGGGAGCCTAGAGAACGGATAGGTTGTCCTGCATAACCTAAACTCGCTTGATTGATCTTCTATCCTGAAATTAGTCAAGGTCCTTTGTGGTCGCGACTTTGCTTTCGAAAACCCTTCGACATCTTTGGTGAACTCGACGTGAAAGCGTCACACTTGAATTTCAGGATGGGAGATACTTCAGCATCAATTTCAACCTCTTCTACGATTCCTGCTTTGTCCTCTACTTCAGCTTCATCATCAACTTCTGCTTCAAGTACTTTTACAGATGATTTAAAGCAGATTTTTCAGAATTTGTCTATGTATATGCAGCTTCAAAATCAGCAGACACAATTGTATATGCAGCAGCAGCAGCAGTTGCATCAACAACAATTGTCTCAGTAAAGGCAACTATATTTGGAGCAAGAGAATGCAATCAGCGCGACTAAGGTGATGGAAGTAGTTGAGAATGTAAAGAAGCTATTTGATGGCCGTAATGTTTCAGCTTATTTGAAGACGTATGAGATCAATATGGGATTTTTTGGAGTACCAATAGGACTTATGAGTAAATATTTCCTTTGCCTTGTCACACCTGCCTTGAGGGTAAAAGCGACTGATCTTTTCCGTCAAAATTCGCATTGGCAATATTTTAAGAAGGCTCTAAAAGAGGAGTATTTTCTTGAGGACTTTGGGATGGCTACACGGCGGTCATTCCAAGAGTGGATCTGCATGCCAAACAAAGGTCTAGCTGCTTCAAAATTGATACGAGAATTTGAAGAGAGGTATAGTCAGCTTGATGCTATTGAACAAAGAGCATTGGATGTTGAGAAAGTTGAGCTTTTCTTGCAAGCAGCAGATCCTGCCCTTCAGGAAGAATTAGGAGAGCTTCTTGAGGATCGCACGAAGCCTATGGGTCTTAAAACGGACTGGCAAGATGCCTAGGATGCAATCTCGACTTTGACCAAGAGGAGGATATGGAAGACCCGCTTACAGAATGGTTCCATGAAACTAACGCCGTCTTGTGCTCCTATGTCTTCTTCTACCCCTGTCATTTCTTCTCTTCCTCAGCTAGTTTCTTGGCCTATGCTAGTGCCTATTGTTTCTAATCCTCCTGTTCCTCCTATTCCAAGACCGATGCCGGCTCCTTCTTCTCCAAAACCATCTGCTCTGTCGGTTCCTTCCTCTCTTGATGACATAATCAAAGGCATAACAGATTTGACACTTGAGTTAGTTAAAGCAGAATTGGTGGGAAAATTGAAAGAGCAGTTTGCTTCGACTGCGCCTACTATTTCTTCTAGTGCTCCTACTACACCTAGGAGTGCTCCTAGTGCACCTAGGAGAGATCGAAGATGTATTTGCTGTGATAGTACGGACCATCAGCATTGCAAGGATTGTAAATCTTTTCAAGATGCAAGGAGGAAAATTTTGGTATTTTGGGGACAAGATAGCAAGATCTGGTTGACTGAAATAAGAGCTACGCTTGCTACCAATTTTGGGAAAGGCAGAATGAAGAAATTAGATGATATGGCTACGCCTATTTCTTATGTGGCAGCTAGAGGAGATGCTTCTACATATGGAGTCCAGATTGAGAAAGGTTCAAAGAGTTAGTCAGCATTATGGACATATGCTTTGGAGACGGCAAACAAGGGGAAAATTCAGCAGACTGTTTTGACTAGTGCAGGTTCTAGCATCAGATCTGAGACAGGTTGGGATTCGCCTGTTTGACAGGTACACTATTTATGCCTACTTGGCTAAGTCTCAAGGAGAATATGTACTTGTTGAGGAGAAGCGTAACAGAGATGAACAAAATCCAAATGCAGCTAAAAAGACTAGAGGGGATGAGTTTGTTACTCCACCTATACTACAGGGCCGTCTTTGAGACCAGGGCCGGAATGACAGATCGAAGATGCTCAAAAGAAAGAAAAGAGGCAAGACCCTAGAGAGAGAAAGCAACGAGGATTTAGATTGATGTCCGATATTGAGACATCTACGGATATGAAGAAAATCTTTAATGACAAGATACTTGGTAGTGAGGTGACTTTTACTATTTTTGAGGTTTTGGGCATCTCGAAAAGAGAGTTTCAAGATCAATTCCAAGAAGTCCTGAAGAGAAAAAGACATGCATTGCCTACTACTGATACACATGGATTTTTGATTGGGGAGTTGGATGAGGATGAGGATGAGGTTATGGTTGAAAATGCTTCTGTTTTTCCGCAGACAGAGAAGAGGCTTCAGCCTATGCATTATGCTGAAACTGATGAGCCTATCTTGGTACCACGTAGTCATTTTTCACGGAGTCATTGGGCTAGGGCAACTACAGAAACGATGGTAAAAATTGGAGAGAAACATGTGCCTTATGTTGCTTTGGTGGATCATGGTTCAGAGATTAATCTCATAGTTCGTGGAGTTTATGAAAGTAATAGATGGCCTATGGATGTAGAGCATGGGTGACCCATGGTTTACAGTGCCTAAGAAGAATGGATCTTTGCGATTCATTCAAGATTTATAGCCTGTCAATAAAGTCACTATTAGAAATGTTGCTTTGGGTCCAATTGTTGATGAATTTGCTGAGGCTTTTGCAGGTAGAGCAATTTATTCCATGGGTGATTTATATTCAGGCTATGACCAATTCCAGCTTGCTTTGGAAAGCTGAGACATTACCACAATGAAGACGCCTCTTGTTTTAGTCCGCATGTGTACTCTACCCCAAGGAGCTACAAATTCAGTGGCTCACATGATGAATGCCATGTACAAAGTATTAAGAGATTATAGTCCCCAACTTATCCTTCCTTTCCTTGGTGATGTACTGATCAAAGGATGTGAAATTCATGAGAAGAATGAAGAGCTCAATGAACTTGGATGCCGCAAGTTTGTTTCTGATCATATTAATGATTGCGCTCAAATCTTGTCTAAACTGGAAGAAGTCTATCTTACTCTTTCAGGAGCTAAATCTGTTTTTGGAGTTGAAGAAGTTCTTATGGTTGGGCATATGTGTGGCCCATATGGCCAAAAGCCTTCTCCAATCAAGATTGATGCCATCAGCAAAATGCGAGAAATATGTACAAATGTTTCGGAGGTGAGAAGATTTCTTGGAGCGTGTGTTTTTTATCTTATTTGGATCCCACACTTCGCTCATGTTGCTGAAATTATTTATCAACTGTTAAGAAAAGGCCAAAGGTTTATGTGGGAAAAAGAGCATACTCAAGCTGTTCGAAAATTGAAGAAATTGTTGATTTCAATCCCCCACCTTGAAGAGGGTTGATTACTCTAATGGACAGCCTATCATACTCATGGTAGACACAAGTCCTATTGAGATAGGATGGGCTATTGGTCAAGATGATCTTGAGGGCAATAGATATGTAATCCGCTTTCGAGTGAAGGGTCTTAATGAACGTCAAAGAAGGTATGCTCAAATTAAAAGAGAACTTTGGGGAGTTGTAACTGCATTGAAGTGTGATCGGGAGTACTTCATGGGTGCACATGTAGTAGTTGAAACAGATTGTCTTCCACTCTTGGGCATGATTGCCAACTGTTCCACTCCCAACATAGCTATGCTAAGATGGATAGCCTATATTAAATCCTTCAATCTTGATTTGAAACATATTGCAGGAAGAGATAATCCAGTTGCTGACATGCTTTTGCATGCCAGATATAAAGATGAAGAAGATATGATGGATGAGGAAGTAACAGAGTCTATATTTGCTGAAAATGATGCGGTAATTGTAGGTTCAAATCAGAAAACAGTAAGAATAGATTTTCTTAATAATGGTACAACTGTCATAAATGCACGTACATCATTAATTACAGCAAGTACTGCTATTGTAACAGAATTTACAGCAGCAAAGAATGGAGAAACAACCATGGAAAGACGGTGGGCAACTGAAAGACATCATGTTCAATGCTTTGCTTTAGTTTGTTCTCATTTTATGGAAGAATATTATGCAGATGATTGGCTAAAAATCGGCCAATACTTGAGCACTATGGCAAAGAAGGAAGATTAGACTGATGAAGAGTTCAAGAGAATCAAGAGAAAGGCTTATGGCTTCTTTCTCCAAGACGGTTACCTTTGGAGGCATGCGAAGAAGAAAGGAGGAGCACCTGTTCGTGTCTTAGGAGACAAGAAGACTCAAAGACAGGTCATGCAAGAATTTCATGAAAGCCTATTGGCTGGGCATAGAGGCATATGGGGCACTTTTGCCAAAATAAAAGAGAAATTTTGGTGGCAAAACATGTATAAAGACATTGAGCATTTTGTTGAGTCTTGTCATGTTTGTCAAATGTACTCTATGGTTAAGCATAGAGATGGGCTTCAGCCTATCTACCTTTCCTTTATCCATTCATTACAGATGGGTTATTGATTTAGTAACCATGCCTACAAGAATTTGGAACATGAGATATCTAGTGCTTGCTAAAGAAGATCTCACAAATCAGGTGGAAGGTAAAGCCTTGACAACAAAGACCACTCAAGCTGCTCGTAGATTTTTGCTTGAAGAAGTGTTTTGCAAGTATGGCTATGTTGCCAAAGTAAATGCTGATAGAGGAGAATTGGATGCCGATGAGGCTTGCCATTTCTTTGCTCAATTGGGAATCAAGCTATCTCTTACATCAGCCTACAATCCTAAAGGCAATGGTAAGAGTGAAAGAGGACATCAACAGATTCTCAAAGATTTGGCAAAGTCTTGCAGAGGGAAGATAAGAGAATGGCCTAAAATGCTCCCATTCGCATTATGGGCTGATAGAACTACCCATAGTGCAGTGATAGGTTATATGCAGGCCGAACTAATGTATGGGTAGCCACTTATTATGCCTATTGAGGAGTCTATTATCACATGGAGTATCTTGCCTTGGGATGAAGGCATAAATAGAGAAGAGCTACTGATTTTGTGCATAAGGCAGCTTGAAAGAAGGCTAGAGGATGTCAAGACATACATTAAAAGGTTAAAGGCAACAAGGTTGAAGAATAAGAAGAGGTTTGACAAGTGCCATCGACTCCGTCCAAGAGCTATCCAAGAGAAAGATTGGGTACTTGTCTATGACAGCAGCCTAGACAATCAGTATAGTGCTCATAGGAAGCTAGCCAAGCGATGGTTTGGACCATATGTGGTGAAGATAGTACATGATAATGCTACTTACACTTTGGCTAAAATGGATGGGACCATGATCAAGATACCAATAGCCGGCAAACGTATCAAGCTCTTCAAATGAAGAGAGTCTTCTACTTATGAGCTTGATGACTTGGATGTGAACCATCTACTTGAAGACAAGGAAGAAGAAGAAGACTTAGAGGATGAAGATGAAGATATGTCAGAAGAAGAGCCTCCTTAACCTACAAATTCATGAAGTGGCTTATGCCGGAGGATGTGCAGGTTAGGAGGGGGTGAATGTCAAAGGGTTTTCTATTCATGGCATAAAACATGGAGTTCTTATGTTTGCAGAAGAACTTCATTAGGATCCACATAAGAAACTTTCATACATAATTCACTCATTATTCCCTTGCATTTGTCTTAGATGTCATTTAATCTCATAAGTTCCTTTGTAACTTGACATGCAATTTTCAGTTTGTATCAAGAAAAATGACAATGATAGTGTATATGAGGACCTTCAACTTTATCAATAGGTGGTAATTGATAGTTTACAGGTTATGTCACATTGGTTTATGAAGTTCATTAGCTTGGAAGATCCAACTTTTGTCAAGAGCACTCCAAAGTGGACTAGGTCCACAAGAGACGCGGAGTAATAGTTGCAAAGGACTTATATGACTTGTATATGATTTATGAGAACTTTTTTTTGTGTGAAAGAAGGAGAGAAGTGTTGCCCACATTTTGCGGTGCATTTTTTGGGCCTGCACACCTGTGGAAGATGGAGGGAGAGTTGAAGACTATGGTGAATGCTCCAAAGCATGCAAACACAAAGCAAACTGAAGATAAAGAGGAGATACAAACAAAGAAGGTAAGAGTCCTTTTTGCCCCATCCATTTGGTATCACGAAAATGAGTGGTATGACAGTCCATGAAAGGAAAAAACAGAGATAAAGTATTCAGCCTGCTCTTATGAGCATCTTCTTCCATTCTCTTACCGTATTCATGTACCATTGAAGCCCTTCTTGTGCCCAAGTACTTGAGTGACTTTGGGGCAAGTCAAGAGGTGATTTTTGCCAATGTATGGGCTGAATAGGCTCTCCCAAAACTGTCATAAATAGGGGAGCCATTAAAACTCATTCATTTGAAGGGGTTTCTTGAAATCTAATCACTTCCTTGTGTAGACAATGCTCCCGATACAATAGGGCATTGGTTGAGATTGTAATAAGAGGCTTTCCCATGAGTTTGTATACATTTATAAGTCAAGTTTGAGGGCTGGAAATTACTGTTTTAATGCAGGGCTGAAGTATATTTGTGGTTTTAATGATGCATTTTTATCATCCTTTGGACTCTATGTCAGTTGTAATGAGTTCTATCTCTCTATACCTTGTATCTTGAAGTCTCAATACATGTATCTTCATGAAATGGAGGGTATTAGAGCTTGAATTTGTTGTAGGAAATGGAACAAAATTTGATATAGATCTATGCATAAACCTCATGGTTATTGATGTAATCGGATCCAAGTTTATTATGGTAAGCTTGTATGACATGACTATGTAAGAAATTGGTTACTCTCTATCTCATCTACTCTCTCCATAACCCGAGAATCCATCAAAGTTCCCCAATCATTTTCCTCTCTCCTCTTTGAATCTCTCACTCCTCTTCTGCTCTAAACCTCGGTGGTAGACCTTCGACCTCCAACATGATGACAACGTACGTGACTAGACCAACAGAGCTATGAGTAGTCAAATAACCACATTTGAAAGAGAGGGGGTTGGTTTGACTTATAGGCATGCAAATTTTGGGGGGAAGAGCTCAAGTGTGAAGTGACAAACATACTCACAGATAGTTGGTAACTGTCTATAAAATAGCATGCATGGAAATAATGCATGGTGAATTTCATGAAGCAACACAAGAATTGATGTGTGTACAGGTGATGAGTAGTAGGAAGGTGAACTACACTTAATCCTTTCTTGCTATCATGTAGCATCAGTGTGGCATCAATGACATGCTTCCTAGCCCGATCCTTTATGATCTTCCAATCATGTGCCAACTTATGTGTAAGGCTGTGGATTTTGACATGATAGTGGTGGCATGAGCAACTCAATTCCCAGAAGTACCATCCAAGATAGGAATAGAGATAGATTGAAAAACTTGCAATGGCTTTTTTCATGCAATCCAATCGATGGTAATTTAAATTGTAAGCTAAAGGGGGTGTTTTTATGTTAAGGGAAAGGGAGTGCTAATGGGATAGTATACCTTCTTGTGTTTGAAAAGAGAATTATTGTGCTTTTGAAGGAAATTCTTTTGCTTGGGAAGAAACTCCTAATCTGAATGATGGAGTTCAACTTAGATGCTGGTTTCTTCTTCAATCCCCATTATTCAGTCCATGATGATCTTCAATCACATCATCCTTGTTAGCAATTACATCAACTTAGGAGGTACCATGTAAAGGGTGGCAACTTTATGATATGGATGTTTCAATAGGAAAGAAGGGGAGAAAGCTTAAGAGCCAGCCGAATCTTAAGAGAATCTAAAGAAGACAAATATGTTTACAATTTGGTTCAAGGTATTAATAAGGTTTTATATAATGGGACAAAAAGGAAACTAGAAGATGAACATATTAATGTAAAAGTGCACCATATAATCACTCCTGATCAGGGTTAAATTATTGGGATTTTGGTTAGACCACGACTACTCCTAGAAGAAACTAGTGTTAGGGCTTGTTTGACAATATTCTAAATACAATAAAAGGTTCTCTCCCTTTTCTTCAAGTGTTTTCTTTTGTTTCTCCTCTCCTCTTTCTTGACTTCAAAATCGTGTGCATATGTAAGTTTCATTTTTTGAATTAAAAAATTGTTGCTAAAAAGTGTGTCAAAAATGCCATTTACACATTCTTTTTAATGAAACATACCCCCACATGCTTGTATGTGAATTTTCATGGAAAACTAGACACAATCGCTACTGCGCATCATGCCTCCACATCTCTCCTATGATTTTATTGTAATGAAAGAATGAAGATGATGAGTGCTACATCTTTCTCAAGCAACTCTACAAGGTAAGGCATATGTCTTAGAGAAGAGTTCATATGACCTTGTTAGTTGGTTCCACTTTTGTAAGGTTCCATTTGATGACCTTCTTATGCTTACACTTCCGTTACCCTGAATCTTCAAAAATTGTAGAAAAACTTTTGAAACCTTTTGAGGCAAAAAGTGGAAAGTGTTGCGGTCGAAAGTATCAATAAACTATAGCAATGGTGTTTTCTAGATTCATTGTGATGATCTAATGATTTTTAGAACTAGGGAATCTCAACTACACTTAGGGAGAACTGTGTCTCAATTAGCTTAGCATGAAAGGTTGTATAAGGATCGATGCTAATAGAACGTGTCAAGACATGACATGAAGACGGAGACTTGGTCAGCGCCTTATAAATGTTTTAGGTGGCGATACCACCTTGACTATGTTGCACAGCACTTACGACTAATTCGTTGCCGCCTTATAAACGTTTGAGGTGGGGATACCACCTTGAATACGAGATGCACTCACGACTTCTTCATTGCCACCCAAATTACAAAGGCGGATACCTCACCTTCTCAAAGGTCATATAAGGCCCTCTCAAACCCCGCAGGTACCTTCAAAGTCACACGACTTATATTCAAGAAAGCGACCTCAAGACCAATCATCTCTTATTGCATCCTTTATCTATGATATGAACAAACTAGAACCTTTTGAGTTTTTCCTCAAGAGCCTAGTCTAATATTACATACAGTATCACACTTGACTTGCAAATTTACATGATAAATTAATACACTTGTTGCAAGCTTTTGGTAATTTAAATATGCATCCACTTCATGCACATTATGTTATGGCTAATAATCTAAAAAATTATACTCCTTATTTGTGCTTGCTTGAATATTGCATACTGCTTACTTCTTGCAATTAACATTATCCCTCTCCTAGATGAGAGCCATTCCTATGCACTCTTCATTGTAGGTGGTATACTTTAGCTTGCACTAAGGACATGAATGCCAAGGACGGTCATGTGTTGTCATTGGAGGAGTTCTTCAGGTTGTTGGTTGCATCAAAGCTTCTTGTTGTAAGGTATGTTGTGGCTCGAGTAGTAGTAGGTGGCTTGGTTATTGAAGGTGGTGATATTTATTGGGATTATTTTGGTGGGTTCCTATGGTAATTAGTCTCTTGGCAAGTTTCCATGGTGAGTTGAAGGTTAGAGCTATTAGGTTGAGGATGAAAGAACTTGAATAGAAGTAGATGGTGCATTACTCCTCAGGATCCTCAATACCTGCAATTAAAATACCTCTCATATAGTCATTTCTTTAAGGGAAAATGCTAGTCTTATTGTCATGCATAGAACATTTTTTGTTCCATGAGAACCTGAAGTGTTATCCTTCTCTTGAGAATCTAAGCCATACATAGGTTGTGGTGCTAATATTACATGAGTGCACATTCTTTCATGAGCGGTGATTGAAGATAATCTTCTCATACAATCTGAAAATAAGATGATAAGGAGTGTGTGTTATTGAATTGACTTTGTTTATTTACAACATAAAATGAAAATTTTTGAGTCTTTTTAACCACAACAAAACCAAAACACCCATGCAACCAATCCAAAAAATGACAACTTTGCCTCTTGTAGCCTCTATTATAACGAAAACACACACAATTAGAGCATCTAAAACCTTGATCAATGTTCAGAATGCGAGCTTCAAAAAAATATCTGCATAAAGTCTTCATACCTCTTCAAAATTCTGACAATACATCGAACCTTAAGCATTAATTTTTTGAAAGTATAGCAAACCTCCTCTCTTCTCACATATAAACATGTAATCCAAATCAAGAGAAGAGCCCCTAGTTCTTTACTTTCTCCCTTTTTATAGAAATTTTTTCTCCTTACACTCATGTCATGCTTTTAAACTCTTAAAAACTTTCCTTAGCATTTTTTAATGAAAAGCATTAAGCTTTTCTTCACGTTTTGCTAAAGGCAAAACACTTTTACTTTTTAATATATCTTAAACACCTAGGTCACTTGTTTATATACCTTCTCTCCTAAGAGATTGTAAATGATACCCTAATAAAGGTAAGGCCGACAATTAGTTGGATCACCATCAACCATATCCTTGTAGAGCTATAGAGCTTCTTGAAAATAACCCTTCAACCTCCTAAACGCAATGGTGTCAGATGTCAGAGTGTTTGGGGTTGAAAGTCTACCAAGGGGTAAGAGGCAGTAGGGTAAAGGGAGATCCCGAGAGAGAAATTGATGAAAGAGAAGGGGTTCAAAGAAATAGAAGATGTAGAAGAATACTCATAGAGGTGAAGCCTGCCAATTTATTTTTGCATCTTGAGAAAATAAATCCCTTGTAGACCAAAAACGTGCATTAAATAGTATCTTCTTCACTGCTACCCAGATCGCCAATCTGATGCTTCTGTTGGATCCAAAAGGGGGGTAAAATGATAGGATACATGGTCAGAATTCTCCTAGATCGCTCCTTCTTCTCCTAGTTCAGAGTGATATTTGCTGTGTGTAAACTGTGATCACACGTCGCACAATTTTGCCAATCCTTATTTTTGTGTAAAATCCCCCAAAAATGGTTGAAAGATACTTGCTTTATTTTTACATGTCATCCTATTCTAGAAGTTGTCTACATCTTTTGGATATTTACAAGAAATAATATCCAAAATATCAAAAATAGGCTAAAATTGTCCAAAAACTGGTATTTTTAAACCATCCACACTACGGACACTAACACTAATGACTAATATGGCATTGACTCTGTAGATCAATAAGAAAGCCAAATGACAATGCACTGTATAGTTTTTCACATTGTGTCTGTGTAGCGGCATGACATCCACCCCCTCTTAACTTGCACATCCTCTAGCATGTGTCAAAGTCTTATGGATCTGTAGTGTCAGAAGAAGTACCCTCTGTCATGTCAATATCTTTATCTTCTATCTCTTCTTCTTCCATATTCTCATGTTTATGCTCAATATCCAACTCCTTCAACTCATATGTTGAAGACTCCCTATGTTTAAAGAGCTTGATATATTTTCTAGCCCAACTGGAATCCTTAGAGCTGTCCCATTCATCTCATTTAATGCATAGGTAGCATTATCAAAAACAAACCTTACCACATATGGACCAAAGCACCACTTTTCCATCTTCCGAGTGACACTATGCTGATTTTTCAAGCTGTTGTCATAAACCATTACCCAGTCCCCTTCTTGTATAGCTCATGGTTATAGTTTGTGTCACTTGTCAAACCTCTTCTTGTTCTTCATCCTTATAGTTTTCAGAATTTTCATTGTTTTCTCAACGTCTTTAGGCCTTCTTTCTAACTGTCTAATGCGTAGGACTAGCAACTCCTCTCTATTCAAACCCTCTTCCCATGGTAGAACACTCCAAGTAGCAATCTCCTCAATCAGCATGACTGGCTGTTCTCCATACATTAATTCAATAGGCATATACCCTATAACTGCACTATGAGTGGTTCTATTAGCCCATAAAGCAAAGGGTAACATTCTTGGCTACTCTTTCATCCTGCCCTTGCATGACTTTGCTAATGCGTTAATGATAGGTTGATGACCTCTTTCACTTTTTCCATTTACTTCAAGATTATAGGTTGAAAACCACTTTACCAACACAACCATACCTGCAAAAGACTTATTTCTAATAAGAATCTACAAACTGCTTGAGTAGTCTTTGTACTAATAAGAGCTCAACCTTCCACTTGATTTGTTTAGTCTTCTTGTGTAAGCACAAGATATCTCATTGTTGAGAGTGGAAAAAGACTGAATTTTTGACTGATTTTTGTTATTTTTGAGGTCTGAATGATTGATTTTTTATGGATTTAGAGTGATGTATGGTTGTTAATGGAAGTGTTTGAGAGTGTTTTGGATTATATTGATTATGTTTTGCAATTTCATGATGATTCTCAGTGGAGATATGAAGCTCTATGATGTTCTGCTGAGGTTCTAATTAGTTCTGTATAGCTTCTGTTTTGTTCTGATTTTCTTCTGTATGAAGCATGGATTGATGATTGATGAAGATTGAGATCTTTTGGAAGCCTATTGAATAGTTTTTGATAGTTTGGAATGGTTTGAGTATGAGTTATGAGGTTCTGATGACCTTCTGTAACCCTCTGTAGACCTTCTGTAGAGCCTCTATCTCTACTCTGTCTATGTACTGTAAGTGTACTGTAGCTGCTTTGGTATTGTACTGTATTGTACTGTAGTGTTCTGTAGACCTTTTGTAAGTGTTATGTAGAATTTACGTGTGACTTTGGGAAAGTTTTTTAACTTTTGGAAAGGAATAATCTAAGTTCAAAAGAGCTAAAACAAGTGGAAGAAGCAGTTGCTGAAGACTGAAGAGAAGACTGAGTGACAGCGATAGTAGTTAGCTGTGAAAAGACACTGTAGTGGCTCTGGTGATTCTTCATATCAGACACACCTCTTGGGAGGTGCATCCACGACCTAAGAAGGATTATTGAGAGTTATTATGAGAGTATTGTAGTGAGGAGATGATGTACTATTGAGAGAGAGAGAGAGAGAGAGAGAGAGCTAGAGATAGTCAATTCTATCAAAACAGTGTAACTGTATATGAGAGATTGAGAGAGAGAACTATGAAGACATTAAAGATGAATAATATGTGATTGATTTCCATTCAATGATGGTGTATTTTTTTATGTTCTGTGTTATATTGGTGGATTCTATGAAGATGTTGAAGAACATGGTGGATTTTATCAAATCCGTGGGAGATATCTACTATGATGTTGCGTGAAGATTTGTTGTTTCCTTTGTTTTGATGGTCAAAAGCATGAAATAAAAGCTTGTTGATGTTATAATATAGATTTTCTTGCAAGAGAATTCCCTTTTCCTTGGTGTTCCTCTTGGGGCTCCATGTTTTTGGTGCACAACCGGGGAAACTTGCCATCAACAAGCATTTGAAGAGGCTGAAAATGAAGGAAATGGCATTGCCAAGAAGAGAAGAATCCAATGGAGGTTTGCAAAGTTCCTTCTTTCACTGAAGAGTTGGAGATTCTCATTATCAAAGCCACTCCTCACAAGAAGTTCATCCCACAATGGCGGAAACATATCACCATCATGATGCATGCTTTATGTGGTGGACTGTTTTCTCTTCCTGTTGAAGCACCAGAAACTTGCATCTTGGTGGCAAACTATTTGGGAACAAACTGAAGAGTAGAAACAGAGAGAATGACTATCCATGGAAGATTTGGCATTCATTGAGAAGTTTCCCGACATCATCAAGTGGGAGATTGTGAAGAAGCTTTAGGAGTCATGGTCTGTGGAGGTTCACAAAAACAAGAAGGAAAAGAGTTGGAATTTATTTGTGGATGCTCAATAGCAAGATACATGGGATGCTTGGTGCACTAGCAATCTTCTATTTGTCCAATTAGCAACCCAATGGAAGTTGGTAGACTGAGTGTTTTTCACAACATACATTGTTGAAACCCTCAGAAGCTGGCATTATTATAATGGCACAACAACGATCCTAAGAAGAATGAGTTTTGATACTTTCAGAATGAAATACCTTCCCGTCGGTAGTGGCTTGAAAGCCGAATTTAGAGATGTTGAAAAGAAGGAAGTAGAAGAGATGTTGGCCAAAGAATCCCTCAGAGACTGAGCCCTCTCTGATACTATCCTGTTGAGTAGAGACCAATTGGTTGAAGCCAACCCCCTAATGAATTACGAAATAAAGAGGCAAGTGTTAGAATGAGTCCAAAGGTATGTAAGAAGCCTCCTTTGACATCCTAAAAGCACTCTCAACATATATATATAATTTAAAAAAAGAACAGAAAAGAACATAAAGAAAACAAAGCAAGAAAGAAAAAATAAAGAAAAACAAGAAACACAAAAAAGAGAAAAAAACCCAAACAAAGGAAACAAGAAAAAGAAAATGAAAAAAAAACAAGAAGAGAAAAACGAAGAACAAGAAAAAAAAAACACATACCTATGGGTCGTTGCGCGCCAGCGTCCCCCCCTTCCTCCCTCCTCCTTTCTCCTCCCCCATCTCCTTTATTCTCCTCCTCCTCCTTCTTCTCTTCCCCCCCCTTGGCCCTGTGATGCCACTGCTGGCCCTGTCGATGCTGCCTCCACGGCCCTCCTGCCGCTATCGATGTTGCCCTTCGCTGTTGCCGCTACAGCTCCCCATTGGCTGCCGCCTCCCTCAGTCGCCCCTGCTCCCGTCGAACACCGCAGTTGTTTCCTCCTCCTCCTCCTCCTCCACCACCACCACCACCACCTCCTCCTCCTCCTCCTCCTCCTCCTCCTCCTCCTCCTCCTCCTCCTCCTCCTCTACCTCCCCCTCCTCCTCCCCCTCCTCCTCCTTCTCCTTCTCCTCCTCCTCCTCCTCCTCCTCCAATTTCTAACCTTAGTTCATACCTAAACTAACCCTAGTTAACAATTAACCTAACATTAGTTAGCAACTAACCTAACACTAGTTAACAATTAACCTAACATTAGTTAGTCCCTATCTAACTAACCCTAGTTAGTGGTGCACAGATCGGATGCTGTATGCTCGCGTAGTGAACGTCGGAAGGTCCCCAAGAACAAAAGAACTCTACTTTTTGCACAAAACTCAAGGTAGAAAGCATGCATGACATGAACAAGAGACCAATTGGGTGCAATCTCCCCCCATGCCTTGTGTGAGCGCTCCACAAAGCATGTATTTTATGTATTAATCATCTTCAAGCTCAAATAATAGCCCAAATTACAAAATAGCACGCTTTTGGCTTTTGAGTTTGCTTTAGCACAAAATAGAAATAAAGCTAATGAGCGGACGCCCAAATAGTAAGGCATACCCAATACAATGTCCAAATACAAATATCATAATCGTGCGCCATGCACATACAAAATAATAAATAAATATCCAACACCTCAATAAATAGGCACGACAAAATATAGGTGCCATGGCTAAGGTATGCACCCATCAAAATATAAGTGATAACTCGAATACATGCTATCCTCCAATGCTTTCCTCCGCCACTGCTGCTATCTCTACACATCAACTGAAGCATTCACAATCATTAGTAAAATAATACAATTAAACTGACAAAAGTGAATACCTAGCAGTCTTCAGCTACATAAATAAATCAACTGGTTAGAAATCAATCCTAACCTTAATTTATCACGAGTGCGCACTCTAAACTCATAAACGTTTATTAATTTAATATGTATTTTGCGGAATCGCCCGCTATGGAATCACCCATGTACACATTAAATTAATGAAATGCCCGAAAAGGATAGGCGTCCCCATCAACTTCTCACACAAAGAATCCACTTTGTGTATGAGCCCCGGTCAACAAAGTTTATGGAATCCACCGTAAAACCTCACGGAATCCACCGTGGCATGGAATCCACTGTGAAATATGCCTCCTCGCATCATACATAAAGTCAGTATCTATGATAGCTTCAGGTTCAAGTATTTCAGTCTCTTCATCTAACAAAGGTGGGTTTTCATAAACAGGGTGTACAGGTAATTGCCCTCTAAAGGGTCATAATAAACTAATGAGAAATGTGTTGTGAATTTTCCAGTGAGGTGGTAGTTCTAATTTGAATGCATTTTCATTGATTTTGTGAATTATCTTAAATGGTCCATAGAATCTAGGTGCTAATTTCACAACTAGGTGTTTATCTACACTTTATAATCTAAGTATTTCTATTCTCAATCAAACATAGTCATCAACTTTGAAATTCATGGCCTGTCTTTTCTTATTGGCTTGTTTTGTATATGATTGTTGGGCTTTGACAATCATGTCTTTAACCTCATCAAAATAATAGCGTGCATATTAGCAATATCATCAGCACTCTGAATTCTATTTGATAAAGATGCAACAAGTGTAGACAATCTATAACCATAAATCACTTCAAACGGTGCTTTCTTTGTAGCTGTGTGTGGTGTATTGTTATATGCAAATTGCAGTAAATGCAAATGTGTGTCCCATGTCTATGGTTTAGAAATAGTGTAAGCACGTAAAAGATCTAAAATAATACTATTAGTAGCTTCTGTTTGTCCATTAGTTTCAGGATGAAATGCAGATAAGAAATCAATCTTTGTTCCTAGGTTAGCAAACAAAGTAATCCAAAAATTATTACAAAATCTAGAATCACGGTCAGAAATAATAACTTTTGGTAATCCATGATTAGTGAAAATAATTTTCAAAAACAATTGTGTTGCCTGAGATGCTGTTAAAGTTTTCTTACATGGAATGAAATATGCTTGTTTACTAGACCTGTCTACAATAGTCCAAATCATGTCATGGTTAGCTTTAGTATTAGGTACACTAGTAATAAAGTCCATAGAAATCGATTCCCATGGTCTTGATGGAATAGATAAAGGCATAAGTAAACCATACGGTTTACCATGATGTCTCTTAACTCTTTGATAAATAAAACATTCAGAAACAAAGTTAGATACATCAGTGTCCATATGTGGCTAATAAAAATCTTCAGTCAATGTACGCAAAGTAGATATAATACTTCTATGACCTTGATATGGAGGACAATGAATCTCATTGAAAACAAAAGATCTAAATGGAACTGTAACACATAATCTCTTTTCCTAAAACATGAATCCATCATTGTAAGACAGTGAATCAATAGGAATCCAGTTATTTCCAATTAATTTATTCCAATCAGCATGAAAAGTAATGTCTTGATGATAAGTGTCTTTCATAGGAGTTAGAGAATCAAATGATATAACAGAGATATTATGAATGGTCGGTCTTCTACTTAATGCATCATCTACTACATTTTCTTTACCTGGTTGATATTGGATAAGAGGATGAAAACTCTGAATAAAAGCTGCCCATTTGATATGTCGATCAGATATTTGGGGTTGACTAAGGAGATGTCTAATACTTTGTTGGTCAGTCTTAATCATAAACTCAGAACCCATTAAGTAATGTTTCCATTGACATAAAGCTTGTACAACATCTAACAATTCTCTATCATAAGTGGGATATTTAAGTTCGGAGGGTTTCAATTTACAGCTAGAATAGGCTATGGGATGATTATCTTGCATAAGTACGGCTCCTATTCTAGATCCGCTAGCATCAGTAACTACTAAAAAGAATGGTCTATTGAAATTAGGTAGTTGTAATACAAGAGCATGGGTTAATGCATGTTTCAATAAATCAAAAGATTTATGTTGATTATCAGACCAATGATAAACAATACCTTTCTTTAAAAGTTTAGTCAAAGGCAAAGCAAGTAATGAAAAATTTCGCACAAACTTCTTGTAAAAACTAGCAAGACCTAGAAAAGAACGTAACTCATGCACATTTTTGGGTATAGGCTAGTTCAATATTGCTTCTATCTTCTTAGGGTCAACCTTAATACCTTCCGAGTACACAATATGACCTAGATATTCAATTTCTGTTTGAAAGAACTCACTCTTTTCCAGATTAGCATACGATTGATTATCTTTCAACAACTTGAAAACCAAAGACAGATGTTCATAATGTTCTTTCTCATTTTTACTGAATACCAAGATATCATCAAAGAATACTATAACACAATGCTGATATTTCAAAAATATGCGATTCATCATTCTACTAAATGTAGCAGGTGCGTTAGTCAATCCAAAAGGCATCACTAGAAATTCATAATGACCAATTGTGTTCTAAATGCAGTTTTAAATATATCAGATTTATCTAATCTCACCTGATGATAACCAGATTTAAGATCTATTTTACTAAATATAGCAGAACCTTGTAGTTTATCCATAAGATCATCTACCCTAGGAATTGGATATCTATTCTTTACAGTAATCTTGTTTAGGGAACGATAATCAATGCACATACGATAAGTATTATTCTTCTTCTTTACCAACAAAACAGGTGCGCCAAATGGAGAACTACTAGGTCTAATTATTCCTCTATTTAATAATTCCTCAACTTGATTTTGAATTTCTTTATGCTTTATCTGGTTATGCCTATATGGTGCTTTACAAGGTGGTTGTGTACCAGGAATTAAATCTATTTTGTGGTCTTCAGGACGTGAAGGAGGTAGTCCAGGTGGTAGATCTTCAGCAAAACAATCTTTAAATTGTGCAAGGAATTCATTATGCCTAGGGTGCATATATTTTTCTTTAGCTTGCAGTTCATTCACCCAAATTAGATAAGATTTATTACTTTTACGTAGTGCACGTTTAGCTTGAGTATGAGTAAGCAGTGGGAAAGCATTAGATGTGTGCATGCCATACAATGTAATGTGTTTTCCTTGAAAATGAATTTTAATTGAATGCGTGGAATAATCTATGTCAGGATTATGCTGATGATGCCAAGGCATACCTAGGATAATATCACTGGACTGTAATGGTACAACTAGAAAATTCATTCTTTCAATATATTCACCAATTTGAATTTCTAAATCATGCACCTATTGTGTTCCATTATACCTTGTGCCTAAAAATGCCGCTTTAATGCGATAATGCGTAGGAACAGTTTGTAGTTTCAATTCTTTCACTAACTTTGCAAAAATAAAATCATGTGTACTACCATCATCATGCAAAATAATCTTTTCTTTTCCATGCACTAAACATTTCATTGTCAACAAAGAATGTGGAGTTGGCATACCTGGTAAAGTATTCGAAGGAGTAGTAACGTCATCCTCATCTTCCCTAAAGTCAAGCATTTCCTCATGTTCTTTATCTTCCATTGCTCCAAGATAGTTGATATGGACAGGTGGCTTCTTCGATTGGCAATTGGCTGCTAAATGTCCAGGTTGATGGCATTTGTAACACACTATAGGTTTGGCTTTAGATACATTGTTTGCAATGGCAAGAAGTCTAGGAATATTAGGATTTGGCTGTGAAGATGGCTTAGGGTTTTGATTGGTATTTGATGGCAAAGTAGGTGGTTTTTTCCAAGACTTACGGAAAGATGATGAAGAAAATCCACTTTGATTGAATCTTCTAAAATTTGAATTGAATTGCTTAGAACCATAGTTACCATTTGCTTGAAATTGTTGTGGACGCTTGTCTCTTCCTCGAATCTTGTCTTCAGTGTTATGAGCTAAAGAAATTGCATCTTCAAGAGTTGCAAGCTTGAACATATTGACTTCAGTGTAGTAATGCCCAAGTAATCCAGACATATACTTGCGCTTGTGAGTCGCTTCAGGTACGTCTTCAAGCATGCGTAGTTGGAGTAAAGCATTCCAAAAGCATTCGGTGTACTGAGAAATAGGCTCATGATCTCTTTGCTAAAGAAGGTTCCATTGCTTTATGGCTTTTTCATGGAATTGTGGAGAAAGGAAATTCTGCATAAACTTCTTCTTGAAATTCTCCCAGGTAGTGGGACAATCTATGCTCTTACGAACCACGATCCACCAAAAAGATGCTCTATCCACTAAATGATTAGTGACACACTTGATTTTATCTTTTTCAGCGTATGTCTCTTCATGAAAGTAATCATCAAACTGACTGATGAATGCACGAACAGTTTTTCCATCTCGAGTGCCATTGAAAGTACGGAATTTGAAATTTCTTTTACTTATCTTTGTTTCTTTGCGGATGGATTGAGCTTCGAGAGTCACATCGATGGTTTGTCAAATAAGATCTTCAGGTTGTGGTTCCTCTTTGTCGGTAGTTGATCTTTGTAAATTGGCCAATTGAACTTGCAAGGCTTGCCGGGCTCTTCCTTCTTCATCCAACTGCATCATAATTAAATCCATCTTTTATTCCACCGCAGGTTCAAGAAGATCGCCTTCAGCCATTAAATCATCCATATTTTGTTCCGTCATCCTGTAAAAATTCAAAAGACCTCACACTCTCAAAATCCAATTAGCGGGATGAGCGTAGCTCAAAGTCGGGTGTACAAGGCTTATAGATTTTTATTTTTATTCCACGGTCTTCGACTTTTTGCGGTTGCGGGATTTAAAATCTTCGTAAAATCTGCATTTGACCTTCTACGTGTGCTGAAACTACTTCAGCAAGTCTGCGTATGCGAACAGAGTCTTTCAAGGAACAACTTTGTAGTTCAGTGCTTCTGCGCAGGAACAATCCTTATGGGAGTTTTTGGCACAAGTCAGTTCTGACTTCTGGTGACTTGCTCGACTTGCAGAAGTTGTAGACTTTCCGAACTTGTATGATTGAAGTTTTGTGAAACTTAATTGACTTAGGCTTAAGAAAAACTTAAGCCAACTAATGAATTGTCGAAATCTGAGGGGGCAGGGGGGAGGGGGGGGAGGGGGGGGGGGGCGATTTTTCCACCGTTGATCACGGCGTCAGCATGCCGCGATACTGGTCGATCAAATTTCTTTAAGTAAGCTTTTATAAAGCTTACTATTAACTCCCTAAGCTTTATTTTAAAGCTTATTGAACTTGTGGATATGGAGATGAGGCTTACTGTCTCTGTTTTCAAACGACTTGGAGAAGAAGATGTTGACGTGGTCCTCCGCCGTTACAGGCCGGTCCTTTGCCATCAGAGGCTTTAAACAGAGGTTCTTTACCGCCAGGAATCCACCCCTATCGACCGTTCGCAATGAGACTGACCGTAGAGCTCGATCGTTCCAGGAGCTCCACCTTCGCACAAGATGGGTAGCGATTGGAAGCTCTCGATCTCAGCTTTGCTCTGATACCACTGATGCATAGATCGGATGCTGTATGCTCGCGTAGTGAACGCCGGAAGGTCCCCAAGAACAAAAGAACTCTACTTTTTGCACAAAACTCAAGGTAGAAAGCATGCACGACATGAACAAGAGACCAATTGGGTGCAATCTCCCCCCATGCCTTGTGTGAGTGCTCCACAAAGCATGTATTTTATGTATTAATTATCTTCAAGCTCAAATAATAGCCCAAATTACAAAATAGCACGCTTTTAGCTTTTGAGTTTGCTTTAGCACAAAATAGAAATAAAGCTAATGGGCGGACGCCCAAATAGTCAGGCATACCCAATACAATGTCCAAATACAAATATCATAATCGTGCGCCCATGCGTATACAAAATAATAAATAAATATCCGACGCCTCAATAAATAGGTGCGACAAAATATAGGCGCCATGCCTAAGGTATGCACCCATCAAAATATAAGTGATAACTCGAATAACACTATCCTCCAATGCTTTCCTCCGCCACTGCTGTTATCTCTACACATCAACTGAAGCATTCACAATCATTAGTAAAATAATACAATTAAATCGACAAAAGTGAATACCTAGCAGTCTTCAGCTACATAAATAAATCAACTAGTTAGAAATCAATCCTAACCTTAATTTATCACAAGTGCGCACTCTAAACTCATAAACATTTATTAATTTAATATGTATTTTACAGAATCACGTGCTATGGAATCACCCATGTACACACTAAATTAATGAAACGCCCGAAAAGAATAGGCGTCCCCATCAACTTCTCGCACAAAGAATCCACTTTGTGTATGAGCCCCGGTCAACAAAGTTTACGGAATCCACTGTAAAACCTCATGGAATCCACCGTGAAATATGCCTCCTGGCATCAGTTAGTCCTCACTAACCCCCCTCAACTAACCCTAGTTAGTTTCCACTAACCCACCTCAACTAACCTTAGTTAGTTACCCCTAACCTAAGCTTAACTAACCCTAGTTAATAGACCCCTACCCTAGTTAGATTAACTGACCCTTAATTAGTCCCCATTAACCCTAACTAGACTAACTAGACCTAACTAGACTAACCAAACCTAGCTAGACTAACCAGACCTAGCTAGACTAACCAGACCTAACTAGACTAACCAAACCTAACTAGATTAACCAAACCTAACTAGACTAACCGGACCTAACTAGACTAACCAGACCTAACTAGACTAACCTAGTTAACCTAATTAACCAGACTAACCTAGTTAACTAGACTAACCTAATTTACCAGACTTAACCTAATTAACCAGACTGACCTAACTAACCCAACTTAACTCACTTAATCAACTTTCTCAGACTAAGCTAACCTAATTCACTTAATCTACTCAGTTAGCCCCCGTTCCCGTCTTTTCTCTTCCGTTGTTTTCCCGCTGCGTACGGATGTGCTAGCGAGCATTCACGAGCAAGGACGCGCTTCTGACTTGGCCGTGCGGTGGAGATTGCAGTCCGCCATTCACACACAGTCATCCTTCGCTATTCACACGCAGCCCGGGAACCACCTTCTATTTTCCAATGCGCAAAATACATAAAAATAAATAGAAAACACATAAAATTTTTAAAAATTCATTTAAAATTAAAAAAATTTACATAAATTTTTTTGAAAATTTACCAATATTGTTGAAGTTATTTGGAATATTTAAAGTGTAAATTCAAACAATAAATTGTAGAAAATTTAAAATTTGAAAATTCATTCAAAATTACATGAAAAACAAGTAAAAGTTATTAAAAATTAGTAAAAATTCAAAAATAAATCCAAAAAAATCCACAAATCCCTTGCCCCTTTTTCCTTTACTTTCTCAATTAAAAATATTTTCATAAAAGGCAAAAATATTATTTGAATCCAAAAACCCTAATTTTAATCCTTCACTTTATAAAAAATCATTTTAAATTCTAAAAATCAGTTGGAAAGTCATGGATGAATTAATATACATTGTTGACACTTGCTAGATGGCTGAAAATTCACTCTTACACTTGATAACATATTCATGTGTCATATATCCTGATTTATTAATTTTTTTTAAAAAAACACAACAATCAAAAAATAAAGATAACAAACCAAATAAACCAAACCAAACAATATACACAAAACAAACACACCTGAAATACAATTGAAAAAAAAACCATGAAAAAATAAAATAATAAAAATAAAATAAATAAAAATCAAATCCAAATAAAACAAAAACACTTACTTGCTTTATTTTTTTCAATCAGTGGTGTTTGTTTTTGTTTAACTAGATTCATTGCTTTTGGGAGACTGCTCCGTGCGCCTTCAATCAATTGCATACACACCCCTTCCAGATATTTATTTTGTGAGCTTTATTTATTTTCATTACCCCTTTAACCACAATTAATTGCTAAAATGAACTATATTCACTCACTTTTCCACTGGCATTCGCGCTAAAAACACAATCTAATAACTTAAAATCAACCAGCTGTTTACTTTGCACACGCTACATGCGCTTAAGAGGCACCTTAATTTTTAATAAAAATGAACAAGCCGTTACAAAAAAGCACGATTGGCAAAAAAGCACTCCACATCACTATTCATTTATAATTAATGAATTTGCATTTAGAGACCCAGTCTGGGAGTCGTAGTCTAGGTTTCAATAAAGCACCGCTTCATCTTAATAATTTGTAATTAAAATTTTAAGAAGGAACCGCCGTTTTCTTATTAAGATTTATAACCTAATAAAATGTCACCCATTGTTAAGAATTTCTTAAAATGAATCCTTCATTAAAAAAATTCCCCCTCATTGCACTTTTTTCCCTTTTTAATAAACACGCTTCGTGGGATGGGTGTGTAAAGTCTTCTTAGTTGAAATTGTTGGTCAAGGTTATGGTCCAGTCCTGATGTACATTTTTATGGTATTATGGTTTGTCTATGTGCTACAATTACGGGTACGGTTTGTAATTTTTTCTTTCTTTCTTGCCTGATACGGGGTTTTGGGTGTCTGTTTGTTGTATCGCATAAAGTTTTCGATCGCATATGTGTAAAGGTCATGCCGAATTTTTTCTAGGATGTGGATTGCTTGGGCTGGTAAATGGGTTAGGTACATCTGCGTATATGTGTCCTTCTTTTGATTGATTTCTTTTTTATAACCCTTTGGTTGTTTTTGTGATTGTCTCTGTTTGTGGTGTGTGTGTGTTTTCCATCTGAATGGCACCTCACGCTCCTCCTTCTATCCAATATGTCCCGTTGGTCAGTAGGGATTACTCTTCCCTACTGGCTTTTGAGCCTATAGCAAAAGTAGGACTTGCGACTTTCGTGGTTGCTTCATTCCCACTGATTCCAGATTATCTATCCCTATGTGATGAGTTCCTTACCTCATACAGCAAGAAGTTGAGCGTGGTTCATGGTGCTTCCATGATATTGACACCCTGAGGGCTAGGGAAGGCTTTGTTTCTTCCCTAAAGGAGAGCCCTTTGTTACAACTAGACAATTATTCTCCAATGATGAGATTTTCAAGCTATTACAGAAGCAGACCAAGGAAATTCTGGATGTTAAGAAAGTGAGAAATACTTCAGGCGTATCTTTTTCCATGATCACTGATCCTCTTTGGAAGTTAGTCTATCAATTCCTCCAAGACAGGTTTATGCCTGTCAAAACACCATCCCATTACTTGTCCAAAGAGCTCTTTACAGCTTCCACGATGGTGTTAAAAGGGGTGGCCTTTGATTGGAGTACTTACCTTCTTACAAAGATGGACCAACATTTTGTTAAAGTAACCAAGGGAAATGTTATAAATGTTACCTATCGTTCCTACTTGTATGCTTTCTTGATATACTTAGGCCTAAAGAAGGGTATGCTACCACCTCCTCCATCTGATCCAGTACCTCCTCCACCACCTTCAGAAGAGTCAGAACCTATTGATATAGAAGATCTTGATTCCCCTCCTCCATTGGTCATTCAGCAAAAGCGCTTGAAGCGTGTGGCAGATAAAACTCCTTCATTTTTTCCTTCAATCACAATTCTTGCTACTTCTGGCAGTGACCTCCGTGCTTACCTCACATGTAACAATTTGTTCAGAGCACATAGAGAGGATTCCTTGGACATATCAGTCCCTTCCCTGAACAATTTAGTGTCGGGAGATGCCATTCCATTCCTCTGTAAAGACATCCAGAGTTCGATTGAACTTTCAGTGAAGCTTGTGCTCAACAGTTGTATGCTTCTTTTTATGAAGAACTGATGCACTTCAAAGACTAGTTGCATAAGGCAACATCAGAGTTAGCCTCTGCTAAAGACACTTGTAGATGTGTTTAAGGAGATGGAGCAACAAACCCAAATGATTGAGGCTCAAAGAGAAGAGATATCTTCTTTGAAGATTGAGTTAACAGAAGCTCAATTAGAGGTCACTAAAGTCTCAGAGAAGAAGGAGAGAATTTCCAAAGAAGCTCAAGAATTTCAGACTCTTTTAGATGCAAAACTCTCAGCCTTACAGATTGCTCATAACACAGTGGAATCATAAGCTTTCCAAATCAAGCAGTTGCAAGACCAATTGACACAATCACGGTCTGTTCCTCCAAGCCCCAATGTTCCTATGATTCATTCTATCTCTAAGCAGGACTTGGTAGTTCTTCAAACACAAGCCACCTTGTGTCCTTTGTTCCAAGATAAAGTGGAAAGATTGCATTCCAAGATGGATTTGTTATGGTCAACATTTGAGCATTTCCAGGAGTATGTTCCTTCGGACCATTCTTTCTTTGTCCACTATCAATTGCAGAAGTTGGCCATTTACATGAAGCTTTCAACGATGGATTTTCCTCTTTCAGAGGATGGTTGGAGTGGGGCTTGGTCTCCTAAGTTGCTGACAAAAGTGGTCCGTATGGTGTTTGAAGATTCTGTGACGATGGATACCATGTTGCTATCTTGCATGTATCTACCGGGTGATCTATTGATTCTAGATGAAGTAGATATGGATTGGTATGTGGGGGATGTGGTTTTGCAAGCTGTTTTAAATGTCAACTATTTGGAGTTGCAGATAGATGATATGTTCCAGTGTTACTTGTCAAAAGTGGCTACTTGTCGTGACAATTCCTGGCACTCAATGATTGATTTTGTGGTCCTGAATCAACGTCAGAACACAACTTCTATCTATGTACAGAGCACTAACCAACTGAGGGTGGATCTCTTAGCTCACCTTTCCAAAAACCATCCATTTTATTCAACCTTTTTTTATGCCTATCAGAGAAGATCTCTTTTAGGTCCCTCTATTCCTAGCCTATTATACTATTAACAAATGGCTCATCGCTATGATTTCTATCTTTCCCTTTATCAAACCAAATTTACATCAATCTTACCTCTTCTTTTCCAACCTCAATCTTTTCCTCAAATTTCCATATTTACATATTGCTCTTTTATCGAAAGAGTATTTTTCCCTTCTCCACCATGCCCTTCTCCATCTATCCATATACCTTCTACTTTTCCTATTTATCAATTAACACCTTTCCTAACCAATTCCCTTAAATTTTTAGCCACTCATTCTTGAACTTATCCCTCATTTTATGATTTTTCCTACCCATCTCTTCATCCTCTTTTACTTATTCCACTTCCTTCTCCTGCCACTTCTATTTCTCAACCCCCTCAGTTGGTTAGTGAATATGAAGGGTTTGATCAACAGATTCCCATAAGAAGAGGATGGAGCTCGACTGATTCTCTTACAGCACCTCAGATAAACTGGCCAATAATTCCAAGAGATTGGACAACTTTCAGTCAAGCGTACCAGAACTACCTTCATTTTGCTCACCAATATTCGCAATCTCTAAATCCTTGAGTGAGATTGACAGCTCATTTTGCTTGGTATCTAGCATGCATGCATAGGCATTCCCATAATGATCAAAAGGCCATTCCAAAGCTTTGTATGAATGCCAATGTCAACATTGATTCCCACCAGTTGGATGTCCTGTATTCTCATGCCCTATGCCTAACTAGCAGATACCTTGTTTTGCTAGAAAGGATGTGCTGCTTGCAGTTCTTTCAAAATCCTCCAAAGACATTTGTAGATGAATCTTTCTCCATGGATTGTTTTCAAAACCACCAAGCCTTCAAAAGGGAACTTCTTCATTGATGCCTTTGCAATGTATTTTGGATGATTCTTAATGATATATATCTCTCTTTTTGGAGGTGTCATTCAAATGGTTGTGTTAGTGTTTGTGTGTGTGTTGTAATAATTGTATGTGATGAGATCATGCTGATTGAGAATAATTTGTTCAAGAGCTCTTTTCAAACTATTGATGGTGATGGTGAACGAATGCCTATGGTGGAAAGCTGAAGATAACCTCTTATATCCTTTACATATTTGTTATGATGATTGTCAGAGAGAGAACCAGGGAGAGAGAAAGAGGAGAGAGAAATACTGCAGAGGAGAGAGAGAATAAGAGTGACGAGGAGAGAGAAAGACTAGATTTGGAGAGAGAAAGACAGGAAAGATGAAGAAGCCATGGAAGCTTAGAACAAGAAGGGAGAGAAAGATTGTAAATGTATTGATTTGTTCAAAAGATGTGGAAAATTACAACTTCTCTCCTTATATACCAATGTCTGTGTGACATGGCATATTATTAACATTCTAACTATTCCCAGCTTCTTACAATCCATCCCTTCCCAAAAGTTTATGTCCTCAAAAACAAACCTAGAAAGAGCTAAAGAAGAGATGGATAGAACAGAGTACTACTCTATTTTACAACTTTACAAATGGAAAATGAATGAAGAATTATCATTACAAGGGCTGAATTTGAAGAACGGAAAGAGGACCCAACTATATACATGATTTGAAGAACTTCAGAAGCAAATGGAGCTATAGAATCTTCAACAAATAGTTCCAGAAGAAAGTAGACAGCTTGCTGAATAAACAGTCCCTGCTGGACCAAATCTGCCATAACTTTTGATAGAAGTGTCCAAATGAGATGTACCACATATCAAAAAGAAGCTCTTGAAGAGTACTTTAAGCTCATGTAGATAGCTCAATTCTGAAAATGAAGTACGATAAAAACTGTTCTAAAACAGCGTGCTGTCCTGAACTAGTCTGCATCAATACTAGCTCCATAAGCAATAGGCTTCAGCCCCACCAATGCATCCCTCAAGTATGGATACTTATCCAATATTGAATCAGGTCTCCAAGAAGCCTCTTTAGAGAGTAAACCTCTCCATTTAATCAAATATTCCACAATAGAACGTGATCGAAGCTTCTTTTCACGCTGACCTATAACAGCCTCTGGGATGTACTGAACAAGACCATCTTCATCAATAGGTGGCAGGTCATCAACTAAATCCACTGGATCACCATAATAGGGCTTGAGCTGACTAACATGGAAGACATTATGAATCTTTCTAGAAGAGGGAAGCTCTAGTCTATATGTCAAATTTCCAATCCGCTTAAGGATCCTGTAAGGGCCATAAAATCTGTGGGCAAGCTTATTACTGGATCCATCTTTCAATGTAGAGTACTTAGATTTGGGCACCTTCAACAAAACCAGCTCTCCTTCCTGGAACTCTGAAGGCCTCCTCTTCTCATCAGCATACATCTTCATCTGATCTTGAGCCTTCCTTAGATTCACCTTGCATTGCTGAAGAAGGGTCTGCATTCTTTCCAACTCTTCCTTCCCATGAGGGTTGATCTTTTCATTAAAAATGACTGTGGGTAAGGGCACCTTGTAACCATACAAAGCCTCAAGGGTGAAACTCCTATGCTCGCATGAGTGGAATTGGTATAAGTAAACTCAGCCAGGTGTAACCAAGAATCCCATGAGGTTTGGACATCATAGCAAAAATGGCGAAGATAAGTCTCCAACCATTTATTAACTCTCTCTATCTGTCCATCAGTTTGGGGATGATAAGCCGTAGATGGAGCCAACTTAGTACCCATAGATGTAAATATCGCTTGCCAAAAGTTACTCATAAACTTTGAATCCCTATCATGGACAATCACCTGCGGTAATCCATGTAATCTGAAAATATGCTCCATAAACTGATTGGCCACTTGAGAAGCAGTAAACAGAATTTTTGTTGGGATAAAATGAGCTGCTTTGGTGAGTCTTTCAACCACCACATAAATACTATTCCACCCCTTCTTGGTAGTAGGTAAGCCAGTGATAAAGTCCATAGTAATATAAGTCCATTTACCCGTAGGAATAGGCAATGGCTGCAACAAACCTCCTGGCTTATGGGTGCTATCCTTATTTTGCTGACAAGGCATACACTTCATAACGAAGTCCTTGACATCTTTCCACAGTCCTTTCCAATAAAAGCTCTTGCTGATCCAGTCATAAGTCTTGAAAACTCCCAAATGTCCAGCTAAAGGGGAAGAATGTAACTCCTCCATAATTTTCCGCTTGAAAGAAGAAGTAGAGGGAATAACAATCTTGCCCTTCCACCAAATAAGACCATTTTTAAGCTGGTAATGCGAGTTTTCTTCCATAAGACCTTGCTGTAATTTCTGAAAGATTTGGCTGAATTCCTCATCTAAGAGATATGCCTCTTGTAGCTCTTCAATCCAATCACTATGTAGTTCTGTCATGGCTGACACTTTGCAAGCCCACATACGAGAAAGAGAATTAGCTACTATGTTATCTTTGCCCCTTGTATGAGTGATGTCAAAGTCATAATTTTGTAATGTTGCTACCCATCGTCGTTGCTTTGGAGTGAGATTTGACTGAGTAAGGAAATACTTGAGTACCCGATGATCACTATGTACTCTGAATCGGCTGCCATATAAGTAATGGTGCCATTTCTTGATTGCATGCAGGATAGCCAATATTTCCTGATCATAAACATTCATGGCCAACTCCTTATCTGTAAGCTTACGGCTTTCAAATGCAATTACTCCATGCTCCTGAAGCAAAACAGCCCCAATGCCACGGCCACTAGCATCACATTATATAGTAAACTCTTTAGAGAAATCCAGGCATACAAGAATAGGAGCAGAAGTAAGTAATTCCTTTAACTGGTTGAAGCTACTATCTGCAAGAGCATCCCAAAAGAAAGCCTCTTTCTTCAACCTGTCAGTTAAAGGGGCTACAATTGCCGCATAATGCTTTATAAATCTGCGATAGAATGAAGATAGACCAAGAAATCCTCTAAGAGAGGTAGTAGTAGTAGGCGTTGGCCAATCTTTTATGCATTGCACCTTCTTAGGATCAGCCGGTATTCCTTTTTCACTGACTATATGTCCCAAGTATTCCACTTCAGTCTGCATGAAAGAACACTTCTTCTCCTTAGCAAAAAGCCTATGATGTCTCAACACATCAAAAACCTTCCTCATATGTGACAAATGATCCTGTAAAGTCTTGTTAGAGATCAAAATGTCGTCAAAGAACACCAGGACAAACTGAAAGAGGAAAGGTTGCAAAATCTTATTCATCAGGCTTTGAAATGTAGCTGGAGCGTTTGTAAGGCCGAATGGCATCACCAAGAAATGGTAGAGCCCACGATCAGTCCTAAAAGCAGTCTTGACTTCATCGCCCTCTCTCATGCGAATCTAATGATACCCTGATCTCAAATCAATCTTCGTGAAGAATCGAGCCCCCTTAAGCTCATCAAGCAAATCATCTATCCTGGGTATAGGATACATGTTTTTCACTGTTATCTTATTGAGATCCCTGTAGTCAATGCACATTCTGAAAGATCCATCTTTCTTTTTTACTAATAGGACTGGGGATGCATAAGGTGAAGAACTTGGTTTAATAAATCCCATTTCAAGAAGCTCTTTGATTTGCTTGGCTACTTCCTCTCATTCACATTTTGATAGTCTGTAAGGTGGCTTATTGATTGTCTTTGAGTTGGGTTCCAAATCAATGGGGTGATCCACCGCTCTCTTAGGAGGCAATGAAGTAGGTACTTCAAATAAATCTCTATACTCTTCAAGAAGAGCTGTCAAGGCCGGATGGTTTGCTGAATTATTGGGCTGATCGTGTGTTTCTTTGTTCAAATACAATACAAATATCTGTGAGCGCTTCTTGTACTCTTTCTTGAGTTGTTGAATGGTGATAAGCTGAAAATCAGATCTACTAGGGATTCCTTGTAAATGGATGAGCTATCCATTAGAGAAAAACTCCATATATAACTGTGAGAAATCCATAGTAATCCTGCCTAAGGTCATCAACCAATCACAACCAAGTACAATATCTATGGGCCCCATTTCCAAAGTGATCAGGTTTACTTTGACTTCAAAAATTTCAGCCATCTGCAAAGAAACCTGTGGGCAAATCTGTGTGCTGGTTTCCTCTTCACCATTAGCCACTTGTACTCGAATGGGCTGATGTAAGTCGGTGGGAACACAATTCAACTTGTACATAATAGATTTATTGACAAAACTGTGACTACTGCCACTATCTATCAAGATGAACACTGGCTTTCCACATATGCTTCCCTTCATACGAAGTGTATTAGGGCTCTTAGATCCCGTCCAAGCATCCATAGAGATAGAACAATTAGTGGCAGCAGGCAACTCATTACAAAATCCACCAGGATCAAATGGAATATCACCACCTGGATCAAAAGGAAAAGAGTCAAATGGATCATAAAAGTACTCCTGTCCACCATCATCCTCGAAATCTTCATTTTCAGCATTGATTGTGATTGCATTAGCTTCATCTATGTCATTTTCAAAGTCCTCAAAAACTAGCATACTTTGAAACTTTGGCTTGGCATTTTTGTATACACACTTTGAAGCATGGTCAAGAGTATACTTTTCTCCACACTTGAAGCATAAGCGTTTGTCCTTTCTTTCCTTGTAAAGATCCATGGGAATATTTTTGGAATTTGTATTGGCTGACGTGGACTTAGGCTTATTGTCACCTTGCTTAAATTCAACCTTTGGACTGTTTGCTATCCTCAAATTGCTTTGAAGCCTAGAAGCATTAAATGGAGGATAAGTTTGTACTCGTAAGCTCCCACTAGGCATATGATTGCTGCCATAAATGTTACCAACTTGCCCTTGCTTTAAAATAGTCCTTGGCTGTCCATAACTTGGCTGAAATGAAGATTCTTTCTTATACTTCCTTCCATAGCGCTCTGCAAGCTCAATAGCCTTGAAAACTGAAGTAGGATTCTGCGCCATAACATCAGCTGACAAGGATGGTTCTAAACCATACATAAACTTGTGTAACTTGGCCTCATCACTAATGTTTTCCACATACATGGTCAAGTTGAGGAATTGGTTTGTATATTCTCTTACACTTAGGCCCCTTTGTTCCAAACCATACCATCTTCGTTCTAACTTCTCTTTTTCAAGAGGTGAAACAAAGACTTCAGCCATAAGTGCCTTGAAAGCTTCCCAATTCTCAATAAGTACATTCTCTTTCTTGATATACCTCCACCAAGTGTGGGAAAATCCTTCTAAGTGCAAGGAGGCAAAGTGTATCTTCATATCATCAGTTTTAGGAAATATGTCAAAATAGGACTCCATCTTAGAGGTCCATTCCTCTAATTCTGATGGTGAAGATGATTGGCCATTGAATTTGGATAAAACAATTTTGTCCTTGAATTCTCTATCATGAAAGGGTTGTTGTCCCAAAACTAGATGATCAGGATTTCTAAGTACAGAACCCCCAAATTGAGACTGAAATCTTCCAACAGGTGGCTGAGAATTACCATGTAATCTTCCTGTTGGTAAGGCACCCCTGGAATTCTGAGTATGCAGTCCAAAAGCTTGAGTATTGGCTCCATTCAAACTGCCCAAATAGTCATCAGACCTTTGTGAAGCTTCTCCTACTTCAAACTGACTATTTGGTATGCCTCTTCTTCCAATGATCCCATCTCCATGACCATTTTGGTTGGATGGCTGAAGTGGGACCGAAGGGTCACTGTTTGAACAAGCCTTCTCATTGGCTTCTTTTGATTCCGTTTGTGACTGCATTAATTGAGAAAATTTTTCCATAAGTTGAGCATTAGATTCTACTAATTTATCAATGGAAGCCTTGGTTTGGGTAGTTGATTCCATCAACTTCTCAACAGTAGACTTCGTTTGACCATGAGATAGAATCATCTGCTCCATTGCTGTCAAAATGGCCTCATGACGTTCCCTATGTCTTAGTTCATGGACACACAGAGTATCATTGAGTATATTGATCTCTCCTTGTTGTTGAAGCTCTTCAAGGTTCTCTTGAAGTGTGCTTTCCATCATAGAATCCCTGATTTGCTGTGCATAATCCTCCTGGACCTTATTTTTGCCTTTATGTCCTGCCATACTAGTGCAGTCCTGCAGTACCCCCTGTCAGTAAAACAGCTATAACTTTGGCTAGAAAACTCCGATTGCAGAACTTTTTTATGTGAATCGAAGCTAACAATGCCCTCTTCGAGATGAGCTATAGCACGCTATAACAGGTTTAGGACAGAAAATTCTGTAACTAAATTTCAGAGTTTGAACTGTCCAGTCTTGCACCCTGTTTAGACCTGTAAGTGCCCTGTTTTGACCCTGTAATGCAAGAGAGTAACCTCAAATGGCTACCAAACCCTGCAAAGGGGTATATAGGACCTGTGGGTACCCTGTAGTACCTGCACCTGTGCTTCAGTAATGAAGGGTGTACCTGTGTCTACCTGTAAATACCCTGTGTGGGTGACCTATGAATTCCCTATTTTACCTTGTTTTAGTCCAGTAGGTACTTGAGTCGGTGGAAAGTCTTCAATCTTCAATCCTCCACTCGATATACCTGTGTGAGGGATAAAAAGGCAGGACAAGCTCCCTACACAGGCTCCGAATCACCGGGAGGTGGGCAAAGTTCCCCCCGGGTCGGTTGGTTGCACCCCTTCGGGATCTTCGATAGTGAGGGAGGGTCACCTCTCTTTTGTCCCACTATCTCCCTCGGCATCCACCTTTTTCCTCGGTGGAAATATCAACATGGCAGAGGCTAGTGTGTAAGCAATCAGCATGATATGCAATTCAAAAATATCCATTCAGCCTTTCATGAGATGCAATTGATTGAGATAAGAAAACTTGAGATGGGAGAAGGGTTTTACCTATGCAATTCAGTGACTCACTGATTGCTAGTACTTACCCTTTTACAATTTTCCAATTTAGGCAAAAGAGAATCAACCAATCAATTGGATTAGAGTAAACAAAGACACCAATCAATGTATTTAGTCAATAAGATTCAAGTGTTATGCTGAAATCTCAGATTGAGGCCTTTAATTCACTGATTGAAGCTAATATGCATTAGGCAAGCATTGCATTCATGAATAGATGAATTCAAGCAAAGGTTGGCTGAGAATTTGATGAAAATGTTCAATTCTTTAATCTCTGTGTCAAATGGCTTAAGCTCAGCAATTGGATTAATGAGAGAGATTAAAAATTGAAGAGAAATACCTTGACATGGCTGAAAATGACTTGCCAAATGCTTGATAGGGCTCCCGGTTGTCCAATGTTAGCAAAATAATCCATAAGGCTTGCTTATCTAATGGTTGAGACCAAACTTGAAGCTTCAAATGCTTGAAATTGAAGCATTAAACCCGTTTCCCCCAAATTTTTGCTCCATAGAAGCTCTTGATTCTCAATCTTTAGCTATCCCGTGCTTAATCCTTGCAATTTGTTGAAGAATCCTTGCTGAAATGATTCCACGGGCCAAAAGGATGAAGAATCTTCAAGAAATTGTTAAGAAGTGGAAGCTTGGGCTGAAGCTTTCATGGCTGCCCATGGACTGTTCATGTAGGGTTTCAAGAGAGTGAAAAGCTGAGAAATATAGCTCTATTTTGGAGTAAACACACCAGAACCTTGAAGGAATCACTGCCAATGATGAATTAGAAGCACCATAGCTGAAGATTGGCTGAGAACTGAAGGAGAACAGGGCTGGAAAAATCAGCGCAAATTTCGGGCTGCTGTCCAGGCCACGTGGTAGCTTCAACAGGGCATGAAATGGTGCTCTACTTGTTGCATTTGATGTCTAGAGTGACATTATGCAGGCCATTGTTGATGGAGAGCAAAGATCAGTGAGAAAAGAAGATATCTCAACCAGCAAACTCCATGAAAGCTTGGGCAGAGCTTGAAGAAAGAGGAAAGGAAGACCTCTTTTGAAAAGTAACTGTAGTTTAGTCTCTAACTAAGCCCGGTTAACCATCCTTTACCCTAGTTACCTCTATTTTTGCATGAAATTTGATGACGTCCAGCCATTTAAGCCTTTACCCGCCATATCTGACCTTGGATATCTCCAGATGTAGTCTTTTGCTAACTGTAGATGTCCTACAGCACTCCATTAGTCACTGTCTTGTACCTTTTTTTTTTTTTGAAATTGGTTTTGAAATAGGAAAATGAGACTGAAAATGGAAGAAAATAATGGATCAAAGACTGAAGCTCTGATACCACTTGTCAGAGAGAGAACCAGGGAGAGAGAAAGAGGAGAGAGAGAATAAGAGTGACGAGGAGAGAGAAAGACAGGAAAGATGAAGAAGCCATGGAAGCTTAGAACAAGAAGGGAGAGAAAGATTATAAATGTATTGATTTGTTCAAAAGATGTGGAAAATTACAACTTCTCTCCTTATATGCCAATGTCTGTGTGACGTGGCATATTATTAACATTCTAACTATTCCCAGCTTCTTACAATGATCAATTAGATGTGTTAATGAATAACGAAGTTTTCCTTTAGTAGTTTTTTCTATCAGATACAGGTGATAAGTTGGGGTCGTGGTTTGGAAAGACTATTGAAGATCCGACAGAAGATAAAATTGAGCTCTTTAATGAACTGATATTCTTCTTTTCCTTAGGTCATGAGGACACTTCCTTTCTAAGTGTGGGGATATGTTGAGAGTGGAAAAAGACTGAATTTTTGACTAATTTTTGTTATTTTTTAGGTCAGAATGATTGATTTTTGACGGATTTAGAGTGATGTATGGTTGTTAATGGAAGTGTTTGAGAGTGTTTTGGATTATATTGATTATGTTTTGAAAGTTCATGATGATTCTCAGTGGAGATATGAAGCTCTATGATGTTCTGTTGAGGTTCTGATTGGTTCTGTATACCTCTGTATAGCTTCTGTTTTGTTCTGATTTTCTTCTGTATGAAGCATGGATTGATGATTGATGACGATTGAGATCTTTTGGAAGCCTATTGAATAGTTTTTGATAGTTTTGAATGGTTTGAGTATGAGTTATGAGGTCTTGATGACCTTGTGTAACCCTCTATAGACCTTCTGTAGAGCCTCTCTCTCTGCTCTGTCTTTGTACTGTAACTGTACTATAGCTGCTCTGGTACTGTATTGTACTGTACTATACTATTTTGTAGACCTTTTGTAAGTGTTCTGTAGAATGTATGTGTGACTTTGGAAAAGTTTTTTAACGTTTGGAAATGCTGAATCTAAGTTCAACTATTCCTACTGTTTGCGGAAGAACCATACATAGGATATTTTCTCTCTGAAAGAGATGCATGAACGAAGACAGAAGGATGAAAATGCAAGATTTAACTTGCTGGAATCCAAAATAACAACACAAGATATTGGACCAAAGCCTAGGGAATTTGGTCCTAATTTTGGTCCAAGGAGGTTTCCCTCTTAAAGTTACAGAGGCTAACAGTCTGGCCAGAGATTAGAGGTGGAATGTTACAGGTGTGGAGAGAAGGGACATATCTCCCCGAATTGTCCAAACCCTAGATGATCTGTGGACTACAAGCCCTTATGCAGCCGATGCAAAGGTGAAGGCCACACTGTAAAGGACTCTCCAAGTCCAGCCCTTGTAAAGGCCAATGGCACTGATAGCCAACAGAAGGCCCAAGAGCCTACCTCCAGTTTGGTAGAGTTGGAAGTTTCCGCTGTTACACGCACCAAGAAGAACCAGTTGTTTAAAACGAAAATAATTCTCCTGCCAACACTGTGAAGTTCAACCTACGCACAAAGGGACAGAGTAGTACAGAACAGAACAGTGCAGTACAGAGCACTGTAGCACCACAGGGAGTTACAGAGACAATCGCAGAGATAGGACCAGAGGCCCAGGAGATAGTTGATACACAAGCACTTCTAGAGACAAAAGAAGTGTCGATGCTGCAATTACTAGAATAAAAAGAAATGATCAAAATGGGTGTAGCCCCATTCCCTAGTAGGTTGGAGAAACCTGTGGATCCTATCAAAGATTATGACTTGGTCAAAGACCTAGACAATTTTAAACCAAACTTAACATTCTGACAGTTGTTGATGTTGTCTTCTTGCTGCCGAAATAAATTGAAAATCATCTTGACAAGAAGACATGGACTAAGGATCGCTCCTTCAACATCGACCAAGACTAATAAGGCCCCGGAGCCTGTAAAGGAAGTAGATGTGGCTAACGCCTTCTTAGATCCTGGAACCCCAGATATTAGTGTATGGATAGAAGGATGCTTTATTTTAAATGCATTGATTGATGGAGGCTCATCAATAAACATAATGACGGATGTCACAATGAAGGACTTAGGGATGTAAGGAATTCAACCTACACAGTGGCTTATCAAATTGGCAGACCAAAGCAAAGTCAAACTATTGGGCATCCTCCCATACGTAAAAACAACCCTTGCAGGAAGAGACTATTGGCTGATATATTTGGCGGTCAAACCCAATTCTTATGGGATGTCATATCCTCTACTATTGAGAAGACCTTGGCTTTTGGAAGTAAGAGCCATGACGAACTAGTTCAAAGGAACCCTAACCCTAGGCAGAGGACCCAACAAAGCAGTGTTAAAGCTGTATGGATCGCAAAAAGTCAATGGATCCACATCCATTGAAGTTATAATTGACTCATCCAATGAGGTAACAGATGGTACATCTGGAGACAAAGAGGCTGTCAAACAGATCTTTCCTAAGAAAACAGAGGCACAGTCCCTAATAGTGGGCACTGTAAGCCAATTACCAAGGGAAGAAAAATCATTTTCCATGGGAGAATATCTCCTACCTCAATTAGAATTAACTTCTGAAATCACCTTTGATAGTGAAATAGAAGCATGGATGTACTATTCTCCCTGTTACATGACAGTTGCAGAGACAGAGCAGAGGCAGAACAATTTCAGAGCAAATATAGAGTAGAGGCAGTACAGATACAGAGCAGAGACAGAGCAAAGATAGTACAGAGACCGAGCGGATACCTCAAGCACCAAGAAACCTCAAGCAATTGAGAGGGTTTCCTGGACATGTGGGCTACTACAGAAGATTTATTGCACATTTTGCAACCAAGGCAACCCCTCTACACAAGCTTCTAAGGAAAGATGCGGATTTTCTTTGGACTGATGACTATGAAGAAGCCTTTAATACCCTAAAACAGTGCCTTATCCAAGCACCTATCTTACAACCTCCTGATTGGACAAAGGAGTTCCATGTGCACATAGATGCATCAGTTGAAGGGCTAGGTGTTGGCCTATGTCAAAAGGGCCCCTCTAAATTAGATCAACCAATATATTATGCAAGCCAAAATGTCACTAATAGGGAACGGAACTATACAATGATAGAGCTTGAGTGCTTGGCAATAGTGTTTGCACTGGAGAAGTTTCAACACTATTTATTGTCAACGCATTTCAAGTTCTATGTGGATTATGAAGCCGTGTCCTTCCTGATGAACAAAGTCGATGTTAAAGGATGACTGATAAGATGGTTACTCCTATTCCAAGAGTTTGATTTTGAAATAGTCACTAAGCCTAGCTATTCCCATGTCCTAGCTGATCATCTATCACAGATCCCTCAACCAAAAGAAGAGGAACATGATGATCTAGACCTTCTTGATGCTTCCTTGTTTCTAGTTGAAACAGTTACTCCGTGGTATGCAGACATAGCCAACCTCTTAGCAACTCAATAGTATCCTCATGGCATCTCAAGCCGTGAGAAGAAGAAGCTTCTGTTAGAATCAGCCCCCTACACCTTGCTAGGCGGTGCACTGTACAAGAGAGGCAAAGATGAACCACTGCGAAGATGTGTTGCAGGGGATGAAATCGGCATAATATTGAAAGCATGCCATGACAAACCCTATGGTGGACACTTCGCAGGAGAAGCGACAGCGAGGAAGGCTGTGTTAGGAGGATACTGATGGCCGACCCTCCACAAGGATGCATATGATTACTGCAAAAGATGTGATGCTGGTCAGCGAATGGGAAAACCCACCAAAACAAGTGCCTTACCACTACAACCCATTCTTCCCCTAAAGCCATTCGAGAAGTGGGGGATTGATTTTGTGGATCCCATTGATCCACCCACCAGACGGAAGTAGAATAGATACATCTTAGCGTGTACGGATTATGTCACAAAGTGGTATGAAGCTAAAGCCCTAAAGCGGAACGATGGCAACAACGTAGCCCTGTTCATGTACGAGAATATTATCACCCTTTTTGGCAGTCCCCTCGAGCTGGTAAGTGATAGAGGTACTCATTTCCTCAACAAAATCATGGAGGAGCTGACTGAGCTGTATAAGATCCGCCATCGTAAGTCCACTCCTTATTACCCCAAAGCCAACGGCCAAGTTGAAGTCACCAATCGCATCCTCTGCTCGATCCTAACAAGAATGATTGCCGCACATCGTCGTGACTGGGACAATCAACTTACAGAGGCCCTATGGGCATACAGAACCTCTCATAAGGCAGCTACAGGACAGACCCCTTTTTAGTTAGTGTATAGTACAGAAGCCGTCTTTCCTGTTGAGCTGGAATTGCCCTCTTTGCGAGTGGCAGTTAAAAAGAGCTTGGGAGATAATGAGTCACTACAACGCCGTCTCCTGCACTTGGAATGCTTGGATGAGATACGGCGGATGGCCCTACAGTGCATGGAAACCACTCAAGTGCGACGCAAGGCCTATCATGACAGCTTCATCAAGCACAAGGAGTTCAAAGAAGGTGATCTTGTCCTAGCCTATGATTCGAGATTTGGCAAGTTTCCTGGAAAGCTTCAAGCACGGTGGATGGGCCCCTACAAGATACTTGTTGTCAACCCTAACGGCTCTGTTCAAGGTCTGACCGTTGATGCCTCTGATGATCCTTTCCTCATCAATGGCTATCACCTAAAGATGTACTTTCCTCCCTGGGGATCTTGACAATCACAGTCGATCTATCCCTTCCCTTTTGGGCATCGCACTGTCCTTCTTGTCGTGCTTCTGATAGCCCTTATGATTCTCCTCATAAGGCGGTCTCATTTTGCTAACCCCTCGCAGAAACATCTCAACCCAACCTTTTTCTCTTCTCGTCTGATCCAATAACGGTGGCGAGGTTGGTCTTGACATATGGTATTTCTATCATTCTCTTTCTAAATGAAAAAAAAGTAAAAAAAAGTAAAAAAAAAGTAAAGAAAACTCAAATTGTTATGGGAGAAAAGGAAGTAATTTCTTGTCATAGCAAGCCTCATTCCGAGAAAAGGCGAAAACACCCTTGGGCGAGAAGCTAACTGTGGAAAAGTGGCAACACCCGGCAATTCAGGATAGTTGACTCACCAGCAAAATATCTTTAGCAAGTAATTTTTAGCCACCTCCCTTAGTGCGTTGTCTCTACAATATCAGTCCGTCTGCCCTTCTTAATAGATGATTCTTCTTACCAATCATTGAAGTATGTGACTTATAGGCTACCTCCCTGGGTACGCCTCCTCCTCAAGATCCTGATGACAACAACAGTCGACATGATCTTCATCATCAACCCTTTGAGTGATGTGAGCTTTCATCCTAACCGGATGGGGATGTGTGTATGGGTTGCCCTTTGTATCTATCAACCAAGTGTGAGACCAAGGGTGGGGTGCGTGACCAATTTTTCCCTTTAAATCAAATGAGAGGTGAGATGTGTCAACGGAGTGTTGCATGCACGGGATGGGCCTCTCAATGCACAAAGCATGATCTATTCGTGTGCACTGCACCATAAGGCTCCTTAGCCTTCCTTCTTACACTGTATGCTGGCACAAGGTGGGATGCACAGTTGCACCATCAATTGCGCACAAGGCATACAAGCTCTGCACAAGTGATTGTGAGGATTACATCAATGGGTTTCAGGAATGGGTTGCCCTCTGTATCTATCAACCGAGAGTGAGACAGAGGGTGGACCGAGTATGACTGGTGTTTCTTCAATCAATTATCGAGAGGTGAAGATTGAGGGACGTTACGACAATTGGAGTCTAGTACATTTCTATTTCCCTATGCACCCACCGAATGGGTCTCTACCATAAGCACAAGACATGTCATTTTGTTATGTACACTACATCGCAAGGCTCCCTGGCCTTTCTCCTTGCACCTATGAGGGTTGGACGCACTAATGCACCATTAATTATGCACCCTGGCATACTCCCTTTGCACCATTCCTTTGTCGATTTCTTAACCGGATGTGAGCTCTGGGTTTTCATCATTATTTCCTCGAGTGATGTTAGTCATGGAGCGAGTGATTGCTCTTTCAATCCATTTGAGTGATTGTGAGTTGAGTACAATATATCTCGTCATCGACAAATTTCCTGTGATTCCTTCAATCACCTACCTCCCTGGGTGCTTCCATGTGGTCCCTGCCACAAAGGACGTTGGAGGAGTGCTGTGAAGATACCTTGTTACCTCCTGCAGTTGACGACGACAGTAGACACAACCTTGATAGTTGACATTCCTCCTCGACAATATGAGCCAAGTTTTTCTAACCCTACACATTCTGCTTCTCAGTGATGGTTATGTCTTAAGTGTGGGGATGTCGTGGTTGGTCTAATGTGTGGTACTAGGTCCTTGATATTCGGTTTACCCTTCCTATTAAGGTCTTAAGTGTGGGAATGCGCCCCTGCGCATCTATGTTGCATACCCCTAAGCATATACCCTGTCTCATCATGCATCCATGCCATGATTTCATTTTACCCTAATGGGTCCCTTCCCCACTCTTTCGTTCTATTTTACCCTCTTCCCGAGGTTGTTCTTTGATCGTTTTTCTTTATCCTTTGTTTTATGATTTTTCCATGTAAATGTACCTTACGTTCATCGAAATCCCAATCCAACCTTACAGCCATGTTTGTCCCTTTGAGTTGCCTATTTTTCCTTTTTACCAACCCCCTGTTCTGACAAACGGTTCTCAAGTTATTAATTTTTGAAGCAATTTCCGTAAATTGAATGGTTTTCCATGTGAACACATTTTTATTGCTTTAGAACCTTGATCTGATGTGTCACAATTGTCGTACCCCTTCTTCTAACATTTTTCCTTTTTACTTCATGTCATTTCGATGCACGGTTCTTCCGTTATTCATTTTTGCGGGTTTTCGGGCGTTTTTTATGCTTATCTTTCACATTTTTCCATGTAAACCTGTCCTCTTTTCACTGGAATTCCAATTTAATTTGACAGTCGTGTCTTGCTAGCCTTTTTCCCACTTTTTTCTTTTTCCTCCCCCGTATTCCAACTGTCGGATTTTTAGTTATTAATTTTTTCGGGTGTTTTTCGGTGTGATTTTCGTATTTTTTCCACGTGAACCCTTCCTTATTTCCCCCAAACTGAGTTTTGATGCTTCAGCCCTATGAATCCCTTTCTTCCAAAATTTTTTCCTTTTTACTGTGCTCTATTCCGACGCACGAATCTTCCTGTATTAATTTTCAAGTCCATTTTCATATCCATTTTTGGGATTTTTTCCATGTGAACACCCTTATTTTGCCCCGGACCTAGTATTTCATGTTTCCATCATTTTTCCCTTGTCTCCGTACACATTTTTCCTTTTTATGGATATTTGATCCGACAAACGGTTTGGATTTTATTAATTTTTCTTCCTTTTTGCCATGTAATCGTGTTTCTCGTATCGCACGTGAATGCACCTGTTTTTGGTTTTACGTGCCTCGAGATGCCCCCTTGGCGTCTGTGGTACACACATCGCCGTCCCTGCCCCGTTTGACCCCGTCACTGCAAATTTTTTTACCCCTGCTTGCGCATACGCACGGGACGGGGGTGTGTTTCTTGCCCCTCCATTTTCCATTCTTTTATTTTTTTTTTCTTTTTCCATTAAAAAAACAAGCAAATCAACATAGCAAATAAAAAAAAAGAGAGAAAAAAAAAAACCCACCTCAAAAAAGACGAGACAAAAAAAAGAAAACGGAAAAACAAACAACACGGTCACAAAAAGAAGAAAAAAAAAACAAAAAAAAACACCACCTAATACATAATCCTAATAATACTTAAATCTATATATATATATATATATATATATATATATATATAAAATTTAAAAAAACCGCAAAAGAACAGTAAGAAAACAAAGCAAGAAAGAAAAAAGAAAGAAAAACAAGAAACACAAAAAAGAGAAAAAAACCCAAACAAAGGAAACAAGAAAAAGAAAACGAAAAAAAAAAGAAGAGAAAAATGAAGAACAAGAAAAAAAAAACACATACCTGTGGGTCGTTGCGCGCCCGTGTCCCCCCTTCCTCCCTCCTCCTTCCTCCTCCCCCATCTCCTTTCTTCTCCTCCTCCTCCTTCTTCTCTCCCCCCCTCGGCCCTGTGACGCCGCTGCTGCTGCTGCGGCCGCTGTCGACGCTACCCTCCATGGCCCTTCGCTGCTGCCGCTGCGGCTCCCCGTCGGCCGGCGCCTCCCTCGGTCGCCCTTGCTCCTGTCGAATGCCGTAGTCGTTTCCTCCTCCTCCTCCTCCACCACCACCACCACACCCTCTACCACCTCCACCTCCTCCTCCCCCTCCTCCTCCTCCTCCTCCTCCAACCACCCTAACCACTCTGGTTAGTTTCTAACCCTAGGTTATTATCTAACCCTAGTTAAAGTAACTTCACCATAGTTAGTTTGACTAACCCATAGTTAATCTCCTTAATCATAGTTAACCTAACCTAACACTAGTCAAACTAACCTAACCCTAGTTAGTTTCCCCACTAACCCTAGTTAGATGATTCTAACCCTAATTGGATTAAGTAACCCCTAGTTAGTCTAACCTAACCACAATTAGCCTCCCTAACCCTAGTTAGATTAACTTACCTTTAGTTAGCCTCCCTAACCCTAGTTAGATTAACTTACCTTTAGTTAGACCCCTAACCCTAGTTAGACTGACTAAACCTAACCAAACTTTACTAAACCTAACTAGACTAACCAGACCTAATTAGACTAACCTAGTTAACCTAATTAACCAAACTAACCTAGTTAACTAGACTAACCTAATTTACTAGACTTAACCTAATTAACCAGACTGACCTAACTAACCCAACTTAATTCACTTAATCAACTTTCTCAGACAAAGCTAACCTAATTCACTTAATCTACTCAATTAGCCCCCATTCCCGCCTTTTCTCTTTCGTTGTTTTCCCGTTGAGTACGGGTGGCTAGTGGGTGTTCACGCACGAGGACGTGCTTCCGACTTGGCCGTGCGGTGGAGATTATAGTTCGCCGTTCACACGCAGTCATCCTTCGCTATTAACACGCAGCCCGGGTACCGCCTTTTATTTTCCAACTAGCAAAATACATAAAAATAAACAAAAAACACATAAAATTTCCAAAAATTCATTTCAAATCAGAAAAATTTGCAATTTTTTTTGAAAATTTACCAAATTAGTAAAAATTCAAAAATAAATCGAAAAAAAACCCAAAAAAATCCACAAATTCCATGTCCCTTTTTCCACTAATTTCTCAATAACAAATATTTCCATAAAAGGCAAAAATATCATTTGAAGCCAAAAACCCTAATTTTAATACTTCACTTTATAAAAAATCATTTTAAATTTTAAAAATCAGTTGAAAAGTCATGGATGAATTAACATACATTGTTGACACTTGCTAGATGGCTGAAAATTCACTCTTACACTTCATAACATATTCATGTGTCATATATCCTGATTTATTAATTTTTAAAAAAACATAACAACCAAAAAATAAAGATAACAAATCAAATAAACCAAACCAAACAATATACACAAAAAAGTACACGTGATATACAATTGAAAAAAAACCACAAATAAATAAAATAATTTAAAAAATCAAATAAAATAAAAACACTAAGGTGCTTTATTTTTTTCAGTTCAGTGGTCTTTGTTTTTGTTTGACTCGATTCATTGCTTTTGGGAGACTACTCATTGCGCCTTCGGTCCATTGCATACACACCCCTACCAGGTATTTATTTTGTGAGCTTTATTTATTTTCATTACCCCTTTAACCACAATTAATTGCTAAAATGAACTATATTCACCCACTTTTCCATGCGCATTCGCGCTAAACAAACAATCTAATAACTTAAAATCAACCAGCAGTTCACTTTGCATGTGCTACGTACGCTTAAGAGGCACCTTAATTTTTAATAAAAATGAACGAGCCGTCACAAAAAAGCACGCACTAGCAAAAAAGCACTCCACATCACTATTAATTTTTAATTAATGAATTTGCATTTAGAGACCCAGTCTGGGAATCGTAGTCCGGGTTTCGATAAAGCACCGCTTCACCCTAATAATTTGTAATTAAACTTTTAAGAAGGAACCGCTATTTTCTTATTAAGGTTTATAACCTAATAAAATGTCACCCATTGTTAATAATTTCTTAAAATGAATCCTTCATTAAAACAAATCCTCGTTACTGCACTTTTTTCCCTTTTTAATAAACACGCTTCATGGGATTGGAGCATAAAATCTTCTTAGTTGAAATTGTTGGTCAAGGTTATGGTCCGGTCTTGATGTACATTTTTATGGTATTATGGTTTGTCTATGTGCTATAATTACGGGTACGGTTTGTAGTTTTTTATTTCTTTCTTGCCTGATACGGGGTTTTGGGTGCCTGTTTGTTACATTGCATGAAGTTTTTGGTCGCATATGTGTAGAGGTCATGTCGAATTTTTTCTAGGATGTGGATTATTTGGGGTGGTAAATGGGTTAGCTACGTCTGTGTATATGTGTCCTTCTTTTGATTGATTTCTTTTTTATAGCCCTTTGGTTGTTTTACAAGCATTCTTTGTGATTTTCTGTGTTTCTAGTGTGTGTGTTTTCCATATAATAGGCGCCTCACACTCCTCCTCCTATCCACTATGTCCCATTGGTCAGTAGGGATTACTCTTCCCTACTGGCTTTTGAGCCTATAGTGAAAACAGGACTTGCGACTTTCGTGGCTACTTCATTCCCACTGATTCCAGATGATCCATCCCTGTGTGATGAGTTCCTTGCCTCATACAGCAAGAAGTCGGGTATGATTCATGGTGCTTCCATGATATTGAAACCATGAGGGTTAGGGAAGGCTTTGTCTCTTCCCTATAAAGGAGAGCCCTTTGTTACAGCTAGACAATTATTCTCCAATGATGAGATTTTCAAGCTGTTATAGAAGCTGACCAAGGAAATTATGGATGTTAAGAAAGTGATAAACACTTCAGGCGTATCTTTTCCCATGATCACTGATCCTCTTTGGAAGTTAGTATGCCAGTTCCTCCAAGACAGGTTTATGCCTACCAAAACACCATCCCATTACTTGTCCAAAGAGCTCTTTAGAACTTCCAAGATGGTGTTAAAAGGGGTGGCCATTGATTGGAGTACTTACTTGCTTACAAAGATGGACCAACATTTTGTCAAAGAAATGTTACAAATGTTACCTATGGTTCCTACTTGTATGCTTTCTTGACATACTCAGGCCTAAAGAAGGGTGTGGTACCACCTCCTCCATTTAATCCAGTACCTCCTCCACCACCTTTAAACGAGTCAGAACCTATTGACATAGAGGATCCTGATTCCCCTCCTCCACTGGTCATTCAGCGAAAGCGCTTGAAGCGTGTGGCAGATAAAACTCCTTCAGTTCTTCCTTCAGTCACAATTCCTGCTACTTCAAGCAGTGACCTTCCTGCTTACCTCAGAAGTAACAATTTGTTCAGAGCACATAGAGAGGGTTCCTTGGACATATCAATTACTTCCGTGAACAATTTAGTGTCAGGAGATGCCATTCCATTCCTCTGTAAAGACATCCAGAGTTCGATTGAACTTTCAGTGAAGCTTGTGCTCAACAGTTGTATGCTTCTTTTTATGAATAACTGATGCACTCCAAAGACTAGTTGCATAAGGCAACATCAGAGTTAGCCTCTGCTAAAGACACTTGCAGATGTGTTTAAGGAGATGGAGCAACAAACCCAAATGATTGAGGCTCAAAGAGAAGAGATATCTTCTTTGAAGATTGAGTTAACAGAAGCTCAATTAGAGGTCACTAAAGTCTCAGAGAAGAAGGAGAGAATGTCCAAAGAAGCTCAAGAATTTCAGACTCTTTTAGATGCAAAACTCTCAGCCTTACAGATTGCTCATAACACAGTGGAATCACAAGCTTTCCAAATCAAGCAGTTGCAAGACCAACTGACACAATCACGGTCTGTTCCTCCAAGCCCCAATGTTCCTATGATTCATTCTATCTCTAAGCAGGACTTGGTAGTTCTTAAAAGACAAGCCACCTTGTGTCCTTTGTTCCAAGATAAAGTGGAAAGATTGCATTCCAAGATGGATTTGTTATGGTCAACATTTGAGCATTTCTAGGAGTATGTTCCTTCGGACCATTCTTTCTTTGTCCACTATCAATTGCAGAAGTTGGCCATTTACATGAAGCTTTCAACGATGGATTTTCCTCTTTCAGAGGATGGTTGGAGTGGGGCTTGGTCTCCTGAGTTGCTGACAAAAGTGGTCCGTATGGTGTTTGAAGATTCTGTGACGATGGATACCATGTTGCTATCTTACATGTATCTACGGGGTGATCTATTGATTCTAGATGAAGTAGATATGGATTGGTATGTGGGGGATGTGGTTTTGCAAGCTGTTTTAAATGTCAACTATTTGGAGTTGCAGATAGATGATATGTTCCAGTGTTACTTGTCAAAAGTGGCTACTTGCCGTGACAATTCCTGGCACTCAATGATTGATTTTGTGGTCCTGAATCAACGTCAGAACACAACTTCTATCTATGTACAGAGCACTAACCAACTGAGGGTGGATCTCTTAGCTCACCTTTCCAAAAACCATCCATTTTATTCAACCTTTTTTTATGCCTATCAGAGAAGATCTCTTTTAGGTCCCTCTATTCCTAGCCTATTATACTATCAACAAATGGCTCATTGCTATGATACCTATCTTTCCCTTTATCAAACCAATTCAACAACAATCTTACCTCTTTTTTTCCAACCTCAATCTTTTCCTCCCTCTTTTTTTCCAACCTCAATCTTTTCCTCACATTCCCATATTTACATATTGCTCTTTTATCGAAGATAGAGTATTTTCCCCTTCTCCACCATGCCCTTCTCCATCTATCCATATACCTTCTACTTTTTCTATTTATCAATTAACACCTTTCCTAACCAATTCCCTTAAATTTTTAGCCACTCCTTCTTTAACTTATCCCTCATTTTATGATTTTTCTTACCCATCTCTTCATCCTCTTTTACTTATTCCACTTCCATCTCCTACTACTTCTATTTCTCAACCCTCTCAGTTGGTTAGTGAATACGAAGGGTTTGATCAACAGATTTCCAGAAGAAGTGGATGGAGCTCGACTGATTCTCTTACAGGACCTCAGATAAACTGGCTAATAATGTCAGGAGATTGGACAACTTCCAGTCAAGCATACCAAAACTACCTTCATTTTGCTCACCAATATTCACAATCTCTAGATCCTTGAGTGAGATTGACAGCTCATTTTTCTTGGTATCTAGCATACATGCATAGGCATTCCCATAATGATCAAAAGGCCATTCCAAAGCTTTGTATGCATGTCAATGTGAACATTGATATTACCAGTTGGATGTCCTGTATTTTCATACCCTATGCCTAACTAGCAGATATCTTGTTTTGCTAGAAAGGATGTGCTGTTTGTAGTTCTTTCAAAATCCTCCAAAGACATTTTTAGATGAATCCTTCTCTATGGTTTATTTTCAAAACCACCAAGACTTCAAAAGGGAACTTCTTCATTGATGCCTTTGCAATGTATTTTGGATGATTCTTAATTATATATATCTCTCTTTTTGGAGGTGACATTCAGATGATTGTGTTAGTGTTTGTGTGTGTGTTGTAATAATTGTATGTGATGAGATCGTGTTGATTGAGAATAATTTGTTCGAGAGCTCTTTTCAAACTATTGATGGTGATGGTGAATGAATGCCTATGGTAAGCTGAAGAGAACCTCTTATATCCTTTACAAATTTGTTATGATGATCAATCAGATGTGTTAATGAATAATGAAGTTTTCCTTTAGTAGTTTTTTCTATCAGATACAGGTGATAAGTTGGGGTCGTGGTTTGGAAAGACTATTGAAGATCCGACAAAGATAAAATTGAGCTCTTTAATGAACTAATATTCTTCTTTTCCTTAGGTTGCGAGGACGCTTCCTTTCTAAGTGTGGGGATATGTTGAGAGTGGAAAAAGACTGAATTTTTGACTGATTTTTGTTGTTTTTGAGGTTTGAATGATTGATTTTTGATGGATTTAGAGTGATGTATGGTTGTTAATGGAAGTTTTTGAGAGTTTTTTGGATGATATTGATTATGTTTTGGAAGTTCGTGATGATTCTCAATGGAGATATGAAGCTCTATGATGTTCTGTTGAGGTTCTGATTGGTTTTGTATACCTCTGTGTAGCTTTTGTTTTATTCTGATTTTCTTTTGTATGAAGCATGGATTGATGATTGATGAAGATTAAGATCTTTTGGAAGCCTATTGAATAGTTTTTGATAGTTTGGAATGGTTTGAGTATGAGTTATGAAGTTCTGATGACCTTCTATAACCTTTGTAAACCTTCTGTAGAGCCTCTCTCTTTGCTCTACTATTATTGTTGTTTTATTATAGATGTTGTTTTGGGTAGGAGGTACAAGTGCTCATCTCTCTATCTCTATCTCTCTCTCCTTTCTTTGGCCCCTCTCTCTATGTGTTGTTTCTCTTTTTTGTTGTGTTTTCAATAGAATTTGATGTTGGTTCTAATTGTTGTTTTCTTGTAGAGTTTGTTTGGAGCAAGAGGCAAAGGTGTTAATCTCTCTCTATGTTTAGTTTTTTTTTTTTGATGCTATCTTTTTAATATAACATGATGATAGTTCTAACCCTTGTTGTTTTATTGCAAAGAACATTTTTGGTGACATTGCATAAGTGCTCATCTCTCTCTCCCTCTCTCTTTCTCTCTCTATGTTTCCTCTTTTCTATTGTTTTTTTAGTATACCTTCATGTAAATACTCACTTTTTCTATTGTCTTTTACAGAGATCAATTTGGGAAAGAATGGATAGGTACTCATTTCTTTCTCTCTCCTGCATACTCACACACACTCTCTCTTTCTTCCACTCTGCATTTTCCATTTTCTATTATATTTACAATAGTGTTTGATGCTAATTCTAACTTAAGGATCAATCGTTGTCATAGCACTTAACACAAGATAGAGCAGAGATTCTGTAGCTCAATTTATGGGTAAATATGCCATATTTTGTGGTGCAAAATTTTATTCATTTAATTAGTGACTTTTATGTTTGATGGGACTAATGTTTTCTTTTGTCCATCATTTGCAATGGGTTTTGATCAGCAACAATTCAATTTTATATTCAACAGATCATCTTATAGGTAAATTGGCCCTATTTTGTGTTGCTTCTATTCATGAAGTTATATAGATGTTTTTTGTTAGAAGAGATTCATGTAGGTATTTTTGTTAAAAGGGATTCATGCAAATATTGTACAAGGTTTAGATGAAGCACGTAATTCTCGATCGACTATTTTGATGTGGTGAGTGATTCCTTTGTGCTCGATGATATGGATCTGTTGGAAGTCGATGGTTCAAAAATCCTTTGCTTTATTGGTCATGTGTGTCCATTAAGATCTCCATGCCAATTGGTGATGATCCATGAAACTCTTGTATCATATCATCCATGTAACACACAATGTGTTTTGTCATAGAATAGCTCAGGTGTCAATCCAATTATGCCTATTAAGCTTTGGATGCCATGTGGTTGCCATCCTTGTAACAACTACTCTATAATACCCACATTTCATACAATGTATTGAGTCAAATCAGACTCCTATTCATTATAATGAAATTTATTTTGGCAAAATTCTTTGAGTATTCTTGTGCTATTCTTTTCATTATATTTCATGTAAATGATATGATTAAAGTGATGCCTTGAAATTGAATCTATACTTTGTGTTGATGTACATATCCACATGTGTTTTGATATCGATGTTTGTGTCGATTTACAAAAGTGTAAGCATCTCTTAATGCCATGTTGATTTGTATGGCATATTGGTGATTACTAGACAAACTTAAAATGCTTATTATTTAGGGGTTAGTATATACTTCTTTACATCTAATGCCTAGGTTATAATGCTTGAGAGAAGAACAAGAATTCTCTCGATAGAAGTATGTAGTAGAAAAGATATAGAAGGGAATTGGATCATTGATACGTATCATTGTTCATTTTGGATACATATGTATCCAAGTATGAAGGGAGCTTTTAGGGTGAAAGCATATGCAATTGCAGATGCATAAAAGCAGTGGAAGGGTAAAATTTTAGCTCTCAGACAAAGGAATGTTGATTCTCACCTTGTAATAGAGGCATTTGTACAAGTATTTATGCAAAAATAAATACTTATTGCGCCCACTGTGCCCTTTCAACGAAACATTGCAAATAGTAAGTATTTGCAACTTATTGAGAATGAGAAACTTCATGATATCTATGTAACGACTTGTCTAATATTTATAGAAGTATACCCTTCGAATTGTTATGAGTGAAAAAATGTCGAGAGTTTCATAGATTCTTTTAAGTGTTACCACCTCAAAATTGGTAGATTCCTCTTTGAGGGGCATACAACTAGGCAGCTTGCAGAGGACCTTGTTTTTTTCTATGACTCTAAGTACATATTACCTAAGGGGGGTCGAGAATATGGAACCCTTGAGTCTATGCACATACTGAATCTCCATAGCATAGAATGGACATTGTGTAGTAGCGACATTTTGCACATGTGTAGCACAAAAAATTCAATAAACTTATTGAACTCTATAAAGCCAAGCATTAGCTCAAAGGCTGATTACATTGATATTTTCTTGTCGCCACATTGGAACTTGAGAGAGCTTGTGGTGATGGTAGTCAAGGTTAGTTTCTTCTTTAGGATTTGGAGGCTGTGGCTACATCAACATGCCACGTATAACTTGAAGAGAAACTTCATAAGTAAGGAGACCTACACAGATATTCAACTTTCATGCCATTTTGTTGTGCTTCTCATAAAGATGTTTCATGAAATTTTTTTGGATCTCAAGTGTCCATTACATCTCACTGGATCAGATGCAGCTGAAATTTATTTTAGTAAAATTGGAGGTATGGTGGGACAAGAAAGAACCTTTGACTTCGGAGACCTTTTGCATAGTGTCGGTAGTTTGAATAGGATTGCCATGCATGAATGTAGTTCAAATGGGCTAATCTTCTCAAGGGCTCACAAGAAGCAAGAGCATATATGGAAGTGTTTGAATATACAAGAAAATATTTTAGAGGCAGATCTAGGTAAGTATGAATGTGTGGCTTCAGACGAAATAATAGTAGATGCATTGAAAGAGGGCTTGCAACAAGCACAAACGTTGTGTCAGTCATTGGGATTGAAACCCAGAAAGGGAGATAACTTAAAGTGGTGGTTAGAGCCTTGGGAGGATAAAAATTCTATGTGGTCAAAGATAGATGATGAAATGGGGGAGTCTGATGAATATGATGACTTTGGACAACCAACTAGTGATGAAGAACAATTAGAGAATTCAAATGGGGATGATGATATTGTTGCTCTTAGTGAGATTTGACATGAAATTGATGGGCTCTTAGATGAGGTTCACGGCTCAAGTATTGTTACAGAAAGTCAGAAGATCAACCCAACAGTCGAAGTTGATGGAAAGTATATCTTCAAGACTACATTGGTCAGTCAATTAAATGGGAGTTCAACTTTGTCAAAGGATCGATTGACAAGAGTGAGGCAAGGTGTCTACTTTGACCCTAAACTAAAATCACAATCATCAAGCAATGTAAATTTCTTTGGGATAGGTTTTGATTGTGCAGTATATTTTGTATATCATAGACAAGATCAAGGAAGTGGTAAGCATCCAAAGAGAGATGGAAAAGCCACAAACTTAAATAAAATGGATGGGTCTCATAGCACGTGGTACCTTTGTAGGGTCCAAAGATGATAAAAAAACTAGGAGGTAGATATGTGGATTGTAAACGAGACTTTGATTTGACAGATCAACCTCAAGGCATATAAGTTCAGCTTGGTTGGTACCAGAGGGTGAAAGGATCACGTATGTTCACATATGACTTAACAGACTTGAACATGATTTCCATAGAGTCAGTGATCGCATTGGCAAATCTAACATACAATCACATGTGTTGAGTAATCACGTGGGTGCTCAAAGTAAGTGATTTCAATTTGGAACAAGCTTTGTATTTTCTTTCTAAATAATATTGTTACATTTTTTATAGTACTTTTTCCTGTAGGAAATGGATCTTCAAGCTAGCACCTCACAAGGCTAGGACATACTCTTTGCAGCTAAAGTATTGCTACCAAAGGGTTTTTTGATTTGAGAGCTCTTTGAACTAGTCTTATGGTAAGGTACTAGGTTGACTGAAGTATGTTTTTGTTGCTGAAGTATTAAGGTGATGTATTGGGATTACATCATGGCCAAATTAGATTGTATATAGTGTTTGTACTGTCTAGTCTTCTTTTGATTTTAGTTATGCTACATACTTTGTAGGTGTTGTTCATGAGTGCTTAACACAAGAGATTTGCTTGTCTTGCTTTCAGAACAATTTTGTCGCATTTTGATCTTTTGGGATTCTCCGACAAAATTATGCATGGAGATAAATAGTGATGAAAGAAATGGGAGACAATATACTTATATTCTCTTCTTTTATATAGTACATATATAGATCTTCTTATACTATAGAGTCCAAATGTACATGATATACTTTGGACATGAGGATCTTGGATATTTTTGCATATAGGTTTATGTCATAGTGCTATTGTAAAATGTTGTAAAATCCTTTTTGCAAAGTAGAGAAAGGATTCTTGCACATATTGTAAAGTCTCAAGTTTTTTTAAAGTTAGAATATAAAAATTTAGAATGCTTGTATGACTAGCATGTGGTGTCAATTCTTGTGTTGGTTTTTATGTTAAAATGTCCTACCATCAATACCAAGATCTCGGGAGATGATTTCTAGTGATGCAATGAGACCTTGGGTGCATAGGAACATTTTTGAAGAAAAGAATCAAAGAAAACTCAAAAAAACATGGTTTCAGCATGGTGAATGCAATGCCATCTACATATGTTATGAAGTTGTATCTATTGGGAGGGGAGGGAGGAGGTTATATATTGACTATTATGGGTTTATGAATTATGTAGATAAATCCTTGTGTGAATGGGGGTGTGGGAATTTAAAATATTTTAAGTTTAATCCTTGATCAGGGATGTATGGGGGGTAAAAGGAACTATCTAGCTATGTGAGATGGAGGCAGGGATTTGAGATGAATCAAATCATACTTTGCATGTAAATAGTGAGATTATCCCTTTGGCTTGCTAGCTAAGTTGGATGAGATGACTATGAGGAGAATTGATAACTTAATGGTGATATGGGGTCCTTGCATGAATGTAGCATCGTGTTGCCATGTGAAGGACTAATTCTATGGCCAAAAACAATGATCAAATATGTAGCAATGCATCATTTGATTGATAGTGGGGTATGCTAATAGGCCACCATCATGATGTGATGCATTTCTATCCTCCTTTCTTGATCATTAAACTAGACCTCCTCTCTTTCATATCTATTAAGTTTCTTATGAAACCTTTGAAAAAGTAGATATTTTTGGGCCCTTTGACATGGGCAGGTATACTAGAGATGGGGTCTTCAACCACATGGAAGAACTACAAGTATGGATTGGAGGTTACAATCACAAACTTTTATTGGGGCTATCTTGAAAATTCATATGGATTCTTTATGTTTTAGTTTATCACTTGTTTCTATGGTGAAGGTCGAGATGATGCTACGCCGAAAGTTGGAAAATCCTTTGGTTTCTAGAGACCCTTTCATAAACAGTAGGCTCTCAATCATTACAAAATTCTTTAAAATCTGATCTCGAGCCATGGTCTTGGTCTTGAAAAGAAAATCTATGTTTTATGTTGTGTAACTAGATTCCTGGGTCTAGAAAATCCATTAATGGGTGTTTCTTATATGGGATGTATTCACCTTTTCAAATATAGAAACTTTTACTTACATGAGAGCCCCTCCAAATCTCCCTAGAGTTGTAATTGATATCATTTCTTATCTTGAGCTAGTCTAAAATATGTCCCTTGTATATTTTATTGTATCTACTACTCAAGGTCATTACCTTGTATCTTATCGTGGCTCTTGCACCCATGATAGAATTGCTTGATATTTTTCCTATTGTTGATGCTTGGTATAAGAATCAAAATATAGGTGAAGCATATATTGGTGGAGGAGCGCAAATTAGTGTGATTACTCAAGCTTGTGTAGAGCAATTAGAGCTTTGAATTATCTAAGGATCAAAGTTTTGAATCATGCTTGCTAATAATGCTAAATTGAGGTTCTTAGGCATAATTCAAAATTTGGGAGTTGAAGTTTATGGCGTGTCTATGAAAATTGATTGTCATGTTACACCACCACGGTTGGGAACTTTTCCACTTATATTGGGTAGACCTTGGCTTAGAAAATAAATAGCAATACAAGATTGGGGAAAGAAAATATAAAGATTTATGATCATAGAGGAGTACCAAAGAAGTTTGATATATCTTCGATAAAAGAATTGGTGAATGAGGATGATAGTGAAGAAGAAGAGGAGGAGGAAGAGAGTGATAGTTTCTAAGAAGATGATAGTGAGGATGAAAGTTCAGAAAGTGATTTTGAATTAAAGGTGTCATCTATTGTAGTAGCATTAGTGAATCTTGAGAGCGATGGGGAGAAACAAGAGAGTGGAGAAAGTCCTGATGAAAGAGTTGAGTGTTTGAGAGAAGAAGAGAGAATTAAGGAGGATTTTTAAAGTTTGTTCAAGACCATGAGGGGGAGGGCTTAGAAATTGAATGACAAGGTTGACGGTTCATATTTGTCACCTGATGAGGTCATTGAGGTTTGTGGTGATTTTCTTAATGTAGGTGTTGATCCAGAGAGTATTGAACAATTTAAAGTTGAAGTTAAGGGTTCAGATTTGTGATGAGGTTATTAAGATTTGTAGTGATTTTCTAAATGTAGGTGTTGATCCAAATAGTATTGAGGTTATGGATTCTGACTCTTGTTTTGGTATTGTTGTTGTCGACTCTAATGAGTCTTGTGAGTTGGTTGACGATGGTTTGAGTAGCCCTAGAGAGGCTTTTGTTTGTGGTTTTCTAATGTTGTTTTGAGTAGACATGACCTCATGCTACTTGATAGTTATATGAATGACACACGGAAGTTACTATATGTATATCCTCTACATCACGTGCATTCAAGGCCTATTTATAAATATCCTTATCTGTGAATTTTTGTTGAATAAAACATAACCCTTTTCTATTCAATTTGTAAATAACCCCTTCATATTATAACCTTATATATGTAAAAAACATATAAAAATAGTGTTTTAAAAATACCTTACTTTGAATTCACGTGATGCACACATATATTCATGAGTAACTTACCCAAGATGAATGATTGCATGGTTGATTTGGGAAAAAATGACAAAGAGAAAACTTCATCTGATAGTCTTTGGATTTCTTTAAGTTCTTCTAGAGTTTTTGATTATATTTGTGATTATTTGATTGGGGTTTTGAGGATCCTGAGAGTGATAGTGATGAGGATGTGAAAGGAAATTTGAGTAAGGCTTTCAAAAGGATTGAAATATTGAGAAAAGAGAGACCTAAAACTAAGGAAAAAGAGTTTTAAAAAGATTGTGAGGTAGAAGTTGAAGAGAATTGGATAGTTGAGTATTTGAATGAGGATTTTAGCCCCAATGTGTTTCCTAGTATTTCTATTTGTGATTCTTGTGAAAATTCTCCTTTAAGTTTAATTGTGAGAATGCTATGGAAAGGGTTACTCATTGTGACTGTGGAGTTGAAGAGTTGGTGTTTGTAGAGATGAGTAGTTTGGATAGGTGTCTTGGAGAGGTTTCTTTTTTTTATGAGTTTGGTCAAGAGATGATTCAGCTTGATGTGAATGATGGTACGTTTGGATGTATTGTAGTAATGAAATATGTTTTCTAGTTTTTTTTTAATTGATTTGATGTCTTTGTGGATGAAATTGAATTTGGTAACATAGAAAGGGTTGAAACCTTGTTCCAAAACTTTAGAATTGTCATGATGTCTTTTTGAAAGGATGGGAGAGGTATGTGGATTGTTGTGGTTGATAAAATGTTTTGTATTGACAGGGTGATTTTTTTTTAGAATTCTGGATTTAAAAACTTTGTTGATTTTAAAGATCAATTTTTGGATGACTTTTTTGTGTTCACTCAGGAGTTTCTCGAGAGTGATGTGCCATTTACTTGCAAGTAAGGATCCATATGAGAATCTTGTGTCCACCCTAAGTAATGTTCTAAGTCTCTCACTTAAAGATATTGAACACTCACTAATTGATGGAGAAAGCAAAGTTAAAAGAAAGGATGCAAAGGAACGCACCACCAACAACAATATCTTGTACACTAAGGGCACTTATGGAGCAAGAGACCCTGGTCGAGGACTCAGCAGCACCAACAACAACAAGGAGCAGATTTTATGTCATTACTGTGGCAAGACTGGCCATACAACCAACGAATATTTCCACAAGAAAAGAGCACAACATATGTGGAATGATCACCACGAGAACCAATTCATGAATGAAGAAGAAGATGCTTCCGCTACCATCAATAACTATAACAAATTGTTCTAAAGAATTTTCATTGTATCTTTCGTATGGTTTTTCCATAGTGGATCTCTATTTTTTCCTTAGTGGATTTTCTTTGTAAAAAAACCCTTGCCAAAGATGTAAAGTTTCAAGCTTTAACTTGACTAGGCTGCCTATGAGCTAGTCTCTTGGGCCATGTCACCATGTAGGGGGGGAAAGCCATCAAGTGTAGGGACTCATCATTTGAGGGGTATTGTTGAGAAATAGACAAATGATGTATGCTCCAGGAAGAGATGTCCTGAATCCCACATACACAGTGAGGAAAGTGGAACAACCCAACTTCTATAAAGCATTGCACTTGACTATCACTTATCCAATACACAAGATTGTCTTTATGAGTCCAAGCTTCCATCTTGAAACCTAATTTACTTGTGCAATAGTTGTCTACCCATTGTCCATGTCAACATGAATTTAGTCTTCATCTTCCAACCTCCATAGCTCCTACTGCCATACTTTAGATCTAACATTTTAACAAGAGCTTCTTACCCATTGCTTTCTTTCTCAAGTCCTTGCATCTTCTTCTTCACTTTAGCCCTCAAAACCAGTCTCTCTCGATGGCGTTGCTCTAATACCATCTCACAAATCACATGGTTGGGAGACTTGCTTGAGTTGCTACGCCAAACACACACCATACACATAAGAGAAAGCTCACTCAAGAACAAAAGAAGAGAGGTGAAGGCTAAAATTTTTCTTGCTGGTTTTTTTTTCTTCTTTTACACACAATACAATGTACATGAAGTATAGATAAGATACAACATAAATGAATGTGACCTACTAAGTCAAACATTGCATAACTAACTTTATTGATCGGCTGGTGCTATAATTATGTTAGTTGTAGGTAGGTGCAATAAATTAAATATAATAAGTAATAATCCAGTGGCCATGTGATGATCATAATGACCACTAACGTGCTAAGTGTAGATGTGTGGATCCATCTAGCCATGTGGTCCATCATCAAATATCCACATGTATTCAACTTGCCATCTCAACACCTCTTAATAATGAGGGAAAAAATAAAATTTTTCCCTTGCAAAGGGCCAACTTTGGCATTCAAGTGAGCATGCATGAAGTTAGCCAAATCTACTTTAGAAGCATAAGCAACCTAGACCACTTTATCAACCATCGACAAGCTCTTAGGGAGACAATAGCCAAGTGTGAATTAGCTACCCTCATCAAAGCATCTACCCACCTTGTCAATTTCAGAGCTTGTGAGGCTATGATTTATGGATGCTAAGTATTAAAAAATGGATTCTCAATGCCATACAGCATGAAGAATGGAGATTGCTCTAGGAACACCAAGAAATTATGATTGAGCTCATACCAGAAATAGTGAAATAAACATTAGGCCTAAAAAGAAAACCAAGAAGATCATTGAGCTCACACAAAAACAGAAAATGGTATTCCAAAGCTGGAAGAATCTAGATGTGGTGTCACAAAAGAGGGTGCTTTTAATAAATCTTAGTGATGAATAGTTTGAAAGCCACTGCATAGGTCCTTCACTATTCTTCACTTATAGTAAGCCTACCTCCATCCTACTCAAAGTCCCAAAATGGTTCGTGAAAGATATAATGACAAAAAATATAGTACATCAAGACTTGAATATACTATGGCTAGAGTGTATCTCTGAATCCCTTGATAAGCTCACAAGGTCTTTGAAAAAGACATGCCCTCCAAGATGAGTCACATAGAGGCCTAAAATATGATAATCAACTATGGATCCATACTAAGTCACATGCTAGCCTCCACCTAGGAGTGCCTTATGAATAGTTGATGCCTAGCCCTATACTCGAGAGAAAAGGAAAAGGAAAAAGAGAAGCAATGGAAAAGGCATAGGGAAGACACTATAGGAGATAAAGAACAAAGCTTATTTGATGTGGTAGCTAAAATCTCCAAGAAAGAATTCAACAAATTGGAGGTGAGACAAGCACAACAAGAAAGAGAGGATCTCACAAAAGCCATATAGGCATCATTAGAGATCTTAATCCAGGAATAGGTTACAAAAATGTTAACTTTTAAAAAATAAGAATCCAACTCTAATAAGGGCAAGAAGAAAGCAAATGAAAAACCTATTCCTTCAACCCTCTTGCTTGATATGTAGAAGAAGATGGATCAGCTATACAATTTCAAGTGTTTTTAAGCTTGCCAAAGCAAAGATCCCATAGGAGACCATTGCAAATAATTAGCAAGAGAAGAAACAACATGCAAAGTCCATAAAAAGCACCCACAACCATCAGAATGACATGGTAAAGGAGGAGGAATTGAAACCTTCGAGAGGATGTGCAAGGACCTCCAAAGAGCAAATATTGATGCACTTAAAGAAAAATGAGATATGCAAGTAAAGCTAGATGACTTGTAGGAGGATTACATGATCTTTATTATAGAAAAGGAGAAATGGCTAATACAACTATACGAATAACTTGAGGAGAAGGAAGAAAAACTTCAAGCAAAGAAGGAGAAGCTTAACAAAGATAAGGCCACATGGAGAGAAAACATCTAGAAAGTACTACATGAAAAGAAGGAATCCCTAAAAATAGAATTTCAAAAAATCTAGCACAAAAAAGAAAACATCCTAAGGGAACAATTCCAAAAGGATGTAAAAGCAAAAGAGAATGACCTAGAGGCATGATTTCGGAAAGAGTTGGAGGAGAGGGAAACAACCTTGAAGGTAGACAGCCAAAATGCCATCCAAAGGGAAGCAACACTTCAAAAGGATCTAGAGTACAAAGATGGCATCGTCAAGATATCAAAGACAACTTGAGGAAGTCCAAACAAACTACAAGGAGTATCAGATGGAGAATGAAAAGCTTAGAGAAGAAACTTCCAATTAAACCATGCACTCACTAAAAAGCAGTGTAGTGATATACCAAGAAAATGCCAAGTTACAATAACATGAAAGGGATAATCAAATGCATTTACAAGAGAGAGAGTAGGGGAAAATAGCTTTTGATGCCCTACGAAAGACCATCATTAGTCAGTTAGGTCAAGTTTGCAACTACATGGAAAAGGAAACCTTGAGACTGGAAGGAGAAATGCTTCTTAAGTTGTGCAATGATTTAGGCATTGCTTTATATCAAGAAACACAATAAAATATCTAGTTGGATAGCTCTAAGTGCATCCTCATCAAGCAATAGTAGATCTATAGGGAGGTAGCCACCACTAAAGCATACATAGCTTTGTTCGAAACCCCAATGAGCTTAAAGCCTAGCTACAAAAAATTCAAAGTCTTTTGGAGAGAATGGATGACATCAAGGGACTATGCTTGATGATCTCCAAGCCAACAAGATAAAAGGTCATAAGGAACCTATTGTAGAAGGGATACCAAGAGGAGGAGATAGAAATGATGGGACTGATAGACAAAGAGTCTTCTCCCCCTAAGTCTCCACTAATCTTGGAACCACCAATTGTGGTAACCCCTCCACCAGATCTGCTTTAGCTAATAGACTTTAATTTTGGAGAATCTGCGGAGAAACCAATGGAGGAAACCCTAGATAAAAAAGAAGCCTATGAAACCTTGACTTAGTAATTGAGGACACAATTGCAGAAGGTCATTGAGTTTTTCCTTCCATCTAAGCTTATAATTTATGCAAAGCGAGTAAAATATCCTAAAGAGGTAGTATAACAATATCAGGCACAAGAAGAATCTAGCAATACATGGATATTTGACTTTAAGATGGATGAGGGAGATAAGTCCAAGGAGCCACTATCTCCATGCACAATATAGCAAAAAGTGGGCAAGACAACTTGGTATAGAAGCCTTTAAGGACTTTTATCAGGCCACAAGAGACAAAAGCAGATACCTCACCATGAAATCACTAGAATCTTGGCCAAGGCAACTGGAATGGAGATACCCCATCCTAGAAAACAACAAAATGGCTTGGTAGGCCTTTGCCTTCTTAAGCAACATCATGAAGGTGAACCCATTCCATTGCCCCTACCCTCATCGACATGGGAAGGAATACATAGAAGGAGAACATGGTAGGTATAACTTTCCTAAAATTCCCAATATAAGAGCCAATGATGAGAAGAAGGCCCACATGTTCTAGCCCCTTGACCTCAGCCTTGACCTTAGCCCATCTTTTATCATCTTTGTGAGAAGATTCACTAACTACCCCGATCTTTCTTTCATCACCACTTACAACTATCTCTGACTCCTCATTATTACTTTAACAGCCGATTATGCCATTATGAGGATCAAATTTCACCACTTTCTTTTTATGTGAACATAATAATTGATTGAATGGCAATGATACAGATTCAACTTAGACTATTACCTCCATATTGTATTGAGCTATTGGAGGATATGGTGGATAGTCAGTTTGCACTATGTACACATCCCTTCTTCTCTATGTCACACTTGCAACTATGCAATTCATTGAAAGAGTACATTGTTAGTATATGATGCCTTCAATATGCACTCAAGCCAGTTCTTGAGTAGCATGCCTAATTGTCAAACTATTCCATCCAAAAAAATGAGGAAGAAGAAAAGAAAAGAAAAAGAAAGAAAGAAAGAAAAGAAGAGAAGCATAGGACCACATTTATAAACCTAGGTGCCCATCCCCACACCTCACCACTTCAAGGCATGTCAAGGCCAGGATATCCCAAGCTTGCTTGGTAGACTTGTCTCCTTGAAGTTAGCATAGCTTCAAAGCCTTCCATGAACTCAGTCCTCAAGTGTGGGACAACGTTCCAAGTATACTTGGAACTCGACCCATCTCCTAGTCTCATTGCATGAGCACTTCACATCACTAGATAGGTATTCACAACCCTTAGGGAGCACAAATTAATATGACAGATACATGGAGTGCTTGAAGATCCATCAACAATCAATGGCCTAAATTTTCCTCTTTCTACAAATTTCCTTGCCTCTAACAACCATAGCCATCCTTGTCTTCACCCTACCCAATCCTCACCATCACCATTTGAGTATCCCCTCCATTGGGATTACTACATCAACCATCCTAGCACTCTCTACTAGTCTCATTTTTCTCTGCTTGGAGTGAGTGCCATGGAACTCACACTCCATTAAGAGAGAGGAAAAAATATTAATGAGTTTTTGGAAGCATAAAGATATTTCTCACATTGTAACCACATGTTATTGAAAACTATATCAATTATTCAAAGCCTTGTATTAATGTTTTCAAGAGTAGAGCTCTTCTCCCATTAAAATGGTCAATAATAGCATAGAAAAAGGGGGCTAAGAGTATGGAAAAGGGAGAAGACTAATCAATTAGCCAAAACATGGAAAGGATGTCCAAGTGAAAGGGAAAATCCTAACTAGAAAAGCCATGTATAAAAGTGATGAGTTTGAATAAAAATGGTTATTCGTGTGTATGGAAACTTGCCTCTCTACTTTCTTGCTTTAAAATCTTATGTGAGAGAGAGTGAGTGAGTAAGAGGTGAGGGACAAGGAGAGTGAAACCTTTTGCCTCCTCTCTAGTACTCTCTCATGCCTACCTTACTTTCTCTTGCATGATGAGGGCTATAGATGATTGAGGGGCAATGGCATACTCACTTGGATTGTCGAGCTAGAGGTTTAGACATTCTTGGTAGGAGGCACGTTGGTGAGTGAAAATGAGTGACCGAGGACATGATGCTTCATGAAGTAGTGGGGTAACACATGCAAATATCATTTTTTTGTCTTTCTAACACTTACCCGTAGAGCGGGAGTAGGGTTGATAAATGGAAATCCCAAGTGGTATCATGCATGTTTGACACATGGTTTAGATATTTCAATTTTGAGACACGTGCTTCATGCAAGAAAAGAAGAAAATGTATTCTCATTTCTGATTTTGAGTCCTTGAGTGGAATTTTACGTGGCGAGAAGCATGTTGGCCATCTAGCAATTAAGGTGAAGCAAGGGGCAACTTGGAAAATTAAGGGAAAAAGAAAAAATGTGAGTAGTTTTCTTGGAGGAAAAAGAGAAGAAAAGTGTTCGACACACAGAGAGAGAGAGAGAGAGAGAGAGAGAGAGAGAGAGAGAGAGAGAGAGAGAGAGAGAGAGAGAGAGAGAGAGAGAGAGAGAGAGAGAGGGATGGAGAAGAAGATTCTTGCAGGTTGAAGAAGGGAGACATCTAAAGCTAAGAAGAAGAAGAAAAAATTGTCAAAAGAAAGAGACCGTGAAGCTGAAGTTATTGAAGCTGTGGAGCATGATGGCAGGGCTGCATTCGATGGGATGTTGTGAGTTCTCAATTTTTCAAATGATGGTAATAGGAGTCTTCCTTTATTTTGTTCTCTTCTACTGCTTTGTGGAGCAGAGAGTTTGCATATCAATTTTGATGTATGGATATGAGTGAAAGACAACATAGGGTTGTTCTTTGTCTTGTTAAGAGTGATGCACGTTAGCTGTTGAGTGAGGCTTCCTGTTAGCAGAGAAGAATGGAAGTGAAGGGCGTCTACATATGAAACTGGGTATGAGGCATGGAATATGTACTATGAGCAAGTGTTGAATGCACAGGTTCGAGTTAGTGGAAATCTAAAAGAATTTGCAGCCAGGAAAATGATGAATCAGAGTGAAAATGTTGTTTTAGGGCAAAATATCAAGGAATTTGATTTTGATTTGTTCTGAATAATTATAGATTGAAAAGAGAGCTACAGCTTTTCTTTTTGAATCTTGACGATCTGAGGTTTGATTAGAAACTTATGAACTGTTCTGTGTAACACTTCATGAGGCAATTTCTGTGCTCTATGAGGAAAAAGATGAATTTAGCCGCTTCTACAACACCAACTTGGTTTCCCATGGAATTCATCATGATTATCCATTGATATATCAGTGTTAACTTAGTTTTGATGCAATAATGGAATGTGTACAGTAGTGAAATGCTTGAAGCGTTGAATGGGCATGCAAAATTTGCGGTACAAACTTTTGATTACCTGTGTATTTGGTTTGTATTTATGTGTTCTCTGAGGAAAGAAGAACAGAGAGAGTTTGCAAACTGACTTTGTACTACTTGAAGCAATCACGCTTTGTGGGGCAATTTGCTACATGGGGTTGCCATCCCTAAAAAATAGGAGTTTTGTGAATCTGAAAGCTCTTGTTGTAAGAATCTCTACCATGGTTGTTTCAGCGTCAAATTCTCTCTGAAAGTGGTAAAATCTGAGCTTGAAGGTTTGAACTGTTTAAGTGTTGAGTTGAAGTCGCAGTGAGTAGTGAGTGATCAAGAATTTCGGATCATGTGTTCAGTGGTGCCATCTCGTGGGTTTTGTTGAGGCGAGATCCTCGATCTTTATCCTGTGCTGTTGTCTTGGGGGTTGTTAGAGGCCGACTACCCAATTCACCTATCATAGATTGGTGCCTCCATTGAGGATCTCCCATGTTGAAGATCTCTTGCTGATTTTATCAATTGGGAAGTGTAAGATTTGGAAACCAACCTATACACAAACTCAAGCATGGTGGCTTTTGGATATGAACCCTTCTTTTGTATTGAAAATGAGGATGCTAATCAGTTTATCAAGAGATTGGAGTGGATGGCTTACCAAGATCGAAGGGACACTGATGCAGATAAGCTTCAAATGATCAGCATGCTACTTGAAGGTTTTGCAAGATTATGGTGGAACTCACTGAATGAAGAGACAAGGGAAAATTGGAATGAAGTAAAAAATGAGTTCCTTACAAGGTTTGCAACTAAGCAAACTCCTGAGAGTTTATGGAAATCTTTGAAAAAGAAGTCTTAGGGAGAAAATGAGGAAGTGTCTAAATTTATGGCCTAATCAAGTTGACAGTGTTGCAGGAAATGCAGGACAACAAGCTGTAAATCTTCATGGGGCATTTGAAAGAGCAGAGAATGGAACTCAACAAGGCCATAGAAAACCTGATGATGATGTGATTAATAAATTGTAGGAACAATTGGCAAATCTGAATTTGAATATGAGCCTATTGTAGGCAAGACAGCCTCAAATGCAAGCTAGATTTAGAGTACCTCCAAGAAATAGATGGGAAAACTTTGAATGCTTTAATTGCAGGGAGAGAGGTCATATTTCTCTTGATTTCCCTTATTCGAGAAGAACAGGAGGGGAGATGTATCCCATGCCACAAGGGAATGCTAGGCAAGATGCTAGACCTCAATAGGAACAAAGGCCACTTGAACCAGCTAGGCAACGGTTGGAAAGAAGACCTAATGAAGGCACATCGGGTATGAATCTGATTGAAACCAACATGTCTGATGATGGGGAAAATGCAGATGTTTTTGCTAATAAGAGAGTTAGAGAGAGGGATACTGAAACTAAAACTCAAAGGGCAACAAGGATTAAAAAGGGAAAACTGGTTGCAAATGATCCAGAAACTAGCAGGAAAGCTAGACCAGGAAGGAAGATTCAAATGGGGGACTTTGCTTTGGGAGTCAATCAAGTTCCTTACAACCTACTTGAGGACTTAAAAGGTAAAAAGGTTCATGTTACATATGGTCAGCTACTACAGATGAACTCATATTTGAGGAGGCAATGGCATGGTTTGGTTAGCATTAGGAAAGGAAAAACCCAAACTGGGAATATTGGAGTGGTATACTTGTCAGATGTGAAAGACATTATACTTGTCATGGACGCATGGATACATGGAAGGAAAATTGATCAAGTTTATGTTGATGGTGGTGTGCAAGTTTGTGTAATCACTGAAGAAGCAATGTTGCAAATGCATGTTAAAATGACAAGGAAGTCACTGTTTAAGGTTAAAATGGCAAATAACTCAAAAGTGAGATGTTTGGGAGTCATTGAGAACTTGGAAATCAACATTTGAGGCCAAAGATCATGTTTGTATTTCCATGTTATGCATGCAAAACTTGGGGCATATCCTCTCATCTTGGGACAACCGTGGTTGATTGGTATGAGATCTAGACAAGATTGGTACAGAGGTCAATTGGAGCTTTATCTAGAGAAGCCAGTTCATAAGAGGGTGATCTTTGACATGAAAACAGGGTCTGTCATTCAAAATGGACATGCAAGTGATGTTGGAGGTGATGAAAGTAGTGATTGAGAATATTCTAGCCTTGATGAGGAAGATAGAGAATGGGAAGATAGCCTACTCTCTAGGGATGTTGACCTCTTTGGGTTGTCAATCTAGGGTTCAAAAAGAGAGGAAAAGGTTGTAAATATTGCTGCAAGAAGTACATACTTCATGCAAGAAACATGTGATCAACAACCTGAAATGAATGTTAGATTTCCTAAGCTTATGAATATGCTACGAAATGACTTGACTAATGATGAAAGAGATGAATATTCAGCCATTTTTCAAAAATACACAAAACTGTTTGCTATAGAATATCACCAACTGAGGGGTACTAAGAGCATTATGCACCCTATCAAATTGAAAGAAGGGTGTAAACCAGTGGCTCAAAAACTTAGAAGACTTGGTACAATTCAAGAAAATGTACTTAAAGCTGAAATTCAAAAGTTGCTTGATGCTGAATTTATCTATCCTATTGATGATGCAAAGTGGATGTCTCTTGTTGTAATCAGACCAAAGAAGAATGGAAAGTGGAGAGAATGTGTTGATTTTAAGCCTCTTAATCTAGCTACTAAGAGAGACTACTATCCTCTTCCATTTCAAGATGAGATCCTCGATCAAGTGGTTGGTCATGAATTTTATAGTGTGTGCAATGGATACTATGGATATTTCCAAATCACAATACCACAAGAAGATCAAAAGAAAACAATGTTCATTACCCCATGGGGATGCTTCTGCTATAGAGTGTTGCCTTTTGGGCTGATGAATGCATATGCCAGTTTTTCAAGATGGGTGAAGGGACCTCAAATGGGCCGGAACTGGCTGTAGCACTAGCCGGACCTCATGCTCATAACAGACAAACACACCAACATAGCCTCACGGGCCAGGAGCGTCTATCTGCTACTAAAGGACGAGCTGTCCTAAAGCCTAGTCTATGCGTTTATAGTTTTGTAGTCCAATGTTTCCCTTTCTATAAACTCCACAGAGGGAGAACCCATACACATTGGCAATAAATGCCACGATAATCACATACATGGGAGGCAACCTCTCGGTGGAATCATCGCGGCCCCACTGCAGCTCTCCTACATCGTAGGGATTGACCCCTTGATGCGCTTCTCAACATATAGAACAAACGAACAAACTCCACTCTTTCATTTTGAAAGTATTCCAGGAGATACCATGTGTCCTTACCAAATAATCCCCAAGAAACGAACGTCTATCCTACGGCTTAGGTTGCCTTTCCACACTCAAGCATGGGTCATCGTCATCGAAAATAGGTGCTATGCATCTAGTCCTTTGTATTCTGATACCATGGTTGACATGCACATGCAAAAGTGGATGATCCTAAAGTGCTCAAACATAATTTTCAATCAGAAACGTGTTGTGCATAACCAGGCTTTCCAATGCTCATTCACTGACTCGTTGCGGCGATGTAAGGATAGCACCGAGACAACACTCGTGCTACTATCCTCTTAATTAAAATACAACAAAATCTATATCATGATATGCATAAAAAAATCAGCAACAATCAGCACGCAAATTGCACCATTCAAACATCCCACCCCCTACATTTAGGTATTGCTTTCGTTGCATAGGTTTCGAGGTTCATTTTGTCATGTTTTGATGTATGAAAAGCGGTAAATCACAAACTTTGACAAAGAGATAGGGCAAACTGAGGCTAAAGCTCATGCTTTGCCACTACCATACATCCACAAACACTCATTATATTTTTCTTTATTTTTGTGAAGCGTATTTCTATGTTTTTCCTTATTTTTCCCATTTTCTTGATTTATTGGTCAATAAAATATGCTATTTTCTGATTTTTGTTGTTCCCATCACTTCAACATATTAACATTCAATTTATTTTTCATTTCCCCCCCATAGGAATACATTTCACCCACCCGAAACGACAAAACTATCATTTTACCGCTTAAAAACCACATTTTGGGTTTTGCGGGAATTAAATAGCGCATGTAAATCACTATGAAATCGGAATTTTTTCATAGACAGTAATTAAACATGGTGCAACCAGCACTCAAACAAATTTTCATCAAATAAAAACATCATTACCATCATAAAATACCAAAAAACATCATTTCCTTCATAAGAATAGTCATACCATATTTTTACGAAACCCGAGATGCATTAAATGACTCCGTGACCAGCGGGACGGAGCCTCCATTGCTCTCAATCCAATGCTGCACATCAATCTTCAGCATCTCCATCAATATCCATCATCGTTTCCTTGAATCTCCTTCCCGATTCCTCCTTCAAGATAGTGCGCATGAACAGTCCATAGAGAGGAGAGAGAGGGAGGAGAGAGAAATACTAGATTCTGATCTCTCCATTCGGTTAGCCATATCTCGTGTGAAGACCAGTGATATGATCAGGAAAGAAGGAGGATTTGCCGGCTAATGTCTGATCTATGTGTTGCTTTGATGCTCCATGCTCGATTTGTTGGGGGGGCATTTTTTTCACGCCGTTCATGGTGTCGCCATGCTGCCGCCTGCCATGAAAAAAATGGGGGGGTTAAGGCCTCAAAGGGCACCCCCGTTTAATCTCTCAATGTCCACCTTTTCAAATTTGGCCAATTTCTGGCAACTTTTGTGTCCGGACTCCGATTTGACCTCTGAAAAATTCTACGCGTCCGTCTTGAGGTCCCTCACTGACTGGTAGCTCCCGGCATTCCGCATGGTAGTCAAAAAAATTATCAAAAATCCACAAGTGTCGCTCGTGCACCTTTTGAAAGCCATCTTTCACTTGGTGCTTAAAATAGTTCTAGTTGTAGCCGCCGCCTTTGATGTTGAAGATTTTTCCCCTAAATTTTAGATTTTTTGGCAAATTTTAGGCACATTTCGGGCTCAAAACTCCGCTCTCACTGGTGACATAGGATAGGCCGACTCAGCCCGTCAAATCCCACAACAGATCTGCACAAAAGAACCAAAGGAAGCATCAAGCTGATACAAAATAGATACATACTAAAACACAGCACAATGCTCACCCTACCCCCTGACAAAACCAAGACATGAAATCCACAAGGAGTAGGCTGAGCATAATCTGATAGAAAGTCCGAAGCTAATCACTGACCGACTGCTCCGATACGGCCAGACTAAAAAGAACTATCAAAGAGGTTGCCCTAAGTGGTGGTCTGAACTACCTACCTAACTAAGGACAACACAACCAGGAGCTCCTACTAGGCGAGGACTCCTATAGCCTAGTTAAGAAATATTTTCTTTTAGCACATTTCTTCTTTTTAGGCTTTTATTTTTCCATACTCGGGTGTGTAAAAAGGAGGGAGTTGAGCGTAGTGACCCAACGAGAACAGGGCATCAGCCTCGGGTCTTGTCTCGGTACCCAAGAACCTACCAAGCCCTCACGAGGTGACACTTAATCCTTTTCTGACGCTCACTTTTAATTTCGCTCCAACCTCCCTCACTTTCTTTTTTTCCAGCGAGATGCCACCCCTAGGAAGACAAGGCATCGGCCACCATGGGTCTGACTCGTCCCCAGGAACCTACCAGGCCTTCGCAAGGCAATGATCAACTGCTTCTAAGATTTTTTCCTTTTGCTATTCTTGTATAGGGGTTAGAACCCCTTTTTACACACCTTTGTATATATTTTCCTTTTAGATATTCGGGTTTTTATTTTCCTTTCCTTCTCTCTATCATCATCATTTTTTCCTCTAGCAGGCTTCTCTAACTACCTCACAACTAACAAGAACTCCTAGAATGGCTGCCTAACAAGCTAGCAAAACAGGGTCACTAGAACTGCCTTCTAAAATAGGTCTCTCGATGCCTGGCAATGTCTTTATAGGAGGCAATGACTACTCAGACCTCCCTCAAACATACCTAACCTAAACCTGGGACTTCATGCCTTGGATGTCGGTCCCCAACAAGAAAAGAAAATCCCCTACAAGTACACAGACACATATAGCATAAAAACCATGGTACTCGTAAAGGAGAGATATCACCTGGATAGTGCCACGAGAAGCTTCCGCGCGAAATAGGCTCCTTTCAAGCTTTTCTTTGAACCTATCTAGTATAGGACTAAAACAAGAAACCATTAACTGCACCCATACTAAATAGATGACTAGCCCTCTTGGCCTAATGAAATAAAGCAGTTCACTACAAAAACTGATCGGCCCTCTTGGCCTAATGAAATAAACCACTAAAACCTCGCAAAACTGGCCTTCTCGGCCTAACGAGATCAAACAAAATAGCACCTACACATCCCTCCCCGAAGTAGTACCGATATACAATAATATGCTCCCTTCCAAGCAGGAAATATAGGGCTCGCAACCCTAAGCTAAATGCATAAGATTGTGACCCATCCCTCCTGCATATATAGCAAGAGGCGTACGCATAACATGTTGAGCCTATGGGTCCAAGATAACAACGGTAGATGGGTCTTGGCTACTCTTCGCATCACCCATATCAACCATCACCTGCCATATATTGCATGCTCAGATAACATTCCCCACAAGCGACCATGTCTTGTCTCATTATTGATAGTAATATCCAAACTAGGACCACAGTTGAAGAAAAAGTCTTCTTCATGAGCAAGGTTTGCCAGTGAATCCGCAAACTGATTCCAGTAATGTGGAATTAGCTAAAGAGACACTCTCTCAAACTCCTCAAGTAGGGTCATGACAGTTCGATGATACATACAAAGGATGGGATTCCGCACTGTTTATGTCCCATCTAGCTGATTCAAGATCAATTGGGAATCCCCTTTTACTAACAATTGTCGAATATCACCTTGCTTGGCAATATGCAGTCCCATAATCAAGGCTTTATACTCCGCCATGTTGTTAGTGAATCCTACCTCGAGATAAGCAGCTAACTTCATCATAACTCTACGTCGGGGATCTCGGATTATTACTCCAAAAATCCCTTTTTTATTAGGGCCCTTGGACGCTCCGTCAAAATATAATGTGCACGTCCACAATGGGTTTACACAGCTTGCCATCACGAACTCCTCTATTCGTAAGTATGATAGTCAAAATTTAGCATGTTTAGAGGATGAACTGATGGCTCCATCCCACCTTCTTCATTAAACTTAACAGGCATACTTGTCAACATTCGGAAGCAGTGATGGAAGAAGACTTTGATCTCCCACACAAAGGTTCCATCTTCTTGCTCAATCACTTTGTATCCTTTGCTCCACCAGATAAGTTTCCCCTGATGGTATCTCTGCCCAGATATGGGTGCTTCAAATAAGAAATTAACTGCCCCATCAACCAACTTTAAGCTCTTTTACAGGTCTCAAATCAGCCCCAGCATGGACCTGCAATGCATTTTTCCGTGTTAGCATATTTAGAAATAATAAGGTTTAATCTTATTAAGATTAACCTTATTTTTAAATTCTACTCCTTGCAGATCAGCTTAGTAGAGCCGTAGACCTATTTTTTCCTATCTTGACAATCTTGTAGGGGCCATCCCATCTAGATTCCAGCTTCCTTGGAAACAGCTCCCTACGAGCATCGTAGTACAGAACTAATTTCCCTTTTTTAAAGGCATACTTCTTTGCTTTAAGGTCGTGCAACTACTTCATTCGACGTTTAACTACCTTCTGGTGTCATAAGCTCTGCAATTTCAACTCATCCAGGTGGGCTATGGTTGTGAAACGTTCAAAGAGTGCATGCTCGTCTCCCAACGAGTGGTTAATTGCAAACCGTATGGTTGGCAACTCGATTTCGAGGGGTAACACACACTCTTTCCCATAAACTAATTTAAATGGAGTATGGCCCATAGCTCGCTTGAACATTGTATTGTATGCCCATACTGCCACATACAACTTCTTGTCCCAGTCTCGTTTCTTCTCAGAGACTATTTTAGACAAGATACCCACAAGCTTCTTATTAGTACTTTCGACTTGCCCGTTGGCTTGCAGATTATAGGGGGTCATTTTGTTGTGCTTGATTTGCCAAGCTTCAGTTAGGATTTTGATCACTTTATTCAAAAAGTGGGTTCCACGGTCCGACACTAGTTCCTTTGGTGGTCCGAAACGGCACATAATCTGCTCTAAAAGGAAACTTGCAGTCTCTTTTGCATTTTCCTGCCTCGTCCCCCGCGCTTCTGACCATTTTGTAAAATAATCAGTTGCTGCTACTATAATGTATCTCTTCTAGGTAGTAGACGACAGGGTGATAGGACCCACAAAGTCAATGCCCCACTTCTCAAATGGAAGGATAGCCATGATAGGCATAAGTGGAGGTCTCCTATTCTCTCTACTGTCATGTATTTGACAAGTATCACATCTCTTAACGTACTCAAAGGAATCTTGGAAGATGGACAGCCACCAATATCTAGCTCTTAAAGCTTTCTGTGCCGTCAACCGTCCAGCGAAGTGCCCTCCACACGTAGAGTCATGGCACTCTTCCAAGATGAAAGGAACCTCGTCAGGCATCACACATCAGTGATGGATATCATCAACACCCTGCCGATATAGTATTCCTGCGATCAAGGAAAACTTCAAAGCTTGTTGTTTGATTTTCCTCTTCTTTGATTTTGATAAACCAGCTCCAGTCTCTCCCATTGATAGATAATGCGTGATAGCAGCATACCAAGATGAGATAGAAGCTGTATCAATTTAAAAATTTCTTCAATATCACTTTCTTCAGTCAAAGTCTCTTTCAGCTCCCCAAAATTCACAAGGCATTCCACAATACCCTGCAACCTCGATGGCTTACTCTTAATCTCATAATCGAACTCCTGCAAAGTGATTAACCACTTTGCCATATGATCAGGCGGTTGTAGCTTGTTCATAAGCAATCTAAGCCCTTCCGCCTTCGTATAGAAAACTACCTTCTCATAGAGGATGTAGTGCCTGAATTTTTTAGTTGCAAAGACCATCGCAAGGCACAACTTCTCCATGTAGGTGTAGTTAATTTCTGATATGCCCAATTTTTGACTAGCAAAAGCTATCGGATGATACCACTTTTCCTCCCATATTTGGGCTAAATAGCAGTTGATACTATGCATGATGGCTGCTGAAAATATATAAAATACATCACCTCTTTTAGGTGCTTTTAAAACTAGTGCTTTTACTAGCTCCTATTTCACATCCTCGAAAGCTACCTTACAACGCTCCGTACAAATAGATAGCTAAAGGATAATAAGTTCGTTAGTGGCAACGTCCTTTCTGCCAAGGCATTTATAAACCTCCGATAGTACCCTATCCATGACAGAAAGCTATGTACCTCTTTCGGAGTGCATGGTGGACTCATAGTGACTATAACCTTGATCTTTTTAGGGTTAGTTGCGATCCCTATTGAACTGACCACATGGCCTAGAAATAGCCCATAAGGCACTCCAAAGACACACTTCCGTGGGTTAAGAGCAATACAAAATCGTCTGCAATGCTCAAAGCACTTTTTTAAGATAACCAACATCCTTTCCCTTACAGTGGCTCCCCCCAGGTCATTGATAAATACTTTCAACTCATCTGGGGGGATGTCACCAAAGGTCTTGTCTGCTGTTCGTTGCCATGATCCAGGTGCGTTTCACAAACCAAAGGCCATCATATCGTATGCAAAAGTACCAAAGACAATAATGAAACTCGTTTTTAACTTGTCCTCTTCTGCAATTGCCATCTGGTTGTATCCTGCAAAGCAATCCATAAACGAATATATTTCCCTACCCGCTAATTGATCCAAAATCTGGTCAATAAATGGCAATGGGTAGTAATCCTTAACCATCTACTTATTCAGCTCTCTAAAATCTACACATAGTCGGATCTGGTTGTTTTTCTTCTTCTTGATGAGACCACTGGTGAAGACCATTCTGTGTGCTGTATAGGGAAGATTAAACCAGCTTTCTGTAACTTCTGTAATTCCTCAAACAGCCCGTCCCTCAATTCAAAAGGCATACGCCTTACTTTCTGATGCACAGGACGACTGCCTTCTTTTATAGGAATAGTATGAACAACCAGGCTGGGAGGAATGCCTCTCAGCTCATCATAACTCCAAGCAAAGATGTCACGGAATTATTGAATCAAGGATACATAGTCCTCCCTTTCTGCTGAACTGAGCATGGAACCTAATTTAATTAGTCGCGAATCATTTGGCACGCCAAGGTCCAACTCAATCACATCCGCGTCTCTTATCCTATCTTGAGGCTCTATTGGCTCATCTAGAGTTATCTGATAAATATTCTTTGTAATGGACCCCTCTTTAGATTCATCGCTAGATGATGTCTCACTACCAGACGAATCATCTGCTATTTCTAATTCAGTAGAGGATAAAGGAGCTCTCTCACTCTAAGGAGACTCAGGGTAAGCATCGACTATTACTTGATTAGCGCCTCTACCTAGAACCACTTGACTGGCGGGTATATTGACTTAACAGTTTGTTCATAAGATCCAAGGCCTGCCTAGCAAGACTGGATAGCTAGGATGTCCTGCAAATCTTATCACCCTAAAGTCCAAGAAGCATTCTGCACTTGCAACTGTAACATGTACTTTAGTAACGCAACCTTCTGGTTGCCTTAGACTATCATCAGCCATTCTAAGAAGGGTGGAGCCATCTTTTTGGATGCCTAGACCCAACCTCTCCATCAACTCTGAACTCATGATATTGATGGAGGACCCAGTTTCTACGATAGCATGCTCTACTAATATTCCATCCACGTATGCTGGAACCCTAGGGCAATTCTTTTCACCATGATCAAACCAATCTTCCCCTACTCGTGCTATGCCCAAAGGTTCTACAATATACCCAATATGCAGGATCTTCTTGAATTCCTTGCGTAATCCTAGAGATAATTTAATCAACTATAAGAGGTTTACATCTGGTTTGACTTCACAAAGAGAACTTGCTAAATCAAAATCATGATAGGTAGCCAAAGCTCTCTTTTCTTGCCAAACCATTCTCTCTTTTGGCCTCTGGACCGGCTTTGGTGCTTCTTTTTTAGCTCTTGCCTTCATTCTTGGCACTTCCTCATTCTTCTTAGGATCAAATTTTTTGTCAACAGGCCTTAGAGGTCCACCTTCCATGCCAGGATTCAAGACTTGCACCCCCTTATCCCCTTGCTTAGGGTTTTCCTCGACCGGTTTTGCATTATCTTTATCACCCTCTTTAGCCTTTTGGCCTCTTGTCACAGCTTGTAGGTTAGAGGTTTCAGCGCCATTGACACGTATAGCCTCGATAAGGTTGGCTCCATTGCCTTGTGGCAACTCCTCTATAGTGGCCTTTCCTCTTTGCAATATTTGTCTTGGTCCATCATTTTGCTGGAGGTTATTACCTTGTGCTCTATGATTAACTGGACCTGGCTATTTACTCCCTTGTTGGAGGGAACTAAGCTTACTCCAACAGGTAGCGGCTAAGTGCCCGACTTCCCACAAATATCCCACCTATACTAAATAGAGGTCATAAGGATGTGAGGTCAATAACACCATGTGGATATATTGTGATCAATTCCCATGTAGGTGTGACAAAAGGCCATAATGATACATCTGACAATATGCATTGACCTAGGATACAGTCATGTGATGGGTCTTGGATTGAAACCCTACCTAGTTTTGGTTGCAACACTGACTTATGTCAAAACCCAAATAGGGAAGGTTCGAATGAGCACCAAGTTGTGATTCTTTCTGTCGAAGAAGCCTCTAAGCCACTTGAACGACCAGTTCATTTGGATGACAATAAATGTGGGACATGCGAGCCCAATTATGTCATTCACCTAGCCAATGGTATCCAAGGAAGGATAGGCCATATCGAGGTTATATCAATAGAAAGGTTTGGGCTAGTGGATTTACAAAATCCTAAGATCAAGCCTTGAGCTGCGTGGCATGAGTAGCACGGGGCTCGCTGTCCAATTGTTAATATCCTTGGTGTCATAGTTAGTTTGATAGGATGTGATGTATATGTCAAGACAACCATGTATTGCATGGATAATATTGATCTATCCATATTTAGGCAAGAGGGCCAGCTAGTTTGCAGTGAAATGTGCTATTTCTTTAGGCCAAGAGGGCCATTCATTTGTTTGTTGCGGGTACAGTTAATGGGGTTTTGTTATAGTGATTGCATCATACAGGTTGACGAAGTCGTTGGAGGGATCCTTTGCTGTGAAGGAGCTTCTTGTGGCCATTCTAGGTCGTTTCCCCCCCTTTCCGAGTCTTTTCCCTTAAGTAATTAATGATATATGTGCATGTAAGGGTTACTTTCTTTTGTTTGTTGGGGACCGAGAATGAAGGCATGAAGTCTGAGCTTTAGGCTCTATATGTCTGGGGGAGGCCTGAGTAGTCATTACCTCTTGTCAAGGCATTGTTAGGCATTAAAAGTCCTATTTTAGAAGGAAATTCTAGTGACCCTATTCTGCTGGCCTGCTAGGCATCCATTCTAGGAGTTCCTGTTAGTTGTGAGGCAGTTAGAGAAGCCTACTAAAATAATGATGAAAAGAGGCAAAACCCTCAATATCTGAAAGACAATATATGAATATACGGAGGTGTGTAAAAAGGGGTTCTAACCCCTATAAAAATAGAAAAGGAAAGAAAGAAAAATCCTTGAGTTTTTGTTTATCGCATTGCGAAAGCCTGGTAGGTTCCCGGGACGAGACAAGCCTTGGGGCCGATGCCTTGTCTTCCAAGGGGTGGCATCTAGGTGAAAAACAAAGAATACAAGAAGGTTGGAGTGAAAATAAAAGTGAGCATTAGAAATAAAACCATATTGGGGAATATGGAAATTTCCCATAAGTTTGGGACACATGGTCAAATCTTTGGATTCATTATAACTTTAATACTATAACTCCAAATTGAGCACTCTATATCTCAATAGATTCCATTTTTCAAACACTTTCCAATGATAGGTCACATCATATGGTTTTGAGAAACTTATGTGCATGTTACCTAGGTGCCACCTTTTTAGTATTCAAAAAATGGAAATTGGGAGATTCCCAAACTCACTAATATTGTGTTAAAGGATTTACTGTCACCTTGCGAGGGCTTGGTAGGTTCTTGGGTACCGAGACATGATGTGAGGCCGATGCCCTGTTCTCCTTGGGTCACTATGCTCAGCTCCCTCCTTTTTACACGCCCGAGTATGGAAAATAAGAGGCTAAAAGACCCAATGTCCTAAAAGATAATATTTGTTGATCAGGCTATAGGAGTTCTCGCCTAGTAGAAGCTCCTAGTTGAGTTGTCCTTAGTTAGGTAGGTAGCACAGACCACCACATAGGATGACCTCTTTGATAGTTCTTTTTAGCTTGGTTGTGCTGGAGCAGTTGGTTAGTGATTAGCTTGGGTTTTCTATCAGATTATGCTAGGCCTACTCCTCGTGGAATCATGCCTTGGTTTTGATAGGGGTAGGGTGAGAGCTGTGATTTGTTTTGTTATGTATCTATTTTGTATCAGCTTGATGCTCTTTGTGGTTGTGTTTATGTGCAGATCTGTTCATGGGATTCGACGGGCTGAGTCGCCCTAACTATCCTGTGGTGATTGCCAATGACAGATGATTTTCTATGCCAAGAAGTGCTTAAAAATAGCCACAAATTTCGAATTTCAGAGAAAAAATAGACTTCGTCGAAGGGCGGCGGTTGCAATTAGTATGATTTTAAGTGGCAAGTCCGTAGATGCTAGTGCTTATTTGCATGAAAAATCAAACGGTGGGCGGATGGCCAAGATGGAGTTATTCTTGATGCAAAACGACGTCAGGAATCCAATGCAAGTCTCGGATCTCCATTCCAAGGTCGTTTGATCCCCCATTTAATCCCCGCAAGGTTTAGGGTTGTGAAGCGGCTACTAGATCTAGAAGCTAGAAAGAGCGTGATGGGACCCAACTTTGTAGATTTTGGCATCACGAAACCACCCGTCCAGACGGATCTCAATTCGGACATTGTTTGCCCCCTCAAAACTAGAAAAACCACTTGCTAGAAGTGTGAAAGCACAAGCTATGAACTAGATACTTTGTTTAAAGATAAAGTTTGCTTAAGCTTGAGCTTAAGCCAAAGAAATGAAACACCATGGGGGGGGGGGGGGGGGAACATTTTTTTTGGCGCCTCCCATCTTGGCAATGATTGGCCATTTTTTGATCTACTATGAGAGAGAGAGAGAGAGAGAGAGAGAGAGAGAGAGAGAGAGAGAGAGAGAGAGAGAGAGAGAGAATCCTCTTGAACTCGAGATGCATCTATTCTTCGCCCTCCATTGCTAGAATCTAATCAAGAATTGATGCATTGAGCAAAGAGATAAAAAACTAGTATTTCTCTCTCCTCCGTCTCTCTCCTGCATAGAGTCACTTCATGTGGCAAGAATCAAGAAGAGGATCGGGTGATGGATGCTTGTCCGGGAGGCACCGAATTGTTCCAAGAGGCTGAGGAGGCTGAAGGCTGAAGATCTATGCTGAAATCCATGGCTAGTTGGTCAATACACAATCCCAATTAATTATTCAAAAAACCCAAAACGTGCAAAAAGGCGGTATGCTCTATTTTATGAAAGAATTTTGCTTGTTTTTTATCGTTCATGGTCTAAATGGTGTGCGCATGGGTTGAAATTTTATTTGAATGTTCCTTGCATTATTTTTTAGGGCTGCAATCACTGGTATGAAGAACCCGTATTGATTTACAGCAATTAAAATTTTCAAAACCTAAAAAAACCCTAATTTTGATGGAAATTGATAGTTTTTTAAAATTTTGAATGGGAAAAAATGAGTGGACATGGGATAAAATACGAAAAAATGCTAAGGTTCAGTTCCAATGATCAGTCATTAGAAAAAAAATTGAAAATACCTATTTTTCATTAAAAATAAATAAAAAAATAGAAGAAAATTGGGAAACTTAGGTTTCTTGCATTGGAAAAAAAATGGAAAAATGAGATCTATGTATGTGAATGTCTGACGGGGCTGAAGCATGATGTTAAGCCTCAGCTTGACCCTTATCCTTTGTGTTAAAGTGCATATTTATTACTTTTACATACAAAAAATGACATAAAAGAATCTCTACACCTATGCTCCACAGCAAAATTTAAATGGTGAGGGGGAGGATGATGTTATACATTAGTTTAAGTACTGCAATGATAAAAAGTGAGATTGTTCTCTTTATGCATAACATTTAGGATGCGGTCTATTTGAAAATAATGGATCTAGCAGTACAGGTTTGCCTTGGTACTAGGTTCCTATAATGAAGCATTGCGTATTAGTGGAAATGCATTAAAAGAGCTGTTTTTGCACGACACATAGGCTGATTTTGAACCATAATTGTTTGTGCACAACAATCATCCACCATTGCATGAATCATACGCATGGTATCTATTGTTGGCATGCATAGCAATTGGTTGAATGATAAATGACCCACGCTGGAGAGAGTAAGGCACCCAAGCTGTAGGTCTAGACAGTGGGTCCAAGGGGACAAGTAATTGAGGATTGGTACATTCTTGGAATGATATAATATTGGTACCAAGAGCGGAGTCTATTTCATATGTGTTATATAAGTTAGCGACACATCGAGGGGCTAATCCCCAAGGTGTAGGAGAGTCACAGTGGGGCTACAGCAATCAGTCGAGGGGTGCCTCCTATGTTCTACACATGGTGAATTACACCAAAATGTGTAGGGTCTCCCTTTGAGGAGTTTGAGAAGGTTGAGAATTTGACTATAAACACGATACAAACACAAAATGTATGTAGGATGGCAGGGCAATGTGTCTTGTAGACGCTCCTGACCGGGAGGCGGCCGTGGGGTTGTCTTGTGCATGTGAGAGGTCCGACTAGTGTTATAGCTAGTGCCGGCCCATTTTAGGTCCCATCACATATGATGTATGATTCAAGTTTTTTCTATATTCTATTAATGAAAGTATCTATTGTACTACTATAATTTATTAATACTCTAGTCCCTTTAATTTTTATCCCTACATTTAGACACCTCTTGTTAATAGTATTTTTTGAAGGCTAAAGTCAAGCAATGACAAATAAAAACCAAAGTATAAGTACCAGATTTATTTGATATTAGATTATATTTTGGAGCACTTCAATGTATTATTTTGGGCAGTTGTATATTACTATTGTACTTCATAGACATCAAATTATCATGATTGTATTATTTTTAAAGAGCTGGGCTCACTTTCATACACATTGTATCATCACCTAGAATTGTAATTATTGCACCCACAACTATTGCATGGGTTGTACACAGGGATTTGTGGCTACAATAGCATAGCCTAGGTCTAATTAGGCTAATGATGAAGTATACTTCAAGGAACAACTAGCCTAAATTCCACAAAGTGGATAGGATATCCAGAGGGTGAAAACCCTAATTCATAATGGTGGAAACCCTAAAACATAAAAGGGGTACAAACCCTAATTCACAAGGATGCAAACCCTAAAACACAAAGTGGAGTGCAAACCCTAAAATAAAAATGTGACACCACCTTAGAGAAGTGACCCAACCCTAATCCTAATCTTGGTCTATACAAGGGTGGTAGATCTAGATTGTATTACCCCTTTTGCACATCCATGATATGGAGGCTCTCATGACACAAACCCTTTTACCACATCCATGTTGTGGAAGCTCTATCAGGGCAATCATTCAATCCCTCTATTCTATCATATTTCTTCCATTGTTGACAGTGGGAGAGTGTGTGTGTGAGTTGCATACAGCAACGGATTGAGGAAAGGTGACGCTCTACATCTTCTTCTTCCCGTTCATGGTAAGAGACTTAATTTTGGAGTTGTGTATGAGGTTGTGAGATTGCAAGAGAGTGAAGGATGTGGCAAGATGAAGCTCTTCTCCGTCTTTTTTCTATCCTTGTTTATCGGAACCTAAAATAGGCCCAACATTGGCTCTATGGCACTAGTCGAGCCTTTATTATGCACCCAAATCACCCCTCGACCTTGCGGCTAGGAGCATCTAAGGGATATACTACCCTAACCTCTAATGTAGAACTTTGTGTTTGTATGGATTGTACTCTAACAGGTAACCCTTTCCACACTCCTTAGAGGGAGTCCCTGCACATATCAGTGTAATACACCACGTAAGTGCAGAAAAGGTGGCTCTCCTACACCTCGGGGATTGGCCCTAAGAAGATGCACTTCCCATACATAGAATTACTCCACTCCTTTAATCAATAATTCCATGAGATGTAATATATTCCTCACTACACACTCCCTAAGGAGATCGATCACTAGGCCCATGGCTTACGGTACCTCATCTCCTCAATGTGGGTCAATGTTCACGAAGATAATTGGTCTGCATCCACGATGATACCATGTGTTGCATGCAATGCAACTGTGTATGATTCATAGTGCTCAAATTTTTTTTCCATCAAAACTAGTATTGTGTAGGTGAAAAAACATTTTTTCTCATGTCTTTACAATAACTATGGGAACTTTAACCACGCTCGAAGTGGGTTGACTAAATGGGAGAGGGGAAGTACTAGAACCTCCTCCTCCTCCTAGCGGACTATGCATGGGGCTAGGGTTACTAGACCCATTCCTTTTAGGGATATCTAGCCACTCCTTTTGGGGAGAATATCTTCTAATAATTTCAGTCCACCATCTAGCCGGTTGAGCTCTTTCTTGCTTTTGAAGCTCAGCTTGATGATGTTTTGGATATATTTCACTGCCTTTTTGGCATACACTAATAAAATGGTCCTTATTGATCGAGATTCAGAGACCGCCACTTATTAGTAGCTCTCTACAAATGCATCACATGTTAGGACCTAGAATGGGCCCAACACTGGCTCTATGGTACTAGCCGGGCCTCTACTATGTACCCAAACCACCCATTAGCCTCGCGGTGAGGAGCATCTAAGGGGTATACTACCCTAAACTCCAATGTAGAACTTTACATTTGTATGGATTATAATCCAATAGATAACTCTTTCCATACTCCTCAAAGGGAGTCCCTACACATATATTCCTCACTACACTAATAAGGTGATCCTTATTGATCGAGATTCAAAGACCACCACTTATTAGTAGCTCTCAGCAAATGCATCACGTGTTAGGACCTAGAATGGGCCCGACACTGGCTCTATGGTACTAGCCGGGCCTCTACTATGCACCCAAACCACTCGTTAGCCTCGCGGCGAGGAGCGTCTAAGGGGTATACTACCCTAAACTCCAATGTAGAACTTTATGCTTGTATGGATTATAATCCAACAGATAACTCTTTCCATACTCCTCAAAGGGAGTCCCTACACATATATTCCTCACTGCACACTCCCCAAGGAGATCGATCACTAGCCCTACAGCTTAGGGTATCTCACCTCCTCAACGTGGGTCAATATTCATGAAGACAATTGATGTGCATCCAAGATGATACCATGTGTTGCATGCAATGAATTGTGTATGATTCATAGTGCTCAAATATTTTTTTTCCATTAACAATGAGCATTGTGAAGGTGAAAAAATATTTATTTTCATGTCTTTACTATAAATGTAATTGTTGCATAGCATAAGACTAGCACCAAGCATGAGTGCTACTAGACCCTCTTAATTTTAAAAACCACATTTCTTATATGCCACGCATGAGAAAAAGATTCATAATTTAGCGAATAAACACCCACTTTCTCCCTAGCACTTAAGATTGTGCATTCAGTGATAGGTTTAGAGAGTATTATTTATTTATTTTTAAAATAAAAGTAGTAAATATCCACTTTAACATAAAGATAGGACTAAACTCAGGCTCACCCTCATGCCTCCGTCTTATCATACATTCAAAAATACAAATGTGATTTTTTCTTATTTTTTAGATACAAAAAGATATTTTTTATTTTTCTATTTTATTTATTTATTTATTGATAAATATCAAATTTTTTAAAACTAATTTGGATTGATTAGGCTTACTGAGAGTTATTTTCATATCACATTCCATTCCATGAGAACAACATATACACTCAATATTGATATAAAAAATATGATTTCTTTTATTGAGTAATTTGGACTGATTAGGCATATATTAATCAATGTGTCCCATGTCCTTGCACTCAATGCAAGTTGGCAATCAGACAAAAGTATCACTTGTCCATAGAACACATACGATTCTTTGACGAGTTTCAATCGAAGATCATTGACCAAGAAATCTCAAACTTTGAGCGAATAGTAAGAAAAGTGTGTATCAATCATGCTTTACATTCGCAAAGTAATTGAATATTATATACAAAAATGTTAGACGTACCCATGAAATTTGTATAGAGAGGTGACACTTCATCCCAAGGAACACACCTATTGTAGCTCGTTAGAAGAGTTCATGGGCATGCGATGGATGGAGTGCCTGATCCACTGCAAATTATCTCAAATGATACCTTGCGAGCAAGATGAATCGTGGGATGAGTGATGAGGAGTTGTAGGAGATATTCACACATATGTCTCTAGATCAGATGGTCTGATTACTCATCCCTCATCACTCCTCATCACTATAGGTACCAAAAACTATGTGCCCAATGATTTAGAGTTTTCGGTACCTATAGTAGTAGAGAGGTTTTTCACTGGGTGGATGATGGAGTGTTCGCATGTATACATGTCACATAGATTATCAGACACACACAAGGCAATCAAGAGTAGCACCTCAAAGCTCTAGTGGGGCTAGATGCAGAGGATTGATAGAGACTCAGGGAGGAGGCCACAGATTCTCCAAGACAATGGTAGCAAGCAGCACAGCGGCGGCGAGTGGTAGCAAGAGGGTGCGATTGGAGGCAAGAGTCGTGCATCATCTGGGGAGTGGCAACCACAGGCCCTCACTTATTTGGAGGACTTTGTAAGTTTTATTTTGGTTCTTATCACTTTCTTATTTGGAATATCACTTATACTAGCAATCGTGTTTCTAACAATGCTATTCTGTTTTCTTTGCAGCACTCCATCACAAACCACGATCCAATAGGTTTAGAGACTCGATATACAAAAAGTTATGGTCTCACTGCATGTATTGATAAATTGTACGTATGTGGCAGCTCAGTAATAATTAAATCCTTGTTCTTGTCTAGTCACTTGTTTTTTTAATTGATACGTTATGTATGTTGGACTAATGTCTGGTTGTTCATTTTACAAAGTCCGTTTGACACTCCTTTGCATCAGCATGAGTTTTCAAACAACGAGAATTTGTAACATGTGCTTGGATTCATGGAGCAGACATCATCTTCTTTTTTTGGTGATGTATTTGTGCAGGCCTCTTTCATGTAGCATTCCTTAGATATACTTATCATCCTTTTTATAAAATCGCACTTTGTAATATTTACATATAAATTTTCATGTTTGATTTAGATCTCCTCTCCATTGTTCCATGTAATTTCATGAGTTGTCATTACTAGTCTTGCACTTATTATATGAGTTGTTAATCTTGTGGTTTTAAGTAGTTTTTGCATCGGTCTTAATGAGATTGAGTAATTGCTTTGTAGAATACTATACAGCACATGGTGTTATGGGTGGCAGGGTAGCTTATTGCCTTGCCATAATTTTTTTCCCTCTGTAACTGTTGTTATTTGCATCGCTAATTTATCGCATGCGTTGCTATCTGTGTCGCAACACAATTAGCATCGAAAATAGTGATGCTCTCTACGACGAATTTGTAGAGATGCTTATAGTGACACTTTTAGTGATGATATAGACACATTTTTTAATGAACATTTGCATCACTTTGAATGTCGGTATGTGGCCTATATCTTGTAGTGTTTTTTAACTATTACAACTAAATTCTACACATTGTTTTGTATGTGCTTTAGTTGAGAGAACATGGCGAAGGAAATCCTTCTTGGAAGTCCTTTCAAGCATGCAACCAAATGCATTGTGGACTATGAACCATATTAAATACACTAAACTTACTAGAAGTTGAGATTATCATTGCTTTTAGTAAAGAAAACCTTGTCTCTTTTCTAAGGAAAGGCAAGCAACATATCTTTGAGTCAAACCAAAAACATAGTCAGAATGGCTAGAGAGATCTGAAGGAACTATTCTTGGCACATGATGACAAGAGGGGGCGAATCTATAAGAACCCTCTTGGAATCCTAGCAAACACCAAAGCTACTAGAAACACTATAACATATTCTCAAGTTGTCAAAAAGACCACTTCATCTAGAAGGAAGAGGATATCTAAGGCGTATCTTGGCACACATCATGGAGAGTTGGTACAACATCACGACGTGTTCCCAAAGCATTGCTACATTCTTAAGGGTTTAATGTGGAAAATTGTTAAATTTGCTTGTTGAAATCACCCACAAAGCCACCTCCATTGACTAGAGGTGAGTCCCATCAAAATCCAAGAAAAAGAGAAAGAGACCCAAATATTGATATAGTTCAAACCAACATCCTTAAGGAGCCGAAAATAGACAAGTTACTAATTGAAAAGCTAGTTCTTGTGACACTAGCATCCAAAATTTTAGAATAGCAACTAGTCACGGTAGTTGCTAATTCATATAAGAAATGAGTAGTATTTGAGAAGTCATCGAGTCACATGCAAGCAAGAAAGTAGCCACTTCCTAGTGATATTGCTCATGCTAAAACAACCACTCCAAAGAAGGAGAAGATAGAGCCCTTAATTTTTGAAAAGCAAGAACCCTTAGTTGTTGTTGGTCCTTCAATACAACAAGAGTCTCCTAAAAATAAAGAACCTTTGTCACCCAAGCTAAAATTGAAAATCCAATAGGAGAAACCTAGTCCACTTGCTCAATCCTAGAAAATGAATCCATAAGGAATAGGCAAGAAAACATCAAAGGATTAATTACCTCCCTCTATGAGCATTGTTTAAAATAAATATGGAAATTTCAAGTTCAAGAAATTTCCCATTAGTCCTAGGACCCTAGCACATAGTCATCTTCGACTAACATGATTGACCAATGGACTGCATCAAAAGTTGCTGCTTCAAATTCTAAGGTGGAATCCACACAGACACAGCCTCTAGTGCTTCAACCTCACAATCAAATACTAATATTAACCCAAAGAGAAAAATGAATCCAATGATTCACAATTCTTGTTCTTCTTTTTCAAAATCTCTAATGCATTTAAATCCAATTAAGAGATCTACCATGGAGACTTTGGAAAATATAGGGCAATAAAAGGATCAATCTAAGCTTACCAAATCTAGGGAACTACAAGAAATAGTATTGACTTTGCTCACTCATGCACATGCTCATGCTGACATTCGAATTCAGGCTGTTAAGGATGAGAAGCTCTTAGAAAGGCATTTGATATGGTCAGAGAAATCACAAAGTTTTTGGTGTTATTGAGGAGTCATGGGAGAAGTCACAAATAAAATGACCAAGGTAGAGTAAGAGAAGCATCACTTGCTTCCTGAATTCCACCCTAGGCAGTGTCAAGCAAGTGGGGAGGAAGTTGTAGGAGTGGCCTAAAAAGAAAAAGGTGCAAGTGAGTTTCACAATAATGGTATTCTAGTTGAGATTTAGATACAAGGTATAGCACCCATCTAATGACTATTGTTGAGAAAAGAAATGCATTGTGGACTTCCTTGCATAATCCCATCATATGTAGCCCCTACGTCTCTAAGATTGCTTCCAAATGTGCATGGTGTCAATCTTTCTAAACTTGCTAAAATAGATTCCTTGTGTGACAATGAGAGCTAAATTTTAGAGCCGAATTTAAAATGCAAAAGTGGCGTAAGATCCATGAAAGAGGCATTTTTAGCAAAAAATGTATTGATTATAGATCAAGGAACTGGAGTTTTCCTAGATGCATTTCGATGTTGAGAATCCAACGCAAGTGTCCACTCATTGATCGAAGTTCATTTGACCCCCCATTTAATGGCTCCAAGGTTTGGTATTATGAAGCAGCTACCCAATCCAGAAGTCAAAAAGCAAGTGAGGAGATCAGGGTAATAGATTTTGATGCTAGAAAGTTGCCCATCCAGTCGGATCACAAATCCAAGGTCGTTTATCTATACATTCGACTTGAAACCACTTGTAGGGGACAGTGTAAACGTGCAAGAGTGAACAGTTTCTTTTGTAAGTTATGAGTTAAGCATGATTAAAAAAAGCTTAGAAACATGAAACTCAACAAATTTGGAGGGGGGGAAGAGGTGCCATCTTTTTGGTGCCTCTCCAATTCATTAAAAATTTGGGATTTGTGATTGTCCGCATCAAGCTTCATGGTCCTAGCCATGGAATCTCTAAATTCTTTGCTCCCCATCACAAAAAACAGCAAGAAATCTGATGAATTAAATGAAAATATAGAAATTGAGTCTTTCTCTTCTCAACATAAACATGGTTCATATGGATTGAGAGGATAAGGGGAAATAGGTGCTGGTTCGTGATGGCAAGCGAGGAATGAATCAAGGAAGTGCAAAGGAGATGTTGGCGGTTGTAAAAGAGTATCAACTGCTTCTCATTTTTGAAATATGATATGTGCGTATGTGGATTTTTAGAGTAAGCTGTATTTTATTGAATTTTATATTGTATTTCTTGTTTTTATGACAAAAAATGATTGAAAATATTTGAAAATACTTGACTATGTCTAAATTTATCAAATAATCAGTAATTTCTAGCAATTCACGTAATGAAAATCAAAATCGTAAAACTTGTAATGTGAGATTTAATTAAAAAATAATACTTTCATGGATTTCTATGGTTTAAATGGTGTACTTATGGAGTTATATTGAATATAATGATGAATCACAATACACATAAGATTTATAAATTTAAAAATTTAAAAAAAACTTATAATTATTGTCATAATAATTATTTAAAAATAATTAAAAATGAGATTTTGGATAGATAAAAATGTTAAAAATTAGTTTAAGAGTGAAAATTTTTATTGAAAATTAGAGAAAGGTTTTGGTGTAGATCATGAGGTTTGCCTCAGTCTACACCCATTTGTGTATTAAAGTGGTTGTTTAGAGGGTGTTTTATGAGAAAAATATTGTGAAATGTAGAAAACACCCTACATCCCTACATAATAAGTGAACACATAAAGAAACTGAAATGTTAAAAATTTTACATAAAAATATAAGTGTTTGTACATTGAAATAAAGCATATAGGATTCGTTTAATATTTTGTAAGAGATAATAGCACATATTAGCTCGATATTGTTTCTAAGCGACACAACACATCGTTTGAAAGGAAATCATTGAAAGATTTTTTTTTACACGACATGTTGGCTAATTTGTTGTTAATTTGTTTGAGCACTATATGTTGAGATATCGACTCGTGATATGCCAGGGTGACCGTTGTGCATTTATGTCACCGACGTGTCAGTTGTTGCAGATGCGGTTGGTACACCGCCCATGAATAATAGCTACATGACAGCTATCCTTATCTACTCTAGTTCGTGGCTCAGTTAGTATGCCACCTTGGTTAGTTGAGTTTGGTTTGAGACCCATATATAGGGTTCTTCTATTTCTTTGTACTTGAGTTCTTTTAGCTTACACAACTAAGAAGAGGAAAACTGTTTCAGCCTCCATCCTTGTGTGTATTCCTCCATTTTGCAAGCAAGAAAGCTACAAGTGAGACTCCTTCCTTCTCTCCCGCAATATTGACATGGTATTAGAGCCTTGTTCGTGGTAAGGAGCTCAAGAAAGCAAGCCAAGCTCGCGGTGTTTTGGTAAGAGGAGTAGTGTTACTTTCATTTTCTGTTTTGGGAGCAAATCTCTGCAGGTAGCATAGCCGGAAATTGCAAGAGTGCATTGTCTCAGGTTGAGACGCCCTTCGCGGTGAAGCAAGAGGGCAGTATATGCTGCGAGGAAGGGCTTTAGCCCAAGGTGACCCTGTTTTTTTTATTCAAGGCCATTTCAGGGCCTGTTTTGGAGGTGGAAGTTTTCTGCACACACTTAGGAAAAGGCCCAGTTTTATGCTGTGCAGCCACTGTTCTACAGGTCGGTGAAAAGTTATTGTAGAAATTGCATTGTATGCCTGTGTGCAGAGACATTGGGAGTTACAGAATCATCCTTGGTTCCTGTTTATGCAAAATCATCACTAGGAAGTGACTGTGTGGTCAAATACCACTTTCGCCAGTTTTGCAGATTTGCCCTTGTGAGGGTGAAGCTGTATTTTTTGCAGTGACAGAATTTTTTGCAGTGTTCTGTAATGGCGTCTGATTCTCTTTCACAGATTGTCACTGAAAAGCTTGACAAGAACAACTTCCAAGCATGGAAGTTTAGAATGACGAATTTCCTTATGGGAAAAGGATATTGGAATTTGTTGCAAGAAATGAAGAAGAACCAGTTCTTCCTGATGTTCCCAATCAACAGCAAATGCAGGCATTTAAAGCATGGCATGAGAGAGCCACGAAGGTTATGTACTGGCTATCTATCAGCATTTCAAACTCTATGATTGTGCATATTCAAGATGCAAGTACGCCAAAGGAGGCATGGGATACTTTGTCAAAAATGTATAGTACAAATACGCAAGCCAGGAAAATGCAGCTCAAGCAAGAGTTGCATAATGTGCAAAGAGAAAATATGAGCATCAACGACTACCACATGAAGGTGAAGAAGATTGCAGATGCACTTGCTTCCATTGGGTCGCCAGTGGAAGATGATGATTTAGTTTCTGTGACCTTGAATGGTCTAGGAAAGGATTATGCACAGTTCCGAGCATCCATTTCCATCCGTGAAAGATTTCCCAATTTTGAGGAGTTGATTGCTCTTCTAATTTCTGAGGAGCAGAGAAATGGTGGTGCATCTTCTTCAGGAGGAACTTCAAAAGAAGCTGTCTTCTACTCAAATGCTGGAAGAGGTAGAGGCAGAGGTAGAGGAGGCCGATTTGGAGGCCGTGGTAGAAATTAGAATATGCAGCAAACTCAAGAAAACCAGTCCTATGGAGGAGGATGTGGTAACTCTAGAGGCAGGGGGAGCTAAAGAGGTCGTGGTGGATGGCAAAGAGGCCAAAATGCAAACAGTAATATTGAATGCTACTACTGTGGTAAAATGGATCATATGGCTAAAGATTACTATAAAAAGCAGAATGACATCAAGAATGAAAAATTGTAACAAGGGAATTATGGGTCTTCTAGTAGACAGGGTGATGACAGAAATGAGCATTTGTTTATGGTGCAGCACATTAACAATTCTGTGACAAGTGCAGAAGAAAGTAATGATGTATGGTATGCTGACTCAGGTGCATCAAACCACATGACACGTCATGCAGAATGGATGGAGGATGCAAGGAAAATGGAAAAACTAGGATTTGTGGAGACTGGTGATGATATTGCACATCCTATTGTGCAGATTGGAAAAATTCCTTTGTTTATGCAAGATGGAAAAAAGAAATACATGTCCGATGTATTTCATGTCCCGAATATCACCAAGAAGCTGGTTTCTATTGGTCAAATGGTTGAGCAGGGCTTGCAGGTCAAATTTAATTCTCATGGATGCTTTGTTGAGGATATGAAAAATAAAGGTCGCTTGATAGCAAAAGGAAAGAAGAAGGGTAGAATGTTTACGTTGGATGTAGACATGTCTGAATTGAGTGCAGCAATGTTTGCACATGGGATCGGTGTAGTTGCAGATATTGATATCTGGCATAAACGCATTGGTCATGTTAATGTACAGTGACTTAAATCAATGCAGGCCCAAAATATTATTGCAGGATTACCTAAATTCAAGGTTGCAGAAATGCGTAAGGTATGTGGAGCCTGCCAATTTGGAAAACAGGCAAGGAAACCATTTCCTAGACATGTTCAAGAGAGTAAGAAGCCATTGGAATTAATCCACTCTGATGTGTGGACTACTAAAGCTGCATCTCTTGGAGGCTCTCATTATTTTGTCACTTTTATTGATGACTATAGCAGAAAAGTTTGGGTGTATTTTATGAAAAAGAAAAGTGAAGTTTTTGGGCATTTCAAAACTCTTAAAGCTATGGTTGAAAAAGAAACAGGCCTGCAAATAAAATGCCTAAGGTCAGATGGAGGGGGAGAGTACCTCTCAAATGAGTTTGCAAGGTTCCTATAGGAGCATGGCATAAAGCAGCAATATTCATGCAGTCATACCCCACAGCAAAATGAAATTGCAGAAAGGAAAAATAGGCATATTGGAGAGGTATCTCGTGCCATGCTCAACAAAAAAGACTTGCTAGATTTTTACTGGGCTAAAGCAGTTGCTACAGCAGTCTACATAATGAACAGGACTCCCACTGCAGCAATACATGGCATGACTCCAGAGAAGAGGTATACTGGTAGGAAACCAGATATTTCTCATTTGAAAATTCTTGGTTGCATTGCCTATGTTCATGTGCCAGATGAGTTGAGATCCAAGTTGGATCCAAAAGCTGAGAAGTGCATCTTTATTGGTTATTCTCTGCAGCAAAAAGGGTATAGATGCTATAACCCTTCTAGTGGTAAGTTTATAGTGAGCAGAGATGTTGTTTTTGATGAGATGAGTAGCTGGTATAAACCAGTAAATGTGATTGATAATGCAGATGCACAAAATGGTAATGCTGCACAGAACTCACAGCAGCAGTCACAAGATATTAGTGGACCTGGAGCGTCCTCTAGCAGTGGTTCACATTCTTTGCCATGGACAGGCAGATTGAGATCAGGAGAATCTTCTCAAAGCAATGTAGATAGTGGTATGCAGTATCACGAAAATGAAAAGAGAAGGTAGATCAGCCCATGTTTGATGTGAATGTAGGTCACTCTTATATGGATGGTGAATCCAGTGGCTCAGAACAGAGCATTGATGATGAGTTGGGTATTCCTTCTATTGTTACACCTGGAGTAAGGAAGACCAGGGATGTTTTGAGAGCACCTGGGAGTGAACCTACTTTGTGTAGGTCTACCAGAGCTAGGTATCCTGTGGATAGGCTGAAATATGATGGATTTACAGCCATTCACTATGCCTATATGGTCAAAGTGATACAGGAACCTGAACCCACTTCTTTTGAGCAAGCCATGGGAAAAGAAAAATGGGAGAAAGCCATGGATTAAGAAATGGATGCCTTGGAAGCAAATGCTACATGGGAATTGGTACGTTTGCCTAAAGGTAAGAATGCAATTGGCTGTAAGTGGGTTTATAAGGTGAAGCATAATGCAGATGGTTCTGTGAACAGATACAAGGCAAGATTAGTAGTCAAGGGGTATGCACAAACATATGGCATTGACTATGAAGAAACATTCAGTCCGGTTGCAAGGATGGCAACCGTAAGAACAGTCATTGCTATGGCTGCATCAAAGGAATGGTCTTTACATTAGATGGATGTAAAGAATGCCTTCTTGCATGGTGATTTGCAAGAAGAGGTCTATATGGAGCAGCCACCAGGTTATGTGCATGCTGTTCATCCTGAGTTTGTTTGCAGGTTGAAGAAAGCATTGTATGGCTTGAAGCAAGCACCTAGAGCATGGTCTGACAAGATAGGACAATATCTTGTCACTATTGGCTTTCAGATTTTCAAGGCAGACTTCTCACTTTATGTGAGAAAAATAGAGAAATGTATTATGCTACTTGTCATTTATGTTTATGATTTGATTATGACATGTGACAGTGATGAAGATATCCTTCATGTGAAAATGCTATTGAAGCAGAAGTTTGAGATGAAGGATTTGGGAGAGCTGCGTTATTTCTTGGGCATTGAGGTGATTAGATCACCAAGTGGGATACAGCTCTTGCAGAGGCAGTATGGATTGGACATACTGTCCAAATATGGGATGACAGGCTGTAAGCCTATTTCAGTTCCTTTGGAGCAGAATGTGAAGCTGAGTGTAGATGTAGGTGAGCTTTTGGAAGACCCTACTATGTACAGACGCATAGTAGAAAGTTTGATTTATATGACTATTACCAGGCCAGATTTGAGCTATACTGTTGGATTGGTAAGTCAATTTATGCAGGCTTCAAGGAAACCGCATTTGGATGCGGCTAGACGCATACTCAGGTATGTGAAGTCCACATTGCAGTATGGACTATTTTATGAGACTGGGGTTCAGATATAGTTGCATGGATACACTGATGTTGATTGGGCTGGTAGCATTACTGATAGACGATCTACCAGTGGATATGTGTTCTCTTTTGGGAGTGCTGCAGTCACTTGGAGCAGCAAGAAACAGCCTATAGTTGCCTTGTCGAGCACAGAAGCTGAGTACAGGGGTGCAACAATGGCTGCATGTGAGGTAGCTTGGTTGCATAAGCTACTTTATGATATGCATCAGCCTACAGATGGGCCAGTTGTCATTTATTGTGACAACATGAGTAGTATACACTTGGCAAATAACCCAGTCTATCATGCTAGAACAAAGCACATTGAGGTGCATTATCACTATGTGCGGGAGAGGGTTTTACTAGGTCTTATTGATCTAGTTTATGTCAACACAGAGGATCAGGTAGCTGACATATTCACGAAGGCATTGGGTGCAGAGAAGCTGCGCAAGTTCAGAGACCTGCTTGGTGTGCAGGAATTGGGATTGAGCTCAAGGGGGAGTGTTGAGATATCGAGCTCCACTCATGATATGCCAGGGTGACCGTTGTGCATTTATGTCACCAACGTGTCAGTTGTAGATGCGGTTGGTACACCGCCCATGAATAATAGCTACATGACAGCTATCCTTATCTACTCTAGTTCGTGGCTCAGTTAGTATGCCACCTTAGTTAGTTGAGTTTGGTTTGAGACCCATATATAGGGTTCTTCTATTTCTTTGTACTTGAGTTCTTTTGGCTTACACAACTAAGAAGAGGAAAATTGTTTTCAGCCTCCACCCTTGTGTGTATTCCCCCATTGTGCAAGCAAGAAAGCTACAAGTGAGACTCCTTCCTTCTCTCCCACAATCTTGACACTATATGGCATTACACCTTGCATTTGTATTCTTATAGATCAAGAAAGAGGAAGTCTCCTAGATGCATTGCAATTTGTAAGATTGTTGACCTAGGATGAGAGTGTGAGAATCCCTAAGCTGTAGGATAGTAGGATTTTCTTTGGGAGACTCTTATGTGAGGAAAAAAAAGTCCTTTGAAATGCTTTATCAAAAGAATGGAAAATGGTGCAATTATTTTTTATGTTTGAAACGGCGCATCCTCATGGGGCCAATCCCTGAGGGTGTAGGAGAGTTGTATGAGCCATAGCGATCAGCCCTGGGGGGATGCTCTATATGTACTGCAACAAGGTATTAGTCACCTAGACATGTGGCATACTTGCTATGTTGGAGTTAAGATGGGAAAAATCATTGGATTACAAATGGATACAAATGTATGATTTAGCTAGATTAGTATATAGCCTTCAAACGCTCTTGGCTATGAGGCCATGAGGGTTGTTTTGTGAGCATAGAAACCTAGCTAGAGACATAGAGATAGTGTCATGCCATTTTTTATCTCGATAGGTGGTGCATTTATTGGGAGCTACTAATAAGTAGCAGTTTTTTAATCTTAGTTAATAGAGACTAGTTGTTTAGTGTATGCCAAAGGGCATTGAAACAGATTCGATATTTTCTAAAAGACACAATCAAAAGCTGAGACCCAACATTATGAAAAAGATGAAAGGGCTAAATAGTGAGTTGAGATCCTTATTAGGAGATATTCTTCTAATCATAGTAGTCTAATATCCTTGAGAAAGAGAGGTCTTGTTGACCCTATTATCCTAGCCAACATGTAAGGGAAAAGGGGAAGATGTAGCATGCCTCTTACCTCAATGTCTGCCAACTTTGAGTGGGTATAGTTCCACCAATAGAGACCCTTGTAGTGAATCCGGTCATCATTATGACACAACCCATTGTAATACCTACAAGAATGCTGGATTTGCTTGCCCTAAGTTTTTCTCTACCCATTTTCAATGGGTTAGCAGAGAAAGATGTAGAGCTCAACATCAATGAGTTCTAGAAATTAATGTTCAATTACCAAATTCAAGACAAATGACATCTCATGATTTTCTTCGACATGATTCTGAAAGGAAGAGCTGCAATGTGGTATCATGGCTTGGAAGTCGGGACCATAATTATTCGACTTATTCTTTATGGCCTTTTGAAGAGAGTTTTCCCCTGAGAGAGGTGGTCAGTATTGGCTGCGTGCTCTAAATGTGACATGTCAAGAGGCCCATGAGAATGCTTGAGTATATGCCAAGAAGTTGAAAGAGGTGTTTTACAAATTGTAAACATTTATTCATATTCCACTTGTTGCCCAATTGCATTACTTTTTACATGGATTAGACTTCAAAATCAATGTGCAGTTGAGTAGTGTTGCTCTTGCTGATATAGACACTACTATTACATAAGTAGAGGAGATAGAGTTGCACTTAGAGGTAGCCTATGCATCTAGGGCTAACCTAAATTCTAGTTTAGATCTTGGAAATAATTTGGCATTGATCAATGGAACTCAAGGTGCGACTAATACACCTATAACCAATTGAAATAAAAGAGGAAGCATAATGTAGAAAATGCCCATACTACCAACTCCTCTTAATGTTACTATGCCAATGGCTAGCCAAATGGCTCCACTAAATAGTGGAAGCAAAATGACGAGCTCTAATGTCATACCAACTAATCAATGGTGGTCAATCACTGATCAAATAGTTAGGCCAACTAAATAGCAAGTTGATGATCATCACAACTGAGTCTAGTGCATCAAATATTCTTGGCAAAGTTAAGGACATGATGAAGCATTATACTAATATAATAACAGAAAAATATAGACAAATAGACATAGATGTTAATTTCCTAAAGAAGGAGTAAAACTTGATAGGCAATTGATGTCCTGAAAAGGGTGATCCATCAAGATTTAGTTGTAAGTGGTATGGTGGTCAGCACTTTTGAAGAAATTGCCCTAATGTCAAATGCAACATATGTGGAAAGTCCGGCCATATAGCTAGTACTTACTGGAGTAAAATCATCTCTCTTTAGCAAGGGAGAAAGTGGTTGGGTCCAATTAATCATCGAGCATGAGAGAATAACCTTTAGCGCAGGATGAGGGACCAAAGAAAATATTATAGAGAGAAAAAGCTATCGTAGAAGAGTTGCCTAGTGATAGTGGTGTTAGTCTTATCAAAGCTATGCATGTCAACACCACTAAGGCTTCCAATTTAGAAGCTATTACAAGAGGACAAAAGGTTAAAGATGACGATAGGGATAATAGAAAACCTATTGAGGCAAACCCTAAAGAGGGTGATAAGGGGACGCAAGTCCTTAACCTTGATGTAGAAGCAGATTCTCTAAAAGCTATTGATGGCAAAGGTGACTTCAATAAGAAGTTGCCAAAGAAGGAGTTAAAAGCCAAGAAAGAGGCACCTAATCTTGTTTAATGACCACGATAAAGAATGGCCTTGTAGGAGAAGAAAACCATTGCTAATTATCATGAATTTGGCTTAGCTAATTCTCTTTGCAAGGTAAAGCCTGATGTGAATCTCCTGCAGCTGATCAAGTTATCTCCAAGAGCACATAAAGAGTTTAAGAAGATCCTTTGCACTAGAAATATTGTTGAACCCTTGGGAGTAGTCCATGTGGGAGATGAATGATTTGAACATGCCAAAAATCATTGCCCAAGGGTGGTAGCATATATTGATGGCACATTAGTGGATCATGCCATTGTGGATACGAGATCCTCCGTCAACATTATGAGTTTAGAAGTGATAAAAAGGCTAGGATTCAAAATCCAAATGGATGCCTCCACAATTCTCCAGATAGTTGATGACAATTTAAGGCAATCAAAAGGTTGCATTGCCAAAATCCATGTGATTGTTGCTAATGTGGAATGCATTTTGGACTTTAGGGCTATTAGGTTTGCAGGGTATGGATCTTGCAAAGATACCAAATGTGTCATAGTGGATGTATATACAGGATCTCCTAAAAGCGAGAGATTATCCTTATCTTTGAAATAATTAGATGCATTAGAGGATCCTTCTGGCAGTGAGACTTCGTTAAAAGCAATAAATCAAAGGAGGGTCCACTATAGAATACATCTATCCAGTGACTCTAAATGAGCCAAAATAAGCTCAAGATACACTATAAGAATATAGGGCAATAGTGTTGGCCAGTTCTGATGCATTTTAGCAGCGTTGCTATTTTGCCACAAAGAGCAAAAGAGAGAGCAAAAGGGAGAGGGAGAGAAAGAGAGAGAAGGAGAGCTTCTCACCATTGTCGCCACCATTTGCAAAGAAGAGGAGAATGCACATGAAGGGCAAAAAGGAGCCGTTGTCGCGAAGAGGAGACGAAAAATCCATCCTCGGGCCTTTTGTGGTGAGTGCATTTCTCGCTCATGGTTTGTTCTTTTTCTTTCTCTTTTTATTTTGTTTGTTTTTGTTGAGAATGAGGTGTAATGAGGGAGAAAGAGAAGAAATGAGAGAGGGAGAAGAAGAAAGAAAAATGAAGAAAGAACGAGGAGAGAGAGAGGGAATAAACATGAAACATAATAAAGAAAGAGAGAAATGGAGAGAGAGAGGGAGGGATACAGGAGAATGAATGAGAAAATATGAGGCTGTAGAGAAAAACAAAGAGAGGGTTTGTTCTTGTTCTTTAATTTATTATTTTCTTGTTTGTTTTTTTAAAAAACAATGATGTGTATTGAAGGAGAAAGAGAGGAAATGAGATACAAAATGAGAGAGGGCGGAGAATGTGGTGCATTGAGGGAGAACAATAGGAAACAAGAGAGGGAGAAGAAGAAAGAAAAAGGAAGAGAGAACAAGAGAGAGAAAGAGAATAAACATGAAAGATAACAAAGAAATGGGGAGAGAGAGAGAGAGAGAGAGAGAGGGAGGGAGGGAGAGAGGAGAATGAGTGAGAAAACATAAGGGGGTGGAGAGAAACAAAGAGAGGGGTAACAAAGAAAATGAGAGAGAAAGAAAGATAGGAAATAAGAGAGGGAGAAGAAGAAAGGAAGAGGAAGAGAGAACGAGAAAGAGAGAAGAAACATGATGAAAGACAACCGTAACTAAAATCATATCTTAGTGAGGAAGTGAGCTAGGAGGGTTGCAAAAGGATAAAGGGTACCCGATAAAGAAGTTGATCATGAACTCGCATGAATGGAGCAGTGAGGAGCACGTTGAAGGCTCATTTCAAGTGTTTAGAGAGAGATAGAGAGAAAAAGAGAGAGCTCAAACGGTGTACCCATTCTGTCAAGATTGTGGGAGAGAAGGAAGGAGTCTCACTTGAAGCTTTCTTACTTGCACAATGGGGGAATACACACAAAGATGGAGGCTGAAAACAGTTTTCCTCTTCTTAGTTGTGTAAGCCAAAAAGAAGTCTCATACAAAGAAATAGAAGAACCCTATATATGGGTGTCAAACCAAACTCAACTAACTAAGGTGGCATACTAACTGAGCCACGAACTAGAGTAGATAAGGATAGCTATCATGTAGCTATTATTCATGGGCGGTGTACCAACCGCATCTGCACTGACAAGTCGGTGACATAAATACACAATGGTCACCCTGGCATATCACGAGTGGAGCTCGATATCTCAACACTCCCCCTCGAGCTCAATCCCAATTCCTGCACACCAAGCAGGTCTCTGAACTTGCGCAACTTCTCTGCGCCCAATGCCTTCGTAAATATGTCAGCTACCTGATCCTCTGTGCTGATATAAACTAGATCAATAAGACCTAGTAAAACCCTCTCCCGCATATAGTGATAATGCATCTCAATGTGCTTTGTTCTAGCATGATAGACTGGGTTATTTGCCAAGTGTATACTACTCATGTTGTCACAATAAATGACAACTGGCCCATCTATAGGCTGATGCATATCATAAAGTAGCTTATGCAACCAAGCTACCTCACATGCAGCCATTGCTGCACCCCTGTACTCAGCTTCTGTGCTCGACAAGGCAACTATAGGCTGTTTCTTGCTGCTCCAAGTGTTTGCAGCACTCCCAAAAGAGAACACATATCCACTGGTAGATCGTCTATCAGTAATGCTACTAGCCCAATCAACATCAGTGTATCCATGCAACTGTATCTGAACCCCAGTCTCATAAAATAGTCCATACTGCAATGTGGACTTCACATACCTGAGTATGTGTCTAGCCGCATCCAAATGCGGTTTCCTTGGAGCCTGCATAAACTGACTTACCAATCCAACAGTATAGCTCAAATCTGGCCTGGTAATAGTCATATAAATCAAACTTTCTACTATGCGTCTGTACATAGTAGGGTCTTCCAAAAGCTCACCTACATCTACACTCAGCTTCACATTCTGCTCCAAAGGAACTGAAATAGGCTTACAGCCTGTCATCCCATATTTGGACAGTATGTCCAATCCATACTGCCTCTGCAAGAGCTGTATCCCACTTGGTGATCTAATCACCTCAATGCCCAAGAAATAACCCAACTCTCCCAAATCCTTCATCTCAAACTTCTGCTTCAATAACATTTTCACATGAAGGATATCTTCATCACTGTCACCTGTCATAATGAAATCATCAACATAAATGACAAGTAGCATAATACCTTTCTCTGTTTTTCTCACATAAAGTGAGAAATCTGCCTTGGAAATCTGAAAGCCAATAGTGACAAGATACTGTCCTATCTTGTCAGACCATGCTCTAGGTGCTTGCTTCAAGCCATACAAGGCTTTCTTCAACTTGCAAACAAACTTAGGATGAACAGCATGCACATAACCTGGTGGCTGCTCCATATAGACCTCTTCTTGCAAATCACCATGCAAGAAGGCATTCTTTACATCCATCTGATGTAAAGACCATCCCTTTGATGCAGCCATAGCAATGACTGCTCTTACGGTTGCCATCCTTGCAACCGGACTGAATGTTTCTTCATAATCAATGCCATATGTTTGTGCATACCCCTTGACTACTAATCTTGCCTTGTATCTATTCACAGAACGATCTGTATTGTGCTTCACCTTATAAACCCACTTACACCCAATTGCATGCTTATCTTTAGGCAAAGGTACTAGTTCCCATGTAGCATTTGCTTCCAAGGCATCCATTTCTTCATCCATGGCTTTCTCCCATTTTTCTTTTCCCATGGCTTGCTCAAAAGAAGTGGGTTCTGGTTCCTATATCACTTTGACCATATATGCATAGTGAATGGCTGTAAATCCATCATATTTCAGCCTATCCACAGGATACCTAGCTCTGGTAGACCTGCACAAAGTAGGTTCACTCCCATGTACTCTCAAAACATCCCTCGTCTTCCTTACTCCACGTGTAACAATAGAAGGAATACCCAACTCATCATCAATGCTCTGTTCTGAGCCACTGGATTTACCATCCACATAAAAGTGACTTGCATTCACATCAAACATGGGCTGATCAACCTTTTCTTTTCCTTTTCGTGATACTTGCATACCACTATCTGCATTGCTTTGAGAAGATTCTCCTGATCTCAATCTGCCTGTCCATGGCGAAGAATGTGAACCACTGCTAGAGGATGCTCCAGGTCCACTAATATTTTGTGACTACTGTTGTGAATTCTGTGCAGCATTACCATTTTGTGCATCTACATCATCAATCACATTTACTCGTTTATACCAGCTATTCATCTCATCAAAAACAACATCTCTGCTCACTGTAAACTTACGAGTAGAAGGGTTATAGCATCTATACCCTTTTTGCTACAGAGAGTAACCAATAAAGATGCACTTCTCAGCTTTTGGATCCAACTTGGATCTCAACTCATCTGGCACATGTACATAGGCAATCTAGCCAAAAATTTTCAAATGAGAAATATCTGGTTTTCTACCAGTATACCTCTCCTCTGGAGTTATCCCATGTATTGCTGCAGTGGGAGTCCTGTTCATTATGTAGACTGCTGTAGCAACTGCTTCAGCCCAATACAAATCTGGCAGGTCTTTTTCATTGAGCATGGCACGAGATACCTCTCCAATATGCATGTTTTTCCTTTCTGCAATTCCATTTTGTTGTGGGGTATGACTGCATGAATATTGCTGCTTTATGCCATGCTCCTGCAGGAACCTTGCAAACTCATTTGAGAGGTACTCTCCCCCTCCATCTGACCTTAGGCATTTTATTTGCAGGCCTGTTTCTTTTTCAACCATAGCTTTAAGAGTTTTGAAATGCCCAAAAACTTCACTTTTCTTTTTCATAAAATACACCCAAACTTTTCTGCTATAGTCATCAATAAAAGTGACAAAATAATGACAGTCTCCAAGAGATGCACCTTTAGTAGTCCACACATCAGAGTGGATTAATTCCAATGGCTTCTTACTCTCTTAAACATGTCTAGGAAATGGTTTACTTGCCTGTTTTCCAAATTGACAGGCTTTACATACCTTATGCATTTCTGCAACCTTGAATTTTGGCAATCCTGCAATAATATTTTGGTCCTGCATTGATTAAAGTCGTTGTACATTAACATGACCAATGCGTTTATGCCAGATATCAATATCTGCAACTACACCGGTCCCATGTGCAAACATTGCTGCACTCAATTCAGACATGTCTGCATCCAACGTAAACATTCTACCCTTCTTCTTTCTTTTTGCTATCAAGTGACCTTTATTTTTCATATCCTCAACAAAGCATCCATGAGGATTAAATCTGACCTACAAGCCCTGCTCAACCATTTGACCAACAGAAACCAGATTCTTGGTGATATTCGGAATATGAAATACATCAGACAGGTATTTCTTTTTCCCATCCTGCATAGACAAAGGAAATTTTCCAATCTGCACAATAGGATGTGCAGTATCATTACCAGTCTCCACAAATCCTGGTTTTTCCATTTTCCTTGCATCCGCCATCCATTCTGCATGACCTGTCATGTGGTTTGATGCACCTGAGTCAACATACCATACATCATTGCTTTCTTCTACACTTGTCACAGAATTGTTCATGTGCTGCACCATAAACAAATGCTCATTTCTGTCATCACCCTGTCTACTAGAAGATGCATAATTCCCTTGTTGCAGTTTTCCATTCATGATGTCATTCTGCTTTTTATAACAGTCTTTAGCCATATGACCCATTTTACCACAGTAGTAGCATTCAGCATTACTGTTTACATTTTGGCCTCTTTGCCATCCACCACGACCTCTTTGGCTCCCCCTGCCCCTAGAGTTACCACGTCCTCCTCCATAGGACTGGTTTTCTTGAGTTTGCTGCATATTCTGATTTCTACCACGGCCTCCAAATCCGCCTCCTCTACCTTTGCTTCTACCTCTTCCAGTATTTGAGTAGAAGACAGCTTCTTTTGAAGTTCCTCCTGAAGAAGATACACCACCATTTCTCTGCTCCTCAGAAATTAGAAGAGCAATCAACTCCTCAAAATCAAGAAATCTTTCACGAACTGAAATGGATGTCTGAAATTGTGCATAATCCTTTCCTAGACCATTCGAGGTCACAGAAACTAAATCATCATCTTCCACTGGCGACCCAATGGAAGCAAGTGCATCTGCAATCTTCTTCACCTTCATGTGGTAGTCATTGATGCTCATACCTTCTCTTTGAACATTGTGCAACTCTTGCTTGAGCTACATTTTCTTGGCTTGCGTATTTATGCTATACATTTTTGACAAAGTATCCCATGCCTCCTTTGGCGTACTTGCATCTTGAATATGCACAATCATAGAGTCTAAAATGCTGATAGACAGCCAGTACATAACTTTCCTGGCTCTCTCATGCCATGCTTTGAATGCCTGCATTGGCTGTTGATTGGGAACATCAGGAAGAACTGGTTCTTCTTCATTTCCTGCAACAAATTCCCAATATCCTTTTCCCATAAGGAAATTCGTCATTCTAAACTTCCATGCTTGGAAGTTGTTCTTGTCAAACTTTTCAGTTACAATGTGTGAAAGAGAATCAGACGCCATTACAGAACACTGCAAAAAATTTTGTCACTGCAAAAAACACAGCTTCACCCTCACAAGGGCAAATCTGCAAAACTGGCGAAAGTGGTATTTGACCATACAGTCACTTCCTAGTGATGATTTTGCATAAACAGGAACCAAGGATGATTCTGTAACTCCCAATGCACATAAGCATACAATGCAATTTCTGTGGTAACTTTTCACCGACCTGTAGAATAGTGGTCGCACAGCATAAAACTGGGCCTTTTCCTGAGTGCGTGCAGAAAACTTCCGCCTCCAAAACAGGCCCCGAAATGGCCTCAAATCAAAAAAACAGGGTCGTCGAGGGCTAAAGCCCTTGCCCGCAGCATATACTGCCCTCTTGCTTCACCGCGAAGGGCGTCTCAACCTGAGACAATGCACTCTTGCAATTTCCGGCTGTGCTACCTGCAGAGATCTGCTCCGAAAACAGAAAATGAAAGAAACACTGCTCCTCTTACCAGAACACCGCGAGCTTGGCTTGCTTTCTTGAGCTCCTTACCACGAACAAGGCTCTGATACCATGTCAAAATTGTGGGAGAGAAGGAAGGAGTCTCACTTGAAGCTTTCTTGCTTTCACAATGGGGGAATACACACAAAGGTGGAGGCTGAAAACAGTTTTCATCTTCTTAGTTGTGTAAGCCAAAAAGAAGTCTCATACAAAGAAATAGAAGAACCCTATATATGGGTCTCAAACCAAACTCAACTACCTAAGGTGGCATACTAACTGAGCCACGAACTAGAGTAGAAGGATAGCTATCATGTAGCTATTATTCATGGGCGGTGTACCAACCGCATCTGCAACTGACAAGTCGGTGACATAAATACACAATGGTCACCCTGGCATATCATGAGAGGAGCTCGATATCTCAACATTCTTCCTCTCTAGAATCTGTGTATATGATTCATGAACAAAGAAATGGTTGGCCATCATGTCTAATGTACTCTCGTATTCTAAAACTGTTGCGAAATATATGAAAGGTGGGATGGTGGTGGTAGTAGTAGTAGTAGTAGTAGTGGTGGTGGTGGTGGTGGTGGTGGTGGTGGTGGTGGTGGTGGTGGTGGTGGTGGTGGTAGTGGTAGTACTGGTAGTAGTAGTAGTAGTAGTACTGGTAGTAGTGGTAGTACTGGTAGTAGTGGTAGTAGTGGTAGTGGTAGTGGTAGTGGTAGTGGTCCTGGTAGTGGTAGTAGTAGTGGTAGTAGTGGTAGTAGTGGTAGTGGTAGTGGTATTGGTAGTGGTAGTGGTAGTGGTAGTGGTAGTGGTAGTGGTAGTGGTAGTGGTAGTGGTAGTAGTAGTAGAGAGAGAGAGAGAGAGAGAGAGAGAGAGAGTTTTTGTTAAAGGTGCACCTTGGGTGTGTTTGATGCTTCGGGAAGGTGTGGAAGGCTTGTGTCTCCAGGACCGGTAAAGCGAAAGCGGTAAAGCAAAAGAGAGATCGGACTTGGAGGTGAATGGATGGTTTTCTTGACAAGCTTTGTGCTACCTCCTCCTATGCTTTGCATATCAAGTAACATGAAAGAGAGAATAAACATAAAAGACAAAGAAAACATGAAAGAGAAAGGCGAGAGAACATAAAATGAAGAGCGCAAAGAAAGATGCAAAGAAAGGGGGAGAAAACCAAGACTTTAGTTGACGTTAATTTTGTTGGCCCGGTATTGAGAAAGAGAGAATAAACATGAAAGAGAAAGGGGAGAGAACATAAAACAAAAAGCGCAAAGAAAGGTGCAAAGAAAGGGGGAGAAACAAAGAAAGGGGAAGAAAACCAAGACTTTAGTTGATGTTAGTTTTGTTGAGTTACAAGAGAAGAAATCCCTTCTCAAACAATTTAAGAAAGAAAAAGAGGATGAGAACAAAAAAAATTTGTTTGTCGTAACGTAGACCAAATGGAAAATGATGAAGGTCATGATATTCAAGATCGTAAGGCTTATCTTAATCAGCCAAATGCTGATTGTCTATAGAGCACATACAATGCTTCGACGAGTTTCAATCGGAGATAATTAATCAAGCGATCTCAGAATTTGAGCAAATGGTAAGAAAAATGTATATCAATCATGCATTGTATTCACAAACTACTTGAATATTATATACAAAAAAATTGGATGTGGTGATAAAATTTATTACAGGGAGGTGATGTCTCATCCCAAGGAGAAGTGCACCTATTATGGCCCATTAAAAGAGTTCATGAGCATCCGATAGATGGAGTGCATGAGCCAATCTACCACTTGGAAGGCACTACCCAGTCTATACCGTCAATACCAGACAAAACATGCAGTCTTTCATACTTTTCTACAATCTTGGAGCCTGAGATGGAGGCAATGATGGATGCATTAATACCCATGGATGCTGAGACATCTGATTTGCTTAGAGAGGAAGCATCCATACCATTATATGATGGGTGTCAAGTATCTTGTCTGAAGACGTTGCTTGCACTCCTAAGTGTGCAAGTAAAATATGGATGGAGCGATGCGAGTGTGACGAGTTGTTCAGGTACCTTCTGCGTATGCTTCATTGATTTCTTTTCGGCACCATGATAAAAAATAATTGTGCTTTTTCAAGGTATTTTGTGATTTCTTCTCAGGTTGCTAAAGTATCCAACAACAACATCCATGCATGTGTCAACGATTGCATGCTGTTTCGAGGAGAATACGAGACTATGGAGACATGTCCAAGGTGTGGTGGTCAGAGGTATCGACATGACTTGCAAGGGCAAACCATCCCTTAGAAATTTCTTAGACACTTTCCACTTATTCTCTGTATGCATCACATGTTTCATATGTCAAGCTTGGCGAGCTTGACAATGTGGTATGCGTAGAATAGATCCACAAATGGAGTCCAACGAATATCAGTGGATTCACATGCATGGAGCCACATTGACTCTACCTTTCCAAGCTTTGCGTGAGACCCAAGGAATCTTTGGCTCGGTCTTGCTATGGATAGCATGAACCCATTCGATCTCTACTCAACTTCTTACAGTGTGTGGCCTATAGTCCTTGTTAACTATAACATCCCACCATGGCTTTCTATGAAGAAAGGACACTTCATCCTTAGCTTTCTCGTTCCTGGCCGCTACAAAGTCAAGAATATAGACATCTATCTCTGTCCATTAGTCGATGAGCTTAAGATTTTGTGGGAGGAGGGGGTTGTCGTGGAAGATATGAGCAAGCGTGATGGTCGACGATCTGCCAATATACAAGCCATTCTCATGTAGACCATGCATGACTTTTTGGGATTCGGGGAGTATTCAAGTAAGTAGACTTCTGTTCTCCTTGCGGTAATATCTATCATAGCTCGTTCAAGTTTGTATTCACATGATAGAGGTGTTGGGACTGTTACAACTATATATATCATCTCTCACTTGACTTGGGTCTCACCTATATATATTTACTCTATATCAATATGAATCATTCTTTGGGAGCATGTCTTGTGTATCTCTCTCGTACTCTCTCTCTCTCTCTCTCTCTCTCTCTCTCTCTCTCTCAACATGGTTCCACGTCCTCCTCCATAGGACTGGTTTTCTTGAGTTTGTTGCATATTCTGATTTCTACCACGGCCTCCACATCGGCCTACATCTTGCTATTTTTAGCGATGTTTTATTCTCGTTCATGTTCTTTTTTCGACCAAAATAGCACTTTTCTTATACGCGTCATCTCGTCTTGCACGTTACATCTCTCTATTTCGGGCTTTCTTTTTAGTCACTCAATACTTTTCATCGTTCTTACGTGCATCTCCCTATTTTGATTGTCACGTGTCTCAACTACACTCGTCTTGTTTATGGTTTGCAGATTCTGCGATCTCATCTTATTTGTTTTCTCTCGAGATATAGGCATGGCCAATTGCGTAATTGTTAACGGATATCCATCTAGCCAACGTTCAGTTCCCTTCATCCAAGGACAAGACTTTCCTGGGTGGAAAGCAAAGATGATGCTAATTCTTGAAGGTGATGAATTATTTGATATTGTTTTGGGCGACCTGTCTTGCCCAGTTCAAGCTATTGATGTGATGAATGACAACTCTCTAATTACTGATGGCCCATTATTTGAACAATGAAAATTGATCATACTGATTAGATCCGTCATGACAAAGCGGCTCATCGTTATATATTGTCTGCACTTCCTGACTCACTTATGTTGGATGTCTTTCTTCTGGAAACCTCTCATGCTGTTTGGGAGTATCTTATCTCAACGTTTGAGAAGAAATCGATCACCGAAATTTTATATCTCCAAACTCGTTTGAATAATCTTCAATATAAGGTTGGTACTTCTATGCACTCTCATATCGAGGCTTTTAAAGACATTATCAATAAGCTTGGTGCTGCCGGTGCTCTTGTTGCTAAAAATCTGATTGTTACTCAACTTCTTCATACCATCAAAGATCCTTTATATGACAATATCATCACTATTTTGTCTAACAAGGATGATATCCACTTTGACAAAGCATGTATATCTCTTATTGAATATTCTCAACATCATGAGCATCATTTGGAAAAATCTGATGCTATTTTGGTCACTCGCAAACAAAGGGATTTTGATGCTGCTTTTGTTGCTCGCAAGCATCCCGCTTCACGTTTTCAGTAGGATGGACGCCCTAATCAAGGTGGTAAATCTTCTCGTCTTGCTTATTCTAACAAACATTGTTCTTATTGTGATAAGAAAGGCCATGTGGCTTCTGATTGCTGGGCACATCAATATGATGAGGAGCATGGAGTTACTACAAAGCAACCTCGCTCGTCCAAAAGTTTTCCTCCTTGTGATTATTGTGCACATACAGATCATCCATCTCATCGTTGTTATAAACGCAGATATGATGAAGAACGTTCTCGAGCTTATATTGTTCAATAAACTACAACTGATGATGATCATACTCATCAGGAGCTCAATTTCGTCCATCATGATATCTCTCCAAAAAAGGTACTTCATGTTCATGATAGTTCTCTATTTATCGTTGATTCAAGTGCCACTGGAAACATGACATACCAATCGCAGTGGCTTCACAATTATCATTCTCTTCCTGTCAAGAAGTTTGTTTACCTTGCGGATGATACGACTTGTCGATGTCTCGTCATGATGTGGTTTCATGGAACACCATGATTTCTATCTGTGCTCAAAGCAGTCTTGAGTATGAGGCCCTCGAAATTTTCTGGAGCATGCATCTGGAAGAAGCTGAACTTGATCGTGTAACTTACATCTGCATCCTGGATGCATGTGGCAACGTCAAGGCCTTAGACGAGGGAAAGGAAGTTCATTCTGCTGTCCTCTCCAGTGGATTTGAGCACGACATTGTCATCAGCAACACCCTCATTCACATGTATGGAAAGTGTAAAGGTCTTCTCAATTGCAGAGGTTGACAAGACTGTGTATTGTAGATAAACTCCATGGGTTTCACCAAGGTTTACCATTTGAATACTAGCAGTTATTGATTATGGACAGCATGGAATGTTGAGGCTTTTCTAGACTTTAACTGAATACAATAAGCTTCTGGTTCCGCACATTCAAGTTGCTGTTAAACTAGACATGGTTTTTGTGCTTCTTGTAAGGACAATCTCAGATTGACTCGTTAAGCAAAGTCAAGTTAAAAGAACTGGCTATTTGAATACAAAGAATGGGATCTTTTCTTCTCTAAAAGACACCAACAAAGATAAGGCATTGAACAATAATGTGGAATGCGTATGCTGGAAATGCCCGTCATCTTCGCATATTTGTTGAACTTCTATCCTGAAATTAGTCAAGGTCTTCTGTAGACTCGACTTTCTTTTGCTCTCGAAACCCTTCGACAACGCTCGGGTTTAATCTTTCATTATTGGACATTGTATTTGGGCACAACCCGATTTTTGGGGCGCCCAACTGCTTTACTCTTTATTTGGGCAAAAGAAAACACAAAAGCCAAAAGCATGCTAATTGTAAATTGGGCTATTTTTGAGCTTGGAGATTAATAAATTTATAAATACATGCCTTGTGAAGCACTCACAAAAGGCATGGGGGAAGATTGTACCCAATTTATCTTTTTGCTTCATGTCATGCAAATCTTTCTTCTTGCTTTATGAGCTTTTGTTCTTGGGGACATTCCGGCGTTCACTATGCGCACATCTAGCATCCGATTTGCACACCAATGGTATCAAAGCGAAGCTAAGATTCAAGGGCTTCCAATTGCTTACCATCTCACACGAAGGTGAAGCTCTTGGAACAAACGGGCTCTATAGGCAGTCTTGTGATGAACCATCAATATGAGCGTGTTTTTGGCGATGAAGAACCCCCTGTAGTGTTGTCAAATCACGAAGGACCACTTCCAGGTGGTGGAGGACCACTTCCCAAGCTCCTTTGCAAGTTATTTTCTTCTCAGACAAGCAGATAAGCATCTTTCATTAAGTTTAAGATTACAAAGCTTAATAAGCTTTATAAAAAGCTTAAGCTCGTCACAATCTAATGAACCTTGGTGGGTGGCAGGACGTATTGATCGCCGTCGTCACCATGAAAAAGCTATCGTCCTGATGAAATAATTAGTTAAGCTTTCTTTTTATCTAAAGCTTAAAGCTCTTAAGCCTTATTAAGGCTCAAAACTTAATCTTCAATATTTTTCATAGTGAAAGTTCACACATAACCAATCCCAATCTCGTTTTGCAATTCCAACAAGCCTCTATTTACACCTACAAGTTGATAGAGTCAATTTCCAGCAAGCAGACTGTTACACACATATAACATGAAAGACATACTCACTTGAAAGAAGATCGTCATCAATTGCCATATCCACAAAAAAAGGATGATCGTAATAGAAAAAGCATATTGTGAGCTTGCCATAGAACTTCTTAGAGCAATATCTTCAATGATCTCTTCACACCTGGATTACAAAAAGAACCAATTTGTTTGTAAGGGATTGTTCGCACTGCAGAATAAACAAAGCAAGTTTGTAGTGGTCTTATTCACACATGACTAGAGCATGAGCGACGGATCCTCAATTAAATCCACGTTACACTTTTTAATTTTTTGCAACATTTGTTTAGTATTCTACACTAGTATGCCATTATTTACATTGAGATCTTAGTTAATAAATTAAATGAAATTTATTAATGATAATTTATTCTAAAATTTGGTATATATATATTATATATATATATTTATTAACACCTTATGCCTACCTGTTACTAAGCCCTAATATTATACTAAGTTCGCGAATCTATATTTTAAAAATATGCTCATAAATTATCATTAAATAAATTATTTAGATTAAATATCACAATTGATATTTTGAGAAATTGATTTAGATATATATATTTAAAGATATTTTATGCTTATATAATTGCGTGGTAAAATCTTACCTAGGTATTTTTATATTTTCTTTTGGTATTATTTCTACTTTCAGAACATTAGTTGAAGATTTTTACTGGCCAAAAATGGAATCTGATGTTTCTAACTTTGTTTCTAAATGTTTAATTTGTCAACGAGTCAAGCAACACCATGGTAAGAAATATGGTTTGTTAATGCCTTTACCAAAGAGGGGTCGATTTGCAAGGGGTGGAGGCTGCCCAAAGCTTGGAGTATGTAGAGGAGGCAAAATTGGGTAACAATGATGGAAAGACAGGAGGCCTAGAATTCTTTGAGAACGAGGTGGACTTATCTTTTTGTGGTGACCTTTCTATCGATCTTCCAATACATGTAGATTTGTGTCAAGAGATTGACATGGGACCATAGGCTATGTCATTCTTTGAGCATCCACCTACTCGATTTGTTGATGAATCGCTTATAAGGATACTCTAGAATATGCATTTTAAGTATGATCATTTTTTTTAGAGTTATATTAATGTGCTTTTCTTGAATCTTTATATTAATTATGATAACATCAATTTTTGTCTGTGCAGGTGACCTTTGTGGATATTTGGACAGTACGATAAGTCGAGGGATGAGCGACGAGGAGCTACATGAGATCTTCACACATATATCTCCAGATCAAATGGGTCAATTCAGAGATATGGCGGACAAGGAGTTGTCTCGGACACCATCAGGCCATTCCATTAGATCTACTTTGGTACACTCTGATGCTTCGGTTTCCAGCAGATGAGGTCGACGCTCCAGACTTGGGCCATACAAAGGGAGTGGTTCTAGGGGATGCTTCAAAGACGTGGATGCGGTGAGCCCGCGATTGGCTTGAGATACAAGTGCTACTCCTCACTCTCGTGCAGGTTCTAGAGAGAGTGGCTTAAATGGATTGCTATGGAGGTATCGATGTAATGTCTCCGTCTCTTCGTTCTGCTGGAGTTGCATCACATGTGGGATTTATCACACCTGTGGGGACATCTACTCCACTCACTCTAGCTTTTGCTTAGCCGTGGTGCATAGATCGGATGCTGTACGCTCGCGTAATGAATGCCGACAGGTCCCCAAGAACAATAGAACTCTACTTTTTGCACAAAACTCAAGGTAAAAAGCATGAACGACATGAACAAGAGACCAATTGGGTGCAATCTCCCCCCATGCCTTGTGTGAGCGCTCCGCAAAGCATGTATTTTATGTATTAATCATCTTCAAGCTCAAATAATAGCCCAAATTACAAAATAGCAAGCTTTTAGCTTTTGAATTTGCTTTAGCACAAAATAGGAATAAGGCTAACGGGCGGTGCCCAAAGAGTCTGGCATGCCCAATACAATGTCCAAGTACAAATAACATAATCGTGCGCCCATGCGCGTACAAAATAATAAATAAATATCCAACGCCTTAATAAATAGGCGTGACAAAATATAGGCGCCATGCCTAAGGTATGCGCCCATCAAAATATAAGTAATAAATCGAATACTCGCTATCCTCCAATGCTTTCCTCCGCCACTGCTGCTATCTCTACACATCAACTAAAGCATTCACAATCGTTAGTAAAATAATACAATTAAACCGACAAAAGTGAATACCTAGCAGTCTTCAGCTACATAAATAAATCAATTGGTTAGAAATCAATCCTAACCTTAATTTATTAGGAGTGTGCACTTTAAACTCATAAAAGTTTATTAATTTAATATGCATTTTGCAGAATCACCCGCTATGGAATCACCCATGTACACACTAAATTAATGAAACGCACGAAAAGGATAGGCGTCCCCATCAACTTCTCGTACAAAGAATCCACTTTGTGTATGAGCCCCAGTCATCAAAGTTTACGGAATCCACCGTAAAACCTCACGGAATCCACCGTGGCACGGAATCCATCGTGGCACGGAATCCACCGTGAAATATGCCTCCTGGCATCATACCCCCGGGGTGGGATAGCAATTGACCTCAATTGCTATTAGCTCAATGTGGAGCTAGCAGAGTGGGGAAAGCATTTAATTCTCTAGCGTGCATCCATTGGGCTTCTTCTATAGGATGGTTCTTAAATTTGACTAGATATCTAGAATATCTTCGGCCAGTTCTAGTGGTCATAAAATCAGTATCTATGATAGCTTCAGGTTCAAGTATTTCAGTCTCTTCCCCTAACAAAGGTGGGTTTTCATAAACACAAGGCGGGGAGCAGTTGAGACGGTTTGTCTCTTTGAGAAATACCTGCCCACTAGCATGCTCACGATACAAGTTCACCTTCTTGTGCATCTTGTGGACGAAGTGGAGATTGCTGGACCTGTCCATACGCGATGGATGTTCTTCTTGGAGCGCTTCATGCGTCCGGAAGGTAGCATGGCGGAAGGTTGGTTGGTGTCAGAGGCGTTAGTGCATATCTCACAATGGCTACCAACGGTGGAACCAGACAATGAAATGCTATGGACGCTGAAGGACGATGACAGGCTGACTGGAGATGTGGTGGTTGGAAATGGGGTAGAAAAAAGAATGGATGCCTCAATGGAAGAGAAGGTGAATCGCTTTTGTATGTTGCACCATGCCTCCATGGAGACGTGGCTCGCCAAGTACCTGATTGCAAGGCAAGATCGAGAGGAAGTGCGAGCTGAATTTCGACGCAGTACGCATCACCGACCGATTCGATATCCCGAAGGCATGGAGGAGATGCCACGGTTTATATCAACACGATGATTGCACAGAGCCTTTACCGCAGTATTCAGCGAAGGGACAGAGGTCTCAATGGAGGAGTGGGAGTTCTCGAGGGGATGTAGTCCAAAGGTAATGAGGGGTTTAGAATGTGTCGTATCTGAATTTTCTTGCTACATCTAATTTGAGTGTTTCAATGTGCAGTACAAAATATATAGTGCAGCGTGGTCGCGCGAACGGCATTTTCGGGTGGAGCGTATTGACCAAATGCGCTCCACAATGGACTGTGGTGTCATGGCAAGGTTTGAGCAAGAGAGCCGACGACGAGCAACGGATCCGAACACGGTTGTGGATGAGATGGAGTATTTTGGGAACTTGCAAAGTATTATTACGGTGGATTACCGTAGCTTCTCCATGATAATATTCGATGTGCAGTGGTTCAAAGTGGTACTTGGAGGAGCTGGCGCAACAGTTCGACGAGGTCCATCTGGATTTCTTGAAATAGATTCCGAAAAAAAATGGATGGATTTGTGCGACACCTTTGTGTTGCCGGCCCATTGTGAACAGGTACAACTAGTCATCTGCTTGCTAATTGTAATACGACATGGTTTATGTCACAATGGTTTGAAGCCGCTTTGTAAGTGTTTGTGAATAGGTAATCTTCTATCCAAATCCCCGACAACCTCGATGGTGGTATGCTATACCTTCAACTCCTCGAGGTGCGAGAGTATACGATCAAAGCAATGTTCCAGGCATAGATGAAGAAAATATGCAAATAGAGGGATCGAAATTACAAGGGGTGGAGGCCACCGCAAGCTTGGAGCCCGCATCGGCTAACAATGATGGAAATACAGAAGTCGTAGAATTTTTTGAGAACGAGGCAGACTCGTTCTTTTGTGGTGACATGTCTATCGACCTTCCAGTGTATGTAGAGTTGTGTCAGGAGATTAACATGGGACCATAGAATACTTCATTCTTGGAGAATTGTATTACTCAATTCGTTGTTTAGATCTTCCATAAAGGTAGATAAGATATGCATTTTAAGAGGGATTTTTCAAAAATGATTTATATTAATGTGCTTTGTATAGTTTAAATTGATTATTCTAACATCATTTTTTATCTGTGCAGGTATCGACATTTTCAGGATGAGTCGAGGGATGAGCGATGAGGAGTTTCAGGAGATGATGGCACGCATGTCTCCAGATCAGCTCGCGAGATTCAGAGAGATGGCAGATCAGGAGCTGTCTCGTTCTTCGTCAGGGCGCTCTGCTAGATCAGTTTCAGCGCGATCAGATGCTTCAGCTTCGAGCAGACGATCTCGACGCTCGCGACTTGGGCCAGAGGGAGGGACTGCGACTGCAGGAGGATCAGGGGGGTGATGTTGTGGAGACACGGACGCGTTCAGCTGGAGCTCGGTCACCTCCAGGATTTGTCACACTTGTGGGGACGTCCACTCCAGTTACTTCGGATTTTGCACAGCCATCGGCAGATGGCACGCCTTTTGGTGGTACTCCTTTTGGTGGCACCCCCTTTGGTGGCACCCCTTTGAGTGGCACTCCGAGAGAGGGTACCTCCATCAGTACACCGGATGTACAGGGGTCTCCTGGATATGCCCAGGAGCGTGGACGGAGATGGGAGAGGGCCCATACAAGGCACACTCCTAGGGATTATGGATACCTAGTGGATGGTAGGTCAGGAGCCATCATCATGAATGATGAGGGGAGGAGGGTGATGGCTTGCATGAGGGAGTTGTGCCAACAAGTTTTTCGGCACAACGTCCTGGATCATTGGAGGAACATACCGGAGGGGAGCAAGGAGTACATAGTAGCATCCTTGCACGAGGAGTTCCCGGTGCCAGCCGCAGTGGATAGATTCTCTACGGGCTGGATGATGGATTGCATGCGTGCATACATGTCACATAGACGATCCGACGCACGCAAGGCAATCAAGAGTGGGGCTCCAAAGCCCGAGTGGTTAGATGCAGATGACTGGCGCCGACTGAGGGAGGAGGCTACAAATTCGCCAGGACGTTGGAGTCAGCAGCGGGAGGCGGCGAGGGCACGAATCGAGGCCAGATCGGTACATCATCTTGGGAGTGGCGGCCACAGGACATATTTGGAGGACTTTGTAAGTTTCTCTTTTGTTTTGCTTATTTGTTTTTTTGAGATATTCTTTGAGATATTCTTTGAGTTAGCATTTTGTTTCTTTGCAGCACTCCATTACAAATCGCGATCCGGAAGGCCTTGAGACTCGATATGCAGAGAGGCACGGTCTCAGATCATTGATCGACCAATTGTATAGACGCGGCGGCCCAGTAAGTCACTTATCTTTCTTGTCCGTAGTTACCATGAGATATTTGAATGCATTATTGTATGGTGGATTGATATGTTGTTTCTTTTTCTGCAGAATCCGTTCGATGCTCCTTTGCGGCGGGACGAGCTTTCGGGGGACGAGGATTTGTAGCTCGCCCTTGGATCCTTAGAGCTCACATACCTTTAGTTTTTAGTCGCCCAATCTATGTAGACATTTTCCATGTATTAGTGATATTGTTTTATGATTGTACCAATCGCATTTTATGTGATATCATGTACTTATTTCATCTATCAGTTTTATGATTTCAGTATACATTCTTTTTGTTTGCAAACGCTTTGTATGCAGCAGTGCAGAAACTATTTTGTATGGCTCTCATATAGCACACTGCCACAATTTTTTTTTTCTCTGTTACCATCGCTATTTGCGTCGCAAATTTACTGCACGCGTCGCTATTGTCGTCGCTATAAGCGTCGCAAATTCTCTGTAATCGTCGCTTTATGCGTCGCAAATGCGACGCAAATAGCGACACATATAGCGACGATTCTATGGCGTCGTCAATAACGACGCTTTTTGCGACGACGGGGGCAAATTTTGTTGTTTGTATTTTCGTCGCTTTAAATGTCGCTATAAGGTCTATATCTTGTAGTGTGATGCTGTTAAAGTTTTCTTACATGGAATGAAATGTGCTTGTTTACTAAAAGAATGGTCTATTAAAATCAAGCAACTGTAGTACAGGAGCATGGGTTAATGCATGTTTCAATAAGTCAAAGGATTTCTGTTGATTATCGAACCAATGATAAACAATACCTTTCTTCAGAAGTTTAGTCAATGGTAAAGAAAATAATGAAAAATTATGGGCAAACTTCCTATAGAAACTAGCAAGACCTAGGAAAGATCGTAACTCATGCACATTTTTAGGTACAGGCCGATTCAATATTGCATCTATTTTCTTAGGGTCAACTTTAATTCCATCAGATGATATAATATGACCTAAATACTCAATTTCTGTTTTAAAGAACTCACTCTTTTCTGGATTTGCATACAGTTGATTATCTTTTAATAACTGGAAAACCAATGACAAATGTTCATAATGTTCTTTCTCATTTTGACTAAACACCAAAATATCATCAAAGAAGACAATTACACAATACTGATATTTTAAAAATATATGGTTCATCATTCTACTAAATGTAGCAGGTGCATTAGTCAATCCGAAAGGAATTACTAAAAATTCATAATGACCAAACTGTGTCCTAAATGTAGTCTTGAATATGTTTGACTTATCTAGTCTCACCTGATGATAACCAGATTTAAGGTCTATTTTACCAAATATAGCAGAACCTTGCAGTTTATCCATAAGGTCATCGACTCTAGGAATTGGATACCTATTCTTTACGGTGATCTTATTTAAATCTCGATAGTCAATGCACATACGATAGGTATTATTTTTCTTCTTTACTAACAGAACAGGTGCACCAAATGGAGAACTACTAGGTCTAATCAATCCTCTATTTAGTAATTCTTCAACTTGACTTTGAATTTCTTTTTGCTCTATCTGGTTATACCTATATGGTGCTTTACAAGGTGGTTGGGTACCAGGAATCAAATCTATCTTATGGTCTTCTGGACATGAAGGAGGTAAACCAGGTGGTAGATCTTCGGCAAAACAGTCTTTAAAATGTGCAAGAAATTCTTTATGCCTAGGGTGCATATGATTTTCTTTAACTTGTAATTCATTCACCCAAATGAGATAAGATTTACTACTTTTGCGTAATGCACATTTAGCTTGAGTATGCGAAAGTAGTGGAAAAGCATTAGATGCATGCATACCATACAATGTAATATGTTTTCCTTGAAATTGAATATTAATTAAATGCGTGGAATAATCTATATCAGGGTTATGCTGATGACGCCAAGGCATACCTAAAATAATGTCACTGGACTGTAGTGGTACAACTAGAAAATTTCTTCTTTCAATGTATTCACCAATTTGAATTTCTAAGTCATGCACTTCCTGTGTACCATTATACCTAGTGCCTAAGAATGTTGCTTTGATGCGATAATGCGTAGGTGTAGTCTGTAACTTCAATTCTTTTACTAGCTTTGTAGAAATAAAATCATGAGTATTACTGTCATCATGCAAAATAATCTTTTCCTTTCCATGTACTAAACATTTCATTATCAATAAAGAATGTGGAGTTGGCATACTTGGTAAAGTATCCGAAGGAGTAGTAGTGTCGTCTTCATCTTCCGTGAAATCAGGCATTTCTTCATGTTCTCATCTTCCATTGCTCCAAGGTAGTTGATATGGACAGGTGGCTTCTTTGAATGGCAATTTGCTGCTAGATGTCCAGGATGGTGGCATTTATAACACACTATAGGTTTGGCTTTGGTTACATTGTTTGCAATGGCGGAAAGTCTAGGTACATTAGGATTTGGCTGTGGAATAAGCTTGGGGTTTTGATTGGTATTGGATGGTAAAGCATGTGGTTTTGCCCAATTTTTACGGAAAGATGATGAAGGAAAACGACCTTGGTTAAATCTTCTAAAATTTGAGTTGAATTGCTTAGATCCATAGTTACCATTGGTTTGGAATTGCTGTGGACGCTTGTCTCTTCCTGGCAGCTTGTCTTCAGTGTCATGAGCTAATGAAATTGCATCTTCAAGAGTTGCAGGCTTGAACATATTAACTTCAGCGTAGTAATGCCCAAGTAGTCCAGACATATACTTGCGCTTGTGTGTCGCTTCACCTACGTCTTCAAGCATGTGTAACTGGAGTAATGCATTCCAAAAACGTTCGGTGTACTGAGGAATAGGCTCACGATCCCGTTGTTGCTGAAGAAGGTCCCATTGCTTTATGGCTTTTTCATGGAATTGTGGAGGAAGAAAATTCTGCATAAACTTCTTCTTGAAATTCTCCCAGGTACTGGAACAATCTATACTCTTGCGAACCAAGGTCCAGCAAAGAGATGCTCTATCCACTAAATGATTAGTGACACACTTGATTTTATCTTTTTCTGCATAGGTTTCCTCATGAAAGTAGTCATCAAATTGACTAATGAATGCCAGAACAGTTTTTCCCTCTCGAGTGCCATTGAAAGTACGGAATTTGAAATTTCTTTTACTTATCTTTGTTTCCTTGCAGATGGATTGAGTTTCGAGAGTTGCGTCGATGGTACATCGAATAAGGTCTTCAGATTGAGGTTCCTCTTTGTCGGTAGTCGATCTTTGTAAATTAGCCAATTGAACTTGTAATGCTTGCCTAGCTCGTCGTTCTTCATCCAACTGCATCATAATTAAGTCTAGTTTTTGCTCCATCGTAGGTTCAAGTAGGTCGCCTTCAGCCATTAAATCATCCACATGTGGTTCCGTCATCTTGTAAAACTCAAAAGACCTCTCACTCTCAAAATCAAGTTAGCGGGATGAGCGTAGCTCAAGATCGGGTATACAAGGCTTATATATTTTTGGGTGTGGCTTTCACAATCTTCATCTTCGACTATTGCAGGATTTGTAATCTTTGAAAAATCTGTGTTTTATCATTTTTCGTATGCTGAAAATGCTTCAGAAAACCTGCGTATGCGAATAGTACCTTCCAATGAACAACTTTGCAGTTTGGAGTTTCTGCGTAGGAACAGCCCTTCTATGAGTTTTGAACAGAAGTCAGTTTTGACTTCAGGTGACTTGTCCGACTTGCAGAGTTGCAGACTTATGTGACTTGCAGAGTTCCAGACTTGCAGAACTTAGTTGCTTTATCTGACTTGCAGAACTTGAACTTGAAAGACTTTTAAGACTTAAGTGGTTGAATGACTTTAGATGACTTAGGGGATTAAGAAGCTTTATGCTTCTTGGCCAGTCGTCAATTTTGAGGACATGAATATGTCCTCGGCGGAAAAATCGGCGCCCAGAATGTCCTTATGTCCTTGATAATGAATCGTTTTTAAAGCTTAAGTAAAGCTTCTAATTAACTAAGCTTTGTAACTTAAAGATTGAAGCTTTTAAGCTTGGCAAGAAATATGGCTTATCTCTCTTTCTTGATGACTTGAAGAAGAAGATGTAGGAGTGGTCCTCCTGCTGCAGGCCGGTCCTTCGCGATCTGATGATGGAAACAGAGGTTCTTGATCGCCAGAAATCCACCCGTATCGACCGTTCACGACGACGAGATTGATAGTAGAGCTCGATCGTTCCAGGAGCTCCACCTTCGCACAAGATGGGTAGCGATTGGAAGCTCTTGATCTCAGCTTCGCTCTGATACCACTAATGCGCAGATCGGATGCTGTACGCTCGCGTAGTGAATGCCGGAAGGTCCCCAAGAACAATAGAACTCTACTTTTTGCACACAACTCAAGGTAAAAAGCATGAACGACATGAACAAGAGACCAATTGGGTGCAATCTCCCCCAATGCCTTGTGTGAGCACTCCACAAAGCATGTATTTTATGTATTAATCATCTTCAAGCTCAAATAATAGCCCAAATTACAAAATAGCAAGCTTTTAGCTTTTGAGTTTGCTTTAGCACAAAATAGGAATAAAGCTAACGGGCGGTGCCCAAAGTGTCTGGCATGCCCAATACAATGTCCAAGTACAAATAACATAATTGTGCGCCCATGCGCGTACAAAATAATAAATAAATATCCAATGCCTCAATAAATAGGCGTGATAAAATATAAGCGCCATGCCTAAGATATGCGCCCATCAAAATATAAGTAATAAATCGAATACTTGCTATCCTCCAATGCTTTCCTCTGCCACTGCTGCTATCTCTATACATCAACTGAAGCATTCAAAATCGTTAGTAAAATAATACAATTAAACTGACAAAAGTGAATACCTAGCAGTCTTCAGCTACATAAATAAATCAACTGGTTAGAAATCAATCCTAACCTTAATTTATTACGAGTGCGCACTCTAAACTCATAAACGTTTATTAATTTAATATGCATTTTACGGAATCACCCGCTATGGAATCACCCATGTACACACTAAATTAATGAAACACGCGAAAAGGATAGGCGTCCCCATCAACTTCTCGCACAAAGAATCCACTTTGTGTATGAGCCCCGATCATCAAAGTTTATGAAATCCACTGTAAAACCTCACGGAATCCACCGTGGCACGGAATCCACTGTGAAATATGCCTCCTGGCATCAAGCCATGCGTAGGTGGCACCCCTATGGGTGCTACTCTGAGAGATACCACCCCTTTGGGTACACCAGATGTACAGGGGTCTCTAGGATATGCCGAGGAGCACGATCGCAGGTGGGAGAGGGCACATCTTGGACATAACCCACAGGGGTATGGATACCTTGTATATGATAGGAGATGAGGTGGCATCATGAATTATGAGGGGAGGAGGGTGATGACTCGTATGTGAGAGTTGTGCCAACAAGTTTTTCGGCACAACACTGTAACCCTTTTGTATTAGTGTCGTAAATTTACCTGCACGCGTAAATTTACCTGCACGTGTTGCTATTAGTGTCGTAAATTTACCTGCACGCGTAAATTTACCTGCACGTGTTGCTATTAGTGTCGTAAATTTACCTGCACGCGTTGCTATTATCGTCGTAGTTTGTATCAAAAACCATTGCTATTAGCATCATTATTTGCATCGCAAATGCTATGCAAATAACGACGGAAATAGCGACATCGATAGTGACGGTTCTATGGCATCCCTAATACTGACATATTTAGCAATGACGGGGGCCTTTTTTGTGAATATTTTCATCACTTTGAACATCGATATGAGGCCTATATCTTATAGTGACAAAATCAGAAACAAAGATGTGATTGAGCTAGATCTCGGTACATTGAATGAGGTATGACTAATTAAATTAGGATCTATGCTTAGCTTTGAAGAGAGAAAGGACTACGTGTCCTTGATCTAAAAATTTTATGATATTTTTATATGGAGCTATGATAAGTTGAGAGATATATTCTTGCTAGTCTATGCATACTATTCCCCTAAAAGAAGATACTCATCCTCTTCGACAAAAAGTGAGGTATATGCCTTTTGAGCTAAGGGATGGACTATTTGAGGAGCTATAAAACTTACATAAGACTGGCATGATATTTTCTTTACAACACATGGAGTGATATTTAGTAGCAATTATCAGGAAAAAGAAAAATAACCAAATTTGGCTTTGCATAGATTTTAGGGAGCTCAATAAAGAGATGGTTAAAGATTACTATCCACTACCATTTATTAATCTGATTCTAGATCAATTTTAGTGGGTAGGGATATCTATTCACTTATGGGTTGCTTTACTAGTTATAACCAAATGGCTATCACAAAGGAAGACAAGTTCAAAATGACATTTATCACTATATTTGGTATCTTAGCATATCATGTTATGGCTTTTGGATTATGCAATATGCCAAGGTCTTGGCAACATACGACTTATAAAACTTTTGGTGATATTTTTCCAAAGGAGTTGGAAGTATCTATTGATGATCTGGGGACAGCCACCATAAGGGAGAGATAAATTATTATTTTAAGAAATTTTTATGAATGGTGTAGGTGGTTCTAGATTGCTCTCAATCTAGGGAAATGTGTCTTTGGAGTGCCCTATGGATTGCTGTTGGGCCATGTGATTAGCTCAACTAGTATTGCGAGCGATCTTGAAAATATAAAGATTATCATCATAATCAGTCTATCATGTACTCTTAAAAAACTGCATACCTTTCTATCGTTAGTCAAATATTATCAATGGTTTATTAATGCATTGGCTAAGAGGACATTTCCATTGATGAATCTATTGTCCTTTAATTGTTTATTTGTTTGGAGTGATCCATGTTAAGTATCCTTTGAGGATGTGAAGTAGGAATTGGTAAAAGCACTAGTTTGGAAAGCACCTAAAAGGGGTGAGATATTTTATATTCTTTTAGCAGCTATGATGTATAGCATCACTTGTTGTTCATTCCAAATTTGGGAGGAGAAGTAGCACTATCCGATTGTGTTTGTCAGTCTCACAAATCGGGGGTATCCAAGATTAATTATACCTATATGGAGAAATTGTGCCTTGGGATAATCTTTGCAACGAAGAAATTCAAGCATTACATCATGTATGAAAAGGTAGTATTTTATATGAAAGTAGAGGGGCTAAGGTTGTTGATGAATAAGTTATAGCCGCTTGATTGCCTAGCGAAGTGGCTAATCACTTTGGAGGAGTTTGACTATGAAATTAGGAGTAAGCCACTAAAGTTGCAAGGCATTGTTGAATGTCTTGTGGATTTCGGGGAGCCAAAGGAACTCTTGGCTGAAGATAATGACCTCGAGAATCTATTCAAAATCGATATAGCCTCCATTCCATCATGATATGTTGCCATAATGCACTATCTATCCATAGGAGAGGTTGGAGCTACTTTGTCAAAGGCTGAAAAGAGAAAATTTAGGCAATAAGCCTTGAAATTTGCCTCGATTGTAGGAACACTATATGGGTAAGGAGTTGATGATGTTTATTTGTTGATGTGTCATATCTGATGAGGTACTGTTTATCTACGGAGGATTCACTAGTAGTAATAAGGAGACATCACCTGCGTGCAAGAAATATATGAAAATACCCCTTATCTATCCCCTATTTATGGTGCACAAAGGCACTAGCAAGGGGGACCAACAATTTTTTAAAATAACACACAATCAAGAAGAGTACAGTTCTAGCAAATCTCTGAAAGCTAGCAAGATGAATTCCATGTCCAGGAGCCCGCCGTCTGTGGAGCATCCTTGATTTTCGAGAGGAGCTCAACCTTCTTCCCATTTAAAGAGGCTGCCAAGAAACCGTGCCCTTATAGATGCACCATGCCTTCTTTGATCCTCTTCTCCTAAGGTTTCCAACCCCCTCTAAGGGGGGTGCAAGAGCCCTTATTCATGTTGTAGTGTCTACATTGATTTCTATTATATGCACACACAACCCATTAAAAGTATCAAGCTACTATAAATAAAGTATACAACATAGAATATCACAGCTCTCACCCTACCCCTTGATAAAATCATAGCATGAAGTCTACGAGGGATAGGCCAAGCATAGTCTAACAGAGGTTCAAAGTTAGTCACTAACCAACTGCTCCAACATAGACTGGCTAAAAGAAGCTATCAAAAAGTTCATCCTAAGTGGTGGTCTGACATACTTGCTTGACTTAGGATAACTTGACTAGGAATTACTACTAGGTGAGGACTCTTATAGCCTGAGCTATTTTATTTAAAAAAATCCATTTTACCACAATTTTTCCTCCAGTACTTTATACTTGGGCGTGTAAAAAGGAGAGAGTGGAGCATATTGTGATCCAAGGAGAACAAGGCATCAATCGTGGTCTCAGTATCCAAGAACCTAGCAAGCTCTCACAAGGCAACATGACTTTCCTTTTTCCTTCTGCTCATTTTTGTTTTTTCTCTAACCATCCTTATTTATTTTTCATCTAAATGCCATCCCTAGAAAGACAAGGCATAAGCCCCTGATAAACTCATCCCTAAGGACCTGCTAGGCCTTTGCAAGCCAATGAACATCTTCTCTTTGAATTTTTTTTCATTTGGATTTTTATATTTGAGGGATTAGAACCCCTTTTTACACATCTTTGTAGTTTATATATTTTAAATATATTCATTAATTTTTCTCTTTTTTAATTTGATAGGCTTTTAAGCTGCCTAACACTAACAAGGATTCTTAGAAACAACTACCTAGCAGGCTAGCAGAACAAGGTCACTAGGACTACCCTCAAAAAAACCTCTTAGAGCACTTGACAATATCTTTATAGGAGGCAAACAATTGCTCAAACCTCCCCTAACATATCTAACCTATTCCTAGGACCTCATGCCTTGAATGCTGATCCCCAAAAAAGAAAAATATCCCACATAAATATACACATACATCATAAAGGGAAAGAACTCGTACATGAAGGATATCACCTAGAATTGGCCACAAGAACCTTCTATGCAACAAGAGGCTCCCTCTAGGTGCTTCGTCAAATCTATTTAAAGCAGCACTAAAAAAAAACTCATTAACCACACCCACACCAAACAAACAAATGGCCTTTTTAGCCTTAATAAATCAAACAATTCTCTACAAGAATAAAGGACACTCTTGGCCTAATGAAACATAAAATGTTTCAAAATAAAAGTAGCCATTTTCTTCGTATCACCCTTTATTTTAGCATGGGCTTCAGACCCTGCTTCGTGAAATAGTCTATCGTCATAATGATATAATGCTTTTGTGTAGTTGACAAGGGATATATAGGTCCAATGAAATCAATTCCCCACTTCTCAAATGGTAGTATAGCCATGATAGGAGTCAATGTATGATTCTTATTCTCCCTATTGTCATGTCTCTGATATGTATCATACCTCTTGATATATGCAAATGCATCTTGGAAAATGAATGACCACCAATCTCAAAGCTTTTTGTGAAATTCACCATTCAACAAAGTGCCCTCCACACATGGAGTCATAACACTCTTCTAAGATAAACACCTGGGGGATCCACTAGGGTTTATCGTATGGTACCACATGAGTGTAAGGGAGGGGGTTATTTTTGGGAAGGAAGGTACATTTTATAAGGTAAGGTCCATAAAATCTGCATCGTGGGATTTAGTAGAAAAATGATGACTTTTATGGTTCAAATGGTGTTCCTATGGAGTTATATTGAATATGATGTTGAATCACAATCCATATAAGCTTCATAAATCTTTTTAAAAAACTAGCTATTTATATTAAAATAAATGATAAAAAGTGTAAAAAAATGGAATTTTGGGGTAGAGAAAAATAGAAAAAATAGCTTTAAGGTGAGAAATTTAATTGAAAATTAAGAGAACTTTTGAGAGTATATAATATTGTAAAGCATGGGATTTGCCTCATCTACACCCATTTGTGTATTAAAGTGATAATTTAGAGGGTATTTTTTATTGTAAAATATAGAAAATACCCTACATAATAAATGAACACATAAAGAAGTAGAAATGGTAAGAGTTTTACATAGAAATTATGTGCTTATGTATTTAAATGAAGCATATAATATTCATTTAACATTGGCTAATTTGTGGTTAATTCTTGTATTTGCATTATTATACATGATATCAAGAAAGAGGAAGTCTCGTGGATGTATTGCAATTGATTGTTAAAACTGTTGACCAACAATGAGAGTGTGAGGATCCTTGAGCTATAGGATAGTATGATTTTCTTTGGGAGACTCTTATGTGAGGAAACAAAAATATCTCCTAGACTGCTTTATCAAGGAAGTGGACAATGTTGCAATTATGTTTTATGTTTGAGATGGCACATCTTGTGATCAATCTCCAAGATGTAGAAGAGCTATAGGAGCCACAATGATTAGTTGGGGGGTTCTATGTATGTGCGTGCAACGAGGTGTTAGTCACCTATATATGTAGGATACTCTCTCTCTTGGAGTTGGGATGGGAAAATTTGTTCGACTACAAATCAATACAAACACATGATTTAGCTAGATAAGTGTATAGTATCCATATGCCCCTATTGGCTGTAAGGCCATGAGGGTGGTTTGGTGAGCATAAGAGCCCTGCTAGAGCCTTAGAGCTAGTGTCGGGTCCATTTTTGGTCCCAACAAATAAGCTCCTTTCAGAGGAAGAGCTACACATTGTAAGTCAATTGGAACAAAGCAACATGATGATTGATATTATTAGATATGCCTTCTACCTTCCCCACGATCTACAAATTCTTGATACATGTGCTTCTCTTCACAGTATAATCCTAATTTCTATAAGTGGTTTATTCTAAAGGCTAAGTGATATGATATCTCATCTTTCCTCTACTTTTACTACCACACATAATGAATGTTCACCAAATGATGTGAAGTAGAGTGATGTACATTAAACTTTAACTCACAATGACACAATATTTGTAAACTATGTGCTCGAGACTTTAGATCCTAAGGTAGAAGCTATTGATGTCCCTACTAACTCAAGCCACCAGTTAGAGCCAATTGAGTTTGCTAAATCCATGAACCCTTTAAAGGAGGCTACTCAAGATCAGCCCTACCAAAACCAACCCTCCTTTTCGTCTCAAGAGTTTGCTAGTATGTCGACCATCACGTACCATGGTTGCTCATTTGGCAAACAAAATCACTTACTTTGAAAAAAAATACCTACTCTAATTTGATGCTATATTCACCACTTATGTCACACTATTTGCAATGATTGATTTAGGCCTTATTGTTGACAATGAGGTGATGCATCTTGCTTCCAAATGGCATTCCATTTGGGAAAAAAGCCTCTTTAGAGTTCCTTTGCACTACGAGTTCCTACGCACCTAGGTTAGGATAAGTTTATTCACATTAAAAGACCATTTTTGCTAAGGATCATTCACACTTAGGTTTAGAGTTTACTCGCACTAAAAGATCACTCATTGGTGCGCAGATCGGTCGCGGAATGCTCACGTAGTGAATCCCAGAAGGTCCCCAAGAACAATGAACTCTACCTTTTTGCACAAAAAACAATGTAAAAGCATGAACGACAAGAAGCAAGAGACCAATTGGGTTCAATCTCCCCCCATGCCTTATGTGAGCGCTTCACAAAGCATGTATTTTATGTATATTTCCATCTTCATGCTCAATAATAGCCCAATTTACAAAAATATGACAAGCTTTTAGCTTTTGAGTTTGCATTCTACAAAAATAGGAAATAAAGCTAATGGACGGTGCCCATAGGGTCTGGCACGCCCAATCTCAATGTCCAAAATAGAAATAACATATCCGTGCGCATAGGCGCATACAAAATAATAATCAATAATCAATGTCTCAATAATCATAACAAAATATAGGCGTAGCGCCTATAAAAATATAATCCAAAGGTCGAATACTCGCTAGACTCCAATGCTTTCCTCCGCCACTACTGCTATCTCTACACATCAACTGAAGCATTCACAATCATTAGTAAAATAATACAATTAAACCGACAAAAGTGAATACCTAGCAATCTTCAGCTACATAAATAAATCAACTGGTTAGAAATAAATCCTAACCTTAATTTATTACGAGTGCGCACTCTAAACTCATAAACATTTATTAATTTAATATGCATTTTGCGGAATCACCCGCTATGGAATCACCCACGTACACACTAAATTAATGAAACGCCCGAAAAGGACAAGCGTCCCCATCAACTTCTCGCACAAAGAATCCACTTTGTGTATGAGCCCCGGTCATCTAAGTTTAGTTACGAAATCCACCGTAAAACCTCACGCCACCATGGCACGGAATCCACCGTGGAATATGCCTCCTGGCATCACTCATCTTAGGATCATTCGCACTTAGGATAATAATTACATGTAAACCCTCTATATCACAAATATTCAAAGGATATTATAACATACCCTTTCCTTACATACTATAAGGTGATAAAATGACCCCTTTTCTTTTAAGAGCATTACTTATTCTTTTTGAATTGTAATAAAGAAACTCATTCTATGAATGTATTCTTGAAAATTTTACTAAATAAAATAACCCTTATGTTAATAAAAGATCACTCACATATAGGATCATTTGCACTTAGGATGATTCACACTTAGGTTTAGAGTTCATTTGTATTAAAAGATCATTCTGCACTTAGGTTCATTCGTACCTAGGTTTAGAGTTCATTCACACATTGAAAGATCATTTGCACTTAGAATCATTCACACCTAGATTTAGAGTCCATTTGTGTTAAAAGATCACTCATCTTAGGATCATTTACACCTACATTTAGAGTTCCTTGGCACCTCGAGGGGTTCACTATATATATATTCTCTATATAAAGTGTGTTCATGGCCTATTTTTTAAATATCCTAATCTGTGAATTTTTCTTGAATAAAAAACAACACTTTTCTATTCAATCTCTAAGTAACCCTTTATATGACACCCTTCTATATGTAAAAAATGGTGTTTTGAAAAACCCTTATTTTGAACTCATGTTATATATACATATATACATGAGTCATGAACACCCCCCCCCCCCCCCCCGAGCTTGGTACTAAGAGTTCCTTCCACCCAGGGTAGGATAAGATCCTTCACACCAAAGATCATTCACATAAGTGCATTTACATATAGCTCATAAATTTCTTCCACACCTCTTTCTTTGCACCTAGGCCATTTCACTTAGCTCAATCCCTCACAATTATCTCACCCACATTGTCTACCCTTGCATACCATTCATGAAGGACCTTCCAAAAACTAGAAAGAGGTGACCCTAGTAGGGCCATATATAAGACTAGTAGCATGAGTTAAACAATACCCACAAATTCAAGTTCTAGCAATACTTGAACTCCAAAATTATATAAACTTAAAGAAGATACTCCCAGTCCTTAGGTGTTGGATGTAGCATAAGAGTGGCTAGAGAAGCACTCCTATTGTGGCACATGAGGACATATCTATCTCTACCTCCCATATAAAGCTTCAAAAGCCCAAGTATGATGACGAGTACTAGAAAGAATCCTTTTAGCTCTAATTTTGAGAGTGATATGAGTACTTGGAGCCTAAATGAGTGATCATGATTCATATCATCTACGTTGTCAGAGGGGTCTTAATCAAAAGGATTGATCATGATTCATATCATCAACGTTATCGGAGGGGCTTTAATCAAAAGGTCATATCCACCAGCAATCAAAGAGAGAAGAAAGTAGAAAATATGATATAGAAGAGAAGAAAAAGAATAAGCAAGAGGTACACAATATAAAGACAAAGCTCAATGATTCAAAGTACTATATACTGAGAAAAGATAAACAAAATCCTTGCCTAGGACTATTTGGAAGCTATCTCCAAGCATTAGATTTCTTAGAGCTCCCTAGTAGACCCAAAACACCCACCAAACACTAGCTTCTTTGATTCTCAGACAACAAATTGTATGTTTCCATTGGCTTCGAAAGGGAACTCTAAAACACTTGCTTAGAGTCCTCCTAGATCACTCCTCCTTTTTTCTTCCCATTCTTCAGAGTGTTGTTTGCTACCTGAAAACTATGATTGCACGTCGCTCGAATTTGGAAGCCCCTCTTTTTGCATGAGATCTCCCAAACTGGTTGAAAAGCCACTTGTTTTCTACATGTCACTCTATTCTACAATTAAGATATTTAAAATAAATAATATAAAAATATACTAAAATTATCCAAAAATCTTGTATTTTTGAACCATCCATACTATGGATATTGACACTAATGACTAATATGAAATTGAGTCTCTAGATTAATAAGAAACCTAGATGATGATGTACTCTAGGGTTTTTTACATTGTGTCTCTGTAGCAGCATGATATCCATCCCCTCTAAACCTACACATACTCCAATATGTGCTACCGATGCACCACATGGGTCAAACACCCATACTGTCACACTCATTATGCACATAAGAAGGCATCCCCTTGGATCATAGATCAAAATGATTAGCATTTTCATAACACTACAAGATACATGCCTCGTACCGACGTTCAAAGCCATGAAAATGTTCATTAAAAAATTTGCATTTGTCATTGCTAAATGCATTGGTATTAGCGTCTCCATGAAACCGTCGCTAATACCGTTGGTAATTTTGCGATGCTAGTAGTGAGAGTTGCAGAGAAAAAAAATCGTGATAGGGCACCTTGATACTCTACAAATGGATTACATGTTAAGTGTGCAATGATCGTCAAAATAAGCGCAAAATGTATTTGAACCCACAAGACTAATACATAGAATAAATACAAGATCACTAATGAAAACTCATGGAATCATGGCAAGATACAAAGGATGATAATAACATAGTATATAGAAGATGCCTACATAAATCACAGGACCAAAAAGGAAGAGGATGTGTGCTCCACACATCCCGACACAAAGGAGCATTGAATAGAGTTTGCAAAAAAAAAAAAAGCATTACTCCACTATACATAATGCATTTTAATAAAAGTAGTAACTACGAACAAGAAAGATGAGTGACTTACTGGGCTACTGCGTGCATACAGTCTATTAATCAATGCAGTGAGACTATGTATCTCTCTATATCGAGTCTCTAGGCTGGTGGGATCGTTGTGGCCGCCACTCCCAAGATGATGGACCACCCCTACCTCCTGTCATGCCCTTGCTGCCTCGCGCTATTGTCTCCAACGTCTTAGAGAATCTGTAGCCTCCTCCCTGAGTCTTTGCCAGTTATTAACTCTCAAATAAATAAGGTGGAAAATCCATAAAATCTGAAGCAGAAGACAAGGCCAAGGCAAAAGCGAAACCAAAGATGAAGGCATGCCAAGAAAAATATGGAAACACAAGAAGTGCAGAAAAGTCCTAAATCAAGGAGAAAGGCACACAATAAAAAGTGCAAGTCAATACTTTTGTAAAAAAGTGCAAGGCGCACCATGATTTATTTTAAGAGTGTCGGTGTGAAATTTGTAAAGGTAGATGAGTGGTAGGAAGGAAGCTAGAAAGATAGGAGGACAATAGGAAAGAGGGCCTAGGCCACAACCGGCCATGTAAAAAAGGGGATGAGGGGATGACCACCCAAAAAAGGATTTAGGATTTTGTATATAAAGTTGAAAAGTGAATGAGAAGCTCATTCTTGTGTGTGGCCAAAAGTAGCTCTCCTCCTCCTCTTCTTCTTCTTCTTATTCTTGCTTGCTTGAGCTTGTGCTTGAGAGAGGGAGTGTGAGAGTGTGAGAGAGTAAGCATGTGAGGGTAAGGGACCGGGGTGGAGAATCTCTCCATCTTCTCCTCTCTTCTTCTCTTCTCTTCTCTTGATCATGGCAATGGAGCTTGGAGCATGGAGCTTGAGGATGGAACTTGCTTGAAGCTTGCACTTGGATCTTGGAGCTACCGGAGTGCTTGGGAGAGGAGGTAACTCGATCGGGCATGGAGATAAGCTCACTACACCCATAGATAGATAGCATGTCGGCTATGTGAGAGGTAGCCATTAGTCCATGGGTCTCTGTGCTTGATCACCTCTACATTTTAGTTCCATTGCCAGGACCAATGGATTCAAGCCTTGAGCACTTGCGCTGTCGAAGGGTTTTCGAAAAAAAAGTCGCGTCCACAAAGGACCTTGACGAATTTCAAGATAGAAGATCAATCAAGCGAATAAGCAAGACGAGAAAATGATGCCAAGACTCTGTTTTATTTATGCCAATTATAAATACAAGGTACAATAAGAAGAAACCCGAGTGGCCTCTTTGAATCCAAGAAGGAAAATAGCAAATCCATTAACTCTTCATCTTCCACCATTGTTTTGCAGTTGACCTCAATTTCACAAGTAAAAATTTCACAAGCAATGAAAGGGAACTTAAGTGCCCGCTTAGTGTCTGCCCTTGCTGGTGGTTCTTCAACCACATATTGCACAAGTTGTTGTAATTGAGATCTACCTCAAAGACTCCTCTTCTTGCATCCTCTTCATGCTCACTCCATGTTCCACAAATACTACTACTCTTGACCCTCAAGAAAACAAACCTTGGAAACCAACCCTTAACCACAAATTTATCAGTCGTGTATTCAATGATTTGCACTCTTGAATTAACTCATCCTCATCCAAGAGTTCTTCAAGTGTAAATCTGTGTCCATCGAGTAAAGACTCCACCTAGCCTCTGCAACATTTCCTCGATAAGATCAGGACTTGTGGGTCACTATAAGGAGTTAGGAATATGTTGTCCTCTGCCAACCAGCACATACTCCTTTGGATCCAGTAACAAGATGCATACAGTCAAAGAATGTATTAGAGCAGATTTGGAATCTGGATCCTCTAAAGCATGATGGAATAGCTTCCCAATAAAACTGGGCCTTGTCAGCTTAGCTACAAGTGCTGACTGTGACAAACGAGACGCTGCTGAAAGAGCTTCCACAGCATTAGCGTGTGTCTCTGGGGAGTTTGGGGCACTGAGCTTATCTATAAGTAACTCTAGCAAGTCTGTATCCACCAACCAATGAAAAGAATCTTGCTCGTGCAATCACACGAATTAGCTGTACTCTTCAAGATCTCCCTGGCTTCCCTGGATTAGCTCTTCTTCACCGAATACATCTTCCAGAGCTGCCGCCTCCCTTCATGTCACAGATCGATGACTGTTGTCATTCTCCCCAGGACGGGCGGCCATGCTTTTTACGCATATCAGAATGTGTTTTTTACTAGATCAACAGAACTAAGCATAAATCCTGGACTAATCGCAGGGAAACCAGGATTTAGCACTTTTTTTTTTACAGATAAAAGCATGCTATCCGCCTACTTAAGCTTTAACAAGAGGCTTAATAGGGAAGCTGCATGAGAGGGTTGTGGGGAAAAAGCTTGCAAAAGAGTTTTTGCTCCTTAACATCATGAAGATTAATACCATATCGCCCTGTTTTCTGAGTGGCAGCGATAGCTTTTAGGACATACTCTGAGGATTGGTGTTTTGAACAGCGTAGCATAGCTGCAATTACTTCCCGAGAGATTTATATCCTTTAAAGAAACTATAATCCTCATTCTGTGTATGGAGTCCATATTAACTTCAAAGGGTCCATCTCAAACATGGACAAAGTTCCAGATCGGAATATTTCATCCCCAGGAGGATGCTTCAAGTCACTTTTTTTTAATGTGCCTTGTGAGCTGCTCCTTGTGCTTCATAAAATTGAGGAAGAACTCACAGAAATATAGCTTATCACAATCGTTATACTCTGGTGGAAATGGTGAGAAGTACCATATGTCAATCTCATACTTCCCAAGCTCTATCTTGCCAATGTTTTTCACCTTTGTGAACTCTTCATGTTCGCGTAGACTTGCAGCATCAAAATCTTCATGTCCCTCCTCTACATGTGTCTCATCAATTTTTCATTTTTGATGGTGAATCATCTTTAAGCTCCCAGCCTTATCATCAACTTTTTCTTCTCCCTCATGATCGGTAGAATCAAGTTCCAACTGATCGAGCTTTACCCATGCATCAAATCTCCTAGTCATCCACTTGTAGGGCATTCTTGTATTTCTTCTTATCTTAGATCCGGGATTTCTTGTACCGCTTTGACAGCTTCAACAAACTACCTTGGCATCGGTTTTTTTTTCAATATTTTTGACACACACACACACACACAAGCATTCATTCACACACGCGCAGAGATAAATGCACACAGATAATATTATTTACAATGGAACGAAGTCCCAGCACACACACGGGTTTAAGACGATAACTGGAAACACACTTATGGGAAAGCTAGGGTTCATACACACACAAACACGCAAGCCACATGCAGAACAAAGTGCAAACACAATGACTAGGTTTAACAAAACACGAATGTCACACACACAAACTTTTTGGTGGATTCCACACCTCGGATACGCAGCAGCATGACATCCACCCCCTCTGATCCTGCGCATCCTCCGGATGGGCCAGCTACCCATGATCATTGTTGTCAAGATCCACGAACAGATCAATCTCTTCGTTGTCTATTTCCGGTATATTAGCAAGGTTATCTATCATATCATCTGTCTCTTCTACTCGAGTTTCTTCTCATTGCTCTTCTCTTGCAAATTCTTCCAATGCATAATCCTCCTCATCTCTTTTCTTGAAAATATTGATTCGTTTTCTTGCAATGGGCACTCTAAGCATTGTCCCATCCAATTCTGTTAGCTTATATGTTGCATTGTCAAAGACATGTTTGACTATGTACAACCCAAACCATCTTTTCACCATCTTCCAAAGTGCAGTATGCTGATTTTCAAGGCTGCTATCAAAGACTAATACCTAGTCTCCCTCTTCTATTTCTCTAGGCTGCAAGCGATGCCTGTTGTCAAACCTATCCTTATTTCTAAGTCTAGCAACCTTCAACCTGTCAATAGCTAGCTGAATATCCTTTGATCTTTGCTCCAACTGCCAGATCCAAAGAGCTAAGTGCTCCTCTCTTGTCAAATCCTCCTACCAAGGTAAAACTGACCAAATCAAAGCACAAGTCTCGGTGTAACCAATTTCTGGCCATACATCAACTCTGCGAGCATATATCCTGTGTCCATTCTCCAATCCGTCCTCTGCATGCTTTAGCTAATGCTTTCACTATCGACGGATGCTCTCTTTCACTATTTCCATTTCCCTCTGGATTATATGCTGTGGTTAGAGCCAACTTGATTCCTAGCTGAGAGAAAAACTCCCTAGCTTCATCTGCATCTAATTCATCGTGATCTGCAATGATCTTACCCACACAGCCATACCTGCAGAAAATTTCTTCCAATAAGAACTTACACACTGCACTAGTGGTCTTCGTTCTCAAAGGTCTGCCCTCAACATGATTGGTAAGATCCTCTCTATCCAATACAATATATCTCGTCTACCATAGACCCATCAGCATAGTAACCAAGTCAACTACCCACTTATAATGAATGCATAGTGGATAGGTCAGGTGAAGCTCTTCTCGATGACGCACTATGAAATACATCTAGCAGTCTCTGCAAGTCTCTACAAAGCGAGAAACATCTCTGTACATGCCTTTCCACCAATATTTTTCCTTGATTTTCTCATAATTAGTCCACACTCCTCTATGACCAGCCCAAGGACTTTCATGAAACTCTCTCATCACCTGTAACAACTAGGTCTCTTTATCGCAGACAACCTGCAAGGGTAATCCACCTCTTTTCTTCGGGTGCTTCCAAAGAAATCCATCCTTGAGAAAATAACCATAGGCTTTTCTTCTGATCTTCTTGAACTCTTCATTTGTCCATTCATCTCTTTTGCTTAGTGTACTCAGGTACTTGCCAATCCAGCATAGAGTTCTTCTATGAAAGCCATAATACATAGACATGGCAAACATGATCAACCATAGCGGCTGAAATTTCTACATCATCCTCTTCTGCAAGTAGTGTCTCCTCATCATCATATCTATCTCTAGACAGCATATCTACCACTGGATTATCCTTCCCTACTATGTGTTTAAATTCTCGATTTAATGACTTTATGTATGCGATCCATCTCAGCATAGCTATGTCCGGAGTAGAGCAACTCGTAATCATACCTATCAATGGCAAGCAATCTGTCTCTACCACAACTGGGGCTCCAATAAAATACTCCTTGTGTCATTTGAGAGGTGTAACAATCCCCAGTAATTCCCTCTTGATTTGCGGATATCTCCTCTGTCTCTCATTTAGGACTTTCGCCCCAAACCGAATAGCATACCTGTTTCCATCTGCATCAACTTGACCCACAGCCCAACCTATGCCAATTGGACTAGTGTCAATTGTCAATACAATAGGCTTTCCACAATTATAATCCACTTTCCTGAGAGTAGGAGTCTGCAATAACTTCTTCAATTTCCGCATGGCTCTAGTGTGGCTCTCATCCCAATAAAATTCTGCCCCTTTTGAAGTAGCTGATATAAATAACTGCTATGTGTGCAAAATGGGGTATCCAAATCATGTAAAACACACAGGCTCCAATGAATCTCCGTACCTCTGAAGTGGTAGCACAATAATCTGTAATCTTTCCTATAGCATCCACCTTCGCAGATGAAGGTTTCATGCCATAATACCCACACATATGTCCAACAATGATGACCTCATTTACTCCAAAAACAGATTTCTGCCCTGATAGTGTCAAGTTCACTTCTTCTAACCTGGCCAAAATCTTTTCACAAGCTGCAATATGATCAACCACAAAGTATTTGCATCCCTGCTCATTTAGACTATCATTCTTCTCTTCTTCTGCACACCCCTTAATGGGCACATCATCTAAGAAAGGCATGGTAAGCTGAGGTATGTACTCGCGAAGGACCTTATGCATGGCATTCATCATATGCACGGCAGAATTAGTGGCACCTTGAGGCAAGGTACACATTCTGACAAGCCCAATAGGAGTTCTCATAGTGGTTAGGTCCCTGCTTTCCAAGGTCAGCTGAAACTGATCATATCCCGAATACAAGTCACCTAAAGAATAGATGGCATGTCCAGTAAATGCTTCTACTAAGTCATCCACAAAGTGGACCTATACCAACATTCGTGATAGTAACTTTGTTTACTGGCTGCATGTCCTGTATAAATCGGAGAGTACCATTCTTCTTTGGAACCATAAACCACCTATTTGAGTATGGTGCAGATGACGGCTCTAGGATTCCCATCTTGATTTTCTCATTCAATAAGTCAACTAGCTTTGGCAGGTGTGCCCTAGGCACTAGAATAGGTTGGAGGTTCCAGGGAATATGAGGGATAGTAAAGATCGCCATAGGGGCAACAATATCTGGATTCACACAGCCAATCTCATGCGAGAAGAAAGCAAACCCCCTTCCATGTCACTCAAGCATATCCTAAAAGCACTGCTTCCTTGAAGGTAGCAAGAAATCACCATTTCAATTTTTAATTCAACAAGACTCTCTGCTGAAAATTTATGGCCTATATGCTCTAGGTTCCTCAAAATTGGCTGCTTGGTAGCCCTCTCTATTTGATGATCAGTGTCAGGTGGAAGCGGTCTAGCTACCGGCTTCGCCTTCTTATCCACAGTCTTGTATTTCATGTCAACCCTGGCTTCATTAGGATCCTCTGCACTACTCAAATCTTGTTGTAAATCAGCGATTCTGCCCTCTGATGGGGCTAAATATCCTCAGCCCTCTGCTTTATGGACTGCATTAATAGGAACATTCCTAAACTCTGGATGCTGAAATATTTCAGCAGTAAACTCTGTTGGCTGAAAGTTTGCAGCCCTTTGTGTCTCTGTAGACTAAGCATAATCAGCCGAAAACTCTGTTTGCTGAATTTCTTCAGCACTCAACACTTTTTGCTGAGTCACCTCAGCCTCTGACTTTATCTATGATGACACAAAATCTGAAATTTCATGAAACATGTCCAGGGATTGCACTGATACATTGCTGGGACAACTCTGCATTTCAGCTTTCGGCATATTTTCCATCTCTGTCATCGTATCTGCACAAACCATACTATCATACATCCCATCTATATTCTCATCATCCTATAAAATACTTGCATTTTTCAAATCTTTCTCCTTCCTGCATATGTACTTCCTGGCAGCTCTAGGCAACTCAGAAATCTTCTGATAACTCATCGAACTCTTTGCTGAAATTCCAACAAAATTGGAGGAGAAAACACTGTTGCCAGGAGGTGAGAACTCCAATCTCCTCTGCTTTATACCACCGTCATCTCGCGGGACAACGATACCTAATGAAAATCTGAATCCCTTGCAGTGGGCAAAGGCGCATCTCAAAGAGTATCCCTGTTTCTAGCATGATTTACACACATAGTCATAAACTGGACTGCTCTCATACCATCTTTACTGTGAATCCGTGCATAAGCAGACTTGTCATCCATTACTTTCGTTTCCATGCGCATCTCTGTGATGAATGGCTATCCTAGGATTATGGGGTAAGAGCATGAATCGTGCACAAAGAAATGGAAATCCTCCTCTAATCTCCAATAGAAATCCTGACACTGGGATAGGTAGCATACAAATCACCTGCAGTGTTGTTGGCGGCTCTCATACACCACCCATGCCCTGCATCCATAGGCCATCTATTACTTTCATAAACTCCACGAACTATGAGATTAATCTCTGAACCATGATCCACCAAAGTAACATAAGGCACCTATTTCTCTCCAATTTTTACCATTGTTTCTATAGTTGCCCTAGCCCCATGACTCCGCGAAAAGTGACTGCGCGGTACGAAGATAGGCTCATCAGTTTTAGCATAATGCATAGGCTGAACCCTCTTCTCTGTCTACAGAAAAACAGAAGCATTCTCGACCATAACCTCGTCCTCATCCTCATCCAACTCCCCAATCAAAACTCCATGTGTATCAATAGTAGGCAATGTATGTCTTTTTCTCTTCAGGACTTCTTGGAACTGATCTTGAAACTCTCTTTTCGAGATGCCCAAAACCTCAGAAATAGTAAAAGTCACCTCACTGCTAAGTATCTTGTCATTAAAGGTTTTCTTCATATCCGTAGATGTCTCAATATTGGACATTAATCTACATCCTGGCTACTTTCTCTGTTTAGGTTCCTGCCTCCTTTTTTTCTTTTGAGCATCCTCCATTTGTCGTTCTGGCCCTAGTCTCGAAGACGGCCCTACAGTAGGTGGAGTAACAAACTCACCCCCTCTAGTCTTTTTAGTTGCATTTGGATTCTCTTCATCTCTCTTATGCTTCTCCTCAATGAGTACATCTGCTCCTTGAGATTTAGCCAAGTAGGCATAAATAGTGTACCTGTCAATAGGCGAATCCCAACCTGTCTCAGATCTGATGCTAGAACCTGCACTAGACAAAACTGTCTGCTGGATTTTCCCCTTGTTTGCCGTCTCTATAGCATAGGTCCATAATGCTGACTGACTCTCTGAACCTTTCTCAATCTGGACTCCATATGTAGAGGCATCTCCTCTAGCTGCCACATAAGAAGTACACACAGCTATGTCATCCACTAATTTCTTCATTCCGCCTTTCCCAAAACTGGTAGCAAGCGGAGCTCCTGTTTCAGTCAACCAGATCTTGCCATCTTGTCCCCAAAATACCAAATTCTTCCTCCTTGCATCTTGAAAATATTCGCAATCCCTGCAATGCTGATGGTCCATACTATCACACCAAATACATCTTCGATCTCTCCTAGGTGCACTAGGAGCACTCCTACGTGCACTAGGAGCACTAGAAGAAATAGTAGGCGCGGTCGAGGCAAACTGGTCTTTTAATTTTCCCACCAATTTTGCTTTAACTGACTACAGTGTCAAATCCATTATGCCTTTGATTATGTCATCAAGAGAGGAAGGAACCAAAGGAGCGGATGATTTCGGAGCAGAAGGAGCTGCATCGGTCTAGGAACAGAAGGAACGGGAGGATTAGAAACAGTAGGCACTGGTATAGGCCAAGTAGCTGGCTGAGGAAGAGAAGAAATGACAGGAGTAGAAGCAGACATAGGAGCAGAAGACGACGTCGGAGTCATAGATCCATTCTGTAGGCGGGTCTTCGATATCCACCTCTTGGTCAAAGTTGAGACCTCATCTTGAGCATCCTACCAATTTGTTTTAAGACCCATAGGCTTCGTGCGATCCTCAAGAAGATCTCCTAATTCTTCTTGAAGAGCAGGATTTGCAGCTTGCAAGAAAAGCTCAACTTTCTCAATATCCAATGCTGTTTGTTCAGTGGCATCAAGTTGACTATACCTCTCTTCAAATTCTCATATCAATTCTGAAGCAGTTGGACCTTTGTTTGGCATGTAGACCCACTCTCGGAATGACTGCCGTGTAGCCATCCCAAAGTCCTCAAGAAAATACTCCTCTTTCAGGGCCTTCTTAAAATCTTGCCAATGCGAAATTTGAAGAAAAAGATTAGTCACTTTTACCCTCAAGGCAGGTGTGACAAGGTAAAGAAAATCCCATCTTAATCTCATACAACTTCAAATAAGCCGATACATTATGGCCATCGAATAGCTTCTTTTCATTTTGAACTGCTTCAATCGCCTTAGTTGCATTGATTGCATTCTCTTGCTCCGAATATAGTTGCCTTTGCTGAGACAAGTGTTGTTGATGTAATTGCTATTGTTGCTGCATATACAATTGTGTCTACTGATTTTGAAGTTGCATATACATAGACATATTTTGCAAAATCTGCTTTAAATCATCTCTAGAAGTACTTGAAGCAGAAGTCGATGATGGAATCGAAGTAGAGGACAAAGTAGGAATCGTAGAAGGGGCTGAAGTTAATGCTGAAGTATCTCCCATCCTGAAATTTTTTAAATGCGACACTTTCACGTCGGGTTCACCAAAGATGTCGAAGGGTTTTCGAAAACAAAGTGGCGTCCACAGAGGACCTTGACGAATTTCAAGATAGAAGATCAATCAAGCGAATAAGCAAGACGAGAAAATGATGCCAAGACTCTGTCTTATTTCTGCCAATAACAAATACAAGGTACAAGAAGAAGAAACCCGAGCGGCCTCTCCGAATCCAGGAAGGAAAATAGCAAATCCATTAACTCTTCATCTTCCACCATTATTCTGCATATGATCTCAATTTCACAAGTAAAAATTTCACAAGTAATGAAAGGGAACTTAAGTGTCTGCTTAGTGTCTGCCCCTTCTAGTGGTTCTTCAACCACATATTGCACAAGTTGTTGTAATTGAGATCTGCCTCGAAGACTCCTCTTCTTGCATACTCTTCATGCTCACTCCATGCTCCACAACTACTACTACTCTTGACCCTCAAGAAAACAAACCTTGGAAACCAACCCTTAATCACAAATTTATCAGCCGTGTATTCAATGATTTGCACTCTTGGATTAACTCATCCTCATCCAAGAGTTCTACAAGTGGAAATATGTGTCCATCGAATAACGACTCTACCTAGCCTCTGCAACATTTCCTCGATAAGATCGGACTTGTGGGTGATGATAAGGAGTCAGGAATATGTTGTCCTCCGCCAACAACCAGCACATACTCCTTTGGATCCAGTAACAAGATGCATACAGTCAAAGAATGTATTAGAGTAGATTTGGAATCTGAATCCTCTAAAGCATGATGGAATAGCTTCCCAATAAAATTGGACCTTGTCATCTTAGTTGCAAGTGCTGACTGTGACAAATGAGACACTGATGAAAGAGCTTCCACAACATTAGTGTCTGTCTCTGAGGAGTTTGGAGCACTGAGCTTATCTATAAGTAACTCTAGCAAGTCTGTATCCACCAACCAATGAAAAGAATCTTGCTCGTGCAATCACATGAATTAGCAACACTCTTTAGGATCTCCTTGGCTTCCCTGGATCAGCGCTTCTTCACCGAATACACCTTCCAGAGCTACCGCCTCCCTTCATGTCACAGATCAATGATTGTTGTCATTCTCCCCAGGACGGCTAGCCATGCTTTTTATGCATATAAGAGTGTTTTTTTTTTTGTTCGACAGAATTAAGCATAAATCCCAGACGAATCACAAGGAAACTAAGATTTAGCATAGTTTTTTATAGATAAAATCATGCTATCCGCTTGCTTAAGCTTTAACAAGAGGCTTAATAGGAAAGCTCCATGAGAGCGTTCTGGGGAAAAAGCTTGCAAAAGAGTTTTTGCTTCTTAACATCGTGAAGATTAATACCATCTTGCCCTGTTTTCTGAGTGGCAGCGATAGCTTTTAGGACATACTCTGAGGATTGGTGTTCTGAACGGTGCAACATAGATGCAATTACTTCCCGAGAGATTTATATCTCTTAAAGAAACTTTAATCCTTGTTCTTTGTATGGAGTCCATATTAACTTCGAAGGATCCACCTCAAACATGGACAAAGTTCCAGATCGGAATATTTCACCCCAAGGAGGATGCTTCAAGTCACAATTTTTTTAATGTGCCTTGTGAGCTGCTCCTTGCGCTTCATAAAATTGAGGCAGAACTCACAGAAATATAGCTTATCACAATCGTTATACTCTGGTGGAAATCGTGAGAAGTACCACGTGTCAATCTCATACTTCTCAAGCTCTATCTTGCCAATGTTTTTCACCTTTGTGAACTCTTCATGTTCGCGTAGACTTGCAGCATCAAAATCTTCATGTCCCTCCTCTACATGTGTCTCATCAAATTTTTCGTTTTTGATGGCGAGTCATCTTTAAGATCCCAGCCTTATCATCAACTTTTTCATCTCCCTCATGTTTGGTAGAATCAAGTTCCAACTAATCTAGCATCACCCATTCATCAAGTCTCCTAGTCGTCCACTTGTAGAGCATTCTTGTATTTCTTCTTATCTTAGATCCGGGATTTCTTGTACCGCTTTGACAGCTTCAGCAAACTACTTTGGCATCAGTTTTTTTTTCAATATTTTTGACACACACACACACACACACAAAAGCATTCATTCATACACACAGAGAGATAAATGCACACAGATAATATTATTTACAATGGAACGAAGTCCCAGCACACACACGGGTTTAAGACAATAACTGGAAACACACTTACGGGAAAGCGAAGATTCATACACACACAAACATGCAAGCCACATGCAGAACGAAATGCAAACACAACGACAATGTATACACAAAACACGAATGTCACACACACAAACTTTTTGGTGGATTCCACACCTCGGATATGCAGCAGCATGACAGCGCGCTTCGAATCGAGCATCGAAGTAAGGTTTTTTTGAAGCGGTGTTTAAGGTAGACAGGTAGGAAGTGAGGGAGTTTGAAGAGGTATTCGATCTCCTTAGCAATTAGGTTTTTGGGTTTTGGACTTGGAAAAGCATAATGGAGTGGTGTAGGTATTTTCCTTATGATCTTTTCTTGCATTTAGGTAGGATAGGAGCAAAAAATTGGACCATGCAGTAGGGTTTTCTATTGCTGTATAGTAGGCTGAAACAGGGAAAAGAAGGGTTAAAAATGAAAATTTGGGTTAAATATTGGTAAGGGTAGCAAGACTAAGATGAATAGAGGCCTGGGCAGGGCGATAAGGGGCCAGGAGTGGCAAGGAAGGCTACATTTTTCATTGCAGGGTTTCAGGAGAGCTGGAGAGAGGGAGTGAGAGCTTCATTGTGTGGAACTACTTTGATAATGCCATCGAGGAGTTCTTTGCCCACCACAAGTAGTTCCACACCTTCCCCTGCATGAGTAGCTAGGATTTGGAGATGCTCGACTAGTAGGAAGGCCTTGATTGCACAGTGTGTCGAATTCTGTGGAGTCTAGTGAAAAACATGTCGCGCTCGGTGCTGTCCGAGTGACGGCGATTCTGGACCAAGTCCCAAAATCAACCCTCGGCCCACTTAACTTGCACACTTTCACTCAACCCTCTTAATTCAGACACTCATCACTCGCCCGTTTGACTCAACCATTCGGACCACTTGACTCAAACCACTCGACTCGGATGAGTCAAAATTTGGCCCTCGGCCAACTACCACTCGAATGCCAACCACTCTGACCACCTGACTCGAACCACTTGACTCAGACACCCATCGCTCGGCCCTCCGAGTCAACCATTCAGACCAACTTGATTCGGGTCCTCGACCCACTGATGAGATTGACTCGGCCCGACCCCACTCGGACAAGTTGACATTCAGCCCGGCCGAATTGACCATTTGGACCACTCAACCCACTCAGCCCTTGGACTATGATCAAATTCACCCTTTGGACCACTTGTATTCGGTCCACCTCATTTGGCCATTGGCCATTCGGACAGGCCGAATCAAACATTTGGCCCCTACAATCTGGACTTGTTGGGCCGTACTTGGATTTTTTTCAAAATTCTAACCTGTAGATTTTGAAACCAACCAGAGACCATATAGAGCCAAAAGCACATCATAGATCTATCACTAGATTGAAATCTAGAGCAAGTAATTCAAAACTTAGCTACGAACAGTCCTTCAAATAGATGGTGTTTAGCATAATGGCCCTGTGGGGGGGATTGTCCCCCCCCCCCCCCCCCTCCCCCCCGAAGAGGGGGCTTTTCCCCCTCTGCACCTCCCCCAATTAGGTTGGAGAGAAAATGTGTGCCGTGATAGGTCCTCCGAATTGGATCCTAGTGTGGCAAGGGCTCTACTCAAGCATAGATTCTCACTTGCAAAACATCAACCAAAAGCCCATACCTGAACAAAGACAAACAGAGACCCTAAAACATCAATGGGCCAATCTAGCCAACAAGGGCAAAAAGGCCACACAACAAAAACATGTATATGTTGCATTCAGGCTACATCTAGTCAAAGCAGAACAAAACAACATCAAGCTACAACTATGAGGATGACTAGATATGAAAGTCTTGACAATAGATGCGCCTTGAATAGCACTGCACAGACGATCCAAGACATCAGTGGAGAATCCACATCTGGTTGTGTAGTTGGGGACTCAAGGGCATTTATCAAAAGGCTTAAATTTATAAGCCAAGACCCGGAAGATGAAGACATAGTACCACCTCCTTATCTTAGGGTCAAACTCACCGCAAAAATGTAGCATTGTGTCGATGCTCTCATCGATAAAGGAGCTGATTTTAGTATCTTGACCTATGAAGCATGGACTCGACTAGGCCAACTAGAGCTCACACCGACTAATGCAACTCTTAATCCTTACGGGGGACACTCCCAAGCACTTATAGGGAAGTGCAAAATCCTTGTAACTATTGAAATGGAAAGCTTGCCTATCCTATTCCATGTTCCTCCAAATAGTGCTAATTGTGAAAAGGAAACCCTCCTAGGAAGACCCTTCAAAAGGGCAACGAAGTGTGAGGCTAATTATGTAGCATAGAGGATACACTTGACTCTACTGGGGGTGAGGATAATCACAACCTTTGATAAGAGTGACCTCATCAAACCTCAAGGGAAATACAAGGAACATTCCGACATACCACGCATGCCTAGTAACAAGAGCAAGGACTTGTTGGAAGAGTTGATAGAAGCGCATGTTGAACAAAGAGAACCAGTGAGCGAGGCCATGCTTAAAACCAGAAGGTTAGGAGACAATGCCAAGGATAGGCTTTGGACTTACAAATATTGTAGAAGACCACAAAAGAGTCCCAAGCCTTATAGATGAAGGCATCGATCGAGAGCCTGCAAGATGCTGCGATGGATATCCAAAGCATTGCTACGTGCACAAGGGTATTATGCAGGTAACCGATGGATTTGGATACCAAAACCCCCTGCTAAACCGCCTCTATTAGCTAAAGGCCAGACCATATCAAAAGCAAAGAAGCGCAGGAGGATGTCTAAACAAAAAACCAAGTCTTGAGTCGAGTAACCAAATATGACTATTCGAAGGGTAGATCCTTAGCCTAGCGTGCTTGACAAGCAGATATTAAATGTCATTGTTGCGAGTACACAAAAGCCACTAGTGCCCAGGGAACATTTGATTTCCCAAGAGGATAACGAGCATCATAGGCGCAACATTGCTCATGGTAAGGTTAATTGCTCAACAAAGCAAATGGAAAAATCATCTAACAGCCATGAGCTGATCTTTTGGCCAGTGTCAAAGCCATTTAGGAGTCCTAAATCTCCTACACCCTCTCCTTCTCAACAAACACCGAAAGCACAATAGCAGTCATCAAGTGCACTTTCTCAATCCCAATCTCCATCTCCATCTAAGCTTCCAAATGTCTAAGAGGTGGGACATGACACCACCCTTAGCTCCCAGCCTAAGAATATGCATGTCCAATCCATTGTGACTACCTCAACTGATACTCGATCTGCACAAGTGAATGCTCAAATGGCAACAAAAGACACAACCCCTTCTAATCTGCCTAAGGACTACCTAAGGACTTGACACCACAGTTGACCAATAGAAGCCAGTCCATTGAACTAGCTGCTACTACTTCCGATCAGGAATCACAGTAGTCACACCCTTTGGTTGTGATGATGCCCCTTGCAGAATATGTCCTAGGCCATTCACTAGTGGAAGAGGTGTCGCAACCAACATCCTTGTCACCTCTAGCACTACCAAAGCACCTGAAGCCTAGGCTTGAGGAGAAAACTCTCAAAGATGTGGCCAAGGAGATGGCGCATCTAACCAATCAACCTAGCAAGGCTATTCAGCAGGTCGCAACTATGACCCATGAGAACACACCAGAGAAAGAGAGAGCTAAGGCCCAACCAAGCACATCAACTGACCTAGTTCAAGGTCCTGAGTCTTTAAGGGATACACCTTCATTGCCCACGAACAAGAGGAGAGCACAACAATAACAATGACAATTACAAGTGGTTGTGGATGACATGAAGATTGAGACCAAGAGCACGGAAGAATTTGGGAGTAAAACATCAAGTCCACCCACTAAGGAACCCATTTCCATCTCCCCTAACAGCGGTGAAACCTCAAACACATCCGTGTGTTCTGAGAAGTCAAAGCAACCATTACCATCAACGGTTGCTTGCAACACTCAATCCACCAACAACAAAACTCACATTGACCAATCAAGAGTGTATACATCACTATCACAACAGGGTGACAAGACTATACCGGTCACATCCAAGGAAAACCATAATGCAATAACAACAAAGCCTTACGAGAAACGTGAAAACCCCGAGGACATACGCAATCCTAGTATTGACCAATCTTACTCATCTAGGCCTAAGGTCCCAACTATGCTAAAGCCTAGGGAAACTCCTAGAGCATTGCATGAAATATCAACCAAGCAAGCCCTCATTGAACATAGAAGTGTCACAGAATGCTTAACTGAGTTAGATGCTAAACTCAAAGTATTCGCACATGTCTACGTCCTTGCAGACATGGGTGCATTCCCCAAGGAGTAGCTTGAGGAATACTTGCCATTTCCTCTATCCTGGGAAGAGCAAGAGTATCTGAACAAGCACTATGACAAGCTCCTACATAAGCATATGCAGCTCATCTCTAACGAGGAAGCCGACGACTTACACTTAACTGTGACATTCAATGATGTGCTATGCCAACCAAATCTCTTAGAGATAGAGCAACTGAAGCAACAATCAGAGGGTCTAAGTCAGTTCTGAAAACGTTGGTGGTTTGAAAACCACATTACAATGGCTGAACTAGGAGCCTAGATTATGACGGTCTCAGAGGAGCGATTGGCCAAATGGCGGTCTCAAAGAAACCCAACCTATGTGGCGCCAACTTCCTTTCAAGTCCTGACTGCCATTAGGGGTATGGACTTAGCCGAAACTAGCCAAGTAAAATGCTCTAGTTGACAAAATTCTCACTAAGGAGGAGCTACATATTGCAAGTAGGCTCCGACAAGGTACCATGCTACTCGATGTTGCAAAATATCTATTGTTATTGAGTAAGCTGCCACGAGTACTCGATGTGTGTGCCACATTCCAATACAATCCCGAGTTCTACAATTGGTTTTTATCCTCACTAAGTGACATGGGTGTATGGATATGTACGTAAATAAACAATGAATTTTGTAATTGTGTATAAATAATGCCAACACACACAAGCAATGATAGTCAATCACAGGGAGAAAAATCAGGTTTGACAAGATGAGCTCTAAGGTCCTCTTCTCACCATGCGTCTAGAGGTCATGTGACTATTCCCACCTCCGAGTAGAGGGCATGGAGTTCTCATGGCCACCATGGGAAGCCCTGACCAACACCTTTGAGGGTGTACATGGGGCATCGTCCCCTCCTATAGGCTCTTCCCCTGTTTTTGATCTACCCTTCTGGGAACGAGCCCTACCCCAATCCATCCGAGCCATTCCGTGCAACTTGGCATGAGCAAAGATCTGCTATTGGCTAGAATACACCCCACGGTTGGCTGCAGTCGAAGCAGGACAAATACTATCACGGGGGCCGTCCCTCTATAACAAACACTACATACCTCACCTGACTCCTCCTCGTCATATGCGCTTGAAAACCCATTTTTTAATCCCTTTCATGCAAATTATTCTACCCTACCTTAGGGCCTAACCCTTGGTTCACATTTTGCAGGTTCCCCCATAGTAGCCGTCATGGAGCACATAGTGCAGCTGGCCTGCAAGGAAGCCCTCCACCAAAGGAGGGAGCATAAGCTGCTAACACCTCCGCCAAAAGTCTATGTGCCTACTTTAAAGAGGTACATGTGGAAAAGAGGCCCCAAGTGACACCGCCCAGGATGCAGACCAAAATTCCCCCAAGCCAGGAGGAGGAAGACTCAAGGGAGCGCCTGGCAGGTAGTGACCCCTACTGTGTAGGCCCTCCCCAGAAACTCGAGCACCAACTGCTCGAAAGAGGAAAGGGCAACTAGAAACAAGAGGGAAATTGATGAATTGTTTCGAATCATTCTTGAGATTGAGGTGGCTAGGGACTACACCATTTGGGTCCCGGCCAACGTCTTCCTTGCATAGCCTGATAGGAGTCCACCACTGGCACAGCCCCAGTTGCTTGACCACCCAAATTCACCCCGCCTCTCATACAAATAGAATAGGCCCTAGGTTGTATAAGCTACTTTCCAAATGCCATCTTGTCATAAATTTTTTTCCTTAAGTGGTTAAAGGGGCAGGCTTCCCCAACTGTACAAATCTCCCTTACTACTAATACATGGCACGCCTTTCATAAGCGATAATGAGATGCATCACAGTCAACACTATAGGATGTAGATGGAGTAATATCTTTTTGCATTGCATCTATTCATCATAATTTATACATGTGATTTACATATATTCTCATGAAGTGTCAAGTGGATGCAAGATGACACTAGCCTTTGTACGAAAGTGTTCAGGGCCCAAGTCACCGCAAGACCACCAACCTCACAAAGAGCTATGATGGAAGCCTCACTGCTGAAAGTGAAAACCACCCTTGCCAATCACCCACATTGCATGGCCCAAAGCAAGATCAGGGGTCACTCTCTCTTTTTGGATCAAAATCTACACTTGGCACTCACGGCAACTGTTACCTCAATTGTACCAACATCGCACGTTACAAAGAGGTTTTGCAAAATCTCTAGTGAACCTCCCCATCTCAACAACTATTTCTCTAGAAATGAGGCTAGGACACAATCATCACTGTAATATCCATTTCCACTGTCTTCGAATCTCGACATTTTCCAATCCAATTGAAAGGTTGATAGCCTCAATGTATTGCAATGGTTGTACTCAGGTTATTCCCAAAAAAAAGGGCACTCACAATCACAGCAGGACACCTAGGGGTCCTCAAATGAGGTACGCCGAGTAACCTTGGTCGGTTGGCTCCCTCCCTAGTTCCCTAGCCCTCTACATATCCCCCACAATTGTTCAGGGCCCATCACGGGCAGGACATACCTAGGAAGTTTGTCTCGCCTATGGTTAAACCTGTCACCCTGACCCATTTGCATGATTCCTTTTGCACTCCGCCTCAGTACCATTGCAATCAATCATGGTAATAAGCAATGCACAAATGGCCATGGAAAGTACGCCATACTCATCGAGCAAGCCCAGTAGCTACTGACTACCAAAAGTTACGTATCAATGTGTTCAATTACGCACCATCGTCTGGTCACAAACACAAAAGGACGTCTCATACACCTTCATGAGTACTTCTCCTCAACATTGATAACTTTGCTTCATCCACACATTGTTATGACAAACCATCCCAGTAGTCTTCTAACTATGTAATATCTAAGTATGCACATGCAATCACATAATATTGACACCACAATATGTACATAGTTTGGGTCCTTAAGTACAAGACATTACTCTTAGCTTGCTTAGAGTTCGACCTGTCTCCCAAACTAATCCTACTATGTCTTATGCAGGATAAAAAGACTAGCACTACCCTCAGGGAGATATCACATTTGTGAGGTTTTCATTTGTAGGTATTGAAAACTCCAACAAAAGTGTCGACAGCTCTTCATGAACACTCAAACTTTGAAATCTTATCCATTCCCATCCTAAAGCCTCGTCCTGTGTAGTATCCCCACAAACCACCACCTGTACCAACCACCCGTACAATTCCCAACAATGAATAGCCCTATCTCAACCTCCAACGACCCTAATACCAATCCCACCACTAACAACCTGGCACAAAGACCTTCATTTGACCCACCACCACAATTCCTCAAACACAACCACAGTCGTCCCTTCCATCCACGTCTTCGGTGCATGCCCACACTTGCTCCCTACAACGGTGAGTGCCATGGGACTGACACTCGTCTAGGAGGGGGTAATGTTAACCCTCAAACGAACAAGGTGAAAATTTTGAAAAATCTGAAGCAGAAGACAAGGCCAAGGCAAAAGTGAAATGGAAGATGAAGGCACGCCAAGAAAAATATGAAAACACAAGAAGTGCAGAAAAGTCCTAAATCAAGGAGAAATGTGCACAAGAAAAAGTGCGAGTCAATAATTTTGTAAAAAAGTGCAAGGCGCACGATGATTTAATTTAAGAGTGTCGGCGTTCAATTTGTAAAGGTAGATGGGCAGTAGGAAGAAATCTAGGAAGATAGGAGGACAATGGGAAAGAGGGCATAGGCCACGGTCGGCCATGTAAAAAAGGGAATAAGGGGATGACCACCCAAAAAGGGATTTAGGGTTTTGTATATAAAGTTAAAAAGAGAATGAGAAGCTTATTCTTATATGTGGCCAAAAGTAGCTCTCCTCTTCTTCTTCTTCTTCTTCTTCTTCTTGCTTGCTTGAGCTTGTGCTTGAGAGAGGAAGTGTTATAGTATGAGGGAGTCAACATGTGAGAGTGAGGGACTAGGGTGGAGAAGCTCTCCATCTTCTCCTCTCTTCTTCTCTTCTCTTCTCTTCTCTTGCTCGTGGCAATGGAGCTTGGAGCGTGGAGCTTGAGGATGGAGATTTCTTGAATCTTGCACTTGGATCGTGGAGCTACCGGAGTGCTCGCGAGAGGAGGTAACTCGATCGGGCATGGAGGTAAGCCCACTACACCCATAGATAGATAGCGTGTCAGCTATGTGAGAGGTAGCCATTAGTGCTTGGCTTGGAATTCTTGAAACAATAAGTGGTATGTGGATCTCAACGGTTGATTGCCTCTACACCAGTCATCTACATCTAGCCACTTAAGCTTTGAGGTGCCACACTTGAGTTCCTTGCATGCATCTGATCGCCTGTGTGAAATGTATGCATGCATGTACTCCATCATCGAGCATGTGGAAAACCTCTCTGCTGCGGGGGGTACCGGAAACTCCTCATGCAAGGATACTACTATGTAGTCCTTGCTCCCCTTGGGTATGTTCTTCCAATGATCCAAGATGTTGTGACAAAAAACTTGTTGGCACAACTCTCTCATACAAGCTATCACCATTCTCCCCTCATCATTCATGATCACGGCTCCTATTCTGTCATCTACAAGGTATTCGTACCCCTCTCAGATATCTAAGATGCATGTTCTCCCACCTACAACCACGCTCTTAGGCATAACTATGAGACCCCTATACATCTAGTGTACCCATGGGGGTGATATCTCTCGGAGTAGCACCCATAGGGGTGCCACCTACGGACGAGTGAGCAAAAGCTAGAGTCACTGGAGTAGACATCCCCATAGATGTGACAAATCCTACATGTGATGCAACTCCACCAGAACGACAAGATAGAGACATTGCATCGATGCCTCCACAACAACCACTTGAGCCACCCTCTCTCGAACCTACACGAGAGCAAGAAGTAGCACATGTATCCCAAGTCCCCCAACTGCGGGTTCACTGCATCCACGTCTCTGCAACATCCCCCAAAACCACTCCCTCCGTCCGGCCCAAGTTTAGAGCATCAATCTCATCTACTGGAAACCAAAGCATCAGAGCATGTCGAAGTAGATCTAATGGAACGACATGATGGTGTCCAAGATAGCTATTGGTCTGCTATATCTCTAAATCGAGCCATCTAATCCGGAGACATAGGTGTGAATATCTCCTAAAACTCTTGTCACTCATCCCTCGACTCATCGTGCTCTCCAAATATCGTTAAAGGTCACCTACACAAACATAAAGTGATGTTAGCATAATCAATATAAAGAGTCAAGCAAAGCACGGTAATATAACTCTGAAAAAAATGATGTTACTTAAAATGCATATTCTAGAGTACCCTTACAAGTGATTCATCAACGAATTGAGTAGGTGGATGCTGTAAGTATGATGTAGCCTATGGTCCCATGTCAATCTCCTAGCACAACTCCGCATACACTCGAAGATCGATAAATTGGTCACCACAAAAGGATGAGTCCACCTTGTTCTCAAAGAATTCTTCGCCTCCTATCTTTCCATTATTGTTACCCGATTCTGTCTCCTCTATACACTCCAAACCATCTTCGACCTCCATCCTTGCAATATCGACCCCATTTGTATATTGTTCTAATTTACGTTGGAAACATTTCTTTCATCATACACTCTCACACTTCAAGGAGGTGAAGGCACAAAATAACACTATCGAGGTTGTCGAGGGTTTGAATAGAAAGTTACCTATTCAAAATCACATACAAGAGAGATTTAACATTTGTGTCATATCTGTGTCGTAATAAAATTTTAAAAAATAGTTCATGCACCTGTTCACAATGGGCCAATAAAATAAATGCGTTACGCAGATCCGTCCATCTTTTTTTGAAATCTATTTCAAGAAATCCAAATGGACCTCATCGAATGGTTGCCTTGGCTCCTTCTAGTACCACTTTGAACCACTACACATCGAATATGATCATGGAGAATCTATGGTAATCCACTGAGATAACACTTTGCAAGTTCCCAAAATACTCCATCTCATCTATAACCCTGTTTGGATCTGTGGCTCGCCATCGGCTCTCTTGCTCGAACTTTGCCATGACACCATGATTCGTTGTGAAGCGCATTTTGTCAATGCGCTCGACGTGGAAATGTTGCCCACACGACCACGCTGCATTATATATTTTGTAATATACATTGAAACTGTTAGATTAATTGTCACATATAAAATCTAGATATGACAGCTTATAAGGCATTCCATCTCGAGACAAAAGAAAAATAAGTAAAATACAGAGGCTATGAAAGAAGCAAGATAGAGAACAAGCAAAGGCGTAAGGATGGCCTCTAAAATTAAGCTAAAGGTAAAAGCGCATTTTTAAATGAAAGGCGTCCGAAAATTTTTGAAAAAGAGTGCCAGGCTCCCTCTTGGGCAAATAATAAAAGGGTAGACGGGCATAAACTTAAGAAATAGGCCAAGTAAAAGGTAATGGGGAAAAGAACCTTGCCACAATGGCTGGTCATGTAAAAAAGGAGATGGATGCCCATGGGATTTTAGGGTATGTATATAAAGTTCAAAAGGTGAATGAGAGCTCATTCTTGGGTGTGTGGCAACAAGACTATTCTTCTTCTCTTCTCTTCTCTTTGCTTGCTTGGGTGTACTTGAGAGAGGGAGTGTGAGAGTGTGAGGGAGCGAGTGTGCGAGGGTGAGGAATCAAGGAGGTAAATCTCTTCACCATCTCCTTGCTTCTACTTCTCTTCTCTTCTCTCTGCTTGTCTCGCACGCAGCTATGGAGGATGGAGCTTAGAGGAAGAGGCTTGAGGATGCTTGAGCTTGCATCAAGAATCGTGGAGCTACTAGTGTGCTTGAGAGAGGAGGCAACTCAATCGGGCATCTAGGTAAGCTCACTACACTCATAGACTCGAGGGATACTGTGTTGGCTATGTGAGAGGTAGCCATTAGTGCTCGCTTGAAATGCTTGAACAATAAGCAGTCCGTGGGTCTTGGCAGTTGAGCGTGAGCACCCAACATTTTGGTCCCATTGCCGGGACCAACAGATTTAAGCTTGAGTTTTTGCATACTCAAGGGTTTCATTCTTGAGAATCGGAGCTTGAGATGGATAGGAGGTTTTGGATTTTTAATCTGTACTACAAGTAAGTATTTTTGGTTTTTGGTAATTAGTTGAGTAGGAGAAATAATTTCAGTGCTCTGCTTTTGATTTATGGTACATTTTGAGTAGGATAGGATTAAGAAATTGGTGTGGAAAGTTTAGTGTTTGCTCTTGTAAACTAGTCCTGAACCAAGCACAAATAGGGAAAAATGGAAAAAATGAGTACTTACATGTGTCGGAGTCGCAAGGGGAGTGATCAGGAAGACTAAGGTTGTGCTCAGCAAGGGTTTACGGCCCTGGGAGGCAACAAAAAGCCTCATTTGCAATCTTAGCTTTGTGAGAGAGAGAAAGAAAGAAAGAAAGAAAGTTATATTAACGTCTTCTAAAGACCAAAACTGGCCTATGAGACAAACTGTGATACAACTGATGAGGTCCAGCTATCCAAAATAAAAGTGCTGAATGAAAAGCTAAAAACTGGAAACTGAAAGTACGGTGCTATGAGTGTGATAAGTGTCGTGTAAGAGAGAGAGAGAGAGAGAGAGAGAGAGAGAGAGAGAGAGAGAGAGAGAGAGAGAGAGAGAGAGAGAGAGAGAGAGAGAGGGAGAGAGAGAGAGAGAGAGAGAGAGAGAAAGAGAGAGAGAGAGATAGAGAGAGAGAGAGACAGAGACAGAGAGAGAGAGCTTGCATGCCACGAGTCCACATCGGATCGATCAGAGCGTATTGGAGTTTTCTACGAGATTCAGGTACATGAGACCCTTGGCCTGCACCCTTGCTTGAATTCTGGAAGGTCTTGTAGGTAATAGTATCTTGAGTGTGGATATTTTCAACAAATTGTAGTCGACGCGTGTTTCAGCTGGTGGAATCGAACGCTCAGACCAAAGACATTGTCCGATCCAAGAAATTGGACACTTAAGATCAGAACCACCACGTCAACACTCAGGACCAAATACCTTTTCTGATCCTGAAAATCGAACACTTAGGATCAGACCCGCCATAGCACCGCTCAGACAACCCACCCCCATTTGATTTTGAGAATCGAACGAGAAGAAATTAGACACACCACCTCGTCCGCTCGACCCATTGGATCTTGACAATCGGACAACGTAATTAGACCTAGTGACATGTTTGATCGGACACCTATCCAAATCGAACCAAGCGCCCTTGTCTCATTTGGAGAATCAGACATATTCATATCAAACCAACCCACGCTATCAGATCGGAAACACCTTGTTTGATTGTGACAATCAAACCTGACCTTGTCCAATTTTGAGAATCAAATACTAGTGAATCAGACACAGTCTGAGAGAGAAAATCTAGAAATTTGACAAACCCCGACCAACAAAGAGTGTGACCCGCACCTGGAAGAACCCAGCGAATGCCTTACAGATAGTTACAGGCCTAGAAATCATGGCCGAATAGCTAGGAATTGTGCAGCAGCACATTTTTTACAAACTTGACGTGTTTGGTGCTTTGGACTAGTTGTAAGACCCCAAATTGACCTTGAACAAGCTAAATGGCATAGTGTAGTGAAAAACCTTATAAGGTGACGAGGATGCTAGAAACCGAACATACAAGCCTATCAAGGCCAAACCCATAAACGAGAGTGCTAGAGCTACTTAAACACTTTGTTTTCTCACTCACTTTGATTTTTAGCACTCAAAGCACACTTAAGAAGAGCTAAAAGCTTGATTACACACAGTGCACAGAAAAGAATACACACACACACACACACAAAGTGAGGGTAAGTTGAGGACTAGTTGTAATTAACAAGGAACTCATTCAGACGTTAAAAATTTGAAGGAACCCACCAGTAAGAGAATATCCCAAGATATAGACAGATGATTGAATCCCAAAAAGTAGGACCAAGCGAAAAACACAACTAAAAAGCCGGACTCAACAAGGACCAACACTATCCATGAAGTGGATCTACTCGACCTCATCAACCTGATCGACACCTTGGTAGAACAAGAAGTCTTAGACATGGAAGAGGGTATCTCGGGCCATAAAAGCAGCGAAGAACTCGACCTAGGAGATTTTCCCGAGGTGATCTAGTAATTAGTGAGCAAACATGATACTCAAACCTAGCTAGAATACCGTTGTTGTGCCACTATGTGGACACAGTGTGAAAAACTCTAGAGTGCATCATCATCCGACTTTCTTATTGATTTAGAGAGTCAATGTGATCTAAGTCATTAGTGCTAGTATGGCTCAAGAGTTATACAGATGCTGAGTATTTTAATCTATGATTTAGGGGGATGCCTTCTTATATGCATGATAAGCAACAAGTTGACACTATGGGTGTTTGAACCGGGTGGTGCATTGGTGGCATATACTAGAGGATGTGCAGGTTCAGAGGGGGTGGATGTCGTACCACTATGCGGACACAGTGTGAAAAACTCTGGAGTGCATCATCATCCAAATTTCCTATTGATCTAGAGAGTCAATGTGATATGGGTCATTAGTGCTAGTGTCAGTGGCATGGATGGTTTAAAAATACTAAAATTTTGAATAATTTTAGCCTATTTTGATATTTTGGATATTGGCCAAAGCACCTCCATCTTGCCTACCTCCTTCAAATCCATTCATGCCCCTATAGTGTCTCTCTTTCCCATGATATGTCCCATATTAAGCTGCCCACATTCTTGAAAATATGCATGGGATCCAACAAGTAGTTGATCTGTAAGTGGGTCCAATACGGCAACTTGTAGAAAATCGAGAACCATCGCATTCTGTTTGGATGTGACTCCATGTGGACCATTTTCAACTCGTACTAGCTTTGGACGTTCATTCGTGCTGGAGGTCGTCCAACAAAACCTTCCCTCAATTCATGACCCTTTGACAAGAAAGAGCTATTTCCTTGATATACCATCTTCTTCATGGTTCATGACCTTCGGGAGTCTAACTGTGGCCCACACAATGGACATGCATGATAACCTGAGGTAACCAAACCTGTCCCAACACCCCTACTTTAGTAAACACAAACTTGAATGAGCTATAATAGATATGACCAATGAGAACAAAATCTTACTTACCTAAGGACTCCCCAAATCCCAAAAATTCATGCATGCTCCACATGAGAATAGCTCGTATATTGGTGGACCGTCGACCATCGTGCTTGCTCATATCTTCCACGGGGACCCCCTTCTCCTATAAAATCTTAAGCTCATAATGGATGGAGATAGACATCCATATTCTTGACCTTGTAGCAACCAGGAATGAGCAAGTTAAGGATCAGATGTCCTTTTTTTCATAATGGACGGAGATACACATCCATATTCTTGACTTTGTAGCAACCAGGAATGAGTAAGTTAAGGATTAGGTGTCCTTTCTTCATAGAAATCCATGGCGGGATGTTGTAGTTAACAAGGACTACATGTCACACACTGTAAGAAGTTGAGCGGAGACCGAATGGGTTCGTGCCATCCATAGCAAGACTAAGGCCAAGATTTCTAGGCTCTCATCAAAAGCCTGGAAAGGTAGAGTCAATGTGACTCCATGCATGTGAATCCGTTGATATTCGTTGGACTCCTTCTGTAGATCTATTCTACATTTGCCACATTGTCAAGCTCGCCATGCCTAACGTACAAAACATGTGACTCTTCTATACTTCTTTGTATACCTCTCTACAAGCTCAATAGCCTTGAAGAGGTTAGTGAGGCTTTGGCCTTAATATCATCCCTCCCGATAGTGAAGGTTCTAAACCATACATGTACTTACTGAGTTTGTCTTCATCCCTTATACTCTCTACTCAAAAGTGATAACTATGTCCCGCAAATCATGTGCATCGAGCAAGTCACCAATCTCCCTCTGAGTCCCTGTAGCAAGTAAAGCATGAGCTTCATGAACCTCTTTAGATGCATTAAGAAAATCTACAGATGCAATGGCTGACACTTCCACTATAGGATCTTCCAAGGCATCCATGGTGAGTGACTCAATATCAAAGTGCAGCTTATATCCCAGCTACTTGCCCTCTTTCCTGCTATCTTGTTTGTAGCTTTATGCTGATACACACTTCTTCTTGTTACTCTCTTAGATGACCCTGCATTATCTTCATCTCTCTTCTGTTTCTCTTTGACAAGTACATCAGTGTTTTGCACTTTTGCTAAATATGCATTTACAAGTGATTCCCATCTACTTATGTCACAAATGTCTTGCCCTACATGAGACATTTCACTATCAGTGGCTTTCCTCTTTTTAGCTGCATACAAAGCATGTGTCCATATTGCAACCTTTATACCAACCATCACTTGGCTAGGCATTCTATCCAATTGTAGACCAAAAGTAGCAGCATGTACAGCCGCATAAGCATTTCAGACTACCAAGTCTTTCAACAACTTTTACATACCTCCCTTTTCAAAATTCAAAGCAAGAGGCAATTGTGTTTCTTATACATGAATCTTTCCATCTTTCCAAAAGAGGAGTTGTCATGCCAAGGCCTCCTGATAAGGAGCACAATCCTTCCTTTCATGTTGTAAACTATCATACCACATACATCTTTTTCTCAATTTAGGGGCTACTGCTTGTCCCCTTTCCTCTTGTCCTTTCTCATCCAATTTTGTGACCTTCAACTGAAGATTTGGCATGCCTTTAACCAATTCATCTAATACATCTTTCCTAACAGTGAAAATAACAGGTGCAGCCATAGGGTTAGCCATAGAAGCACGTGGCTTACTAGATACATAAATTGTTTTACTCGTAACATTAGGCATGCTAGATATATGAAATCTTTCTTTTCTTCTATGCTTTTTTACCAGTGTAGTAATAACATCATTAATATGCCTCCACTCTATTTTAAGCCATGTCTCTGTAGTCTAATTCTCTAATAAATCATCAATCTTCTCTTGAAGCTTAGGATTTGCTACTTGTACAAACAATTCAATTTTTTGACTTGCAAGAGCTTGCTATTCTGCAAGATATACCTGCTCAAACCAACTTTCAAATTCTCTTAATAACTATATAGCCACTAGACCCTTATTGGGTTGTAGAACTCACTCCTAGAAAGTCTTACGAGTAATCAAACTAGTGTCTTCAATGTAAAATTCTTTCCTGAGTGTCTTCTTGAAAGCTACCTACTCAGCATCATGCATGTACAATTCAGTAACTCGGGCTTTCAATTCATGCTACATAGTGATCCGTACAAACTATTGGCTCCATGCAAGTTGAGCCACCCCAAAGAACTCCATCTTTTAAGCATGGATATGCAAATATGCATATACATTCCTGCCATTAAACAATTTCATCTCATGCTCTATTGCTTACAGAGGATTCATTACATTTTTTTTGTTTAAGTAGAAGCTTACATCACCTGTTGTTGTTGTTGTACTTGCATAAGCATATTCATATTTTGCACTAATTGCTGCAGAACATCACTAGAAATTGTGCTTGAAGGTTCTCTCATCTTGTCTTTCCTTCCAATGACCTTTTGCATCGAGTTCACCAATGTCGGAGGGGTTTTAGTCAAAAGGTCATATCCACTAGGAATCATAGAGAGAAGGAAGTAGAGAATAGGAGATATAAGAGAATAAAAAGAATAGGCATGAGGTACCCAAGATAAAGACAAAGCTCAATGATTCAAAGCACTATATATTGATAGAACCTAAGAAGATTTAAAAAAAATCCTTATCTGGGACTACTCGAAAGCAATCTCCAAGCATTAGATCTCTTGGAGCTTCCTATTAGACAAAAAATACACACCAAACACTAGCTTCTTCTCTACTGCTGAGATGACAAATCTGATGGTTTTGTTAGCTCGGAAAGGAAGATTAGCTCCAAGACACTTGGTTAGAGTTATCCGAGATTGCGCCTTCTTCTTCTTTCCGTTCGGAGAGTTGTTTGCCTGAAAACTATGATTGTACAATGTGCAAATTTAGAAGCCCCTCTTTTTTCATGAGATCTCCCAAATAGGTTGTAAAGCCACTTGCTTTCTGCATATCACTCTATTCTACAAGTTTTCTATACCTTTTTAAGATATTTACAGGAAATAATATCCAAATTATCAAAAATAGGCTAAAATTATCTATTTGAACCATCCATAGTATGGACACTAACACTAATGATCAATATGGCATTGACTCTCTAGATCAATAAGAAACATGGATGATGATGCACTCCAAGGTTTTTCACATTATGTCTGCGTGTAGCGTTACAAGAATGTCACATCATTGTATCATGTTATTTTACAGCATTGAGCCATGACCTTTATCTCTATCCATTTTTGTATGCCTTTTTTTATGATATACTCAATTGGCATCTCAATATTGCTATTGTTTATATTGGATCATATATTGGGCTAATCAAGAGGGTTGATGTTGATTAAGTGTAGGGTAAAATAAGAGAATATGGGCTAAACAAGAGCCATATTCTCTTATTTTACCCTACAGTTGATCAAGATCAACCCTCTCAATTAGGCTAATATATCCCTCTTTTATTTCAAGATAGTAGCAAATGATTAATATTGCTCCATAATATCCCACTTCTCTTGATTCATGACACTATCAATGCTTGAATGATAGCCATATTTAAGTCGTGTATGATAGCATCAATGCTAGGAAATCATAGTACAGTAAATCCTAAGATGCCAACTACAGTATAGCAAGGTCAACACCATTTGAATCAAATAAATCATCCAAATATATTTTCTCATAGAGTTTTTGTGTTCTATTGTCCAAACTATATGATACTCCATTGGTAATGACTAGTACTAATCAGATGCCATCAAACTATAACCCTGATCTATCTCTTATTCTCTTCTCCCTCTACTTTTAGGAAAATTGGTAGTCATTCAATTGCCAATTTGAAACAACCTTGAAAAAGTGATAGCAAAATTATAGTGCCTTGCAGTATTTCCATGCAAAAATACATAGGGTCAACTAGTCTTCATGTTATCTAGAAGGAAAGAATATTATGATGTGGGTTTGTTTTATGGACATTGTGCCTTATTTCATGTTTTGCATAGAATTACTTACGTTGTTGATATTATGGTACTTTAAGCTTTCCACTTTAGACATGTTAAGGTTCATTCTTGAAATTTTAAGAGTACTATAATAAATGTTTGCCAAGTTATGCATCAAAATTCAGTATAGAGCACTAAGATCAACGATTTTATTTATTCTAGCACTTCTTCATAAGGATGAAACTTAAGTCTAAACCTCACAATTATTGCCTTATAAAGAGATTTATTCCTTACAATTGTGAAATCAAATGTCTCGTAGAGTTTGTGGATCATAAATAAGTAGAGGAGCGAATTTGTACTTTGGAATTTATGCATGTAACTTTGACAAACTTATAGGCAATGTGATTCCTTGAAATTATTTCTCAAGTTTTAGTTTCATGTTTGCGGAGCAAGAATACATTACAAGGAGGAAAAGCTATTGACCTCATGTTAATCCTAAAAAGATGTCAATAGTATGGCATGCGGTTCCATAGAATTGATCCTCTTTTAGTGAGAGAAAAATCTTAAAAGATAACTTAGTTTCTTTAGCTACATAGCTCATGGGTGGAATATTGACAAGGCTTGGAAAGAGTTCTTCCATACTTGTTACATTTTATGGCCTCTAAGGCTACTCAATATTAAAGCGTGATTCATGCTTATCAATTGTGGCATAGGGCTCAATGCTTTACAAGTATCATGACATAAGAGTCAATTTTAAATTGTGCCTCTTATAAAGAGAGCAAAATTTCTCATTGAGCCTCATTTATAGAGAATTGCATCCCTTGAATTTCACCAAATTTCAATAAATAGTTTAAGTTTTTAGTTGTGGTTTAAGTTTTTAGTTGTGGTTTGTGGAAAATCTTATAAGAATGGATTTAAATTTTCCATCCTCGTTACATTTTAGTACCTTGGAAGCAGACTCTATCTAAAACTTGAGTCTCGTACTTAACTAGTAGTGTGGCATGAGGCTCAATCTTAAAATTGAGCCTCGTGCATAGCTAGTAGTGTGGCATGAGCTACATCCCTAATTTCACCAAATTCCATAAAATAGTTAATAGTTTTAGTAGGTAGTTGGGTTGAACATATTATAACAATGGATTTACTTCCTCTATGCTCATTACATTTTAGTAGCGTGGAAGGAGAGTCAATCTAAAACTCAAGTCTCATTCTTAACTAGTAGTGTGGCACGACATTCAATCTTAAAATTGAGCCTCGTGCTTAGCTAGTAGTGTGGCAAGAGCTACATTCCTTAAATTTCACCCAATTTCAGAAAATAGTTCAACATTCTTAGTAGGTGGTTAATTCAAAAACTTATAATGATGGGTTTAATTATTTCATCCTCATTATATTATAGTATCTTGGAAGGAGACTCGATCTAAAAATCAAGTCTCATGCTTAACTAGCATTGTGGCATAAGGCTCAATTTTAAAATTGAGCCTCATGCTTAGCTAGTAGTGTGGCATCATGCTCAATCCTAAAATTGAGCCTCTTTAAAAGAGAGAGAAATGTGTTGACCATCTTAGTAGATTGTCTTTAAGTGAGGTGATTGGTGATCAAAAGCTTTCTAGGCATGGGTTGAGTTTTTCCATCTTCATTTAATTTCAGTAGGTATAAGGAAGCTCAATCTTAAAATTGAACCTTGTAGTTAACCGGTAATGCAGCATCAGGCTCAATCTTAAGATTGAGCCTGTTGTATAAAGAGCTCAAGCTCTTGAACTCAAGTTGTTGATAACTCTTAACATTGCTGTAACATATTTGAGCACACATATCAACTTATGGAGCACATGTAGATTTATAGTGTCTAGGATCCTAGCGTATGACTTGTGAAACGCCTTTCCCATCCAACTCACTATGCTATAGGGTGGGTGCAAGTCTCTATCTTTGTTGAGTCTTAAGGCCACCTATAAATTATAATAGGGTAGTGGAGCTAGAAGAGTGTCAACAAAAAAGACACTTGTCACCTTGCTAAAACCTAAAGCAGAATTACAATGCATCCATGGCGCTCTTCTTGCTCCATTGATGAAGGAAGATCCTCAAAAAAATGTTGCAAGGAAACGCACAACAATTGCAGACATTGCATTGGTAAAAAAAAGGCTTACAAAGAGGGACTAGTAAGGTCACACTTTGCAGGAAAATCAGCAGCAATCACATCTGTTCATTAGCAATGTAAAAACTCTTTTGAGGGGTGGAACGACACTATTTGGGGGGGGTGTAAAGTTATTAGCCTCTCTACCCTAGGGCTTACCACTTGCTAGGGATGAGGCTTATTAAACCTCCTCATGGGCAAGATGAGGTGAAGGCAAAGGTTCTGATGAGAGTTACCTGCACAGTCACAATGTGCTTCGGCGTCAGCATGGAGGCTGCCATGATGACTGATGTCATGCACGTGCCTCATCGAGCACATTCCCTCTCACCGTCAACACTATGGGCGACTTTCTTAAGTTCTTCTCCTACGTTGGCGCACGTGCACAGGCGCTTCGTGAGCGTGCGTGAGAGGGAGCTCTGGCTCTTCGCTCCCTCCTCATCGATTAGCAGGCGAAGCTTCGTCAGATTGGAGAGAACAATCCACCAGCAGAGCTCCCTCTCCAAGCGGAAGAAGTTGCAGGCGTCGACAGACGGCGAAGAGCTCACCAACTGTGCTGACGTAGTAGTTACCCTCTTCTCCGAGTTTGTAGCGGCGTGCTTGGCGCAAACATGGAGGGACATGGAACGAATGATACCTGTGGGGAGTGTGGTTGACAGTAGGGGACCTGCTGAAGCGAAAGGCATATGACCACGACCTCATCAACGTGTTTAGCATGCGGAGTGCCGGGGAGTCGTGAGAAGGAGAACATCTAGACCTTCTTCCACGGCTCCTTCGAAAAGCAAGCCTGAAGGTACATGACATTTCAAACTCGACCGAACGTGTTAAACTGCCTCGACCCTCAATTTCAAAGGCGAGCCTTGGAATTTCTTGACTCATTTTGGTAACACTTCGTTGTTTTGCCTCGTCTTTGTGTGTGACATGTGTAGAATTCACCTCCTATACATTTTGAAAATAGCCATGCATTTGTGCATGACCTCTAGCTATTATTAGCTACCTCTAACTTTCAAGTCCCAATCTCCAGCTGTAAATAAATGAGCTTCAAAACTAGCCCTTAACAATTATTTCAAATAGATTAGAGAGATTCCATTTGTATGAAATACTTTAGTGCTCACGGTTTAACTTCAAAAACTAGGTCGTCCAATCACAAGTGTTTACCTCATTGAAGGATATCACTAGAGGAGTTATCTTATACATAGAAGGGACGTTAGATACATAGAAAACATAAAGTAAATGCTTTTGCATGTTATCCACACATTTGCATGTTTTCAACCCACAAAAGTCTCCAACTTTTGAAAATTTGGAAAAGTCATAAAGTGCATGGATTCCTACAAACCACCCCACCTCAATTGACCCTCCATATTATATTTGATGTGCAAGTCTTTTCTTACATTATGGCTACCACCATCAAATATCATGTGAAAATACCATGGCTCATTGTAATTCCTCCATGTACTAACTTGAAGCATAACCAAGATTCACTATAAATGATTTGTGAACAAAATCATAAAACAAGCATGAATGTGGGATGCAAAGCACCTCAAAATGAGGCATAAAAAATGAACTTGGACAAAGATGGCAACAAGTACAAAGGCAAGAAGGATCAACTCTTCTGTGACTTCTACAAAAGGACCAGACACACCAAGAAATTCTGCCACGCCAGAAAGAGGTCTCTACAGCATGGTAGATACGGAAGCTACGGAGGTTGAAAGAGGAAAAAGGAACTCATGAAGACATTGATCCTGACTTGTACAAATTGTTACACAAGTGAATTAGGTTCCAAGATTGAGACTTGGACTCATAAACACAATCTTGTGTATTAACAGTGACATGACACTTTACTGGACAGAAAAGAGTACTATCATTCCATTGGAAAAAGAGTGCAAGTACAATGGTTTATACGATTTGAGTGGTGGTACTTTCTCCTTCTGTGCATATGGGATTCTGGTCCTGGGTCCTCACCACTCCTCACGGAGGGACTAAAGTAGGTGTGATTGCAAATATTTCAACTGTACAATTAAAAGAGGTAGAGAATGGGGTTGTGTGTGTGTGTTAGTGTATGTTCAAAATAAAAAAAGGTATGTGTGTGTATGTGAGTGTATTCAAGCTCCTTGTTTTACATAGGCTAATTGGAGCCTTGTGGTTGGAGGTCTCAAAGCACATCTAAACATATATAATAGATTAAATATTAAAGACTAGAGATAGAGATTAGAGATTCTTTGAATTATGGTTTGTCCATGAGACTGGTTCAATGAGATTAGCTCTCCGGTCGTAAAAGGTTTGACTACCCGTGGTAGAAAAGGCACTGGCAAAGTTAGTCGTTTCCACCGATGGTATATATTGCCTTTCCTGTTGCTACATCTTGACTCAAGCCCCTGAGCAACATGAGCATTGCAAGGAAATTGGTCTCACTAAAGTTTTGATCCCTTTGTGTCGACGCTAAAAGAACCTGTCCAGGCTTTCTTCGCTATGGCGGGAAGATACACCCCCGTGGACGGTAGTGTCGAACAAAGAGAACGTGGCGGGGCGGTCTTGGCTATGGCGGGGCACCAGGGCTGGCTTTGGATATTCATGGTGATCATGCTTGTTCTGTACTCCTCTTCGACGCAATTGACTGTCAGAGCGCAGCCGGCCATCACTGCTTTTGGCTATTCCAACTGCAACCCGAACTTATACAACAGCAGCAGCACGTTCGGGACGAGTCTCGACCAAGCCATGGAGACGCTGCGGAACGAGTCCTCGAGGTTTCTCTTCAATTCGACGTCTTCCGATTCTTCCGACGGCGTCGTGTATGCGATGTACCAGTGCAGGGGGGACGTCTCTCTGGCGCAGTGCCAGGAGTGCGTGTCGGCGATAACGCAGTCGAAGGCCACTTACTGCCCGAACAGCAGAGGGATGCGCGTCCTCCTGCAGGGCTGCTATCTGCGCTACGAGAACAACAACTTCCTGGCGAACGCCGACTACACTTACGCGACTCGGAACTGCAGTCAAGGGCAGATGACCAGTGCCGGGACCCTCTACGAAGCCAACCTGGGCGCCGCCCTTAACGCCACCGCCCAGGTCGCCCCCGCCCAGTCGAACCGGTTCTGGGAAGCCAGACAAGGCAGCGGCGACAACGCCGCCTACGCCATCGCGCAGTGCGTGGGCTACCTCTTCGAGTCCCAGTGCCAAGAATGCCTCGCTCAGGTATCCAATTTCTCCAACGTCTGCAATAACTCCCTCGCCGGCCAGGTCTACTTCTACAGCTGCTACTACCTCTACTCCAACACCCCCGTCCTCTTCAACGCCTCATCTACCGCCATCGCCTTGCCCCCCTCTCCCCCGCCACCGACGGACAATACATCCAGCTCCATTCGCGTCGCCGCCGGAAGTGCCGTGGCGGCAGCCCTCGCCCTGTCTGCTGCTGTGGCTGCTGCCCTCTTTCTTCGCCGAAGACGCCAACGCCGAAAACGAAATAGGCAGCGTGCGGCTCAGGGTATGAAGTTGCTCCTGCAGACCTCTGGCTTCTCGCCGCTGTAAGTTGTTGTATTGATGTGTGTTCTTTTATCGAATACGTTGTGCAGACAAGTCCGGCGCGAGTCTGCTGTACCATTTAGAACAATTCGGAGCAAAACAATTTACTATAGAGGAGCTGCAACAGGCAACGAACGACTTCGATCCCAAGAACAAGCTAGGGGAGGGAGGATTCGGTCCTGTTTACAAGGTCTCTCTTTCTCTCTCTGCCCCTCCCCCCCCCGCCCTTCTGTCTCTCTATCTCTCTCTCTCCGTCTGTGTATAGCCCCTCATCTGCCAAGCCTGTACCTGCCCAGGGACGCCTCACTTCCGGTCAAGAGGCCGCCATCAAGCTGCTCGCTTCCGACAGCCAGCAGGGTGTGTCAGAGTTCCTTCGAGAGGTTGACGTCATCAACATGGTCCAACATCGAAATCTCATCCAATTGCTGGGATGCTGCATCGAAGGTTCACGACGCCTCCTTGTCTACGAGTATTGCCCCAATCGGAGCTTAGATTTGTTCTTATTTGGTAAGTTCTTTTCGCATCACTTTATCTCCCGAGTCCCAACACATGGAATAATAATGAACGGTAATAAACGGTTTAATCAATTAGTCTCAGTACGTGGAATGATAACAAGCAGTCGATCAAAAAGTTTGATAAGGCTAACTGAAGTGCAAGCACACTCACGCTGACGCAGACTCAGATGACTCACACACACTTGACTGGAAAACTCGGTTCAACATTATCATGGGTGTAGCTCGGGGACTATCTTACCTCCATGAAGATTGCCACTTTAAGATCGTCCATAGAGACATCAAGGCCAGCAACATCCTTCTAGACAACGATTTTAATCCCAAAATTGGTGATTTTGGCTTGGCGAGATTTTTTTCCATTGATGTCACACATGTCATTACTAAGGTCGCCGGAACCCGGTAAGCAATTACATGCTTTTGTCTTGTTTTGAATTCTAAGATTTTATTCTTCTGTTTAGACAAGCCTAACATAAGTTTCTTATGGGAAGGGGCTATGTGGCACCTGAGTATGCCCTTGGTGGGCAACTGACGGAGAAGGCCGATGTTTATAGCTTCGGTGTAGTTGCATTGGAGATTGTAAGTGGGAGGAGAATTGTAGATCAAAGATTGGCGTTCGAGAAGGAAGATTTGTTGGAATGGGTAAAGGAAATCTTCTATGTACAAATTAAGTTGTGTTATCTATTCAACTGGTTTGTTTGGATTTATGATGTGACCACCCTATTGCTTTTGAATCAAACATAGGCATGGATGTTATTTGAGAAGAGGCAACAAGGCGAACTATTGGATCATAAGGTTGGCAATTTGACGCGAGAGGATGCAGATGAAGTGATTCGTGTGGTGCATGTGGCCCTTTTGTGCATACAAACCTTGCCACATATTCGACCAACCATGTCTCAAGTGTGTCCCATGTTGTTTGGTCAATCAGAAACTTTGGCATTGCCTTCTAAGCCCACCATCCTTGGCTTTGAAAACCTTTGACATTCATCTCATCCTACTGAGAAGATCATATACCACATTGTCATACAACATCCTGTTCAATTTAGAACAAGAGATACTCTAGTGTGGCAACACTTTGCATGACATGATGTCATAGTGTTTAATCCTACGTTCAATGCAACATCCAAATGTGTGTGCTCATTGCTTCAATATTGATTCTTTAAGGAATGGGCAATGCACTTAGGGTGGTTATGCATTGGGTACTTGCGTAACATTCTACGTGTAAGGATCGAAATGGTATGTACTCCTTGTAAAATATACACTTCTCCACCATGAAATACTAATGGGTTCATGATTTGAACCTAATACTTGGGAGAAGCCTTAGGTTTGAGTCTTTGGCAATTTTTATAAGTTTTTGAATCTACATGAAAAGTATAAGTTAGTTCAACAACAAATCTTCACAGTCATGTTGGGTTCATCTTCAGGCATAGCCCTTTCCTTCTATGCCTACAAATTTTGTAACATGCCATTGATTGATATATGCTGTCATAGCAACATTTTTTATCATGGAGAGAATCTACTTGTCTAATGTGTAACTACTTATAATACTACTAACATAAATGATATAGCATCCATTTTACATACATAGGCTTTTCTTAAGCCTTAGGAGATCTCCCTCATTTAAGTTAACCTTTCAAAAGTCTTTGCATTTGTCTTCCTTTATGTAAGAGTATGAGATTCACAAGTGTATCAAGTTACCAAAATAGACATCAACTGATGTTTGTATTACAAATAATTATAACCATGATCAAACATAACTTGGGTTCTTTAGTTATGTACACTCTTACAAGTAAGAACTCTAAATATTCCAATTCTCTAGTTCCAAATATTTAACTAACAGCTATTGAAATTTGAGAAATGTTCCAAAAGCCACGATCCAAACTAAAACCTCTTCTGTCATTTACTTCATAACATGGAATCATGAATCTTAACCACATGAAATAGCACTAAATTTTAACCTTCTTAAATAAGACCACCCCTAAAAGAGATGAGGCAATGCTTTGGGATTCTATAATATACCTATTATGCCTAATAAAAACTAAGTAATAGAAATCCCAATTAGAATATTGAAACAAGTTTTAGAAAAGGCAACTTATCCATCGAACTCTTTGAAGAAATTTAAATGTAACAACTTCAAAATATAAGAGAAGATTAACACTATGTTAAGATAAAAGCATATTAAACATGAGAATATGTAGGAGGCTAAAGGTGTAAGAGTTGAGAGTTATTAATGTGTGATGATTATTTACTTGAAAATTTGAGCACTCTAGAATTTTATGGTAGTGTTATTGGACTTCAACAACTTATTCTAGGGGCCCTCCCATGTTAACAGAATGAAACCACAAGAATTGTAGTCTAAGAGTTGGTAAATTAATTGGATAAGAATAAAGCATTAAAAATATTCATGAGCCACATTCTTTAAGATCTTACATGTTGAAGAAAGAAAAAAGAACATATATAAGTTTAGTTCCTTCTCTATTAGAAAATAACAGTCTTTCTAGCTTGAGGAGCCTTGCTTCCGCCTTCCATCCCATGTAGATATCCCTTTTAGAAAAGAGAGAAGTGCCCTCGAAGTGCCTTGAAACCCATAACTCATATCACCACAAGATTTTTGCCGCAATGGGGAGGGGGTTGTTTTAGAAACACATGGCTAAAGTGATGCCATTGGGCATTGCCAAGTTCATCTTATATGCAATACTTATTGTGATGCCAATTTGATGTTGCCATATAATCCATGCTGATAATACTTATGGATTGCCAACCAACGTAAGTTGTTTTGTGTTTCGTATGTCACATTGAGCATTGCTTATGGGATGCTTTCTTTTTAAATAATCAAATACATTTGTTTGGCTAAAGACATGACAATTAGGACATTTGGTAAAACACCTATTATTTTGGGAGCTTCAACCTCCTTGGCCAACAATCCCCCTTAGTAATTCACTATATGTATACCCTCTATATCACGTGCATTCAAGGCCTATTTATCCATATTTGTGAATTTTCCCTTAATAAAACATAACCATTTTCTATTCAATCTATAAGTAACCCCTTTATATGGGACCCTTCTGTATGTAAAAAAAAGGTGTAAAAATGCTATTTAAAAAATCCCTTATGTTGAACCCACATGCTACATACATATATTTATGACTAACCTCCCCGGGACTATCCCTCACATAGTCATCTTATGCTCCACTCTAAACCAACCATGTGCCCTTTTTTCCTACCCAAGACAGAAAATAACACATGATTAGCTTTGAGTTGTAGTGAACTCACCAAATTGCCTTTTTTGCATTGTAGTTGAAAGCTTGAAGGCTTGAATATGGTTTTGCAATCCAAGTGATACACTCTAAATGAAAATGCCTAAACTCCTTTGCATCCGCATGCAACAAACCACCATTAAGTGAAGAATACATATTAAATGAAGGAGGAGAAAAAGAACTAGAAAGCTTCAACTACATGGATCCCTTACTCTCTCACAAATTCTTCCTTACACAACCTCAAACTCAACCTCTTATCAAGATGGGATGAGGAGAAGAAAAGCAAGAGATGGAGAAGAGCTTCACTATATGTCACTCATGCATGCACTCTCACTCTCCCACACCTTCATTATCAAGCAATGGTTGCAAAAAATGGAAGAATAGAAGCAACATGAGTGGTAGCTCCAAGTTTGCATACACATGAATAGCTTGCTCCTTGGACTTTTAAGCCTTATATACAAAAAAATTAGCATTAAGGATTGGGTTATCGAGGAATTAAGATTTCTACCTTGCATTTATAGTTTCCACCAATTTTTGGGTGCCCTACCCACATTGTGGGCTCATGGCTAGTCCTCCTCTTGATGCATACATCTAAATAAGGTCATTTGGGATCTTCCTTACACAACCTCAAACTCAACCTCTTATCAAGAAGGGATAAGGAGAAGAAAAGCAAGAGATGGGGAAGAGCTTCACTATATCTCACTCATGCATGCACTCTCACTCTCCCGCACCTTCATTATCAAGCAATGGTTGCAAAAAATGGAAGAATAGAAGCAACATGAGTGGTAGCTCCAAGTTTGCATACACATGAATAGCTTCCTCCTTTCACTTTTAAGCCTTATATACACAAAAATTAGCATTAACGATTGGGTTCTCAAGGAATTAGGATATCTACCTTGCATTTATAGTTTCCACTAATTTGTGGGTGCCCTATCCACATTGTGGGCTCATGGCTAGTCCTCCTCTTGATGCATACATCTAAATAAGGTCATTTGGGTGTATTTGAGACTAAAATATAAAACGGATGATTGCAACCCTTACATCCATTACAGGCTGACAAATACATCTATGGGAAACATTACAATGTGCATGGTGTGAGCCTAGGCTTCACAAAATAGTGCAAAAATAACAATGAAGTCCATGAATAAAATTACATACCCAAAACGAAGCTCCAAAAAATAATACATCTTTCAAAAATAAACTCTCATACTTGTTCTTTGGCTTTCTTTGAAATTTCTCTTCCAAGATTGCAATTAACATTATCCCTATCCTAGATAAGTACCAGTCCTATGGCACTCATATCAAAGGTAGCAAACTAGAACTTACACCAAAGATATTGAAAGTTGGGCTGACAAATTATGATGATGAACAATTTTTTTTGTTTGATGAAGAAACTATTACTGCTAGCACGCTAGAGAATGATAATTGGTGGTATGGAGGATGAAAGAGTTGGTAGAAGATGATGTTGTCATGTAGAACTATTGAAGTAGGAATGAAGGATGGAAGGGAGTATACGCCACCAATATCAATGGGTCTTTAGGATGAGTTTTTGGTTGTATCTACAATGAGTTGGGCTTAGCTTAGGATTTGTCTACCTTATAGTGTAGTGTAAAGGACTCATAAAAATGCAATTGCGAGATGGATTGAATTCCAAGTAAGTCCAAAGTAAATTTCCACACTTGAGGATCTAAACAGTGTCAAGTTAGAAGTTCAATGCATCATGTAGTGTGACAAGTTGTCCAAGCACACCCTTGATACCCTATCCTTGATGTGCCATGAGACAATGAAGTGGGAAAGAAGAGCTGAGCTAGCCAATCATGGCCACTCGACATACTTAACATAAGAATCTCTGGGTGTGGTAAATATACATGTGCCTATCTAGGGTGGAGCATTTGCTATCTATCTTTTTTATTATAAAAAATTACATGGTGATCATGATGTAGGTTGCATGATGGATGAAAAAATTCTCTCACTGAGCTTACTAATTGGCATAACTCGATGGAATATTTTGGATAGAAATGATGTGAACAACAAGCAATGCAACTATCAACCATATCTTCAAGTAGCATTGTACAGTAGGATGAAAGAAGTAATGTACAAAGATGGAGGTGTGCCATGGTAACACAATCAATCCTAGCATTAACATTAGAAAAAGTTGGTACTCTATTCATATATAGAGTGGGTGATTGCTACAACAACTTAACCAAAAGTCCAAGGTAGTTGTAGGTAGTGATGAATGAGGGGCCCCAAGAAGTTACTAAATTTCTTGATGAGACAGTTGAAGGATGGATTCAAGTCCCTCACCTAGAATAAGTAAATCTTTTTTGGTGTTGCCACATTCACATTGGGTAGCTGGGGAAAATTATACTACCCATGAGCTTGCTTAATATAGTTTCTACCATACTACCAAGAGAACATACAATAAAGTATATTAGCTTGTTCTTGTGGTGGTGAATAGCAAAACCCAAACCAAGCATGTTCATCTACATTGAGGAGAGCACATCACCAATTTGGTTATAGTTTCCATGCAATTTATGTCTCATTATTATCTTCTATTGTTATTATCTTTGAGTTTGTAATTTTCATTAAGAGCATATCTGCCTTGTTGGTCCAACCATTTCTTTGCTATGATTTTCCCTGCTTTGATGAGTGTATGTACTATCATTAATAGTAAAGCTTTTTTGAATATGGGCTCTTGGTAGAAATCAAAGTCAAAGACTAGAGTTAGCTCAACTCTTTATTTCTCTTGGTTTTTTTGCAATATCTCTTTTCTATCTTCTTCTTGTTCTTTTACTATTTGAAAATCCACTAAATTCTTGGGGATTTCACTACATTTAAAGCCTCTCTATCATGTGCATTCAAGGCCTATTTATAAATGTCATTATTTTTGAAATTTTCCTAAAATAATTCACACTCCTTGTCTATTGAATATGTAAATAACCCTTTCACTCTTATGTGCATAAAAAGTGTAAAAATAATATTTAAAAATCCATTTTGTTGAACCCACATGATATGCTTACAAATTTATGAGTGATCCTCCCAAGAGTGAATGTTTTGGTATCCTTTGAGTAGAAGCCTATAGAATTTGAATCATAAGAGTTTAGCCTTCTTGAGCATTAGGTATCACATCAGTCACTTGTTATGAGCTCTGAGACACTTCTAAGTGTTGTTGAACTGCCTTCTTCTTAAGTAGAGAGGATGATTAGACTTGGATTGCCTTGTTAGTGTAGGTTGTAGAACCTTAGGGTTTGCATTTGTATTATCTTCTGACTCTGAATTGAAATCTTTTGATGTACATGGAGCCTCAAAAGGTAGATCTTCATCTACTTTAACTTGTAACACTTTAGGATTTGGAACAAGGTTTGTGGTCTAGAATTTAGATTATTTAAGATCCAAAACTTCTAAGTGCTCAAGACATTCCATACCCAATTTTATTTAGAGGATAGGAGCATATATGAGTAAGCTTCTAGCCTTGGAAGATTTGAAGGTCAATGGAGATTTGATCTATCATTTGACTATTAGTATTATAGTGGACTCATCTCCATAGTTGTGTACACTCTTATATTCAATTGATGCATCTTTATCATTACTTAGTCAAATAGCAATTGATGGAGTCTTGTCTATTTCCAAGTTGAGCTATTTAGTAGTTCCTAAAAAATGAGTGGATTAGTTTCATACTTATTTTTGAAACAAGAGTTCCAACATGTAATGATCTTACAAAGACCTAAGTTATTCATGGTGGCGAGATACCCTCTTAGCTTAGGTGGTGGCTAGGAGCTAGGATTCATCTTTAATATGGCATAGAGAGCACTTCTTGATGAGATGTAAACATATATGCAATAACCTCTTGAGTGCTCTTCTCATTCATATTGTCAAAATCACTCCACCATAGATTAAAGCTCCATAAAGGAGATTTAAAAAGAAACAAATAAAGCATGAAAAAAGTAAGATAGATCATGATAGAAAATTCGGCACAACCTCCCCCCTTGCAATGAAATGGCTCTTCTCATACATATATTTAGTGATTTGATTGATCTTTTACCCAAAGATAGTCATTATTCTACAAAAATAAAGTAAGCTTTTTGTGTGCTGCATTATGTTGAGATTCTTGATCCTTTTTATAAGATGAACAATCCTACTCTAAATTTAAATAGTTATCCAATTCTAATAGAACTTTATCTTACAATAAATATCAATCAATAATATAGCCAAAACTATAAAATTGAATATATCCATCAATGCACCATGAATAGATGAAAAATTTAGATGACATCAATAAATATAAGTAAATAATCTAGAATTGGCTAATACTCAGCCCAACATCCTAAACATATTGTCACTTGTCTCTACACATCAACCAACTATAATAACAAATAAATTTAGTGTGAGAATCATTATTATAAATAGATCATTTTCTATTAGATGACTAAAAATATACAGTATCAAACATCTCCTATCACTAATAATAAATAGTCAAAGGATACTCCAAAGGAAATTGACTAATCAAAGAGTGTTGCAAAAAGAAATCTTTACACATATAAATGCTTAGAATGATAGAATCACCCACTAGTAGAAATCACCCATGTAGACATAAGTAATCTCATGCTTTAAAAAAGGACAGACATCTCCATCAACTTCTCATCCACCTACCTAATAAACACCTCACATTAAGAAAAATTTGGACTTTAAAATGGTCCTTTTAGGGAGTTTGACTTGCTATTTCTCCTAAAGAATGGGGCCATGATGAAATTTTTTCTAACAAACTCAAAAATTTTCAGACCTTGGATAATTAGAATGCACTCATTGAGTTCTTTCTATTGATTTATAGAAGGCACTAAAATTCCTCATTGTTCAAAAGATTCCAAATTGATGTGACCCCTTGATGTGACATCAATCCTCAATGGAGTTTGTTTGCAAAAATTTTAGAGTGGCCCCATTTTTAAGGAGACAGAGTGTGCCAACCATCCTAAAAGGCCCATTTTTGAATCTAAATTTCTCATAATGCTAAAGAAATCTTACAAGGACTAATAGACATCTCCTTTTTCTATGTACACATGCGAATTCTCTCATTGTAGCTTTAATGGGATGCATAAAGTATGTGAAATATGTTAATTTGGAAAGCAAGCAAGGTATGCATTTCCACTTAAAAAGCATGTATGAAAGAAGCCACTTGAATTGATACATTCTAATATTATATTTCCTTCATTGATGATCATACTCGCAAAGTATAGGTTTAGTATATGTGTGAGAAAAGCAAGTTGATCACTCACTTTAAAAGATTTAATGCTTGGTTGAAGAGACAAGGTTGCATATTGAATACCTAAGCTCCGATGGAGGGGGAGCATATCTCTCCAATGAGTTTTTTGAGTTTTTGCAAAAAAATGGAATACAAAGTAATATACATGTAGATATACTTTGCAACAAAATGGAGTTGCTAAGTAGAAAAACATGCATATTGCAAAAGTGGCTCTGCATTGATGTTAGAAACAAACTTGTCTTATTACTATTGGGCTAAAGCAATTGCTACTACTGTATATATTATGAACATGACACCCATTGTAGTTGTACATAATATGACACTAAAAGAGAAGTTTAAATGCAGAAAGCCAAATCTGTCCCATCTAAAAGTGGGATATATCGCTTATATACATATTCTTAATGAGTTTCACAAGATTTGGATCCCAAAGCAAAAAAATATGTATTTGTGGGATATTCTCTTGAGCAGAAGGGATATAGATGTTATAACCCTATTACATGTAAGCTGAGAGTTAGCAAGGATGTTGTTTTTGATGAAATGAGTAGTTGGTATAGTATTATTCAAAATGCACTTAGGATTGATGAGAATGAGAGTGCAAATATGTAGAAAATAGGTCAAGAGTCATAAACATTGAGTGGACCACCACAAGAGTCTCCTAGTCATGGTTCTTTTGATAAAGCTTAGAGTGGTAGATTGAGGTCATATGTAACTCCACCAAGTACATCACAAATGTTAGGAAAAGGTAAAGAGAAAGTTAGGGACTTACCTATTATGACAGATGTATCATCCGGTTTCTCTCACGTTGGTGTTGATTTAGATGGCTCCAAACAGAGCTTGGATGAGGAGTTTGGGATTCCATAAAACACCTAGTGTGTGAAAGGCACAAGAGGATGCTAAAGCACTTGGTAGTGATCCAAGCCCACGCAGGTCAAGTAGAGTCAGAAATCTAGTGTAGTGATTACCATATGATAGCTATGCAACTCATCACTATGCATACATGGCTAAGGTTGTATAGGATGTGTAACCCACTTCTTTTGAGGATGCAATGGGTAATGAATATTGGGATCATGCTATGGATAAAAAGATGGCTACACTTAAGGATAATGACACATGGAAGTTTCTGCCTTTACTTGAAGGCAAGAAAGTTATTGGTTGCAAATGGGTTTACAAGGTTAAGCATAAGTCAAATGGATCTATTGAGTGCTATAAGGCAAGAATGGTTACCAAAGGATATATGCAGACTCATGGTATTGATTATGAGAAAACTTTTGCCCACTAGCTAAAATAGCCACTGTAAGGGCTGTCATAGCAATGGCTGCATCAAAAAGTTAGAACATACATGGATGTTAAGAATGCCTTCTTTTAGGGGAGTTTCAAGAGGAAGTTTATGTGGAGTAGCCACTTAGTTATGTGGATGAAAGTCATCGATATTATATATGTAAGCTTCATAAGGCCTTGTATGGGTTGAAGCAAGCATCCAAGGCATGGCATGACAGGATTGTAGAACACCTTGTTAGCATTGGATTTTACAAAGCATAGGCTAGTCACTCACTCTATGTATGTGAGAGTGATGCAAGTATTGTGGTCATTACTATATATGTCTATCATTTGATCATTGTGGGTGATAGTGAGACAAAAATTGACAATGTGAAGGGTCTCCTCAAAACTAGACTTGAGACAAAGGATTTGGGAGAACTGTGTTATTTTCTTAGCATAGAGATATTCAAAATTCAAGAGGATATATGGTTGTCAAAGAGATAGTATGCATTGGATATAATAAAGATGTATGGTATGGTTGATTGTAAGCATAGTTCTATATTTTTGGATCTTAATGCTAAGCTTAATGCACATGAGGATGACTTGATTGAGGATGTTACTATGTATCACAAGATTGTGTATATCCTTATCTATTTGACAATCACTAGGCCAAACATAAACTACATAGTTGGTTTGGAGAGTTAGTTTACATAGCTTCCATTGAAGCCACATTTGGATGTAGTATAGCATACATTACATTATGTCAAGTCCACATTAGATTATACCTTATTCTATGGTACAACATAAATTTGGACTTGCATGGTTAAACAGATATCCAGATTGGGCTAGTAGTATTTCAAATAGGTCTACCAATGGTTTTCTACCTGCGGTTTTATGTTTTCCTTTGGCAGTGCTACTATTACTTGGAGTAGTAAGAAATAACTGATAGTTGCCTTGTCCAGTAGAGACGCACAAGAAGACTATCATGTATTGTGACAATCTTGTTAGAAGATAGGCATAGGAACCCACTGAAGCAAGGGTGCATAAGAGCAAATGGGTGTGAACAGCCTTAGGGGCAGGGAAAACCCTAACCCTAGCTTGGCAGAGGCTATATAAATAGCCTATGGGTCACTATCAAAAGTGGGAGAGTGTACCCAAGTTGTACTTGTAAGCAACATAGTAAACAAGATGTTGTTCTTGTACTTTTATCTCTCTCCTTCCTCTTGTGCACACATTCCAATGCTGCAACTCTGATTTCTCACATGCTACCAGAGCCTCCTCTAATCCCTTCAACTTCCTATATCCTTAGCCTCACTAAGTGCACAAGATTGTCCATCATCTTCATCTTTTACCTTTGCCTCCATAGCCAAACCAGACCCACCTTTGATGGAGGACTCGAGGAGAATGAAGGAAGAGGTTTCAGCTCATGGTTCCTTCTGAGGAACTCTTCAACAACTCAGGGCGACTCAACCTGGCACAACAAAGGCTGAGATTAGTTGACATGGTGGACGAAATTGCAGAAATCACAGATCTAGCGCAAGTTTTGCAAGCGACCTGATTCGAGCTGAAGTTCGTCTCGTACAGGGCATAATAATGGCGGATACCTTAGGGATATTGTAGCCCCTATAGAGGACTATACTCACCTAAGAGGGTTTGTACTGATTCATCTCCTACAGCCTGCAATGGTCAAAACCCTAATTGTGGGTCTCTGGCAGCCATAGCTAGGAGCTTCAAGCTTCATCCATTTTCAAAAATTTTCAATGTTTAGTCATCAACAATGATTTTAATCACTGAGTTAGCTCTTCCAGAGTGATTTATGAACCTGGGAACTTCGTTTTAGTGGTTTCTCTACTCGAAGGTCATCATGAAGACCGACATTTATCATCTCTAGCAACATGAGCTACAGATGAGTGCTTGTAAGCACTAAGGCACATTGCCTAATCATCATTGCTAATAATAATTATATAATCTAAATGTTTTTCATCAAGAAAATAAAACAACTAAGTACCCTGCATCAAGTTGTAAGGCTATGTGTACAACTATAAACACATAGACCATCATACACTAGAAGTGTATTGCATATCTTGAGCGCTTTTTTCTTTAGTATATTGGTCAATGAAATTAGAGGGATGAGTGTCATAGTACTCTTCTCACAATCATCAGCAACAAGCATTGAAATCATAGACCATCCTTGTCCTACACAAGGGTCATCAACTAAATCATACCACAAAGAGGAGCCCGAAGTCCAGTCTAAGTTCAACTCATTGAAGCCTAAAAAGACAATTAAACCTCGAAAGAAGCTTGCCCCTAAGAAAGGACCACCAAAGTCATATTTTGAAATATCACATATGTATGATTTTCAACCCTTCTCCTCATTACAACTTTGAATTGCTTCCGCATTTAGTGGCAAACTTGTAAGGGACTAGACATTGCCCTTGTTCTAACAAGTGGTAATACCTTCCCAATGGCCACAACATATGCTGATGTCCATCCTCAAATTAGAAAATTTGATGGCAAATATTTCCACCAATGGTAGGTCCTTATCAAGTATAAAATGATGGAGAGAGGGTACTGGCCTCTCATTCAAGGCACTAGAACTGTTAACTCTGCAAATCTAGTTGATATAGAGGATGACCAACATGCCCAGACAATCATTATGTTACACTTAGATGAGTCATTGATTCATCATGTTGATCAACTAAATATTGCTAAAGAAAAATGGGATGAGCTTGAAAAGCTCTATGGAGCCACTGGTAAAAATACTAAAATCTTCCTTAAAATTGAATTCTTTAGCTTGGAATATTGATCAGGAGAATACTTGGGAAAATTCATCTCTCACATGAAGGGACTTATGGCACAACTTGCCTCAATACAAGCTCCAATACATGAAGAAGATGCTATAGCTATTCTCCTAAAAGCTGTAAAATAGATGTTTCCTACTCTTGTGAACAGTCTTACCAACATTCTAGATCCTACATTGGCAAGTACCATCCAATCATGTTTGGATAAAGAAAAGAGGAACCACAAAGAAAGCAGCAACAATCAGACATCTTCAACTTCCCATGATCAAGTATTGGTACATACAGCTCTCACTAGATGTTCTTTCTGTAAGAAAAAAGGACATCTTGTAAACAACTGTTAGAAGAAGTATCCCAAGAAAATGAAATGTAACAAATGTAAGAAGACATGACATATCACTAGTAAATGCCCCAACACTCCTGATGTACCCAAAGAACTGGTGGCCAATTATGCCTCCAATTCATTTGAAGATCAACTTGTTTGAATCTTTAAACCATCTATGTAAAAACATTCTTGTAGCCCGGTTTATAAAGGCATCCCGGTTGTTTAAATGGGGGGGACATCTTACATGCCTTGTAATCCAATGCCACCCTGGAATTTGGGCGGGTGTTAGAAGATAGGCATAGGAACCCACTGTAAGAAAGGGTGCATAAGGGCAGATGGGTGTGAACAATCTTAGGGGTAGGGAAAACCCTAACCCTAGCTTGGCAAAGACTATATAAAAAGTCTATGGGTCACTATCAAAAGAGTGGGAGAGTGTACCCAAGTTGTGCTTGTAAGAAACTTAGTAAACAAGATGTTATTCTTGTACTTTCAGCTCTCTCATTCCTCTTGTGCACACATTCCAATGCTGCAACTATGATTTCTCACAAATCTTGGTTGCATTCAATTGGTTAGGAACCTAGTGTATCACACATGGATCAAACACATAGAGGTCCATTACCATTTCATTTGGGAGCGAGTTTTGGTAAGTGATATTGACTTGGTTTATGTTAGTATAGAAGATCAAGCTGTGATATTTTCACCAAGGCCTTGGGAGCTAAGAAGCTTCAATGGTTTAGGACTATGCTTGGAGTTCATAAACTCATGTTGAGCTTGAGGGGGAGTGTTAAGATGTTGAGCTCTATCCACTACTTGCCTTGGTGATATGGCAAGATATTATTCATTAGCATGTTAGGTGATCAACATGAGGATACACCAGTGATTCTCTAGTTGGACTACACCCACGTAATCCACATCCTTGGTTATGGCACATTCATTGTGCCACCTCTTCTTTTCTTAGAAGGTTTGCACTAAATGACCATGTGTACATATGTTGTGTTACTTTCATATTTATATTTTATCATGTTGTAGACTTAGCTCTTTTGTGTGGAAGAAGAAGAAAGAAGAAGAAGATTTCAACCCTATCTTTTTTTGTGTGCTCAAGTCTCCATTACTTTTTTTTGTGTGCTCTTGGTTTCTTTACATCTCTTCCCTCTTGTCTGCTTTCAGAAATGATCAAATATGAGGATGCTATCCCATCTTCATTAATTCCATCACAAGGTTAAAAGGAAGAAAGAGGAGAGTTAGTATCCATGGACCAAATGTCAACAATGGACTGGAAATTGGCAATAAGAGTACAAAGAAAAGAGCCAAGTGCAATGAAATGAAACTAAAGAGTGAAGGAATATCTATGCTCCAAGGATAAGTAACCATATCTAGTGAAGAGAGTATCATTATTGCACCCCACATAAAGAAGATTGCAACAACCAAGTGGAAAAATATGTTGAGCTAGCATAAACATTGGCATTGATTGATAATACTAAGGAATGGATTGAGGAGGCACATGAAGGATTAGTAGTAAAGAAAGCAATGGAGGATATGAGTGCTCTAGTCATCTCAATTATAACATCTTTGTCTAGAGGTTTCTATACCTTTGGGAGACCTATTACTAAAACACTAACTCAAGAGGAATTTCAAAAATAACCCCTATGATCATAGCAACACGAATAGAGGCCAAAACAGTGCAAAGATCAAGATTTTTAACATATGTAGCTCTAGCCTCCACTAGTGTCACTCTACAGTGGAAACTTGATCATTTGGAAAACAATTCAAAACTTGGATTGATAGAAGTAAGTAGTGGAAACCCTAGAAAAGTACTTAGTTCTGCTCTAAACCCAACCCTAGAAGCCCAGTGTATAACCATCTTATGGGAGAGAGTTAAGCATCATGTTGCTCTTCTCATGCAAGCACTAGGTGACTGCATTAGATGAGGAATCATTGACAATAGAGCAAGGGTCAATATCATCAATCAAGATGTCCTTAAGGCTTGGGAGATCCTCTAATAGAACAATCCCACTTCAATGTGACCATAGTTGATCAAAGTTTGTACACTAGGAGTACTTAAGAATTGATCAATTTATAATATTCTTTTAATATACATGATATGGATGATTTCTTATAGATGAACCCACAAATAGTAGCTATATGACTTTGATCTGGTAGAGTAGGTAAGGTGAGTTCTTGTTACCTTGGACATGGAAGACTTGGGTTTGGTGGTACATAATTAATGTTTGCATAAGTAGCAAGTTGTCGAAGCCTTCTTCTAGGAGCTCTGTAATAGGGTGTTTCGTGGCCAAAGCATCCCCATGTGGTACATGCTTGACTTTGTCTAGAGCGTTCTAACTAAAGATGGTCTCTACCATGGTATATGAACTACACATTCTCCCCAAAAGGATGGGATTAATTGAGAGCATTGAACATTTTCAAGAGCTCTTATTATTGCTTCATGACCTCAATCATAAGATTCTAGGTGATATTTATGTCTTTCTTATGCTAGGTTGGTATCTTTTTTCGAGATCTTGAATTGTTCTTATCCCTACCTCTTTCTCTATGGAGACCACTAATCTACATTGCTTCATCCGACACACTATTTATGTCAAACCAATTTAGAACTAAGGTTTTTTTCATTGCTTTTTGGACCTTTTAATTTTGGATACCCATGATGAAAGCCTAAGTGGTTTCTTGGGAAACACACTATGGTGACCATTGATCTAACTTGCTTCATCCAACACACTATTTATGTCACACCAATTTAGAACTAAGTTTTTTATCATTGCTTTTTTTAAGACCTTTTAGTTTTGGATACCCTTGATGAAAGCTTAAGTGGTTCTTTGGGCAACACACTTTTTAGTCATTGAAACTCTTATATAAAATCCTCATACATTATAGACATAGTCTCGCATGTTTTTCTCTTTTATTGCTCAATATTCATCAATAAAACAATGAGATTTTCCCCATATCTAGCCTCAACAAAGCACTTCATCTAGGGTCTTTGAGTATGGTAGCGGGGAACAAATTTGCAACATCTAGGCTTGTGAGTCATTTCTTGCCCTTGTTACTTATGCCAAGCTTGACAGCTTTTGATTGCTTGCATCTCCAATGAGGTTTTTAGCCTCCCACACCTTACTCAAATTGTTTGATCAAGTTGTAAGGTTTCTCCACTAGTCTATATGTTTCAAGTTGTTTGGCTACTAGATGTTTGGTCTCTACATGTGCGTATGTTTACCATTTCATTTAGTAAATTTTGGGAAACCAAGGAAGGTGATATATGGTTAATGTATACCTACTAGCACTATTTCTTGGAAGGATATTATGTTCTGAGCTTCAATCTATTACTTTTGGGTACTTATATAATTTGTGTTAGATATATTATTTTAATGTTGTATTATTTTGTGAGAGCCAGGCTCATTACACTTGTGCAAATTGTATTATCTCCCATAGTTGTGTTTATCACATTTGTAAACTATTGTGTGGGTTATACACATGAATATATAGTTGCAATAGCATATGATAGGTTAAATTAGGTCAAGGCAAAAGTATGCTTGAAGTAATGACTAACCTAGTGACATGATTTTTGGCTCCAAGAAGTGCTTAAAAATAGCCAAAAAATCCGAATTTTAGGGGAAAATTAGACTTTGTCGAAGGCGGTAGGTGCAATAAATACGATTTTAAGTGGCAATGCCCCAAAAGTGCTTTAAAGACCCACTGAGCCGAGGTTGGGGAATTTTCATAATTTTTTCGATTGTCGGATTGGGTCTCGGGAGGTACTTCGCAATGGGGGACTTCGAGCCGATCGAGCAAAAATTTTCAGATCGTAATTTCGACGCCAGATGCGGAAATGGGGATGCCCGGGAGGCCAAGGGCCAAAGGTTAAGTGGAAATGGACTTTGGAAATGTCAAAGAGTGTGACATTTGGGGGCTCCCTTCAGGGGCCCCTTCAAATTTGATTTTCGTTGGGGGGGGGGGGGCAATTATTCGGCCGTGAAGGAGATAAAGGTGCCATTTTTGTTTGCACGACGATTTCAAGAGGGAGAGGCTATGGGGGTCAAAGAAGAAATCCCCCAACTGATTAGATGCCTGATCTTCTTGCTTCCTTCACTCTCTATCACCTATCTTTGCCCGTAGAACGGCTGCCTGAAGATGAAGAATAGAAACCATTCTTTCTCTCTCTCCTGAAAGAGGCAATTAATGTGGGAAGAATCAAGAAGAGAATCGGGTGGTGAATGCTTGTCTGTACCGGATCACTCCCGAATCGATGGAGGGCTAGAATTGGCTATCGGGAGGTGGGCTGAGCCTTGAATGAGGGCTAATCTGCAGTCCCGCATCAGATTTTAAAACCCACAAAGAAGGAAAAAACGATAACTCTATTTTATAAAATAATTTTTTTAAAAAAATATTTGATTGAGCCAATGTTGTTCTTATGGAGTGAAAATTAGTAGACATGTTGTTTACTGTTTGTTTTATGCTCGCATAGTGGAAAAATAAGAAAACATAAAGTCAAAATGCTAGAAATAATTTTTAGAAACCTGTAAAACACGTTTTTAATGAGAAAAATGGGATTTTTGGTGTTTTCAGGTGGGATAAACCAATACACATGGGATAAAATGCCAATTAAATCTATGTTTTTGCTATTCTAAGATACAAGAGCAACAGCTCTAAAAATATATCAATTTTTTAATTGGAAAATAGAGAAAAATGGAGAAACATAGGAAAAAAATAGGAATACACCTCACAAAAATACATAAAAATATAATAAATGGTTGTGAATGTATGGTAGTGGCAGAGCATGAGGTTTGGCCTCATTTTTCCCTATCTTTTTGTCACAGTGCATGATTTATTGCTTTTCATACATTAAACCATGACAAAACAACCTCTATACACCTATGCAACGAAGCAAAACTTAAATGGTGAGGGGGAAGAGGATTTTGTGCAACAATTTGAGGGCTGAAATAATACAAATTCTGATTTCTTTTTCTATGCATAGCATTTAGGAAATGGCCTATTTGGAAATAAGGGATCTAGTTGCTCAAGGTTCACCTTGTTGCTAGATTCTTGGAAGGAATCATATACTTATTAGTTGGAATTCATGAAAGACTGTTTGCGTACCAACACATAGGCTGATTTCGAAACATAACTATTTGTGCACGATGAGACATCCACTATTGCATTGATCATATATATATGCTATTAACTCTTGGAAATGCATAGCAATTGTTTGAATTATAGTTGACCCACGCTTGAGAGGATGAGATTCCCCTTGCTGTAAGTTAGCCGTTCGTTTCTTGGGGGAAATTATTGGTGAGGAAACATGGTATCTCCTGGGTCTTGCTGAAAAAAGGGGAGTCTTGTGCGAATGTGTTTATATGTAAAACCAGTGCATCGAGGGGCCAATCCCCAAGATGTAGGATATCTACAGTGGGGCCACGACAATCAGCTGATGGGGTGCCTCCTATGTTTGTGATACGTGGCACTTATTGCCAATATGTGTGGGATACCCCCTTTGAGGGGTTTTGAGGAAGGTACCGTTGGACTCTTATCTAGCTCTACAAAGGCAATATTAGATGTATCCAGTGTGCATTTAGTTATTACAAACACTCCTGGCCCGCGAGGCCATTATCCTGATGTTATGCGGACACAGTGTGAAAAAGCATGGAATGCATCATCATCCAACTTCTTATTGATCAAGAGAGTCAATGTGATCTGAGTCATTAGTACTAGTGTGAGTTGCATGGATTATCCAAAAATACTAGATTTTTGGATAATTCTATTCTATTTTTAATATTATTTATTGTTAAAATATGAAAAAGTTAAAAAAGGTTCTAGATTAGGATGGCATGCAAAAAGTAAGTTGCTTTTTCAGTCAGTTATGGGATTTTCTAAAAAAAGATAGATTGACGAAATCGCGTGTGTCACGATCGCTATATAAATAGGCTGAAAATTGCAGATTGAACTGAAAGAAGAAGAAGGAGTGATTTGGGAGATCCGTGACTAGGTATCCTGTGTGTTTACTCCCCTTTCGGAGCCAACGGAGCCATCACATTTGAGTTCGAAATAGTAGAGAAGGAGCTGTAATTTTGACACACGTTTTGTTCTACAAAGAAGCTCCAAGAGATCTAATGCCTGGAGATTTCTTGTGAGCAGTGCAAGGATTTCAAGTTCTTTTAATACATATTGATTCAGTTCATTGTGCTTTGTCATTATTGTGTTTACCTCGTGTGCATTCTTTATCTTCTCTTCCATCTCCTATCTCTACTTCCTTCTACCTTTGATCTTCGGTGGATTCGACCTTTCGACAAAAACCCCTCTGATATTAGTGAACCCGACATGAAAGGTCATCAGAAGAAGGAAAGACAAGATGGGAGAACCTTCGAACACAATCTCCAGTGATGCTTTGCAACATTGGTGCAAAATATAAATATGCTTATGCAGGTACAACAACAACAACAGGTGATGCAAGCTTCTGCTCAAACAGAAAGTGTTGTGATGAATGCTTTGCAAGCAGTTGAGTGTGAGGTGAAGTTATTCAATGGCAGGAATGTATCTGCATATGTACATACCTATGCTCAGAAGATGGAATTCTTTGGAGTGGCTCAATCTGCATGGAGCCAGTATTTTGTACGTGTTACTATTCATGAACTGAAAGTATGGATTACTGAATTATACTTGCAGGATGCTGACTGGTTAAGTACGGATTACTGAATTATACTTGCAGGATGCTGACTGGTTAGCCTTCAAGAAGACACTTAGGGAAGACTTTTATATTGAGGATACCAGTTTGATTACACGCAAGTCTTTTCAAGAGTGGGTTATACAACCCAATAAGGGTCTTATGGCTATAGAATTGCTGAGAGAATTTGAAAGTGGATTTGAGCACTTGGATCTTGTAGAACAGCAAGCTCTTGCAAGTCAGAAAATTGAATTGTTTCTATAGGCAGTTGATCTTGAGCTTCAAGACAAGCTTGATGATTTGCTAGAGGATCAAACTATGTAGACATGTTTGAAAATAGAGTGGAGACATGTCAAGGAAGCTGTTACTGCACTTATGAAGAAGCATAGAAGAAGAGAAAGATTGCATGTCTCTAGCTTGCCCACTGTTATGGGCAAGACAGTAGATGTAACCAGTAAGCCACCTACTTCTATTCTTCAATTGAAGGCTACAAAATTGTGGAAAAAAAATAAAAAAGAGATAAAGATAATGCAGGGACATCTAAAAGAATGACAATAAGAAGTGTGGATCAACCTAAAGATCCAAATCAACCACCTCTTGAGCATGTTATAGAAGAGGTCAGCCAGGAGCAAAAACAAGATAACAAACAAGAGGGCAAAAAGAAGGGCAAGCAGCCCGGATAGACAGGCACAGATCTTAAGAAGGTTCTTGAAGAACGGATCCTAAACAGTCGGGTGGAATTCACCTTGGGAGAGGTTCTTAGCATTGCCAAAGGAGAACTTCATGATGAGATCATTGACATAATTAAGAGGAAGTGTCAGTTTCTTGGTGATACCACTAGTGCATTGGTGCAATTTGAAGAGGAAACTAGTTTGTTGGGTATTCAGGCTGAATATGACTATGAAGTAAGTAGAGGATTGTCTATGCAAGATGCTACTAATCAGTGGACAGCATGTGGAAAAGAGAAGAAAGTGGCTGAAAATGCATTATCTTGTAGCACTATGCATGGTGGAGTAAGGCAGATGCAATAATATTGGAAAGAGACTGTAGGATTTATTCCTCGAAGACACTACATAAGAAATCATTGGGCTAGGGCTACCACTGATGCCAGGAGGCATATTCCACGGTGGATTCCGTGAGGTTTTACGATGGATTCCATAAACTTAGATGACCGGGGCTCATACACAAAGAGGATTCTTTGTGCGAGAAGTTGATGGGGACGCCTGTCCTTTTCGGGTGTTTCATTAATTTAGTGTGTACATGGGTGATTCCATAGCGGGTGATTCCGCAAAATGCATATTAAATTAATAAACGTTTATGAGTTTAGAGTACGCACTCGTAATAAATTAAGGTTAGGATTTATTTCTAACCAGTTGATTTATTTATGTAGCTGAAGACTGGTAGGTATTCACTTTTGTCGGTTTAATTGTATTATTTTACTAACGATTGTGAATGCTTCAGTTGATGTGTAGAGATAGCAGCAGTGGCGGAGGAAAGCATTGGAGTCTAGCGGGTATTCGATATTTGGACTATATTTTGATAGGCGCTACGCCTATATTTTGTTATGTCTATAGAGATTGAATATTGATTATTATTTTATATGCGCTTATGCGCCTGGATATGTTATTTCTATTTGGACATTGAGATTGGGCGTGCCAGACACTATGGGCACCGTCCATTAGCTTTATTTTCCTATTTTTGGTAGAAAGCAAACTCAAAAGCTAAAAAGCTTGTCATATTTTTGTAATTGGGCTATTATTGAGCATGAAGATTGGAAATATACATTAAATACATGCTTTGTGAAGCGCTCACACAAGGCATGGGGGAGATTGAACCCAATTTGTCTCTTGCCTCTTGTCGTGCTTGCTTTTACATGGGTTTTTGTGCTAAAAAGTAGAGTACTTTGTTCTTGGGGACCTTCCGAGATTCACCACGTGAGCTATCTGCGACCGATCTGCGCACCAGTGGTATCAGAGCGGAGCAGAGATCAAGAGCTTCCAATCGCTACCAATCTCGGGCGAAGGCGGAGCTCCAGGAACAAACGGCCTCTACAGTCAATCTCGTCGCGAACCGTCGATACAGGCAGACTTCTGGCGATCAAGAACCCCTGTTTCCACTGTCAGATCGCGAAGGACCAGGCTCTGTAGGCGGAGGACCACTCCCTCATCTCCTTAAACAAGTCGTGGATAAAACAGTAAGAAGCCATATCTTTTTCTTCAAAAATCTTAGTCTACAAGCTTAAAAGCTTAAGGAAGTAAAGAAGCTCCACAAAATTCATCAACGAAGTAACTGAGTGGGTCCGAAATTTGCGCGACGTCATCAAACACATCCTCTTGACCTCCACGAATCGTGCCGTTTTCTGACAGCTCTTCATCCCCACAAAGTCAATCTACTAAGCTTATTAAGCTTAAGCTTAATTCATTAAGCTAAGTCACACAATCTTCTTCAAGTCACACTGGGCAAACAAGTTCAGTAACTCCGGGTCTCGCACTCCTGAAGTCAAGTTTCGTAAGTCGACAGAAATCAAGTACTACAAGTTCTGCAAGTCGGCCTAAGTCCAGCAAGTCAACAACTCTGCAAGTCTGCTAAGTCTGCAACTCTGCAAGTCAGACTAAATCAGAACTGACTAGTGCTTAAAACTCATAGAAGACTTGTTCATATGCAAAAACTCTGAACTGGAAAGTTGTTCGCAGCAAGCTGTTCTACCTATCTTCAAGTTCGTTGAAGTACTTTCAGCAAACGGAGACAGAAATATTGCAGAATTTCTGAAAATTGAAGAAGAAATACCAAGAATACATAGCCTTGTAACCCCAAACTTGAGCTACGCTCATCCCGCTAATTGATTTTGAGTGAGAAAGGTTTGTTGAGTTTTACAGGATGACTACCCCACATATGGATGATCCTATGGCTGAAGACGATCTACCCGAGCCTACCATGGAACAAAAGCTGGATCTTATCATGCTGCAATTGGAAGAAGAGCGAAGAGCTAGGCAAGCCTTGCAAGCGCAATTGACAAAGCTACAAGGAGCGTCCACTGACAAAGAAGAACCTCAAGCTGAAGATTTGATTTGCCGTACCATCGACGCCACTCTTGAAGCACAAACCATTCGCAAGGAATCCAAGATAAGTAAACGAAGTTTCAAGTTTCGCACTTTCAATGGCATAAGAGAAGGAAAGACTGTTTTATCATTCATTAGCCAGTTTGATGACTATTTCCATGAGGAAACTTATTCCGAAAAAGATAAAATCAAGTGTGTTACTAATCATCTGATAGACAGAGCGTCACTTTGGTGAACTGTAGTCCGCAAGAGCATAGAATGTCCTGCTACTTGGGAAGATTTTAAGAAGAAGTTCATGCAAAATTTCCTACCACCTCAATTTCATGAGAAGGCTATCAAGCAATGGGATTTACTTCAACAGCGCGATCGTGAGCCTATTCCACAGTATACAGAGCGTTTTTGGAATGCACTTCTACAGTTACGCATGCTTGAAGATGTACCAGAGACGACACATAAGCAGAAATATATGTCTGGACTTCTTGGACATTACTACGCTGAAGTGAACATGTTCAAGCCTGCTACCCTTGAAGACGCCATCTCCTTAGCTCACGACACTGAAGATAAGTTACGCGGAAGAGATCGACGACCACAGCAATTCCAAGCAAACGGTAATTATGGATCTAAACAATTCAATTCCAATTTCAAAAGGTTTAATCCAGGTCGTTTCTCATCACCATCTTTCCGCAAGAATTGGCCTAAACCACCTGCATTACCATCCACTGTCAATTCAAATTCTAAGCCTATTCCACAAGCAAATCCAAATATACCCAGACTCCCAGCCATTGCAAATAATGTGACCAAAGCCAAGCCCATCGTATGCTACAAATGTCACCAGCCAGGGCATCTCGCAGCAAATTGTCATTCAAAGAAGCCATCAGCACATATCAACTACCTTGGAGCTATGGATGAAGACGAGCATGAGGATATGCCAGATTTCACTGAAGAAGAAGATGATCCTACTACTACTTCCGACACTCTACCAGGTATGCCTACTTCACATTCATTGTTGACTATGAAATGTATGGTGCATGGAAAAGAAAGAACTATATTGTATGATGACGGTAGTACCCATGACTTTATTTCAGCAAAATTGGTAAAGGAATTAAAATTGCATACTGTACCTACGCATTATCGCATAAAAGATGCATTTTTAGGCACTAGGTACAATGGCACACAAGAAGTTCAAGATTTAGAAATTCAAATTGGTCCATATATTGAAAGAAGAAATTTCTTAGTTGTCCCATTACAATCAAGCGACATTATACTAGGAATGCCATGGAGACACCAACATAATCCCAATATAGATTATTCCACACACACAATGAATATAAATTTTCAAGGAAAATCTATTACATTATTTGGTATGCATGCATCTCATATGTTTCCACTGCTTTCGCATACTCAAGCAAAACGTGCACTACGCAAGAATACTAAATCATATCTCATTTGGGTGAATGAATTGCACGCAAAAGAAACTCATATGCACCCTAGGCATAAGGAATTTCTTGCATATTTTAAGGACTATTTTGCAGAAGACCTACCACCAGGTTTACCTCCATCACGTCCAGAAGACCATAAGATTAACCTAATACCTGGCACACAACCACCTTGCAAAGCCCCATATAGGCACAATCAAATAGAGCAAAAAGAAATCCAGAATCAAGTTGAAGAATTACTAAATAGAGGCTTAATTCGACCTAGCAGTTCTCCATTCGGTGCACCTGTGCTCTTAGTCAAGAAAAAGAATAATACTTATCGTATGTGTATTGACTACCGAGCATTAAATAAGATCACTGTAAAGAATAGGTATCCTATACCTAGAGTTGACGACCTTATGGACAAACTGCAAGGATCTTCTATATTTAGTTAAATTGACCTTAAGTCTGGATATCATCAGGTGAGGTTAGATAGATCCGACATATTTAAGACTGCATTCAGGACACAGTTTGGCCATTATGAATTCTTAGTCATGCCATTTGGATTAACTAATGCACCTGCCACTTTCAGTAGAATGATGAACCGTATTTTTCTAAAATATCAATATTGTGTGATTGTTTTCTTTGATGATATTTTAGTGTTCAATCAAAGTGAAAAAGAGCATTATGAGCATTTATCATTAGTTTTTCAATTACTGAAAGAAAATCAATTGTTTGCAAATCCTGATAAGAGTGAATTCTTTAAGACAGAAATAGAATATCTAGGTCATATTGTATCAAAAGAAGGAATAAAAGTTGATCCTAAGAAAATTGATGCAATATTGCATTGGCCTGTTCCTAAAAATGTACATGAATTACGCTCATTCCTTGGTCTTGCTAGTTTCTATAGGAAGTTTGTACGTAATTTTTCATTACTTGCTTTACCATTGACCAAACTTCTTAAGAAAGGCATTGTTTATCAATGGACTGAAAACCAGCAGAAATCCTTTGACTTACTCAAACGTGCATTAACCAATGCCCCTGTTCTACAATTGCCTGACTTTAACAGACCATTCTTTTTAGTTGTGACCGATGCTAGCGGATCAGGAATAGGAGCCGTGCTAATGCAAGACAACCATCCAATAGCATATTCTAGTTCTAAGCTGAAACCCTCTGAGCTTAAATATTCCACTTATGACAAGGAACTCTTAGCAGTTGTCCAAGCATTAAAACAATGGAAGCATTATTTAATGGGTTCAGAATTCATGATAAAGACCGACCAGCAAAGCATTAGACATCTACTTAGCCAACCCCAAATTTCTGACCGTCATATCAAATGGGCTTCATTCATTCAAAGTTTCCATCCTATCATTCAATACCAACCTGGAAAAGAAAATGTAGTTGCTAATGCATTGAGTAGAAGACCTGCAATTCATAACATTTCTATCATATCTTTTGATTCTTTGATTTCTATGAAAGACACATATCACCAGGATATTACTTTTCATTCTGATTGGCAAAAATTAGTTCAAAATAATTTCATTCATGTTGATTCATTGTCATATAATGATGGATTCATGTTCTTTGAAAAGAGACTGTGTGTTACTATTCCATTCCGATCTTTTGTTTTGAATGAAATTCATTGTCCCCCATATCAAGGTCATAGAGGTATCATTTCTACATTACGCATGTTAACTGAAGATTTTTATTGGCCCCATATGGATGCAGATGTATCTAATTTTGTTTCTGAATGTTTGATTTGTCAAAGAATAAAGAGACATCATGGTAAACAGTATGGATTATTAATGCCTTTATCTATTCCATCTAAACCTTGGGAACATATATCTATGGATTTCATTACTGGTTTACCAAATACTAAATCTAACCATGACATGATTTGGACAATTGTAGATAGATTTAGTAAGCAAGCATATTTTATTGCATGTAAGAAAACTTTAACAGCATCACAAGCAGCACAGTTATTTTTGAAAACTGTTTTTACTAACCATGGATTGCCGAAAGTGATTATTTCAGATAGAGATTCTAGATTTTGTAATAATTTTTGGATTACACTGTTTGCAAATCTAGGCACAAAGATTGATTTCTCATCTGCATTTCATCCAGAAACAAATGGACAAACAGAAGCCACAAATAGCACTATTCTATATCTTTTACGTGCATACACTATCTCTAAACCTCAGACTTGGGATACTCATTTACATTTATTACAGTTTGCATATAACAATACACCGCACACATCTACAAAGAAAGCACATTTTGAAGTTATTTATGGATATAGATTATCTACACCTGTTGCATCCTTGTCTAATAGAATACAGAGTGCCGATGATATTGCTGTTATGCATAATACTATTTTTGATGAGGTTAAGGATCTGATTGCTAAAGCCCAACAATCATATACCAAACAAGCCAACAAGAAAAGACAAGCCATGAATTTCAAAGTTGATGATTATGTTTGGCTTAGAATAGAAAAGCGTAGACTGCAAAGTGTAGATAGACATCCAGTTGTCAAATTAGCTCCTAGATTCTACGGACCATTTAGAATCATTCATAAGATTAAAGAAAATGCATTCAAGTTAGAACTGCCATCTCATTGGAAAATTCATAATACATTTCATATTAGTTTATTGAGACCATTTAGAGGCCAATTACCTATCCACCCTGTCTATGAAAACCCACCTTTACTAGAAGAAGAGACTGAAATACTTGAACCAGAAGCCATCATAGACACTGACTACATGACCACTAGAGCTGGCCGAAGGTATTCTAGATATCTAGTCAAATTTAAGAACCATCCTGTAGAGGAAGCACAATGGATGCACGCTAGAGACCTAAATGCTTTCCCCACTCTGTTAGCTCCACATTGAGCTAATAGCAATTGAGGTCAATTGCTATCCCACCCGGGGGTATGATGCCAGGAGGCATATTCCACGGTGGATTCCGTGAGGTTTTACGGTGGATTCCGTAAACTTAGATGACCGGGGCTCATACACAAAGAGGATTCTTTGTGCGAGAAGTTGATGGGGACGCCTGTCCTTTTCGAGCGTTTCATTAATTTAGTGTGTACATGGGTGATTCCATAGCGGGTGATTCCGCAAAATGCATATTAAATTAATAAACGTTTATGAGTTTAGAGTGCGCACTCGTAATAAATTAAGGTTAGGATTTATTTCTAACCAGTTGATTTATTTATGTAGCTGAAGACTGCTAGGTATTCACTTTTGTCGGTTTAATTGTATTATTTTACTAACGATTGTGAATGCTTCAGTTGATGTGTAGAGATAGCAGCAGTGGCGGAGGAAAGCATTGGAGTCTAGCGGGTATTCGATATTTGGACTATATTTTGATAGGCGCCACGCCTATATTTTGTTATGTCTATAGAGACATTGAATATTGATTATTATTTTGTATGCGCTTATGCGCCTGGATATGTTATTTCTATTTGGACATTGAGATTGGGCGTGCCAGACACTATGGGCACCGTCCATTAGCTTTATTTTCCTATTTTTGGTAGAAAGCAAACTCAAAAGCTAAAAAGCTTGTCATATTTTTGTAATTGGGCTATTATTGAGCATGAAGATTGGAAATATACATTAAATACATGCTTTGTGAAGCGCTCACACAAGGCATGGGGGAGATTGAACCCAATTTGTCTCTTGCCTCTTATCGTGCTTGCTTTTACATGGGTTTTTGTGCTAAAAAGTAGAGTACTTTGTTCTTGGGGACCTTCCGGGATTCACCACGTGAGCTATCTGTGACCGATCTGCGCACCAACCACCGAAATGGTAGTGAAAATAGGAGAGCATGAAACTCCTTGTGTTGCTTTACTTGACCATGGGTGTAAGATAAATGTCATTGAGCATGGATTGTATGAAAATGGTGCATGCCCTATAGATACTGATCATGGTTGGCGTATGAGGGTTGCAAAGAATTCTTCAGGGGAGCTCTATGCTGCACATCCTGATGTAAAAGTGACGATTGGTGATATACAGGAAGAGCAACACTTCTTTGTGCAAGATAATTCCTCATATGCAGTGATTTTGGGACAGCCCTATATTACAGGTGTGAGTATGGAAACAAAGGTGCTTGATGATGGTTCTACTTATGCAAGAGTCAGAAGCAAGGATGGGAGCAAAGCAGTCCAATTTCTTACTGTTTGTGTTAATCATCCTAGAAATCAAGATACACTTTGAGAGTCTCCTTTGGCTCCAAATACAAGGGAATTCAAAGACCTGGATTTTCATTAAGCACTGCTATAATGCGGGGTTAAGTAGTGCAATTCAGAGGATGTACTCGCCTCTTGATGGAATGAAGCATGTGTTTACTATTGGTTATTCTCAGTTTATAGCAAACAATTCATGTTGGTTTAAGCCTATGGAAGCTATGTGTAGGGCTGAACGCATATCAATGAAACGAGCTACTAAGGAACTGAGAGCATTGGGATTGTTAACTGAAAATGAAGGAATTTCAAGTATCTTTTATGGGCTGAATATTAATGACACTATGGCTGAAATTTCAGCAACAATACATGTAGAAAATGAGGCTAAAAACAAAGTGTTGTCAATATGTTCTTTAGATATGTATGATGCTATAGCATTGTTTTCTCAGCAGCAGGAAGGATTACAATGGGCTAAAGCACTTGTGGAGATAAAGCATAAGATAGTTGACAAAAGGTGAAACCAATTTTTTTCCCACTTCCACCAGAGAGTGAGGGTTTGTATGAAAAAGTATCAAGGCAGCTAAGCTTAGAGGATCCTAAAGATATAGGTCATCAGTTTACATCTGAAACATTACAGGAATTGAAAGTTGGTACAGAAGGGTTTCTTTCACTTGGTTGAAGTGAAAATGCCTTTCCATGTCTAGCCAACATCCGCATAAACCAGTCTCTCTTAGCGGGCAAAAAAGGGCTAGTGATCGAGAAGGTGATACATTTATACCCAACAAAGACGGTGTCTTGTCCAATAAGAAAAACCACAAGAGGTTATAGAATCGGAGGATGAAGTTTGTAAGAGGAAAATTGTTGTCCTTGGCCCTGTCAATCTGAAGAGAATGGGGGAGGTATATGGGAAAATGGTTGTGAATGTCTCTTGTACTTCTTCAAAAGAGGACTATCTTAGTATATCTCCTAAGGACACATCCATGCTTGTTAAAGATATTCAATTGTTTGATTCTATGGTCTTTTTTTGCATAAGGTAAGGCATTTTAACTCTCAAAATTTTTAGTATATGGAATGATGGTATTTTTCATTGCAAATAACACTCCTTTGTTTTTGCTATTGGTTTCAGGGTGTTGATTGCTTCTCTCAACCAAGAAATATCTAAAAGTATATTTATTGTTGATCCACTGTTATCAGTGGAATTGTTTTCGAGATTTAGTTCAAACACAGAAATATTTTTCAAAACGTTTGATTCAATCACAAACTACCATAATTTTTTTCCTTACGTCGAAAGGTATGCAATTTTGCAAAGGGCTTAATGTATACTTCTTTGTTGTATTCATTTCCTACTAACATTTTACTTTTGCAGAGGACATTGGAGCCTCATACATATATTGATATTCTCACTAGAGAAATTATCCTCATGAACTCTCTTAGTGGTATCCACAACCAAGCAAAAATGTGCATTGAATAGAATACTACTTGCTTTTTGGGTTATTTTTATTTTATTTTATTATTTTTTTAGTAATATGTTTCCATTCATAGTGCTGGCAGGCTCATGGCTACCTTTTTAATCACCACATATGAGGATATTGCTAAATCTCAAAAACCACATAGCTTTCTCCAACAAGAAGTGTCCTTGCAAAGTGAAGTGCATTTTTGTGGATGGAGAGTGATTTCAAATGTCACTATAAGATATAGGCCTTCTACCAACGTTAAAAGTGACAAAAATGTAAATAACAAAATTTGCCCCCGTCGTCGCAAAAAGCGTCCTCTCCCATCTGCATCCACGCTCCTAGGCATATCCAGGAGACCCCTGTGCATCTGGTGTACCAATCGGGGTAATATCTGTCGGGGTGGCACCCATAGGGGTGGCACCTGCTGACGGTTGTGCAAAATCTGGAGTAACTGGAGTAGACGTCCCCACAGGTGTGACAAATCCTGGAGTGATGCAACTCCAGCTGAATGAAGAGACGGAGACACCGCATCCGTGCCTCCACAGCATCCACCTAAGCCTGAGCCCTGCTCCCTGGAATCGCCACGAGAGCGAGGAGTCACACCTGTATCCCGTGTCGATCACGGGCTCACTGCCTTCGTATCTCTATAGCATCCCCCTGACCCTGAAGCACTCCCTCCCTCTGGTCCAAGTCTGGAGTGTCGAGCTTATTTGCTCGAAGCTGAAGCATCCAATCGCATTGAAGTAGATCTAGTAGAGCGCCCTGACGAAGACTGAGACAGCTCTTGGTCTGCCATGTCTCTAAATCTCGTGATCTGGTCTGGAGACATGTGCGTGAAGATATCTTGTAACTCCTCATCGAGACTCGACTCATCCTGAAAATTTTACCTGCACAGACAAAAAATGATGTTAGAATAATCAATTTAAATCATACAAAGCACAGTAATATAAATCCTAAAAAAAAGATCTCACTTAAAATGCATATCTTATATACCCTTATAAGCAATTGGTCAACGAATTGAGTAAGTGGATGCTCCAAGTATGAGGTATCCTATGGTCCCATGTCAATCTCCTGACACAACTCCACATACACTGGAAGGTCGATAGGCATGTCACCACAAAAGGATGAGTCCACATGGTGACATGTGTATCGACCTTTTGTGTATGTGGAGTGGAAATACAGGAGGCCATATCATTGTTAGCCAATGCTGGCTCCAAGCTTTTGGTGGCCTCCACCCCTTGCAATATTGACCCCTCTATTTGCATATTATCTTCATCTATGCTCAAAACATCACTTTGATCATATACTCTCACACTTCAAGGAGTTGAAGGTATAACATACCACCATCGAGGTTGTCAAGGGTTTGGATAGAAGATCACCTGTTCATAAACACGTACAAGAGAGTTTAAACCATTGTGACATGTACCATGTCGTAATACAATTAACAAACAAATGAGTCCATGCACTTGTTCACAATGGGCCGGCAACACAAAGGTGTCGCGCAAATCCATCCATTTTTTTTCAGAATCTATTTTGAGAAATCCAGATGGATCTCGTCAAACTGTTGCTCCAGCTCCTCCAAGTACCATTTTGAACCACTGCACATAGAATAGTATCATGGAGAAGCTATGGTAATCCACCGTAACAATACTTTGCAAGTTCCCAAAATACTCCATCTCATCTACAATCGTGTTTGGATCCGTTGCTCGTCGTCGGCTCTCTTGCTTGAACCTTGCCATGATACCACAATCCATTGTGGAGCGCATTTTGTCAATACGCTCCATGCAAAAATGCCGTCCGCACGACCACGCTACATAATATATTTTGTATTGTACATTGAAGCACTCAAATTAGATGTCGTATATAAAATATAGATATGACAAATCCTAAACACCTCATCACCTTTGGACTACATCCCCTCGAGAATTCCAACTCCTCCATTGAGACCTTTGTCCCTTCGTGAGACGCTGCGGTCAAAGCTCCATGCAACCATCGCGTTGACATGAACCGTGGCATCTCCTCCATGCCCTTGGGATATCGAATCGATCAATGATGCGTACTACGTCGGAATTCAGATCGCGCTTCCTCTCAATCTTGCCTAGCAATCTGGTACTTGGCGAGCCACGTCTCCATAGAGGAATGGTGCAACATACAAAAGCGATTCACCTTCTCCTCCATTAAGGCATCCATTCTTTTTTCTACCCCATTTCCAACCACCACATCACCAGTTAGTCTATCATCGTCGTTCAGCGAGACCATAGCATTTCGTTGTCTGGATCCACCATTTGTAGCCATTATGAAATATGTACTAGCGCCTCAGACACCAACCAACCTTCAACCATGCTACCTTCTGGCCGAGCTCGTTGTCACACAAAGCCTTTCAGGGTTTTCATGAAGCGCTCCAAGAAGAACATCTGTCACGTATGGACAGGTCCAGCAATCTCCACTTCATCTACAAGATGCACAAGAAGGTGGATTTGTATTGTGAGCATGCTGGTGGATAGGTATTTCTTAAAGAGAGAGACCGTCTCCACTGCTCCCCGCCTCACAGATTCAATAGAGGACGTCTTAATCTCCTTCTGTGAGATCCATTGCACCAAAGTTGAAAACTTGTAAATGGCCCCGCATATTTCTGGAGTAAGACATCCTGCAATCGCGATCGGTAGTACAAACTGCCACAAATGAGAAAGCATTATGAATAATGGCTACACTCCAATTAGCAAAATGTGCATGCCAACTACAATCCATTTGTAGTACAAACCTAACATATCTTATGCCAGTCATGGGATTTTAGCCTTGATAATTGGTCGTTTTTAGAAAATACAGACCTGAGAGAACACATCATACCCATTGAAGTGCAAATAGACTTGACTACTTGCTTCACAATGCGCTCTTCTTTAGTGGACAAAATCCAAGGAGCACGAGGTAGCTGCATGCGACCATCAGCACTCGACTGCGGCCAAAGCGCCTCCATCTTACATATCTCCTTCAAATCCATTCGTGCCCCTATAGTTTCTCTCTTTCATGTGATGTGGTCCCATATCATGCTGCCCACATTCTTGAAAATATGCATGGGATCCAACAAGTGGTTGACCTACAAGTGGGTCCAATATGGCAACTTGTAGAAAACTGAGAACCGCCGCATTCCTTTTGGATGTGACTCCACGTGGACCATTTTCAGCTCGTACCAGCTTGCGGCATTCATATGTGTTGGAGGTCATCCAAGAAAACCTTCCCTGAGTTCATGATTCTCTAGCAAGAAAGCAGAGTGCCCTTGATATACTATCTTCTTCATGGTTTGTGACTTTCGGGAGTCTAACTATGGCCCACACAATGGACATGCATGATAATTTGAGGTGACCAGACCTGTTCCAATACCATGACCCAGTGAATGCAAGCTTGAAAGAGATAAAATATAGATATTACCAACGAGAAAAGAGGCCTATTCACTTGAGCACTCTCCGAATCCCGGAAAGTCATGCATCGTCCACATGAGAATGGCTCGAATATTGGCACTCGCGCTTGCTCATATCTTGCATGGTGACCCCCTCCTCCCAAAAAATCTTAAGCTCATCGACTAATGGACGAAGATACACTTCCATATTTTTGACTTTGTAGCGGCCGGGGACAAGTAAGCTAAGGATGAGATGTCCTTTCTTAGTAGAAAGCCATGGAGGGATATTGTAGTTGACAAGGACTATAGGCCACACACTGTAAGAAGTTGAGCGCAGACCAAATGGGTTCACGCCATCCATTGCAAGACCGAGCTGAAAATTCCTTGGCTCTCAGGAAAAGCCAAGGAAGGTAGAGTCAATGTGGCTCCATGTGCGTGAATTTGTTGATATTTATTGAACTCCATCTGTGGACCTATTCTGTGCATGCCACATTGTCAAGCTCACCATGCCGGATGTACAAAACATGTGGTTTATGCGGGGGATAAGTGAAAAGTGTCTGAGAACTTTTTGAGGGATGGTTTGCCCTTGCAAGCCCTGTCGATACCTGTGAGCACCACACTTTGGACATGTCTCCATAGTCTCGTATTCTTCTCGAAACAGTATGCAATCGTTGATACATGCATGGATGTTGTTGTAGTCCATGCCAAGCTTTCGTAAAACATGTCATGCATCATCACGAGACTCAAGCATGGTATTTGTAGGTGGTAATATTTGATATTTCAATAACCTGAAAAAAATCATAAACACCTTGAAAAAGCACAAATGTTTTTAATAATAGTACCGAAAAAAAATTCAGCGAAGCGTATGTACAAGGTACCTGAACAACTCGGTCACACTCGCATCGCTCCACTCGTATTTTGCTTGCACACTTAAGAGTGCAAGCAGTGTCTTCAGGCGAGATATTCGGCACCCATCATATAATGGTATGGATGCTTCCTCTCTAAGTGGATCAGAAGTCTCAACATCCATGGGAATCAATGCATCGATCATTGCCTCCATCTCAGGCTCCAAGATTATAGATAGGTTTGGAAGGTTGCATGTCTCCTCTGGCATTGACTGTATAGATTGGCCTTGTAAGTGGTGGATTGGCTCATGCACTCCATCCATCGCACGCCCATGAGCTCTTCTAATTGGCCGCAAAGGGTGCACTCCTCCTTGGGACGAGACATCACCTCCCTGGATAGAAAATTTACCAGCCAGACCCAATCTTATTATATATGGTATTCAATTAGCTTGCGAGTACAGTGCATGATTGATATTAACTTTTCTTACCATTTGCTAAAAATATTCAATCGCCTAATCAATGATCTTAGATTGAAACTCGCCAAATCGTCGTACATGTTCTATAGACAATCGATGTTTTCGTCTAATTGCCAACTTGCATTGAGAGCAAGGACATGGGACACGCTGATTAAGATACGCCTCGCAATCTTGAATAATAAGACCTTCATCGTTTTCCATTTTGTACGTTACAACAAACAATTTGTTTTTGTTATCATTCTTTTTTTTCCTGAAATTGTTATCCTATCCTTCCATCTCTGCTGTGATAGGGGAACAACTGTCGGCTGTGATAAAGTGGTGCGATGTGTATATGTAACAGATGCAGGGAGATATACTATCCTGGGATGTAGTAGCAGTCGTCGAAGTCGCTAATAGCAGGTGATCCCTCCTGGATGCAGGATGTGGTACATCGGCGGTGGAGAAAGAGCAAACTGGAGATCTGAGATCCAATGTGTCGAGTGTCGTCGGATCTCAGTCTGTTGTCGATGTAGATCAAGAATCCTCCGGATCTCCTGTCGGTGTGGCTGTGGGGTCCGAAACCCACGGATCCTCGTGCGGCGTCGGGTACGCTGGTCCTCAGCCTGCTGTAGTGTGAGCCCGGAGGTCTGGCTGAAGGCTGGTACAGTAGCTCTCACTATGTCTGTCTGGAAAAACTGTGTAATAGTCGTCTGGGTGGGCCCCTCTCTGACTGGGACCCGCTGTGTGCTCTGCTCTCTGATGTGCCATGCCTCTCCCAGAAAACGGCCAAATGATCTCTGATCCATATCAGTCATACATCCCTGAAGTGAGCTGCTCAATGTGTATCTAGATCTCAACTATGAGTATGCCAGGCATCTGAGAACAAAATGCTCCTCACTCTCCACCTCTGATCTACAAAGGGGGCATATCCTCTCCTCCCGCGGGATGCCACTGGCTCTGTCACTCTCAATCATAAGCTGATGTGATGATACCCTGAGCTGTCCAATAAGAACTCTCAATCGATGTGGCATATAGATCTGCATATATCTCGGAATCTCTATGAATCCCTGCTCTGATATCCTCAAGAACTGTGTATAATAATGTGCCATCTTCGATGGCAGTGGCTGTGCAGGGCTGACCCATGTCCTCTGTATATAAATATGCCATATCTCCTGTCTGATGACTCTGTTCCTCTCAGAGAGAGAGAGGGTGTAAGTGGGAGCCTGAGTATCATATAGAAGAGGTGGGAGTCTATCAATGTCCAGCCCATGTCTATCAAACCTAGCTCTAGTCTGTGCATACCATGATGTGGTATCCCCCGCTCGAGCCATCTCCTGAGATGCCATATATACTCTATATGCAATGCGATCTCTGTCCATATCCTGAAATCTGTGTAGGAAGCAGACTGTCTGAAATAATGCCTCGACTAGTATGGGCGGTGTGGCAAGCTCTGCTCGCACAATGTCATGTGGGACTGAGGCCTTGCTGCGAATCAATCTAGATATCATGATCACCTAAGGTCTCTCCATCAATGCCCATACATAATTGGCAAGGCCCGGCCCCCATATAGCTGCTCCATACATCAGTGCTGGAGTGACTAGAGTATCAAAGAGCCACCCCTTGGTGCGGGGCTCCTGGAAATGTGCCTGATGACACTGTCGCTCCATAAGAGCCAATGCTGAGTATCCTCTAGTGAGGCGGTCACGAGCTGCCTGTGTCATCGAGAAAGTCCCTGAAGCTGCTGTAAAGGTGACTCCCAAATATACATATGATCCAGTGACCTCAATACTCCCTCCTGCTGCCATGAAAATACTCTGCCTGTGTATTTGAGCTGATGTATGGAATATAAGAACCTTGGTTTTACCAAGGTTCACTGTCATGCCTCTCTGTATACAAAAATCATCCAATGCTAATAAATCCTGCTGTAATCCCTGAGCTGAGTCTGAGACCAACACAATGTCATCTGCATATAGTAAGATATGAACTGTGGCTCCACTGAGATCTATACCTCCACCGGCTCACTGTCGAATAAACTCTGCTATCTCATCAATGTATAGCCCAAATAGAGTCGGTGAGAGTGGGCATCCTTGCTTCACACCAATGGTGCTCACAAGGGGATCTGATATATCTCTCGGACATCTGACTCTGCCAGTAACCCGCTCATATAGTGCATAAATACCCCACATCATCTCATCATCCACCCCCAGATCAAGTAGGCGTTTGAAAAGCCTCTCTCTCGGAACCGTGTCAAAGGCTTTACGGAAATCCACAAAGCAACAGTACAATCTCTGTTTCTTCACTCGTGTCTGGTCGATCAGACAGCAGAGAGTGAAGATGTGGTCTATGGTAGAAAATGCCCGTCTGAACCCTGCCTGTCCGGGTGTGCGCATGCACTCTCTCTCTGCCAGCGTGCTGAGCTCCTCCTCCATCACCGTGCCATAAAGTTTGGACAAAACTGGCCCAATCATGATGGTCCTATATGTGTTAGGATCCATAGGATCCCCTGACTTGTGGATAGGTACAATGGTGTGCTTTGTCCACGAGTCAGGGAACCCCTCAGACAATGCACAGTTGAAGAGGTGAGCAATGAGTGGAGCCAATGTGTCTCTGCCATATATAATATGCTCTGCCTGAAGATCAAACTGGTCTCGAGCGCAGCCATGCTGTAACCGTGAGATAGCATGTTTCACCATACTAGTGGTGAAAAATGATGAAATACCTGGTCTCAGTGTACATGGTGTGGGTATCAGCGGCTGTGCGGGTACATGATATAAACTCTGTGCGTATCCATGCAACATACGCACATACACATACACGACACTTATCACACTCACAACACCGTATTTTCAGTTTCCAGTTTTTAGCTTTTCATTCAGCACTTTTATTTTGGATAGCTGGACCTCATCAGTTGTATCACAGTTTGTCTCATAGGCCAGTTTTGGTCTTTAGAAGACGTTAATATAACTTTCTTTCTTTCTTTCTTTTCTCTTTTTTTTTCTTTATTAAATTGTTATTCTCTACTTCCATCTCTCTCTCTTTTTCTACGTTACGACTACGACCACGACCATGACCACGACCACGACCACGACCACGACCACCACGATGACTACGACCATAACTACGACTACGACTACGACTACGACCACGACCACGACCACGACCACGACCACGACCACGACCACGACCACGACCACGACCACGACCACGACCACGACCACGACCATGACCACGACGACTACTACCACGACCACGACCACGGCTACCACCACCACCACCACCACTACGACTATGACTACAACTACGGCCACGACCACGACCACGACTACGACTACAATGACCACAACCACCGCCCACGACCATGACCACGACTACTATGACCACGACCATGACCATGACCACCACGACTACGACTACGACTATGACTACGACCATGACCACAACGACCATGACTACGACTACGACTATGATGACCACGACCATGACTACGACCATGACCACGACCACGACTACGACCATGACCACAACCATGACCACGACACCACGACCACAACGACCATGACTATGGGTAGGTTGCATTCACTAAGAATAGGATTGGCGATTCACCTCATCTTCTCTCCTTCATCAATAGAATTCTCCTTTACCATTTACAACTCACCCATCTTCTCTCCACACTATTGCACACTACAATCTCTATGAGGGTATGAGACTGGGATCTCCACAGATACCAAAGCATGATCTCTAGCTTGATGGTTGCATGTATACTACTACTACTCATAAAATAAACCTTAAAATAGTTATTATGCTCAAATATATGCTTGTTAGAGCAGAAATTTGTTCCTAAGACTATTCTAAGGAAGAAAGAGGATTAATGATTAAAGAGTGTCCTTCCTTACAAGTGATTTTATATTTTATTTATTAATTAAAATTGATAGTTGAAGATGAGTTTCCTAAGAGATCTTGTGGTGATGTTGTTTTAGTTTTGCGAAGCATATGAATGATGCTGTTTTAGTTTTCTGTATTTGTCTTTTTAAGAAGAGATTGATTTTTATGGAATATCCAAAGTTATTTTTGGGATTATGTTATGAAAAATGAATGTTTTTCATACTGATAAGCTGATTGCCTTCCTTGTATATTTGCATGGTGGAGGCTAGGAAAAGCCCCATGTATGAGAGGTCTCTTTGCAAGAAGAACATTATGCTAGGAGGCACAAGTATGCTAGGGCTCTCTAGCCATATATCCCTTAGGTTTGTTGAGGATCGGCCTAACCCCTATGAGCCTAGGATGAGCTTATTGTAAGGTCCTATTTACTTTTCTCTCTTTCTCTCCCTCTCTCATTTTCTCTCCCTCCCTCACCCTCACCCTCTCTTTCTCTCTTTCCCTATTAGGTTTAATGATTTTTCTCTCTTTTCTCTCTCCTCTCCCTCTCTCATTTATTTTTCTCTCTCATCTCTATCTCTCATTTCCCTTTCTCTCTTTCTCTCCATCTCTCATTTCCTCTCCCTCTCTCACCCTCACCCTCTCTTTCTCTCTTTCTCTATTAGGTTTAAGGATTTTTTTCTCTTTTTCTATCTCCTCTCCCTCTCTCATTTCCTTTTCTCTCTTTCTTTCCCTCTCTCATTTCCTCTCCCTCCCTCACCCTAACCCTCTCTTTCTCTCTTTCCCTATTAGGTTTAATGATTTTTATCTCTTTTTCTCTCTCCTCTCTCTCTCTAATTTCGCTTTCTCTCTTTCTTTCCCTCTCTCATTTCCTCTCCCTCTCTCACCTTCACCCTCTCTTTCTCTCTTTCTCTATTAGGTTTAATGATTTTTTTCTCTTTTTCTCTCTCCTCTCCCTCCCTCACCTTGACCCAGTCTTTCTCTCTTTTCCCATTAGGTTTAATACTTTTTCTCTCTTTTTCTCTCTCCTCTCTCTCTCATTTATTTTTCTCTCTCCTCTCCTTCTCTCATTTCCTTTTCTCTCTTCCTCTTCCTCTCTCATTTCCTCTCCCTCCCTCACCCTCACCCTCACCCACACCCTCTCTTTCTCTCTTTTCCTATTATGTTTAACATCTTCTCTCTTTTTCTCTCTCCTCTCATTCTCTCATTTTTTTCTCTCTCCTCTTCCTCTCTCATTTCCTTTTGCTCTCTTTCTCTCATTCTCTCATTTCTTCTCCCTCCCTCTCCCTCTCTCATTTTCCTATTATGTTTTCGTCTCCCCCCCTCTCCCTCTCCCTCCCTCTTCCTTTCCCATTTCCTCCCCCTCCCCCTCCCTCTCCCTCTCTTTCTCTCTTTCTCCCTCCCTATCCCTCTCTCATTTCCTTCCTCTCCCTCTCCCTCTCCCTCTCCCTCCCTCTCCTTCTCTCTCATTTCCTCTCCCTCTCTCAATATACATAAACTATACAAAAATAAATAAAAAAGAGAGAGAATGCACTCTCCCTCCCTCTCTTTCTCTCATTTCATCCCCCTCCCTCTTCCATTTCCTCCCTCTCCCTCTCCCTCTCCCTCTCTTTCTCTCTCTCTCCCTCCCTCTCTCTCTCTCATTTCCTCCCTCTCCCTCTCCCTCTCCCTCTCTTTCTCTCCCATTTTCTCTCCCTCTCTCAATATATACAAATTATATTAAAAAAAGTAAAAGAGAGAGAGAATGCACTCTCCCTCCCTCTCCCTCTCCCTCTCCCTCTCCCTCTCTTTCTCTTTCTCTTTTTCTCCCTCCCTCTCCCTCTCCCTCTCTCATTTCCTTCCCCCTCCCTCTCCCTCTCTTTCTATTTCTCTCCCCCTCTCTTTCTCTTTCTCTCCCTCCCTCTCCCTCTCCCTTTCCTCCCCCTCCCTCTCCCTCTCCCTCTCTTTCTCTCTCATTTCCTCTCCCTCTCTTAATATACACAAATTAAACCCTAAACAAGTAAAAGAGAGAGAGAATGGATTCACCGTAAAGATTTGTAGGAGGGTTTGGCGGCTTCTCTTCGCCACGGTGGCTCCTCCTCTCCTTCGCAAACGATGGCGACAGCGGCAGCGGCGGCGATGACAAGCCTTCTTCCTCTCCCTCTCTCACCCTCTATGCAAAACGCTCGCTCTTTCACGAATGCGCGAAATGAAATGCGCTCAGGTTTCAGCCTGCTTTTTTTTCCCTGTGGGACGCTGCTATGTGACGCAAATAGCGACGCCGCTATTTTGCGTTGCTAATCAGGGTCGCTATTGCTTTGTTTCCTTGTAGTGTGTTTGCAGGACAATAGATTCAAAGATACTCAAGATAGATGGGGTTAATGCAAGTATTTTTCACATTATTTGTTTTTTTAGGAACCCGTCTTTGAGTTTTCCAACTTATTACATTTTTACTCACAGTGCCAAGATTGCCTCGATTCATACACGTGGTGGATGAGGGAGCAATGTACTGAGTTGATTTTGGATAGAGCAATCACACTAGTCGACCTCGACTCCCATACACAAAAATTTTCAACTCAGAGTAAGGGTAAGAGTAAGGGCAAGTCATCTAGAAAGACTAGTAAGATAAATTCCAAAAATAAAACACTTTCTCCTATGGAGTCTTATCCATCTTCTTGTCAACATGAAGAGAAGAGACCCCCTGTCCAAGTCAAATTCTTTCAACAACTAAAGAAAAAGGCCACTATAAGGAGATTAGATATCTTTGCAGAAAGTAATAAAGAAGTTACAAAGCCAAAAGAAGACAAATAGATGCAAACCAAAACTAGAAGCATCCTTGTATATTTCTTCAATTTTGTAACACTTGATTCAATGAAAATCTTTTTATCCTATGTAAATGTAATTAATGTTTTTATATTAATAGCTCTTTCCAATTGTTTTACCATTTACTTTGAACATATATTCAGGGGATGTACTATCTAGCAGCTCCAAGGTATCCCTTACATATTTAAGACTCCAATTGGAAGTGATATTTACCTTATTTTCTTCTTCATATGCTATAACTTGCACCTTAAGTTTAAAGGGCATGCAATTTGTATCAGAATCCAAGGGAATCCAAATGACTAGTTTAAGTTTGTATCTCCTATAATCTAAGCCCAAAGCAAGAGTTTGTTGTGCGATGTTATAACACAAATACAAGGATTGGGGGTTTACAATACACCTCATGGTATCATTCTTATGGTCATACTCTAGTCTAGATTTCCAAAGCCTTCCTATATAATGTTGTCTAGTTCCACTTTCGCAAAATTTCTACTTAGCCAAGATATCTTTGTGCTTTGTAAATTTGCTATTTTGAAGTAGCCACAAAGATATGCAAGGGTATAAACCATGACATGTGTATTCTTCTTGAGATCCTTCCAGTTGTCATGGACTTTTGAATATCTTAACATATTTTGAATTTAAAACTATGCATCATTGCCTTATCACGAATCTCCCAATTTAGAGATGAGAGACTTGTCAATGACAAATCCTTGATATGTCCATATGTACCTTCTCTAGAGGGAACCACAAATTGTGCATAATATATACAAATCCTTCTCTCATTAAAAGAATCGACGGTCTCATCAACATAGATAATATCTGCAAACACCTTATGGATCTCATTGAAAGTTCTACTCAAGGTCTCCATAGGTTGCCATTCAGTACTTGTTAATAGAAATATATCTATAACCAAGAATTCTATATTACTACTTGCTTAAATGAAAAAAATATCACATATGTTATCAACTTAAGGCTTACAATGTGTCTGTTGTTGGCAAACACGTTCCTTTGGAGGCGAGTACATATCCTTGGCCATGTAAATATGTTGCACTTTGACAAACCACCCTTTATGCATAATTTTGGAAGAAATGATATGTCCCTTCTAATGATGTTTTATCTCCTCTCTTTTTCTTCTTTTCACCTTGTGAAAGCCTTTGCAAGAGGGTAGCATGGTAACCGAATCATTTATTCATTTTGGGCTCCCAATTTCCGTTAGCTCCTTGGCTATAGACAGTGTAGGGGTTTAATAAACAAGAAGGGCACCTTCTGGATGCCATACTTAGATTTAATTCACAGAGAAAGAAGCTCCCCGAGAAAGGCGAATGAGCAAAGAAAGAAGCTCATCAAGAAAGGCAAATGAACCAAAAAGGAATATCAAGAAGTTTAATGAAAATATATTGGGCACCTAAAGCTCTTGACTTTCAAAAAAGTCATCATTAACTTCATAACATCTTTATCATGTCCTTTGTTAGGTTTTATAAGTAAATAAGGACTTTGGAACTACCAAAACATATCAGACTTTGGAGATTTTGGCTAAAAGGGAGGAGAGAATCACGAAGTGAACTCTACTATCTCCAAAAAGGATGAGACAATAATACCATATTCTTGCACACGTGGCAAACTCTCTTTGTCCCTTTCCTTAGTCACGTGATTTCCCTAGCTATGTTATAGCTTTCATGTGAACATGTGGTAAAGTCATCTTCAGCAAATCCATGCTATAACTTGTAATTGATGCTAAAATTGTTTTGTTTCTTGTGCTTAACTAGTGTCAACCTTGACATTTTTCTCATCTTCTCTAGTGTGCAGATTCAAGAGTGGTTATCTTGTATACTCTAAATGTGTAAAATTGTATTTTTATAAATGCCAAGTCATGCTTGGGAAGAGGTGTTTTACTTGATGCTTGATATGTTAACAATGGTAAGTTTAAAGATGAGGGTTTCAATTTTGTCCAAACAACTTATCTATTGGTGCAATTAGTAATGGACTTGCAAGGAATTCTAATAAAACTCATACAACAATCAATCAATAGTTTGTGGATAAAGAGTAGAACACTAGGACAAGTGGAATATCGAAGGGCTCTTATTCTTGATGGTAAGGTTAGTAGTTCATTGCAGTAGCTTTATTTCATGGCTATATGGATATTTCCAATGCATGTAAAAAATTTCAAATAGGTTTTCTTTTGATTCTAGAACTTCATTGCATCAGTTTCAAGCATAGCCTAAAATTATAGCTGCATATATATGTTGTTGGCCATGAAATGGTTGGGTCATCCAATCACTTATATGTGTAGGAAAGCTGGAGAGTGTGAGTTTTTCCAGGCAAGAAAATGGTGCCTTCTTAGAATCTATCTACCCATTATCTATTATAGTTGGCTAAGAATCTATGTTGGTTGTGAAGGAACACAATTTAGTTTCACAACAAAAGTAAGGGAATTTTACTTTTTGCCTAATAATTTTTATAAGGACATAGTGTGGTTATTGATAATTTATCTTAAATGATGGGATACTATGCATATATCATGGAAAATATGTTTTCCATGAAGTCCCAATCTCAAGAAACACAAATAGCACTGCTTCTTTTGGAAGTTGACAGAATGTCAAGCATGTGCAAACTATTCATTTTCCTACTCGACCTACCAATGTCATAGACTGATGTTTTGTAGATGTAAAGTGGCTTGTATTGTTTTGATTATGACTGTGAATGTTGTGGTTCATTTCTTTTAAAGGTGTCAATTTCCACAAAATATGCAAGTGGAACAAAAGTAGAGCAAGTTTATAGGTTTCTTCTAGTATACAATGGGGTTCTTCTAAGGGACAATATCTACTGGATTCAAATCTACAATTAAAATTGTTTCTACATTAAGGTTGCACTAGTAGTGATTATATATGTGTATTGTAAAACAAGGAATTTATAGTAGAGTGTCAATCTTTCTATGTTGTATTTTTGGAAAAATGGGAGTTGAAGAGTAAATAACAGCTGCTATAACAACATAAAAATTCATGTTTTATGGACGTGATTCACATAAATGTGAGGTGATCTTTAAAGAAGAGAAAAATAAAGATAAATGGATGAAAAACTTTGATGGCAATAGTAGATCAGATATAGTAGGTTGCCTAAGATGATCTACCTCACTAGAAAACTCTTTATATATAGGGAAAGTTTCCATTTTCCCTATATATCATTGGAGAAAATTTCCTAGGTAGGGAAATTTCATATGTAGTGTTGGTATCATTAGAGAAATTTTCATATGTAAGGAAACTTCCCTATATAAGAAAATTTTCCTATGTGAACTCCCTAGTTATGTGAATTAGAAAATGTTCCATTTTCTCTCATTTTTGCTATCCCTACTTCTGTGCATTTCTAAGAACGGAGTTCATAGGTAATTTTTATTTTTTTCCCCTACCCTAGGGAATGATTAAAAGTTCATTTGGATCTATGGAGAATATATACACCCAATTTAGTAAGCTATATTGAGTCTTTGAGACTCAGTAACGTAGATTAGAGGTAACATGATAAAGAAGCCAAACTAAGCCATTGCTTGATCCTTCCATTCAAGTATAATAGAGGTTATCCAAGCCATTGCTTGATTATTCCATTCAAGTATAATAGAGGCTATGTATGAAACAAGATGCTTACCAGAGATGGCATGGTAAAGGAAGTATGGCCTTCCTTTAGGGGAATAAAGAGTGATAGCAATTCTATTGGTGAGTAGATCGGATGCGGTATGCATGTGTAGCAAATGCCGGAAGGTCCCCAAGAACCAAGAACTCCACAAACCTTCATAATTGCAAGGAAAAAGAAAAAGGGAATTTGCACGACATGAGACAAAAAGACCAATTGGGTGCAATCTCCCCCCATGCCTTATGTGAGTGCTTCACAAGGCATGTCTTTATAGATTTATTTATCTTTAAGCTAAAAAATAGTCCACTTTACAAATAGCATGCTTTTGCTTTTGCATTTGCTTTTACCCAAATATAAAGTAAGGCATTTGGGCATCCAAAAGTCACGGGCTATGCCTAAATACAAATATCACATAATAAAATATTTAACCGAGCACCTTTACACATACAAGATAATAAATGTTTTGTCAAGCACTTTAACAAATAAACATGCTTGAATAAATATTGGTGCCACGCCTTTAGTGATAAGGTGCATGTCCATCAAAAATAGTAATTATTCTAGTTATTTGGATTCACGCCATCGCCCGATGCTATCCAACGCCATCGTCGTCTACTCTACATATTAATTGAAGCATTCAGAATTGTTAGAAAATAATTACATAAAATCCAACAAAAGTGAATACCTAGCAGTCTAACCTTAATTTAATTCGAGTGTCCACTCTAAACTCGTAAACTTCTATTAATTTAATATGTATTTTACGGAATCACCGGCTATGGAATCACCCGCTATGGAATCACCCATGTGTACATTAAATTAATATGACGCCTGAAAAGGATAGGCATCCCTATCAACTTCTCGCACAAGTAATCCACCTTGTGTATAAGACTTGAAAAATAAATATAATCACAGAATCCACCGTGAAATATGTCTCCTAGCATCATACCCCCGGGGTGGGATAGCAATTGTCTTCAATTGCTATTAGCTCAATGTGGAGCGAGTAGTGAGTGGTAAGCACTTAGATCGCGGGCGTGCATCCATTGGGCCTCTTCAATGGAATGATTTGTAAACTTAAGCAAATATCTAGAATATCTAAGGCTAGTTCTAGTGGTCATAAAGTTAGTGTCTAGAAGAGTTTCAAGTTCAAGGAGTTTAAATTTTTCCTTCTAACAAAGTAATTGGCCTCTAAAAGGTCATAGCAAACTGATATAAAAAGTATTATGGATCTTCCAATGTTTGGGTAGTTTTAATTTAAATACATTGCCATTTGATCTTGTGAATTATTCTGAAAGGTCCATTAAATGTAGGTGCTAAATTAACAACAGGGTGTTTCTCAACACTTTTCAATCTTCTCTTTTCAATGCGTAACCAAACATAATCACCAACATTGAAACTTATGGCTTGTCATTTCTTATTAGCTTGTGTAGTGTATGATTGCTGGGCTTTCACAATCATATCTTTAACTTGAGCAAAAATAGTAGCATGCGTATCGGCAATATCATCAGTAGCTTTAACTTTATTCGACAATGATGTAACATGTGTAGGCAATCTATGCCCATAAATGATTTCAAAAGGTACTTTATGAGTTCATGTGTATGGCGTATTATTGTATGCAAATTGAAGTAGATGCAAATATGTGTCCCATGTTTGTGGTTTTGAAATTGTGTATGCATGCAAAAGATCTAGAATTATACTATTAGTAGCTTCTGTTTGCCCATTGGTTTCAGGATGGAATGTAGATGAGAAATCAATCTTAGTACCCAAATTAGCAAACCAAGTAGTCCAAAAATTATTACAAAATCTAAAATCACGATAAGAAATAATAACTTTTGAAAAACCATGATTAGTAAAAATAGTCTTCAAAAATAATTGTGCAGCTTGAGATCCAGTTAATGTTTTCTTGCATGGTAGAAAATATGCTTGTTTGCTAAATCAATCTACTATAGTCCAAATCATATCATGATTAGCTTGTGTATTAGGCAAACCAAGCTATAAAATCCATTGAAATATGTTTCCATGGATGGTGAGGAATTGGTAAAGGCATTAACAAACCATATTGCTTACCATAGTGTCGCTTGACTCTTTGGCAAATTAAACACTCAAAAACAAAGTTAGAAACATCATATTCCATTTGTGACTAGTAAAAATCTTCAACCAATGTTCTTAAAGTGAAAATAATACCTCTATGACCTTGATATGGAGGACAATGAATTTCGTGCAACACAAATGATCTAAATTGAACAATGACACATATTGCTTACCATAGTGTCGCTTGACTCTTTGGCAAATTAAACACCCAAAAACAAAGTTAGAAACATCATATTCCATTTGTGACTAGTAAAAATCTTCAACCAATGTTCTTAAAGTGAAAATAATACCTCTATGACCTTGATATGGAGGACAATGAATTTCGTGCAACACAAATGATCTAAATTGAACAATGACACATAATATTTTCTCATAAAACATAAATCCATAAAAATAAGACAAAGAATCAATTGGAATCCAGTTACTAGCAACTAATTTATTCCAATCAGCTTGAAAACTGGGGTCATGGTCATAGGTATCCTTCATAGGAGTAGGGGAATCAAAGGATAGAATGGAAATATTATGGATACTTGGTCTTCTACTCAATGCATCGGCAATAACATTCTCTCTTCCTAGTTGATATTGGATAAGTGGATGAAAACTTTGAATGAAAGCATCCCATTTAATATGACGGTTAGAAATTTTTGGCTGACTAATAATATGTTTGATACTTTGCTGGTCAGTTTTAATCATAAATTCGGATCCCATTAGATAGTGTTTTCATTGACGTAAAGCTTGAACTACAGCTAACAATTCTTTATCATAGGTGGAATACTTCAATTCAGAAGGTTTAAATTTGCAACTAGAATAGGCTATGGGATGTGAATCTTGCATGAGGACAGCTCCTATTTCTGATCTGCTAGCATTAGTGACTACCAAGAAGAATGGTCGATTAAAATTAGGTAATTGCAAGACAGGTGCATGTGTTAAAGCATGTTTCAACAGGTCAAAAAACTTTTGTAAGTTGTCTGACTAATGATACACAATAGCTTTCTTTAACAATTTCATCAAAGAAGGCAATGTAAGCAATGAAAATTTTCTCACAAATTTTCTATAAAAGCTAGCAAGGCCTAAGAAAGAACGTAACTCATGCATATTTTTAGGGATTAGCCAATTCAAAATCGCCTCTATCTTTTTAGGATCAACACGAATACCATCAAAAGAAACAATATGACCTAAGTATTCAATCTAGGTTTGGAAAAATTCACTCTTGTGAGGGTTAGCATATAATTGATTCTCTTTCAGCAATTTGAAAACTAAAGATAGATGTTCACAATGTTCATTCTTATCCTTATTCGTCCTCCGGTAACAGTTCTTCAACTTGTGTTTGGATCTCTTTTTGTTCAATCTGATTGTTTCTGTAAGGTGCCTTACATGGTGGTTCAAAACTAAATATAGATGTTCACAATGCTCATTCTCATCCTTATTGGTCCTCGGTTCAACAGTTCTTCAACTTGTGTTTGGATCTCTTTTTGTTCAATCAGATTGTGTCTGCTGTAAGGTGCCTTACATGGTGGTTGAGAACTTGGGATTAAATCTATTCCTAAGAATGCAACCTTTATGCGATAATGAGTTGGGACAGTAGATAAATTCAATTATTTTATCAACTTTGCGGAAATAAAATCATGCGTACTTTCATCATCATGCAAAACAATCTTTTCTTGACCATGTACAAAATATTTCATTGTTAATAATGAATGAGGATTTGGCATACCTGGTAAAGTATCTAAAGCATCTCTGATATCATCATCATCTTCAGTAAAGTCTAGTATATCTTCATGGCCCTCATCATCAGTTGCTCCCAAGTGATTGATTTGAACAGCTTGCTTCTTGGACTGGCAGTTCATTGCTAAGTGTCTAGGATGATTACACTTGTAGCAAACTATAGGCTTTGCTTTGGAGACATTATTGGTAAGGACTGGAAGTTTGGGTTTATTGGGATTTGGCTGGAGGGAAGACTTAGGTTTTGAATTTGTATTTGATGGTAAAGTAGGAGATCGAGTCCAAGGTTTACGGAAAGAAGAAGGAGCAAAGCAATTTTGATTGAATCTTCGAAAATTAGAATTGAATTGCTTTGTACCAAAGTTACCATTAACCGAAAATTGTTGCGGTCACTTTTCTCATCCATGAATTTTATCCTCCACATCATGTGCTAAAGCAATCTCATCCTCCAAAGAAATTACTCTATAGAAGTGACCAAGCAAGCCGGGCATATACTTGTGCTTGTGGGTCGCCCACTCAGGAACATCTTCAAGAATTCGAAGTTGAAGTAAGGCATTCCAAAAATGCTCAGTGTATTGTGGGATAGATTAGCGATCTTTTTGCTGCTGGAGATCCCATTGTTTGATGGATTTCTCATGGAATTGAGGTGGAAGGAAATTCTACAGAAATTTCTTTTGAAAGGCTTCCCAAGTAGAGGGACAATCAACACTGTTATGGACAACAGTCCACCGTAATGATGCTCTGTTTGCTAGATGGTTAGTGATGCATTCATATTGCTCTTCATGAAATTAGTCATCAAACTAACTAATGAAAGCAAGAACAAATTTTCCATCACGTTGCCCATTAAAAGAGCGGAATTTCAAATTTCCATCACGTTGCCCATTAAAATTTCATGATGTATCAATTGCATCCAATATCCTCCACAGATGTTTTGCGCTTAATTGGGATGTATCAATTGCACCTTGATGCAGTTTGTGAGTAAAGGAACACACACCTATACACGCGCCTCTAATTCGGGTGATTGCACATATGTTTTCGATTTAATTCCAAAATTTTAAGGCAATTGTTTTAATGAATAGTTAAGTTGTGCTCTTTAATGGAATAAGCAAGCCGGGCATATACTTGTGCTTGTGGGTCGCCCACTCAGGAACATCTTCAAGAATTCGAAGTTGAAGTAAGGCATTCCAAAAATGCTCAGTGTATTGTGGGATAGATTAGCGATCTTTTTGCTGCTGGAGATCCCATTGTTTGATGGATTTCTCATGGAATTGAGGTGGAAGGAAATTCTACAGAAATTTCTTTTGAAAGGCTTCCCAAGTAGAGGGACAATCAACACTGTTATGGACAACAGTCCACCGTAATGATGCTCTGTTTGCTAGATGGTTAGTGATGCATGCATATTGCTCTTCATGAAATTAGTCATCAAACTAACTAATGAAAGCAAGAACAAATTTTCCATCACGTTGCCCATTAAAAGAGCGGAATTTCAAATTTCCATCACGTTGCCCATTAAAATTTCATGATGTATCAATTGCATCCAATATCCTCCACAGATGTTTTGCGCTTAATTGGGATGTATCAATTGCACCTTGATGCAGTTTGTGAGTAAAGGAACACACACCTATACACGCGCCTCTAATTCGGGTGATTGCACATATGTTTTCGATTTAATTCCAAAATTTTAAGGCAATTGTTTTAATGAATAGTTAAGTTGTGCTCTTTAATGGTGAAAGAAAGTCCTCGTCGAAAACCAACACCAGCAGTCGTTGTTGACCATTCATGATTTAGAAAAACGTGCACAATGTCACGAATGCTCCCATTTCTATCTAACAATGCTTCTTTACAAAAGAGAAGACTTTTTTTTCATGTGTTTCTTATGAGACTTGGTGGTTGATGTAGATCGACCGTAGGAAATGTTGGCGAGGAGAGTGATAGGTAGCGGACCTCAAACGTTTATCAGGCGGCAACGAATTAGTCGTAAGTGCTGTGCAACATAACATAGTCAAGGACGTGGGATCCCCACCTAAAACATTTGTAAGGCGCTGACCAAGTCTCCGTCTTTCATGGCATGTCTTGTCTTGAGTCTTGACTAGAAGATCCTCGAGCGTGCATGTCATGTCTTGACTAGAAGATCCTCGAGTTCCGTGCCGTCTCTGCCAACTTACCCGCATCCTTTCCATGTGGCATGTCGAAGCACACAAGATTTCTTGGAACAGTTTGTCTTGGCTCGTTGCAGCCACGTCGGTTTGGAAGAATCCTAGTTCGTTTTGAGAAGGCTTGAAATTTGAAAGATGCGAGACGTGTCCAACATTTGAACTCGCACACCCATGCGCTCAAACCACTTGGGCTACAACCCATTGGCACCTACTACCACTCTTAAGTCCCTGCAATAATAAAGTTGTTCATACTTTCCCCTCATTTTCCCCTTTAGAAGGACTACCCTTCAGAACCAGGTGCTATTGATAGGCATCGCCTTAATAGATTCTCACATCGACCTAGTTTCCTACTAAGGAAAAGAATAAAACGATCAATTTGATGCTCTATAACATCATATCAATTCTTGCATTATGGTTGAGGTTGGATCTCAGATTTTGTGTGCTAAAGAAGCTCTAAATTTCTATAACGTCTTCATGCTTCCACCTTTGAAGTTGCACTTGGAATGTGACTTAGTTAAACGCTAACTTAAAAATTATATTATAAATGTATTTTATAAATGGACTTTATTTTTCATATTCATCTACCTTCCATTCTCCTCTTATTCCTCTTTTCCTATTGAATCATCCTGTATACCCTCATACAATCTCCCACACGTTCTACTAGCATCGATCCTTATACAACCTTTCGTGCTAAGCTAATTGAAACACAGTTCTCCCTAAGTGCGGTTGAGATTCCCTAGTTGTTCTAAAAATCATCAGATCATCACAATGAATCTAGAAAACACCATTGCTACAGTTTATTGATACTTTCGACCGCAACACTTTCCACTTTTTGCTTTCAAGCTTCAAAAGGTTTCAGAAGTTTTCCTACAATTTTTGAAGATTCAGGGTAACGGAAGTGTAAGCATAAGAAGGTCATCAAATGGAACCTTACAAAAGTGGAACCAACTGACAAGGTCATATGAACTCTTCTGTAAGCCATATGCCTTACCTTGTAGAGTTGCTTGAGAAAGATGTTGCACTCATCATCTTCATTCTTTCATTACAATAAAATCATAGGAGAGATGTGGAGGCATGATGCGCAGTAGCGATTGTGTCTAGTTTTCCATGAAAATTCACATACAAGCATGTGGGGGTATGTTTCATTAAAAAGAATGTGTAAATGGTATTTAGGACACACTTTTCAGCAACAATTTTTTAATTCAAAAAATGAAACTTACATATGCACACGATTTTGAAGTCAGGAAAGAGGAGAGGAGAAACAAAAGAAATCACTTGAAGAAAAGGAAAAGAACCTTTTATTGTATTTAGAATATTGTCAAACAAGCCCTGACACTAGTTTCTTCTAGGAGTAGTCGTGATCTAACCAAAATCTCAATAATTTAACCCTGATCAGGAGTGCCTATATGGTGCACTTTTACATTAGTATTTTCCTCTTCTAGTTTCCTTTTTGTCCCATTATATAAAACCTTATTAAGCTATACCTTGCACCAAATTGTAAACATGCTTGTCTTCTTTAGATTCTCTTAAGATTCGGCTGGCTATTAAGCTTTCTCCCCTTCTTTCCTATTGAAACATCCATATCATAAAGTTGCCACCCTTTACATGGTACCTCCTAAGTTGATGTAATTGCTAACAAGGATGATGTGATTGAAGATCATCATGGACTGAATAATGGGGATTGAAGAAGAAACCAACATCTAAGTTGAACTCCATCATTGACATTAGGAGTTTCTTCCCAAGCAAAAGAATTTCCTTCGAAAGCGCAATAATTCTCTTTTCAAACACAAGAAGGTATACTATCCCATTAGCACTCCCTTTCCCTTAACATAAAAACACCCCCTTAGCTTACAATTCAAATTACCATTGATTGGATTGCCTGAAAAAAGCCATTGCAAGTTTTTCAATCTATCTCTATTCCTACCTTGGATGGTACTTCTGGGAATTGAGTTGCTCATGCCACCACTATCATGTCAAAATCGATAGCCTTACACATAAGTTGGCACATGATTGGAAGATCACAAAGGATCGAGCTAGGAAGCATGTTGTTGATGCCACACTGATGCTACACGATAGCATGAAATGATTAAGTGTAGCTCACCTTCCTACTACTCTTCACCTATCCACACATCGATTCTTGTGTTGCTTCATGAAATCCACCATGCATTATTTCCATGCATGCTATTTTATAAACAGTTACCAGCTATCTGTGAGTATGTTTGTCACTTCACACTTGAGCTCTTCCCCCCAAAATTTGCATGCCTATAAGTTGAACCACTCTCCCTCTCCTTCAAATGCGGTTATTTGACTAGTCATAGCTCTGTTAGTCTACTCACGTATGTGATCACATCTAGATACTGAGTGTGGTTGCTGAGTGCAAATCGGTTACACGAGCTATGTGGGATAGCAAAGCCTTATTATACCTAGACCCAATAAAGGGGTATGTTGGCATTTGTGACTTAACTTCAAAGCATACCAACAATAAGGGAGAATCATACTAAGCTATTAAGATAGAGAGTTCATGCGGAAAAGTAAATGCTCATATATTCCATCAAATGTATACAAGGGATTGATGATAGGCATTGGACATGAAGTTCAGCTTTGGAGTAATCTACTCATATGAAAATACATGATAATGGATTGGACTACTTGATCACTACTTGTTGCAGAGTAGTGGAGGATTACAAAGTGTTCATTAGAGTTTAGGAAAGGTCAAGACCCAAACACCACGTCAAAGGAGAAAGTAAAGAGAAAGATTAATGGATGTGAATTCAAGAGGAGAGAGCCAAGCTCAAGGTAACTGAGGGAGAGTCCATGTAAAGATGACTTGAGGAGTAGAATAAGCAAACGCAAAAGATTGACAAGGAGGAGAAGACCACTTCACTTCTTCCTTCATCCTTATATATCTTGCAAAACCAATGCTACCATAAAGTACTTCTACCATAATCCTTGGCTAATCCTTTGCCTTGCATTATTGTGCCACTACCGGCAAAGTTGGTGGCCTTTTTTCATCCAGGTCATCTGGCACATGGCATGTATGGAGGACCGGAACCCAGATGAGTTGTTCTTTTATGGAATCTTCATCTTTCAGAGTGGGCATGTCTTGTGCAGGGTTGGGGGTGTGGGTGGGGGGTCGGGTTCAAGGTTTGGCAGATCCGGTAGTAGCGAGCAAGTGGGATAGGTAGTTCTAGATGTGAGGGGTAAAGTAGACTGGGGCATGAAGTGGCAGGAGAAGCTAGAGGGAGTGACGAGAGCAAGGAGTACTCAGGGAGGAGTGGTGGAGGCTATTATGCTAAAGCAAGAGGTCCATGGAGGCCCAATGCAAAGGCTACATGATTTGGTGAGTGTAGATTTTGGCTGCTAGGATTTCCAAATAATAGGCACTGACCTCTGCAACTTGTTAGAGCCAATCACACTACATCCTCAATACTGGGAGATATCAAGTCAAGGTTTCAAATTGTTCATCTGGATGGCCTACAACATCTTGGAGGGAGTAGAGGCACATCATGCACTTGGATGCTAGGGCCTTGGATTGTGTGTGTCTCCCCTTTAGTTGCTCAACTTAGCACAAAGCTTATGTATTGATGATTTGTTCTTCATTTCCGTTAGTAGTAATGCATGCATGTTCCAAGACCGATGCGATGATGGCTTTTTCTAGGATTGTAGTAATGTTTCTTCAGCTCATGCAAAGCTCACAAAATTTTATCATGTTGAATATAGTCCTAAACTAGAGCTAGCCTTCGTTATCTTGTGGTCTTGATCTCAACCTTGACAATTCAATTGAAGAAGGGCCTACAACACAAAGCTTGCTCCTAGACTAATACTCTTTTGCCTATGTTTCCATGCAATCATCCTCCTCTAGAGCTCACTAGTTATCAATGACTCCTAAGTCACTAGAATTGCTAGTTATGAGGCTCCCAGAGTAGCCACAATATGCACCCCTCTAGTTTGCAACACTCCCTTATAGACATGTGGTCCAAGGATGATCTAAAAGTTGGATATCCTTAGCATGAATATGGAGAGCTAATATTATCATATGAGGATTTGATGTAGAGAGTGCAAGCAAAGGGAATTCACTATATATAAAGCCATCATAGAATTGTGTGTTGAAGCAAAATGCATGAGACCAAGTTGCCCTCTCACCACATTAGTTGGTGGCCTCTCGATGCAGTGGCCTCTAGAGGTGGCTACCAAAAATTATGCTGGCTGGGTCATGATATTTTACTATTTTATAACTTTGATTGTTGCAAGGAGGCCTTGCAAGGGTTTAAGTAGACAGGGTTAAATGAAGCTTTACACATGCATCCACACAACAAATCCCTATAATTTCCTTGATTCCCTTATCAGAAGCATGAGGAAATCTTGTGTGTTTTGATGTGTGTGTTCTTCCTTTTTTTGTATCTGCAGTTGACACTGCATATCATGGACACACCATTTTCTGAGATTGATTTGCCACACACTCCCTTTGCCACACACTCCCTTGCAGACATGCGGTCCAAGGATGATTTAAAAGTTGTGTTTCCTTAGCATGAATATGGGGAGCTAACATTATCATGTGAGGATTTGAAGTAGATAATAAATCTCAAAGTTCAAAAGGTATGTTAGCAAGGACATGTGGCAAATCAATCTTAGAAAATGATGTGTCTAAGGAAATTTCAAATATCTGATTCATAGATATATTGATCCTTTGATGAGTTTGCAGCTCCAATTTCAAGCTCAAGGGAGCATAAGAAAAAGAAATTCCCTATATATAAAGGCATCATATTATTCTATAATGAAGTAATAAGGGTATGACCAAGTCACCCTCTCCCCACATTGGTCGGTGGCCTCTAAAGGGGACTACCAAACCTTGTTTCAGTTGGTTCATATGCTTGTATTATTTCATAACTCTAACTATTGTAGGTATGCATTTGTATAGAATCCACCGTAAAATCTCATGAAATCCACCATGACTATGGCTCTTGGCATCATGCCTTGGAAGATTTTAAGATAGATAAGTTAAATGAAGCTTTACACATGCATCCACACAAAAACTCCCTATATTTTCCTTTGCACTTCCCTTCTCAAAAATCATGACAAAAATTAGTGTGCTTTCTTGTGTGTATTCTAGCCTTGCAACCTTGTTTGTATCCACAATTTGTAATGCATATCAAGGATATACCATTTGATGAGATTGATTTACCACATTGCCTTGCAAACATGTGGTTCAAGGAAGATTAAAAATTTGGATACTCTTAGCTTGAATATGGGGAGCTAACATTATCATGTAAATATTTGAAGTGGATAATCGATGCTGAACTTCAAAAGGTATGCCAACAAGAGAATGTTGCAAATTGATCTCAACAAATTATATGCCCATGGAAGATTTAAAATCTAGGTTCATACATATATTGATCCTTAGTTAAGTTTGAAGCTCCTATTTCAAGCTCAAGGGAGTGCAAAGGAATAGAATTTCCTGTATGGATAATCATCATATAGTGGTTTAAGGTAAATGGAATTCATAGGAGGAAGTTGTTTAGAAGCCAACGACCATGCCCTTAAAGGTAGGATATGCACCGATGCCTTTCTAGTCTTTCTTAAATAGGAATCAACCAGGACTTGGTACTTATTGAGTCTCTTAAGAACTATGGTAACTTTAGTCTCTCCACTTAATCTCAAATTTTCTTAGGAAGGTCAATTGGCTAGATAGGATGATCAATTACCTCTACTCTTGGATGGGGATCTAACATTTCTTGGTTCACTAGAGCTATGACTTGGTAATAAGATTGGGAATTAAAGTATTTTCAATTATCAAACTTCCAATTGGTTTCTTGGGATCAGGATTTCTTTTCTTTTAAGGGTTGGAATCACATGACCACTTCTCAAGTGCATGTACGTGTAGTCGTCGAAGGCTCTTCTTTAGCCTTATGAATTTTGATATGGTCTCACATCAAACTAGCTAATTAAGTGATGCCTTTACAACATGTCAAATGACTCTTATCAATCTTGCTTAACAAGTTTCAAAGTGTGTACCAATATTTAAAATATCTAGTGGCACCTTTGCCATGAGTCAAAGTGTCCCCTTCTTAGAAAAATTACTTACCAAATCTTTTTGATAAGATATGATTGTATCGAATGCAAACAAATTGATATGATTGGATGAATGATAATAATTTAAGTGGTATGCTATATGATATATGTAAGGTCTCATGCATGATCCATGATTCCTTACAAAAACATGTGTGTGTGATACTGGCTGCATTATGCCTTGTAGATATATGGAAGGATACTAATTGTATTGTGGTGAGCAAGTTATTAGACAAAGTGACACTTTTTTTTTTAGATGTGCATTTTAATGTGTAGAATTTATACACTTCATGGCATAGAAATAGTATTGAACATTGTATGCTACACAGTATGGAAACATGATATTTTGTATGCACTCATAAGTGTACCTTTGTGTGCACACATGCACAATCGATTTATCAATGTATACTAATACATCATACATTATGATATCTAAATATACAACATATCACTAACTTTATGAAAGCTACACTTTTACCCAATGAATTTGCATTTATTGTGACAAAGAAAACTATATTGTGTTCGTCAAGAAAAGTAATTTTAATAATTGATATTAATGACTAATATGAAGTCTCAACGTAACAAAATGCAAGTAAGAGTACCATTCGTTCCTTCACTTTTTTGACAAGAAGAGAGGAGGGGCCTTCAAATGCAAAAGTGAGTTCTTTCTTTGCATAAAAAAGGACATGCTTCCCATTCAACTCTTCCTCTAGGAGAATCATGCCCCACACTTTGGTTAGCTCACCTAATGTAGTGAGTATATATATCACTTCACCATGGGCTTGGTCAAATAAATAAAGTATATTTGACTGCTTGACTAACACCACCTTCTCCAAGGCAAATGACATAGGTATTATTCAGAAAGATCCAAACTTTGTTAACACCGAAATTTTCATGATTGTTTCCTCCCCTCTTAGTGAGCATTTCTTATGGAAGACCATTATATTGGAAAAAAGGTTGCGAGTGTACTCCTTCAAGGCTAAGCCCTTCCATTGATCAACATGTCGAGATCTTCCTTACCTTAATGCAAAATCATTGATACACAGTATATGTCATAAACCACATGGTCAAATCAACAATATGATAATGAAATTAACTAGAGATATTGGAATATGAAAAAACTTGAGCATAGGATGTCAAAATCTATTTTGAAAAAAACAATGTCTTGATTCTTCTTTTGAGTATATTCAATCCCTTCCCAAAGAGCAATGATAGAATCTAGTATATGCCTTCCCTTAATAAACCTGTTGTTGGAGCATTTGGGGTCGAAAGTCTACTGCGGGGGTAAAAGATAGCAGGGTGGAGGGAGATTCAAGGAGAAGAGCAAACGAAAGAGAAGGGGTTAAAAGAAGTAGAAGATATAGAAGAATACTCACAGAGATGAAGCCTATCAATTTATTTCTGCATTATGACAATATAAATCTCTTGTAGAAAAAAGCGTGCATAAAAAAATACCTTCCTCTATGCTGCTTAGACCACCAATCTGATGCTTTCATTGGCTCTAAAAGGGGGGTAAAATACCATGACACCTGACCAAAATTTTGCCAGATTACTCTTTCTTCATCTCCCAGTTCTTCAGAGTGCTGTTTAATGCCTGAAAACTGTGATCACGTATCGTGCGATTTCTCCAATCCTTCTTTTTACATAAAATCCTCCAAAAAATTTTGAAAGCTACATGCTTTCTTTTACATGTCATCCTATTCTAGAAGTTTTCTATAATTTTTTGGATTTTTAGAAGAGATAATATGTAAAATATCAAACACTGGCTAAACTTGTCCAAAAATTTAGTATTTTTGAACCATCCATACTACAAACACTGACATTAATGACTAATATGGCATTCACTCCCTAGATCAATAAGAAAGCCGCACTCTAGAGTTTTTCATACTGTGTCCGTGTAGTGGCACGACATCTACCCCCTCTTAACCTACATGTCCTTCGGCATGTACAAAAGTCTTATATGGATTTGAAGTGTCAGAAAAAGTATCCTCTATCATGTCAATGTCCTCATCTTCTACCTCTTCTTCTTCCATATTCTCATGTTCATGCTCAGTATCCAAGTCCTTCAACTCATATGCTGAAGACTCCCTACATTTAAAAAGCTTGATATGTTTTCTAGCCACACTCGAATCCTTAGAGCTGTCCCATCCATCTCATTTAATGCATAGGTAGCATTGTCAAAAACAAAATTTACCACATATGGACCAAACCACCACTTTGCTAGCTTTCGAGTGGCACTATGCTGATTTTCCAAGCTGCTATCATAAACCTGCACCTAGTCCCCTTCTTGTATAGCTCCTGGTCAAAGTCTCTTTTGCTTGTCAAACCTCTTCTTATTCATGATCCTTACAGTCTTCAGCTTTTTCATGGCTGCCTCAATCTCTTTAGGCCTTCTTTCTAACTGTCTAATGCGTAGGACTAGAAACTCTTCTCTAGAGTCAAACCCTCTTCGCATGGTAGAATAGTCCAAGTAGCAATAGTATCCTCAATAGGCATGATTGATTGTTGTCCATACATTAATTCAGTAGGCATGTACCCTGTAACTGCACTATGAGTGGTCCTATCAGCCCATAAAGCAAAGGATAACATTCTTGACCACTCTTTCATCCTACCCTTGTATGACTTTGCTAATGTCTTTGATAGATTGATGACCTCTTTCACTTTTTCCATTTGGTTCAGGATTGTAGGCTGAAGTTGAAGCCAACTTGATACCCAATCCTGAAAAGAAGTTACAAGCCTCATCCACATCCAATTCTCCTCTATCAGCAACCACTTTACCAACATAACCATATCTACAAAAGACTTCTTCCAATAAGAACCTGCAAACTGCTTGAGTAGTTTTTGTACTAAGAGCTTGACCTTCCCCTTGATTTGTCAAGTCTTCTCATGCAAGCACAAGATATCTCATATTCCATAAACTTGTAGGTATGGTAATGAAATCAACTACCTATTTATGCATAGACAACAGATAGGTCAGTTGCAGCCCATCTCTATGCTTTACCATAGAATACATCTGACAAACATTGCATGATTCCCCATAATGCAAACTCCTACATCACCTGTTGTTGAGAAGCCCTATCTCCCAATACACGTACTAGAGCTCCTCTCGTTTTTCTTTGCATGCTTTCATAAATATCCATCTTTCAAAAAAAACCCATAAGCTTTTCTTTTAATCCTTTTGAATTGAGCTTCAGAACACTCAGCCTTCTTTGTCATGAGGCTGAGATATTGGCCTATTTTCAGCCAATCATTGTAAACGCCTCGAACAACGTAGTATGCTTAACAATTATGATATTTGCTTGTTTTCAAGATTTAATATAAAAGAGAATGAACACTTAAAGCTAAAAATGAAAATTGCTCACAAAATTACAGCCATAAAAATGTAAAAGTAATGGAGACAAGATTGAGGGTTGAAGATGGGCAACCCCCCCCCCCCCCCCCCCCCCCGAAGGAATGTATTTCTGCTCAACCCAAGTCCCTTAGGGAAGAGCTCAGTTACAATCAACCTGAGAGTGAGAAGAAGTAATTCTCACTCTCACAAGATCATGCAAAGATGTACAAACACACATGCATTATCTATTATGCAATGATAAGAACTGATTTCTTTACAGTATGAGAGAAGAAAAAGGGGAATTCAGCCTTTCTCCATCGTTGATCAGCAGTACATGGATAGAGCTTGCTTCTTGTAGCTAAAATGGAAGAAAGAGCTCAAGAAGGAGGTGCTGTAATGAATTTACAGGCTTGCTATCTTGTAAAACAACAGTGATAGAAGAGGGAATATGGAGGAATTTGATAATGGAGAAGTGGGGGATGATGATGGGGATGGATGGGGCCAGTTTCTGGCTATCTGTGGGTGCTGTACATGAGTTTACAACAAAGAAAAATGATGATCAATGAAGAAAAACGAGCTCTTATTTATAGGAGAGGGGAGAGCTAGTACAAAAGGGGAAAGTGGAGTAGCACAAGACAAGTGTCCAGCCACATGTCATGAGATGTGACAAGTGGTGGGACACTTGGAAACTTGTGTGACAAGTGTCTTGACACTTGTCTCTTCTCTATGGCCTTCCTTTTTGGGTTGAATACTGTCAAGAATAGAAACAACCAAATTTAGTAAGCACAGTCAGAGTACAGAACTTACTATTTTGAGAATGACATCCCTATTTTTTAGGACTAGCATTTTTAGGCTAATTCGAGGCTCCTAAAATTTAGGGACCTCCTAAAATTTAGGGATCTCCTAGAATTTAGGGACCCCCCAATATGGGTATCATATGAAAGCTTTTTCCGTGTACATCGCAAAAATGGTATCCGAATCTTCATGTGACTTTCCTATGCAAAGAAATGTGCATTTCAAGCTTTCAGCCCACACATGCACATTATACAAGCATTTCATGATCATGCCATCTTGTTGATTGTAACTATTTGTTATGGTGGATCTAGCCCACACTTCAAGGCATCAATCCTTTCTGTGTGCGAGTCTAACCCTGATATGCGTGAGTTCTAGTCACAGGTGCCCAATCGGGTCATATAGGTGGAAGTGTGAACTATCTTTTCTCTAACCCACCGCGTGGGTCCACCATAACCTTTGACCACTTATCAGTGGCCAACTCCAATGCACTTTTCTTTATATCTAATTAGTGCAAAGGAAATAAATTTAATAAATCATTATATAGACAAATTAATGAAAAAGGATACAAATTCTGTTTCTATAGAGTTGTGATAGCCCTCTAGCTTTTATTCAGCTGTCCTCAGCTGAAAAGCTTGTTGATATTGCTGTAGAATATTTGGGTAATCCTTCATGAATCTTTCATCTACCCATTGTGCATCTGTTGTGGGTAGATTCTTGAATTTTAGTAAGAATTTTCGTGTCACAAGGCCACTTCTCGTGGTTCGATCCTTGAGAAACAAAATCTTTTCAGGTTCCAAGAGTTGCTCTGTTTCTTCAACTTTTGGGGGATCTTCAGTAATGGGTTCCTTTGGTTCTGGTCCTATGTAAGGTTTTAGCAAACTTACATGAAAAGCATTGTGTATTTTCCAATGAGCAGGAAGCTCAAGTCGATAAGAAACTTCATTTATTTTCTCAATCACTTTGAAGGGTCCAAAGTATCTACTGGAGAGCTTTGGAAAAGATGAATTTTGACCAGAACCTTGTTTGAGCCTACTTTTATCAAACTTTAGCAAGACATATTGACATTTTTCAAAAGCCAAAGGTCTTCTTCGTTTATCTGCTTGCTTCTTTTGTCGCTCTTGGGCAACTTTGATAGTGGCTCGAACTTGATCCATTACGGTTTTTAAATGTGAAGCAAACTCATCAGCAGCAAAAATCTTATCTTTAGTGCGAATAATTGGAGGAGGAATCACTTTACCCTGTACTATTTCATTTGGAGCTTTCCCTGTGGATGAGTGCACTATATTGTTGTAAGCAAACTCCAATAATGGAAGATATTTCTCCCATTGTGACTTATGTTCACTAACATAAGCTTTCAACATATCCAAAAGAGTGAGATTCATCACCTCTGTTTGGCCGTCAGTTTGAGGATGAAAAGATGAGGAGAACTTTAAAGTGGTTCCCAAATTCTCAAATAAAGCACACCAAAAGTTACTTGTGAATTTGGAGTCTCTATCTGAAATGATCTCAGAAGGCATACCATGTAATCTAAAGATATGTTGAATGAAAAGTCTTGCAGCTTGTGCAGATTTCAATGTTTTATGACATGGAATAAAATGTGATTGTTTGCTGAATCTATCAATTATGACCCAAATCATATCATGACCTTGAGGTGTTCTTGGAATACCTGAGATGAAATCCATTGTGATAGATTCCCATGGATCTTTGGGCACTGGAAGAGGTTGTAACAATCCTGGAATCTTCTGCCTATCATATTTGGATTTTTGGCATACCAGACAAGCCTCAATGAAGTTATGTGTATCTTTTCGTAATGTTGGCCAATAAAAGTAGTGCTCAATTGCACTTAGAGTGGCTGCCCTTCCTCTATGCCCTGCATAAGGGGGTTCATGACTTTCTTTAAGCACCTTTTGTTGAACATGAAGAGTGACACAAAGGCGATTGTTCATGAGAAGGTAACCATCCTTGATGGAATAATCTGGATGAGAACCTCCTTGCTGTAAATTTGACCAAATTGCTGCAAAATCAGTATCTTCATCATAAGTATTCTTCATCGTTTGAAAATCTTCATGATGAGCCACTGTAATAGTTGCAATGCGAGGCACTCTAGAAAGTGCATCAGCAACTACATTTTGTTTCCCTGGAGTGTACATAATTTGAAAATGAAACATAGACAAGAAATTTTCCCATCTTGCATGTTTCTCCTGCAAATGCTTTTGAGTCTTGAAATACTTCAAGCTTTGATGATCGGTTTTAATAAGGAATTCATTGCCTAAAAGATAATGTTTCCATATCTTTAAAGCATGAACCACTGCTAAGAGCTCCTTTTCATAAATGTCATACCTTTTCTCCACATCATTTAGACGGCGGCTTTCAAAGGCTACGGCATGGCCTTCTTGATTTAGCACTGCACCAATACAATCACCACAAGCATCTGCTTCCACCACAAATGGTTTTACCAGATCTGGAATGATAAGAACAGGTCCAGAAGTAAGAGCTGTTTTCAGCCTTGTGAAGGCTGCCTTCTCTTTTTCCTTCCATTGGAAAGAGATCTTCTTCTTTGTAAGGTCATGAAGTGGAGAAGCCATATGTGCAAAATGCTTGATGAAGCGGCGGTAATAAGAACATAAGCCAAGAAACGATCGCACCTCATGTACATCACGAAGATGAGGCCATTCTTGGATTATCCTGATCTTTTCAGGATCCATCTGAATCCCTTCAGAAGAGATGACATGCCCAAGGTAATTTATTTTATGCATGAAAAATTCACTCTTTTTACCATTTACCAAGAGTTGATTTTGTTGTAGTAATTGTAGAACAATTTCCAAGTGTTGATGATGCTCCTCTTCATTCTTGCTAAAGACAAGAATATCATCAAAGAAAGTACCGACATATTGTCGATGCTCTCTAAAGATGCGCTCCATCATTCGATTAAAGGTGGCTGGTGCATTGGTTAATCCGAAAGGAACCACCAAGAATTCATAAAGACCGTATGAAGTGCGGAAAGCAGTTTTGTGTACATCTTGTGGTATTACCCTAATTTGATGATAACCACTCTTTAGATCAATGCGGCTGAAAACCTTTGAGCCTCCTAGACGATCCAAAATGTCATCAATTCTGGGAATAGGAAACCGATTCTTCACAGTGATTTTGTTGAGGGCTCGATAATCAATGCACATCCTGAATGTGCCATCTTTCTTTTGAACAAGAAGAACCGGTGAACAAAATGGTGAGCTACTTGGCCTAATTAGCCCACGGTTGAGTAGGTCTTCGACTTGCTTTCTGATTTCTTCTTGTTGAGGACGGCTCACACGGTATGGTGCTATATTAGGAGGAGAACTGCCCGGGATAATATCAATATGATGGTCTTCTGGCCTTTCTGGGGGAAGCTGATAAGGAAGATCTTCCGAAAAACAATCTTTATACTTTTCCAAGAGCTGAAGTTGCTCTTGGTTTTCAGCATTCATATTATCTTTTACATCAGTGACATAAAGCAGACAACATTGAACACAATCCTTAATTGCTCTAGAGACTTGCATATGGCTTACCATAGGTATGGTGTCTCCAGAAACTCCAGCTTGGATCTCGTACTTCTTGCCTTTGTTGGTGAGTTCTACCTTCTTTTTCTGAGAGAAGATGGTTGAATCTACTCTATGATTCCAGGGCATGCCAAGAATCACATCGCAACCATCAAGGTCTCCGATACAGAAGGTATCTTCGTCACTATAGCCTTGAATTTGAAACTTGAGCTTGCCAATGTAGGGTATCACAGTCTTCACTGTGTCACCTTCATCAGCATTCAAAGCTTGGCGAACTTCTGCCGGAGTGTCCATCTCTTCGTTCTTTAATCCAAGCTCTTTAGCTAATTGCAAGGAAATGATATTTTCATTCGCCCCAAGATCTATCAAGAATAGTGCTTGCTTACCTTGTAACTGTCCCCAAGCTTTTAATAATTTGCGCATCTCTGGAGTGTGAGTTGTGTTTGCAACTACATCACTAATAGCATTGATTTTCACTGGCGACTTAGGCTTGTTGTCAGAAACCTTGCCTTGTCCCTTGTTTGGACATTGCTTCGCTATGTGGCCTGTTTGTCCACATTTAAAGCACTTCCCTTCTTTCATGAAGCGTTGCTTTTCTTCTTCGGAAAGCTGCTTTGCTTGTGGATATAGATTGGAGCGAAATTGAGGAGCATTAGGAGGTGCATAGGGCTTCATCTTCTTTTGATTTGATGGCTGCTTTTGCCACTGTTTTTGTCCTTCATTTGGGGCTGAATACTCCTCATCATCAGCTACTCTCTTCTTATCATTCTTTTGGAATGATTTGTTGCCATTGTGCTCCATGTCCCATGTCTCAGCATGGTCAATGAGTTCCCTGAGACTAGAACAATGATAATGATTAAGAGCAGTACGAAGTTTAAAATGCAAACCTCCTTGAAACTTCCTAAGCTTTTCCGAACTACTGATCTTCTTGAAATGTTGGACCTTCAAAAGTAGCTCCCAAAATCTCTTGGTATAGTCACCAAGTGACTCATTTTTCCTTTGCCAAAGCCGATCCCATTCCATTTTTACATCTCTTTTGAAATGAACAGGAAGAAATTGGCTTTGTATCAGGCGAACAAAGGACCGCCATGATTTTGGGGCAGCATGATCATATTCCAACCCCGTCCACCAAGTATGGGCTAAGTCGGTTAAATGTAAAGCTGCAAACTTAATCTTTTCTTTTTCTTTATACTTGTCACGACCATACAAAATTTGAAATTGACGAATAAACTTCAGAAGAAGATCAGGATTTCGGGAATCATCATACATACTGAACTTGATCTTCTTTTCAAGTTGAGATAGTGACTTAGTCTTCTTCTTCTTCTTATGCCTTCGTCCATGCTCGGATCTTGAGGTTGAAGATGATGAAGTGCTTGATGGGGATAAAGATGGAGACGAGGGTGAAGAATGTCGACGCCTTTGACGATGATAAGGTCTTCCACAAGAAGGGTGAGACTCTTCATTACTAGAAGAGGATCCATCAGAATAGGCGCCAGATGACTTTGAAGAAGAGGATGAGCTTCGACGCGATCTCTTTCTTTGTCTTGAAGTAGAATGGGACTGCCTCTTAGAAGTAGTTGGACTTCTTGATCGGCTCCTTTCATTGGTATGGCTTTGTCTCCTTGAAGTAGATGGGCTTCTTTCCTTGAATTCTTTGGGATTCTCAACTTTTTCTAGTTTGAGAAGTTGCTCACGAATTTGCTGATTCTCTTCTCTAAGACTTTGAATGGCTTGAAGGATAGCACTCGATTGATCCATTGAGACTAAAGAAAAAAAAATATGCTCAAGCACTCAATGCAAGGGCTAAAACAAACAAACTTATAGTTGTAAGCACTACCAGTGCTGGGGGTGAGGACCGAGCCAAAGCTCTGATACCACTGTAAACGCCCCGAACAACGTAGTATGCTTAACAATTATGATATTCGCTTGTTTTCAAGATTTAATATAAAAGAGAATGAACACTTAAAGCTAAAAATGAAAATTGCTCACAAAATTACAGTCATAAAAATGTAAAAGTAATGGAGACAGGATTGAGGGTTGAAGATGGGCAACCCCCCCCGAAGGAATGTATTTCTGCTCAACCCAAGTCCCTTAGGGAAGAGCTCAGTTACAATCAACCTGAGAGTGAGAAGAAGTAATTCTCACTCTCACAAGATCATGCAAAGATGTACAAACACACATGCATTATCTATTATGCAATGATAAGAACTGATTTCTTTACAGTATGAGAGAAGAAAAAGGGGAATTCAGCCTTTCTCCATCGTTGATCAGCAGTACATGGATAGAGCTTGCTTCTTGTAGCTAAAATGGAAGAAAGAGCTCAAGAAGGAGGTGCTGTAATGAATTTACAGGCTTGCTATCTTGTAAAACAACAGTGATAGAAGAGGGAATATGGAGGAATTTGATAATGGAGAAGTGGGGGATGATGATGGGGATGGATGGGGCCAGTTTCTGGCTATCTGTGGGTGCTGTACATGAGTTTACAGCAAAGAAAAATGATGATCAATGAAGAAAAACGAGCTCTTATTTATAGGAGAGGGGAGAGCTAGTACAAAAGGGGAAAGTGGAGTAGCACAAGACAAGTGTCCAGCCACATGTCATGAGATGTGACAAGTGGTGGGACACTTGGAACTTGTGTGACAAGTGTCTTGACACTTGTCTCTTCTCTATGGCCTTCCTTTTTGGATTGAATACTGTCAAGAATAGAAACAACCAAATTTAGTAAGCACAGTCAGAGTACAGAACTTACTATTTTGAGAATGACATCCCTATTTTTTAGGACTAGCATTTTTAGGCTAATTCGAGGCTCCTAAAATTTAGGGACCTCCTAAAATTTAGGGATCTCCTAGAATTTAGGGACCCCCCAATATGGGTATCATATGAAAGCTTTTTCCGTGTACATCGCAAAAATGGTATCCGAATCTTCATGTGACTTTCCTATGCAAAGAAATGTGCATTTCAAGCTTTCAGCCCACACATGCACATTATACAAGCATTTCATGATCATGCCATCTTGTTGATTGTAACTGTTTGTTATGGTGGATCTAGCCCACACTTCAAGGCATCAATCCTTTCTGTGTGTGAGTCTAACCCTGATATGCGTGAGTTCTAGTCACAGGTGCCCAATCGGGTCATATAGGTGGAAGTGTGAACTATCTTTTCTCTAACCCACCACGTGGGTCCACCATAACCTTTGACCACTTATCAGTGGCCAGCTCCAATGCACTTTTCTTTATATCTAATTAGTGCAAAGGAAATAAATTTAATAAATCATTATATAGACAAATTAATGAAAAAGGATACAAATTCTGTTTCTATAGACTTGTAACAATCATCCTCATACAACTCTTCCAAAAATTGTATTCTCACTGAAGCATAACACATGATGCTTTCTCTCTACTGCCCATCTCTTCTTCATGGCTGTAAGTTCTTTTCTTACTACTAAAATCCCTATTACAACAGTTGTACATGCAATAACAACATATTCATTTAGCATATTAATTCCCTACTGTCATAAGTCATTTTCAATACCTATCACATCGTCCTCTTCATCATCCATCAACTCCTCTTCATCTTCAAACCTTGCTTGTGAAAGCATGTCAGCCAGGGGTTTTCTCTACCTACAATATGCTGAAAATAAGGGTTAAGTGACTTTATATATGCAATTCATCATAACATGGCAATATCAAGAGTTGAGCAATTTGGTATCATGCCCAATAGAGGTAGACAATCAGTCTCTCTACCACTACATGAGCTCCCATAAAATACTCATTGTCACACTTAAGGACTGTCACTACATCCCAAAGCTCTCTTTTGACTTGAGAATACCGCCATTGATGTTCACTGAGGACCTTTGCTCCAAATCAAATGGCATACTTATTCCCATCATCATCATCCTGACAAACTGCCCAACCAATGCTGATTGGGCTTCTATCCACGGTGAGAATAATAGGCCGCCCATTCTCATAATTTGCTCTCTTTAGTGTTGGATTTGAAATCAATAAGCTCTTTAACTTTTGAATTGCCTTCGTATGATGTTTACCCCACCAAAATTTTTTCCATTTTCTCAAGAGCTGATATAAACTTTCAACCACATGAGCAAAATGTGGAATCCATATAAAGTAAAGGACACATGCACCCAAAAATATTCTCACCTCGGATACATTCGAATATGTCTCCCACATCCTGCTTATGGCATCAATCTTTACTGGTGAGGGCTTTCTCCCATAAGGTCCACACATGTGCCCAACAACTAATACTTCCTCCACTCCAAAAACTGAATTTTCTCCTGATAGAGTCAAATGCACTTCTTCAAGATGGCTCAAAATCCTAACACAGTTAGTAGTATGATCAGCCACAAATCTTCTACATCCTTCCTCATTCAGCTCTTCATTCTTCTCATGGATATCACACCCTTTTATCAGCACATCATCAAGAAAGGGTAAGGTCAACTGAGGAATATACTCCTTCAAACATTTATGCATAGCAGTCATCATATGCGCCATTGAATTGGTTGCTCCCTGTGGAATCATACACATCCTAACCAATCCAAGCGGTGTCTTCATGGCAGTGATATCCCAACTTTCCAATGTAAGCTGAAACTCATCATATCCTGAATATGAATCTGCTATAGAGTAAATTACCTTGCTTATAAATGCTTCTGCAAATTCATCCGCTATCATGCCTGATCCAACATTCCTTATGGTGACTTTATTAACTAGTTGTAAATCCTGTATAAATCTCAAAGAACCATTCTTCTTTGGAACAATAAACAATCGATTCAAATATGGAGCTGAAGAGGGCTCCAAAATCCGCATCTTGATCTTCTCATTTAAAAGCTCCAACACTTAGGCAAATATGCTTGAGGTACTAGAATAGGCTTTAAATTCCATGGCACATGAGGTACTGTAAAGATTACCATAGGTGCAACTATGTCAGATCAACACATCCAATTTCATCTTGCTCAAACCCAAAGGATTTCCCATGCCTTGCCAACATATGCAAGAAACAAGCTCTTTCTGCAAGTAAAAGAAAGCTTGTATCACCAATTTTCAACTTTTGTAAAGTTTTAGCTGTAAATTTATGTCCTAATCCATGTGGATCCCATAAACTAGGCTGTTGAGTCACTTTTTCAGCCAACCCATCACTTTTAGGTGGTAAAGGTAAAGCCATAGGCTTAACCTTCTTTGCAACAATTTTGTACTTTGTATCCACCCTTGCTTCAACCATGTTTTGCAACCCATATATTGGAGCCCATAACATTCATGCTCAGCAAATTCTTGAATGACTTCATACATCTCTAAAGTGTCAACATAAATAACCTCTTTTTCTACCCTATTTTTAGCATTAATTGTTGCAAAAATTTCAGCCACTATATCAATATCAATCAACCCTAAAAACAACCTTGAAGTACCTTCATTTGCAGCCATCAAACCATATGTTTTCAGCTCTTTTTCAGCCCATCCTAAATATTTCTTTTAAGCCTTGCACATGGCTGAAATATGCTTAAAACTGCCAAGACTACATGATGTCCATTCTTGCAATCTAGACACAAACACAATTTTCTCCTTTCTTGGAGGGATAATTATCTTCCTAGATGCACTGCCATAGTCTCCACTTACATCAATGCTATCTAAAAACCCTTAAATTCTTGTGCATTAGGTGGCATAGGATTATCCCTCGCCTATCTCGATTGTAGGGATGATTCACACAAACAGTGAGAAACTGTACCAGCTTTGTATTGTCTTTACTTCGAACCTGAGCATATGAAGAACCATCATCCAAGGCTTTTGTTTCTAGCCTTGATTCCAAATATAGGGCTGCCCTGAAATCACCGGATAACTACATGAATCCTGTACAAAAAAATGATATTCATCCCTAACATCTCCAATAGTCACGGGTACATTTGGACAAAATAAACATGGGCCATCTTGGACAAAATAAACATGGGCCATCCCCTGATGAACTGTTTGCTGCCAGCATGGGCCATCTTGGATCTATATCAATTAGCCAACCTCCATTCTCATACAAACTCTGTGCCATAACATTGATTTCAGAACCATGATCCAAAAGAGCTATGCAAGGCGTCTCTCTTTCTCCCAATTTAATAATTGTCTCTCTTATAGGACGAGCCTAATACATTCATGAATAATGATTGCTTGGAATAAAATGAGCATCTTCTTCTTCATGTGTTTGTTGATGGACATCCCCATTATACATAGCCTTCTCTCTATGCTTAGTGCTGCCCATGATACCATTTTCAGCCATAAGCTTTCTATCTATACTTCCATTTAGCCCATTTTCAACATCAGCCCTTTCCAAATCAACATTACATGCATCATCATATTTCTTCTGAAGTTGTTTCTCTATGTCTTTGTCAACCTGTATCAATGCTTGCAAAACTTCACCAGTCTCAAGATCCGATTGTAACCTGTAAGTGGACTACTTGTCCCTTTTCTTCCTTTCTTGTTTCTTTTCTTGAGATGCATCCTCCATAACATGTTAAGGTATGGATTTTTCAACCTCTTTATATTGCTCCATCTCTTACTTCATGTTATGCATTTAGATGGGCATGAAGAGGAAGGATTAGTAGTGTCCTCATCTCTTCTTATCTTTTCTTCCACAAGAGCTTCTTAATTATGAACCTCAACCAAATAAGCATAGGCTGAAAATGAATCCACTAGTGCACTCCATCATGTTCTCCCTCGTATACTCTAACTTGCATTAGCCAATTCAGACTTTGTTGTTTTTCCCTTTTCCATGCAATCTAATGCCTGCATCCAAACACATGATTTTTCTTCAGCCATGCCTTCTTTACGAGCTTGTTTGGTCCCTTCAATTATCAACCCATATGTGGTTGCATCTATGGCAACAAATGTTGTCCTTGTTGCAACCAAATCTTCCAACCTCTTCTACATGCCACCATTTCCAAAATTTGGCTCTATTGGAAGACCAGTTTCTGTTGCATGTATTTTACCATCTTTCAAAAAGACTAACCCTTTTGCTTCTACTTCATAGTAGGCTATAGAGTCTCTCTTTTCATGTTGTAAACTGTCACACCAAATGCATCTTCGCTTGTATCCTTCTTTGCACAGTCTTTGGGTTGTTGCTCGAGCCTTCTCTTCTATCTTAGCATCCAAATTTTTGACCTTTGCATAGATCTTTGTCAAATTCAACCTCAAATCACACATGCCTTTGATTAATTCATCCACAATATCACCTTTAAGAGCCGAACGAATAGGTATAACCGGTTGTTCTGCCATAGCCACAGGTGCCTTGGTTGCAATTTCAGTCCCCTTTTAAGCACTGGCAGGTGTGGTGCCTATACCCCATCTTAATTTCATCCACTCTTTCTTTACCAACATATGCACTACCTTAGTTACATTAGCCCAATCTGATTTCAGTCCTGTTTCAGAAGAGGCATCTTCTAAACGATCTGCCACCTTCTCCTACAAAGCAAGATATGTAGCCTTAAAAAACAAATCAATTTTTTGACTCTCTAATGATTGCTATTCATTGGCATCCAACTGCGCATACTGACTTTCAAATTCACGGAGGAAAGCTGTAGTAGCCAACCCTTTATTGGGCTTTTCAATCCAATCTGTATATGTCTTTTTAGTTACCAATCCTGCATCTTCCAAGCAAGACTCTTCTCTCAAAGCTTCCTTAAAAGCTACCCAATCAGAATCTCTTCTATGTAACCAATGATGCAATGCATGCATGGCCAAACGAGAGAAATACCGACTCCATGTATACTTGTGGTACCCCATGAAACAACATCTTTTCTTCATACAACTGGATGAAGACCAAAACATTTTGATCTTTAAACTACTTTAATTCTTGTCCCACTACTTGCAATGCATTCACAGCTAAGGAATCAATTCTTTTTGCTTCCTACCGAGTTTACATTTTTTAAAGCATCGCCACCACTTGAACCTACACAATCCCCCATCTTTACACACCTACTGCCAACTTTCACCTCGGGTTCACTGCTGTCAAAGTGTTTGTGATTGAAAGTCTACCACGAGGGTAAGAGACAGCATGGTGGAGGGAGATTCAAGGAATGGAGTAGATGAAAGAGAAGGGGCTAAAAGAAGTAGAAGATGTAAAAGAATACTCACAAAGATGAAGCCTGTCAATTTATTTTTGCATTATGAGAAGATAAATCTCTTGTAGACAAAAACATGCATAAAATAATACCTTCCTCTATGCTGCTTAGACTGCCAATGTGATGCTTCCATTGGCTCCCAAAGGGGGATAAAATATCAAGACACTTGGCTAGATTTCTGCCAGATCACTCCTTCTTCATCTCCCAATTCGGAGTGCTATTCAATCCATGAAAACTACGATTGCACATTGCGCGATTTTGCCCATCCTTCTTTTTACATAAAATCCTCCAAAAATGGCTAAAAGCTACATGCTTTCTTTTATATGTCATCCTATTCTAGAAGTTGTCTACATTGTTTGGAAATTTTACAAGAGATAATATGTAAAATATAAAAAATTGACAAAACTTATCCAAAAATCTAGTATTTTTGAACCACATATACTACGAACACTGACATTAATGACTAATATGGCATTTGCTCTCTAGATCAACAAGAAAGCCACACTCTAGAGTTTTTCACACTATGTCCACATAGCAGCATGATACCATTATGTTCCTTCCTTATCCAATAATTTAGATGTGGAAAAATCCTTTTGGCCAAAGCCTTAGCAAACACTTTATATGCCGAGGTCGCAGGTGATTTATCTCTAATTGGAGAGTAGATCTTTCCCATCTCTCTTGTGTATAAGCTTTACCATCCCTTCATTGATTATGTGAGGTAGGGCTCCATATCTCAAGGATTCCTTCCATACTTTTAGCAGGGGGTAATCTAGAATTCTTTAAATTCTTTAAAAAACTCATTAGGGAGACCATCTATCCCTGGGCTCTTTCCTTTAGCTAGAGCAACTATGGTGTCTTCTCGTTCCACAGCAGAGTAAGGTCACCATCAAGTAGGGAGGCTATGGAATATGAAACCACCTTCTTCCTAGCTAGGGCTATTTTGGCTTTTGCATTAGTATCCTCTAGATTACTAATTCTAGGAGAGATAAAGATATTAGAGAAGAATTCTTTAGCAAGTACTAAACTCTCAGTATTGTCTTTAGCTTTGGTACCATTGATCTTAGCTAAGAGAGAACTATGAAGGCATGTTTATAAAATTATGGGATAAATGGACAACCTCCTTAGCCGAGGGAGAGAGAGTACTTGATTGACTTAAGAAAGATTGTTTTCTGGCTGGACTTCACTCTCTACTAAGGGAGAAGGTCAAAGGAAAGTTTCCCACATCCTATGAAGAATCAGTCACTTATGATAGGAAGAAAGATAGGAAAATGAAGTATCAAGCCTAGTTGAAGGGGGGATTTGAGCCCATGCAGGCTTTACCAACCATGCCAAGACCTAGAGAAATAGTAGAGGCCTCACCTGAACCAGAGATGCCATAGTAAGAGCTCCTACAACGCATTACTAATCGACTTGAAAGCCTTTCGTTGAATTTAGTGCAAGGAGTATGGCCCCCTCCCCTCGCAAATGAAGGCAATCGAGGTCCAAGGAGACAAGAAAGAGAGTATGTTTGCTATAATTGTGGGAAGACTGGCCATGGTATGTACTTTTTTCCTCATCCAAGGTTGAGGAAGGAGGGGATGACAAGTGACACCACGTAGGGAGAGGCTTGTTTTGCCAAATCCAAGGCCTCCACCACCGGTTCAAGTTCTCCAGCATCCTCGACCACTTGCAGAGGTGCCGCCCTTGCTTGTCTAGCCCCGCCAGAGAATCGTGACATCAGGATGTTTAGTTTGGATGAGAGTGATGTCAAAGGGAAGGCCAAAGTAGCAGAGTTTGAAGCAATGCTAGTAAAGAAAGCCCGTAGAATTGAGAGGATGGAGCCTACACCACTAGAGGAGGTTGAAAATATGAAAGAAGAGGCAGAGTCTTCAAAGGCTGTAAAGACATGTGGCAGTAAAAAGAGGAGGGCTCTCTCACATCGACGCGTTGAGCTAGATGATTTTTCCATGGGTAAAGGTACTAGAGCTTATGATTTGCTTGCTGATGTGAGGGATCAAGGGCCAAAAATTTCATGGCCATAATTACTATGTCTATCTCCAATAGTGTGGCGATAATGGTCAAAGATGGTAAGCATTAGACCCATGAATAATAGACACGTGAATGCAATCCATGCTAAAAAGACGAAAGATATTGTGCCTCTAGTGGAAGCCAAAATCAATGGGCGAATAGTATCAAAGACATATGTGGATGGAGGTGCAGAGATCTGTGTCATGACAGAAAAGTTGATGCATCATTTGGAATTAGAGGTAAATGAAACTAATGAATTTGGGGACAAAATAGCTAACGATGTAGTAGTAAATTGTTTGGGAGTTATAAAGAAAGTCAAGGTAAAGGTGTGTGGAGTGCAATTGGAGCTTGACATGTATGTGATGCCAGTGAAGGGGGACGGCTATCCACTCATTCTTGGGTGACCATAGCTAATGGGAATGAAAGCCAGAGAAGATTGGGAGATAGGGGCTTTAGAGCTAAGGCCATAGAAGGGGCTGCAGAAAAAATGGAAGAGCACTATCTACAACATGAAGGAGGGCCGATAAGAGGATCTTGTGTTAGAGACCATTGTTGATGTTGATAAATGGACTTCCAACGAGGATTGGTCATCTATGACAGAGGGTGAGTCTTCTAATGAGGAGGAAGAAAGCTCTCTAGAAGTGATGGGGATTACATTGAAAGGGTCTTCTAGTAGTGAAATTCTGCAACAACTTCCAAAGGTTGAGAAGGAGGGTTTAGAAAAAATGTTAGCTAAGGATCTATCAGTTGAGGAGAAGGCAGCCTACATGAAAGTGGTGATAAAACACTTCGCACTTTTTATTTGTGATTATGAACACATCACAGGTGTGACAATAGTACAACATCACATTAATCTAAAAGATGGAGCAAGGCCAGTGGTGTAGCGACTACGATGGTTGGGAGTAGTTCAACAAAATAACACAATATTAGTGAGTTTAGGAATCTCCCAATTCCCATTTTTTAAATACTAAAAAGGTGGCACCCGAATAACATGCCTCTAAGTTTCTCAAAACCATATGATGTGACCTATCATTGGAAAGCACTTGAAAAATGGAATCTATTGAGCTATAGACCACTCAATTTGGAGTTTTAGTGTTCAAGATATGACAAATCCAAAGATTTGACCACGTGTCCCAAACTTATGGAAAATTTCCATATTTCCCAATATGGTATTAAATGCTCTATTCACTGAGATGCAACGACTTTTGAAGGCATGTCTCATCTATCTAGTAGGGGACTGAGATTGGGTTTCACCTATAGTGGTGACACCTAAGAAGAACAAAAAATGGAAGATTTGTGTGGACTACAAGCCACTAAATGCTGCAACAAAGAGAGATCACTTTCCTCTTCCCTTTTAGGATGAAATACTCAACAAGGTGGCCGGCATGAGAGATACACTATTTGTGATGGGTATTCAGGTTATTTTTAAATGCGAATAGCTGAGGAGGATCAACAGAAGACCACCTTCAGCACGCCTGAGGGGTGTTTTTTTTACAAAGTAATGCCATTTGGATTAACAAATGCCCCAGCTACCTTCCAATGATTCATGAATTATGTCTTCCAGCCATATTTTGGAAAGTCCATCAGGGTCTTTATTAATGATTTTTGTATTTATAGTTCTAAGGCTCTACATCTAGGGAAGATGGATGAAGGTTTCAACCGCCTCGCACAAATGAGAGGGTAGCTAAATCATGAGAAGTGTCGTATTGGTGAAAGTAGTGTAACTTTGTTAGGGCATGTCGTAAGTGAGAGGGTCATTGAAGCGGATCCAAACAAAATTAAGGCCCTATTAACGGTGCCATCACCATCTTCTATGAAGCAACTAACCTCTTTCATTCAGAAGGTGTGATATATGGGACGATTCATTCATCTCCTCTCTAAATTAGTGTTTCCACTATAGCAGTTGACCCACTCTGAGGAGATCCTGTGGAGTGACGAAAGTGAAAGGTGCTTTCACGAGGTGAAGAAGGCTCTCAGCACCCTTTCTATAATTTTATAGCCTTGCTGGGATCAAGAGTTTTTTGTCAACTTGAGTTTTGGGGAAGATTCTCTAGGGGTAGCACTAATACAAAAGGATGCTAAAACTGGCCTGATGAGGCCAGTTTACTTTTCTAGCAGAGTAATGACAGCATCAGAACGAGTGTAGAAGATGGTGGAGGTGATGGTTTTGTCTCTAATGTTTGGTGTAAGAAAGTTTCGTCCTTATCTTCTCCCTAGGCCGTTCACAATGATCATGAAAAAAGAGCATTTTCCCTATGCCTTACAACACATGGATGTTTTACCTAGAATTGCTAAGTGGATGATACAACTCCAAGATTTTGACTACACCTTCAAGGTGGAGGACTCTACTCAAGCCTGCCTAGCTGATTTGTTGACCCATAGATGACATCAAAAGAAGAAAATAGAGAAGGGAAAGGTAAAAGAGGAGACACCTCCTCTTGAGAACGTGCCATGGGTGGAGAATGCCCATGCCCTCTACTTCGATGGGGCCTACAAGTGCATTAAAGATAGAGTGGCAACAGGAATGGTGGTATTCAGTCCCGAAGATGACAAACTTTATGGAGAAGGTATCAGCTTGCAGGATGTCCATTCTAACAATGAGGCAGAATATCAAGCCTTGCTTTTAGGTTTGAGGTGATGTCTCTCACATGGTGTCACTCGACTTAATGTTTTTGGGGATTCTACGCTAATTGTTAAGCAAATGAAAGGAATATGGGCTTTTGAAAATGAGAGAAGCTAAAAATCTCATGAGAGAAGCTACAAAAAGCCCAGATCTATTTTGTGCCAAGGCGCACAAACAACGACACAGATGCTCTAGCAGCTGAAAAATTGAAAGAGGTAATGGTTGGCAGCATTGCAGTAAAGCTTCCCTTATTTCACGATAAGTTTCAACTACAAGATGTGCTTTATTTTCTTGAGCATGGTGAGGCACCTACACATATGAGTAAGAGTGAGAAAAGGTGGTTGGCTACTAAGGCCATTCAATACCGCTTGATAAATTATGTGCTGTATTGCAAAGGAAAGGATGCAGTGCTTAGAAGGGTGCCAACAGCAAAGGAGATTATGGATGTGATTAGAAGCTGCCATCAGGGGGTTTGTGGCAGACATTTTGCTCAAGAAATAACCAGCATGTTAAAAGGATAAAAATGTGATTCTCTATAGAGTGTAAAGTAGCTAGTGAAACTTTGTTTAGAGATAATTGAATTTGGGGATGTAAACCTTGAATTCAAGATGTACCTCTATTTGTGGACACATGTAGGATGATGGTTGACCAATATAAGAAACAAGCAATGTAGGAAGAGGTTGATGGTGAGATAGAGGATCACACACTAGAAGTTCTTGAGTGGATTATTTAAAATGAAGGGGGTCTCTTTGATGCAGGAGATGCAACCACATATCTAGGAGGTTTTGATGGGCATATGCAACTGTATGATGTTCTTGAGGATCAAAGGATTGCTCATTTTCAACGATTTGCACAAAACGACCTCAAGACACAAGTTGAGGACATACAATGAATGTACGGTAAAACTTCAATGGGTTCAAGTAATCTTTAGAAAAATATTTTTATTCACTAGATTAGGAGGCAAACAATGTTTTAGGGAATGTGCAAGATATGGGTGATATAGATAACTTGCATGTTGAATTGTTTGATGTTTCAAATGTTCTTTCACCAAATCCTTTGATAGAGGAGGTAAAGGATATTTTTGATATTGTAGTACTCTCTACCAAGGCTTTGTTTAACCATGAATTATTTGATGATGAAGGGGATTGACTACATACCAAGAAGTTGTTACATGGACATGTTACAAGGATATAGATAGTAGAAGATACCCCACAGATTGTATACTATGATGTTATAGATCTAGTAAAAATAGATACTTTGGGAGATACATTGGTAGAGCTAGTTGTTCCTAACAAGTATGTTGTCCATAATCTCCCGCACTAGCTTTTGGAATGGAGCCTTCAGTGTCAGGAGGGTGCATGGTCTTCTGGTGATGGTGGATCTCACAAAGAGCTAATGTGCCTAGCCTCCATCGATGCTTGAGATGTTGGTGTGGTGGTGGTGGTGGAGTTGGGGGAGGTGACTTGTGCATGCGATTTCTAGGGGGTGTTTTCAGGTCGCTTTCTTGGTATGTGGCATGTCTTCTAGGAGATAAAACTCAAAACTCAAAAGTGAAATGTGTAAAATGACGTCAAACTTTAAACTTATAGCCAAACTTTTAAAAAACCCTTAAACTTGAATTATGTATCTAGGCTTTGGAAAAATATGACCAGTGATCCGATTGACGTGAAATTTTACCTTTGGACTCCTCTAGGACACATCAACGACCCGAAAAAAATGGCCCCATCAAAAGCCTCTGAGACACTTGTCTGGAGGCTCACATATGGAGCCTTGAATTCCTAAATTTAGGGCCCCAGATGTGAGCATCCAGACAAAAGTCCCATAGGCTTCTAATAGGGCCAATTTTTTAATATCCATGATTTTTTATGATGCTGAGCATGTGGGTGAAGTTTCACTAGATTTTAATTTATAAAAGGTTCAATCTTTTTTAGAAAATACATTAACTAGATTTTACTTCACTGATAATAGAAAAACTCACCAACGAGTGTATGCAATGGCATATTAAATGTATTGTCAACCAAACTACATGAAACATGGGAAACTTAAAAATTCACAAAAAATAAATCATGGGTAAAATGGAAAATAGTGTTGCCAAACCACTAAATACAGTAAAGATATAGTGCATCGACCCATGTACAAGTGATCACTGATGTGTGCATGATTGCGCATTGGATTTATCCTCAATGAAACTACTTACAAAATCATAAACATGAAAATTTGCACAATGCAAATCATGGTCAAAATAGAATATCACATATCGGATTTACATTACGAAACCATAAAATACACGGTAGATAGTGCATTGCACCAAGTACAACTAGAGGTAGGCAAAATTTAGCTCCATTTTGTAGGTCACTGCTATCAAATACTTGAAGGTCTGTTGGAAAGATAATCCAAAACTAAGCTCCTTACAATCTACAACCAAGCTTGAGCTAAAAACATAGATGTAATTACAAGGTAGCTTCTTCTGAAAGCATATTGTTGACATTAATATTAAATGCATCCTTATTGTTGCTCATTAGATTAATCAAGTAGCCTTCAAATGCTTCTTAGAGAGTAAGCAAGGCTTGGCTTGACCATCACCCCACATTCATTGCCTGGTTCCTTGAAAAGAACTTGTGATGATGCCATGACTATAGATCTTGCAGTATTTCTTGCACCAACCTAGAGAATGGTGCATTAGGAATAATGAAGTTGGCACTCTTCTCTAATTTCCTTATCTCATATATGCAGGTGTGATTGGCCTCCATCTTCACTTCTTATGTGTTGGAGGATGTGTATTATGAGCTGGAACAATAGTGGGAGGTGGAGCAATTGGAGCATGTGGACCATCACTTCTGGACAATGGCAAACCATCATTATTGACAACACTAGGGCCACCATTGTTGGCCATAGTAGCACCACCATTATTACTGTAGTAGGTTCACCATTGTAAGCCACCACTAGGGGACCTTTGTCACTCACAGTATGCTCATTAGATTCAAAAGAGTGTTGAGCTCTTGCTCTTGCAAGCGCCTTCTTGATAGGAAGCTTGGAACATGCCATGGTTGTGATAATAAAGAATAGAAAGGTGGAGGGTAGAGTGAGTAATGGGAAAAAGTGAAAGGAGAGACTTGACTTAAATACAAAACTTTTAAACTTACTATATGGTGTAAATGAACTTTTAAATTATCATTTGCAAGTGCCACATAAATATATTTATACTAAGATGTCAACTTCATAAATATGTTAGTAAATAATATAGCTACATATATTGTCGAATGGTCCTTTAATGGTTTGAAACTTGGGATTTTTAAGATAGAACTAGTTTATTTTTTTCTTCCTTGTTTCATTTTATGAATTCCTTCTTCATCTCTTCACATCCACTACATCCCTTCTATTTGTCGTGACATGCTTATGTGCACTTTCATGAGTGAAATTTATTCCTTGTCCTTGGTAGGAATTTGATGGATGAATTGATTGATTATGATTATATAGATGTTCATCCAATGATGGCAGAAGTAAGTGATATAATCGTAGCATAGGATTAGATGGCCATGGCTAAGGAAATCACCTTATACTTGAGGCTAAGTTTGAAGTGGCATTGCATGATTTATTCAGACCAAGGCCTAAGGTTACTACGACGAAGCTTGTGGATCTCTCTGCCCAAAAGGATACCTCCTTGATACATGAGGAGATAAAGATATACATTTTCCTACAATAAAATTTGAGCAAAGGATGCATCAGTTATAAAAAATTCCATAGGTGGAATCTTTGGTTATATTGAGGCTTGGAGTAGCTATGTTTGAAGTCTCATGTCTAGGGTCACTTTCTTAGTGAAATCTTGAGTCAAGATGAGGCATGGAGTAGCCTTGTCTGAAGTCTTATGTCATGGGTAAGACTTGGAGTAGCCTTGTTGAAAGTTTGGTATCTAGGCCTACTTATCTTGGTAGAAAAGTAGCCCCAGACACAATACTTTGGATAGGGTTGCTTTAGGCCTCATCTTGATGTGGGTATTGACTAAGTACGGATATTTTTGAACAATACTTATATCATTTGTCTTGGAGAAGGCATTGTTAATCAAGCAGACAAAGATACTTTATTTATTTGACCAAGCCCATGGTGGAGTAATATATATACTCACTACATTAGGTGAGCTTGCCAAAGTGTGGGGCCTGATTTTCCTAGAGGAAGAGTTGAATGGGAAGCTTTTCCTTTTTTATGTAAACAAAGAACTCACTTTGGCATCCGAAGGCCCCTCTTCTCTATTGTTAAAAAAGCTCACAGGGGATTCACTAGTAGTAATGTGGGAGCCTTCGCTCAACCACCAAGATCCACGGACCGCTTATTGTTTCAAGCGTTCCAAGCCGAGCACTAATGGCTACCTCTCACATAGCCGACGCGCCATCCATATCTACAGGTTTAGTGAGCTTACCTCCATGCCGTTCGAGTTACCTCCTCTCCCGCGCACTACAATGGCTCCACGATCCAAGTGCAAGCTTGAAGCAAGCTCCATCCTCAAGCTCCACGCTCCAAGCTCCATCACCGCGAGCAAGAGAAGAGAAGAGAAGAGAAGAGAAGAGAAGAAGAGAGGAGAAGATGGAGAGCTTCTCCACCCCATGGTCCCTCACCCTCACACACTCACTCCCTCACACTCTCACACACTGTCTCTCTCAAGTATAAGCTCAAGAAAGCAAGAACAAGAAGAAGAAGAAGAAGAAGAGGAGAGCCACTTTTTGTCACACACAAGAATGAGCTTCTCATTCACTTTTCAACTTTATATACAAAACCCTAAATTCCTTTTTGGGCGGTCATCCCCTTTTTTACATGGCCGGCCATAGCCTAGGCCATTTTTCCCATTGTCCTTCTATTTTCCTAGCTTCCTTTCCACCGCTCATCTACATTTACAAATTGCACGCGGGTGAGAGCCGGGCGCTCCTTGAATTAACCCATGATGTGCTTGCGCTCTTTTACAAATGTTTTGACTTGCGCTTTTCCTTGTGCACCTTTGTCTTCGGTTTCTCTTTGCCTTGGCCTTTGTCTTTATCTTCTGTTTTAGCTTTTCAAATTTTCCACCACCTGGCACTCTTTTACAAGATTTCAGGGTGCGCCTTTGTATTTTAAAATGCATATTTCCCCTTTTACACTTGCCTTGAACTTTTTAAGGTTGCGCTTGCGCTTTTGGACTTTTCTCCTCATCTTTCTTCAGTCGGGCTATGTTTTTTCCGCCTTTGCCCTGCATCTTTTTATTTTCTTTTGCTTTCTTCGTGTCGGAGTTAACATTACCCCCTTCCTAGAGGAGTGCCAATCCCATGGCACTCACTGTCGTAGGTAGCAGGTGTTTAGCATGCACCAAAGACATAGGTGGCAAGGACGTCGGTTGTGGTTTGCCTAGGAGGAGTTCTGATGTTGGTGCGAATGAAGGCTGTTGGTAGCACTTTGTTATTCTGATTGGCTGGTGATATGGTTTGTTGTAGGTGGCGATAGGGCTACTCTTTGTTGGGAATGGTTACTCATAGCTAGCATCAGTGTTGGTGTTCTTGGGATGCTCATGGTGGATTATGCTCATGATGATTCTCTGGTGGTCTTGCATGATGAAGTAAAGGACAAGAGTTCAGAGTTGAGTGTTGATGTAGAGCTGACGGCACTTTCGTTGGAGTCTTTAATGCCTGCAATTGGAAAACCTCTCATGTGATCTCTCCCTACAGGGTAGTGCTAGTCTTCTTATCGTGCACAAGACATAGTGCAATTAGTTTGGGAGACAGGTCAAACTCTAAGCAAGCTGAGAGTATTGTCTTGCACTTGAGGACCCAAACTGTGTATATACTTCGGTGCAGATATTATGTGAGTGCTCGTGCATACTTAGATATTATGTAGGTAGAAGACTGCGGGCTGGTTTCTCATAACGTCATGTGGATGGAGCAAAGTTGTCCATGGTGGGAAGAAGTACACGTGAAGACGTATGCGACATCCTGTACATTGTGATTGCACGACCTAACATAATAGAAGCTTGTGGACATTGGGCCAGTGTGATGAGGACGGTGGACTTTTCATAGCCATTCGTGCAGGGCTTACCACAATTGATTGCAAGGATGAGTGGGTCAGGGTGACAGGTCTAACCATAGGCGAGATAGGCTCCCTAGGTATGTCCTGCCCTTGATGTGCCCTGAACTATTGTGGGGGGTGCTAGGGGGCTAGGGGACTAGGGGCGGAGCCAGCCAACCAAGGCACTAGACACACCTAATTTGAGGACCCCTAGATGTGGTGCTGTGATCGTGGGTGCTTTGTATTTTTTCGTTCTTTTGTTTTCTTCGCTTTTTTTTCTTTCCGTCCCCCTTTTTTTTTTGCCACAGTACAACCTTTGCAATATGCGGAGGCTATGAGCCTTTTAATGGTCCGGGACATGTCAAGCCTCGGAGGCTTAGGAAATGGATATGACTGTGATGATTTTTCCCTAGCCTCATTGTTAGGGGAGCCGTTGTTGCGATATTGATGCGATTGCGGTGAACCTGTCGTGAGCTCACTGTAGAGCTTGGCCCAAGAAGAAAGTGTAGCCCATGACTATGCTTTGGTTTGTGCAATGTGGGCACTCGCAAGGGTAATTTTTCGCGTTCAGCAGCATGGATTTGTTGCGGTTCTTTATGCGGTTGGTGGTCTTGTGGTGGCCTGGCTGTTGAACACGTTTGCACGAATAAAAAAGACATGTGTCATCCTGCATCCACTTGTCACTTCGTGAGAGTATATGCTTTGTTGCATTAAGTACATCGAACAAATGCAATCATGTTAAGACATAATTTTTCGAAATGCTATGATGTCTAGTGCGATGCCTATTCCATTGCTTGTTAAGGTCGCATACATTATGATAGGTAAAGGAAGTGTGTATAAGTGGGGATCTGGCCCCTTTACTCATCAAAAGACAAAAAGTTATGGCATGATGACTTGTCAAGCTACTTATACATCATAGGGGCTTAGTCAATAGGTACTAGACGTGGTGAGTCCAGTTGGCTAGGCGGCTGGGGCGGTACTGGTGCGGGACTCCCGTGAGGTTGGGCAGGGAACATGTCGGCCGGGTCATGAATGGTGTAATCCCGAGCCGCCACTATTTCCAAAATGCCTTTAAAAAATTCATTAAATTCTTCCCTGTCCCGAGCTGCCCTTTCTCTCCATGAGCACCTAGTGCCCGAGCATACGTTGGGGGTCTGTGCAACTGGCATTGCCACATGCTGCGCATTTCTTTGAGTCTCGACTTTCTTGGCCCGGGGATTCTTCGGCCTTCATCCGAGATGGTGTCGCTTAGGACCTCGTTTCTTTGCATACCTTTTGAGGGTGGGCACGTAGCGCACCGATGGAGGGGCATGTGCCGCATATTCCCGTCATCCACGGAGAGCGTCTCTGCAAGCAAGCTACCCTAGGTTTTCCATGTTTTTCTTGTAGGGGGACCTGCGATATGCAAAGCAAGGGTTAGGCCTTGATACGGAATAAGACCGTTTGCATGGGAGGGATTATAGTGTGGGTTATCAAACGTATATGACTAGAAGAGGCGAAGTGGGAGGTGCTGTGCTCATTGTAGCGGGGTGGCCCCCGTGATGATGTTGACTTAGCCTCCCGCCATTAGCAGATCGTGGCTCACGCTGAGTTACATCGGTTGGTGGTCATGGATTTGTTAAGGGCTCATCTTCGGAAGGATGGTCCAGAAAGGGAAGGGTGTATAGAAAGGAACTGCACCCTCCTTACATCATCAGAGATGTTGCTCAGGGCTTTCTCTAGCGGTAATGAGGGTTGCATGCCCTTCACTTGGAGGTGGGGATGGTCACACGACTTTTAAATGTGTGATGAGAGGAGGACTTGAGGGGCTTAGTCTGTCACACCCAACTCTTCTCCCTATGCTTGACTATCATTGCTTGTGTGTGTTGATATTTTCTATACATGGTCACACAAAAATCCTTGTTTATATATATACATATTTACGAATCCATGTCACTTCACGAGGATAGAAACCAATTGTAGAACTCGGGATTGTACTAGAGGGTGGCACATGCATCTAGTACTCATGGCACCTTACTCAATAACGATAGATATTTTGCCACATCGAGTAGCATGGAACCTTGCCCGAGTCTACTAGCAATATGTAACTCCTCCTCAGTGAGGACCTTATCATACAGAGAGTTTTCTTGGCTAGGTTCAGCCAAGTCTGTACCCCGAATGGCAGTCAACAGTCGAAGGGAAGTTGGTGCCACATAGGTCGGGTCTCTTTGAGATCGCCATTTGGCCAATCGCTCCTCAGAGACTATCATGATTTGAGCTCCTAGTTAGGCCATTGCAACGCAGTTTTCACACCAACGCTGTTCAAATTGACTTCGGCCTTCTGACAGTCGCTTTAGTTGGTATATCTCTAAGAGATTTGGTTGGAAGAGCACATCATTGAATGTGACAGTTAAACACAATTTGTCGGCTTCCTCACTCGAGATAAGTAGCATGTGTTCATGCAAGAGCCTATTATTAGTGCTCGTCAAGATGTTCTTGCTCTTCCCAAAATAAGGGAAATGGCAAGTATTCTCCGAGCTGCTCTTTAGGGAATGCGCGCATGTCTGCTAGGACATAGACACGTGCGAACACCTTGAGCTTGGCATCCAACTCAGTTAAGCATTCGGTGACACTTCTATGTTCAACGAGGGCTTGCTCGGTTGCTATCTCATGCAAGGTTCTAGGAGTTTGCCTGGGCTTTAGCGTAGGTGGGGGCTCAGGCCTAGATGAGCAGGATCAGTCAACGCTAGGATGTCTGACGCTCTTGGGGTTTCCATGTTTCTCCTGAGGCTTTGTTGTTGCGTCATGGCTCTCCCTGGATGTGACTGGTATAGGCTTGTTACCGTGTTGTGATAGCGTTATGTCCACTCTTGATCGGTCAATGCCAGTTCCACTGTCGGTGGATAAAGCATTGCAAGTAGCCATTGATGGTAATGACTGCTTTGATTTTTCAGAGCACACGGATGTGTCTGAGATTTCACCGCTGTTAGGAGAGGCATCAATGGGTTCATTGGTGGATGGAATTGATTCTTTATTCATCATCTCGCGAGTGCCCTTCATCTCAATGTTCTTGGGGTCCCCAACCACCTGCAATTGTTGTTGTTTTCGCTGTTTTCTCCTCTTTTTCTTGGCCAGTGAAGGCACATCTCTCAAGGACTCAGGACCCTGGACTAGGTCAACCGTTGATGTGCTTGGTTGGGCCTTAGCATTTCCTTTCTCTAGTGTGTCCTCATGGGACATAGCCATGGCCTGCTGTATAGCCTCGCTAGGTTGTGAGGGTACAATTGTGTCCCTTTTGGAAGAGTCCAGCTCTTCAGCCAATTCCCATGTATTTAACTCCTCCAGCCTAGGCTTTAGGCACTTTGGAAGTGTTTTCACAGGTAAAGTGGTAAGGACACGTTCCGCAAGGGGCATTGTCATAGCCAAGGGCTGTGACTGCTATGATCCCTAATTGGAAGTAGTAGCGGCTAGTCCAGTGGACTGGCTATATGAGAGATTGAGAGAGAAGACTATGAAGATATGGAAGATGAATACTATGTGATGTATTTCCATTCAAAGATGGTGTACTTCTTTGCTTTCTTTGTTCTATTGATGGATTTTATGAAGATGTTGAAGAATATGGTTGATTCTATTAAATCCGTGGGAGATTTACATGATGCTGGCATGAAGATTTATTGTGCCTGGTGTTCTTTTCTTCATTGTGATAATATGAAACATGATAAACAAGCTTGTTGATGTTACAAGATAGATTTTCTTGCAAGAGAATTCCCTTTTCCTTGGTGTTCCTCTCGGGGCTCCATGTTTTTGGTGCGCAACCGGGGAATCTTGCCATCAACAAGCACCAGAAGAGGCTGAAAATGAAGGAAATGGCATTGCCAAGAAGAGAAGAATTCAATGGATGTTTGTAAAATTCCTTCTTCCACTGAAGAGTTGGAATTTCTCATAATCAAAGCCACTTTCCACAAGAAGTTCATCCCACAATGGCGGAAACACATCACCATCATGATGCATGCTCTATGTGGTGGACAGTTTCCTCTTCCTGTTGAAGCAGCAAAAACTTGCATCTTGGTGGCAAACTGTTTGGGAACAAACTGAAGAGCAGAAACAGAGAGAATGACCATCCATGGAAGATTTGGCATTCATTGAGAAGTTTCCAGACAACATCAAGTGGGAGATTGTGAAGAAGCTTCAGGAGTCTTGGTCTGTAGAGGTTCACAAAGATAAGAAGGAAAAGAGTTGGAATTTGTTCGTGGATGCTCAACAGCAAGATACATGGGATGCTTGGTGTACTGATAATCTTCTGTTTGTTCAATTAGCAACCCACTGGAAGTTGGTAGACAGAGTGTTTTTCACAACATACACTGTTGAAACCATCAGAAGCTGGCATTACTATGATGATGGCACCACCACAATGCTCAAACGGATGCATTTTGACACCTTTAGAACCGAATACCTTCCTCTGTGCAATGGCATGAAAGCAGAATTCAAGGATGTTGAAAAGAAAGAAGTAGAAGAAATGTTGGCAAGAGAGTCCTCCAGAGACTAAAGCCTTCTGTTAACCCTCTGTGGAGCACTAACAACATAGGGGAGCCAACCCCCTGATGAATGACGCAATAAAGAGGCAAGCATTAGAACGAGTCCAGAGGTACGTGAGAAGAGAGAAAGCAAAAATCAAGGCTGAGAACGAGCTCGCAGCAGAAGCCGTCTTTGACGCCCTTGCGGAACTCTTTACAGAAGTCCCAATGGCACATCAAGCCCTTCCTCCTCCTGCTGGAGGTCCACTTCCAAGCCAGATCCGTCCTGGAAATATTGATGAGACAGGCCAGCGAATGTAGTCCCATTGCCAATTTTTAAGGGAGAGTACAATGAAGACCCCGATCTTCATGTAGCAGAGTTTATGGTAGCATGTGTGGCTAACAATGCCAGAACCCCTAAGCATTGGTTGGTAATATTTCCCGCCACTTTCAAGGGCGCGGCGTTTCAGTGGTATGAGAGACAAGCAGCAGGAACTTTTGGCACATGGGACGACCTGAAGTTGGCCTTCCTCACTAAATTCAGGCGTGAAGGTTTTGAAGAGCGGATGCGAGAGGAATTTATGAACCTAAGTCAATCCTCTGGAGAAAGAGTAGAAGCCTATGTCTCACGAATGGAATCCATCCTGAAGAGATGGACTAACCATAATCTAGATGATGGCATTCAGAAGGGGGTGTTTCTCAGAGGATTACAACCAGAAGTCCGTAAGTTTGTGGAGCTACAAAGACCAGCCACCCTGCAAGCTGCAACAGAAGGTGCAAGACTGTACGATGAAGTGGAAGCTAGATTAGCAATGAATACAGGAAGAGGAGTCCTACCTCCTCTGATGCCAGGAATGATGTACCCACCAAATGCAGTTCCTGGGACTGTCCCCTACCCTTACCAACAGATGCCCCCGGTATCACATTACAGTGCACCAAATCCACAGTGGCCACAATCCCTGCCTCAAATGATGGTTCAACCACAACAACAATGGTCCCAACCCATTTCCTCAATGACAAATCAGCAGCAATAGTGGAATCCTACCAACTGGAGCCAATAGCCAACAGTTCAAACAGGAGCACTGAATCAGAACCAGAACAGAGACCCCTCTTTACCAGCCCAACCAGTTTATGCAGTGATTACAGAAACTCCTCAAAACCCTCCTGCCAGTACGTCAGGAGGAGAAAGCTTGAAGGATTATTTATCCAATTCAGTTGCGAACATAAAAAAAGAGTTGATGGATGTGATTATAGAACAACTACAGACACTGAAAGTGAACACAGCGAGCATATCCAACATTGCAGGAGCAGGAAGAGATGTGATGCGGTCAAATACTTGGTGTGGTAAGTGTCATCAAGCAGGCCATTTAGCCACTGAATGTACACGAAAACCAACTATTCCTGGGGCCTTCTGTTCCTATTGTTTGCGGAAGAATCATACAGAGGATATTTGCTCTCTGAAGGAGATGCATGATAGGAGAAGGAAGGAAGAAGACGCAAGATTCAACTTGTTGGAATCCAAAATGACAATACAAGATATTGGACCCAAGCCTAGAGAGTTTGGTCCTAATTTCGGACCCAGAAGATTTCCCTCCCAAAGTTACAGAGGAAGACAGTCTGGCGGTGGTCAAAGATCAGAAGTGGAGTGTTACAGATGCGGAGAAAAGGGACACATCTCACCAAATTGTCCAAATCCTCGAAGGTCAGTGGATTATAAGACCTTATGCAGTCGATGCAAAGGAGAAGGCCACACTGCAAAAGATTGTCCAAGCCCAGCCCCAGTGAAAAACAGTGCTACTGATAGTCCAGCCAAGGCCCAAGAGCCTACCTCCAATTTAGTGGAATTGGAAGTTGCTGCCATCACCCGTGCAAAGCAGAAGGAACCACCTATCCAGAAAGAAAATAACCCTCCTTCCAGAACAGTGAAGTTCAGTCTTCCACCAGAAGAACAGAACATAATAGAGCCTAACAGTGCCGTACAGAGCCCTACAGTGCCACAGAGAGTTACAGAGACAGTTACAGAGGCAGGACCAGAGGTCCAGGAGACAGAAGAGGAGGAAGTGCCACAATTGGCAGAAGAAGTTCCTATAATTCCTCTGTTGGAAGAAAGAGGGAAAATGAAAATGGGTGTTGCCCCATTCCCTAATCGGTTAGAGAAGCCAGTGGATCCTATTAAGGAATACGATCTGGTCAGAGATCTAGATACCTTTAAACCAAACCTTACATTCCGACAATTATTGATGTTGTCTCCCAGTTGCCGGAAAAGATTCAAAAGTATACTGACAAGACGACGTGGTTTAAGGATTGCTCCCTCAACAGCAACAAAGCCCAACAAGGCTCCAGAGCCTGTAAAAGAAGTGGATGTGGCTAATGCTTTCCTAGATCCGGGTACCCCAGAGACTGGCGTGTGGATAGAAGGCTGCTTCATTGCAAATGCACTGATTGATGGTGGTTCATCAGTGAACATTATGACGGATGTGACAATGAAGGATCTAGGCCTACAAGGTGTGCAACCAACCCAATGGCTCATCAGACTGGCGGATCAGAGTAGAATCAAGCCTTTGGGCATTCTTCCATATGTGAAGACTACAGTGGCTCGAAAAGATTATTGGCTAACCTATCTGGTGGTGAAGCCAAACTTTTATGGTACATCCTACCCTCTGTTACTAGGCAGACCATGGATTTTTGAAGCCCGAGCAAGGATGGATTGGTTCAAAGGAACTTTGACCTTGGGTAGAGGACCCAACAAAGTGGTGCTGAAACTGTATGGTTCTCAAAAAGGACATGGATCCACCTCCTTGGAATTATCTTCTGACTCCCCTAATGAGGCTACAGATAGAACGTCAGCAGACGAAGATGCTGTCAAACAGATCTTTCCCAAGAAAACAGTGGCACATTCCTTAACAGTGGATACTGTAAGCCGACTTTTAAAAGATGCAAAGCCATTATCAATGGGTGAATACTTCCTGCCTGAACCAGAAATGACTTCGGAAATCACTTCTGATAGTGAGATAGAAGCATGGATATACTGCTCTCCCTTGTCAAGATTGTGGGAGAGAAGGAAGGAGTCTCACTTGTAGCTTTCTTGCTTGCACAATGGGGGAATACACACAAGGGTGGAGGCTGAAAACAGTTTTCCTCTTCTTAGTTGTGTAAGCCAAAAGAACTCTAGTACAAAGAAATAGAAGAACCCTAGATATGGGTCTCAAACCAAACTCAACTAACTAAGGTGGCATACTAACTGAGCCACGAACTAGAGTAGATAAGGATAGCTATCATGTAGCTATTATTCAGGGGTGGTGTACCAACCGCATCTGCAACTGACAAGTCGGTGACATAAATACACAACGGTCACCCTGGCGTATCACGAGTGGAGCTCGATATGTCAACATCCCTGTTACATGGCCATAGCAGAAACAGAGACAGAGACAGGAGAGGAAACAGAGAATCTGTTCTTCTGTTACAGAGCTCCTACAGAGACAGAAACAGAAGCAGAGGTAGAAGCAGAAGCAGAAGCAGAAGCAGAGACAAAAGCAGAGACAGAGACAGAAGAGGATGGATATGATATGGACGAAGAAGATTATGAAAGTAAAATGGAAGGGTCTATCCCACCTGAAGAGGATACATTTGAGGAAGAAGTTCCAGAAGCATCAGAAGCCGACGAGCTCATGCTATGGGACAGAATGGTGATGATACCATTTGGTCTGGTAAATGGATCTTCTCATATGCAAAACCTTTATAAGAAATGAATTAAGAAGAACAATCCGTCTTTCAACAGTGGCTCATGCCGTCCTAACCCATCTTTGCCAAAAAAAGATGATGATGATGCACCGTGCCAACAAGCACCAGTCCCACAAACCCAACAGGCATCAGAGGGTCCCTGTTATGTGACGTTCCTGGATGTGTCATCATCAAAAGATGAGTCTTCAAGCCAAGAGGTAATTAATTTTGAAACCAAACCCGAAACGGCTCTTATCCCATTTCAACATCTCAAGGAGCAACCTAAGTCTCCACCAAAAGAAGAAGTTGGTTCTAGTGGGACATCAGAAGAGGACACCACTCCCTTGAAGGAGTCGGATCTCTACCCAGAAGCAGTCCGTGGGACCTTCATCCGTGAAGTAGAAGGTGAAAGGCAGTTAACCTTTATGGATGCAGAAGGCACTGAATGCCACTTGAAGGTGGGTAGCAGTCTCCCCGAAGAGGAGTTGTCAACCTTGTACAACTTGTTGAAAGAGAATTTGGACGTGTTTGCATGGTCCTACAAAGACCTAAAGGGGATTGATCCCACAATATGTCAACATCATATTGACTTGGAGCCTGATGCCAAGCCAATACGGCAACGACAGAGGCGAATGAACCCGAATTATTCCACATTGGTGAAAGCGGAGCTGCTGAAGCTTCTGGAAGCTGAGTTCATCTATCCAGTGGCAAATAGTGAATGGGTTTCACCAATCATGGTTGTACCCAAGAAGAATGGCAAATTGCGAATATGTGTGGATTTCCGAAAGCTTAATTCCAAGACGAAGAAAGATCACTTTCCTATCCCTTTCACAGACCAACTGTTGGACACAGTGGCAGGACATGAGCTTTATTCCCTTCTGGATGGATTCAGTGGATACAACCAAGTCCAAATCGCAGAGGAAGACCAATCCAAAACAACCTTCACCACAGAATAGGGGACCTACGCTTACCGCGTGATGCCATTTGGGCTCTGCAATGCCCCTGCTACTTTCCAATGAGTCATGATGGCCGCATTTCAAAATCATCTGCACAACTTCATTGAAGTATATTTGGATGACTTCTGTGTCTATAGTTTGATCCGTGAACACTGGGAACACCTGGAACAATGCTTTGACCGATGCCGGGAGTATGGGATTTCCCTCAACCCCGACAAATGCATCTTTGGGGTCTCTTCTGGAGTTCTGTTGGGCCACATTGTCTCTGCACAAGGGATATCAACAGACCCTGCAAAGATTGAAAAGATCGCAGCTCTGGCAGCACCCACCAACCTCAAACAGTTGAGGGGATTCCTAGGCCATGTGGGTTACTACAGAAGGTTTATAGCCCATTTTGCGACAAAGGCAACCTCCTTGCACAAGCTTCTGCGGAAAGATGCAGAGTTTACTTGGACAGAAGAATGTGACAAAGCCTTTCACACTCTGAAGCAGTGTTTGATAGAAGCACCCATTTTGCAACCTCCTGATTGGACGAAAGAGTTTCACGTACACACTGATGCATCAATTGAAGGTTTAGGTGCTGTCCTCTACCAAAAGGGCCCCTCGAAGCTGGATCAACCGATCTATTATGCAAGCCGAAAAGTCACTGATAGGGAACGGAACTATACAGTGACCGAGCTGGAGTGCTTGGCAATGGTGTTTGCCCTAAAGAAGTTTCGCCATTACCTCCTATCTACCCACTTTAAATTTTATGTGGATCATGAGGCCCTGTCCTTCCTGATGAACAAAGCAGATGTGAAAGGACGAATGATGAGATGGCTCCTTCTATTCCAGGAGTTTGACTTTGAGGTGATTACTAAGCCTGGTCGTTCCCATGTTCTAGCTGATCATCTGTCGCGTATCCCACAAACTGCAGACGAGGAGCAGGATGATCCAGACCTCCCTGATGCTTCCCTATTCTTGGTAGAAACTGTAACTCCCTGGTATGCAGACATTGCTAATCTGCTGGCAACCCAACAGTACCCTCCTGGTATTTCTAGTCGGGAAAGGAAGAAGCTCATGCTAGAATCAGCCCCATACACCTTGCTAGGTGGTGCACTGTACAAGAAAGGCAAAGATGAAGTGCTCAGAAGATGTGTTGCAGGAGAAGAGATTGGGATTGTTCTGAAGGCTTGCCATGACGAGCCATGTGGAGGTCACTTTGCAGGAGAAGCTACGGCTAGGAAGGCTCTGCTAGCAGGTTATTGGTGGCCTACCATTCATAAGGATGCCTATGATTACTGTAAAAGATGTGATTCTTGTCAGAGAATGGGGAAACCCACGAAGACAAGTGCCATGCCATTGCAACCTATCCTTCCCTTAAAGCCGTTTGAGAAGTGGGGCATTGACTTCGTAGGTCCGATCGACCCTCCCACTAGAAGGAAACAGAACAGATACATCCTCGTATGTACAGATTATGTCACAAAGTGGTGTGAAGCTAAAGCCCTCAAGCGGGACGATGGTAACAGCGTGGCCCTGTTTATGTACGAGAATATCATCACCCGTTTTGCTAGTCCCTTAGAGTTGGTAAGTGATAGAGGCACGCATTTTCTCAACAAAGTCATGGAAGAGTTGACAGAGTTGTATAAGATCCACCATCGCAAGTCCACTCCTTATTACCCCAGAGCCAACGGCCAAGTCGAAGTCACCAATCGCATCCTCTGCTCGATCCTGACAAGAACAATTGCCGCACATCGTCGTGATTGGGATGATCGACTTACAGAGGCCCTTTGGGCGTATAGAACCTCCCATAAAGCAGCAACAGGACAGACACCCTTCCAGCTGGTGTATGGAACAGAAGCTGTTTTTCCTGTTGAACTGGAATTACCCTCTTTGAGAGTGGCTATCAAAGAGCGTTTGGGGGATGATGATTCACTGCAATGCCGTCTCCTGCACTTGGAATGTTTGGACAAAATTCGTAGGATGGCTCTAGAGTGCATGGAAGCCACGCAAGCTCGACGTAAGGCTTACCATGACAGTTTCATCAAGCACAAGGAGTTCAAAGAAGGTGATTTGGTCCTAGCCTATGATTCACGCTTTGGCAAGTTTCCTGGCAAGCTCCAACAGCGGTGGATGGGCCCCTATAAGGTACTTGCAGTCAACCCTAATGGTTCTATCCAAGTGCAGACCGTTGATGCCTCTGATGATCCCTTTCTGATTAATGGATATCGCCTGAAGAAGTACTTCCCTCCTTGGGGATCTTGACAATTACGGATACTTGATCCTTTCCCTCGTTGGCGCGGCACTGTACTTCTTATGATGCTACTTCTGATAGCCATTCTTCAATCATTCCTGATGAAGTGGGCGCAACCCTCTGTCCCCTTAAACCCCCCTTCCAGCCTTGATCTCTTATCCTCTATTTTCCACCAGCGACAGTGGCGAGGTTGGTCTTGACACATGGTTTTTCTACCATTCCCTTGCTCAATTTGCAGAAAAAAGAAAGAGAGAAAAAAAAGAAAACAAAATATATCGGTCATGGGAGAAAAGGACTTAGGTCCCTGTCATGCCGACCTATTCTTCGAGAAAAGGTGGAAACACCCTCGGGAATAGGGGAAAATAAGAAAAAGAAAAAAAAACAAAGTAGAAAAAAAAAACAAGAAAAACAAATCTGTTATGAGAGAAAAGGAAGAAATTCCCTGTCATAGCAAGCCTCGTTCCAAGAAAAGGTGATAAACACCCTTGGGCGAGAAGCTGGCTGTGGAAAAGGTGGTAATACCCAGCAGTCTAGAAAGTGGATTCATTAATTGATATCCCTCGGATCCAATTCCGAAGATGCCTTCCTTGGTACGCTGTGTCCTGGGTCTCTTTGCAAAGTGACTACCTGTCCTCTAGCAGATGACATGTTCCTATTCAATACAACGTTCGATTTGATGGCTACCTCCCTGGGTACGCCTCTTCAACAATTGACGAAGCGATCTTCCTCGACAACCCCTTGAGTGATGTGAGCTTTCATCCTAACCAGATGGGGAAGTGAGTATGGTTGCCCTCTGTAACTATCAACAAAGAGTGAGACAGAGGGTGGGGCGAGAGACCAGTCTTTTCCCTTCAAATCAAATGAGAGGTGAGAAGTGTGAATGAAGTGTTGCACGCACGGGATGGGCCTCTCAAAGCACAAAGCACAATTTGTTTCTGTGCACTTCACCATAAGGCTCCCTGGCCTTCCTTCTCGCACCGTATGCCGGCACAGGGCGGGATGCACTGTTGCACCATCAAATGCGCACAAGGCATACAACCTTTGCACAAGTGACTGTGAGGATTACATTAATGGGTTTCAAGAAAAGGCTGCCCTTCTGTATCTATCAATAGAGCGTGAGACAGAGGGTGGGTTGAGTTTGACTGGAGTTTCTTTTGACTGGAGTTTCTTCAATCACTTACCGAGAGGTGCGTTTGAGGGACGTTACGACACTTGGAGTCAAGTATGTTCCACTTTCCCTGTGCACCCCCGGGATGGGTCTTTACCGGCAACACAAGACACGTCACCCTGTTCTGTACACTGCACTGTAAGGCTCCCTTGCCTTCCTCCTTGCACCTATGCCAGATGGGTTGGACGCACTAATGCACCATCAACTGTGCACCCTGGCATACTCTTTCTGCACCATTCCCCTTGTCGATTTCTAAACCGGGTATGAGATATGGGTTTTAATCATTCTTCCTCGAGTGATATTAGTCATGGGGCGAGTGACTGTTCTTTCATTTCAATTGAGTGATTGTGAGTTGAGTGTAGTATCCCTCATCCTCGACGAATTTCCTGTGATTCCTTCCATCAGCTACCTCCCTGGGTGCTGCCGCATGGTCCCTGCCATGACGGACGTGTGCCGAGAAGATGCCTTGGTCCCTCCAGTGCCGACAACCACACTGGACGTGCCGTCGACACTCAACCTTGCTTCTTGACGAAACGGGCCAAGTTTTTCTAACCCTACAACTTCTGTTTCTTAGTGATGTTCATGTTTTAAGTGTGGGGACGTTAGTGGATGGTCTGCGGCGTGGTCCTAGGTCCCTGTTGCTCGGTTAACCCTATCCGTTAAGGTCTTAAGTGTGGGGACGCGTCCCTGCGCGTCTACCGTGCATACCTTTCTGCATCTGCCTTAACCTGTTCATGCATGAAATCCTTGACTTGCTTTTACCCTTATGGGATCCTTTTCCACCCACCCGTTTATGTTCCACCCACCCTTGGGGCTGTTCCCCTGCAGTTTTCCTTCATTCCCTGATTTTGAGGTCTTTCCATGTGAATGCACCCTACGTTCACCAAAGTCCTAATCCAACCTTATAGCCCTGTTTCCCCCGTTGAACTGACCATTTTTCCTTTTTACCTACACCTGTTCCAGTGCACGGTTTTTGCGTTATTAATTTTTGAAGCATTTTGCGCAATTTAGCCGGTTTTCTATGTGAACGCACTTTTCTTGCTTCGGAACCGTGATCTGATGTCATAGCCCTGCCAACCACTTTTCCCCTGATATTTTTCCTTTTTCCTCCGCATCATTCCGATACACGGTTTGTCCATTATTAATTTTCCAGTTTTTTAAGACTTTTTCCTACGTCTTTTTGCTATTTTTTCATGTGAACCTGCCCTATTTGCATCGGAATTCCAATTTGATTTGACAGTCGTGTCCCCTGTGCCTTCCCCCACCTTTTTTCTTTTTCTTCCACCCTCTTTCGACTTCTGGATTTATTATTATTAATTTTTACATGTGTTTTCAGGAGTATTTTTGGTGTTTTTCACATGTGAACCCCTCCTCCTTCCACCGGAACTGTGGTTTAACATAACGACCCTGTGTCACTCCTTCCTGCGGACATTTTTCCTTCTTACTGCATATCATTCCGGTGTACGGTTCGCCCGATATTAATTTCCGATCCCATTTTCGGGCTTTTTTTTGGGTTTTTCCCATGTGAACGCGTCTTATCTCCATCGGAATTATGTTTTGATGAGATAGGATTGTCAGGCACATCTTTCCGCACAGTTTTCCTTTTTTCTGCACCTCATTTTGATGCACGGATTTTTCGATATTAATTTTTAATTGTGTTTGTTGGTTCGTTTTTTGTGTTTTTTGCACGTGACCGCCCTTTACCCCTCCTGGAACTTTCGTCATATATTTTTCTTGTTTTCTCCCTGTCGTCCTGCCCACTTTTTGTTTTTACGCTATTTCGTTTTGACGTCCGAATTTGGTGTTATTAATTTTTCTTTATTTTTACGTGTATTCGCGCGCCCATTTTGCGCGTGAACGCACCCTTTTTCGATTTTACGCGTCTCCACGCGCCCCGGTCGTGTCCGCATAACCCGTACCGTCATCCCAGCGTCCTTTTAATCCCGTCACGGTAAATTTTTTTACCCCACCCCGCGCATGTGCGCGGGACGAGGGTACGTACCCTTGTCCCTACCCTACCCTGCCCACCCCCTACCCTACCCTACCCTTGTCCCTACCCTACCCTGCCCACCCCCTACCCTACCCTACCCTTGTCCCTACCCAACCACCCCGCCCGCCCATTGCCCCTGCCCACCCCTTCCCCCCAACCGCCCGACCCCTTCCCTCCAACCCCCTCCCTCTCCCTCTTCTCCCTGCGTACTCCTCCTACCCTCCTCTTCCATCTCCTCCTACCCTCCTCCTCCATCTCCCTCCTCCATTCCCTCCCCCCTCTTCCGCTCCCCTCCTCCTCCATTCCCTCCCTCCCTTTCTTCCTCCTTTCCTCCTCCTCCCTCTCCACCCGCTTCTCCATCTTCCCCCCTCCTCCTTTTCTCCTCCTTCCTCCCCTCTCCTTCCCCTCCTTCCTCTCCCTCCAGTCAGCCGCCTCCAGTCCTCTGCGCCCCGGCCGCCTCTGGTTGCAGGTCGCCGCCCTCCTGCCCCGTTGCCACCGCCTGGCGCCTGCCTGGAGACGCGCCGCCCGCCGTCTGGAGTCCGCCACCTGCCCCGTCAGCCGCCTGGCGGTTGTCGCTGGTGCCCGCCCTCCAGCCGCAGATCGCCGCCCGCCTGCCGCTCGCGCCATCGCAGCGCTTGCAGCGCCTCCCCCGTCCCCTGCCCTGGCCGCCTGTGGCCCGCAGATCGTCGCTGCCTCCGTCGCAGGCCGCCCCGCCAGTAGACGCCCGCGCCGCCGCTCTTCGGCTGTGCCACCGCCCGCCGCCCGCCTCCCTCTTCCTCCTCCCCTTCCTCCTTCACCTCCACCTCCTCCACCACTCAGTCACCAGGTTTGCACTTCACTAACTGTGGTTAATACTAACCCTAGTTAGTTAACTAACCTAACTAGGTTAAACTAACCCTAACTAGGATTAACTAGGACCCCACTAACCTAACCTAACCCTAGTTACCTAACCTACCCTAACCCTAGTTAGTTGGCCACTAACCCTGGTTACCATCCCACTAACCTAACCCTAATCCTAGCCTAACCCTAGTTAGTTAACCCTAACCTAACCCCACCCACTAACCACCTAACCCTAGTTAGCTAACCCTAACCCCCCCTAGTTACTAGCCTTAGTTAGGTTACTCTAACCCTAAGTTAGTTACACTAACCCTACCCTAGTTAAACTAACTTTAGCCTAGTTACCCTAACCCTCCTTAGGTTAGTCCCCACAGACCTAACTTAGTTTACTACCCTGACTAACCTACCCTGACTAACCTAACCTGACTTATCTAACCTGACTTGACTTAGTTAGACTAACATGACTTACCCACACTAACCAGACTTAACTGACTTATTTCTAACTGACTTATTTGATTAACATGATTTATGTGATTTAATTCATTTCTAAATTAATTTTTCCATTAAAAAAATTCAGAAAAAATTCTAAAAATTCATTTTGCTTTTTGCCAATTTTTGGGAGTTTGTCCGCTGGCCATTACCTACCTTACAATTTCTGAAAATTAAATATTTCCTAATTTTAATCCCTAAATTGCCAATAAATGTAGAAAATTCATTTAAAAATAGTACAAAATTCTCAAAAAATTCTAAAAAATTCTCAAAAATTCCCCTCACCTCCCTTGCTCATTTTTTCTTTATTCAACCATCAATAATCACAACTTAATACCAACAAAAAAAACAATAAAAGTAAAAAAAATAATAATAATAATAATAAAATAAAAAAATAAACATAAACAACCAACACAAACCAAATCCACACATCTGCTAAGGTGTTGTCGTTGTTGTTTCATCAGTGATATTTACTTTTCCTTTACTGGATTCACTTCTTTTGGGAGACTCTTCCATGCGCATTCCTGCATTACATACACACCCCTTCCAGGTATTTATTTTATGTGCTTTATTTTCATTTTCCCCCTTAATCACAAATTAATTGTTAAAATGAACCCTTTAATTCACCCACAGTTTCCACACGCATTTACACTATACACACATACTTTTTAATTAAAATAAACCAGCCGTTCACTTAGCACGCGCTACGTGCGCTACAGAGGCACTTTAAATTTTTTAATTAAAATGAATCAGCCGTCACATGAGCACGTGCTGGCAAAAAAGCGCTCCACATCACCTTAATTTGTAATCAATGAATTGCATTTAGAGACCCAGTCGGGAATCGCAGTCCGGGAATCGAATAACTGCACGCTTCACCTAATAATTGGTAATTTAATTTATAATAAGGAACTGCCGTTTTCTTGCTAAGGTTTATCACCTAATAAAAATTCACCAATTTTTAATAATTGATTAAAATCAACCCTTCATTAAATTAATTTCCCCCTCACTGCACTTACTTCCCCTTTTTAATGGACCGTTTCGAGGGATGGGTATGCGCAGTTCTTAGTGTTGTTTTCCATGGTCCCGTCTTGGTTTATCACAGATATAGTTTTGATATGTGTCGAATGTGGTATTATTTTGGTTTCCTGTCTTAGTTACGGTTAAGGGTACGGTATGCAGTTTTTTTCTTTTGTTGCCTGATACGAGGTTCTGGGTATTTGTCTGATGCATCGCATGAAGCTTTCGGTCGCATTTGTCTCAAGGTCATGTCAAATTTTTTCTAGGATGTGGTTTGCTTGGGGTTAGTTGGTCAAGTCACGTTTTCTTATTTGGTTGTTCTCTTATCCTTGGTTTTTGTCTGTTGCTTTGTAGGCATTGTCATTGATTGTCTGTGTTTGTGGTGTGTGTGTAACCATCTGAATGGCGCCTTCTCATGCTCCTCCCCCTATCCAGTACGTCCCATTAGTTAGTAGGGATTACTCTTCCCTACTTACTTTTGAGCCCCTCACGAAGGCGGGACTTGCTGCTTTTGTGGCCACTCCTTTTCCATTGCTTCCAGAGGATCCGTCGTTATGTGATGAGTTCCTGGCCTCTTACAGCAAGAAGACAGGACTCGTCCAAGGCATGTCTATGACGTTGACATCTCGAGGCTTAGGAAAGGCTCTGTCTTTACCCTCCAAAGGTGAACCTTTTGTGACCACTCGTCAGCTCTTCTCTAATGAAGAGATTCTCAAGCTGTTGCAAAAGCAGACAAGGGAAATCCTCGATGTTAAGAAGGTGATAAACTCTTCAGGAGTTTCCTTTTCTATGATCACTGATCCCGTATGGAAGACGCTCTGTCAGTTCCTTCAGGACAGGTTTATGCCTGTCAAAACGCCATCCCATTATTTGTCCAAAGAGCTTTTCACAGCTTCCAGGATGGTGCTGAAAGGAGTTGCTATTGAATCAGCATTTCGTTAAAGTCACCAGGGGTAATGTTACCAATGTTACGTATGGATCATATTTGTTTGCCTTCTTGACCTATTCAGGTTTACAGAAGACTGTGCCTCTACCTCCTCCATCAGATCCAGTACCTCCTCCTCCACATTCAGAAGAGTCAGAACCCATTGACATAGAGGATGATGATTCTCCACCTCCCCTGGTCATCCAGCGCAAACGCTTGAAGCGGGTAGCGGATAAAGCTCCTTCTGTACTTCCCTCAGTGCCTATCCCTGCTACCTCTGGCAGTGAACTCCCTGGGTATCTCACTTGTAATAACCTGTTCAGAGCACATCGAGAAGGATCCTTGGACATATCAGTTCCTTCCCTGAACAGTCTTGTCTCAGGAGATGCCATCCCTTTCCTCTGCAAGGATATTCAAAGTTCCATTGAGTTGTCCATGACAGCCTGTGTTCAATAGCTGTACGCATCTTTCTATGAAGAGCTCATGCAGTCTAAGGACCAGTTGCATAAGGCAACATCTGAGTTAGCTTCTGCTAAGGATACCCTATCAGATTTATTTAAGCAAATGAAACAGCAAACCCAACTGGTTGCCACCCAAAGCGATGAGATTTCTTCATTGAAGACCCAATTACTCGAGGCTCAATCCTAGGTTACTAGCCTTTCAGAGGAGAAGGAGAGGATGTCCAGAGAAGCGAAGGAATTCCACGCTATCTTAGATGACAAGCTTTCAGCTTTACAGACTGCTAATGACACAGTGGCCAACCAAGCCTCCCAAATCCAGCAGTTGCAAGATCAGCTTGCAAAGTCCCGCTCTGTTCCTCCAAGCCCTCCTGTTCCATTAATTCCTTCTCTTTCACAGCAGGACTTGGCTGCTCTTCAGAGACAGGCTACTTTGTGCCCTCTATTCCAAGATAAAGTGGAAATATTGCAGTCCAGAATGGACTTGTTATGGTCTACCTTTGAACAGTTTTAGGAATATGTCTTACCAGACCATTCTTTCTTTGTCCACTACCACTTACAGAAGTTGGTCTTCTACATGAAGCTTTCCACGATGGATTTACCTTTTCCAGAGGATGGCTGGAGTGGGGCTTGGTCTGCTGAGTTGTTGACAGAGGTAGTCAGAATGGTCTTTGAAGATTCTGTCACACCAGATACCATGTTGATGTCATACATGTATCTACGAGGAGACTTGTTAATTCCAGATGAGGTAGATATGGCATGGTATGTGGGGGATGTGGTCTTACAGGCTGTTTTATATGTTAATCATTTGGAGTTGCGCATAGCTGACATGTTCCAAAGTTATTCCTCCAAAGTGGCTGATTGTCATGATAATTCGTGGCATCCCATGATTGATTCGGTGGTCCTAAATCAAAGACAAAACACAGCTCCTACCTTTGCCTAGAGTACTAACCAACTGAGGATGGATCTCTTAACTTTTCTTTCCAAACATAATCCGTTTGATGCTCCCTTCTTTGATGCCTATCATAGACGATCTTTCTTAGGACCTTATGTTCCTACCCTCCTCTATTACCAACAAATGGCTCACCGCTATGCTATATATCTTTCCCTTTGTCAATCTGATTCCACAATAATTTTACCCATTCTTTTCCAACCTTCATCTTTCCCTCAAATTTCCATTTTCACTTATTGTTCCTTTATTGAGGATAGGGTATTTTCCCCTTCTCCACCCTGTCCTTCTCCCTCCATTAATGTACCCTCCACATTTCCTATTTATCAGTTAACACCGTTCCTTAGTGATTCCTTACAAATTTCTGCCACTCCTTCTTTAACATTTTCTTCCTTTTATGATTTTTCCTATCCTTCCCTACATCCACTTTCCCTTATTCCACTACCCTCTCCTAGCACTTCCATATCTCAACCACCTCAGTTGGTTAGTGACTGTGACGGGTTTGATAATCAGATTTCCAGAAGAAGGGGATGGAGTTCGGATGATTGGCTTACAGGACCGCAGATTAATTGGCCAGTAATTCTAGGAGAATGGACAGCTTCCAGTCAAGCTTATCAGAATTATGTTCATTTTGCTCAGCAGTATTCACAGTCTGCCGATCCCTCAGTGAGATTAACTGCTCACTTTGCTTGGTACCTCGCGTATATGCATAGGCATTCTCATAATGATTCAAAGCCTATTCCAAAGTTGTGCATGAATGTCAATGTTAGCATTGATTCCCAACAGCTGGAGATATTGTATTTTCATGCCCTCTGTTTGCCTAGCAAATACCTGGTCCTGTTGGAAAGGATGTGCTGTCCCCAAATTTTTCAAAATCCTCCCAAAAACTTTGTAGATGAATCCTTATCTATGGATCGATTCCGACAACATCAATCTTTTAAGAGGGATCATCTTCATTGATACCTTTCCAATGTATGGTGAAAGCTTTTTAATGCAAAACTCTCTTTTTTGACGGAGTCATTCAGATGGTTGTGTTGTGTATTAGTGTTTGTGTTGTGAGTTCATTTATGTCAACCGAATGTGGTGGTTTCCTATTGGATTTCGTGTACGAGCTACGTTTTGAAGAATTGTGGTGATGGGGTCGTGGTTGGAGAGTTGAAGCTGATGCTGATGAAGAAGAAGCAAACTCTTATATCCTTTACAAATTTGTTGTGATTTTCTTGTTTGATAAGAAGTGTTAATGTATAAAGAGTTTTCCTTTCTTTGTATTTTTCTATCAGAAACAGGTTATAAGTGAGTGTTGAAATGACTTGTTTTTTGGCTGATTTTTGTTGTTTTTGAGAGCTGAATGGTTGATTTTATGAGATGATTGATTGATTTAGAAGTGGTTTGAGAATGTTTTGGATGATATTGATTGTGTTTTGGAAGATCATGATGTTTGTTGGTGGTTCTGTGATGTTCTGATAGGTTCTGATAGGTTCTGTATACCTTCTGTTTTGTTCTGTTTTGCTCTCTTTTGGTCTGTTTTGTTTTGATTGTCTTCTGTAAGGAGGGATGGAGTATTGATTGATGAAGAATGAGATATTGTGAAAGTTTATTGAATGGTTTGTGAGAGTTTGGAATGATTTGAGAATTAGTTATGAGGTTTTGATGATCTTCTGTAACCTTCTGTAGAGCTTCTGTTCTGTTTCTGTTCTGTTCTGTACTGTAGCTGTTCTGGTACTGTTCTGTAGACTATTCTGTATGCTTCTGTAAGTGTTCTGTGGAATGTATGTGTGACTTTGGGAAAGTTTTCTAGCCTTGGAAAGAGGTGAATACAAGTGCAAAAGAGCTTAAAGAAGTGGAAGAAGTAGCTGCCAAAGACTCAAGTGAAGACTAGAGTGAAGTGATAGTAGTGAGCTATGAAAGGACACTGTAGTGGCTCTGGTGACTCTTCATATCAGACATACCTCTTGGGAGGGGTATCCACGACCTAAGAGTGATTATTGAGGGTGATTTTGAGAGATTGTAGTGAGGACATGATGTATTATTGATGGAGAGAGAGAGAGAGAGTCAGAGATAGCCAATTCTACTGAAACAGAGTGATTGTATATGAGAGATTGAGAGAGAAGACTATGAAGATATGGAAGATGAATACTATGTGATGTATTTCCATTCAAAGATGGTGTACTTCTTTGCTTTCTTTGTTCTATTGATGGATTTTATGAAGATGTTGAAGAATATGGTTGATTCTATTAAATCCGTGGGAGATTTACATGATGCTGCATGAAGATTTGTTGTGCCTGGTGTTCTTTTCTTCATTGTGATAATATGAAACATGATAAACAAGCTTGTTGATGTTACAAGATAGATTTTCTTGCAAGAGAATTCCCTTTTCCTTGGTGTTCCTCTCGGGGCTCCACCTTGGCATTGTCTCTTGACCTTCTTGTTTCAAGCATGGCCTCACCCACTGGTTGTCGTTGTTCAACCTGTGCTTGTATCAACTCTTCCAACAAGTCCTTGCTCTCGTCAGTAGGCTTGACTATTACGTCAGCACCTTCCTTGCCTTTCACTCGAGGTTCGATGAGGTCACCCTTGCTAAAGGTTGTGACTATCCTCACACTCGGTAGTGTCAGGTGTATCCTCTGTGCTACATAGTTAGCCTCACATTTGGTCGCCCTTTTGAAGGGTCTTCCAGGAGGGTTTCCTTACCACATTTAGCACTATTTGGAGGAACATGAAATAGGATGGGCAAGCTTTCAGTTTCAATTGTTGCAAGGATATTGCACTTGTGGAGGTCCCCCATAAGGACTAAGAGTTGCATTAGTCAGTGTCAGCTCTGGTTGGCCTAGTAGGGTCCATGCCTCATAGGTCAAGACATTAAAAGCTGCTTCTTCATCAATTAGAGCATCGATAGTATGCTCTCTTTTCGTGGTGTGTTTGACCCTAACTTAAGTAGGTGGTACCATGCCTTCATCTTCCAGGTCTTGGCTTGTAAATTTAAGCCTTCTGACAAATGCCCTTGAGTCCCCAGCTGCACGACCAGATGTGGATTCTCCACTGATGTCTTGGCTCATCTGTGTAGTGCTATTCAAGGAACATCTATTGTCATGACTGTCATATCTAGTCATTCTCGCTATTGTAGGTAGATGTTGTTGCTTTCCGCTTTGACTAGATGCAGTCCAAATGCAACACGTATGTGTTTTTGTAGTGTGGCCTTCTTGCCCTTGTTGGCTAGATTGGCCCATTGAGGTTCTAGGGTCTCTGTTTCTCTCGGTTTGGGTATGGGCTTTTGGTTGTTCTTTTGTCAGTGAGAATCCATGTTCGTGTAGAGCCGTTACTACACTAGGGTCTAATTTGGAGGACTTGTCACGGCGCGTGTCTTCTCTTCAACCTACTTGGGGGAGGTGCGGAGGGGGTAGAGCTCCCTTTGCGGGGTTCCTCTCCTACTGGCGGGGTCCTTGAGTGGTTTATTTGAGTGCAGCAAGCTACTCGAGGCGTCTTATGCACTCCCACTTTGTTCAGGCCTGATAGGCTTGCTAGTCACTTTTTTGGCCACCTTGACAGGGTTGAGCACCTTTCTAATATGTTGCCGCGTTCTTTTTTGGCCAATCAGGTTTTAATTGCTCAGCGCTTTGCATCTAGGTCTCTAGGTCTTGCTGCTGCCTAATTCAAGTTGCTAAGCGGCTGCTCCCTACGATTTCATCTATTCCGTGTGCCAGAATTAGGTTCTAAGCATTCGAAGGACTTTTGACAGTTTGCGCTGCTTGCTGAGCTCTAGCCGGGTCAGGTCAACTTTCTGAGAATTTGGTAAAAATTTGCACTCGGCCCAGCTGGTCCGAATTGCAGGGGCCGAGTCCCTGATTCGGCCTGAGGGCCGAGTAGAAGGGGCCGAATGTAATTGGTCCGAATGTCAAACTTGGCCAATTCGAGCCTAGATGTCCGAGGGCTGAGAGGACCGAGGGCCGAATTCCAAGTTAGTCCAAATGCGCAATTCGGATGGGCCGAACGGTGGGTGTCCGAGTGGTAGTGGTCGAATGGTCTGAGGACCAAGTGGTCAGGAGGACCAAGTCGAGTGTTTCGAGGGCCGACTCTGGGACTCGGCCCAGAATAGCCGTCACTTGCCGATCCTTACGAAATTTGCCGTGCCAAGCATTGGAGGCCTTCCCCCTAGTCAAGAAGCTCCAGATCTGACCTACTTGTAGGGGAAGGTGTAGGATTACATGGGCTGGGCAAATATCTCTCGAATGACAAGATCGAAGCGGATCCAATCACGAAGCTTTCCTCTTCTCTCTTGCTCTCCTGAAACCCTGCAATGCACAATGTGGCCTTTCTTGCCACTCTTGGCCCTTATACCCCTTCTCGGGCATGGTATTGATGCCCCCAATCACTCACTTGCCGATCTTAGGCATCACTAGCGAGATTTTTACCATTTTTTGCACGAATTTTGCCCTGTTTTTTCCCTGTTTTACAACAGTAGACCCTAATGCTTATTTTCTTTGTTTTCTCCTACTCTAATGGATCCAATTCACAAAGTAATTATCTACACTACTCCATCTCACAACATAAATCTCAAAAAAGCAAAAAAAAAACCTACTTGCCAAGGAGGTTGAATACCATCTTCAACCCCCTCACTTCCTACCTATCTCAAGCACCGGTTTGGGGAAAGCCCTTACTTCAATTTGAAGCGCACTAATGGCTACCTCTCACGTAGTCGACGCGCCATCCATATCTATGGGTCTAGTGAGCTTACCTCCATGCCGTTCGAGTTACCTCCTCTCCCTCACACTCCGGTGCCTCCACGATCCAAGTGCAAACTTTAAGCAAGCTCCATCCTCAAGCTCCACGCTCCAAGCTCCATCACCGCGAGCAAGAGAAGAGAAGAGAAGAGAAGAGAAGAAGAGAAGAGAAGAGAAGAGAAGAGAAGAGAAGAAGAGAGGAGAAGATGGAGAGCTTCTCCACCCCACAGTCCCTTACCTTCACACACTCACTCCCTCACACTCTCACACTCCCTCTCTCTCAAGCACAAGCTCAAGCAAGCAAGAAGAAGAAGAAGAAGAAGAAGAAGAGGAGAGCCACTTTTTGCCACACACAAGAATGAGCTTCTCATTCACTTTTCAACTTTATATACAAAACCCTAAATCCCTTTTTGGGCGGTCATCCCCTTTTTCCCTTTTTTACATGGCCGGCCGTAGCCTAGGCCCTTTTTTCCATTGTCCTTCTATTTTCCTAGCTTCCTTTCCACCACTCGTCTACATTTACAAATTGCACGGATGAGAGCCCGGCACTCCTTGAATTAACCCATGATGCGCTTGCGCTCTTTTACAAATGTTTTGACTTGCGCTTTTCCTTGTGCACCTTTGTCTTCGGTTTCTCTTTGCCTTGGCCTTTGTCTTTATCTTCTGTTTTAGCTTTCCGGATTTTCCACCGCCTGGTACTCTTTTACAAGATTTCAGGATTCGCCTTTGTATTTTAAAATGCACCTTTCCCCTTTTGTATTTGCCTTGGACTTTTTAAGGTTGCCCTTGCAGTTTTGGCCTTTTCTCCTCTTCTTTCTTCAGTCGGGCTATGTTTTTTCCGCCTTTGCCCTACATCTTTTTATTTCATTTTGCTTTCTTCATGTTGGAGTTAACAAGTAATAAGGAGACGTCACTTGCGTGCAAGAAATATATGAAAATACCCTTTATCTACCTCCTATTTATGGGACCTTACCTTATAAAATGTAACTTCTTTCCCTTAAATAATCCCCCTCCCTTACACTCACGTGGTACCATACGGTAAACGTTAGTGGACCCCCCGGGAAAAAGCTAGGGAATGAATGGTACTCTTACTTGCATTTTGTTATATTGAGACTTCATATTAGTCATTACTATTAGTCAACCATTAAATGTACTTTTCTTGATGAACACAATATAGTTTGCTTTATGAATAAATGCAAATTCATTAGGTAAAAGTGTAGCAAGTTTCATAAAGTTAGTGATATGTTGTATATTAAGATATGATAATGTATGATGGATCTGTATACATTGATAAATCTATTGTGCATGTGAGCACACAAAATCTTTACTCTTATGAGTGCATACAAAATATAATGTTTTCATAGTGTGTAGCATACAATGTTCAATACTATTTCCATGCTATGAAGTGTATAAATTCTATGCATTAAAATGTACATCTAAAAAAAATGTAACTTTTTCTAATAACCTCCTCACCACAATACAATTAGTATACTTCCATATATTTACGAGGCATAATGCGGTCAATATCACACACACATGTTGTCATAATAAATCATGGATCATGCATGAGACCTTACATATATCATATAACATACCACTTAAATTATTATCATTCATCCAATCATATCAATTTTTTTGCATTCAAGACCATCAAACCTTATTAAAAAGAGTTGGTAAGTAATTTTTCTAAGAAGGGGACACTTTGGCTCTTGGCAAAGGTTCCACTAGATCTTTTAATTTATGGTACCTAGTCGTGGATGGAAACTGTGAAACTTGTATAGCAAGATTAGTAAGAGTCATTTGACATGTTTTGAAGGCATCACTTAATTATCTCATCCAATATGTGACTAGCATACAATAATAGTGTACAAAACTCAATCCCTCAATTATGGAGCATGAAGCAAGTTTGCGAAGAGAGTTACATTACCAATGCCATATGTTCACATGCATCCAAGAGGGTGAGAACCCTAACCTTTTTTAGAAAATGGATTAAAGTAGCCCCTCCTTTCAATTTTAAAGTAAACAAGAACAAGTCTAGAACCATAGAAATGACTATAAGAAAGTGAGACCCTATCTCAATACATAAGGCTAAAGAAGAGCCTTCAAAGACTACAAGTAGATGCACTTGAGAAGGGATCATGTGATTCCAACCCTTAAAAGAAAAGAAATACTACTCCCAAGAAATTGATTGGAAGTTTGATAATTGAAAATACATCAATTCCCAATATTATTACCAAATCATAGCTCTAGTGAACCAAGAAATGTTAAATCCCCAATCAAGAGCAGAGATAATTGATCATCATATCTAGTTGTACCTTGAACCCTCCTTGCTTCAACAAAAACTATATAATGATTATCCATATAGGAAATGCCTTCCCTTGCACTCCCTTGAGCTTGAAACAAGAGCTTCAAATTTAACCAAGGATCAATATATGTATGAACCTAGATTTTAAATCTTCCATGGGCACATAATTTTTTGAGATCAATTTGCAACATTCCCTTGTTGACATACCTTTTGAAGTTCAACATCCATTATCCACTTCAAATCTGTACATGATAATGTTATCTCCCCATATTCAAGCTAAGAATACCCAACTTTTAAATCTTCCTTGGACCACATGTTTGTAAAGAAATGTGGCAAATCAATCTCATCAAATGGTATATCCCTAATAGGCATTACAAAGTGTGGATACAAACAAGGCTACAAGGTGAGAAAACACATAGGAAAGCATGCTATATTTTTTTATGATTTTTGAGAAGGGAAGTTCCAATAAAAAAATAGGGAGTTGTTGTGTGGATACATGTGTAAAGCTTCATTTAATCCTATATATCTTAAAACCTTGTAAGGCATCCCTACAATAGTTAGAGTTATGAAATAGTAGAAGCATATGACCCAACCAAAACAATGTTTGGTGGCCTCAGACCAACCAATGTGGAAGAGGGTGACTTGGTCACATCCTTATTACTTCACTATAGAATAATATGATGGCTTTATATTTAGGGAATTTCTTTTTCTTATGCTCCCTTGAGCTTGAAATTCAAGCTGCAAACTCATCACAAGATCAATATATCTATGAATCAGATATTCAAATTTTCCTTGGACACATCATATTCTAAGATTGATTTGCCACATGTCCTTGCTGGCATACCTTTTGAAATTTGGTATTTATTATCTACTTCAAATCCTCACATGAGAATGTTAGCGCCCCATATTCATGCTAAGGAAACACAACTTTCAAATCTTCCTCGGATCGCATGTCTGCAAGGGAGTGTGTGGCAAATCAATCTCAGCAAATGGTGTGTCCATGATATGCAGTGTCAATTGCAGATGCAAACTAAGGAAGAACACACACATCAAAGCACACCAGTTTTCATCATGCTTTTTGATAAGGGAAGCAAGAAATATACATGGAGTTGTTGTGTAGATGCATGTGTAAAGCTTCATTTAACCTTGTCTATCTTAAACCCTTGCAAGGCCTCCTTGCAATAATCAAAGTTATAAAATAGTACAAGCTCATGACCCAACCAATGTATGTTTTGGTAGCCGCCTCTAGAGGCTATCATATCTAGAGGCCACCAACTAATGTGGTGAGAGAGTAACTTGGTCTCATGCATTTCAGTTCAACACACAATGCTTTGATGGCTTTACATATAGTAAATTCCCTTCGCTTGCACTCTCTTGAGTTCAAAATTGGAGCTTCAAACTCACGAAAGGATCAATGCATCTATGAACCCGTCCTTTGATCGGATACATCATTTTCTAAGACTAATTTACGAAATGCCCTAGTTGACATAGCTTTTGAACCTCTTCAACATCCATTATCTACTTCAAATCCTCACATGATAATATTAGCTCCCCATATTCATGCTAAGGATATCCAACTTTTAGATCATCTTTGGACCACATGTCTACAAGGGAGTGTTGCAAATGAATCTCAACAAATGGTTTCTCCATGATATGCACTACAAATTGTGGATGTAAAAAGGCTGCAAGGCTAGAATATACACAACAAAGCACACAAGTGTTTGTCATGATTTTTGAAAAGGGAAGCAAGGAGAAAAATCAAGGAAAATACATGGAATTGTTGTGTGGATGTGTGTATAAATCTGCATTTATGAATATATTAAGTGAATCGTTTAGCTCCATGCATATTTAAGCAATCCTAATCACACCTAACACAACTTATATACAATAATAAAAACTAAGAACCAAGGAGCTATAGACTACATGGATGCAAATTTTTTAAAAACAACAAAAAATTTGTAACAACACAAAACATATGAAAACCATAGATAATTCTATAGATATAAAAAACAAAGTCATCCTTAGATGTTTTGAGAAGAGGGGATATAAGAGCTCTAACACCTTCAATCAGCTCTGTGTGTGTGTGTGTGTGTGTGTGTGTGTGTGTGTGTCTGTGTGTGTGTGTGTGTGTGTGTGTGTGTGTGTGTGTGCGTGTGCGCGCGCTCTTGTTTACTTCCTACTTGCATAAAAAAGTTTGTGTGTGTGTGTGTGTGTGTGTGTGTGTGCGCGCGCGCGCGCTCTTGTTTACTTCCTACTTGCATCAAAAAGTTTGTCTGTGTGTGTGTGTGTGCGTGTGTGTGTGCGCGCGCGCTCTTGTTTACTTCCTACTTGCATCAAAAAGTTTTTGTTTCCTTTTTCTTCTTAAGATTTTTGCAATGCCTAATACCCTTGGGTTCTATGTTTTGAAAGTTGTCATGTGTAATCACATGTGAAATTATGCGTGAAGATGAAGTGAGGCCATAATTGCATGTGGGTCGTTACACATATAGAAATCTAATGCAATCTAGAGAGGGGGGTAGATTGTGGCTGCTCTCGGAGCCTCATAACTAGCCATTCTAGTGATTTAGGAGACCTTGATAACTAGTGAGCTCTATAGGAGGACAATTGCGTGGAAACATAGGCAAAAGAGTATTAATCTAGGAGCAAGCTTTGTGTTTTAGGCCCTTCTTCAATTGAATTGTCAAGGTTGAGATCAAGAGCACAATATCAGATAGAGAAGGCTAGCTCTAGTTTAGGACTACATTCAACATGATAAAAATTCGTTAACTTTGCATGAACTAAAGCAACATTACTATCATCCTAGAAAATGCCATCATCGCATCGGCCTTGGAACATGCATGCATTAATACTAATCGGAAGGAAGAATGAACCATCAATACATAAGATCCGTGCTCAGGTGAGCAATTGAAGGGGAGACACACACAATCAAAAGGCCCTAGCATCCAAGTGCATGATGTGCATCTACTTCCTCCAAGATGTTGTAGGCCATCAAGATGAACAATTTGAAACCTTGACCTAACAACTCCTAGTATTGAGGATGGCGTGTTATCCACTCTAGCAAGTTGCAGAGCTCAGTGCCTATTACTTGAAAATCCTAGCAGCCACAATCTACACTCACCAAATCCTATAGTCTTTGCAGTGGGCTTGCATGGACCTCTAGCTTTAGCATAATATCCTCCACCACTCCCTGAGTACTCCCTGCTCTTGTCACTCCCTCTAGCTTCTCTTGGCCCATGCCCCATCCTACTTTACCCCTCACATCCAAAACTACCTATCCCACTTGCTTGCCCCTATTGGCTCTGCCAAATCTTGAACCCAACCCCCCACCCACACCCACAACCCCACACAAGACATGCCAACTCTGAAAGATGAAGATGCCATAAAAGAATACCTCATGTGGGTTCCGGTCCTCCATACATGCCATGTGCCAGATGACCTCGATGAAAAGAGGCCATCAACTTTGCCGATAGTGGCACACTAATGCAAGGCAATGGATTATCCAAGGATTATGGCAAAAGGACTTTATGGTAGCACTAGTTTTGTAAGCTATATAAGGATGAAGGAAGAAGTGAAGTGGTCTTCTCCTCCTTCTCAATCTTTTGTGTTTGCTTATTCTACTCCTCAAGTCATCCTTACATGGACTCTCCTTCCATTACGTGAGCCTATCTCTCTCCTCTTGAATTCACATCCATTTATCTTTCTCTTTACTTTCTCCTTTGACACAGTGCTTGGGTCTTGACCTTTCCTAAACCCTAATGAACATGTTGTAATCCTCCACTACTATGGAAGTAGTGATCAAGTAGTCCAATCCATTATCATGTATTTTCATATGAGTAGATTAATCCAAAGTTGAACTTCATGTCCAATGCCTATCATCAATCCCTTATATACATTTGATGGAATACATGAGCATTCACTTTTCGGCATGAAATATCTATCTTAATAACTTAGTACAATTCTCATTTGTAACATGTCCACATGTTCCCTTCAGGAAAGGAGGTCTAGAAAGCTCCGCCCGGCACTCCCATTGAATGTTACAGGTTTGCGATCTAGGACTTTCCGCGTCTGCCACATAGCGGAAGTATTTTGGCCGTTCCCACTTAGGACTGACCTGAATCAGGGTTTTCCCTAATGGTCATTTTCTAAACGACAACTAGCATCGAACCCCGAGCGAACTACTTTACGCAAAAATGCCAGGGCCGAAGCGGATTCATGTTGTACTTTGTTCAAGGAGAATGGGAAACGAGAGGGATGCAAGGCTTGACCTCTCTGCCCATAAGGCATAGTCCCATTCCGTTCCCCTAAAACAGCATAAACTAGGATTATTATAACCTAGACTCTAGGTCAGCGCCCTTGCTATTCATTTCCTTTAAGAAGATCTCCTTGCTGTCCTTTATGATTGAGAAAAGTTCCCGGCCAACCGGGACCACCCATCCGTAGGACGAACCCACGGCCACATCCACTTTCCTCAGGTTGTTTTAGTTATCTAATTACCTACCACATTTACTTGGACATGCATCAAGCAACTTTCTTAATTAGCCCCGTTAGGCACCGATTCCTTCACATAATCTTAGCACTTGACATAAAAAAGCAGTGTCAAATAAGTTCTTTTTCAATAGGTTATTATATTTATCTTTGGAATACATTCATAAAGTCCAGCCTACAGGCTTATCCATAATTTTCCCAAAGGCTATTTAGCAATCCACAAGCTAGTATGCGGGCCTCGAGATCCAATCCCGAGTCACGTTGGCCTCTTGTGCAGGGTGCGAAAGGCAAGGGATTTACAGCCAGAGCCGCCCCTGGCACCCAAGCGTCCTCCTGCTCCAAGTAGCGCTCAATGGAGAGACCTCACGCGGTGGGTTTGGTCCACCTTCCCGACGCGGCTAACAACCCCCTTGGCTAGGGTCAGGCAGACAATCGGGGGTAATTAAGAATGCCTCTCCCTTCAGGCCTTCAACTTGAAGCATTAGATATCATTTCCTCCTTTAGTTCCTTGAGCAAACAAAGCAAACAGTGCTCTCTAAATAGTTACAAGCACAATCATTTCCAGTGGTGGCTGTTATTTGGCCAACTGCTTAGGAGTGAATCCTTCTCTATGAATGCATCCAGCATTCGATCCGGGATCAATTGCGACTCGGCAAGATCCTCAAGGGTTTTTTTATGAACCCCTATGTCCTTGGTTTAGGGCCGTACCCTATTAACCCAACTTAATCATTACCTTAAGTTCTATTAACAGTAAATATGTTGCTCTAAATTATTGATTGGTCTTTTGCTTCCAAGCAAATATCTAATCCCGTTATCTTGGTCACTTTTCCCAAGAAAGGTGCTATGCCAGGATGACTACTCATCCTCTTGCAAGATAAACTTGCACAAGAATCTGCCAATCTCATTCCGAGGAATTGGCCATTCTCTTGTGATCAAACCACAAGATCATGCGACCTTGCAACTTGTTGCACAAGTGTCACATCTAATCCATGGGACTATTTCACCCATTGAATGGCGTCTTCTAATCACAAAATCATGATTAGATAGGAAATAGGGTTTAGGGTGTCTTCATATCCAATCCATTCACGATTGCACTAGGCCGACATTGTCAGTCCTAGGGTTCCAACTCAATCCGAGTTTCATCTTTTTAACGAGCGGTCCTTAGGGTAGAAACCCTAATTCGTTTCTTGCAAGTACGTCCTATTGTCCCTACATTCCATGAATGTGGGCAGATTTTAGGGTATGAGAGTTTCGGCTTGGCAATAAGTGCGACTAGGTCAGGTCCTTAACGTGCTAAACCCTAGCTAGCACTTGGAGTATATTGTATCGATTTAACCATCCTAAGCGAATCCTTTGCAGTTTAGGTGTTTAGGGTAAACCAATTTACTTGTCTATTCCTAAAGATATTATCTTGATCAAAGAGGGGAAAAACTAATTGCATTACATCATAATTCATGTAAGCATGCGATTCATGTCCTCTAGATTCGCAATCCATAACTTTTCTTGTTAACACCAAGCACATGTTATAATTCGCATAACTTCCATTGATCCTACTAGGACATGCATTCACGACTCATGCTACTAAGCTTTTAAGGTTTTATGTTAAACAAACCATGCAGCCTTTCCCTAACTTCATTTCTAAATGAAATATTTGTACGCTGATTGAGCATTACGCAACCTTTCCTAACTACTACGTAGTTGAATGAGATTTATGCCAATTGACTAGAGTTAACCTACTTTATGCCTTGCAATTTCCATGCCTTGCAATTTCCTACGATTGTTAGCAACTTTCTTAATGAATCATTACGAAGAAAGATTTGTCTAATAATGCGAGATGCGATTTAATCTTTCCATTCCCAATCGAAGGTGTACAGCAATAATCTTGACTTTGTAATGATAGTCATTAGTTATTCGAGATTTGTTACTTTGCAATACACAGAAGCAACTTGCTAAAAATACATAGACATCTTTCGTTCATTCCATTGAAAAATACAAATGACCAATCTTCAATCGTGAGTTATTTCTTTTAAAAATAGCCAATGCAATTCATTCTCATCAAACTAGGTGGATTTGACAAGCATAAGTGCATCTTAATTCCATGAATTTACCATGCATGATTGCAATACTTCGACGTAAATCAAGAAATAGGAAGAAAACCTGGACTTGTGGGTTCGGTGAAATGTCCACATGAATATCACGAGATGATCCTCCTGCGGTTGCGCCTTGTGCCTTTTTAGGGGCCATCGTGAATTTGACCTTCTTGCCTTGGCCGCAGTCTTATGATCTTGGCCCGTCTCCCTTGTATGCGCAATTCCCTTTGAGGTACGACTTCCCCTGAAGTACCGACTTGCGGAATTGGGCTTTGGAAGGCCTTAGGGTTCGGAGCTTGGGCCTTCTTTCTTTCGGAAAAGAGGGATTCGTGAGAGGGTTCTTGCGAAAGCCTTGAAGAAACGAGGGATTGAGAGATTCTTCTCCTTAAAATTCCAGCTAGGAATGGTTTTATGGGCTTTGCGGAAATGGGGACTTATGAACTTCTCCTTTCTTTCATAGAAGTTCCGGGGATAAAGATCTTTGTAGAGAGGGAGTGTGCGGGAAAAATTAGAGATGGGTTTATGGGGGAAATCGAGTGGGAAGGGCTTAGAGAAACCCCTCTTCTTCTTACAAGAATCGGGCTAATATGGGCTTATGAGGATTCCAACGGGAATGGCCTTTAAACCGACTAGAAAAATGGGCTTGTGGGTGGATCCAATAATAAGGGAACTTAAAATCTCGGGGTAAAATGGCTTTATGGGAAATCCACGGGAAGGGCTTTAAAACCGGGGTAAAATGGCTATTGGGGGATGCAAGGGGAAAGGGGGCTTAAATCCCGGGGGGTAAAGACCACTTGTGTAAGATCCCATGGGAAGGGGGCTTAGGGAAGCCCCCTTAGAAGCTTCTAAGAGCTTCTGGGTGTGTGCAGACCACGTGGAAATAGGGGGATTAATGATAATGTCGTGGAAAGCATGGGAAAAATGGTGGTACTGACGTCGTGGGGAAAATTCCCTTGTCAGGGAATGGCACCGTTGGCTGCTCTGATGGATCCGGTGGTGGCTCTTAAGCCACAGGCCGTGGCGTTCTGACTGGCAACTCCCTCCGGCATGGCAGCTCCACGGACTACAGGAGCTTCTTCCTCCCCCACGCAGCACAACGACAGCTTCAATACCTCCCTCCACAGTCTGGCGCCGTCATCCTTCTCTCACACTTCCCTTACCCCCACCCCCCCAAAGGGGGTTTCTATAGTCTGGGGGAGAGGGGACCTTCTCCCCACGTGGCCTATTGCATGGCCCTCTTCCCCCGCGACCTCAAGCAACACTGCTGATCCATCCCCGCCACACTCCCTCTCCTCTAGCAGGCATTCGGCTGGGGGGAGGAGTAATAAATATAAAATATAAAAATTTTGAATTTTTATCCCCACATTATCCTCTTAACCTCCTCCCAAGAGGATATTCACATGTGGTTATGCGGGTTTTTTAAACCTCGGTCCCATTTTTCCGCTAGAGAGTCATGATTCCCTGGTACGGTTTATAGATTGCACTGTCGACAACTCCGATGCCGGAATTAACCTTTGCATGAGTTTCACACGGGCCGTGGAAAGTCGGACTACTAATATTTTTCAATAGAAATATTACATCATTATTGTTGGTATGCTTTGAAGTTAAGTCAAAAATGCCAACATACCCCTTTATCAGGTCTAGGCATAATAAGATTTCGCTATCCCACACAGCTTGTGTAACCATTTTGCATTTAGCAATCACACTCAGTATCTGGATCTGATCACGTTGTCAAAGGGTTTTCTGCTCATGGTATAAAACATGGAGTTCTTATGTTTGCAAAAGAACTTCATTAGGACCCACATAAAAACTTTCATACATAATTCATTCATTATTCCCTTAATATTTTTCTTAGATGTCATTTAATCTCATAAGTTCCATTGTAAATTGACATGCAATTTTTAGTTTGTATCAAGAAAAATGACAATGATAGTGTATATGAGGACCTTCAACTTTATCAATAGGTGGTAATTGATAGTTTACAGGTTATGTCACATTGGTTTATGAAGTTCATTAGCTTGGAAGATCCAACTTTTGTCAAGAGCACTCCAAAGTTGACTAGGTCCACAAGAGACATGGAGTAATAGTTGCAAAGGACTTATATGACTTGTATATGATTTATGAGAACTTTTTTTTGTGTGGAAGAAGGAGAGGAGTGCAGCCCGCATTTTGCGGCACATTTTTCGAGCCTGCACACCTATGGAAGATGGAGGGAGAGTTGAAGACTATGGTGAATGCTCCAAAGCATGCAAACACAAAGCAAACTGAAGATAAAGAGGAGATACAAACAAAGGAGGTAAGAGTCCTTTTTGCCCCATCCATTTGGTATCACGAAAATGAGTGGTATAACAGTCCATGAAAGGAAAAAACAGAGATAAAGTATTCAGCCTACTTTTATGAGCGTCTTCTTCCATTCTCTTACCATATTCGTGTACCATTGAAACCCTTCTTGTGCCCAAGTACTTGAGTGACTTTGGGGCAAGTCAAGAGGTGATTTTTGCCAATGTATGGACTGAATAGGCTCTCCCAAAACTGTCATAAAAAGGGCAGCCATTAAAACTCATTCATTTGAAGGGGTTTCTTGAAATCTAATCACTTCCTTGTGTAGACAATGCTCCCGATACAATAGGGCATTGGTTGAGATTGTAATGAGAGGCTTTCCCATGAGTTTGTATACATTTATGAGTCAATTTTGAGGGCTGGAAATTACTATTTTAATGCAGGGCTGTAAGTACAGTTGAGGTTCTAATGATGCATTTTTATCATCCTTTGGACTCTATGTTTTTTTGTAATGAGTTCTATCTCTCTACACCTTGTATCTTGAAGTCTCAATACACGTATCTTCATGAAATGGAGGGTATTAGGGCTTGAATTTGTTGTAGGAAATGGAATAAAATCTGATATAGATCTATGCACAAACCTCATGGTTATTTATGTAATCAGATCCAAGTTTACTATGGTAAACTTGCATGACACGGCTATGTAAGAAATTGGTTACTCTCAATCTCATCTACTCTCTCCATAACCCAATAATCCATCAAACCCCAATCATTTTCAATCATTTTCCTCTCTCCTCTTTGAATCTCTGACTCCTCTTCTGCTCTAAACCCCGGTGGTAGACCTTCAACCCCCAACACGATGACAGTGGTGAACCCGACGTGAAGGTCGGCTGCAGAAGAGAAAGCACAATGGGAGAATAATTAGGTTCGGGAGGAGATGCCTTGCAGCAGTTGGTTCATCTGATGCAAGAGAACCAACAACAACAATTGCAATCAGCAGATGCAACTATAGCAACCACGGAGGCAAGATGAAGAGCAGAATGATGTTGCTGCCATTAAAGCTTTGGAGGCAGTTGGGCAGGAGCTCAAGCAATTTAATGGGCAAAATGTGTCCTCTTTTATCCGCCTCTATACTGACAAGATGGTCTTCTTTGGGGTCCCTCATCATGCTTGGAGCCGATACTTTGCCTGTTTGGCCGTGCATAGCCTCCAAGACCGGATTCATGGTCTTTTCAAGAAAGATGCGGGATGGTCTGCATTCAAGAAGGCTCTTCGAGAAGAATTATTTCTTGAAGATTCTGGCCTCATGATGAAGAAAATCTTCTTTGAATGGGTTGAGAGGCCCAATAAGGGAAGTCTAGTTGCCCATTGCTCTTCACCGTGAATTTAAAAGAAAATTTGCTCAACTAGATCCTGATGATCAACAGAGTATGGAAAGCCAGAAGATTGAATTGTTTCTGAAGGTTGCGGATTCTCTTCTTCAAGAGGAGCTGACTGATGACGGGATTGAAGACTGCTTGGGGTGATGTCACTGAAGCACTTAATATGATTGCTCGAAGCATAAAAAATTACACGGCGTAGCAAATAGAATCTAAGAAAGAGATAGAGAGTACACAACAGATAAGACGAGAATCAGTAAATTCTTTAGCTCCAAACAACTGATACAAAGATGGCTCTACCCACCTATGCGCTTCCACTGTGTGAAGCTTAGATGGCGATCTAGACAGAAGATAGGTGAAAAGCTTAAGGCTAGCTGGAACAACAACTCTGATTGGGTGAAAGATGAATGATGGATGGCTGTGAAGGGGTTTAGCTTTTATAGCCCGTGAAGGCCGTTAGGTCGGCCTGACCGACCTACCATATAAGCCTCCACTAGTCGGCAAGGGAATATTTCCTTTACCATCGGGCCAGCAACTCGATGCAATGCGCCTCAAGTTGTTACTAGCTTAACCACTCCTTCTAACCCAAAGATTAGACCCACAACGGTCACCTTTTTGCCATCTGGTCACATAGACCTCATCTTATATACAAGTCAGGACTCAACCAATGTCCGGGCTCGCATTTGGCTTCTCCTCATAATGGGGGCCTTACAACTTTGAGCACCATGGATCATTGGTGGCACCTAATGAGGGTGGGGCATTGATCATATCTAACACCCCCCTCAATGTCCACCCATAGGTGAACTATCTCCTCGGCCCAATGCCGAGTCTTTGAAGATGAACTTGAAGCAGATCCTTCATAAGTGCTTTGGTGAAGATATCTGCTCCATTCTCCTCTGTTGGAAAGTAGACCAGTTTCACTATCCCATCCGCCATCAAATCACGCACATAGTGATACTGGATCTCTATATGTTTGGTGCGTGCATGAAACACTGGATTTTTGGCAATGGAAATGCAACTCTGATTGTCATATCTCAGCACAGTTGGTTCTTCATCCTGCACTCCCATATGGCATAGAAGCCTTCTCAACCATACTACTTCACATGCAGCAAAACAAGCTGCCTTGTACTCTACTTCGGTAGAAGAAAATGCCACTGTTGGCTGCTTCTTACTAATCCAAGAGAAAATTCCTGAACCCAAAGAGAAACAATAACCAAAAACTGACTTCCTGGAATCACTGTCTCCTGCCCAATCTGAGTCACAGTTCCCCACAAGAGAAGTTCCGAAACTGTATGTGATACCATAGTCAAGAGTTTCCTTCAAGTATTTGAGCACTCGCATCCCAGCCTTCCAATGACTCTCATAAGGTTTGTTTGACAACCTGCTCAAAACACCAACAACAAAACTAATATCTGGTCTGGTGTTACACAAGTAGATCAACCTCCTATACCTCCCAATGTCTGCTAGTGCTGATGTATCCTCGACGGATAACTTTGCATTCACCTCCATAGGTGTAGCTATCTCCTTGCATTCGGTCATGCAAAATGCCTTTAAGATCTCCCATGCATACTTCTTCTGAGAGATGAAGATCTTTCCTGGCTCTTGCCAGACTTCAATCCCCAAACAATAGTGCAGCAAGCCCAAGTCTGTCATTTCAAACTCAGAACTCAAATACTTTCGAGTTTGGTTGATCATATCTTCATAGTCACCTGTAATAAGAAGGTCATCCACATATAGGACAATCACTACAGACTTTTTACCATCCCTGTAAACATACAAGTTAGCATATGAGGCACATCTTTTGAAGTTTAAGTTTAAAAAGAACTTATCTATCCGCTGGTACCATGCTCTGGGGGCTTGTTTCAGGCCATACAATGCCTTCTTTAGCTTACACACTTTGTTCTCAGAATGGGGGGCCTCAAACCCTGGTGGCTAAGCCACGTACACCTCCTCCTTGAGGTCACCATTTAAGAACATTGACTTAACATCCATTTGGTACATTGGCCACTTCTTTTGGGCAGCCACTGCAAGTAGCGTGTGAATAGTGGTCATTTTGGCAGTTGGGGCAAATGACTCTTGAAAATCAAATCCTTCAACTTGTGAAAATCCTTGGGCAACCAGTCTAGCTTTGTACTTTTCTAAGGTACCATTAGCCTTGTACTTTACCTTCCAGATCCACTTGTTGGTGCCAATAACCTTCCACTTTGCTGGTCGATCCACTAGCTCCCAAGTGTCATTCTTCATTATGCTGTTATACTCCGCTTGTCAAGAATCGCGTGGTGGGGGGACTTGCTCAAGATGCTGTGCCGAACACATATAGAATGCACAAGGATAAGCTCACTCAAGAGACAAGAAGAGAGATGGATGCCAAAACGTTTTCTTGCTGGTTTCTTCTTCTTCTTCCACAACCTTTACAATGTACACAAAGTATAGATAATATACAACATAAAGGAAAGTGGCCTACTAAGTCAAGCAATGCATAACCGACTACACTAGTCGACTAGCGTTATAACTATGCCAGTTATAAATAGGTGTAACAACCTGAATATAATAAGTAATGAGTTAGTGGCCATGTGAGAGTCATAATGACCACCGATGTACTAAGTGTAGATGTGTGGACCTGTCTAACCAGGCGGTCCATCATTAATATCCGCATGTGTTGAGCTTGTCATCTCAACACTCCCCCTCAAGCACAACTGCATCTCTGCAACTCCAAGTAAGCTTCAAAACTTTTGAAGCTTCTCTGTACCCAATGCCTTCGTGAAGATGTCAACTATCTGATCCTGTGTGCTGGCATACACCAAGTCAATCTCACCTGCTAGTACCTTCTCTCTCACAAAGTGGTAGTGTATCTCAATATGTTTTGTCCTGGCATGGAACACAGGGTTCCTAGCCAATTGTATACTGCTCATATTGTCACAATAAATGACAATTGGACCTTCCACCTGCACATCTAAATCAGCCAATAACTTTTGCAGCCATACTACCTCACTTGCTGCAACAGCAGCACCTCTATACTCAGCCTCTGTACTCGACAAAGCAACTGTAGATTTCTTTTTGCTGCTCCAAGTAACTACTGCACTACCAGGAAAGAACATGTATCCGCTCTGGTAGATCTTCTATTAGACATACTACCAGCCCAATCTACATCTGTGTATCCAAACACTTGTACATCTATACCTGCCTCATAGAAAAGTCCATAATGTAATGTGTACTTTACATATCTCAATATGTGTGTGACTATATCCAAATGTGGCTTTCTAGGTACTTGCATAAAATGACTCACAAGACCAACAGCGTAGCTCAAGTCTAGCCTTGTAATGGTCATGTAGATCAAACTCCCCACTATCCTCCTAAACATAGTAGGGTCTTCTATCTCATCCCCAACATCAGCACTCAACTTTACATTCTGCTCCAATGGGACTGAAAGTGGTTTGCATGCTGTCATACTATACTTGGACAACATATCCAAGCCATACTGTCTTTGGGACAGCCATTTACCATCATCACATCTAATCACCTCAATGCCAAGGAAGTATCTTAGCTCACCTAAATCCTTCATCTCAAACTTCTTCTTCAAAAAGTCCTTGACTTCAGTAATCCCACTATCACTATCACCTATAATGATCAAGTCATCCACATAGATGACTATGATGACCAAACCTGCATCTCTCTTTCTCACATAAAGTGAGTGATCAGCATCAGAAACATAAAAGCCAATATTGACAAGATACTCTCTCATCTTGTCAGACCATGCTCTAGGTACTTGCTTGAGCCTATAGAGTGCCTTCTTCAACCTGCACATATACGTGGGATGCTCTAAATCTTCATAACCTGCTGGCTAATCCATATACACTTATTCCTGCAAATCACCATGCAAGAAGGCATTCTTCACATTCATTTGTTGCAACCTCCAACCTTTGGCTGCTGCAAAGCAATCACACATCTAACAATTGCCATCCTAGCAACTGGACTAAAGGTTTCTTCATAATCTATGCCATATGTCTAGGCATAGCCTTTTGCAACCAGCCTAGCTTTGTACCTACTAATAGAATCATCTGCATTGTGCTTAATCTTATAAACCCACTTACATCCAATAGCTTTCTTGCCCTTCGGCAATGATACTAGATCCAATTCTTATGAAAGCGGAGTTTTGAGCCCGAGATGTGCTTAAAATTTGCCAAAAATCCAAAATTTAGGGGAAAAATATTTAACATTGAAGGTGGCGGCTGCAGCTAGGTAAATTTAGGCACCAAGTGAAAGATGGCTTTTAAAAGATGCCCGAGCGACACTTGTGGTTTTTTGATAATTTTTTGACTACCGTATAGGATGTCAGGAGCTGCCAGTCAATGCGGGATGTCAAGACGGACGCCCAGGATTTTTCAGAGCTCGAGAGTCCGGACGCGGGAGAGGCCACAAAATGGGCAAGATTTGAAAGGGTGGCCACAACTTGGACCAAAGGGGGGGGTGCCCTTTGGGAATTTCAACCCCCCCCCCCCCCCCCCCAAATTGTATGAATGAATAAGATGAAGAAAATGTGGAAGAAAGCATGATCAGGATGCACTGATTTTTGTGCCCTCTCCCATCATGATGGAGCATGGAGGCTGTGAAGAACCTATCCAACCGACATTACCCCTCATCTTCTCCTTCTTGGTTGGTTCTATCGCCACCCTTCGTGCGAGGAATGGCTGTGTTGATGAAGAGAATAGATTCTAGTCTTTCTCTCTCCTCCCTCTCTCTCTTTCCTATGGGCTGTTCATGTGTACCATCTTGAAAGAGGAATCCGGGGGAGGAAGAATGAAGGAGGTGGTGATGGAAATTGATGGAGATGCTGAAGATTGAAGTGCATCATTGGATTGAGAGCAATGGAGGCTCCGTTTGCTGATTATGCAGTCATTCAAAGCATCTCGGGTTACGTAAAAACACGGTATGACCATTTTTATGAAGAAAATGAAGGATTTTTGATAGTTTATGATGATAATTATGTTCTTATTGAATGAAAATTTGTTTATGGGCTGTTTGCATTATGAGTAATTGATATTTATCATAAAATATTTGTTTTGCAATGATTTAAATGCTTTATTTAATTCCCATAATCCCAAAATGCGGGTTTTATTTGGTAAAATGGTAGTTTTTCCGTTTTGGGTGGGGAAAAAGTGTTCCCATGGGGAAAATATGAAAGATAAATTGAATGTTAGTATGCTGAAGTGATTGGAACAAGAAAAACCAAAAAAAGTACATTTGATTGCCAAATAAATAAAAAAAATGGAGAAATTAAGGAAAAAAATAGAAATATGTCTTGAAAAAATAAGAAAAAATATAATGATTGTTTGTGGATGTGTGGTAGTGGTAAAGCATGAGGTTTAGCCTCAGTTTGCCCTATCTCTTTGTCAAAAATTGTGATTTATCACTTTTTCTACATTAAAACATGACAAAATGTACCTCTACACCTGTGCAATGAAAGCAATACCTAAACGTAGGGGGTTGGGAGGTTTGAATGGTGTGATTTGCATACTGATTGTTGCTGAGTTTTCTGATGCATACCATGACATAGAGTCTGTATTATTTTGATTAAGGTGATAGTAGCACGAGTGTTATCTTGGTGCTATCCTTGCATCGCCGCAACACGTTAGGGAATGAGAATTGAAAGCCTGGTTGTGTACACAAGCACGTTTCTGATTTGAAAATGATGTTTGAGCACTTTAGGATCATTCACCTTTGCATGTGCATGAAACCATGGTATCGGAATAAAAACTGGCTGCATAGCACCTGTTTTCAATGACAATGACTACGCTGAAAAGGCATCCTAAGCCGTAGGATAGACGTTTGTTTCTTCGGGGATTATTTGGAAAGGACACATGTTATCATCTCCTTGATTACTTTCGAAATGAAGAGTGGAGTTTGTTCATTTGTTTTATATGTTGAGCAGCGCATCAAGGGGCCAATCCCTATGATGTAAGAGAGCTGCAGTGGGGCCGCAGTGTTTCTACCGAGATGTTGCCTCCTATGTATGTGATTATCGTGGTATTTATTGCCAATGTGTATGGGTTCTCCCTCTGAGGAGCTTATAGAAAGGGAAATGTTGGACTACAAAATTATAAAACTATAAACGCATAGATTAGGCTTTAGTGCAGTTTGTCCTTTAGCAGTAGATAGACGCTCCTGGTCCGCGAGGCTGTGAGGGTGTGTTTGTCTGTTATGAGCATGAGGTCCGGCTAGTGCCATAGCCAGTGCTGGTCCATTTCAGGTCCCATCATCTTATTGGCCTCTAATGCAGCCATCTCCTCATCCATTGTTGCATCCCAATGAGTATGATCAACAACATCCTCAAAACAAGTGGGCTCAACATCCTCAACTAGTTTCACCATATAAGCATAATGGTGAGTTGCATAACCTTTAAAACCAAATCTTTTAACAGGGTATCAGACCTTGCTAGATCTGCGTACCACCGGATCACTCAATGGAGCCGTTACATTACTATGAGCTCTCCATACACCTGGTGTCCTAATAGAAGGAATGCCAAGCTCATCATCCAAGCTCTGTGAGCCACTGGAGTCTCCATCAAGAACTGCATCAATGCCATCTGACACTTTATTATTTCCTTTGTCTTTATCTGTAGTACTACTAGATGCACCTGAAGATAGAGCTACTCCTTAGTCTCCCAGACCATGGACTACCAGATGATGTCTCTGGTCCACTAAGAGTCCGCGATTCTTGCTTTTCAGCCTGCACATGAGTGGCATGATCATCATCATCATCCAATGCATCACCACTAGATGCATACCAACTGCTCATTTCATCAAAGATGATATCCCTGCTCACTCTGAACTTACATGTGATAGGGTTATAATAGCAATATCCTTTCTGTTCTAAAGAGTATCCAATAAAGACACATTTTTTTGCCTTTGGATCAAGCTTCTTCCATAGCTCATCTGGCACATGAACATATGCAACACAGCCAAATACCTTCAAGTGCGATACATCAGGCTTCTTGCCAGTAAAGCATTCTTCAGGAGTCATCCCATGAACTGCAGCTGTGGGATAATAGTATGAACAGCCTCAGACCAAAAATGCTTAGGCATATTCTTTTCAGCCATCAAGGCGCGTGCAACTTCTACAATATGCTTGTTTTTCCTTTTTGCAATACCATTTTGCTATGGGATATACCTGCATGTGAACTGTCTCTTTATCCCATGAGACCTTAGAAAATCATTGAACTCATTCGAGAGGTACTATCCCCATCCATATGACCTCAAGCACTTTACTTTCAAGCCTATTTCTCTTTCAACTGCAGCCTTGAAAGTTCTAAAGTGCTCAAATGCTTCACTCTTTTCCTTCATAAAATATACCCATAGCTTTCTAGAACAATCATCAATGAATGTGATAAAGTATGAACTGCCTCCAAGAGATATATTTTGTGTAGGTCCCCTGATATCTCTATGCACAACATCAAGGATATTTCTGCTTATATCTCTGTCATGTGAAAAGGGTTGTCTTGTCTGCTTACCAAACTGACATGCTTCCCATACCTTATGAAATTCTGCAACTCTAAATGTAGGAATACCTGTAACCAACCCTTTGGACTGTATTAATTTCAGCCTTTGTACATTTGCATGTCCAATGCGTTTGTGCCAAATTTCAATATTTGTAACAACACCTTTTCCTTTAGTATACATAGCAACATTCATGGTAGGAATTCTAGCATCCAGAGTAAACATACGTCCAACTCTACTTCCCTTTGCTACCAACCTGCACTTGTCATTGAAGTCTTCTACAAAGCAGCCCTTTGCATTAAATCTGACTTGCAGCCCTTGCTGTACCATTTGATCGACTGACACCAAGTTCTTTGTAATAGATGGCACATATAATACATCTGAAAGACTCTTTGTCTTACCATCATGCAAGGACCAGGGAACTTTTTCAATATGTGAAATTGGGTGGCATGAATCATCACCCGTCTGCACATAGCTTGCATTTTGCAAATCCTATATCTCTCCAAACCATTCTGCATGGCTGGTCATATGATTGGATGCACCTGAATCAACATACCAAACATCATCATGTGTTCCCTTTCCTGTAACAGTATTCAACATATACTGCATAACAAACAAACGTCCATTTTTGTCTTCATTCTGTCGTGAAGACAATGCATAGTTTCCTTGCTGCAACTTACCACTACGAATATCATCTTTCTTAGCATAACATTGGGCTACAATATGACGTATTTTGCCACAGTAGTAACACACAATACCAGAGTTGTTAGAACCTCTGTTCTGCCATCCACCTCTTTCTCTAAAGCTCCCCCTGCCTCTAAAGTTACCATGACCTCCTGAAACCTGCATATCGCCAAATTGCTGATTCAATATGTTTTGCTGGTTGTCACTACCACGTCCTATACCATGGCCTCTTGAAGAGAACTTGCCATGTCCCCTTCCTGAACTAGAGTAGAAAGCTTGGACCCGTTCACTACTTCTTTCAGATGTCTCACTCTGCATCTTGGATCATAAGGGAGACCAACTCATCGAAATGTGGAAATGGCTTTCTGACATATACAGAAGTTACAAAAGACTTCCAAGCCTTTTCATTGTTAAGTCCACCCAAGGTAGACAACACGAAATCATCATCTTCGGGCATTGCATCAATCGCTGCCAAGGCATCTGCAATGCTTCTTACCTTCAGTGCATACTCATTGATAGATATCTACCCTTTCTTCAATGTATTCAACTCTTGCTTGAGTTGAATCTTTCGTGGCTTTGTATTTACGGAAAACATACTTTCAAGTATGGTCCAAGCTGCATATGAATTCTCTGCATTTTTAATATGTCCCAGCATATTATTGTCAATTACTACAGACAGCCAATACATGATCTTTTTGTCTTTTGCATTCCATTCCTTTTGTGCCTTTGTCTCTTTTTCTAGTTGGAGAATCACTCACCTTCAGCTCCTTTTCTTCACCTGAAACAAACTCGTAGAGGCCTTTTCTAGTAAGAAAGTTCGTGATACGGAACTTCCATGAAGGATAGTTGTTCTTGTCGAGCTTCTCAATGATGGGATTTCCACTGTTCTCTACCGTTATCACAAAACTAATACCAAACAGCAAGCAAATCTTCTGCAACCCTCGACGTGTAGTGCACAGCAATACACCAGACAGCCTTTTTCATTGTCTACTCAACAATACATGCAATCTGCAACTAGTTTGCAGATAAACCTTGTGTTTATTTGTTGGTAAGCACCTTCTTACAGATGTGAAATTTGTAACCTGTGCACCTATATACGGTAGACACAACTGAAATTGCAAGGTATCTCGAACTGTTATCCGCAACCTTGCGGCTCTAAAATGGGGCCTGAAATGGCCTCTGATGCCCAAAATAACTGCGGGCAAGCCCTAAAGGGATTATTTGCAGAATATATAGTGCTCTTCGCGCACACCAAATCTCATTGCAATCTGAGATTTTCGCTCTGCCTTGCTTCCGGTGCCTCCACAAGCACTGCCCAAGAGAAAGAGTGGAAGAATAGGAGAGCTTCTTACCCGTGGCTTGCTTGCTCAAACCTTGCTTCTTCTCCTTCACTTCATCCTTCGAAATTAGCCTCTCTTAGTGGCGCGGCTCTGATACCATGTCAAGAATCGCGTGGTGGGAGGACTTGCTCAAGATGCTTCGCCGAACACACATAGAATGCACAAGGAGAAGCTCACTCAAGAGACAAGAAGAGAGATGGATGCCACAAGAAATAGTGCTTGTGCACGCAGCAGGGCATTTAGCATCATTTCCAACCATCATAGTGATGGATTCTTGTAGAGGCTGCATAGAACTGTATAGACCTTTCTTGTTGGTCATGTGACGGGAGGCCCCCCCTATCCAACACCCATGAGTCAGTGGTAGATTATTCTTGCACCAAGGAGCACACTTCCTCAATGGTCGCCATGAATAATTCCAACTCTGCTTCAGCCGTATTGTCTGTCTCTTTCCCTTTACTTTTAAGGGTACCATTCTTTTCATCTGCCTTCTCGACACGACAATGTGCAATTGCATGTCCTTTCTTCTTGCAGTAGAAGCACTCTCCTTGAAACTTCTTCTTGTCGCCCTTCTTATTTTTGTCACCATCGTTTTTGGTGGAGGAACCACCTTTGTCTTTTGCATTGGCAGAGAATGCAGCATCTCCATTGTTGCTTCCTTCTCGGGCTTTCAGCCTCAACTCCTCCTCCATCAATAATGCACAAAACTCCTCAAAAGTCAAAGCTTGAGGTCTCACCTGAGTATTAAGGGCAGTTACTAGTCCATCAAATTTTTGTGGACAAATCCGAAGACACCTCCGAGCTAGCTCTTCGCTAGTTTTTTGTATCCTAGCGCCAGCCATCTGGTCGCGCAGATTCTTAATCCGAGTGATGAATGCTTCAACCGTCTCTCCTTCAACAAACTTCTTCACTGCTAGTTGATTCTCCAAGTTTTGAATCCTTTTTTGGTTTCGTGTTTCACTCCTTAGTACATTCCAAGCCTCTGATGCTTTGGTTGTATGTTGAATCAAAGTCAGAACACTGTCAAAACAGCTTGTAACTAAGGGACACAATGCATCTGCATTCCTTCGTTTCCAAGCTCGTAGAAGATCTGCATTCGAAGGAATCATCACACTAGAATTTGATGGGTCAGGGGTAGGCTGTGGTTCTGCGTCAGTCCCCAGAACAGTCTCTAGAAGCTCATAAGAATTAAGGATAGTTGTAATTAACTTCCACAAGGTATAGTTTGTACCATCTAACTTGCCTTCATTGAAGGTTGTGGACGAATCCTCAGTGTTTGAATAGCTGGTACAGCAGCACCACCTCCTGCACCGCTTCTTGATGCACCAAAACCGCTTTCAGAAGTCGACATACTTTTTCTTTGCTGTTGAAGCCTTTGCCTCTTGCACATTCTTCGATCTCTAGAGCCCCCTAGGCTCTGATACCATGTGAAAAATTACACGGCACAGCGAATAGAATCTGAGAAAGAGATAGAGAGTACACAACAGATAAGAGGAGAATCAGTCAATTCTTTAGCTCCAAACAACTGATACAAAGATGGCTCTGTCCACCCGTGCGTTTCCACTATGTAAAGCTTAGATGGCGATCTAGACAAAAGATAGGTGAAGAGCTTAAGGCTAGCTGGAACAACAACTTCGACTGGGTGAAAGATGAATGATGGATGGCTGTGAAGGGGTTTAGATTTTATATCCTGCGAAGGCCGTTAGGTCGGCCTGACCGAACTACCATATAAGCCTCCACTAGTTGGCCAGGGAATATTCCCTTTACCATCGGGCCGGCAACTCGATGCAATGCACCTCGAGTTGCTAACAACTTAACCACTCTATCTAACCCAAAGATTAGACCCACAACGGTCACCTTTTTGCCATCTGATCACATAGACCTCATCTGCTATACAAGTCAGGACTCAGCCAATGTCCAGGCTCACATTTGGCTTCTCCTCATAATGGGGGCCTTACAACTTTGAGCACCATGGATCATTGGTGGCACCTAATGAGGGGGGCATTGATCATATCTAATAGAAGAGAGGGGATGCATCTAAGGTGGGGTTCTACCTCTGCACCATTTGAGTCCATAAAAGAGCTTGTTCCTGTATCTCGACCTCTTGTTTGTTTGGCCGAGCAACCAAGAAATCCTATTGTTCCACCTCTAAAGAAGGATGTCATGGACAAGATGATCAAGAGCATGCGTGATCTCCATCTTAATCTAACAGAGATTAATTCCAAGGTGGAAAGGCTTGATGTGAAAGTGGAAGAAAGAGGACAGACAACTGCCCAAAGACCCATACGAGAAGGCTTCAAAAGATGTTGTATCTAGTGTGATAGCCTACAGCATGATAAGAGGGAGTGCAATGCATTCCATGAAGTTAAGGCACAAAAATTGGTCTTTTGGAAGGATGGTAAAATTCATGCGACCAAAACTGGGCTTCCTCTTGGGCTTCCTCTTGAGCCAAATTTCAGTAACAGTGGCATGAAGAAAAGACTGGAGGATTTGGCAACAAGAACAGCCTATGCAGCTATTGATGCAGCTACCTATGGGCTGCAAACAAAGCCAACCAATGAGATTGTTAAAGCATGTAAAGTTGATGTAAAATCTAAAGTGTGGATGCAGGCCTTAGACCGCATGGAGTGAGGCAAGGCATCCAAAGATGATTTGATTACTGCCAGTCAATGCATCCGAGGAAGAACCGAATAGACCAAGCCGGTTGATTTATTTTCATGGTTGAAATCAATAATCAAGAAGCTGTGGTAGAAGAAAAGAGAAGAAGAGAGGAAGATGTTGACGGTCCCTCCTCTTCACGGCCAACCAAACGTGTGACAAGAAGTAAACCGGATCAGCAAAAGGCTACTGAAAATACACCACCACCGCTAGAGAATGTCATGGAAGATGCTCCCACAAGCAAAGAAGACGGAAGGAAAGAGAAAATGCAAACATCCCAGCTACAAGCTGCAGTCTCACATAGAGACTGTGACAGATCTCAAATGGGTCCTAGAAGAAAGGATTCTTGGAAGCAAAATTGAATTTACATTGGGTGAAATTCTCAGAATTGCAAAACAAGGATTTCATAATGTAATAATTGATGTAATTAAACGGAAAAGACAATATGTTGGTGAAGAAACTGAAGAATCTGTACATGCTTTTTTGCAAGCTCTTCATGTGTATTTGCAGGATAAAGAGAAGCTGAATACTCAAGGGATTCGATTGGAGGCATATCAAAGAATTGATTGCAGCCATAGAAGCCAAAGATGAAGACATCTATGAAGCTGAAATTGAAGATGCTATTCAGAGAATGTTATGGTGGGGTCTTCTCAATCCAAAGAGCAGCCCATGCATAAGAAAGAATCTCGTCTTCACAACATGCAAGAAGAGATTGATGCTCATTTTATTCCAAGTAGTCACTACTCACGTACCCATTGGGCAAGGGTGACTATCGAAACCGTTGTCAAGATTGGAGAAAGAGAGACTCCATGCATTGCCCTTATAAACCATGGTTCAGAGATCAATATCATGTCAAGAAGTCTCTATGAGAATGGCGGATGGCCCATAGATGTGGACCCCGAATGGCGCATGAGACTAGCCAATAATTCTTCTGGCGAACTCTATGTGGCATGTCCTTATGTATGGGTTACTGTTGGTTATGTAAATGAATTTCATTTCTTTGTTCAAGATTCTTGTAGCTATCCTATCATTCTTGGTCAACCTTTTATTTATGAGTCTCATTTGGAGACAAAGGCCATTGATGATGGTTCATCTTATGCTCGGATAAGAAGGATAATGACAAAGCTGTCCAATTTCTGACTGTTTGTGTAAATCATCACCGGAATAGAGATCGATTGAGAGATCATCCTGTGCCTCCTAATGCCTGAGAATTTAAGGGTTTTTGGGCTGCACTGCTGTAAGTGGAGGCTATGGTAGTGATTCATGTAATAAAAATTTGCCTCCACATGTAAAGGGGGCTATGTCAAAGACTGATTTGCAAGTATTCACAGCCAACAATGTGGGCTGTTATAAACAGTTTTCAACCATGAATAGGACTGAAAGAAAGCATTTATGTCTTGTGGAATGGGAGCTGAAGCAAGTTGATGTTTTGGCTGAAAATGAAGAAATTTCAGGACTGTTTTATGGGCTGATCTATAATGATACATTGACTGAAATACATGCGGTTGTTCATGTAGAAAATCAGGCTGAAAATCAGTCCATACAAGTATATACGTTGGATATTTATTACATAATTCAAGAATTTTTTGATCATGAAGATTTTGGACAGCCAAACAGGGATGAGGCAAGAGTAGAAACAAAGTACAAGACAATTGACAAGAAGGTCAAGCCGGTGGCAACTCCACTACCTCCCGAAAGTGAGGCACTGGCTGAAAGGGCATCCAAACAGCCAAGTCTTCGTGACCCCAAAGATATTGGTCACCAATTTACAGCTGAAAGCTTACGGGAGCTAAAAATTGGTGAAGACTTTTTTCTCTTGCCAACTGAAAAGTAATCTTTTATGCAGATATTGAAGAAACATGGAAAAGATTTTTTATTTCAACCTCATGAAATTGGCTGTGTGGATCCAAGTGTTGTGGCACCAATGGTGATTTTCACAGTCCCACACATCCCTTGGAATCTTAAACCAATTCCAGTACCAAGGGCTCATTTGCCTAAGTTACTGGAGCTTTTAAATGAAAAGATAAATATGCAAATATTGGAGCCATCTTCAACTCTGTATTCTAACCGATGGTTTACCGTGCCTAAGAAGAATGGATCTTTGCGATTCATTCAAGATTTACAACCTGTCAAAAAAGTCACTATTAGAAATGTTGGTTCGAGTCCAATTGTTGATGAATTTGCCGAGGCTTTTGCAGGTAGAGCAATTTATTCCATGGGTGAAAGTTCTCTTTTAATTTGAGCATATCTTCTTTGACGTTCATTAAGAACCTTCACTCCAAAGCAGATTGCATACCTGTTGCCCTCAAGATCATCTTGACCAATAGCCCATCCTATCCCAATAGGATTTGTGTCTATCGTGAGTATGATAGGCTGTCCATTAGAGTAATCAACCCTCTTCAAAGTGGGGGCTGAAATCAGCAATTTCTTCAATTTTTGAAGAGCTTGAGTATGCTCTTTTTTCCACATAAACCTTTGGCCTTTTCTTAATAGTTGATAAAGATTTTCAGCAACATGAGCGAAGTGTGGGATCCAAATAAGATAAAAAACACACGTTTCAAGAAATCTTCTTACCTCCAAAACATTTGTGCATATTTCTCGCATTTTGCTGATGGCATCAATCTTGATTGGAGAAGGCTTTCGGCCATATGGGCCACACATATGCCCAACCATAAGAACTTCTTCAACTCCAAAAACGGATTTAGCTCCTGAAAGAGTAAGATGGACTTCTTCCAATTTAGACAAGATTTGAGCGCAATCATTAATATGATCGGAAACAAACTTGCAGCATCCAAGTTCATTGAGCTATTCATTCTTCTCATGAATTTCACACCCTTTGATCGGTACATCATCAAGGAAAGGAACAGTAAGTTGGGGAATATAATCTCTTAATACTTTGTGCATGGCATTCATCATGTGAGCCACTGAATTTGTAACTACATTAAAGTGTGATTGAGAGTACTTCATGGGTGCACATGTAGTAGTTGAAACAGATTGTCTTCCACTCTTGGGCATGATTGCCAACTGTTCCACTCCCGACATAGCTATGCTAAGATGGATAGCCTATATTAAATCCTTAAATCCTGATTTGAAACATATTGCAGGAAGAGAGAATCCAGTTGCTGACATGTTTTTGCGTGCCATATATAAAGATGAAGAAGAGATGATGGATAAGGAAGTAACAGAGTCTATATTTGATGAAAATGATGTTGTAATTGTAGGTTCAAATCAGAAAATAGCAAGAATAGCTGTTCTTAATAATGGTACAACTGTCATAACTGCAAGTACATCATTAATTACAGCAAGTACTGCTATCATAATAGAATTTACAGCAGCAAAGAATGAAGAAACAACCATGGAAAGACGGTGGCCAGCTGAAAGACATCATGCTCAATGCTTTGCTTTAGTTTGTTCTCATTTTATTTGATGATTGGCTGAAAATTGGCCAATACTTGAGCACTATGGCAAAGAAGGAAGATTGGATCGATGAAGAGTTCAAGGGAATCAAGAGAAAGGCTTATGGCTTCTTTCTCAAAGACGGTTACCTTTAGAGGCATGCGAAGAAGAAAGGAGGAGCGCCTGTTCATGTCTTAGGAGACAAGAAGACTCAAAGACAGGTCATGCAAGAATTTCATGAAAGCCTATCGGCTGGCCACAGAGGCATATGGGGCACTTTTGCCAAAATAAAAGATAAATTTTGGTGGCAAAAATATGTATAAAGACATTGAGAATTTTGTTGAGTCTTGTCATGTTTATCAGATGTACTCTATGGTTAAGCATAGAGATGGGCTTCAGTCTACCTTTCCTTTATCCATTCATTACAGATGGGTTATTGATTAGTAACCATGCCTACATGAATTTGGAACATGAGATATCTAGTGCTTACTAGAGAAGATCTCACAAATCAGGTGGAAGGTAAAGCCTTGACAACAAAGACCACTCAAGCTGTTTGTAGATTTTTGCTTGAAGAAGTGTTTTGCAGGTATGGCTATGTTGCCAAAGTAACTGCTGATAGAGGAGAATTGGATGTCGATGAGGCTCGCCATTTCTTTGCTCAATTGGGAATCAAGCTATCTCTTACATCAGCCTACAATCCTGAAGGCAATGGTAAGAGTGAAAGAGGACATCAACCGATTCTCAAAGCTTTGGAAAAGTCTTGCAGAGGAAAGATGAGAGAATGGCCTAAAATGCTCCCATTCGCATTATGGGCTGATAGAACTACCCATAGTGCAGTGATAGGTTATATGCCGGCTGAACTAATGTATGGGCAGCCACTTATTATGCCTATTGAGGAGTCTATTATCACATGGAGTATCTTGCCTTGGGATGAAGGCATAAATAGAGAAGAGCTGCTGATTTTGTGCATAAGGCAGCTTGAAAGAAGGCTAGAGGATGTCAAGACAGCCATTAAAAGGCTGAAGGCAACAAGGTTGAAGAATAAGAAGAGGTTTGACAAGTGTCATCAACTCCGTCCAAGAGAATGATTGGGTACTTGTCTATGAGAGCAACCTAGACAATTAGTATAGTGCTCATAGGAAGCTAGCCAAGCGATGGTTTGGACCATATGTGATGAAGATAGTACATGATAATGCTACTTCCACTTTAGCTGAAATGGATGGGACCATGATCAAGATACCAATAGCCGGCAAACATATCAAGCTCTTCAAACGAAGAGAGTCTTCTACTTATCAGCTTGATGACTTGGATGTGAACCATCTACTTGAAGACAAGGAAAAAGAAGAAGGCTTAGAGGATGAAGATGAAGATATGTCAGAAGAAGAGCCTCCTTAACCTGCAAATTCATGAAGTGGCACATGCCGGAGGATGTGCAGGTTAGGAGGGGGTGAATGTCCAAGGGTTTTCTATTCATGGCATAAAACATGGAGTTCTTATGTTTGTAGAAGAACTTCATTAGGATCCACATAAGAAACTTTCATACATAATTCACTCATTATTCCCTTACATTTGTCTTAGATGTCATTTAATCTCATAAGTTCCTTTCTAACTTGACATGCAATTTTCAGTTTGTATCAAGAAAAATGGCAATGATAGTGTATATGAGGACCTTCAACTTTTTCAACAGGTAGTAATTGATAGTTTACAGGTTATGTCACATTGGTTTATGAAGTTCATTAGCTTGGAAGATCCAAATTTTGTCAAGAACACTCCAAAGTTGACTAGGTCCACAAGAGACACGGAGTAATAGTTGCAAAGGACTTATATGACTTGTATATGATTTACGAGAACCTTTTTTTGTGTGAAAGAAGAAGAGGAGTGTATCCCACGTTTTGCAGCGCATTTTTCGGGCTTGCACACCTGTGGAAGATGGAAGGAGAGTTGAAGACTATGGTGAATGCTCCAAAGCATGCAAACACAAAACAAACTGAAGATAAAGAGGAGATACAAACAAAGAAGGTAAGAGTCATTTTTGCCCCATCCATTTGGTATCACGAAAATGAGTGGTATGACAGTCCATGAAAGGAAAAAACAGAGATAAAGTATTCAGCCTACTCTTATGAGCGTCTTCTTCCATTCTCTTACCATATTCATGTACCATTGAAGCCCTTCTTGTGCCCAAGTACTTGAGTGACTTTGGGGCAAGTCAAGAGGTGATTTTTGCCAATGTATGGACTGAATAGGCTCTCCCAAAACTGTCATAAACAGGGCAGCCATTAAAACTCATTCATTTGAAGGGGTTTCTTGAAATCTAATCACTTTCTTTTGTAGACAATGCTCCCGATACAATATGGCATTGGTTGAGATTGTAATGAGAGGCTTTTCCATGAGTTTGTATACATTTATGAGTCAAGTTTGAGGGCTGGAAATTACTATTTTAATGTAGGGCTTAAGTACATCTGTGGTTCTAATGATGCATTTTTATCATCCTTTGGTCTCTATGTTAGTAGTAATGAGTCCTATCTCTCTATACCTTGTATCTTGAAGTTTCAATACATGTATCTTCATGAAATGGAGGGTATTAGAGCTTGAATTTGTTGTAGGAAATGGAACAAAATTTGATATAGATCTATGTATAAACCTCATGGTTATTGATGTAATCATATCCAAGTTTATTATGGTAAGCTTGTATGACACGGCTATGTAAGAAATTGGTTACTCTCTATCTCACCTACTCTCTCCATAACCCAAGAATCCATCAAACCCCAATCATTTTCCTCTCTCCTCTTTGAATCTCTGACTCCTCTTCTGCTCTAAACCCGGGTGGTAGACCTTCGACCCCCAACACGACGACAACGTACGTGAGTAGACCAACAGAGCTATGACTAGTCAAATAACCGCATTTGAAGGAGAGGGAGAGTGGTTCAACTTATAGGCATGCAAATTTTGGGGGGAAGAGCTCAAGTGTGAAGTGACAAACATACTCACAGATAGCTGGTAACTGTTTATAAAATAGCATGCATGGAAATAATGCATGGTGGATTTCATGAAGCAACACAAGAATCGATGTGTGGATAGGTGAAGAGTAGTAGGAAGGTGAGCTACACTTAATCATTTCATGCTATCGTGTAGCATCAGTGTGGCATCAACAACATGCTTCCTAGCTCGATCCTTTGTGATCTTCCAATCATGTGCCAACTTATGTGTAAGGCTATCGATTTTGACATGATAGTGGTGGCATGAGCAACTCAATTCCCAGAAGTACCATCCAAGGTAGGAATAGAGATAGATTGAAAAACTTGCAATGGCTTTTTTCAGGCAATCCAATCAATGGTAATTTGAATTGTAAGCTAAGGGGGTGTTTTTATGTTAAGGGAAAGGGAGTGCTAATGGGATAGTATACCTTCTTGTGTTTGAAAAGAGAATTATTGCGCTTTCGAAGGAAATTCTTTTGCTTGGGAAGAAACTCCTAATGTCAATGATGGAGTTCAACTTAGATGTTGGTTTCTTCTTCAATCCCCATTATTCAGTCCATGATGATCTTCAATCACATCATCCTTGTTAGCAATTACATCAACTTAGGAGGTACCATGTAAAGGGTGGCAACTTTATGATATGGATGTTTCAATAGGAAAGAAGGGGAGAAAGCTTAATAGCCAGCCGAATCTTAAGAGAATCTAAAGAAGACAAGCATGTTTACAATTTGGTGCAAGGTATAGCTTAATAAGGTTTTATATAATGGGACAAAAAGGAAACTAGAAGAGGAAAATACTAATGTAAAAGTGCACCATATAGGCACTCCTGATCAGGGTTAAATTATTGAGATTTTGGTTAGATCACGACTACTCCTAGAAGAAACTAGTGTCAGGGCTTGTTTGACAATATTCTAAATACAATAAAAGGTTCTTTTCCTTTTCTTCAAGTGATTTCTTTTGTTTCTCCTCTCCTCTTTCCTGACTTCAAAATCGTGTGCATATGTAAGTTTCATTTTTTGAATTAAAAAATTGTTGCTGAAAAGTGTGTCCTAAATACCATTTACACATTCTTTTTAATGAAACATACCCCCACATGCTTGTATGTGAATTTTCATGGAAAACTAGACACAATCGCTACTGCGCATCATGCCTCCACATCTCTCCTATGATTTTATTGTAATGAAAGAATGAAGATGATGAGTGCAACATCTTTCTCAAGCAACTCTACAAGGTAAGGCATATGGCTTACAGAAGAGTTCATATGACCTTGTCAGTTGGTTCCACTTTTGTAAGGTTCCATTTGATGACCTTCTTATGCTTACACTTCCGTTACCCTGAATCTTCAAAAATTGTAGGAAAACTTCTGAAACCTTTTGAAGCTTGAAAGCAAAAAGTGGAAAGTGTTGCGGTCGAAAGTATCAATAAACTGTAGCAATGGTGTTTTCTAGATTCATTGTGATGATCTGATGATTTTTAGAACAACTAGGGAATCTCAACCGCACTTAGGGAGAACTGTGTTTCAATTAGCTTAGCACGAAAGGTTGTATAAGGATCGATGCTAGTAGAACGTGTGGGAGATTGTATGAGGGTATACAGGATGATTCAATAGGAAAAGAGGAATAAGAGGAGAATGGAAGGTAGATGAATATGAAAAATAAAGTCCATTTATAAAATACATTTATAATATAATTTTTAAGTTAGCGTTTAACTAAGTCACATTCCAAGTGCAACTTCAAAGGTGGAAGCATGAAGACGTTATAGAAATTTAGAGCTTCTTTAGCACACAAAATCTGAGATCCAACCTCAACCATAATGCAAGAATTGATATGATGTTATAGAGCATCAAATTGATCGTTTTATTCTTTTCCTTAGTAGGAAACTAGGTCGATGTGAGAATCTATTAAGGCGATGCCTATCAATAGCACCTGGTTCTGAAGGGTAGTCCTTCTAAAGGGGAAAATGAGGGGAAAGTATGAACAACTTTATTATTGCAGGGACTTAAGAGTGGTAGTAGGTGCCAATGGGTTGTAGCCCAAGTGGTTTGAGCGCATGGGTGTGCGAGTTCAAATGTTGGACACGTCTCGCATCTTTCAAATTTCAAGCCTTCTCAAAACGAACTAGGATTCTTCCAAACCGACGTGGCTGCAACGAGCCAAGACAAACTGTTCCAAGAAATCTTGTGTGCTTCGACATGCCACATGGAAAGGATGCGGGTAAGTTGGCAGAGACGGCACGGAACTCGAGGATCTTCTAGTCAAGACATGACATGCACGCTCGAGGATCTTCTAGTCAAGACTCAAGACAAGACATGCCATGAAAGACGGAGACTTGGTCAGCGCCTTACAAATGTTTTAGGTGGGGATCCCACGTCCTTGACTATGTTATGTTGCACAGCACTTACGACTAATTCGTTGCCGCCTGATAAACGTTTGAGGTCCGCTACCTATCACTCTCCTCGCCAACATTTCCTACGGTCGATCTACATCAACCACCAAGTCTCATAAGAAACACATGAAAAAAAAGTCTTCTCTTTTGTAAAGAAGCATTGTTAGATAGAAATGGGAGCATTCGTGACATTGTGCACGTTTTTCTAAATCATGAATGGTCAACAACGACTGCTGGTGTTGGTTTTCGACGAGGACTTTCTTTCACCATTAAAGAGCACAACTTAACTATTCATTAAAACAATTGCCTTAAAATTTTGGAATTAAATCGAAAACATATGTGCAATCACCCGAATTAGAGGCGCGTGTATAGGTGTGTGTTCCTTTACTCACAAACTGCATCAAGGTGCAATTGATACATCCCAATTAAGCGCAAAACATCTGTGGAGGATATTGGATGCAATTGATACATCATGAAATTTTAATGGGCAACGTGATGGAAATTTGAAATTCCGCTCTTTTAATGGGCAACGTGATGGAAAATTTGTTCTTGCTTTCATTAGTTAGTTTGATGACTAATTTCATGAAGAGCAATATGCATGCATCACTAACCATCTAGCAAACAGAGCATCATTACGGTGGACTGTTGTCCATAACAGTGTTGATTGTCCCTCTACTTGGGAAGCCTTTCAAAAGAAATTTCTGTAGAATTTCCTTCCACCTCAATTCCATGAGAAATCCATCAAACAATGGGATCTCCAGCAGCAAAAAGATCGCTAATCTATCCCACAATACACTGAGCATTTTTGGAATGCCTTACTTCAACTTCGAATTCTTGAAGATGTTCCTGAGTGGGCGACCCACAAGCACAAGTATATGCCCGGCTTGCTTATTCCATTAAAGAGCACAACTTAACTATTCATTAAAACAATTGCCTTAAAATTTTGGAATTAAATCGAAAACATATGTGCAATCACCCGAATTAGAGGCGCGTGTATAGGTGTGTGTTCCTTTACTCACAAACTGCATCAAGGTGCAATTGATACATCCCAATTAAGCGCAAAACATCTGTGGAGGATATTGGATGCAATTGATACATCATTAAAACATCATGAAATTTTAATGGGCAACGTGATGGAAATTTGAAATTCCGCTCTTTTAATGGGCAACGTGATGGAAAATTTGTTCTTGCTTTCATTAGTTAGTTTGATGACTAATTTCATGAAGAGCAATATGCATGCATCACTAACCATCTAGCAAACAGAGCATCATTACGGTGGACTGTTGTCCATAACAGTGTTGATTGTCCCTCTACTTGGGAAGCCTTTCAAAAGAAATTTCTGTAGAATTTCCTTCCACCTCAATTCCATGAGAAATCCATCAAACAATGGGATCTCCAGCAGCAAAAAGATCGCTAATCTATCCCACAATACACTGAGCATTTTTGGAATGCCTTACTTCAACTTCGAATTCTTGAAGATGTTCCTGAGTGGGCGACCCACAAGCACAAGTATATGCCCGGCTTGCTTATTCCATTAAAGAGCACAACTTAACTATTCATTAAAACAATTGCCTTAAAATTTTGGAATTAAATCGAAAACATATGTGCAATCACCCGAATTAGAGGCGCGTGTATAGGTGTGTGTTCCTTTACTCACAAACTGCATCAAGGTGCAATTGATACATCCCAATTAAGCGCAAAACATCTGTGGAGGATATTGGATGCAATTGATACATCATTAAAACATCATGAAATTTTAATGGGCAACGTGATGGAAATTTGAAATTCCGCTCTTTTAATGGGCAACGTGATGGAAAATTTGTTCTTGCTTTCATTAGTTAGTTTGATGACTAATTTCATGAAGAGCAATATGCATGCATCACTAACCATCTAGCAAACAGAGCATCATTACGGTGGACTGTTGTCCATAACAGTGTTGATTGTCCCTCTACTTGGGAAGCCTTTCAAAAGAAATTTCTGTAGAATTTCCTTCCACCTCAATTCCATGAGAAATCCATCAAACAATGGGATCTCCAGCAGCAAAAAGATCGCTAATCTATCCCACAATACACTGAGCATTTTTGGAATGCCTTACTTCAACTTCGAATTCTTGAAGATGTTCCTGAGTGGGCGACCCACAAGCACAAGTATATGCCCGGCTTGCTTATTCCATTAAAGAGCACAACTTAACTATTCATTAAAACAATTGCCTTAAAATTTTGAAATTAAATTGAGAACATATGTGCAATCACCTGAATTAGAGGCACGTGTATAGGTGTGTGTTCCTTTACTCACAAACTGCATCAAGGTGCAATTGATACATCCCAATTAAGCGCAAAACATCTGTGGAATCATGGTGCTTCCAATGCTGAGGGATGAGTGAAGAATGGCTTTTTGAAATCACAAATGAATCCAAGGGGGCGAATATATTAAAGCATTGTATATATCCCCCATATTGAACCTCCTGAAAAGCCGGGGAGGACTGGAAGAGTCCAAGGATGGTAGTGAAGGTAGATGCTCCATAGCTCAAGCAAGGATCCAACGTACAGTTGGATCAGTCAGCATATAGAAGGGAATTGCTCTTGCAAGTGCAGTTGAGTTTTTGAGGCCAGATAGTATGCATAGGTGGGGGCGGACATCTAAACAATCTATTGAAAAAGGACATTATATGATCTTATAGGCATTAGGAAAGGTAAAAGAAAACATGAAATCTATGAGACTTGTAATAAAGGAAGAAACTATTTGCATACATACGTAAAAACCTCCTAGTTATCACCAACACTTTGAGCAAAGATTCCTAAATGCACAAAGCATCATGCAATGTAAAATTCTAACTTTTATTTATTTAAAAACACGTCAGGGATCTCAATATTTATCGCACTAGTACTTGATGAAATAAAAAACTAAAGAAACAGTTTCATAACGACATAAAGAGAAACTAAGATTACTAAATCGAATACTTGTAGCATATCAAGGGCATCTATTGCTCAACAAAGTAAAACTTTGACATTGTTTTCATGATTGCAATAGCATAATGAAATATAGATTATGAATCAAATATCCAATTTAAGAAGCATATGACGTTGCTCAAGTGGAATGGACGCATCCGTCCATTCGTATCAACAGACCATTGAATCTTGCACAATAGACATCCTTAGAGATGATATCTTCGTATGTATAAATAATACTTGTTCTACGAACATAGAAAATGGCGTCTTAACATTCTCCCTCAAGTCAATAGATGATGCCAGGAGGCATATTCCCAAGGACATATGATCTTATAGGCATAAGGAAATGTAAAAGAAAGCATGAAATCTATGAGACTTGTAATAAAGGAAGAAACTATTTGCATACATACGTAAAAACCTCCTTGTTATCACCAACACTTTGAGCAAAGATTCCTAAATGCGCAAAGCATCATGCAATGCAAAATTATAACTTTTATTTATTTAAAAACACGTCAGGGATCTCAATATTTATCGCACTAGTACTTGATGAAATCAAAAACTAAAGAAACACATTCATAACGACATAAAGAGAAACTAAGATTACTAAATCGAATACTTGTAGCATATCGAGGGCATCTATTGCTCAGCAAAGTAAAACTTCGCAGGGTTGTGTTTATACAAGTTCGACAAAAAAGGAAGCGTAAATTCCACTCTACTGCCAAGTATACGATCTTCCAAGACCTTTTTAAGGTTTTTGGTAGTCTCAAGATCCAATTATAACCCGTAACCAGGCTGCTTGCCCCTTTTCTTCCCTTCTTGTTTCTTCTCTTGAGATGCATCCTCCATAACATGCTCAGGTATGGCTTTTTCAGCCTCTTTCTGCTGCTCTATTTTACTTCATGTTATGCTTTTAGATAGGCCTGAAGAGGAAGGAACAACAGTATCCTCATCTCTTCTTCTCTTTTCTTCCACAAGAGCTTCTTGATTATGAACCTCAACCCAATAACCATAGGCTGAAAAAGAATCCACTAGTGCACTCCATCTTGTTCTTCCTTGTATACTCTGACTTGCATCAACCAATTCAGACTTTGTATTTTTGCCCTTTTCCACGTAATCTAATGCTTACATCCAAACGCGAGATTTAGCTTTAGCTATGCCTCCTTTACGAGCTTCATCAGTCCTTTCAATTCTCTGCAACTCATATGTGGCTGCATCTATGGCAACAAATGCTATCATTGCAACCATCTCTTTCAACCTCTTTTGCATGCCACCATTTCCAAAATTTGGCTCTATTATTGGAAGACCAGTTTCTTTTACATGTGTTTTGCTATCTTTCCAAAAGACTAACCTTTTTGCTTCCGCTTCACGGTAGGCTATATAGTCTCGCTTTTCATGCTATAAGTTGTCACACTAAATACATCTCCTCTTGTATCCTTCTCTATACGGCCTTTAGGCTCTTTCTTGACCCTTCTCTTCTACCTTGACATCCAATTTTTTTACCTTTGCATTGATTTCTGTCAAATTCATCTTCAAATCACACATGCCCTTGATTAATTCGTCCACAACATCACCTTTAAGAGACAGACCAATAGGTATAACTGACTATTTTGCCATAGCTACAGGCATCTCGGCTGCAATTTTAGCCCCGTTCTGAGTACTGGCAGGTCTGGTGCCTGGACCCCATTCTAATTTCATTTGCTCTCTCTTTACCAACATATGCACTATCTCAGTTACATTAGCCCAATCTGATTTCAGCCCCATTTAAGATGAGGTATCTTCTAAACGATGAGTTAGCTTCTCATGCAAGGCAGGATCTGCACCCAAGTTTAAAAAAATATGAATTTTCTCACTCTCCAATGATTGCTGCTCATCTGCATCCAATTGTGCATACCAACTTTCAAATTCATGGAGCAAAGTTGTAGTAGCTAACCCTTTATTGGGCTTTTCAATCCAATCTGTAAATGTCTTTTTAGTTACCAATCCTACATCTTCTAAGAAAAACTCTTCTCTCAAAGCTTCTTTAAAGGTTTCCCAATCAGCATCTCTTCTATGCAACTCATCAATCTGATCATGAAATGCATGCATTGGCCAAATGGAAAAAATACTGAATCCGTGTATACTGTGGTATCCCATGAAACAACATCTTTTCTTTATACAAGTAGATGAACGTCGAAACATTTTGACCCTTGAACTACTTCAATTCATGTCCCACTACCTGCAATGCATTCACAACTAAGGAATCAATTCTTTCTGCTTCCTGCTGAGTTTGCATCTACTATTGTAACAAAAACTTATGTTTTTTTTATTACTATAACAAAGCAATCATATATTGTAAACCATCACCACTACTTGAACCTGCACAATCCCCCATCTTTACACACCTGTTGCCGACTTTCATGTTAGGTTCACCAACTGTCGGAGCGTTTAGGGTCAAAAGTCTACCACAAGGGTAAGAGACTGTAGGGTGAAGGGAGATTCAAGGAGGGCAATTAATGAAAGAGAAGGCATTCGAAGAAATAGAAGATGTAGAAGAATACTCATAGAGGTGAAGCCTATCAATTTATTTTTGCATCCTGAGAAGATAAATCCCTTGTAGACCAAAAACTTGCATCAAACAGTAGCTTCTTCTTTGATGTGCCTAGACTGCCAATCTGATGCTTCCATTGGCTCCAAAAGGGGGGTAAAATAGTAGGATACCTGGTCAGAATTCTCCCAGATCACTCATTCTTCTTCTCCCAGTTCCGAATGTTGTCTATTACCTGTAAACTACGATTGCATGTCGCAGAATTTCGCCATTCCTTCTTTTTATACCAAATCCCCCAAAAATGGCTGAAATCCACTTACTTTTTTTTTTACATGTCATCCTATTCTAGAAGTTGTCTAAAACTTTTGGATATTTACAAGAAATAATATCCAAAATATCAAAAATAGGCTAAACTTGTCCACAAATCTAGTATTTTTGAACCATCTACACTACAGACACTGACACTAATGACTAATATGGCATTGACTCTCAAGATCAATAAAAATGCCAAATGACGATGTACTCTAGAGTTTTTCACACTGTGTCCCTGTAGTGGCACGACAGCGGTGTAGAAAAAAAAAATTCGACAAATAGCTATTTATCAAAACAAAGCCAAGTGCCCAGAGTGACGATCTCTCTCTCTCTCTCTCTCTCTCTCTCTCTCTCTCTCTCTCGTGTTCTCTATGTATATTTGCAAACTAGATCTCTTGTAGGAAGCCTGAGCCCCTTTTCCGCCTGGGGGGGAAACCCTGCATCAAGCCTCTCACATGGAGGTGCTTCGGAGTATGCTGGCAGTCTTGTTCACATTTGGAGCGTCTGTAGGGAATTTGCATACTACTATGCTGCAGGTTGGATTTTTCTTGTAACCCTTCATATACCAAACTCATCCGAATGCCTTCCTACACGAGACATGTACGGCTAGCTCCTTGCAAAGATCATATGGTCAAATCGTGGGGAACCCCCTCTTTAATGGTCTCTTAGCATAGTATCTGAATAATGGAGTGCATAACCTTTGGAACTGTAGAGAAGCCAGCAACCATGGTAGTGAAGATTGGGCCTTGTGTGGTGATGCAACATCCTAGGGAGGAAATGGGAAACTTCGAGGAGCTAGAAGAGGGGGTAGCAACAATTTGCTGGAGTGCCCTTATGAGCGTGGAGGTGCTACTGACAAGATAAATAATTTTCTACATCAGACCCGCCCTGCTCAATTCAATAAACGAGTGGTCGGTGAAGGCTTTAATGGAGGACATGAAGACTCTAGACTTTGCCCACAGGGTACTCAGGGAGAAAGTCATCAAGGTAACCCATCTTCAAGCCTCCTAGGTAACAAGGTTCCTCTCTCAGCCCCTGCTATGGAGCTAAAGAAATTTAATTGCACCTATCAGTCAAGAGCACTGATAGGTCGTCTTTGTCATGGCACTCACCCATCGATTGACTTTCTAAGAAATTGGGTTAGAAATAATTGGGAATCAATTGGGTTTAATCCTATTACCATGCAATACCTACCGAATAACTATTTATTTTTCCTGTTTGAGACAAAAAAAGTAGCCCTAACTCTATTGAGTTATGGCGGATGGATGCTGCATAACTTGCCTACTGAAATGGACCCTGTAATTTGACCCAATAATAGGACCAAAACTAACATGTGTTCCTATTGGGTAGAATTTTCAAAATTTCCTTTGAATCTCTATCCATTCTTGAAATTTTTGGCTGCTCCCATAGGAAGATTACTTGGTCAAAGGCCATATATGGACATAAATCAGAGATGGCATCCTCAGTTAATCATTGAAGTAGATGTTAGTAAGAAATTGATAGAGTCATTGATAATCTCATATACAGATGGATTATTTATTAAGGACCAACCAGTAATTTATAAGAATCTGCCTAATGCATGTTTTAAGTGCTTTAAAATTGGTCATTTTATTATGAACTGTCCTGAATGGAACACACATAAAATTGTTGATAATAAGCAAGATGATACCCCCATAAAATTGATAAACCTAAGATGATGGTTTTTAGCAGATTAATAGGAAGAGGAACAGCAAAAATAAGGGTCAGACAAGCCTAAAAACTAATGTTAATCACAAAGGTAAAAATAACAATAGATATGTTGCATTATTAATGAATTTGGATAATGGGACTTCCAAGCTAGGTGAAACTAGCCATACTAAATGCCAAAACAATACAGATTCAAATAATGATGAGGTTGTTGTTGGGGAAAGTCAACTAGAACAAAAAAATAAGGGGGGTACTCCAGTAGAAAATTCAAATTTTCATTTGAACGTACAAAATGAAGATGTGGACTACCTGGTGGGGATTACATCCCTAATAGTCCACCCCGCTCACAAAGCAAAAAAAAGGGTGAGAACAACACACAAAAAACAAAAAGAATATTTTCCAAGGTAGGTCAAAGTGCTAGTAACCCCTTTGGATAGGGTAAGGACTCTCAAAAGAAAGCTAAGCCTTAAAAAAACTAATCAGTAATGAATAAGTTTACTATTCTTTTGTATAAGTCAAAAGGTCTCACTGACCCAAAAAGGGCAATCACTATCAAGAAATGGCTTAACCAAGAAGCCATTCTTCCTAGAGGTTATTTGCCTACAAGTAGTCAAAGCTACAAAAGATACATTGACTAAGAATCTAAATCTTATATCCAAATATTTTGTATGGTTCGGGCCACTAAGCGTAATCATAGAAAGGGAGGTGCATGTATTGGCATTCCAGCACGGTCAAAGATCAACTAAGTAATACTCTATGGACAACAATAATAATTGGATAGCTCCCCACTTTAAAAATTTTGATGAGTTTGTAGTTGTCTCCATGTATGCCCCTAACTCTTCTTTAGAAAGAGGAAAAGTTTGGGATTCCTTGTAGGTTATAAAGTGCCCCATTATATTGGCTGGGGATTTTAACATGGTGGAGTCCTTGAAGGACAGGTTCTTGGAAAAGGGACATTGCATCTTAGGTATTGAGAAGGAAAAGTGGATGGCAACGAAGGGTTTTCATGGACTTGTGGACATAAGTGATAGTTTGAGTTTCACTTGGTCTAATAATCAGGTAAATTCTAGCCTTAGGAAAGCTAAGTTAGATAGGTTTTATATTTTAGCAGGTCTTCTAGTTACATTCTTTAATGCTAGGTGTAAAATGCTTAAAAACATTGTTATGTTAGATCATTTCCCCATTCAATTGAATCTATCAAATGACTCCCGAATTGTAAAATCTGATGGTTCTGCACTAGATCCACGATTATTTAAACTAAAAGAGGTTAGGGACTCTATGAAGGATATATGGGAATGCTCATTCCAATCCTTCATCTCCCTAGCTCAAGCATGGATGAGGGTTATCGAAGATACTCAAGAACTTCTTAGACAAATTAAGGCTAGGATGGTAATGGAGACTAGGGATGAAAGAGCAAGAAAGTATTCACTTAGTAAGTCTCTGGAAGTCCAAATTGAATCATGGCAGGTACACTCATGGACAGATCTTCTCAAAACACAATATTAGTGAGTTTGGGAATCTCCCAATTCCCATTTTTTGAATACTGAATAGGTGGCACCTGCATAATATGCCCATAAAATTCCCAAAACCATATTATGTGACCTTTCATTGGAAAGATCTTGAAAAATGGAATCTATTGAGCTATAGAGCACTCGATTTGGAGTAATGGTGTTCAAGTTATGACAAATCTAAATATTTGACCACGTGTCCCAAAAGTATGGAAAAATTTCATATTCCCCAATATTGTGTTTCAAGGTCAAGGAAGAATTGAGACTTTTAGAAGATAAAGAAGCATCGAGCATTCAGATTTTCACTAGACAATGGTGGGCTGGGAAAGCCAATAAACCTCGGGGAAGTTACTATATCTATATCCTCTACATCACGTGCATTCAAGGTCTATAAATATCCTTATTTGTGAAATTTTCTTAAATAAAGCATAACCCTTTTCTATTCAATCTGTAAATAATCCCTTTATATCACACCATTTTGCATCTAAAAAATGTATAAAAATAGTATTTTAAAAATACCTTATTTTGAACCCACGTGATGCACACATATATTCATGAGTAACTTACCCGAGTGATAAACCAACCACAGAAATGTTCAACATTCTAAAGAAAAAACAGGAGAAGGATATTGTCCCTCTCTTAACTAAGGTCAATGGTACCAAAGCTAAAGACAATACTGAGAATCTAGTAATTGCTAAAGAAATCTTCTCTAATATCTTTAGCTCTCCTAGAATTAGTAATCTAGAGGATACCAATGCAAAAGTCAAAATAGCCCTTGTAGAACTAGAAGACGCCATAGATGCTCTAGCTAGAGGAAAGAGCCCAGGGATAGAGGTCTCTCTAATGAGTTTTTAAAAGACTTTAAAGAATTATTGATTACCCCCTGCTAAAAGTATGGAAATAATCCTTGAGATATGGAGCCCTACCTCACATAATCAATGAAGGGGTGGTAAAGCTTATACACAAGAGATATGAGAAAGATCTACTCTCCAATTGGAGATCAATCACCTGCTTGACCTCGGCATATAAAGTGTTTGCTAAGGCTTTGGCTAGAAGGCTTTCTCCACATCTAAATTCTTGGATAAAGAAGGAATAGAATGGGTTTATTAAGGGAAGGTATAGCTAAGGCTTTGGCTAGAAGACTTTCTCCACATCTAAATTCTTGGATAAGGAAGGATCATAATATGTTTATTAATGGAATGTATATCCTAGATTCTATCATTGCTCTTTGGGAAGGGATTGAATATGCTCAAAAGAAGAATCAAGATTTTTTTTTTTCAAAATAGATTTTGACAAAGCCTATGATAGCTTGTGGATCTATCTACCCCAAAAGGATACCTCCTTGACACATGAGGAGATGAAGATATATGATGAGTTGAATAAGATAAGATCTCTAACTATCATACGTTTGCCTACAGTAAAATGTGAGCATATGATGCATTAGTTATACATATCCTATACAATTATACAAACAATGCTGCACTCGAAAAAATGGATGCACTGTAAACTAATGCCTAGCCTATCTACATGTGCCAATGTGTCATATAAGATGCAAATACAATTCCTTGATTACTTTAAATCTTTAACATCACTTCTCATTGCTAAGAAAAGAAAAAATGTTATACTCTGCTCCATCAAAAAGCTCACAATCTCTCAAGAAAATAGTGGTCCTCATGATTTTGACTAAGAAAACAACCCATCTCATGATTGAAGGTATTCTTCACAATCCTCACATTAACCCAACTACCTTTCCAACTCATTGAGAAGTTTCTATTTCAATGATGAATATTTCAACTCTCTGATCAGCCAAAGACCACTTTTAAACACGTTGTCAAGCCAACTCCTAGGACTTGTTGCATTGAATAGGTGATATTGGTAACTAATTTAAATGATTTGTCCTAGTCGTCCTCAATATTTACGACACTCGTTCATAGTAGTCCAACTAATCTAATATCGAGAACTCAATAAGCTTACATATTCTCGCACTTAGTCTCTATTTCTATATTGAACACCTAAATACTAACCCTAGGATTTTAATCCCTTCAGGAATTAACTTCAGAGCATAAATCCAATAGTTCTATCTAATTCATTTCATTATCAAATCAACTAACATTCCTCAAACCCAAAAATTATAATTTTCTTTTACAAACATTTTCCTTGTCCAATGTTGGTATAACGTAATACCTCGTCAACACTTTTAATTTGCATAAAGTTAGATACATCATATTTTATATTAATAGTGTTTAAAGTAATAACATCGAATAAATTTTCATTTTATCTAAACCCAAGAACACTTCATAAAGCTTTAAATATTATATTCTTAGGTTTTCTATAGAAGATTCTAATTTTTATTGAATTAAAAACATGATTTTTATAAAAAAATAATATAATGTTCATCCAAAAAAACTATTTTTTATTTTCAATACACACTAATTATATTCCAAAAATTCTCAAAAAAACTCACAATACTTCTAGCAATACATAATCTATCAAAATAATATCATATCTCATGATTGTTTAGCCAAATATTTTATAAAAAATATTTATATTATTTTAAGGCTATTTTAAAGTATTTTTTATTGTTTTTTATTTTTAAAATATAAAATCAAACCTACATAAATTCTAAAAAATATCTACAGTTGAAATTGAGATTTGAAGACATTTTATAAAAATTAAAAACTAAAAAAATATTTATGCAAAATTATTTTTTTCTATTAAACGAGTTAGGGGACTTATGTAAAGTACGAGAATCGTAATTGGGTCTTTGGGAGCCGTGTCCTTTGCAGTCTAGCCAAGGGGAGTCTATCCAGTCATTCCCAACTGTGAGCTCATCATTTTCCCTCTCTCTCAAGATCCATTGTGGCCAATTGCATTGTTGCCATAGGAATAGCCAATTGTTTCTCTTTTAAGACTTAAACTTGATTAATTTCAAGGTTAAGAGGTTAGCCTCCATGGTTTAATAAGAAAGAGGAGGAGAGTAATGCAATATCTCCATCATCTATTCATAGAATTAGGAGCAAACTAGAGCGATTGGAAAATAGATAATTCTTCTACCCTATCACTTTAGAAGGAGGGGGTACATTGAAGCTCCAAAATGGAGGTAGAAGGAGACGACATGGCGATGGCTTCCAATAAGCCATTGGCTTCAATGCTCCTCTCTTGCTCTTCTTCTACTATAATTTTCTTGTTCCCTTCTAGTTTGATGGCTTGGGGAGCTTCATAGCTCTCTCCCTCTTTTCCAATTGATGGCATCATGGTGTTCAATATGGTGCCCTTCTTTATCCTCCTATTTGTTCTCTTTCCCCCTTGTATGATGGCGCCCCTTCTCTACATCACGACTCTTCAACTTCCCACTAACTCCTCCCCTTCCTCTTCTCCAATTGGCACCTTTTGGGCTTCCTGTCCCCTTCCTCTTCCACCAATAATTGACCTTTCCTCTTCTCCCTCTCCTCATATTCCATAATGATGGCGCCCTTTTCCTTCATCATGACCCCCCCTCTATCAACTAGCATTATCTCTTTCATAATATTTTTGTTAAGCTAAAATGTTAGCTAATTGTGCCTTTGTTCTTTGACTTGTCCCTCCCCTATTTTAATCTTCAATGTGATCATCCTAGAAATACAACTCTCTCCCTACCATATCCTATGTATGATGGATGAAAAATTTGCTAGTTCAACTACTCGTATCTATGATCATCATCAACGACCAAGACCACTTGTTCAATCAATACTCATGTCTTTTGCTTTTGCCAAGTTGTACTCAGCTATACACTCAACCATCTCTAACCTTCAAAAACCAAGTCATTTGGATTTGTCAATATATTCTTTATGGGAAGGAAGGTCAAATGATCCTCCAAGCCAAAATTCTAATCCCTTATGATTAGATAGAACTATCGAAATCTACCTGATATTTTCCTAAGTCCACCCCCTAGCACAAAACTCCTTTGAACCAGGATTTTCCACTTGCCAGACGGCAGAGACATGTCCTCCAAAGATGAAATCTTGACTGCATCTGCATTAAATTGATGTGAAAAGTTGGTAACAATGTGCCAATTTTATGCAATGTTGCTAAAAAATTTTGCAATATTAGGCATTGTTTCTAGGTGTTGCGTGTTGTCATTTCTCCCCCACTTAATTGCGAAGTGTCCTCATGAGCACATCTACATCACAAACATTCCAGCATCATGAATATAGCTACCTCGAGCACTGGGACACAACCTCAAAAGGAAAATATACTCTCACTCGCTTAATTACAAAGCGTCCTCGTGAGCAAAGCTACAAGAACTGCAAAACCACATAAAGAAAACTAGTACACACTGAAAAGATAGGAAAATATTTACTGGTGTCATATTATAAATCCAGCAAAGCAAATATTCAAGTAATTTGTATCCAATTGGAGTTGTGTGCATACTAATACTCCCTTACTCACTCTCCCCACTTAAGTGCATAGCATAGCTTCATCCAGTGCATAGAACATATCAACTAGGAAGCTTTCTAGAGCCTCTAAACAACAATATTAATCTCTCTAGGCAAGAAAATGCCACACTACTAGCCTACTAGGAATATTGCTTTCGAAATAGCCTCACTGATAAGGTCCATGCCTAATAAAGAACCCAAACATAGAAAGCTAACATTATGACACCAAATAGGACTCCTATGGTTTAGTTGCTAACCCTCCATGTTCTACTAGAACAACCAGTCAATGGTCCCTAACTTCCAACTATCCAGAGTTTTTGTTTATTTATTTTTTAAATGGTAGCCACTTTCTTTCAATGCCAAAAGAGTATATACATTGATTCTCCTTCCTAAAAGGTCCCACCCCAAAGAGATGCAAGGCATCGGATGCAAGCCACCCATCAAGGAAATCCCTACAGCCTACTAGGACCTGAGAGGCAATGGTTATCTTCTTTTGGTTTTTTTTTTCTTCCTTTAGCCCTACAGTCTCAGGGCGTTTTTTCTTTTCTTTTCTTTTCTTTCTTTTTTTCTTACCTTTCGAAGGATGAATATATAGACTCTTCCAAACTTTTATTACTTGGATTGGAATTTAAGTTTTGTTTGTATAAAGGATCAACTAGAGGGCTAAGAATGCATCACTTAATTGAACAGTCAAACATTTCAACTCAACAACTTCGCTCAAGGAATCTAATCTAGCACATAATACTAGTTACTTTGGCTAGGAAAATGATAAGCAAAGATACTCATCAGTTCAACATCTCCCATCCACGCTACTTCTAGTTAAATTTTTTTGGAGAGAACCTTGTTATTCGGCTACCCAACATCTCGCTAGAAAAGTGACAAAAAGATAGGGAAAAACTCTATTGGATTCCCAATCAGGCATCCATACAATGAAATTCACTATGTCATGCACACACATCACTCCCCTTCAATCACTCCCTGGTGCTAAAGCCCCATCCCACGTGGGTGGACTCTTTTATAGACTGAATTGGTTATATAGCTTGTGGTGTATGTGTGTTTTAAAAAATTGAGGTTTATGTTTATTCTGTAGGTATTTAGGTTTTGAAAACTCTAAATGATTTCAATCAAGTTATAATTTTAACTTTCCCTTATTTCAACCGAATAGAAAGAGATAAATTAGATATGAAACAACCTGTTATGTATATGGATATTGCAACTTCAAGATAATTGCGAAGACAATCACGTAGTGATTCGCAAATTGCAACAATCATCAAACCTGCACAGAATTCAACCACTAACCACTAACCCATTAATATGTTAGATCAATAAAGAGTGAAACTCCTTTGAAAATCGGCCATCTAGTCAAACTTCATTGTAATGAGCTCCTAGCATTGAAGGAGTATCACAACCGTGCGTGCAACTAATTACCTAACCATGTGAAGACTAACTAAACTAAAGTGTGCTAAAACGTAAAATGTAAAGGTATCAACCAAACCAAAAGTTTTGTTTTTTAAATTTTCTTTTCTTTCTATTTTAAAGAATTATTTGTTTTGTATATATTTTTTTCAAATATGTAGAATAAAGTAAAAATCCAAAAAGACTCTAAGAAAACAAAATATCTAAACTAAAATCTTCAAACTCCCTAAGATCTTCTACTGCAAATAATAATCCTAATCCAAAATCATTCACACTATCTAAGTCAAGCCTATCAACTAAACCATGCTCATAAATAGTCTCCAACGTAGACACATCAGAGGTCATAGAGACTGACTATATGGTGCATCGCTAAAAACCTCCATCTAGTGGAGTCGCAGCTACATTGTCATAATAGGGCATAGGTGCCACTGGTAAACATCCTAAAGAGTAGCCCTCAGTCACATCCATATGCCAACACATTTAATCCCAACAGGGACAAGTCACTTGATCATCGGGGTACGATGGAGTAAAACGATAAACAACAGCTTGATATCAAGAAAATTATTGCCGCTCTCTACCCACCCTAGACTGAGAACAACACCACGCTCAAGTGAGAATACACTATCATAATCGTAGCATTGATAAGTGTAGCCTATAGCATCCTACATGCCAATGGTACCATAACGTTGAAATTATGTGTGACACTGCCAACACATGAGTTGAGCATGCATGAAAAGATGCTGTTGACACTGTCTACAACCAAAAGGTGGATGGTATTGCAAACAAAAAATGATCACAAAAGAAGAGCCGTAACAGGCCTCTCCTCTTGATGCATATAAGAACCTGTCATGTGTCTAAAAACACAGAATACTATAAGGCCCAACATGAACAAGATTAGAGCTATCAGCATCAAGACGAGGGTAAAGTGCATCCATCCACAGAAAAGGCATACCTGCATCCCATTAAAAACCCCCAAAAGAGAAAATAAATCCAAATATAAATTAGTTAAGAGGTAATTTTAACAACTTACCTACTATAGCTAACTAAACTAAGTCACAAAATGTTTAAGGCAAGGGCCATTAACTCTAAAAATCTCATTTTCACCATTAATATCTTGTACATAAAGAGAATCATTATCATAAACTTTAACAACCTTAAAATGTCCTAACCGACGAATTTTTAGCTTCCCAGAAAATTTGTAGTAGCGACTATCATATAATAAAGCTAAATCATCTTCTGCAAACTCTCGTATTTTGATATTCTGATCGTGCCAAGCTTTACGATGTTTCTGCGTTGCTTTTAAGCTCTATAAAGCTAACAGTCTTTCCTCATCTAACATCATTAATTGTAAAATTCTTTGCGTCAATGAGTTAGCCTCTCCCAATCGTAACGAGAGGGAGATTCATAGAGTAGGCAACTCTTGATCAATTGGAAAAATAGCATTAGTTCCATAAACTAAATTGAAGGGTGTATTTTGCACTATCACCTTATAAGTGGTTCTATAGGCCCATAGTGCCTCATACAAATGTTCATCCCAATCTCTCTGGTGAGAAGCAACCGTTTTAGTTAAAATTTCACAAATAATGCGATTAGTTACTTCAACTTGCCCGTTAGCTCGGGGATAATAAGGCATTGATTTGCGATGCTTACTTTTGTATATTTCCATTAACTCACTAATAAGACCATTCAAGAAATGGGAACCTCGGTCACTTACTAATTCTAGTGGGCAACCAAAATGGGTAATGATATTGTCATACATAGACTTAGCCACATCAATGGCTTTATCCATCTTAAGCTCTTTCGCTTCTACCCACTTTGTAATATAGTCAGTAAAAACCAATATATAACGATTAGATCTATATCTGGTAGGTGGATCAATTGGGCCCACAAAGTCAATTCCTCACTGCTCACTCTTCCAAGTTTTGGAAGAAGTGGTTACCCAGTTGGTTAGATGCTATTAATAATAATAATAATTCAATATTTTTAAGTATTGGACCCAAAGATTTTTTGGTTCGCCACATTATTTCTTTGGGTTTACACACAACCACGATATACCAAAACCACCTAGTCAAGTGGCAAAGAGTCCCATATGTCCTCCTAATAAGAAAAAAAGGGTAAAAAAAGAAAAAAAAGGTGAGAAAAATCCTATTCAAAGCATGTATGAGATACAAGGAGGAGGGAGGAAACAAAGAGTCAAAAAGAGCAATATAGGTGTTAAAGGTGTAGCAAAACTCTTGGAAGGACGACTAGTCCTTTGACAGACATCACATTTTTTACAATAATAATAAGCATCTTTAAATAGAGTAGGCCACCAATAACCAACTAATAGAACTTTTCGTGCTATCAATTCACCGGCAAAATGGTCACCACACAGCTCATCATACAATGCCTTAAGAACCACAGAGACTTCATCTTCCCTTACACATCATTGATAGATACCCTCACGTGGAAAGAATTTATAAAGGTAACCCCCTAATAATCCATAGGAGTGTGCTTGCATTAAAATTTTTCACTTTTGTCATTTATCAACACCAAATGGATAATGAGGAGTATTAAGAAAATTGGGAATATCAGCATACCATGGAAGTTGCATCTCCATAGTAAAAAGTGATGTGTCTTCCTTAACATATGTTAATAATCGTGAAAGATGATGTGCTAGAACATGAGCTCTACCAAGACCAATAACAATTTGAAAATCAAACTCTTGAAATAACAACATCCAACGAGTCACACGTCTCGAAAGTTCTGCTTTATTAAGCAAATACTTTAACGCTTCATGATCCACATAAATGGTAAATTTATTCCCTAAGAAATAATGACAAAAATTTTCCACTGTAAATACCATTGATAAGCATTCTTTCTCAGTGGTAGTATAATTTCTTTCTACATTACTTAAATTATGGCTTGTGTAATAAATTGGATGATCCACTTTATTATCATCTACTTGGCATAAAACAGCTCCTACATCATACATAGATGCATCGGCATGAATATGGGATTCTTTCGTCCAATGAGGGGGTGCCAATACTGGTTCTTTTACAAAATCAAAAATGAATCGTTGATAATAATTTAGATGCCCCAAAAATCCATGCAATTGCTTAAGGTTTGTTGGAGATGGAAGTGTAGAAATCTTAGAAATTCAAGCCAGATCCATAGCAAAGCCTTCTTTAGAAACAATATGCCCCAACAACGTTTCTTTTGGCACTCCAAAAACACATTTATTAGGGTTCAAGGAGATACCTACTTTGTCACCACGTTCAAACACTTGCGCCAATTGATCTGGCTTTTATTTTTCCGTCCCATAGACACAAAAATTGTCTAAAAAAACTTCCATTCATTGTTGAAGAAAGTCTTGATAAGCCGCAATCACAACTCTTTGAAATGTTGCGGGTGCACTATACAAGCCAAAAGGCATTACTTTATAAGCAAATGTACCCCATTCAGTAGTAAAAGTATATTTGGATTGATCTTCAAGATGAATGAGCACTTGATTGTAGCCACTAAACCCATCCATGAAAGAATATAGCTCATGGCCTGCAACTTTATCAAGTACCTGATTTGTAAATGGCAAAGGAAAATGATCTCTACATGTTTTGCTATTCAACTTTCTATAATCAACACAAATACGAATCTTCTTACTGTTCTTCTTGGGTACTACCACAATAGGAGAAACCCATTCACTATATGCAACATGATAAATAAATCTCGCATCAAGAAGCTTATTAATCTCAGTTTTGACTAGTTTTGCAAACATAGGATTTGTTCGTTGTTGGCATTGACATATGGGTTTTATACCTAGTTCTAGATCAATATAATGCTGACAAAGTTCAGAATTAATACCTTTAAGGTCAGCATAAGACCAAGAAAATTCCCCAACATGTGCTCATAATATCTCCTCAAACCTTTCTCGATCTTGGGATTCCAATTAAGCCCCGAGATTCAAATATTTCCCTTTTGCCATTTCTATTTTAACTACTTCCACTTCGGGCTCTTCAAGAAACAAAGAGACTATTTTCCGAGGGTTGATTGTAGGTACATCCTCAAATATCCCCATTGATACAATTTCAAGCAAACTATTCCTAGCACCTGCTTCTGGTTCTTCTTTCCTCGCATTCACAGAATGCACCAAGGGTACAACCATATAAGGAACAATAGCAAGATCATTCTGAATACCCTCAGTCATTTCTATCATATGGACATCCAATAGATCTGGAAATAGCTTATTGGTATGACTTCCTTGTCCTTTACTCAAGCCATGCAAAATAGGCCTCGAATTTATATTATACTTTTTCGTGAACATGGTATGTATAGAACCTATTATCTGAAAAATCTGCTCTTGATCACATGGATATTGATCATGTAACTTATGACGGTATTGACGTAAGTTTTTATTGTTCTTTTCTAAACATTCTTGATCATCTAAACTCCAATACCATTGGTTACCCTTAAGCTTAAGAATTAATGAATGCAGATCCTCATTTTCCTCACCTTGAATTCGATAAGCTAGATAATGTATGACTTGTTTGAGTTCTACAAAATCCCTAGGTGTCGCAGGTTCAAACCGTCTAAGTTGTAGTTCCTTTCCATCCCCATAGATAGTAAAATCCATCACCTTTTCTTTGGGATGAGGTAATACAATCTTTGGCATATTTTGCATATTGATCTTAGCAGATTTAGAACAATGGTACATCTTTTGCGTAGTTCCATTGAAGCACCTAAAAGGATGATACAACCAAGGAGCACTAGTAGGGTTTTTCCCTCAATTTTTTGGTTCAAAAAGACACTTAGACTTATCTTTTTCCCATAACCAATTAGTCTTTTCATATTCGTCCCACTGATTCTTATCTATAGGTAAGGCTTGTTTCATCTGTAACTCCCTACTACTAAAATTTGACCTCCTTTTCTCTAAATACAACTCTAAAAGTGAAATTTCATCTAGATATCGCCTTTCTCTAATTGAAATTCTGCCTTTTCCTTTTTCAACTCAGTAATTTTCTTCATTGCTTCATTTACAACAGTCATTGCTGCCTCATTTAATTCTCTAATGATCCTATCATAATTACCATGATGTCCGCTAGATGTTTGTGCAAACCTATGCAAGGCCAAAGCTGAGTCATCCTCATCATCCTGCGATTTGGTCTTTGTAACGGTTTGCACCTATTCCTACTCCTCCTTTCTCTTTCCTTTCTTTCTAACTGGTAATAATAAGTTATTCTAGCTATATCTAGAAACTGTTCAAATCCAAAGGGTAGAGTATTTTCCTCATAAGGGGACATAGTAAAAACCTTACTCTTAGGTATGCCATTATTATTCTCAGTAGTGTCAAATTCGTCCATATTCTCCAAAGAGGTTGTTGAGATGTTATCTACATTAAACGCTACTAACTCATGCATCTCTTACTCTTCTAATTCATCCATAGAAATTGCTTTTGCCCTGATATACATAAAAAACATATATTCTTGATCATTTTTATCTTGATCCATGGATAATCGGGAATATATTTCAAGTGAATCATCAAAGTATTCCACCTCCCTTGAAGAGAGCATTAAGCAATCTAGGTTTATATCTTCAATTTTAGACAACTAGTGAGTAATTTCACTATCCGAATCATTGTTTGATAAAAATGTTTCAACATATTTACCGATACCCATCTATTCTACCTTATGAGGCTGATGTATTGTATTTACCTCCACTTTTTTTGCTCTTGCTGGGCGTTGTGTTCTAAATAACCAAGCGTAAGACCCTTTATTATCGATCATCTCCATTTTCCAATCATAAAACTCAGTGTTGGATTTCTCATCCACTTCATCAACCGTCTCATCACCTAACTCTTTCAAAAATCCTTTCGAAATAACTTGGATTTTAACCCGATCATTTTGAGGACCAATCATAATTGAACCTTTATACCAATCTTGAGTGCACTTTGCTTGGTATAACCAAGGTTGACCCAACAACACAGAATATGAAGAGATATTTGACAATGAGCGAACTACTAAGTAATTCACATGAAATTCTAGGCCAACAATTACAGATTTCACATTACGAAGTAACCCCAAAGTAATCACTTTCCTTTGATCAGCCACATGTAAAACGATATTGGTAGGTTCTAAATTCTTCAACCCTAATTCATGCATTGTTTGTTTTGTCATCAAATTGACTATTGAACTACCATCTAACTATACTTCATTCAGCAAGTGACCATTAATAGTAGTATCTATAACTGGAGCTCCTGGATCCACAAACAAATCCACTATTTTCATGTTTTTAGTTGCTTTTCTTACGGTTACTTTAGGAACATTAATGTCAATCCTCTTCCTTCAATGCCAAACTAATTTATGATAAAGCTAATTTTGACATGTAGGTGCTATTTCTAGCAATTGCCGAAGGTTAATGGTCAAATATACTTGCTCTAATGCAACCCAAAAATCATAAGTTTTATTTACTGCTTTCGCCTGCTCTTTACTTCCTTCCTTAGGAGATATCAGTCTTTCGGAAAAACGAGCTGCCCCTACTTGAATCTTAGGATTTTCTAAAGGCACAGGTAATAATGCATGGTCAGAGGAATGTTGTGGAGAATTTGACTCAGGTAGCTCTACATTAGGATCCATATCCTTAGGTTTATCCTTCCCTTCTTTTTTTAATTGTAAACTTTATTCCTCCAGACCTTGCTCTTCTCATTGCTTCTTTTGCACTCTAGTCACCACACCAATCATGGGGTTAGACTTAAAGGTCACCCTACGGGGTATGAAATTAGACCTAACTTCATTCTCTTGCCTTGTTGTTTCTACTTCAACTAAATTTGCGGATAAGGTTGAGGGTTCATTAAAAATTTTCTTACCCTTGTCATTAGGTTGCTTATCTTCTCGCTTAGGAAAATCCTCTTCGTGATGCCCTTCATCGCTACATCTCCTGCATGGAGGAGTATAATCCTGATTTTTATGTGCATTTGGACAATCTGTAGCTTTATGACCTTATTGTTGACATTGATAACAAATTACCGGTCCCCTAGGCCTTTGTGGTCCCCCCCCTTGCCCCATTGGATTACGAAAAGGACCATTATTTCTCCAAAAAGGAGAATCTCTTCCTCTATTTCTATCATTATTGTAATTATTTCGGGGTACTGGGGGTCTACCTTGGGTTGGAAATCCTCTCAGCCTAAAGGGTTGATTAGGTGGTTCAATTGCTTAAGTCGTATTATTATGATCCATGTAATTGTAATTTCTTTGCATTAAACAAGCTTCTTGTTGCTCTTGACCTATCTTGTGCCAACAATTTGTATCTAGATGCCCTGTCTTAAGGCAAAAGGTGCAAAACGGTGGATGGTTAGGCATTAGTATTGAAGGTGTCGGACACTCTGTATCCACATGGCCATACCCATGCCATTTACCACACCAGATTTTGGATCTAGGTGGGTTTGGAGTTGAGCTACTCAAGGATTGTTGTGCACTAGAAGACTGTGTTGTTATCGAATATATTTCTTTCAAAGGTGCTTGCACTGCACTCATAATCTCTTCCTTCAATTTTTCTAGTGATTTTGCAATAATATCAGCTACTTTCGCTTCATCAAGAGGGGACTGAGATTGCAGCATAGAAGGTATTCCTGTTTGCATCATATAGGCTGGAATAGAAGTGTACCAATTTAAAGGTACACTTGATACATTTGGATTTGCCATTATACCAATGCATTTAAAGGAATGGTCACATAAGATACATTCTTAGATATCCCGCTTGAAGTGCTTGGATATTCCATCCGAGGTTCTTTAAATAAGTCCCTCCGTTGTTGTTGGCTGAGTTTTCTTCCCACCATCTACCATATATTTTAGCATCTGCCAATGTAGCTGGCCGTTGTAGGCTAACATACTAATGAACTTCTGGGTTAAGCCCATCAATAAAATTTATCTTTTGCGTAGGTTCATGAGGAGCTAGATTCATCTTCCGAATAATTGTCTCCATATGTTCAATGTAATGTTCAACACTTTCGGTTGTTCCTTGGGACAAATAATCCAATGGAAGGGCTAGTCTATCTTGGAGACCTTGTCATCAAAAATTTTCCAGGAACGCTCTTGATAAGATCGCATAAGTCACTTTATGTTGGGCATCTAGGTTCCCGTACCATCTTACTGCCTCATCTTTTAATGTTGTAGGGAAGATATGAAGCTTTTGGTTATCGTCTATTATCTCATTGGTGACACATGTCACCTCAAATCTTTGCAAATGGGCATCAGGATCCTCATCCCACAGTTCCCCCAAATTGCGTGAAACCAGCTAATCTGACTGGATTACAAGCCATTGTTTCTCTAAATAATATCTCTAACCCTAATTCTTGAGTAATATCCAACCATGCAGGTTCCTTAAGCTCCTTAAATAGTTAGTACAATCCAAAATTTGATTCTAAATCCCAATAAAATGGTGGTTCAACACTCTCTACTTTAGCATTAGTTTCACTCTCTCTACTTTCATTACTTTGTCTACTCTTTTTCCCCAATGACACTACTGGTGCGTGAGGCCACTCGATTCCATTGATATAAGTCTACTTCACTTCCTTTTGATGGTGTTCTATTGAATGATATACTAGGCCTAAAAGGGTCTACGTTTAAGTTAGACACAACATCTATCCCCATATTCAATAATGTGTTCACCCTCTCAATCCTTTCTAATAGCCAAGCCTCCTGTTGCGTTGTGCGTTCTCTAGCTTGTTGATCTCGAGCTTCATTTTGCTGTCATCATCTCTCCTCTGAATTCATCCACTATTAATGAAATAGCTATTACTATCATATTCCAAAATTTCACACGCTTTGTTTGAAGCTATAGAGTTAAATTTTTACTTGCATACGTGCTTAGAAGGTTTAGAATGGTTGGTAACTCTGGGTCTATTTCTCCATAATGCAACTTTTCTTCTTGCTCAGGAATTAGGCCTAAAATTTAAGCGATCTCTCTAAGGTCTTTCGTGTCAAAAGTAACTTTTAAACCTCTAGATACATGTACTCAAGGCAACACAGCATCCCATACCACTCTTCTAAGAGTTCGATAAGCGTTACGATAATACTAATCAAATTGGTAAGATACACTGATTGTATTTATTTCCATTGCATCTATTAGCCCAAAGTGCACTGCTAATAGAACTATGGTTTTCACACAATCGTTATAAACCCAACTCTAAAAAGATAATTGTTCTATGTCTGTACTTAATTTTGCGCCAAAATATTTGCTCCCCTCTACTAATTCTGTGTCTCTTGCCAGATCCAATATTCTCCTTTAGCAATTTTGGTGCAAATTCAGAAAATAGTCCCTTAGAAAAGAGACCTCGCATTCACTCATCAATACCTAGGATTTTAATATCCTAGGGAGATTTATCACATGTTCAAGTGCACTTGGCTCCAAGCAAACACACCAAAAATTGACCGCCAAAGACCAAGCCACTTTTAACCAGGTTGTCAAGCTGACTCCTAGGAGGTGTTGTATTGAATAGGTGATATTGGTAACTAATTTATATTATTTATCCTAGTCTTCCTCAATATTTACAACACTCGTTCATAGTAGTCTAACTAATCTAATCTAAAAAACTTCGTCTCTATTTCTATACTGAACACTTAAATACTAACCTTAGGATTTTAATCCCTTCGAGAATTAACTTCAGAGCATAAGTTCAATAGTTCTATCTAATCCCTTTCATTATCAAATCAACTAACATTCCTCAAACCCACAAATTCTAGTTTTCTTTTAAAAACATTTTCCTTGTCCAATGTTGGTATAACTTAATACCTCATCAACACTTTTAATTTGCATAAAGTTAGACATATCATATTTTATATTAATAATGTTTAAAGTAAAAACATCGAATAAATTTTTCTTTTCTCTAACCCCAAGAGCATTTCATAAAAAATTTAAAACTATATTCTTAGGTTTTCTATAGAAGATTCTAATTTTTGTTGAATTAAAAACATAATTTTTATTAAAAAATAATTTAATGTTCATCCAAAATAACTGTGTGATTTTTAAGACATAGTAAGCATATTTTAAAAATTTTAAAAAATTTTCAAAATACTTTCACGTGTGTATACTTTATAAAAAAATCACATTTTATAATTAGATAACCAAATAGTGTATAAAAAATTTCTATACCATATTAAAGCATTTTTTTTCTTTCTATTTTTTAATATATAAAATAAAGCCTACATAAATTCAACGATATTTTATAAAAATTCCAAACCAAAGAAATATTTATGTGGAATTATTTTTTTATGTTAAATGAGTTAGGACACTTATGTAAAGTAGTACGAGAATCATAATTGCATCTTTGGGAGCTGTGTCCTTTACAATCCAGCTAAGGGAGTCTATCCAGTTGTTCCCAATGGTGAGCTCATGATTTTCCCTCTCCCAAGAGATCCATTGGCCAATTGCATTATTGCCATAGGAATAGCCAATTATAACTCTTTCAAGACTTAATTTTGATTAATTTCAAGCTTAAGAGCTTAGCCTCCATGGTTTTATAAGAGAGGGGAGGAGAGTAATGCAATATCTCCATCATCTGTCCACGGAATCATGAGCAAAGTAGAGCAATTGGAAGGCAACAGATAATTCTCCTACCCTATCACTTCAGAAGGAGAGGGTACATTGAAGCTCCAAAATGAAGGTAGAAGGAGAAGACATGGTGATGGCTTCCAATAAGCCATTGGCTTCAATGCTCCTCTCTTGCTCTTCTTCTACTACAATTTTCTTGTTTCCTTCTTAGTTTGATGTGTAAGAGAGGGGGATTTATTAATGGGGAAATACTAGCTACATTGGCTAGTATATAAGGTGAGAGAGACTTAATTTTTCATTATGAGATAAATATACAAGTCTTCTTTCTCCTTCACCTTGCTCTCCAAGCTTCCATGTCTTCCTTCCCTCTCTTCTAGTCTTTCTCTCTCTATTTCTAGTATTTCTCTCTCCTCGTCACTGCCTTTCTCTCTCTTCTGCTCTTCTTCTTCTTCTTCTCTGCAGTCTTCTCTCTCCTCTTTCTCTCTCCCAGTTTCTCTCTTTGACATGATGGCTTGGGGAGCTTTCTATCTCCCTCTCTCTTCTCCAATTGATGGCATCATGGCGTTCAATATGGTGCCCTCCTTCATCCTCCTATTCGTTCTCAACCCCCTTATATGATGGCACCCCCTTCTCTACATCAGGACTCTTCAACTTCCCACTAACTCCTCCCCTTCCTCTTCTCCAATTGGCACCCTTTGGGCTTTCTCTCCCCTTCCTCTTCCACCAACAATTGACCTTTCCCCTTCTCCCTCTCCTCATCTTCCATTATGATGGTGCCCTTTTCCTTCATCACAACCCCCCTATCAACTACTAGCATTCTCTCTTTCATAGATATTTTGTTAAGCTAAAATATTATCTACTTTTTCCTTTGTTCTTTGACTTGTCCCTCCCCTCCTTTAATCTTTAATGTGATCATCCTAGAAATAGAACTCTCTCCCTACCATATCCTATGTATGATGCGGTGAAAAATTTGCCAGTTCAACTACTCCTATCTATGATCATCATCAACGATCAAGACCACTTGTCCAATCTTTGCTATCGAATTCATGTCTTTTACTTTTGCCAAGTCGTACTCGACTATACACTCAACCATCTCGAACCTCCTAAAAACAACTCATTTGGATTTGTCAATATATTCTTTATGGGAAGAAAGGTCAAATGATCCTCCAAGCCAAAATTCTAATCCCTTCTGATTAGATAAAACTATCGAATTGTACCTAGTATTTTCCTAAGTCCACCCTCTAGCACAAAACTCCTTCAAACCAGGATTTTCCACTTGTTGCTGGACTACTACAGAGACAGATCCTTCAAAGACGAAATCTCGACCACATCTACATTAAATTGATGTAAAAAGTTGGTAACAATGTGCCAATTGTATACAATGTTGCTAATTTTTTTTGCAATGTTAGGCATTGTTTCTAGGTGTTGTCACTCTCATGTGTAAAAATAAATGTACATGCACAATGAAGGTGCTCTCTCAAATACACGTGTATCTAAAATTTATTGCATATAGCTATAGTGGGCGCCATGCCATGCTAGTGCTTAACAATGGTGCAAAATGTGTATCAACCCAACCCTTGCCATGGAAGTAATTGATAAAATCAAGAGATGACCCCTGAGTGTAGTGCATTGGACAAGTGCAACATGAAGTACTCGTGAACCCACAGTCCTCGTGATGTGCAAGAGTATCGGCAAGAAAATATACATGTTTCAAGATGTTTAGTGGCTACCAACAAACTCAGCACTAACCTATCCAAAGAAACACTAATCTTTACCAAGATTATCAAGTTTTCATGCTTAAAATTCCAAATAAAATGACAAAAATAATTCTTGATCTAGATATTTCCAAAAATGTAGCTATAAAATAACAAAACAAAAAAATGCACAAACAATTAAGCTAAAAAAATCCTACCTACCTAAAGTTTCTCTAAGGATTTTCAATTTACACAAAAACACTTGACAATGTGAATACTTAGGTATTACTTAGTTAGAAGATAGCCATTAATATGTTTCCTTATATTAGTATTATTAATCAAGACAAAGGAAAAGGTGTTGGTGTTCTCTGAAAGTGCACTTGAAGAAAATTTTGAAGATATCATTAGTATTCTAGATAAGATGTATCGTAGTTGAATGGCCTGAGAATAAGGGTGTCACCAATAGTTGTAGCTACTTCCAATGAGATTAAAGAGAATGGTCGCTTCTTCTAGTGCTTCTCTACATTGCTTTGTCGAGGACATTGATGTGATACAAAAAAGGAAACATGCAAGTAACCCAGGATGATAGGTCTAACCATGTAAAAATTACATGGTGCAGTGAACATAATCTGAGAAAGAGATAGAGAGTACACAATAGATAAGAGGAGAATAAATGGGTGGGAGGCTAGGGACATAAGGGACTAGGAGCAGGGTGGGAGGGCAGTGACAATGGACTGTAGTGGGGATCTATGGCAAGAACAGAGTCATCTTTTATAGGTAGCGGGAATGAGGACCAATCTGCATGGCAGAAGGGGCACAACCAAGTAGGAGAAGACAAAGATGGACGAGGAATTCCTAGTAAGCATGAGTTATCAGCTTGTGTTGTCTACATCCCTGCCCTTTGTACACATCGAATAAAAAGTAGAAAAATAGATGATTCTAGTCCACAAAAAATTTCAATCTTTCTACCAACAAACTTTTATCACTTCATTATGAATGTAAAACCCTAACCAAATAGTTGCATTTTGCTCTACTAATCTTCTCTCCAAGTACTCTCACCTGTTATAACCATGTTCATTTTCTTGCATGTGGTGGTTGTAGAGGGTTGAGGAACAAAGAAGTGCTCACTTGAGTTGTAGAGCTTGTGCTTGCATCCATCATGGTTGGTGGTATGCTATGCAATGCTTAGTAGAATTGGATTTTGATCCATATGCGAGTGGCTAGGTGAGAGATAGCCTAAGGATTTTGTGTGTTGAAGCTCCTAAAATAATAGGAGTGTGTCTAATAGTACCAAGATGTTGAGCATTGTGTGTTTCTCAACATTTTTGTTACATTATCAAGACTAAGGACACATTAACCATAAAGTCACTCGTGCATTGTGTGTATGGAATAGGAGGGGTATGAAAGTACATAAATTTTCATACACATGGATAGCTTGTTCTATTCATTATCATCCTTTTATTACACTTTTTTAGGGGTAGGGTTTTCCTATCCCTCTTGGGTATCTAGTTCACTTTTGGATCTCAAGACCCGTCATCTCTTATTATATGGTTTTCTTATGGTGAGAATGAACTAGAATCTTTGTGGTTTTTCCTCGGGAGTCTACTCTAATATTAAACATTGCACGAGATCATGCCCCTAGCTTGTGGATTTATATGATAAATTCATATAATTGTTGCAATCTTTTAGCAATTCAAATATGCAAGTGCTTCATGCACATTACGGTGTGGCTAATAAACTAAAAAATTAGGCTCCTTTTTTGTTCCTACTTGCATGTTGCACAATGGTTACTTCTTGCAGATAACATCACCTCTTCAAAGAACCAAACCAAGGAAACAACAAGAATAACAATAACTTCTCTACATATCATCATAAATAAATTCTTCCACCGATTCATCTTTAATAGATCTTAACGAATGCTTCATTATCATGAATAAAAAATAAAATGAATATAAAGATGTATTGAATCTTGCATGGAAATGATCACATAGTCTTTATTAAAGATGATTCATAGTTTTCTTCTCTCAATCTCTCACAATCTCACTCATAAGTATATAGTTTTTGCCTATTATCTTTTTCACTAATACACACCCTTGATCACTCATACATCATATCACTTAGAGTATAATACAATGAATGATCAATATCCTTTCTTGGTTGTGAAATCTCTCTCTAAAATGCATGTCTGATCCAAAGAGGCACCAAAGCCACTATAGTGACTCTTCATAGTCCATCACTACATTGTCACTTCGATTCTTCACTTCAATCTTTAACTACTACTTATTTTACTTCAGTCAGGCTATTTTAAGCTTATATTATTCTATTTCTAACCCATTAAAATTTTTCTAAGCTAAACACTCATACAATAGAACACATACAAAGCATAGAGACATACAAAAGCTTAATAAGATACTATATAACATCAATAGAATACATTAAAACCTCTTAGTTTCAACTTTCGACTCATCAAAAACCTTTCAAAATGCCTTCAATCACACTCATAACTAATCATTTACATCTTCCACATTTCAATAAAACCAAATAGACACAATAGAACCAATTAAATAATCAATAGAATATATGAACACATCATATATCAATAAAAAACTATCATAAGCTAGTTTAACTTACTTAACCACTATCCATTAAACTCTTCAAAAAATATCTTAAATCAATAGAAACATGCATAAAAATAACTAATCAAAATTGAAAAATCCAACAAAAAACTATCACAAATACAATCTCTTCAAACTCAACATCAAAGTCATGGAATACATTTTGTTCTATTATGAGTGTACTTCAAATAAATTGGTTAGAAAATGCTAAAAGATTGATTGAACATAAAAACAATAGAAAAATTGACACAAAACTTAGAATGAGCATTAAAGGAAAAAATGTGGATTTCACATAGAATATCTCAGGTGTTGATCCAAAGTGCCAATACTGATTTGGATCCATTTATAATAACTAATTTATAACACCCATGTGTTCATACAATGTATTAACTCACATCAAACTCTATTCCTTATAATGGAATTTCTTTTTGTAAAATTATTTGAGTATTCTTATAGTGTTCTTTCCATTCTCTTTCATATAAATGCTAAGATTAATGTTATGCTTGGAAACTAAATCTACACTTTGTATTGATGTATAGATCTATGTGCATTTTAATATCAATATTTTTGTTTGGCTAAAAACTTTATAAACGGTGTTCAAGTGTCAGTGATGGAGATGCTTAAGGGTTAATGGTTGTCTCTTAATCAAAACACACATGACAATACAACTATGAATGTTACTGTCATCTATGAGGGTCATGAGGCAAGTGTTATAGATGGAGGACTTATGTCCCTTTGGAATAATATAGAAATTACATAGTGCAATGGATAGAAGTTGAGCAAGGAGGAGAGAAGACACAACAAATATAAGAAGAATAGAGATAACTTTAATTTCAAACGAATTGATACAAATATGGCTTTGTTATCCACGCATGCACTTTTACTATGAAGCTTAGATGGGGATCTAGACAGACGATAACCGAAGAGGTTAAGAATAGTCAGAAAAACTCTCACTGTGTGAAAGGTGTCAAGAATCGCGTGGTGGGAGGACTTGCTTGAGCTGCTGCGCCAAACACACACTATATACACAAGAGGAAGCTCACTCAAGAACACAAGAAGAGAGATGGAAGCCAAAACATTTTCTTGCTGATTTTTTCTTCTTCTTCCACCCACTATACAATGTACACAAAGTATAGATAAGATACAACATAGAGGAAAGTGGCCTACTAAGTCAAATAGTGCATAACAGACTACATTAATCGACTGGCACTATATCTTTGCCAGCTGTAGGTTGGTGTAACAAACTAAATATAATAAGTGATAAGTCAGTGGCCATGTGAGTATCATAATGACCACTAACATGCTAAGTGTAGATGTGCGAACCCATCTAGCCAGGCGGTCCATCATCAATGTTCGCACATTGTCGTGCTGCTACATGCACACCGTGTAAAAAAATCTAGAGTGTAGCTTCCTTTTAGATTTAGAGAGCCAATTCCACTTTAGGCATTAGTATTAGTGTCCATGATTCAAAATATTAGATTTTTTTAGACAAGTTTTTAGTCAAATTTTGATATTCTAGATATTATTTCTTGTAAAAATTCATAAAACTATAGATAACTTCTAGATTAGGAGGACATGTAAAAGAAAGCATGTAGCTTTCAGCCAATTTGAGAGGATTTTGTGTAAAAAAAGATATTAGTGAAATCGCAACATGCACGATCGCTGTTTTCAGGTAGTGAACAATACTCCAAAAGTGGGAGATGAAGAAGGAGTGATTTGGCAGGATTCTGGCCAGGTGTCCTGGTATTTAACCCCCCTTTCGGAGCCATTGGAAGCATCGGATTGGCGATTTGAGAAGCATAGAAGAAGGTATTATTTTGTACACATTTTTGTCTATTAGAGTTATATTTTCGCATAATGCTGCAAGAAACTGACAGGCTTTATCTCTGTTAGTATTCTTCTATAATTTCTAGTTATTTTTGGGATTATTCTTCTACATCTTCAATCTCTTTGAACCCCTTCTCTTTTTTCTACTCCTCTCCTTGAATCTATCTACACCTTGCTGTCTCTTATCTTCAAGAACTTGGCTTGAAACCTTCAATCCTTCTCTTATCTCTATCATCTTTGAAGTCAAAGCTCTTGAACCCCCATACATTCTTCTCTTGCCAAACCCCTGTGGTGACCTTCAACCCTACACGCTGTAACATTGGTGAACTCGGCGTGAAGGTTGGTGTAAGAGAACTCCAAGATGGGGGATTCTTCAGGTGATACTCTACAACAATTGGTGCCCATACTACAACAAACTCAGCAACAACCAATCCAAATGTCACAACAACAACAACAAAGGCAAGATGAAGAGAAGATTGATTCCACAGCTATCAAGGCCCTAGAGGAAGTTGGGCGTGAATTAAAACAATTTAATGGTCAAAATGTCCCTGTTTTTATTCGCTTATATGTTGAAAAAATGCTATTCTTTGGTGTACCACAACATGCATAGAGCCCTTATTTTGCCACACTAGCCAAGCATGGTATTCAAGAAAGAATCCATGGTCATTTTCAACAAGATGCGGATTGGGTTGCATTCAAAAAAGCCCTACGCGAAGAATTCTTCTCACAAGACTTTGGTCTAATGACGAAGAAAAGTTTCACTGAATGGGTTGAAAAACCCAACAAAGGTTTAGCTACAAGAGCTCTATACCATGTCAAAGTCGAAGAGCGAGGACAAGCATCAACTCAAAGACCCATGAGAGAAGGCTTTAAGAGGCGCTGTATTTGGTGTGACAGCCAACAATATGATAAGAGGGAGTGTTCTGCCTTCCGTGAGGCTGAAGCATAGAAGCTTGTCTTTTGGAAAGATGAAAAAATTCATGCGACTGAAACTGGTCTTCCAGTAAAGCCAAATTTTGGCAATGGTGGAATGAAGAAAAGATTAGAAGATTTAGCTGTAAAGAATGCCTAATGTAGCAATTGATGTAGCTACCTATGGGCTGAAAATTGATCTAATTAAATCAAGTTTGAAAGCATGTAAAGCTAATGTGCAATCTAAAGTATGGATGCAGGCACTAGATCAAATGGAACGTGATAAAGCAACCAAAGAAGATTTGGCTAATGCCAGCCAGTATATTCGAGGAAAAACTGGTTGGAAAGAACCAGTAGATTCTTTTTCTGCCTTTGCACATTTGGCTGACGTCAATCATAAAGAAGTCTTGATTGAAGAAAAGAGAAGAAGAGAAGATGAACCAGGGCCTTCCTCTTCTGGCCCTCCAAAATGGGTAACTAGAAGAACACATGAACAACTAAAGCTTGCTGAAAATATAACCCCAGATCAAGAGATGGAAGATGTGCCACAAACAAAGAAGCCGAAGAAAAGAAGAAAGGCAAGCAGCCAGGATACAAATTACAGTCTGACATAGAAACTGCAACTGATCTCAAACAAGTCCTAGAAGAACGAATTCTAGGAAGCAAAATTGAATTCACCTTAGGTGAAATTCTTGGAATTGCCAAACGTGAATTCCATGATGTAATTATTAATGTAATCAAAAGGGAAAGACAATATGTTGGTGATGAAGAAACAGTGCATGCTTTTTTGCAAGTTCTTCGAGTTTTTGTGCAGGATGAAGAGAAGTTGACTTCACAAGGAATTCAACTTGAAGCAGTTAAAAAATTAATTGCAGCAATTGAAGTTAAAGATAAAGAAAACATAAATGCAAAAATTAAAGAAGTGAAAGCTGAAAATATAATGGCCGGCTGGTCCAAACCAGTTGGGCAGCCCACCTCTCAAAAAGAAGGCCGTCTATAGCACATGCATGAGGAAGAAGAGGCTTGGTTCATTCCAAGCAGTCACTACTCCCGTACGCATTGGGCAAGAGCAACAATGGAGATAGTCGTCAAAATTGGAGAAAAAGAAATACCATGTATTGCACTCTTAGACCATGGCTCGAAGATAAACGTCATGGCAAGGAGTCTCTATGAAAGTGGCGGATGGCCCATAGATGTTGATCCAGGTTGGCGAATGAGAGCTGCAAACAACTCTTCTGGAGAGTTATATGCTACATGTCCTAATGTGCAGGTAACTATTGGAGACAAAAAAGATCATTTTCACTTTTTTGTTCAAGACTCTTGTAGTTACCCTATCATTCTTGGGCAACCTTACATTTCTGAAGCCCTCTTGGAAACAAAAGCTCTTAATGATGGTTCTTCCTATGCTCGAATCCGAAGCAAGGATAATGAATGAGCTGTCCAATTTCTTACTGTGTGTGTTAACCATCATCGAAACAGAGATCGACTGCGTGATTATCCTGTGCCTCCTAATGCCTGAGAATTCAAGGGTTTTCGGGCTGCATTACTATAAAGGAAGGCTATGGTAGTGCGTCATGTAAAAAGAATGAACCTTCTTATGCAACAGAAACTGTGTCTCTAGCAAATTTATATGTATGTACAGCCAATAGTATGGGCTATTATAAGTCTCTTCTGGCCATGACTAAGGATGCAAGAAAATATTTATGTCATGTAAAAAGGGAGCTGAAAACTTATGACATGATGGCTGAAAATAAAGATATTCCGTGCATTTTTTTTTGACTGATTAGTATTGACACATTGGCTGAAATATATGCAGTTGCACATGCAAAAAGTCAAACAAAAAATCAGTCCATATAGAAGTATGTACATTGGATTTTTATCAAACCACAGAATTTATCTTTACCCAAGGACTTAATAAAGATATCCGCAACCTGTTCATCTGTCTTTATATGCATAAGATCAACTCGTCCTGCAAGAACCATCTCTCTGATGAAATGGTAGTGTACCTCTATGTGTTTCGTCCTGGCATGATAGACTGGATTCATAGCCAGGAGTACACTACTCAGATTATCAAATAGTAACTTCACTGGAGCATCTACCTGTATGTCCAAATCAGCCATAAGCTTGAGCAGCCATGAAATCTCGCATGCTGCCAATGTAGCACCCCTGTACTCTGCCTCAGTACTCGACAAAGCAACTGTAGGCTGCTTCTTGCTACTCCAGCTAATCATACCACTACCAAATCCAAATGCACATCCACTCATAGATCTACGGTCATATGAGCAACCTGCCCAATCTGCGTCAGTGTATCCAGTCAATGTCAAGGGCTTATCTCTGACATAGAACAACCCATACTCTACAGTGGACTTAACATATCTCATAATGCATCTAAGTGTATCCAAGTGCGGCTTTCTAGGCTTCTGCATAAACTGGCTTATGAGCCCTACAACATAGCTCAAGTCAAGCCTAGTGATGGTCAAGTAAATCAAGCTGCCAACCATCTGCCTGTACATAGTCACATCCTCTACTTCAGCTCCAGTGTTCATGTCTAACTTGACATTCTGATCAAGAGGTGTATCCAACGGTTTACATTCAGCCATGCCATACTTCTTCAGCATCTCCATGGCATAGTGCTTCTGCATTAGCCATAAACCATTTTCAGCTGGAACTACCTCAATGCCCAAGAAATACTTCAATTCTCCTAGGTCTTTCATGTCAAATTCAGATTTCAGCATCTTCATTACATGCTGTATGTCCAAGTCATCATCACTAGTGATTATCAAATCATCAACGTATATGACCAGCACTCCCAAGCCACTGTCAGTCTTCTTTGTAAATAGGCTATGATTAGCCCTGCCAACAGCAAAACCCAATCTCTGCAAGTAGTTACTGATCCTAGCATGCCAAGATCTCGGAGCCTGCTTCAGCCCGTACAATGCATTTTTCAGCCTGCATACATAATGCTGAAAATTAGGGTGAACATGCCCTTCCGGCTGAACCATATAGACATCCTCTCCTAGGTCACGGTTAAGAAATGCATTCTTAACGTCCATCTACTGCAATGTCCAGTCTTTAGCAGTAGCCAAGGCAATCACAATGTGTATGGTTGCCATCTTGGCAACAGGGCTAAATGTTTCCTCATAATCAAGTCCATACTGTTGGGCATATCCCTTTGCGACCAGCCTGGCTTTGTATCTCTCCACACTCTCATCTGACTTGCATTTGATTTTTTAGACCCATTTGCAGCCAATGGTCTTTTTCCCTTCAGGCAGTGGCACTAAATCCCATGTCTTATTTTGAGTCAAGGCTTTCATTTCTTCGTCCATGGCTACACACCAGTTCTCATCTTTCACTGCTTCAGCATATGTACCTAGTTCTTTGACCTCCATCACTTTTGTCATGTAAGCATAATGCTTTGTGGAGTAGCCACTGTATGTCAACCTGTCAATAGGGTATTTGACCCTCTGCGAGCGTCTAAGCTATGGTGCACTACTCGATTCCCCTCTCTCATGAGACGGAATATACTTGCTATGCCTTGTGCCAGGCGTATAGATAGTCGGAATACCAAGTTTGCTGTCTAAAGTATCAGCAGACTCATAGCCAGAAGTCATTCTGCTAAGTGTCATCATACCAAATGCATCCTCAATAGCTTTCTCTTTTCCTTTGCTATCCAAGACATCATATCTCCCCCTCACTGACATAGTGGTGTCAGTGGACGGTGAGCTCCTCAATCTCCCTGTCCATGGGGATACTGTCTGACTACTAGGTCTTGTCATAACAGTGCTCTGCTATAAATCAACTGTAGAGACATGATTGGAAGGCATATCTGATGGCACTGCAACTGGTGATACATACCAAGAGCCCATCTCATCAAAGATAATATCCCTGCTCACCAAAGTCTCCCTGGTAGAGGGATCATAGCATTTGTATGCCTTCTTCTCCTACGAATATCCAATGAAAACACACTTATGCACTTTGGGATCAATCTTCTTCCTTTTCCCATCTAGAATATGCACATAAGCAAGACAGCCAAAGACTTTCATGTGACTTACATCCGGCATATAGCCATATAGCTTCTCAAACGGTGTCATCTCATGAATACCTGCAGTGGGAGTCCTGTTCAGAATGTATACAGCTGTCATAACAACCTCTGCCCAATAGTAAAGCGGCATATGCTTTTCATTCATCATGGTCCTAGCAGCTTCCATCAAAACCCTTTTCTTTCTTTCAGCTACTCCATTCTGCTGCGGAGTGTAGATGTAGGTTAGCTGCCTACGAATGCCATTTTCAGCCAAGAAATCATCAAATTCATTTGATACATACTCCCCACCATTGTCAGATCTCAAGCAAGAGATGTAGCATTGAAACTCCTTCTCAACCTATGCTTTAAATTGTTGAAAAAGAGCAAAGACCTCATCTTTTGTTTTCAATATGTAAAGCTAGGTATAGCGACTGTAGTCGTGAATGAAAGATACATAATATCTGGAACCTCCCATAGATGCATTATGAGCTGGCCCCCAAACATCAAAGTGCACTAACTGCAATGGACGTGTACTCTGCCTTACATGGCTGACAAATGACAATCTAGATTGCTTACCGAACTGGCAAGCATCGCATACATGACCAATATCTGAATATTGGAACTTAGGTAAACCTGTAACCAACTGTTTTTTCTGCATAATTTGCAGCCTTTGCAAATCGACATGCCCCACTCTCTTGTGCCATATTTCCAAATCCCTAACAGTGCCAGAACCATTGGCAAACATAGCTGAATTTAGCTCTAGCAAAGAAGCATCAAGAGTAAACATTCTGCCATTCCTGTGACCACGAGCTATCAACTTGCAGCCATTGCCAAACTCTTCAATAAAGCAGCCATGCTTATTGAATCTAACTTGCAAGTTCTGCTCTGTCATCTGACTGACTGACAATAAGTTCTTCGTAATTGAAGGGACATGCAATACATCATGTAAATTTTTCTTTCTGTCATCATGAACCACAAGAGGCACTTTGCCTTTATGCTCAATGCTACGCTGCGTGTCATCACCTGTGTATACATAGCCATGCTTTTCAGCCACCATATCAATGAACTAGTCACCGTGAGGGGTCATGTGATTCGACGCCCCTGAGTCAATGTACCACACTGCATCATCAGATGATTTTTCAGCAGCCTTATCTTTGATATATTGCATGGCAAATAGTCTATCACCAGAGTCATCTACCTGACTGGATGTAGCATAGTGTCCATGCTGTTTGCCCTTTTGGTTTCCCTGCTTCTTCCAACAGTCCTTTGCAATATGCCCATACTTTCCGCAATAATGACAATCCTTATCCTTGTTTGGATTGTCACATGAACGCTGCTGCTGCCATGAGCCTCTGCCAACCACAGGAGTTAGATCTCCCCCTGCCTCGAATATTTCCACCACATCTTGCATTTGATGACTACTGATTGCTATTACCATAGGATGCATTCTGCTGGCCTCCTCTGCCAGATCCATAGCCCCTACCACGGCTGCCACGACCACACTGATTCGAGTAAAAAACCGCATCCTTATTCTTTGAACTGCTTGACCCTGTAGCTAAGCCAATCTTCACCTCTTCATGAATCAATAATGCAACCAGCTCATTAAAGTCAGGCATTTCATCCCACATAGACACTAAAGTGTCAAACGACTTGTATTCAGGACCCAAGCCATTCAAAGTCACTGCAACCATATCTTCATCTTCAACGTGTGAACCAACAGATGCCAGCTGATCTGCTATGGTCTTAACCTCTGTGACATAATCCTGTATGGATCTGCTCTTTCTCTCCATGTTATTGAATTTCTGCTTCAATTGTATCTTCCTGGCACTTGTAGTTGTGCCATAATATTTGACCAATATGTTCCATAAGGTGTATATGCAAGATGTAGATTGCTTGATAAGCTCCCAATGCCTTGTTTTGCAGTCACATATGTCTTCAGCCACAACAGGCGCAAACATGCAGTATCTGGAGTATGCAGCAGCAGCATTCAATGACAATGATGATTATAGAGCATACTTTAGTGCTCAATGAGGCCCTGAGAGACTACCCAACAAGCTATAGAATGCATAAACCCTGACACATACCTTGATAGAGTAACAATGGCAACCTTTCTTCTTCATAGAGACACTCTATCTTCAAGCTTCAAGTCTTCTTTTCTAGTGCATTCCACCAGTGAGCCCATTCATGGCTCTGATACCATGTTTGCTTTCATGGATGCAGATAGAGAGCAACACACAGAGTGAAGCAACATGCTTCCTCTCTCATTCTTCTCTTTTTACTAAAATAACATAAGTCAAGTATTTACAAGTCATGAAGGACCATTCACACCAACCGTAAAGACTAGAGTACTGACTTATTTAATATACCTGACTAATATAGCTAGACTAGCTATGTCCAGCTCATGTCAGTCAAACATACATGAAAGAGCTTGATTTTCTAATAACAAGTTCACATCTAAAAGTATAAAAGAGCTCAAAATAGGTGAAAATTATTTCCTTTGGCCGGATTGAAAAACACTCTTTTATGCAAATGCTAATAAAACATGGAAAAGCTTTTGCATTTCAACCAAGTGAAATAGGCTATGTGGATCCAAATATTGTGGCTCCTATTGTCATTTTTACAGTCCCACACGTGCCTTGGAACCTCAAGCCCATTCCCATTCCAAGGGTGCATCTACCCAAATTATTGGAACTTCTAAATGAGAAGATCAGAATGAAGATTTTAGAACCATCTTCAGCACCTTACTCAAACCAATGGTTTACTGTGCCTAAGAAAAATGGATCTTTATGATTCATTCAAGATCTACAGCCTGTCAATCGTGTCACAATCCGAAATGTTGGTTCGAGTCCAATTGTTGATGAGTTTGCTAAAGCTTTTGCAGGTAGAGTAATTTATTCTATGGGCGACCTATATTCAGGATATGACCAATTTCAGCTTTCATTAGAAAGCCGAGACATTACTACAATGAAGACACCTCTTGGATTGGTCCACATGTGCACTCTAAATCAAGGTGCAATAAACTCTGTAGCCCATATGATGAATGCCATGCACAAAGTCTTAAGGGACTTTATTCCACAACTTACTCTTCCATTTCTTGATGATGTACCTATCAAGGGATGTGAAGTCAATGAAAAGAATGAGGAGCTTGAAAAAGATGGTTTGCAGGACATTTGTAGTTAACCACATTCATGATTGTGACAAGATTTTGACAAGGCTAGAAGAGGTACATCTTACCCTTTCTGGAGCTAAGTCAATTTTTGGAGTAGAAGAAGTCCTAGTGGTCGGTCAGCAAAATGCAAGAAAAATGCACAAATGTTTCAGAGGTGAGAAGAATTCTTGGCGCATGTGTATTGTATCTCATATGGATATCACATTTTGCTCATGTAGCTGAAAATCTTTATCAGTTATTAAGAAAAGGCTAAAGATTCTCTTGGAATAAAGAGTATACTCTTACTATGCGTAAATTAAAGAAGCTATTAATTTCAGCCCCCACTCTCAAAAGGGCTGACTATTCAAATGGTCAACCCATCGTCCTTACTTTGGATACAAGTCCCATTGGGATAGGATGGGCTATTGGCCTAGAGAATCTTGAAGGTAATAGGTATGCAATTCGTTTTGGAGCAAAAGTTCTCAATGAACATCAAAGAGAAGGTATGCACAAGTAAAAAGGGAATTGTGGGGAGTTGTAACAACATTAAAGTGTAATAGATATGCAATTCGTTTTGGAGAAAAAGTTCTCAATGAACGTCAAAGAGAAGATATGCACAAGTAAAAAGGGAATTGTGGGGAGTTGTAACAGCATTAAAGTGTAATAGGTATGCAATTCGTTTTGGAGCAAAATTTCTCAATGAACGTCAAAGAGAAGGTATGCACAAGTAAAAAGGGAATTGTGGGAAGTTGTAACAACATTAAACTGTAATAGGTATGCAATTCGTTTTGGAGCAAAAGTTCTCAATGAACGTCAAAGAGAAGGTATGCACAAGTAAAAAGGGAATTCTGGGGAGTTGTAACAGCATTAAAGTGTGATTGTGAATACTTTATAGGTGCTTCCATAGTGGTAGAAGCTGATTGTCTTCCACTCTTGGGCATGATTGCCAACTACTCTACACCCGACATTGCTATGCTAAGATGGATTGCATATATTAAGTCTCTCAACCCCGAATTAAAGCATATTGCAATGAAGGAGAATCCAGTTTTGCTGACATGCTATCACGTGCAAGATATGACAATGAAGAAGAATTGATGGAAAAGATGAAGCTGAAGAATCTATACTTGCTGAATTTCGTTCTACGGCTACTGAAAATACATTTTCAATTATTGCATATACTGGTTCAAAGCTGAAAACAACAGGATGGTCAACTAGAAGCCAACATGATCATTGCATTGCTCAAGTTCTAGTTCATTTCCTTGAAGAAGATTGGCCAATATTTGAGCACAATGAAAAAGAAGGAGACTTGGACTAATGAGGAGTTCAAACATATCAAGAGGAAAGCTTATGGCTTTTTTCTTAAAGAATGACATCTATGGAAGCACGTAAAGAAGAAGAAAGGAGTGCTTGTTCTAGTTTTAGGTAACAAAAGATTGCAACAACAGGTAATGAAGGAATTTCATGAAAGCTTGTGGGCTGGCCATAGAGGCATATGGGAAACCTTTAGTAAAGTCAAATAAAAATATTGGTGGCAAAACATATATTGGGACATAGCACATTTTCTTGAAACCTGTTATGTGTGTCAAATGTATTCTATGGTCAAGCATCGAGATGGGTTACAACCAACTTATCCTTTGTCTATACATTATAGATGGGTTGTTGATCTTATAACCATGCCTACAGGAATATGGAATATGCGGTATTTAGTGCTTGCAAGAGATGATCTAACCAATCAAGTTGAAGGCAAAGCCTTAACAACCAAATCCACTCAAGCTGTTTGTCGTTTTTTGCTTGAAGAAGTATTTTGTAGATATGGTTGTGTGGGTAAAGTAACTGCAGATAGAGGAGAGTTGGATGCTGATGAGGCACGCAACTTCTTTGCTCAATTGGGTATTAAGTTGGCTTTAACATCATCCTACAACCCTGAAGGCAATGGAAAGAGTGAGAGAGGTTATCAACCTATTCTCAAAATTCTAGCAAAGTCTTGTAGAGGAAAGATCAAAGAATGGCCTAAAATGCTACCTTTTGCATTATGGGATGACCGGACTACTCACAGTTTAGTGACTGGCTATATGCGAGCTGAACTTATGCACGGACAACAACCAATTACGCCAATTGAAGAATCTATTCTCACATGGAGTCTTCTACCTTGGGAGGAAGGCATCAGTAGAGAAGAGTTGCTGACTTTGCACATATGGCAGCTAGAAAGAAGGCCTGAAGATGTTCAAGTAGCTATTGAGAAGCTAAAGACAGCAAGACTAAAGAACAAAAGAAGATTTGATAAGTGACATCGACTTCGGCCAAGAGCAATTCAAGAAAATGACTGGGTGCTTGTCTATGACAGCAGCCTAGACAATCAATACAGTGCTTCTAGGAAGATGGTAAAGCGTTGGTTTGGCCCATATGTGGTAAAGGTCATTCATGACAATGCCACATATTCATTGGTTGAATTGGATGGAACAAGCATGAAGATACCCATAGCTGGAAAATGAATCAAGCTCTTCAAACGAAGAGAAAGTTCAACATATGAGCTAGAAGACTTGAATATAATTCAAGATCATGAAGACATAGAGGAAGAAGAAGAGGTAGAAGATGAAGACATTGACATGGCAGAAGATACTTCTTCTGACACTGCAAATTCATAAGACTTTGGCACATGCTAGAGGATGTGTAGGTTAGGAGGGGTTGGATATCGTGCCACTACACACACACCGTGTAAAAAAATCTAGAGTGTGGATTCCTTTTAAGATTTAGAGAGCCAATGCCACTTTAGGCATTAGTATTAATGTCCATGGTTCAAAATATTAGATTTTTTTAGACAAATTTTTAGTCAATTTTTTATATTCTAGATATTATCTCTTGTAAAAATTCATAAAACTATAGATAACTTCTAGATTAGGAGGACATGTAAAAGAAAGCATATAGCTTTCAGCCAATTTTAGAGGATTTTGTGTAAAAAAAGAGATCATCAAAATCACGCGACGCACGATCGCTGTTTTCAAGCAGTGAACAGCACCCAAAAGTGGGAGATGAAGAAGGAGTGATCTGGCAAGATTCTGGCTAGGTGTCCTCGTATTTAACCCCCCTTTCGGATCCATTGGAAGCATCAGATTGGCGATCTGAGTAGCATAGAAGAAGGTATTATTTTGTACACGTTTTTGTCTATTAGAGTTATATTTTCTCATAATGCTGAAAGAAACTGATAGGCTTTATCTCTGTTAGTATTCTTCTATATTTTCTAATTCTTTTTGGGAGTATTCTTCTACATCTTCAATCTCTTCAAACCCCTTCTTTTCTGTCTACTCCTTTCATTCAATCTACCTACACCTTGCTGTCTCTTATCTTCAAGAACTTGGCTTGAAACCTTCAACCCTTCTCTTATCTCCATCATCTTCGAAGTCAAAGCTCTTGAACCCCCATACATTCTTCTCTTTCCAAACCCTTGTGGTGACCTTCAACCCTACGCGCTGCGACAATGTGTTGAGATTTCCATCTCAACACTCCCCCTCAAGCTCAACTCTATCTCTGCAACTCCAAGTAAGCTTTGGAACTTTTGAAGCTTCTCTATACCCAATGCCTTTGTGAAAATGTCAGCTATCTGATCTTGTGTACTGACATATACCAAGTCAATCTCTCCTGCAAGTACCTTCTCTCTCACAAAGTGGTAGTGCACCTCAATGTATTTTGTCCTAGCATGGAACAGTGGATTCCTAGCTAGTTGTATGCTGCTCATGTTGTCATAATAAATGACAGCAAAACTGGACCATCTCCCTGCACATACTCGATAAAGAAATTGTAGATTGTTTTTTGTTGCTCCATGTACTTGCTGCACTACCAAGGAAAAACATGAATCCAATAGTAGATCTTCTGTCAGACATGCTACCAGCCCAATCTGCATCTGTGTATCCAAAGACTTGTATATCCTTACCTGCCTTATTGAAAAGTCCATAATGTAAAGTGGACTTCACATACCTCAATATATGTCTAACTGCATCCAAATGAGGCTTTCTACGCATCTACATAAACTGACAGACAAGGCCAACAACATAGCTCAAGTCTAGCCTTGTGATAGTCATGTAAATCAAACTCCCTACTATTCTCTTGAACAAAGTAAGTTCTTCTATCTCATCCCCAATGTCGGCGGTCAACTTCACATTTTGCTCCAATGGTACTGAAAGAGGTTTACATGCTGTCATAACTATACTTGGATAACATATCCAAGCCATACTGCCTTTGGGATAGGCATATACCATCATCACATTTGATCACCTCAATACCAAGAAAGTATCTTAGCACACTCAAGTCCTTCATCTCAAACTTCTTCTTCAATAATTCCTTAACTTTAGCAATCCCATTATCACTGTCACTATAATAATCAAGTCATCCACATAAATGACTATGATGACCAAACCAACATCTCTCTTTCTCACATAAAGTGAGTGATTAGCTTCAGAAATACAAAATCTAATATTGACAAGATACTCTCCAATCTTGTCAAACCATGCTCTAGGTGCTTGCTTCAGCCCATAGAGCACCTTCTTTATCCTGTACACATATGTGGAATGCTCTAGGTGCTTGCTTCAGCCCATAGAACACCTTCTTTATCCTGCACACAATGTAGAATACTCTCCAATATTCGTCATAGACTATGCTCTAGGTGCTTGCTTCAGCGCATAGAGCACCTTCTTTATCCTGCACACATATGTGGAATGCTCTAAATCCTCATAACCTACTGGTTGCTCCATGTACACTTCCTCTTGCAATTCACCATGCAAGAAGGCATTCTTAACATCCATTTGTTGCAAACTGCAACCTTTGGCTGCTGCCAAGGCAATCACACATCTAATAGTTGGCATCCTAGCTATTGGAATAAATGTCTCTTTATAATCTATGCCATATGTTTGAGCATAGCCTTTTGCAACCAACCTAGCCTTATACCTGCTAACAGAACCATTTGCATTATGCTTAACTTTGTAAACCCACTTATAGCTAATAGCTTTCTTAACCTTAGGCAAGGACACCAAATCCTAAGTCTTATTTACTTCTAATGCACCCATCTCTTCATCCATTGGTGCATCCCAATGAGCATGACCAATAGCATCCTCAAAACAAGTGGGCTCAACATCCTCAAATTGCTTTACCATATAAGCATAATGGTGAGCTGAATAACCTTTAAAACCAAATATTTTAATAGGGTATATGACCCTGCTAGACCTGCGTACCACTGGATCACTCAATGGAGCCTTTACATTACTATGAGCTCTCTATACACCTAGTGTCTTGACTGAAGGAATACCAAGCTCATCATCCAAACTCTCTGAACTACTAGAATCTCTATCAAATCCCAAATGACTAGTAGATGTATCATTACCATCCAACACTTTCTTCTTTCCTTTGTCTTTGCCTGAAACACTTATAGATCCACCTGAAGATATGGGGCTACTCCTTCATCGCCCAGACCAAGGGCTCACTATACGTGTAGTACCACATGATGCTTATGGTCCACTAAGAATTCATGATTCTTGCTTTTCTTTCTGCACATAGCTATCATGATCATTATCATCATCTAATACATCAGCAGCAGGTGCATACCAACTGCTCATCTCATCAAAAATAACATCCCTGCTCACTCTAAACTCACTAGTGATATGGTTATAACAGTGATACCCTTTCTACTCTAAAGAGTATCCAATAAAAATACATTTTTCATCCTTTGGATCAAGCTTCTTCCATAGCTCGTCAAGCACATGAACATATGCAACACAGCCAAATACCTTCAAGTGTGATACATCAGGCTTCTTGTCAGTAAAGTATTCTTCGGGAGTCATCCCATGAACTGCAGCTGTGGGGGTTCTGTTTATAATATAGACAGCAATATGGAGAGCTTCAGACCAAAAATGTTTTGGTATATTCTTTTTAGCCATTAACACCCGTGCAACTTTTGCAATATGCCTCTTTTTTCTTTATGCAACCCCACTTTACTGTGGGATATACTTGCAAGTAATTTTCCTCTTTATCCTCAAGAATCCACTAAACTCATTAGAGAGGTACTCTCCCCCTCCATCTAATCTCAAGCACTTCACTTTCAAGCCTGTTTCTATTTCAATAGCTGCCTTAAAAGATTTGAAGTGCTCAAATACATCACTCTTTTCCTTCATGAAACATACCCATAGATTCCTTGAACAGTCATCAATAAATGTGACAAAGTATTTGCTCCCACCAAGAGATACATTCTGTGTAGGCCCCAAACATTTGTATGCACTACATCAAGTATTTTTCTGCTCACTTCTCTATCATGCGAGAAGGGTTGTCTTGCATGCTTATCAAACTGGCATGCTTCATAGACTTTATGAAATTCTACAACTCTAAAGGAAGGAAACCCTGTAACCAATCTTATGGATTGCATTAATTTCAACCTTTGCACATTTGCATATCCAATACATTTATGCCATATTTCAATGTCTGCAATCGCTCCTTTTCCTTTAGCATACATAGCAGCATCCATTGCAAGAATTCGAGCATCTAAAGTTAACATGTGGCCAACTCTACTTCCTTTTGCGACCAACCTGCACTTATCATTAAAGTCTTCTACAAAACAACCTTTTACATTGAATCGGACTCGCAACCCTTGCTCTACCATTTGGCCAACAGACACTAGATTCTTTGTGATTGAAGGCACATGTAATATATTTGTCAGACTCTTTGTCTGGCCATCATGCAAGGACAAGGGAACCTTTCCAATATGTGAAATTGGGTGGCATGAATCATCACCCGTATACACATAACTTGGATTTTGTAAGTCTTGCATCTCTCCAAACCATTCAACATGACTGGTCATATGATTAGATGCACCTGAATCCACATACCATACATCATCTTGTGTCCTCTTTCCTGTAACTGCATTCATCATATGCTGCATAGCAAAAAAATGCTCATTTTTTTCTCCATTCTATTGTGAAGACGATGCATAGTTTCGGTTACTGCAATTTACCACTGCAAATATCATCCTGCTTAGCATAACAATGGGTTGCAATATGACCTGTTTTGCCACAATAATGGCAAACAATAACAGAATTTTCAGAACCTCTATTCTGCCATCCACCTCTTCCTCTAGAGCTCCCTTTGCCTCAAGTTTTTTTGACCTCTTGAAACCTGCATTTCACAAAATTGCTAATTGAATCTGTTTTGGTGGTTATCACCAGCACGTCCCATACCACAGCCTCTTGAAGAGGATCTACCATGTCCCCTTCTTGAACTTGAGTAAAATGCTTGGACCTGTTCACCATTTCTTTCAAACGAGTCACCCTGCATATTGATCTCTTTGGTAATCATAAGACAAACCAGCTCATAAAAATTTGAAAATGGCTTTCGTACATATACTCGAGTAATAAATGATTTCCATACCTTTTCATTATTAAAACCACTCAAAGTGGATGAAACCAAATCATTATCATTAGACATTTTATCAATCGCTGCTAAAGCATCTACAATGCTCCTCACCTTCAAAACATACTCATTAATAGACATTTTCCATTTCTTCAAGGTATTCAACTCTTGCTTGAGTTGAATCTTTTGTGCCTTTGTATTTACTGAAAACATGTTCTCAAAAATTTTCCAAGATGCATGTGAAGTTTCTGCATTCCTGATATGTCCCAGTATAGTATTATCAATGACTGCAAACAGCCAGGACATTACCTTTTTATCTTTTGCATTCCATTCTTTCTATGCCTTTAATTCAACTGCGATCGGCGGAGGGATACCCAGCTCTCGCTCCTTTTCTTTACCTGAAACAAACTTATAAAAGCCATTTCCAATGAGGAAGTTCATCATACGAAACTTCCATGAAGGGTAGTTGTTCTTGTGGAGCTTCTCAATAATGGGATTTCCACTATTCTTAGCCATTATCACAAAAAAGGATACAACACAGCAAGCTAGTCTTCAACAGCCTTCCACAACAACTCCACAGCAATACACTAAGCAACCTTTTTCACAGATTGCTCAAAAATAAATGTAATCTGCAACCTGTTTATAGATAAACCTTATGTTTCCTTCTTCCTAGCAAATACCTCAAAAATTACAAATTTAAAATATGTAATGTGTGCACCTACATTCGGTCAATACAGCCAAAATCATAGTATACTGTGAAACTACTTTCCGTAATCTTGTGGCCTGAAATGGTCTCAGATGCTCACACACCAAATCTCACAGCAATTTGAGATTTTCACTCTACCCTACTTCTAGTGCCTCCACAGGAACTATCTAAGAGAAAGAGTGGAAGAATGGAAGAGCTTCTTACAAAGGGAGGGAGGGAGGGAGAAGAAGGAAGGGAGAGGAAGAGAGAAAGTGAGAGAGAAAGGGAAGAAAGAAAACAAAGAGGAAGAGGAAGAGAGAAATGAGAGATAAAGGGAGGGAGAGAGAAGGATGAGTGAGAAAAACAATGAGGGAAAGATGGAAAGAAACAAAGAAAGAGAAAACAGAGAGAGAGAGAGAGAGAGAAGAAGGAGGTAGAAAAGAGGGGTGAGGTAAAGAGAGTAAGGAAAGTGAAAATAAGAGAGAGAGAAGCAGAAAGAGAGATAAAGAGAAAAAAAAAAGAGAATGAGAGAGAGGGAGAGAGAAATAGAAAAACAATGAGAGAATGAGAGAGAAGGGAAAGAGAGAAAAGTAAAAGGAGAGAGGGGAGAGTGAGATAAAGAGAGGTAGGGAGACGTTGCTTTCAATATCTTTTTTTAAAAAGTTTTTTATTTTCTATCTTTAATTTTGTTTGCAACAAGATGTGTTGAGTGAGAGTGGGGAGGGAAGGAGGGAGAGAAATAGAGAGAAGAAAGGAGAGGAAAGAAGAGAGAGATAGAGAGAAATAACAATGGGAGAGAGAGGGGCTTCATAAAAAAACACTGAAACTTGAGTATGGCATTTTACAGGTTTGTAAACAAGCAAGAGTGAGGGAGCAAAAGAGAGAGGGAAAGAGCTCAAAGAAAGGAAGGTTGGGAGAGAGAGAGAGGTTACCACCGCCATCGCTATCCATGAAGAGGGAGGAGACAAGTCTAAAGGAGGAGGAAACTCATGAAGGAGAAGAAAAAGGAGGGAAGTATGAAGGGATTCTTCTTCAAGCTTTGAGGCAAGTCCATTTTCTCTTCTCTCTTTGTTTTTCTATTTTCTTTACTTCTCTCTTTCTTTTTGTTGATGAAGAGATGTATAGAGAGAAAAATCGAGAGAGATCAAAGCGAGAGAGAGAGAGAGAGAGAGAGAGAGAGAGAGAGAGAGAGAGAGAGAGAGAGAGAGAGAGAGAGAGAGAGAGAGAGAGAGAGAGAGAGCGTCTCCATCGCCATTGCCACCACCATCCATGAAAAGGGAGGAAACAACTACAAAGGAGAAGGAGAGAACCCGTGAAGGAGAATAAGAAGACAAATAAGAGAAGCACGAAATGATTCTTCTTTAAGCTTTGAGATAAGTGCATTCTCTCTTCTCTCTTTTCTTCATTTCTCTCTTTCTTATTATTTATGAAGAGATGCATACAGGGAGGGAGGGAGAGAGAGGGAGAAATGAAGAGTGAGGGAGAGAAAAAGGGAGAGGGGAATACAATGAGAGAGCAAAATAGACACAGAGAGAGAATATATATATATATATATACATAGAGGAGGGAGAGAGGGAGGAGGAGGGAAAGAGAGAAATAGATGGAGAGAAAAATAGAGGAAATGAAAAAAGAGAAGATGATGGAGGGAGTGAGAGAAATAGAGGGTGGAGAAGGAGAGAGAAAAATAAATAGAAGAGGAAATAGAGAGAGAGAGAGAGAGAGGGAAGGAGAGAAATAAAGATAGGGAGGATAGGAGAGAACATACACACACACACACACACACACACACACATATATAGAGAGGCTATGGCAAGTGAAGATGGCTTGAGACCTAGACACAAAGTGATGCCAGGAGATATATTCTATGGTGGATTCCGTGAGGTTTTTCGATGGATTCCATAAAACTATATTTATTTTTCGGGGCTCATATATAAGGTGGATTCCTTCTGTGAGAAGTTGACGGAGATGCCTATCCTTTTTAGGCATTAGATTAATTTAATGTGCAAGTGGGTGATTCCATAGTAGGTGATTCCGCAAAATACATATCATATTAATGGACATTTATGAGTTTAGAATACGCACTCGAATTAAATTAAGGTTAGGATAGTATTCCAACCTATTTTAATTATTTGTAGTTGAAGATTGCTAGGTATTCACTATTTTTTGTTTATTTTATTTATAAAAATTTATGAATGCTTCAATTGATGTGTAGAGCAGGTAGCGATGGCTTTGGATAGCACTAGGCGTTAGCATAAGTCCAAGTGTAAATTTTCTAAGTATAATTAGTTATATTAAGTATAATATATAATATTATATATCTATATGATATTGTATTATTAAAATTATTACTCTATTTGTAAAATGTAAGTTTAAACTTCTTTAGTAATAATTAGATCATTGTCCTTAATACTGTTAATTTCTTTGTTTTTAATATATATTATTTTAGAATATGAGATTTAAGATATGCTTTTATAAAAATAATCTTTCTTTATAAAAGCAACAGGATCGCGCGTAAAACAGGAGAATAGGGTGAAAATTGAGTTTTTTCTTTTATCTCTCATTCGGAATCGGAATTCACAGTTTCAAGAGTCGTTTTAGGGTTTCTGGTACACTCCGAACACGATGGTGATATCAAAATGTCAAGATTTAGAGCATAGAATTTTCTGTAGAAACTGCAGCATGTTACAGGATACCTCTTGACTCTTCAAACTCTGTATTTCAATTGATATTTGTACTTTCTTTGTAATTATATGGAATATATGAATACAAATATCCATGTAAAACTATAATATAGAATTAAAGATGGCAAATCATGGCTTTTGCCATGGGGGAGGTTGAGGGCCCAAGGTTGGGCCCAATCATGTGTGTTTCTCTTGTCTTTCTCAATCTATTGAGTTATTTAAATCCTCTTATTTATTATAATTTTGTTTGTATTTAGTAGTTGAGATATTTGATTTGTTAGATTTTTTCACTAAGTTTTATTATGTGTATCATAAAGTTGTTTATGATTGAGATTAGATTTGCTAGATTTGCTATGTGTTTCGCTTCGTACCATTGGTATCCAAGCTTGGCTATGCTCCGAGTTTTCAATTGTATGATATTAGTGTATAAAGGCGAACATCATGGAACAATCACAATCTACAAGACAAATTACTATAGATGAATATTGCAGTTGCATTTCTTGTGTTTTGGATTGCCTTATATCCACAATTGATTGACTCAAATTGATCCAATTTGTTCTTCTCTGAATTTGGATTATAGCATGGACTTGGCTATGCAAACAAGATGTTATAGTCAAAAAGCTTTTGAAGTTTATTTCATTGTAAATCATAGCTTTGTTTTATTCTATACAAGTTTCAAGTTTAAGCATATTAAGTCTTTATTTATGTAACATGCTATATAGAATAGGCACTTGAAAGTAGTCTAGCTATTGCATATGCTTCACCATAAAAATCCTCTCGAACAACTATTTTTCAGGTAATGTAACTTTTTACTAGTTCATATTTTGAGGATGGTGTTAAAACAAAAGTTTTAGCCCTAAAAAACATCTACAATTATTATTAGACACATATTTTACAAATTTTGAATATTTAGAAAGTTATTTGAGTCCTAAACTGACCCTGAATGCAAATTTCACAGTAGTATGTAGAAAACTCTATAGTAGCCAACTTTGAGCCCTATTTTTTATAACCTTACCTTCAAATTTGGTAATCCATCATAGCAGCATGAATTGTAGACCTTTTTGTTGTCTACAACTCTCTAGTTATCATAATGACCTGATTCTATCTATAAAGAAAGTTATTTATCTTGAAAGTATGTCTCGCAGTTAACCTAAACTTAGTGAAATTTGTAAATTTCAACATATACAGACATCTAATTTCCTAGTAGGATAGATGGCATTTGAGTATACTCCCAAAAGAAAAAGTTATACAAAGATCTAAAACTTATATTAGACATGGTTTTGTCTAAAGATGCATATATTAAAAGATAATCATATCTAAATATACGATGGAACTTGAATATTACTATTTTTTACCAAGAGACTAGTACTTAATTAACTTTAGCCTTATCTTTAATATGTTTCTTTTTAAGTTTTAGTCTTAGTCATAAGTAAATGTTTTGTAAAATTTCGTATAAGCTCCAACTCTCTAGTTATAGACTAACTTGATTCACAATAAGATATAAGTTGTTTTTTTAATTCAAAGTAGGCCTTCAATATGATTCTCACTCTAATTTTTGACGATTATAGTATGCCTTTAATGTTGAAATATTTTGATTTGATAAACATTGAGACTAACAAATTTTTCTTAAAAATTCTTCAACTTCCTAATTCTGTTGCGAATTCACGCTTTCTAGTAAAGATAGAGATGTCCCATCAAGGTAAGATAGGAAAGTCTTTTACTATTTTTTTAAGAATTCGTAGTTAAATTTTTACTTACTACTAAACTAGAATAACAATTTTATTTGTTATTGTCTATGCTTTGAGTATGAAACCTAGTATTCATAATATGTTTGTCTTATCTTTTGACTCTCTTACTCCCATGAAAGACATCTATGGCACTAACACTAGTTTTTAATCTTAGTAGAATCAATTGTTTACTAATAATTAGTCTCCAATTGATTCATTATCCTATACTAGATACTTGGTAAAATTCAAAAAAAAAACTCATTCAGTTGAAGACGTGCAACGGATGACTTCCCACGCCCTTATTGCTTACCCTTCATTGCTAGCTCCATATCGAGCAGCTAATAGCAATTGTGGACAATTGCTATCCCACCCCGTGGCTATGATGCCAGGAGGTATATTCCATGGAGGATTCTATGAGGTTTTTCGGTGGATTCCATAAAACTAGAGGCATATTTCACGGTGGATTGTGTGAGGTTTTTTGGTGGATTCCATAAAACTATATTTATTTGTCGAGGCTCGTACACAAGGTGGATTCCTTGTGCGAGAAGTTGACATGGATGCCTGTCCTTTTCGGGCGTCAGATTAATTTAATGTGTAAGTTGTCATCGTGTCGGGGGTCGAAGGTCTACCACTGGGGTTTAGAGCAGAAGAGAAGTGAGAGATCCAAAGGGGAGAGAGGAAAATGATTGGGGTTTGATGGATTCTCGAGTTATGGAGAGAGTAGATGAGATAGAGAGTAACCAATATCTTACATAGCCATGTCATACAAGTTTACCATAATAAACTTGGATCCGATTACATAAAAAACCATGAGGATTATGCATAGATCTATGTAATATTTTGTTCCATTTCCTACAACAAATTCAAGCTCTAATACCCTCCATTTCATGAAGATACATGTATTGAGACTTCAAGATACAAGGTATAGAGAGATAGAACTCATTACAACTGACGTAGAGTCCAAAGGATGATAAAAATGAATCATTAGAACCACAAACATACTTAAGCCTTGCATTAAAACAGTAATTTCCAGCCCTCAAACTTGACTCATAAATGTATACAAACTCATGGGAAAGCCTCTCATTACAATCTCAACCAATGCCCTATTATATCGGGAGCATTGTCTACACAAGGAAGTGATTAGATTTCAAGAAACCCCTTCAAATGGAGTTTTAATGGCTGCCCTATTTATGACAGTTTTGGGAGAGCCTATTCAGCCCATACATTGGCAAAAATCACCTCTTGACTTGCCCCAAAGTCACTCAAGCACTTGGGCACAAGAAGGGCTTCAATGGTACACGAATATGATAAGAGAATGGAAGAAGACGCTCATAAGAGTAGGCTGAATACTTTATCTGTATTTTTTCCTTTCATGGACTATCATACCACTCATTTTCGTGATACCAAATGGATGGGACAAAAAGGACTCTTACCTTCTTTGTTTATATCTCCTCTTTATCTTCAGTTTGCTTTGTGTTTGCATGCTTTGGAGCATTCACCATAGTCTTCAACTCTCCCTCCATCTTCCACAGGTGTGCAGGCTCAAAAAATGCACTAGAAAATGCGGGCTGCACTCCTCTCCTTCTTCCACACAAAAAAAAGTTCTCATAAATCATATACAAGTCATATAAGTCCTTTGCAACAATTACTCCGTGTCTCTTGTGGACGTAGTCAACTTTGGAGTGCTCTTGACAAAAGTTGGATCTTCCAAGCTAATGAACTTCATAAACTAATGTGACATAACCTGTAAACTATCAATTACCACATGTTGATCAAGTTGAAGGTTCTCATATACACTATCACTGCCATTTTTCTTGATACAAACTGAAAATTGCATGTCAAGTTACAAAGGAGCTTATGAGATTAAATGACATCTAAGACAAATGTAAGGGAATAATGACTGAATTATGTATGAAAGTTTCTTATGTGGATCCTAATGAAGTTCTTCTACAAACATAAGAACTCCATGTTTTATGCCATGAACAGAAAACCCTTTGATATTCACCCCCCCTAACCTGCACATCCTCCAACATGTGCCACTTCATGAATTTGCATGTTAAGGAGGCTCTTCTTCTGACATATCTTCATCTTCATCCCCTAAGTCTTCTTCTTCTTCCTTGTCTTCAAGTAGATGGTTCACATCCAAGTCATCAAGCTCATAAGTAGAAGACTCTCTTCGTTTGAAGAGCTTGATACATTTGCCGGCTATTGGTATCTTGATCATGGTCCCATCCATTTCAGCCAAAGTGTAAGTAGCATTATCATGTACTACCTTCACCCAAACCATTACTTGGCTAGCTTCCTATGAGCACTATATTGATTGTCTAGGCTGCTATCATAGACAAGTATCCAATCATTCTCTTGGATAGCTCTTGGACGGAGTCAATGACACTTGTCAAACCTCTTCTTATTCTTCAACCTTGTTGCCTTCAGCCTTTTAATGGCTGTCTTGACATCCTCTGGCCTTCTTTCAAGCTCCCTTATGTGCAAAATCAACAGCTCTTCTCTATTTATGCCTTCATCCCAAGGCAAGATACTCCATGTGATAATAGACTCCTCAATAGGCATAATAGGTGGCTGCCCATACATTAGTTTAGCTGGCATATAACCTATCACTGCACTATGGGTAGTTCTATCAGCCCATAATGCGAATGGCAAAGCTTTGAGAATTGGTTGATGTCCTCTTTCACTCTTACCATTGCCTTCAGGATTGTAGGCTAATGTAAGAGATAGCTTGATTCCCAATTGAGCAAAGAAATGAGGAGCCTCATCGGCATCCAATTCTCCTCTATCAGCACCTACTTTGGCAACACAGCCATACCTGCAAAACACTTCTTCAAGCAAAAATCTACAACAGCTTGAGTGGTCTTTGTTGTCAAGGCTTTGCCTTCCACCTGATTTGTGAGATCTTCTCTAGCAAGCACTAGATATCTCATGTTCCAAATTCCTGTAGGCATAGTTACTAAATCAATAACCCATTTGTAATGAATGGATAAAGGAAAGGTAGGCTGAAGCCCATCTCTATGCTTAACCATAGAGTACATTTGACAAACATGACAAGACTCAAAAAATACTCAATGTCTTTATACATGTTTTGCTACCAAAATTTCTCTTTTATTTTGGCAAAAGTGCTCCATATGCCTTTATGGCCAGCCAATAGGCTTTCATGAAATTCTTACATGACCTGTCTTTGAGTCTTCTTATCTCCTGAGACACGAACATGCGCTCCTCCTTTCTTCTTTACATGCCTCCAAAGGTGGTTCGCCTTTGAGAAAGAAGCCATAAGCCTTTCTCCTGATTCTCTTGAACTCTTCATCAGTCCAATCTTCCTTCTTTGCCATAGTGCTCAGGTATTGGGCCAATTTTTAGGCAATCATTTGCATAATATTCTTCCATAAAATGAGAACAAACTAAAGCAAAGCATTGAGCATGCTGTATTTCAGCTGCCCACCGTCTTTCCATGGTTGTTTCTTCATTCTTTGCTGCTGTAAATTCTGTTACAACAGCAGTACCTGCTGTATTTGCTGTAATTAATTATGTACATGCATTTATAACAGCTGTACCATCATTAAGAATAGCTGTTCTTGCTGTTTTCTGATTTGAACCTGCAATTACAGCATCATTTTCAGCAAATATAGAATTTGTTACTTCCTCATCCATCATCTCTTCTTCATCTTTATATCCGGCACGCGAAAGCATGTTAGCAACTGGATTATCTCTTCCTGCAATATGTTTCAAATTAGGATTTAAGGATTTAATATAGGCTATCCATCTTAGCATAGCTATGTTGGGAGTGGAACAATTGGCAATCATGCCCAAGAGTGGAAGACAATCTGTTTCAATTACTACATGTGCACCCATGAAGTACTCCTGATCACACTTTAATGCAGTTGCAACTCCCCAAAGTTCTCTTTTAATTTGAGCATACCTTCTTTGATGTTCATTAAGAACCTTTGCTCCAAAGCAGATTGCATACTTGTTGCCCTCAAGATCATCTTGACCAATAGCCCATCCTATCCCAATAGTACTTGTGTCTACCGTGAGTATGATAGGTTGTCCATTAGAGTAATTAGCCCTCTTCAAGGTGGGGGCTGAAATTAGCAATTTCTTCAATTTTCGAACAGCTTGAGTATGCTCTTTTTCCCACATAAACATTTGGCCTTCTCTTAACAGTTGATAAAGATTTTCAGCAACATGGGCGAAGTGTGGGATCCAAATAAGATAGAAAACACACACTCCAAGAAATCTTCTCACCTCTGAAAGAGTTGTGCATATTTCCTGCATTTTGCTGATGGCATCAATCTTGATTGGAGAAGGCTTTCGGCCATATGGGCCACACATATGCCCAACCACAAGAACTTCTTCAACTCCAAAAACAGATTTAGCTCCTGAAAGAGTAAGATGGACTTCTTCCAGTTTAGATAAGATTCGAGCGCAATCATTAATATGATCGGAAACAAACTTGCGGCATCCAAGCTCATTGAGCTCTTCATTCTTCTCATGAATTTCACATCCTTTGATCGGTACATCATCAAGGAAAGGAAGAGTAAGTTGGGGAATATAATCTCGCAATACTTTGTGCATGGCATTCATCATGTGAGCCACTGAATTTGTAGCTCCTTGGGGTAGAGTACACATGTGGACTAAACCAAGGGGTATCTTCATTGTGGTAATGTCTCGGCTTTCCAAAGCAAGCTGAAATTGGTCATAGCCCAAATATAAATCACCCATAGAATAAATTGCTCTACCTGCAAAAGCCTCAGAAAATTTATCAACAATTGGACCCGAACCAACATTTCTACTAGTGACTTTATTGACAGGCTGTAAATCTAGAATGAATCACAAATATCCATTCTTCTTAGGCACGGTAAACCATCGGTTAGAATACGAAGCTGAAGATGGCTCCAATATTCGCATCTTTATCTTTTCATTTAAAAGCTCCAGTAACTTAGGCAAATGAGCCCTTGGTATTGGTTTAAGATTCTAAGGAATGTGTGGGACCGTGAAAATCATCATTGGTGCCACAACACGGTTCCACACAGCCAATTTCATGAGGCTGAAATGAAAAAGCTTTTCCATGTTTCTTCAATATCTGCATAAAATATTGCTTTTTAGCTGGCAAGAGAAAAGAGTCTTCACCAATTTTTAGCTCTCGTACGCTTTCAGCTGTAAATTGGTGACCAATATCTTTGGGGTCACGAAGACTTGGCTATTTGGATGCCTTTTCAGCCAGTCCCTCACTTTCGGGAGGTAGTGGAGTTGCCACTGGCTTGACCTTCTTGTCAACTGTCTTGTACTTTGTTTCTACTCTTGCCTCATCCCTATTTGGCTGTCGAAAAGCTTCATGATCAAGAAATTCTTGAATTATGTCATAAATATCCAATGTACATACCTATATGGACTGATTTTCAGCCTAATTCTCTACATGAACAACTACATGTATTTTAGCCAATGTATCATTATAATTCAGCCCATAAAACAATCTTGAAATTTCTTCATTTTTAGCCAAAACATCAACTTGCTTCAGCTCCCATTCCACATGACATAAATGCTTTCTTTCATCCCTATTCATGGCTGAAAACTGTTTATAACAACCCGTACTGTCGGTTGTAAATACCTGCAAATCAGCCTTTGACATAGCCCCCTTTACATGTGGAGGAAAATTTTGATTACATGAAGCATTGCCATAGCCTCCACTTACAGCAATGCAACCCGACAACCCTTAAATTCTCAGGCACTAGGAGGCACAGGATGATCTCTCAATCGATCTCTATTCTGGTGATGATTTACACAAAGAGTCAGAAATTGGATAGCTTTGTCATTATCCTTATTTCTTATCCGACGATCATAAGATGAACCATCATCAAGGGCCTTTGTCTCCAAACAAGACTCAGAAATAAAAGGTTGACCAAGAATGATAGGATAGCTATAAGAATCTTGAACAAAGAAATGAAATTCATCTTTTAAATCACCAATAGTAACCCTTACATAAGGATATGCCGCATAGAGATGGCTAGAATAATTATTGGTTGCTCTCATGCACCATCCCGGGTCCACATCTATGGGCCATCTGCCATTCTCATAGAGACTTCTTGACATGACGTTGATCTCCGAACCATGGTCTATAAGGGCAATGCATGGAGTCTCTTTTTCTCCAACTTGACAACGGTTTCGATATTTGCCCTTGCCCAATGGGTACGGGAGTACTGACTACTTAGAATAAAATGAGCATCAATCTCTTCTTGCATGTTGTGAAGACGAGCTTCTTTCTTATGCATTGGCTGCTCTTTGGATTGAGAAGACCCCACCATAACATTCTCTGCAATAGCTTCTTCAATTTCAACTTCATAGATGTCTTCATCTTTGGCTTCTATGGCTGCAATCAATTCTTTGATTGCCTCCAGTCGAATCCCTTGAGTATTCAGCTTCTCTTCATCCTGCAAATACACATGAAGAGCTTGCAAAAAAGCATACATAGATTCTTCAGTTTCTTCACCAACATATTGTCTTTTCCATTTAATTACATCAAATATTACATCATGAAATCATCCTTTTGCAATTCCGAGAATTTCACCTAATGTATATTCAATTTTTCTTCCAAGAATCCTTTCTTCTAAGACCCGTTTGAGATCCGTCGCAGTCTCTATGTTAGACTGCAGCTTGTAGCTAGGATGTTTGCCTTTTCTCTTTCCTTCCGTCTTCTTTGCTTTTGGGGCATCTTCCATGACATTCTCTGGCGGTGGTGGTGGATTTTCAGCAGCCTTCTGCTGATCTGGTCTACTTCTTGTCACATGTTTGGTTGGCCCTGAAGAGGAGGGACCGGCAACATCTTCTTCTCTTTTCTTCTACCACAGCTTCTTGATTATTGATTTCAGCCAACCAAGTGAAAGCTAAAAATGAATCAACCGACTCGGTCCATCCGGTTCTTCATCGGATGCATTGACTGGCAGTAGTTAAATCATCTTTGGACGCCTTGGCTCGCTCCATGCGATCTAAGGCCTGCATCCACACTTTAGATTTTACATCAGCTTTACATGCTTTAACAATCTCATTGGTTGGCTCTATTTGCAGCCCATAGGTAGCTGCATCAATAGCTACATAGGCTGTTCTTGTTGCCAAATCCTCCAATCTTTTCTTCATGCCACTGTTAGCGAAATTTGACTCAAGAGGAAGCCTAGTTTCGGTCGCATGAATTTTATCATCTTTCCAAAAGAACATTTTTTGCACCTTAGCTTCACGGAATGAATTCACTCCCTCTTATCATGCTGTAGGCTGTCACACCAGATATAGCGTCTTTTGAAGCCTTCTCGTATAGGTCTTTGGGCAGCTATCCGTTCTCTTTCTTCTATCCTTTCCACCTTGGAATTAATCTCCCTTAGATTATGATGGAGATCTTGCATGCTCTTGATCTGCTCGTCCATGACATCCTTCTTTGGAGGTGGAACAACGGGATTTCTTAGTTGCTCGGCCATAGAAATAGGAGGTCGAGATACAGGAACATGCTCTTTTATGGACTCAGATGGTGCAGAGGTAGAACCCCACCTTAGGCCCATCCACTCTCTTCGAGCAATCATATTAACTGCTTCAGTAACATCACTCAGATCAGTCTTCAATCCCGTCTCAGAGTCAGGATCTTCAAGCCGATCAGTCAGCTTCTCTTGAAGAAGAGGATCCGTAGCCTTCAGAAACCATTCAATCTTCTTGCTTTCCATACTCTGTTGATCATCAGGATCCAGCTGAGCAAATTTTCTTTCAAATTCACGGTGAAGAGCAGTGGCAGCTAGTCCCTTATTGGGCCTTTCAACCCATTCAGTAAAGATTTTCTTTGTCATGAGGCCAAAATCTTCAAGAAAGAATTCTTCTCGAAGAGCCTTCTTGAATGCAGACCATCCTGCATCTTTCTGGAAAAGACCATGAATCCGGTATCGAAAAGTTTATTGTTCATAATATAAACCATGGAATTATTATGAACACAGAAGAACTTTACTATGATTTATATGAGGAATTTTCATACACAACTCACTCATTGTTACCCAACAACCAACTTAGATATCACTTAGTTACATAAGTTCTTTTGTATTTGTCATACAATTTTCAATTGTACCATGTATATTGATAAAAAATTAAGTCTATGGGAACTCACAACTTGATCAGCTGGAGATAATTGACAGTTTGCAGGCTAAGTCACATTGGTTCAAGTGGAAAATTTGGTTAGAAATCAAGAAAAGTGCCAGAAGTCCACTAGGTTCATGGGGGACTTGAAATAATGGACTAAAATGACCTGTAAGTGACCTAAGTGGTCAAAATGATAAGTGGGAGTTGAGCAGGATGCAGGCCACATTTTTCAGCGCAAAAAGCGGGCCTGCATACCTGTGGCAATTGGAGAAGGAGCTGTGGGCTATGGTGCATGATCCAAAGCATGCAAACTCAAGACAAACTGGAGCTGAAGAAGGAGTTACCAACAAGGAAGGTGAGAGCTCTTCTTACCCGTCCATTTGGTATGACGAAAATGAATGGTATGACAGTCCATAAAAGGGGGAAACCTGAGAAAAAGAATTCAGCCTGCTCGTATGTACGTCTGCTCACATTCTTTTACCTTATTCATGGTCCAATGAAGCCCGACTTGTACCCAAGTACTTGAGTGACTTTGGGGCAAGCAAAGGGGAGGATTTTGAAGGTGTGTGGGCTGTTATGGATTGAAAAAACCAGTCATAAATAGGGCAGCCCACTGTTTTTGTCCATTTTAATGAGTAAACAAGTGATCTATGTGGTTGTAATAGAGGAAATTGACCTCTTAACATCAGGGCTTTACTTGTGAATAATTAGAGGAGCTTATACTTGAGATTATGTACACTTTTGGAGCTTGATTATGGGCTAGAAATTACTGTTTTAAAACAAGGCTGAAGTCAAATTTATGCTTTATCAATGCATTTCATGAGCTTTTGATTTATGTCTTGAATGTACTTGAGTCTACCATCAAAATACTTGTCTCTTGGAGTTGTTATCCATCCATGTACATGAAATAAAAACCATTTGAGCTTGCATTTGGAATATACATTTGGTTTAAATCTGAGATTATCTCTAATGTAAAGACTTATTATTCCCATATGCATTTGATGTGATCAAGACAAAGTCTTTCATTCCATTCATGTATGCCAAGTAAACAGAAAAAGCTTGATATCTTCTTATTCAACTAAGTCATTTCTAAAATCCAAATCTTGTCAAACCCCAATCTTTCTTCCTTCTCCAATCCTTGAATCCCACACTCTTCTTCTACTCTAAACCCCGGTGGTAGACCTTCAACCTCCAACACGATAACACCGGTCTTGGAGGCCATGCACGGACAAACAGGCAAAGTATCGGCTCCAAGCATGATGAGGGACCCCAAAGAAGACCATTTTGTCAGTATAGAGGCGGATAAAAGAGGACATATTCTGCCCATTAAATTGCTTGAGCTCCTACCCAACTGCCTCCAAAGCTTTAATGGCAGCAGCATCATTCCGCTCTTCATCTTGCCTCCATTGTTGCTGGAGTTGTATCTGCTACTGAAATTGCAATTGTTGTTGTTGGTTCTCTTGCATCAGACGAACCAACTGCTGCAAGCCATCTCCTCCCAAACCTGATGATTCTCCCATTGTGCTTTCTCTCCTGCAGCCGACCTTCACATGGGGAATACAATGCTATCACTTTCTGGAAGTTTGTGACTCAAATTTTCATTTTCTTAATTTTTTATGTTTGACTTTCATTTCTTCTCTTTTCATTTTTCCCCTCTTTCTTAGGTGGATTTCAAATTTATCATCTCTTTTCCCACTTCTTCTTTCCTAATGAAATTTTATAGCCTCATTATTGCTTGCCCTATCTGTAGCCCTATGAAATTTCATTTCCTCTACACAAACACAGAGTGAGTTTCACATGTTTTATGAGAGTAGAGCTTGTTCTACCAAAGCCCTAAGATTTTCTTTACAAAACTTTACAAGTATATTGTCCTCTTCCATGGATATTCTATGATAAATTTTTATCTTGATTGGACAAAACCTGTGCGAGTTATGTGCATTCTCTGACATGTAATTTCTTTTTTTTTTGTACTCTAGGAGTTTCTTACCGTCAAGAACAATGATCTTTTAAAAACTCAACATCTTCTTCAATATCTTAGGATTTGTAAACAATGTTACAGGTATATTGTCTTGTTTTTTTGTTGCTCCATAGTTAAATTTTATCTTGTTTGGACAAAATGTATGCAAGTTATATGCATATTGAGCTTTCCTTTGCTTTTGTACTCCAAGAATCTCTGAGAGTGAAGAACAATGATTTTTTAAAAACTCAACTTCTTCAACATCTTTGGGCTTCTTTGCAAAGAGAGCCACAGGTATATTGTCTTTTTTTTTTGTTTCTCCATGGTTAAATTTCAACTCATTTGCACAAAGCCTATGTAAGTTATATGTATGCTTTGACCCTAGATTTCTTTTGTTTTTGTACTCCAAGAATTTGTGAGTGAAGAAACAATGCTCTTGTCATAAGTTATTAATTTCTTATTCAACATCTCTAGGCTTCTTTGTGAAAAGAATTACATGTATAATGTTTTTTTAAATTGCTCCATTTAAATTTCATTTCATTTGGAGAGAACATTTGCAAAGTATACACATGCCGATAGGTAACTTTTCTATTTGGTTATTATAGATATCTTCATGGAGGAAGAACATCAGTAATATACTTGCAATGGATGGAGGTCTTCAATAGGAAAGATGGTGGCGGTAATTGGATTTGTGGTAAGTACTATAAGTTGGATTGAATTTTGATGCACCCAAGTACTCGAGAGAGTTTCAAGGTTAGGCGTAAGGATGTTGCAACCCCTAGTAAACATTGGAAAGGTAGAATTTTAGAGTTTAGAAAAGTGTTTCATGGAACAAGTATAGTAACTAAAGTGTTGATCCAACATGTTTATATGCACACAAAAATCTATGTACACGACAAGAACTACATTGCAAATTATAAACAAAACAATAAGTTTTTAAATTTTATCATTGTTTATTCTTTTGCATCAAAGTTGTTTTTAAAAATCTTTGCAGTGTTCTAATTCAATATTGTTTTACTGATAGCTCTATATCTATCAACTTTTCATGAATGACAGAATGTGGAATGTTTGAGCGGCAAGATACATGTTTGGCATGAAGACATAAGTTCTTTGATCTATGATAATAACTCTGCAAGTCAACTTGCAACTAAAAAAAACTTTTTCTAAAATTCATTGTATGTAGTAGAAAGCCAGAGATTGCAGCATGTCCCATTCCCACCACGTCAGGAGCATGTAAGTCTAAGATAAAATCTAACATCAATAGTGCTATGAAATACACCACAGGTTCAAAAAATGTGCATCTTAGTTGGTTATTCCATCCTCATTGTTTGCACATTGTTTGGTTCATGTAATGTTCTAAAGAAAACAAAGATTACTTATCAATGCAAGTATCCATTCGAGGAATGAATGAGTCAACTATTGGGTGAGTCTTGGCAAGTCAAAAGAACACATTTTGATGAGACAATTGAGTGTAGGGTCAACCAATCTGATCTTACATTCAGTAAATCTTTTTTACTACTTTGCATGCCTTGATTTAATGGACATAGATAGTTCTTGTATGAATTGTTGTGTTAATCACATTTACTTACCATTATTTTTGTTTTTAATAAAAGTATTTTATTGTTAGACGAGCTCTATGCATTTGATTTCGATATAGAAGATGGCGAATTTTGCGAGGGGAGTGGATCAACTTGTATCAAGATACCCAAGATGAGACACATACAGCTCTCATAGATGTGGTTATCTTGTGGAATGGTCATAATCCTTTTGTAGTCAGCATAGAGAGTCATTGGCCCATTTCTTTTCTAAGACAAGAAATCCAATTAATGTCTAATGAGCCCCTTTGCAACTTCTATTTTAAGTGAGATAATAGAAGAGTTAGAACTCAGAGTGAGCAATCCATGATAGGTAAACAATGTGCTTCTCCACATATCCTTGAGATAGTTGAATCCTTGTAAAATATTTTATAAAGAGCAAATACAAACCTTTTATAAACTTTTGAGTACTTTCAATTTTGATAATCTTAGTTTATTGTGATCCAAGTGTGTGATAATGCATACTGTAATTAGTCAATCATGCTGGTTAAAATCATAATTAAATTGCAAGCTGGAGTTCTATAATCTATGGAATATTGTATTTGCATAATGATATATTATAGCTCATATCTTCTACTAATTCCTTAAATTTAAATATTAAATTGGATCCAAAGGGATTTTGAATGTCTTTTAGATTTCTTTTCTTAAAAATTTTCTATATTTTCTCTAGTTGGACTTAAATATACTTAGCGATCCAAGCATATTTGAGAATATGATAATGTAGAACGAAGTGTTTATCTATATGACTAATTTTAATGGTGACTTTAAAGTATTGAAATAAAGAAACTAAGATAAGAGTTTTAATTTGAAACTTTAGGATTAATTTTTTAATAAAAACCTTTATTTAAAACCCTAGATACATAAAAGCTATAACTCCAAACTTATTTTCACTTTCATTCTCTACTTCCCTACACTTGTGCTCTCCTTCCTTCTCTCTTTGTGTGCCATGCCTACCACTTCCACCTTTGCCGTATGGATTAGCTCCACACACTACGCACATATAGGAGACTAGATATACCCTAGGTTTTGCGTGACCTTGAGTCTAGAGAGGTCGCTTTGCACTATAGATCCTAGCTCTAGTATAGTGGCATCATTTTGTGATGCGGCGAACCCTCTCACTTGCTCTATTCTTGAATTTTCTCTCAGCTAGATTCCCATAGATTTGCTGTATAGTTTATGAGCCGAATCCAGCCATGCAAAGGTGAAAAATCAAGCCATGGTGCATGTGGAGCAACATCTCTGTACTAGAGCAGTGTCCACCTCGTCCTAGGACCACACCACGATGGATCTCATCGCAAGCGCGATGCAGCCTTTGCCATATATGTTTTGTGCATTGAGGTGCAAGAGGACAGTGATGAAGACATGGATGCACCCTCTTCGCCATAGCTAGAGTATTTTGAGAGGGAGCTTTAGGAGATTGCTCTCAATTGGAATGTAGAGGCAATCTAGAGCTTAGCCATTGTGCACCAACCTCCCTGTCCTGATGAGATACAGACGAGCAATGAGCCACCCCTCGCTTCTCTCCATGTTGTCACAATCGAGGGGGTGGAATATCTACTCATATAGGATGTATTAGAGATTTTGGAGCTAAGAGAATAAGAACTATAATGTATCAGAGTGCGTGTGTCACAACTCTATAGAAACAGAATTTGTATCCTTTTTCATTAATTTATCTATATAATGATTTATTAAATTTATTTCCTTTGCACTAGTTAGATATAAAGAAAAGTGCATTGGAGCTGGCCACTGATGAGTGGTCACAGGTTATGGTGGACCCACACGATGGGTTAGAGAAAAGATAGTTCACACTTCCACCTATATGACCCGATTGGGCGCCTATGACTAGAACTCACGCATATCAGGGTTAGACTCGCACACAGAAAGGATTGATGCCTTGAAGTGTGGGCTAGATCCACCAGAACAGACAGTTACAATCAATAAGATGGCATGATCATGAAATGCTTGTATAATGTGCATGTGTGGGCTGAAAGCTTGAAATGCACATTTCTTTGCATAGGAAAGTCACATGAAGATTCGGATACCATTTTTGCGATGTACACGGAAAAAGCTTTCATATGATACCCATATTGGGGGGGTCCCTAAATTCTAGGAGATCCCTAAATTTTAGGAGGTCCCTAAATTTTAGGAGCCTCGAATTAGCCTAAAAATGCTAGTCCTAAAAAATAGGGATGTCATTCTAAAAATAGTAAGTTCTGTACTCTAACTGTGCTTACTAAATTTGGTTGTTTCTATTCTTGACAGTATTCAACCCAAAAAGGAAGGCCATAAAGAAGAGACAAGTGTCAAGACACTTGTCACACAAGTTTCCAAGTGTCCCACCACTTGTCACATCTCATGACATGTGGCTGGACACTTGTCTTGTGCTACTCCACTTTCCCCTTTTGTACTAGCTCTCCCCTCTCCTATAAATAAGAGCTCGTTTTTCTTCATTCATCATCATTTTTCTTTGCTGCAAACTCATGAACAGCACCCACAGATAGCCAGAAACTGGCCCCATCCATCCCCATCATCATCCCCCACTTCTCCATTATCAAATTCCTCCATATTCCCTCTTCTATCACTGTTTTTTTTACAAGACAGCAAGCCTGTAAATTCATTACAGCACCTCCTTCTTGAGCTCTTTCTTCCATTTTAGCTACAAGAAGCAAGCTCTATCCCTGTACTGCTGATCAACGATGGAGAAAGGCTGAATTCCCCTTTTTCTTCTCTTATACTGTAAAGAAATCAGTTCTTATCATTGCATAATAGATAATGCATGTGTGTTTGTACATCTTTGCATGATCTTGTGAGAGTGAGAATTACTTCTTCTCACTCTCAGGTTGATTGTAACTGAGCTCTTCCCTAAGGGACTTGGGTTGAGCAGAAATACATTCCTTCGGGGGGGGGGGGGGGGGGGGGGGGTTGCCCATCTTCAACCCTCAATCTTGTCTCCATTACTTTTACATTTTTATGGCTGTAATTTTCATTTTCAGCTTTAAGTGTTCATTCTCTTTTCTATTAAATCTCGAAAACAAGCAAATATCATAATTGTTAAGCATACTACGTTGTTCGGGGCGTTTACAGTGGTATCAGAGCTTTGGCTCGGTCCTCACCCCCAACACTGGTAGTGCTTACAACTATAAGTTTGTTTGTTTTCAGCCCTTGCATTGAGTCCGTGAGCATATTTTTTTTTCTTTAGTCTCAATGGATCAATCGAGTGCTATCCTTCAAGCCATTCAAAGTCTTAGAGAGGAGAATCAGCAAATTCGTGAGCAACTTCTCAAACTAGAAAAAGTTGAGAATCCCAAAGAATTCAAGGAAAGAAGCCCCTCTACTTCAAGGAGACAAAGCCATACCAATGAAAGGAGCCGATCAAGAAGTCCAACTACTTCTAAGAGGCAGTCCCATTCTACTTCAAGACAAAGAAAGAGATCGCGTCGAAGCTCATCCTCTTCTTCAAAGTCATCTGGCGCCTATTCTGATGGATCCTCTTCTAGTAATGAAGAGTCACACCCTTCTCGTGGAAGACCTCATCATCGTCAAAGGCGTCGACATTCTTCACCCTCGTCTCCATCTTCATCCCCATCAAGCACTTCATCATCTTCAACCTCAATATCCGAGCATGGACGAAGGCATAAGAAGAAGAAGAAGACTAAGTCACTATCTCAACTTGAAAAGAAGATCAAGTTCAGTATGTATGATGGTTCGCGAAATCCTGATCTTCTTCTGAAGTTTATTCATCAATTTCAAATTTTGTATGGTCGTGACAAGTATAAAGAAAAAGAAAAGATTAAGTTTGCAGCTTTACATTTAACCGACTTAGCCCATACTTGGTGGACGGGGTTGGAATATGATCATGCTGCCCCAAAATCATGGCGGTCCTTTGTTCGCCTGATACAAAGCCAATTTCTTCCTGTTCATTTCAAAAGAGATGTAAAAATGGAATGGGATCGGCTTTGGCAAAGGAAAAATGAGTCACTTGGTGACTATACCAAGAGATTTTGGGAGCTACTTTTGAAGGTCCAACATTTCAAGAAGATTAGCAGTTCGGAAAAGCTTAGGAAGTTTCAAGGAGGTTTGCATTTTAAACTTCGTACTGCTCTTAATCATTATCATTGTTCTAGTCTCAAGGAACTCATTGACCATGCTGAGACATGGGAAATGGAGCACAATGGCAACAAATCATTCCAAAAGAATGATAAGAAGAGAGTAGCTGATGATGAGGAGTATTCAGCCCCAAATGAAGGACAAAAACAGTCGCAAAAGCAGCCATCAAATCAAAAGAAGATGAAGCCCTATGCACCTCCTAATGCTCCTCAATTTCGCTCCAATCTATACCCACAAGCAAAGCAACTTTCCGAAGAAGAAAAGCAACGCTTCATGAAAGAAGGGAAGTGCTTTAAATGTGGACAAACAGGCCACATAGTGAAGCAATGTCCAAACAAGGGACAAAGCAAGGTTTCTGACAACAAGCCTAAGTCGCCAGTGAAAATCAATGTTATCAGTGATGTAGTTGCAAACACAACTCACACTCCAGAGACGCGCAAATTATTAAAAGCTTGGGGACAGTTGCAAGGTAAGCAAGCACTATTCTTGATAGATCTTGGGGCGAATGAAAATATCATTTCCTTGCATTTAGCTAAAGAGCTTGGATTAAAGAACGAAGAGATGGACACTCCGGCAGAAGTTTGCCAAGCTTTAAATGCTGATGAAGGTGACACAGTGAAGAATGTGATACCCTACATTGGCAAGCTCAAGTTTCAAATTCAAGGCTACAGTGACGAAGATACCTTCTGTATCGGAGACCTTGATGGTTGCGATGGGATTCTTGGCATGCCTTGGAATCATAGAGTAGATTCAACCATCTTCTCTCAGAAAAAGAAGGTAGAACTCACCAACAAAGGCAAGAAGTACGAGATCCAAGCTGGAGTTTCTGGAGACACCATACCTATGGTAAGCCATATGCAAGTCTCTAGAGCAATTAAGGATTGTGTTCAATGTTGTCTGCTTTATGTCACTGATGTAAAAGATAATATGAATGCTGAAAACCAAGAGCAACTTCAGCTCTTGGAAAAGTATAAAGATTGTTTTTCGGAAGATCTTCCTTATCAGCTTCCCCCAGAAAGGCCAGAAGACCATCATATTGATATTATCCCGAGTAGTTCTCCTCCTAATATAGCACCATACCATGTGAGCCGTCCTCAACAAGAAGAAATCAGAAAGCAAGTCGAAGACCTACTCAACCGTGGGCTAATTAGGCCAAGTAGCTCACCATTTTGTTCACCGGTTCTTCTTGTTCAAAAGAAAGATGGCACATTCAGGATGTGCATTGATTATCGAGCCCTCAACAAAATCACTGTGAAGAATCGGTTTCCTATTCCTAGAATTGACGACATTTTGGATCGTCTAGGAGGCTCAAAGGTTTTCAGCCGCATTGATCTAAAGAGTGGTTATCATCAAATTAGGGTAATACCACAAGATGTACACAAAACTGCTTTCCGCACTTCATACGGTCTTTATGAATTCTTGGTGGTTCCTTTCGGATTAACCAATGCACCAGCCACCTTTAATCGAATGATGGAGCGCATCTTTAGAGAGCATCGACAATATGTCGGTACTTTCTTTGATGATATTCTTGTCTTTAGCAAGAATGAAGAGGAGCATCATCAACACTTGGAAATTGTTCTACAATTACTACAACAAAATCAACTCTTGGTAAATGGTAAAAAGAGTGAATTTTTCATGCATAAAATAAATTACCTTGGGCATGTCATCTCTTCTGAAGGGATTCAGATGGATCCTGAAAAGATCAGGATAATCCAAGAATGGCCTCATCTTCGTGATGTACATGAGGTGCGATCGTTTCTTGGCTTATGTTCTTATTACCGCCGCTTCATCAAGCATTTTGCACATATGGCTTCTCCACTTCATGACCTTACAAAGAAGAAGATCTCTTTCCAATGGAAGGAAAAAGAGAAGGCAGCCTTCACAAGGCTGAAAACAGCTCTTACTTCTGGACCTGTTCTTATCATTCCAGATCTGGTAAAACCATTTGTGGTGGAAGCAGATGCTTGCGGTGATTGTATTGGTGCAGTGCTAAATCAAGAAGGCCATGCCGTAGCCTTTGAAAGCCGCCGTCTAAATGATGTGGAGAAAAGGTATGACATTTATGAAAAGGAGCTCTTAGCAGTGGTTCATGCTTTAAAGATATGGAAACATTATCTTTTAGGCAATGAATTCCTTATTAAAACCGATCATCAAAGCTTGAAGTATTTCAAGACTCAAAAGCATTTGCAGGAGAAACATGCAAGATGGGAAAATTTCTTGTCTATGTTTCATTTTCAAATTATGTACACTCCAGGGAAACAAAATGTAGTTGCTGATGCACTTTCTAGAGTGCCTCGCATTGCAACTATTACAATGGCTCATCATGAAGATTTTCAAACGATGAAGAATACTTATGATGAAGATACTGATTTTGTAGCAATTTGGTCAAATTTACAGCAAGGAGGTTCTCATCCAGATTATTCCATCAAAGACGGTTACCTTCTCATGAACAATCGCCTTTGTGTCACTCTTCCTGTTCGACAAAAGGTGCTTAAAGAAAGTCATGAACCCCCTTATGCAGGGCATAGAGGGAGGGCAGCCACTCTAAGTGCAATTGAGCGCTACTTTTATTGGCCAACATTACGAAAAGATACACATAACTTCATTGAGGCTTGTCTGGTATGCCAAAAATCCAAATATGATAGGCAGAAGATTCCAGGATTGTTGCAACCTCTTCCAGTGCCCAAAGATCCATGGGAATCTATCACAATGGATTTCATCTCAGGTATTCCAAGAACACCTCAAGGTCATGATATGATTTGGGTCATAATTGATAGATTCAGCAAACAATCACATTTTATTCCATGTCATAAAACATTGAAATCCGCACAAGCTGCAAGACTTTTCATTCAACATATCTTCAGATTACATGGTATGCCTTCTGAGATCATTTCAGATAGAGACTCCAAATTCACAAGTAACTTTTGGCATGCTTTATTTGAGAATTTGGGAACCACTTTAAAGTTCTCCTCAGCTTTTCATCCTCAAACTGACGGCCAAACAGAGGTGATGAATCTCACTCTTTTGGATATGTTGAAAGCTTATGTTAGTGAACATAAGTCACAATGGGAGAAATATCTTCCATTATTGGAGTTTGCTTACAACAATACAGTGCACTCATCCACAGGGAAAGCTCCAAATGAAATAGTACAGGGTAAAGTGATTCCTCCTCCAATTATTCGCACTAAAGATAAGATTTTTGATGCTGATGAGTTTGCTTCAGATTTAAAAACAACAATGGATCAAGTTCGAGCCACTATCAAAGTTGCGCAAGAGCGACAAAAGAAGCAAGCAGATAAACGAAGAAGACCTTTGGCTTTTGAAAAAGGTCAATATGTCTTGCTAAAGTTTGATAAAAGCAGGCTCAAACAAGGTTCTGGTCAAAATTCATCTTTTCCAAAGCTCTCCAGTAGATACTTTGGACCCTTCAAAGTGATTGAGAAAATAAATGAAGTTTCTTATCGACTTGAGCTTCCTACTCATTGGAAAATACACAATGCTTTTCATGTAAGTTTGTTAAAACCTTACATAGGACCAGAACCAAAGGAACCCATTACTGAAGATCCCCCAGAAGTTGAAGAAACAGAGCAACTCTTGGAACCTGAAAAGATTTTGTTTCTCAAGGATCGAACCACGAGAAGTGGCCTTGTGACACGAAAATTCTTGCTAAAATTCAAGAATCTACCCACCACAGATGCACAGTGGGTAGATGAAAAATTCATGAAGGATTACCCAAATATTCTACAACAATATCAAGAAGATTTTCAGCTGAGGACAGCTGAATAAAAGCCAGAGGGCTGTCACAACTCTATAGAAACAGAATTTGTATCCTTTTTCATTAATTTATCTATATAATGATTTATTAAATTTATTTCCTTTGCACTAGTTAGATATAAAGAAAAGTGCATTGGAGCTGGCCACTGATGAGTGGTCACAGGTTATGGTGGACCCACACGGTGGGTTAGAGAAAAGATAGTTCACACTTCCACCTATATGACCCGATTGGGCGCCTGTGACTAGAACTCACGCATATCAGGGTTAGACTCGCACAAAGAAAGGATTGATGCCTTGAAGTGTAGGCTAGATCCACCAGAACAGACAGTTACAATCAACAAGATGGCATGATCATGAAATGCTTGTATAATGTGCATGTGTGGGCTGAAAGCTTGAAATGCACATTTCTTTGCATAGGAAAGTCACATGAAGATTCGGATACCATTTTTGCGATGTACACGGAAAAAGCTTTCATATGATACCCATATTGGGGGGGGTCCCTAAATTCTAGGAGATCCCTAAATTTTAGGAGGTCCCTAAATTTTAGGAGCCTCGAATTAGCCTAAAAATGCTAGTCCTAAAAAATAGGGATGTCATTCTAAAAATAGTAAGTTCTGTACTCTGACTGTGCTTACTAAATTTGGTTGTTTCTATTCTTGACAGTATTCAACCCAAAAAGGAAGGCCATAAAGAAGAGACAAGTGTCAAGACACTTGTCACACAAGTTTCCAAGTGTCCCACCACTTGTCACATCTCATGACATGTGGCTGGACACTTGTCTTGTGCTACTCCACTTTCCCCTTTTGTACTAGCTCTCCCCTCTCCTATAAATAAGAGCTCGTTTTTCTTCATTCATCATCATTTTTCTTTGCTGCAAACTCATGAACAGCACCCACAGATAGCCAGAAACTGGCCCCATCCATCCCCATCATCATCCCCCACTTCTCCATTATCAAATTCCTCCATATTCCCTCTTCTATCACTGTTTTTTTTACAAGACAGCAAGCCTGTAAATTCATTACAGCACCTCCTTCTTGAGCTCCTTCTTCCATTTTAGCTACAAGAAGCAAGCTCTATCCCTGTACTGCTGATCAACGATGGAGAAAGGCTGAATTCCCCTTTTTCTTCTCTCATACTGTAAAGAAATCAGTTCTTATCATTGCATAATAGATAATGCATGTGTGTTTGTACATCTTTGCATGATCTTGTGAGAGTGAGAATTACTTCTTCTCACTCTCAGGTTGATTGTAACTGAGCTCTTCCCTAAGGGACTTGGGTTGAGCAGAAATACATTCCTTCGGGGGGGGTTGCCCATCTTCAACCCTCAATCTTGTCTCCATTACTTTTACATTTTTATGGCTGTAATTTTGTGAGTAATTTTCATTTTCAGCTTTAAGTGTTCATTCTCTTTTCTATTAAATCTCGAAAACAAGCAAATATCATAATTGTTAAGCATACTACGTTGTTCGGGGCATTTACAGCGTGATGCACCTGATGATTTTATAGATTTTGATAAACATGATGCACTAGCACATGTTGATGAGGTGGCTTAATATGATGGCACAAGGGTTGATGACATCTCTGCCATTCTGAGCATCCAAGAGCACATTGAGGATGCGATGCCATAGTATGAGATCTTTGATGAGGAGTTTGAGTGATTGCAAGGAACCCTTTTTGGTCCTTGACCCAACTACACAATATCTTCCAAGGAGAGAGACAAGGGTGGCCCAACTATTGCAGCACCAGACATGGATGCTCCTGAAGCCCCCAGATGTGAGCATCCGGCCAGGGTTGCTTTAGGCGTCCGATCTCGATAAAATTTGATATGGAGGGTCCCGATGCCCTAGAGACCCTACTGGTGAAGTTGTGTGTAAATCTAACATATATATCTTTAGCCCACTCTATGCATAGTAAGTGTGACACTGAACTTGTGTGATATAGGACATTATCTATATAGATGAGTTTTGATCTAGGCAAAGTGGTTGATCTGGTAGCCAACTAAGGAAGGGTGTAGGAATTGGAATTGAACAAGTACATTATTGGACAGCTTGTCAAACAACATTATTATATTTCATAAGACATGCTCTCTTGCTTTTGCTAATAACTTTCTAAAGTTGAGGGCACTAACAAAGGCTGTGGGCTCTTCAAGACCATCCAGACCAACTCTAGCTTGGAGAAAGTAGTATTTCTTTGACGTTCCAAGATGCTCTATTTATTCACTAGTACTAGGTGTGGCCCACTTTTTTCCATGGTGGCCCGTAGCATAGTTGCTGGTGGTGAAAACCCCAATGTCATTAGATAGGAACTACTGGGGCAAAATGTATTGTTGCCTATGATCAAGAATAGCTTTGACCATATTGGGGAGTATAGCCCAAAGAAGCCTAGAAGAGAGTAGATGTACTTATTGCCTAATGATATCTCATTACCAATGTAATGCACTTTGTAATTTTCTCTTGAAGTAATGAAAATTGATGTTTGTTGGATTTGCGTACAATGTAATTTGTGATATGTGTCATTTATTATTGTTTTCTACTTGAATGTTACATTTATTTATCGGATTTCTATGCAACATGATTCATATCCTAAATATAATATGCAATGCTTTATTGAATTTATGCACATCATGTATTCATTCGAATGCATGTACAAATAACTCAACAGCATAAATAAAACAAATAACAAGTGGCTAAACAGAAATAAGATGCGTCAAAAAATTTCTATTCATATTCATAACAATTTACATGGGATCCATTACAAGTAAGGTTTTACAAAATCTCTTCAGAAGCTACATTTCATATATATTTAAGTAGTACATCCCTATCGTTGTTGATCTCCGTGAGAACTATCCTTCCATTTCCGTAAGAGTCTCACTATCCATAGATCTATGTCACTGATGATGACCCTCCTTGCATGCACCACTGCATAGAGGGAGTCTCCGAACAAGTCAATGAGGTAGGCTTTGGCAGCTTCTTGTAGTGCAAGGAGGGCCTAGGCAATCCAATGATTAGTTTATTACATGCGTGATCCATCTGGGGATTGCATATATAGTTACTACCACACTTTTGTTGTGACAATCTTCTCAGTGCCAATTCTCATAGTGGGTTATTGACCTATTGCTATAGTTTATTAACGGTAGCTTGCCATTTCTGACCTATGAATTCTTTATGAGGGCAATCATTTATACTTGTTGATAGTTTCTTGATTGTAGTTTGTGGATAGCTTATTACCTTGGTAGTTTTTCTTGTTTATAGCTTAAGATGGTAGTGATTTTGGGGCTGATTTGTAGAAAATTACAATAGATTATTTTGTCCTTCTGTGCACTTGCTTGGTCTCATTATGGCCAATGGTTCTCATGAAAGTTCTATCTTCAATATTGAAAAAATGGATGAAGCACTATATTACGGAATTTGGGAATTCTCATATAGTTTGGGAATACCCAATTAGTTAATATTTGGCCACATGATCAAATCTTATCCCCTTATTTGAAAGTTGAGTCTATCCTAATTACTATATAGGTTGTCTTTTCAAGTCCCACTTTGAAGCATGGGTTAAGATTTAGTCTTCTGGCCAAATCTGTACCCTTACTTGAAAGTGGGACTTGGGAGATTCCCAAATTCTCTAATATGATGTTATGGGACCAACTATAGCTACTAGAAGACAATAATATGGTAGGCTTTAGTGTAGAAATTGTAGATGAGACAACTAAAAAATGACGATGCCAAATCCAAAACATTGAGGCTAAGGATTGGGCTGAATTGGATCAGCTATGGAAGTCCACAATCATTTTATCACTCTCTAAGCAAGTTCACTACAATGTTCTAACTAACAATTAGATTGCATATGATATTTGGACACATATTAAGAATTTTTATAACAAGAAAACTCTTGCATCTCAAATGTATGGCTAAAATAGTTGATGGACCTATGCATAAAGAAAGAAACTTCTATGTCTGCATATTTGAATGAATTTCACTCCATCATTAGCCATCTAGCTTCACAGGAGATTGAGTTCAACAATCCTTTACATCCTTTATTTCTTCTTGATACTCTATCTGAGTCATGTGACACTTTTCGTATGGCTCTATGTGTTAATACCTCAAAGGATGGGCTGAAATTGTAGGATGTTGATAGTACCCTCCTGATGAAAAGGAGAGCAAAAACAATGTAGATGCTTCATATATGTCACACGCATTGATTATGAGAGGCCGGTAGGATGGAAATATCTATGGTAGAGACTCTCAAAGGTCTCAGTCGAGGACATGTGGACAATCTCATAGTAAGTCCCATGGCCATAACTCTAGTCTTACTTGTCATTACTATTATGGTAAAGGAGGCCATATTTGTCCACAATGCCATAAAATCCACGAAGACAAGTGCAAGAAAAAGGTGTAAGAAAAGAATGATGATCGTAGCATTATGCCTAGCAAGTCTAGCATCAAGATTGAGAATATTAATGTGATGCAACCTAATGTGTTTGATGATCTCATCTTGGTAGCCTCTTCCTTAGATGCTTCACATAGCTGAGTGATGCTTTGTGAGGATATACTCATTGCTGCTCGATAGATTCATGGGTTTCCTTTCATGTGACCCCTCATAGAGAGTGGTCTTACTCTTATCGTAGTATGATTGGATCTGTATGTTTGGGTAATGACTTGGCATTGAAGATGGTTGGTATTGATAATGTCCAGAGTTGTACTCTAATTTAAGTAGCATGTTCACTCTTCATGATGTACTTCATGTACTGGCTCTCACGAAGAGCCTTATATTTGCTAGTACCTTGGATGATGCAAGTATTTTTATCTCTTTTTGTGATTCCTCATGGAACATTACCCATGGAAATCTTGTTATTGTACATGGTTTTAATTCTAGTACTCTCTATCCTTTGCTTGTATCTAGGTTAATTGACCATGTTCTAGCCATGGTTGTAGTTCCACATATATCTCTTTGGTATCGTCACCTTGGACACATGTCTTTGAAAGGAATAAAAAATGCTTACTAGTTTGCATTATCCTCCATCCCTAGACTATAAGTGTTTGTATTTTGAACATTGTTTGTATGGGAAGCAGACCCATAGTATGTATAAAAATTCTGGCATGAAGCACATGAGTGAGCCTTTTACTCTTCTTCATTTGGATGTATGTGGCCCCATGCCTTATTAGTCACTAGATGGTGCCAAGTACTTTGTCACCTTTATTGATAATTACTCACATAAGGTCTAAGCTTACCCTATTGAAAAAATTGGATGTCATGTCTACCTTTCAATGTTGGCTTGCTCTTGTTGAGAACAAGCCTAGGTATAGGCTGAAATGCCTAAGATTCGATAATGGGGGTGAGTATGTCTCAAAATATTTTGAGTAGTTTTGAGATGAGTGAGGTATTGAGTACCAATTGACCATTCCCTACACCTCTCCCTAGAATGGTATTATCAAATGCATAAACAAGAGGACTCAGCAAAGAGTCCATTTATACTTAGCTAGGTAGGCTTACCACACCACTTTTGGTCTAAGATAGTTACTACTACTATCCACTTGATTAACATGTCCCCTTGTACCGCTATTGATTCCCAGGCTATAGAAGAGGTATGGACTAGGAAAAATCCTTCATATGCTCATTTCTGTGTCTTTGGTTGTGACACACTCTACCATGTTCCCAAGGACAAGCACAATAAGTTGGATCCTAAGTCTGTGAAATGCATATTTCTTGGTTATAAGGATACATGTGAGATGGGCTATTTCCCATAGAATTTGCAAGCTCGCAAGGTTATCTATAAGCCATGATGTCGTTTTTCATGACAAAAAGATGCATAAGCAGCTTGAGTAGGTAATTGAGGTATGCAGGGTGATGTTTTAGGAGGAGCCTCCTCCTCTCATCATAGAGCAAGCTAGACAAGCTATGATAGTTGATTCTCCAATGGCCCAGGATCCATCTATTGTGTAGGATCAACATGTTTTGAGACACTCTACTAGAGCTAGACATTAGTCTACTAAGCACTTTGCACCCTCCATGGATTATGTTATGGTGATAGATGCAGGTGAGTCTCTTTGTTATGATGAGGCCATGCATAGGGATGATAAACACTCATGGGACATACCTATACAGTCAATGTACCCTTATCATATGGATATAAGAAGGATTTTCTACATGGAGACTTACATGATGAGATTTATATGCAACAACCTAAGGGCTTTCAGGAAAAAGACAAGAAACACCTAGTGTGCAAGTTGAGAAAGAGTCTTTATGGCCTTAAGTAGGCACCTAGGGAATGATATCACCAGTTTGATGATTTTATGCATTCATAGAAATATAGTCATAGTGCTATGGATCTGTATTTATATATAAAGAATGCTCGCGATGGTAGCTTTATGATTTTGGTACTCTATGTGGATAACATGCTTATTGCTCAGAGAGCTCATGATGAGTTGGATGCTTAGGTAAGTTACTCATGAATATATGTGTTCATCACATGGGTTCAAAATAATGTATTTTTAAAATACCATTTTTATACATTTTTTACATATAGAAGGATGTAATATAAAGGGGTTATTTATAGATTGAATAGAAAAGGATTATGTTTTATTCATGAAAAATTCAGAGATAAGGATATTTATAAATAGCCATTGAATGCATGTGATGTAGAGGATATACATATAGTAACTTCCTCGAGGTTGGATGGCTTCAAAACTCACCTCAATAAGAGCTTTGAGATTAGGGATATGGAATAGGCCTTGCATATTCTTGGGATGCACATCATATGTGATCGCTTTAAGGGGATCCTTTATCTGTGGACAGAAATAGTATATCTAGAAAATACTTGAGTGGTTTCATATACAGGATGGTAAGCCTATTTGTTGTCCTCTATTTTCTCATGTGAATGTTAGTTTGGTTAATTGATTGTAATCAAATGACTAGAGAGCTGAGATGGCCAAGATCCTTTATACATACATATTGGGCAGTTTCATGTATGCCATGATAACCACTCATCCTGATATAGCATTTTGAACTGGAGTTGTAGCACACTATATAGCTATACTTGGCATCATGAGGTACCTGAAGGACACAACTGACGTGCACATATATTATGATGTCCAAGATATAAGAGTCATGGGGTACACTAACTTTGATTATGCAAGACATGAAGACACAATGAAGTCTACATCTGGCTATGTTTTCACCTTTGATGGAGGTGTTGTTTCTTAGATATCCAAGGTGTAGAAATGTACGACCCTCTCTACTATCAAGGCTAAGTATATTGCACTCACTAAGGCTTGTAAAGAGGCTCTCTAGTTAGGCTGTCTGGTAGCAAACCCTGGTATCACTAATGTGGTCTTTACACTGCATTCAGATTCTATGAGTTCTATTCAGTTGGCCAAGAATCAGGTCTTCCATTTGAAGACAAAGTACATTGAGGTGCATATTACTTTATCTGAGAGGTCATTAAGGACAAGTCCATTGTTAAGATCTCAATTGATCAATATCCTGTAGGTCTTCTCACCAAATTTCTCTTAGCGGAGTATTTTGCTTCCTTAAGAAGTTGATGGGCAAATTGGATGAGATGACATCTTTCCTCATTTTGTTGTACTTACGTATATTTGTACCTTGTCACTTTTTTCTCATTCTCTCCTCACTAGGGGCACATGTGCCTTTAAGTGGGAGGTTGTTGGGGGTACCTGTACATTGCAAGTAGTTAGGTGCGCATCATTGTCACTTCATTCTTTATTCTTTCAGTGACATTTGAATAAGGGAAAACTCGTCGCACATTGTGACTGTTGGAGTTCCCACATCTTGTGTCTCCTACTCCTTCAACCATAGCTCTTGCTTCCATTCATAGGCTTTTGTTGTAGTCTCACACCTTTCAATTGAAGATTAAAGTGAAAACTTCGAGTGAAAGTGTAGTAATGGACTATGAAGAGTCACTGTAGTGGCTTTGGTGCCTCTTGGGTTTAGACGTACCTTCTGGAGGAAGATTTCACAACCAAAAGAGGAGATTGATCATTCATTATATTTTATTCTAAGTGAATCTTATGTATAAATGATTGGGAGTATGTATGAGAGAAAAAGATAGCTATTTCAAAGGTTGAAACTATGTATCTATGAGTGAGATTGTGAGTGATTGAGAGAAGAAGGCTATGAGTCGTGATTAATGAAGACCATGTGATCATTTCCATTCAAGATTGATTGCATCTTTATATTCATTTAATTTTTAGTTTGTGATAATGAAGAATATATGAAAATCTATTGAAGATAAATCCATAAGAGAATATATTTATGATGTTGTATAGAGAAGTTCTTGTTATTCCTATTGTTTCTTTGGTTTGATTCTTTGAAGAGAGGAAAAAGATGCTTTTTGATACTACAAGATAGATTTTTTAATAGTATTTTTTCTTCTCCCTCGATGTTCTCTAGAGAGCTTCATCTGGTAGTGTGACAAGCAAGAACAAAGGCTTTATGTTATCCTCAAACTTGATGTTCTATAAGATAAGCTAGTTGAAAATATAGTGCAACTCTTTCAACTAAGTAGACATAGGGTTGTCCTCCTTCATGCAAAGGTCCAAATGCTTCTTTAATCAATATAATTGAGATGTAGGACTCTACTTATCATAAAGATCACATATCTCCTTCCATAAATCATATGCATCACCAATAGTAGAGACAACATTGAAATACATCTACTTAGACAAAGGGAGTATGATAATAGAATTGCATAACTTATCAATTTCATCCCAATTATCTCTATCTCAATTTTCTAGCTTTATACCCTTGGTTTTGAATGGCCTCATATGCTTCTTCTATGCCAATACCTACCATATTTGCAGCTTCCAATATTTATAGTTGTTACGATCTAGCTTTTCAATGTTGAAAATAGCAATATTAGTTATTGGAGGTACCTTCCATTATGTCTACAAATGATTACAAAGTACATGTATATATTGTTGTAACTACAAAAAAATAGCCCCAAATTTAACTAAGCCAAAGGGGAGAGCAAGAGGTGAGGAGTAAAAGAGTATATTGTGGTACACAAATAATATGCAATAGAGTGCTCAACAAGGCATTTGTGCTCAAAGAAATTGCTCATAAATAGTACTTATCATTGTTGTTCATAAAAATGCAATAAATGACCATACATCAGTAGCCAAATAACCAACAAAGTAAGCTACCACTACAAGTAATATCTCAATAGGAATCTTAGATATATAGAATATAGTTAGCAATGTAGCAACGAAGAACTCTCAAGCATACAAAGTGTCAAATACATAAATGCATAAAACCAATGCATGCCAAGCATCCACCATTGAAAACCCACTCATAGTGATTGGTACAGGGTATCCAAATGCTCAAAAGAAAATGAGTCCAAAAGAGTTAGTATCTACAAGAACAATGTATGCATATAGCAACCGAGGGAGCTAGCATCATCCCAAACACTACTTGCACAAAACTAGCTTAGATAGATCATTGTTGTGCCTATTGTTGGTTAAACAATATGTACTTATAAATTTGTGCAATTATCAAGAATAGTAAAGATCCAAACCCCAACCAACCATAAATCAAATACAATAGATCTAGGAGATCTATCAAGAGGGAGATACACTCAACCTTTTAACCACCAAGTTTCAACTCCTAAGCATTTTTTTAACTTTTTCACAATCCATGGCACTTCCATATATTTATAGGCTTCATACTTCCTCTTCTCTTGCCATCATGTACCCATCTTGACAATTACAACAACCACTTTTGGAATTTTATTTGTACAAAAAGTCTAGGGTAGTGGGTTTTGGTTTTTAATCATAGAATGAGTTCCTAACAAGGATAGATAACTTATGATAGCTTCATTGTAAGTATAGGGAAATCAACACTTGTACATTATTAAGCTGTGCATCAGTCAACTCTATAAATAAAAACTCTTGCGTGTCTTGATAAGACTTGGTCCACAAATAGAGGTAAGAGGGGATTGGAAGAGTGATATAGGGAGCAAGGGAGAGTAGAGATGTAGAGAGAAAGAAAATAAATATACTAATATGTTTATTTTTTCCAGTTGATACAACACTAATAAAAATGAACCATTACTTGATAAATGAGGAGATACATCACTTCTCATGACTAGAATGCATCCCAAGTCTATATATATTGATATGGTGTATAAATATTTATGGTAATTGACATCAGGTGTAGAGTTAGAAGTTGGCTCGTTGCATACAAAGGCAATATTTTTATTCTCATCAATCCTAATGTTCTTATAGTTGAGGTGGCTACAACCCTTGCAGATGTGATCATGCTATCTCACCATTGCAATAGTGACCCTTAGCTCAATAAAGCCCTCTACCCTTGTGATTTCTAGCCCGTCATCCCATTCACATTCAGTGTTCACTAGGTCACATCAGTCTCCTTCTATGGTGACCTCTTCGCAACCTTCACCCACTCTCACACTAGGGGGAGTGATACTAAACCTACCTGTATGTTTGATAGGGTCACTCATAAACATGTAAGTGTATCATATGGATTCAACATAAGGCATTTCTAAAATCCACTTATTTGACCTCTTTTTTTACATAGAGAAGTGTATCATTTAATGTAAATATTTATAGATTGAATAGAAAATGGGTGCGTTTCATTTATTATAAATTTACAAACAAGAATTTTTTAATTAGGCCTTAAATGCATGTGATAGTAAGGATTTATATATAGTGAAAACCTCAAGCTTCTAGGATTTACCACCTACTATCTTAGATCAAGCTCTTACTCCTCTACTCGGGGGATTCACTATATGTAAGCGTTATATATCACATGAACTCAAAGCCTATTTAAAAATACCCTTATCTGTAAATCTTTTGGAAATAAAATGCACTCTTTTTCATGAAATCTATAAATGGCCCCTTTAAATGATACCTTGTGTATATACAAAAATATACAAAACTTGTATTTTAAAAAATCCTTCTTTTCAACCCACATGATATGCTTACATAATTGTGAGTGATCCCTTGGAGCTCCCTTGTCTTAATGTAGACCCTATCTTTCATCCTCATTGATACCATCCCTTACCAAGCTAGTCCTAATTTTGCCGATCTTGTTGTTGTTAGTGATTGCCCCTCCTGATCTAAGTCTTGTATACCGTGAAGGCCTTGGATATCCCTAGCTTCTCCTAGCTTTTTGTACTTGACCCATGATGACCATACAAGTTAAAACTCAACTCATCCATGAAGAAAAGGAAGTCATTACCAAGCTACACCAACTTTTTGTACAAGTCTATAGCATAGCATAGTATAAAGATAGAGAGACCACGACCTCAAGAAAAACAATAATATCATAAGCACTCTCTATGATGAGTTGCTAGGATAGTCTCCCAAAGATAGATTTTTCGATGATTACATGCAGATGCATATTATGCAATAGCTCTTCTAGCTTCATTTAGAGGTACATGATACCTTTAACAATGGCCTAGGATGTCCTCACTCACTTGTTAAAGAAGGAAATTAGAGGATACACTAACAATTGAAGGTAGTAGAAGGAGGCAACATGGGTTGCATTTAGCTCAACATTGCATCTTGAAAGCAATAGTTATGCCACCTTTGAGATAGACTTTGTAAGTATATTATTGGACTCCAATTTATTTTATTTCTATTTACCTATTTGGATTTTATAAATAATATTTAGTGTGTGTTTTTTAAAATTTTGCATGTACTAGTTATTTGATGAACAAGGTAGAGAGGGAGTATGTGCAATAGCATGGGCTGAATGCATTCATGCAGGAGATATACCAATGAGGAGGAGAGAGAATCATCTACATCATAAACTTCTATATGCTCGCACTTTATGCTCAATTTAATTGTAAATTTGTGTCTAATCTTTCTTATTACAAAATTTGTTAGGAGGAGCCAATACAAGAGAATGAGATCTCTAATTAGGAATCTCATCATGTTGTAGTTGGTATATATAGATATTTTTTGGAACTTTACATATGCATAGACTATATCACTTCTATTTTTGAAATAGTAGTGTTTGTTATTTTATATAAGGTTTGGTTTTCTTACTATAAATGCTACTTTTGTTTGAATGCTTTAATGGGTTTTCCATAGGTTTAAACATTAATGTATATTTGAGATAGATATGCAAGGTAGGGATATGGCCCTTCCAGGATTAGATCCCTCCTACATTTTTTTTCTTTGCATATGTCGATATATATATCAGTACTATTTTTTGCACATGTTGAAATGTTTGTCATGCTACATGCATCAATACTATTTTCTGCAAATATTGTGATGTTTGTCAATATTTGTATTGCTATACATAGATAATATTCCCAACAAGCATTCTATGCTTCTTTTCATCACATACATGAGTGGATTGATACCAAATATTTTTCCACTGTGCATTCCAATAGTGGAACCTAATATTTAAACATGTTTTCATGTGTATTTTCATCCTAGATTTTGTTGATATACCCTTCATATGTTTTAGTTACTCTTTCCATATTTAGAAACTTTCACAAGATTAACTTATATGAGGGAGGTCTCCTGAGGCTTAAGAGAAGCCCACACATGCATAATGCAAGTTTTAGACATAATTCAAATATGCATCATTTTGATAAATACTTTGCTACAAGAGTCCATGTCAATCAATTGCAACTTCAAACATGGAAAGAAACAACTAGTGTAATGACCATGAGGTTTAATGTGCCTATATTAGTTTTACATATGATGTTTTAAGAACCTCATAGACTTTTGGAGATTGTTTGCAGCGTAAGTGTTAGCTTTAAATCACAAAGTCATTGTTGTTGCATTCCTTTTGAGTGGAGTATTTATCTCATATGTGCCATTAAAAGCACATTTTAGATCCTTATACATTGCATGGTAAGTAAACAACTAGTATGCAAACACCCCCTTGGCCGCCTATCAAAAAAACATTTCAAAAAAACACCAGCATGGGAACATACGTGTCTAGATGCTATATGGATTGTAGGATTGAACACTATTTACATCATGCCATGTGGCAACCACGCTAGCGTATATATTATTTTAAATTCCAATATGGTGTTGTATCACAAGGTGTTAATTGTCTGCGTAAAAAGATGAACTGAATGTAAAATGTTTTGAAAGCTAGGGAATCGGGATGGTCAGCTTGTAAGGCAACGCCAAAGTTTCAGACTGACCAAACAACATGGCACACACTTGCGTCATTGTTGGTCGAGTGTTTGGCAACGTTTGCGTACATAAAAGGGCCACATGCACCACACGAGTCACTTGGACTGCATCCTCTGGAGTCAATTTGCCTGCCTTGCGATCCAATAGTTCTCCATGTTGCCTTCTCTCGAATAACAACCATGCCTGTGTATCATATCATTCGATAATAATAAGGTGGTAGCTTCATAACTCCAAGCGAGCATTTCGAATGAGAAAAATCGATCCAATCAAATTGTAACCAATATGGTTTAATGTATTTGAAGATGTAAACAGAAGATTTTGTATTACCCATTTCAACAAATCTTCCTTCTCCGGTGGCAACGTTTCGTCTACAATTCTCCTCCCACTCACAATCTCCAGCGCAACTATACCGAAGCTATACACATCTGCCTTCTCTGTGAGTTGCCCGCCAAGGGCGTACTCAGGTGCGACATAGCCCCTTTCAATGGGAAACATACGTTAGGCTTGTCCGAATATATAAAACTTTAAGAGACAGAAAGATGCTGCATCATGCTATGGCGTACCGGGTCCCGGCGACATTAGTGGTGACGTGCGTGACATCAGTCGAAAAGAATCTCGCCAACCCAAAATCAGCGATTTTGGCATTCAGTTCGTTGTCTAGAAGGATGTTGCTTGCTTTGATGTCCCTATGGACAATCTTGAAGTGGGCATCTTCATGGAGATAAGATAATCCCCGAGCTACACCCATGATTATCTCGAACCGAGCTCCCCATCCCAGTGTCTGTTCTTGATCTGAGTCTGCGTCAGGACGAGCATGCTTACAATCCAATTCCTCATCCAAAACTTGTATATGGGTCATTCTTAATCCATATGTTGGGAGACTCGAACTGAGATAACTTACCAAATAAGAACAAATCTAGGCTGCGATTAGGGATATACTCGTAGACAAGCAGACGTTGTGAACCTTCAACACAGCATCCCAGCAATTGGACGAGGTTTCGATGTTGAATGGTGTTGATGACGTTATTAACCTCTCGAATGAACTCGGATGCACCCTGTTCGCTCTCGGAAGACAGCATCTTGATGGCCGCCTCCCGGCCGGAGGTGAGGTGTGCCTGGACAATAGGCTTGGCTTATTAGGGTTTATTACATACATACATACATACATACATATATATATATATATATAAGAGAGAGAGAGACAGAGACAGAGAGAGAGAGAAGAGAGAGGGAGGGAAGAGAGTGAAGGAGGGAGAGAGCGACCTTGTATACAGGACCGAATCCTCCTTCCCCTAGCTTGTTCTTCGGATCGAAGTCGTTCGTTGCGCGTCGCAGCTCGTTGTAGGTAAACTGTGATGCTCCGGCTCGCTGGAAATGGTAAAGGAGACCCTCTGACTGGTCTGCACAACATAACAATTGAATATAGGCGGACTCGAATGGACCTACGATGCCAAATGATTGAGATTGTGGGAGAGATGGCAGAGTTCCGGAAGAGCACCTTACCTGGAGTCTGAGACGTGTCCGGCTTAATATTTCGTAATCGGCGTTGAACCTGTCGGCGAACTATGAGGAGTACCGCAACCGCAGCAACTAGGAGGGCGAGAACACCCGCCGCAACACTGATTCCCACCTTGACGGGAGTATTGGAGCTTGACGTTTTCTTCGCCTGTGCAGTATAATTATAAGCTGGCAGGGACCAGGAGGGGGCTGGAGGGAGAGAAAGGGGGGCAAGGGGGGAAGGGACTGAGGGAGCAGAGGCGACGGCGTTAGACGAGGCATTGAAGAGGAGGGAATTGTTGGAGTAGAGGTAGTAGCACGTGAAGAAGTAGACCTCGCCGGCGATGGAGTCCTGGCAAATAGCGGAGAAGTTGGAGACTTGGGAGAGGCAGGAGGCGCACTGGGAGGGGGAGAGGTAGGAGACGCACTGTGCGAGGGCGTAAGAGGCGTTCCGGCCGCTGCCTTGGCTGGCGGCCCAAAACCCGGAATGGGAAGGGGCCTCCCGGGCTGTGGCGTTGAGGGCGGCGCGCAGGTTGGCGCCGTAGATGGGACCGGCACTGCTGATCGTCGCATCCCGCCGGCAGCTGTTCGTCGGAACACCGATCTCGGGGTTCTCCAGGAAGTTGTAATTCTCGTAGCGCAGATAGCAGCCCTGCAGGACAACGCGCATCCCTATGTTGTTTGGGCACTGGGGCGTGGACTCGATCGCCGACACGCACTCGCTGCACTGCCGCAGGGAGAGGTCCCCCCTGCACTGATACATCCCATACACGTCCTCGGACCCGCTTGCAGTGCTGGAATTCGCGTACAGAGATCTGGACGAGTTGTTCCGGAGCGCGCTCATGACTTGGTTGAGATTGCTCGCGAACGTACCATTCATCGCGGATAAGGTCGGATTGCAGTTGGTGGAGACGAAGTGCGTGATGCCCGACTGTGCTCTGACAGTCAATATTGGACTCGAATTATTAGAACAGCATATAACAAGCATGAGCGCCATGAATATCCAGTTAGGCCAGCCCTGCAGCTGCGCCCGCTCCGCCATTGTCACGTTCTTTTTGCGCTACTTCGCCTGACCAATGTCAATAGCAGAAACTCATCATCTTAGATTCCTCGCACATGCTACCATGGTAGATAATTAAAAACTCTTCCCATGTTAGCGATCTTAGCACACTGATTATCTGGTTATAGCAGTACCGAGTCACTACTAGTCCTACAACAACAATCGATGTGGAGAGACTAGAATAACAATCGATATGGGCCGGCGACTGATTGCTCGTCAACAATCCTCTCTCAAGTCAAAGTATGATAACTATCAGCACTCCAGCGCTGGATTTTCCCACTCGAGCGCAGGATCTTTCCACATTTCAGGTATGGAAAAGTCGTAGTAACCATTCGATAGCCTACACTTAACACGCTCACCCCATGAACGAGGAAGCGCCCCATCTTGACGCGCTTTGACCTTTACCAATGATTTTCAAGAGTCGGTCTATTTTTTTTCCTTTAGAGCTTGAAATTAGTTAAAGAGAACGTGAATGTAATGGCCTGATTCTCAATTGTTAGTGAGAGAGTCTTGAGGAAGTTATTATATGTATATCTTTTGCACGTGCGTTTAAGGTTTATTTATAAATATTATTTTTGTGATTTTTTAAAAAATAAAATATTTTTTTTAATTCAATATGTAAATAACCCCTTTATATAACATCCTTCTATATGTAAACAATATATAAAAATGGTATTTTACAAATATTTTATTTTGAACCCACGTGATGCACACATATATTTATGAGTAACTTACCCAAGAAGAGAGCACACAAGGGAGCAAGTATGTGTGTGTGTGTGTGTGTGTGTGTGTGTGTGTGTATAGGCATGCATGCATATATGTGCACACAAGAGTATGCATATGAGTACAATATATCAATATTGAACTAGGTATAAATACTCTTGGTTGTTCATTGAGGAGACAAGTTTTGACCATTTGAACCCGTTTTGCTTTTCATAAATCAACATAAATTCAAGAAGGAAAATATCATTCTTGCACTATTTCGAGAAGCTTTTACAAAACTAAATTAGTTAGCTCTAGGATAAAGTGAATAGGTACTTTCTTGAATCGTATAGATAGCTTACCTGCAAATTAATTGAATAATACTTATTATATATTATTTAAAAGTTTATATGGGTGACTCTCAAACCAAGGAGAAAACCCCCAAGCCTATGTACCACAAGGAGGAGAGATTTGATATTGAAGAGATATATAAGGCTTCTTTTGTTTATTAATTATTATTTAAAGGTTTCCTTGGGTGACTTCCTAACTAAGGAAAAAATTTCCAAGCCTATATGGCAAAAGGAAGAGAGGTTTGATATTTAAGAAATAAATATGAATGTTTTGAAATGGTGATATAATAATTAAAAGGGAGAAGTTAAGTCTTTGAAAAGTTGAAAGAGGCACTCTCTCTCTTTCTCTCTCTCAAACACATACACCCATAGTAAGAGAAAGGTTGGGCATATAAGAAATAAAGAGGTGTTTTCTTTGGAAGGGTGATATGATTATAAAGAGAGGACATCTAAACCTTTGAAAATATATATATATATACATCAGTCAAAGATATAAGATAAAATGTTATTTTAATCATTGAACATATGCATGTAATGTGAGAAATTTTCCTATACTTTAAAAAATTATAGGATGGTCAATATTTGGTCACATGGTCAAATTGTTATCCCCTTCCTTGAAGGTGAATTTTTTTCTAGATACTATATAGATGATAGTACCAAGTTCCATCTTCAAAAAAGGGATTAAGACTTAGCCACATGGTTAAATCTTTATTTCTAATTTGAGAGTGGAACTTGGGAGATTCGAAAATTCTCTAATATAGTGTTGTGAGGAGCTAGATAATAACTATTTAATTGTTTGGAAATTTTGTATGGAGAACTTATTCATCGTCAAAGGCTATTGGGACTTAGTGATAGGTCCTAAAGGTGAGCGCCCCAAGCTTCCTAAAAATACTCAACCAACTGTTGATAAGTGCAATTTAGTAGCAAAAGGAAGTATCGTTGGCTCTATATTTACTTTAGACGCTCGAATTCCTACTATGTATGCTAAAGGAAAAGGAGTGGTTGTAGACATTGAACTATGGCATAAATGTACTGGATATGAGAATGTATAAAGATTGAAATGAATGTAGTCCAAAGGATAAGCCTGCTTTTAGAGTTGTATAATTTTATAAAGTGCATGAAGCATGTCAGTTTAGTAAGCAAGTAAGACAATCTTTTTCACATGACAGACATATGAGAAGAAGTAATATTCTTGATGTTGTACATACAGATATTTGGGGGCCTACATAAACCATATCTCTTGGTGATAGCAAATATTTTATTATATATATTGATTATTATTTAAGGAAGCTGTGGGTATATTTCATGAAGGAAAAGAGTGATGTATTTGAGCACTTCAAAACTTTCAAGGCTATAGTTGAAAGAGAAACAAGATTGAAAGTTAAGTGCTTGAGATCATATGATGGAGGGGGGGAGTACCTCTCTAATGAGTTTAGTGTCTTCTTAAGATCTCATGGGATAAAGAGGCAATTTACATGTATATATATCCTACAGCAAAATAGAGTTGCAGAAAGAAAAAACAGGTATATCACAGGTATTAGTTGTTGAAGAATGTCAAAATATTTTTTGTCTGAAGCTATTCTTACTATTATTTAAATTATGACTAAAACTCACACAGCTGCAATTCATGGAATGACTCCTCAAGAATGCTTTACAAGAAAGAAGCTCGATGTGTCACACTTGAAAGTGTTTGGTTGTATTGCTTATGTTCATGTGCCAGATAAACTGCGAAAAAAGCTTGATCCAAAGGCTAAAATATGCCATTTTATTGGATACTCTGTAGAGCAAAAAGGGGATCATTATTATAACCCTATCCATAGGTGAGTTCAAAGTGAGCAGGGATATTTATTTTTATGAGATGAGCAATTGGTATGCATCTAGTGACAATACATTGAATGATGATGATAATGATGATAGTTATGTATAGAAAGAAAAGCAAGAATCACAGAGTCTCAGTGGTTTAGAAACATCATTTGGTACTACATCTATAGTTGGTCTGGGAGCCTAAAGAGCAGCCCCACATCTTCAAGTGGATCTACAAGTGTTGCAAGTAAAGACAAACGGAATAAGAAAGTGTCATATGGTAATGATGCATCTACTATTTATTTGGGATTTGATGGAGATTCTAGTGGTTGAGAGAGCTGAATGATGAGCTTGGGATTACTTTAGTCAAGACACTAGGTGTACAGAGGGTATATGGTAATATAAAGATTCTATTAATTGATCGTATGGTATGCAAGTCTAGCAGATTTAGATACCCTATTAAAAGATTTGGTTTTGAAGGCTATGCAACTCATCATTATGCTTATATGATAAAGGTGGTTGAGGATGTTGAATCCACTTGCTTTGAGTACACTATTGGTCATGCTTATTGGTATGCAATAAGAGATGAGGAGATGGCTACATTAGAAGCCACTAAGACTTATATTAGGATTTGGTACCATTGCCCAAGGGCAAGAAAGCTATTGACTATAAGTGGGCTTACAAAATCAAGCATAACGTAGATGGTTTGGTTAGTAAGTGTATAAGGCTAGGATGGTTGCAAAAGGCTTTACTCAAATATATGGTATAGATTATGAAGAGACATTCAATCCAGTTACTAGGATGACAACTGTTAGATGTGTGATTGCTTTGGTAGCACCCAAAGAATGGAATTTATAGCAAATGAGTGTCAATAATGTGTTTTTGCATAGTAAATTGTAAAAAGAGGTATATATAGAGTAGCCAACAAGTTATGAGGATTTAGAATATCCCACATATGTGTGTAGGTTAAAGAAAGCGCTCTATGGGCTGAAGCAAGCACCTAGAGCACGGTCTGAAAATATTGGAGAGTATCTTTTCAACATTGGCTTTCATGCTTCTGATACTGACCACTCACTTTATGAGAGAAAGGGAGATGCGTGCTTAGTCATCATAGTCATCTTCTATATGAATGACTTGATTATTATAGGTGACAGTGATAGTGGAATTATGGACTTTTTGCAGAAGAAGTTTGAGATGAAGGATTTAGGTGAGAAAAGGTAATAGTATTGTGGTTAGACCATTTGAGAAATAGAGCTTGATCTCATTAGACCTTTATCAAGCATTAAAATAGAAAAGTCTTTGATGGCCTTTAAAAGCAAAAGTCACTCAAAAATGTAAAAAACGGGATGTAGTCTAATTTCTGACGGAGAATATATGATGTGGGTTTAGGATACCATTGAAAATGGTGACAAATTACCATTCCAATTTTAGAAATAAGCTAATTCAGGCATTGACAAGGAAGTTAGATTTGAAACATAGGTTTTCTATCCCTTACCACCCTCACTATAATGGGTTGGTAGACTCCTTCAATAAGACTTTGCATAAGATTCGCTTTAAATTGGTGGAAGACCATCCAAAGGATTCAGACAAGTACTTGCATCAGGCTTTATGGTCTTATAGGACAATTCCAAAGATGAGTACATGTTTTATCCCTTTTCATTTGGTATATGGTTAGGAGGCTATAATGCCTATGAATGTTATGTTTTCCATTATATAGTTTATAAGAAGATGTCAATTAGATCATTCATCATCAGGATTGGAAGTTGAAAGAGGATTGAATTTGCACATGCTAGTTGGATAAACAACAAACAATTGACTACTATGAGAAACAAAATATGAAAGAAGGGAATGATTTAATATGCAATTGAGAAGGAATGATCTTGATAAGGGAATGTTAGTTGTGGGATATGATAGTAATCTAGATTCTACTTTTCAAACTAAATTTTGAATCAGATGGAAATGACCCTTTATGATCAAGAAAAAATTTGAAAAATGATACTTATCTATTATTGGATCTAGATGATATGGTTTATAAAAGGAGGATCTGTTGGATAGCTATATAGAGCTCACCCTATCTAGACTAGGTCTCACTTATATATGTGTAGATTGTGATCAATATGAAGTAGTCTTTGGAAGTGTATATAGTGTGTTTCTTCTCTCTCTATCATGTCTCTACATATCTTCTCTCTCTCTCTCTCTCTCTCTCTCTCTCTCTCTCTCTCTCTCTCCATCTCAACATGGTATCAAAGCTATCGCGATCAACCACAACTAATTCCTTGAAGAAGATAATTAGGAAGTATATCTATGTAGTATCTATTCAATTATTGATTCATGTTCTTTTCATGCTTTAATTTGATGTATTTTGTATGTTATGAGCATTTTAGGTTATGAATTTTAAGCATAGAAGAAGCTCACTCGATCATCATTTAGATTGCAAATATGTTGAATTGTAGATATGCCTCTCTTGGACACCCTAAAAGTTTCTACTTGGGAAACTCTTAAGAAACTGCCTTTCCCAAGAAATCCAAGTTTTTATCATATGCTAGGACTCACAAATTTTCTTTCTATCAAATCCGTCCTCAATTTAAAGTTATGTGTCAAAAGTTATGTCAATTCAGGTAAATTGGACTTGAAACAAGAAAACAAACATGACAATAGCTTTTCATGTAGACTTCTATGAGACAGAGGTTTCGTCTTGATTACTCACTCTTGTGCTTCTGCATTTCTACCAAAATTAGCCAGATCATTATCTATTCTTGGCCAAAAAAGTAAAGCGATAACGTTTTGATTATTGTTCATATTTCTCATCTATGTTGGATTGATTTCTTCTCTCATACATTTTGTCTATTTTGGGTCACTTTATTATTGCCCATGTTTTGTCTATCTTAGGTCTCTTTCTTTTGGAGTATGTTTTTTGAACTAAACATCTTTCCTTACAACATAGCTCCTACATACGATTTGTTGTGCTGCACTTTTCTCTCGTCGTTTCATACATGGTGTGTAGATTTTGTGATCTTATATTGTATGTATTCTCTCAACCAGCTATGTCGAATTCGATAATTGTCAATGGATTTCCTTCTGGAAAACGTTGCATTCCTCACTTTGAAGGACAATGATGTCTTGGGTGGAAAGTAAAGCTAAAGGACCTACCTTGAAGAATGGCAAACTCTTTATAATGAGTGGGTCAAACATGACAAAGCAGCTCATCAGTATATTCTTTCTGCTCTTCAAGAATCTCTTATGGTTGATGCATGTAATCTTTTAACCTCACAAGCTATATGGGAGTATTTGATAGCAAATTTTGAGAAGAAATTTATTTTAGAAATACTTTATCTTTGTAGTACTCAGCTCATTGAGTTGGAATACAACATTGAAACTTCTATGACAACACATATCGAATCATTCAAGAACATTATCAATCAACTTGTTGCCTACTTGTTGCTGGTGATGCTATTCCATGAAAGCAATTGGTAACACAACTTCTTGATACTGTAAAGGATCCTGCTTATGATAATATTGTTACCATATTATTTAACAAAGATGGGATTAGTTTTGATCAAGCATGTATATCTTTGATTGAATATTCACAACAACATGAACGATGACACATAAATTAAGAAACAGTTATGATCTCACAAGATGACACGTAATCATAACAAATCTCCCAAGCTTTACTTACTCGAAGGCATCCCTTTCCACGCTCTACAGGATTTGCGTGCGGGTTCATAAATGTCACTCGTCACAGGGATGCTAAGCGAGATGGGAATCATGGATGAAGAGTACTCAAGATAAATTCATGGATGTATACTTGTTGAACATGTTGAAGACCATAATAAAGAAGCTCTTTCAATTGTTATTTATAATGATTGGGAGCAAAGTGACAGCGGAGAGATCACCTTCCCTTCTTAGGAGCTGCTTTTGTAATTATGCTCAACGGATCAAGACTTCTCACACAGCATTTAACTTTGATAGTGGATAATTGAAGGCCAACTCTTGGAGTATTTTCACTTTGGAGGCATCTTAAATTTTGAACTTGTGAGACCTCTTCACCACCATAATGACAGAATTGAATTAAAGGAAATTCCACAAGGTCAGTCACACTCGCAAGAAAGACAGTTCTGGTCTCTTTGATCTTTTTAATTGCTCTCTCAATATCTTTAGGTCTTCTCTCCAACTGACGAATACAAAGAGCCAAAAGATCTTCTCTAGTCATCTCTTCTTACTACCATGGTAAAGCACTCCAAGTAAGTGTGTAAGTCTCTGTAGGCATGGCTGGCTTCTGCCCATACATCAACTTAGTTGGCATATAACATGTAGTCACATTGTGAGTAGTGCAATCAGCCCATAAGGCGTAAGGCAACAATCTAGATCACTCCCTGACCCCCAACCGTCCACTGCATGCTTTGGCCAAGGTTTTCACAATCGGTGGATGGCCTCTTTTGCTCTTCTCATTGGCTTCTGGATTATATGCCGAATTCAAAGTAAGTTTAATGCCAAGACGAGAGAAAAATTCCCTAGCCTCATCAGCATCCAACTCACCTCTATCTACAACAATTTTTCCAATACATCCATATCTGCAAATAACATCTTCCACAACAGAAACTTACAAACCATTGAAGTAGACTTCGTCTATAATGCTCTTCCTTCCATTTGATTTTTGAGATCTTCTGCCAAAACAATGTAACGCATGTTCCATAAACCAACATGCATAGTAATCAAATCAAGAACCCACTTGTAATGAATACATAGCGCGTAAGTAGGATGAAGCTCGTCTCTATGCCTCACCAAAGAGAAAGATTGACAATCAGGGCATGTCTCAACAAACTGTGAGATATCTTTGTATATGCCTCCCACCAATAGCGCTCTTTGATCTTCTCATAGGTCACCCAAACAGCTTGATGTCCAGCCCAAAGACTTTCATGAAAATCTTTCATGATCTGCACGTATAAAGCTTTATCACAAACAACTCTCAATGGTTGTCCTCCTTGCTTTCGTGGATGCTTCCAAAGTAGCCCACTTCGCAAGAAGAAACCATAAGCTTTTCTCATTATTTTCTTGAAGTCTGCATCAGTCCATCCATCTTGTCTAGACATGGTACTCAAATAATGGCCAATTTATAAATACTCTCCTATATACAAAGACTCATCAATGCTTTCCAAAGGAGACACATGACAAATATGATCAGCATGCATGGCTGAAAAATTAGCCCCATCATTAGCATCATCAATGCAAGAAACATACATATCATCATACCTCGCTCATGAAAGTATATCGACTACTGGGTTGTTTTTACCTACTATGTGTATAAACTCAAGATTCATGGATTTTATGTACCCAATCCACCTAAGCATGGCAATATCTGGAGTAGAACAACTTGTGATCATACTTAGAAGAGGAAAACAATTAGTCTCAACCATCACAACAGCACCAATGAAGTACTCTCTATCATTGTTGAGACCCATGACAACTCCAAAGAGCTCCCTCTTAATCTGTGAATACCTACATTGCTACTCCTTTAGGACTTTTGCCCCAAACGAAATAGCATACATATTCCCATCTGCATCCTCTTGGCCAATGGCCCATCCAATGCCGATAGGACTAGTATCAATAGTAAGAACAATAGGTCTCCCACACATAATCTACCTTTCAAAGAGTCGGAGCAACTCTCAATAATTTCTTCATTTTCTGCATAGCTTTAGTATGTCTCATCTCCCAAGAAAAAAAATTCCATTTCCTCAAGAGCTAGTAGAGATCATCTACAATATGAGCAAAATGAGGAATCCAAATAAGATAAAACACACAAACTCCAAGAAACTTACAAATATCTGAAGTAGAAGAAGAGGTCTTCACAATCTTCTCTATGATATCAACCTTTGTAGGAGAAGGCTTCCTGCCATAATATCCACAAATATGTCCAACAATCAAAACTTCTCTAGCTCCAAAAATAGACTTCAACCCTGACAAGGTCAAATTTTCTTCCTCTAGCTTGCAAAGAATCCTTTCAACATCTCTAATATGTGAAGCCACAAAGAACCTGCATCCATGATCATCTAAAGAATCATCCTTCTCTTTCTCCAAGTAACCCTTGATAGGTAAATCATCAATGAAAGGCATGTTAAGCTCAGGAATAAAATCTCATAGAACCTTGTTCATCCCATTCATCATATGGGCAACCGAATTAGTAGCTACTTGCAGAAGCGTACACATTCCGACAAGGCCTAAAGGTGTCTTCATCGTAGTCAAATCTTTGCTCTCAAGGCCAAGCTGGAACTTATCATATCTGGAATAAAGATCACCCAGTGAATAGACAGTACGTCTAGCAAAAGCTTCGACAAACTCATCTACAATAGGTCCTACACTAACATTTAGAATAGTGACCTTGTTGTATGAATCTGAGTGTCTTAGTCTTCTTAGGAACTGTGAACCATCTATTGGAATATGGACCCAAAGATGGTTCTAAAATTTCCATTTTGATCTGCTCATTCAAAAGTTCCACGAATTTGGGCAAGTGAGCCCTAAGCACAGGAATCGGCTATAGATTCCAAGGGACATGCGGAATGGTAAAAATAACCATGGGTATCACAACCCTAGGATCAACACATCCAATCTCATGTGGGAATAAAGCAAACGCTTTCCCATGTGTCTGCACAACATCTCTTCAAAACATCTTACCTCTTCTACAAGCAAAAAATCTTCAATCCCAATCTTCATCTCTTTCATTGTCTCAGCTGAAAACTTATGTCCAACACCTATAGGATCTCGTAAGGGAGGTTGCATAGCAGCTCTCCTAATCATCTCATCACTGTCCAAAGGTAGCGGTCATACAACTGGTCTCACCTTTTTGTCAACTATCTTATGTATTTTTTGAACTTTGGCTTCATTGCTACAACCTGCAAATTTCAGCCCTTGTTGAAAATACATTGGTAAACACAAATTTTGCTGTGTATAAAGAGCGATATCCAACTCTTTTTCCCAAAATATGTCAGCAAAGAATACTTTTTAATGAGAATCCTTAGCACCCAAATTCTCTTCAAGCATGAAATAAAAAATATTGCAATACATTGCTAGAGAATGGACCTGTAAGACATATGACAACTCTTGATTGTTAGTATTCAACAATACTGAAAGATCTTCCATAGTATCTGAGCATGCAAGGCCATCATAGAGACCATCTATTCAATCTTCTTCTTGCAAAACACATGCAAGCATCAATTATTTTTCTTCTTTTTTTACATACTTCCTGGTAGCTCTAGGCATATCAGAATATGCTAAACACCCAAAGTACTTTCAGTGGATACACCATGAATACATGAGGAAAAACTGTCGCTACCAAGAGGCAAGAGCTTTCCTTAACTTGTGCCACTATCGTCTCGAAAGACAGTGGTACCTAACAAAAATTCGGCTCTCATACTGGAAGAGGGGAATCCCTCAAAGAATCTTTATTTCGCTAATGGTTGATACAAACAATTGTGAACTAGACAGCTCTCTTTCCATCCTTGCTTTGGATCCGTGCATAGGCAAAACCATCATCTAGAACCTTAGTCTCCATCCAAGACTTAGCAATAAATGGCTGCCCCAAAATAATATTAGGATAAGAACAAGAGTTCTGCACAAAAAAATGATAAGACTCACCCACATCTCTAGTAGAAAACTTTAAGTTCAGACAAGCATCATACAAATCTCATGCAGTGTTGTTGGCCGCACGCATGCACCAACCATGATCCACATCAACTAGCCATCTACGTGTATCATATAAACCTTGCACTATGACATTAATCTCTGAGCCATGATCCAAAAGAGAAACACAAGGAGTCTCTGTCTCACCAAGCTTTACTACAATCTTTGTAGTCACACAAGCCCAGTGACTATGAGAAAAATGGCTATGAGGCACCAATCTAGGTGCATCTTCACTTTCATCATACTGTACGGGTTGAAGTAAAGGATGAAGAGACTTCTTGGTCAACATACATAAAGCTCCATTAGTAGAATCCTCAATAGTCTCCTCATCAGAATCAATCTTCTCAATGTGCAACCCATAGAGAATAGCCTCGGCAATAGCTAAAGCCTCTCGATGGATCATATCTTGTGTCAGCTCTTCAATAACCTGTCATTTTCTTTTAATGATGTCAATGATAACATCATGAAATTCTCTTTTGGAAATCGCCAAGACTTATCCAAGAGTAAATTCAATTTTGCAATTAAGAATCTGATCGTCAAGTACCTTTTTCAATTCGATGGTCATCTCAATGTCAAATAGCAACTTGAATCCATGTTGCTTTTTTGGCTTCAGATCCTTTGTCTTTGGGGCCTTCTGATCTTCTTGTACTTTTTGCTTCTGTACACCCATACTCTGCTTCAGTCCTAAAGAAGAAGGCTAAAGAACTAGATCACTCCTAGTCGCCCTCTTTAATCCTTCAAGCTGATCATTATCTCTTTTTCGCTTCTCTTCAACATGCGCTTCAAATCCTTGAGATTTCGCAATGTAAGCATAGATAGAAAAGACATCAACTCGATCATTCCATCCAGTTCCTTTTCTAATTGCATTTCCTATGTGGCTGAAAGTTCCGATGATGAAGCTTTTCCCTTATTCTCTTCATGGAGTGCATAGGACCATAAAGGAGATTTGCCTTTCAGCAAACTGCTCCAACTGAAGACTATAGGCAACGTCTTCTCTTGCCACCTCTCAAATCACATAAGAAGAGCGCAAAAGAGATTCCTTCAATAATTTATTCATACCTCATTTACCAAAATTTGGTTTAATTGGTTGCTCTGTATCTCTGAAACATATCATCTTGTCCTTCCAGACTACCAGCAATCTTTTTGCCTCTTCAAAATCTTAATAGTCCTTCTGCTCATGGTCTGAACTATCACACCATATGCAATGACGAACATGATCATTTTTGGAAGAATTTGTGGGAGTAGAAGAGGTTGGGGCGAAAATTGGAGTTGGGCTAACTGGCTGTTGCTCCCTTCTAGTCATCTTAAATTGAAGATCTTTCAAGTTCTTTAATAACCGCATCAGGAATAGGCATAGGCAAAGGCATAGAAGTAGGCATAAACACAGATGGTACAATAGGAGAAGTCGAGGAAGGTGAAGACATCACTGATGGTGACTGCATCCTATTTTGCAAATGAGCCTTCCATCTTCGTCTCTTTGTCAATGTAGAAACCACATCGACAACATCCTACCAATCAGTCTTCAATCCCATAGGCTATGTATGGTCTTCAAGAAGCTCTCCCAATCATCTTGAAGTGCACAATTAGCCGCCTGCAAGAATAATTTCACTTTCTCCAAGTTTAGAGCTCTTTGCTCCAGTGCATCCAATTGATTGTATCGCTCTTCAAACTCTTACAAACTCAAAAGCAACAAGTATGAGAACCTTGTGTCTACCATAAGTAACGTTCCTAATCTCTCACTCAAAGACATTCAACATTCTCTACTTGATGGAGAAAGTAAAGTTAAAAACAAGGATGCAGAAGAAACCATCTCAGAGGAAAATGTCTTGTACACCAAGGAAACTTATGGAGCAAAAGGATCTGGACAAGGATTCAATACCAACAACAAGGATTGGGTCACATGTCATTATTATGGTAAGACTGGGCACATGGCTAGTGAATGTTTCCATAGTAAAAGAGGACAACATGTGCAAAATGGTAACCATCAAAATCAATTTATGAATGAAGAAGATGAAGAAAATGCTTCCACTACTATCGACAACAACATTGACATATTTTTTTGAAGAAATTATACTTCCCATAGTGGATTTTGTTGACTTTAGTGGATGTTGTTAAAACCCTTGCCAAAATGTATAGTTTCAAGCTTTAACTTGACTAGGCTGCCTATAGGCTAGTCTTCTGGGCCATGTCATCATGTAGGGGGCAAAAGCCAACAAGTTTAGGAACTCATCATTTGAGAGAGGGGTGTTGAAATATATGACAAATGATGTATGCTCCATAAAGAGATGCCCTAAATCCCATAGGCACAGTGATGCTTTAATTATGAGTAATGCAATGTCATGATGCTTTGTAATTTCAATTAGTGTCATTGTCATTGACAGTATCTTACACAAGATTGTGTTTATGAGTTTAAGATTCCATCTTGGAACCTAATTTACTTGTGTAATAGTTGGTCTATTTGTTCTCCATGTCACTATGAATCTAGTCTTCATCTTCCTACCTCCATAGCTGCCATGCTCTAGATCCATGTTTTAACAAGCAGGGTCATAAAAAATACAAGTTTTCCATTGTGTTTACAAATCATAAGTGTGACCGTTTCCTCTTTTCTTCTTATCTTATTTTTCTTGAATCTTTACAAAGACTTGGTTCCTTTTTGTCCTATGCACAACTCTTTGTGATAGTGAAAAATGTAGTCCTATTGGGAGGATTTGCAGTCTTCTCAATGTAATATCTAGGAACTTGAGTGGAAAATTTAAGTGTTTAATGGTATGTTGGCCACTTGTCATGGGAGAGGAACCTTACTAGTAAGGAAAAAATATGATAGATGTGGAAGGAAAAAAACATAGCAAGGTTGGATTGAACTCTCAATGAAAAGAAAGTGATGTAGGGAACCTTTTTTTGCCTTCTCTAGTGCTGATTCAAAAGATTTGTTTAAGAAAGGTTCTTGACTTTTGTCGTGTGGTGTTTTTCGAGTCAATACACGCCGACCACCCAATTCACCTATGCAATGTGAATTGATTAGATATCCACTATATGTACATGGAAACTTCCATTTACAACCACTGAAAAACTGATGAAATTTCTCAAAAACTACAAAAATATTCAATCTAAACCAAATCAATGATCTGATCATGCAATACATATAGATCCTCAAGAATAACATCTTGACTTAGAACTTGACAAAATACCAATTGAGTGTACAAATAAGTGATTTTGTCATCCTATTACAAAATAACTCCCTCAATAGCATTAATAATCTCAAAATAATATGAGAAACTTGCAAATCCATTGCTATTTTGACTTGAGAAACCTTTTATTGCAATAATTCTTTCTCTTCTTGCACCTAATTGATGATGAATAAAGCTTCAATTATTGCAATTTCAACTACATTTCTTTCCTTATCAAGCTTAGAAAAAATTCAATGAGCTATCTTAGTTGAAGATTAATAGAAGATACCTCATTTGAATCTTCAAGGGAAATTCAAGAACTATCTACATTTTTTTAAATTCTAATAATTAGCCAACTTCTCCAAAGCTATAAAACTAATCTCTTGATGTTTAGTTGAAGATTGATGATAGAACATATCTCATTTGAATTTTCAAGAGAAATATAAAAACGATCTAATTTCTATAATTCGACCACTTAGCCAACTTCTCCAAAGCTGTAAAACTATATCACTTCATGTCTAGAACCATATTCTCTATCGGGATAAAAAATGGGCCCTAGGGCCCACACTTTCTCTAGGGTTCTAGCGAGATCATATGCTCACCCATCCCCACAAACTCACACTGGTTAGAAGCATCTAGAGGCTATATACTACTATAAATAAATCACGTGTTTGTATCGATTTATAGTCCAAGATTTTTCCCATTTCTAACTCCAATAGAGGGAGTATCCCACACATACAGTTGACTAACACCTCATTATACACACACGTACTAAGCACCCCCTTGCTGATCATTGTGGCTCCTATGGCTCTCCTACACCCCAAGGATTTGGCCCCAAGATGAGCTGTCTCAAAAATAGAACATAATCATGATATTGTTCGCTCTTTTTCCAAGCTACACATTCTAGGAAATATTTTTGTTTCCTCACTTAATCAATCCCCAAAGAAAATCATACTATCCTATAGCTCAAGGATGCTCATAGTCTCATCAAAGGTCAATAGTTTTAGCAAGTAATTGTAATGCATTCAGCAGACTTCCTCCTTCTTGATACCATGTATAAGAATGAAACTGGGAGGTGTAATGCCATATAGTGCTCAAACAAATCAACCACAAACCAACCAATGTATCGTGTGAAAAATATTCTTTCAATGATTTTGTTTCTAACGTATTGATCATTGCTACATGGAAATTAGAATTTAATTGATACTTAACTTTTCACAATGCCTTTTTCCCTACCATTTAGATTTTGTAATTGTGCATCGGTTTAAGAGGGTGTTTTGTGTCCTTTTTTCCATGTAGGGAAGTGGTAAATATATACTTTTTTCCATGTAGGAAAGTGGTAAATATATACTTTTTCAAAAAGATAGATGTAAGCTAAGCCAAATCTCCATTCCCTACCTTCAACATATATCCACACATATGTACATAATTTAGTATAAATTATTACATATGAAAACTAAATTTTTCATCAAAATTTTATTTTATGATTTTTTATAATTCATTTTAATCTTAATTTTTTATTATTTTAATTTTCAAATTTATGAAGCTTATGTGGATTGTGATTTAGTATTATATTCAATATAACTCCATAAGAATACCATTTAAACCATAAGAATCCATGAATTATCATTTTTCTACTAAATCTTACATTACACACTTTAGGATTTTGATTTTTATTACATGAATTACATGAAATTCCTCATTATTCTATAATTTTAAACATGTTTAAGCATATTCACTCATTTTCAATTATATTTTATAACAAGAACAAAAGATTAATCATAAAGTTCAATAAAAGACGCTTATAGTATAATCCACATACATATCCCATCATATTTTAGAAACGAGAAGTCGTTGATGCTCTTTTACAGCCGATGATACCTTCTTTGCATTCCCTTGTTCCATTCCTTAGTTCTCGTCAATGAACTTGCATCCATTCCCCCTCATCCTCTTAGCTCATATGAATAACGTTTATGGAGAGAGAGAAAGAGGAGAGAGAAATATTGGATTTCTATCTTTTCATAGAATGCATAAAAGTGCATGCTATTTTTTGTGATATTTGCATACAATTCACAGAATCCATGGCCAAGAGGAGGAAGCCTGATGTGGAGAGATATAAAAACCAGATTTTTAATGGAATGGAGGGGCACCGAAAAAAATACCCCCTCCCCATGCCATTTGTCATTTTTTTGGAGTTTCAGGCTTCTTTTAATCATGCTTAGCTTATAACTTGTCAAAAAACTAGTTCATTCCAACACGTTCACACTATCCTACAAGTGGTTTTAGGCTGAATAAAGAGGCAAATGACCTTGGACTCGCGATCCCGATTGGACATGCAGTTTTTGGTATCAAAATCTATTATCTGGTCTCCGTCACTTGCTTTTCAGCTTTTTGATCAGGTAGCTATTTCAAAACACCAAACCTTGCAGCCATTAAATGGGGGATCAATTGACAAATGAACACTTGCATTGGGTTCTCAGCGTTGAAATGTAACTAGGAAAAGTCTAGCTCCTTGATCTATGATCAATATATTTTTTGCCAATAATGCCTCTTTTACGGATCTTGGGCCACTTTTGTTCTTTAAATTGGGCTCTAAAATTCAACTCTTGTTGGTGACAATGGGATATGATGACTTAGCCCCTCAAACCTACGAACTAATTTGTACAAACATAAACCATAAAAAGCACAAATACAACCCTCACCCTATCTCCTAACAAAATCAAAGCATGAACTCCATGAGAGGGATAGGCCAATTATAGTTTGACAAAGATCTAGAAATAGTCACTAGCCAACTACTCCAATATAAACTAGCTAAAAGAGCTTATCAAAGGAGTCATCCTAAGTGGTGGCCCGACTTGCCTACCTGACCTGGGACGATTGGACCAGGAACTTCTACTAGCTAAGGACTCCTCTAGCCTGGGCTATTGAAAATCATATATTTTTTCATTTTACCAAAATTTTTCAATACTTAATACTTAGGCATGTAAAAAGGAGGGAGTTGAGTAGTGTATTGTGGCCCAAGGAGAACAAGGCATCAATCTCAAGTCCTGTCTTGGTATCTAAGAATCTATCAAGCTCTCGCAAGTGGAAACAATTTTTCTTTTTATTCTCACTCACTTTTATTTTTCCTCTAGCTATCCTTATTTATTTTTCGGCAAAATGCCATCCCTAGGAAGTTAAGGCATCGATTGACTCATTCCCAAGAACTTACTAGGCTTGTACAAGGCAATCATTATCTGCTCTCTTGAAAAAAATTTCCTTTTGAATTTTCTTATTTCAAGGGTTTAAAAACCCCTTTTTATACACCTCTATATTATATATATTTCAAATATATTCATCATGTTTCTCTTTTATTTAGCTGACTTCCCTAGTTGCCTCACAACTAACAAGGATTCCTAGAAATAGATGCTTGGCATGCTAGTAGGATAGAAAAACTAAAACTACCCTAAAAAATATCTCTTAGATTTCGTGACAAGGTCTTTATAAAAGGCAAACAATAGCTCCAATCTCCCCAAACACATCTAACTGAACCTTGGGACTTCATGCCTTGAATGTCAGTCCCTAATAAAAGAAAAATACACAACATACCCAAAGCTGGTACAAGTTGAAAATGGTCCATACGGAGTCACATCCAAACAGAATGTGACCGTTCTCTATTTTCTACAAGTTGCCATATTGGACCCACTTATAGATCAACTACTTGTTGGATCCCATGCATATTTTCAAGAACATGGGCAGCTTACTATGGGACCACATCACAGGAAAGAGAGACACTGTAGGGGCACGAATGTATTTGAAGGAGTTAGGCAAGATTGAGACACTTTGGCCGCAGTCGAGTGCCAATGGTCACTTGCAACTACCTCGCAGTCCTTAGGTTTTGTCCACTAAAGAAGAGCACATTGTGAAGCAAATTGTCAAGTCTATCTGCACTTCGACAGGTGTGATGCGTTCTCTCGGGTCTACATTTTCTAAAGACGACCAATTATTAGGGCTAAAATCCCATGATTAGAATAAGACATGTCAGGTTTGTACTATGAATCGATTGTAAGTAGCGTGCGTATTTTGCTATATGGAGTGTAGTCGTTGTTCAAAATGTTTTGTGGCAGTTTGTACTATCGATCGCGATTGCAGGATCCCTTACTCCAAACATATGCGGGGCGATTTACATGTTGTCAACTTGATCTATCTCTTTGAGAAATACCTACTCATCAGCATGCTCACGATACAAATCCACCTTCTTGTGCTTGTAGATGAAGTGGAGATTGCTGGACCTGTCCATACGTGATGGATGTTCTTCCTGGAGTACTTCATGAAAACCCTGAAAGGCTTTGTGGGACAATGAGCTTGGCCAGAAGTAGCATGGCTGAAGGTTGGTTGGTGTCTGAGGCGTTAGTGCATATTTGACAGTGGCTACCAACGGTGAATTCAGACAACAATATGCTATGGTTTGCTGAAGGACGATGATAGACTGACCGGAGATGTGGTGGTTGGAAATGGGGTAGAAAAAAAAATGGATGTTGCAATGGAGGAGAAAATGAATTGCTTTTGTATGTTGCACCATGCCTCCATGGAGAGGTGGCTCACTAGGTATGAGCAAGCTAGGAAAGATCGGGAAGAAGTGCGATCTGAATTTCGACATAGTATGTGCCATCGACCAATTCGATATCCCGAGGGCATAGAGAAGATGCCGCGGTTTATGTCAACGCGATGGTTGCATGGAGCTTTGACCACAACGTCTCGCGAAGGGGCAAAGATCTCAACCAGGAGTTGGAATTCTCGAGGGGATGTAGTCCAAAGGTAAGGATGTGTTTAGGGTTTATCGTATCTATATGTTATATGCAATAAATAATTGAGTGTTTCAACTAGTACAGTACAAAATATATAGTGAGGCTTGGTCGCACTGATGGCATTTTTGCGTGGAGCGTATTGTTGAGAGTGAAAAAAGATTGAATTTTTTATTAATTTTTGTTATTTTTGAGGTCTGAATGGTTGATTTTTAATAGATTTTGAGTGATATTTAGTTATTTTTGGAAGTGTTTGAGAGTGTTTTGGATAATATTGATTATGTTTTGGAAGCTCATGATGATTCTTACTAGAAATATGAGGCTCTGTGATGTTCTTTTAGGTTCTGTTGAGGTTCTGATTGGTTCTGATACCTTCTATTTAGCCTATTGCTAGAAGAAAAAGGAAATATGAAAATGGGTATAGCCCCATTCCCCAGCAGGTTGGAGAAGCCCGTGGATCCTATCAAAGATTATGACTTGGTCAAAGACCTAGATACCTGCAAACCAAACCTAACCTTCCGACAATTGTTGATGCTATCTCCTAGTTGCCAAAAAATATTCAAAAGCATCTTAACAAGAAGACGTGGCCTAAGGATTGCTCCCCTAACAACAACAAAGTCCAATAGAGCCTCAGAACCTACGAAGGAAGTGGATGTGGCTAACACCTTCCTAGATCCTAGAACTCCAGAGATTAGTGTATGGATAGAATGATGCTTTATTTCAAATGCATTGATTGATGAAGGCTCATCAATAAACATAATAACGGATGTGACAATGAAAGACTTAGGTTTGCAAGGAATTCAACCTACACAGTGGCTTATCAGATTGGCAGATCAAAGCAGAATTAAACCATTGGGCATCCTCCCATACGTAAAAACAACCCTTGTAGGAAGAGACTATTGGCTGACATATTTGGTGGTCAAACCAAATTCTTATGGGACCTCATACCCTCTGCTCTTGGGAAGACCTTGGCTTTTTGAAGCAAGAGCCAAGACGGACTGGTTCAAAGGAACCCTAACCCTAGGCAAAGGACCCAATAAAGTGGCGTTGAAATTTTATGGATCACAAAAAGGTAATGGATCCACATCCATCGAAGTCATAACACATTCCTCCAATGAAGTAACAAATGGTACATTAGGAGACAAAGAGGCTGTTAAATAGATCTTTCCCAAGAAAATAAAGGCACAGTCCCTAATAGTGGGCATTGTAAGCCAACTACCGAAGGAAGTAAAGCCTTTGTCTATGGGTGAATACCTCCTACCTCAACTAAAATTGACTTCTGAAATCACCTCTGACAACGAGATAGAAGCATGGATGTATTGTTCCCCCTGTTACATGGCAGCCACAGAGTCAGAAGCAGAGACAGAGCCAGAGACTGAAGAAGAAGCAGAAGTAGATGTAGAGGCAAAAGATCTGTTCTTCTCCTATAGAGCCTCTACAAAAGCAAAGACAGAGCCTCTAGAGGAAGAGGATGAAAATGATGAGGAAGAAAACGAAGCACGTTATGAAAATGCAATTGAAGAAGATCCTCTAATAGCGGATGATCTTGTTGATATCCCTACAGAGACCTTAGAGGCCGAAGATCTCGTGGTGTTAGATGGAATGACCATGGTTCCATTTGGGTTGACCAATGGACCACAAAGTATGCAGAATCTGCATAAGAAATAGATCAAAGGCATAAAAATTAAGTTCACCAGTGGCTCTTGTCACCTTGACCATTCTATCTGGAGAAAAAATGATGATGATGCCCCTTGTCAATAGAAGCTAGAGCCATCAGACCCATGGCTTACAGAAGGTCCGTGCTCTGTGACATTTCTAGGCGCATCCTTTGAAGATGAATCCCTAAGTCGAGAAGAAATTACCAATCACACAGAAGCAAATAAAGCTCTGATACCCTTCTAGAAATCTCAACAGACAAATGAGTCATCTGTCCAAAAGGAGAACACTGGTTCTAGTGGAAAATCAAATGATGACATTACTCCCTTGAAGGAGTCTGACCTCTATCCAGAAGCAATTTGTGGGACATTTATCCGTGAGGTGGAAGGTGAAAGGCAAGTGACGTTGTTGGATACTAATGGTACTGAACGTCACCTGAAAGTGGATCTCAATCTTCCAGAAGAAGAACTAGTGTTGAACTCGAAGAAGAAGAAGGATCATTTCCCTATCCCTTTCACAAACCAACTGTTGGACACATTGGCAGGCCATGAGCTTTATTCCCTCTTAGATGGATTCAGCGGATATAAACAAGTCCAAATTGCAAAAGAGGATCAATCCAAAAGAACCTTCACCACAGAATGGGGAACTTATGCCTATAGTGTGATGCGGTTTAGGCTCTGTAATGCTCTTGTCACCTTCCAATGAGTAATGATGGTTGTCTTCCAAAATCATTTGCATAATTTCATTGAGGTGTATCTTAATGACTTCTGTGTCTATATCTTAATACCTGAGCATTGGTGACACCTAGAGCAATGCTTTGACAGATGTCGAGAGTATGGGATCTCTCTCAACCCTGACAAATATATCTTTGGCGTCTCATCAGCAGTCCTTCTAGGCCATATTGTCTCTACACAAGGGATTGCAACAAACCCGGTGAAGTGAGAAGATTGCCACCTTGACAACACCAACAAACCTCAAGCAACTAAGACGATTTGTTGACCATGTAGGCTACTATAGAAGATTTATTGCAGATTTTGCAACTAAGGCAGCCCCTTTGCACAAGCTACTAAGGAAAGATGCGGATTTCCTTTGGACTGATGATTGCAAAGAAGCCTTTAATACCCTAAAATAGTGCCTTATCCAAGCACCTTTTTTGCAGCCTCCCAACTGGATGAAGGAGTTCCATGTGCACATAGATGCATCAGTTGAAGGGCTAGGTGATGTCTTATGTCAAAAGGGCCCCTCTAAATTAGATCAACCAATATATTATGCAAGCCGAAAGGTCACTAATAAGGAATGGAACTACACACTGACAGAGCTTGAGTGCTTAGCCATGGTGTTTGCACTGGAGAAGTTTCAACACTATCTACTGTCAATGCATTTCAAGTTCTACGTGGATCATGAAGCCCTGTCCTTCCTGATGAACAAAGAAGATGTTAAAGGACGACTAATGAGACGGTTACTCCTATTCCATGAGTTTGATTTTGAAGTGGTCACTAAGTTTGGCCATTCCCATGTCCTAGTCAATCATTTGTCACGAATCCCTCAAACTACAGAAGAGAAACAGGATGATCCAGACCTTCCTGATGCTTTCTTATTTCTAGTTGAAACAGTTACTCCCTAGTATGCAGACATAGCCAACCTCCTGGAAACTCAACAGTATCCTCCTGGCATCTCAAGCCATGAGAAGAAGAAGCTTCTGTTAGAATGAGCCCCCTACACCTTGCTAGGCAATGCATTATACAAGAGAGGCAAATATGAAGTGTTGTGAAGATATGTTGCAGGAGACGAAATTGGCATAGTATTGAAAGCATGCCATGACAAACCATGTGGTGGATACTTTACACGAGAAGCAATATCCAGGAAGACTCTGTTGGCGGGATACTAGTGGCTGACCCTCCACAAGGATGCATATGACTACTGCAAGAGATGCGATGCTTGTCACTGAATGGAAAAACCCACCAAAATGTGACATGCCATTGCAAC